>NC_044302.2:82115252-84612752 GCF_004027225.2 Strigops habroptila | reverse complement strand
GCCTAAGAGTTGGGAAACTGTTTGGAAACAGACGTTTTCATTCCAGCTCTTAGGATGTCCTTAGACACTCTTTATCATATTCGTACAGATATGGTCTTAAGGTCTAATTGAACAAATGCCATCAGTTCTAAAGCTGCTGCTAAAGATTTATCCTTGTTGTATATTGGAGAATACTATCAAAAGAAACTGTCTGTTATCAAACACAAGACACAATTAGGTATAGGCATTGATTTGCTTATAGAAGTGATGACTTCTTTAGCGTGTGTTTATTTATTTTTAAGTTTCTATAAAGAAAACTGTTGGAATTGATTTTCTGAAGCATGTTTTCAGAAAATTTTTTATGCTTTAATATGAATAGATGCCAGAAGTGTAAAGTTCAAAACCCACATTTGTTTGCATACAGAGCTTACAAACAAACCTGTTAGAAGCAGAATCCCACTGAAGTCAAAAGGAACCAATGGTAGAAGTCCTTAAAAATGCCAAATTCTTATGTACACAGGTTGTGGTCTGCTGAGGATTAGAACCTGTTTCCCCTCAAGCCAACTGAAAATGCCCTTTTTTTTAATTAACACCAAGTCTTAACATGCCAGCAATTTTTTCTGTAAACACACTTTATGAACAGATGCCCATAACGCACACAGGCATAGTTGGTATGCTTTACTTTGTTATATATACGTAATTTCTCTCAATTACGTTTTGGGTATCATGAATAACCTAGAAGATGAACATACTTCTCGCAAAATAAGACAAGAACACTGAAGAAATGAAGGAGGAATCTTAGCTATGTCTGTTTTGATTTGACATTACACTGGTCTTTAAAGTCCCATATCAAATTCACTCTTCTCTAGAGATAGGGAAATATAATAGATTAAAAGACTATTGTTTGTGTTTGTAAAAGAGCGTTTATATCATCTAAATGCCACTGTACGCCATACAGATTTCAGTTCAAAATTAGATTACCTAAGGTGTATATTCTTTTGGTAAAACACTTCTTATATAAAATTTGTGATAGAACTGTGATTAGTTTTCCACCAAAGATTGCTCACACATAGCAACTTCAGTGTGTACAAAATTTCTCTCATGAGAAATTTGGGTTCTAGCAATAACATCTCCCTCCCTTCACAGTGAATTAAAAGCTGTGCAGATTCATCAGCAAGAGGTCACAGGACTATAGGTGATGGAAAGATAGAGAGAACCCTACTGTGATTGGGGGTGCAGGGTGTAGGTCCCCAACAAAAGAACACTGCTCCAGAAAACAAATGAGAAAAAAAAACCTCACACTGTTTTTGCCACCAACCATTTGATTTTATTTCCTGTAATTATTAATATACTTCTACTCTACTGCTTTTATATAATTCAGCATGCACGTGTGTGCATTTGTGTGATAGTGACTACACAATCTCAGTTTTAACAATCTCAAATTAAACATATCTTTCTTTTCTTTCCATAAGAATGTGCTTGGTGACTGATACTGAAGAATAGAAATATTATTCTTCAAGATTTTTTAAAATCTTTTTTGCATAGCCAAAGGAAACGTCTCAGTCCTTGGCATTCATACTTGAAAGTCTTACCACAGATGTTCATCAATAACCTGGGAACACGGCTTCAAGAGTGGTTTCCCCTTACGCGAACAGATACTGGAGAGTAAACACCGTTGCTGCTAGGTTTCCTCCCCAAGTGCAGTACATGATGTGAGCCACTTGCCAGATGGCTGACCTGAATACCTCAGAGTTTGAAACTACCCTTATTTTCAAGTATTCGTTAAGCAATAGCAATTTCATTAAATAATAGCGACTTTCTCTTGCCACCAGCTGGCCTAAAGAGAGATTGTCCTTCTAGTGCTTCCAAAATGTGGAGGAGCAGTGAGAAAGATAGGTACAAGCTCTCCCCATGATTTCGTCCTCAGGAGAGTAGGTAGCTGGCCAGGTACTGCATTGTTTTCAGATAGTCCTGGAGTCTTGCAACCTGGTAAAGCAGTACCTTGCTGGGGAGTTTTCACTAACTAACATCTTTTCTTTTACCAGCACAAATACATAATGAACAGGAAGGATTACCTGTCCATCTTCTGGTTTCTGACTCATACCAGAAGCTAAATACCAGCTAAACTGGCAAGTTAGGCCTAGTAGCAGTCTTTCTAAATTCAAAATTTAAGCTCAGCTAGCAAACAGAACCATTAACATTACCTTAATCTTCCAAACACAGATTCAAGCCTAGGCACATGTGAGCTGGAATTCATCACAGTACTTATACTAGAAATTTTGCCATTATTTGCATCAAGATATTATGAAAAACTGTTAAGTACCTATTTACTGCAAAATAAAGTGATTAATCACACCTCATTGGGTACACCTAGGGAAAGGGAAAGACTTTCATGACAGTGGCTGGGATCATAGTGAAAGACATATGGGGAAGGGGATTTGTGATAGAAACAAAAGTGAAAGCCAAATTTGAAAGTGAATGAAGGACAGATGATTAAATATATAATTATTTATAATATATATGCAGGTGTATAAATATTCCTTTACAATGCAGAATATTGCTCAAAGTTGCTGAACTGTAAGAATAATGAAGACAAGGACCTGCCTCTTAATGGAGATGCAAGTTAGGAATTGATTGCAATTCAGTCCAACCTTCTTATACTGACTTGGCCACTTAATATACCTGTCTTTTTCATTGCTTCAGAAGGCACATTGTTTTAGTGTGATTTTTAATAAAACTTGCATCAGACAGGTGGACTATTGATATGTGAATAACTGGCTTATCAGATTCTAGGGCATGAATTAACAGCTTCTAGTCTCCCCAGAGGCCAGCCACAGTGGATTGCATCAGGACTCTATTCTAGCACCTATTCACTTTAATACCTTTATCAATGACCTGGAGGAGGAGAGAAAGTGCACCCTCAGCAAATCTGCAAATAAGTCTGAGCTTGGGGGTGCAGATAACACACTTAAAGGTAGGACTGCAAGTTACAAGGTTTTCAATATTTCTGAAAGATCTGGTTTGAATATCTTGTAGAAAATGGCTGCATTTATGCTGGTTTTTTTTTGCCTCTGCTACAGAAGCAGATTACAGTGCCATAACATTAAAAGTATTGTTGAATGTCATTCCTTATTTTAATGAAATTTGTTGGGGTTTTTTTAATAAGAACAATGGCTATTTGTGTGAAATCTAAAATAAGGGGGTGATTGGTGACATTCAGCATGAGTTCACTGATAGCAAATTGTGCCTGACAAATTTCATGGCCTTCTATGATGGGGCTATGGCATTGGTCAATAAGGGAAGAGCGACAGACATCATTCATCTGGACATGTGCAAAGAAGTTGTCACTGCCCTGCATGACGTCTTTGTCTCTAAACTGGAGAGACATGGATTTGATGGATGGACCACTCTGTGGGTAAGGAATTATCTGGATGATTGCGCTCAAAGAGTTGTGGTCTCAATGGCTCAATGTCTAAGTGGATATAAGTGATATGTGGTGTTCTTCAGGAGCCAGTATTTGGACCAGCACTGTTAAACATCTTTGTTGGTGACATGGGCAGCAGGATTGAGCGCACCCTCAACAAGTCTGTTGACAACACCAAGCTGTGTGGTGTGGTCAACATGCTGGAAGGAAGGGATGCCATCCAGAGGGAAACTGACACGCAAGAGAAATGGGCCAATGCCAGCCTCATGAAGTTCAACAAGGCCAAGCAGAAGGTCCTGCACCTGGGTCAGGGAAATCCCAAACACAGCTACAGGCTGGGGAGAGAAAGGATTGAGAGCAGCTCTGAGGAGAAGGACTTGGGCATGTTGGTTGATGAAAAGCTCAAAATGAGCCAGAAGTGCGTGCTTGCAGCCCAGAAAACCAACTATATTCTGGGCTGCATCAAAAGAAGCGTGGCCAGCAGGTCGAGGGAGGTGACCCTACCCCTTTACTCTTATCTCATGAGAACCTGCTTGGAGTACCGCATTCAGCTCTGCCACCCCCAATGTAAGAGGGACATGGACCTGCTTGAGTGAATCCAGAAGAGGGCTACAAGGATGCTCAAAGGGCTGGAGCACCTCTTCTATGAAGACAGGCTGGGGGAGTTGGGCTTGTTCAGCCTGGAGAATTCTCTTCGGAGACCTTATAGCAGCTTCCAGTACCTAAAGGGGGCCTACAAGAAATTTGGATAGACTTTTTACATGGACACGATGTAGTAACAGGACAAGGGGTAGTGTCTTTAAACTGAAAGAGAGATTTATATTAGGTATTAGGAAGAAATTCTTCCCTGTGAGGGCGGTGATGCTCTGGAACAGGTTGCTGAGAGAAGTTGTAGAAACCCCATCCCTGGCAGTGTTCAAAGCCAGGTTAGAAGGGGCTTGGAGCAACCTGGTCTAGCAGAAAGTGTCTCTGCCCATGGCAGGGGGGTTGGAAGAAGATGATCTTTAAGGTCTCTTCCAACCCAAACCATTCCATAATTCTATGATAATACAAGGTGTCTTTGAAATGTACCAATTTTCTACAAAGAGTTCCTCTGGGTACTCCTGTTGTATGTTACCCTGAAGCAAATTTTTTCAAATAATGAAAAGAGTTCAATTATTCTTGAACACATTATCCTTCCCTTTATCTCTTTCTAATCAGGTCTGTATAGCAGCATCCTTAAGAAGAAAGCCCAGATCATCTCTCATGGGTGACTGCAGGCGGTATCTCACAACATTCTTTTTTGAAAAAACCTGCCTATGTTTTGTTTTCCTCATAGGAATATTCTTCCACTAAGACGAACCATGGCACTTGTTCACATACCTGTCCTGCACCTTGTTCACAAATGACGCAGCTTACATTACATATAAATTAAATCACTGCTATATGTTCTGTTTGTGCTTCCTCTTTAAAGAAGGAAAATTTGCTTTAAGAAATTGCTGGAAAAGTGGCATTTGATACAAGAAGAATGATGAGTGAAAGGAAAAATTGAAAGCCATAAGTTGTCCTTTCCATATCCTTTTTCTTCTGATCTAGAGAGGTATATGCCTCAAGATTTGCTACAAATGAAGGTCCCCATTAAGCTGGACATTTAGCCAATGCATTTATAAATGCATGCTTGCTCACCAATATTTAGTTTCTTTTACAGTAGTCTCCTAATGGTATACTGCATATATGTATATACGAAGATGTAGTCTTGGCTTCATAGAGCAAGATAATGAAAAAAAAAAATAAACAAAGTATGAGGGATATTGGCAGACAACTGGAAAGATGGACAACTGGTGGGGATTACAGCTTTCATTAATTTATGTGTATTTAAAAATTTCCTGCACTTTTTAGAGTGAGAAATTCTTGAGTGAAAAAGGGAAATTTAGGAGGATTCCCTTTTTCATCTCCATAGTTTTAGAAAAAGGCTTGAGGAGATAGGTACATTTATAAGATACAACAATAGAGAAGAAAAGCACAGAAATGGAATCATCAGCCACCTAGCAGATATGACATGAATGGAAATCTGAGTCCATTTTGTATACCTGGATCATGATTTTTTTTTCTCCAGTTGTTAACTATATGGAACAGTGGAAATCTACCTGGCAAGATGCTGAGGCATGTTCTTCTGCACCCAACAGATATCAGAGCATCTATCTGGCTCATGTTTGCATTATTGCCTATAATACATAGCCAACCAGAAGATACTGGAAAGCAAGCATTGTTTTCACAGAAAATATGAAGATATCAAAATGTGCATTCTGTATCTGACCCAAAATATCTTTGACATGGCAAGTCACAAGGTCAAGACTGTGAACCAATCTGTTTAAGCAAGTTTAGAAAGTTGTTCTGCACATCTATAGCCTTACCTTTCACCATTTTCATCTAGTCTTCATGCACAGATAGTGGATTTTTCTCCCATCCAGTGGAATATCCATCCAGAATCACACAGCTGTCTTTGTATGAGAACAGTCTTCACCACTAATAACAATTATGGAGGTGATAAGAGGTTAATAATAAATGTGGATTGTATACTTCCATCAATACACATGGTGGAACTCACACTGCAGTAATCTATAAAATTTGCTTTCAATCTGTTCTTCAAACTGCAGAATAAATAGAGAGCATGTTGTAATTATTTGCAAGAGAAGTCTTTTCTGTAGATAACATAATTTTAATTGAGATACTCATTATTAAAATGCCAATTAACCTTGATTTTCCCTCCTTTATTATTATTTAAACTAAACACAAAATAACTTTGATGCAGATGTAGAACTGTAAAACATTTAATGAGGTAAATTGCTTACGGAGCTCTAGTTTAATTAGTTCAGTCATTTTCTGTCAGTTCTAATTGCATAACTAAATCCTCTACATTTGGCAAATACCACACTTATTATGAACTTTTTTTTCAAGGCAATTAGCTCAATATTCAATGACCTTATTTGTGTACACTTGTAACTTAATTTATGTTTTGTACACAGTTATTTTGATTCTTATTTCTCCATACGAACTGAATCAGTTTCAGTTTGTTTTATCAATTCAAGATGCATTTTCAGCAATTCACTTCAAATGTATGGAGTGTGTTATATAATTAATTATCAAAGTAGCTGAGAGTTTGCATTTCCATTTCTTTTCCAAAAGACTTCTAGAAAACTGACATATTGGCATATTTTCTAACATGAGAGGTGTTTTTCTTCAGCTGCTTTCACACTAGATTCAATTAAAAGCATTCAGCATTCTGACACAGGAAGATGGGACACCCACGGCACTGCCTTCAGCTGTTTCTTTTGGGACAATAACCTCCTTGTAATTGGTCATTACTTAAATGAATATTCTCTCCACCACAATACCTACCACCACCATCTCTCACTTTTATCTAGTCAGTGAAACTGTGAAATGCCATTATTCTTTACCTAGGTAAAAAGCCCTGGAAATATGTCAGGAGAAAACTTCTACAGGGAGGAATAATAGGATGATCTCAGTCATTGCATTCTGTTCGTATTGTGTGGTTGCATGTCTACATTCATCTCCTATTTACTATGATCTGGAGAAAGTTCTTGCATCCCAACAATTTTTTTTACAAATTTTTTATTTTAATTAAAGCATAAATATCTTAATAGAAATAGTTTTAATGTAATTATCATAATTGATCAGTAAGTAAGTACAATTTGGTTAACCCTCAGAAGAATTATAACCACTGGCAGAACAGTCACCTATTCCCTCTACTGGGAAACAAAATCTTTTACACTGTTCTTCAGTAACCAAGTTTACAATGAGCATAACATTCCCCAGTTGATGAAACTAGGGATGACTACCCAGTATTCCAGGAGCCAAAATTATTCTGTTAATACTGCGAGGTGGGTTTATTTGCACATCTGGGGTACTATCTGGTCAATAGAATGACGAAATTAAGAACTGATGCTACATTATTTCTTGGCTGGAGAAAAGAGGTATATAGTACAATTGGCAGCTTTAGCTGAGCACAGCACTGCAAAACCTGGGTGTTCAGTGGACCTCAAAAATCTTGCTGTTGATATAAGCACACAAAAGTTTTATCTCCCTGACTGGTTGGGGAAGGAAACATGTTTCACTGAACTGTATCTAGCCCATTAGTATGGGCTACTTACTATAGGTTATGAAGCATTGATTTTTGTATTCTCTCAACAAGCTATAAACTACTTCTCTCAACAATTTACTAGGTGTTACACTGTCTTATTCTACAGGATTTGATGGTGTGGCCCCGTACAGAGGGTGTTTAAATTCTTTGAAGGTGAAAAATTATTAGCAGTAATGGCAAGATCCACTTTCAGAAAGAATCTCCAATAGGACATTCAACAAGCTCCTGGACAGATACATATGGAAGAAAACTGACTCAGATACTGCTATATGCTTTAATTCACCCTGAGATGCCTAATGGTGGATATACTCTTTGAATACATAATTACCTCCACCATGCCACAAGGCACTTCCTGAAAATCTGCTATAACCTTAGTCTTACCAAGATTTGCTCAGATATTGAAAAATAATACTGTCCAATCCTTTTAGGGCATCCAACCATCAGCAAAATGTGATTTACAGTATTGAAAATAACTGATGTGTCTAAGGATTACAGAATAGACATTGAATCTTCGTCTACCAAGAGGAAGAAATAAATCAAATTTATCAACTTGATGTCTGTCTGTGTCACATCCTGGTTGAAATAGAATACAGAGTACCAGGGAGATGATAGCTAGCACCTAAAAAGCAATTTATATCACTAGAAGCTTTACTTGAAAATGCTAAAATAGTGAAAGCTGTTTGATATCTGAAGCATTGTCAGCATCCTCTGATGTTTTCTTTGTTTCCCTGAAAACAATAGGCAGATTAGGGCTTGTAAGAGAGGTTACAGTCTTCCCATGCAAAGCACTCAACCTTTCCATAGTGACTTTGATTTGCCATGAAGGCTGCAGTAAGGTGGACATATACCACATAAAAGTATTTAAGGAGTATCTCCGCCATTAATCAATCTTGGGGTTGGTGGTGGGGATTGTTTCATGCCAAAGTGAGAACACACAGGAGTTAAATAAATCAAATGGAGTTTCTAAAGAGCAGACAAATGTAGGGCATTCAGAAATTACTTTGTTTTCAGTTGTGCCCTGGCATTTATCATCTGCCATATATACCAGAAAGAGTGTGATAAATTTTTTTCCTTTACATCAGAAGAATCTTTCTAAGAGTGGGTCCATTACGTGCCTTCATTCTGTTTACTTCTGAAAGTCAACAGCAGTAGGCAAAACCTAAAAAATATGGAAAGGGAAACAATAATTCATAGAAGTAAAACAAAGCAATCCAAGGAATGTCTTTTCTATGTTAGAACTCATAAACTTAATAGTACATGTTATATTTAGTGTGATATTGATTAATACTAATAGTGAAACTTGTTCCTCCTAAGAAAATGTTATTTTTC
Organism: Strigops habroptila; assembly: GCF_004027225.2. Taxonomy (NCBI): domain Eukaryota; kingdom Metazoa; phylum Chordata; class Aves; order Psittaciformes; family Psittacidae; genus Strigops; species Strigops habroptila. The sequence continues at coordinate 84,603,879 of NC_044302.2, read as the reverse complement.
TAATTTTTGTATTGAGCAACTGAAATATGTCTGTGTAAGTCAATCAGCTATATGATTGACAATAATTACAGAAAATAATCAATATATTAATTCCTTTTCTTAAAGTGACTATTCTATAATTAGTTTTTTCTATTAAAGTATTGTTTGTCCACACCATGTCTAAGAATTTTAAAGGCTTAAAAATCGTAATGCTCCAGTTCTGCTTTTCAAGCATCTGCAGTATAACTGTGAGACAAAAGAAACTGCAGATTAGTCCCAGGCTTCTGCCTTCTAGTTACCATTATACGTTTAGTTATATTGGTCAGAGTTTGGGTTTTCTTTTAATTATTTTTTTTTCCCTGCAATTTATGACAGTAGTAATCAGAATCAGTATTCGAATCACACTCTGAATCTTTAGTTTTAGAGAATTACCTAACACAGACACCTTTTTTTTTTTTTTTTTTTTTAAATCAATAAAGAACACCAAGCAAAGAAGAAAGTTTTTGTTTCATTTTGCATGTAGGAATGGTATTACATTGAAGTGGAAATAAAAAGAGCTGTTCTGCCCTAAATGAATCTTACATTTGTATGAGTTGAAAATACATAAATTTATCAAGAAAAGAATCAACCTCTATGCTATAATACTGTGGCAAATTTTTAAACTAATATGACCATTACAATGTGAGTCATTTCACAAAATTTATACTTTCATGATATAGATAAATAGATGGAGCTGTTTAATCGAAAACATCCATTGACATGAATTTATGTTATGTGTGGCATACCAACCCTTGCATGTGTCTGTGCGTAAGGTATGGATTAATTTGTTTTCTGGTTCCTAACGGTAACATCTCTATTAATTACCTCCTTGTGAACCAGTAAGTTATAAGTAACTAATGTAAATTAACTAATACCTCTTTGCTGAGTAGGATTTTTTTTTTAATAGACTTCTCATTTATAAAAGGTACATTTAAAGCATATAGAAGCCTAGAGATCCTTGTTCAGGATATTGTTTGCACCTCAAAGATATTTCAGAAATCACTAATCTTTCTTCTTTGTTGAATACTGTTACCTTTTAACTTAAACGCCTTTTTAGAATCTATAAGATTAGATTCAAACAGCTTTCTGGTTTGATAATGAGAAAAATTACCGAAAATAATCAAACCCTAAAATAATCTTATTCTCTCATTAGGAATTGTGTCTTTGTATTTTCAGCAACAATGTTCTTTCTTTTTTTCTAGATAAAACAAATAAAAATGACAATTTTTCAACTTTTTTCATATCAGGATGATATTTCTTTTAAGATTTACAAGTAAGTACAGTACATTTGAACTGAACTTTTGATCTAATTGTTCCTATACAGCTTGTATTTAACATCTTTGATCTCTTGAATTAGTGATCTAATCTTCTGTATAACTCAGCTTTTATTGATCTGTTCTCATGGTGAGCAAATCAAGTCTCACTTTTATGGGAGAGATTGAAAAAGATAGTAAAACTGCCTCTGAGACAGCAGTTTAAATCTGTGCAATAACAGTGGAGGCAAGAGATAAGACTTTTATTACGCTGCCAAACTTCACATGAACTCAAAGTGTCATTAAATAGGTATGTGTCATTTGCCACATATATTTATTTTACTAGATAAGTTTGTAACCACCCATTTAGATGCAGTGCAGTACACATTTTCTTTGCCACATCTTCTTTGCTGCAGAATCTATTCCTGATAATCACAACATATTTGAAATATCTTTCTTTTGGTACTTTGCATACATTTCAGATTTTCTGTTCTCATGTAGTTTTCAAAAAGAATTTTTGAACCTCTTTTACTTGACTGAATTCCAAAAGCAATTTTCAGTAGTTATACAAGTGGGATGATTTTTAATATGCTAGTCTGTCATGATAAAAGAAGATTAATTCTCATATACCCAGAGCTTTTCAATCATGCTCCATAATGTGTGAGTTCTGTAATGCCTAGTGTTATTGCATTACTAAGCATGGAGGAAAATAAAAGCAGTGAAAGTGCTGTATCTCAGCTTGATGTTATTGAGCGTAGTTTTACTTTAGAGGGTTTCCTATTGTGGTATTTTTCCCATTGTTCCCTGAGAAGAAAGACCTGATGAGCACACTGAATGTAAACGGTATGTGCAATGGGTGACACTTTTCATTCCCATATACAGAACAGTGGAGAAAAAGAAAATGCTTGAAAATAGATTGCCTGATTTTTTAAAAACTTTAATATCCTGGAGTCAGTCCAAGATTGCTGATTGCACCTAATGTCTTGCATGTCTACCAATTACATGATTCTAGTGAACATTCTATCTTCCTATCTGAAAGTCAAGCATTTTACGATACCAGACCCATGAAACCTTGAATGCCCTTATATAGATCATAAAGAAAAGTTACTGTTTGTTTACATTGCCTTTAAATTCTATTGTATGCGTGCATAGGCACTGCACCAGAGCAGGGTGATGAGGGAATGCAGGGTATGATATTCTAGAATTTTATACTACTTTTTGTTATTGAAATCAAGGGAGAAGGTGGAGGGCCATGAGGAGTCTTTACTGCTGACTGTAATGAGGTCATATGAGTGAAATGTATGTTCCTGTACAGGCATATCAACACCACTCAAGTCTATCTATCTATTATAATCTGTTAGTAGCTTCATTTTCTCTGAGATAGCTGCAGGACTGGGATTTGCAAATGAGAATATGAACAATGGAATAATATGACTCAGGTCTAGAATAAACTACTCAAATATAAATGATACATTATCAGCTTTATGAACACAATTTTATTTACTTATAATTTAGTATAAAATGTAGAAAGAATTCATAAGACAACATATTGATTAGATGATATGCCACTTTGTGATTCAGGGTTAAAAGGCGTAAGGACAGCATACAAGTGTGGATTCCTCTCCCTTTTTACCACCAAACTCAAACAGTGCTTTCAACTTTTCTTAGCTTGTCATATGGGAACAATTAAGAATTTAAGAATTACCCATGATAAATACTATTAATCTTGATGTACAGTCTCAAAATACCCAGTTTTAAAACTTCAGTTTCTAGCTGAGATACCAAGCCTTCCTGTCTTTACTAAATGCATTTAACATTCATGTATCATGGCATAATATATTCCCTTTTATCTTTCTATTTTGGTTATGTAATACTGGCATGAAAATCAGAGACATAAGTGGAATAAGAATGTCTGTATTGTGAGTGGAGGGCAGGCAGACTGTGACAAGCAACCAAGAGGGAAAGAAAAAAGTTAATTATAAAAGCTTGACAAGACTCAGAGATGGTGGATCAGACTTACGCAATGGAAAGAAATCCAAGATTTCTAGGTCTGCATTATGCTGCTGCCAAGAAAGATATCTGGAACCCATTGAGAAAATTTGTGCCTTCATCCACCTATAGTGATTGGGCCACTTAAAGGTTGCTAGTTATTCCCTTAATTTGAGAGATTTAAGTCTGCCTATAGTGTGGATTGGGTAAATTTTTGGTGAGAAGAGGCTGGGGGGGTTTTAATCTCCTTTCCTTCTCTCCATCAGCATCAGTCAATGAAACAAATACTCCTCAGTCACACAACATGGTCACATCTGGACAGACCTATCGAGTCGAGCTCCATAACTGGCCCTGTGGATCTGAGTTTACCAGCCTTACTTGTGAAGCACAGAGCTGGCAGCACAGGGCTGTGTAATCCATCTGTTTAGGGTTTTGCCTTGCGTTTTAGGAGTATGTGAAATTACACACATAAAATATTAAAAGGAGACTGAATTAGTAAAATGCAATTAGCACTGAATTTTGTAACATTGTTACCACTGCTGTTGTTTTAACCAACTCAATATCAGCTTGGTCACAGCAGTGCTAATCAAAAGGCCAAATGTTAAGGAAAGCTAGCAGGATAATTATACTAGATGGAGTTAACAGAGTTGAATACGTTTTAACAAAACTAGGAATTTATAAAATTATTTTTCTAGTGTCAGGAGAGCATTAGAAAATACAGAATAAAGGTACTAGTGCAACAAAGCTGACCAAGCCCTGAAATCAAGTTGTTCATTCACTCTGTCAGGAAGGCAGCCAGCCAAAGGGGTATCATCTTGATTTCTCAGCAAACAAGTTTGAAAAGCTCCTGATGGCATCAGCCTTTTGGCTGCCAAATCACATGCTGCTTTGTTAAATTCAACAGCAGCCTCCCTCACTCACTTCTTTTTCAAAAGAAAGGAACTACTTTGTAAATTTATTCTTTTGGCTTGAATACCTGAAAATGTTAAATGGGAAATTTTAGGCATTGGAGAAGAGTTGCTTGATTGTTTTCTTTTTTGATTAAACTTAAAGATGAATCAAAGATTGTGGAAAAACAATTTTTGTAGGGTTACATGGGAGAACACAGGACCAAGTCAGTTGTTTTTAGGGCACAGAGAGAATGATTCGATTTCCATCTTTAATATTAATCTTTGCATTGTGCATGGTGAAAGACATGTTTTCTGGGTGGCACCCCTGAGAAGGAATTCCTACATGGAGCCACTTCTGCACTTCAACTGTTCAAAAGCTCTCTGCAACTAGAATTTAGGAAACTCAGCAGTGAAATGAGGCATGCCAATCAATACTAGGGAACTCATCCATCTCTTCACCAGAGGTGTGAGAATAATAAGACAGAAGCCTTCAGCAGTGCTGAGCCACATGGGACTGACACAGGATATCTTCAGTATTGCTGATTCCCAACCTGCGGGTCATGACCCCAGTGTGGATAGTGAGGCTGTTTTCTGGGGAATGCAAAAGCTTCTTTCAGAAACTGAGCTTCTATTTAAATCTGTTTATAGACTTTCTGGCTGAGAAGATAAGCTCCAGGAACTGTTTCCTTGACCAAAGAATGTATGAAAACAGATCATGGCCAGATCCTGACACGAGACAAGATGGAAGAAATGGTGTTCCTCCTGTTCCCTGGGCACTGCCCAGCAGAGCAGATCTGTGAGAAGTCCTTTGCTAGCAAATGCAAATAGTCTGTGTAACCAGGGCTTCCCTTCAAAAGGCCTCCTCTGACCTGCTTATGTGGGAAGAGCACGCTGTGTCCAGGCATGCCAGCATACCTCCTTTAGACACATGCCATCTTACAGGAAAACATTTTATAACCGCATCTCTTAGGGGAGGCAATGCCATCTGACAGGGAAGGACCTGCACTATGTCGCCTTATGTCACCAGGTCTGCAAAGTAACCACATTTTGCTTTCCTTGTTCTTCCTCAGCCCGCTCAATTAGCAAGTTTTATTTTCTATGTGGAAAGATAAACTCTGTGAGATTAACAAGTTAAACTTCAGGCATTAGTGAAAGTAATAGGATCTACATCACTAGGGGACTTCTAGATACTACATTAATGGCAATAAAAAAGCATTCCTCCTGGTCTTGACTGCTAGAGAGATTGTCAGCTCTCAAAGTTTTTGATGGGCAAAAAATCAAGCCTGAATAGAGTAATGTTAGGTGATGTGTGAATAGTCTGCTGCATTTTGCTGTATCATACTTGCAATCTAAGCATTAAAAGTTTCAAAAATTGAATTTTAAAAGTATTCCTTTTGCATTATGTTTTGATTTTATTTTTCTTTAAATTTTCATGATAATTCAAATATAAAACACACAAATAAGTTATGACTGAATTTCTCTTGTAAATGTTATATTTCCTCATTGCGTACAGGATAATAAAACTTGTTTTAAAGCAAAATTTTTTTTTTTTTAACTTTTAAAGACTAAATTTCAGTATAATATAATTTCATCAATTTCTTGAATCAGGTGGTTGTATCACCCAACAATTGTTTTAAACTTCAGAAATATTACTTTAATGTCTTGATATTCATTTAAGTATTCCTTGGAAAGGTAAATAAATAGTGTTTGGTGATCTCAGTTCAGTTCCTAGTAAATGTCCACATCATAAAACCACTGCACTTAATTTTGCATGATTGATAGTCTCTGCTTAACTGAAACCTATGACTGAACCAGCCTGGGGACTTTATTACCTCTCATTCTAGTAAGGGTGGTCTAGCCAGGTCAAAGTCGAGGTCAATAGTAGGACAGAGAAGGCACTAATTTTGCTTTGAAACAGACTGCTCTTCATGAAACAAAGAACTTCACTTTCCAGCACTCTTTCACTACCAGAGATGATCTGTCTAGGAATGAAAATGTTTCCGATAAATATTATCTTCTTCACATTCTGCTTTTAATCATTGTCAGTAATATTTTAAACCCGCTTTCAGTATTAAATAATCACTGATGTTTTTTGAAAGGCATATTTTATACTTAATTCTGAAATCCTCCCTTTGACATAAGCCACTGAGAATGCTTTTGTGCCTTTTTTTCCTCTATTGTTAAAAAAAGAAATAGCCTTAACATTAACATTTAAATTTTCCTCAGAGCTGCTGGAAGTTTCCTCAGCTTAAGTGAAAAAGCAACTATCTGCGTTAAGTTTCTGTAGCTTCAGCATAGTTGAGAAAGGTGGTCATACCTATAAAATATATCTTATGTACTTAGTGTTGCACCTATGATCAGTTCTCCATTAACACAAAAGTCCATTAGTAATATATTTTTATCCAAAGGAGTGTTAGCAGTAAGACTGGGGCACCCTGAGAAAGCCAGGAGAGTAATTCAGTGAGTTGGGCTTGATAATGCGTTTTGTTTTCTATTGCAAAACATTTATTTCAAGTTAGAGCTGAAGGATAGGATACAATGATGTTGCCAAGGGCTGAATTACAACTGGAATAACTCATGTTATCAGGTTCCAATTCAAAAATGAATGTGAATCTATGAGAAAAATTAAATTAATGCTTAAGTTGTATGAAAATAGATGGATACCAGCTAATCAGGCTTTAAAAATCTTAATTTTTTTCGTGTTGGGAAGTCCATACTTAAATTTAGGAATACTCTGTATCTCTGAGATTTTGATACTCATTTTTAAAATATATTTAACTGGACTATGCGTCTGTTCTTTGCAGTGAATGAATTTCACTGCAGCATTTTTAAGATACACAGTAGCTGGCTTTGCCATTTGAAGTGGAAAACCTGTGTGAGGCTGTAAAGAACTGAGCTTATGTACCTGCAGAGCTGGCTTCTGCTTACTGAAAATGTGGGTTGTAAGGAGGCTGCTCAAAGAAAGAACAAAAAGTGCTGCTTTTTCTTTTTCTTATGCTTAGGTAACAGAGATTCAGGTGCAGAGCTGCAATGGATGGGAAGATGCAATACAGAAAAATTAAAATTCTAATCCTGAGCATCTAAATTTTGGGAGAATTTAGGATTCTAGATTTGGCTCATCACAAAAGAAAAGGCTTTTAAAAATATTGGAATACAAGTCTTATTTAGATATACTCAAATGGAGGAGACATTTACACCTAGTGCTTTGGTGTTTCATCATTTCCAGTGTATGTTTTTTTAAGGATACTCATACACTTTCTTAATGAACATGTTTCACTATAGCATTTTTAAATTGAATAGCCACAGTTTCATTTTTAATAGCTTGTGCTGAAAACTTATAAATATACTGATGACTTGGCTAGCAGTCGATTCAGTTTTAAGACATTTAAATGTATCCCAATTTCTGTCATTGGATCATATCCCTAAAATAAAGAACAAAAGTTTTAAACTGAAGGAGATCATGGAAGTTGGCTCTAGGAAAAGAACCAAACTGCAGTTGTCTCTCGTTTTCCTCATCCCCTTCAAGCCAATAATTCATTTTCAGATTGTGAGTGGGTATATAGTCTAGTTTAGCTGAAAATGAAGTATATTAATATAAAAGGACTGAAACAAAAAAGATTATATTTTTGAACTTGAAGACAAACATCCTTTAGATGAGGTGTCTTTAACAAAGGGAATATGGACACTCAACATACAAAAGCAAGTATGTTTCGGTTGGATTTATTTGCTACTGTTTCAAAATCTCTATGCTACTAAAAGTCTTAAAGAGGGGTTAACTTCACACTGTTGATAAAAGATCAAGAAGACAATATAGAATGACTTTGCTTTGTGAAAGTAAGGATTGTGTATCTGAAGACTTCTGGAAACAAAGCATGATCTGCAATGAATTGGAACCATATGGAGGAGGGAAAAACCCAAGTCTAAGAAAACATTAGTTGACGTTCATAGTGAAGATCAAAAGCTCCCATAAACCACCTCCCACAAAAAGGATGGAGAAAGCTCAGATTGGAAACTTCGTTTATATTCTGCAATTTCTTTCACACTTCTTAAACTAATTCCTAGTACGGAAGAGAGACTGAGAGTGTATGACTTAGATAACAGGTTCTTTATACATATATATTACAGAAAAATAACCTGATTCATCATTGTATTCCCTTAGGTTACCAGCAATGCAACTTTGACAGCAATGGAGCAATATCCTTGTAACACAAAGAGTAGTGCTGTGATAAATTAAAGCTGCAGTAGGTTGTTGGGGTTTTTTTGCAGCTTTTTTTTTTTCCTGTTGTTGTTGTTTTGTTTTGCTTTTTCGTTTTTCTTCCCTCCCTCCCTTCCTCACCCCCCCCCCCCCCCGGTGAGTTATATAATGCAAATGAAAGAAAGTAATCTTCTTAATAAGTCTGATGTTAATTCTTATGCATGAATCCATACTGTAACTGAGCTTCAGTAGATGGCCTTATTCTCAGATGTGTTCTTTCACCTACTTGATTTTCCCCAAGTATGTCTTTTTACGGAAAGTGAGACAGCAGGGAATGATACTGGAACACCAGCAACAATATTCTCATCCTTTCCAAAATTTGATCTCATTGACTTGTCACATCCAGCATGTGTTTTTAAAAACATATAGCACTTTATAAGTCCTGTAATTTTGTCTTTAGCAGCAGCTAAAAGAAAGAAATAAAATCTGAGTTTTCATTTGGTTCATTCAACCTTGCTTCTGTATCAAAGCAGCTAATAATTCAAGATGTGAACTTACATTTTTTGTATATTCAAACGTCTGGAATTTAAAAATGTTAAGGTAAACATACAGCTGAATATTTCAACTTTAGATGCTAAACAAACATAATGGATTAATTTTATTGTAGTGTAATTTTCTGTTGTTTCTCCTAAATATTTTTGAACCTTAGAAGTAATTTATTTGATGGGAAGTTTTTCTTGCATGCTTCTGATAACTTCCCAGGTCCATAAGGTGGTATGCTGACTTTATCTTTTTTCTTTCTTTAAAGCAGTAACTTATTTTATCCTATTCAGTAACTTAATTCTGGTGTTTAGGGGGCATTTTCATTAGGAAGAATGCAGATCTTCAACTTAAAAGGAAGATTCTTATAGACTGACTTTAAAAAGCATGGAATTTGTTTGAAAGAGTTTCCTATATTAAAGCATCCAGGAAAATAGAATTAATTTAAAGCTAGTTTTAATAATACCTGTTCATTTTGATATTTTATGTTCCTAATTTAATTTTTAGGAGCTATAACATGAAACTAATGGTTGAGTTATATTTAAGTAACATAGGGTGATTGATCTTCTCTAAGAGGATTTACAAAATAAATTATTTTCCAGTTATCTCAGCTTCTCAGAAGAATAATGCTCATGGTCCTTGATTTAAAAGTTTGCATTTTTGTTTGCCTTTTGATGTTTTAATATTAAAATTGTTTGATTATTGACAACATACTACTCAAATATCCTTCAATACACTGTTCAAATATTCCTTCAATACTAGAAAGACATCCAGTGTTCTAAACCTCTCCCTATTATTAGTTTTCATTATAGGGTTCTTTTTTATTTTTTTAAAGACACACTATTGGATTCCTAAGATAAGCTGAAAATCTAATTTTTTCTTCAAAAAGAAAACCAAATTTTCAATGACCAGCATTGAAACTGAGCAGCAATTTCATTGCCATAGTTACTGTGATTCAGCCAGCCTTACATGTTTTGAGATTAATTCATGATTTTTTTAATTTTTTTTAAATGATTTTATTTTTAACAGGATTGAAACTCTAAAAATGTCAGGATGAATTTAATTAACTAATGTTTTAATTATAGATGCCCTTTGCCTAACCAGGGAAGCTGGTCTGCAGTTCATCCACTAGTGCATTCTGCATTATTATAGCATTACAAATCTATACACTTGATTCTTCCAGATGCAACCATTTCTAGAAGAAACAAAAAAGAGTCTTAGGATATTCCACTTATGGCATACCTGCTTTTCTTCCAGTCTTGAAGGTAGATGCTTGTTCTTATTGCCCTCCCCGCTGGTTTTTGGATCTCACCATACCACAAGGTAATGGTCAGCAATCTCTGTACACACACTTGCATTTGTTTTACACCAGCTGTGGTCAGGAAAGCCCCTGAGGAACATGAGTTTTCCTCCTGATGGGCTGCTCTTGTCCAGTGTGTACTTCAGCCCATGAAGTTTCCATTAGACTTTATGTCTGTAATTCACATATTCTTTGCAGTACAGCCCTGATAACTTCCCTGAAGAATGTGCAATATGTAGATAACAGAAAGAAGAAACAAGTCAAGGAGAAGGTACTCTTGAGGAATGGCCAAATCTGAGCTCCTTTGGAGTTATCATGTTGGGAATGTGAATCTTTCAGAGAGCTCCTGTAGCACCCCTGGCCCATTGATAAAAACTTATATAAAAACCCCATGAAGCTACCGTCCTTCCTGTTTTCATAAAGGGACACTGAGGCTGCTTAGGCTTTTGGTGACAGTCAGCAATAAACCAAACTTCATGTATGTATATGTGTGCTGGCCCAAGATAGCTATAGAGGTAAAAAAAATACAGCAACTTCTATCTTTTCATTTTACTCTCCAGCAAGCATGGCACTCGTTAACATGTCACTAACATCCGCAGTGTACTTAGCACCATTTGTAGCATGAAATGAGGCAACATTAAAACTTTCTTCCTCAGGAATTTACTGCTTATAGGAAGTGAAGGGACAATGCAGATGCAAACATACAAGATGTTTGTAGGAGATGGCAGAAGTGAGGGAAGGTTGCTTCAAGGCATAATTCAGTTCTGGAAGTTTCATTTTTGTGAAGGAAAGTAAATGGGACAGCATCGTCTGGTTGTTCAAGATGTAATGCAGGGTAGGGAGAAACACAAGTTGCAGCCTGGATGAAGGAAAATGAGAGCAGAACACAGTGAGTGATTGGGGAGCAGCAATGTCGAACTCCAGTGGGAGCTTTTCCACACTCATTATGTTTATAAGGCTCTTCTGCCATATGGATTTACTGAAGGTTCAAACGAGTAAACCCTGCATGCCACACCTGCAGTCACGAACGCCAAAGGCAATCACCCTCTACAGACACTGCTTAATTGTTCACCCAATTAGTCCCACAGAGAGTACTTCTACAAGTTCTCTGCCAGAATTCCTGATGCAAACAGTCAGAAATATGTGTACCTACACATCTCAATGTGCAATGCTTCCAGCAGCCTTTTGGGCAATTTCTGGGAGCTGAAAAATGCTGATTCCTAGCCTAGAGGGTGACACTAGGTAATACAAGGCAAATATCCAAACTGCAGAATTCATGATATCCAAACTGCAGAATTCATGAATCCCTTTGTTGTGAAAAACAACAGACAAATCCAACATTGCCTGGAAGGGGGAAATTTGAGTCTGCAAGCTGTTAGACTTTAGGCACTGATAAAGGAAGGCATCCTGCACTGCATTTTGAAAAAACAGTACAGTAAACACAATTCCAGTCAGAACAGGTCATTTAAAGTCTTTCCTGCCTCAGGCTTAACATGACACTTAAGTGCTACTACATGTGAAAAGAAAAAGCAATTCAGCACTCGTAACAAACTGTTTTTTCTTTGTCATTGGGGCTAAAATACCAAAGGATTCCTGCAAGCAAAGGAATTGCTGTCTGCAAAGATGTGTTGTGTTTTCATTGGATCCCCTACCCGTGCAAGTTATAGAAATAAATATTGCTTTAAATAAGAATAAATGTGAAAGTATACAGAAAATCTTCCACATATACAAATGCAATAACTGCCTTCTCTTTTCAGAATTAATATGCTGGGAAAGCCAAATAAGCTTTTCAGTTCAAAAGGAAAATACTTTTTTCATTACTGAAAATTGCAGGGCATTAGTTTCCCTGGGCTTCTCTAGGAAGAACGCTTTTGGTGATTGTTCTTAAGATTCCTGCTCTTACATGAGAAACATGCAAATGTGAAGCACAGCATCTTTATCCCCAGAATAAAAATATTGGTTAACAAATTTAATCCTTGAAGCTGAAGTTGACTTTGATGAAAGTAAAACTTTGGGTCTAGCCACACCCCTGACAGTGAAACCATGGGGTGGAAGGCAGTGGCATGGGTATTTCAGCAATACACTGAAGGAATCTCAAGAATGGAGCAAAATAGTTTTCCCAGTCAACTAAAATTTTGTAACCACTCTGAAATCAGGACAAAATATCAAAATTGTGAGAACTATCCTGAACTTCCTCCTCTCATCTGTATCAGCTAAAATGCCTCATTCTGGTAATTTGGGGCAATTTAGTTATGTCACACAAGTGAGAATTTTCAGCTTGAGGATGATGCAAATTGCGTAACTAATTTTTTGATTAATTAATTACCTATGTAAATGGTTTCATTTTCCAATTTGCTCCTGAATGTTATGTTAATTAAAATGCAAGTACCATTAAAGGTATCCCCCTTTAGTAATAAACTGAATATATTGTCTTATGCTTGACTCTAACTCAAAATGGAAGCATAAGGATGGCATTCCTGAAATAAGTGCCACCTTGCTCCAGGTTAGAAAGTAGAAACTAGGTTGTCCAGCAAATGAAATTCATACCCCATCCAGAGGGACTACTTTTAAAGACAAAATCCCAATTTCTGTTCTGTGAACTCTTGAAACTTCTGCTGAAATTGTCACCCACTGTCAGCGCTATAATGACAGTGCTCCCGTGTGACCAATTAGTCCAGATCCTTCCAAAGAGAGATTGTTCTGACTTTAAAATATGAACAAATCTGGGTAGATTACTTCAACTTTTTCTATCAGCTCTAGAAATAGAAATTCTCATTGTGAATGAAGTAAACCCTGATTCATCCAAAACTTCTGCAATCACATTTTTGTTTCTATGCTTCCCTAGGCATGGAGTTAGTCTTCAAATAAAAGAAAAAAAAAATCATATACATGTAGACAAGACTCTGTCTGGTACCACTTCAATAATAGATGACTACAGTGATCCCCCTTAAGAGTGGAAGTCTGAGAGATATGAGCCTCCCACAGCTCCTCTTCAAGTGTGTAGGTATATTCTTCAGTATGTTGTGAGCAACTTTGTGACTTTTAAACTAAACTAGAGCAGTTTCTACTAGAGTAGTTTCTTTCTTTCCTTTTTCTTCTCCTAAAACCTTTCCTATTTGTCCTAGTGCATTTCATATTTTCATCTTAAAATGCCGTTTCAGTTCTGCTTGGCCCATAGACAACAACGTCTTATACTTCCAACGCAAGCTGCATGCAAGTATAAGAAGAAAGAGTATGTATCATAGCAGAGAATACTTGCAAAAGAAGTTTGAAATCAAGGCTAAGCATATTCTATTCTTTTACTCCAACAAATAGAAATATGGCATCAGTAATATGCAAAATTAAAACTTTTTCTCCCTTTCCTACTACACTAAGCAGAATCTTCTGTCCCACCTGGAAATGCTCTGAAATGGTGAAAGTTAAACCTAAACTCCCAATTATTGCTTGCGCAGTCACAGGGGTTGAGGATTTAATTATTGTTTCAGAGCTGCCTTTGTTCATTTCTTTGGTTTACTTTTAATTATTGTATTCTCAACGTAGGGAAGGAAAATATGATGTAATGAATTTCTGAAGTATTGACACAACAGAATAGTTTATCTTTTTCAAAGCCACCACAGTCTATTATATAATAACACACATACTGCATAATAACATACATTTGCGCAGCATTTAGGAAATGTGTGCTATTTACCTGATGGACTAAAATAACTGCCTCAAAGCTGCTACAGTTTTTAAGGTAAACATATGTTTTGGCATGCATACTAATTTTAAAAACATACACTATTTACCCCATATGCTGTAATTACACAGTCTATTGTATATATGTATAAAAAGGCACACTTCTCAAATGGATTTTTGTCAAGATGGTTCAAAATAGTTACTTCAGACTCCTTATGTCTATCATGTAAAGAAAGTACTTACTTAGATGATAAATCAATCATTTTCTGCCACTTTTACTTGTTTGTTGTTTGGAGGTGCTGGGAATGCTTAGTCCATTTTGGATTTTAAAAAGGTTAATCATAATAAGCAACACTGTGATCAAGTGGTACTAGGAATAAGTATGATATGCCTGTGAGAAAGTGTCAAGCTGCTTGTTCGTTAAAATCTGACTTTGTATTCAAGGGTGGCATATGTCCTTATGCAAAGTGTTAGCAAAATGACCACTGCAGTGTGCTGCTGCTGTGGGCACAGATTGGTTCACATTGAATTAGGCCACAGCCTTGAAGGGATAGACTTGACTCTTAATATTTTCTCTTTATAAATCAAAGATATGCTGATTATACAAACTAAACAAATTTTTGGTTCCTACACTAAATGTGTGGAGTAGTCTACTCTATTATTGTTTTTCTTTTCAGTATTTCATTTCCACAGTACATAAGCTTGTAAGCTAAGTCAAATAGTTTGATTGGGAAAATGAAAGTGATCACTTACTCACTTAAACTACAGCAATTTTATTTGCTCAACCAAAATCAGAGACTCCTTGTCATACAAATAAAGACATTTTTAAGGTTGAAAAACAAAATAAAATTATTTGGAATGTGATTTTATAAGTGTTATAACATATTTGAGAAAGGAAGCTATTAGACATAGGAATATAAATGGCTAGTAACTCCTATTATCTCAAGAAACACTTATCAACAGCAGTTAGACATGCTTTTCCATGCTATGTAGAACCAGACATAACATGGATAAATTATTATTCCTTGTGAATTAGGGTACCTGACCTCAAATGTCCTCTGCAATACAAGGTCAATTTTTAAAAACTTTATTGTTATTTGAATAATATAGAAGGAATTTTGTAAACATTCATTAAAACAAAAATGGATAATGAAGTTGGAAAGATACAAAGGACACCCTGAATAATTCAGGATATGACTGTCTTTATGTAAGCAGTGTGTAAAGCCTTGAACATTTCCTTTCTCAGAGCAACAAAATGCTAATACTAGACAGCTGTGATACCTAGGAAAGGAGCTTTTATTTGAAGACCTTTTCCTTGTTTTGAATACAACCTTCAGATTCCTAGAACTACAATTGCAATCTCACTCAAAACAAAAGACATTTGTTGAATGGTAGCTTATGTTCTTTACATAAATCAAACATAACATGCTTTGGTACTACAACTAATTTAATATAAAAAAATTCAAATTATATAAAACTTTTATGCGAGGGGCATATAAATGACCAGAATTGTTACTTGTAACATAAACCAGAGACAGTTTAACCTCTGCAATGTTTTATTGTTCTGTGTCAGAACAGTGTGACAGCTACTAATTGTTAGCTGTTGTTTTTTGTTGCCTGAGGGATCAGCTAAAAAAAAAAAAGCCTCAGAGAATTTGAGGGAAAGACAGAGGGAAGGTTACACAGTGTGCTATCATGAATAAATATTTGCAAGACATCTTCACTATAAAGCATTGCTGTTTAGAGCAATGTAGCCTACTTTTGACTCTGTGATCTTTCCCACTAAATTATGCCAGCTAGACAAAAGCCCCTCTGTTTAGATGAACGAAATATAAAAGTAATGTTAATGAGAGCACCTCCATTTATTTGGAACTATCAAAGACACAAAGAGTAAAAATTCAATAAACAGAGTATATTTTCAAATTTAGTTACTTAATCACATTCTCAATCTGAATTATTGAATTCAATGGTGTTGTGTCCATTGTCTACGTTTTCTACATTGTCTGCACTGGGCATAAGTATGGACCACAAAATACACACCTAACCTGGAGAAAAATAAAAGGTTGTGATTATGTTCAGACTGACAGCACTCTTTTTCTCAGAAAGAGGGAGAGATGAAAAGTAAGTATGTGTTTTATAAGAAAAAATAATTAAAGGAATGAAGTCCAGATCTGAGTAGTTTTGAAAAACAAAACTGACCAATCTTTAATAAAGAAATATGAGATATTGTACTTGGGTACTAAATATTTAAGGAGTAAGTTTTCATTCCTATTAAAATCAATAAGAAAATAATGAATAAGTACTTAAAAGAACTAGTTAAACATTTTTGGAAAAAGATCAATCTCAAAAGTCTTATAAAAGTCAAACGGTTGTAATTATTGACTAAATTGCCTGACAAATATGCTGTATAGGGACTTAATCAAACATCCACATTATACTGGCCAAGAATCATTACTGTTCATCATAAAATCCACAATAAATGCCTCTATAATCCCCACATTGTACAATAATAAAATTTTAACAGATACAGGACTCAGCCCCACTTTCATTGAACTTAGTAGCAAATCTTTCATTAATTTCACTAAGAACTGGCCTTTGCTTCTACCCAATAACACACCTGTTAAAAAACAGTTATGATAGATATAGTTTTTCCTCTTTTGTTTAAAGGAGGAAACATATAATATGATTACGCTGTATTGCATAATCTATTTTAGGAAAACATAGAAGAGGGTATGTGACCTCCCCTGAGTTAATTTATTTAAATTTTATTTTTAATTAGTTGGTATAGTCATGCCTGTATATCTTTCCTGTATTTAAAAACATAGTCGATTGAAAACATCTTTGTCATTTTTTACAGTTTAAAAAGCACATAATAAAAGGCATGCATAAGGAAAATTGGTTAAAATGATAGGCACATCAAAGATTTTGTAGATCATGTAACCACTACCTAAGGTTATAAAAGCTTGTATATTATTTGAAAGATACAAAACTCTTCTTATGACGTCTCCAAATTACAGCTGCAAAATATGGCATAATGTTAGATCACTGTGGAATATAGAAAATCAACATCCAGATTGTGAAATTATCCTCCTCTGTAAGGGACAGTTTAATACTATGAATATGAGCACACAATATATATTTCTAATAGAGAGAAAAACACTAGGGATATTATGAAATGCTAATAAGAAAACAGGCCAAAAGAATATGCAATAATCTACCAGTTCCTGTGCAGTCTATTGTAAGTTTTATCTCTAAGGGGGTGGAAGATTAAAAAAAAAAGCTTAAACAAGGCCTATTAGCAGTAAATACTTCTGCCAATATCCCTCACAGTAGGGGAACTCCTCCAGCAATTTTCACGATTAATTACCAGTAGCAAGCGTATTCATAATCTGGTGTTAATTTTGCAGTGTCTGAATGAACTCGGCTTTGGCAAGCTCAGTTATTGTTTCCCTGCTACTAGTAGGATGAACTACTTGTTCAGGTCATGCTGTGTCAAAAGAGTGCTAATGTGTTTATATAAACACTACAAACAGCACCTGCTTTAACCACACTTTTTATTATTTTTTTCCATCACGAGTTAGAACATAAAATCCTTTGGTACAGGAATGCAATTGACAAGAAAATATTAGTACAGCTTGTGTACAGAAGAGAAATATCAAGTATAGACAGAAGGTGAAGCAAAAAAGTAAAGTCTTTATAACTTCTTTGAATCAAAGCTTTTCTGTCCTTATTTTAAAAGGTTTGGAAAGACTGTTAGTGGCTAATTTGTCAGCTGCTCCTGAACTTTGTGGTGCTTTCATTGAGAGCATCACTTATTATCAAGACAATGAATTATACAGAAAGAAGGAATGAAACAGATGAATGTAGTACACTCTTTATGTTAGAGTTGATTTTATTTTTCTTGGTTTTCTTCTCTTGGTTGTATATTTCAGAGTAATTTTGATAATACACTTTTGCAGATCCTTTGGGTTGCCCAAGGAGGGCTATTCCTGATAAGATTAATTGCCTGATGTGCATGACTTGCTGAGCAGTGACAACCCCGATTGGTTAATGAGGATTCTCAGATGTGTAATTACACAAGCACATCTGCACAGGTTGGAGCCCATTACTGAAGTCAGTGAAAGAATTATGATTTTTATAAAAGCAGTAATACACTCCAGGGTGTACATTGTCAACCTCATACCCCTACTGTACTTGAGGTTTATGCAAATGACACTGTAACTGCACACCAGGTCCTATGTTCATTTAAGGGTTTTATACATGCTAATTAACATAAAGCCTGATTCTCACATTTATTGCAGTAAGGCCAATGGGAAACTTTCAGGGAAGTGTATTCTTTTCTCTTTTTAGAAGCAGAGAAGCATTAAAGCAGCTGCATGCATTGGGTTCATATACTAAAATATAAAAGAACTGCCATGTTTTAAATGGTGTAAAATAAAAGTGGTACTTAGATGATTGGAGTGCTAAAAGAAATAACATAAAAGAAAAAAGAAATCTTTTCAGGCAAGATTATAAAACAAGAAGTGGAGTACCTTTAAGAGTTGCACTGTTCCAGACAGGAAATGAGATAGAGCCTATTGTGCACATTACATCTCTACAGCATATTTTATTTTCTCAAACAGTCTGTATTTATTTATCACTTGAGTGTTCTGGAGTTGGTCTTATTTGTAGGAATTGATTAAAAATATCTGAAGTACTTCCTAGCTGTTTAGAAATATATTAACCAACAGCTGTAGCACAGCACTGCCTAACAAAAAGAAGGATATTTAGCCTGTACAATATAGCTCCCTGTTCCTCCTTAGTGTTCATTCACACTGATTTCTTCATGTTGCTAGCTGGAATTAAGGTAGTGTTCATGAAATAATGTGTAATGAAGGCTCTTACAATTCCAAATTAAATCTGCATTTTTCCTGGCAAAAGAAAGACTCACAACTGTAATTCCACCCCACAGGTCTGATAAAACACAGACCTTAGAGGGCTGGCTGCACCTGTGAAAGGGGTCAATCTAGCTGACTTCACCATCACACAGTGCATCCAGAAGTCATCAACTAATATATTTGGCCAATATATTTTCTCTGCCAGGTGAGAAGGAATTCAGCCTAGGACCCACTGAAGATGATACGTTTTGCGATTATCTTCGTATTTCTAGATGGTGTTTTCCCACCCTCAGCCCAGCTAAAGCCTCACGATACTTGTATGTCTGCAGCAAAAAGCTTTTGACATAATGTCCCTGTCCTCAAGACTGGGTTTACAAGCTTCATACAAAGTGGTACACTTAAGAAAAGCAAATTAGGACAAGAAAATGTAGGTATCATATTATCAACTTCAAGTGTGTAAAATACCCCTAATAGTGCCCAATGTGAAAGCCTGAGGAGAACTATGGATTCTCCTTTTTCCCTTCTGAGCTTACCTCACTATTGCATCACAGCTCTGACGTTTGATATGAAATAATCATATCTAAGTGGGTTGGTTTGTTGGCTGCAAAAGCCAGAGGTTCGTACTGAAGCTGTGTTAGCAGAGCTGGGCTCCATGCCTGTAATGTACAATGCACCCAAATCTGCCACAGTGACACCAGGGTTGGGAGTGCCAAATGGCTGCGGAGCAGGCGGGAACACTGGCCCCATTCTGCGCACCTGCACAGCAGGACAAGGCAGGAACAGATGGAGGCATTTGAGGAGGGTTAAAGGCCAAACATATGGAGCCTGAAGGAGCACAGGATGCCTGCTCAGTTCCTCAAGCTACCAAGAGGCCAGCCTTAACCTTCATTGTTGGGGAGGAGCCACCAGCTGGAGGAAGATTAGTTGTCACATCAGGAGAGAGTGTCTTGGACTCAGCACCACAGGCAAGGACCATGATCAGCTGCCAGGCACAGACTCCACCCAGCAAACAGGCCCAGCAAAGGGAAACTTTTACTTTAACACATGCACAAACAGGGAGCCCTGTAGAAAGAACCACTGTTCCTGGATTAAAGGCACTACTCACATCAAGAGAAAGATCCTGGGTAGAACGGCACTCAGAATACTGACAGGATATTCAGGATATCAGCAGCAATATGGACAACTGAATGTGAAAATGTATTTGTGACCTGTTGCTTATGACATTGCATTTTTGGCCTCCTAATCTACTCAGGCATTAGGGATATGGAATTGCGGTGAGGCAGAAACTGAAACCTGGTTTCAGGCTGAATTTTCCAGTTAGGCAGGGCAGCACATCTTGCCCTGAATATTGCTTCAGAATTAGACACATGCTCATAACGTGTTGTTGTCTGGCAAGGATACATGGCGTTATTAAACTAAGCCAATACAAAAAGGAATGGGCAGATGGCAACTAAAATTCCAGAAATGTTTATTATAATCTTGTCATCATCTGAGAGAAAGAAAACAGAGATAAGAGCCTAAAATGGGACACACCTCTACTTCTTAGGGCTTGAGCACACTGTAACAGGCAACCTACCCAGGACATCTCCAGCTCCCCATACTTCCAGTCCACAGCCACCAGGCCATGCTTGGAGCAGCCTGCAGTCTGAATTTGTACTAAGATGATGGACATAATCAAAGCACAGCATTCCCTTGCCCTGTATTCCCCACAAGTGTAGTGATGAGAATGGGTAGATGGGACAAAGCTCTCCTCTGGAGCAGTGAAGCTAAGCCAACTGTACAAATGCACTTGTAGGCATTTTCCTCATGACAGAATAATGTTGAACAATGGATACCAAGGGCTTTCTACTCCATTTGTACTGCCTTTGCATAAGAAATGGAGTATAACCAAGAAACCTTCCTCATGCATCTTGAAGATTCCAGGTTCAGCATACTTTCTTTATTTTTTGTTTGATACATACGTGTGTATATATGTATCAAATTTTGATACATACATGTGTTTCATCAGAAACTTTATTACAGTAATAATGCTCTGATTTTGCTGTGTTATTGGAAAATTTAACAAAGATGCAACTTCTTTCTCTAGCTTTGTACTCTATTAGTCAGGAATTCTGTAAGCAGCAGCAGCTTCAAATTGATAATCGTGAGTCCTGTGAATTATCAAAGTAAAGTATAATTACAGATGTTTGCAGAAACTGCATACTAAATTCATGATCCTGCTTAATTTCTATCAAGGAATGCAAGAAATCCCTACTGTTAAAAAAAAAAAAAAGGAATCCAGCAAAGCATTTACACCTATTTTTAAGTCATTTTGGTCATTAACATCCCCAGGCATGTTTCAAGATTGCTGTGTAATTAGGCTAGATATTGGCACTTCAAGTTAAATTTTTAATGATTTGCAAAGGAGGAAAACCCCAATGAAAAAGGGGTGCTTTTTTAAATTTTATGTAATTGGGTGAACTATCTATATTTTGGAATCTGCAGATTAATATTATCTAATTAAACTGAATTGAAATATCTAAGATTATATAATTTACAGGTACCATATTGTGGTTTACTTAGTGTCAGGCTGCAGGGAGTTCATTTGCCTATCTTCTAGTATGATACAGGGTAGTTTGAAGGATCCTATAGTATTTGCAAAATATGCATTTGTAATTGAAAAAATTATTGAATTCTTTCTGGCTACTTCATGGTAGGAAAAAAGCATAAACAACTAGCTCAACACCCATGTAATACCCTAAAGAGATTCTTCCTCTAGCTTTCACTGGCAGGCAGCAGAACACAAATTTTCTACAGATATTTTGCCTGTGAGCAAAGGCAGAAGCAAGGAATGATGGACAAATTACCATACCCCAGGAGAAGGCTTAGGAGATAATTTTCCTCAGAGACTGCTTTTCTGAGCACCCCTTGGAACCTAATGAAAATCTCTTTCTTACATTTGCAGAGGCTAAATAGCAGAGTTCTCAATCTACATGAAATCATGGAAAAAAATTATATATCCAAAGCCACAGAAACTTGGCACTTCTGAAGCAAAACATGCCCCTTGGATCAACATGCAGATTAATTTACATTTACAGCCTGCACAATGGCTTTCAGCATGTTTTTCAGCAAAGCTGGTAACTTCAAGTTTCTCTGCGGGGCCGAAGCCAAGCACATCCACTCCCCACTGGTCTACATTAAGACCTGAGATACTACTGGGTGTCTGCCCAGGATTTGTCACACCAGAGCCATAGGGTGTCTGTCCTGAATGTGATGTACTGTCCAGGAGTAGGACAGGACTCTTTCAGGAGTCTGAATTATGCTCAGGGAAAATATACTGACTCTGAGCATACACATTCTTTTTATTCAAAGGAAGTTTCCTGCTAGTAATTCTGTGGCTGTGGAAACTGGATGGAGACTCCAGAACCTCAGGCCATTACTTCTTCTGTCTTTATGACACCTTTCAGGCTCTGTCTAACACAGCTAGGTGTAAATATGTAGTACATATAGGTGTGATGCACTTTGTTCTGTGGTGGTTTGCCGGCTAAGCCCTACCAATCTGCAAAGATAAACATGGTCAATGGAGACTTCTAAGTCTGAGGTGACTTTAATGAAGAGCAGCCAGTGGTTTAATAAATGTATTGATTGAGAGCTCTTGTTCCATATTCTGGAATGTAAAGACACAAAAAATTTCCTCCTGTTGGCCTTCCATTAAATATAGTAGATGTAACTTTGCTGCTTTCCACTGGGACTCATACTTTGTACAATACAATTTGTGCCCGCTTCCACTGAGGACTGAGGTCATTTTCCTTTGTATTTTGTTTTGCTTTGTATTGAGGGCACCAACAGAAATAGAGGCGTATTGCTGCAAGGTGTAAATGTTGTGTGAAATGAAAAGGCTTTTCCACTGCTTTGAGACAACACTGTCAATCCATTCATTTCCAGACTTGCTCCAACAGGTAGCCCAGATATATTCAACCGAGTGCTGAAGCCTCTACAGATTTTCTTATGACTGTCATAAGAAAACACATTTCACCTCAAACCCTTTAAAATAATTTACATATAAAAAGAACAGCTCAGTTAAACAATAGGGTATATTTTTTCATCGAGTAAATATGATAAAATATCACTTTACTGCATAAAGCAAAGTAAAATATCTTTTTACTGTGAATCAAGTTTTATCAAGTTTAAAAAATCAGAAAATCAAGTTAAAAAAAATCCAGTTTAGAAAATCAGGGCTATTGCCCTGAAAAACCCCTATTATTAACTACTAAAAACTATAAAAACAAAAACTAGATTAGATACTACTGAGCCTACTAAGGACTCCTTTAGCTCATGTGCCTAACATAATCACTTCTGAAGAAAAGGAAGTGTTTATAATGGTTCCCTGTGGTTATTGGAGACTAATTTACACTGCAAAAATTATATAATTCCTCCAATTTGAAGAAAGCGTGATGAAAAGACAGGCAGTAAATGGCTCCCATACTGGACATTTCAAACTCAAATTGTTCAAACTTTGAACCCACATATACCTAGTATCTTTTCTCATCTTTGAAAAACAGGTACAGTTTTTCTGTGTCTCAAAAGCTGTGATGCAACAGTCCTGGAGAGCAGCACCTCAGCAAGAGGTTTCTGAGAGAAAATTCATGTGCTGTGTCTAATTTGGGCATTAAGAGGTAGGAATATTGCACTGATTCCTCATTAAATTAAAAAAAAAAAAACCCAAAATGACAGAAGATGCAGGTGAAGTCTGTCTAAATGTAAAATGGATAGGAGAACAGAGAGCTGCAGCAATAGAATCTATTTGGCTATTGTTGAAGTGGGTGGGTAGAAGAGAGCTGTTTCCAATCAGTACAGGCATTGTTTGCTGGGGCATATGGAATAAAACACTTCAGTGACATAAGATGTCACTGTGACCAGATGTCACCATTTTTTCTAAACTTTGACAGGGCAGAATCGGTAGCATGTTTTGCTCTTGCAATTGTATGCTACTAGGAAACTCAGTGACTTCCCTCAGTAATTCCTTTTCCAGTCTACATTTAGCTTGCAGTTTAATTCTGAAGTTGTCTATTAGGTAGAGTTTATGTAGGTACCACTTATCAGTAGCTTTTTGGTTTTTTCCTATTTCTCTGTCATGTACATACATGTATTTGCCAGGGTGAGCATCCTGCTTCTGTCTGCCAGATTTTCTCCTTGTCAGGAATGATGCTAATTACAATTATTTGCTTGTTGTGATACTGAAAATACTGGGAACATTTAGATTAGTTTTCTGTGGCATGGACACAAGTGCCCTCCCTTGGCCTCTTCTTTTAATCTGTGGCAGCGTTCAATGCAGAGGCTTACTCAAGAGGCAAGAAATGAAATGACCTTTCATAATCCACTCAGAAGAAAGATTGAGGTGTGTAATATGATGAGGCACTACTAGTCAAGTCGTTTTATCCATACCACGACGTGTGTTTTGTCATTCACAGAGGAGTTTAGTATGTTACTAGTAACGGTATTTATATTTCCTTTTCTCCCTCTCATACTGTACATGCTTTCCCTTTTCAGTATGTGAGTCTTCCATCTCTGCCACTATCTAAAATTTGATGTTAAGAATTGTTTTCCTTATAGACATTTACTTCTTGTGGAAATATTTTTTTTTACCAGTATAAAACACTTTCTGTCAATTCCACCTTTCTTCAGGAAAAATATCAATGACCTTGTTCACCCTTTAGCCACTACTGTCTCTGAGTAATAAAACTGCTATTAACTTAAATTTCGTTTCAAGTGGTTTCAATATGTGGTTAAAGATGGCACAACGTCTGTTTACAGAATACAATCATAGTTCTCCTGCTCAACAAAAAGAGGCTATTAATGGTCTCTGCTCCACTCAATCAGCAATGCATTTTCAGAAAGACAACAATGTACTAATTCCAAACTCATTAAAACAGAAGTTTTGGTTTTTTGTTTTTTGTTTTTTTGTTTTTTGTTTTTATTATTTCTTTTTTTTTTTTTTTTTTTTAGTGAAAGGCCAGAGGGTACTACACATTTTCTCTTTTAATGTCTCCATATAGAAAATTTATTAGCAATGAAGTGTCCTTATCAAAGACATACAAGTATAACAAATTTGTTGCCATGTAATCCGGGCTAGGTAGAAGAAAGAAAAATGTGGATTGACTCCAGCACAAACAAGAGACTCAAAGAAGACACCCCTAAGTTGATTAGTTCACAAGTCAACTAGAAGCTCCCCTTATTTTAAATTCTAGGGAGGCTATCATTTTAAAAATCGAACTTCTTACTAAGTTGCAGACTGAATTATGCCTACTGTTAACTACTTGTAAATAGTAAGACACTATTAACAATAACTCAGGGATTCAATGATGAATCTTTAAGTAAAGGATAAAGCTTCCAGAAAAAAAAAAAAAAAATTGCAAAAATCAGAAAAAAAGAAAAGGTAATGCCAAACACATTTGGAATACTTTTTATTTGAAAACTGTATTTCCTTTTTCATATGCTGCTGTAGGTGTTCAGTAGTGGTGATTCTAAAAAAAAAAAAACCCAACCCTGGGACTGAGTTTCAACACTGAATGTACTAAATGAAGATTGTGAAAAGAAAATTAAAGAAATAATAAATTTGCTTATCATAACTAGCCTTAAATCTTAAATCCTTAAACTGACTGAATTCCTAAATTAATCAGGCTTACTCAGTATCAATATCACGGTTTAATTTTCTAATCTTGGATTTAATATTTCTGTCAAATGAGTAACAAAACCACAATATAGTTTGTTAGGAAGTTTGAAATTTCGTAGTACAAATCAAAAGCATGGCAGTAATATTCTAATTTTTGTGAAGAAAAGACACAGAGTTGTTATTATGAAAGGTGATAGAATCAGAAAGAAGAAAGGCCAAACATACTATCTTGGTCCTCACATCAGAAGCACAATTACATTCCAGGTGACCCAGTACTGCTATGGAAAATAGTGATGTTTAAGGTTTAAACATACAACACAGTGAAGAAGAGCTGAAGTTTCCTATCTAACCAGGTGTCATTCTGAAGGCCTCTGGAGCTATCATGTCTGTCTGTTTTAGGACTGGTAAGTGTAGGCAGATATGACCCTCTCGAGAGGGATCAAAGTCATCTACTTTAGCATCCAAGTAATTACTTATTTTATGAGTGCTTCTTTAAAAAAGTAGGCACAAATTAACTGCCTAAGGAAAAGTGCGTGAATCTAGCCATGGCTTTCCCTATGTTTGTGTTACAGGGACAGATGTGTTTTCTTGCTCCATTGGAATCCTACTTGCTTTAAGGGCAAGACGTCAACAATGGGTCCTGCAGGGCTCAGAAGCAGTGTAATGGGGCAAGGCCCACTTCTTGTATTCTGTGTTCATTGTATTCTTGTTCCTCACTTCTTGTATTCTGTGTCATGTGATCCCCACTGTAAAACTAAAAAAGGAATGTTACAGATGATTACTATGAACCATAACAAAACACAACAAATATTTTCAAAGTTGAAAAAAGGGTTGCGCTAAATCTATTTAGAAAATTGAAGTAGGTAAAATTATGCTTCTGTTTCTAATTGATACCAACTGCTAGAGCAAGCTGTATTTGATCATTCACTTTCAGATTTTCTATCTGTCTGGGGCCAAACATTTTTGAGCTTTCATCAGGCTCACATTTTGCTCTATCATGTTGTTTAAAAACCAGTTTCTTTAGAATTAAAAAAAAAAAAAAAAAGAAACCTCCAAATGAAGTGTGTTTTTCCGTGTGTAGAAATCTAATGTTTTTTCTACAAGGTCTGTATTTCATTCCTGCAGAAACTTTAAGATTATTTAAAAGTATGTTCAAAATTAGGTGAAGGGTAAAATTATGAATTTCCCACTTGGAAGAAAGTGGCTTAAATTCTATCCAATTATTTGCCATGGCAACCAGCTAAACACAAAAGGGATGGAATGGATGTAGAGTACTGCCTCTATAATCATCACTGTATGTCCTTCAAATCATGGATATGCAGCACCACTATCCCAATCTACTCCAGGGCCATAAGCCTACACAGTAATTATATGCTTTGGAACACTCCACTTAAGTGCATCAATAATATAGTGAGTGAACATGTTCTTTAATTCTGCACCTGTAAATGGAGAAAAAAATAAAGAAATATCTCTATCAGAAAATTGTGAGAAAGGAAATTAGATGATTACATTATTTTTAACCTACTTTCTGGTATATCAAGTCCTGCAAATGGCTAATTTTAAATGATTTAGTGATAATCAACAAATAAAAATGCTAGCTGAGTGTCTTTCAGAACTATGATACTTGCTTATAAAACAAGTAAAAACAAGGA
This sequence comes from Strigops habroptila, assembly GCF_004027225.2. Classification (NCBI taxonomy): domain Eukaryota; kingdom Metazoa; phylum Chordata; class Aves; order Psittaciformes; family Psittacidae; genus Strigops; species Strigops habroptila. The sequence continues at coordinate 84,576,835 of NC_044302.2, read as the reverse complement.
GCTCCAGATTAAGGCCGTCATCCCATCAGTTCTTTATTTTCCATGGGGCATGCTGTGTTTCCACTAGTGGATTTCCACTAGCGGATTTCCGTGAGTTTGCAGATAGGTAATTTTGCAGCTCAGACAAGCGATTTGCAGAACCGAGCCCCATGTACTGACACATGTAAGATCCACCTTGACCTTCATACATATAAGTCTTTCCACTTAAGGGTTATGAGGAAGGAAGTTTAAGTTGCCTTTTGTATTTCAATTATGGTCTGAGAAATTTGGGCCTGAATTGCAGACCAGGAAATTTGAGTTCCTTGCTGGCTCTGTTATTGAGCTGTTAAAGCTTCACCTTTGTGTGCTTGTTTGCTCTCCTGCTCTTCCTCCGCTCAATGTTTGGCTTGTGAACTCAGTGGAGCAGGAACTGTCTCTTATTTTCTGTTTGTACAGTGCTTTGCACAGTGGATCTCTACTATGCCTGTCTGTAGGTGCTAATACAAAAGGCAGTCAAGATAAACCCAGGTTAGCTTTGAAGTTTGTTGCTTTTATTTCAGGTCTAATAAATTGCGTGTCCTGGTTTATTTTTTCCAACTGTATTAACTGGCTTATAAAAAATAAGATAATATTTATCCCCATGAATCTTGCACTGTTTGTATTCTTAGACTGTCAACAGCTATTTTGATAATAATAATTATTAATCTGTATCATAATGCTACAACTACACCTAATAACATTTAGCTGAATACTGGATGGATGTTACATGGTTTTAGGGAGCTGACTCTGATTAAACATATGAGCCTAAGGGTGAGCATGAAGTGTCAGTGTTGGAGCTATGTGCTTTGTACGAGCAACTGTACATTCATTGTTATAGTTGTACTTTTTTTTCTTAGACAAGGAAAGGCAGCAGCCAATCCCAGGCAGGGTGGAGCTGGCATGAGTGAAAAACTCTGCAGCACATCAAGGCATTTTAATGGAATTAAAACACAAAACTAAACTAAAACCCCTTCAACTTCCTAAGTCTGATTACTCCTACCCTAGATGTCTCAGGTCACCCTCAAACTTCTAAAAATACTTTTCACTCCAGTGAGCCAAATCTTGTACTTGCGTCAGGAATTTGTAGTGATGTTCAAAGCCAGGTTGGACAGAGCCTTGGGAAACATGGTCTAGTGTGAGGTGCCCCTGCCCACGGCAGGGGGGTTGGAACTAGATGATCTTAAGGTCCTTTCCGACCCTAACTATGCTATGATTCTATGATTCTATGATATGTTTAACAGTCATAACTACTGGACTGACAATATTTGGTAAAAACTCTGGATTTAAAAACATGTAGATACTTAAACCTCATAGTTCTGCAAAAATATTCAAAGTGTGAATTGAGTGTCCTTTAAAATGAAGAGTGCAAACAGCTGAGGAGAAGAACCTGCCAAATATGATAATTTAAACAATGCCACCAGAAACTTCATGACTTCTAAGCAGGTGTCTTGATCTCTGAAAAATAACTTTCAGATCTTGAGCATTTCAGATTGTTGATACCAGTATCTATTTGTCATTCTTAGAAAGCAAAATAATGATAGTGTCTGGAAGAATGCTCATCTATGCATCTCCTACATCTAAGGTGTTAGAAAATGTCATGACCTGTTCATCCCCTCTGAATACAAGCTGTAATGATACTGCTGGTAATGCTTATGTTTAAGGCCCCCAAAATAATAATCTTTAATTCTCTACCATAGTAAGACCTCTGACAAATAATAAAAAAAAAGGCTTTTGCGATTTTCTCAAGTTTTAATACACATCACATTTATTCATCAGAAAAAAAAGGAAAGTCTAAATTAATTTCTGTATTTACTTTTAAAAAGCAACAATTAAAAAGTAGGTCTTAATGACAACTTTTTTACAATAAAAAATTCCTAGAGGTGGAAGAGTGATCCACTAGATATACATTTTACCTAGAAGAAGATGAGGTTTTTTTGTGCTTGCCACACAATATTGTGTATGAGGAAAACCATTAGAGTTTTATGAGGTAATTTGAACTGCCTGTAAAATTGATGGGGGCAAAACTGGTTGGATTTTTAACAACTGAAAGTCAAAGAGAATATGTGGTGCTTTCATTGACAATTGTCATTGTTTCACATAAAACAAAATCAAACATCAAACAAATATGACAATTATTATATTTATATGAAAATCATGATGTCCATGACTTTTTTCCAGGAAGTATTTCAATGTGGTTTTGCAAAAAGAAATAAAGCAAAGCTCAGGTCAAGTCTGTCTTATCTGTAAGAAATGAATGAAAGTGTAAATTTTTCTATCCAAATACTCACAAACAAATAGTTGCAGAGTCCTTGTATTCGTAGCTGTAAAAATCACATAGAAATGATATTTTACATGTATTCTCCACTTTCTTCTGAAGAATTTTTAGATGTTGTACAAGCCACACTTTCATAAAGTCATTGAAAAAGAAAGCCTTTCTTAAGAGTAGTGCCAAAGAAATCATGGTCCCAAAGTAAGCTCCTTGTCTTACAGGAGGAGCTCATGCTGGGCCAGAGGACTTTATTTCTTGTATTGCATCCAAGAGCCGTGTGATCCCTCCTTATAACCCTTATCATTTCCTTGCACTTTGACTTGGCATTCTTTCTTTCTTTTTCATACACTCACTGATTTATTCTTTCCACTTGCCTTTGTTTTAGCTCTGGGCTGGTGACTCCACTACAGCAGGCTGGCTCACCCCACTGGGCAGGCTGCTCAACTCACACCAGCACCTATACCCATGGCATGGGTAGCACTGGTATTTCTGTATGGAGCAGGTGTCTCCCTGTAGCTCCTGACTTGGGCCAGGAAATGGGTCCCTCTCCAGCACCAAGCTCTTGGAGCTGCCTCTGTGGCAGTTGTCTCCTGCGCTTGGGCATGGTACTGGCTGGATGTTTGTACATATCCTAGCTCAGGCCTGGCCACAGAGCAGGGATGGCAGCAATTGCTTTGAACCACTTAGGCAAGCTGTGAATGAGGTTGCACCAGTAAGACAAATTTGCTACCTTATCACAAACATTTAAAAATCCCGGTTTCTGTTACTGTGATCAATAGGAGTTTATACTGTATTCTCAGTTGTTGTTTACATATGTAGAGGTCACGAGCCTAAGTACTGTCTCTTCCTGTTATTATCACTACCATAATGACCACAATAGACACAGCAGGGTTACTGCTAAAGTTTTAATGACAATCACTCTTAGTTCAAATTTCTCAGTAATATTATTGAGATGTATGAAACACATGGGCATACTTGAAACATGCCTTCAGGTTTTTCTGTTGTTGCAAGCCAGTGAATGTTTATGAATGATGGCTTTCAGCGAAAGGTTATTGCTTAGTTATATTAGTAATTCGGGAAGGCGGAAGGATATAGAAGGAGTTGCTAAAAGATTTGAAGAGCATGGTTTCCCTAAGACTTGCATATTTTTGTATGACCAAACCAACTCTCTGTATTTTCAAGCAGTGTCTACATCTCGAATTGACATTAATGGGTGACATTAGCCACACTGTGCTGCTTTTGTGAATTTATACACAGACACATGGGACAAAATTTCTGTCCACCACTTAGAAATTTAAGCCATTTTGTATTAATGCAACATCCATGCAGATCTGTCAGCCTTGGATACTTATACATTTTTTTTTTGTTGAAATAGTAGTGTAACTGTCAATTTATAAAATGAAAGGATAATTTCGAACCTGCTTCTTCTTTTCAATTACTAAATCCTAAATCTCAGCAATTCATATCAAATTATCAATTCTGACATTCTTTTGAGCAAGGAAAAACATCTCTAGTTCTTGTTATCAAACCCTATAGCTTTAGCTCATTTTGAGAGAAAGATGAAAGTAGCAGAGAAGGGCAAAACAGTTAATTCTGGCCTGGTATAAATATGCGATCTTGCACTAAGGTTTGATGACACCAAGTTTTCAACTTGGTTGGATCCTTAGAGATGAATTGTACACCACTACAACTGGGAAGTTTGCTCTAGGAGTACTGGCAAACTCTTGGCTTTGACAATGCAAATAATGCTCCTGTAATAGCCAATTAAAGATATGCACAGGACGGAAAGAGAGGTAATATTTGAGATCCACTGTCCAAATGGTCATAAATTCCAAGCTCTTTGCACTCTAGGACAGTAATTGGTAATATTAAAGTAAAGTAACTATTAATACTTGCCAGATCACTTAATTTGCGTACCTCTGTAATCTTAATTGCCATTTCAGCAAGAATGTCACCTTTTGAACAGGCAGACGAATAAAGAATAAAAAATCAGGCCTATAGGAACTATCTCTTGGTGTCATCTAGTGGTTACATTCCCATACTGCAAAAGAAAATTGTGTGTGTAGTTTTATTTATATACATATTCTCACTTGAACACACACACACATAGAAAATGTTTGTTTCTGACTGAGTGGAGTAAAGGAAGCTGCCATTTTCAGCAGACAAGGCAAGCTTAGTCTTTCTCTGCTCTTCACCCTGGCCTTTTTGCTGTGTCTTCTTATGAGGTCAAGACACATCGACAGAGAGCTCAGTTAGCATACGCTGGTGTGAAGGTCCTGTCTGTTGCCCCATTTAGGCTGCTTGACCGAGCAACTGGGTGTTGTTAAAGGACATACTCTGCCAACACACAAGGTATTTCCTTACAGCTGACTGAGTAGCACTCAGGGGATGCTGACAGATTGAAATGACATGCCACCAATCTGATTGCACATGGCACTGGAGGAAGACTTAGAGCAAAAGGAAGCATCCCCTGACCCTCCCACCAGACATGTCTGTCTCTCCCTGCCCTGAGAAAGGAATAGTATGGCTGACAGTGGGACAGGCACCATTGCAAGAAGTACTTTGCTGTGGAGGTGTTGAAACGCCATTTGAAAAAAAGAAAAATTTTTAATATATCTCTTAATTATTTAATATATCACCCTTAAGAATGAGAAAGATAATAAATCTCTGCTTGGAGTGAGAATGGATTACACTTCAAAAATTTTCCCAGATATACTACTCAGGAATATACATGATATCCAGATTTGAAAGTCCTTTTCAGGAAGAATAGCCACCAATGCCAGTGAATTTCCAGAAGAACTGTAACTTGTGTTGTTGCAACAGGAAAGAGAGATTTGTAGCCCAGAGAAGTTTTTATTCCAAAAAGAAAATACTTTGTATTTCCTGCATTCTAAGCCAAGATTTCCAAAATGTCCACTGGTCTTTTAATTAGTTACCTGATATTCAGGGAAGTTTTTGACTGCAGTGCTACCAACTAATTTTTGGTAGGGTTTACTGATTGTTCAACCCTTCAGAAAATGCTTTGAATAGTAAAATCATCTGAGTTTTATTGATATCTAGCAACTTTTCTAGTGCTTTGTTCAGGTATTTATAAATCTACATATGGGTCCCACCACCTATACTTCAAAAAGTTGATCAGTCTTAGTCCAAGATGAGTATGATATTCAGACAACACAAGTGTCCATTCCAAAAACCATTTTCATTTTCTATGTAGTTTTCAAAAATTGTTCTGATGATGCAAAATAGGAATATGAAAATAAAAGATTGCTTGAAAACTTATAAAACTGTCTGAACTTAGTACTTGAGAAGATACACACAAAACCATGAAAACAACTCTGAGGGGAATGGCTTGAGGGTTTTGGTTGACAAGAAGCTAAACATAACCCGGCAATGTACACATACAGCCCCGAAAGCCAACCATATCCTGGGTGGCAGCAAAAGAAGTGTGACCAGCAGGTCAAGGAAGCTGGTTCTCCCCCTCCACTCTGCTCTTGTAAGACCTCACCTGCAGTACTGTGTTCAGCTCTGGAGCCCCCAACACAAAAGGGACATGGACCTGCTCAAGCAAGTCCAGAGGAGGGCCATGAAGGTGATCAGATGGCTGGAACACTTCTATGAAGACAAGCTGAGAGAGTTGAGGTTGTTCAGCCTGGAGAAGAGAAGGCTCAAGAAGGCCTTGTAGCAGCTTCCAGTACCTAAATGGGGGGCCTACAAGAGAGCTGGAGAAGGAATTTTCACAAGGGCATGCAGTGACAGGACAAGGCGGAAAGGCTTTAAACTGAAAGAGGGTAGATTTAAATTAGATATTAGGAAAAAATTCTTCATTGTGAGGGTAGTGAGGCACTGGAACAGGTTGCCCAGAGAAGCTGTGGCTGCCCCACTCCTGGCGGTGTTCAAGGCCAGGCTGGATGGAGCTTTGAGCAATGTGGTCTAGTGGAAGGTGTCCCTGCCCATGGCAGGGTGTTGGAACTAGGTGATCTTTAAGGTCCTTCCCAACCCAAACCATTCTATGTTCCTTGGCTCTGCCTTTTAGCAGAGCAAAAGGAGCAAATACCAGAAAATTTTCTGTATTAGAGATTTTCATGGTGAGGGACAAGAAGGTATCAGCACCAAAAAAGACTGCTACTCTGTCTACTTCCAAAAGAGCCCTGGAGCTAAAAGTAGGAATAAATAAAAAAGAGAGGAATAGCCAGCCACATTATTCTCCAGCAGACAAATGGACTTTAGGACACAGCTACCAACTAGCATAAGCCAGAGCAGTATAGAAAAGCATCCAAGTTCTAGAGACCTCATTTAGTCTTCTCCAAAGGTCACCCCTCACACAGCTGCCTGGTAGCTGCTATCATAGACACCAGGTCTACCCATCCAGTTTTGGAGACTGCTAGCTTACCTGAACCTATGATCTGAACCAGTATGTTGAACCAGCCATGCTTTTGTTTTTGTCTTTAATATCAGAATTTCACAGGCTCATAAGAAGCCCTACTCCAAGTTAGAGTTCAGTTCCATTACACATAACACATATATCCAGCAGCTAGAGGCTTTTAAAAAATTCAGCCTGAAATGCTTTTACATTTTAAACCTGATTAGAAATAACTCATTCAGATGGATGTTATGCAAGGGCACTGAAATATTTACTGCTCTGTATAAAAATAACTGCTCCAAATACTGAACTTAAGCTGTAGGTAGAGAAGGAAACTATCCAACTAAACCAGTAAAGAAATTATTGAAAGAATAAGAAAAACTATATAGTTACAGATTTTTTTATCTGTCTGATTGAAATTCACTGGTAAGAATATTTTAAATTTTGTTAAGTTTAGCTTATAAACTGTTACTAACATCTTGAGTACAGCAAAGCATTTAGGCAAGGGTTTGTCTTCTTTCTTGGGTAAACCGTGGGAGGAAACAAATTTTTATAAGTGCTTAAAGAGAAGGACAGCCTTACTGTTTTAATTTTTTTTTCCTTTTTTGAAATGCGAATTGTAACACCACTACTTAAATCTGTTCTTGAACAATATGAAAGAATAACCCTACAATATTATCAGAATGGGGTCAGTTATGAGGCTTATTTCTCTCATTTCACTGGCATGTATTCATAATAACACTGAAGTGATATTTGCTATCTATATGAAATAAAAATTGTTAAAGCAGTTTCCTGTGTCCTGAGGCCTGCCCCTTGAATGAATCATTTGCAATGGATAGGTTTGTGAACACATATACCTGTCCCTACTGCTTTAAATTGGACAGTAGGCCCATGGCTATTGCTGTATTAATAATTTTAGCGATTTCTTTCCAGTGTGGCTCTATTGCATCCTAACATCTTATAAGTGTTAATGGAATTTGTCTATGGAAACAACTCTAAAGCTAATACTTGGAAACCTGATTTGCAAAGTCAAAATTATAAAGGATGTCCAGACAGCTGACAAGCATAGCCAGATTAAGATCTTGATTTAGCTTTCCTTTCTCGCTAAGCTTCTACCTCTCACAGCACAATCCCCGATGCAACAGTTTCATTTAGTTTAATTGCAGTAAGAAATGTTTATTCTGAATGAAGAAACTGAAATTAGGTTGAACAATCCAGTTTTCGTGTGTCTAAACTGAAGTCTGAACGTGAGACCTTACTCAATAAAGTCAAAAGTAACAGGAATATAGAAAAGACAGGATGTGAAAAAGGGAAAAGATGGAAAATAGGAAGCCACTTCAAAGAACTTCTCCAAATTTTCTTCATGAAAGTATTAAGAAATTATTTTTTACAGTGAAAGCTTCTATTTTTTATCAAAAATGGTGGAGGTAGAAGTCACATTAAATAAATACATGCATAAATAGTTCATTACTATTCATCACTAGCAATGTTGTTCCAGTCAGCAGGAAAGACTGCTATACATCAGCAGAATACTCACAATTACTATGACTGTTTTCTCTTTCTTTAATACAAGCATAGTTTTAAAACTAAATTATACAAAGCTTAAAACCAATGATATTTTTTTGTTGTTGTTGTTGATGCTTATGGGTAATTTGCAAAACTAATTGAACAGTATAGAAATAGATTTTTCCGTTGTTGTTTCTACGTGTATGAAAACTAATTTTGTCTCCTTGATCATGATCAGGAGACATAATTTAGTCATTAACTGCCATTTATATGATGCAAGATGCAGTTTTACACTGACAAGTTAAAGTCTTAACCAAATTTCTGTAGAAAAATATTAAGCATAAAAATATGAGTGTAAGACTTTGGATTTATTTTAAGAAGAAACCCATTTTTGGTAGGTAGACCTTGTGGCTTTCTGATCTTTGTAGTTATTTAGAAAATGTGAGAAAAATTCTGTTGCTATTAACATCAAGACTTCCAAAGTGACTAAAATACATAAATAACTAATTCAGCTCTTCTTTTTATTTGAAGGCACTGATTTTTTCCTAATATAAGCCCAAGCACTACCATCACCAAGTACAGTAAAATTTTCTGTGCTGTCTGATTGGGACAATTCTATTTTTTTAGTCGCTTTCATTGCTTTTTCTCTATTTTCTTCCACTCTTTAATGCATCAGTTCCAGAAGGGCTGTTTTACTGTACTTCCCAAATAGAAAATTAGGTTAAAGGAACTCTACTTCTTTCCAGTGGTAAATTACATTAAGTGCTGACCCAGAGACAATTTGATATAATAAGAATACTTTTGTAACTTTTTCCCCATGTAGCCATAACCTGATTTTTCTCTAAACACAGAGAAACCAAGGTTATAAGTCAGGAACTGATGTACTAACCCTTTTAACAGACTTTTTTTTTTTTTTTTTTTAATGGTACTATGTAGAGCCAGCAAAAGGCTATATTGATCACTTTTTTGCTTGATGTTTGGCACCTTCCTACGTGAATAATCCTATTGGAAAAAAAACCCCAACATATTCCTATTTCTTACTTCAGAAATGAAACTGAAGTATGTAGGTCATCTCATCATAAATACTGTGGAGGGAACATAAGACACCTTTAAAGCTTCATTCAGAGCAATGAAGACACGAGCGGGATTAAGTGCTTTCTATAATGTTTTAAAGTGGTTAACTTCTGTGTCATGATATCAGAAATAGAGGCAAATAGTAGGTGCTGAAATTTTAATGATATTGATTTTGCTCAAAAAAGCCTTCTTTACTGAATAAGCTGTGCATGATTTTGAATGACAAAACTCGAGACACAGAGATTTTATTTGTGGTTCTGGTCATAGAAAAGGTTCTTCAGAAGTGGTATTGTGTATTTCCCTTTATGATTTCTTATGATGTATTGTATAATGTGAGTAATATAGGCAGTCCAATAAGGTTATTGCAAAGATTTTTTAAATTGATTTTTTAATTCAAGTGATTATTATCTGATCATTTGTTAGTTTTGTGTCTGTGAAGAAAATTATATCAAAATTCTTTCCTTATGAATGATTTAGTAAGGCTCTTGTTTTTCCATGCTGAAGCCTATCTTCTTCTGGCTTATGAGCACGACTTTTAAAGTGGCTTTTTGTTGTTTAAAATCTTTTTCGAAGGAATGTGAATGTGTCTCGAAATGTGTAAGAATTTTTTCTTGTTCTTTCTATCTCCGTTTTATAATTCTTGCATGTGGCCTGGACTCCTGTGTGTATCTACTTGTTCAAGCAGATACATATATATTATTTTGGCATAAACGCCTTTTCACAGACCTGTTGGTTCCATTTAGTCTTGATCAGCTCAAGTCCAGGTATGAGAGGGGCTTATAACTGCCTCTTGGACAAGTATCTCAGACTTTATTGTTTCCTCCTGTTTTTCAGGTCCTTATGTTCTCACATTTGAAAAACCTTTGCTGAAAAAGATATTAAAACTGTTAAGTGAAAAGAATTATTTTCCTTGGGTTTTGCAGTAAATAAAAGAAGTCCAAGTGTTAATAGACTAATTTTCCTGGCACCTCCAGGTTTCCAGAAATGTCGATTATATGCAATACTACAGCAGTCACTGTTAATGTCCAAACTCAGTCCACACTTTTCTAGTTATCATGTACCTTCCCTCTCCCCTTCTTCCCCCAGTCCACTCAGCTTTTTTTCTTTTTTTATTTTCGTTGCCTTGTTTTATAACATTTCTGGAGGTATGTAGAGAGCAAAACTGTGGATGTGATTTAATATTCAATTTGAAAGAAGGAGATAGATAGAATGGCTCTGTGTTAGCATCTCCACCAGCTTTGTCCCCAACTTTTTTTGGTTTTAGTAATGTCTGTCTACATCACTCATGGAGAAGAAGGCTTGGTATCTGAACAAAACGAAACAAAACAAAAATAAAAATCAATCAACCATCAAAATGCAGGTGTCTCTTTGGTTGTAAACACAACAAAGTAATCTCTGCAGGTGAGCATCACACTCGTCCTTAAGTGACTTAATCTTACAACATTTTTGTCTCTTCAGAGAATTATCTGAAAGTCTCCGGGACAATTTTCTCAATAGAATGGTGTCAGATTGCACCAAATTCAATTAATTGTTGCTGATGTTACATATATATCTAGGGAAATTAATCAACACAGTATTATGTTAGTTTCTAGGTAATAGAACACAGTTTCATACCTTGCCATTTACCAATTTGCACACTTAAAAGCAATAAAATCAGTATTCAAGTGCACCTTTTTTTTTTTAATGACACTAAACATACTCAATTACTGTCCCAATCATAATCTTTCCCCTTTCTCTAGATCAGCTGAACAGACAAAGAAAATGTTCTACAGTTATAAGTAGAACATATACAAGCCAAATTCCTACAGTCTTCCAGTTCACAACAAATTCTAGTGTGTGGAAGCCACAAAACTGAGTTGTAATCTTCTTTTCTTGTGCTGAGGATAAATTTTAGGAAGTAAAAATCTGTCCCATTAATCTAATAAACTAAAATAAATGCATACCATATCAGAGTCTAATTCTGACCTTTCACTAAATAGCATTAATCTTCATTTATCTTGAAATATAAACAATATATGTCTTTTGAAAAAGAAGTATAATTATATATGCACATATCCCATATATATACAGAGAGTGAGAGACACAGATGTAGAAGTATGTGTGAATATTATGATATTATTTAAAAAATATGAAAATATGTGAAAGAAGAACATATGGTACCATCTTTGCAATAACTAGATGAAGGAAATCCAAGAAGATATTTTGGGGTTCTTTCCTCATTACATAACATAGAGTTCAATCCTCTCCTAACTAAAGCTGGAGCTTTTATCAACCAAACAGTAATGAATTACTAGAATTACTCTTAAACTGAATTCAGAAAATAAGAGAGAATCAAACACACTAAATCAAGACAACAAGAAAGTTAATATAAGAATTCCTAAAGTAAAGAGCTTTAAAATTATGCCACAGATGCTATCCTCACTCTTTTTTGTTTTTTTTTAAACCATTTTGCATTGAATTTCTCAATATTTCTAAAAGGAAATTATTATGATCCATGTTGATATATCCATGCAAGTTATGACAACAAATTGTCTTGAACCTAGCGTCATACTCATGGTATTTGAGCTACAGTATCTAATGAAAATCAGAATGTTAATGAGCATATTTTCACCTGCACCTACAGCTGAAGTAATAATGTAGATATAAACAATTATTTTTTATAGCAAATTTGTGAGCAGAGCTGTGGCTAAAGAACTGCATTATGGCCTTTCCCTGACAAATATTATTAGTGGTAAGTTAAAAGTTTGCCTGCTGTCACTGTGACCCTAGCTGACCTCTTAATTTCTTGAGTTCAAGTCCAATTAACCTTTGGGAAGAAGCACAACTGCTCTAACCAGACAAGTCAATAGAATCCAATAGTAATCATTTCATTTTCTGGTTTGTCAAAGGGCAGTGGTCCCACCTCAACCATTTCACACAAAGGTGGTAATTTATCAATGTTTAGAATGATCTGTACTGGACCATACCCAGCCCTCTCTCAAGTGCACTAATCAATTAAACAGGCCATATCTCAGTCATGCCACCCTGTGTGCTGCCGCAGAAGAAGGCGCCAGTTGAAAAATTACTCTCCTCTTGTGATATTTGCTGGTTTAGTTTCAGGAATGAAAATATTGATATACACTTCAAGCTCTTGTTGCCACAAGAGGCTTGAATTAGATCTATGAGAGTATGGTGGGAAAACCTGTCTGGTGTGAAAAAGTATTTCTCAGCATTGTCTGTCTTCCACCACCTCTTTGTACATTTGTGTCTGCTGTTGAGTTTATTGAGAGTTAACCATAGCAAATGGAGGGACAGAAAAGTGTCCCAGGAGAGTAGGAGGAAAGCAGGATGAATTAAAGTCGGTTCCAAGATTAAAAATGAGAAAGGGGAAAAGAAAGGCGTGGCAAAGTCCTATGACTTTCTGTCTTTCAGCTCTGACACAGTTGGGAGAGCACCCCTGTCTCATGAAGAAAACCACCGTCACCAGTAAACGGCTCAGCGTGCACTGGAGAGAGAGACAGTGGCACTCTGGTGGCAAAGCTGGGCTGATATTTCATCAGCTATCTAAGCATGTCTACCTGAGTATTTTGGGCAAGTGTGTGAAGACAGGCTGGATTATATGTCAAGCACTTGTCAATAAGAGGAAAAAGCATCTAAACATTCAGCCCCAAGCCAAACTTCCTACTGCTTCTCTTCGCTAAGGTCTAAGGTGACCATCAATTTTTGCTGCTGTCTTGTGAAATAAAAAGGAAATACAAGATGTCCTGAGGTTTAAGAGGGTAGAAATTAGATTGTCCCAGAGCAAGCAAAGATTAGAAGAATTTTGGATTAAGATATGCAGCAACAACTAGGTGCTAAAATACAGGGCTCCAGGCTTAAGGTTACGGTCCCACAGAGAGAAGTCCCACAAAGATTCAGCATTGGCCAGCAAGACTAATTCCGGGAGTACCTCTTTGTGCAAGGGGGGAACCAAGTCGTGGAAATGTGGAATGTGCTGAATTTTTCATTTGCTTTTCCCAAGTTTCTTATAGTAGCACACGCCAATCCACATTCCTAGACCAGAGCAGAACAAACAAAGGGCAATGCTAGACGTTAAAAGGATGAAGTTTTACAGTAAGTGAATTACAAAGGAACTTCCTAACCAGGTGTTTGCTTTAATAAGAAACTTTATTTCTAATTAATTACTTTGTCTAAATTAAATAGGATGTTTTTAATACTTCATGTATCTAAGTAATTTTTCATTGGCTTATGAATATTATTAATACAGGACTATTTTACAGTCATAGGTTAGAGACCCTAAATTCATCATTCACTAATAGCAACAGCAATATTTTTATCAACACTCAATTTTGTAATAATACAAATTCTTTAAAATAAAAATGAAGCTATTTTGAATTTAGCTTTTTCTTGATTATTCTCATAGAGAATATACAAAGATAGTGAAAATAAAAAAAACAACCAACCCAAACCTTTAAATTAGTTTTGCAGTTTCCTACTGTCCTATATTAAAGGCAACCTAATATTATTTATAGGAGTAGAACCCTTTTAGGCAGCACTTTTTGTATTTTTTATTAAGTCCATACTTGCAGAATCTACTTAATGTCAATTTTGTACAATGGTTACACTGCACAGAGTATTTTATTTTAAACCTGCAGGACACAATGATAAATTGATAATTGACCTCAAGGCCATAGCAAATAAAGAAGCCCTGTTTTTCATTAGTACAATATTACATCGTTGTTAGGGGAAAGGAGAGCAATGCTAATTGAGTACTGAGGAGTTGCACAATTAAGAAATTACCCATGGTTTTAATTTCACATGTTTAAGGCTGCAAAATTCCTAATTGTGAACAGTAAAATAAAATAAGATTAATGTGAGATGCAATTATATAAAGCTTCACCATCCAGAAGCAATTTCCAGCTCTCTCTGTTTTCACTAGTGGTATAGTAAATAAATACTGTACTTTTCTTTTAATCTCTCTACTCTAAATCTATAATATTTCCCAAGGCTTCAAGTATGATAGGATCTAGAGGACAAATTTTGTGTTGGTTGTTAGAAATAAAAATGCTCATTTTGAAAAGAAACTCCAGAGCCTCCCATTGTAAATGAGTTTATTTTGTGTGAGGCTTTCTTGTGTTAAGACTAGGGCTCATTCATATTCTCATTCAGAACTAGGCTAATTCTGTGATGGAACAACATGAAAACATTCAGACTGTATCATGACCCGTTTTTTGGTTAGTGTTAATTAATTGACTGTGATGTTTGTACAGATTTTCCCAAGTATTTGAAGTTCAACACATTCTCACATACAAAATTAGTTGTGACTGGGGCTTCTTCATTAAGTTCAGTTCATCTATAGCTCATCTATAGTTCAGTTTATCTTCCCCTCTCCACGACTTTTGCGTTCCTTTAGATACATTCAATTTCTGAATTTTACTTTTCTTTCACAAACGCAGTATGATAATTTTTGCACTAGCACAAGGTTCCTGTTACCCATGTTTTATCAGGTTTAGCGAAGTCCCAGACCAGTTACAATTGAAAGAAAGGGATATGACCTCAATACTTGGGGGAGCCACTGCTTTAGACTGAAATGTTTAATGATATAAAAACTAAGAAATTCATAAGTATAGTCTAAAATTTAAGAGTCAGGCAGTAATATGTTTAGGTCAGTCAGGCATTGATAACACCATCCCAAAGGAATAAAAAGCTCAAATTAAATTAAATCTTTAGGTTCTGGGAAGCCAGTTAGTGTAACTTGTTTTGCCACATGTGGGTAAAACAGAAAATCAGGATGTATACAAAATACCATAAGAGTTTACCCATGTGACCTATTCCAATCAACTGGTATCAAATCCAAAATTCACTAGAGGAAGAGGTATAGTATCTGAAATATATAAAAAATAAAAAAGGAAAAAAAATCTTAGAAAGCTTATTTGGGTGTTCCAGCCAAAAAGAAAAAAAAAAAAATTGATTAATAAATACACTTCAATCATAAGTCACAAGTGGTTTGGTTCAAGCTGGACAATTCACACACAGATATAAACCAGATTTGTTCTGAGTGAAACACATCTTTAAAAGTTAACCTAGAGCAACCCCTATCTGGAAAATAATAACATTATATAATATTATATAATTATATAATTATATAATCATATAACTATATTATATAATTATATAATTATATAATTATAATTTAATATATAAAAATTATAATATAATTAAATAAATTATATTATAATATAATAATTATATAATAATTATACATCTATTACATCATTATATAATTATTATATAATTATATATTTATTATATAATTTATTTATAATTATATAATATATATTTAATTATAATTTATTTATAATTATATAATAATTATATATTTAATTATAATTAAATTATAATATACTAAAATAAATATAATTATATAATAATAATATTATATATTATATAATTATAATATTATATAATATTATATAATTATAATATTATATATAATATATATTATATAAATAATGTAAATGTAAATGTACTGTAAATGTACAGTCACATATCTGTAACCAACATATGCTACTTGAAGAGAAGCACATATTTGCTATACATATTATATAATTATATAATTATATAATATATTAGTTATATAATAACATATATAATTTAGTTAAGGTTCCTGCTTTATTTAGTGATATTGCCACACAAGCCACTATTTTTGCTGTTTGTTTCTCTAACATCTCCATAGTTCATAAGCCTTTGCCAATCTCTTTTCCTTCTGAGCCTAGCTTTCGTGTCTAACCTATGATACATTTGAAATAAGATTTCAGCTATGAGTAGCGTCTTTTCTTTCAGTACTTTAGTAAAACTACCTCCTTTGAAATGATAAAAAGCAATAATATAACTGTGAGAGCATTGTGTGGAAAAATCCTTTAAAAGAAGATATTGCAAACTGGGATAAAAAGCTATGTTGAGTCCTTTGGAAATGGTGCATAAACCCCCCGACTACTTCCAGAATGCTCAGCAGATTCACCAAATGTCTGTGACAGCGTTTAGGAGACATTGACAACAAGCAGCCTGCCCACCTGGCCTGTGAAGGTCCTTCATTGAGGAAGCCCTGAGAGCTGGCACAAGAAGAGAGCCATAATCTGAGTGCCAGCCAGAACCCTCTCCCTGTCACTTGCCCCAAAAATACTTGGCAGAGGGGATAGGCAAAGTAAAGAATAATGAGCAAGCTGGCAGATGCCAGGTTGCTGGTAAGTCCATGGCTATCAGGAAAACAGAAACTTTCTGAGGTTAACAGATAAACTGGCACAAATTTGGTGGCCTATTCACCTGGCTTGCACCAAAACCACAAAAGAGATGTTTCTATTTAGGTGTTATTTTCTGAAAATTGTTCCTTTAAAAAAAACCATATTTGCTAGCTTTATCCTAAAGTGGCAGGTGCTCAACAGCCATTGACTGAGGTTGGCACTGCCATCTTTTTTCCTCCTTCTATGGAGATGCTTTAACAGTATTTTCTGAGCGCGACTTTGAGCTTATGAAGGCAGAACTATGGAGATAGGAGGCAACAAAAAGACCATGTGGGAAAGTATTTCTTATGTGCATTTCAGAAGAAAGTGAATATTTACAGGGAGAAGGTCTACAGTAATAAATGAGTAAAGGGAAAACAAAAGCATAGGCTCAGTAAGACTAGCATTTTCATCAATATTTCTTTAAACTCACTTTCTCACATAATATGAGAAAACAGCTCTTCCTGTGAGACTTAGCTGTTTATAAATTATAAGGTAAATGTACAGTCACATATCTGTAACCAACATATGCTACGTGAAGAGAAGCACAACCTTTCTCCTTCCTACAGGACATTTTCTGTGATAAACCAACAGAAAACCTTGACTGGAGGAAGCATTTCAAAATTCTGAACTATAACACAAAGAATGGTGGATACCAGTGAGCGGAGTTTAAAACATTTAGAACTCTCTTCTTTTTTTTTTTTTTTTTGTTGCTGAGAGTGAGATTAAAGTGACTATTCGCTCCTTTTTGAAAAACACAGTGAGTATTTAATTCCATAAGAATACCAGCATAACTAATAATGTTTTCCTAAATGATACAATGTCCTGGTGAAAACATGAACCCTATGTCAAGAGAGCTCTGTGACTTTACATAGTCAGTAAGGACAGATGTAGAATAAGTTGTTTAAAGGTTGGATTTTTGAAGACTGAATGCATTTTGCTGTATTTTCCTTCTATTGTCAGTATAATGTTATTAACAATAAAGTCTTGCCAAAGCACAGTAGCAACAGCCCTAAGTAATGATCAAATTCTGGGTGAATCAAATGTCTTCTGCTTCGGAACTGCAGTAGAAACATGTGGGGTTTTTTTGCTTAAAAAAACCCCAAAACTTTTGGGTTTTGCAAACTCATCTCTAACGAAGTGCAGTGGTCCAGGTCACAGGTGCAGATTGAAATGGAATCTGCTCTCTTAACAATCTGAAAAGTTGCCTCATACCAACAGTAGGAACACTGGCTGAATGTTGCAGATCCTGACTTTAGGCACCTCCATCTCTAGGGAAGAATTTCCCAATTCCGCAAAACTTTAGTTTTAGGTATTAATTCTCTTACTGTAGCAGACTAATACATAAAAAAAATGGTAAAGGAAAACTGTTCATATTTCAAAGTGACTTCCGTTCTCACCATAATTAGTTCAGTTTTACACAGTTTAATTCTGAGCTAATCAAAATAAGATGGTCGGTGTCCTAACAGCTGTTGTTATCTGGACACTGAGATGCCTGTAGTCACCTGTGAAAAACAAGATATTCAGATGGACGTCATCAGTATACCCATGTAAAGATGGCTAGTCTCATTTCATCATCTCTCCATGTCTAGATCGTGAGGTGAAGGGAAAACAGGATGAATCCATTTGAGATGCTCTAAGAGTTGACTCATAAGGATAATGGGCATCTATACACCATTCTCTGAATTCCTCTTCTAAATATATTATTAATACTGGAAAGATCTGTGTCTTTTCCTGTAGTCTCAACTTTAAAACCCAAGTCAGTTGTAGATGCAGAAGGAATGCAAATAGGCTCATACATAGCATGTGCAAACTTATAGCACATTAAGAAGTAACAATTACCTTTTTTTTTTTAAATTACATTTTAATGCAAATAGCTAACAATTAGAGAAACCTGTTCAAGTTCAATGGAAATGTCAATACCATAAATTTCCCTAGATACAGTATATTTTCTGTCTTGCAATATTATTTTGCATTTAATACACTTTGTGCTTTCTGTCCATAAGGTAATATAGCACCACAGATAATGGTGATTTTTCTCCAAGAGCATTTCAATGCTTTGCTAGCAAACTTTCAAGTGCTTTACGATGCTACGGAAACATTAAAAAATGCAGACTGGTAAATATGTATTAAGAGAATAACTATAAGTGACTAATGAAATGTTCTTTGATGTCATTGTCTTTGTACAGTAATTGAAAAAGATTTGCAAAATATTGCAAAATATAATTTAAACATATATTGGTGTAAACTAGTGATCTGTTCAAAAAGAAGAGTTCATGTACAGTATATTGTCTTTCAGGATCAAAGTACACAGCATTTGATCCATGAAGAGCATGATAGCCAAGCACAATTCAGTTACACTTGCAGATTTATCAAACAGGCCTGTTTACTAGACCTACACCTGAGCTGAACAGAAAAAAAGCAAGTGTTCCTTCCTTGTCTTTGACTAATCTGTTGTCTCTATAATAAGCGTGAAACCTCTAAATATACGCACATTTACTACAAGCAAACAAGCTGTCCACAATCTAATTAGACAAAAATCTGCCCATCTGTTCTGCATTATCGTGGGGCTTGCTCACATGCATGTTGTGTCATTACTAAAAGGCAGAGAAGCAAATTGAATTGAACTGGACTTCCTCTTAAAGTGGGATCAGGACATGAAGCCAGACCCTTGCTGTGAACCAACAAAGCACCACTGGGAGAAAGTGGGATGATAGAAGTTTCTTTTTTCTAAAGCCACATGCCCAGTGCTTACCATGATGCCTAAGGGGATGCTAATACCATTGTTTGGCACAATACAGCACACACTACAAACATATAAACCTTGTTTTCAATGAAAATTGTTTGCTTTTTTTCTTAGTCCCCTGAGTCCTATGTCTTTTTATTACTATCTGCCTGCCATTTCAAGCATTAATCTTGTTTAATGGAAGACAGGAAAGTTTCATTGAACCAAACTTTGCTTATAAAAATGAAGAGAAAAATGCCAATTTTTTAATTTTTTTTTTTTTTAATTACATGTTAATATCTTAGCCAGGTTTTTGAAAATGCTACTCAAAGCCACATGCTCCTGAGAATAGTTTTATATGGAAATGGAAAATTTTATAGGAATATGTTTATTTGCATATTTTCTAATTACTTGTTGATGCTTAGCACTTGCAAGCATTTGTATATTTCTCCTGTATGAGCACTTTGCATCAGCAGTAAAAAACACTCCATTGTTTCTAAGTATTTTTGGCGGACTGTTACTACATTTCTTCAGCAGAAATGGAGAAGATTAATTTATTGTTGTTAATGCTGTAAATGAGTAAGTACTGTGAAAATTAGTAGGTTTTGAAGATTAAGCAGAATAAATACAGGATCAGTGCAGATATGCATTCAAAAGTTGGAGAGAGTAAGGAAAAACTGGAATATGGTTCTATCTTTTACACAGTTATTGTTAGAGCACTTGAACACATCACAAACTTTAATTTGCTAATGACAGCTCCCTGAAAATTGCAGGACTTTTGTGCCAGATCATCCCCAGGAGCAAGTTGAGCCCCCTTTTCCTCCTGTTGCTGTTCACTCCCTGGAGTCCACCTCATCTGCTTTCCCCTGGCTCTCTGACTTCTCACTGATCAGATTAGTAGATCAAAAGAAATGGAGAGCAGATCCCCCCGGGATACTACAGACACTATTTGCATAACTTTCATGCTAATGAGGGGCAGATAAAACTGAATGCAGGGAAGGGTATACAACCTTTTCTCCTGGTTCTCTGCAACCTGAGGAGAAGGGAGTTTGTATAATTGAAACTAACTGGATCCTTCTGTGCAGCCCTCCACCTTTCCAGTATACCCAGTTATATACCCTGCTCCATTCTGATAACATACCAGCCAAGGAAGGACATTTTTCATACAATGGCAGTTTAGGGTAAAATGGAGAAAGTGGCCTGAGAACCAGGACCAGAAACAAAGTTTATTTAGGACAGCAATAAGCTACGAGTTTTCAAATAAGCTCAGAAGAGCTGGTGTCCTGTATGGGAATGAATAAACAAACTAGATCTTAACAGAAAATTAAAACTATTTTACAAACAAATAATAGGAATGTTTTCACATTTAATTTCCACTATTTTTTTTTAAGTAGAACGCATAAAACTTAAGAAAATTGCACAAAATCATCTCCATAAAAAGTGTAGAAAGGAAAATATTAGATAGTGCTAATAATTTCCCATGACAGGGTTCAGTTGAAGCTTGCAAGTACATTTCCTTTTTATTATGAAAAATTTTACTGATGCTGTGTTATGGAAAGGAAAAGTGAGAAGAGTTGAGGAGAGAGAATTGACATATACAGGTGAAGAACTGGAGACATTAAAGAAAAAAGAAATTCAAGGAGAGACTAAACATTTCTTCTAGGGAAAATCCAGTTTAAAAATTACCTTCATGATGCATTTAACCACATATGCTACAGGAAAATCCAGCAACAATTTGTAAGAGTCTCTTGTGGATTTATTTGTGGATAACCACATTTGCCGTATACTGAGAGTGGCTCTAGTAATAGCTGCCACAGAACAGAAACTTCAGTGCCATAAAATGAGTAAAAAAAAAAAAAAAGGTACTCTTGTAACTTTCTCTTAATTTTACACATTTTCTGGTTTTCTCCTTTTTGTAACAAACATTTAATGCAATTTGGCTGCTCTGATCTATATATTGGATTAAAATATACTGTGCAATACTGGTATGGTATTCATGTCATGTGTATGACATGAATATGACTGGTATTCATGTTATATATATACTTTAAGCATTATTTTTCACTAAGTGATGTAATAAAAACTTGATTTTTATAATTTTAACGCAATTGCCTTTTGATTCTTGCAGCTATCCAGAATCTAGACAGCACAAATGTGGCATAAAGCCTTGAAATATGTATTCAGTGTTTCTCAGTTGACATGATACTGGACCTAATTTCATATTTTTCTGTCATCTTTATACAATGCATTTCTTCCATGTGCTATGCAAATCATTAAAGAAAAATTAAATTATAATGATTTCCTTTTCTAGCATCTTATTATTTTCTCTTTATTCACAGAAGTGGAACATGAGACAAGTCTACATTTTCCCCATAAATACTCATTTGCCAAAAGAAAACAAAATACATTTTGCCTTTAGACAATCTGCATTGATATATTGAAATAGCAGGGAAGGGGAAAAAAAGCCCATAATGCTTCATTAGTTAATTGCGCAGAGCACAGCTCTTTAGGGATAAACAAGTGAAGGACATTTGCTGAATGGTCTATGCCCATCATGCATATTACAGTCTAATGGTGCTAGTAGTGGTAGGAGGCTCCTGGAGAGTCATCTGTCAAATTAGCACACTGAATTATTTATCACCTCAGAGTAAAATTGAGGAAGGGAGCAGCTGAGACCCTTTCATAAGAAAATGCAAGATAAAGAAACAATCCCTCCCCAAAATAACTAGTACAACTGCTTTGCATGTTCAGTAATGTCACTGGTATTTGTAAACATCAACAACACCATGTGTGTGAAGATATTGGGATGTGCATGTAAGTTCTAATAAATAATAAATACTATACATACATTAGCTTTATATGTCTACTAGAAAGACATGAAAATATGTATAGATGATTAGCATAATGTTAATCATAATTATAATTTATTTTAATGCAACAGTGATTGCATGAATTTATGTTATATATTATATATTAGTTATGGAATGTAAAATTATATAATGTATATAATATATAATTTATATTTTAATAAAATTATAAATTATAAAAAGAAACTGTATAAATTCATTAAATAGTGTGCTTCCTTTAGAGTCAGTTATTGCTATATTCTCAGAATGTAGGTTGTCAATGTATACACAGTGTTGAAACTATTTCATAAAAACACAAAATAATTTTTGTAAACACTGAAGAATATATCCCTTACTGCAACTGCATCTAGATATTATGAAGACATGTCAGATTTTTCAATTTTCATTGTCTTAAAAAAGTTGCTGCTGGAGTTGCTCACTGGTAATAGCTTGAAATTAATCTTTATTGCCAAATAACTCTGTTTTGTTCTCTTCTGTCTTTATTGACTGTAAGTTATCAAAGTCACGGTAACTTTCCAGCATTTCTGATCATGAATGTCTGTTGTGAATAGATCTTCAGGGCCAGGTGCTTTTCACGGCACCCAAGTGTCTTGTATGTTAATCACCAGGCTGCCTATACCGCAAAGTTTTTTAAGTGAGATTTTTGAGATGTCTGACACTGTAAAAAGGTGTGTGCTATGAGTTTTAACTAACCTGTTGAAGATATTTTAGCCTGCATATTAACTAACTCACGATACCATTCTGTAAAGCACTGAACAGACCCATGAACCATTTAATGAATTTCAATTGGACTGATCACCAAGTATACAGTTAAACATGTTAATAGATGCTCCACTGCATTTAAAAAACGAGATCCCCAATGAGACCTCTTACAGATCATTTTCTTGCTTTTAAAAGTTGGTAACTATGGGTTTATTATTTTAGACAACAGGTCTTTGGAAGAGGACATTCACTTCCAAATACATGGATTTGGTGACTTAATATCCGGGCAGACAAACAAACCTCCCCATCTTTGGAGTAATCCAAAGAACACCAATACCTGCCTTCTGTTCTATCAGATATTCATTGTGCTGCTACCTAGTAGAGTAGTACAGGGCTGAAAGTGGGATTTTGAAGGCTTTCCTATGAGAGCACTGCTTATAAAATATTCTTTAACATTTTATAGACATGATTAGTGCTTCACTGACTGCTTTGAGTCTCTCTTTGTAGTTTGTTGTCCTAAGATAAAAGCAGCCTCCAGGAGAAAAACAGGATCTTCCATGGAACTTTTTAGCCATTATGGATCTTCAGGACCAAGACAGCCACCAGATAATGCACATTGGCTAGTAATGACTTCATGGAGAATTTACTACTCTAGGCAAAGATGTTATATACTTGAACAAATATAGAAATCAATGCTACCAAACTTTTACACACTTATTTGTGTGATTATTTTTTAACTTTTGTTGCAACAGTAAGTTCAAGGGCTCAGTACTTCTTGTTCTAAATATCATTTAGTCTCTCCGGCACTGGTACTTCAAAACTTCCACCCACACATCAGGCACTAGGAAATGAAGGACGGGAACCTGTGATGTGGAGGAAGAGATCCTCACTTCCCTTCAGCATGCTATAAGACAAGCTGATAGCCAGTATCAGAAATATTTCTTATCATGATTCCCATCTGAAGAGACTTAGTGAAAGGAAACATTTCTGTTGGTAAATATTTGCAAGCCAAAATTGGTATTATAGTTGATGATCAAATGTATTGTGGTACTTAATAGAAAATATTTTGGTCTTGAAAACATTTCTGCTTCAATTGTTTCCTCAGACTTTTTCACCTTAAATGTATGATTCTTTCCTTTTATTTCCTATCCCTTTTCCTTTCTCACAGAGACAGACATGCATGCACAATCACATGCACACTGTGGTTTTAATGCTGCAATTTTTATTTATATATGTGCTGGTTTAAAAGGTCATTAAAACAGTAGTTTAGAAATCATAGTGTATAGTTGTTAAAAACATATCCCATGAACTAGCATTTGCAAAACTCCTGCTACTTAGATGTAGGCTTGAAGATATTTTTTAACTGTATACGCTTTGTATAAGAAGTAAAATTAACAACAACAACTGGACAAAAAGAGGAAAGAAGCTACTTCTCTGTATAACACTGGATAGTTGTTCCTCAATATTTCACATTTAGATGGCTTGCCTGCTTGATGATTATTCATTTGAATAAACTTTGTCTAGAAATGTGGTCTTAGAATAAAATTTGAATTTCTGAAGGCCAAAGATTTTTTCTGGTCAATCTAACACTTCATTGTAAGTTTTTCACTCACAAAGGGAATGAAATTATACTTCCACTCCATGTTCATTGCCTAGCAGAGGGAAGAAAGCACAGAACTAATAAAGAAGTGAATTACCTTCAAGTCCATATGACTAAGTGCTGGAAGGCAGGTAATATTTAGCTGCTCAATCCCACCTAAAGCTGAAAGAAAGGAACCTATGTCCTGGAACAAGACCAACAAGTAGACATAATTACCATTTATTACCTAGTAAAAAAGAAAAGGAGTTTCAATTGCAAAACACCAGTGAAGCAGCTGATGCAACAAAGGACAGTTGGTCCTACTTTGTTTAGCATCTTCTGAGCTGATCAACCCTCCACGAAAGACCTAAAGTAAATGTGCTCTGAAGAACTGTTTACATGTGTTTGCAACAAACAACCTGTGCCTTGTAAACAACTGGCATCTGCTCAGGATTACATGGGAGCAGATCCTACTTTCTTTAAAACTGTTCCAGGAATAAAAAAAGCCAAAAGACAGCTGTAGAGTGTAAACTCAGAATTATGATAAAAACCTTTTGTAAAAGAACAAAGTCCCTGTCTTGTGTAAAGTATTATATGTAAACCATTCAAAAGGCAAAGCCTGTTTGCATTTTTAGTTCTCAGCTGAAAGTAGCTTTGGAAAGCAAAAATTACTTGCTAATAGACACTTTTAAAAATTTTATTTTGCTTTCACAAGGAGTAGGTTATGTCAGCCTTTTTCCTGCGGCATATTACTTTGCTTCCAGAAGCCTTGCTCTTCTCAGTTGCACTGAACTATGCTACGATCTCTTTTTAGTGTCCTACAAGAATTAATGCAATCCAGGATCTATACTTCTGGTTGTTATGCCTGTTCTCCATGACTATTAAGAAGAAGGTTACTTGATACAAAATGCAATTTGAAATTTGTTAGCAAGAAGGCATGTTTGCATGCCCCAACAGACACCTCTTTATTGGGTCCTGTAGCTTAGATTAGCATTTGCTAACTGCTTCATAGGACAGAGTTATATTGAAAGACCAGGTGAAGGATACTTCAGCTGTACAATTAGAGACAAGCAGCAGCAGGTCTGAATGCTTTAAAGGACAAGGATCATCACTGCACAAATGGCCCTCTCCCTGCTCAGTCCCTGGGGCCACATGGGAACCAGAGCAAATGGAAAGCTTTTGGTGCTGCAGCTGTAAGTGTGTAGGAGGTTTGTTGAAGATGCACAGAGAATGAAAGGATGAGATATGCACAAGGGAACAGTCATGAAACTTTATTAAAAGATCAATAGAGATCAACAACCCCATCACATTGCTAGCTTATGTCTGGATCTCCTCCAAGCTCAGGAGCTATACATTCCAACAAAGAAGTTGGGCAGGAATGCCAGGAGGCCTGCATGAGTGAACAAGGAGCTCCTGAACAAACTCACACATAAAAAGGAGCCCTACAGAGGGCGTAAACAAGGTAGCCTGGGAGGAATATGGAGAAAAAGTCAGAGCATCCAGGGATCAGGTTAGCAAAGTTAAACCCTTGACTGAACTGAATCTGGCCAAGGACATTAAAGGCAACAGGAAAAACTTCTGTAGGTACATTGGTGATAAAAGGAAGATAAGAGAAAACATATACCCTCTCCAGAAGGAAATGGAGACCTGATCACCCGGGACATCAAGAAGGCCGAGGTACTCAGTGACTTTTTTGCGTTGCTCTTCACCAGCAAGTGCTCCAGCCACACTGCACACAAGTCGCAGAAGGTAAGGGCAGGAACTGGGTGACTGAAGAACCACCTGCTGTAGAAGATCAGGTTCCTGAAGGTACACAAGTTCATCTGATCTGAGAAGATGCATCATGGGTTCTGAGGGAACAGGCAGATGCAGTTACGGAGCCATTTTCTATCATATTTGAGAAGTCATGGTATTCTGGTGGAGTTTCTGCTGATTGGAAAAAGGGAAATATAACCCCCATTTTTAGAAAGGGTAAAAAGGAAGACCCAGAGAACTACATATCAGTTATTCTCACCTTGGTTTTTGGCAAGACCGTGGAACAGATCCTCCTGGAAACTATGCTATGGTACATGGACAATAAGCGGTGATTGGTGACAGCCAACATGGCACATCTATAGGGGTGCCATGCCACTGGTGGATAAGAGAAGAGCAACTCACATCATCTACTTGGATTCGTACAAGGCATTTGACACTGTTTCACACAACATCCTTTTCTCTAAATTGGAGGGGTATGGGTTTGATGGATGAACCACTCAGTGGATAAGGAATCACCTGGATGGTTGCACTCAGAGAGTTGCGGTCAATGGTTCAATGTCCAAGTGGATACCAGTGACAACTGGTGTTCCTCAGGGGTGGGTGTTGGGACTGATCCTGTTCAACATCTTTGTCAGTGACATGAACAGTGGGATTGAGTGCGCCCTCAGCAAGTTTACAGATGACACCAAGCTGTGTGGTGCAGTCGATGCCTGATCTAGTCCCTGCCCGTGGCAGGGGGTTGGAACTAGACGATCTTTAAGGTCCCTTCCAACCTGAACCATACTGTGATTCTGTGATATTAAGGGAAACAGTTGTAAGAACTGTGGAAGAGGATGGAGAGCTAAAAGTAGTAAGTTACAGGGAGGTAGGGAAGAAGGGGTGAAAGAGTGAGGAAACTGTGGTTACAAATAAGGTTTGAATATGAGAAATGTTGATGTATCTGATTTCTTGTGTGTTCTTCCAGTAATAGGGTCAGGCTTGATGGCTAGCATTTTTGGGTTGGTATAAATGAATGTTTGTGCTCTTCCCTGTTCAGCCCAGCCCCTTTTCCCTTAGCACCGTGAAGTGCTCGAAGACGTCTGCTTAGCTGTTAGCTACGTCAGTACACAGTCCCTAGTATTCTGCAAGTGGCAAGGTCCAGCTCTCGGAGCTGTGATGCTTGACATTGCCCTTTAAATGACCCAAGGCATTGACAGCAAGAGGTATGGTAGGAAAAAGAGGCCAGCCTCTCAGACAGAAGCATCTTCTGGTGCACAGAGTAGAGATTAAAGTGAAAATGCCCCAGAGGATGTTTGCCAGTAGCAGCAGAAAATGTGCAAAACCAGTCAGGCTAGTTTGGATATTCTGAGACCTTGTAAAGAAATTTCTTGCATACGGTATGCTAGAGGTTTATGTGATGTTCCCAGTCTGGGCACATTGGATAAAACTTGTAGTAGAAAGGCTGTAAAGGCATGAATGCAGCTCAGATGAACACAGCAAGTTTGCCTTGAAAGGCAGAAGTTAGCATCTGGGTCTGCTGTAATTACACTTTACATTATAAAAGCAACTATACCTTGTGAAACAAAATTGCAAGGCAAAATTCTCAAGCTGTTTAATCAGCCAGTTATATACACTTTTATGTAGCTTCTAAAGAAATTACATCTTTATACCCACAGAGTTTCACATTTGCAAAATTTATTGGGGGTGGGGGGAAGATAAATCCCTTGAAAATAGTTGCAATTTCTGATTGCAAGGTTTAGAATTGCCTTGAGCTTTTATTAAAGATAGAAATTCTTTGTTTTTCATTTCAAGCCTAATTACAGCTCATGCAAATTAAATGATTTTAATTAAAATGATTAATTTATCTGTGTTTGTTAATTTCAGAAGCCATAATTCCATTCTTTTCAAATATCAGCAGGAATAATGTAATAAAAGATCTTTTTACAGGAGCTTTTTCTCGGAAACCTATTTGTTTACTTTTGTGAAGTGTTCTTGAGTAAACAGACAGCAAGACTGAATAATAAATATAATTTTGTTTCTAGTTTATTTTGTGTGACTGGTAGTGATTCTGCATGATTAGTCTGGTATATTTATTTCTACTTTAGTTTTGTTATCAAAAGATTTCAATTACATATTTCATTTCTTTAGCTGGCAAAAAGTTACCATTTAGAAATAACCTTAATTTACCAAATGCAGTGTAGTTTTACTAAGATGGGGTTTTGTTACATGGAAACTCATGTAATTTGAAATAATTATGTTGTTGAGCACATATACAATACCATAGATATTTAACAGGTCTATTGTAAGTATATATAAAAAAATAGATTCCAACCATATATTAGAAAATTCGATGGTCTGAATTCTTATGACTACAGTTACTTCACAAAGATATTTTATACACTTAGTGCTTCTATTTTAATTCTACTCATACACACAGTTTATTTATGAAACTTGTAATTTACAAGCTGCTTTTTAAATAACATAGTAATTGAAATCTTCCCTTTAATTTATATATTTAAGTTCAATAGCTCCGTAAATGTTTTATAGCCAAACTCTCATTGAATCACTGAAAAGCTGCATTTTTGAGAGAGAAGATATAAAGATGCCTTTGATTTGTTTTTTCTCTGATGAAAGGCCACAAAGATTATCTGTGTTGAGGTTTCTAGCATTTATTGCTGTCTTTGCTATGTGCCCAACTCTGTTTATATTAAGTGACCTTTAAGTCTCTAGTCTGAGGCAATAAAACTAAGGCTTCCTGTCTTATCGATTTGGTAAGTCCTATTTTCACACTAATAAAACGGAACCCAGTTTACTAAAATATACTTTTAGCCAATGTCTGTAAAAGAATCTGAGTCTTGACAATTTTGGAAGAGGTCAACCTAAAGTAAGCAGGTCATATCTGTGGTAAATCAACTTCCAGAAACAGATCACTGGACACTATAAAAATCAGGAGTGTTTTTTTAAGAGACCAACTTGAACCCTCCTTAACCAGAAAATAACATCTGACCTAGGCAGCGAAATTTATCACAGCATTTCAATTAAAACTTGGCAGCCACATAAGCAATACATTGTGCTATTACAACTGGCCTTACTGAAGGAAGCATATATGGGAGGAGAGGCCCAAGGCAGGCTGCCAGCCCTCCTGTGAATATGAAGGATGTACAGCACAAGTCTTTCTGTTGGTGTTTGAGATTTACCAAGAACCTCATTAGCATTCTTTCTTAATAAGTAAATTACTGGTTGCCTAATGATGTTGATAATCATTCAGCATATGTTTTTCATTTCTAAGTACATGTACATTAATATTAATGTAGTTTTGCTTACATCTTGTGCTTCATGATGAATGAAAACTGCCTAATATAACAAATAACTGTTCAGTTATCTGGAATATTAAATCTGAGAAGGAATGGAGCTAGGCTATGTCCTGGCCAGTACCTCCCCGAATAACAAAGAAGGAAAAGTCCCTGTGGGCCATGTGACTTGCAAGGTAAGGCTTTCATAAGTGTTATTTTCAGTTTCACCAAGCTGGTTACTGCAGCTTTTCCTCATGGAACATGCAACATGCTTCTGCAGGTCTGTAGGTCTGCAGTACCGGAACCGGACAGCCTCTTGGAAAGATCTGAGTTCAACTTAACTGCACTGCTCTCCAGCCTTGGTGGCTCAGAGCAGGGCAGGATTTCACACACATTCTGCTGGCTGTCCACAGCTGTCACAGCGGGGCTCAGCTGCTGTTAGGAGTCAGCAGGGCTTGAGAAGGGGGAGCAAAAAATACCTCCATTTTCCCTCAGGCAGTGACAAACTGTATTAACATATCTGCTAACAAGAAACCAGAGTTCACCTTCTGACAGGGTCTTGGAAGAAAGGACCCAAAGAAGGCCTTACAGCTGCCCTCCACCCCTCTAAGACCCATGCCTGGTCAAGATCCTGGAAAATCAGGTGACTTCTTCAGGTCCCTTGCTTCCAATGTGCATGCTTTCCTTCTGACATACTATCTAGCAAGCCTAGTTATAGGTCATAAGTGTTAAAGAGTCACATTTTCTTTAGCAATTTTTCTTTAACAGTTTTTCACGTTCTAAGGTGGGTTTTTTTTTGTTTTCTCGTTTTTCTTCAACAGCTTTTTAAACTGTTCTTCAAAAACCTCCAACTGTTCCTCCAGTAATAAAGACCCATACACAAACATGCACACATGCACAACTTCCAGTGCTATTGAAATAAACTCACTAGGAATGATTTTCTGCAGTTTCTATTGTTACTCTAATAACCATGTTCAGGCTGCACAGCCCAGATCCTCCTTCCCTCCCACAGGCTGTGTTCTGCCAGATGCTTGCAGGCAGAACTGCCATGAACAATAGAAAGTGCATCTCACTGAAAGTTTGGTTGTGCTATAAATTAAGTGTTTAAAATACATATTGCTTTTAACACTTAGAAACAGTAGCAGCTAATATACCACAGGTGTGCATGAAGCAGTATTATGGGAAACCAACATGTAGGCAAAAGGAACAGTCTCAGTCTTAGGTCAGTGGAAGAAATTTGCTTTTAATGATCTGAATTTGCTTTATGGATTTATTCCTGTTACAATCAGTTGTAAAGAGATCATACAAAGGCCTGATACTAAAATCTCATTACTTGTATTTCGCTACTCTGACCACAGAAAGCAGGCAGGTTAAATTTTCTCATGCACAGATATGCTTCATCCTTGTTTGTGATCAGGCTATTTTTTATTTGAAACAATAATAATTTCACATGTGTTGACATTTTATGACTGATATTTTATTGTATCATCTCCTTTCAATATATAAAAATATTTCCTTACCATTAAATGTGGGAGTTCTCTTATAGATTTCCAGGAAGGGGCCATATGTTCCCAGATAGGCTTGATTTACTTCCCTATGCTGATGTCAATCACTTCCCGAGATTTTGTGTTTCAGGGTGCTCATCTTGCATAACTTTTCTCAGAATATGTAACCTCACCTGCCTATTTAAGTAAATGGACTAATTCCCATTTAAGCAAAAATTTAATACAGGAAGTTCCTGTGGCTTACACTGTTTAGTGGCTCAGATGAGATGACTAAAAAATGCCCTCTGATTTTATAATCTATGCAGCTGTAATTCAGATTACTCAGAATCAAATCTAGACTCAGCATTTTTTTTTCTGGAGTCAGGAGACACAACAAATTAGTAAGAATGTGTCAGCAAGAGAAGTTAGCAAGAGGACTAATGGGATCCCACAGCGTAGCAATGTCACAGCACTGAGCTACCTTCTTCACCCAACATGCTGCAGACAATGAAAGCAGTGATCTGCTGTCAGAGATGTAGGTGAATATAGGCATGTGGCATGTCTGCTTTTCTGAGCTGCATGGGATGGTCCTGAGAAAGGGTGAAGGTGGTGCTAACCTGCTGTGGCACGGGAAAGGCTGAAGGGAAGAGGGACTGTTCCCTTCATGACAGAGGTCTGCAGAGCAGGTGCTATAACTTATTTTTCACCTGCAGGCATGAACTGGAAGTGTTCAGGCACTGGCTTCTTCAAGTGGAGTTCACCAGCATTCCGGACAGACGAATTTTGGGGGTTAGTGTACATTTCTACCCGATTAAAGGCACCTTCTAAAAGACAAAGGAAGACTGAGAAAAAAAGAAAAAAATAAAAAGAGGCAAGAATGGTATCTCAGTGATGGACTAAGCTCATTGGCTTGGTGCAAATGGCTAGCTTTAGTCCTCTGCTACTCCATTTCAGAGCAGTAGGCAGGCATTCTACACAGTACCCAGGGAAAACAGATGAGGAACCACTCTGTGATTCAGATTGGATAGCTGTATAGAGCAATACAGAGTCATGAAGTGACCCTGCTCTGACTCTCCTGCTGATCTGACTCCAAAGTAATTATTGTTGCATATGAGTATTTGTTCCAGCTAGTGAAGTGCTAGTCATTTTTAAATTGATTTCTCCTCATCTATTATCAGCTTCATAGTAAATGTGTGTATTTTTTTAGCTTAGCAAGGACTAGGGTTTTTTTATTTTATATTAAAGAAATTATAAATCAAATTCACACATGAAGCTGCACAAGTTTTCAAGTTCTGCTTCATAAAATCACCCTAGACAGTCCCTGTTTCCAGGGAAGACATATTATACAGTGTCTGTATAGGCACGAGTATGCTATTATTGAGATACAAGCTTGCAGGATCATCCCACAGGACAAGAGCATTGTTTTCTTTTGCTGTCTTGCTTTATTAGATTTGTTTAGTTATAAGGAGATTCATGTTTAGGTCTGAACCTGTGCAGACTAGAAAGAATGCTATTGGGTACAATTATTATTGCCCACATTCTGTCCTGAGTATAAGCATTCCTCATGGATGGGGCATAGGCTAAAAAACCCACTTTGTTATCCTTATATAGAGAGCATAAAAGCCAGCCTTCATCTGATGAGAGGAAGATTTGCTTCCTTACCTGCTTTCTTGGACTTGTACATCCATTAAGTAATCATTGGGCAAAATACAGACACAGTCCTGGGAGTAGAGCTATGGTCCCTTACCTCACAAATGAGTGCCCTAATCATAAGGATAGAGCATCACACTCTTTCTGGCTGAATAAATCTTGAATTCCTTTTGCACAGTGGTATACCTGCAGCTGAAGGGGTATGCCTGCATTGCCTCCCCAGGCAGTTTAGCTTGTATGCCAATGGCTTTAATAGAAATTTGAACACCTACTGCAAGCGATAGGGTTGAATCTCTGTGTCTCACATTTCTTTTTTTTTTTTCAGTAATAACTTGAACCACTCTGCTGCAAAAACAGCTTTTGCTGTGGCTTTGCTTTAGACCTAAGTGTCTGACACTAAAGTATTTAAAAAAGATGCAAATCCTGTGGGGGTGTAATTGGCTCACTCACTAAAGATGGGCACAAGCTTGAGCCTAAGGGAAAGCTAGATGTTCGGGAAACTTCAAAGTCTCAGAGTAGTTTATGAGGTTCAGATACCTCCAGAGTTAACTGGCAACTGAAAACTGAGTCATAATTTAGGATTCCAGCAACTAACTTCTGCCCTAGACTTGCATGTTTTAAATCCTTCATTGGATTTGGCCCTAACACAGTATGGGCCTCCTTTAGGACCACTATGATTTTGTAGTAGGAGTATAGCAAATTGGCAGACACTTAAACCAATATTCCGCCCAGATGAAAATAGCTAGTTGGAACAATACCTTCCTATTAAATCTGCAACCTGATTATAATTTTCTTCTATAGCCTACTTTAGAAATACAATGACCAAGATTAAATGAATCATGTTCTGCCGTGACTGAAATATACCATGCAATTTAAATGAAAAATGTGGTTGAATGTAACAATGTCTCTGGTTTAAATTATGCAATATTTGCATTCTTACCTTAATTTTAGAAAAATGTGCCCAGTACGTAAATATACTCAGGAGCAATAGAATCAGATAGATTAATGATTGTGATTGAAAACAGATATTCGCCCTGACATATCATATGAATTGTAAATTTGAGTGAGAAAGTCTTTTATTTAGCAGAGATGTCTCTGAGACAGAAATTGAGAACATTAGGATGCAGAGTATTATCTGAAATGTATAATTGCAAAACTACTGGAGTAGAATATGTACCAATTATTAATTAGTTCTTACAATTATGTGGGAAAAAAGATAATGCCATCGCTGCCAGAAATGGTTAGCAGCTGCTTAGAAATGATTTTTTAACCAAATGGTTAGAACAAATATGAGAAAAAGGTATTTAAAAATTAATTTAAGTATTTAATATTACATTTTCACTTTAATAGTAATTCACAACTTTCTCACTTTTGTTATTTAATACAATTTTACTGAAAAGTAAAGAGAAGATCTTTTCAGTAGTAGCTTGTTCTGATTCCATTAGCACTATTAAGAAGTTTACAAAAAGAAAAAAAAGATTATACAGTGCATTTGTGCGTATGAATGCACATTATCAAGACCTTTGTACTTTGGCACCTTGCTGGAACAGTTGTTTCTGTCAGGAGAGCATGCAGAAAGGTGTGAGTCAAGAGGTGAAAAACAATTACAGTTGCTACCTCCACAGTATTGCAAGATCTTACATGACATACTTTTTTTCTTAAGCCAAGACTTCTCTTACATTGAGCTTCTTTCATGGCTTCACATGGAAAGAGGTAGGTTTAGATTAGATATCAGGAAGAAGTTCTTTACTGTGAGGGTAGTGGGGTGCTGGCACAGGTTACTCAGAGAAGCCGTGGCTGCCCCATCCCTGACAGTGTTCAAGGCCAGGTTGGATGGGGTTTTGAGCAACCTGGCCTAGTGGAAGATGTCCCTGCCTGTGGTGGGGGAACTTGGAACTAGATGATCTTTCAGGTATTTTCCTGCACAAGCTATTCTATGATTTTATGATTGTATGAATGAAAAGGTATTTTGTCTGTTCAGGATATATTGTAAACACTAGTGTTATGTTAATTTTAACTAATTTCATAATCTATTACATGTTTACCAATTTTGCAGACAGAATAGGTTCCAAGTCAAGTGTAGTCACAATGCTAAAATACTGAACAAATACATATAACGTTCTAGGGAACCCACATTTCCACACATAAATTTATATTCTTTTACATAGCTACATCTTCATGTTTCACTATTTTAATTCCTTATGGTTATGTCATAATAACACAAGGATTTTGAGAAACTTTTGCCAGCAGCAGAGCCATTCTCCTGCTAACAAATGGATGCTCCAGCTGAAATTCAAGAAGGTTTTACTGAAGGGAAAGTGATACCCTGACTGTAAGATTGCAGATAAAACTCCTGAAAATTTTAGATAATGAAATGTATTTGGCCTTTACTCTTCACATTTACCCTAGGTGTGAGAGAACTTTATTTTTATTATTGGTTGATTTTTGGTAAAAGATTTGGCCCAAACTATTTCTGATACTATTAAAAAAATGCATATTTTTTTGGGTGTTTGCTGAAGTGTTTGGTTGTGTCCCTCTACTGGTAGAATGAAAAACAGCTTGTTGCTATCAGTTTATCTATTTGTTTCTTCCATTTCTATGATGTTTCCTACATGTCTTATCAGGAGTTCAGGAATTTCGAATTTTAGGAAAACCTAAAGCCAAGTGTTTAAATCACAGGAATGTGTATTTAATTAAAATATCTCCTCACAGAGATATGTATGTGGAGATAGCATGCCTTAAAAAATAAAAAAGACAGCATTATAAAACCTGAAAAGTTCAAATATTATAGCAATCAAAGATACAAAGTCATCCAAGTGATATGGACCTGTCTTTAGCTTGTGATCCTTCAAGTAGTCAATGAGTTCGAAAACGTGATAATCCAGGATTAAACACAGCAAGAAGTGAACAAAGAGCCATTTCTCAGCACTATGAACAATCTAGATAACTTCTGCCCTACATCCAGTGAGTTATGTCATGAGCTGGACGTAGAGCACATCTGAACCATATTTGTTGTTCTTGCTTTGGACTTATTAACTACATGCATAATTCAGTTTGAAATGAATAACGAACACCCTTTTTTTTTTCTTTCTTTTTTTTTTTATTTCCCAGGAACTGGACTAGAGTTTTTGCACTTTTAGATTTCCACATTATGGCAAAGGCCACAAAAACCTTACACTGGTTTTAGAATTAAATATCCACTAGAAATAACAGAGAAGGTTATGCCAAGAATTATCATGTCCTTCTGCTAGATTGGGGCTCTTTTTTAGGCCATAATGCCACAGACCAATTAGACAAGTTTATGCTTCTATGTGCCGTTGGCCAGGACATCATGACTTCTTATGACAAGATGCTGAAAAGACTTAACATATATCCAATATCTCACCAGATCACATCCCAAATTTCTTCTTTACATATGATCCAAATACAACAGGAATGCAAACGAACAATGCCTCCACTACCCTTTTTCCCTCTTTGCAGTTGGATGAAAGGACATGTTCTGTGCCCCCCAAAAATTCAAGGGATAGATCTGGGCTGGGATAGATCACATGAGAATCTGACATTGCTTCCCAATGACTGCGAGAGATACATAAACAGTTTGTGTACTAGGTAGGTAAGAAGAAACTAACATCACAAAAATGACAGTGGAAAACATAAGAGAGCTTTTTTATATTGACAGATGGTCTGTCAATTATTTAGTTAATCTGTGTACAGAATAGAAGATATCTGGGCTAAAAAAGAAGATATTTTATTGTATGCTTACAAATATTTTACTTCTGGCTAAAGCATGTTTATGGGATAATCTTTTGCAGATTCCCGATTTTATTAAGTTCCTTTCACAGTACAGGCCACACAGTTATCAGATTTAATAGGGATACACATTTGTTTTAAGTTTTCTCAAGGATTACAGAATGTGTTAAACCACGCATATGGTTCTGTAATTTGCCTAAATACAAATGAGAATATATACAAATTCTCATTGCTTTTAACAATGTCAACACATTCATAAAAAACTCAAAAATCTATAGTCAACTCAGTAGTTTTAATTACAGATTTCCATGTTTGTGACAGATACATGCTAATAAGAAATCTTTCCCTATAATTTTAGAATAGACTGTCAATTTATGTCAATTTGTGGTGATTGTTCAAGTTAGTTGCCTTTAACACCACAATATTTGGTCACTATTTTGTGTACAGATAGTGATAAACTTCTTTTATTACTACACCTTTGTAGATAAGCAGTTGCCTTTTACACATACAAATCTCATCCTGTGTTCATGCAAACAATAATCCCATGATCATTTTAAAAAAACTTGCCATGTCCTGATGACGTAGTCCACTGAAGAACAAGCAAAAAATTTGTTCTGTTCATTAGAACAATAATGACAACAAAGATGATACAAAGGAAGAGAATAAAAGAATATCTTATTCTGTCATTTAAATGAAATTGAATTTTATTTCTCATTTATTCACTTTTTGTTTCTTTTATTGTTTGGGAAACAAAGATACATGAAATATTTCCTGTCCTTTAAATGACAGAACAATACCTATTGGGTTTGTTGTTTGTTTTTTTGGTGGTAGAGGCTTTTTCTGATGGTTTTTTATTTTTTCTTTGTGGGTTTTTTTTTTTATTTGTTTGGTTTTTTTGGGAGGGGGTTCTGTTTTGTTTTGGTTTCAACTTATAGGACTGATAATGGAAAGTGTGGTATTTCTATCTGTTTCTCCTCACGGGAGAAATTTTGAGGTCTTGTCACTATTGGAGTGACAGAGAAATTTGAGCTGCTGTCAATCTATCATGGTATGCAATTGAGAGAGGGCTTTAATGCAGTGCCCTAATGCAGAGCATGTCATAAGTCAGTAACAAATCTGTATAGTGTACGCTGCATCTTAGTACCCACTATTTACATCACTGCTGATCTCTGCAGACTGTGATTAATGTGCTGCTGATGCTGCTCTTCTGCCTGACACTCATTCAAGGCAAAGATATCCCACCAAGCTATAGAATAGAATTGGGGCAGCAGCACTGTAGAGGGAAATGACATTAAATGAGTGCTTGTGTGGTTTAGCCATGTCCAAAACTTCTCTGTAGGCAGAAGTGAGCTTCTAAGTGCTGAGTGGACTGTGAGGATAAGGCATTCGACATGCTGACCTTTTCAACAAAGGTCAAAGGCATTATTTTGGTAGCCGTTAGTGTTTATCCCCACCTACCTCACCTCTTCTCTTCCTAACTTGATTTTGTAATAGGTATCTTATTTGAATGAATATTTCAAGAGGTCAAGGTGGACAAAATTCAATGTGCAGCAGAGTTTTGAAAATGTCATATATTCTTACTTTTATTTGCTGTTTAAACTGAACTATAATTATGACATCATGGTCAAAAACTTTGAAAATTTTTGATGCTTTTTCCTTCATGTGAAATTTAGAAGAGCTGATCAACTGTCTTTGTAGAAAGTCTTTAGCTAACATAATACTTTAAGGACATATTTAATTGGATCACAGCTTGAAGTGGTAGCAAACTGAGTTTGCCCTTTGCCTTAACATACCTAGGAATCCTGATCTATATTCCTGATTGCTATTGAATTTTCTAGATTTCATTAGAAAATCAATAACCGTTGCACATGGTAAAATAGTTTACAAGAGCTGCAACATATTGTGGACTTCTGAAAACATACTGAGCTCACTGAAGCCACCCAGGCAGCCAATTAGGAGAAAACATCTATTAAGGAAAAACAGGGCAGTCCCATTGACTGCTATTGATTTTCTTAGCCCTGTGAAAAGACAATCAATTAGATAAAGAAGGCTAATGTTACAGCTGCAATTTAATAACCCCTAAAGAAAGGAGGAGGGCTATTGATTCCTGACATGGAATGCGGAGCTTATTGAAATATACTGAACTTCACCTGTCTTATAATCAGGCCTCAGGGAAAGAGTAAGGTCTTTTTGGGACTCTGTAACTTGTGGCATAGAATCTCAACTATTAAACTGGCTTGGTGATGTCAGACCTAAGAGATGCAAATGAAACAAAACTTTAGAGGAAACACAAGCCCAGGGTTGAATACTAAATCACAGGAGCTATTGACAGGCACTGTCTTGATGAAGGTTGTTTTTCTTTTTCATACAGAAAGCACCAGAGTACCACCTGTCATTTTCAAAAGCAAAGTCAGTTTTGCCAACCAGCCGTGAATGACAAATAAAGCTTTATATGAAACACAAGGGCATATTATGTGCTATTGTGTGTTCTGCTAAGTGCTAATTTATCTGGCTTGTTCTCTTTAGCAAACACACGCACAGACACATGAAATAATCCATCTAATTATGTAGCTATTTAGGAGAAAAACAAAGCAAGGTGTTTTTGTCTGATATAGAAGGTACATGATACAACAAAGGTTTCAACAAAACCTAACACAGTTAATGAAAATAAATGAAGTGCTGTAAGCTGTAACAATTTTAGAACAAATAAACTTTTGCCAGTTTTATATTTAGGGTAGACCCAGCTGCTTTTCCTAAATAGATGAGTACTTTCTTTCATTTTTTATAGTCCCTAATTGGAAATGGCTAATAGGCCTTGTGGCTTTCCACTATAAAATCTGGTCTAAAATACCTTATATAGATATTTTCCTTATGCTCTTTTTCTATTGCTTGTATTTGATC
This sequence comes from Strigops habroptila, assembly GCF_004027225.2. Taxonomy (NCBI): domain Eukaryota; kingdom Metazoa; phylum Chordata; class Aves; order Psittaciformes; family Psittacidae; genus Strigops; species Strigops habroptila. The sequence goes on along the minus strand of NC_044302.2, from coordinate 84,537,664 downwards.
CTTTCTCTGTCATTATATATATGTCTTTTTTTTTTTTTACTAGCAGACAGCTGCTATTCACAATAATTGCCAGGGCAGTCAATTATAGTTTAAATAGGCCTACTTGAGGGCAAATGAGCGTATGGTGGTCTAAATTGTGCTGGAGACATATTATACACAAAGACTGTCATTTCAAGCATCTGGAACATGACAAATATTATTTAGAAGCAGTGCAGTACCTACATAGTATGTGTGCTCATTACTGTATTGATATAGCAATAGCCAGTGGACTGTACTTGTATGTTTTGTAATGCAGGTGTGTATATATAGGTATATTTGTACACAGACAAACACATACACATATAAATATATATATGAAATGCACACAAATGAATGCCTAGATTGTGTGGCAAACACCTCATTTCCTGTAATTTATTCCTTGCTTTTATAAGCTGAGAGAGGGTAGGAGTGATACAATGTAACATTTTTCAAATATTTACTTTTTCCTAACATTATAGAGCAGCATGGAACCGAATGCAAGGAATATAAAGTTTATTTGTTAAATCAGTTAGTAATTTTTCTTCCTTGTGTGTGCATGTCTTATAAACGCACTTCTGTTACTAATGTAATATTAAGATTCTAGGTAAGTGAGCCAGACTAGGATAACATTAAGATCAACATAGTTAAAGCTGCATAAGAAATGTGCAACTTAACTCAAGACTGTACTGCCTACAAGATTATGTGAATAATGATGAACCAGCAAAAATCCAAACCATCGGGATAGAGCATTTGGACAAAGAAATAAAATTACCAAAGACATCGAAAGTGTATTCAGTTTGGTGAGTTATTTTTGTACAGAAACAGCCTTAAAGGGTTGCAGGTAAGCAAAATTTTGTAGTTGAGGAAATAAAGAAAGGAACAGATATGAAAACTGAATGAATACTTATAGTCTCATTAAGTTCTTGTAGATATGATGATTTACATTGCAGGGGCTGGTTCTGCGACACGCTGAGCATTTCCTGTTGGTTCCCTTGGCAGCTCTGGTTATTGAGCTCATTTTAAGATCAGGATGCTCATAATGGCTCAATTCCACAGGAGGAAGTAATAAAATCCATCATTGCATAGATGCAATAATACAGATAAGATGCATCTTACTATACCCATTCTGAAAAAGAAGAATACACACAACAAATAGACAGGCCTAAAAATTGGTTCTGTAGGTGTTTCCCTACTGATGAGTAAAGCTATAGCTCAAAATAGTCTTTTATCTTTAATGTGTAAAATTAAAAAAGGGTAGCACAGTACAGGTGGTACAGCAGGAGAGTAAAACAATATACACAACTTGCAGACAGAATTTTTGAAAGTAAATAAAAACTGATGTTGGGATAGAAACTCCTATAAAGAGAGATTTACTAGCAAATATGGTTATAAAAGATTATTCAAAGCACGCAAAAACAGAGAACTTACTTAGAAACATACACACAAAAAATTATGTTTGCAAGGAGCATGCCTGACTATGATTTCCTTTCTTGCGGAGTCAATTATATCACTCTTCAAATATCAAATATTACTAAAAAGTTTGGGATTATTTAAGGATCATACTAAAAACTAGTGAGTTCCATGTACCTCTAAAACTTTGTAAAAAACTAAAGATCTCCAAGTCATTGGCCATTTTACAGATGAGAAAACAGTCACCTAAGAAATTTTTTCAAATTAACAGTGTGTTCCTTGATGATTCAACCATGAACAGCAAGGTTGAGATGTAAGAAAGGACTTGAGTGCCTGTGTCCAAAGTCCACCTGTGAAAAGTTCTCCACTCAGCCATTATTTCATCCTGAAAGCCTAAATTCAGTTGATGCCCCAGGTCTGATATTTCTCTTTCTGGCACTATACTTTCAACAGGTCTGAGCAGCTCAGCAGCTTTCCCAACACCTCAAGTCTGCATGGAGTATAACTGTAGGCACCCTTACACAGTAAGTGCCTGAAGGGCTCCACCTGTCAGTATTCTGCAAAATATAACTTGCACGTACCCCTCCAGCAGCAGGGGTCTCTCCAGCAGGCAGCTATGACCACATGCTGCTTTTAGAGCATAGTGATAAAGAGGCTCCTTCTGGAACGTAGAAGCATATGTACACAGCAGTTGAAGTACTTGTTTGGCACGTAGGGTTTACCCACATCTTCCATTTCCTGAGACTGAAACTAAATCACCAAATAACAGCAGTTGTTGGAAGGTTGTTCTCCACCAGTCTTCTTGCATTTACAGCTTTGCATACAAAACTTCGGGATCTACCAGCCCAGAAAGTCAACTAGTGAGTACTACTCTTTAGACTGGAGGTGTTTGGTATGGGAAGAGGAAGACCTTGCCTCTGATCCACGCCTTCAAGTTCTTGTGTATTTTAAGTGACACAGCCACAGCCACTGAGGAAAAACAGCCACCCACAAAACCCAGAAGTGGTAGTGGGAACAGAAGTTTGTCACAGGAAACCCATGTTTAAATGAACACCATAACCACTAGGCAATGGAATACTGCTTAGTCATACACCCACTTCTCTCCTAGTTTTTTGCACAGCTTAAACTGGAAAGGTGTCTTCATTTCACAAAAACATTATTCTTCCGTCATACTGTAAATAGTCAATAAGGCAATTAAATGAGTGCATTCATTGTTCTTTCGATGTTGCATAAAACTTAGTAGAAATGTGTCTTGAAAAAATCTCTGAGCTAAAAGAGATAAAAGTATTAGGATGTCTGTATGTCACAGTCAATTAGAAAGGTACCTTCTTATCATTACTGCTTATCATAACTGAAGGAAATGGGCCCTCTCAATTGGCAGAAATTAGTTAAACAAGCTTAGACTAGATTCAAGTGCCATCTGTTCACTGCTTTAGAGACAAAACTTAACAAAATCTGTATTAATAACTGGAGAGAAGGTAACTTAAAGGCTTAACGTATTTCTGCCTTTGATGGAAAAGATTGAGTTCTAAATCTGAAAAAGGCTATTCTGTTCATAATGTCTTCTGGCCTTTATAATTCATCCTCTGCATAGGTTATGTTTTCTTCTTTACATTGTCATCAAATGGAATAAATAAGCAAATATAAGATTAGTGTAGGAATTTTGACTTGCTAAAGAAGCAACCATAATATATAGGTTGGGGGTGGATCAGCAGAGCTGTTCAAAGCCTCAGGGTTTGGAGGCTTGCTAAGCTCATGGAGGGATGTATTTCTACGAAGGCTGACCAATATCCAACATACCAGTAGGATAGAACTGGAATTAGAAGGTGTTATTTCTTACAAAGTACAGAAGATATAGTGGTTACAGACAAAGGGAACAAAGCAATTATAGTGTAATGAGCAACTAAGCAAGCCAAATTCCAAACATTCAGGTAGGAATTTGGCTACCTGAATTAAAGAGTTAATGCAAGACCTAACTTTTGAATAATGTGGAAAATACAGATACGCCTGGTTCCCATTAGCACCTGCACAAAGCCATCTGAAGTCAGTAAACAAAATGTCAAAAGCATATCAGTGAAGACATCTTGAATCAGTGAAGACATCTTGACCAGACATTGAAACAGGGAAGCAGCAGTCTTATCTGACTGTGTTACAAAGGACTTCATGTTTGTACAGCTTAAAGTTATAGGTAACTTTCATTTAGGACATGTTTCAGCAAACTGAGTGCTGTCTTTCTCTAACCTCTGCTAGACAAAACATAGCAATACCATAAGTTTTAGTTTGCTGTGGCTGAGGGCTGTGCCACCAAGCCTTGAGGTCCCTTGATCTAAAGTCGACATTAGTGCATGACAGGCTGCTGGATGGGCTTCCTTTTTGGGCCAACTGTTTTGCTAGGGCAGTGTTGTGCCAGCAGATAAACACCCTCACAGCTCACTCACTACCAGTGGAACATGGGAGAGAACAGGAAAAGCCAAAGTGAAAACACTCATGCCAACATAACCGCAGTTTAATAAGTGAAGGGAAAAGTGATGTAAAGTCAGACAGTCACCAGCTCCCAGAGCTGACTGGTGCCCAGACAGTCTCTGAGGAGCAGCTGCCCTCGAAGCCAATGCCTAATAAATGTACTTTGAAACTGCTTAGTGTTCACTTGGAAAAGAGAGAGAAATGACTAAGTTCTGTTTCACTGTGTGGCCTAAACAGGAGGTTTATCACATTATTGGCCAGCATGCTGAGATTAGAGACTTTTCCAACCAAAATAAACATACCTTGTATGTTCTTTGGCATCTGGGGCTAAGCAATGTATAGACAGGAGCTCTCTGAGATGCTGTTTTGGTCCTGCTATTTGATCCCCATGTCAGGCAGCTAAAACTTTCTTAAATCTAACCCCCAAAGGGTTTGGAAAAGGCCATTCCACTTTTGGCTTTAAAAATACCACTCCTCCCCACCCCCTTACCCCACCCTTTAAATATAGGGCGTCTTTTGGAAAAATACTTTCTTGTTAAAGTCCAAATGAAAATTTAAAAGCACCAAATTCACAAACTATATAGTCATGCAAACACTATTTGAGAAATAATTCTGGGGTTAAGTCTATAGCTTCCTGAGTACATAAGCTATAGCAAATGATTCAAGTATTTTGGCTCATGTTTTTACTAATGACACAGTAAGAAGACAACTGTCATTCTTTCGACAAGGAGGTATGTTTTGTTGATGAGAAGTAAATATTATTAAACAAAATAGTTTTGAAAGGTACTATTCCTTTAAGCAGTATAGCATGTTATGCTGGGCAAGAATTTACAACGGTGTCTGAAACAGTGTTACTGCAAAACTATCTTGTTTCATGTCCTCTTTTGTAGAGGCAGGGTACACTGATGAATCATTTTCCCAATCGCACTACATGTTGAATATCTAATGCTGTTTGTGAAAAGATGACTATAATAGAAAAAAGGCTGGTCTATTGAGGAAACCAACCAACAGAACAAAATATCTTCACTCTTAGTTAAGTCATCTTAACTGAATAATTTGCCTTATGTACAAAATAGCTTTCTAGATTTCTCCCCCAAGCCTGTGGAATAAAGTGACCATTCCCTCCTCAGTTCCAGGCTTACAGTATTACATGACAGTTACCTCTGAAACAAAATGTTGCCATATTATAGATAAAAAATGCTTCTAAAGAAGAAAAAGAAAATATAAGAAAGGTGTATTTGAGGATCAATTAATAATTTTGGTTTAGATAGACTGTATTTGTATAGACTGTAAATTGAGCATATTGTATAGTTCAGAATAAAAAAAAACCTGTGAAGTTTTGCCTTTTGTTCTTTTTGTAAATTGTGTGAATCTGTGAATTAATTGCAATTTTCTTGGATATGTTTGTTACTCATAATTATATGCCAAATAATGTCTGCATAAATATTGAGTCTGAACTAATTCATAAATGTCTTTTTGCTGGTACTCAACATTTGAGGGAGGCTATGACTCCATGGTTTGAACTGCCTCCTTGCTTGGAATGAACCTGACAGCTCCAGAGCTCAACCACCACTGAGGTCAGGGAGATTACTGCAGCTGAAGAACAGATCAAATACTAAAAAAAAACCACTTCCTTTTATCCCTACCACCTACATGAAATATTCAGAAAGAAGCACCAAGAACATTGCAATTTTTAATAAAGAAAAAGATGAACATTTTTGGCACCCCAGGCTCCCTTTACACTTGCCCCTTTCACACCTGAGATGATACCTACATTGCTTCCCTTCCGTGATTGTCTTCTTCATACCCATTTTATGTAATTTAGTTCCTTTCTATTATTCAAAACTGTTCACTTTTCCCCAAACTGGGATTTTTTTTTTTTTTTTTTTTTTGAAAATTTGCCTCCCTTTTTACCAAAAACTGAACTCTCAATGGAAGTTCAAATTCATAAAATTTCAGTCCTCTTTTGCTAGTAAACAGGTTCTTACTTGGAATATTTGCATTGTTTTGGCCATTTGCTGGAAGTAAAATTTTAGTAAGCTTTATCATGTTATTAATTGTACAGAATATTCAAACAGTGGATTAAACAGTTATACACTGTTTAAGGCCTTGTCTTAGAGTTCAGGAATAGTCTTTAGCAGTTTTTGTTAGTGTTTACCCATACAGACTTTAAGGCTAAAACTAACAGTCTTAAGCTATAATTATCCCTAAATGATCTATTGGGGAACTAAATGTGATTCTAGGAGGCTGTAGTTCAAATAGTAAATCAAAAATCATCCGTAATTATCGAATGCTCAGTTGTGATGGTTTTCGAGGTGAAGAAAAGGGATAAAGACTATCATAATTTAAAATACAAACATAATTCAGTCTTTAGAACTTTTTGTTGTTCTTCTCTCTTTACCCTTACTTCCCTCCCCACCCCATGGTCTAGCAGATATGCAGGAAAGAGAAGATTGTTTAAACCCTTGTGGAGAATGTAGATTATTCCTTGAATTTCACCTGGAAAGCCGTGCTTGTTATTTAGAGCCATTCACATTTTCCCCACCCATCTGCTTAATGGGGGAAGAATATTGTTTATTAAGACTTTGATTAATTCTTCACTGATGTCCGGAGCCACAGTACTCTTAAGGGATGGGCAAGTTGGAAACATCATTCTCTCCCACTCCTGAGTGCAGCTGTGTGAGTCCTAGAGACAACGTAATTCTTCATTAGCTGCTTGTGCAATATTCGTTGATCTTTTGGCCGCATATCCTATTTAGATTTCCTTATAAGGGCCATAAGAAAGTATTTAATCAATGAGAATGTGTGTTTTCAATGTGGAAGCTTCCTGGGTGACTGATGAGGTCTTTTAAAGGCAGCATAAGTGGTCAAGGTCTCAACGTACCCTATATTATTGAAAATTTTAATGTGATCATCAATAAATAGGACTGAATGAAGACTCTCAATTCAGGTAACTCTTACCACAAGAGGAATTATCACAAGTGCGCTAATCAGAATCAAAGCTTACTCATTTCTTCTTGGCTGAAATTCAGCTTTTATAAATGAAGAGTCATTCTAGTCAGTTACATTTACAAAGCATGAAAGGGAAAATAGTTAAAAAAAAAACAAAAAGAGAGAGAGAGAAAATGATAGCAAATCTACAAACTAAGAAAATGTCTTTTTCTGCTATGGCCACTAAAGAAAAAAAGCTCTGAAAGAGCATTTAAAAAAAAAGAAAAAAAGAAAAAATATGTACTTAACTCCACCACACAAAAAATCCCCAAATCTTTTTCTGATATGGGTAAATTAATTTTTCCAGTAAAAGTTAATCTTCAAATTTGAAGCTGCACTGAAAGAAAAATAGTGACAGGAAAGATTGTCAAATACCTTGGTTTAAAAACTGTAGAGAATGCACCTCCAAAAAATATGTATGAACACTAGGAAATTTGTAGGCAAAAATTTCTGCCTATTTTGTTAATGTTAGTCTATGTAAAATGATCCAGAAAAAAATGGAGTCACTTCCCTGGTTAGAATCCCAAGCTACTAAAAGAGAATGTTAGAGGTTGTGTCATCTAGAAAAGAAAAATTCCATTTTTCTGAACATACTTCAGTTGTATCAATAGCATACTAACCTTTTAAAATTTTCATCCTCCATGATATATGCTAAAATATGTTATTGATTTTTTGCAGCTACATTATTTAGAATGTGTTTGTAAATATGCTGTAACATCACCCAATTAAATCCTAAATCAAATCATGTGAGAGAAAATCTTGTCACTTGTGGCTTTCTTCTTGTAGGAACTTCTTGTTGTCTTATGCAGGGAAAAAGCAGAAATTAGTTCACAGGAATTAAGTCTCTGACATTATGCTGCCTTATACCTTGAGAAATTATGAACAATATCTGTAATTTAATGGAAGTCTAATGAATAAATTTTTACCACAGTGTAATAAAGACCTTGAAAAGAACACACAGAATATGACTTCAACATTTTATTCTATTTTATGATTTTACAAACATAAACTATGATACGTCAGTCCAATATTTATTCCAATCAATTTGCTTTATATTGAGGAACCTTACAGCTCATGAATTAAACTGAAGAATTTATTAAAACTAGAATTTCATCCAGGTGATGGGGTACACAACCCAAACCCCAAAGAAATACTTAAAAATTAAACTACTATTCTACTTTGACTTGGTAGAAACCAAAGGCATTTGCATATTTCTAAATTTTGAGTATACACAATTAAAAAACCCACATGCACAGCACTGAAGCATAACGAAAGTAGATCCTAGGCTTCTGAGTACTCTTAAAGCACAGTTTTCTTCTGTATTCTTAAAGTACAGAAAAAGCTAGGGTAAAAAAAATTAAATCATAACTACAGCGTGTGGTTTTCCACCCAGAGGTCAGATGGTAGCCCTCCTCATCGCATGTAATTAATGTCATAAAATGTCACCATTCAAGACATTGACCACAAAAGTTTAGTTTTAGTTTGCCTTTTTTTTTTGTTTCATATGGGCAAAACAATCTGTTCACAAAATCACACACAACTGTACAGGAAATAATTGCCATAACTTCTTGGGGCAACCTGTTCCAGTGCCTCACCACCCTCACAGTGAAGAACTTCCTAATATTTAAGTCTCCCCTATGTCAGCTTAAAGCCATTACCCCTTGTCTTATCCCTACATGCCTTTGTAAAAAGTCTCTCCAGATTTCTGATAGGCTCGCTTTAGGTACTGGAAGCTGCTCTAAGATCTCCCCGGAGCCTTCTCTTCTCCAGGCTGATCAAGCCCAACTCTCTCAGCCTGTCTCCTAGAAGAGGTGCTCCAGACCTCTGATCATCTTCATGGCCCTCCTCTGGATTTACTTAAGCAGATCCATGTCCCTTTTGTGTTTGGGGCCCCCGAGATGATTGCAGTACTGCAGGTGGGGTCTTTATGGAGAAGGCTGAGGTTCTAGGGTGCCTCAGTCATTAACAGCAAGGTCTGCCCCCCAGCCTCCCAGTCTTCATGCCTAATGGGGAATTTTGAAGAAATTCCACAGGAGTGGAGGATCAAACAGGGCCTTTGTAAACAAAAATGAAGTTATACATCACCAGAGAAGCACATAATTAAAAAGAAAAGGAATAAGATCTAGGGAGCTACGGGACAGGGCCAGTTGAATCAGGTTTTCCCATGGCCAATTCTGGATGAGTTTTGAATATTGCCAAAGATAGAGTTTCCACCACTGTTCTGAGAGCGCATTAAAGTGTTTGACCATCCTCATAGCAGAGTACTTTTCCCTTTCATTAACTTGAAATTTCATTAAAGTTCAAGCGAAAAGGATGGTGTCTGAGAACAGCCTGAATCTGAGAACAGATTCCTCAAAGGGCAAACTATATTTAGTGAAACTGGTTGCCTTCTAATAACGAAATTATTGGCTTTTTGGGTGAGGGCAGAAGGTGACTCTTACCTATAGTGGGGCTTTGAGCACAATATCACATTGTATCCTGTTAGCCAAATAAAGATGAATTGTATGATGGATTGCAATGTTTCTGGAAAACAGCTTGACTGCTAAGGACTAAGGCCTGGGGCAAACAATTCAACTACTACTTGGAAATTGCCTAGAAGTTGTATTACTTAGGGCCTGAGGGGCCAGTACTTTTTAACATCTTTATCTTCGACTGGGATAATGGGAGTGAAGGCACCCTCCAGCAAGTTTGTGAATAGTACCAAACTGAGGGGACCTTTTGGTACCCAAGATGGAAGAAATTGCTGTTCAAAGCAATTCCAACAGGCTAAAGGAATGAGTACCAATGGAAATTCCCCTTAAACATTCCTCCATGAGACTGGTTAAACAGTAGCTCAGGTTACTGGAAAAGATAGAGGTATCTGGGATCAGAAAAAGTGCAAACTCAAGCTCAAAGTAAAACCTGTGTAAAGCAAAATATTTGGAAGCATATGATCCTGGCTGGAAAATCCTCTTATTTCTTTTATACCTCTACATATACATGAGGCAAATTTGTCTGCGTGTCTTCCTGCAGTATCCTGCAGCCAGGAAGCACAGTCTCACAAGGCCAGGATTGCAGTGTCTTTTGGAAAAACCGTGTTGTTTTGGGGCATGAATCTTTTCTTCCACATGCTTATAAATTACGCATTTACCAGAGCTTCTAAGACAAAACTATAAACAAAAAAAGTATCTGTAGAATTTCAGTCTAAAATGATGGAAAGTAAAATGAAAATCCCATTGTGACACATTAACTATGGTTTGTAAATCTCAATATCCTTTGCCTTAAGTTTCTGTATCACATCATTGCTGAAGCAGAAGAGTGAAAAAGACAATCGGTCTTACTCCATTGATTTCCTTCTGTATTCTTTGTTTGTGTTTTATGTTTGGTCTGGAAAAACTGAAGCAAAACAAAACAATAGTACCTAACAACTTTAACAAAATACGATAAATATATACACTAACATGGTTTAGGTGACCCTCAGTAGTCATAGACTGCCTTCAAAGGTTAGTAGCATGCCAAACCATCAAAAATAGTTATGAAATAATTAAAATGTCTAGTGATGACAATATCTGTGAACATCCTTGTTCAGTTTGTCTCAGCTAACAGTTAAGTTTATCTCATTTCTTTGCTCATATAGTTGGTGACATAATTATGTTTTATTTTTTAATGGTCATTAAAAATATTATCTACTATAGCAGATATTTTTAGACTGTCTTCATTATTTGACAGTTTTGACAGACATTATTGATTTGGCCAGCAACTGTGGCTAACCAGAAGGGGACAATGTGACAGTTTTATGTAACAAAAGGCACAGTGTCATGTCAGCTGAACTAAATGTTGTACAAAGTGACAGCAGGACAAAACCGCCTTTCAGACTTAATTTTCTGCTTCATTTTTTCTACCATCAATACATAAGGCAGTGCAGTAGGTGACACAAATTAGCAGGATAGAGCAAAAGGTCTATCCCTGCTTCTGTTGCTATACTTGACTTCTTTCCACTAAGGTAACCAGCAATTATTTTTAAGGTGAACGAAAAAGAAGAGCAGCTTGTAGTAGTCAACCTAACCCTTTAGGAGAAAATATATCCCTTATCAGGATTCTTTATCTGTCTCTCCTAGGTGCCTTTTTGGAAAAGATGAAAGAAAAAGTCCCCCATCTGCTAGGTCATGCCTACAAGACACATTCTGTCAAGTCTTAAAAGCAACAAGAGCTTTGCCTGTGGGATACCTATAATTATTATGCGGAGTGGCCTTGCGCCTGCTGTAGCTCATTGTTCTGCTAATACAACCCGAATGAGAACAGTGGCTCCAGGCTGTGAGTTGATAAAGTGCAACTTTTCGATTTTGCTCTTCTGTGGCTCTAGCATTGTGCAGAGTCCATGAGTGACATCTTTGGCCTTCCTTTGGGCTAAGCAGATTGAATCTGTCACGCTGAGTTAAACAATGACTAGGGGACACAACCTTAGCAGGGCCTGTCATTTTTTCCTACTAATTCAATCTACATTTAATCAATGAAAGTAATTTCTTGTTTGTTTAAGTCTCATACCCAATGGATCTAAAGGATCCTGAAGTAGTCAGGATCACCTCCACCCTGACCTTCTCCCCTTTTTGAACTTGGACTAGTATATAAAGAACAGAATTAGTGAAAATTGCACATTGCAAAGTTGTCATGACGTTCACTATACATTTACACTCCTTTTATATTTATATATAGCTATCTGAGTGTTATTTTAGAATTCAGCTTTCCCACAGGTTCATTGAAAAAGAAATTACCTAGAGCTATACCTCTCAACAGTAACAGCAGTACGATGTTGAGGATGATAATGTATCCTCATACAGGAACATACATACTTATTCAGTGGTTGTCCACATATATGTATAGTAGGTAAAGGTACTAATGTAAGGATATTTCCTCTTAAGTACAGGCTATCACTGTTATTGAAAGTAGCCAGTAGTGACTTATGCAAGTTCAAGGACTTTATTGATCGGTTTAGCTGGTCTTAATCAAAATCTGTCTTCCTTTCCACTCATTGTGATTAAATAAGTCTAAGAGAGCCTGACATCAAATCTTTGACTTTTTACTGGTTCTCAGCAAGTGCTGTGCTCAGCACTTCAGGAGCCAGCAGTTGCCAGGCAGGAAGTTAAAAACTCGAGGAAAGTTATGTAAAAAAAAATAATTTAAATGTATGCAGCAAGTAGAACGTATCAAGGAGAAGCAAGAGCCCAGGTACAAATTTTCATGTTTTCTGAATGGTTTCCTTTCTTTTTAATAAACAGTACCTTTTGAACAGATTAGAAGAGGGAAATCATTACTTGTCTGATCATAAATATGAGTGGTAAAAAAGCTGTGTTTTCAAATTATACTCAATATTTTAATCTGATTTTGCATTCAGATTTTGCCCAGTTAATCTGGAAAGATTCTTGAAAGAAAAAGTCAACAAAAAAATCAACTATAACTTTTTAGGCAATAGATATATTGACTTTCTATAAAAATACATAAGATTTGTAGTTTATATATTTACATGTCTCCAAAAATTGGATGTGCTTTTCTAAAGGCGTTAGCAGAAATTGAAAATATGCTGTCTACCTGATTACTCCTTTTGAGAATTTCTTTCATAGAATCATAAAATCATAGAATAGTTTGGGTTGGAAAGGATCTTAAGCTCATCTAGTTCCAACCCCCCTGCCATGGGCAGGGTCACTTCACTCTAGACCATGTCTCCCAAGGATCTGTCCAACCTGGCCTTGAACACTGACGGGACGGAGCATTTACCACTTCTTTGAGGAACCTGTTCCAGCGCCTCACCACCCTCACAGTAAAAAACTTCTTCCTTATCATAAAATCATAAAATCATAAAATCATTGAACACCAGGTTGGAAGGGACCTCGAGGATCATCTGGTCCAACCTTTCTTGGCAAAAGTATGGTCTAGACAATGTGTCCGAGCATGCTGCCCAGTAGAATCTTAAATGTGTCTGATGTTGGGGAATCCACCACTTCCCTGGGGAGATTATTCCAATGGCTGATTGTTCTCACTGTGAAAAATCTTCCTCTATTGTCCAGTTGAAATCTTTCTGGGAGTAACTTATACCCATTACGTCTTGTCTTTCCTATGACTGAAGTAAGACTTATGGGCCTATGATTTCATGGATCCTTCTTGTAGATGGGGGTGACATTCCAGTCTGCCACCATCTCTACCTTTTCAGTGTTGGTGACTAATTCACCTCTCTCATTTAACAGCAGGTCAGATAGCCTTCTTGAAAAACTCCCAGCACTTCCCAGCTCCTTTACCCTCCATGGAAGCTTTCCATGGAGCCCCTCCTAATTGAGCTTTTATCAAGATGAAGTTTGTTGTTCTAAAATCTAAAACCATTGCCTTAGTACTAACCTTCAGCATGCTCAGCAGCACCCCAAGCTCCACAATATTGTGATCACTGCAGCCAAAGCTGTCACTAACTGAGGTGCTGCTAACGAGGTTTTCTTATTTTGTGAGTATCAAGCCCAGGAGTGCCTCATTTCTGATTGTCACATAGCGCCTTTGTACGAGGAAGTAGTTGTGGCATTCTCTTGGCAACATAGAATCATAGAATCATAGAATCATAAGGGTTGGAAAGGACCTTAAGATCATCTAGTTCCAACCCCCCTGCCATGGGCAGGGACACCTTGCCCTAAACCACATGGTTCAAGGCTCTGTCCAACCTGGCCTTGAACACCGCCAGGGATGGAGCATCCACAACCTCCCTGGGCAACCCATTCCAGTGCTTCACCACCCTCACTGTAAAGAACTTCTTCCTTATATCTAATCTAAACTTCCCCTGTTTAAGTTTGAACCCATTACCCCTTGTCCTACCACTACAGTCCTTACTGAAGAGTCCCTCCCCAGCATCCTTGTAGACCCCCTTCAGATACTGGAAGGCTGCTATGAGGTCACCACGCAGCCTTCTCTTCTCCAGCCTGAACAGCCACAACTCTCTCAGCCTGTCTTTATACGGGAGGTGCTCCAGCCCTCTTATCATCCTCGTGGCCCTCCTCTGAACTCGCTCCAGCAGCTCCATGTCCTTTTTATGTTGAGGACACCAGAACTGTACACAGTACTCCAAGTGAGGTCTCACGAGAGCAGAGTAGAGGGGCAGGATCACCTCCTTCGACCTGCTGGTCATGCCTCTTTTGATGCAGCCGGGGATACGGTTGGCTTTCTGGGCTGCGAGCACACACTGCCGGCTCATGTTAAGCTTCTCGTCAACCAACACCCCCAAGTCCTTTTCTGCAGGGCTGCTCTGAATCTCTTCTCCACCCAACCTGTAGCAGTGCCTGGGATTGCCCCGACCCAGGTGTAGGACCTTACACTTGGCTTGGTTAAACTTCATAAGGTTGGCATCGGCCAGCCTCACAAGTGTGTCAAGGTCCCTCTGGATGGCATCCCTTCCCTCCAGTGTATCAATCGAACCACGCAGCTTGGTGTCATCAGCAAACTTGCTGAGGGCGCGCTCAATCCCACTGTCCATGTCGCCGACAAAGATGGGACCTTAGCTCCTGGAAGGAAGCATATCTCTAGTGACTCCATGTCAGGCTGGCAGATGGGGTCCTCAGTGCCCCTTAACAGAGAGTCACCCACAACAAGAGCTTGTCTCTTTTTGAGCTATCTGCTATGTGCTGTTGGACAGTTTCTCCTTACAGACCTCGTTTCTGTCTATGTCTATAGTTGTGGCAGCTTCATATCTGTTTTTGTTTGGAATGCTGGAGGGAGGGGACTGAAGCAGATTTCTGCTTTTGTGAGTCACCAGGGTCCAGTGTGCCTCATTTTCTGTGGTGTCTGCGCAGGACCATGGTTATGAAACCACTTATCTATCTCTGTCTTGGACCCTCTAATACTGCACAGCCTTTTAACTATTTCCTGCAACTTGACCACCTGATGCAGCAGGTCATCAACCTGTGCACATATTTTGCAGGTACTTACTTTTTCTCTAGGAGAAAGGTCTGGGCACTCATTGCAACCTGCCATCTGTACTGAAGTGTTCTTCCTTACTGGGTCTGTATGGGTGGAAGCATCAGACATCCAAGGGTCTTTCTCTATAGAAACACTGTTTTTAACTGAGTGAGGTGAGTGCCCACCAACCTGGCATAAACCTAGAGTGCTTCCCAGGCTCATGGGCCTACAAGCAGGGTGCTTGGCCCTTCTCATGTGCCCTTCTGTGCAAAACCAGTGTTTGAATGCTCTGCTCACCATGCTCCTGGGAGCTTGCACTCTTTAGGGCCATTTCAGTCTCATGCAGTTGTTCTTGTCTATGCCCAAGCCATGCCATCCCCTCTCACAAGGGCTGCCATCTCCCGGCAGGGCCTTCTGCTCTTCGCCGGGTGCCCCTGTCTCCGGGAACTCCCCTGTACACCTCCACCCAGACCCCAGCCGCAGGATTTGCGATTGCTGCATCTGCACACCTCACTGAGTCTTTGGTCTTATGCAAAAAGACAATACCGGAACAGCCTTCAAAAGAACTTGGTAGCATTTCAGACCTGTCTTATTTTGAGTTTCAAGTAATTTTGCTTCATTCCTGTTTATGTTAAAAGCAAAGGTACAGAAAGAGCTTCTTTTAGAACTACAAAGCTGAACAACTGGCAGCAAAGCAAAACCTGTTTCCTCAAGTAACACTAAACCCGAAGAAGTACAGCAGGACTGTTACTGCATCATGCCAAAGTAAGAGTCAAATGGGTAAAAGTGTAATTTTCTGACCATGCTAAGACCTAACAGATCTCCTTGTTGAAGCATTTGTACCACCACCCATATGAGCCAAAGGGTAAGGGAAGGCTCTTGCAGTTTGAACGGTAGTGGGTCTTCATCAGCAGAAGCTCAGTCCCACAAAACAGCAAGCTCTCTCAGTGGGACTGTATGCCGGAGGACTGCATACAGCAATGGCTCAGGGTCCTGATGCAATCTATCTCTGCTTGGCTTGCGAGCGTACAGTCAGGACATAACAACATTAGTAAGAATATATGACACAAAATAATATGATTTTATTCCAAGACAAATGAAAGGGTTGTGTGGCAAAGACGTTTCAAAACAGAGTTCATTTGATTTTGGAAAGCAGTACATGTATAGCATCCCATCACTACATTCAGTTTACCACTTAACTGTGTTGCAGGCGTCTTACATTCATAAGGCACACAATTCTTGAAAAATGACAGACAAATTAAGAGGAAATTGAGGAAAACAGTCATGATTAATTAGTTCTATTTCTTGAAATTTAACAGTAGTAGTAGACATGCACATAGTTCAATCACCTTACGAGTAGCTGAATACAACATGAAAACCATCTAGAACTAGCAAACGTTTGTTTAAAAGTCTTTCCACTCACCGGAGGACACAGATCATCCAATACGGACAGTTATTCCTATCATGTAGCCAATGGATTTTTTGGAAGTAGAATTGCTCTACAAATTTTTCTCACTTTTTCACACAATATGATCTTATTTTTGTCTAAATAATTTATCATTTCAAATTACTTTTTCAGCATGTCCATACACATTTATATGAGCAATGTAAACATTTATAGGAATTCAGAATCAGCATGTAGCTCAGGCCAGTTAAGGTTGTCTGAGCTTTTTTCACTACTTCTCTCCTAAAAATTCCAACCACGTAAGAAATGGACTATAGCCCAAATGTAATGATACAACATGTCAAAGAAAGATAAACATGTGCTCCTCTGTCAGCCAGTCTGTAAGTGCTTTAGTGAATGAGGTTAAGTTTAAGGACACCTATAATATTAAGAATGTGCCTAAATATTAGGCTGACTAGTGCCTACATTGAGGAACAACCTTCACAGCAATTTTGCTGCCATAGCCTGACCTGCCCTACATGTAACAGAAGTGTGTGCTCATCCAGGCAGTTTACTCACTGGAATGAGGTAACCGGGATGTGTGGGACAGAACTCTGAGGTGAGCTAACAAATATAACATTTGGAACAGGATCCAAATCATGTTTTCAGGACTAGCTTATTTGGGGACTTGTTTCAAGCCGATTTCTCTTCAAAAGCTTTCTCCCTTCACACATTTTTATCACACCTATTTAATGTTAAACTTTACTGCCTAATGTTAGAAATTAATGCAGTGCCAAAGAATGTTAATGAAACTGAAATGGTAAATTATTTAAGAGTGTCCTATCTTTAAATTACTACAAAAAGAGTAATGGATAAAAAATCCCAGAAAAAAAACCACCATACAGGAAGCAAGTGAAAATAAATTGTTAGTTTCTCCTGTGCATCTTAAGCTAGACAAGCAATAAATTCCTGGGTTTGTTTCAACCACTTTTTTACGGTAGTGTTTTTAGGCAGCACTCGCACTGCCAGAAGGAGGCTCACAATACTCCTGTATTTTCTTGAGCTCTCACATTAGATGCCTTTGCAGGCCCTGCATGAGAGCGTTTGAGGCACTAAAGAAAGTAGAGCAGCTGGGCACAGGGGAATGATATACAGAGAGTTAGTACCTTTGGATTTGTGGGGTTTTTTTTAACATGCTTGTAAACACCTAGCACAGTAAAGTGTTACAATAATGTGAATAATAAAAGCAGCAACAATATACTCTCCCAATGAGAGAGTGGGTTGTTTGCTGGCAAGGTGCCAGTCAAGGCTAATACATGCCAGGGAGGAAGGAGGAAACTTAGAGCCCTCCCAGAATGTTCTCAGAAGTCTCATTCCTGCTTTGCACAGTAAAGGAGCATAACTATCCCCACATCGCCACCCCAAGCGAGACGCAAGTGAAACAGAAAAGTGATTGTGGTATTTTGTACCTCTTAGACACTTCTTTTTGCGGCAGAATAAATAAAATGAAGCTTTTCATGGTTATTGCAAATGTACATAACCCTTAGTTTTCACATAAGCACCTTTCTGAAATTCTGGTACTAATAAAAATCTCTTGATATCTTATTCTAAGCCAGCAAAATGAAAGAGCATGCTCTTAAATGTGATAAATCCAGTCAAAGAAAATGAGCATCAGGGAAGTAAAGACTAGCCTTATTCCTGACAGAAATTGTCATGGAAATATTGCTGTTCTGCTGCTTGTGTATGGAAGTCTGAGATGGAAATCAGCCATAAAAATTATTTTTTTTATATATTTCTTATATTTATTATAAATAAATATAAATAATCTGCACTGATTCCGCAATGTCAATTCTGGAACAGCTGCTATTCTTTTCTTTCAACTAGACATCAAAAGACTATTGGGTATATCCTAAATATCTTGATTATAAAAGCTGTTATGAACAATTTCTACCTGTGAAGTAAGATCATGAAAATAATGGCATTCTGTATTTGTCTTAAAGGTGTGAGAGTCTGATTCTTAGTAGGAAACTAACTATATCAGTTTCAAAATGTTGAAAGCTCAGATTATTTTTATCAGGAGCAGTGGATATTTAAAAGATGCATATAGCTTTTTCAGATATCAAAGACCACTTGAAAGAGGATGTATGAATGGATTACAACATTTCAAAATAATGAAAAAATTATTTCAACGTCTCTGCTAGATATTAATGGAGTGCTTTATTGGTAGCATGCTTTTTTACAGTCCAAAAGATAATCTTTCTGACTTCTACTCTGTGTATGCATTGATGAATACTCAACATGTAAAACAGACGTCAAATTAATTATGGGCATGACTGTGAATCTCAGAATTCCACTATGAGTTAATTTAACCCTCTAGTTTTCCCCCGTTCTGCAGCACCTTTTAAAAAAGGTGGTTCCAAACAACAAAAAGTAAAAGGGGCAGCTGGCTTAAGAGGTACTTCTCTGCATCCAGCAATACCTGGTGAGAAGAATGGAGGTTTCTAAGAGTGACCTTAACACAAACAACATCAGGAGTGCTGCAGCAGGACTCTTCTCCTGCTAAGCCTTGTCAGTCCTTCGCTACTTCTCTGTCAGTCAGACAAAGAATATGGTTCAATAAACAGGCGCAAAGTATCATTTGTGTAAAAAGACAGGCCCTCTGCAGCATTTATGTAAAAGCTCAAGGCTGGCACGTCTCATCGTGGGAGGCTAAATAAGGCAGAGACATGGCAAAGCAGGGAGTTGTTAGTAATCAGAAAGAATAACCCCTGGCTTCTCTTTCTACTCTTTTTTTCATATCTGTTTTTTATTTTTTTCCTTTCTTTGGGTTTTTTTTCCTGCATACCCTTTACTAAGTGTGCCCTCATATGCTTTCTGTCTTTCTTCCCTTCCTGACTTGCCTCCCTGTGCAGGGAGGTAGCTTGTACAATATCAGACAACAGAAGCATCCAAAGAATGTCACAGTTTCACTTTCATAGAGGTTTTGACATTCTGAAGTAATGTTATTTCCATTTATGTAAATAATATTAAAAACATCCAGAATTTGAGCTGCGGCCAGAATATATTCTTATTTAAATTTTGGGATTTGTGCTATTTTGATGGTTCAGCTACTAGCTTTCAAAATCTTTGTGAAGCAAAATCCCCAAATCCTTTCAAAATCCTTGCCCCCCCTTCCCTCCCCCATAATTCATGGTTTCATTATGCCTCCATTTCTCATTGTGATCCTTTATACTGAGTCAGTCCAAAACTCTTTTCTATGGATTTACTTTATGTGTTTAGCATTTTAACCAATCATGTACTAGAAACTAAACATCATACTGATGCAAAGAAATTTAGAAATGTGTTTGTTTAGAAAATCATTTGCCTAAATCATTCATAGAATAGTTAGGAATGCTTCACTACGGGCAATTAAAGGAGGATTCCTCAGAACAGCATTGCACATAGAAGATAGTCATTATTGTCAGGTGAAGCTAGAGAAATTGGTTTCAAACTAAAAGAGAGAAAAGCATAATTATTACACATGGCTCTCTTGTGTTCGTCCTTATCTACATTTTACTGCTAATCTCAGCTTCTACATTAATGCCAAGGATACACAACACTGCATCTCATTTGACATTTTTAATAATTTTACAACATTCCTCCTGTTCTACGTTAAGCAGATCCTGTGACTTCTAAACATTGTCTGCAACATAAGTGCAAGAAAATCATTCTCATCTGCAATTCTATCAAGTCTGCTTCATCTGCCTGCTCTCTATAATCTTGACATTAACCTTGATCTTTAAGATTTCACCAACACTTTTCCTTTTTTTTTTTTAATTTTACCAACTTTTGACAGAAAACCTGTTAAAATGACTAGTTTCTTAATTTTCTTTTAGCTTAATTCTATACCTGGATTCTCTTCTGTCTCCTTCAGTTTACAAACCACTGAGCCCCGCAGGTGAAGGATGCCCTGTTCACCTTCACCAGGCCATTAAGGCATACACACATTTATTTCCATTTTTGTACACCTGCATGCCTAATTTGATAAAACTGCTCAGAACAGCCATCACTAACTTTCACTATGCATGCACATGGTCAGTTTACATCACTGACCCCTCTGTTGAGTTCCTTATAGTCTCACACTGGATGTTCTGTAAGAGCACCCCAGTGCTTGACAGAGCAAAATTCCTTCCATCAAGTGTAGCAAACTTTGCAACACCACAGATCTCATCAAAACAAGGATGCGTTAGGTAGCAGACCTTCAACACATTCACAAAATGTCGCCTCACACTGGAGAAAACAATTTCCTTCTTAGTTCTTACAGGATGGAAAAGTGTTAATACTCCCAGACTGACTTAGCTGGTATATTAGTTGTAATTACGTACATATGTGTATAAATAAATATTTTATTCTGTGATTAGTGTCCATGAGAGGTAGAATAATTCACTTTCTAATGGTGTCTGTCTCTCATCATCTGCTAACTCAAAACCAACAAAACTACCTGTTAGATGGATAAAGTTAGCGAATTCTCTTCTTCCTTATGAAACTATATTTTTTTCTTGCCATTTAATGCAGGGCATACAAAGCAGAAAGCTTATCTTTGTAGGAGAATAGCATTTTTAAGATGAGGAAGATTTAGAAGAGAAGAAATATTGTAGAATCATAGAATGGTTTGGGTTGGAAGAGACCTTAAACATCATTTAGTTCCAATCCCCTGCTGTGGGCAGGGACACCTTCCACTAGACCAGGTTGCTCCAAGCCCCGTCCAACCTGGCTTTGAACACTGCCAGGGATGGGACAGCCACAGCTTCTCTGGGCAACCTGTGCCAGTGTCTCACCACCCTTACAGGGAAGAACATTTTCCTGACGTCTAATATCCTTTAGTAAGTCTAAACAATACGTTTCACTTACTTACATCATTAAGCTACTGCAGTTACAACGTTAAATCAGCACACTGGAAAGGTTAGTTTTTAAATGGTAGATGTTAAACATATAAAAAAAATTTGATCCTATCGTATATCTTCAGACAGATCCTGCAGACTGCAATAGTACATTTAAAAGATAAATATACATTAACTTACTTATAAAATTAAAAAAAAAAAAGACAGAAAATTAGGCAGAAATATCAGCTCTGCCTATGGAAGGAAACAAATGAAATTAGGCATAATATTCATTGAAAAAAACCAATAGGGAAAATAGAAAATTTTCAATAAGAAGTAGTCCTTGAATACAATGGCTAAAGTGCTACATAGTTCAAAAGAAGAAACTAAATTCCCTATGAAAGAAAATTATATATTTCCTTCCCCTTCCCTCCTAACTTATTCTGATAAACTGAAAACCAAGAAAAATAGTTTTAAAACTTCTCTATTTAACATAAAGGTGTAAGCTTTCTTTCCAGTTCTACTTCCTACTTGTACAGTTTTATTAAATTACTACAGTAATCAGCTGAGACCCTTTAAGTGTTTGCTTGACCTGCTTCTCAAGTATCTAAGCAGATGCAGCTGGATGAAAACAGATGGAAGGTGTAAATGAGAAGATTCAATTAACATTTTTTCTCCTTCTCATATGAGTTTCAAAAAGAAACTCCCTCAGGATTGAAAGTGATCTCTTAATTTTAGAAATATCTTTTTCATCTATTCAAAATAAAATACTTTAATGTCATTGTAAGTAAGTCCTTTGGTTCAGCCTGGGAAACTGAAAGCTTATAGGTTCATGATATCATTACAAGAACAATGAAATCAAGCTGAATCAAAAGTGTGCAATTACTATCTAGCTAACCAAATGGGAGAGCCTTAAGCATATTTGAGTTAAAAAACAGAAAAGAATTTAAGAAGATTTTGTTATAAAATTAGAAATTAATGTAATGTTTACATTACCAAACATAAGAAAAATCTACCTTTGTGCTAAGATGGTCATAGACATGATAGACCTTAACCTCATTTGATGTTGATATTCAAGGATCACCTGCTACCAGCTCAGGAGTGTTGCATCCCGACTAGAAGAAAGTGCAGCAGGAGGGCCAGGAGACCTCCATGGATGGACAAGGAGCTGCTGAGGAAACTTAGAGGGAAAAAAGAAGCTTATAGAAGGTGCAAGCGAGGACAGGTGGCCTGGGAACAATATAGGAGCATTGCCCAGGAAGCTAGGGACCAGGTCAGGAAAGCTAAGGCCCAGCTAGAATTAAGTTTGGCAAGGGATGTGAAAGATAACAGGAAAAGCTTCTATAGGTACATAGCAAATAAAAGACAGACTAGGGACAACATGGGCCCTCTCCGGAAGCTGTAGAGAGAACTGGCTACCATGGATTTGGAGAAGGCTGAGGTTCTTAATGACTTCTTTGCCTCAGTCTTCACCAGCAAATGCTCTGACCACACCATGAAAGTCTTGGAAAGCAGATGCAGGGACTGTGAGAATGAAGACCTTAGGCCCACTGTAGGAGAGGATCAGGTTCGAGACCATCTTAAGAACCTGAAGATACACAAGTCCATGGGACCTGATGAAATCCATCCACAGGTCCTGAAAGAGCTGGCAAATGAAGTTGCTAAACCACTGCCCATCATATTTGAAAAATCATGGCAGTCACATGAAGTTCCCGATGACTGGAAGAAGGGTAATATAACCCCCATTTTCAAGAAGGGGAAGGTGGAAGACCTGGGGAACTACAGAGCAGTCAGTCTCACCTCTGTGCCTGGCAAAATCTTGGAGCAGATTCTCCTAGAAAGCATGCTAAGGCACATGAAAAACAACGAGGTGGCTGGTGACAGCCAACATGGCTTCACTAAGGGCAAATCCTGCCTGACCAATTTGGTGGCCTTCTATGATGGGGCTACGGAACTGATGGACAGGGGCAGAGCAGCTGACGTCATCTACCTGGACTTGTGCAAAGCGTTCGACACTGTCCTGCACGACATCCTTGTCTCTAAATTGGAGAGACATCAATTTGATAGATGGACCACTCAATGGATAAAGAACTGGCTCGATGGCCGCATGCAAAGAGTTGTGGTAAATGGCTCGATGTCCAGTTGGAAACCTGTAACGAGTGGTGTCCCTCAGGGATCGGTGTTGGGACCGGTCCTGTTCAACATCTTTGTTGGCGACATGGACAGTGGGATTGAGTGCGCCCTCAGCAAGTTTGCTGATGACACCAAGCTGCGTGGTTCGATTGATACACTGGAGGGAAGGGATGCCATCCAGAGGGACCTTGACACACTTGTGAGGCTGGCCGATGCCAACCTTATGAAGTTTAACCAAGCCAAGTGTAAGGTCCTACACCTGGGTCGGGGCAATCCCAGGCACTGCTACAGGTTGGGTGGAGAAGAGATTCAGAGCAGCCCTGCAGAAAAGGACTTGGGGGTGTTGGTTGACGAGAAGCTTAACATGAGCCGGCAGTGTGTGCTCGCAGCCCAGAAAGCCAACCGTATCCCCGGCTGCATCAAAAGAGGCATGACCAGCAGGTCGAAGGAGGTGATCCTGCCCCTCTACTCTGCTCTCGTGAGACCTCACTTGGAGTACTGTGTACAGTTCTGGTGTCCTCAACATAAAAAGGACATGGAGCTGCTGGAGCGAGTTCAGAGGAGGGCCAAAAGGATGATAAGGACATGGAGCACCTCCCATATGAAGACAAGCTAAGAGAGTTGTGGCTGTTCAGGCTGGAGAAGAGAAGGCTGCATGGAGACCTCATAGCAGCCTTCCAGTATCTGAAGGGGGCCTATAAGGATGCTGGAGAGGGACTCTTCAGTAAGGACTGTAGTGGTAGGACAAGGGGTAATGGGTTCAAACTTAAACAGGGGAAGTTTAGATTAGATATAAGGAAGAAGTTCTTTACAGTGAGGGTGGTGAAGCACTGGAATGGGTTGCGCAGGGAGGTTGTGGGTGCTCCATCCCTGGCGGTGTTCAAGGCCAGGTTGGACAGAGCCTTGAGCAACATGGTTTAGTGCGAGGTGTCCCTGCCCATGGCAAGGGGGTTGGAACTAGATGATCTTAAGGTCCTTTCCAACCCTTACTATTCTATGATTCTATGTTGTTGGGTACAGCTCTGCTTTCAGTGAAACTGCACTAGATGATCACTACCAGTGACATTTCAGATGGGATCATACAGTCAAGAGAAATATAAATAACCTAGTTTTAATTAAATATTAGTATAAAGAGGTTATGGCATGCAGACGCTGGCTAAGGTTCTGGTTTATTATTGCTGCTGAGTTAGACTTGTTTGCATTGTAATACATTTTTGTATAAATTCAGACTTGTAAGAGTGTTTTATAACTAAGTTAACCAACAAATAGACTTGTAAATAATACCTTGGAGGTAACCTTAAAATATCACAATTACATTATATTGCAATACATTGTATTAACAACATGCACGTCTGTGAAGAAAATTATCAAAAGACAAAAAAAAAAACCAAACAAACAAAAAACCTCCAGATTACAATAAAGCCCATGTTCGAAATTTGATTTAAAGTAGAAATCTAAGTTTATTTTTCAGTCACTGAGAGAGACACTTTCAGACGTTTTAATTCTCTAAAGATCTTAATATTTTCCCTGCTTTGTATTACAGAAGTCATAATTCATAATAATAAAATTACACACATTCATAATAGACCTCTGAATTTTTCAAGGTACTACCTCATCTGCCCCACAGTAATAATAATAATAATAGATGGCTGTTTTTTCTGTTTCCATCATTGTTTGTAAGTTGGGGTTTTATCAATATAAAGCACAGTTCATGTTAAGCACATGCTCATACACCCCACTGAATCAAAGTAAAATGAATCAAATAATATGGTTGACCTATTTAACTCTGCAGCGCTCAACATGGGGTATGAGGAAACCACGTGGTCCAGGAGGGTTGAGCTACAGCTGGGAATGGTGAAGTCATGGGTTTCTGAATTTGTTCCATGAGCAGGAAGAGCCACCAGGAAAAAGTATATAGTGGGTGAGGAAGAGGTGGTAGTTAGTGCTGGAGTTGTCAGGGCTTGGAGGAGGCTGGTTTTATGAGAGCTCTGAGGCAGTTGCAGAGAAACTCTCAGACCTTCTTTCTGCTCCGAGAACACCATATCACTCTTCAGTTCTGCTCATTGTTCAGAAAAGTGTCTCTTTCTGCAGGGGAATGATCTGGGGAGAGATTCACAGCTGAACACTGTTCCCGTCCCCCAATCTGAAAATTTGAAGTTAGGTGCGTAAGCCAAGCCAGTGATATTTAAGTTTTTTATATTTTTTTGGAGTTCTTTCCCCCTTCATGAAATATCAAAGAGAAGATATGCACCGTTAAATTTCAAAGTCAGATGTTTATGTCTTGCATTACCTATACTGAAGGTATTTACCATTAAGAAAATTGTATCGGACGTATAAAATTTGCTCCTGCTGCCCCTGAGTCAATCTATATAAAGCAATTAATCATTCAGCAACCCAAAGAAACCATGAGAACAACTGTTCTCATGTTCTGAGAATATATATGGGGGACCCAGAAAAAGATGTTAAATAGTTGAGGTTTTTCTATGAAGTGAAACATTTAACCTGGGAAAGATTAAGAGACCTGTCTCAGAATGTGCATTGAATAGGATAGGGTGGAACTTCAGGAACAAGCCTCAACTCAAAATATCTTACAGCTCTATTTTGAGGATGCAAGGTCAATAACTGAATTAAAAACCCAAATGCAAATTAGTCTGTGGAAGAGGAAAGAAGTTGGTCTTTTACCTCTGAAATAATGCATTGGTCAAAAAGAGAAATTGTCTCCATCTTTCTGTTTTCTGTGATGACTGTTCCAACAAACTTGTTTTAGATCAATTTCTGGACTGAGTTTAAGAATACAGTAAATATATGGGTGGGTGCCTATTTTAAGAATCTTCTCAGAAATTATGTCTCAAGCTATCTGATAGCATCACACCTCAAATGTTTATACACGTTGCCAAAAGAAGTACTTGATCTGAGTAAAAAACTTTTCTAGCAAAACCTTCGATGTTTTGGGAATTTACATGTTGTCAAATTTAGATGGCAGTTGAACAGACTAAGGTCCCAAATGGAGTCATAAAGATTCAAATGATGCAGGTCCTGCCCTGATACTATGTCTGCTCAGTTTAGAATTACTATAAAGCTTGAATTCGTTGTTTTTCCCAGGCACTTAACATTGTAAACTTAAGTAGGTATTTGAAAGTAAAGCTGAGCACTTACTATTTAGTACCTCTTAGCCATGTATCTTCTGTATTTACAGATTGCACGTCCAGTACATTTCATCATGGAGTAATTTGGGGATCCTCTTATATTTGAGAGGTTAGAAGCCCTTAAATAAAAGAACAAATATCCAATCATGTCACAAGGCTACTTAAAGTATGATTTGGTGAATGCACTGTCAGGAAATGGAGATGTTTTCTGAAGCCACTCATTCACATTTGATCATGGATTTTGGACTGCTTATTTTTTCTTGTGGTTAAATTGGGGAGGTATGAATGTTACATACTTTGCCAGATTAATATCACTTTTCATTATTGTTGTGTTTCCTAAACTAGGTTTTGCAGTTAAAGATTAATCATAGGCTTGGCTCAAGAAGAGTAGTTAATGCCTTAGTAGGATTTTCTAAATGGAAAGTACAGAATTATGTGTGTCAGTCACTCAGAGATATGTTGCAGAACAGATCTCCTTAGAGCAAAATTTGGTTTGTCTAGCACATATTATCACACTGATGGATAATGAAGTAGTGATGAAAGAAGTACCTAAAACTTTTCCAGCTGAAAAAATTATCTTTAAAAGGCTAGTTAAAGATGATAGAACTTGATTCAAACGATGTTTTACAGATTCCTAAGAACAAAGAAGAAAGTTTGTTGCTGGGGAATCGTGTACAGTTTATTAATAAAAACAAATCTGTATAGAATTTATTACTTTAAAAATTGAATATTTTTACTCAAATTTCTTAGTAACTATTTGAGTTGTTATACTGGTAACATATGGCAGTCTTGTCTTTCCCATACTGGTGATAATGATTTACCTCTGTATTATCTTTTTGAACTCAAAGATGTATTTATTAAAAATATTTCCTCACAAAATTCTTTCTAATACTTAATCACCATAAAAACTCACCCTGTCCCTTGAAAAAGCTGACATGTCTTCACAAAACATGACAATTGTTTTATAATGCACAGCAACTCTAACAGCACAGCAGAGGTATCTGGCAACCCTCTATCTATCAACATAAACATATATGAGTAGACTAGACAGACAAAATATGATTTCTTACACTCAAATGTGGCTGAGAGTTAATGGTTTCCTAGAGAACATGATATGTTGTATTTTATAAGCATAAAAAGAGTTTGGGTTCTTAGTTTTGTTTTTCTCTATAGGGTAGGTATGAGGCACTTGCTGCTTAGTAATTGTTTTCGATGAAGAGGAAAAGTTAATATTATTTTCTAATAAACACTGTAGTTAACAAAAAAAGCAGTACTGGATTTTCAGGGAAGTTGCATTCTGAGTGAATGAAGCAGCTGAGCATAGAGTATGTGAATGATACAGAACAAGTGGGATAGTAGAGATAGATACAGGAATAATCTGTGCATGCTCTTAGTTCCTATACAAAATCTATACAGCCATCCTTCCCCAGCTTGGTCCCTGGCAGGATGCTACAGGGGGATTAGGAAAAAAGGTGGATTAGGAAAAATGGTTCATTGAACTCCTTCTCTCTTGTATACAAAAGAGATGAACTGTACGCAATAATGTATGTCTAGACTATCCTCTGAGAATAATCCCCAAGGCCATCCTTACAACAAGATTTGCTGTCCAAATGGACAGTGAATATGAAAGCAGAGTCCAGGAGTGCTGAGGGAGCAGACTTCAGGACGCAGGGGAGCCAACCTAGACAAGCTGCCTGGGGGCTGCCTGCAGACCTGCATGTATGGAAAGCAGAAGGACGGTTTCCTGCTGGCAGCCACCCACCTATGGCCGAAAAGTCCTGAAAACTGTCTATAAATGATATAATGCAACTATAAATATTATCATTAACTTTTAACTATTTAAATGATGCTACATATACATATATATATGCATATGCATATATGTATATACATATATATACGTACCGTTGCCATGTTTCATGTCCATATTGGAGTAATAAAATCATTCCTGTTAAGTTTAGACACAAAATATATATCAAAATACTTTTGTCTCTTGAAGACCTGAGGAGATCCCAGCTGGTGATTATTGGACTGACAAGCAAAATATTTCCTAAAAATAAAATAAAGAATGGATACCTGGTAAATTATCAAATAAAATATTTTTGGCATTTAAAGCATAGGTATTTGATGAAGAGAGGAGATTTTATTTGGAATCCCAGGAGCAAAGGGTCTAAAGATCAGTGGTGTTATTGTTGGAAATACACGTCTAGATTTAAGGTGACTAGGAGAAATAAAGGAATAACTCAGTTTCATATTCTAGACAGTTGATGTATGATAACTAACATTTTACGTTATATGTAGATACCCAGTCAAAAATTTCTGGTTTAAATAGGCATCCATATCTAACTAGATGTCCACTGAATTCCCTGTGTAATGACAGCTGAATGCATAAACAAGCCCAGTAAATTGCTAAGTTAGGATGCTAACACTTGGTTGAATAGGTAATATGAGATGTGAATTATTATGAAGAAACATTGAGAGAATTTAAAATGTCAGTTCAGCAAAGCACAGGCCCAGCTAAAAGTATGTCATTAGTTATATAAAAAATAAATTTGCATTTAAAACAATTATATTGTCCTTCTACTTATAGGTTGCTCTGTGGTTTTGTCTCTTACCAAATCAAGGCTCAAATGAATATGTATTTGCTTTAGTTACTTTTAAAATGAATGGCTTATCAACAGCTTAATTTTTACTATCAGTAACAACAAAATCTCTCCTCTCAGTCATGTTTTGTGAAAGAAATGTACTACTTATTATAGTGTCTTGAGGAAGCATTGAGACTGAGGCCTTCAAAGCACCATGCAGAGTGTACATGACATACTGCAATGCACAGAAAGCACGTGCTCTTTGGACAAGCAGAAATCTTGCCAGACTCATGGGTATAGTTATACCTCTGTGGAAAATCACCACTTGAAGTCAGCAGATTAAAGGGAACAATGCAATATGCATAGGAAGAAAGTGTAAAGGAAAAGGGCAAACTCAAAAATTAGCCTGGTTGAAAATAGATGTCCTTCAGTGCTGGATGTCCTCTAAATTCACTCTTCTCTTTGAGCTACATCCCTTAACCATTTGAGCCAGTTTTTTTCCACGAGAAGGACCTACCTCAAAGCATCCCTTTACTTAAAGGCTGGCTGGTATGTCCTTAACCATTTGCTCCAGAACCAGAACTTAAAGTTCCATCCTGCTGAGTAGTGTAAGCACTTTTTTGTCCCATGGCCTTGTGGTCATTTGTAGAATGCTGTTCTGTCTTTGCCATTCCATGACCTATATCCACTCCTTCTATTTGAAAATCATTTTTTTGTAGGCCACTCTAACCATGTTTGGGTGAGTAATTATAATTGAGAATATGTATTTTCTCTATTTTAACACCAGACTAACACAATCTTTTACATAACAATCTACACTACTTCTGAAGCCAGTGAATATCCTAGGGACTCCACTTACTGCCTTACTGCACATGGCTTCTTCTTTTTTAGGCAGTCACATTTATTTTGAGCTCATTTAGTTTTATCTTCTTTGATAGGGTAGTTTAATTCAGAAAATTTTATTTGACTTTCTATTCTCCCTTGTACATTCATCACTTCAAAAATTAATTTTAAAGTTCTCATGTTAAGCTCTTCTCTCTCCCGCTCTTCTCGTATGCTTTGGGACCAATAACCCAGCAATAACGGGACATGTACTCTTTGAGATCTTGGAAGTATGGCTGTCATACATCATCTTAGGTGTTAGCACATATCCTACAATAACCATTATCAATGCATTACAAAGGCAGTGATGAATCAATAGCAGGCTGCTATGGCAGCAGTGGGTTATAATGAAAGTTTCTTGTTCATTGAGTATTCAGACTAATAGCAATATAATTAATGGCTTCAAGAAAAATTACTTCTGCGTTCATTTTTCATTTATTTTATTGTATATACTTGTAGATTAGAATACAGAAAGTGTAGTGGGCATCATTCTTTGTTTTGTTTTTGAATATGTTTTCTTCCTTAATTGTTTTGCCTTTTTATTTCTTTGTCTTTTGGAATTATCTTCCAATATAACTGACTCAATTTTATGTTTAATTCTACCTGAAAAGCTCCCCTCCTACCAAAAGACCATCAGACCCTAAATTCCATGTTTTCTCAATAATTTCTCGTTCCTGCATTTACACTGGACTCCTCTTTGACTCAAGTAAAACCATTCTTATGTCACTTTTCCGCTAAAAGCTACTGTTTACTTACAATGAAGGCATAAAATACTACTCCATTCACAAATTCTGTAATTTTTTTTTGATATTTTAATCTCAACAATGCTGACAAAAATAACATTTTTTTAATACTTTGTGTTAGAATGTGAGGTCCAGCTTGGCTTGTTCTAGTAAAAAGCTGTTATATACAGAAGGTTATTCTTTAAGGAATTAGCTTATCAACTGCTTCTTGTCATTCAGAAAGCAAGAGATATGCTCTCGTAATTCACTGTTATCTTAAAAGCACATAAAGAATATTTAGATCTGGTTTTCCAGTGTCATGTTTTAAGAGGAGCACAAGATAAGCTTAAGAACAAATGCAATTTTTTCTTTTTAGAGGACATTAAAAATATATGGTGAGACACAATGAATTTTTAAATCCCCAAATTTTAAGATATTTCTAAAAGTGTATTTATTATAATCCTAAATAATTGAATAAGCTATATATTTCACAAGCATATTTTTTATAAATGTTCTTAGGAACTGAAAGACTCACAAAAAAGACATGTTTTCTTATTATGCCAAATAAAAGCAAACATTTTCTAAAATGGTCTAACTGATTCACATACTTTATTCGTGACCTTAAAAATAATTTATTAAAGGTAGGATTTTTTTTAACTACTTAGACATAACTTTTGGGATAGGGTAAGGGCAATCCCAAACACAACTACAGGCTGGGAGGAAAATGGACCCTGCAATGTACACATGCAGTCCAGAAAGCCGACTGTATGCTGGGCTGCATTGAAAAAAGTGTGACCAGGTAGAGGGAGGTGATAGTCTCCCTCTGCTCTTGTGACACCCCACACGCAGTACTGCATCCAGCTCCGGGCCCCCAACATAAGAAGGATGCAGACCTGCTTCAGCAAGTCCAGAGGAGGCCACAAAGATGATCAGAAGCCTGGAGTGCTATGAAGACAGGCTGAGAGGGTTGGGCTTGTTCAGCCTGGAGAAGAGAAGGCTCCTCAGAGACCTTAGAGAAGCTTCCAGTACCTAAAGGAACCTACAAGAAATTTGGAGATGGGCTTTTTACAGGGGCACGTAGTGACAGGACAAGGAGGAACGGCTTTAAACTAAAAGAGGGGAGATTTAGATTAGACAGTTGGAAGAAATTCTTTACTGTGAGAGTGGTGAGACACTGGAACAGATTGCCCAGAGAAGCTCTGATGCCCCATCCCTGACAGTGTTGGATGGGGCTTTGAGCAACCTGGTCTAGTGGGAGGTTGATAAGTAGGGAAGGTTTGATGACAAAACACTTTGTTTTCTAGGACACAGTCTATGTCATCATTCTGCATATTTTATAGTAGAATAAAACATATGGATTACAAGGATAATCAATATACGTGCTTTTCGTACATTATAACCACATCACAGCTGGTCATCACTGGGAATGGAAATACTGTTGGAATTGAGAATATTAAGCTTCTTGAAACTGAAACAAATTTGAGCTGGATAACTTAGTTCCCTTCAATCAATATATTTAGTCCTCTTACAGCTTGCATTTCCATTTAGAGGCTTCAACTTCCCTAGTGTCTCTAAATAGATGAGAAGGATTCAAGCAACTCATCTGTGTACGAGAAAAAACAAATGCCTAGCAAGTAGCTGACAATTTAGTCCATAGGATGCAGCTTACGCTATAGTGTTTGGTGGCTATCCAAAATCTAAGTGCCCCTTGGAGCTTACATTTATTTTGGCATTTTTTGAGGCATTAAAGAGACACTTAGTATTAAGCATTTCATGTTGCTTTCTTCACAAAGTTATATTTGGTCTCAATAACCACCATTATTGACCATCTTATTAATATCTTAAAGTAGGAACAAATGAAAAAAAAAAAAAAAGGGTGACCAAGGAAACCTTTGGGATCCAGTTTAGGAGCTATGGGTTTATGTCCAAGATACGTATTTTGTGCCTGTATTGTTTTGTCTGTGTGTAAATCAAGCTGGGAAAAAATAATAATAAAAAATTGCATCTTACAAAATCTAGCACCTAGCTCTGGAAGCAGGTTGTATATCAGCACTTTTCATTCATCGTAGGGAAAAGGCATCTTCTATTTAGTTTTGCTTTCATTTCTGGCTCCAGCCCATAAATAAATTGCATTATTTGCCTTGTATCTCCTTGGGTAATATTTTATAAAGCTTTTTATTCTATTTAAGTTACTCTTATGTACAGATGGACTGGAATGCTACCTGCTGGCAAGGGTCTAATTTGTGACAGGAACTCTACCGGTCTATTTTACCTCAGGCTGTTAATGGCATAAGACGAGGAACTATCATTTACACTTGTGATAGTGAAGCAGATGTTGCTCTGCCCTGTGTAATCCCCACCTGGCACCATTTGTGTTGCCTATAGCTGTAACACATGTAGTCAAGAGGTCAGCCTGCATATCACTTGTGCTCTTTCATATGGCTGAAGCCTTTTCTCCTTGTCTATTTTTAGTCTAGTACTGGCATGCTAAAAGAAAGCAGTGAATCACTCTTGAATAGAAGAAAGCCAGCAAAATTCTGCTCAGAAACCAGCAGGCAGACCAGACAGTTTCTTCTTCCATTCAATTCAAATTTATGACTGAGTACATTTTAGCGATAGATGGCTGTACGAGCAACATAGCCAGGGGGAGACCAAGCCATTCTGTGTAGCAGTCTTTCTTTTTTCTCTTGTTAGGTGCATATCTGAGATCTCATTCTAAGATTATGAATATTGAAGAACGTGAATATTGAACTTTCATTTATTCAAATGTATTACACTTACTATAGTGAAAATAATGTATAGTATTGGAATCATAAAAAAAAATTACTTTAATGCTCTCATGAATTTTGAGCATTTGGACTTTTTTTTTTTTTTTTCCTCAGGGGGATAATTTATGAGTCTAGCATCCACTTCAAAATTCTGTGAATCTTCTTTAGCATTTCTTTCATGATCCTTCTGGCTTTCATAAAGGTTAAAAGACTACCTTCATGGTATACAACAACCCAGATCTTTTCTGCCAAATAATATGAAATATGCTGGTCAAGAATAAAGGGTGAAGCAGTTAGAACAACTCTCTTAGCTCTTTTCCAACTCCCATTCACCAGCAAATTTGCTCTTATTTTCTTTCAGGAACTTTTATGAATGTAAGCTTGCAAAAAGCTGGTGTATTTAATTTCAGTTCACCTGAATTCTATCTGTCTTTAAGTACCCGGAAAGGAACGATAATGAATGGAAATAAGTAAGTTGAAAACTGAGCAAAACATGAAAAATATAAAATAAACTGCATACATTAGCACTGGCGAGGAAGGAATCTGAAAGGTTTTCTGAAAGGTGCTTATTACAGGATAAGTTAATGGAGTTATTCGTAAGATGAGGCCCTGCCTAAGGTTTAGTGTAGCGAAACAGAACCTGAGTGTGATTTGACTCAGAAAATCAATTTTATGACCAGCATGTTCTCAGGGTTTTTGGTTTCTTTGCACCATTCCTAGAATTTGTGTCTTGATTTTGCAGGTCAGAAAGACATACCTATTTATCCACCATCTTTATAACAGCTGAATCAGAAAAGCCTGACATAGGTATGCTCAGGGCAAATCACAAACCTGTCAAGGCAAGCACCATGTGCTTACGATGATGGAAGCAATCACTGGATAGCTGGAAACATACGCTGTGCCCCATGCCACTGCCCAGAACACTATCCTGGGCCTTGAGAAACAAGTCCTGTGCCAACATGGCACTCCAGAGAGAACTGAGTCAGACAATGGGACTCACTTCCAGAACAATCTTATGGACATTTGGGCCAAAGAGCATGGCATTGAGTGGGTATATCACATTCCCTACCTCACACCAGCCTCTGGGAAAATCGAATGGTACAATGGGCTGTTAAAAGCTACACGGGCAGCAATGGGTATTGGGACTTTCAAACATTGGGATACACATTTAGCAAAAGCCACCTGGTTGGTCAACACAAGGGGATCTGCCAACAGGGCTGGCCCAGCCCAATCAGAACTTTTATGTACTGTAGAGGGGGATAAAGTTCCTGTGGTGCACATAAAGAATTTGCTGGGGAAAACAATCTGGGTTATTCCTGCCTCAGGCAAAGGCAAACCCATGCATGGGATCGCTTTTGCTCAAGGGCCTGGGTGCAGTTGGTGGGTAATGCAGGAGGATGGGGAAGTCTGGCGTGTACCTCAACGAGATTTGATTTTGGGTGAAAAGAGTCAATGAATTAAACTGTGTGATGGTGTATAACATTGAATATTACCACTTCCATGGTGACTATATACCCATCATTCTGCTGGATGCCTTGTGGCACCCATCTCTACTGATCTGGATTTGAGGACCTGAATCTGACTCCCTTTTGGTCACCACATTACTGAAGAATGAACTTTGATGAAGCTGGACAAGTCCAGTGGTGATAGAATCAGAACTGGCTTCAGCACGCAACAATCCAACACCACACACTATCCATCTTTCCTGCCCTGAGAGACTGTTATGAAGATGGAGCCCCAAGTCATGGACTGAATGAATGCAACAAACTTTTCTAAGGATAGTCCATAGACTAAGGGAAGGATATCTGTGTGTGTGTGTATATTTATATATCAAAAGACTGGAGAGGTGGTGGTGGGAAGAGTCACACCTGGCATGACACGATTGATATGGAATAACATGTGGATACTGTCCTAGTTTCGGCACGGATACAGTTAATTTTCTTCCTAGTAGCTGGTGCAGTGCTGTGTTTTGGCTTCAGTGTGAGAAAAATGCTGATAACACACCAATGTCTTAGTTGTTGCTAAGTAGCACTTACCCTGATCAAGGACTTTTCAGTTTCTCGTGCTCTACCAGTGAGGAGGGGCACAAGAAGCCACAAGGGAGCAGAGATAAAAGACCCCTGACCCAAACTAACAAAAGCCAATACTACAGCACATCATGCCCAGTATATAAACAAGGAGGAATCATCTGGAAGGGACCAATCATTGCTTGGGTCGGGCTGGGTATTGGTGGGTGGGTGGTGAGCGATTGTATTGTGCATCACTTGTGTTTATTTTTGTTTTTCCTTCCCGCTTTTAGTTTTATATTCTCTCCTTGCTATTTCACTTGTCATTATTATTAATACTAGTAGTATTAGTATTATATTGTACTTTATTTTAGTTATTAAACTGTTCTTATCTCAACCTGTGAGATTTACATTCTTTAGGTTCTCATTCCCATCCCACCCAGGGCAGGAAATGGGTGGTAGGAGAAGGGTGAGCGAACGGCTGCGTGGTACTTGGTTACCAGCTGGGTTTAAACCACAGCACCAGGTTTCTTCTCTGTTAGTTTAGCTGTTCATCAGGAAGACTTGCAAAAATAAAGTGAGAGCAAACATTTCACTTTTGTTCTGGGGAGGTTTGAATATGTGACTTTAAATATTCAGCTGAATCAATCTTGAATGGACACAGTGAGGACCCACAAAGAATTCAGAAGCAAACCTCCCCTGAACACCACTGGAACTCTGATGAAAATGCAGATGATGATAGAAGCAGAGAAGTCATCACGCCTGCACTGTATTCAGTCTGAAGCAAGAATCATTACCAGGTGCTTCAGAGGAAGGTGTAGGACAAGGACATAAAAATATCAAAAGCCCACTTTAAAAGCAAGTACGAAATAGTCTGGCACCACACCTGATATGTCTTTAGTGTCATATTACCTTAGAAATCCACTCTGAAATGTCAAGTATTTGGAGGCTGAAAAAGCATCAGTTGTTATTTTACACTTTTTTGGGGTTTTAGATTTATTTTTTTTATATATCTATTTTTGGAACATCTCAAACTTAGATGTTATTGCTGTTCAACAAGAAGATGTATTAAAAAAATCCCAAACAACCAAAATCCAAAACCAACAGAAAGATGCTTTATTCTGGTGTTCACTTAAGACCACTTAGGATGCTCCTTAGCATCTCTTCCCTTATTCAAGATGTTATCTGATACTCACAAAGGGTGAAAGAAACTGGACATTAAAAAAGATCACGTTTTTCTTTTACCCTAAGGACAAAAGAAGTAAAACCCTGAATTAGAATGAAGAAGCCAGCACACTGCTTGACTTGGAAAATTTGTTTTTACTCTTTGCTTTCTTCTGTTTGTAATTAATGTTGTGTTCACAAATCAATTTGCAACTGCATTTCTCTTCTTAATATATAAATGCTTTGAATAGTGCTACAGGCTTTGACAACCAAGGAGCATGGAAGTCTCAGGTAGAAAAAAGGTTTTTGTTTAGTCTAAGACACTATTCTGTGTCTAGTTCTTCAGTTCACAACTTTTGACTTGCTTCCCAAGTAGATCAAGAACAACCATTACAGATCAGTGTGGATTGTTGTCTCATTCAAGTTCATTTAAGATTCATTTAAGATTTGCTCTTCTTCAAAGAGCTACAGAAAAGAAATCAAACAATCTCCACTGAGGAACACGGCTTAAATGTAAAAATAGACCTTCAGTATAATGACACCGAATCTCACAGAAGCTAAAGGTTAGTTGAGCACATCTTCCTAATTTAGGTACCTACTTTTCTTCTATATTGTATAGACAGAAGCAGTCTTTTAGCTGCAGGTGACTCCCTCAAGTTCTTATCCAAGATGTCATAGTTTTCTGATACAGTTCTTGTGCAATTTAATATTGTAATGATACTTTAGAAGAGACTACATTTTGAGAGATACCCGACCATATGATGTTTCACCATTGCTTGTTTGCTCTTGTTTCTGCTTCTTATTCCCATTAGCAGTTTCCATGGTGGTGGTCTCACTCTGGGGAGAAAAAAAAAAATGTTTCCACATGTATATAGCATAGACAATAATGGTCTGTATCATAAATTGTTCAGGTGCACAGATGGGAAATACAATTATTGAAAAGAAGAAGTGGATATGAAAAGAAGGCAGGGATGTGAAGTATAAATGTAATACAGAAAGGCATTTACGGTAAAGATCAATATGTGCAGTTTTCTATAAACTTAAATATTTCAGTGGGTATCTAATACTCCAACTATCTCATCATTGTCCCCCACCTCACCCGTGAAATGGACAGAAACACTCATATATACTTTGGCTTTACAAAATCTACGCAAGGCCAACTCTGATGGGCTGTCATACTGTTGTATTTTTTGTGTACCTTCCCATCTGAACTTTCCCAACCTGATGAACCAGAAAGTTCAGATTCTATGACCTAGTGTGCGCTTGTTGCTTTAATGGAAAATTTATACATGTGTTTGTATTTTTATTTATTGAAAAAGTTGTTGAATTGAAACATATTTGAAACGGATTTCTTCAGTTAAACAAATATTTGCTATTACTTTTTAATATTTACTGAATCCAGAAAGTGTCTGGAGCATATTTTTCATTTCGCAGCTATTTTTAAGATAATGCCAGCATAAGGGTGAAATGCTCTCAGTTTGCCTGAAAATCAGGAGTTATTTTTATTAAGGCAGTCTCAATTTAGGGTAACTAAAGTTCTAAAGTTGAAAACAAGAAGTTTATTTTTAACAGTGGTGAATAGCTCTGATAATGTTCAGTTTTTTTAATTTATAGTTAATTTATATTTATATTATATTTAATGTATGGCATCCTTTTCAGAGAACAGCTACGACTCTCTTTGATGAAGGAGTAAACCCAAGGGAATTAAGTAACTATAGGATCCCAGTTCAGTTCTTGAAGGGAACCATGTCTATGTTAGATCAAAATATATTTCCTAAGATTTCATACTAATTTGTTTTGTGTTATATTTAGGGTTTGTTTTTTTTTTTTTTGTCATTGTTTTGTTTTGTCTTTTTCTTCCGTGTTTTCTAAAATGAATACATTTCAATGCAATGAAGGATTGTTTGGAGTGAGGTGAACAGAGTTTGGAGTGAAGATCAAATGCAGAGAAAGTCTAGGACAGCTTTTCTTTTGCTCAAAGTATGTGAAGTTAATTATATTTGTTATCCCTTGATCTTGAATTGAAAAGTAATTAAAATTAAAGTTGATGAAGAGCTCGTTAAAACATGCACATTTTACTGTTGACTTAAAGTAGCAAGTTTGGCAGCCATTCATCTTGTAGTAATCTTTTTATCTTTTTCCTAAGGTTGTTTCTGAAATGTAAAACTCGTTGCCACTATGTTGTTCCTGCCTATGATTTTGGAAAGGTAGAGCCTTAAAGATTGACATGATAAGTCAGATATAGTTAAAATTGCTGATTCAGTGAAACAAAATCTCACAGAAACTGCTGTTGTTATCATCATGTGGCAACTATTTATTCTGTTGGAAAAAATAAATTCTTTCATAAAGGACATTGATAATGTTTTATAAATCACTCCTTTCTTTCATTCCCTTTGAACACTAAAAGTGTAAAACATATGAATTAAGATAAATATTGAACTACTGGATCATCAGGGATAGTCTCATAATTGCTAGCCTGATTTATAAAACTGCAGCAGGCAACCAAATGTTAGAGGCTAAATCTGTTGATTTAAGATGACATACTCCAATAGGGTACTATGATTAAGGCTGTCCCTGTAGGGCTACATAAAACAGGAGAACAGTGTGACTTCTCATTTTTGCCATCCCCAGAGAAAAGCAGAATCATTAGCCAATAATAACATCAGAGAAAAACCTATTAAACCTATCATAGGCGTCAAACCAACATGATGACATAAAAGTTAGAGTGAACAGACACAGTGGCCCACAGGGGATGAAATAATAGTTTTGTCTGCTGCATTTTAGTGTCTGAAGTAGAGTCCATTTGGGTTTGCACTTTTCGGCAGCAACTGTCTAAAGTGCCAAAACTCTCTCAAGTTCCGCTTTCATAACAGCTTTCTCCCCTTTGTAACTGATCTTATTCATGAGTATCTGAGAAATAAAAAGTGGTGAACTACAGATGTTGGCAAAAGTTAATTATGGAACTATTATCCCACAAAAATCATCGGTAGTATAGAGTTGAAACAGGACTGAGTACTCATCTACAACAGTTTCATTACTAATTGCTTTTAGAATCAAGTTCGTTGACCACAATACGCTCATGTGCACAATTCAAAAGTGATGTGGGAAAGAGAAGCATGCCTAAAAAGAAAATTCCATAAAATGTTTGTACTTTAAGAATTTCTTTATTAATATTGTCTGAGAAGCAACAAAAAAGACCATTTCTCTAGAGGTCAGTCAAGGGAAAAGAGTACTCACAATGGAAGCCATGTAGAGACAGGCAGAAACATTAGGAACATTGATAAATCTGTGCTTATGCATATACAAGAAACATGGAATGAAAGTGAAACAAAATCAGTTCAGCCCAGTCAAAACCACTAAAGATTAGAAGGGGAAAAATAAATAAAAAAAAAAAAAAAAAAAAAAAAAAAAAAAAAAAAATTAAAAAAAAATAAAATGAGCTAGAAAAAGTGATTTTAAGTTTCCTCGTAATTTTTCACTTAGAAAAGCCCCTTAAAATGGCAGTTTGGGGAGCAGTAGGTCAGAATAGCTGTCGGTCACCTAGGGTAGGCTACCAGTACACAGAAATTTAGAAAACACTCATTTTGTTATGTGCTATTCATGGAAATCTTTTGAAATTGATAGGAGTTAGAAACTACACCAGACATTCTATGGAGAAAACACCATTTGATTCTCATAAAAAAATTTTTCCTAGACGAGCCCAACCTAAGAACTAGAACATATTAGAAAGTGAGAAGTTCTACAATCTGACCAATTGTAGTCTAACCATATATAAGATTTTAAATACTGGGTTATTCAATTATATTTTTGCACTGCCTTCCATTCATGATAACTTCTAAGCATGTGACAAGTTTCTAGGGGTTGATATGTAAGTTTTGCTCTTCTGTAGATAACACTGAAAGCCAAAGCAGGGATAGTTATTCTCATATTAGAAAAATATTGTATGTCTTTCAAAGAAAGATATGATGCTGAAATGTTTCTGAATATTAAGTGTGTTACTGTGTTAACTTTGTTATTGAGTTTTGTTAAATTATTATGTTGATTTAATTTATAACAGACTTCAACTGAAGCAGGCTTGAAGGAAAATAACGGCTAATGCAAACCTTTATGAGGTTTTCAGGAAGTGAGTAGAACAAGATTACATCAGATATGAAGACTTATTTAGAATAGTTATACAGACACAAATACAGCATTTTTCTTTTACAGTGGGACAACTTTTAAAAGAAAAAGAACTTTGAAACAAGGCAGTTTTAAGGAATTATCTGAATAAACAATTCAGGAAATGAATTGTAATGTCAGGGCAAGAATGATCTCAGGGTGTTTCCAGCCTACTTTGAGGCCTGTGCATTCTTATTAGGCAGTCTCAGGGCCATATTCATTGCTATGGACTTAATGAGCATTAAATGAGCTTTCAGAATCTTTAACAGACAATGCCAGCTCAAGAGTTTTCAGTGGAACTTCCCAGAAGTTTCATTAAACTCATGTTTGTTTACCTTACTCAATCCGAGCAGGGGTTTGCTTCTAAATTATACCCAGACAATGTTATTCACCTTTATTAAAGAAGAGCTATTATGCTTTATTTTTTTTCAGCACAATACATTATGTATTTAAAATGTTGGGGGTTTAGATGACATAAAATGCATTTATATACTATTTTTTTTTAATAAAATTATAAAAAGTGATAAAAAAATATAAATGGTTATAAATTATTTTAGATGGTTCAAAATGTCATGCAACAATTAGAAAGACAATGTCTTCTTCAGTTCTATGAATTTTTAAAATAGTTCTTATATAATACCTTTTCATGTTGGTCTTAAGATCTACAGGAACTTATTGTGAAGAAATGCAAAGATATGTCCATTGAAGACGTGGCAGCTGAAGAGAAAAGTTTGTCATGCAAAATTTTTCTTCTTTTCAGTAATTTCTCTTCATTTTCTCTCTTAGGCACATAGGCAAGAACAGACCTGTCATTTAGGATTCATGTGTAATCTATTAAAAAAGAAAGTGTAAGTAATTGCATATGATGCATTGACTATGACTTGAATTTTTTCCCAAAAGATAATAAGACCAACATTATATGAATTTACTACAAATATTTGATGTTAATTGCACATTTTTTTTAAGCATATCCAAAGCTAACTAAAAATATCCCGTTAAGACAAGATAAAATTTACTTTACTGTTTTCTGCACAGAGATATACAAAAGGAATGGATATATTTAACAGTTAAGAGGAGTTTTACTTAGATTCAAAACTAAAAAGATTTAAATCTTTACAATTTAGTCAAAAGATATCAAAATATCAGATTGATAAGAGTCTAAATGGGTTAGTATTGATGATAATGTTTGACATATCTCTATCTTCTTAATCAAAGCCTGTTATGTACAACACAAGGATAGTGTGAGTTTATTTTATTTTGATTGGCAGCTTATAAAAGTGACATAGCTTGGCAAATAGGAAAACCATATTTTAATTTTAAAAGAGCATTCACAAATGAAAATATCTATTCAAAGAAGAATTTTTTGATATATAAATGTGATATTTACACATAATACAACTGTTAGAGGTACTTCTTTGAATGTAATATATGACAAAAATGATAGTTCTTTGTATTTCAGACCATTTTCTACTAAGGCTCTCGTTTAACAATGTCAACGCATTGTCGTCTAATAGCTCAAAGTCAGATACTTATGAATGCCATTTCATAAACAGTGAAACTTAGCAGGGTCCTGAAAGAGCTGGCAGATGAAGTTGCTAAGCCGCTGGCTATCATATTTGAAAAATCATGGCAGTCACGTGAATTTCTCAATGACTGAAAAAAGGGAAATATAACCCCCATTTTCAAGAGGAAAATGGAACACCCAGGTAACTGCAGACCAATCAGTCTCACCTCTGTGCCTGGCAAGATCATGGAGCAGATTCTCCTGGAAACCATGCTAGGGTACCTGAAAAGCAATGAGGTGATGGGTGACAGCCAACGTGGCTGCACTAAGGGCAAATCATGGCTGATCAATTTCATGGCCTTCTAGGATGGGGCTACAGAACTGATGGATAGGACAAAGAAGCTGACATCATCTACCTGGACTTGTGCAAAGCATTTGACACTGTCCTACATGACATCCATGTCTCTAGAGAGGCATAAATCTGATGGATAGACCACCCAGTGGAATTGGCTGAATCCCTCAAGCAGAGAATTGCAGTCAGTGGCTCAATGTCCAACTGGAAACCCGTAATGAGGGGTCAGTGTTGGCACTGATCCTGTTCACCTACTTTGTCAGTGACATGGACAGTGGGATTGATCCACTCTCAGCAAGTTTGCCGATGACACTAAGCTGCGTGGTTTGGTTCATACACTGGATGCCATCCAGGGGGACCTTTACATGCTTGAGAGGTGGCCAATGCCAACCTCATGAATTTCAACCAAGCCAAGTGCAAGGTCCTACACATGGGTCGGGGCAATCCCAGGCACAAATACAGACTGCACAAAGAAGTGATTCAGAGCAGCCCTGCGGAGAAAGACCTGGGGGCCTTGGTTGGTGAGAAACTGAACATAAGCAGGCTTCACTGTGAGCTTACAGCCCAGAAACCAACCATATCTTGTGCTGCATCAAAAGAAGCATGACCAGCAGGTCAAAGGAGGTGATCCTGCCCCTTTGCTTGTGTGAGACCTCGCTTAGAGCACTGTGTGCAGTTCTGGTGTCCTCAACATAAGAAGGACATGGAGCTGTTGGAGCAAGTCCGGAGGAGGGCCAAGAGGATGATAAGGGGGCTGGAGCACCTCCTGTATGAAGGCAGGCTGAGAAAGTTGTGGCTGTTCATCCTGGAGAAGAGAAAGCTGCATGGAGACCTCATAGCAGCCTTCCAGTATCTGAAGGATGCTACAAGGATGCCGGAGAGGGACTCTTCGTCAGGGACTGTAGCGGTAGGACAAGGGTTAATGGGTTTAAACTAAAACAGGGGAAGTTCAGGTTAGATATAAGGAAGAAGTTTTTCGCTGTGGTGGTGGTAAAGCACTGGAACAGGCTGCCCAAAGAAGTGGTGAATGCTCCATCTCTGGCAGTGTTCCGTGTCAGGTTGGGCTTTGGGCAACATGGTCTAGCATGAAGTGTCCCTGTCTATGGCAGGGGGTTGGAACTAGATGATCTTAAGGTCCTTTCCAACCCAAACAATTTTATAATTCTGTGACTTAATGAAACTGAATCACAGAGTGTAATATCAAAGCTGGCAAAAAGATTTTCAATTAAAGAATAGGTAAAGACACATAAGTAAATGGAAAAAATATTAGCTGTGGGTTGATTGTACCAGAATAGCTAGGTATACTTATTTGATAACATGAATTACTCTAAAAGGAGAATATACAGCCATTTTAATCTGGACTTCAGTAAAGCATTTGACATACTATTTTGTGGGAAATTTTGAGGTTATGCAGGGAAGTGAAGGATTAGTACAGGAATTATAAGGAAAATTAACAACTATTTTGAAGACAAAAAACATGGTGAAAAGGGAACAATTCATGTAGATAAAGTAATTGCTGGCCTCTTAGTGAAATTTCTCAGGAAATAATCTTCAAGTGGGTTTTGCTTTATTACCTTTGCAACTAATGGCAGTTGCACAAAATATAGTCATACATTGATGACAGAGCTATGGCAGGGAGGTATCATCACTGAAGGGAGGATGGCAATATCTTACAGGATAAATGTTACAGACAATGAAATTCAACAGTACAAACTGCAAGAAAAAAGCATTTAGAGAATGTCACCCATTAAGACAGGATAGTGGAGGCAAGAATCCTAGTGATATAACACTGTTACAAGGCAAAGTATTCAAGCTGGCTACAAGAGACAAATTTGACAATAAAATCCAGAATAGAAATGGGAAAACACTGAGCTCACAGAGATCTTGATCACAACTTTGGCAGGAAAATGAATCCTCTTATCCAGGTTCAAGAGAAAATAATGCCATCTGGAAGGGATGAAAAGAAGGCCAACTAGAATGATCAGGGAAATGCAAAGGTTTCTCACTAGCAAAAAAGCTAAAACACATACACAAAACCCAAAACAAGAGCTTTTTTGTGTAGCCTGACAAAATAAAG
Organism: Strigops habroptila; assembly: GCF_004027225.2. Classification (NCBI taxonomy): domain Eukaryota; kingdom Metazoa; phylum Chordata; class Aves; order Psittaciformes; family Psittacidae; genus Strigops; species Strigops habroptila. The sequence goes on along the minus strand of NC_044302.2, from coordinate 84,493,137 downwards.
GCTGAAAATAGGTATGACTACTCCAAATAAATGCACGGGCACAATGAACATTTGAGAGGAAAAACAATTGCTTAGACTAAAGGCTAAAATTATCAAAAGAGCTTTATAAGCTGACTAGGAATAAGTAGACTAAAATTAGAAGCAAATTTTTACTAAGAAGCAAAAACACTCTTGACCAACCTTTCTGGTTAGACTAATGATCACAAAATGATATGAAGATGTAAACTTGGATCTGTGTATAAAAGGGATTTGAATACCGTCTATAAAAGATTAGATGCAGAAGGCTGATTTCAACAGTTCAAGAGGGTATTTCTGGTCTAACACTGCTCCTGGCACTGACTCTGAAGCATCATTACTGATAAAATCAGATAAAAATGAAATATTTTGGGACTGCAATTCAGGATACTCAAGACTTTCAAATTATAAGGTCTAGTTCATTAACAATCACCAGAAATCAGCTTCAAATTACAGAAAATTCTCAACAACTGTAATTCATAAAAAACATTTCATACAGTTATTTCTGACCAAATGGTAAAAACAATATGGAAAGGTATATGTTGTAGAATCTAGACCACATTTGTGGTTAAAAATATGTTAACTTCAAAGGATAACCTTCAGTCCACAATCTCTTTACACTGACTCTCTCTCTCTTTAAAGGCATTTCTAGTGCTTCTGAAGTGATATAGATCTGCTGAAACGGCTCAGCAATAACTGGTCTCTGTGTAATGTTTGAGTACCTATCTGATGCAGTACAAAAACTAGTTTTTAGGTTCTTACATCTTCCCATATGGGTACTTTTTGATATAAAAGCATAACACCTAGTATTACTATGCTTCTTTGTCTCACATGCCTGGTTGGATGATTTAAGCTAAATGAGCAACTTTACAAATTTGGGATCTGTAGGGGTGTTGAAAGTGAACTTTTTGCACCCCTTTGATTCTGCACTCGGTTAGTTAGGTTAGAATGGTTAGACTTGAGAAGCACCTGAAAGATCATCTAGTTCCATCCCGCCTGCCACAGACAGGAACACCTTCCACTAGACCAGTTTGCTCAAAGCCACGTCGAACCTGGCCTTGAGCACTGCCAGGGATGGGGCAGCCACAGCTTCTCAGGACAACTTGTCGCAGTGTCTCACCACCCTCACAGTAAAGTACTTAGTATTGTCTAATCTAAATCTAGCCTCTTTCAGCTTAAAGCCATTTCTCCTTGTCCTGTCACTACCTGTCTTTGTAAAAAGTCACCCTCCAAATTTCTTGTAGGCCCTCTTTAGGTACTGGAAGACCGTTAAAATGTCTCTGAGGAGCCTTCTTTTCGCCAGGCTGAACAAGACTAATTCTCTCAGCTTCAGTGGAAGGTCTTCCTACCTGTGGCAGGGAGGTTGGGACTAAATGGTCTTTAAAGTCCTATCGAACCCAAACTATTCTATGATTTTATGAAAAGTGTTGTGGGTTTTTATGAGTAAACACAGCATTTTTAATGGATGGGGAAAAAAAAATTTATTCGTGACTGCAGAAAGTTTCTTTTGTAAAAAATGTTGTTGCAATAAAGTTATACTGTTCTTATGCCTTCTAGAAAATGTACAAATAATCTGGCTCTAGAAGCTCTGACTGTAAATCAAATTGACAGCAGCAGATCATACAAGTAATATCAGAAGTTTGATGAAATTATTTTATGCTTTTAGTCCATTCAGAAGTTCATTTACTTCAAAATATTTAAATCATTTGAATGTTGTTTGTATATTTAATGAACTTGAATTTATATCTTGCCGTACCATAAGAATTCATTGCTCTTGAAAGAAGAAACATTGAACTAGTCCTGTGGCAGAAAGGGGAAGATTCTACTTTTTTTTCCTGTTGTATTTTAATTTTCACCAGAAGAAAAGCCTCTGTTATACTTCAGTGAACAATGTTTTCTGTTTTTAAATCCTATGGACCACAAAATAACAGGATAATGGATTTCATTTGAGGGTCTTCCTTGGCTCATTAAGTCTCAGGGTTATCTTTACAGAAAAGCAGGCATGCTATATTTTTCTGACAAGACCTACAGTGAATCCACAGGATTTATTAAAGGAACTTTCGTCAACTTTTTTTCCTGATATTATTTACTCTTAAAAATTAAATCCAGGCTAAGAGTTGAAAACTGACCATTGAGAATGTAAAATTTGTAGTTAAAGAGTCATTTATTAAGATACCTCCAGAAAAATATTCTTTACAGACTACAGTGAAAACTTGAGAAAACAAGACAAAAAGATTAAAAAAAAAGTCAACAAAAGAACCAATGATAATCAGAGTGTACAAAGTAAATCTGAGGCTTAATTTCCTGTGAAGTAACACATATCAAAACCTTTCCCTACTCCTTGCTTTCTCTGGGTCATAATATACCTTGCTATTGGTTCAGCTCCATTTTAACCAAAGAATTTTCCTCTTCTCTTCTTCTCTTTTCTGTTTGAAATGAGATTGAACAGTGGAAGAGTGATTTTTCTTTCCATTCATTAAGCAATGATGCAGAAAGACTGAGCTTGCAGAAGGGCTGGCAGGATAGGAAGGAAAAATGGTTTTCTTGTTCTTTCTAATACACTTAATCAGACACACAAAGAGAATGAAATCCATTTTTTATTTTGAGTGATCCTTAAAATAGTGCAGTTTGTAGAATACATAATAAAAATGCCCATAATTTTCAGGCAAAATCCATATATTAATTAAAAGAATAAATATTTCTTCTCATATTTTAGCTACTAGACCTTGATCTGATGGCCAAATATTTACCATGTACTGCAATCCCATATAACAGAATAAAGAAATGAGATTAAAAAAGTAGTAACAAAGACTACAAGCTTTAGCAAAATGTGCTATTTTAGGAGGTGATCTTGATGCTTATAGGTAAAATTTTATTTCAAATTAACTTCTTAATGTTTCAGGAGAAGAATTTTGCTATCCCTTGAATTTTACAATGCAGGCAAAAAACCCCAGGAGACAGGAATGGGAAAAGTCACTATCAACTCCGACTAAACAGTCAATGAAATATTAGTGGGAAAACAAACTTTCCTTGCTTCTTGCTATGCAAACAGCAGTGAGTTCAGCAGCCCCGAAAGAAGAATGGTAATGACAAAACAACCAACTCAATTGTTCACATCAGTACGTAAAGCTTCAAAGTTTACAGATAACATAATCACTACTATTCATAATACAATGTTGACTTCTCCTGACATGTGTTTAAACCTTATCTTATGAAATGTATAATTTTTAAATAATGTAATCGCACCTTCTTCAAAAGCCCCTTATCTTTTATTAACTTTTTTTTTCCTCCAAGAGTGAAATAGCAACACAATCAGCAGACTATTGAAAGGCTCAGCAGAACATGTTATTTACATTGCAGGAGAGTGATCACTATAAAAAATGTGTGTTAGTGTGTACCTTAAAGTCCAGACAAACAGTATATACTGACCATATATAAGAAATACCACAAACAGGATGTTCCAGTGACTTTGTTACTCTATTCCTTGCCAAATAAGTCTATTCCTTATCATCCAATTTCACACATACTTTCTACATGAGTCAGGGTACTGTATTTTATTAGGATGGCTTGGAACTGTTGGAACTGCTAAAGTCTCTATGTAGGCTCCGAAAGATATCTGTATTCTTGGGTCTTCCTGATGTCAAAGATACACAAAATTCAGATATAAATATATTGCCTTAGGAATATTTAATGTAATGAAGCTCACAGAAATGGATATTCTGAGTTGAAGAAAGCTTGGATCCATATGCGTTGAGGTGGGACAAGGAACTTGGATGGCCCCTGTCTTATGGTCCCAGTTCCTTCTATTTAGCTTTGTCTTAGAAAAAAAGCAGTATGGCTTGGTCTCTAAATAGTGATTTTAATTTTACGGTGGCGGTTTGGAAGTTCCCTAAGATAAGAGTTATGGAACTGCCCGTAAGGCCTGTTATTTGTCATGAATTTTACCATTCCCTACCTTTTGGCCAGACAGGCTCCCACTTGTTTACAGGGCAGGATAGAACACTTAAGCTCTGCAAGTGATAGTTGCTCCTCTGAATACTGTCACACTGGTTTTCAGTCTCATAACAATTTCTGAAACCATATCATAAACAAATTTGAATAGAATAGTGTGATGATGCTCATCTTCTTTGTTAATTTTTCATCGTAGTTTGTACTTAATCACATAACAATTAGACCTTGTAACTGAACTTCTTGCAAGCACACAGCCAACTATTAGACAGACAATCTTTTAAGCCTCACAGTAGACTAGATATGTGTATCAGGTGTTACCTAAATAAGATGCCTGTTTCTGTGGTTTCAGGTTTATGTTGTGTTAGAAGACTATAATACAGTGCTGAAAGCTATTGCAAAAAAATCTAGAAAAATCATACATGTTATTTTCCTTTGCACTACTACATTACTGCAACTTTATTTTTTCTGACTTTCAGGCACTGTTTCTTCTTCCCTTGGTCTAAGCAGAATATAAACCCAAATATCACAACTTTTTTTACATAATGCAGCTGTAAAATCAGTCTAACCTTGACTTTTGTTTCTAAGTAGCTGTATATTCCTTTTTAAGAAACAAAGGTGGAAGGGGCATGCAAAGAAAATCAGACATGGAATGCATAATAGTCTTGAATCTGAGTTAACATGATATTGTGACAAGCCAAAAGATTTGATGAGGTAATGCACTCGTTCCATGGTGCTGAATGATTGTACTAGTCCATTTGGAAAGCTTACTTATCAAGATCACTTAATGTAGATATATGAACCAATAGCTGTTTATCACTTCAACAGATATTGTCCCCAATTTCTTCAGATTCAGACATCTGTACTACAGGCTGTACTAAGAGAGGTTTTGAAGATGATCTAATATAAGAATGTGAATCAAAAAGCTGAGATCTCTCGATAATTGATTTGACTTTTCATGCTCAAATTATTAGTTGATGGTTGATGTTAGGTATATAGAGTAATGAAAACATAGGACTAGACTATCTCCATCTTTTTGTTAATGGTTTATCAAGATGTATGGGATCGATTTACACTTGTCTGGGGGCATATTTGCTTCATTTGTTTCCAACATTTGCAAATACCCATGCCACTTAAATATCCGAGAAACTTGAAAGATAAGGCTACAATGCAAATGTATTATTTTATTATTTATGAGCAACATCAATTAGTTTTCTCCCTTAACACTTTGGGATCTGAGCTGTTCAAGGCTTGGCCTGGGCTTTTACAGGCATCTGTTGCTACTTTATTGACTGTATGTATCCATACTTAATCCTTGATGTGTTTGCTTCTGCCTGAGGTCTGAGCAAAGGTGTATTGCAGAAACTGTACTGCTTTCAGATATAAGTCCTGCTCCACACCTGCCTTCTCCTTCCCCAAAATCTATTCTCTATTTTCTCGTACTGTCTACTCGTCACTGTCACATAAGTGTTATGAAATTTATTCTTAAGCAGAGTTGTGTTTACAGATGGAGTGAGAATTGGGAGATATCTCTTCTTTTTGGCATATATGGTTTATTATATTGCTGTAATAAATTAAGATAAGTTTGAATGTCAAGGAACCTTGAGGACATATTTGCAGATCTAACAACTTTTACATCTCTTCTGTTTGAAAATCTCCAAATGGAGAACATAATTCTCTTCTTACCCATCATCTTCTTACCTTTTGAACGCATGAGAAGATTCAGAGTGCTGTAGAATTTCCACCAGTCTTTCAACAGTATCACTAGAATGGCTGCTAAACCCTTTTTTGCTTCTTCTTTAGGGCACTCCAGTAATAGTATGGTATCTTTCTACACCTCCAAAACTGTGTCTTCACAACTGTCTAGAAGACCAAGATATAATTAGAAGCCAGAAGTGCCTGAGATCTAGGCCTGCCTCTCCCTTAGCAGCTCTTGGGTAATAAGTGACTTCTTCCTGTCTGGGTTTTCTTCATTGTAAAATAGGAATAATAGTACTCATTTAATTTGAAGGAAGTAAAAATATTAATTTGCTGTCAATAGAATGTAAACGTGCAAATCTTTATTTTCTCACGAACGTTGCATGGTTTGTTATTGTTGTTGTTATTCTTATCGTTGTTATCTTGATGGATGTTGCTTAGTAAGGAATGAAGAAACTGTAATAAATTGAAAAGTATAAATTATGTCTGAAAAATGTAGGAAATAACTTTGTAATTCCTGTCTAAATAAGGAATTATAGTGATAGATTTTTTTATTGTATAGACTAAAATGCAGTGCTGTCTATCTGTCTTGAAAAACAAAAATAGATACACTGATGTCTGTATGGCCTGGTGAAATGACATCGTGAAAATATATGCTTCTCAGTTATAGAAGGGAAGAAAAATAAACAGAAATTAAAATAATGAGAAGAGATAACTGAGAAACAGCAACCAAAAAGGTGACAGATTGCATATAGATTACTAGGCATATCTAAAAATCCTGTTATATTACAGACATGTAGCATATAGTGGATAAGCAAAATCAACATATTAAAGAATTATGAAGCATCCACCTCTAATATGGTGTTTGCAGATTGGGTTTTTTTCCTGCCACACTTGCTTTTTTATTATTTTTTCAGTTCTTATAGGATACTTTTGACTGCAGTGTTGCATTCTATTCTGCAAGAATAAATCATCATTTTTGTTTCCTTAAAATGTCTTCTCAGATTTTCTTTTATTTAGCTACTTGAGTTTACGTTTTATCTTCTGAATAAAGTTTTGTGATTTTATTTTTGCTTAAAAGCATCAACCACATAACCTGTGAAAATTAGAAATACACAATTAATATTGGAGGTAGTTATAACTGAAGAAAAAAATGTATGTAAAATTATAAAATAATGTCAATCTAATCAGACTGTAGAGGGTTTTTTTATATAACCTTGTGCATCACTGCTTCCCACATAGCAGTTTTATGAAGTAGTTAGCCTTCTTCAAACTGGCTGGAAGATCCTTATAGCATGAGGTGACAATATAATGACACAACTCTCCAGAATAAAAAGATACCCCAGAAATTGTTTAGATGAATCCAAATATTTTCATCATTGTCTGTCTAAAATATGAATATCACCTTATTGTTTTATCAAGTCTACAAAGAAAGAAAAATGGTAGTTAACATTCTTCACTGTGATGGTGTTGAGACACTGGCACAGGTTGCCCGGAGTAGTTGTGGCTGCCCCATTCCTGGAAGTGTTCAAGGGCAGGCTGGATGGGGCTTTTGAACCTGGTCTAGCGGAAGGTGTCCCTATTAGTATTGGAACTAAATGGGTCTTTAAAGTCCCTTCCAACCCAAACCATTCTATGATTCTGGTAAGTTGATTTAAGATACTTGAATTTATGTTCCTGTTCCACCTCTTATTCTTGATATTCCATAATCTGGCAGAAAAAATTTCTAGAACAAAAGAACCTGTATGAGGCAAACTTGCCAACCTGCTACCTTTACTCCAGTTGAGTATTATCTCTCTGTGTTAAATTTTTCAATAAATTTACAGTGCTGCTTCAGTTATAGACCACTAATCCATAGCAGTAGAGATAACAGAATTTAGCCCTAAACAAAGTAAAAGATCTATCAAACATATCCCCCCCATACACACACATCTGCAGCCTGCCAGCATCTTAGTGCCAATATTTACCACTATGACTGCCAACCCCAGGAGATATGTGTAGAAAAATGTAAGCAGAGGCTAGTGATACGTCCATTTAAAAGTGCAAACATGCTAAAAGAACGTCTGCACTTCAAAGGAGTCTGCCATGGTGAAGTCACCAGCAAGAATAGTAACAATGCAATTTTTATAAATGAGTTCCCAGTAAGCTAATACGCTCTTTAAATACAAATCTTTTGTGTCAAGTGATAAAGTACGATAATTGTCAATCTGGTAAAATGAATGAACTTTCAACAAGAATCAGCAGTGCACACTGTGTATGTACTTTGTCAGTCCCACACATGGCACAAAGGAAAGTTACCTGAAACAAATCCCTTCGGTATGGGAGAAATAGGAATCAGTAAATATATAAAGCATTTATCACACAGGGTGATAACATTTAGGATGTGTTGATTGTATTATGTGTAATATACAGGACAAATGAACTTCATACATGTAAGAGTTTATTTTCAACATGTGCGCTGGCAATCAGGGCGGTTTAAGAAGGCTTCATGCTGAGACAACTCTCATCTACCTGTACACTGGATGACTTGCATCGTTATCCTGGTAAAATCTACTTTGCTCTTCCCACTTAATATGATGCTTAGATCATTGCATTAATTGCTTTCTGCTAAACTAGCTCTGGTGGCTTGGGTCAGAAGAAAGCTCAATCCCTTTTCAAGGAAAAGGGTGCCAAACCTGCATTAGCTTTACTGTCACAAGGTTGTTTGCAGTGAAAACCAAAGGCCAAAAAAGACAGAAATAAACTTCTTATAGAATCAGACCAATCATTATGACTTGGGAAAATAAGCAAAACCCCAGCCTTATTTGGGATATCCAAGAAAAACCCTCTACAAGTTATGCAGCTGACAACATATAGCAGCAAAAATTTCCACTATGTAATTGCGCATGATGTTATAAAACGGTTCTTGTTATCGCCAAAAATAATATATTATAGATCTGAAGACTACTTAGTCCAGTGTTCTGAACCAGCAGGGACCAGTGCAAATTCTTTAGAGGAAATGAAAGAATTCAGCTACAGATAAGCAATCCTTGCCTATGAATTGGGTCACCAATAAAAAAAAAAAGAAAAGATACACACCAAAAGACAGGATGCCAACAGCCGTACCTTGTATTGTCACATTTTCTTACACCCTCCACTCAAAACCAAGTTACTAGTATATCATACTTCTACTCTACTATGTTGTACATCGGGATAGCTGCAAATTACATTAGATTATGTACAGAATTTCAATTACTGAAGTTTCCTATGTTTTTTTTTCTCTACATTAAAGAGTACAAAAATCTGAGGGCCCACTGTATCTGTGGACTGAATTCTACAAATGCATAGAAATCTTTACCTATGACTTCCTTTCATCAGTTTTAATTTGTGACTTACGTAAATATGATTACTTGAGAATCAGTATATGATGTAACTGATACTTTTTTCCGTTCATTTGGGACTGTATACCATTGTATAACTAACACAGTTAAAACACCATTTCCTGATAAAAGAAGGATGTTGATACTATACATATCTTTAAAAATTAAATGACTTCTGTTCTTTTCAGGAACTCTGGATGAAGAAAAATTGAAGAATCATGAAGAGATGAAATCCAGGGAGATAAATGACCTGATACGTATGGTAATTAGGTGACACTGTGATAAGCACCTCAGAAATATGATAGATAGACGTTACAATACACTGCTTCCCTGATAATCTTTCTGCATACATACTCATTCTTTCCTTGTCAGAGCAATATTCAACTGCTAATCTCTTTATACTTGTACTCGTTCTTTGCCCTTTTGGTCCCATTCAGAGCCACATGAATCACTCCCCTTCCAGTTCACATAGCATTCTATGAACATTGCTGATGGTTCAGCTAACACAAATCACAAGCAATAAATATGTAAATTGTTCATTTTCATGTAAACACAAAGCTTTCAATAGACTTTTCATGCACGAAGACAATTGCTGGAAGTTGGGGACCTTCTAGGAGACAGAGTATGACTGGGAAAAGTTTATCATGGGTGTTGATAAAATCAATACAAATCAATAAGTGCTTTGCTACTACTTGTAGATGCCAGTTCCAAAAAATATTGGAGGATTCATGGAAAAGTATTATCTGTTTTGTCTTGAAAAAAAGAAAAGATTTTCTGCCCAGAATCAATTTGATATAAATCTTCAGTTATTGCAGCAAAAGGGTCAGAAAAAACAGATGGAAAAAGACATTTTTTTATTTTAAAATTCATATAGTGAACTTCCATTGAAAATCAGTTAATAAATGCAGTTGTAGGCAAAAAAAAATCTCAGAGAGCAAAGAGAAGTTAATCTGGGAGGTGCTACACAAAACCAGCTTAAATATGAAAATCGTTTGAAAATTGTTTGAAAATTATACTTGAACTTTTTTCTTGGTAATTCCTGTGTCTTCTGAATAACTTCATTTTCCTTCCTCATCTATCCTATTTGAAGGCATCTGTGAAACCATTATGAATAAATTTGTCCTAAATTTACTGGAGTAATTGACTTTGCTGTTCATACTGAATATGCCAGTGTAGAGCCCAGATATTTAAAGTAGATTTAAAGTAGATTTGCTTCAAAACACTGTGTGTAAATGAAAGTGAAACCAAGAAAAAAAAAGCTCCTCACCCACCCCCTCAAAAAAAAGCCTTACCAGAAAATCACAGGTCCATTAAATCAGAGGGGGCAGTTCTTATTTTGTTTTCGGGATAGAGCTGAACTGTAAAGGCTGTATCATTTTCTGCTGCATTTTACAGCATGGCCAGTTTATAATTTAGGGTTACTAAATACATTTTAATTTTCTTTTTATTTCTGGTCACAATGTACAATTTTGAATAGTTTGAGTTTGAACATTTTCTCTCCACTTTCATTTAAACTATCTTGATTCTCAGATCTGTGAACATCTATTTTGAAGCATTAAGTAACTGGCAGATGCTCAGCAGTCAACATTTCCACAGCCTTCCCTGCTCACTGTGTCCCATTTTACCTCCTGTCTCTCCAGACCCCGTCTTACCCAGCCTGACTGATTCAGTTACGTACAACAGTTTTCTTGTTGCTGTGCTGCTTTTCTCTCCGTGTCCTGCACACAGTACTGATTACTAACACGCAGTCCTATTTTTGCTGTACAGCCATGTTCATGCTCCAATGATTCTACCTTTACAGCTTTTACTAATAAATTACTGTGCAACTCTAATGCTACAGTAGTAAAGCCACAAAGTTTTATATCAAGATATATACAGTTTCCGTAGGTTGTCTTCTGCGATATTGTTTCACAGTGTGTTTGACAATTACAAATGATGTTTGGCATGCCCATTTTTAGTGCATATACAAGCATGTTGAGTTCATTACAGCAATTAGGAATTACCGCTACAGATATGATTTTGTTAAGGTGATGGCAGACCTTTGATACTGTCTAGTATTAGATTCTTCAGACATATTTGAAAGAAATCTTTTGCCCAGGAAAAATGTATCAGAAAGCTTGCAAAGTGTTTCTTCCTTGTTCCTTTCAGATAGTGTAAAGCTTGAGTTCTGAAGAATAAAAATTTATATTTATGGCTGGCAAGTGTATTGTCACTGATAAAATCAATATTCTCCAAGTCTGATTCCTGCTGCTTAAGTTTTAATCGGAAATGATTCTAAAGTCTGGCAGTTTGGGGACTTACTTTACAGAGGTGTTTGAAAGGATTGGCTATAATTTTTGAACTAAATTTCACAGAACGTTTCCTTTTACAGGTCATGGCCTAATTTCTTCATAATTTTGCTTCTCTCTGATCTCGTTTTCCTCTCTTACCTAAACTAAGCCTAATTGGAATTCTGTTAATCTTATTTTATATGGAAACAAAATGTCACGCATATTTGTTTTGTAAACCAGCCATGTTGATTTGCTGTTATCCTACATTTTTGTGACTATCTAATATCTATTAAATCTTTCTCAACGCATGGTCGCTTCTTTGACATTTATCCCTTCACTGTTTTTGGTACTAGCCCTTCAACCTCTGCCATGAATTTGGGCTGGTTCAGTTCTCTCACTAGCTAGAGACGTTAAGTAGGGTCTCAGCTCTGACTTTTGTCCAACTGGCACTGAGTTCAAATCCAAACTTGAATGAAACTATTAGAATCAACATGGGGTAATGACCTCCAGTTTTTGTAATCTGACTCAAGATGTTTTCTCAGGCATGATTTCATTTAATAGAAACTCACACGGCAATTGTAATGCCAATTATTAACACAATCTAAAATTATAATTTTAACATGATGAAGACACACATATTTTTCAATTTTTTCCTGAGTTTTGAGTTTTAACTTGAAACAATGTCAAATGTACATTGTGCAAACCCTAGATTTGTACAAGTCCTCCTGAAAATCTTATTTTTCTGAAGTTAAGAGTGAGAAGTTTAATCTTTCATGGCAACTGGTGCTCTCAGAAAATGCCACAGAACGTGAAGTTCATAATAAAAGGAATAAGAGATATCAACAATACATTCATAATAAATATCTCATGGACAGTCTCACAGCCATAAGTGGCAGTAGGTATCAAACATTCATGTGTGGAAGAAAGATGAAAATACCCTTCTGCTTCTCATACAGGCAACAGCACACATAAGCTGCTTATACCTGGCTGCTGGTATAGACAACTGTGGTCCTGTGATTAGTAGTAGAGCATGGTCCAGAGAATATCAGTTCTGACATGTAGTAGGAGACAGAGAATACTCAGGAGGGTCTTTGTGTAGCCTGGTCAGCACAGCCAGCTCTTGGCTAATTAGCCTGTCAAGGGAGCAAGTTCTGTCTATACTTGTCTTTATTAACTGAGATGCCCTCCAACTTCAGTTTACTGACATAATTTTCAGTTCGATTGGTGACACTGAACATATTCCTTGGTTCCACGCATCTCCTTGTTACATCTGGATGCATTAGCATTTTTGCAACTAGTCTCAACACCCAAGTCCACATTGCATTATGGTGTAGAGAGAAATGACTGTGTTATACTGGTGAACATGAACCCTGATGAGAGCTTGCCTGGAGGCAGTTTTCATAGACACAGAAAAGCCACTAATAACTCAGTTTTTAAGGGGTGCTGAGAATCTGTAGCTCCCATTGAAAAGCTACTATTAATGTCTATTCAGCAGTTGCTTTTCTGAGAAGAATAATTCTGATTTTCTGCAGTCGTGCTGGCTTGGAGACCTGTCTTGACAGAGCTCAACACCTACTGCAAGAGTGTTTAGAACACACGGAGGCCAGAGGTCAGAGTCTGGGTACATGGGAAGAAGGAATTGATTTGGAAGTTACCACAAATTTACCAGGCCTTAATCATGTCTGGCTAAACTTTTTGGCACTTACTTTCCACAATATTGTACACAAGTTAGAATGTCACGATCTGAATGGAAGGCCAATCAGCTAGACAGAGAATGGATTGGATGATTCATTTCTGCAAGCGATGGTAAATGGGTTGTATGCTGCCTAAAACCTGGTAAGACGTAGTGGTCTATACCATGGTGTGTCTTGCTTAACATCTTCAACGGCCAGAAGGAGGCCAGTGAACACTCTGCTTCTCCAGCTGGGATGTGACACCAGAGAAAACTGGCCCATGCACTGGAGAGCAGGACTGCCATACAGAGGCAGCAGGGCATGCTCTAGGAATGGGTCTTGTGCAGTTCAGCCTGGACAAACACTGAGCCCTGGCCCTGGAAAAACAGAGCCCTGGGTAGTGGTCCGCACTGGACACTGCCTGCCTACGCAACAGCTCTGCAGAAATGGCCCTGAGGGACAGCGAGTTGCATAGCAGCCACCCTGGGGCTAGCAGCATTGGGCACTGTAGGAGCAGGAGCTACTGGAGCTGGCATTTGTTCTCTGATTAGTAGCAGTTTGTTTACGTTGGAAAAAATAACACTCATTTATTTACACTTACTTAAATGTATATCCATCTTGTTTGTGACTCTTTGTTTCATTTGGGAGGAGCAAAAAGAGTATTTTCCTGATTTACACAGGGGAGTAAAATAGACCTGTTTTCCATGACTGCATATTTCTGAAAGACAACAAAAGCCTCTTTTCTTACCTATGGCTTTGGAAGGAAGACCATCTATACAGCAGCCTGAGACCGGAGTCAGGAGTCTGGTGATGATTGTACACTGGGAGGAAGCAGCAGTGTGAGCTCTGACTGTGTTGACTCCATGGGTTAAAGAAAGTTGGAGGGAGGAGAACCTGAATGCTGGAATTGCTGTACATTTGGATAGAAGGGAAACAAGAAGTAATGCAGGTGAGATGACAGATAACAAGAGAGATCTCAGTGGGATCTAAAAGCCTATAATTGGCTTCTGACAGGGGAAAAAAGTAGAAGGTTCCTCTTTCTCTTCCCTAGGCATTGGCCTTGCCCTTTCTCAGATTGACCACAAATAATGGCATTTTGAGGAATTCATTTACTTTTCTCAAAAAAATTGGTTTTTTAGTAGCAACAAGAATATTTTGTAACCTTATAATCCCATATAGTTGGTGTCTGCAATGTTGACTGTTAGAATGTCTGTAAAATAATTTTTGAGCTTTAATACTATAAGTTAAACAGTCCAAAAACATAGGCTGAATATGGTTTAGAACAAAGCATGAATATATTTGAATGTAGATTTAGATGCCAGACCAAGTCTAGCTTTGAAAAATACCCAAGCTTGGTATTTTTCAATGAAATTCCTTTTCTTGTCAGTCTGTAAACACTAGGAGTGTTTTAGCAAGGTACTTAGTCGGCTCTTTCTTAGCTTATTCTCCTATATTAACATCAACTGAAGTCAGGAACAAGCTCTGTAAAGAACATGGTCTCAAATTGTATTAATTTGCCTTTCCTGGTTAATGAGTATTTACATATGACTGCACAGAAACAGATATTTAATTTTAGGAACTATTTAATTTTAGTTTACTTATTGGAATATGAAATGTCAAAGGAGTGCACAAAAGATTTAATTTTTAAAATATGGTTGCCTAGTAAAAGATATTATCTCTGGGGACTTTGTCTGGGTTAGAACAGAGGTGTGAGTGTTGCCAGAATGCAATTTAGGTGTCTGGACAATGGCGAACTTGCTGTTGAGACACAGCTAACTGACAGTAAGGAAAGCATGGAGGTAATGCAATATTTTGCACAGTAGCCAGATTTACTTCCAGAGCAGCAAGTTTAAATTAACTAACTCTTACATTTTCATATTTCACGGAAATTTTTTATTCCTTTAGGTGCTATTATTTTGGAAATTATTTTGAAATTAAAATTTGTTTCTATTATGGGAAAAACATAGGGGAAAAAAGAAGTGAAAATCAAGTTGTGTGCAATTTTGATGTTTCGGTAATTGTATTTTGAAATTAACAGATATACAAAAAAGCTTCTAAGCCTGACTGAGACAAACTGTAGCTGGAATACACTGGAAGAAGTGAAGAAGAAATTTAAAGATCTGAAATTTCTAAATATATGAAGTTTCCAGCCAGCTTCAGCACAATAAAATATAAATCTGCATTCCTTAAGCTTGCACTGACAAGGAAGGCTGTATTTGCGTCTGTTTTACTAAAAGTCAGCTAAAGCAATTTTGATTAACAAACGCTGTGAAGTGTCACAGAGTTAATGGCATCCTGAGAGGCAGGGCATATCAGTTAGGTTTAACTCCTCTGTGGAAAGTAGTTCATAAATAAAACCTCAAGATCTCCTGACAAAACATTTTCTGAGAAATGTAAAATTATAGGTGTATGCTTGACAGTAAAATTTATACTAGCAGCAGTAAAAAGAACTTTATTAACATAAACAAGTCAAGTATCCTAATCCCTTTCAGAACTCCTAAGCTTCTCAATAAGATGAACTCTGGACAAGAAAGTTATCTTGCATACAATTTAGCTCTGGGAGAGGCACTTGTCAGCATCTTTTGAACAATACTTTCTCTCAAAGGACATTAGAAGGGTTTGTACAACTTCTCCTGATGTAATGCGGTTATCACAGAAGCTGAATTTCATTGCAATTTTGGATGAAAAAGATGAGGGAATGTGCATAGAAAGTGTTAATTTTTTTAGGCTAACACAGATCCTCGATTATTTATCACATTTCATGAAATTTGAAGGGCATTAAATGAAGGCAGCTGTACTGGCTCCTGTGTCAGATTACTGTCTGGCACCCAAATAACAGAGAAAGACCACTTCTTCATGTGTTTGCCACCACTCATTGTATGCCTGGTGAAGGCTGTCAATAGCTGTTGGATTCTTTTTTTCCTTTCTGAATGTTTATAGGTGACTTCAAACAGTCCTGGTAGCACAGAATCAATACTGTAGCACCAGCAGCCGTAGCAAAACTGTTATCATTATTGTGTTTACCCTCAATCAGGTTACCTCTTTCCTTCCAAAGCCATTAAAAATTCCAGCAAGCACACACAGCATCTCCTTGGCAAGTTCATTCCACCTTCTACAGGTATCAAACACATTTCATTTTTTTCCCCTCATGGGAGTGTTTTATGGTTAAGACATAAATTGAGATAAAAACAGACAATGAGAGAAAAGAGTGCCCAGTCTTCAATTATTACATCAGGACACTGTTTCAGAACATTAGTGAATATTGAATCATTGATGTGTGATTCAGTAATCCAAGACCTGTTAAAACCAGGAAAAAGTACGCCAGGAGAAGAAATAGACCATGAAAAATTTTGGGTTAAATATGACAGTAAACAGTATACCCTTCCTGTGATTTTCTTCTCAAAGTACACATGTGCAAGCCTGCACTCAGAATGGCAGAGACAGAACCATAAAAAGGTGTGATTTTATATAGACACATTTAGCCTACCCTTTAATTAATCAGCTGAATACCTCACTTTTACTTCAACTCATTCAGCATTTCTGGCTTTGTTGTGTCATTAAATGTGACATTTCCACATTTGGAAAAAAATGTCAAGCTATAATGATACACCTACTGCAGTGTACTGCCTTTACTAAACAGAAATCATGATTGACTGACAACTTGAGTCTCAGAAGGAATAATTTTCAGTAAATAGGAAATACATAACTTTCATTAGTGGCTTTAAAATATTTGGAAAAAAAGTGAAGCAAAACAAATTTTTCCTATTTTCTTTCTTTTTCATGAATCATTAATCATTTCTCTGTTTTTTGGTGTATGCCTTTTTTTTCTTTTCTTTCATTCTTTAACCTTATATTTCACCCTGTGGTTACCACAGACATAATGCTAAAACAACTCACCACAGTTTGGCTCAAGTAAAAAAGCTGTGTCACTTACTAGGCAAAGTGACATGTATTAATCATGGGCCTGCTCTTAAAGATCTATTCGTATTACTTCTTTTGAGCACATAGAGGCATACAGTTGACGGGAAGGTGGAGAGCATGATAATTAAAGAAATTTTAGAAAAGAATGTTTATTACAGGCTCTGTTCCCAGTTCACAGCCTTTACAGCTCTTGCTCTAGGACTTTTATTCCTAGTATATTTGATGATCTTTTATTGATATTTTTTTAATAACTAGGAGGAAAGAAAACCCTGAGGTAAATACCAGTGAAAGTAGTGATTCAAATGGCTGATCAAGGTCTGAACCTAGATTTTTCAGTGTCACATAACTTCATTTAGACAACTAAATCCCTAGTAAAACTAAAGAACAAGCTATTCCTCAAAGATTTGCACCCTTACATATGAGTTCTGGTCTTCCCTTGATAATAACGTAGGGCTAGAGTTAAAGGCCAAATTATCTGCTAGTAAAAAACCCCATAAAAGAAAAGATGCCAGTGGAGAACTTTCTTTGTCTAACAACAGAATTTGTACAAAACTGTTTCAGATTGTCAATTCTCTTAGGAAGAGACAGCTAGGAAATGACTGTTCACTAAAATTGCAAGGGAAAGGTCTTTTCAACCATTGAAAACCTTCATTATTTTTTTAAAACAAAGTTCATAAGTATAAACCATTTCTAATGTGTTGAATTAAAAAATAAATTGTCAATAAATTAGGTCAATATTGGAAAGAAACTAAACATTTTAAAATGATACCTTATATTTTCAAAGAAAAAGTAATTTTGATATCATAATAAAAAAAATAGTATTCAAAACCAAGGAAGCTTTTTTCTTTCAATTTTTACTTCAGAAATCTGTCAAAGAACAATTCTTTCACAGAGAGGTTTCTGTTTTGATGAATTTTTTAAAACCTGTTTCACTGAAAAACTCTGCATCAGTTCTACTGCTGACAGTGCCATTAATGACTAAATTCAGTAACTTACACAAAGCTTCCTTCTGTGATCCTCTGAGAGGATCCAGGCAGTGGTGCCTCAGCGAGGTGCTGGAGTCATGGTCTTTCCTCCTCCCTTAGTTATTTGTGCTTTGGAGCCTTGCAGAACTGTTCAGAGTATCTAACTCCCGTGGACTTTTTCACCTGTTACTGGGTCCTGCCCGTCACTGCTGAGCAGATCTAGTGATGTAGTTTGGCACATGCTCTAAGATCTTTTAGTAGTGTCACTGAGAAGCATGATATTGCAAAGCAATAGCTTTTCACAGGCAGCCAAGAGCCATCACTTACTGCATTGTTCTTACTTACAGTACTGCTTACTTTATGTCAGGTGTAGCTAAGCTCCACCAGAAGTTCAGCTAGAGCATTAATTTATCTTTAGGCTCTTTCTTTTTTCAAAACACTCTATGTGCTTCTATGTTTGTGTTCCCTGTTTCCACGCAACACTGTGGGTCATTCTGCACTACTTCATGAAAAATAGATTGAATCATCCCCAGTAATCTCAGTAGACAACTCCCCAAAAGGGTACAAATAGAAGAAACTCATTTTTCTATTCAGAATGAAGGCAGGGGGTATTCAATATATAATTTTGTTCTGCAGTTTACTAGGAAATTTAGCCAAATTTTACAGATTTGAGTGGCTAAGATATCAGCCTCCTAAATTTTCAGAAAAATGCATTGAAAGAAGGCAGTCTATGAATCTTTTCCGTATACTGTCTGATAAACTATCTTTCTACCTGTGTAGAGGGATTTCTGTGCCAGTATACACTCAACTACAATAAATATAACATTTATCATAATATCAGAGAGTAATTCTGGTGGATGTAGACATGAAGAAATCTATTCTGTTGAAAGAAGAAATTGTCAGTGCAGCATGAAAGGAGTTCAGGAAGAAAATGTATGTCATTGTAAACACTGCTTTCTGTGAGATTATGTATTGTGTGATCTCCTTCAGACGTGAAAAGACAAGAACAAATGCAACCATGATAATCTACTGAATAACATATCTCTCCTAAAAGTTTTGTATAAATCATCCACTCCTTAGAAATTCTGATAACAATATTCTTCTTTTCCATTATATATATTTTTAAACTATCACAGAAAAATATTGTTTAGATAGAAATCTTATGTTATTTCTTTGAATTACCTTAAAGAAATGCAGAATGCAGGAAGATATATATGAACCTGATGTCTTTGGTCCGTATGAAACTTTTCCATAGCAAATACTATTCTTTCTGAAGATAGGGATGTCTGGTATATGATATGTTCCAGGATTTCTAACAAAAATTTATATAATCATTTTATAAAGGAAGTATTTAACAGCAAAGTGATCATCACCGTTAACATAGTATTATATTACCTAGGTAGTAGTCCTGCACTGGTAGAGGCACTATTTAAGAAGTCTCCTTCTTTTAAAGATACCACATGACTCTCAACAATAAAAAGGCAATCATTAACCAGTAGGATTAACAATGCAAATTGTGAGATGTCTTGTAGGTTAGTTAAGAAATGCTTTTGCTCAACTGGGATAGTAAAACCAGCCTTTTACATTTCACAAAG
Organism: Strigops habroptila; assembly: GCF_004027225.2. Lineage (NCBI taxonomy): Eukaryota > Metazoa > Chordata > Aves > Psittaciformes > Psittacidae > Strigops > Strigops habroptila. Next base: position 84,473,693 of record NC_044302.2, on the reverse strand, counting down.
TGTGAAATACACTAATTATCTCCTTTCTGCTGATACTGAAAAATAAAGCAGGGGCTCAGTTCATCCTCAGCTCTTAAATACATTGTAATTACTCTAACTTCTTAAGCATATATTTTTATTTCAGTTTTTCAGTGACAAACCATAGTCGCAACAACGACAAAATCAGAACTTTTCTTCTGTTGGCTGGACCAAGATCCACATCATTGTGTACAGGATAATTGTGGTCTGTATTTTGTCTAGTTTGTCTTCCAGCATTACCACAATCCGTAAGCCCTAGCAACATTTGTAGAAGGCAACGTTGAATGACCCTGAAGTCATTCTGTGTGAATACATGGGCAGGTGGGAGTTTTGGAGCGTGACATGGCACAGCCATCCCATCCACAAAGCAATTATTTAGGTCTTTGAGTTAAGTAGCAGGCGCAGGTAAGATCTGAATTTCAGCTCTAGAGTTCTTCTAAAATTCCCTGAGATCAAGTTTTTCCATGCTACTGTGTCCACTTAGTGTAGACACAGCACAGGCTCCTTCTGCCTTTTAAACTTCAGTGTAGACGTAGACTCAGTCAAGATAAGAAACTGTTGGTTTCCAAATTCAAAGCATTCAGAATTGTACCTGCGAAACAGAAAAGTTTCACTATCTTGCCACTGAAGTCAGTGGGAAAAATTAAAAAGTTTTTTCTACATGATCAAACATAAATAGGATCATTGCTGTTGCAGCATCTTGAAGCTGAAGAAATGAAATATAATCTTAATTTTTACTTAACACACATACTGAGGCAAACCAGCAATAACTGAGAGGATGTTTAAAAAATACTCAGTAATACTCTCAGAAACTTGGCAGGTTTTTCTTTATGTTTTAAAATAAAAGTAATTAATGTTCAAAAATAAATGCAACCAATTTTCTGAATGAAATTATTTAGCTGTCACGTTCTCCCATCCCAAGTTTTCGAGTTATTCCCTTCATTCTTTGATCTGCTATCTTGTAACTCTCCATAATATGTCTTTTAAAAAAATAAACAAATGCCATAAGCGTGATGAAGAACCTAAGAGTATAGATAACACTTCTTCAACTATTGTGTCTCTGTGGTTTTTTTCAGGAACAAGTGTCTATTCACTCCCAGTGTTCCCTAGACTATCATTAACAATCTTCCATGGAGCAACTGCAATTTCTGGCTCCCTCTGATGGTCCGCTTTGGAATGATATACTCATGACTACCCATTCAGATATATTATTCCATTTATATTTTTTTCATGAGTCATTGTTGAATATGAATATTGTGACTCCATTCCTTTAGTTCCCTTCTCTTTCTTGAGGAAGTGTTTGTGAGACACCTTTTAACTTTGGTATATGACTCTCCAGCCAGCCATTAGCAGATCTCTAATACTTTCTGTTCTTAAAATTGCAAATTAGCATTCTAGGGCTTTCTCTTTCCAGGTTTCCATAGCAACTCTTGTACAGCTTATTCATTAGAAAGAGTTCTGTTTAATTGATCTCCTAATGTATTGCTTAATAGTAACTGTTAAGCAGTCTTTTGTTTCCAGGTCATATTTAGGGTTCACATATTTGCATAAAAGCATTTCATTAGCTGAAACCAATCATTATTAGTAATTTTCTTTTTTTAGTTTAAAATAACTAAACCCTCATTGAGATTTTCTGAATAGCAAATATTTATATCTTACTGAATGGGTTTTCTCTGTGAGCCTGGGTGCTTTGTTTCGCTGAGCAGCAAGAAAATTACAGAGCTTCAAAATGTTAATCAGGGAAGACAAAAAGAAAGTGGCTTTTTTTCCAATTGAAATGTAAATGCACAATGACAATAACTATAGGCCACAGGCAATATTTGATGACAAAGTTGCAATAGATAAATATCATTTAAAAATCACAGTAATGTACTGCCCAAATTGAATACATTGGGATTTTTTCTATTATGCACAAAAACTATTTTCTGACATCTTAGGCTATGGAAGTATAAAACCTCAAAGAAATCATTTTTTGCAATGTGGTGTTGTCCAAAACTCTTCCCACTTAAGTTAGTCGCCTCTGATGAATACTTTCATAGTCAAACATATTAATTAATTTTGTTCTTCATGAGTTGAAAACTGTTTTTTCAGCTTACTGGGGTATATAAACATCAAACATTTCACCTAGTGTCACATGATGAAGTTTAGTCCTGAGCATAGAAAAATTGTATTCATAAAGAACAATCATTTAGATTCTTTCTGGATAATAACTGCTACAGAAAACAAAGCATATAGTTTCAAGCGACTTCTACTTAAGCACCCTAAAAAGACCTAACCTATCAAATTTTCTCAAGCCTGAATGAAGAGTATAGAACTTGCTCCGTATAGCTGGATTCAAGTTACACATACTATGAGCCTGGTTTACACATTCAGGTTAGTTGAATACAGATCTAGATATTATAAAATTACATTTTTCATTTTCTTTTAATAATTTTTCTGCTTTTTCTACCATTTGGAGTTGATAGTTTTCAAGATTTGCTCATAGATATGAGAACTTTAAGTCTTTTTTACTTTTTGGTTCTTTTTAACCCCATATTCTCAAGCACGGAACTTCTAGAAAGACTTTAATTTCATAATAAAGTACTGGTAAAAATTGCTGCTGTTATTGCTGATGTTTAGATATTATTATACAGGTATCCAGAAAGAGAAATAAATGTAATTAACATTTATGATAGATCTTTGTTCACCAACTCACAGCCTCTAGTTAGTTGTATATACTGAAGAGTACATATGAGTACTTCTTGCCCACTGATAATTTTAAAATAGGTAAGAAGCATCTCTAAAGGAAAAGTATGAGCTTTTCAGGAGTTCCAACTATCTTGTACAAATTTTGATCCATTTTCTGCCATTTTGTAAAATGCATGGAGAAAAGCTGTACCAAGTATCTTCCTGAGGAGCTCATTTACAGATGCAGACATAAGGCAGAATAAGTGTGAACTGATACTATTTTGTGTATATATGAAAATAATTTTACAAAATAGTGTTATGGTTTCATATGTTTGCAGGTAAGTTTGTGTCAATAAAACACATTGTTTTACAGTTTTGCATATTTACTGAAATGCCTGCTGATGACTGAGGATCACCTTGCTTTAAAGTCATCAGGGGTATCAAGTAATTATGCTACAAACTCAGGCTCATTACAGTGAATTTTTTAGACTGTTATAGAAGAGGAAGATATTTGTAACATTTCAATGTTTTGAACTACATGGTTTAGATGTATAAAAGTTCATTATTTTTCTGCTAATCATGAAATCACTTATAAAAATTTTTACTACTAGGTAGTATCAATGATGACGGTCTCACCAAAAAAGGATGCTTAATATATTTTTTAAACTACATTCCTTCTCTCCCTTTGATATTTTTTCCTTGTTGTTTGAAAGACTTTGAGTACAGTGTCAGAGTAATAACTTTATAATCTTCAGTGATGCCCACTTGTTCTTAGTTTTAGTAATATGCCATGTGAAGCCAGTTTTACTAGTCGTATACCAGCTACTACAGAACAATCAAACATATTGAACAAACCCAGTAGTCTAGGGGCAGTTATACTTGCTTAATCATGTTTTCCTCTACAAAGAGGCAGAACGTAAGAAAGAAATGAAGCACAAAGGAGCCTAAGATGCAAGCTCTCTTACCGTCTTTTTCCAAATAGTGCTCTTGAGCTACTGATGTGTGTGTACTCTAAGAAGCCTCGGTAATTTCAAGACTTGGTAACTATCTCTTGGCTACAGCAAAAAAGAAATAATCTATGGTGTCAGGTACTGTTCTTTTCTAGTAATTTATTTGCTCTGTGGAGTTCAGCAAAATACTTCCATTTTGGTTTTGGAAAAAAACCAACCAAAACCAAGTGTGAGAAAGAGACAGTGCTAGCATGCATATACTTGGCCATGTCAACTTGTGTGAGTACGGCTGAGACTATTTTGCATAGGACTGATTTTCTTACAAGTGTTAGCAGCAGCAGAACATGGGAGATGATAGCACAAAGATCCAACTTGGCCACCTTTAACAAAATTAATTTTGGAGGCCATGTAGTTGGCACCCTAGTAAAGCTGATGCGCCCTGCTTATCGATAAGGCTGAAGAGCTGAACGCATTACTGCACAGTGCATCACAATGTTTCTCAGACTGAATGTTATTTGTGTCTTTTTAGTTTTTGGCCTTTTTTGTTCTTGGCCAAGTTACTTGTCCTTTTTAGTTCTCCCAGAAATATTTTCCTGCATGCTAGGCTCCACAACTTGAATGACCCTGTGACTCAAGTATAGTATGCAATACATAATTATCATCCATTCTCACTTCACAGAAAATGTGACCCCACTGAACTCCATTGACTGTAGCAACCAGGTCCCTGACTGTAACAGGGGATTAGGCAACAGGCTCACATGTAACCTTATACATAAGAACAATTGAAAGCAGATAAGAGTAGAGTCCCATGGACCATGAATCTTTGGAACAAGAGTTTCAAAAAGAATAAAAAGTCTTATCGGTAATAGGTAGCTGTTCCATACTTCCAGTGAAGCTACCTAGAATTTGATTTTCAGGTAAAGAATCTCCAGTACATCATCTTTTTTTTTTACACCTAGACATTTTTAATACTTTGAACAATTTTTACTTTATTCTATTATTATTATTATTCATTAGAGGTAAATACTTAGTGATTACATGTTGTGCTAGTAATTTTTGCAGTCATCATTTATGCTACTTGACTCTTTCAGCCCTTAAAATATGGAACTCAATAAATAAACCAACTGAAATTGTGAAATCCACCACAAGAGAGGACAATCTGAAATTCAGAGTCTACATCCTCTCATTCTTCCTCCTGTGAATGATATTCTCTCAGCTCACTACACCCTTCACTGTCTTTTTATCCTTTTTTTTCGAGGAGCTAGTCCTAGCCTTGATCCTTCTTTCTGTTAGACAGCACTAAGGCTACTGTTCTAATAAGACTTTCTATTAAGCATCTATTAATCAAACATTTCAGGGTTGCACTATTGTCATGTGTGCCAGTTTGTTGACAATATTTGTCTTCTTCCTTCCTCTTTCAACAGGTCAAAGATTATTATTTCTTCCTGAAAAGGACAGATAAATGTACCTCAAACAGTTTCCATTAGGAACATCATGCTCATTTCTAAGCATTCACAAGGTAAGAATACTGTATATGTATCCTGGAAGATATTAATTCTGTTTAGGCAACTTTTACATCCTATGATAGTGATTGGTGCACCTTCAGTGAGCAGCTTCAGAAGAATGGAAGAAAAAGAAATTGTAGTTGCATGCCTAAAACTAGAGAATATCTGCTAATATATGTTAGAGTAACATTTGCTTTAAATTTGGTCAGACATCAGTTCAAACATTTTTGATACTGCCTTCCTTTTTTATTTTTTTGGCATAGAAAAGATAGGTGAAAAACATGAAAGAACATCAAGAAAACTGCTGCCTTATTATTTTTTTTTTAATGCTGCAGTTTTATAAAAAAAGTTAAATTTATCAGCTGTGGTTATTTTCCAGAATGTCTTTCTAATGATTACCTTAATTGCATTGCTGGCAGAGTATGCAGTTTTTATTAATCAATAAGACAATGATCCTTATAATGAGATTACACAAGCAGCAACTAATCATTATCTCATCATCAATCTCTAAATCTCTTTTCCGTTATTAAAATCCAAAATACTCTGTAGTTTCCTCAACAACCATATTTTACACCTACAGTGTTTGTCACAGCAGAGGTGTTTTCCCTGTCAACTGTGTTTTAATTTCCCTGCTAGCTATATTGTTCTGAGCTGAACTTGGCATGTAAGATGTAATGAGTTAGTACCAGCAACATCCACCATTTCTGCTGACTAGCTTTCCCCGCAGGGGCTATAGATGTTTAAAGCTATATCTATGTCCTGTTACGCAGTGATCCTAGGCTGGGGATGAAAGGAAAAAAGGTGGCTGGAGTTTTCCACTTAGTTGCAGCTGAATTGGTGCAACACAGTGCAAGTGCCCTCAACTAACACCTAACGTGTGAAGAACCTTCCAGAAGCTCAAGCTGTGCATGCCTGTGCAGGGACAGCTAACCCAGCAGGGGCTGTGAGGTTTAAGCCAGCAAGAACAGGGTATTCTCAACCCAGTCCTATAAGTACTGAGGCTGCTGGATGTGTGAGTGTTGCTGGAGTGTGTGAGGGCTAATGGTGAGGTGGGGAAGCCCTGTAGCCTGCATGCTACATGCAGCTGGGACTGCCATGTTGGCCCCAACATTCTCTCCTTGGTTCTGCCATGTATCCCATGGAGCAGGAAGGTTGTGTGGCTCATTAACATCAAATATACTTGTGGCTGACTACTTTGGTATCTGAGCCCATTTAGCTGAGTCCCCAGCTGAAGCATGTTGAGAAGATGATATTCTTTTCAAAGACAAAAGAGATCAGACGTGGTAGATAGTCAAGACAATACACATTACGGGCATAGCTTTTTCTTTTACTTCCACTCTTCCTGTACCTCAGAGACTAATTTAACATCCCAGAAAGACATGTTTCTGATATTTCTGTAAAGCAAACAGAGAAGGAACCTCTTGAGGCAGGAAGATTCTTCTTGCCCAAGGTGAGTACTTGTTTGAGAAGCTGACACTGTGGCCACCTTCTAGGTAGAGCCATAGGAAAAGCAAGCTACTGCATTGCTGGTTTCATTGGACAGTTCTCATGCTCCTACATGTTTTATTATGTTGTACTGTGCAACTTGTTCATTGGAAGCCAAAGCTTAAAGTTAATTGGTAGAGGGTATAAAAGAACACAACTCTAAACCATTAAAGTTTCAAGGGACACCATTGAACTGGGCATTCAAAATACAAATCTATGATTTAAATGAGCTTACTAGCACCGATAATACTAAGAAATTAAGAAAAAAACTAACCCCAAAACCAAAAGATAAAAACCAGGCAAGCAAATGTTGTGTATTCCAGTCCACGATATTAAATTAAGTTACAGTTTTTTCCATCTTTTTTTTGTCTCTTAAAAAAAGAAAACAAGAGGAAGAATTAAGAGCAATATATTTGAAATTCTGTGATATACTATAATCATAGTATAATTATCTAGCTTAGATCTGTTATACTCCCATATACATCATAGAAATAAAAAACCAGTGAGGAAGGTCTGCAGCCACACTCTGCTTTTCCTCTAGGCAAACACGTTCATACTAAAAATGAATTAATGTAACTAGGTCTCCTTAAATGGCTCTTCCTTAAATAGCATCACCATCACCTCTCAAAAGCCTGAATAAATTTTGAAAAAACAATAGACTTATCTATTTCCAGGTCTCACGGGTTTGTATTCTTTCCTCACAAGTTCCAATTTTCCAAATTTAGATTTTTTTAAAAAATCTGGGAGAAATTCTAAACTGATCCTCTGTACTCTTGTCTCAGCTCAACAACCATAAAGTGTTTTGTCCTGTTTCATCACTCTTAGAATCCCTGTTGAAAAAAAACCCCATTCTTCTGTGATAAGTTTCAAGACTCCTTTTATACCTTACCAGGGTTTCTGTCTTCTTCTATAGCCAATTAGCTCTTTATTGTTTTTATCTATGCTAATCTCTATTAATCTGGGATCTTTTCCTGATCTGTTGCTCATGGTCTGTATGTTTCATTCACTTAAACAACCAAGACAATTGCTGCTTCACTCAATGTGAAGAGAACCCAGTGTCTTCTGCTCCCGTGGAGTCAGGTCTGACCGTATGCTGTGAGATTGACGACAAGTTAACTGTTCATTGAGGAGGTAGTGGTACATGTTAACAGCCATCCTGAGCAGGCACAGGTCCAGCATGACCTTCAGGGTAACCTCAGCCAGCTCATTGTAGAGGAGGACTGTGGACAGCTCTTCCTCCACACCAGCAATTACACCATGCCTTGCCTTTATCTATCAGCACAGCATGAAGTTCTCATGTGAACATCACTTTTATTTGACATGGTGAATAGAGCTGTTTCTGTGTAAGAAAATAATATAATAACTTGAAAGACCAAAAGGGGAGAATCTTTGTTATGGATGAGGTATGCATGGTGTGGGTGTGGCTGGGAGTCCTTTCTATGTTAAACTATCCAGAACTCCCACCATTTAAAGGGATGTAACCTGTATTATTCTCTTCTCATAGTGTTAGCTCTCATAAATAGCATTTTAAATGTCACATTACAGACTCAGGTGCCTTTGTCATGGGGGTCATATCGGACCAGCACCTCCCGGTGCAGAATACCTTTTCCATGCTAACTGTATCCTGGGCTGCATCAAAAGAAGCATGATCAGCAGGTCGAAGGAGGTCATCCTGCCCCTCCCCTCTGCTCTTGTGAGACCTCACTTGGAGTACTGCGTACAGTTCTGGTGTCCTCAAAATAAGAAGGACATGGAGCTGTTGGAGCAAGTCCAGAGGAGGTCCAGAAGGCTGATAAAGGAGCTAGAGCCTCTGAGAAGTTGTAAAAGATCTACCCATTCATCTTTACGAATTGACAACCAATGAGAAACCAATGACAGAAATAGTCCCTGCAAGTATGCAGTGGTAACATAAGTCATCAAGGTCATTGGACCAACTTAAAAAGAGGATAAAAATCATATAGAACCAGAAGAAAACATGGAAATGCACGTCCTTCCACCAAAATAATATTCTGGTGGCAAATTTGGTTGAATTAAAATAAAGTTGTAGCTGCAATGAATGATACATTACAAGCAGAGAGAGGTATTTGATTTCTCTCGTTACCATTTGGAACATCACTCCTCTAAACATATTTTCAATTAAAAGTGTCAATCCATTAGAAAGCTAATGGACTGACACTATTCATCCAAGGAAAAGAAAAATAAGAAGTGGCATTAAAATACGCCTTTCTTTTTTTTTTTTTTTTTTTGCAAGTGCAAATGGCTTTGGAGCTTGAAGATAGCTATTCAATGTGTAAATAGTGCCAAAAAGCTCAGTTAATGGGCAGGTAATATAACATCTTTAAAAGAGATTTCTACTTTGATAATTTGTTTTCACTATATATAATTTAACTGAATTTTCTGAGATTGGACCGTGGTTTGCTCCAGGTGAGAGCTTTCCCAGGTGAAAACATTTCCTTTTCTTTAGTGATGAATTTCTGGCCAGTGAGGTCATGTCATCAGCTTAACTCGACAAAGTCCATGTACTGGGCATCTAAAGAAAGATGAGAGTCCTGTCAGGAAGACATAAACAAAACCTGAAGCTATTTCAAAGCGAAGGGAAGTCTGATATGGTACTGAGGAAAGACAGAGAAATTGGTATAATAATTCAGGATTAGGTAGGATGAGCCCTTTTTTTTCCTAGCAAAACTAACAATATTTCAAATGTGATTAGAATAAATTCTTTTATTTCAAGCTTCAAACTACAGACACTGTATTTACCTTCAGGACCCTGTCAACTAAGTATGTTTAATTTGATTGTAGAAGCACAGATTGATGATGGCAAGCCATACATACAATATTATATAAATAAACATTCACAGTGTGACTACCAAGTGTTTACAGATTGCCAAACGTATCCCGGAATATGTCATTCGTATGAACTGTTCTCCACCTCCCTTTTTTAAAGGTTATGTCAAATTTAGTTAACATTTTTTCTCCAAAAAAGTTCACGGACTTGTTTTATGTTGGTCTAACAAAACTATTTCCTCCTTAATAATACTAGTAAAAATGACAATACAGGTTCAATAAATTAAATATTTGACTGAAAATAGGATAGAAAAAACTACAACATTAATGAACAACAAAAACAAAAGCAGAAAGTACAATAGAATTACAATTGAAAACATCCTGCTTTGGTTATTTATATAAAATGTTAACATATTTGATATGGTGCAAATGTTGACATTTCTGCTAAATTTTAATAATTTGTGCTTGTAATATATCTTGAATAATCTTTGAAAAAAGTTCTGTCAGCTACATTTGTGAAAAGAGTTCTGAAAAAAAAGAAAAATCCCAGGAATGGCTTGCCTAGATTATCTGTTTGTTATAAATATACTTCCTGATGTCGTTTTTTGAAATTTGATCACCCTCATCTTATTATTCTACATTCTTAATGTAGAAGCACTTAATACTCAAATATATTGAGATGCACATCAAAAAATCTTGGGCTCATTCCATGAATGGAGATATTTGAGAAGGAGATATTTTTGTATTAAAATACAAACAACATTATGTAAAGGATAAAACAATACAAAAATAATTCACAGTCTAAAGCTATTTACATTCACAGTTTTAGAGTGGCCTTCCAAAGAATATTTTTGTCACCATGCCTATTTAACTCTAAAAAGGATCATGTCACATATCTCTTAAAAAAAAGAAATAAAAAGATTAGAAAAGGCATTTTTAAATTCATGGGACTTTCATATATTCAAATAACATGAAATTTAATTTGCAACACTGTTCTTATGTGAATGAAGAGTAAATCTTTAATGGATAATTGCATATCATTACGACTCAGGGCAGAATTTAGCACTTAAGTATGCTTTCTCAGACACACTGTCCTTAAAAAAGAAGAATGTAATTCCTTTCTACCTGCCTTGTATTCTGATGACAACTCATATGGAAAAATGTATTCTCATCAGCCATCTGTCTTCCTACACTGTTAGGTTAAAACATTTTAATGTTAACACTGATATCTCCATAATGATGAAATAGTTAAAGTGAAAAGTTTTAACCTCCTTCTCTGCCCCTTCATAATTTACGCTATTGTTCAAAAAACATATATTTTTCATGGAGTAATGCATTTAAGAAATAGGTTGTTTGTATAGAAAGTTTTCAAGAGAGATATGAGCTGATAAAAAGGCTTAAAAATGTCTGGCAATTTATCCAAATTAGTCCATAAGGTGGACTAAGAGAAGAAAACAATAGTATAAACTTGGGCAAGAATACTGCGACAGGTAGGATGACAGTGCATTAAACATTTAAACGTTAACAGGAACAGCAATCAAGAGTGCAAATTCCTATGCCACAGGCTAGTCAGCCACCATCCAAAACCACATCTGAAGTAAATTGGGTATTTGGCAAGAATGAATTTGCATTGCTATTTTTCTTTACAAAAAAATAAAGATTGGGAGTGGATTCAAGGGTACATTATACAGCCATGTACAGAAACAAGCAGACATACCTTAAGAATGGCCTCCATGAGTCCACCACAGGTCATGACCAGTGGAGAATGATGAAGAAAGAAAAATAAGAACAGGGTAAGCAAAGAAAAAAATTTCTTTCTTTGAAAAATTGAATTTTTTTACCATCCCAGATTCTTCTAATACAGATTAAATTGCTGTCATCATATTTACCAGTTTTTCATGGACCATTTTTCCGCCACTTTGTCTAATTACTTTTTAAACCCGTTTATAAAAAGTTCTGGCATACAGTGCAATTATGTCAATGTATTCAGTGATACAATGTTTGAGTTTTGTTTGGTTTAAATCTGTTTGCCTGATAATTTCGATTGATGTTCTTGTTTTCCTGTAATGGAAAAGAGAAGTTAATTATTCTCTGTTCACATTCTCTAATTCTATAAATCTCCCTTCTGTCGTTTCTCAATCCTATATAATCTCAGTTTTAAGAGCTTTATGTTTAACCTCTCCATCTAGAAACAACCACACACCACTGATGATGTAGTCATCCTTCTTTGGAACATTTTTTAAATTTATCATGTTATTTTGAGGTTGTGGTACAAGAATTACTGGAAATTGTCGATTCATTGAGCAAATTGATTACTTTTGTTTTACTTCATAATAAGACTTCAAGGAATTTCAGTAGGTTTGCAAAACTTTTTTTTTCCCCTTTTTTCTCCACAAAAGCTTTATTTTCCCTTCGCTATTATAGTAATTATAGAATCCTCATTTGCTTCTATGTAATTCCTCTATGCATTTACTAACCTTATTTTTATGTAATTACTGCTAAAGTGAACTATATAAAACTCAAAATTTCTAGACAGTGTACCTTATACCCTATCTTAAGTTCTTCTGGAAAATGTGTACTTCAGTGAATATCTATCTTGTTGACCTTAGGTAATTCTCATAAACAGTATTTTATAAAACTCAGAGTCAAGTCTTTGTCATTATTCATTCTATGCCTCTGTTTTCAAGCTGACACTTCAACTTCCAACAGGTAGATCCATAAGACTCTTTAAGAAGGAACTTCCTTAAACTAATTAGTAGTGAATACATTTAGATTCTTTTGAAAGATTTTTCTGGATGCATGTCTACTCACATACTCATCACCCTTGTTAGGCTGTGTGCCCCACAGAAGACACAAAACAGAATAGAGTTTTGGAATGTGTTATAAATATCCTCATGTTCAAATGACATAATTATTAGGAGTCCTGACAGGAAAGCAGAAAATTCAGATCCACGAAAGAATTTTGTAATAGAGAGAAGGGGCAGGAAATTATTAACAAAAAAGGAAAGCAGAAAGAGATTTTTTTTCTCCTTTTCAACAGCAAAATATAGATAGTGAAGAAAGCTGGGAAAATAATGTTACTTTTCCACATGCTGATATTAATAGGAAATATTTGTGTTAGAAGTGTTGAGAAAAAATCAACTTTATGTAAAAAAATTGCCCACTTACTTCTGTCAAAGCTGATAGCTATGAAGATTATGAGATACCAATGCAGTAAATGAGAAAAATGTTTCTAACCAGATCAAATAGTAGAAAATAGAAAACAACAACAAAAATGAAGCCTTTAAAACATGTTTTACGAATAAATAATGTTACTACATTGGCTTCAGTACTCTGCAATCTTTGACAGCTTGAAACTAATTAAAAAAAAAAAAAAGTCTAGTTGGGTGGGTTTTCATATCATTTCCGTTTTAAATGGCCATGACTGTAAATTATTTGGTCCAATGACACACAACAAGTCAGCACCAGAGTTGAATGTAGAACCAGCGTCTCACAGTTTCCTAAATAAATAAAAAAAGCTCAAAAGTGAATTTACAATAGGAAGAAAAACATCACTAGCCTATAAACAACCAACTGCACCAAAGCTGGTAGAAATGATAGGCATTGACTGTATGTGTACAGTTTAACTATGAGGTTTTGTGTTATTCATGCTGAATACCACTCCATTCTATCGTGATTTCGTTTGTCCACTGCAACCGATGGTCTATGATGCTGTGCTGTCTAAATGGGGATAGGATAATTTGGCAGTAGATATTCTATAATGGGCTCTACACATGAAGTAATAACCACCTGCATTTATACATATATTCATGAAATATTCCGTGTATATGTCTAAATACAGAAAGTTTGTCTACCTACCTCTAAATAAAGCTCATTATATATATATTTATTAAATGAGAATGCAAACTATCTCAGTGATATATAAACATCTAAAACCCCAGATGTTTAGCCTGAAGAGAGTAAATTACAACTATAGATCCTGGAAAAATCTCTGGTGGGATACTGTAATCTGTTCGGAAACTTGTCATAACCAAGTAGCAAGCTATTTCCTCACAATGTTTAGACCTTGGTTGACCTCGTCATCTGAAATGGTGTGAGCAGCAATCTGTGATCTCAGCATTAGTCTTTATTAATCTGCATGATAAAGGTAACTCAATTGCTTTACAGGTTCTTTGAATATTCATAGATTGTGTAAGGAAGGAAACATTGTGCCTTTTTGTGTTCCATCAGTGTACGATGTCATTGTGTCTTTTTGTGTTCTGTCAGCGTACAATGGATCTGTGATAAAGTATAGCAATTACTCTTAATTAAAAAACTAAGATACAGAAACACTTAGTCTGTTGACTTATTTCTATGTATTTTGAATAACATAATGGCTAACATTATGAAGTTTATTCAAGTAATTTTAAAACAATATGTTGTTTTGGTTTTGGTTTAGTTTTTTGGGTTTGGATTTCGGGTTTTTTTCCTATCTTATGTTCTTTTCTATGACCTTCGAAGTCAAAGTCAAAGACCTTTATCATTTTAAATGCATTATGATTGCAATTTGCCTATTTTTACCTGTTACTTTGGAAGCATGTTCTGGAGGTGACTGACAGAATTTCGTCCAGGAATTTGTGGCATGTCAGTTTCTGAACATGATCCAAAGAGGGAAAAAGACAAAGTCTCTGGAATTTCAGCAGGACTGTTTTATCCTGCTGTACTGTAGCCCTGTGAGATAGAAGTCGCAGCCCAGACACTGGTCTCCAGCCCAAATCAGTGTTTTCCTCCCTTCTTGAATCCTATTCAGAATCCTAAACAAGCTGATTAAACACTTTCCAGTTCTTTTGCTGACACTTTCAGTAACAAGCTGAAACTCCTTGCTGTCTTATTTTTGCCTTTATTTTACTGAGTCTAGAGTTAACCATCCAGCAAGAGATCCGTGCCATTTGATTAGCTTTCACATAAAAGACAATTTTTGATGTATCTTTGTACTGATCATTGATCCCAGTGTAACAGTAAATAGCATTAATAAAGTCACTACAGTCCATATACGCATGGGTAAATCAAGAGTATCTTCTTAGAGACAGTAGAACTAGAATTACAGAGGCACAACTGCCAAAGTATTATGTTATACATACAATTTATTTCCATGTCCACAGATTAGTCATTTGGCAAACCAAGGCCTGCTGCTTCTACATACAATTTTTTACATTGCAGTGCAATGAGACTGGTTGAAAGATATTAAGCCTATTCTGTTTCTTTCTTGGGTTTATGCATTTTCTTCTGTCCTCTCAGTTTGTGTAACATAGCACCATCAGAGATGCCTTTTCTTGCAAAAGTGATAACCATGAAATCTCTCTGTTTAAGACACAGCAAGACACCAATATCAGTAAAAGGATACTTTGTCAGGTAAATGTCTTGAACTTCAGCTTCTACTCTCCATCTCTTTCTCTGATTCTTTCAGTTTCACATTCAGCAGATGGTACCTTTCATTCTACAGCTAAGTTACCAACTATTTAAAGATTTTGCTGTCTATCAATAGTGGAGTCATTCCTTCTGACTGCTGATTTTATTTAATATTCCAGACCTCTGCAGGCTACCCTGTGACTGGGTCCGTAAGAAATCTATCTGTCAACAGGCATAAAACTAACACAAAAGTATATTTTTGAAATCTGTAGATGTAATGATTTCAGGGTCAAACTAAATTCCAGTATAGAGAAGCATATCGACCACTAACTGCACTGGGAATACATCTATTTGATAGGCCTGGATACTACTGCATGTGTATACTACACTTTCAGATGTGTTTGAAAACGCAGAGGAGATTCTGTCCTGCTTCAATATCTGTGCAACTTCGTTGAAATTAAAAGTGTGTAAGGAGTTTAACTTAGGAGTAAATGTAGCCATTTTTTACTCATTATCTCTGATAATTACTACTTTTTTTCATATGAGAATATGGTCACATGAAATATTAATCCATCATCTTTATACTGGGCTAGGTAGGGCTACATATTCTGAGTAGTGACAACCATTCATTCACAGCTAAGATGGTGGTGCCTCAGTTCTAGCATTTAATGATCTTTTCTGACTCTAGTCATCAGCCTACTCTATTGTGGTCATCTAGGATGAAAGAATCAGCTTTATCAGATTACATTGACCATCCCAGGCCCACAGCTACAGCTCCACCCCTAGTAGAAAATGTAGTTCGCTGTGGCCAGGACTGCATTAACGAAAAAATAAAGTATCATGCATTTAAAGAGTATGGCTGTGAAACAGGCTGTAGAAAACAGTGGTCACAGGTTCAGGTTAATTTTTTGTCCAAGCTGGAAAGCTAATGTTTCTCTAATACTGTTCACACATGGTTGGTCTGTAACAAACCACCTAGCCCTTGCAACAGATGTGAGGGTCTCAAACAAATCATTAAGTCAGGAGACTGGCAACCTCTCTCACCTATTTTTATAGTGGGTATCTGATTTATTTACTAAAAACCAGATAACTGTGTTAATCTACATTCTTCTTCTCCAAAATACGTTATACCTAATAAACATATGTATCCTTTCTTTTTTTTTTTTTTTCTTTTTTAAACCCACTGTATTTACTTAAAATACAAATTATTGAGAAAGAAGAGGGCGGGGGAATCAGGATTTCAATTCTTGTTGTTTACATACTGACTCAGTATTTTTTCAAAAAGTTATTTTCCTTTCTCTTTTATTTTTTCATGGCTTTTGATTTACTAAGGGCAAGGTGATTTATAGTAGATTCATGCAGAAAATGTGTAATATAAAAACACTGGCTAAAAAACTTCATATTTTGAAAGAGAGATTAATTTTTTGGACTACATGCATGACCTTGTAAGAACATTTAGAGGCCACAGTAAGTCTTCATATGCTAGCTTTGTATGTACGTGATCAAATGTGCATACACAAAATCCAAACAACTAAAGAAATATGCTCGTATGTTTGTCTATGTGCTCATACAAGCATGCACATGCACACCTATCTGTCTGTCTATCTTGTATTTCCTACTCTTTCTAACAGGATGAAAGGACTAGTCGCAGGGTGCAACTAGTCTAATTCTAGTAAAATGATGGTTTGCTGAAAGCCAGTGTAAAGTTAGAAACCATGCTACATCCTAGAAATGGATACCTGAAACAGAGTATCCATATCAGCTTCTCTCAGAGTTTGGCTCCAATTTCTTCTGTTTTGTTTTGCTACAATACTTAATATTGGACACTCAGGAAACAACAATTCTACTTAGCACAGTCCTTATTCAGGGAAATTTAATCTCCACATTAGCTGTTGATGCTATAATAGGAACGCTGGGATGAACAGTGGTCTTCTGTTCACCTTCTTTCAATACTTCAGCATTTTAACCTTTCCTTTTCCAAAGTCATTTTCTCAAATGTATGAGATGATTAATGAGAGCAGCTTTGCTCTGCATTCAACAATCATGTGTTCTTCTTGCCCATCTGTCCTTGCATAATTACAGTTGTGTTATTCATGCCAATATTTAGGGCTGTGTCAGCACTTCCATTACAAACCCCAATTTTCAGGAGTTTGTAATAAGGCTGGTGTACTTGGCTTTTGGCCATAATTCAAGAATGCTGGAAACCATGCTGGTGAGGGCACTGAATCCAATACATGAGCAGTGATTTGTTTTGGGGTAGGCTCCATATTTGCCAAGAAAGACTGGCTGACAGCAAGTACAAGTGAAGTAAAAAAGATCCAAGTGCCTGATAGTGCAGCTGAGATTCACATATTGTCAGAGAACAGTGCAAGAGCAGGTCCAGCTAAGGAAGAAAGTCTTTCATAAGGCAGCCAAATAATGTTCCAGTTTTGGAAAGAGTCCAGTGAGGAGAAAATAAAAAGAAGAAGGACTGGCAGCAGGGCTGGGTTTGTAGCTCCCTCACTGCCAACTCATTTATTCATGAAGAAATCGCTAACACAGAGCAATGAATACCTATGTACAGTTCTGCAAGGGACAAATTAGTAGGCTATTTAATGAAAAATGTGTCCATTTTCTAAAGTGACTGTTGATTCTGGAAGCAGAGTCTTATAGGATGGATTCAGTTTGATTTTTTTTTTTTTTTCCCATTTGTTAAGAGCTTTCTAAGACCCTTTATACAGCTAATGTTTGTAGCTCATACAACACTTTGACTCTTTAATAACTGGAATCCAAACAACTCCAAGACACAAAGACCACTCCCAATTATACAGGATAACAAAGAATGGGGTAATCCAAATAAAAAACAGATGCATACAATGCAAAACATAGGTAAATACTGTTGTAAGAACATAATTGTTTAGTATTTTTTACTTTCAGAGAAGGAAGTTATGATGTAGAAGCAGAGATGAAAAAAGATGAGATCATTATTAGAATTATCTACAAGATGAATAAACTCCTCCTGGGTAATAAAGACATAAGTTCAAAATATTAAAATATATTCAAATAAAAGAATTTCTAATCTGAAGCGCTCACTGAAAGTTTTTAATGGATACACATAGTTACAGGTTTGACTTTACTCTGGGTAATTAATGTGCAGGTTTTGACTTCATGGCATTGCTGAGGACTGATTACAAATTTGTATCCTGTGAGAGAAGGCAACAACACAAGTCCAAGATAGCAATGGCTACTTACCAGTATACCATATCTTTGGTTGTGTTTTTTTATTTTTTAACCTGTATCTATAAAATTCCTGGGAAACTTGAAAGAGAAATACCCAGTTTCATACACATGCAAAGCAAATTTAGACATGCAAACAAGCTAGCACTGTAAAAAATATGCCCTGAGGTTACCATGTTTCAGCTGCTGCAGTGAATCGATGTTCACTGTTCTTATTCTTACTTTAAGTTATCTAATTGCCTGACATTTGTACAAGCAAACACACAGTTACTGCAATCATCTGTACCATATGATCATCTGTATCTGTTTCTCCGCAAGTCCATCCTGTCATTCATTCTCATGTAGCTTACATATTGTACACCATGAAACTCCTTTAGATTGGAACAGCTTGAGTTCAGCTCACCTGCAATGAATATTTACTTCTACAAAATGAAATTTTTCCCATAATTTCAAATATAAATTAGTTGATTGATAGTCTAGTTTTGTTCAGTCTCTAATGCAGTAAACCCACCAAATGTAAATCTATCAAAACAGACTAAATTTTTTTTTCAAATTATTGAAATAATCAGTAAGTGTTTAGAACCCCCCCTCATAATGGTTTCGCTATAAGGGAGCTCCACATTTATGAAAAAATTTTCATGCTGTACAGTGATTCTGAGAGAACAGAACCAGGGCGTGTAGGAAGAATGGGATAGATGAAAAGGAAATCTTTTCTGACTAGAGCAATGCCTGGAGCAATAAATAAATGGACATGTAACTGTATCAGTGCTGAATACACAGCAACATCTTTGCATTCTTCAGTAAGCTTGGAGCAGCAGCTAATATATTACCCTTCACAGAGAAGTTTAAAAAGCATGTAGCATTCTCTGAATAACAATGGATTGATTCTTTGAACAAGGCTTAAGGCACAGGAAAGTAGGAAGTAGTTTATGCTTCAGAAGACTGGTTTCAGCTTTTCTAGGTTAAATAACTTACAGCTGCAAAGACTCCAGCACCCACTGTTGCTCTCGAGGGAGTCTCGTCACCCTGCAAAATCCTTCCCCCAGTTTGCCCAGAAGCCTGCTGCAGCCCACACCTATTTCCAGGACATGGCACATCCCTCTCAGCCTCTATTGCCTCTATTGCCCTCCATGCCTACCACTGCCATAGAAGGTATTTCTGCTACCTAGATTTTATTTTAGAGAATTTTAGAGAATTCTGAACATTTGCAGAAATCAGAAAAGATCTGAAAATTTCTTCTGTTACAAAATAAAAGTAAATTTTGAGATTGTTGTATTTCTGTGAAATACACCTCTTACTAAACACATTTATAATAGAATTAAGTTACAATTAAAAAACAGGGAGAAAAGCAAGTCTTAAAACAATTTTTGTCATTAGAAGTCTGTGACAAATAAACCCGGTTAATTTATTGTCACGTTTTATCATGTCTTTACAGAGCTTTTATATCATAATAATTTTCAAAAATACTGTAGAGTGCTCCTTATTCAAGTATTTCTTAATCAAATATCACTTTACAACATCTCATAGACATATATGTGGAATGGTTTCCCTTTGCTTTTGGATCAGAGGAGCATACAGCATTATGAAATTAGAGTTTGACCTTTGATTTTTCCTGTCACAAACTGGCAATAGAAATTTTTTTAGTGAACATCTCACCTTTCCCTCTAGAGAATTTCAGCTACGCTATTTGGCCTGGGAGAGGAGTCATAATTTGTACACAGTCTCTTCTTTTATTTTCCTCTGAGGCTGGAGAAGAAATGTTTTCTAAGAAGCTGTCCCACACAAAATCCATTTTAGCCCTTAATTTTGTAAAGGAAATGTGAGAGGATGAATGGGGAAAATTGAAGCACTTGTTGCAACACAAATGAAATTGAAATGAAGAGAAGGCAGGAAACCAGCATTGAGAAAGAGAACTAGCTTTTTTCCCTTTTCAGGCCTGCACGGTTTTGGAGAAAAGAATAGATTTTAATATAAATCACGCAACTTTGTCATGTTGCTATATTTTTTATTCCATTACTGTATAGTTGGTGCAGTCTAAATGGTTCTTTATTAAACCACTGAATGGAAAAAATAGCAAATTGAAAATGTCAATTTACTATTCCAGCATACTAGTGAATACAACTATGACAAAGAGTTGTGATTTAAGTATTTATTTTGTATTTTTTTGTATTTTTTTGTTTTGTTTTGTTTTGGGTTGGGTTGGGTTGGGTTGGGTTGGGTTGGTTTTTCTCAGCTGCTTTACTTAGACATACATGTGTTGAGTAACACTCTGTTTGATAAAAACCAAAAAACGCCCATGGGTGGGACCAGACCTTGGGAATGAAATAAAATTAAATTAAATTTTGAGAACAAACATTAATAACAGACTACAATGTATTGCTATTACATGTTGAAAATAAAAAGGTAATAATAGCTTCTCATGGAAATTTTTATTGCAACTATGAAAAATTTTTTTTGTCTTGGCCATGACAAAATGACACTTTACCAAATGAAAAAAATCCAGGACTTTCCATATATTACTGTTCCCGTGCCATTTTAATTGTCTTGCAGTATTCTTTGGAATAAGAACATTGTATCTAAGTAAACTGTTCTTATAACAGCTGAAAAAGTTATCTGGTGTGTCCATGAATACACTAATAAAGCTGAGTTCTATATTTTGAGATGAATCTCTGGATATGTCATGATGGTATTTGGCATTCCACAGAGGATGTGTATCCCCAGCTATTTTAGCACCTCTGTTCTGAACCTTATTTCACGTGAATTAATGCCTAATGCCTTCTAAAGTGCTGTCCCAGTAGCCAGCATTACCAGAGTTTGCTATGCATTGGGCAGGCTGTTACACAACACAGAATACACTCATTGATAAATGTAGAGTGACTGTAGACTCACTCTGGTTTAAAGCGCTACTTTCCTGTTTACACTCAGAGCACCAGAACATCAGAATATCATCGGGTGTGATTTTCAGGCATATTGGCTGTCTCCCGCCAACAGCACTGTTTCAGTAGCAAAGTAGGGAATGTGTGAATGGTTCTTCTCTTAGTTTTGAACTGATTAAGCTCTTTTATTCTTTTAATGTTAGTAACTAAAATACATTATATGTAAGAAAAACATTATGCCTAAAAGAATAAATCCTATCTAAATGTATCATGAATAAGGAATACTTCTCCAACATCCACCTTTGTTTTTCTTTGTCTTTAGGAACATCTTATATTGCTGGCGATGGTATCTGTCTTTTCATCTGGATAACTGAGAGCATAGTTATGATTTGATGAGCATAGTTATAATTTGATGAAGAAGGTGTCACACACATGCACGCATATTCTTGTCTTATAATAGTTCATTTTATGTGCTTGCACATAAAATTGAACAGATTCTGAATTTAACGACCTTGGTTTCAGAACACTGATGCAAATTTAGTACCCTTTAGTCTACGATCTCTAAGCATGTTTTGCTAAACAGTTGAATTGGCAGAAATGATGGAAATCCTGTTATCTCTCCAGAACTGCTTTGAATGAAGCTTGAAATTAGTCTTTATTGTTACTGCTGAATAGCTGAAATCCTTCTATAAAGACTGTTTGCAATATGGAATAAGGAGTAGAAAGACTTACTACTTGTTGTTCAGGTTCTTTAAAACAAGTTGTGCTGCCATGAATGCCTTGTGTTATAAGAAAATACAGAGACTGCCTGCGTAACTACTGCTTAGTGTCCACTACTGAACCATTTGAGGAATGACAGAGTAAAAGGAATACATTAGGGAAAACCAAACGACTAACATAATACTTTGAGCAGCAATAAGTACACATACAAACCACATTGTGAAACACTATTTTCACAGTTTTGATTTGCAATGGAAGAGTCTTTGTACAGAAGTTTGGTTCTATTTAACTAGAACATTAAGAGGTTTTTTTAAAGTATATTTTGAACAAAAGAGAAAGTTTTGAGTAAGAGGAAATGTTTTTTACCTGAAATAAATACACAAATAACCTTACTTGACATAACAATTATCACTTATGCTCCTGTTATGTGAGGCCCTCCCTCCAAGAAAAGAA
Organism: Strigops habroptila; assembly: GCF_004027225.2. Taxonomy (NCBI): domain Eukaryota; kingdom Metazoa; phylum Chordata; class Aves; order Psittaciformes; family Psittacidae; genus Strigops; species Strigops habroptila. Next base: position 84,451,631 of record NC_044302.2, on the reverse strand, counting down.
ATCACAGTGATACTCAGTAAGATGTAATTGACCTATTTGCCTTTTTTTTTTTCCCATGAGACTGGGTATACTGCAGATTCTTTGACTGTTTGATACTGTTACTCATACTGATGACAAAGTCGAACTGAACGCACTTCACTTTTGGGCCAAGAGGGTGGTATTCTTTCACATTCAGCAGCATAGCACCAGGACATGTTTGTTGGTTGGCTTCTCAATCAGTCAGAAAAGCTGAGCCATTGTAAGTGAAGTTATTAAAACTTCTGGTAGCCTTGTTCTGGAAAATTCCATTTTTATAGATATTGGATACAACCATGAATCAGTAGCCTATGTTCAGAGACTTACATTGAATGGGATCTCTAATGCCAAAGAGGGCTTCGGCTTGACAGCAAGAATACAGCTGCTCAAATATAAATGATCACTATGGACCATTAGTGAAAATAACCTGATTTTATTTTACTAGCTGCTGTAAATATTTACTTTGACAACTTGCGTTATTGAACTATGAGGATACAGTTTTGTGTACGATACGACTGAAGGTCAATGCTTGTTTAATAAACTCTAAATAAAGAATTATGTGATACATTGTACACATTTCACATCCAGTGATGTATTAGTGCACCATTGCACTCTGTATAATCAGCTCAAATTACTTCCTTTACGGAGATAGAAATTGTTTCACTTGCATTTTTTTGTTATCAATTTAAATGCACTGTTGGTTAAATGCCAGCAATCCAGCAAACATTTAAGGTGAATATTATATGAGATCTATTGAATTTTGTAATTTTTAATGTCTTAAGGATAAAAGAGAGATAAACAGCTCAGCTTATATTGAAAGATATTTTTTAAATAATTACCTGTTGATACTACAGTAAAATTCAATGCCAGAATTGTTAAAGAGTCATAATTGAAATGCTGATACAACTTTAATGTTTTTCTCATTATGACTGTTGTATTTTTTTTCTTGCTTATTTATTCTGCTGAATATCATCGAATGTGGACCATTTCACTAAAGAGTGCAAAACACACACAAAAATATATAAAAGCCACTGAACAAACCAACTTTGACTGAATGTTTGAAGATGGATAGGAAATAGGGCCTCTGATTTGCATGGCTAGATATAGACAGGAGTATAGGGCTAAATACAATTTCCTTCAATGTTGAATTGTACTGCCTGTTTGCTTAATGTTATTAGAATTTGGGCTACTGTAAAAGGAGATGTGAAGATATTAAAATGTCCACTCCAGCAGTCTGCTCTGGGTTATTAATTGGCTTATGAATCAATCTCTGGCTCCCAAAGCAGTGCCTGAATTTTCAAAATCTTGCTAGAACTATTTTATTCCTCACTGGCACAGATCCCTGAGTGTCCTTGCATTTGCATCTCCTGCTTTAAGGGACTGTGTTCATTTTTATTTCGCTTGTTCAAATCTTTCCTTTTCCTATGTTTTTTTGTTTTAAATGCAGATTTGTTTAAAACTAATTTAGTTTGAATTATCACTCATGATGAGTCAGGACAAGTAAAAGATTGTCCTTGCTTTACTGTGAATTCATAGTAATGAATTCATAACAAATGAATGTGTACAGGAAAATATAAGTATGGTGTTCATAGGGTGGGAAATGTAACTTTGTTCTTTGAATTTTTTTTTTTTTGGTATTTCAATAAAGTGGAACCTATGTTGTCTGCGTGTGAGTCCAATTACTTGTCAACATTACCATTGAATTATTATCTTTCAATTAGCCTAAGCTTGCAGGAAGACTGTTGGGATGTGAAGTAACAGAGAAAAGTTTGAAATATTTGGGGCTGTAACTTCAGTCAATGTTTCTTTCATGGAACACCTCTCTCTGTTTACATCACAGACAGGAGGTGTTTACAAAGAGTCAACTAAGCTAACTGCAGTCGAGGCAACTTAGATACTTACGTTAAGTAGTTTTCTGCAGCTGGAGTCAATGATCAAGTTTTCCAAGAAAATCAGAAAGTTTAGGACCAGTTTTTAATGGCAATATCTATCACAGGCTCCTTCTTATCTTGTTCAATTCTTCAGTTATTAGCCCAGACCTCAAGTAGCAAGCCACCATTATAATTCACTCAGTGGTCAAGAAAACTGCACCTGTTTATGCCACTTGAGGACTGGACAGCTGTATTTATCCTGTAGTATTTATCACACTCCATTAAGATAAAAATGTCTTGTCAACTCTAACTTAATAGAAAGTAATTATGAGATATATATCCAGGCTAGATGTGGTTCTGGACAACCTGATCTAGTTGAAGATGTCTCTGCTTATTGCACGGGAGTCGGACTAGACGACCTTTGAAGGTGCCTTCTAGCCCAAACTATTCAATGATTCTATGGTTCTATGATTCTGATTCTATATGAACACAGGTTTTCCATGTGACTAGTAAAAAGTCATGGTGATGTACTATTAGTAAAAATTGTTTACAATATTAACTGAGTATGCTTATAACAGTTGCTAACTAAGAAATATTTACATATTTAGAAAGGTATCATACTTTTAAAACATGTTTCTGGCAGCCATATGCAGGGGCAGGGATATGACACTTGAAAGACTGCAACAGCACCAGAATTTCTTTAAGGAACAGTAGAAGTCTATTTCTTCCCTCCACCTTTCAAAACACCATGAGACAGAGTGTGTTTCCCTGAAGCTTGAAGAAAATGAACAAATGCAACTTCTCTGTAAGAAGTCTGAATCACTTATAGCTAACCCAGGAGTTTTTCATAAGAGTACAATTGAACAGATGCTGAATACTTTGTGATACTACATGAAGGCAGGGCCTCTTCAGTCTATTCACCTCTGCCTCTGTATCTATTCTCTGGCCTTGAGGTCTCTAAAATCTGCGTATGTCTTTAGCTTTTTTTATGTGTGTGTGTGTGTGTGCGACCCCATGGATCATTGACTGTTTACTATAGCGCTGATGCATCCTGAAGAGATGTAGGGCCTGAGATGTTTTATCTCTTGTCAGAGCTTGCTTCAATTAAATTAATGGATCCATTCAACTCCCTTTTTCCTCTTTCAGCTGCATCACTGCCGAATACATTAAAAAGATCTTAAGTCTCAAGATGGTACATCATGGCATTAGCCAGGGCACTCATTTCCCTCTGTCTTCTTTTTCTGTAAATCAAATAATTAAGGAGATCTCTACCCCAATAGAGCACTTCATCAATATTTTGTAACAATAGAAAAAAAGATGTGCTTTTTGCTCTTGCAGGAGCTTTTATTACCATCTGTGTAGGATTCGGTGGGCAAATGTTGTAATTCTAAAATGGCAAAATATTGACTATTTTCTTCAATTTACTTTTAATTTCTGAGGAAAATTATTCTAAAGGCTTAGGTACTCTCCCCTTCTATATTAAAGATGGGTGCTGTTTGAAGTTTAGACTTGTAATAAAATTTACTTGAAATTTAGTTATTTGTACCATATGTAGTTGCAAAGGATTATATAATTGTCATAATTTAATGTTCAGTATTTTAATTCAATTAATAAAAAATAATTATACTACGTATAATGTCAGCAATTCTGTTTCCTTTAAGAATTGTTATTTACTGTGATACCATTAACCCCTTGATTGTAAAAGGAAGAAAAAAAGATTAAAAGTATCTAATTTAAGAGTTTCATACTTAAAATACAATAGACAATATATTATAACACAGACAGAGGTGCAGAAAAATTTAATAATTTGCCTAAGACTAAATATCAGGTTTGCAGCAGACCAGGTGTTAGCTTTCATTCCTATCGTTCTACTCTTAATCATTTTGTTCTTTTCTTAAAGAAAATTTTAGTTCAAAAAAATTAAACAGTCTTTATGATTCAGCTGTTGAAGTGGCACTGATTATTTGGTTGAATACCAGGCTTCTTACTAAGAATCACACACTGATTTGTAATTACTTTTTGCCTTAGGTTTTGAAAAAGGAATATAGTAATTTTAATTTAATGATTTGGCTGCCAGCAGCATGTTGGATGTATAGAGATCATTTGACTACAATGAGAAAGAAAGAGTCAAATACAGTCTTACTGAGTTGTTAAAATATAATAGCAATTTTTACTGGAATGACAATTTTGTTACTTTATAATTAGAAAAATACTTTTTCATGAAAAGTACAAATATACAGTACTGGCCTTCAAATGAAGTGTATGAAATATCACTACATTGCTGTTGTAAAAATAGTCTGTTCCTGCAGGATAGACATGACTGAAAATGCACATAAAATCAATAATGTCCTGTCTGCACACTGTTCCTTGCAGGAGGAGAGGTCTTACAGACAAGAATCTCTGAGCTACGCAGCAAGCAATCTCTATACAGCATTAGTAGCACAATTTTTCCAGACATTCATTTTTCATCACATGATAACTTTGGCTGTGTATGCACCAACAAAGGCATCCTTCCCAGAGAATGATCTCTGGCCTGCAAGACAGGTGTGCAAGGTGGCTCAACTCCAATCTGTTCAGGGTGAGCCTAAATCAAATCCATAGAGCAGCTGACCAACATCTATGGATTTCATGTGTTGCTTCTGACTACTATATGCATGTACATCCACAACCATGTGTAGTTTTCAGCTTAAACCAACTGAATGCGAAAAGACACAGCAGCCTCTTGCAAAACTATTTTTCAACAGGCAACTAAAATTGTTCGTGCTCCAGCACAGCCTGGTGCAGGTTCAGGGCTTTTGAGGACGGTGACTTTGGGGATTGCTTGAAAGAACTGCTAAAGGAGCCAAACCTGATGCAATTCTGTCTGTACTGCTCAATATCAAAAGCAAACTATAGCCAAGATGAAACAATATATATCTTTCAGCCTTTATAGGTCTAAAATCCTTAAAATATCTGCTTTTAATGTCCCACCTTGGCTTTTTTTTTTTTTTTGAGAGAACTCAGTGTAGGAAGAGAACTTGATGGGTTTAATGATATAGTGCTGTGTTTACAGCTACAACTGGTGCTTGTGCTTTGTGTGTGGTGTAGCACTTGGCTGGTGCTGCTAAATATTAATACTGTGAGCACAGTATTACATCTAGAAGTCAGAAAAGAGTCAATTACTGTCATGACCTTTTTGGCTTAGTTTGTTTTGTCTTTGGAGGCAAAATCTTCTAAGACAGACAGACATGAAGTCCTTCCAACATACAGAACTTCAGACCCTCGTTAACACATACGAGTACAAACTCAAGGAGCCCAAAACAGTCAGTGTGTCTGTTTGAAATGGTCACCAAAACAGTCTCTAGCACAAAAGTAGTACCTCTAAAACTTGGTATTGCCTTCAACTGGCTTAGACACATTTAGGACATCACCAAAAAATCCCAAGAATATAGATGCTGGAATCTACTCTTTCAGTGTTGTACAGTTTTACTGGAAGCTGTGTGCTAGTTGTAAGGGACTTATAGGGATAAACAAAAAGTTTCCATTTTTTTTCCTCTCATTTTAATAAGCTCATTGCTAGTGTCCTTGTGGTAAGAAGCTTGAAAAATGTGACCAAACGGCCTCTTAAAGATTTAAAAATACAGAGAGGAGTTAAAAGAAAATCAGGATGCTTTATTATTTTAAATATTTCAACGTGGGAGCCAGGCCTGTGATTTAGGATATGACTCATTATCTTTGGATGAGGGTTTTTTTTATTGTGTGTGTGTGTGTTTTTAGCATGTCTGGGTTTTTCCAGCTTTTACAAAATTTAGTTCTCCCTGCCATCAGAACTAAGGTTACCATATAGAAGACCATCAATTGGTGACAAAACTACTCACTCTTTCATGTGGACTGTGTTAATAACTTTAACCAGAAAAGTAAATCCAGGATTGTGAGGCATGGGCTAAGCCAAAATTTAAATGGCATTCCTGAAACGACAGAGCCCAGTGTGTGCTTTATCAAAAGCACTGTGTGTTTCCTGATGCTGTTTGCCTTGGAGATGTATGCGGCAGTGCTGGATTGCTGCCCTGTTCTCATTCCTACCTTGTGCCAATGGCTGATTCACCATGTACTTGTTCTCCTTGGCAGCCATTTCCAGAAGTGTTGCTTGTTTCCAGGAGCGCAAAGGCTGCTGGAAACTTACTTGTTGCTGTTGCACATTTTAGAATTTTGTAGAATTGCTAACACTAATAAAGAAAAGCAGGGAGGGGAAAATACTGAAATAATGACCTGGATTTATAAACAGATCTCGGGTTTGTATCTTTCTTTGGGGTAGTTGTCCCTCCAAACTAATTTTTACCTTTTCATCCTTTCACTTATTTTCTTTGTAAATAGACTTTTCTCCAGCAGTTTGTTAGCAAAACCATCTGCATTGCTAGTTTATTTTATGAAAATCTTAGTACTGTACCATGTAAATAATGCTATATCTCTAAGATTTAGTGCGTGTGTAAAGAAATACTCGGTGGTTGATATCCTCTTATTCTGCTCCTGACACTATTGATTTGTTAACTACCTAAACAAGACTGACATCCTACAAAAACGTTAAAGATTGATTTGCAGGATTGGTTTATTATTCTTGGATGACTTCTATCACCTAAAAATACCTGTACAGACTCCTACACAGATAGATTCTCCAGTAATTCATTGCTCAATAGACTGTCTTCCTCATTTGCTTTCTACTATTCCATTCCTAAAAAAACAATTGAAACTTAATTCCGCTTCCAAATTCCTTGAGACCACAAAACTAATACCAAGAAATTTGTCAACCACTGAAGGCATGTGGCATAAGTGCAGTACACTGAGGTCTTGTCTTGCTTTGTACAAGTTTAATATTGGTCTATAGAAGGCCTTAGAAACATCATAAAAAGATGTTTCTTTTAATGGAAGTGGAATTAACTTTGTTTATTTGTTTTTCTGGCTCATTCAAAGGCAGTTAACAAGTTCCAAATGTGGAGTAATGACTGAAAGACATTTTAGCCTCCAAATAGAGGTCTGTGTCAAGGAATCACAGAAGTATCACTGACAAAACAGTTTATAACATTATCATGTAAGGTGCTAAGTTTTTTGTGAGTTTCAGTCCTGAAGGGATTTATAAAAAGCAATTCTAAACCAGTAGTTCCTGAAGTATAACTTCAGAATGTTACTGTGGCTTGTGATCTTATACTTAGTGTAAATCATTTACTTGTGTAAAAAGTTTTGCTTCAGGTTTATTTTAAAAAATCATAAAGATGTTGGAGGCACAAACAATATGGAGTGTTATAGTTGTATCTCTATATGTTCATGTTCATTTAAATACTTTTTTTTTGTGGGTTTCCACACAACTGTTTACCATTTGTATTGTCATAATCTATTAAGCTGATAAGTTTTTGAAAACATGGGTTACCTTTTTTTTTAGGCCTGTGTTTTGTAAATAATTCCTGACTATATGTAACTTCTCTCATACAGAGAAACTATACCTAACATTAACAAACTATACATGAACACATGCGAAATTACCAGTGATTTACTGTACAGATGGTGTGTGATAATGTCAAGCTTTTAAGTTGTTTCATTTGTTATACAAATAAGCAGTGTAACAGCCACTTAAATCAGCTGAGTATCTGGCCCAGTTTCTGGCCCAGCTTCCGCAGTTACTAGATGAAACACTAATCAGGATTGTGCTGTCACTTTGGAGCTGACACTCTGCTTAAGAACCATTTGCCTAAACTTAGTGCTTGCCCACTGGCACTGCTGTGGAGTACCCAAAATATGCATAAGAGACTGTTAGGTACACCACTGTCCTTTCATGTTTACTGCAAAAGCATAAGCACTATACAACTGTGTGCCTACTCAAAAGAACTTGCTGTCTCATTGCTATTTGCTTGCCCTTTTCTTGAGCTATTCAAGAAAACTGGGCTATCAGTGAGACTTCAGTTTTGGACATGCTAAATCTGTCCCGGAACCTTGATGTTCTTGTTTGATATAATTTTACATCATAAATTTGGTACCACCCTATAACTCCCCTTACCTCCAAATACAAATAGCTACTTCTTTCCTTACATTCTTTTGAGCTTTTCTTTCAGTCTCCATAATTAGTGCAAAAGCAGATTCTTTGGGTACTGGGTGAGAAAATAAAATATGTTGTTCTCCCACGTGGTTAAGACACAGCTTCATATTGCAGCGTAGGTAGGAACTCTGTGTCCAGCAAGAGCAAAAGTCCGAGTAGCTGCAAGAAGTGACTGTACAAACAAAAAGCCACAGTTACAGCTCTGTGGAGAGTGCAAGGTCTGAGATCTTAATGTGCTACAGAATTATTGTGGTGGCAGACCTAGTGTGAACACATCTCTTTTTAGGACAGGTAGATCCTTTTTCATTCCTGATACACAGAATTTGCACTCAGGGCTGTGCCGGTTCACCTCAATGCAAATAATAGATAATAAGAAACTAGACGGCTTGAACTGTGCTTTAACCATGCGGGGTCACCTAGCTGTAATGGGATCCCTTGCTGTAGCTTTATTTGTGATGTAGAAAGCATTAGGATAGAAAAATTCAACGGATCTGGAGTAAGGCATTTACAGCTGTGCATATCTGGCACACAGGTTTTTGTGGGTTTTTTGACTGCTTGCCAATATCAAAGCAGGATTTATTAGAGGATCCACATAGCTGTTTCACAGAAAAATGACGTATCTTCTGGCACTAGTAATAATGGTCCTCTCTCCCATACTAGGCTCTGTGTTTGGGCTACAGCCACTACTTCTTTCCTGCAGACCGAGACAGTATCAAGTTATCTACCCTTTCAACAACTCAGTGCTAGAGGTATTGAATTAGAATGAGGTAGGTACAGGTGGCAGCAGCTGCTAAAATATAGGATTTTTTAAGCTTGTACTGGCTCTAATCTGTCTTTTTTGGTTGTTTTATTCAAGTAGTGTCCTGATGATAGCATTTCATTGAATTGCAGAAGGATATTTTCTAGAGGTTTTTTTGTTTTTGTTTTTGTTTTTTGTTTTTTTTAAATTATTATTGTTATTTTTATTATTTATTTACTTCCTAGTAAGGACTGGGTAGCCTTCCACTATCAGGAATTTGTAACCTTGTTGGCAAAGCCTGTTAATCTTTAAAAATCGAAATGTATAGCATTCTGAAGCAAAAAAAAGAAAAGCAAAAAGCAAACTACTAGTATTTTAAAATTAACCTAGGCCTTTTAATGAAAGAGGGATTTAAAAAAGCAAGTATGATGCAAAGAGAAGCTTATTATACATGAAATAAAAGCAAACTAAAACAGGCTGAGAGGAGGGCATTCTGACAGTCCTGCTGGGGCAAGTCCTTTTGAAAAGAACTGTAGGAAAATCAGGTGATATACAGACATACATTACCAATAGGACACTTTTCTTGGGTGTTGGTAGCTGTTATGTATTGGACAAGTACATAGAAATCTCAAGTACAAAATACAATAGTAAAAGCATCGTTTCTGCCTCTTTTCTTCTGAACTGTGTGTATATGCAGTCCAATCTCGGTAGTCAAATACTGGCTTTGAAGCTCAAAAACTAGGTAAGAGTTTGACTAGATATTTGAGGAATGGAAATTTAAGCATATGAAGGAACTTAATAATCCTCACACAACATTTATGAAAGCAAAGTTACTAAGTCTGGAAGGTTAGTAACAGAGACTCAGTTCTGGACTGTCAGTTTGGTATCTTAGACAATATGGCACCAGCTTCTTTCTGCTATCCATCCAGTACCAATGTGCCAGGTGTAATGACTAGTAATGTGAAACCTAGTAAACTTATTGGTGGATAAAGATACTTCTCAGTCAAGATATATGAATACTGTAGTCGTAATAGTTTCAAGACAGGACACAGCCTTAGCAGACAAACTATAACCAAAAGCTTTTCTCATCTTCACTTTTTGTTGTTGCATGAAAATAAACATCTTTAAGCAAAGAGGACTTTTTACTTTTGGAGCTATAGCTGTCATGTTAAAGACTGATGAGGCTGTTCAGCACATATGTGGGATAATTTCTTGCGGTACTTTAGCATTTGACTAGCCAGGTTGTTTAACCTAAATGCCTGCAGGTTTTTGTTACACCTATGATCCTGCAAAGGGAAACACATTTGTAATTATTTAATCATTATATACAGTTTAGCTATGATAGATAGGGAGGAGAGAAAAAAAATCATCTTTTCTCAGGCAAGTACCCATCATTACACAGAAACAGTTAGTAGGTGAAATAGTTAAAGCTGCTTTTAATAAATTAATGTACCCTAGCACTATTACAACTAATTTTGTTGTTGCACATATTCTAGGCCCAAAGAATGAAAAGCCTGACCGTTACATTTATGTAAGGTCTGATGCTGGATCCCATTACAAAATTCCTTTGAGAGGCGCAGAAATCCTTGAAGAAAATTAACAACTTCTGCTGTTTTACCTTAATGGATCAAAAGGAAATACATTTTATACAAAACGTTTCTGAATGTTGCAAAGTATAGGGGATGGCGTGGAAAAATACTCCTTAGGACTGAAAGTATAAGGGTCTTAATCCAATGGTAATTGACAACAGAAACATTATATTTTCTAAACAGAGCATCTATTCAGATTGCCTGGTGTGAAACAGCATCCCATACTGGCCTGGTTTTACATGTTAAGTAACTAATCTTGGTTCAGTGGTGACAGGTGCAGACCTTATGGCTTTCACTGGCGGCTCAATCTGAAATGATGGAAGAATGTTACTTCATTTGTCACTCAGAAATTAATATGCTGAATCTCTGCTTCATTCTACTTTTTTATCACTTATTATTTAATGAATTTATTAACTGGCTGAAAAACAATAGGCAGATACCTTTAGTATCTACTTAACACCTAGTTTAGAATCTAGAAGTATCTAGCTTACTTCTCAAAATTGGCATTAGAAGTATTTGCAAAGCTGATGCCCAGAATCCTATAGGAAAAACTTCAGTAACAGTAGGAGCTCTGAAAAGTAAGTGAATGCAATGCTTACATTCAACTTTTCCATTGTAACTGTTAAAAAAAAAAAACAAAACAGAACTATATTTTGTTTTTCTTTAGGTTTTTTTTTTCTTTTTTTTTTTTTTTCCTTTTTTCCTTTATTTCAGAAAAGGAGGGCTTAAGACTGCTCTTGCACTCTAGAACTTACCTGCTGCTGCTTCTGCTACTGTTTCTCTGATTATTCCCTGATGTTATTCACTGTGTTTCTGGAGAGGGCAGGAAGATCATCAGGAGCATGCAGAGAGGTTAACAACAACAGGTATAGTAACAGGCAATGAACTCCTGTTGCTTATTTTAGGGGGACATTGATAGAAGGGGATGAACAGACAGACAGAACATGAACACATAGAATCAAGTCCTGCCTATGTTGAGAACACCAGGAGATGAGGCAACTTTAGAACTCCTTGTTATATTTGGCATTCATATCCATGAAACCCATCAGAGGAACATAAAATTGTGTCAGGTATGCCTTTTTCAGAGAAAACACTGCTGGGTGGAAGCACTTTTCCTGTTTCGTATATTTTTAATCTCTACTCCCATAGCTCAGAGAACATTGTGGCTGTTCATGCACTTCAGAACCTGGAAAGAAGGGAACAAAAGTCGTCTCTCTTCCTGACCCAAAATCTTATCACCCAACCTGCAGTGTCATTCCGGATCATACATGACCCTTACTCAGAATTTTTGACTAAACACACATCACTTTCCATAAAGTATCTAAAAGTTCACTGGAAGAGGAAAAACATCTGGAGAGAGAAAATCTGTGATTTGAGAACCTGTCAGCATCATTGCTTCAGAGAGCATTTGTGTCTTTTATACCATGTGGAGCAACTTGAGCTGTAACTGCTAAGAAGCCTCTTTCCCTGTCTGTTTGTAGACTAAACTAGTTCCAGCTCAATAGAAAGATCTGCTGGAGATTTAAAGTCATTAGCAAGGGTAACCAGGATGAATATGTCTTTGCAGAACTCCTACAGGAATTCTCAGGGGACCTTCATATGGCTCAACACAAATTCCACTCCAACCCTTCTCTGCTACCTCCTGCACTATGCCCACAGTGGCTAAGAGCAACCTGTGTTTTTTGGTAGCACCTGATTCTTTTCCATTACAATCTTTTTTCCATTGATTCAGTACTTATCTGAGTAGAGAGCTAATATTATTGTCTCAAGCCAAGTGCAACATAAGCAGTGAATGCACATGTTTCCTAAATACACAACATCTCAGCTCTTCTTCCAGGAGCTCCTTACTAGTCTGTGATGGAAACTGCGGAAAATCACTCATAATTTAGAGTTTCTGCTATCTCAGCTTTTCATATAGGCATGCAAACTTCTGCGACATTGCCAGACAGATCAAGCCTAGATTAACAAGATAGGGAAGCAATAGGGTTTAACAGGTTTTAAACCTGTCCCAATCCTTTTGAATTCTTGAATTTTCTCATTATAGATTTGAATTATTTTTCAAATCAAGGTTTTCATATGACTTTTACATTAAGCTAATAAATAACTTTTTTTTTTTTCCCCCACAAAAATCAAAAGTACTGAAATTTTTCTTCTTGATACCCCACAGGTGGACTGGCAGGCCCTCTGTGTTCAAAGATAGGCTTTTTGTTTTAATTTCGGAACTCATTGTGATCTCTCATTTAAATTCATGAGCCTTTATGCTATGTATGTCTGCGATTCTCACTTTTAATGACTCAGCAATTCACAAACATACAAGTATTTATCCAATACAATTATTCTATTAGGTATAATTTCTGTTCTAGAAGAAACAGAAAAGATAAATCAGTGTCAAATTCAAGACTTCAACCAGATTTCCAGGTTCTGCCTCCAGTGTTTGGTTTTAAACACATCAGAAATTATGTTACACACAGTAAGGTAGAACCTAACAGGCACAAATATGTGAAATTCAGGATATTTATGGCAAAAATACGTAATACACAACAGTTTAATATTTAATTTGGAATGCAATCTACTACCCACTGAAGTCAGAGAAAATTAAATAATCCCTTCTATCAGACTTCAGTGGAAAAATCAAGAGATGAAGAGTCCATCACTCTTGTGATTTTTTCAATGGCTTACGTCTTTTTTACCCTCATGGTTTTCTTTGTACTTTACATGTCTGGTTTCAGCTTCCAGCAACTGGCTTTTATTGTTGTTCTACCAGCTAGATTAAGATATCGCTAATATTTGGTTTCCACCCTGTAATTAAGCTACCATTCAAAGTTCTTTCTGATAAGCTAAACAGACTGAGCTTTCAGAGTCCTTCTCTTCCACAGGATCTTCTCTGGTAAATAATCTGTTCTGTATCCTCTCTAACATTTCAAAATCTTTTCACAATGTGACATCAGCCTAGAAAGAACATGAAATGTGGTCACAGAAATGAGAGGCAGTATCCCTTTCCTACTGCTATTAGCTACCTTTTTTGGGTAGGTATCCAAGAATTAAATCTTGTCACAATAATGTTCTGGTCTCATATTTAATCTACCATAGAACCTAGATTTTTTTCATAGTCACAATTTTTTAGAACCAATGTTTATCTTCTGTGGATTTTGCCTGTGTTAATTTTTAATTGGCATATTATTTTTTACTTAGTTATATTAAAACTCATTATGGATAAGTTGCCCCAGTTTACCTGGATGACTGCTTATGGCTGTCCGTCCTCATCAAAATTAAATGTCTATCATTTTTGTGTCATCTTCAAATTTTAACAGCAGTGAATTTACATTTACTTGCAGATCGTTAAAATTTTAAGTAGCACTGGGTCTTGTGGAATCCCAGTACCGAATCCACTTTTGACAATGATTTTCCATTGACAAACATTTTTTGAAAACCATAAATAGCCAATTTTTAATGTGTTTTATTGATAATCTATAGTGCCAGTGTCTCCAACAGAATGCCATGTGATACTAGCACAAAATCTGTTACAAGTCTAGACCTATTACATCTCTGTGGTTATCTTTATCTACCAACCTGGAATCTTATCAAGAAAGAGTATCATATTTGTTTGACAAGACCTATTTAAAGGAAGGAAGAAAAAAAAAGCAAAATTGCTCTCATGTTAACAAGCCTTAATTGTATGACAGTTCTTCACTCCTTATTTAACTGAATCCCCCTTCAACTCTTCACGTCACTTAACCTAGCATACTGATACCCTGTCATCTCTAAGATGTCACAGCAGAGAAGCTCACTGTAATGTATCAGCTCTCTACCAAGTCATGAACATAGCAAAATAGACTTTAGAAAGCTTGATACCTTGTAAACATACATTATTTCCTATAAAGTTTTATATAATATTTTTTCCTTACATACTTCACCTCCTCAACATACAAAAGTTGATGTGCCAACTGGATTTTCTAGTTGTGACAAACTGGGACACGCGTTCAAGAACATTAGCCTTGCTCCCTGTAAAAAACATCCCTGGGATATTTTTTAAATAAGATTCACTAAGATAGTAAGAGAACAAACATCAAATGTCAAAGTCCCAAGGATAAATATGTGCTCTGTTGTATTTATTAAGACTTAAAGTTCCTCTCTTTTCAGTGATAGGAACAAAACAGTTACATTAAATGAAAACAGAAACTTTTACTTGTTATGGCATGCTGCCTTCCACAATATGTGCAGTTCATAACCTGAATGCAACTCCTATGGTACTTAAGCTTTCCTTTCTTGCATATTTGCTGCTCATGCAGCCCTTGTGTGGTCACCCTGAAGAATTCCCACGGTCCTTCACAGGATCTGAATAGCACTTTCCTTTCAGAGCACTGGAAAGAGGGAATGGAATACATAAACCGTTCCCAGGGAGAATTTGTGCTGAAATCATGTAGAGAAGGCAGAGCACTATCAAATGTAAAGAGATATGAAGATATGCTTTGGAAGGTATGAAGAGAAGGTTAAGGCTGTATCTGGATGCAGGGACAAGACCTGTATATGAATTTAAAGCTGAGCAGAATACAGAAAAACTGCGGGAGCAAAAGAAGCATTAATGGGAATGGAAATGATTTCCCCAAGAGAAGCCAGGGGAAAAAATATACCGAATTTTATTTTGAAAAAGGGAATGGGGGACTGAGGAAGTGCTGAAGTTTTACTGCGTCATTTCTGGGTTCAATATCAGAAACAAAGAGAAAGAGAAGCTCCCCAGGTGGTGGAAGCTCTTTTTACATATCTTTGTGGTTCCTTGGACGATTTTTAAGCATTTCAGTCTCTCCCCAGAGTATGAACTAAATACCAAAATATTCTAGTAAATGAGACTGAAAATATCATTCATTTTGTGTGTGAGGAAAAGCTCCTGCAGAGATCATGAAGCAGACCCTTCCTACCTGACACAGTAACAATGCTTAGAATTACGAGCTCAAAGAATCACATGAAAGGATCTATAAATATCTGTATTACTACTCATCTTGTTACTTGTCTTCATCTTGCTTATTACATTTTCCCTCACCATGTTTCCAGTAGTCTGTCTTTGCAGGAATCTCCGTTGTAGCAAATAAAGCTTCTGTAAAGCGAGGTTTAATTTCCTATGATATAGAGAATCAAAATATGAAATCTGTAGTCTTTTTGCAGTAAATTTTGAAAGAACAAGGCCAGCTAGCCATTGGCAAAATTTTACTGATCTGCAGCATGTAATCAAGTTGCTTGTTTTCAAAAGACAACAACAAAATTCAAATCAAAAGCTAAATAAGAATTTTGTTGGTTTGTTTTGGGTTGTGGTTTTGGCCTAATCTTGCTGCTGTGACAATGAATGTTTATGTAGACATATAGCTGAAAAATAAGATTAATTAATCAGTCAGGCAAACTGACTGAAATCAAGCCCAGGGACTTCCATTCCCATTCCCCAGTTCTGGAATGTGAATTAGAACCAGAGCTCCTTCACCAAGCCCTGCAGGTCACTTCCTGGGAGTCATTCACCCTGGAGATACAAATGGCCATCCCTACATCAGTGCATAGGTACGTACAATGAAATCAAGTCCTGAAGTCTTACAGAGATCAGCCTCACAGATGTTGTTTCTCTCTCCGAGTGAGTGGGGAGGGGTAGACTGACTGTCCTGACACGTGGGCCAGTATGACTGCTTTACCATATAAATGAATACACCCAACACCAGATATAGACATTCAGTGGGAAAAAGTGCTACAATGCAGCAAAAATGAACAAGATTCCTAAAAGAATCGCAAAAACTTTTAAAAAGATCCTCTGAAAAGCCAAGGAGACACAGAAAGACTGAGTGAGTGCCAAGACACTAAACTATAGGCTGCATGAGACATCAGCCTCCTATTAAGATGATGCAAAACGACATATGAATAACAATCCTGTAATAGAAATTGTTTTAAATCTTTATTACCTTTTTAATTGGACAGTTTTCTGGAAATTATCTTTGCATTTCAAGGAAATTATTTAAATTATGAACATTCTATTTTATCCTGAGTCTAAATAAAATTTAGTGGTCGGTTTTTGGTTTTTTTAGGACTCAACCAGATGAAATCAATTAAGAATGGATCATAATATTTCCATGCATTTCAAAATACTTTTTTTTTGAATCCTGGAGCTTAAACCCTTCTCTTTCTCCTCCCCACTCCCATTAAAATTTTCTAAAATTGAATATCAAAAAGCTATCTTGAAACAGACCAAGAAAATTCTTTTGTTTTGAAAATGTGAACATCACTCTAAAACAGTTTTAAGTGGACAGTTAATAAAACATCCTCATCACCATGAACAATTTCAGTTTGATGAATTAACATTTTCATGAGAAATGTGGAAACTGTCAGATGATTTCCAACCCATTCTAGTGATGTAGTTGTTATCTCTTCTTAGTAAAAGAAAGAACTTTAGAACTGCTACGATTCATTCCACTGTTTGAAAGAATAAGGCATTTTTATATCACTGAAGATTTGAAACTGTTTGAATTCATTTTCCATTGGGTAGGGGAAAAGACTGTATGAGAAAGGGCTAAATTTCTTCGAAGAATTTACATTAAGTGCCATCAAATATACATTTCATTAGAAGGACTGTTTAAGGCCCACTGTGAATTTAATAATAATGCAGAACAATATAAAAATATGACTGTATAAACCTCCAAAACCTGACAAAAGAAAGAAAGGAGAAAAGAAATGCAAATTAAAACTATGTTATTTGAAAAGAAGTTATGTCTTAAGAGGTCTAATCTCCCTGCATGTTTAAATAATTAAACATAAGGTGCTTTCCAGGGCTTTAATGATGCATTTCATTACAGTTCACAAGACGAATGAAAGTTCTATAAAGTATGATAGAAAAAAAAAAAAAATTGTAGTTCATGAAAAAAAAAAAATCTGCATAACCCTGCTTAGTGTTTATGTCATCAGTTAAATTAAGTCTGACAGGACGAGTAGGTCTGGAGATTTTCAGTATTTGTGAACTTGCCATGAAGGATTTTGTCTCTTTAGGATTTCTTTTGCCCCATTGCTGAAGGAAGATGACTCCATGTTAATCCAGCTTGCTTTTCAAAGAGCGGTTTTGACAGAGGTGTCACGTGTACATATATGTAAGTTTCTGTTGGGGAAGTAATTCCTCTGTGGCCTGGGCCACTTTTTATCCTTTCCCTTCAGGAAGAAAATGACAGTTAGGGCATGGGAACACTTTTATTAACACAGGGATAGCTGGAGGTGCAATTGATGTCTTCTGGAAAACCTGTGTCAGATTAACAAGCCTCTTTTAAAGGTCTTTCTGTTGGGAAGTGCCTCAAACAGAACATTTGGTGAAAAAGATGGGAAAGGGAATGTACTTTTTGGGAGCAGGGAAGCATTAATAATAATAATAAACCTCCCCATTTATAATGTTTATGAACATGGACTATTTTTTGAGATGACAAGACATATCTGAGTGGCTGCTGCAAAAAACAGTCGTGATCCATACCAGCTTATATCAAACCCAAAACATTCCAGGCACCTTATTTTGTTACTGTAAATGTATTCAAATGTATTCAAATTATTATTAGGATTGGTCACAGATGAGGATCAATTTACATTTTATTATCATTGTCGATAGTGCCATTGTGCTAAGTCTAGTTGTGGGGTGCAAGGAATTACAGCATAGATACAAACCACAGCATTTGGCTTCTGGTCCAGAAAACACCCTCTGACACCAGTGTTTACATGTTTTCCTCACTTCCAGGGTCTACCAGTAAAGAACTGGAAAAGAGCAGTGGAACTATGCCATGTGTCCATTCAGGATACATTCATCCAAACACCATGGTCTCCTTCATCCAAGGTCATCCAAACGCCTTCTCCTTCCTGCTGTTGTGCCTGACCCAAGTGCAGGTGTGTGCCTGGGGTGCTGCTGGCACCAAGTGGTACACCCACAGTTGTGCTGCTGCCCAGTCACCTTTGCTGAGGGACAGGGAATGAGTGGGCCTTTAAAATCTTCAGAAATTCAGAAAGAGCAAAGCACATCACAGTTTTCTCTGGTAGAGATGCCTTTAAAACAGACCTGCAGAAGTGAAGACAATTGCAGGGATGATGACAAGGCAGACGCAAAAATTAGATAAAGATGTCACAGAGACCCAAACAGAAGGCACAGACACAGACAGTTTTGCTCAAGGTCACACAGGAACTCTAGGTCAGGAAATTCTGGACAGAGAGCCTGGATTGTGGGAATTAGGTCCTCTAATCATCGTAAACTATCCCTCCTTTCATAGTCCCTACTAAAACAACAGCATAACAACATGTGAAATATTCCAAGCAGGATTATGTCAACCATAGTATATATATGTGTATTACATAACCTAGTCTTAACAATAGGAATACAGAAAAATATATTAAAACCATTCACTATTCAAGTTCCCTAAATACATTAGAAAATTGAACCAAATTCATTGTTACTAAGCACGTTTGAAGCACAACAGAATTTTCTCTAAGTGCCTAAACCCTCCACCTTCTTTGTAATAATTACATTAAAAAAGATGAAATACAGAGCACATCTTTCAGCTAAATAGCCCATTAATGCCCCAAGAAAAAGCCCACTAGATAACTTTTATTTCAAAAATTTTTTTTTCCTTCTTCAATGAAAGTCAAATAATACATCATTTTCTGAATGGCACCATATAAAAGACTGTCTGAAATGACCTATGATTCTACAACCATTTGTTTCACAGCAAGGAAGATAAAATTAGGAGGTTTTAACTACTTTACAATAAAACTTCAATACTAAAGTTTTCTCTCAAATACAGTAGCAGTTAATTTATATCTTCCTAATGTGCTTCCAATCCATTTAAAAAGAAGTCTGAAATTTATGGGCATATACCTAATAACCGGATTAAACTCTGAGTATAGAAGAACTGTCATATATAATTGCTGTAAAATTACAGTTATGCAGCAGATGCATCATACGTAATAACCTTGGACAAGCCTCAGATGTGGGATATTGAAGTATTTGCTGTTTTCCAGAGCTCGTCTAAGAGTCTTTAGTGAAGAAGAGCTCACACCAAAATGCAGCCAGGTTCCTGACCTGGAAAGTCAGTGGACCAGATCTGCAAGATGCTCTGTGGCTCACTGTACTGCACCATTTAGCCAGGTATGTACTGACAGTCAGCAAACATGTCTTGGTATGTGCATTTGCAACGTTATGGTTGCAACCATCCTAGTGATTACAGAATTTTCATGACAGGTATGAGTTTCAATACAGTCAAAGAGATTCAAGAGATCCGCTAGGAACTAAGCTTGTGTCTCCCATTCTTGAGTTCATGCTGTATCTGCCATACCATGAAACAAAAGAGTGGCTCACCTCCTTTTCCCATATTTTAAAGACAGCCTTATTGAGCAAGTGTCCTCCGGAAGAGAAGCTACTGATGGGCACTGCCAGGTCCCAGATCATGTGGAGATCCAGGCATCTCCCTTCTGTGGGGCTTCTGTAACTGCGGTCAGGATGCTGCTCACACCAGCTGTGGCCTCTTTTCTAATGCAACCTGGTCTCTGATCTCAGGCATCCACCTTGCAAACTATCAATCGCTCTTGTAGGACCCAACACTGAAAGTGATGGTGTCCCTACACTGGGTATGTTCCAGATCTGGCCTTTTGGGCAGAAAAATGTAGTCATTATTAAAGGTAAACTGTGATGTCTGGGAGTCCTTAGTCACTGTTCAGTGGCATTTCTCGATTCACACCATGAGAGTTGCTCCCACTATTATTAAACTTACACCAGAAATTATTTCATCACTAATTGCAGCACTCTGTATTAAGGAGCACTCATAGAAGGTATCAATACAAGCACTTCTACAAAGAACACCCTAAGAAAGGAGTTGTTCTCAAGTTGGACTAAACCGTTTGTTGAATATAGTAGAAGCTGGTATCATGAGCACCTAAAGAAGAGAGCAATTTGAGACACTTTTTATGAATTCCGCAACTCCCATTGGTCCTAATTAGAACAACTGAAAGAAATCGTTAATTTCAATTAGCTGGTGAAAGGTGCTGCTGTCACAATCAGTCAGGCTTTTGGAGTTCAGTTTTCAATTTAAGGAACAGACAGCTTTACACAAAATATGCTGTTCCCCTGGAAACATATGTGTATCTTTTCTTTTTTATTAGAGAGGATTTATGGTGTTATGAACCCAGAATGTGTGTTAAAACTAGGGGAGTTTTCCTACATAAAATTTCTTTGTTTTATCAAGCAAAACTGGAATTTAATAACAAAGGAATGTATGCGGAAAATAATTATATTTGAAAAAAAAGTTCTAACAAACTCTAGTAGTAATAGACCATACTAGATATCTAATTCCTGGATGCTAATCACTGCAACACAAGTGCTTTAAAATTTTTTGGGAAACAAGAATCTTGCATATTCATTCTGGTGTTCAGGAGCTTATTTTTGATATCTTGAAATGTACTTGGTTTGAGGGTTTTTTTATTTTTTTGCTTCTTCAATTAAAAGACTTAATTTTTTTTCATGTAAGTATTTCTTCCCAAGCCATACTTTTTCATGAAATAAATTTTGCTGTGTTGACCAAAAATAATACATTCAATTAAACAGATACTTTTTGGAATGACCTACTTTGGTGTAATGAGAAAGATTAAGTCAACTCAGACGCAACAGGCATCTTTCTTAAAACTGAGAAGAACTGATACTCGAGTGGCATTTAGACACTTAAAAAGATATTTTATTAAAAAAGAATAAAATCCCCATTTAAGCAACGTAAAACGTTTAATAAATTCAACTGAAACTCAGAGGAGTCAGGATGCTTATCTAGAACATGAAGACATGGGGTTCAATGACTTTTTCTCCTTCATTAAAAGTTCAGAGCAGAAATTGAAAACAAAAGTTGCCCTTTTAGGGAACAGCTACAGGTTCTCCAGAGGTGGTCACAGATTCCTCCCCTGTTAGAAACAGCAAGGAAGTAGCCTGGTGAGAGTCAGGATAATAGGTAAAGGACATGGAAGGATGCAATTGCACTCGTTGCTCTGAGTAGATTCTGAAACAGTGGTGAACTCATTGGGTAAGGCACAACTCAAAGATGGAAAATCAGGGTGCAAAAGCTTGCTCCGGTGTCATCAGAAGAAAGTCTCCAGACTAAACCGCTACATCTGTGTAACTACCTTAGCACAGGTAAGTGGAACGTTGCTGTTCCCGTAGTTTTAAAGTCATCTAGACAACCTCTCTAGCTACATCTATTACTGATTTATTTCCATAATAAAATGCATCTAAAACTCTGACTCTTATCATGTATCACTATTATCATAACCTTTACAAGATAACATATTGACATACATTGAATAATCTGCAGTTTCTTCCTACCATCTTCCCTCAGATCTGTTCAAATAAATGTATTGAATTAGGTATTCTTTCAGGTTTTCAATAAAATAAATTATGTGGCTGTTGTGTCTACGGATTATAGCACAATTTTTAAAAAAACCAAGTACTAGCTGCTTCTGCTAATTCAAAGAGCTTTCTACATGTTTTTTCTTCACATTTCTCTGGATTTTCACTTGCACACACAAACCAGCCTCCATGTACAATCCAGATTTGAATAATCAGAAAACATTCTGAAATGTTCTTTGCAGAACTTCCACTGAATAAATATTTGGGTAAATGTGCCACAGAAGACTAGGAAATTCAGCCTTCAGGGTTGCACAGTGTTTCACCAGACAATGAAGAGTGTGGTCTGTAAAAGCTGCAATGATGGGCTCCTGCTAAGTATTTCGTGAAGAGCATTCTCTTCGCAGAAGGGAGACATACAATAAAAAGGTCAATAGAGTACAAACATTTTTCGATTTCTTTAGGTGAATCAAGACTAACAGTCAGTATTTAATAGGATTTCCCTCTGCATCGGTTAAAGCCACACTTTTATGCAACTAAGGGGAAATTTCATGTACAGTGGAGATCACGTACACACAGTTTGCACTGTTTGCAATTGAGAAAAAACCAGAGGAACTACAACAGCAAGAAGTGCATGATCTTTTGCCTATTATCCAAAGGAATACATGCAAGAGAAAGAATCATAAGACATTATAATAAAAAAATAATAATAATAAAAAAGCAAGCAAGCAAACAAACAAACAAACCCAAACATAAGAAAGTAATGAAACTGCTGGAATTGCCTAGATTGGATATGTCCCTGCTTGAAATGTTTTTACAAGGGCATCCTTGTTACCAGGGTGAAAAAAAAATCCTAAATGTTACCTAGAAATCACTTTCCTTCATCCCACATCTTTCCTCTTAGTAAACGAAAGCAGGATGAACAGCTAAAATTACCAATTGGTTTACTGATCAGTTGTAGTTTGTTCGATTGATTTGCTATTAATTCTGGTTTGTGGTGCATAGAAGACGAAGGTTGGCGCCAACCTTTGAGGCAGCCGATACTCAATATCCTCCAAGAGAGCTGTGGGCCAGAATATCAATAATCTGCTTTGAAGCAGCTCCTGAAGTTATTGAGGCTGTCTTGTGCATTTGTAAGAACTCCAGGGAATAAAAAGAAATCTGGATTTTGTCAATAAATATATATTTCTGTGAAGATCAGACATTTTTAACCTTATAACAAATATTTATTGCCATTCTTAGTTCAGAAAAATGTCTTTCGTAAGCTGTGCTACTATTTGTTGCTTTTGGTGGTACTTGCTTATATCACAACATTCATTTTCCCTGTATCTCTACAGGTAAATGGCAACTTTAAATTAAAAGACACTATAAATTTTGTTTCACTAATACTAAAAATTCAGAGAAAGTAACCCTGATAAGAACAAAAGTACAATGTGTGAGAGATATATCACTTTTTTTGAGACATGGAGGGTTTAGAATAGGTACAGCTCTTTAGTTTCAGTTATGAAATAAAGTTCTTTCAATTAGAAAAATATATATATAAATCTGAAGATAAAGAGAATCAGAGTTCAAGCACATGTTAATTAAAATGGCGTCAAGAGGAAACTAATGTTCAAAATCAGTTTCTATTCCTACTCTATATCTGTTCATATTTGTAATGAACCATCAGCTATTTTGTTCATAGAATCATAGAATCATAGAATAGAATAGTAAGGGTTGGAAAGGACCTTAAGATCACCTAGTTCCAACCCCCCTGCCATGGGCAGGGACACCTCGCACTAAACCATGTGGTCCAAGGCTCTGTCCAACCTGGCCTTGAACACCACCAGGGATGGAGCATCCACGACATCCCTGGGCAACCCATTCCAGTGCTTCACCACCCTCACTGTAAAGAACTTCTTCCTTATATCTAATCTAAACTTCCCCTGTTTAAGTTTGAACCCATTACCCCTTGTCCTACCACTACAGTCCGTACTGAAGAGTCCCTCCCCAGCATCCTTATAGACCCCCTTCAGATTTCAAATTCACTTTAATATGCACTTAGTGAAAGAATCCTTTTCTGGATGGTTTTTATTCTTTCATATCACTTTCTGCTTGGATTGAATTTTCCAGAAAAAACTAATGACATTCCTTTACTCTGACAATGTAGAACACTTGTTTGTCTTCTGTTATAACTTTATGCATCCTATTCTTTGGTCCAATACGCTTCCCCCCCCCCCCCCCCCCCCCCGCCTTTCTTTTCCTGATTTTATATAAAAATCCTTGAATCTTTTTTACAAATACATCCTGTATGTTTCCAAGTATTTTCCAGGTATTTTCATTACAGCCTCCTATTGCCTAAAAAAGGGTGATGTTTTTCTGAAATTACTTTTTTTCTTTCTTTTTTCTGTTCAGAACTGAGAGGAATATTCTGTGATTTGATTTTCTATAGAAAACTTTTGGAAATCATGTTTGATCCTTTTTTATTGTAGCATAAATACATTTTAATGCATTCAAAGCCTAAGTTTAAGTACTTTTAAATTCAATATATCTACACTGTTATTTATAACATGAAAGAGCAACTTTCTTCAACTTAAAAAAGATCTTTTTAAACTTTTATTTGATGACATGTTGCAGACACATTTATGTAGCATACAAAGTAACAGAATGGATGGGGACAGGAGAAATGAATGGCCATTCACTGAGACTATTTTTTGAACCCCTAATAAATAAAACACCTGATTAAAGCTATAGAAGAGAAGTGATAAGGAAAACTGAACTGAGTTTCCATGCTACTTAAGACTTGAGCTTTTCACTGTAAATGTGATCTTATTTCAAGCTGTGAATGAATCTAAAACTGCATGTTAGTAGCTGCATTAGAGATACTGTAATAGTGGTGGATCATTCCCGTGAGAAAGGCAAGCAAAGCTCAGTGACTCCTGTGTAAGAGAGCTATCTGTCACAGATGTCAGTTTATCTGATTGAGACTCCTTAGCTGCAGCTATACTTGCACCCTTCTCTATATCAAGACCTTTTGCATCTACAAGCTGCCAGCAGGGGAGAAAAAAACCCTTGTGATGAGATAGCACTGGAATCTTTGTGGCTTTTTGTCTCAGCATTTAAGCAGTTGATTTAATTGGCTTACATCTGAACTTTGAAAGAATCCGAATTCTTATGGGATGTGAGTTTTTTATTGTATTTTATAACCTTTCCATCATTTCACATTCCTTATAACATCAGCTCTGTACGCGGCCAGTCTGCCAAAATAATCTATAGGTCCTTTATCTGATACATGGGCAGAACATTTGTATAAATTTGCTGGTCATAGTTTTCATGATCATTCTGATGAGAAAAGCAGTAGTGACGAGAGCTGTCCAAATCATTGAAGTGTAAAATTCAGACAGCAAAGGCTGTTCAGATTTTTAATCTGTTTCTTTTTTCTAATGTTTGATTTTGATCTTTATAGAGATTTGATTATAAACTGAAGTACTTTTTTTTTTTTTTTTTTTTTAAACCTTGAAAGCAATTCAAGATGCAGAGCATACAATTCGTTACTGAATAAAATGACTTTCAGTTCAAGACAGTTTGTGGGCCACACTGTCTCCTGGTGAAATACAAAATGTACTAATGCTTGCAAAGCAGATTGTGAACAGGTTTTGCTCTGCACCTCCAGCACAGACATATGCACACACCACCAACAATTGCAATTGCTTGGTCCAGACAACTGTCCAAAACAATTTTTTAAAAAGTTACTTTTGATATTGGCGTAGATATAACTGGCGCCATTGTCTTAGCTGATTTATGGGTGTAGCGGCAATCTGTTTGTACTCTTGCATCTCTTGCAAGACCACAAATTCACAAAGTAACAAAGTTACCCTCCTTTGCTGATATGTTATGAATGTGCATGGTTTTATGGTGAGAATAATGCAGTAAGACAAGAAAACAACCTGAAGAAGGAAGAAGAAATTGGGGTTGTTACAGACATCAACTCCATTGTTTATGATTGTGTATGTAAAATTTATGGATTTACCACTTCTTTGTAATGTATTTACTCAAGGAAGGTCTGTTATAAATCATCTGTTTTCCAATAGGAACCTACATTTTTCACCCTAATCTCCAGTTGAGTTCACTGAGGCAAGAAAGGGTCAAATGACGAACCCACTGTTGCATGATGAGTCATTGAATGAACCAAGAGCACTAGGATCCTCCTTGCCCCTATCCCTCTATATCAACAGGCCACAGGGGCTTTGTGTTGCTCCTTTCAGCTGCCTTTAAATACAAAGAGTTAGTTAGAAATGTCTTCCATTAAATCTTAGCCTTGCTCAGAGAGTGCAAATGAATACAGTCCAGGAGGTGGTCTGTTCGTGTACTGGATATGTTTCTCTGGGGTTTTTTTGTATGACACTATTTCTGCTGAGATTTGTTTACTGATCTCCATAAATCAGCATTCTCATCAGATGTAGTAATGAAATCCTAAGAGAGCCAGCCAATATTTCCACAGCTGTTAAATAGTTATCTGAAGATTTCTTTCTTTTGGGGCTTGATTCACCACTGGGTTTCTTCACGTTTATACTGGCATAAGCCTAATGGGTTCAAATTAGTTGCAGTAAATCAATGCACAGAACCAGTCCCT
Source organism: Strigops habroptila (assembly GCF_004027225.2). Taxonomy (NCBI): domain Eukaryota; kingdom Metazoa; phylum Chordata; class Aves; order Psittaciformes; family Psittacidae; genus Strigops; species Strigops habroptila. The sequence continues at coordinate 84,425,367 of NC_044302.2, read as the reverse complement.
GAGCTGGTGTAAATCAGAATAGCTTCACTGTGTTCACATGCAGCAATCTTTATTTATGCCAGATGAAGTTCTGTCCCATGGAGTTCAGATACTGTACATGTTGCCAGGCCAGGTTCTGCTTAGATGACCAGGTATTCCCAGGTGGAGTGTTAGGGTTACACTTTCAAAAATGAAAATTGGGTTTGATTAGAATCATAAAAGAGAGACATTTTTGTGTGTGATAGTTTTGTTGTCATCTTTTTCTTTTTTCTCTGCAAAAACAGCACTCCCTTTCAGAGCTGCTCTTCTGAGGTTTCACGTGCAGTAGGAGGAAAACCTGTGACTGCAGGCGAACAGAATGGCAGATGTAAAATAAATCCTTTGCAAGACATTTAACGCATGTGAAAAGAAGAAATGAGAAACCTATTCTACACAAATAAAACACGGTGGACAAGTCCAACTGTAGTCCTTCTGCATGTTACCAATTAGGCTGTGAGCAGACAAAACCCTAGCTATATGCTTGGATGTGCAGGACCACTAACGTCAGAGGAACTAGTCATGTATAAAACTGCCGCCTTCTAAGTTCTTGGCAGAAATGTCAGTCCCTTTTGACTAGAAATAAAGATTCAATTTCCATTTAAGTATTGTACACTTTTTTACAGATAAAAGTGAAAGAAACTTTGGAGTGAGCAGCTGAGCAGAATATTAATTTTGAAAATTTAAAATGCAATAATTTTTTTTAAATTATGTATTTTTTCCTTTTTTTATGTATAACTGATCTACAGTGTGAACATGCATCATAGAAAGGGTATTCCTAAAACCACCTTTCACTATCAAATTTTTCCTCAACAAAAAATACGTTTGTCCAAAACAAAGAAGGTTTTTGCCATTGCATATTTATGGAAGATCATATTGTTATTGGGATACAGATCTCCCCAAATTCTCAGTGTCACAAAAGTAAAAATCCCAGCATCTTTCTGACTCTTTTTATCATAATGGCACCACACTGTATGGAGGAAATAATTACAGCTCTCTAGTAGTAGATATTTCCAGTACATTTAAAAGCCAAAACTAGCCAAAGACTATCCTTTTGCTTTTAACATGTGCAGCATCTCAGTTACACTTTTTGACTCTGAGAATGTTCCACCTTTTTAGAACTTATAATGAACTAGAGTAGGTTGTGTGTAGGTAAGGGCAGGTATATAAATACTGCATTGTAAGAATTATCTTAGACATTTTTAAAAGCATGCTCATATTTCCCATGTCACTATGTACCATTCAATTTTTGTACCTATTAAATACGTTTTTCTAATTTATGGCTTGTATTTATTTGGTAGCTATTTGTTCTGATATTAGTATGAACTTTAGGGCCGTAATCACCCTTATTCTAAAAATACACAAGATAATAATGTATTTTAAATATTTTTTTTTTTTAATGTAAGGATTAGTGACTAAATATACATGTATACATACACTTAGCTCAAAAGTGACCCAAGTTCATCTTCAGTGGAAACTTTTCAGCATATGCTTAGCTTTCCACCTCTTTCCACCTGTGCTTATACCACCATGATTTTAAGTTACTATTTTAACTGCTTTGCTGAATAAAGGAACAAATCTACAGCTTATTTCCTACAACAGATTTCCCTAGATTCCATAGAAAATCCTTTACACAGAGCTCTAAAATAACATAAATTGTTGATTAAAATTTATTCCTTCATGAGTCAAATATTGTTTTATATGAAAATTTAAAAATTAAAAGTCAAAGCTCTTCCAATTTTTTTATCTCACTTTTGGAGGGAATCTTTTCCTTTTTTTGAGTGGGAAATTGCAATTAGAATTAATTGACTCAATTTTATGAAGCGTAGGAGGAATGCATTTTTAATTTTGTATAAAATTCATATACATATATTCAAGAAACTAAATGCTATGACAAAACATTTTATTTATGTTAAAAGCTTGCCTATAGAGAACTTACTGCTATAAATGCTGTATGAATAGAAAATACAGGTTTTAAAAAGGATACATACAGAAAGCAGAGACTACTTTAAGCAAATAGAAATACAAAACTGATTACAATAATTTCAAAAGCATCTACACATACACATTTCATTACTAGTAATTTTCAAGTTCTGATATCTAAAGCCCAGTATATTCTTTTCCCTATTTGAAATGCTGAGGTTCTTCATGATGAATCCATTACTTGAGAAATTGTATGCATGCAGTAAAAGTACATAACGAACCTTAGAACCACTTAATAATTGCAAAACAGAAATTCAAAAAAAAAAAAAAAAGGAAGACTGCTCTTTTCTTGTCATAAATAGGAAATATCAGCACAATTACTTTTCATGGTAAAAGTTATTTATATATTCCTAAATGTAGATCATTTACATGGTTGAACAATACCACAGAAACACTACTTGTTACTTTCTGAAAATACAGAATTAGCTGTTTCAACCAATATTACACTTTTGAACCACGTAATTTCACAGATTCATCATTTAAGCTGAATTCAGAAGGAATTCATTTTCGTGTATAGGATTTTCTTAATAAAAAGGTGGAATTCATATGTAGCATGAAAAATGCATGGAAAGATACTACTATGAAGTATCTATTGAACAGTAACAAAAAAATAGAGCAGATTAAAGATTACTTTAGATATGATATAGGTTCCTTGAGTCTACATATTTTATGAAATGAAATTTATAATGATTGGTAAACAAATTGCCTGATTGAAGTCATCATCCAAAGCTGTCTTGCACAGATTTACTGTTCAAAGCTCCAGTGACCTGTTTAATGACCCTAAACCTTAGTGTCAAAAGTTCTTTCTAATCCTTAAATATCCATGTCTATAAATCGAGAAGCCTAATGAAAGGACTTTATTTTTGTATTGATACAAGTATGGATTTATTTATTGTAAATTACTCACCAGAGAGAGATATTTCATTGAAAAATACCCCTCGAAAGTGATTCATTAAAACCAAGGTGTCATCTTTAAACAAATTGCTGGAAATTGTATCATCAGAGGTAATTGATAATATATCTTTTTAATTTAATTTGTGATCTCTTTACTGTCCTTCTTTTGAAGTAATTTTTAAACTGAAAATATTTTTTTAATTTGTTCTATGCGGAGTATAATAAATGGAGTTCCCTTTTGCTACAACAACCACTGAATGTCTTACATTCAAACAAAATAAAAATTTAAAAAAAAAAATCGTGTGTATTGTATTAAAGGCTAAATTAAGATAGAGTTAAGATTGAAGATAGTATTAGAAACATATATGGATGTAAGCTGAAAAAACTTCGTTCGGGTTTTTTCAGCATGTTTTGGTTTTGTTGTCTTTTTTCCTTTTTCTTTTTTCAAAATGAGCATGTGAAAACATTGATCATTCTGGGTGATAATAGCACTTTAAGAAATCAGACATTAAAATATGGAAATGAATACTTAAAATGTATTAACATTAAAATGTATCATGTGCAGCTGCAAAATCATGCACTAATAAAAATGTCTGAGTTCACAACATTCAATATTTTTCTTTTGTTTTCCTTATTCTGGTTACATATTACAGATCTTTGAATTTCAAGATATATTTACACAGTGCAGAGATTTAGCTTTAACACACTTGCTACTTGAAGTCTAAAAAATGAAGATAAAAACTTATTATGGGAGTTATATCTCCACTGATAAAGTAATTTCTTTACCAATAACTGGAATTAACAACAGCACAAAATAAGCCCCACAGTCAGACCATAACTGGGAGAAACATGTGTCCAGGCAGAGCTCTCTCACAGGGGGCTTGGCTTACTTCCAAATATGATCCCGTAGAGATCCAGCTGCAGTATTCACACTTCTCATACAGGTATGCTTTTCCTGTTAAAATATTTGCAGCCACCACACTAGCCAGTGAGAAAAAATTATCAGCCTCTTGGTGTTCTATGAATTTATAATTGCTATCTCAAATGCATCTCAGACCCCACCTCTTTGATCATTGTCACAGAAATCAGCTACCTAATTAATTCACCTAGTTGCATTATGATGAGAATAGTTTGATGATTACTGTTTTTTATTTAGCAGAGATAGAAGATTTTGTAAGAAATGCTTTTTATCAGTCTCATGTTCTTGCTTTATCTAATTCACCAGTTATTTGTCTAAAAAAAATAATAGTAAAAAAAGAAATTACTCTTATGCAATTTCATCTATGAAAATCTAGAAAAAGCAAGGAAAATATCTCTCAGAAGTCACCTGCTCATGTTTCTGATTTCCTATTCTGCCTTTAAATAGCCCAAATATATATTATGTGTGTAATATGATCTATATTCTGTGTTAGGTCCCACATAAGACTCTGTCACCTCAGATTAATGGTTGCAGGGAACAAGACTACATTTTTGGCTGTCCCCAGTGGAAAAATCAGCATTAGCAGTATTCCTCACAAAGTTACTCAGGAGAAAACAAACCTTAGTGAATGAAGGAGTAGATTATCTACTCTCCATATGGCTATTTTTTTTAAGTTTAAAACAGGGCACAGACCACTACAGAAAACATTATTTTAGAGGAGTAAAATTACCTGCTTGAACTAAGCCCCTGGTTTTCAGTTCTGTGCTCATCACTGCATAAGGCTCTCTCTGTACAGCACTGCAGAAATGGGCAGCCCAGACATCTGGGAATAACTCTGCAGAACAGTAATTTGGGACATTCTGAAAATTTTTGAATACCAGATTTAAATAACTACTTATTCCATTAGTATCTAGTGTGACACTTCAGTGGACCTTTGGATTATAATCACAAAACACATTGCTGGATAAAATCCACATGCAAAGAGTGCATCAGCTATAGGCTAACCTTTAGAGGGGAATAACTTTCTAAGATAGAAATATAAAGTAAAATGCTATTACCTACCAAAAAGGAAGATATATCACATTTAGCTTTTAAATATTTTAAAAAATATCTAGAAATATCCAGTAATGAAAACTATAGTCAAGAAAGGTGGCTTGGTAAAGCACATCTAAGAATGGGTTCTTTGATACAAAACCAGAGTTTTCTCTTCTATGGAAGATAATACCGATTTGCTCTTTATTTCAGTGGATGGAACTGCCTGATGTGGCCTCCCTTTTCTGACTCTTTCATGAGCCAGTTCTGTGAACTTGAGGAGTTTCTTCCTCTCCATCACCTGCAATGTCTGCCTGGGCTGTGAGCTCTCTCCTACTCTACAGGGACTTTCTCTGATGATACATTTGAGAAGGGGAGAGCAAAATATACCACAGCAGCTCCTGAAGCTTCTGCTGAACTTGGTCTAAGTCAGAACTGTCTTCCATTGCCAAGTATTGGTTTAATTAAGAAAGCACTGCAAAGGGAAGCTTCATGTTTTTACAGTTCCTCTGCTTATGTTTTCCCATTCTTAATAATCCTATTCTCCTATCCTAGAATTCCTGATATTTAAGCATTAATTGATGTCTTTCTTTAGTTGATTAAATAAGGAATCAACTGCACCTTACCAGCAGTCATCTACTGTATTTAATCACTTTTGAATCTTATTCACACTGAATGACACTAAACAGAGGTGTAAGGTCTTTGGATTTGTTCTTCTTGCTGAGAAGTTACCAAAGAACAGTAGGCAAGAGAAAGTTAGTGTTATTTGTCTGATTGATAGCTAATAAGGACCTTTCACGAAGACACTTGGAGTGTTGTTGCAGCCTTCTGTCCAATTAGCAGATCCCTTTTAGCACCGCTCTCCTTGCTCATCCACCTCTGTGCCATGTTAGCCTACTGTGAAAAAAATACAAGCTTTTACACTAATCTTTAAAATACCTATATGAGATAATATAATAAAAGATTTATTACATATAAATATGTATGTCTATATATCCACATACACACACATTATGTGCACATGAGAAACAAGAGATAGGCACACACACATCCATAGGAAAATGCTTAAAGACCATACTGTAATCTGCCTGTGAAATGGTTAACAAGGAAATAAATCAACATTCCTTTCTATGTGTGTTACAAACATTATTATCTCCAAGTCACATTTTAATTTCATACTTGATGCTTCAGCTCATGCTATGTTTTTAGTTAGCGATGGCCTATTAAGCTGCTAATTTATATACTGTTGTGAAGGCCTCTGTAAATGCTGTTCTATAAATAATAGAGCAGTGATCCATAACAACCTTCCATGTAACAGCAGAGAGTCCACTGCAGCTAATATGAAAGAACTGCTGGTTGCTAGGTGCCAAAATGCTGCCTGCCTATTTAGGAACTGCTATAGTTTTGTCTCCCTGCTAAGATGACAAAAGTGTAATTAGAGATTAATCAAGAGCTACATTAGTGCCGCAGTTTCCTGCAGACTGACTTTTGTTGCTCACCAGCAGTTAAGTGCATCTGCCTGTATTTACCAGTTCTCTGGAGATTTAAAAATTTATTGTCATATTTACAGGGACAGCTACAGTAGGAGTTATCAAATCATGGAGGAAACTTGGCAAAATGCGTAAAATTTGCAATTGCAGATATGACTCTACATATTTATTTTTTAAGCATTTCTGATATGAGAAAGGTTTTAAATTTCCTGCTGCCACATACTTAATTCACTGGGATAAGGGGAAGAAGGCTTAGACCCAGCCTGTTTTGTCATCCACCAAAGCCTTATAAACATAAATTTTTTTCAACCTTTTAAATATTCTTATTGAATTCTAAGTCTTTTGTAAGCTTCATATAATATCATATAGATCCTTTGTCTCTTTAGTTAATAAAAAACTTCTAGAGCTGTCAAAACCTCTAAATACTTTAATCTGTTCATAATTTCACATACTACAAAACTATATATTTAGATTCCTGAGATATCACCTTGATTATGTGACCTCTACTTACAAAATTCTTGATAGAAAATTAGCACTTATTAGGAAATGGTTGTGCAGGGGTTTTTTCACTGCATTGTGTAGTAAAATCCAGTGAAGGATTTTGATCAGAATCTTATTGTAATTAAAGAAATTATTTTAATTTTACCTTCCAAATTGGAAACTTTTAAAATTATCCAGATTTTCAACAGGAAATATGTTCCACTTCCTGACTAGCTCTAGTAATAGTCTAAAGAGAACAGGAAAACAGATGGAAAGATTATGGGACTTTTCCAGGATTGCATAACAAATCATTGGTATCTGAGAACAAATATCAATCATTCTGTATATTACAGAGAAAGCTATATTGTCTTTAATTGAAAAACTACAGACAATGTTACTTGAATGTCTGCTCCAAGGCCTGAACAAGAGTCTTAGCAAGCAGTCTATGCTACTTCCTATTAAGCCCAAGAATCTGTTGATTTGGATCAGATCATGTCAAGCATGGCATAATCACTGGCACATAGAGTCTTCTACAAGAGTAAAAACATGGTATTTCCAACACTTGAGTCGTAATCTTTACATGGAGACCAAGAATAACTCACTTTCATTAATGAGATCAATGCTTACAATCTAATAAGCCAATAAAAAGTGGAAAGAAGACAGTAGAAACAGTGAGGTTGTGCAGCCTACTCAGAGCAACTTCATTTAAACCAGGCAGTCAGAACCGAAGTACAGGAAAATGCTGTATAAACAACTCTATTGTGAATGGATTAATAGTATAAAACTTCACTCCATCTTTCCTTCTACAACAAATCCCTTTAACAAAGGGATACCTACTTTATGTTTTAGTTGATTAGTAACTGAGGATTCAACTATAAAAACTGTCACTGCTACTTGTATACATATAAAAGTATATATATATAGAGACAACCTGTGCATATATATGTGCAAATAAATATATATACTTATAGCTTTTTGTAGAGTCAGAAACAAGGAATTCCAGACCTGGGGAAATAGAGCAGGAATTCTGGGATGGAGAGTTCCTAAAAAAGGTTATATTTACTCAGAAAGTGGACCTAGAGAAGACGACCATACTATGACATATGGCTCTGTGGATTTATTCATAGCTCATTTCCTCAAGGGAAAAGCAGAAACTCTGGTATTTTTAAAGGAAAAGGAGAATTAGACAAATCCCCCCATGTGTATTAGAGATTGCTATAGCTATTGTGGCCCTTTTGACTTACACAATGACAAAAGCTTATAGGTAATAAGCTTAACAATGAGCTTCTTATTTAGTACTTCTTAATCTTTTTGTTTCCTCTTCCTTTCACAAAGATCTTTATATGACGTACTTACAAAGACAACGTTTGGGTAAGTTGGGTTCTTTCTTACGTAGAAGTTGGAGTTCAAATCCAGCTTTTTTTAAAAGGTAATATTTTATTTCTTTCTTAACAACCACCATAAATAACAGCATAAAAGCTTTTTTGGCTGTGCACAGAGACTGATGTACCTCAAAAACAAATAATGAAGTTTTGAAAAAAATCTATTTATTGATCTAGTTTTATCTCTTGTGCCTAGAAACGCGATATCTGAGTTGTGTCGATATGTATTCTTTATACCGAAGTTCTTCCCCTCCTTTGTTTTATTTTTCAAGGAATGAAAATAGCTCACAACTACTTTTTTTTTTTTTTTAGAAACTACTTCTTTTTTTCTCTGACAGACAAGGCAAAGGGCTGCATCTTTTCAATGTAACTAGAAAAATCTTCTGTTTGTCCATGAAAATTGCAACTTTATTTGTTACAAAAATAGGAAACTTATTTTACACCATGTAAAAAAGTAGAGGTTTGAGAAGTCAAGCTGGGCAGATATTTATGATAACAGTTGTCCAAGAAGCACTTAACTATTGAAATCCTAGGCAAAAGTAAGGCCCATCTTTCTTGTTCTCTGGACTGTCGCTCTTCTGGACTTAAAACACCTTAATTTCAATACAATGAAGAGTAACAGCTGCCAGAACTCAGATGTCACATAATCATAAGTTATGGTTATAAATGATGGTATAACCATAGATATCTGAAATCAAAGTTCAGATATTCTCTATAATATGGGAATCGTGGCTTCAAGCACCCTCAAATTGTGAAAACACGTTAGATCACAGCTTCTGTTTCCAGGAAAGTGCAGAAACTCTCTAAGTAATAGCAAAACTGGGTGACAGCTTTACCAATGACTGTGATCTTAAAGTTCTCCAAAGCTATTTATCTTTTTTTTTTTTCTTTTTTTTTTTTTGAGTGGGGGCTGATGGGGCGATGTTACTGTTTTTCTTTTTTTTTCTAAACACAACCTCTGCAGCTTATGAGAAGCCATAGTGCCTTCGTACATCTAGATTGTGAGTATGTAGGAGCAATAAAAAGGAAAGTCACCTGCTTTCTCACTATGTGGAATTTTGCACTCTGGGTATGGTCAGAGTCTAATTTCAACTGCTGAAAGAATGTGCAGATTGACCAAGGAATTAGCTTTTGATAACTGGCAGAGATGCTGGAAAGCAGGCAGTCTAGATGACTGCCTGAGGTTTTGGGAAGCTCAATTCCATGTAATCTCCATTAAGGATTTTCGGATTGTATCTAAGGAAAATAAAAAAAGAAATAATTAATTAATTTATGTGCAAAACTAAATGTGTTATAGTCTCAGTCTTGAGTTTTAAAGATGTTATTATGTATTAAAATAAAATCTAAGTTACCCAGGATTAAGTAAGAACATACGAATAAGTCAGTCACTTGGGATCAAACACTAGATCTAAAAGGCAGCTGCAAAGCACAGATGATCAATTTTGTTCAACACAATTACCTTGATTGCAGCTAATATGATTTGGGCCGCTGTATGTGTATGTATATGTATCTAAACTTACATAAAGATTGATGCCTTTTCTGGCTGAATTAGGTCAAAATACAAAGGACAAAATAGCTATTAAGGAAGGAACATTATCAAAATTTAAAATCCACAATTTCACTCTATTTCCACAAACCCAATGCTTTGATGAAAATTGTTTATTACATGGCTAAGTTCTTAGCTAGAAGGCATCTAATGGGCTTTGAAGATTTTGCCATACTCTTAGGAAAAAAAAAAAAAGTAAATTGCTGTGCTTTTGTGTAATTTTGTAAAACCAGGTGTTTCAAGATAAATTATTCTAGCGGACGGTATCTGTCTTGTACCACAAAACACATGTAAAATACCTGTAATTTAGTCATTTCTCGGCATGCATGGAAAAAGGTAATAAACACAAACACATCCATACTAGTTTGTAGACATGCAGACTTCACAAGTTAGAAAGATCTCAGGCTTGTTAAATATCAAAGATGGGATCTGTACTGCACACCAAACTACCTAAAATTGCCTTCAAATTTAAGGTGCAATTTATTTCAAATGGCATAAAGTTGTAGATAGCAGAACTAGCATACACAGACACCCTGGATGTCTGTGTGTGTCAGTGACTGAGTTGAAATAGAACTCATGCCTTTGTTATAGATACAGTTGTGTTTGGATAGGTTGCATAAAATGCATATAAGCACGCAACATAATATATGCTTGTAATGGCCTGATTTAATTCCAGTTTTACTTTTTCTTCATAATTTAAAGCGCCCTTTCCTGTAAAATATTTTTCTTCCTCACACTTTTCTTTCCGAATTCACATATTGTATTTCAAAATGTTCTTTTTTTTCCGTGTGGTTTCCTGTAATTTTTTGTTCCTTTCCCCATTCAGGAAGCGCTTACTGGACCTGAGTGTATTTTCCTTTCTAATACTTGAAAAGGCAAAAAATAGGGGACTGCATTGTCTCTCACTTTGTACCAAAAAATTGTGACAGGAAGGAAAAGGTGTCTTGAGCAAGAAAAAAAGTGGACTTTGAATTGCCCATTAATGCATTGAATTTTATAAAGCAGTATTTATTCCCTTCACACCACCCTGAAACATGAACGTTTCTAGGAAAAACCTTTTCATGATGGATGAAGATACTTAACATTTTACTACCATTGTTCTATTTCACTAATTAATGTAACAGTACTGTTATAGTCCACATCATAGTTGATTTTCTTAAGACAAGGGATAGAATACGTTTTGAATGAATACATGTTTAAATCTCTTAGAACCTGACACAATTTTTGTCTTCAAAACACTTTCAGAACTGGAGTCATGCACATCATCCTTTCTGAAAAATCCCAGTAAGATCCTCTGTGTTTTGCATTTCTCTTCTATATTATGCAACGGTAGGTTCCTTACAGAGTTGGCCCCAGGACTGTAGGAGGCACCAGGAGTAAACACATCAACTTGAATTACACTTTCAAAATTTTAATTCATCATGGAAAATTTAATTTACATTCAAAAATTATCCTAAATATTTCCTTGAAATCAAAAATTGCAGCTGATGCTTCCCTGTGTTAAAGAGTTTAAGTAACTTCGTATTTTGTGAGCTCAAGGGATTGTGATATATTAAATTGTGTGAATCATGTGGTTCATTCATCCTTGTGAATCACGGATGTGCACAACCTACCATACTGGCACAGAATAAAACAGGAAGCTTTCCACAGAGCTCAAATTTGGCTAAATCTATGCTTTTCCCTGTGTAAACAATGAGTTTTATCACTGTCATCTATGTTAAACAAATAGTTCCATGAACTAGAACTAATAATGCCTCTGTTAAAACATGACAGACTCATTTTCTAAGATTTGTCTCTTGTGACTGATTGAAGGCCTGGTTAAGGCTTTTCCCCTAATTAGGATATTCACAAGAGCCCTCTTGCGTGTGGGTTCTCTTCTGTCCATAAACAGGAGATGATAAGATGGCTTTTCTAATGTTCTGGATATTTTACGTTTTTACTCCTCCACCTCCTCTCTTGTATAGGGTAACTTACATGAACTTTTTTATTTTTAAAATCCTCATTCAACTGTCAAAGTTGCTCATGGTTGAAAAAAGAGGAAGGAAAGATAAGCACATAGCATAATCTCAGTAGCTTCACTTTCTTCAAACTCGGAACTAAGAGTGGTACTAATGAAAATGGTGCTTGGATGATCAAGAGCCATGAAACATTGAACTAAAAACATATGAAAGAATTAAGTGTCAGAGAAATGCCTGAGGAGAAAGAACATCATCCTTTAAGCAAAGGCCATGTTCAAGGAATATGCACAGATTTCAGGCAGACATAAAGTTACAGTGTGCCCAATTATCTTGTCACGGAGGAGGCTAATAATTGTCTTTCTAAACAGATAAATCCTTTGGCACCTGGGAATTTTCCTGTATATCTGTTAACCTACAGGCGTAGGAGCTTCCCCCCATCCACTCCATCAGCTGCCTCTCCGAACCAGGGTTGTGCTGCAGCCCTGAGGGTCACTGTTCCTGCAAATGAATGCTGCTGTTTCAGGAGCAGGGATCCAGAAATGAAATTACAGCGCTGGCCAGGCCGATTCACTAGCTCTGATGTGTGATTTCCAGAAGCACTACCTCTCACAGACATTTCATGGCAGACTGCTGGGTCGGAGGGTAAAAGCAGGTTACCCAATGGGTGGAAGAAGATAATGGGCATTTTATTACAAACTCATCTCTCTCTTTAAAGCTGTTATTCTCAAGGATTATTCAGGTGACCTTAGTCACGATTTTTATTTCATAAAATGGAATTGCAACACTGTTCATTTCCACATTGATTATGTATATGGGCAGTATCAAGAGATTTAACAGATTAACCTCTTAACTGCTGGGCTTCTCTGAATAAAGGGGTAATCCCCTTTTACACTGTCCATCCTGGTTACCAAATTAACAATTAAAGTGGGATGAAAGGCTGTTCATATTTCTGACACATTCATTCCAGTCTAAAGACTGAAAAATTAAACAATAAGCTCTTGTTTAAATAGCTGTTAGTCTTACCCTGAAGTGCTGTAGAGATAATGAAGAATAAGCTAGTCTTGTTAACATGGAATTTTTTCCCAAGATACAAATACTTTGCCCAGGAAAAATATAAGATTTTCTGATTGAAAAAATAAAGACAAAAAAATAATTATTGAGATCTTCTTCAGCAGAGAGAATCTACCTTTCTTGGTTCAGTAAAATAACTCAACAAGTGCCTTTGACATATAGCTGTTCCCAGATGCTTGGCCACTTTCCAGGGCTCCAGGGAAGGGCTTCACGTTTGCCTCCAGTCCTCTTTGCTACTTTGAATTTCACTTTGGTTTATAAAATGCCAGTGTGGATGCAGAACTCCTTCATCATCCCTCTTCACTCCCATCAATTCTTACCACAGCTGATTGAAGAAAAGACAAGATTCTTGGAAATTGTTGAACACATCTGTCTTTCTAGGAGACCTTTCCATTCCTGATTTGTGGTTTAAGTGGGACAAGCCAGCAGATCCACAAGTACCTGGACTTCATTGGACCATGACCAATAGAAATTGCTCAGAGTCTGCCCCATTTAAGGGGTATTTAAGCTCCCTGAATGTTTATTGTTATTATTTATTATATTATTGTTATTTAGTCTTTGCTTATATCACAAAATCTATCTAATGATGCTGTTTTGAGTTATTCTTCTAAATCCAGGCATTTTATTAACATAAATATAAACATAATAAAAGTATATATATGCTATACAAATGTAAGCTTAAATAGATACTTATCTTGGAGAGAGGAAAACATTGTAAGTATTCAATCTAAAATGGATGCCTGTGTCAGATGCTTTTGGAAACAAGGCATAATAGTGGTCAGAGTATGCCAGCTTATGCTTCCTCTCCTTGCCAATGACATTGTGATTTCTTATGTTCAAGATGTTTCAATTAAATAAATTCCAATAGCTCAAAAATATTATAAAAGAATTCAGAGTGCCAATACTCTTGCCATCATGTGTTTTGTTGTCTCTCATACTGCTAACAGATGTATTATGTGGGTTGGCAGAAAATAATTTATTGGACCTCTCCTTATGACTGTGATTTAAATGGAAAGTCAGTTTAATGTAACTGTTGCCAGTGATCTTAGCTGCCTAAAAAAACATCATTGTTTTGAATACTCTAATTATTCATTAGCTGAATAAATGTCTTTTTCACGTGGGAATGTTTATCACTTTTTGAAGATGAAATATTAGCTTCTTCCTCCTTCTATGATTTCCTTTCATTTGTGTTGATAGTTTCTGACTTACTATCTGTCCTGTCTGCAGTCTGTCAATGGATACTTCCCAGATCAGGACAAACATTGCTTGACTTCCATTGCTGTACAATGTTTGGCCAAATAATGACCATACGGCCATTATGTCCCTAAAATTCCTACACACCATGGAAGGTGACAGCTCTGCTGTAATTCTCCATGGCCCTGTTTTACTTAAGCTTCAGTGTGAAACTCAGTCTGAGGTTAGAGAGCAAAACCGAAACTGCCACCTACAATATTATTTATAGGTTTGTGCAAGGACACTTTTCTTACAAGCACATTGATGGAAAATTGGTTCTGTCATATTCCCAGTCATATTCAGCAGTCAGACTGCTGGTGGAAAACCTCATCTCTTGTTTACTAACGAGTACAACAGCTTTCAAAAATGGTTATGAAAAAACAACTTGAGCAATAATATTGCCTCATGCTGATGTGATGATTAAATAAAAAAGTATTTGCATGAATATGTTAATAGTCAGACAACATGTGCTTCATTAGCTTGTTGAAAAAAAACCCCAGTGCTATCAGACTAGTAAAGAAATGTGTTCTTAAACATTAGTATTTAAGTGTTTTACTGCTGTTTTTCTTAACAAGACTACATTGTGCCATGTCAACCTATACATGAACACTTCTTTCCATTTTTTGCAGTAGTAAGAATTTGGTCTCACAAAGGCATAAAAGGAAATTACCAGTTTTGAGTGAAGATTCCAGCTGGAGGCCAGCTTTTGTGACTTATTTCAATTTATGTGCGATTGGTGAGACCACTTAAGTGAATAATTTTCCAATGACTGTTAGATTTTGTATTGTAGTTGGATGATCATCAAAAGTGACAAAAGTCCTATATAACAGAACGATGAATAATCTTTCCAAGAAAATAACAACAAAACCTTTGTTCTATTTAAGAAAAAAGGGAAATTAAGAATAGTTGGTGTATACTACACCAGAATATCCTGTAATTGTCCAATAAGCAACAAACTGCCGTTCAAATTCAGGTTTTGATAGTTGTTTGAATGTACCATTTGCTTGTGAAAGTTTGAGGGTAGTTCATGCCAAACTTATTGCCATTTTTTCATACTCATTCCATGTGCAGTACTTGATCCCTGCACTTCTGACAGTCTGGAAGTGATAGGGCCTGTGATATATTTTGTTGTTCATATCTGCCAGCTGAATTTAAAACAACGGGATGAAATATCTTGATACCTATGCCCACGACATTAAGAAACAGCTATTGAAATTAATGATTTTAGCTGTTAGGCAATATTTACAACATTTACTAACTAAACATTAGCTAAAAAATTACTTTAAAAGGTGAATACATTTGAGAACACATTCTTAGATAAAAAATAGTGTCTTTAAGCTTTTTATAGAGAAGAAAGTGTAGTAAACAGAGGTACATTGTTCTGGGAAATTGATGCCAACTAAAATTTAAAATTGCCTTTTGGTATTTTCCAGAGCATGAAAATAGAGAATTCAAAAGAAATGCCAGTTTCTTAGAATTTCTGTAAGTTCGATGCATGCTTTGTCTACTACATGGCAGTGGAGAGATTTATCTCTTACTCTGTGGAGAGAAAACACTATCACCTTTGAGGCTTAAGAATTTAGATGTGTCCATTAGCATTTGTGTTGATCTCTATGTACAAATTCTGCAGAGTCTATTCACCTCTTTTGTGGTAAAGGTGAGGAAACTGGATGTTTCCCTTGCACTGAGAGGAACAGGAGGACTATTTCTAGCTCTGGATTAGATTAGATGGAAGAAATGTGACATGGCATTGTGTGTTATCCCCCTTTAGGTTTATAGTAAACAGGCATGTCTGAAAAGACAACAATGTAACATACTGCAGGGCATATGTGTATGTTTGGAATTTATGAACTAATAATATGAGCCAGTGACTGCTCCTATGCCTGGGCAATGAGCTCCTGGTCTGTAAGAATTTCCAGAGGATAAGAATATAACCAAAATCTGGTCAAAATCCTGGCAAAATAAACACTTTCAAATCTATCTACCCATGTTAATAGCAGACTCTGAAGTGCCTTTGGAAGAGGTTACCTCCAGAAAACAATCATCAGGGAAGTGTGTGAAGAATCAGCCTGAAGATTGGGAATTTTCTCATTTTTGCTCTCTGGGAAAAGGAGAAAATTGGAGTTTTTTTCAGTGGGCAGAGGAGCACAATCACTACATGCAAAATCCCATTGCATATTCTTTTGCGATCTTCTTCTTTTGCTCAAATATTAAAAAAAAATAATAGTAATAGTATTTGAAAGGACAAACAGGAGCATTAATCTGCACCTACTTCTGTTGTTATTTTTTATTACACTAATATCCTCTTTTTTTTTTGCCATAATTTGTGATTTCAATTCATGTTTTGTCTTTAGGAGATCTGGAACAGAGCTGCCCAGTTGCCAGAATCATTATGTTCAAAAATGACAGTTCTAGCAAACGCATCCAATAAAACTGTGCATGTAAATTCATGAATATTGGAATGTGTTTGTCAATTTCAATGAATTATGGCAAAAGCAGTGATACCCCTTTCAAAAAAATGGATAGCTGGTTAGAAGAAAAAGACACAAATCAGTCCCCACTTTGGTAGAGCCTGCAGCTTGAGTTCAAAACTAAGATTAGACACCAGATCATCAGTAATGGGAGAGACATTGGGAACTGGCCTTTCAAACTTTCAGCTGTTCACAGAGTTATTGGTTTAAAGAGAGAATAAAACTGAGCCAGTAGTACAGTTTTCAAATCTGCAGACTGCATGACAGCACCACTGCTTTTGTTTTTGAGAGGCCCATGTGCTATGTTAAGAAGACTAAGAGGAAACAAGAGCCTGTCTTAGCAGTTTGCTGAAACAACCCACTATTTTATTGCTTTCATCAACGCCAATTCCAACAATACTGTACCATCAATCTGGGT
Source organism: Strigops habroptila (assembly GCF_004027225.2). NCBI lineage: Eukaryota > Metazoa > Chordata > Aves > Psittaciformes > Psittacidae > Strigops > Strigops habroptila. The sequence continues at coordinate 84,408,475 of NC_044302.2, read as the reverse complement.
AATAAAGGCTGCAAAACCCCAAATCACTCATAAATGTAACAGTAGTTTGAAAACAGAAGCCATGAACTCCCATTTAATCTTTGTAATCACTTACGCCAAAAAGGAAGGCCAACCGAGTATTAAAGGCTCCTGCATCACCAGCTGAGAATACAGCACATTGTTTTAAGCGGCAACTGGTCTTCCTGAACTTTTGTAGGAGTATTTAAACCAATCCACATCTCAGGAGTCAGTTCAACAGCTAATATGAGCTATTACAGACAGTCCTGATATCTTTTTATAAAATGATAGCAACCCTTCTCTTTCTCTCCCCTCTTTCTTTAGGCTATGGTTGGAACAAAGATAATGAGACCTAATTAAATATTTCTATTGATACACTAAGAGTTCAGAAGTTTCACAACAGTCAGATTTTATTTTTTTTTCTCTTTCTTCAATCTTATATTTGGAAATCAATCTCATAACTTTCAAGTTACATCTTACTGTGATTCACTTTGGGAATCAGTCTCACAACTTTCAAGCTACACCTTACTGTGATTCGCTTCACACAAACCACTGTGTCCTGGTTTGTGAACTGGATGTTCAGAATGCCTCTAGTGCATCTAGTCTTAGGTGGTAATTAGATGAGTTTACGGCAGAGTGTGCTGAATCAATCTGCCCTCATTTTCTCAACTCAAGAAGTATTTTCATTTATGATACAAATGGCACCACAAAACCGTCCCTTTTAATGGTTGCTGTAGAAAGTTATGAATTCGTATTCTATTAACAGTTACAGTTTGGTTACTAACTGGACATGAGTGAAAACAGGTGGGTGAAAGTTTTCCCAGCCAAACAAGCCATTGTGATCATTTAGTTTATCCGTAACTCAGAATCAATATTTATCAGATGGTTCTTACACCTAACCACCTGACTTACAGGGAACTAGACCATTTTTTAACCCAGTAATATTTATTTAAGAAAAACTCCACCATCTTTGCAATTTACATTGCAAAACTATATGGACCCAGGGTTTATGCTCTTTCCACGCTGAGCTTACTAATTTTTTTTTCTGTTCTGCCAGACTGAGCAGTACAGGATCCCTACACAATTGCACTCTCTGACAAATTATTTTGACCCAGCCAACCTTTGTATGCACTGTCATCGTATCTGTAGACAAGAAATTTTGCTCATTTCCTTGTCTATAAAACTTCACTCCTCTAAAAGGCATATCACAAGACAGGCAACTACCTAAGAATTGACAAGAGGTATTTCTTGAAGTGTTTCCTGTTAGTTCCTCCCTCTTCTGCTGCACAGTTACACTGATGGGAATATTCTCAGTCTTAAATTTTAAGATGGCCAAAGAAATGACCAAATGTCAAAATTGATTCAGACTACTCATCACCAGTTACAGGTTTCTGTCATTGGAGGCTGTGTGTCCAAAGTAGAAGTTATTCCTCTGTTAATCTTCACATATTCAACTTCACATAGATTTGCAGATTATCCTGTTTCCACTTAATTTTGTGGAGAGCACAAAAAGTATAAATTACGCATTATTTTGAATACACATCAAACAGCTATAATTTCTTGAATATCAGCTGGAACTCATAGATTAAGCCCATTTCTTTTTAATCAGTGCAATGTTTTGAATAACTAATTTTGAGCATTTCAGTTCAGAGAAAATTTTACACCTAATTTATAGATTTCTGAAACTGGATACTTGCAACAGAAATGTTAGCAGCCGGTTAATTTTTGTGCCATGAGCAGCACTACAATTAATTCAGGCAAATTCACACACATAAACAACACCAGAGAAACAGGCGTTTACTAAGACTTCCTGTGTTGGTCGTGCTCAATAACCTCATTCTTTGTTCTCTAGGAGTCCTCTAAGAAGGGCTAGTAAACATAAAAGCTGCAGAAAGTTCAATTACATTCCTAGCATCCCACCGGCTAACAGCAACGCCAGGCAGAGCGAAAAATAAAATAGAGATCCCAACATAAATTAGATTTTTAATTAACTCCATAGATAGAAAAAATATCACTGCAGTAGTTTATTGTATTAATTATCTCTCTTTTACTTTTACCTACAGGATATAAACAACCATGGAGCATCGTGCTAGAAAGCAAGAATCAGACACAGGCTTCTGTTCTTAGCTAGGCTTGCAATGTGAGAGCAAGGGAACATAATTCGGAAAATAGTATAGAAATAAATTTTGCCTTTTTCACATCTTAGGAAAGCAACCCATTCTTAAAGTGAAAATAGGCAGCTTTGAATTTCAACTCCTATAAACCTCTTTGGTAAGGACACGCAAAATTTATAGACCAGATCAAGTAAAGAGATTAAAAGAAAAATTGGTTTTATATCTGTTGTATATGTTACTTTTGTCTTTCCATTCAAATTACTATTTTCTTCTAGCTGAGGTTTTCCTTTTATTGCCTTTGTTTTGTATTCCTTGGCAATGTCTTTACTTTTTTATGCTTTCTCTCTCTTCTTTATCTTGCTGGGTTTTGAGGAGATTTTTGCATACAAAACGTAAAACTAATAACTGACTTCTTTTTTTTTGTGTGTAATGATTTACAATATGTGAACTATGGGATTTGAACTTCTGGGGGTTTACTATATATAGACAAGGTTTTCCCTAGAAAAAAGGAAAAAAGAACAAACATTAAAATCTCCACAGAATTAAACTTTTGAATCAGAGTCTGAACAAATAATTTTTATGAGTTTCTATTTAATAATCACTTTTTCAAAAGTGCACCCACACTCATAAAAAAATGTATGACCTGATTTATAGGGCCAAATCACAACTGCTCATCTGCAGATTAGGTATGCCTAATCAAGATTATGTATGCCTTTTGCAATCCACAGGGAAAAAACCACAAACTGAGTAGCTGAACAGTTTTTAATAGCAAATCTAAGAAAATTACTTTAATTTTCTAGACATTCTGCAAGGAGTAAAAAAAACCCCAACCCTGAGATCTAAAACCTTAGCCAGCATTCAACTCATGTTGCTTCAATAACAGCTGTGAAACTGTGAGGATTAAAGTTAAAACGGATTGCCAAGCTGAGCACAGATTTACTGGGGGGTGGGAAATGTCAGTAGCTCAAACAAGCAAAAGAACAATCACAAAGGTGTTTCTGCACAAATTATAGTATCATCATGTAATAGAAAGTTGAATTTCCCTTTCTGGCTTGTATTTATTTTTTAAAGAGTAAGGCAAAGAAGATGTAAGAAACACTGCTCTTTCCCCATAAACAGACTGTTTGTGATTAAGTAACTTGGACTAAGTCCTGTTTCCTTTATTAATGAGATTAGTCATATTTCTTTACTGGCCCCAATTCAGTAAAGCACTTAAATATGTGCATAAATCCTACTGATTTCAATAAGATTTACACATGTGCTTAAAATTAAGCACATGCTTAATTTCACTGCTAAATTGGGAATAAGAAAAATTGAGGTGGATTCCTCATCTAATACTGTGATTTGGCTAATTCAATAACACTTTGCCATGTTAGCTTACAACATTAAGCAAACCTAAGTTTTTTATGGTGAGCAAATGAGACCAGGTGGGCTGGCAAACCAAGTACTTTAAGGTTATTTTTTTCTGAGTAGTGACTATGGACTTCCCTCTAGGCAGCATGTAGCACTTCTCGGACTCTAGTGTATGTATTGTACTGGTGTCTCTGAAAACCATGTTTGCATAGAAGAAAGTGTCTACAGATAAATATATTACTGATCATATCTTTTCCTTCCTACTCCAAAATCTCATGCTTCTACTACAACTTCTGCGGTTTGCAGTATTTCATTATGCATATTTATTTCCCTAAGCAGACTGTTCTGGAGATAAGTAGACAGTATATAAGATCTTCTATCATACTTACAGTATCTGGCATCTTCAAAACATTTCAGTAAAACTTAATAAATTAATCTCTCTGCAGTTATGAGTTCTCACAAGAAAAGGTCAGTGATGCTACACTGCCGAGTCTCCAAGTGGTTGTCATAGTTTAAAAGAGTCATAAATGCATGTTTTCAAAACTCTCTCCTCTCCTCAGACCACTTTACATGATGTTAGGAACACTTAGCCTCACCTTTGGAAAGGAATACAACCTTTTAAAAGCTTGACATTCTTGGGAATCAAAATTATCAACCATGCAGGAGACAGAAAAATGGAAACAAAGCTTTCTGAGAAATGGTAGCTATAGAAAGTTGCTTTCCCTCACCAAGGAAAGTTTTTGGGTAAGAGCCTGTTTGTCCTCTACTTTGAGATATTTTGGTGTGGAATATACTTTTTGAATCAGTTTCCAAAGTGATTTTTAGATTAACTATACTAGCTAGACTCTAAAAATCTTTTAGAATAGCAGCAGATCATTTTTCTTTGTCATATCATAGAATCATAGAATCATAGAATGGTTTAAGTTGGAAGAGGCCTGAAAGATCACCAAGTTCCACCCCCCTTGCCATGGACAGGGACACCTTCCATCTTACCAGGTTGCTCAAAGCCCCATCCAGCCTGACCTTGAACACTGCCAGAGATGGGCAGCCACAACTTCTCTGGGCAACCTGTGCCAGGGTCTCATGACCCTTACAGTGAAAAATTTTTTCCTTGTATGTAATCTAAATCTACTCTCTTCCAGCTTGAAGCCGTTCCCCCTTGTTCTGTTACTATATGCCCTTTTAAAAAGTCCCTCTCCATATTTCTTGGCCCCCTTTAGGTACTGGATGCTGCTCTAAGGTCTCTCCTGAGCCTTCTCTTCTCCAGGCTGAACAAGCCCGACTCTCTCTGCCTGTCTTCATAGGAGAGGTGCTCCAGCCCTCTGATCACCTTCATAGCCCTCCTCTGGGAGGAGCAGTACTTGCTCAAGTAGGTCCATGCCGCTTTTGTGTAGGGGGCCCTAGAGCTGCATGCAGTACTCCAGGTATCATTCTTAAATGTAGTCTCTTCAGCTGATACACAAATTTAACTAACTTTTGTGGCAGAATGTGTTTACCCCATACACCTTTGTCCCTTTTATTAAAATCTATCAAAGACCAATTATTACGCATATACACACACACAAAAGCAACTAAAATCTAAAAACCTTTCTAGCTTGGACCTCCTGTAGAACAGTTCCCAACATACTGCCTGGTCTCAAAGGAACAGCATGGCTCCCTTTGCTACCATTAGCTTACCAAAATCATCTTCCAGTGGATTTTTCCTTGGAGCAGGGTTGTGACTTGACATTACCATGGATATCTCCAGTGGATGGCCATCTGTAGTTCGCTTCCACAGTTGGCTGTATTGCCTCATCCTCTCTCACTTCCTACCTTACTGCAACAAGCTGGGCACAAAGACAGGATCTTCTGAATCCCAAATTATGTGTCACTTTTGGCTGCTTTGTTGTGCAGTGATCAGAACCAATTTTCAAGAGAAACAGCATGAAAAACTGGTGGGTTTATGTGGTGATGCTGCAGAACTGTATTCTGAATATCTCTGTGCACTTCATACGTCTTGTAAATCAGCTAACCCAGCAATGCTGCATAGGGGGAAAAAAAACATATCAAATGTCAATAAAAGATTTTAGAAGTCTCCTCTAATGTAAACGATGTCAGTTCATTTCTTTCCCTAGGTATCTTATTCTTCTCTCAATGGAGATAATGAAGTTAGGGGTAATTTTTTTGTTCTGTTCTTAGCAAGTGCAGATCCTCGTACAAGCTGAGGTAACACCACCCCCTTCTGTTCACACTGACACTAGGCTCAGTCAGCTATATGTCCAGGGTAGCAAAACACTAGTACTCCAGTACCATTTTCACACCTGAATACAAAGAATGGATTTTAATGCTACAGCTTAATTATGTACATTAAGCTATAGATTTTCAATTGAACTATTTGAATCATTCTCTAAACTAGCTTATTCTAAGAACTTCTGGATAGCAAATTATTAAAAAAGGTAAAAGAGATTGAGTTTTGTTTTAATTCTCTAGAGTGAATATATACAAAATTTAATTAATAAAACATTCATCTGAGTTTTAGGGAGCACTTTTTGTTATCTGCAGCTAATTTTCATTTTATTATGCCTATTTAGATCACCTGTCAGAGCAGCATCTATCTTCTGCTTTGACACTGGGAAGGTTTCTCTATTTATGAGACAGAAAGAATTTTACTTGTATGCTTTTTTTGCTTTACAGACTCGTGGTATACAGAAAATGCTTATTACTAACATATTATACTCAGGTAGGTTCCTCAACATTACTTGATTAGTTCTAGTTTTTTAAGTTGATTAGCAGTCTAGTATGTCAGTTGTCTGGTCAAATTGCTCACTTTGACACAATTAAATCTGATGCTGAAGTTGTGTTTTCATGATTATTTCCCTGGTTGGAAACAGCAGCTTGAGCATTATGGTTCCCTCCATCCGTGGATGTTCATTTCCATGTAATGGGCCAAAGCAGTGAGCTGAACTGGGGCTGAGCCAGGTTAAACATAATTTAGCTAAAACGAGCCCTGTGGCTGTCAGTTTAGGGAAGTGGTTCAGATTACTGTGCAGCTGCATGAGCAGCACAAGCTGGGAGAGCAGCTCTGGGGTAGGGTGAAGGAGGAGACGGGTGTGGGGCAGACTCTATTTACACTTGTATTTTTTGCTGCAGAAACTTCAAAAAAGCGTTCTCGAGTAAAGGTTTGATCTTTTTTTTCTCCTCCTGCCCTCCCCCATGCAGTAATAAGCTTTTTAAATGGTAAAGCAAAATTAAGAACATCCTGGAATCTTTGGCCAAATCACAGAATGAAAAAAACCATCTCTGTGGATATTTCTAATGTTAATATTTTCTTTCAGTCTTTCACATACACGCACTGCAAAGGTTGGCCTGTCTGAGTGTCACTTCTGTGTTTTCTACAATTCACAACAGAGAGCTAAAGAAAAACTAAGATACATAAATTTGTTGTGTTTAGAAAACTCCCTGTTTTGATGTAAGACATGGTTTTTTGCTTATTTACTCTCTGAGGATAGGGAACTCTGATATTCAGGGTGAAACATCCCAGCTATTAGTCAACCAATGAATTTAAATCAAAAAAGGAGAAAGTTGTTCAACTGTCTAGAGAAAGACAGTGACTGCTTTCCAGTATCACTGATGAAAATGGAAGTTCTTGTGTTAGTCCTGAAGCAGCATATGTGAAACACATTTGGTCGTTGTCATGGAAGATGTTTTTCCACTAGGAAGAGAAACTCTATGGGAAGACCTACCACTCTATAGATGCTGTACCTAAAGTACAAGTTGTCATTCTGCGCAGTTGTCTTTGTGGGATGTTGCACTGCTTGGACATCCTCATGGCTGTGTGGCTACCTAATGAGCAACTATTGGGCTATTCTGGAAAGTGCCAGGGTGTTGGAGAATTAAGGAAAGGAAGAAAGCAGATTTGCAGAGAAACCTCTGCTCCTTGGTTGGGCCAAAAGAAATTTAAGATAAAGCATTGTGTCTCTTTTCTATCTATATCCACAGAGACCATTAAAGCTACTGAATTATGAAAAATTAAAAGCAAGCCCCCAGTCTTTTGCAGATTCCTAAAAAACCATGCTGGAGTAATATTTCATTGTTTTCGGTCTGTTTTTCAGATACGTATTATGAAACCTGGTGATTATCACAGCTCAGTGTAACAGCTGAATGAGCAGTGTGGAGAGCAAGCACAAATCAAAGGTGTGCTCTGTCACAGTTTCAAGTACCAGAGAAAGGGGAGCCCAGACTAGCAAAACAAAACATGGTGTTACAAAGAAGAACAAAGAGGAGGGACAGTCCTAGGAAAAGGGGAAGCTAATGCTTCAGTTGCAGAGTTCAGGTGAACCGTGACCTCTGTGGTGGTTTTAGGAGGCTTCCTCCCTCTTCAGCACTTGCCCAAAGGAGTTTCTCAGATCTGCAGCTCTATACTACATCTACTCAGAGCCACTCACTTCTTGCTTCTATCAGGTGAATAATTGCTGTTCTCAGGAGACCATCTGTACCTGATGAGGGGAAATCATCCCAAACTTCATACTGATGCTAACCTGTCATGAATGAGAACTTGATCTGCAGAAAGTATTTAGGGGCGGTTTCTGCATTTCTGCAGTGACTGGGGAGAAAAAAAAAAAGAAGAAAAAAAAAAAGCATTGTTCGTTTGCCTTGTGTGTGAATGGTACAGTATGGGAGAGAACTTTTCCTTCTTTAAATTTGCATTTTTAAAAAGCTAAAAGTCCGGATTTTTTAAGGGTTCAAACCCTCCATCTCAGAGTAGATTTCCATATGACTCTTGCACCTGAAAACAAGGCAGGGTTTTCCTTGAACCTCAATATCAAGAAAGTCTTTTACTGTACAGATTTTCAGAACTACTGGCAGGCCCATGTTTTGAGACTTCTTGAAAATTATTGTTTCTGTGATGAATAGGGTATAAGTTTGTATTTTTTTAATTTTTTTTAGCATGATCTTCAATTGTGGCTACTAAGCTCTGGAAAAAAAGCTTTTAAATGTCATTGTCTGTGTTTTGGATATAACTTGTGCTGAATGGTTGCTCTCAAAGGTGTCCTCAGGTTTTAATTTCCTGGCTTTGGCACTGTCCAGCTCCTGCACTGCTTCTGTGTGAACGGCAAAGCACCCCAAAGAGTGTTCCAGAAAGTGTTATTTGGGTCCTGTTTGCTTCCAGTGTGCCCTTGCAATGCTTGTAGTCAATATATTCCTCAAGAATTTGTGGCCCATGCTGCCACCGCTTTTGCTCTACCCCAGCACTGTTACACACTCGGACTCTGTCAGTGGCACAAAGAGGTTGAAATATATTTCATAATAGATGACGCTCCTGTATAGTCTCTGCTGGCCCACAGCAAGTAAGGAGTAACCTGAAATGTCCAAATGACAGCATCACTTTTTCATCAAGTTCTGGAAGTGAAAGCTGTGCAGGGATGTTGCAGCCAACCTGCCCTCAATACTTGCAGCAGAGCATGCACCAAAATTCAATGAAGCTATGGCTGATTAGGTCAGGGAGGTGAACTTTCTCTCAAGAGAGGCTGGAAAAAAACCTCTAGCTTGAACAGAGAATGACCCAAGAATTCTTCAACAGGGCAATACCTTACCATGTATGAAGAAGAAGTATAGTAGAAGACTACCCGGAAAACTAAGCAGTATGAGAAAGAAGATATTTCCCTTCATTTCCACCACCTAACTACATAAGTAACTAGAAAATTTGCCCCTAAGAAATAAAAAAAAAAAAAAAACCAAACCAGCAAAATTTCTAAAATTCTTTTAGATTGCACTTTTTTTTTTTTTTAATTTAAATACACCATACTGGATACTCAAAGTAGTTGTCAAAGTAGGTTCTGTTATACACCTGAAAGCATTTAAAAGGACTAAAACCAGCTGATGTGTTTAAAGCAGGGTGAAGGAGGTATCTAGAAATAAAAACCATAAAAATCCTCAAAAAGCAGAAATCACGTCAAAACCAGAAAGAGGAGAAGCACTAATTCTGATGAGTTAAACATGGAATTTTAATGGCATAGGTTGGAAGTAAAATTTCAGAACTAGGAAGTTTACCAGAGAGTCTGTAGGGTCAATAAATTATTGAGGTGTAAAAGGAAGGTGGGCCTTTTTCACAGCTGAAAATCAATTCCTTTCAAATATCCAAGCAGCTTTTAACAAAGTTCTTTATCAAAGATTTTTAAAAGGAATTACATTGTCATGGGCTTGTATAGATGAAGAGTTGACTGAAAGATAGGAAACAGAACAAGAATAGTTGGTCAGAGGAAAAGGTTATCAGCACAGACCCGTAGGGTTCCTGTGATATGACCAGTGCTGTATGACAATAATAAATGTACAGGAAAAGTGCATGATTCTGAAGTTCTTTTAAAGTCACACCAATGATGAACCTGCAGATATCAAACTGCTACATCATGAATCAATGGGCCATGGGCATTCTGCCCAGAATCCCAAGAGTGTGTGCCATTGGCTTCTCTTCGGGGAACTAGTAAGCTAATCTTTCAAAATACATTGGCACACAGTTTCTTGCACAGGCAAACAGAAATTGCCTTTGAACCTGCATGTCCCGTTCAATTAATTGAATCTGTACAAGAACCTATGACGCCTGAGTTCTGCTGCAGAGTTCACAGGCTCTTTCTGGTGGCCCAGCCTCTGACCACTGTTGGCCAGTGCACCTCTGATAGTAACCTGGTATCACAGCCTACATGATGCACTTCAGCCACTTCTGTATTGCTACCACTCTAAATGGAAAAACAGCATAGTCCTAAACTACCTGTATCAGGATTGCCCTGTCTGTAAAACTGTGCTTGAGCTGATGATGAGTGCAGGCTACAGAGTAAATACTGGAGCAAGAGCTTTTGGGATGTCTGGGATTCCTGAATTTTCCACCTCTGACACTTTGAGGATAATTCTGTAGCTAGACATCATTAGTGAAATTTGGACAGAGGCTATGTACTCCTAGTCTGGCACCTATAATGGGTAACAGAACATGGTAGTATAGAAGTAGCCCATGTATACCAAGCCAAAACACTAAAGGCCTTGCTTGTTTATAAAGATTACAATACATGATATGATGAAATTTACTTCTGTGGAGCTAATATCTCCATTACAAGGAATGACCGACAGTAACTTTACAACTCCTCACACACACACTGAAGTTCTTCAAAATGTGGATTCTTTGTGTCTTGTGTCCAAACATAAAATGTGATAGAGCTCAGATGAGTAAATCAGCCAGCGAAAGCAACTGCAGAAGTGGCATGCAACCATTATAGTCAAAGATTTCTGAAATTTGCTCCAATATACAGGCCAGTTTCTTCTCTCCACTACTTACTGGAATCAGCTGGGACGTTAGCATGTGAAAACAACTTGCAAGTCAACTGTAAATAATGCCTGTGAATTAAAAAGCAGTACTTAAATTTCTTTCCATTGAATTATCCTCCTACGCCACTAACATATAGAAGTACAAGACTTTCATGCTGGAGCAAAATACCCATTGAAAATGTGGGCTTTCTTACTGGGACTTTAGAAAGAGAAAGAAAAGAGAATAAAATAAATGGTCAGGTCTTGCAACTTTTCCTCAAAATTTTGCCCAAAGGGTTAACTGTCTGTCTTTCGACATTGACTTCCTTCTTTTTCGCTATGGACAGTTTATTCTGAGACTGAGTTGAAATAGTGAAATGAATGTATACAAAAGAGAATTCTGAAGCTTTAGTGTGCCATTTTGTTACTTAAAATAAGCAAAGCTCTAATAAATTATTGTCAGGTTCAAAAAAAGTTGCATTTATTCCTTTGTGACCTTTTGTCAAACAGTGTATAATTCTGTTTCCTGTACATGAACCACCTGTGCAGATAAGCCTTTTTGCATGTCTATATTCATTTGGAACAAAATAATTCAAACTGGTTTTCAAAGCAAAGTTGTAGCTTTTCCACTTTTTGGTGCTTACAATGCTAAAATAAAAAAAATAAATCTGAGGCATTGGGTTAGAGTTTCTAGATTTTATTGTTTCTCCCTATCATTAGTTGCACTTTAAAAAACAAACATTTATAAATCCCTTTACAGGTATGATTATCAAGACAGAATATGCTCCCAGTAAAAAGAAAAAAAAACAAATAATGAAGACAGGCAAGGAAATGATGAGTGACTATATATCATGGTTATTATTACTACTGTGATATTTGAAACCATCAGCATAGTAGAGAGCATGTACAAAGTTTGCAGAGATGTCTATTGAAAGGGCTGACACAATTTCACCTGAGGATCTGAGAGAACTAAACATTTCTCTAAAACCCTTCCAAAAAAAGCTGACCTAAACATTGAGGAGAAGAATCCAGTTACACTGTCCATATGAGCTGGACCTCCTCAAAACCCCCTCAGGATTTTGACCTGAAGAATCGACTAAATTCTGATGCATTTTGCCTCTTAACTTCATTCACTTCCTTAGTGAATAGTGTTCTAGTATGGATATCGTCTATAGAGATATTTGATTCTAATGGGAATTTGAGTATTTAAAAGCTGACACTCTGCGTGATGCATTTCAGCATTAAAATGTGTTATGATATCACATAGCCTCATAATTTGAAAGCAAGAAGTTGTATTTTTTCCTGAGAATCTCAGGAGCTGCCTTTTTCTTATGGAGAATTGTCATCTTTTTATATGCTTCTGAATAAGCCTGTTTTAGCCACAAAAAGAAACTACTGCAAGATTTTATGTCTGAATAATTCAGAAAAGTCTAAAATATAACTATTCCATATAAGAATTTTCTTTTAGGGTATTCATAGCACTCGTTGCTGCAGTTTTGACTAACTGGTAACACAAATCCCCAAAGTTCAAGATCAATCGTATGTTAAATACCATGAATTTCAGTCAGGTCTCTGAGTGCTATTGCTAGTACCCTTTATCCTTTCTTACTACTTTGTGGGTTGTGGGAGAGAAGAGCATAACAGACAAAAGCATGTGTATACAAAGGCTCACCCCCAGTAAGTTTCAGGTTGTACATATTTTACAAATCTTAGCCTCTTATTTTTGGAAAGTCATTCTATCCATTAAAGATAAATGCAGCAGTCTCTATGACTCTGCTTGTATATTGCGTCCAAGAGCACCTGGAATACAGGGCAGATGCTTCCATTTATGCGTATGTGCACAAAACAACTAAAAGGTTTTTTTTCTGTCTTATAAGAGGATATATATAGAACAAACGAAAGAAAAACAGTGAATGTTGAAAAGCAGAAATCTTTGCATTAATTTTCAATAACTGCATGAAAAAAACACTAAAAAAAGAAAATCACATGAAGGAGATGCATTACTAGCCAATATGACAGTTTTACTGTAGGGAAAGATTTTCGTTTATCTTCTGGTTTTTAGTACTGATCTCCTACTTTCCATGGAGCATAACACACCTAGAAATACAAAGGTTTTTTTAATTTCCAAGATTTCTGCTCCCCAGTTGCATCCTTTGTTGTGAATCTAGAACTAAAATTTATCTCAAAATTCAGCTCAAGTCGAAAACAAATGAGGTTAATAATGCCACTGAGTGGTGGTAAGTAAAAAGAATCATAAAATCAGCATAGTTACAGAGTTGATGATATAATCTAAGAAGGTTTTTATGTTGAGATCTTCCCTGAATCCACAGGAAAAAGAAATAGAAAGACATCAAGGGAGAGAGGGGCAGGGGGATGGGAGGTGTGGGAGAGATGGGGAAAGTCAGAGAGAATGTGTCAATGTGCTGGTGTGTAAAACTAGGTGCTTGATTACTGCACAGTGATCTAACATACATAAGGTGTTACAAAGGTGACAGCTATTAGAAACAAGAAGCAAAAATTATTTTTTCCCTGCATTTGCATTCCTTCACCAAAAATTTCTTCACAGAAAAATAATCAGAAGGAAAAGGAAATTTAGAACAAATTCTAAACATTAGGTATTTGGTTAATGCTACCATCAGTAAGTTTGATTATACATCAAAGCCCATAAGGCTTTAAGAATCGTTTTGTTTATGTGCTGGGAAATCTAGAAAAATCTGTATGCGCAGCTTTCAGTTTCATGAAGGTATTTGCTAAACTTATATAAGTCTCCAGAAATTTATTTGGGAAGGTGATTATAAAAGACACAGATGAAATTCTGAATGAATTAATTGTTATTTTGTAGAGACCTGTGCTCATATCTTGACTGAAAGGAATATATTCCTTGCAAGTGTAAATGAGAGTTTTCAGAAGACTATTTGGTTACAAAGTTAAAAAACCACATCTATGTGCATTTGTATCTAATATCTCATGCTCAGGTGCCTAAATTAGAAATGCTTTCCTTTTTTTATAATGACTGGTCTGCTGCTTTCTCTGAGTGAAATAGATTTTTTAATCTTAAAAGTTTCTGGGTTTTGTGTTAATTCCAGCAGTAGATATTAATCCTAATTCCATTTGTTATAAAAAGAATCAAAATTCACCCTTGCATGTCTCAAGTCAAATTAGTATATTAATAACTTAGCCCACCAACAAAGTAGTGAATTTACTTTTCCCATTACATATAGTAGCTCAGAAAATACCCTATAATATTTCACATCTATCAAAACAATCTGCGTTAAATATATTTGGGTTTTTATTAAACTAATTTCCACTGATAATTTTAAGGGGTTATAAGGTTATTATAAAATGGTGAAAAGTTTCCACAATAACTGTATAATAGATTAAATAAAAATGAGAGGTCAGTCACAAAAATAATCTTCATTTAAAAAAAAAAAAAAATGTTGAAAAATTAGATTTCTCAATACAAAAAAACCACAACATAACAAACATACCAAAAAAACCCCCAAAAAAGCCTGTAAGAAAAGGCATTGATTTAAGCCCCAGTATATAGATCATAACGTGAAATACTCAGCAAAATCTGTGATTTTCACTTGGATAGAAATCTTAGACCAAAACATTTTACATTCTAAAACTGTTAGATTTAACCTTTGGAAATATTATTTCACAGTTCCTAGCAGTTTACACTAGGACGGTTGCTAGTGTACCATGCAGTCCAGGGAGCAAACATGTGAAGGCCTACAGCCTGAAGAACGTACAGTGCAAAGCTCTGTCCTGAAGTACAAGTACCCTGATTCCCATAAATAGATGACTTGTGCTGCATGACTTTGGCTCAAGGGTACAAAGAATGTGAATTGTTGGAATCAAATGAGACATAACAAAAGAAAACAGTATCTAATGAGTATGTTTTGCACTTTGGAATATATTCATCTAAATAGTCAGCCAGGATAAAGAATAGTATTTCCAAAAATTTATATTGGAAGCAGAAGTGGTGGGTTCTTGTTCCATTTTCAAGTTGTTGGGAGTCAAAATAAAAGATAATTTTGTTTCAAAATAATCAGTGTAGACAAGACATGAAATTTTTTGATGGAATCTATTACATGCAACTGAAAATACAGAAAAATTACACTCGAACCCTCTTACAACACCTATCCAGATTACAGCTGTGTATTTCAGTGCAGTCTCAACAGGCTAAAGAATGAGAATCTGGATGAAGCCTGTTGTTATCTTTATGTGTCAAGCAGTTCATTTTTTAGCTCCCAAATACAGCTTCAAAAAGGTCTTCTCTGTCATAGATAAACTCAGACGATGATAAAGGTCTGTATTTATGCTTTATTTGTTGCAATATCATTTAATAGCCTACTATTCATCATTTCCTTCCGCATAACTTTCTGAAGCTTCTTCCAACTCTGTGTCTAACTTCATGCATGGTTTAAAAGGCAAGATGAGATAAAACATATGCATGGCCTGTCAGCTAGGTGGGACCACCATCCGTGCAGTCAAATAGCACCCAACTGTTTATAGTGATCATCATTAGTCAGGAGGTAATCTTTCATGCTAGAGTATTGCTCATTCTACCTGCCAAAACACATACCAGACTTGCACTGGTCTAACAGAGCACCTGCTCTTGTTACAGCATGGAAAGTAGCACTTCTTCAAATGGAAGGGAATTTGTGGCATAGGACTGTAGCTGTCCTATTGTAAAATAACAGGCCTCATAAAATAGCTTGTAAAACGATTTGTAACTGCTTTTCCAGATTTTCATTGGAATGTCATTTGCTTGCAGTGTCATCCTGCATGTCCACCATAAGTATGGTTTTACCTCAAAACATTCCTCTAGCAATCTTTCTGGTAGCTCAGGTTCTGCCTGTGCTTCTGTCAAATGAAGAGACAATATGAGACACAGAAAAACAAACCAAAATCTAGCAATTGGTAAAACCTATTTTCTCAATTTAGTACATAATGAATGGACCTGCCTATTGCAGAAAGTTACAGCTGATTTAGTAAATTCTGTTTAACACTGATGTTACTAAGCCATTGCAAATCCCTAATATGTCATGTTTAAACTGATTATTTCCTAAATCTGTTTAATTTGATATAGCAATTTCTCTTGTTAAGCACCGTTACTCTAACAATTTCTTCATAACCGCTTGCTGTGATCCTGATTATTTTAAGCAGTCTAAAGATTTCCTGTAAGACTTGAAAAAAAATTTGTACAAAATTTTCAAATATATTGATAAAATCCATTCTAAATATAAAGGATCATTAAAACATTGGACCAGCAAAGAAAATGCTATTAAAATTTAAGTCCTAAGAACTTTGGAAATGAACAGTTTCATCTTTATAGTATTGTACCGGAAACTTGCTTACGCTTTCAGGAGATAAGAAAAGACTGTTCTTTACAGAGTTCATGCAGACTTTGATTTTGAATTTCCATCTGTAATCAGATCTTGAATGTTATTAATGACCACACTAAGAGTTGCCTTTTTCTTCTTGAGCTCCCTAGTCAGCCATTCCATGAGATATACGTAGGGTCATCATCAACCTGAGTCAATACCTTTGGTCTTGGTGTGACATTTACTCAGCCAACACAGATGTAATTAAAGCCATTCATCACAGTCACTTTTCTGCCTTTTTAATCTCTCCTACATCCCTTGGCATATCACAGCCAATGTCACCATCCCACGCCCTAGCTTCTCCAAATAAGCTGGAATCTTAATGTATCGATTCTTCTTTACTTATTCAGGCAAATATTTTTTCAGTATCATTTGATTCTATGATATCTTGCCACTCACCACTAATCCATTCCTATTCTAGTCCTATTTTAGATTTTCTGTTTAGTATTGCAGGTTTTCACTGCCTTTCTTCACCAGGCTTCTGGTACGTATACAGTGATGTTCTCATGAAGCTAGACATTCTAGTTTTTCTTTTAACGTAATTTCCTTTCTACCATGTAAAAGCACCTGTACCAAAGAATTTTGGTTTTCCATTCCTGGAACAATATTTTAAATGGCACTTATTTTCTATTTCTTATTTGACTAACTACACCATCCAATTTGTCCTGCATGTCCTTTTTACATCTACATCCACACTAGAGGCAGGACCCTGAACCTCTCAGCACACTCTTTAACTTAGAATATTACGCACAGTTTTCGTATTTTTAAACACCACAGCTTGCTTCCCTTATGGGTCAGATAAAATAATTTCCTTCTGTTCAGTTTCTCCCCCCGCCTTTTCCCCTTTTTTTTTTCCCTAGCAGGGTCCTTATTTTTGGATGACCCCGAATCTTTAATCCTCACTTTATTTCAGATAGACTTCAAATTGTACTGCTGTGTTTATCTCTTTGGATCTGTGTGAGGTTCATGATTAGAGGTGGAAATTTTTACTTAAAGAATTCAATAACAGCGCAAAGGATCACTGACATTGCCATTGGAATGAATGAAATAGGGAAACTGGGGTGAGTGGCAACAACTTCAGGTTACAAAACGTTGAATGTTTTCCTGATTTGTCAGGTTCTCTGCTTGTCTCTGCCAGAAAGCTGTTGTCACCTTACCTTCCTCCATAATACAACAGATCTTCTTCAGAGAGGAGTTCTCTGCGTACTGACTAACACAGGGGAAACCATTGGAAAACGGTATCCAGTCATTTAAAAAGACACACCCAAGTTGACAGAAAATGGAAAGAAAATACGTACATGGCACAGAGGTTGTCTGAGTTCCATACAAATATCAATGTCAGATACTGAGATTGAATTAAAGACTGATATTGGAATTAATACTATGCAGTCCTTCCTAAAACTAGAAGTTGATAAAGCTGCATCTTTCAAACTTCTCCTAATGTCTGGTGTCTTTGTCTTTAATATTTTATATCCATACGGACTTGGAATTTAAATCATGAATTCTTAGGAAATTCTTGAGAATTTAAATTATATTCACATTAAACTCACTTTGCCTGTGTGGCATACATATTCTTAAATAAATATTTGAATAATATTTTATTCTCTTTATAACCTTCTTTTCTCCAGGCATAATCAATATCCGCCACAGAACCAACACACTACCTATCTTTACTGTTGTGTTGACTATAAGCTATTGAAGTTATCGTACAAGCTGAGCTGAGTGCCATTTATACAGGAGTCATTTCACTTAAGTTTTCTGTCTAGAATAGGCAAGGACCTAACATCATTGATTCTAATTCTAAATCTAAGCTGAAAATGAACCTTTATGTCAGGAAAGGTGGGATATGTGAAAGGCGTCATTTTCTACTACTCTGTGTGAAACCATTATTAAATATTGTAATTTAACAAAGAAGCTGGTGACAATAAAAACCTCAACATAATAATGCAAGTGAAGATTTTTCTCTAATGATAATTCTGTTTCCATCTCTTCAAAGCAAATTTTTTTTAAGTCCTTGCTGCTTCTTCATAATGAGTGCATATGAACAGAATTTGGTTTATTTAAAATTTCAATCACGTGAAATGTTCTTTCATGAAGAAGAAATCTGATAACATTTCCCAGGACCAGTGAATGGAGGCAGAGGAAAAAGAAAAAAATTTTATTTAATTTCTAAACTTACAAGTTAAGGATTCAAACCTACTAATCAGTATCCAGAATTTCTGGAATAACTGAAATAGAATATTGGGGGGGGGGGGGGGGGAAGTAGAAAAAAAAAAAAAAAGGAAATAATTCAAGGTTCTTGCTTCCTGAAAGTCATTTAAAATGTCAACAAATTTGTATTTTCTGGCAAAAGCATAAAAATTTCCTTAGTGCTAAAGCTACAGAAACATGCTGTGATATTAGCTGTGTTGTATTTAGGACAAAGCTATTATATATCACAATCTGATATAGTTGCTTATGGAAGAGACTTGAAGAAATAACCTAAATTCATTCTTTTCCTCCAAAGCTGGATTGACTGAAGATAAGTCATTGCAAGCATTTGCTTGTTTAAGCCCATTTGTTAAGTCTCCCAGTGACGGGGACATCTCAGCCACCCCAGACAATCCATTCCAGTGCTTCATTGTCTTCGCTGTCCACCGAAAGCTTTTCTGTACCTAAGATGAATATTCCTCACTGTAACTTAAACCCCTAATTTCTGCATTTCTCTGCTATGGAAATGGACAACAGATTGTTTCCTTCCTCTTTACAGCAGTGTTTTTTACCCTTGAAGACTTCAGTCAACACCCTCCCCCAAATCTTCTCTGATGTACGTGAAGCAACCCCAAGACAATAAATTCTTTTTCCCTAAGAGGTCATGTTTTCTTGGCTTCTGATTATTCTCTTAATTGTCTTCTGGGTCTTCTTTGTTTCTTCCACATCCTTCTGAAATGCAGCCCCTATGAGGGGCCTCAGCAATGCAGATACAAGCTGGAGGAGCTGCTGTGCTCATTGCAGAGGCTCTGCCTATTCCACAACAGTATGGCTCACCGACTCAAACTGTCATAACTCTCAGATCTTTCCCTGAAAAGCTGCCATCAGATTGTTGGCAGTTAGTGGTCCTGCAGCTAGTTATTCCTGCCTAAGGGTCAAGCTTCATATTTTTCCTTTCTGAAACTCACCTGGCCATTTTTTCAGTTTGTCAAAATCATTTTGAACACTAACAACTTCTCAGCATAGAATCATAGAATCAACTAGGTTGGAAAAGACCTTTAAGACCACCAAGTGTGACCATTACCCCAGGACTGCCAAGACCACCACCAAACCATATCACTAAGGGCTTCATCTATATGGTTTTTGAACAATTAATTGATACTTCTACCTTTGTAGTATTAGAAGACTTAACATGTTCCTGTTCTATTTCATGAATGAAATACAGAAAGCACTAAACAGCACTACATGCAAGATATAACTCTGTGAAACCCACCTTGACTGGAACCATCAGTCAATACTTTTAGGGCACATTAACTTGCACTCCAGGGGTTGCATCCAGGCTAAGATTTTCTTGACATTGATGATACTATGAGTACAAAATACCTCACTTAACACGATATGATTGCTTTATCATTCTCCAGGTGTTGATAGGTATTTCATTTTTTTTTCAGAATTTTTTCCACAGACTCAAGCTAAACTAATAGTTTCATTTTTATCTTCCATTATAAATCTATACCTTGCATTTGCCTTTTGCAGCTATTCCAAATGAACTGTCCTCTGTGAGCTTTCAAAGCTAACTGTCAAGTTACTGAAGATGTTTCAGATAGTGCTTTAATTAATTACCCTAGTATAACTTTCTCATGTGTTTTTTTTTTTTCTGCATATTCAGAAAATTGTAAAATAAGGTAAGCTGGTCAGTTCCTCATACCATCTTGGCAGTTTTGAATATTACCATCTACAGCTGTTCACTGTTGTACATGTTAATTTAAGTAAGTTGAGTAATTTGTTTTAAATGAAATAGGATCACTGCTGTGATCAGTTCTGGACTCAGTAATGGGGTAATGGCTTTAACCTGATGACTTAGAACAAAACTGAGAGTAGTATCTTTGCAAAGGGTTACAGTCACACACATCTGAAGGACCACATCTGTAGCATCCGAAAGATCGAGGAAGAGCTGCTGTTTAGATGAGAAACCACGATTGTCTATGGTTTTAAAATTGATGCATATGAGCTTTGGCAAAAAAAGTAAAAAATCAAAGGTGTTGACAGCATATAATGCAAATTGTCTATTGTTTCACCAACCCCTTCCAAAGGACTTACAGGAAGTCAGCCAGCTAGCAGCTTGTACACAGGTTATTAGCAACATGCAAATCCATATTTGGATTTTTAAAGCATCCCATGACTTGATGGACATCTATTCATAGATCCATCACAATTCCAGTGGAAAAGTAGTAAACCTGTATCTGACTAATGAACTTTAAATTAAAGTATCTGTACGATTTAAGTTGTACAGCTTCTGAAATTCTTTCCCTGCATAAATGGTGGCACATGAATCTGTTTATCTTCAGGGCCCTATTATAAATTTATTTATATTCCAAGGCTTTTGCCTAAGGGAGCAGTAATAAAAAGTATGTCTAATTTATCCCAGACCAGAGGATTTTGCCTAAGGTTGGTGGGGGTCACTAATAGGTGGGCTGTCTATACCAATGTTTAAATTATGTGAAGGTCCCAGGAGAGTTAACCTGTAGATACTTCCTTTATCTCAAAATACCAGAGAATACCAGAATATGTACATAACACAGCCCATGTATGGCTGAAAATCTGACTTCAGTCATGTTCACGTAAATCAAGTGTAAATAAAATATCTTCAACCTAGACAGATGAAATGTCTAGTGGTAAACTGACTGCATCTATCAGAAATGCCTTAAAAAAATATTATTCTACAAGTAGCAGCACATCCTGAGAGCACTTCATAGTGACATGCAGGCTGATCAGTCAGCCAGCTGTTATCAAAAAAAAGTAAAAATGTAGCCTACGAGCTCTACAAGTCTTCTCGTTGGATAGCGTGTACATTAGATTGCAGCTGTATCTCTGCCCAAGAACCATTTTTCACAATCTTTGTAAATATGTGTCTTCTAAGAAATCAATGTTCATCAAACATAATCCATACTATTTTTGGAATTACATCAAGAGGATGGGCTGAAAAAATGTTTAGTTGCTGCTACTAAGGAAACTATGCTAACATGAGATGGAATTGTTTCTTCAGTTCAATCTCAGAAAGAGAAGAAAATAGGTAACAGATATTGTAGTAAATCAGTAACCTTCCAGAAAGCCTAGAATTTTCAGAAATTTTGAGGAAAATGGTGTAAAACACTGGCATATTATTCTACAGACAATAGATATTCAGGAATGGAGGGTAGTGGGAAATGATAGGAGAGGAAGATTACAGGAATTATTCTTTACAGAAAACCAAAACAGATCCCAAGATGCAGTAAAAACAATCTAGACTTTGATACATAGTGTCATGGTCTTTGTAAAATCTCCTTATTTATAAACTGAAATGCAGAACATTCACACATACACAGTAGGAAAAGATAAATTCACTGTATGGCATGTATACATTGCACATGAAAGTCACTTGTAACTTATTCTCCTGTACTTTTGCTAAATTTAGCTCAACTTTATAGCCAAATCTTCAAACAAGAAAAATTGTTCATGAAAGGTCTAATACCCTTGCAAAACCACTGAGGATAATTTAAAAGTTTACATTTTGTGATACTTGCATGATTACAAGGAACCCATCAGGTACTATGACAAACATTATTTCTTAACTAAAACCAGACTTGAAACTAATGTACTAGAGAGTCTGAAAATCAATGATCAATGGACTTTGAGACAGTCAAATGATTTGCGGGTTCAAAGGTTACTTCATGAATTTACTTCATGAATTTGAGACCATTTTTCCTGTGTTATAAATACTCTTTTTGTCAAAAGTTAGTCAAAAGTTTGACAAAAATTCCCTGAGTATAGAAAACAAGAAATCACACTTCTTGCAAAAATAAAAATTAATCTTTTTATCTCTTTTCTGTACCTTTTGTCTTTGTAGAGCTTTTACAGTGAGGAACTGTGTACATGATTGCTCTATTTGCTGAGCTTTTTGGTGGTAGGAAACCATGGGTTTGTTCTATTTCTGTTTTCTTGTAAACACTGTGGAGAGATATCTAATTGTGGTATTCTCAAAAATTAGAACAGCCCACATTCATTAGGTGTTAAAAAAAGGCTTTGAAAATCTAATCTAACCTATTTCGGAACCGGAACTGACAAATGGTTTTGGCTAATGGAGCTTTGTAAATGTTAAAAGATTCAGCTTTCACTGAAAAGTGTGATCCTGTTAGTGTAAAATAGCTAAGTTACTTCAGTTGCAGGAAATATAAGCAGTACTAAGGATGGTTTTTAGAGTGTAAATATTATAGTCTTACATATTAAGGCAGGGAATATTTGGAAGGAATTTCAAATGTGAATGCCTAATACCCATATAATCTTTGCATAGGTACCTGTATCCACACAGGCATATAAATGTGCACAATTCATACAAAGATACTACTTTTCACTTTGCATTGTAGATATATATAAGGATCATCTTGACATTAATCCTTAAAAGTTGAATTTTTTTATATTTTTTATGTTTAGAAAGGAGCTACGCTTTGTAATCGCATTGAATGAAAGAAGTTTAGCATACAGGTTGTGCAGACTGTGTTTAAGGGTCTGGAAGGGTGCTTTAGAGACCTGAAATCTCATGATGTTCATGTTTCTACACAAAGAAAATATAAAAAGAATTATCAAGCTGGGGGGAGGGGGAAAGTTCGAAAGTTCAATTTGCTGGTTCGAAGCAGACTGTAGAAGAAAGATTTAGGAGATCTGCTGTATACACTAATCTTATGCCTGCTTTCAAAGGCGAAGGATCTCATGATGAGGCTCAACTTAATGTCCTCTAAGACAGTGGTTTCCACACACCAATCAACCACTGTCATGAGTCTCACTGAAACCACTGTAACCTCTAGAGGCCTATGGTGTTTTTTTAATCTTTCCTCTTGCACCCTTCAAAAACATAGAAAGAAAAGGGAGGCAATGAATAAAAGACAAACCCCTCACACAACTCTTTCAGGCTCTTGCTTTGCTTCTCTTGACACTGTGCAGCAGAGGGCGAAATGCCCACCCATGCTGCCCTACGTGTGGGATGGTCCTCCTTACACATACAGGGCAGCAGCACAAATGTAGTGCTATAAATTCTGACTGATAGCCCCAAAATACTTTCATTGTAAAACCAACTTAGCACACATAGTATTGATGACATGCTCTTGTTTACTTATTAAATATCAGAGCATGGTTTAAGGTGTTACAATACAGGGAGGTATGCCTTAGGCAGATGGGCTTTTAAGGAAAGAACAATCAGGTATTTGTACTAGTTCATTAATTCTGTAGTGACTTTCTCATTATGAGATATCTTTCAACTATCATGATGATCCTGTTTAAAATTGAGACATCATTCACCTAGCAATTTTCCATGATATAATTTATCTTTTAGAAATAACATGAAATCTATAATTGTCTCTGATGAAAAAGAAAGAGTAAGTACAATAAATTGCTGACTTTCTCATGTAACTTATAGTGTAATAATCTTTTTGTCCAAAACCCAAAACCAAACCTCTAGGTAGAGCATACTTTACAGTGTGATATCTAAGCTTACTTTGGGGCAGGGGGTAGCACAAGTTAATATCAGAGATTTCTGAGGAGCTGAATTGATAGGAATAGTAAAAAGGGGAAAGAAATTAAGAAATTAAGACAGAAGAGATACAAGAATGTAAATGTATAATATTCCAGCCACATATTAAGAAAATGATTGACTATCTAAAGCAAATGAAAAGATAATAGAAAGGAAAACCAGAGGCATACATACATCCAGTGCTGGATTTCTCATGATGTAATCTGTTTCTTTGTGAGAAAATTAGATTAAAAACATCAGGGGTGAAAACCACTTCTGATTCTCTAATGCAAAAGAGGCCCTGGGCTCCCAGGGCACTGTGTACCTGCCTGGACATACACGTGCCTCTGTGCAGCAGAGCACTCTTTGCTGTACCACACTACCATGGCACCTATGGTCATGGACAAACTGCATTCTGAAAATAAATTTTTCTATTCTTTATTTTGTGCACTGGTTCTTTCTACCCAGCAATTTGTCTTCAATCATCTGAAACTCCAGAAAAGGAAGCTACTCCAGGAATTCACCATGTTCTTTTCTTGATTCTGTTTCTTTGTATCCCAGCTCGTGGTCAAAGTGTTGTTTTTTTTTTGAGGCAGCTTGTTAGGAAAATTGTGTTATTTCCCACTCAAACCAGGCTAGGACTTCTCACTAGGTCAGTCAGTCCCAGCTGGTGCATTGTAAACATACAGGTGAGGGATCGTAACAAACAGGTTTTTGTTATCTTCTAGAAACACCTACTGGGCTGTTATACCAACATAATCTTTTTCTTTTAAACTATAATGTAATGTATAAGCAAGTACAGATCTAGATTAGAAATAGCTTAATCAACCACATTCTTTTTCTTACATTGTGATGGGTGGGGCTTTTTTGTCTCTTTGATTAGGTGATTGATTCAGCACTTCATGCCTTTGAGAAAAGTATTTATGCCTGAGGCTTTAGTCAGCGTACTGTATACCCAGGATTGGCAGGGAGAGGGTTGGGACATCTTTAGTGCTACTCTTTAAAAATAAGCATTCAAGGGTGATGACTGCCCATTAACATCACCAACTGGACAGGGCTAAAGAACATCTGTAGAGTTATCTTTTTCATTCCATAACCTTCTAAATCCTGGTTGAGTGCACCATGATTCACAACACAGCAGGACTTTCTTTCCTTGTTGTGGCTCACATTATGTATGACAGCTGCACACAGCAAAGGCTGCTGGGCAAACTTGTTTTTGATAGCAGCAGAGCTCCAGCTGCTGCATAGATGAGTGAGCAAAGAACCAGGATTCATAGCTTTCTCCAAAATGTACCATTTAGCTGGATATATTCAAGGACTGGGAGATGAAGCAACATGTACACAGGGGAGTGAACAGTTTTATGCTGAAACTATAATCATCTTCTTCTTTTGATATAAACCAATGGCTTTGGAAGATCATTATTAGAAAGACTAGACTCCTGAGAGGCCTGCTCCTGTCCTGGCTAATCCATTATTGAATAAGCATTTCAGAGAGTGATATACTTTGATATACTTATTTTGTATCAAGTCAGAAAAGCTTTTATATCCACAACAATTTTTAATGCTTTCAGTGAGTTAAGGAGGGAAAAAATATATCTCCTTGTGAGCCATGGGGAGCAATAAAAGTTAGGTGGACTGTGAGTGTATACATGAAGGAACTTCTGTAAAGACCTGCTCGTGGAAGGCTCCTCATCCCCATCAAATCTCATCCTCTTGAATCTGATAGTTTTCATTCAGATCACTGAGGCTTTCTTTCCTTCATTCACTCTGATCCACTCCCAGGTATCCCACGTGAAAATGAGGAGAAGAGCCACATAGGTGGAATATTATTTGAAGTGCAAGATGCTTCAAGGATTCTCATTTTCTCATTCACTTGCATTGAGATTCTTCAAATAGTCTATTCCCTAAGAGCTCCAGTTTTCAGTTTCCATAAAGGGAATTGCAGAGGACAGCTCAGTCACAGAAGTGTCAAATAAACCTCACTTACCTAATACTTAGATCTTACTTTCATTTAGTTGATTTATCTTCATCAAAATATTTCTCGGCCTGTGACCACTGTAATCACTTGTACTTCTTCAAGGTACAATTTCTACCCAAGAAGCACCTTCTTCACTCAGTTATGAAAATCCTACTTTAATGTTTACAGTTTTTTAAAAAAAGTTCAATTTTTCTAGTCAGGGACATTACAACCATATTACTCAACAAGCATTTTCCTCCCAAGTATTACAAGTATGTAGAATTGCTTTTTTATCCAGCTTCAGTGCCATGATTTGATATCAGCATTTCCTCCCTTCCCAGTAAAAGACAATGTCCTAAAACAGATTGCAGAGAATTAAAAACAGCCACACCAAGAATTAAGTACTAGCTAACAAGCTTCTGCTGCTGCTAAGTCCAGCTTCCCTGTAGGAAATATTTTTCCTTTTAATAACTTAGTATAACAAAAATACCTAACACTAAAATGTGCACAGCTGGCAAAAAGAGACGCAAGTCTCTAACTATGTCTTCTTGGAGGATGATAGTCTGGGTTTTCTTTGTATCAAGCACACATACATATCCATCATATGCCTAAATCTCTTTATTCAAATGCTTATTTTTAGGAGCAGCTTTTCAGTTATTTCAGGTTCTTCACATAAGAAGTGGCGTACTGGAAAGGGCAATACGTAGGTGGGATAGCCATGTGGGCAGTAGGCATATTACATTTGGCAATGCTGGTGAGTGCAGAGAGAAGTTTAACATCCCTCTGGATTCCTCATAAATTTACATCTGAACTTTTTGTCATACGTGTAGTTATGGCAATTTCTACAAATAAACTCAGAGTTTAAACATATACATTAATCTAAACTCTTATTGAATAATGGCTTAGCTGTCCATAAATTATTCCAGATATAGAGGCAAAACCAAGAAGGAAGTTTCTTCTAATTTTGTATAAACAGAATAGAGGATTGTAAACTATTTTCTTTAGCCATATTAAAGTTATAGAGGAGCAAATATCTTGAAAACTGGTAATTACATTAAGTTAAATACTTCAGTATGTTATGTTATTTGGACAAGAGATCAAAATTAGAACATGCCATAAAGAGAAAATTACAGATTAAAAAAATGGATCTTAACATCATTCTGCATTATGTGCAAATTTGAAAATGTATGTAAGAAACAAAACCAATATTTTTTTTGTCTTGGGAATTACTTTCAGTTTAGGAAATAACATATTTATTGGGTGATAAGTACTTTGTCCTGAAATACCAGTAAACTTGTTATTTTAGATTCAACCAATATTTATGAATTGCAAGAGAGATTAAGTAATTCTTTTGATGTTTTTAATAATGTATTCTCAGTGTAGGACGGTAATCATTGTATAATGAAAAAACCTTACATCTGACAAGCTGAATAATATGCCTATTCACAGTAAACATCTTTAATATATACTTCACAGATCATTAGCTTCATGAGATTAAGAATGAGCCTGCACAGATTTAGCAATGAATCCTCCTCCTCGGGATATTGTAACAGGTATGAAACCGTTTCCAAAACCATATGGTGACAGAGGTCAGCACTCTTTCCCAGGGGTCTTGTCATACTTCGCCACAATCTATCGTCAGGCACAGTTGGTGAAATATAATACTCACTTGCTTTAGTGCAACAGAAGTCCCCTTAAAGATACGATCAAAAGTACAGCAATCACACCAAATGACTTGCATTCTGTCAGTCTGCCACGTTTCTTACATAATCCCATATGTGATTATCATACCATATAGGTGTTTCGATTTTTTCCTTCTGAAATGTATTTGTATTTATATATGCATGCTGATATCTAGTATCATAAAATTCATTACATAAGTATCCTTTTTGCATATCAGTATGGTCCTATAACTGGAATATACTAAGCAACTGAAAAAGAAGAAAATAGTGATATGCTCTTGAATTATTTCTGTGTTTTGGCAGATAGTCTACTAAATATTCTTATCATTTTTCCATCAGATGTTATATAAGGTTTGGATTACTCCTACTTGTAAATGGAATTTTAAATTCATTATAAGAAATACACTATGCAGTCATCTGGAATACACTTTAATGATGCCTTTTGAAGCAAATAGAACTGTTGTCTGTACATCACAACAGTTAAAATAATTCATATAAATAGATCATTTGTAAATGGGGGGGACAGGAGCAGTAGGGAACAAGAGATTTATTCAATAGAGTCCTCGGGTTTCTCGGAAAAATTGCTGTTGGCTTTTAGTAGTACACAAATCTCAGTCAAATAAAGTGTTAAAGCTGTGCTTTTGTCTACCACCTACAATAATCCAACACAAATTGACTTTTATAATGCCCATGTGCTCCTCTGAGCTATCATCTGCTTACAGCACATACAGCACAAGCCAAAGCAGAGGAACCATTCTTTCACCAGTGGCTCATTCCACCATACTGGCAGTAACAATAAACTACGGAAAAGCATGATGAATACTTAAATCCAGCTAAAATTAATCAGGAGCTCAATTAGGCAGAAAGTAATTTACTGAACCTGTAATTTAACTAGGACACAGTAGCAGATGTTCCTTCTCTTGCATATCGTACCATGGGACCTTTAATTAGCTAAAAATAGCCTCATCTTTGGAATTAGTTTCCCATCCTCTTGGTCAATAATACTTTCAGTTTACTGAACTGCAAGGCCCATGTGTTTTCCCCAGCTGCAAGATATTGGGAAACAGTGAATGGTAAACATATTTTAGCTTGAGTTACCTCATTTTTACAGATTTAAAGGACTTACAGTTATCAATAAGCCAGACACAACAAGGCTCCTTCTTAAAAGATGTTGATTCTCTATTCATAAAACCACAGTTTTAGATGTCACCTTGGAGATTACACTGCTTTTCCACCTGGCAGAAAAGGACCTGAGGGTGCTGATTGACGGAGCTGAACATGATCCAGCTTGTGCCCAGGCAGCCAAGAAGACCAACAGCATCCTGGCCTGTATCAGCAATAGTGTGGCCAGGAGGGCCAGGGCAGTGATCATGCCCCCGTACCAGGCATTGGTGAGGCTGTGTCTTGAATCCTGTGTTCAGTTCTGGGCCCCTCACTACAAGGGAGACACTGAGGTGCTGGAGTGGGTCCAGAGAAGGGCAATGGAGCTGGTGAAGAGTTTGGAGCACAAGTGCCATGAGGAACAGCTTGGGGAACTGGGGGTGTTTAGTCTGGAGAAAAGAAGGTTCAAGGGGGACCTTATCTCTCTCTACAACTAGCTGAAAAGAGGATGGAGAGAGGACGTGGCTGGTCTCCCAGATAACAAGTGATAGCACAAGAGGTAACAGCCTGAAGCTGCATCAGAGGAGGTTTAGACTGGGTATTAGGAAAAATTTCTTCACCAAAAGGGTAGTCAGGCATTGGAACAGGCTGTCCAGGACAGTGGCAAAATGACTGGAATTGGAAATGTTCAAAACCATGTAGACGAGGCCCTTAGTAACATGCTTTAGGGGTGGACTTGGTAGTCCTGGTCAAAGTTAATCTTAAAGGTCTTATCCAACCTGGTTGATTCTATGATTCCATGATTCTACCCTATCCTCCATTATCTTCTTGAAGAGGCAGGGATTCAGGGATTCAAGACTCAGAGAAGCACATCATCTGTTAAGTCACTGACCCTCTTTTCTTGAGCATATTAATTTTTACAGGGAAAATTTTCATTTGGATGCTGAATGAGCAAGTTATTATTTTGCTTTGTCCAACAACAAGATCTCATACTGCAATGATGTAACTTTAAGCCTCATATAAAACTCTGTAGCTTCAAATGAAATTAAAAAATATTTGAAAGAAGCAGGGTGGTTGGTTTTTTTTTTTTCACTAATTTATCTGATTTTCTCTAGCAAAATAAAAAATAAAATCCTGTATTCACTAAATCATACACCCATTGCCATGGAAATTGTAGTGATTTTAGACCTGGGTATTTTGACTTAATTTCTGGATCATTTAGTAGAAGTAGATGGAATAGGACAAGTCAGGCTAAGAGGGTAACCCAATAATTTAAACAAAAACATCTCTTGTAATTAAAACAAATGTCAAGGACATCCATGGAAAACACAGAATGATAGTTGGATTTATATGTAAATATAAACCATTAGACAGGTTTCCCTTTATATGTTTTGCTCCTTAAAATTAGAAATTTCACCAAGACCTCCCACTTTTTTCTGATTAAAAGCTTCATGATATTACCTAATGATATTTTATCATATTGACAGGACATGGAACAATTGCCAAAGCAGGTTAAATCTACCTTTCAACAGAATAATATTCAGGACAGTTTTAGCCCAACTCACTATTAACACTTCAATGCTTCATTGTTTTGCAGAGTGAGTTTACTCATAAGGTGAGCATAAGAAAAAATGTAAAGGAGGACACAAGCTACAGCATCAGAGATATCAGTATAACATGACCTACACTGAGGTCAGCTTCCAGTGGTTCACTGCGCAGGGAAAAGTGTTTAATGGTTGTTAATTTGGTGGAGGTCTACACTGTGTCAAAAAGAGTAAAGAGAGTACAGGCTCACTCTCCTACAACAACAATATAAAAAAGAAGTATGTGTTCTGGTTTTATAATCTGTCATACACAGATCCATCTATTTTATGGTTATGCAAGGTCCCTGAATGAATGTGCCTATGGCATCACTGCTAGTCTGGCCCTGCTAGCCACCAGTAACTGCTAGCCACCACACAGAAAACAGAGCAATTTATATTCAAGTGACCTGTGGAGGTCATCCAGTGTAATAAGAATAATAAAAGATTCATTTCTCAACTTAGTCTTCTTCTCCAGGGGTGGACCCGTGTGAACCTCGTGAGGTTCAATGGAGCCAAGTACAGGGGCCTGCACTTGGGTTGGGGCAACCCCAGTGTCAATACAGGCTGGAAAGTGAAGGAATTAAGAGTACCTCTGAAGAGACGACCTCAAGATATTGGCAGATGAACGTTTGGGTATCAGCTGGCAATGTGCACTTGCAGCCCAGGAGGCCAGTTGTGTCTTGGGCTGTATCCAAAGAGGTGTGGCCAGTGGTCAAGGGAGGTGATTCTGCTGCTCTGCTCTGATCTGGTGAGACCCCACCTGCAGTGCTGCATCCAGCTCTGGAGTCCTCAGCACAGGAAAAATGTGGACCTCTGAGGGTTCAGAGGAGGGCCACAAAAGTGGTCAGAGGGATGGAGCACCTCTCCTGTGAGGAAAGGCTGAGAGAGCTGGGGTTGTTCAGCCTGGAGAGGAGAAGACTGCTGAGAGAGCTTATTGTGGCCTTTCTAAAAAGGGCCTATAAGAAAGATGGGAGAGATTTTTTAGCAGGGCCTGTTGCAACAGGACGAGGGGTGATGGTTTTAAATTAAAAGAGGGGAAATTCAGGTGAATATGAGGAAAAAAATTCTTTATAATGAGGGTGGTAAAATATCAGCATAGACTGCCCAGAGAGGTGATGGATGCATCATCCCTGGAGACATTCAAGGCCAGGCTGGACGTGGTTCTGGGCAACCTGATCTAGATGAAGATGTCCCTGCTCATTGCAGAGGGGTTGGACTAGATGATCTTTGAAGGTCCCTTCCAACCTAAACTATTCTATGATTCTATGATTTATTCTTTGAATAAATCCTGGAAGCAAAGGTTCATCCAAAATCCTGTAAACCATTTAGAGGCACATCAAGGACAAGAAAGTCATCAGGAGTAGTAAGCATGGCCTCATCGGGGAAGTCATGCTAGAACAGTTTAATAAACTTCTATGGCAAAGTAACTGGACTAGTAGATCAGGGGAGAAGAGTGAATGTACTGAAGTCCAGTCTATACCTTCAGTAAGGCTTTGATACTGTGTCCCATAAAACCCTCATAGACACGCTGTTGGTGTATGGGCTAGTTAAGCAGTGAGGTGGATTGAAAACTGGGTGAATGGCCAGGCTCAGAGTGTGGTGATAGAATCATAGAATGGTTAGAGTTGGAAGGGACCTTAAAGATCATAAAGTTCCAACCCCCTGCCATGGACAGGGACATCTTCCACTAGGCAGGTTGCTCAAAGCCCCATCCAACCTGGCCTTGAACACTTCCAGGGATGGGGCAGCTACAAACTCCAGGGACAACCTGTTCCAGTGTTTCACCACCCTCACAGTAAAGACTTTTTTTCATAATATTTAATGTAAATCTCCCCTCTGTCAGTTTCAAGCCATTCCCACGTCCTGTCACTACACACCCCTGTGAAAAGTCCATCTTCAGATTTCTTGTAGGCCCCCTTTAGGCACTGGAAGGCTGCTACAAGGTCTTCCTGCAGCCTTCTCTTCTCCAGGCATCAGTATATGCTGGGGGACACCCAGCTGGAAAGCAGAAAAGGGCCTGGGAGTCCTAGTGGACACCAGGTTGAACACGAGCCAGCAATATGCTTTTGCTGTGGTGAAGGCTAATGATATCCTGGGCTACATTAGGCAAATTATTGCCAGCACGGTCAAGGGAGGTGATCCTTCCTCCCTAATCAGCATTAGAGAGGCCACGCCTGGAGTACCGTGTCCAGTTCTGGGCTTCTCAGTACAAGAGAGAGCTACTGGAGTGAGTCCAACAAAGGGCCACAAAGATAATTAGATAACTGGACCATTTCCCATAAGGGAAAAGGTTGAGAGAGATGGGATTAGTCAGCCTGGAGAAGAGAAGGTTCAGTGGAAATCCTTTTATGTGTATAGTCAAAGAGAGATTGCAAAGAACAAGGAGCCAGGCTCTTTTGAGAGGTGTTCAATGAGAGAACAAGAGCCAGTGGGCATAAACTAAAACACAGGAGGTTCCCTCTGAACATCAGGAAGCACTTTTTTACTGTGAAGGTGTGTGAGCACTGGGACAGGTTGCGGAGTCTCCAACCTTGGAGATATTCAACAGCCATCTGGACACAATCCTGGGTAACTGGCTCTTGGGGACCCTGCCTGAACAGGTGTGCTGGACTAGAAGACCTCTAGAGACCACTGTCCTTTTCATTCATAGAACACAAAGCAGAGTTTCCTTCCAACCTCAACCATTCCGTGATTTTATGAAATCTAGATCTCTCAACCTTTCCTCATATTACATGCTCCAGCTTCTCAATGGCCCCGGTGGCCCTCCACTGGACTCACTCCACTATGTCAGTGTCCTTGTGCTGGGGAATCCAAATCTGGACAGACGGCACTAGGTGTGGTTTCATAATTACCAATTTGAGGTGAAGAGTCATTTCTCTCAACTCACTCGGTATGCTCTTGTCAATGCATTCAGAGAGTATTTGCCAGAGTTATTTTGGTTGGGAACATGATTGCTTGCTCCTTCATTCTAAGAGAAGACGGTAAAGCATAGCTAAAGAAATTCTTTCTAGTGTATACAAAATAAAGATCCAAAATATCAAGGCCCAAATTATAACTTTTTAACATGAAAAGATTCTGAATGGTCAATTTTCAAATATATCATGAAAATTGCATTTTAGGGGAAAAAGAGTATCTCTCAATATTTGGCTCCTAAAAATGTTCCATGTTTTGGTTTTTTTTTTTTAAGAACTTAGTTTCTAACTCTCCTGTCATAGAGGATTAGTTTTATTTTTGTCTACAGAGATATAAATAAAACCAATCCCAAATGATAATACCTAAATGAGCCTCAGTCTTTCAAGAAATTATTTCCAATTTTTAGAAGCTTGGAGTTTCTGATGCCACTTAGAAGTGAAAGAGGGAAATTCATCACTGGCATTACTGCAGAAACAAACTTATCAGTGGGAACTGAGAGGACCTGTCTGACCCTCTTCTGACAAAGTTTACTGCTCCACTAGAGAGCCTGCAGAAATGTTACCACCTCAGCACTGTCCTTTTCATTCACAGAACACTAAAAGCAGAGAATAAACCCAAGTGCAACCTAGGCTGCTGCTGATTTGTCTCCTTCAGCACTGACATAAGGCTTTTGTTTCGTAAGGTGCTCCACCCGTTTCATTTTTATTTCCCTGAACAGGGAAAACTGCAGGCGGACTAGACTTCACAGACCAAGCACTCTACACTCACACTGGCTGGTTAAACCAGATAGGTGAAGCAATCCAACAAGAAAGAAAGTCAGGACTTGGGGTAAATATGATGTAGACTGAGTGCATGCATGCTGTTCCTAAAACCTCACAGTTAAGCTTACTCTAGCAACCATAGTTAAGCACTGAATAGGCACTTAGTACCGACAGGCAGTGGGTATAGTCCTTTAAATTGGAACATTCTTTTAACAACAGGAGTTACTCTGGAAGAAGATTGGAGATAACATCAAAGACCATTCAAATTATTTTCAGTATGCTGCTACAGCGTATTACCAGAAGCACTTTTGTACAGCCAAGAAGTAGTATCAGTTTCTCATATGCTACCACCCAAACTGGAGTAATTAAATTGTCAAGCACTCACGCCCATGCCAACTTATGACGCAATGATCCAAAAGCCATTTAATGGAGTTATTCCTTCTTAGATTTGTGGACTTACACTATGCCTTATGAGATGTCCATATAAAATAAACAACAAGGATTTCCTTCACAGCCATCAGGCCTTGTTATTGTTTTTCCACAAAAATATTGTGCTATATGGCTTCCTGAAGCATAGGAAAAGCTTGATTCTGGTCTTGCAATTTCTTCCTCCTGCATTTTTTTCCATAAACTGAATTAAATAGTAAAGGAAGAAGTTGTGTGCTTTTGTAAACAATCTTACAGCATGAATCCTAAATCTATTTGCACTCCTTATGGTGCATATAAAAGAACAAGTAAAAGTCTACTGGCCTAATCCAGCCTGTATTTTGTGCTCAGGATGTCTTTGAACATCATTTAATAGTGCCAAACCAACTGGTTTGACACTAATTTTCAAAGCATCTGTATGTAAGCAGTTATATATATGTAAGAATTCATCACAGTTGTGGCCAATTCCAGTACAGGACATGTACCAAGAAAAACAGTAAATGTATTGTTCATATTAAACAATTCAACTATCTCCACTTACTGGACTGACAAATTTATTTATTTTGTAGATCTCTGGTAGATATGCCCTCATCTGATTCTTATAAAACTGCTTAATTCTCTTGAGCTTGTGAAATATCATTTAGATCAATTACATGAAGTGGAATCAAAAGAAGTTTTCAGTGGCTAAGACAAGATACATGAAATAAATGTACCAGTATATTGCAACAACAATAAAATGACAAAATAGACCATCTCATTCTAGACATTAAATCCTTGCTGCTCACCTGGATCCTCAATTTTGGTCCTTAACTCAGAAGCTGATTAGAAGAATATGATAATTCAGGAAATTAAGTAACACATGCAGACTAGATTCACAGCAGGCATTTCTTCCAATACAGCAACTGGCACAGCTGGTCTCCAAGTGCAAGGAGTGGCACAGCACTAGGTCCTCCACTTCAAAATCACTCCTCAGTACATCAGGCATTTCATGTACTCTAGTCTTGAAAAAAAAACCCTATAAAAAAAAAGAGAATTCTTGCACACGGTGTGTTCTTTTTTCAGTTGTCTATTCAAACATATGACAAATTGCTGGAAAATTGTGCCTTTTTACAATTTGTTCTTACTACTGAAAAGATTTAGGGACAATTTTTTCTGTTCAAGGCGGCCTCCAGTTTGGACCTTGAATAGTTAAAAGTTATTCAAACATACAAGTTCTAAAACTTGTGAGGATAAACAAACAGGTTAATATAGAAGAATGGCTGTATAGGTGTTTACACAAAGCTTGAGTTCATGCCAAGTGTGAAGTAGATGTCTAGTTCAAGAGCTCTTCATACAACTAATAAAAGTGGGTGTCTTCTCCCAGAGAAATAGCGTTTTTCGAATGTTATTAAACAGTCCTCAACTTACAAGATGTCCTGGCTAGCACCAGAGAATGGAGAATGTTATAATAATTCTGTACAGAAATGTTTATGTGAACTTTGTAGTGGTGTACAGACGAAGGCTATGACAAGTTTTACTACTGTAGAATTATAACTTACCTACCTGAAACCTCTCACAGAACTTAATGCACCTATTTATTGTAACCCTTTGCTCGTGGCATCAGAATATCCAATAACACCATAAGATGCTGCAGTTAGATGAAAAGTCCAATGTCTTCTGACAGAGAACATTAAATTTTGCATACTGGTCTGGTGTTCTGCAAGTGGCTGACCCTGTTCCTTCAGAGTGATAGGTAAACAATGTACAACATTTGTGTTGGATTTTTAAGAATGTGTATCAGTCATACTGTGTGTGGGATATCAGTATATCCTTATGAAAATTAGAAAAGGGACAAAATCTATCTTTGGCTTAATTTCCTCTGGCTTCCTAGGCCCTGGACTGACAAAACTTATGAACATTTTGTTGGACTTCCTTCACTTCATAAGGCCCACTTTTTTCTGAGTTATATTACTTTGTTTAGAAATTTGTCTTGTCCTAAGACTGCTGTCCAGAAAACAGCATTTGTTTTCCTACAAAATATTTGTTAGGTGCTAAAGTCAAAACATTTACATCCCTCATGCATGCTACTTGGCTTATGTGAAATAACTATGCATAGCAATAAATGAACACTCAAAGCGTAATTCTTTCTGTTGCCATTGTATATAAATGAAAACTACTGAGACCACTGGAGATGATGGTTTATTATACTCTAAATGTGAAGTACGCTTTGGGGAACACCCCATAGAGGATATGGGAAGAGTCTGGTACTCCCAGTGTTACTGAGCTGAGCTGTACGAACTGAGCTGAAAGTTACACAGTCCTTCCCCCCCAAAAAATGAAGGCGGTTTAGGTGCAGGTCTCCAGCTCTGACACAGGTCCTTGCTCTCTAAGGGATTGGGGTGACCATGGCCATGGAGTCAGAGCAAAGCTGTGCCCCTGAGGAGGAGCTACAGCTG
The DNA here is from genome assembly GCF_004027225.2 of Strigops habroptila. Taxonomy (NCBI): domain Eukaryota; kingdom Metazoa; phylum Chordata; class Aves; order Psittaciformes; family Psittacidae; genus Strigops; species Strigops habroptila. The sequence continues at coordinate 84,371,759 of NC_044302.2, read as the reverse complement.
CAGGTTTGGAGTCTGCTTCTGAAACCCAGTGGTGAGAGGTCTTATTCTTCTATATCACTGCAGGCACTGTACCCTGAGAACAAAAACAGATGGAGAAAATTCTAGATCTGGAAAACCCCATGGGCTTATGTGCCAAACTGCTTGGATGACAGCAATTATGGGAAGACTCTGGAAACTCCAGAGTACCTGGAAAAGTTTAAAATTAAAACACAGATGCAACTAATGAAATTGGATTATTAAATGTGGTATTTGGACCTAAATACCTGCCCCCAAAAGAAAAACAAATTTTTAAACCTGGAGTAGAATAGGCATAGTCTTTTTTACCTTGCCTACCTAGAAATACACAGAGATTAAGGAAAACTGTAGATTTTCAGCCTTAGGATCTTGCAGAAAGCAGTTGTTGGTGGCAGATGAAGGTAGCAAACTTGATGTCACTGAACGAGTAACTTTATGGGATGCTGCAGTTAGATGAAAGTCCAATGTCTTCTGACGAAGAACATTAAATTTTGCATATTGGGAGTAGGGTAGGACTCCTACACTGCATTACAGTTGTTGCATAAGATTAAAGGCTGAAGAATTCTTTCCAGGCTTAATCATGATACTTACCTACACTCTACATAAGACCCCTTTAAAAAATCCTACTTAACAAGCCTAGAGTCATTCCTTGAAATTACATTAATTCTCTCCCTTCTTTTTCTTACGTAGAGATATTCAGGTTCTTGGTGTCTGCTCTAATTCTTAGTGATTTTTATCATTATCTTCACCAAATGTTATTTGCAATGGAGATTGGAAAGTGAGAGTTTTTCCTTTGCCTAAAATATCTTCATAAACATGTCTGTGAGAGATCAGGAAATGCAATTTCCACTTGCTTCTCCCTTCCTTGCCTTTAAAAATTGTAACTGGAAACAATCAATCACCACCATATATAGCTGGCCCTGCTATTATACAAAGTTAAAACAGAATATATCCACATTATTTGTAACATTAGGTTTTAACATATAATATCATCTACCCACAAAATGCTTATCACAGAACCAGAACTTCAGTCTTGTGCTTTTTTCAAGTGTTTTGTATATGAGGGGAGAAGCTCACCAGAAGAAGTATGAACTTTGAAAAATACAGTGCATGGATAACTGGCTCAAAAATTAGAAGGAATATTTTGCTGAGAGATCAGTAATGGCTTGTGAACAGACTTCTTGTTTGGGGGAGTGTTTGTTGTTCTGCTTGGGTTTTTTTAAGGAGGAAAGCAGCAAATGGATAAATGTGGATAAAATACATTTTATTTGAGAAGTGGAAACAATCCCTCATAGAGAAAAATGTCCAATTACATTTTCAGACCTTTGATAAACAATTTCTTGCTACAAATCAATAGTTTTTGTAATGATTTGAAAACAAAAATGCAAAAAATTTCACTAATTGTCTTCAAAAAAAGATCAAAATGGAAGTGAATGATTTTGGATCCATGCAAAGTGAGAGTGATTTAAACTGCAATTTTTTAAATAACAAAAAACAGATCTCTGGGGTTTTTTACCATTTCCAGTTCACAAGAATGTCCAAAGACATTGGAAGGTCAGCTATGCCTTTGCTGTACAATATATAGCAGAAGATAATCTCTTTCTCAAAGAACTCATTTAAGAAAAATCTCACTCTGCGGTGTATGCAATAGACAAGGAGGAGTTGAACAGGCTGGTAAAGGAAAAAAAAAAAGATAATTCTTACAAATATCATGAGAAACAGCAACATCCATATGTGACCTGAGGGGTAATACGGAGCAAAGGAAGACGTCATCAAAGATAATCAGTGGTGTCAACAGCAAACATTTGGAAGAGGGAGGAAGAAGAGTTTTCCTGGGCTGTAGTTCCTCAGGCTGACTGAAGATCAACTGAGTCAGTGCTCCTGCTTCTGTACTGCTCCGATGACTGACCATGACCAGTTAACAGACTGACCACACATGGTTTATTGCCATGTAGAATGAGCTGACCTAACTGAAAAGGAGCTAGCCTTGTAGCCTATCTATCTAACATACTTACCAGGTTTACCCTTTACAGGTAACTGGGTATTTTCTCCCTGATTCAGCCTTCTGAACATAGACTTCAAACATGGTTTATAACATAACAAACTGAAGAGCTCAAGATCAAGAAATGAGGCTTTAGTCATGTTTTTGTTTATGGTATGCAGGTGCAACGGAGAAGCCAAGAGAGGTGAGGAACGAAAACAGGATCCATGAAGTGAGAGTATATCAGCAGATAAGTTCTTTAACTCTGCTGAAAGGTTCTCTTTAGAAGGAAAAGAACTGTTATTACTATATAATGGATTAGAGTATTTTTCTTTAAATAATAGACTTTCCAGTGAGGGCTTTTAAAGACTCCTGTTTTTCAGTCATCGTACCTATGTTGTATCACACTTTAATATATTGGTACATTTGAAAAGACACAATGGGACATTCACTGAAGGTTGCTCTGCCCCTTCAGTTAGCCCTACAATAGCATAGTAATTAGTGTGATTTTCTTACCTGTGTTATTGTTTAGGCAGTTGGCACTTGCTGGAATTTTGTAGAGGAAAAATGTTTTGCCTGGCTCAGCTGTTAGTATTAGGCAGAAAGTCAGCACAAAGCAAAACTTTTAAACTGATGAGAAAAAAAAGATATATTAAAGTTTTTAATTAGGCAATACCAGGGCAAGTAAAGTGCAGATTTACTCTATCGTGATTGACAGCCTTTGAATTCAGAAGCTGTGTATTTAGGTAAAGAGAAATATCACAAATTGCAACCAAGCCTTGTTCACTGGAACTTCATACAGATATAACTGTGCCACAAAGGTATGCTCTAATTATGCTAATCATGATGCCTTGGCATTCACTCAGAGAAGTCACTCTGTATTCATCGGCAGCAAGAGAAGTGTCAGAACAGCATGCCGCTACTTGGCTACTTCCTTAATAGCCCACCAGCTTCTGTCAAAGGCTGAGTGTCCTGTTCCCAATCAGTTTGTCTAATCTTACGAGTTCTACAATTATTTTGTCATTGTGATGGCTGAAGGGTGGTCTGCAAAGAGCCTGGTGGTTTTCTAATTGTGGTGGTATTTGGCAGCTGTTAAAACACTAGAGGAAGATATTATAATTTTTTTTAGACTTCAGTGAGAAAAGAAAAAAAGAAAATTTAATGGGGAAAGGACAAAACCCCCCCAGAAAACCTTATAATCCACTGTATACGAAAATCACTGAAATTGGTTGGTTGTCTGATGTACAGTTGTGAAAAGTATGCTTATAAATATTCATAAGCCTACTAAATTCTCTGTGGTGAAATATCCTTTCACCTGTCACAAAATATGAATTTCCTCAAAAAAAATTGAGTACAATATTAAATAGGAAATTACATCTGTTGCAGAATTCTACAGCGTGGTACCCATAGGAGATAGCAATGCATCTTCTATTTTCTGGATTATGAAAAAAAAAATAGAAAGAAAAGAAGGTAGTGATTGTGATTTTTCAATGTCTCAATAGTTGTTTTTCCAGCATAAGGCACTAAAAGTGCTATTTATATAGGCCGTATACCTTTGCTGTGGAATAAAGCCCTTTTTAACATGTTTCAAGATGTAATTAATTTTCTACAAAATTATTTTAAGTTAAATCAATAATGCTTATAGAATTCCTACAGCTGTCAGTATTTTGCCTTGTCCTCATGTGGAAGAGTATAAGTCTGCAATTTTTGTGAAACAGCATAATAAACCTATTTTAACACACGGCTTATAGCAAATGTAAAGTGTTTGGTAAATCCGGTATTACTCTCAAAGTCTTACATAAAATTAAAATAACATGATAGGGAAAGGGAAGCATATAAAACCAAATCCTGTTTTCCTCCAATTCAGCACATGCATGAGATTAGAAATCTGTAGAATCATCTGTAGAATGGGGAAACAAAGTGTAATCTAAACTACTCTGAAAAATCAACCACTTCATGAAGAAATATTTTCATCTCTTCATCCTCAGCCCTTCTCACAACTGAAAAAATATCAAGCTCTATCTCTGAATGAGGCTTCCTCCAGGGAGTTCAACTCATCCCTGAGACTAGTTTGTCTTGCCCTCCACCCTGCTGCGAAAAGGGAATCTTCTTGCTGTATTAGGGCCCAATTCTACTCCTGATGATGTTAGTGGGATTTCTTTTCCCATCTAGACTGCAGAACGTACAGGAAAAAGCCCTTTGAAAAATCTTACATGAAACAAAAATGTATCAAATCCTCTGTATCCAGTTGAATTTTTCTCTTTAGCATGTTCAGTATCATAAAAACGTTTAGAAAAAGGTGTTTATATTTATCTCTAAAACCAAAGGTTTCATTGTTTATCTAGAAAACAATTAATTTGTGGCCCAAATGAGGATATTATTCTTTTTTCTTTTTTTGTCTGTAGAGAAGTCAACTGTCAAGATAAATACTAAGAACACAGTAGAAAAATATGTTAATCCTCTACTTATTCATCTGTACAAGAGATTTAAACAGAAATTTAATATAGATATTGCTAGATTCTGAACAGGAGCCAAATTAATTCCATAAAAGTGCTCTGTCTACATATTAACTACTGTAAACATGCAGAGATCCAATCCTATTTACTTTATTCTCAAGCATCTGATAGGATTCTGCTCCTTTTTTCTTAGTTTTTTTTCAAAAACATCAAACAGAACAAAACCGAGCATTCAGCATTTTGAGCAATGCTTTTATTTAGTCAAATATTAGAGGTATTTCTGTGAGGGTATTTTAGAGATTTCAGTTTTCCAACATTTGTTTGCCTTTTATTTGGTCAAAAATTTTTGATGTAGAAAGTAACCCTTAGTCAAATCAAGCATTTTTTAGTATTGCAGAGTTTCTTTTAGTTCTACCTTAACCACAGATCTGCTACAATGGCATTTATGTCGACCACATATAGTACGCCATCAACTACATGAAAGTGTAAATATAGCAGCATATATAACTGATTTAACTCACCCCAAATAACTTTTTAAGTTTCAGGAAAACAAGCAAGCAGGATATTTTTTTTCCCCATATGACCTGGAAAGAGTTACAGTGTGGTATATTTTGTATTACATCAAACTTTTCGTACTACTAAGCATAGTCAGTCATAACATCAACTAGAGCAACCCCCACATTATGTTAATGTTGCAGCAGAATTTTGTCATTCTGCTTGACCTGTCACAAGGAAGCAAACAAAGAACAAAAGCCTTAAACTCTGTCATCAGGACATACTGTCATACTGTTTGCTTGAGGCTTTTGTATAGTATAATCCTTTTTTTTTTTTTTTTTCAAATGAATTTCTTGGATTTGGATAGAAGAATCATGTTTTTTAAATAAAACAAAAATGAAAAGCAATTCAGAAGTGAAAGGTGTATACAAATTGTAAAAAAATTTGGATGATTGATGAGGTTGTATCACGCAGCTCTATTGAGCAAGGAAAGTAATGTCAAAGTCTCTAGAAGATGGCAGGAAGCTGACAAAACTGGATGGAGGGCTGGTAATTATATTCAGAATGAGATTTCTCTTTTCAGTCCACTTGCACATGCCTCATGAAAACCACAACCACACTCTCCCCAGTGCACAGGACTGTGTTCCAAACATGGGAAATGCCATGGGACAGCTAATTACTGGACACAGTGGAGGAAATTTTCTACTGTGTCTGGAAATTTCCCTGGTACGTTTTCCCCACCTTCTTTGCCTTCTCTTTCCTATTTGAACAAGTCTAACAGATGACACAAAGTCCTTAGGAAAGCAGAAATCCCCCAGTCGTTCATATCATCATCATCTTGAGTGCCTAGTGCTCCACCTCAAAGGCCGAAATCCTCTTTAAAGAGGGAGGTTTATCAACTGTAATGTCACAATCATAGTGAAGTCTCAGAAAATAAAAGTACCCCACAAGGCTTCCATCCCCTAGTCACTTCATATACCATAAGGGTGAGCTGGTCAGGGCTGTGATGCAGCAACTTGAGTTTTTGATGGACTGCATATTGTGTATGCACAGTAGCAAAAAACTAGATGCTTTAACACATTTCAAGGTGAAAATGGTCTCTTCCTATCTTTCATTGTGTCTGACATATGCAGACCACTGAGAACAGATGGCTCGTGTTCTCCTTTGAGGCAGCCAGGTCCTGCAAATATATAGTCTCATAAATATTTTGTATGGAAGTACTTTTCTTGTATCATTTTCAGTTTGTTGCTATAATAGTTAGCTTGTATGAAGTTCACAAGGACTTAGTTAACGTTGAAAGACACAGTAAATACTTTAAATAGCAAAATGTTTGGAATGAATGTTTATAAAGAATCAAAGGACATCATAGCAGGGAAAAGCATTGAGTTCATTTAACTAAAGGTATGGACCAACACAGGGTCAATGGAAAGCAATAGTCTCATTACATGCAAAATGTAATGCAAAAAAAAAACATACATCCCAAAGCAGACTTGCTTGGATGCACTGTACACCATGCTGTGGATTTTTTTTCCACCAAATTTCCTAAATCTAAGAGAAGCTGCAGTGAGATTGTCATTTAGCTGTTATATTTATGAATTATGCCTTCTTTATAAGTATCTGCATTCTCACTCTGCAGTATTATTTTTGCAGAGTTGTTTCACATTACTCTCTAAGGAACATATACGTAAAACTATAGGTTTATACTGGCTTTTTGGCTGCTACTTCAAGTTTATGGCAAATATGTACATATATCACAAACCCGTTATTATATATACAGTCATATAGATGGATAATAACTACTACAACAAATAATTGCTACCCATTAAATAGCAGATAAGAAGATTATGTTTCCAGTATAACTTTTTATACAATGTTATTTCACAACATGAAGATAGTTAACTTGAAAGAAAAACTTCATATGACAAATATTCCATCATCTCCGAATTTTTTAAAAAAAGTTTTCCTATCTTTTTCCACAAATGTGACATATATGTAGTAGGGTTTCTGTCCATAAGACCATTTTTCATCAAATTGCTGGCCACAAGATTTGAAAAGATATACCGTCATAATCTCATAATGCTCAGAGAGAGACCAAGAAAAAACTGTAGGTATGCCACACAAACTTCATTCTATCTAGATCCACATGCATGCATCCTAACATGAATAGCTGTGTACAGACTATTTTATCTGGAGTTGTTGCCTTTGTATTATTAAAACAATCAGAAACTCACATGTGTTTATTTGAGCTAACATTTCAGAGTGGAAGAAGTGCACAGGGCTGCATGTTCCAGCAGAGCTGTGAGAGCACAGTGCAAATCCCTTTAAACCTTCTAAAAACAGCCTGTGAGTCCTTACTGCCTTAAGCCTTTTAAATGAGCAAGATAAAGAGAATGAATATAGAAGTCAGTATATCAGACTAAAAAACAAACAAACAAACAAAAAACAAGCAAAAAAACCCCAACCTTAAATATGATTTATTTATACTAAAAGAGCTACTTTCAGCATATTAATTTTTTTTATTTTAATTGAACTAGTGTGCAGTAGTCACAACAGTGGGAGAAAGAATGATGCTTTGTGTATCATCCACCAGAATTTTACTCATGATCCTACAGAAGTTTTCTTTTGTATCTGGCCTTTCATTTTGTAAGTCACATAGTTGTGTTCAAATAACCAGAATGCTTACGTATTATGAAGGTGGGCAAATATTGTTTTGGAGATTAATTAGATTGAATGTAGTTTTCTTTTGAGGAAAAGTACTCCAGAATAGTTCTTGTTGGGCAAGGGAAATCAAGATTATCTCACTGCGAATGCTTCTCTGTAGGCAGCTGGTGTTCGAAAGACTGCAAGGTAAACCTTTCTCTCACACTCTCAATTCTCAATTGCAATTAAGTATTATTCCTGGTAGCAGCCATTGAGTTAATTCTCTGTAGAAATCACCTGGTGATTGACATGAAAGCTGCTGCAGGTCCAATTCGATATCTCTCACCTATATTTTAAAAAAATATGGCGAGCGTTTGTGATCACTGAAATATTTGGTTTTACTCTGTTTGAAAAAACAACACTGCTTAAAAAGGAAAATACAACTCAATATGTCTTGGTAATTTAAAACTGGTGTGCCACTTATGTCTCATATTGCAAGTTCCTGACAGGAAGTTTGCTGTTCTCAGCAACACTAGTTCAGATTCTGGTTAGCATAACCTCGGTGTGTGAATAGAACATACACGATAAATTGGATTTATTGAAACCCAATTTTAAAGAGAATTTTCCTACCCCAAAATTCAGGCAGGACTGAATTCTGGCTGTGGTTCAACCTAATTGAGTATAACTATATTGAAAGCAATTTTTAGCAAGCTCAGCTCCATGCTATCTCTTGCATATGCTTGTCTCAGCAAGCAGCTCTCACTTCTCCTCAGTCTGGAACTGGAAGTCCCAGCTCATACTGAAAGTTTCAAATCCCTCTTGGCTCTCTATTCAAACTCAGTTGGAAGACTTTCCCGGCATATGTGTGAAATCCCCCGTCTCTTTGAACAATGAAAAACACTTCCTGACTTTAACAAATGTAGATACTTTCTAACTGCAGATATTCAAACTTTAGCACTTACAGCTTTCAAAATGTATTACATTTATTTGCCTTTACCACCACATTAGAAAGAAGGATGTATTAAATTATGATTATAGATAGGATAATAGACAGGAAAAGGTCCAAAAGCCCTATGATGCTTTCAGAGTTCACTGGATGGTGAACAGACCTTGTCTCCAGGGTCACAGAATCATGACTGGCTTCTGAGCACACATCATCACTGTTGAAGCCGCCAGGACCAGACTGACCATCTTCTTACCACGTATTGTTACAACTGAATGATCTCTGGCTTGATGCCTATCCCTCCTTTTCCTCACAGTTAGCCACTTGCATACCATGCAATCCAATTTAACAACTTTGCATCCTGTACTCAAGAGACCTTTACATAACCTAAGGTCCATTTCAGACCAGTTTCATCTTTAACTGGGGAAAGGAGATCTCACCTGTATAGTCAGATTTCATCAGACCAAGAACTGTTGCTATAGGACTTCAAAGTTGCAGTGCAGATGTCTGCTCCCAACTTGTAGAAGCAATGCTTACCTGGGGACACCGCTGTATCCACAACTCAGGGCAATTTATCCCTCACTGAATAAAGATTTTGGGCTTGGGAAACCAGTGTCATGAAGGGGTCACTCAGATGGCCAGCAATGGCTCCACAGCTTTGCATTAGGGGCCAATATTCAAAGACCTTTAACAGGAACCTGTTCCAGTATCAATTAAAAAGTTATTTTCTTCTGTAACTTTATGATTTCAAACCATATCAGTCTAGTTTGTGTAGATCTGGAGCTCCCATCTCTGTTTCTGGAAGCTAATTTTTGCAACAATCTTGCTCCAGGAGAATCCAAAATGTTTCTTTTCTTCTCAGGGTATATAACTGGTTTCAGCAACATCATGTTTTTCCCGCAGCTGTGTCTGCGCTGCAAAGGCTTCCTCATACCTTTCAATTAATTTCCCATTGTGCTGAAAGCACACGGTTGGATTTTTTATATATATATTTCATATATATATTTTTCATATATATTTATTTCATATTATATATATATGAAATATATATATAAAATATAAAATATAAAATATATATTAAATATAAATATATAAAAATATATAATATATATGTTTTATATGTAATTACTATATGTAATTATTATATGTAATTATTATATATATTATATGTTTATATAATAAATATATATAGAAAATATATATAATTTTTTATTTTATTTTATTTTATTTTATTTCATTTCATTTCATTTCATTTATATATATTTTATTTTATATATTAGAGAGAAGGAGGGAGGAAGGCAGGGAAAGAGGGAGGGAGGATGGAAGGAAGAGAAGGAAAGAGGGAGGGTAGGAGGCAAGGAGGGAAGGACAGAGAGGTAGGGAGGGAGAGGTGAACACCATGTGCTTTACTTGGGGAAAGCTTCTCTAAAGCTTGGAAAGTTTCAGTGTCTTAGAACAATACTGATGGTATCTAGAATGTCCCTTGGAGTACATGAGACATAGTATAGGGGGTTGGCAGCTATAGTGCAAAAAGAGTAGCGAGCTACAAACTTTAAGAGTATGTGTGGGTCATAGATTGTTAAAACCACATCCTATCAAATACACTTTGTTTCATGTCAGTTTGTCTTATTCCACAGCTGTTACTCCAAAAAATGACCTGAGACATTTAAACAAGTGGATAAGGAAACCAGGGTCGTGAAAGAGTAAAGCTAAACCAATGAAGTAGATATACCGACCAGGTAATGGTCTCTTACCCAGACAAATGTAAACTTTTTTCAGTACCAGGCAATCTTGGAATTGTAACCAAAGCATATTCTCCCAAGAAATCTGCCTGAGTTTCCTGTCAGCCTTTGGCAGGAGGATGAGCAGCAGCTATGAGCAGTTTCTTGACAACATATCCCTCACTAGGCCAGTTCACAAGAATGTTTTTCTAATTGTTTCCTACTGTTATTGAGGGCTCTATTCAGCCTAAGGGATTTGAAAGGTCCTACTGATGACTGGTGCCAGATAACTGAAATGCATATATCCCCTGCAGGTTGCAGGCTCATCTGTCTGCCTCTGAAGCATTTGATTTCCCCCCTCCAATATGATAAGTTTTTTGTCTTCCTGTTTTCAAATTGCTAAAGTGGGCACATCAAATAATTGGATTGCATCATATTTGCACACACAAATAATCCTATTTGGAAATATTTGAGCAAGTTTGTCTTTTGTACTCATACATGACACTGCATTGAATGCATAATTTAGTACTTATTTTCAGAACAAATAGTCTGGAAAAATTGCATGCACAATTGATGATAGTAATTTGAGTGTGCAACCTGACGTTGGAGCTTATTAACATATTCATTCAGTCTAAGCTCTGTGTGCAAATTCAAACCTTGCTATCTTCTAACAAAGATTGTTCCAGGCATCAGAAAGAGCATGAGCATCAGACCAGTACATGGTACAACTCAGAATGAAACACAAGAAGAGATCATGGTGAAGAGCAAAGACAATTATCTAAACCCACCATACAATGGGATCAGAAGTTTTAAAAAATATTTTATGGAAAATATTTCAGTATTATGATAAGCAGCAAATTATTTCATATGTCTGCAAAACTTTTAATGACTTTGTCTGAAGACTTCACACCAAAATAACCCAGCTACAGTAGTAAAAACTTAACCTACAAAATTAACTACTGCAGTTTTAATTATTTTTTTTTAATTAAATGAAATCTTCAACTGAATAAACCCATTTTCAGGCTGTCAGTCTCTTGTGTTTACAGTTAAGTAAAAGTTTATATTCACCATTAACAAAGTTCATGCAGCAAATTTGGGCACCTGTTAAAGCTAAATCATCATCTGGAAAGAAAAACCATAATTGCGTTTTCTCTCTACAAGAAATCAGAACTACAGAAATATAAATATGGAGATCCTGATATTGAGTAGGCATATAGGCAGAGGATGAGAAAAGACACCTCTCATACAGAAGAGGATTCCTTAGTTACCTGTCCTGTGTGAGGGCAACAGCATCATGCAATTTTCTTAATTATTATTATCTATGATATCAAGAGAGCATAGCAATAGGACATACATATGCAAAAAGATTATAGTAACATGTACGAATTGTTCTCTGCATCCTGACACAAATACATATACAAAATCATAAAATCTTAAACAAATAACTGACAACTCCAGGAAACTGCTAAAAGTATAAATTCACTATGAACTGAGGTTATGTATTTAATAGTACAGTTCTGCAGAGTATGTCTTTTGGCGTTGATGCATTACATAAGAGGATTTGACAAGGTTACGATTTGTGTTACTAATGGAAATTCTTTTCAAGAACTAACCTTCGGGCTATAAAGAGTGACAGATATTCAAATATTCACAAATGAGTATTTGAATCGAAATATTCTATTCCTTTTTGCTCCCCAACAGAACTTCCATCCTGCTTTGCAGTGTGTCATACACACAACTGAATCCTTAACAGCTGCTATTCAAGAGAGCTGCAGAGGACTATTTGAAAGTAATATTTTGCTCTGTGTGACATCTAATTTTTTTCTCCTCAGAAATCATAATTTTTTTACACATCTTGTAGTCTTCCTAACAGGAAACCAGCTCTGCCTGTCATTTTGACTGGGGAGGAACGTCGTTTTCCAGGTCACTGGCTTGAATTCTGGAGACAAGATATTCATGAGGGACCTGTGTGGGGAATTTACATCTCAGTGCAGAGTTTTCCTCTCCATTTGTCAGCATGCAAGGTCAGTGAGTTGCTCTCTTGTTAGAGGGAAGATAATGGCTGCTGCATTGCCTCCCGCTTATTACACACTCAGTGCATCTGACCTTCATGTGAGACCCCCAAATCATTCTGATTTTTGGCTTCCCTCATACCCTAAGTCAAGTCCCTTTTCCCATGAACCTACAATCTGTGACCTTAGGTAACACTTCCTTTTCTGTCTGCAGCCATATTCTAACATACAAATCCTACTACTGTGCATTCCTTTATTTCACAAAAAAAAAAAGATGCTTCCATTTCTTGTTATTTCAGTGAAAAAACGTAGTGTCACTACAGCTAAAACTATGATATACTCTTATTATTTGTTAACACTTCCTTTACACACTATTATATTACATTATTAGAAAAATTAGAATGTAATTATTGTTCTCTACTATTCTATAGTTTAAAAAAACTATAATAGTGCATGCTTTTATTCTGAGCTCCTGAATTTAGGAAAAAAAATCCATATACTGTTTAGTACACTCCTAGAATCTGTTGTGCTATCACACACTAAGTGCTTCTCAAGTTAAATACACAGCAAAGTCAGAGACCACACAGGTGAATACTGAACTTTAATCTTTTTAAGGTCTGATCTAATGCATGTTAAAGTCAACAACTACAAGACTGCTATTTTATATCACTTGACCTTGTATCTGACACTTTCTTCATAAAAATTAGCAGGGTATTATGTGAACTGTCAAGTTAACTGTACAATAGAAATGAAGACTGTATGACCAATGCCATGACAAAGTCACAAATGTACATTTAAGATTCAAGTATCTCTACCCCATGGTAGAGATCTCATAAGAAAGAACTCATTTGTGAGCATATGTAAACGACCTAGTGATGGAGTGGGTTTGGAGAAAAATTATATAAAGCTTCCTAAGTTGGGAGACATGAGGGATTTTTATTAACAAAAAAAAAAAAAAAAAAAAAAAAAAGGTAGTTTTCAAAATTTTATTTAGAAAAATCAACCTTGATTGTTTCATTTTTCTAGACAATACTGCTTCCCACTACAGGGGACATTAGTGTCATTCACTGGAAAATGTTATGGTTAAGCAATCCAGTTCATGCCAGTGCTCTGCTGTAACACTCAGTCAATAGCTTTACTCTTTTGTAAGATGACTGACTATCCTATCCAATTAGTCTGTCTTAGAGGTAAATAGTTCTGTGTACTGGATAAAAAAGAGATTTAAAAGGATATATAAGTAATAACACTTAAGGAAGTGAAGGTAAAGAGTAAGTGTGGGTAGATTTGACTTATACACACAGCTTTTCCATTAATTTTTAGATTTTCCTTTATAATTAAAACATTCATAGACCTAAGCCCCAATTTTAAATGAATGAATGAATGAATAAACAAATCCAATTATTTCTGCTAATAATGTTTTACAACTCTTCTATTAATTTGAAAAGTTCAATTTGTTCTCTGCAGCTGCATACTGGAAATTGTCTTTTAATTTATGTCACACTGAATGTTACCTAAGTCAGAAAACTGAGACAGGCAGGTCATTGGCATGTGCTGCTGTGAGGATGTCTCAGTATAAGATGAGGCTTTGATGAACTCTACCCTTTGTGGCAAAATCTTTTTGTAAAACAAACAAAAATCTTAAACAAGCAAGAACATACACATAGTTCATATTCAAAATCCTACAAGCTACCCCCTAATCTGATCTGGTTTCTCTACAACCTGGGACAAGAGTAGAGTTGAAAGTCTTAAAAGTCTTGAAGCGCACTGGGCTTTAGGAAACTTTGGGAAAGAGAGAAGGGAAAAATATAGCATATAATTCCATCTCTGGTTCACAGTTGAATTCCAAAATCCAAAACCACATCACTGAGGATGAAAAAAAAATCCTACTCATAGCTGAATTGGTTTATATTTCTTAGACTTATTGTAAAATGTTAAATTTGCAGAAATATTCTTGAATTTGAATAGGTTTTTTAACTTAGCAAGTGACAGGAGTCTGAAGAATGCATGGTATTTACATTTGCAGACAATGTATGAGTACCTAATATGAAAGACAAAATACCACTGAAGAGAAATGCAGATGTAACTGAAAAAAAAATGAACAAACACAATACAACCAGAAATAGTGTCTTTGTAAATCAGTATAACAATAAGATTGCTGTTTTGCATTTGAAAATATCAGTTCGCTGCTTTATTTTATTGCAATTATTTGAAAATAATCTGGATAACTTTACAATCAAGGTATTTCCTCTTGGCTCCCTGGTATACACGAGGCTGCCTGAGGAGATGATCGACATCCTAAGGTGTCCACAGCATAATCAGTCTGAAGAGCCTCCAGTATTAAAATTCTAACTAATGATAATCAAAAAGAAACAAAAACAATAACAAGATTGTGTTAAAAAGCCAGGAGATAAAAGGCTACATTTGATTTAAAAGAGCAGGTAGATGATTTGTCTATATGCTGCTAATTTGTATCCCTGAGGTATGTGTCTTTCATATGTGTCTTTTACATGAGACAAAGAGATTCCCCAGGTCTCTCCTAGTGCAGAATTGACCAAACTGTACCCAGAGAAGACACTTGAGATTATTCAGTAAAAACTGTTCATGCAGATGTAGAAGTGATCACATAGGACAGCATTTTGTACATCATTAAGATAGTTAGATGTTTTGTATATAGTTGATAGTAGCCTGTAGAGATGAATTATGTACATGCTAAGGCGGTCAGGCAGGACCACAGGCCAGAGAGGTTTCTAGAACAGGTCAGAAAGTAGTCTGAGGAATATTATTTACCTGATCCAGGTGAAGACTCTTGCTATGGAGACTGCCATTACTCTCTGGTCCACAACCAACCATCCTGTCTAGGAGATTCCATTCCTTATCCAGGAATTGTCATATGCCAGCATCACAATATTTTTTAACAAGCACTGTGAATTTCTATGCAACAACAGATGTGATCAAATACTGGCAATAGTCCTGCTTCAAAGTAAATTATTTTCGTAATAATTTAGATAGCAAAGCATCGGCTAGATGGCAAGAAAGGAAGTTGCAGCAGAGTTCTGCTGAGATGCAGGTGAGAGGGAATGAGCTGTTAGGTGAGAGAGGCTCTTCTGAAAGTGGAATATCAGACAGTATGCGTTCACTGCATTATTGCTGCAAGTAAGTGAACATGTCAACTTATGATGTCATGTAGGAAAAGAGAGCTTGCCCACTGGCCTGGTGTTCCCAAACTCTGAGCCCTACTCCTTAAAACAGATTTGAAACTCTCAGACCAATCTTGGAGACCATCACTGGTACAATTTTTCTGAAAGTGATTTTTACAGTAAAAGGCAAAGTAAGTTTGAAGTGATATTATCCTCTTAGAAGTGATAAGACAAAAAACATTCCCCTGAGGTCTGGCAAGATCATATCACGTCTAATCAATTTCAGAAGGGGTGTTAAGCCAGTATAACTGCAGGGGGCATAGGATTTATATATGTTTGCTACTGTTTATCTGAATCTTTCAGGACTTTTAAAAACCTCTGATGTTGCACGGGGCTCTGCTGTGCCCTGTACACAGATGCACGCATCTTACAAAATTCTCTTCTGTGCAGTAACTTACTGAATACGACATTAGACAGTGGTCCAGACACACACATGGAAGTCACAGCATTCCTATTTCTGCATAACTTAAGAGGAAGACACCAACTCCATTGTCACCTGGGAAGAAGAAGTACTTCTGGAAAGCAAATTGGGTAAGTTTCTGGTGACTTACTTCAGCTGGACTTTATTTTGTTTTGTTTCTTACTATGGTCTCCAAAGCACAATTATGTCACAACCATGTTTTTTTGCTAGGACCAAGGTAAAACTTCTCTCTAAAAGAGAACGGATTGCTTTGTCTTTGGATGTCCTAAAAAAAGTTGGGAATGGTTATCTGACATAGTAAGTAGAAGCACAAAACTGGGCACAAAAAAAAGAAAAAGCTTCAAAAATGCATTTAAACAGCCACTAAGGCAGAAACTAGGCAAAATGATAAATTCTATGCTTTGTCAAAGGCTGTTCAGTGTTCTTTGTCTTTACAGTCTGGGACATGAAATCCTCTTTCTGTAAATAAGCCATGATCCATTTTAACTTCAAGATTCTGTTCAAAGAGTTTTAATTTCACAGCAGATTCTTCATGAGGAGGGGACTATTTTAGAGTAATTTTAATCTTTCCAAATTGTTACCTAATCTCTCATTGGTATTAGGTGGGAAATCATGAGGAGCCTTCCCAAAATACAGTAGGTGTTCTCAGTAATAGATTTTTGCTTTACCACTGCAACTTTTAATATGACAAACATACAGTGTATAAAGAAACACAGATGACAAGGCAAATTCATAGAATCCTAGAATCATAGAATAGTAAGGGTTGGAAAGAACCTTAAGATCATCTAGTTCTAACCCCCGTGCCATCAGCAGGGACACCTCGCACTAAACCATGTGGTCCAAGGCTCTGTCCAGCCTGGCCTTAAACACCACCAGGGATGGAGCATTCACAACATCCCTGGGCAACCCATTCCAGTGCTTCACCACCCTCAATGTAAAGAACTTCTTCCTTATGTCTAAACTAAACTTCCCCTGTTTAAGTTTGAAGCCATTATCCCTTGTCCTACCACTACAGTCCCTACTGAAGAGTCCCTCCCCAGCATCCTTATAGGCTCTCTTCAGATACTGGAAGGCTGCTATGATGTCTCCACGCAGCCTTCTCTTCTCCAGCCCCAATTTTCTCAGCCTGTCTTCATATGGGATGTGCTCCAGCTCTCTTATCATCCTCGTGGCCCTCCTCTGGACTTAAATTCATGCACTAGTGTAATATACAGGAATAATGTGCAGATGTTATGCAGAAATAAAATAAATTAAATTAGAAGAAGGTAAACATATTAATCAGGAGTTAAAAATTATATTGAAAAAAACAGTAGAAAAATACATGTGAGTACAGAAATATAGTAAATACTGTTGTACTGAAAGGGTTAGGACACAATATATGAAACTGAGAACCTTTTCCTAACCAAAGGAAATGTCTGCTTTGCACCAAATGCTGCTAGCTTCTTTTTGTAATCACATGCTTTCATGTAAAATACTCTCTTTTCCTGCAGCAGAATGCCACTATCCCAATGGCATCTGGAGTGAACCCTGGCTGATGCTCTGCGGACATCCATGTTTGTCTTATGTTTCCTCTTTTCAAGTGACCACAAGCACACCATACCACTTCTAGTTCAGCACAGGACCCACAAGACTCCAGAGGTGCTTTTAGTTATCTTCCTCATTCAAACCTTACTGAAGTCAATAGAGACTTTTTGTTGCTTGGTTGTTTTTTTTAAAAAATACGGGCCTTAATTTAAGTTATTTTCTTGTTTCAGTTCGGTTCCCCACAGTGGGTACAAAGGTTACAGTAAAACACTTCGATGAAATGAGGATATTTCTTTACAAGCTACAAAAGCATAAACAATGGCACCAATACTTTTCATTAATCAATGTATTCAAGTTTTGTTGTGAGATTTGTTTCATTTTTGTGTACTCCATGGTTTTGAGTTTTTCAAATCATCTGAAAAACAGAACTTAAGTTTTCGAAACATAGCAAGTTACAGATGAGATCAAAAAGCCATACCCTACTTTTCTGTAGAATATCTAGTTGATATTTAAGGTAAATAAAAACCACTGGGAATTCTATCAGAACATCTGTTCTGGAAAAAAAAAAGTGATTGAAAGTCATGCTAACGTGTGACAGATCTGGTCACAGAGAAAGGATCTACTCATATCACGGATTCACCTGTAAAATTTTCTTTCATGCTTTCAGATATTAGGAGATCATTATTACTACTAGTTGCCAACCAATGGCTTCTGTGCTATAATAAGATGTGAAATAAGTACTGATGGTAACTGCACCCCTCATAAACAGTACAATGTTTATTATTTGCTTTGTGCAATAAAATTTCCTTAGCCAATACAGCTGTCCACAGAAGAGCTTCAGAGTTTGACCTGACACTACAGAACTAAAAATTCATTTCTATAAGGAAAAAAAGAAATATTGGAGGATAAAAAGCACTTGTGAGTCAGAACAGAAAAAATAGGATGATTAGTCAAAACCATTGATAAATGTACTGGGGAATTAAGCAGAGAAAGCTTCCATAACACACGTAAGAATACATTAGTGATAACTCATAAATTATTCCACTTTGGGGAGAAATGGACTGAAATGGACTAAGTTAATACCAGGCATACAATAATAAATGTTTTGATACATTATTTCTATTTCATCATGTGATCTAGTGCTTGTGGAGTGCAATATTGCAAAACTTGAAAAAATTATTTCTAATTCTCATGACACCATCTCTCATTTTAAGTGACAACCATGAAAAAAAATGCTGTTGTAAAGAAAAGCATTTTTTCTTATTTTCTCTGCCCCAGAAACAAAACAAGAATAACTTCTCTATACCACTCTCCAGTGGCTTTTAGAGCTCTGCAGACAACTAAAAGTATTAATGATTTGCTATTTATAAGATTATCCTACTGAAGGACCAGCATGATAAATACAAGATGAAATGCAAAAGTCTGGTCTGGCAAAACCATGTGTCTCCCATGCATCTTACTGCTTTATGCATTAATACATTTTTAATACACCTCTTTCCTTTCATGATTAGACTTGTCAGAACTGGAGCTCCAAGATCACTAACAATTCAGTGGATCAGCGACAGTTTTTCAGAAAAAGTCCTCCATGTGTGTAAATGGAAAAGCTGCTAGTAAAAGAAAAGCCCTTACATCGTTGTTACATATGCATTCTGGTTTTATAATTTTTTTCATTCTATGAAACACTGCAGCTCACTAAACAACTATTTATGCATAGACATAAAAATAATTAGTTGGTTTTCAGCTTCCTAACCATGCTAAATTAAATGAACAATAGCAGTGAGTTTGTCAGCGATTTTAGCATTCAGCTGCATTCATGCTGTAATGGGTGCCTTTCTGTTGTTTGGGTAAGATCACAAGTGAGGATTTACTATACAGAGCTCCTATTGCTGAGTGACAATCACTGAGTGTCTGTCCAAACTAGCAACTTGTAGCTATGACAACTGACCTTCAAGATAATATTTTCTTTTCCCATTATTAACCATTTAAGTGTTATTTAGTGTGCCAATAGGGCATCTTCACAGTTTGTTAGCACATAGCTTGTTGCCCTTAAAGTGAAAACTTTTCATTGCCACTTAAATGAATTCTCTTCTGTAAACCCATGGAAAAGAACAATAGTGTTCTCATCTCTGCATTCTCTGTGTAGGGGTGACTTGCACATAAGAAATTGCTGCTTCACAAAAGCTGAAGGAAACAGGTAATGAAATTTATTCCTCAAAGAAGAATTGGTGCTGAAGTGCCCAAAGAATCATTTTTAGAAGGTAAATCTGTGATTTAGGTATTTGATTTTTTTCCTGTCAAGTAAATTTTATTCCCTGGAGCAGAGAGAAAAAGGAGTTGTATTCTGACAAGCTGTGCACTTCCCAGACGTTTAGAGAGAAGTCAGTCTCACAGAAAGTGCATGACACTCTTTATATCTCTGGATTTCCTACTAGAAGGTGTATATATATCAGAATAAATTTTTAGTATTATATGAAGAGTGTGACTCATATTTCTGATGCATTGGGCTGGAAAAAGGCTAGGAGGGAAAAAGCAGATGAAAAACTCCACAGAAGAGTAAGGCTAGTTTTCAGAAAACCCCGAAATATTCCAATGAGAGCCAATAAAGAATTCACAAGAGAAAATTAATTAACTGGTCTCCTAACTGCAAAAACCCAACATCTTGACACTCACAGAACTCCATGCTATCTATCGTGAAGAAAGGATCTATAACATTCTCATTTTTCTCAGAGATACATATATATAAAAGCAGGAGGGAAAGGCCTTCAGATGACAAATGGGAAGTTTTACTTCAACTTTGAAAACTGCTGTCCAAAAATTTATTCATATTTTTATGAATTTCAGTGGGACATCGTAGCTTCATGATACTTTTACTATAGTAAAAATTCAAGGTTTCTCTGTATCTGTATTTTTTGGGAACAGAGAGAAAATCTTGTAGTTACTCTCCAAAGCTAAGAAATTAGTTTTTAAAAACACCTGTATGACTTTTATGGGCCTCTTCCATGTTCTGTTTACACACTCTTCAGTGTGTACCACAGACACTCCTTGCATAGTAGGTGTTTATGTCATAATGAAAATAAATAGTGCAGATACAAATCAACATACATGGTCAAAGGTTATAGGAATATAGCATGCAGAATATTTAGCAAAGAGGCAAATAATCTATCCTAGCAGCCCTTGTGCTATATTTTATCCTACATGCTGTAGCTGCATATATTACATGTTTAACCAAGAGCACAATATTTATATCTGTTTTCCTACAAAGCAAAAGAGTCAGAAAACAAGAAAACAAGGAAAAATTTAAAAAAGAAAAAAAAAAAAAAAAAGGATTTTTTTCTAAGATTTCCAAACAGGTAAGAAAAGTATTTATTCCACAATGTGTTCCAAGATACTGAGAAGTAAAAGTGATAAAAAATCATCTTGCATCAATCAGCTGATATCTGTCATCAGTAAAGTTACTTTTAGTTGATCCTCTCTATCTGAATTTTATGTAAGCATTTCCTGCAATACTAAAGGAGAAATCATTAGACAAGCAGGAGTAGACGGAAACCAGTAGCAGAACTTTGGTTGTGAGCAAGAGAAATAGTGATGGTTGTACTGAAAGAAGAATTATAAAATAACAATTAGTAAAATATAGTTTCTAAGGATTGGACATCACTTCATCTGAAATATGGGGTAAATTCTAGTCACTCAGGCCCAGGGCGAGAGGATAGCTAAAAAAATGAGAGTAAATTAGAGGAGGTGCAAAGAGATATCTACTCAGAGCAGAGGAAGATGCTAAAACAGCATAGTTAGTTCAGCCTAACTGAATGAATGTTGGAAAAACCTTTAACTACCAGTAAGCTCCAGGGAGAAGAAATTGCTAAGCTAAGGGTAGTGCTGAGACATATCTAAGAATTACAAAAAAAAAAAAAAAAGAAACTTGCAGAAACATATGATTCTAGAAAAATTAATGAAGGCAAGAAATTTAGCATTCTCTGCTGTAGCTTGAGATCAGGCTGAAGTGATCAAAAGAGGCCAGTTGCAGTCTGAAGTCCCATGTCACCTGGAAGAATAATATCCTGATCAGGATGGTAATAAAAGGTGTAAACAGGTTAGATTAGATTAGATTTTAATTTGGCCTGAATAAAAATGAAATAGGAAGAGAAATGTCTTCACATTTCTGATATTAAACAACAAGAAAGAGTTAAAATATTCAAAAAATGTTTGTAGAAGTATAAAAGTCAATTTCTGAAGCACTTAACTGAATGGTTGTTCAATACATACAGCATCTAGATGTCTATTGTTACAGTAGTCCCATAAGACTCTGTATATACAGTATCTTCAGCTTTCTTTATACATAAGTGAATGTGGTTATGATAAAAAAAAAAAAAAACCAAACCTATTTTCTCTATTTCTTTTGAAATATTTCTTTCTCTAGTCTTCTATTTTGTTACTGACAATCAGCTAGTTAGCAACTGTACTGGCTGAGTAAATGTTTATATAATGGTATAAACCCAGAAAATTAGTGAATTTGGAAGTAGAAATTGTTCTACATTTTCTAATCACTGCTTAATCTATTTTACAACTGCAAGTCTCTGGATTTCTGATGTGCAAAGTATATGCCTGCATAAAAATTAGTCCTGAAAGATTCATATAATGGCAGCTGACATTGTTAAAAGAGAATTGTTGATACTTTCTTGCCAAAAATAATTAATAACAATTACTGAAAAATTACTACATCTGTTACAGAGAAATTGTGGGAATTTTAATTTGTACTGGGACTAAGCTTCTTTGGTAGCAGTTTTATCATTGTTATACCATCTTTATTCCTGCTGTGATAATTTAATACATGGCAGAGCTTTGTGATTCAAGACAGCTTCTTTTTTTTTATACTCTTTAATCTTTAAACAAAATTTCATAGATATTTTTTCTTAATATAGACTAATCATACTAATGGTGATTTTGGAGCAAATCAAGTGATAAAATGAGATTATTTATATGTGGGTTGGATTTTTTTTTTCTTTTTTTTTTTAGATACCCATTATAGTGATTAGCCTATATTAAGACTAAAACATTTCTGAAACTTCATTTTAAGGTAAAATAACATAGAAAAGGAAAAAAAAAAAGGAAAACCTGCTTTGAATCACAAAATTCTGACACATCTCAAATTATCACAGCAGGATAAAGATACACTTTCCCAAAGCTATCAGGGCACCTTAGGCAATTTTCTACAGGGAGAGAGAAAAACATCATACACACACATACAGAGGCACACATGCAGAGACATACACACACACACTTAAAACTGTAACTTTTTGAGGGTGAGAGACCTCATAACACATTACTAGTCTCATGAGCCATTGAGTCCTGGGGATTGGTAAATGGAATCTGAAGCCCTCAACTACTAAATTCCCGTTATGAGTAGCTTGAGTTGCTCAGGACACAACGTCGTTACCATCCAATGACTGTTTGGTCAACTGTGTGAAATGAGTTGGTGGCCTCAGTTCAGTTCCTAGTGGACAAGTAATTACTGCTGCTGTTGACCTGCGGGCTCTTTTTCACTCCGTTACACAGATACAAACAAGCAACTCTAAGTGAATTGAACTAGTGTAAATGCAATTAGATTCTGGCCCTTTGGTGGCCTGTTGCAAGCTTGTGTGCCAAGTTTCATGCAGTTATGACAATGTAAGCTTTGCCCATGTTAAATGAAGTCCAACATTAGCAAGTCTGAAGTCTTGCTATAGAGCTACAGGACAGTCTAGGAGGAGTCTTCACAGTCTGTAGTATTTAATGAGGAGGATGGTGGTTAGCATCAGCCGTTATCTGCACACTGTTCAGAAGAATAAAACCCAATTTGAATTACATTGATAGACATGTGAATTCAAGATTACACTGTAACAACCCTTGGACTTTCACTGTGAAGAAATCAACATCTTAATCCACTTGTAAAATTCTGTGTATGAGAGTAAAGATCTTTAAAATATCAGAGACAAGGAGATATGTGATCTATTTTTTATCCTACTTTTTCAGATTAGAATATGAATGAGTAAAATCACATCCATGTACATATACTTTGAACTGCTGCCTTCCTGAATAGAATTATATTTATGTAGCTTTTGAAATTATAACTAACTTTAGCATTTTCAGAAAACAAAATTAATTTCGTACCTATCAAAAAAAAAAAAATAGAAGTAATAAGGAAATGTTAGTTAATTAATTCATTAGGGGCAACCAATGTATTGCAAAAGATGCAATGCAAACCCAAAAATGTAAATCAAACAATCATCTCATCATCCTAACTCCAAAGCCCACTGGTGTAGATGCAAACATAACAAGATATTCACAAGTAGACTGTCATAATGTTCCTGGCAGAAAGTTTTTCATTTAATATGCTGAGATTTGTCAAATTCAAATGAGCAGTTTTCAGGGGAATCCTGGGGAAGAGAAACCAATCCTGAACAAACAAAAGTCTGGAAAGTGGATTCACATGCTTACTTTCTTTGATGAAAAACAGATACCTGAATCTACACTCCCCATGCAAAATAAAAACCTTAAACATTAGGCTATTCATACATGAATTTCAATTTGCTCTGTGTGTACTACTCATTTTCCAGGACAGGAATTAGAGCTCAGTATCCCAAAGCCCGGTGAGAACATGAATGGACATAGGAGTGCCCAAATTCCTGAAATATAGAATAGGCATTTACGCCTATTCCATGTTTCATTCTACCTCTCTCCTTTTACTCCATCGATCCCAGCATTTTGTAAGGTTCTCGCCTTGACCATCATATGGGATGAAAACACTTTTCATCTCAGACATTCACAGGATGAGAAAGTATGTTCTCCCTGCCTGCCACAAAAGGTACACAGATTTGACCACAGGTAGCACAAACTGCCACATCGAGGTATGCCTGGAGCTGAATGTGTTAACAATGTAGTAAGTGCCTTTGGTGTCTTTGTTAATAAACGTTTAAGTCTCAAGCTTGACGTTATTTGAATGTAGATCTCTGTGGTTTAATTACTATCATTATTATTATAGATACAGTAGTAATTATCTCTTCTTACTGTCTCATTATGTTTTGATCAATTCACATAAAAGTTTACTGTAAATGTATGGTTAGGTAACATTAAAGAAAACATATAATTATGGAATATATAATCAAATACTTTCTAAACAGTTGTATGTTTTCCAACAATTAAATGCCTTTAAAATAAATAATTAATTGTTTTAATAGGCAAGATGCAGCTTTTGAAGCAATGAATATATAAAGCTTTATTTCTTGACCTCAAATTACTTTAGTCCGGTTATATTGATAACATCTAGGTTTCTGAAAAACCTGCTGGCACAAAATCTTTTCAGCTTTATTAATGATTCAGATGGCAGTTTCTGAAGAGACAAGTCCCACAGAGAAGGAGTACTTGATTAATGACCTGGAAACACTTTTCCTTTTCAGCTGATTAAATAAAATTGACTGGATTTTTACATTTTTATAATAAAATGACCCGCAGGGCCGAGATGACACAGTGAAAGCAGCATGTTCACTCTTCAACAGATTTTTATTTTGTCACTTGTAAAAATGAAAGGGCTAACCACCCAAGCAGAAAAATGCACTTTATCACCGTCCACTGCCAACATGCTGACAATTGCTGCATACAAATACAAAAACATGGAGGAAACTAGGCTGTGTTTACACTCAGCCTGATTTTGTCTAATGATGACAAAAGGTCTATGACTTCTCAGGGTTGGAGTGATACTATTTAATTATTATGCAAAATAGATTTATAACAACACTACTGGCAATCATAAAAGGCTTTATAATATGGTCACTTAGAAGTGATACCACATACCTTTCCAGAAATTTGCACATCATAGGAGCTTTGGTTTTCTAAATCAAGCTATTCTTAAAGAACAACTGAAACTTTAACACTGTTCCCAGCTAAAATAGTTGGAGAAATTGCACTAGCCATTACAGACTCAAGACCAAATATCCTTTGCAACAAGTAAAACCAACAGATTAAATATATTGTGTCTAAACACACACACACTTGCACACACAACAGCATATAAGGCTGTTGTATGTAAAGTCATAGAATTATATTCTATGGCACGTCTCCCTCAGTATAGCTAGGCTTAAGGCGAACCCCTCTGTTCGTCTCTTCTGTTTTTTATTGTTTCTTTCCTTGGCCATGCTTTTTGCATACAAGCACCTACCCTGTTAAAACAGTCAAGAGTTTCATTAAGTCACAAAAAGTTTTGTGTACTCTCTTAAAATTTGTTTGTCTTCCTAATACTAAACTGTGTCAATATCAATAACACCTTGTGAGTTCAGTGGGCTGATATAAATGATCTATACCTCATATGAAATCATATCTTCTAGCTTAACTCTCCCCTTCTAAAACAGAGACACCTTATCCTGTCTACTGGGAACAGCCTATGGCTGACCTTAGCACTGTAATCCAGCCCAGATACTAACTGAGAGTTTTAAATGGACAGAGGCAAATACATAGCAACGAGTGTGGTAATTGTTAAACACTGTCAATTGCCATATTCCTGAGCCGTGACACAGTGGTAAACCTGGGGTTACATCTAAGAAAATGCAAAAAATATACAGTGTGTCCAGACCTTCCCAGAACTGCCCAGGTTACTGAACATCGACAGAGTTTGTGTGCAGCTTTTTCCTCAAGTGTCATTTTAAACCTAAAGAATTTAATGGTCTTGTTTGGAAATAATTTCTTTTAAAGAGCAATGCACTAAATCATTCCTCAGTTGTCTTCTATTCTGTTCTGTATTTGAATATCAGAGAAGCTTACAGTCTTTGAACCTGAAAGGGAGGGAGATGCATAACTTTGACAAATTAATCTAATATTTCATTTCCAAGTTGTATCAGTTCCATCACCTCTTTACAATTCAGTTTTATCTGTAGAAAAGAAAAAATTCTAATATTGTTTAAGATGGAGTTTCTACTCTTTTTCATTTTTCAATAGATATGAGAATAACCATTATGGTAATGATTTGACTTAGTTTGTTGCTGTTTCAGCTACGAAGTTCTGGAATGAGTATGAATGAAAGATAATTTATATATAAATATACATATAAGTGCATATGTATATATATTTCAGATTAAAGTAACTGACTGTTGTTTGGTTTAAGTATTAAGCAAAGTTTCTCCAGTTTGAAATATCAAGGTTGGACAAACCAATTTTTAAAACTTGCTTGTCACAAAGGTCACCCTCTCAGCCCCTTTCTCATCTAGACAGCCACTCATAGTCAAGCATACAAGGAATCAAAGCTATTGGGGACATAGAAGAAATAAATATGCTTTATCAGCTTCTTTTTCATTATAAATTAAAACCATCATGGTAACAGTGCCCAAAATAGTGCTCAAATACAGTCAGCTTCCCACAAACTTGTCTGATCTCGATAATTAGTGTGAGGGGAACCCTCAAACTGCAGAAACCAGATACAATGTTAGGTTAGATGTGAAATTACAGAAGACGGGGAATAATTTACTAGAGCAATGTTCAGCTATTACATCAACCTGTATATTTCCACTCTTGGCTTTTGATATTGGTTAGCCAAAGGAAAGGCATTGAGGCAGAAGGAGAAAAAACATGAGTTTTAATTGAAACCCCTGAAGAACACAAAGCAAGAAATATTTTCTAGGCTGCATAGACTTCCGGAAATAAGGGGTGCATGTTATGTGTTGTTTCTAATACTGTGTAAAGCATATCCTACCAGTGGAAAGCACCGGGCAAGGTTCTTCTCCTATAGGAGCATGGTAAGGGAGCCCAATCATGGAAACTCAGTTCTAGTCTTACAAGACCAAGATTTAGGGGCTGATATATGTACACTGTAAGTACAAATTATGGTCTTTTTCTTTCCTTAGTAACTACGGAACTAATTGTCAACTCAAATGGAGCAAAGCAAGGTATTGCACTTGGAATGACTAATCACTTGCATATGAGCAGACTGAGAAATTACTGGCTAGATGTCAGATCTGCAGAAGAGGATTTAGTGATTCACAAGATGAACGTGAGTTAACAGTTTCATGGCATTGCTCAAGAGGCAAACACCCAGCATATGGTAAACAGGAAGCAGGTTATCTTTAAAGTCCCTTCCAACCCAAATCATTCTGTGATTCTGTGTGGCCTTCAACAAGAAAAAAATGTATTTTGCATTCAGCTTAGCACTGAAGTGCTAGGTGTGCTTAATGATGTCAAGAAAAACATGCTCAGATAGAAAGAATCCGGAGAACGGCAGCACGAATGATCAGAGGTCTCGGAAAAATGGTATTGCAAGGAAAGAGCTGAGAGAATACAACTGTCTAAAAAAGAAAGAGACTGGGACATAGTACTTTCTGAATCTGTAGCTGCTGCAAAGAATAGCAATTTATTCCTCATGTCTATGACAGGTAGAAAGGTATAAGGGGAGATTTAGGTTGATCACTAGGAAATACTTTCTAACCATAAACGTAGCAACCATGAGACATAGACTGTGGGATTGAGCGCACCCTCAGCAGGTTTGCTGATGACACCAAATTGTGTGGTGCAGTTGACACTCTGGAAGGAAGAGATGTCATCCAAAGGGACCTTGTCAGGCTTGAGAGGTAGGCCAGTGCAAACCTCACGGAGTCCAACAAGGCTAAGTGCAAGGTCCTACACCTGTTTTAGGGCAATCCCAAGCACAAATACAGGCTGGGTGGAGAATGGATTGAAAGCAGCCCTGAGGGAAACTACCCCAAACTACGCCTTGGAGGTGTAGTTTGACAATAAGCTCAACATGGCTCAGCAATGTGCATATTTTCCTGGTTTCAGCGGCGATAAAGTTAATTCTCTTCTTAACAGTTGATACAGTGCGGAGTTTTGGAATTAGCATGAGAAAACTGTTGACAACACACTAATGTTTTAGTTGTTGCTAAACATCTCTTATGCTAAGTCAAGGAATTTTCACTTTCCCTTGCTCTGCCAGTAAGGAGGTGCACAAGAAGCCAGGAGAGAGCATAGACAGGACAACTAACCTGAACTGGCCAAAGGAGTATTCCACACCACAACATGTCATAATACCCAGCATATAAACTGAGGGGATTTGGCTGGGAGCCACCAATTGCTGCTTGAGGATGGGCTGGGCATTGGTCAGTGGGTGGTGAGAACCACTTGTGTTTCTCGGGGTTTATTCCTCTCTTCCCCCCCCCCGTCATAATTCCCTCCATAATTGTTATTAATAATATTAATAATATTATTATTAATATGTTATTACCATACTAATTTATTTCAATTATTGCAGCCCAGAAAACCAGCCGTATGCTGGGCTGCACCAAATGGAGTGTGACCAGCAGGTTGAGGAAGGTGATTCTGCCCCTCTACTTTGCGCTCTTGAGACCCCACCTGCAGTACCGCATCCAGCTCTGGGGGCTCAACCTCAGAAGGACTTGGAACTATTGGAGTGACTCCAGAGGTGGGCCAGATAGATGATCAGAGGACTGGAGCACTTCTCTTATAGAGTCAGGCTGTGAGTTGGGCTTGTTCAGCATGGAGAAGGCTCAAGGGAGATCTTATAACAGTCTTCCAATACATAAAGGGACTTACAAGAAATTTGGAGAGGGACCTTTTACAAGGGCATAGGCATAGGGAAAGTCGTAATGGTATCAAACTGAAAGAGGGTAAATTTAGATTAGATACGAGGAAGAAATTCGTTACGGTGAGGGTGGTGAGACACTGGAACAGGTTTCCCAGAAAAGTTGTGGCTGCACCATCCCTGGCAGTGTTCAAGGTCAGGTTGAATGAGGCTTTGCACAACCTGATCTAGTGAAACATGTCCATGCTCATGGCAGGGGTTTCAGAACTAGATGATCTTTAAGGTGCATTCCAACCGAAACCATTCTGTGATTCTACAAAGAGAATGATTGAGTTGTCTGTGGAGATATTAGAGTCTCCTTTGTGAGAGAGGAAAATCTCTCCTTTAAGAAATAAATAAAGCTGATGACCTTTCGAGGTCATTCCCAAGCTTTGGGTGACCTTCAGGTTTGGTGACTGCAACCAGTCATCAAGACAAACTATTTCTTGACAAAGTCCTGTGATCTTGTGAAATTACTGAAATACTACCATTTTCAACTGCTGAAGCATCCACCATGTTACCAGATATATACACCATCAGTACTTTTTATGGGCAAACTAGACTGGAATACTATCTCTGAAAGGAGAGGCAACTGAAGTGCAAAGCACAGAAATTTTTTGCATATATGGCATTCAAATGTAAGCTTATTTCAAAATAGTGACTAATGACTTTAAGGCACTCTAGAGGTTTTATTGCCAAACAAGCATTTCAATAAAGTTTATATTAAATGCATTAATGAACATATGTATTCTTAGAATTGTCTATTTGTATTGACTAAAAATATTAGAAGCTTTTTACAATATTCTTAGCTTCCATAGACAGAGGTTTAAATATTATTTTCTGAAAATTCATGAGGAGGCTGATGTCTGGCAAGTTCCCCAGCACAATTAAAAGGTGGCAAAAAAATAAAAAGGCTATACATATGTGCACAGAGGCAAAAATTATACCACTGTATTCAACTATGTCATTATGCTTTGAAATATTGTAAGAATCAAGAACCCAGATTTTCTCAGGGCTCTGTTCCTTTTTATCTTACGTGGCTACACTAAATGCATACCAGTGCAGTTCACTGATTTTTAGTGTGGACAGTATAGAATATTTTCCTTTTATTGCCTATGTGGGAGTATCAGACAGAGAAGTTTCTTCTCTGTTCTACTGTATTTACTACTGTATCCCTGCTACTTAACTGCATTTTTAGTATTAGATTAAAATAATGAATATTTTTCATGTGCTAAATCAATGAGAACACTTTCGTGTATCTGACTTTTGGAATTAAAATTACTTGATGGAGCTTTTGCTTGGCTAAATGTTCTGCACCGATGCCAAACGTGTTAAGATTAACAACATGCAATTAATATTTTTAACGTGATGAAAACCTCTGTTTAAAGTTACCTGTGTTTCTTCTAAGTCCCAAAGGCTTTGCTAATAAAATGAGGATTTTTCATCCAAAAAAAAAAAAAAAAAAATCCATTTTCATCTAAGATTTTTATAAAACCA
Organism: Strigops habroptila; assembly: GCF_004027225.2. Classification (NCBI taxonomy): domain Eukaryota; kingdom Metazoa; phylum Chordata; class Aves; order Psittaciformes; family Psittacidae; genus Strigops; species Strigops habroptila. Next base: position 84,341,264 of record NC_044302.2, on the reverse strand, counting down.
TAGAAAATAAGAAAAAAAGCCCAGTGAAAATCTTAATAGTTTTGATGTATTTTTTTATCTATGAAATTTTTGTTCCAATTTTTGTGCTTACCCTTACACTTTTAGCCTTAAAAACATCAACTGAAGTTTTTTATATTTGAGACACTCTAATATTTCATATTTCTACTATTTCTAATATTAATCTACAGTTATTTTGTGGAAACCACAGAAATCTTTGTAATACAGTCCTCATTTACAATAAATATTCACTATAGAGAGAACTGCTGGTAATTGTCATCAGCAGTTGCGCCAAACCTCCCTCCATCCAATGAATACTAATTTAATATGACTAAATTGTCAAGTAATATTTAGGCTGGAACACTGAAAGAGTAATTGAATGTATAATTTCCATTGATTTCATATTAATGTATCGTTCTTTCGTCTTTTACCAGGATATGCATCTTGAAATAGTTCAGTAGAAGGAATATTGTGAACTTTGCCTTCCTATTATTACCTGCAAAATTTCTTTCTAATAAGCTATTTCATAAAGTATGATGAAATCTTTATAAACACAAAACAGTTCAGAAAGCTTTGTTGATTTCTTTTAAGTTTATTTAAAGTTTTTTAATGAACATCATGACAATTGTTTGAGCATATGGTACATTCACAGAATAGAATTCTTACAAAATAATCAAAAGAGAAGAAGGAAATTCTTTTGGGCCTCAATTTCTTATTCGACTTTGAGCTTGAGGCCATTTTGTCATCCACATTTTGGGATTAAAGTTTTGACCTACCAGTATCTGCAAAGCAGCATGAACTATAACAGGCAATGAGGTTAGTCTTTAAATACAGCACTAAACATCAGACGCTATCCAGTTGTAAATGATGTACAGGCTTTGTCCTACCACTAGAGCATTTATCTGTTAAAACAATGATAGAACTCAGAAATCATGCAGGGTTGGGTTTGGGTTTTCTTTTTTCTCCGTCAGGTTCACTACTAGCTGCTCCTGCCAGCCTTATGTTGTAATTGCCACAGCAATTACATATGAATAGGTATGAGTGGTACTGAACCTGAAAAGTTTATTTTGAATGTGTTCAGGCTATCAGGTTGAATTTTGTATATTGACATACATTTGACTAAACGTTTTGAGAAAAAAAAAGTTCTGGTCATTTCCAGAGGGAATTTTTCATTAAAATTTTTAATTTTTTAAATGCTAGGTTTCTTGTAACACTGGAGGAAGAAGAATGAAGTCAAAATAAAACCAAGATAAACTACTCAAAGATTCTTTCCTGTGTGCTGTTAAGAAAACAGTAGTAAAGGACAAATGTCTTCAAAGATACAGAGACCTCAAAAACACAAGCATATTTTGCTAACTCAGCATTTCAACAGGACAATTAAGGTGAGGGAAAAACTAAAACCCTAAACTGGGAATCCTGTTATGAGGAACCCTATAGGTGATGGAGCTGTTTGGGATTCACCTCTATGGATGTCTCAACCAAGGGTAGGAGGCGTGTGTTGGATAAATATTTCTTTAATAATAATTTTCTTAAGAAGTAATTGTCATTTTTTAGTCTCTGATTTGGATTGTTTTCATTTGGTTTTATGTGTGATACATGTTTCCTCTTGTGGGAATGTATAATTCTCACGATTATTGCAAAAGAGAAGTCCATGTTTTAATGTGTAGAATGGTAGCTTCCTTTTTTTTTTTCTTTTGCATTATTTATTTTTCATTAAGAGGCTTCAGTACCATGTTCCAAATATTTTGCTAAAGGCTTATAGGGGGCTGTTTCCATTCTCTTTATGAGAAATTTAACTGTCATAATATCATTTTTGTAGAATTTGATACTTAATCTGATCCGTATTTTTAAAACAGGCAGGTAAAACAGAGGTTCTTTATAAAGCTCATGACATTTTGAGCCAAATTGGACTACCAAGACAGAATTGGAAGAAGTGTTGCCTGATACTACTTTTTACATTGGCATTCAACAGTAGCAAGTTCCTACTTCAAAAAGTGTCTGATTCCACATACACAGCAACCAGGAGTGAGGGACTGATGTTATGGGAATATGAAGCATTTTTGTATGTACTCAGTCTTAAATGAATGATCATAAATATTACTATATGTAAATACTAAATCACTCTAGGACTAGATAGTGCCATGGAAAATAGGGCGGGGGGGATGGTTGATACCCAGTGCAAGTTAACGAACAACCTTTCATTTGCAGATACCTAAGCAAATCTAAACCCATATCCTTCAGCTTGTAATGTCGTTGATTATTCAGGTTCAGAAGAGCAGGAAGCTAAATGGATGCTTTACAGTTGGAGATTGAACTAGCTATTCCTGAGACTTAATAGGTTTAACCACTCAGCAAGAATGTCAACAATGTCCCTTATTGCTTTCCATAATTCTTTATTTTTTATTAAATCTACCTAGGTAAAACTTCATCTTTCTCAGCAATAATTATGGAAAAAGGTAGTGCTGTTTACAATAAGATATATGCATTTTTCACAGCAATAAAAATTACCGTCTCTTACAAATCATATCTACTCTTTTATCCTCCTAGATATCTCAATAGCTGTCTGCTTTTTCTAAAAATTAGTTTGAAAAACACTTTCTCTGGTCCTGAGAATTACACAATAACTTTCAAGAATGAGATTATGAGTTTAGCTACTTTAGGACAATTCTGGAGCTACAAATATACAAAAAAGAAAAAAAAACCATAAAAAAAAAAAAACACATAAAAAATTTAGAATGAGCAGAATTTTATTTAGTCCACTAACAAATGAAATTATTTTCAATAGAAAAAAATTGCTTCAATTTTAATAGAAAATGGAATTAATAGTTATTTATTAATAATTAATGCAAAATTAACTTTTCCTCTTCCATATCATAAAGATAATATTTGAGGAGAAAACATACTGCCTTTGGAACAAATGATCTAATTTGCAGACATGGCAACCAGAAAGGCTTCCAGAAGCAATATTAGGATCACTTGTACCAGTACAAACAATTATGAATAGTGGGATATTTCTTTTTCTGTAGGACCCTGTTTACTGATTAAAATCTTTTGCTTAATCACTAATCACAGGTTAGATAAAAGCTGTTTAAAGGTTCTGGAAATTTTTTTTATTATTCATAAAACTTCCACAAAAAAAAACCCACCTATGCAATCTAAGGTTACTTACTCCTTTCTCATTCACACTTTCAAAGAACAGTGCTGACTCCTAAAAGAAAATATATTCAGCTGCACGCAAAGATAGTGCACCATAAAGAAAATAACTACAAGCTATTCATATAAGACTCAGGAAACTTACATTTGTGACTGATGTATCTTTTTTACGACTGGCCTATTAGCAAAAACCTTTTTGAAATAAAACCTTATATGCGTGTTCATATCACTTTATGACTTATTAATTCTATATGTATTTTTCTTAATTTCTACAGTCTAAAAGTTATTCATCTTGGAAAGACTTTTATTGCTACATTCACAATAAGGTCATTAAAGGAACATTCAGCAAATACAGTATTCGTTAAGAATAATGAGAATTGGAACTTTGTTGCATAATTTAAAATTAAGTCAAAATCATTGATTTGAGAATAAATATTGAAAATTTGTCTGGAAGTTTACTTGAGAATTATTAGGCATCAAGAATTCTAAAGCGACACCAGCTGTGGAATTGACTAAGAAAAGTCAATGAACATCCACAGCCTTCAATCAATTACAAAACATTTCTAACCCCATATAAGGCCTCATTCAGAAATACGTAAGCAACATTTAAAAAAAATAATTTTCTTTATCTGTCTATAACAGAATCCCAGCTCTGACAATCCACAATGAAAATGAATATGGTATCATTCTAGGATAGAGGAGGTGGCGAGGACGGTAGGGAGATGGCATTGGAAGGCCTAAGGAATGAAAGGCTGATGGCTCTGGTTAGTATTGTAGATACAAAGCAACATCTAACTTTATATTAAGTTTTGTCTTTTTTTGCTCTCTTATGGAGCGAAGTCCCTGTAAGATGCACTTCACCTTCAGTTCTACACTTCAAAATTAATTCTAAGGTGTGGTATCTGGAAATCTTGTTTCTTAAACAAAAAAAAATAATACAATTTCAAGAACTGTAAATATCAACCAGGTCAGACCTCAAACATAAGATATAGCTCAAAGGGTTGTTTTGCATATGTAAGTATGTTGTCAAAAGAAATTCTTTGCCTCTGAATATGAAACATTTCAGCTATGCAGTTGTATAAACCAAGACTGTATATGTCTGGGAGTTCACTGGCTCGCGCAGCTCTGCAGTCACATAAATGACTCCTTTGTGAATTAAGTTTTCCATATTAGCAAGCAGTAAAACACACCATATCAACAATTCGTTTGTTCCTAAGGATTTTAATATTTTTTTAATGACCATTGTCTGAGACAGCTGCCACCAATATGGAAATACATATTTTAGTAGGTTCAGTTTTTTTAGTTTTCAGTTTCACTTTGACCATAGCTTCAGATGCAGTTATATTATCAAGTCTCAGTCTTTTTCCTCCAAGCTCAATAAGAAAATATTTTAAAGATTTGATAATGACCAGCCTCAACTGTCTCAACATATCAGACTAAACAGACAGGACAAAGTAGTCCTGTCTTCCAAAGAGCTTTCTGCCATTGCAGTGTTGTCATCTTGGTCCAAAAAGGGGAAGGTTGCTGCATTCATATGTTCCTCCTTTCATTTGATCTTTCAGAGACACTGGCTCTATCTATAGACTTCTGTTTCAGGAGGACTGAATCAGTAAATTGATGTTTTCCAAAGCTCATTATCATGGACATGTGTGAAAATTGGCTAAAATGGATACCCTGGGGGAGAAAGGAATATATTAATTACTCTGTGAGAGAGTTACCTGTAAAAGCAATGCTAATATACTCAGTGTAGTCAAATATTTCTTAAAGAACTTTACATGCTATCATGCAAATGTTAAGCTGCTTAAAGTCTGCCTGGCCTTTACAAAATTTGTATCAGAAGTCAAACTATTACTGGCGCTGAGCTGTTTTGTACCTGTTAGGTGTAAAATGATTTTTGGCAACCTCCCATTATTGTGTGAACTATGCTAACAGGTTGTAACCCAGCCTAAGAATATTGGCAGCACTCTGTTGTAGATATGCTTCATGGAACATTCATTTGCGCACTTTATACTATGTATAGAAATGACCCAAGAACAATGTTAATAATGAAAAAATAATGATTTCTAATAACTGCAATTGAAAATTTAACTTTCTTAGGCAAAAAGTTACTGTTGTTTGGGAAAAGCAGAGAGTCCACAATTGCAAAGTTGCATTATTGCATTTCCTTCTGTCACAACCCCACATTCCTTTCTGCTTGTCAATGTTGCTGGCATTATCAAAACCATATTAGGCCCACATAGAGATAGATAAGGTAAAAACACAAGATATAGGGCAGAAAAAGTATCTGGGAAGCTGTTCCATTTCTCATTCTTGATTTCTACACAAAATAGATGCAAAACTATCATTAGAAACTTTTTTCTAGTTCTGGGTTTAATAGAATATCTCACTCAAAGAGTGAGTGGAAAGGTGAATCTACTGTCAGATTCTGAGCAGTTTTCTCTCTACCATGGGGTCCTAGCTCATAGATTGGTCTATAACTGTTATGAGAGAATAGATGAAGTGACGAAATGTTTACTTTCACCCAAACAGTTGTAATTTCCCCCTTTCTTTTTTTTTTTTTTTTTGCTTAATACTTGACAGAGTTGATAAGGGTCTCATTCTTCTATTTTTACAATTACAGAAAAACAAAACTTAACAATCTTTATAAAGAGGAGGAAAATATAAAGAGCTAAATACTTACTAATTTTGCCAAGTAGTGACTGTTGGTTCAGTTTTCCATACTCTTTTACTTGTCTTGCTGGAAAAAAATACTGACCAGCACGCAAGTAGCAAAGACAGATGATAGAATCATAGAATCATATAACAGTTAGGTTTGGAAAGGACCTTAAAGTTCATCTAGTTCCAAACCCCTGCCGTGGGCAGGGACACCTTCCACTAGACCAGGTTGCTCAAAGCCCCATCCAACCTGGCCTTAAACACTTCCAAGGATTGAGTAGCCACAACTTCTCTGGGAAACCTGTTCCAGTGTCCCACCACCCTCACAGTAAAGAATTTCTTCCCTATATCCAACCTAAAGCTCCTGTTTAGTTTGAATCCATTACTCCTTGTCCTATAACTATAGTCCCTAATGAAGAGTCCCTCCCTGGCATCCTTGTAGGCCCCCTTCAGATATTGGAAGTCTGCTATGAGGTCTCCACGCAGCTTGTCTTCTCCAGGCTGAACAGCCCCACTTTCTTAGACTATCTGAAAAGAAGGCTATAGATCATTACAAGGAAAGAACAACTGGAAATTATGCTGTAGGAATTGGTTGAGAAAAATCAGTTTAACATTCCTTAAATGTTGCCTAAATGATTCAGTGTAAAACCTTCAAAAGAAGGAATCAAAACTTAGTGACAGAAAGCAGTTCAGATAAGAATGCACAAAACCACAGTGAATAACTGCATGAGTAGAATAACTATGCTTAGAGTTACGTGGCTGAGGCAAAGAGATACCTGGTGTTTTGCAGTTGAAGCTCATACTAAATTACCATTCTTCAAAATGTTTTTTGCTGGTGAAAAAAAAGATTCTTTTCCTGCATTTAAATTAAGATTTCCCCAAGTGTTTTGCTTTTTAGAAACCAGTACCATATAATTTCTCCATTTTTGTTTTCTTAAAGGTTTCTCCAGAGAAAGTCAAAGAGCAAATAACTGACATTCTCACTCTTAGTCTTTCACAACATTAAGGTCTCTTCAGGGAGATTCAAATTCCATCATCTTTTTATTCTCCTTGTTTCTGTTCTGTAGTCACAAATTTACTGATAAACATGTGACCCAATATTAATTTTGGATCATAATACTTTTCTTGGAGAAGTATGCTTTGCTTAGTATTTGTCTTGATATCTTTTTATAGCCTTTATTTCCAGTGAAAATAGAAAGTGTCAGGAAAAAGAAAAATGAACACCTTATCATGTGCTTCTTTTCAAAGTGTACGAGTGTTGGCTTCCTTTAAGTACTTTGAAATCTTTTCTGACCTATTCCTCCATTCTGGTACCATTATTTTCTTATCACAATTTCATTTTCTGAAGTCCAAACCCCCGTAGTGTTTTCAATGCTGCAAAATAACCTTATCTGATATTTAACTTCATCTGAAGTCTTCACAGAGGTTTGAAGCATTAGGTACAATTACTGAGTGGATTCAGAAAGTTGCTATGGAATTGATGGATTTTCCAGCTAGCAGGAAAGACTGGCTGCCAGAAAACCTGCTGCAGGTTACTTCTTCAAGCTGAACTAGGACAACAGTCCTAGTCCAGCTGTTAGTAAATTGATATCTCTGCTCTTCATGACCGGACTCTGACTGTTCTGGACAAAGCAGTAAGAAAATATGAGAGGAATTTGCCACAAAAAAACCTTTTCTGGCTGCTTGTTAGCAATATGCTGGTTCTTTCCTGGCTTTCTCCTAGGCTCCATTCACCTGGGGGTAAACAGCATAGTTTTACTCTGGAATTACAGTGGTAGTTCTCCTGGTAAATTTATACACAAAAACTGAGATCCAGCCATCCTGATATACCAAAATGTCCAGGTTTCTAAGGTGCGTGGTCCTTTCCCTGAGACGAGACAGCAGAAAAATATCCGGTTCAGTTTCAGAATAAACAGAAACCAAGTACTTCTTTTTTACTCACTCCTTAAACTAAGAGTCTGTACAATTCTGTCATTGCTAAAAATTTGTATTAATTTTGAGTCTCTTTCTGTGATCATTTGATCCAGAAGCTGACATATAGCTTTTCTGAGGTGTAGACATTAAAAAATAAATGGTTACTGCTTTTGAAATGACCAATTTGTTTTCCTCAGTAACACTAATTATTTCAATTTTTAAGATATTAGAAAAGTTTCATTTTATTTTTGGGTGAGAAGTCTTGTCACAGTTTTTTCTATTGTCTATACATTTACATATGGCACTAGACTTTGTATCAGAATTGTGAAAACACCTGGTGTTAGCTTGCTTATTGGAACAAAACAGTTAAGAAAATAAGTGTATCAAAACAACTAGATCTTTCAAAACAAAACTAAGTACTTATTTTCATATTCATATCCATATCTTTTATTCATTTTTTAAAAAAATTAATATACCTAAAAGTCAATTAGGGATTGCAATCCACAGTGAGAAATTTAGCATCTTCACTGGGAAATATACAACCAACATAACCAAAGTTTGAGCTCCATGAATTTCATTTTGTCAAAAACAAATGTCAGATTTTGTGCAAAGCCGTGGACTTGATTACCGCAAATGTATGTTCTGCTTAACTTACCCACATACAAAAAAATTATTTAGCTAATATTGTGATATCATGTTATCAGCACTGTGCTTGTAGGAAGTTAGAAAAAGGTGACATTTCTATTTCTGTACCACATTAGTTTGTGTAGTTTAAATCCTCTTCTTTAAATGAACTTGAAAGCCATAAGCTTTCATTCTTTCTGTGAATTCTGATACTACAGATTTCTCTTCAAAGATTAGCAGAGAAAGTCTCATAACTTATTCACAAAAGCTACAGTTATCTTGACTGTACTTGTCACGTGGCAGAGCTAAGAATAAAGACAGATCAGCTGAAGTAAACTGGTGCAGAACCACAACTGAAACTCTGTTTCATACCACCTGAAGTCAAAAGATACTTTCTCCATCTGTAATTCCTACAACCAAAGTTTAAAAACGAAATAGCTGCTGCAGAGCATGATTTAGCATGCACATTTCTTTATGCACATATGCATCACTTTATGTAGAATAATATCTTTGCCTTGAATGTATTTTAATCATGGCTGGGTGCTTTGTCTGCCAGATATAAGCAATAGCTCTGCGCAGTTCGGGTCATATTTTAGCTTACACGTAATTTATATGCACACACATTCAAGTTGGGAAGTACCATTCACGCATCACCAGTTAGTTGCAAGTTTCAAGTCTGAAAGGCACAGCACAGCATCAACACTAGTGTCTCTGAAGGCAGGAATATATCCTCACAGCACCTTTTGAAGATTGGCTTGGTTGATCAGCAGCAAAAATGAAATCTTCCTCCCATGGATATTTGTAAACACACCTTGTGATGCACAGACATGTACATGCCTGCAGTCTCAGTCACAGTTCATTAGCATCCCATATATTAACCTGTTTGACAGTTCTCCTATGCACAAGTATTCTACAAAGAAACGAATGCAAAGACTAGTCATTACCTGAAAGTGAAATAATATTAGACTGTCCCAAGACAGTGATCAAAAAGCATGCAGATCATCGCACTTTCAAAGGAAGTCTGTCTCTATCAACATCAAAATCAGTGGACTGGGAAATCTGCAATGTCTAAATGATGTTAATAGTTTTGCTGTTATGTTTCTATTTAGTGATACAGCCCATGTGGCTTCCTACTTGCATGTGCCTGATGTCTTGCTCAGCTGAAGAAGCAAATGGAAAATCCTTTGATAGGGTTAATTTTGTTTTTCTACTGTCTTGCACATTAAAAAAAAAAAAAATTATTTTATTTTGCTCTGTAAAAGTAGAAAGTAGTAAGAAAATGCTCATAATTTACATAGCAGCAATTGGCTAGCAACTTGGGCTTCATTCTTACCAACCACTTTCATCTGAAAAGCTTTATGGCAGGCACAGACTCGTTGGCAAAGGGCATAAGTTAAGGAGGTACTACCTCCTCCATACCCATTAGTCTTAATTTCTGTAATATATTCCTGTATGACATGATGGTGTACGAGTACATATTTTCCTTTTCTCTCTTCATTTTTTCAAGATGAGAAGAGAAGACAGAAAATAGATTAATGTCTAACAGTAAACTTAATTTCTACTATTTCTCTTAGTTTTGTATGTCTAGACTATATAGAATCTAAGAATCATAGAATAGTTTGGGTTGTAAGAGACCATTAAAGGTCATCTAGTTCCAACCCCCATGCAATGAGCAGGGACATATTCAATTACATCAGGTTGCCCAAAACCCCATCCAGCCTGGCCTTGAACGTCTCCAGGGCTGGGGCACCTACCACCTTTCTGGGCAACCTGTGCCAGTGTTTCACCACCCTCACCATAAAAATTTCCTTCTTTATGTCTAGTCTAAATCTACTCTCTTCAAGTTTAAAAATATATTAATTAAACTTATTAAAAAAAGTTTAAAATATGAGGGACTGAATGTACTTTCAGCTGAGTGTATGGTTTGGTATGTCTCTTTCCTCTTTTTGTCCTAGTTTTCATGTGAAAAAGACCCATGTGCATGAGTGGGAAGGAAAATATTAGGGTGGTTTAACTTGTACACTCTGGTCTAGATGAAGCCTAGTTTTAAGCATGCAATTAAATTAATTTATGTTTAATTCAAAGAACCACTCCTCAGGCTAGATGAAGCCAGCATAGGACACTTAGGGATGTATGCAGGAAGTGAATCTTGCAAAAGGAACACTGCAGAGGTTTCCCTTCTGGGATACTTAGTTCTTTCATAGTAGGTGTTCAGTAATTTAAACATCTGTCTCAGCAGTCTAAGGACATAAATTTTGGCTTTGCAGTGATTGCTGAAGGTTAACACATTTCACCAGAGCAAAAGAATGAATTCCAATCATAAAAAGCTCTATTACAGAAACAGTACCATGTTCACAGAGGGTACCAGCAGAAGAAGGCGGGACTGGTCATTTATCAAATTGTCTACTTGTCTTTTAGATTTCTTGGCCGTATCTATCCTTATGATAGTGAATTCCTCTTTAATGCAAATGTAGTCTATGTTCGTGAATTATGCATAATACTGTCTAATTATTTGTATAGACGTTTCCATATTGCTGATCACTGCAATATCTGGGTCTCCAGTATAATTGTTTCATCAACCTTCAACTGACTATATATAAAACAAGCCATATCTGCTTTGACAAATACAGCTAAATTTTGCTCTTACTGACTTGTTCAATATCCAGCCTTCTAGACAAAGCAATACTATGGGAAATAAAAAGATGAAGCAGGGTCAGTCTAAACATAGTTCCTTATGCTCACTGAGAGAGAATAGAAAAGTAACACCTGTAACTCACTGTTTTCCATCCCAATTTTAGTCTGTTGACCATCTTCAGGTTGTTTTAATATATAGTAAACATTTGCAGAGACACTTTTGGCAGAAGAACACTGACTTTGGCAGCTTTACAAGTGAATGTCAGTGTTGAGTTGTCCCAGGCCTCTGCAATACATCAGAGATTACTTGGCATCCATGAGTAACTGCCCTATTCCAAGTAGCAATCTGTATTCTCATTTTTAAAGAATTAGAGAATATTGTTTTTAAAGAATTCCAGTGATTGTTAAAAATGGTTTTGCACAAATAAATAGAAAATAACATTTTCGTGCACAGTTTTCCTGTCAAGATTACAGAACTTCCAGGTTACTGCTACTTTGTTTGATACGTTTGTTCCCCTACCTTAGTGTTTTTCATTAGATTTTTGTCTTTGTTTTAGGGGAAAAAAGACCACACATTAAAGATATTTATGCCCTTTGAGATATACAGATAACAATATCTATATGCATATATAGTTCCAATGCATTCAGATCTGCTTTACTCCAGATGTCTTCAGCGATTTGCCTTGTCTTTTAAGCACAATGAAGTGCTTAAAACATATACTGAATTTCTGCAAAACTAAGGATTTCAGTAATTAAGAAAACTCAGTGTTATAACCTTGATTCATTACTGTCGTTTTGACTTGAATAATGCTAACTGAACTCTGGATTCTAGTTCTCACGAAATAAAAACAAAATGTCCCACTGATTCTGACCTACCTGTTGGATTGTCATGTGCAAAGCTACACAAGGTTAAAATTTCCAGATAAATAACTCAGAAGTGTGAACTAACCAAATATGATTTCTTATAGCTAAGCCAAACTTTCAAGGACAGATTTGGTAACCGGAATGTATCTTTCTAACATGAAGCAATAATTACTTCACATAAAATACTTTAAAAATATTCTGGTCTTAATTTATAACCACATTTTGGAATCTCAGTTTATGATTTGAAGAATAAAATAAATCATACTATCTATTGCCTGCTGCTAACCACCATTTACTATTCAGTAGTCAGTGTCATTTTAGATGAGAAAAATCGGATTATCTATGCATGCATAGGGCATGACTTTTCTCACTACCTTCAGTGTTTTTTTTAAGATGGACAACAGTCTTTTTTTATAGAGAAAAAGCAGGAAAAAATTGTTGCAGCATTTTCATAGGAATTAAATGATGGTAGAAAATGGGAGAAAAAAGGGGTTTACAGGATAGAAATGTATTTGCTCGTACAGATTAAATATGTAAAAGAAGCTTTTAAATAAGAAGTACATCTATAAAAACATCGCTCAAATTTAGATTAGGAAGGGCTAAACAGGCAATTATCTAGTGCTTGGTGAAATAAGAATCTCCTTTTGGCTTTTGGAATTTCTAATTTCTTCAAATTTTGGTGGAACATTTTATTTTTTACAATGGGAATTGTCAGAAGCTTTATTATTACAATTACTCAATTTTGTATTTTTGGCTGTAAGATTTTCCATGTCATTCACATGTCTCAAACAGTATTTTTGTAAAACTTCAGTCAGGTTGATGTAGAGAAAACATTGTTGCTTATGTAAGATCTAACTCTTCTTCCTTTGAACTTTTCAATATCACAAGAAATTAGAAGAATAGATATATTTATTATTTCAGGTAAAGTCATAGCTTACAAAAGATACAGTTCATATCTACTTGGAGGCAGAAAGAGAAGAGGTTCAGATATGGAATCTCAGCAGCTTTCACTCATTGCAAGTCCTGGGCTGAGCAGGACCTTTAAAGGGAAGAACGTCCATCCTCAGATAAAGGATTCATCAATCCCAGTAATCCATTTCCAACAGTGATAAGGGACAAAGCACTGAAGAGAAGAGAGCCCCAAATAAGCTTCTCAGTGTTCAAGGATCACCTCCTCCAAGCATCCCAACAAAAAAGGAAGTCAGACAAAAATGCCAGGAAGCCTGTGTGGATGAACAACTAGCTCCTGGACAAACTCCTGCATAAAAAGAAGACTACAGAGGGTGGAAGCAAGGTCAGGTAATTGAACAGCCACGGATGAGGTTAGGAAAGCTAAAGCCCTGTTGGAATTGAATCTGCCCAAGGACATCAAGGTCAATAAGAAAAGTTTCTATAGTATGTTGATGTAGGCCCTCTCCAGAAGGAAGTGGGAAACCTGGCTGCCCAGGACATGGAGAAAGCCAAGGTACTCAACAAGTTCTTTGCCTCAGTCTTCACCAGCAAGTGCTCCAGCTGTACTGCCCAGCTAGCAGTTGGGCAAGGAAAAGGCAGGGACTGAGAGGATATAGAACCACCCGCTGTAGGAGAAGATTAGGTTTGAGACCATCTAAGAAACCTGAAGGTGCACAAGTGCCTAGGACCTGATGTGATCCATCAGCAGGCCCTGAGGGAACAGGCAAATGAAGTGGTCAATTCATCATATTTGAGAAGTCTTAACAGTCTGGTGAAGTTCAGCTGACTGGAAAAGTGAAAACAAAACCCCTATTTTGAAAAAGGAAAAAAGGGAAGATGGAGGCAGCTACAGACCAGACAGTCTCACCCTGGTGCCCAGCAAGATCTAGAGCAGCTTCTCCTGGAAACTATGCTAAGGCACATGGACAATAAAGGATTGGTGACAGCCAGCATTGTTCACTAAAGACAAATTAAGCCTGACAAATTTGATGGCCTTCTATGGTGGGGCTGCAGCACTGGGGGGTGTCCTGGGTTCAGCTGTAACAGTTATTTTTCTCCTTCCTAGTAGCTGGTGCAGTGCTGTGTTTTTGACTTTAGTCTGAGGAAAATGCTGATAACACACCAATATTTTAGTTGTTGCTAAGAAATGCTTAACCTGATCAAGGACTTTTCAGTCCGGCTCTGCCAGTGAGGAGGGACACAAGAAGCCAGGAGGGAGCAGAGATAGGACACCTGACCCAAACTAGCCAAAGGGGTATTCCATACCACAGCACGTCATGCCCAGTATATAAACTGTGGGAATGTCACCCAGAAGGGCCAGATCGCTGCTCCGATCAGGCTGGGTATCAGTCAGTGGGTGGTGGGCAATTGTATTGTGCATAATTTGTTTATTGGGGTTTTTTTTTTCCCTTCCCTTTACAGTTTTAAATTCTCTCCCCTTGTTATTTCCCTTAGCATTATTATTATTAGTGGGAGTAGTAGTAGTAGGTTTATATTATGCTTTAGTTATTGGACTGTTCTTATCTCAACTCCTGGGATATATATTCTTTCGATTCTCCTCCCAATCCCACCCGGAGCAGAAGTAAGTAAGTGGGGGAGTGAGTGAGTGACCGGGTGCATGGTTCTGAATTACCAGCTGGGCTTAATCCACAACAGTGTATAAGGGAAGAGTGACTGAAATAATTTACCTGGACTTGTGCAAAGCATTTGGCGCTGACCTGCATGATACCCTATTCTCTAAACTGGGGAGACATGGATTTTACTGATGGACTTCGTAGATAAGGAATTAGCTGGATAGTTGCGCTTGAAGTGTTGTGGTCAACAGCTCAATGACCAAGAGGAGACCAGCGATAAGTGGTGTTTCTCAGGAGTCGGTATTGAGACTGGTGTTGTTCAAAATCTTTGTGGCGACATGGACAATGCGATTGAGTGCATCCTCAGCAAGCTAACTATATGCTGAGCTGCATCAAAAGAAGCATGGCCAGCAGGTCGAGGGAGGTGATTCTCCTCCTGTACTCTGCCCTCTACTACTCCCACCTGGAGTACTGTGTTCAGCTTTGGGACCCCAACACAAGAGGCAAGTGGAGCTGTTGGAGTGAGTCCAGAGAGGCCACGAAGGTGATCAGAGGACTGGAGCACCTCACCTATGAAGACAGGCTGAAAGAGTTTGGCTTGTTCAGCCTGTGGAAGAGAACGCTCAGGGAAGACCTTATAGCTACCTTCTAGTACCTAAAGAGGGCCTACAAAGCTGGACTTTTTAAAAGGACATGTTGGGATAGAAAAAAGGGAAATGGCTTTAAACTGAAAGAGGATAGATTATGTAAGATATTAAGAATAAATTATTCACTGGTGGGGATGATGAGACACTGGCACAGGTTGTCCAGAGAAGCTGTGGATGCCTTATCCCTGGAAGTGTTCAAGGCCAGGTGGGACAGGACTTCGAGCAACCTGGTCTAGTGGAAAGCGTTCCTGTCCATGACAGGGGGTTTGGAACTAGATGATCTTTAAGGTCCCTTTGAAGCAAAATCATTCTATGATTCTATGATTTTATGATGATAAATTAACATGCAGGAGAGAACTGGAAACAGTCTGGGACTTTTTCTAGCAGTTGGGAAGCAAAATCACACACACTTGAGCTAAGAGTCAGGGAAGCTTTCTTTTATCCAGTCTGATGGGCCCAGACACTATGGAAACAATGATATTATAATATAAGATTCAGTATCAGTATCTTTTCACTGTTGTATGTGCCCTTTTAGTTCATTACCCTGAAGACAGTGATGAAAGACCATCAATTCTCAACTGAAGATGGGATAGGATTATAGAGTATCTGCAAGGAGTTTAGGAAAGAAACAAATATTTTTCTGAAGGTTACTTTTCCAGAAAATTCAGAAATTAAATAGGACAGAGTTAATAAAAAACATACTAGATACACTGGCACAAATGTGCACACTTCCTTATCTTGAACTTTAGTTAAGATTTGGCATAAAAAAGTGTGGACATAAAAGCATATTGCTCACTCTTAATTGAAGTAAGTTTAATTAAGTATTAAAGTATGAGAAAAACTTGATTTTAATAAAAAGATGAGTACCTGTAAGGAAGCAACACACAGAAAATTTAAAGGAATTTCTTAATATGGAGATATGATCTCTTCAACTATGTTTGACTGAAGATCATATGCAGCATGTACATCAAGCTGCAAACAATGTAGAGAAGACTAAAGTTTCGAAATACAAGGTTTTTTCCTTAACTCTGCACTGAAGTAACTTTATGCCAAAACAGTACAAAGATGTTTGCCTATAATAAAACATGAGTTACTACCAGAAGAGACTGTATGCTTTAGCTTTCTGCCCTTTTTTTTTCTGAATTTATGTGTGTGGTCAATAGTTTCAAAGTGAACTTCAAACAGGAAATGTTGAGTGAAACCCAATTATTTTTCTATAAAGGATAGAAAATAGAAGATTTTTTTAAAAGCTGAAAAGGTGTGACTTAAATTAAGAGTTACTGTCTCTCTAAACCTTACAGCTTTGAACAGTCACACAACTGGCAAATAGAAGACCAAACTGTTCAGCTTCTCGCTTGTCAAATACAATGTATTCTTTTACCCCCTGAAAGTCTGAATTTTTTATTTACAGGATTTCTAAGTTTTGGAGGTTTTTTTAATTAATTTATTTCAAAGTGAATTGTAAGATTTTTATATATATTTTTAAAATATGCAGTAGCCTCAACTTTTTCATTTCAATATTCCCAAAACACTTCAGAATACAGTTTATTCTTAGAATTCACCAAGTAAATATTTTAACTCTCAGGAAAGTAAAAGCAAGTAAAAGTTGCAGGGTAGTTATCACCTTAAAAGAAGTAGACCTGTCAGAATACACTTTGTAATAATAAGCATTAGAAGAAAAAACCTTTGAAACAAAACACTGCTTGTACCAGGTTTATGAACACATGTATATATGAATTCTTCTGTATGAATAACAGAACTTGAATTGAAGAGACACTTTGGAGCTACTAAGTAACTGTTGAGATCACCAGAGATTTCTTTGTGTTGGCTGAAATGGGACGTCAAAACACCTACTCCTTGTTAATGTGCAAATAGACAATGAGACAATGTTTTTGTGTAAAAGCAGGCAATCTGGAAAAACAACTATCAATACAAAAAAAACAGTGTAGCACAGTCTAAAATTCTCATGTCTTAAAAAAGGAATTTCAAATCGATCCTGATTTTCACCTGACTAAGAGTGTGACTTGGACAGTAATGGGACCTTTAAATGATGATTCAAAAGTATAGATACACTGTGAATTTTGCTCACCTCCAGATTCTCTTCAAGCATGTGTATCTCTGACCATTTGTGACACCTGCAATAACTTTCTCTCACTCTCTAAAATTTTCCAAACAAAACTCAAGGCTCAACTGGTTGAGGAATATGCCCATAATCTAATCCAGAGATATCCCTAATCACTCTCAGAATTTTGGCTCAGTCCCTAATTAACTGTACAATAACCTGATATGTATCATTCACAATATTCTTCTGTAAGACACTCTTCACTGTAGAATATAGTATCACTAAAAGACCATATATGCCTGCATTTTATTTCCAAAATAGTTTGGATGCTGAAGTGTATTTACAATTAGTATAAAATTATAATAAGGCCTTGGAATATTCTCAAGTACCCCACTGAACCCACAGTAGCACTACTTACAGGCCAGACCAAGATATAAATGCAACATATCAAACTATTTATATCAGCAGAATGTCTGCTGCTTCAAATTCATAGAATCATAGAATCACAGAATGATTTGGTTTGGAAGGGACCTTAAAGATCACCTAGTTCCAAATCCCTGCCATGTGCAGGGACACCTTCCACTAGACCAGGCTGCTCAAAGCTCCATCCAATCTGGCCTTGAACACTGCCAGGGATGGGGCAGCCACAGCTTCCCGGGGCAACTTATTCTAGTGTCTCACCACAGTCATACTGAAGATGGAAATGTGTTTCATATCTCAAAGCATCCTGTCTTTGCAGTATAAGACAGCCTGCACGTCACGGTTAATGTGACTTGACACACCAAAAAAGGAAACTATAAAAAGGCATAAAATAATATTCAGGACAAATTTCAAAATTCCAAAATGAAATATTCCACTATGAGATTCCAGCATTCCAAAACAATCTTTCTAAAAATAAGGCTGTGTCAATAATTACCTATTTTCCTTAAACTATGGATTATCATAAGAATAGGGCAGAGGAATAAAGAGAGCGTACGAATACCATTAAATGTATAAGCAGTTTTGAGACATATTTTCTTAACAGTGTAGGGTTTTACAAGTGATAGATTTAATTTGTTGCAATCTCACAATCGAGAAAAAATATTTTCTTGGCAAAATAATATTCATGCTGTATACTTGGTATGTAATTTATCAAGCATATTGCCAGGAAGCATTGTATTTGCTTGCACTTGCAGAGATGTCATGTAATAGATTTACAGCAGTATAAGATTGAAAAAGACTCCAGTTCATCTAGTTCAATCCTTAGCCAAATGGTAGAGTCAGATACTTCTGTCATCCTGGGCAGACATGTCTAGCCTGTTCTAAAAATCTCAACTGATGCAGAATGTACAATTTTGTAGCACTTCCTGTATAAAAAAGGTGCCTGGGAGGCATCAGCATTCACAAAAAAAAAAGTCTTTTTTTATTCCTATGCAAGCAAAAGGAGTTTCCAAGCATGCCATACTGTGCTAAAAAGAAAACAAAAAACAAAAACCAAAAAACAAAAACCAAAAAAACCCCACCAAACAAGAAACCACCACAAACAAAAGAGCAAAGAACCAATAAACAAAGATGTATGATACAGCCCTGAGTCTGTTGCGTAAAATGTGTGATCAAAGAGTTTACATAAAGGTCAAAATTTTGGCTTCCCTTGATGGCTATGAAATTAAAATTCTGCAACATATTTAGGGATTTCATTTTGAGCTAAGCCATTGGAAACACACCTCTCCAAGACTGCCTACTATAAATGTTCTGGGCATCATTCATTTTTTAGTAGATGTGTCCTTAAGAAGTATTGTTGTGTCTTCCGGAGAGTACCTACCTACCTGTGTTAGCCAAGGGATTCTGCAGAGTTCTTTCAAATTGGGTCTTGAACTGCTTAAAGCTTTTGGAGAGTGACCTCATGGATTCTTCCTTTCTGTTTTTGCTGTAGTGCTGTTTTGTTGATTTTTTGGCTTTTTTTTTTTTTCCTCTAATTTACTTTTCCTGTTATGAAAGAGCAGCAAAGTAAACCCTATGATGTCAGAGAAAAAGAAAATATTTTGCTAATTTAAAATTGCATTTTAAAGCAAAGAAAAACTACTACTCTTTGGCTAGCCATAGTTGTAGTAAGGAAAGCTGATATTCAGTAACCAACAAGTAGTTATTCACAAAGTGAGTAATCAACCCCAAATATAAATCTGCAGTTCATTTTTCCTGTTGGTGTAGGTTTGGGGTTTTTTTACTTTATATTTCTTGAAAATGTGAAACTGAAAATACTGGTACAAAAGATATCCATTTCAAATCCACAGATGAAGGCAAAATCTTTTTATATTTTCAGATGATCCTGATGGCCTGAACAGCCAGAATATAATGTTGGCTAGAGATGAAGTTTTTTATTCAATAAACATTTTACAGTAATTATTAGCAGTTCAATTACATATTTTAAATTCTCCCTTTAATTTCCTTCTGAACTGAAGCATTTACTGGAGCAAATAAAAGCCAGTTGGGCAAATGGTGAATTCTGAAATGGACTGTATCCTATTGTTTTTTTCCAATTAATCACAAACGACTAATGTGAACATAGATTGAAGGAATGACACCTTGAGATTCCTTCTAACCTTAATTATTTTATGACTATAAAATTAAATTCAACAGCTAAACTCCTATGGATTTGAAAACTTTTATTCATGACCAGATTAATCTCAAGCAAAACGAATGGGAATGAACTTTTATGCATTCCTATTCATGAATCACATATGTCAGGGATCTCAAAACATCTGTCACCATGCTCCAATGTTACATTGGCTTTTAATAGTAAACTACTAATAAAAAGAAGAAACGACTGGATTGGTCCCAAGAGATTCTGCTGCCAACATGAAGAGAACACACAGGCGTAGAGTTTCTTAGAAGACATTTTTATTAAAACATGGCTCATTCAGAGATTAATAAGGTGAAATTCTGAGAGACAGGTTATAAGATATATTTCCTGGCAAGAAGAGAAAATAAAATTGTGTATATGCACTAAATGGTAATAAGAGTGGTCAGGAAACTGCTTTTCTAACTCTTCCCTACTAAGCAGACTATATTGACTGTGAAAAAATGAAAGCCCAAATATTCTCACTAAAAACTCAGCAGGCTTCAAATATGTTGACTCCTGACTGCAATCACAATGTCTACAGGAAGTTAGCTTGGATATGAAGGCAGGCACACTTTTAAGTTTAATTGTTTTGTGTGTTCTGCTTGCAAGCCAGTCTTTTTACTTTTAAAAGGGATTTGCTTTAATTTTTTTTTTATTCTTTTTTTACCAGGCTCATGATTTGAAACAGTATTTGCAATTGACAGAAAGTGCTCTGGATGTATAACTAGAGCATTATTAACTGGGTTTAAGTTAGAAAGTAATTACTTTTAGAGATAGTCAAAATACTTGTGGTATTTTGTTAGATATTATCTTTTCAAAATCTCCTTTTCTCATCCTCCTGCTCTCATAAAATTGCCCTAAAAATATTTTGGATTTTTCTTAAACATTCATTTTTGCGTTTTATATTTAGTTAAGCACAGGAAATGTGATTTTTTTCATTCATATCTAATTGAACTCATGATTCAATAATATTCATTTTGTGATTTTTTTGGTCAAAACAATGCTGCAGATTAATTGTTAATTATATGTAACAGTCATATTTACATTTCCACATGACACAAAAATACATCATCAAAGCACAAAAACTTCCTGGAAATGAATACATACATCTTTAGCTGTTTTGCATGAAAAAACATGCCTAAACAGAAAGTATGTTTGACATGAAATGTTTTACATGTACAGGAAAACACTCTCATGCATATATGTATACCTGTAAGAATTCTGTGTAGGCAGAAACAGTTGAAATGACCAGCCAGGGTGTTACTCAATGGTTCCAAGTTAAATGTTGTCATTTACTTTATTCGGTGTCACAATACATCACGTTAACAGCAGTCTCAATTTCTAATAAGGTCTTATAAGAATGCATTATTAGTAAACTGGAAGAAGTTTACTAAGACAGACAGTGATTCTTTTCAGTGCCCCCGTAAAACTAGACTTCTCATTTGAAAATGCTAGTTTATTCCTTTGGTGAAATATGTTTTTGAAGTCATGAAGATGCTAGAATTTGAAATATATTAAATTTACAAGATTTTTATTGTATTTGAGTTTCTGTCCCATAAGTAATTCTGATATTTAGACATTGCTTTTTACGTTAATTGGAACTAACTATTCACAAAACTTTTCATAGAAAAAGCAGTTGTCTAGGATTGAAAGTGACTTTTAATCATGCTGAAAGGTGATTAAAATGGTGATTAAAATGCTGAAGTATTTTGTTGCCATAAAAAGATGTGGAATGGATTTCTTAATTAGTGTCTGGTCCAGGTTCCTTACATCCTATTTCTTTATTAAAACATATGCTGAGTCTGGATCAGGCCTTCCAAGATGGAGTGTGGTCATAGAACTCTTGTGAGAGACTGCATTAGTTTTAACAAGAAGAGGCTTGTTGCAACGTGTTTAATTATAGTCGCAGGAGAGAATAGGAAAATAAATGAAATATATTAAAATTGCCTAAAAATTGAACTGACTTGAAATAAAATGTCTTCTTTTTCATTTTTAAAATAAATTGGAATATTTAATTTCAGATTTATCAGAGTTTTGTAAAACGCCAACAAATGAAATAATAGTTGTTTAATCTGTTACCTGTTCAGCATTTGCTAATCAGAGAATACATTTTCTGTTAATAGCAACAGTAATCATGTCTGTACCTCATACAGAGCTGAAAAAGGATCTCATTTCTAACGATGTTTGGATAACTGTCAATTCCCTACAATATTATTGGTATCTAGTTTCTATTCCAGTAAAATTTCCATCCAGACTCTGCAGTGGAATGTGATAAACCACACAAAACTTGGTTACTTTACTGCAGCGTAATACACATATAACATCTGCCTGAAATGAGAATGTGATGGTCTGGGTTTTGGGAGGGGGAAGAAGGGAGAGACTGAACTGAAATTGCATTATATTTTCATCAGAGTGATTTTTTTTTTCCCCTATAACTGAAATCTTTACTGAAATAAAGTTCCCAGTTTAATTTCTGCTAAAAACAACATGATAGACATATTCCTTGTACATTTTCACCTTTTGAAAAAGGCAAATTTTTCCGTTCTCGTACTTTGTCCATTTTGCTACTTGTACAGTATTATTGTTGTGACATCTAAGTGCCATATGAACCATAGGCACTAGTTTTATTTTGATTCAGTGCTACAGTATCAATCTTAAAATACCTATAAAGGAAAGAAACATCAAGTGATTTTACAAGCAGTTTCTAATATCTCACAAAATAAAAAAAAAATAAAATTATCATGATAAATTTGCAGGCAAAACATCCTATCAACTGGTGCCAGCCGGCTATAACTGAAATTTTATTCAGTCTCTCATTTGAAGATATAGTGACAGATAAATAATGTTTTCACCACAAGAAAAGAAATAACAGAGAGACATTGATTGCAGTTCAAGCTAGGAAATTACTTTTAAAAAATGCATGTTGATGGATCTCACATGAGGCAGGTCTTATTCTCATTTAACAAAATACTTTTACTGGTGTTAACTTTGCTACTCCCAGAGTGCTGGCTGCAAAGTGCAGAACATTGCATGCAGCACCAGAAATCTCTACGCCAATTGTTTTCTTGCAGAATTTTCCAGAGTTGGAATTAGGTATGCATCGGTGTTATGGAGAAGAATGCTAGAAAACAAACAAGTCCCAGAAAGATGGCACGGAGGCATTGGGGTGGTATTTCAAACTTTTTAAACTGATTAATATGCAAAATAGAAAGTCAGGTTTAACCTCAGTCTCATCTAAGGTTGAATGCAAGGAGTGTTTCCTAGATATATTAAGGCTAAAGAGACATCTGACTGTTCATTTCCAGGTATAAGAAGTCACTGTCATTTTTAGTCTTTGCATCCACTCTACAAAGGATTTATCAGAAAAGAAACAAACAAAGCAAAATTTGAGTTACGGTCAATTCAAATCCATATTCAGAGCACTAGAATTAATTGTCTTCCAAAGAAATCCAAAGGAGAGTTTTCATAAACATGGTGATAATTTGCTTAAATGAATTACAGGTTAATAATTAATAATAACTAGTATTATATATTAATTAATGTTATTTTCAATACAGAGCACTTACAAAGAATTTCATCAAATGGGTTAGAAGCAACAAATCTACCTGAATAGCAAAAGGCTCCAATATTCTTCTTCAAGTAGCAGGCTACAGCTGACTTGGGAGTAAGTGACAGAGAGCAGGAAAAACCAAAGCAGAAAGATATACTTATGTCATCCATCATCTCAGCAGCCTGAGAGCTTTGAAGAGCTCCTGGTAGACATTAAGTTTGCTTCTCCCTGAGAAAAATATTGGAAAAGTTAACATTTGCTCTCTCTGAATGAATCCAGCCTGCTGCACAGCAAAAGGATAGATGTAGGTAACTTGTATTTTACCCATACAAAGCACCATATTTTAGGAAGATATAAAATTTTTAGTAGACTGTAAAGCATCCTGTTTGTCAGTGATTTAAAATGCTGAATAATGCAAAAATACATACTGTCATATACAATATGACACAATGGAGTTACAAAACAAGGAATAACATATATATAATTTTGAATTCACATCTGATATTTTCTCTCTAAACAAGCTCAACGCTGTACTGATAAGAATGCAGTAAAACTTTATACCTTATATTTTAAACCTCACATCTATGATTGCACAAACTGCATGGTAAGTCAGTCAGCACAGTCTATGCTTTTCTGCCTTGAGCAGAATGACAGACAAATGTCACCAACCATGCAAGTGTTCATTAATGTACAGCTAAAGCCACTGCATCACAACCTAGAAACAATGCAATGCAAGAATGAGAACTCAGAACGCCTGTGTAACCCAATGAGCATATCTACCATGAGCTGGTATTCAAATAAACAGTTCATTAGTTTGTTATTGCTGGTCCTAAATGTATAAAACTCTTTGAGAAAAAACAAGGCATGATAGTCACAATCTGTTTGGGTCTGCTGTATCCAATCAAAAGGACTTCGAGAGTGCATGTTGGTGCTGTGAGACTGAGGAATGCAAGTGGAGGCAAAGGGTCTGAGGAACCCTCCACAGCCTGTTTTGTACCTGCTAATGTACTCTGCTAACTTAATGGCATCTTATAAAACATATGGTCTCAAACGCACAAATATTGATTCAGTATATGAAAATCTGGTATTATACTACTGCAGTTTCTAGGAACAGCTTATATAAACAGATCTGACATGATTGTGCCATATGGTTTTATTTCTGGAGTGCTTTGACCACATTTTTTAGGGGGAGGGGGTGATTAATTGGAGTGATTTATAGGTCCCCCTCACTTCCTTCAAGGTGGATGATGACTAAGCTGTAAAAACCACAAATTTTGGTGTCCAGGTTCATAAGGGTTTTCAGTTAATAGTTAACTGAATGACAAATCTCTCCTGTGCATTCACGTGTGACTCCATTGAGTAGGTGATAAGAGCTAAATCCTCCATAGAGTACGAATGTGCAGGCTGAAAAGGAAGTACGTTTTACAGACTCTGTGTGCTTTTACCATGCCGCATTTACCACACATTAGTGAAGGCAAATACAGGGAAATGAGAGGTTTTGAAGAAACAAATAGGCTGTGGCCCTTTAGCAAACACCAGCCAGAGCTTGAATATTGTACCTGGGTAAAGAAGCTGCAGGCTCTGGGTTACATTTAAAGTCTAAGGAATTTGGTCACCCCGAGGATGCTGTTTGTTCTGACATTCCTTCCTCACCAGCCAGACTCTCAGGCCCTGCTGTCTCAGGTTGTCTCACCAAACTGACATCTTTCTGCCAAAAATCTTTGGCTACTCAAACACACCAAAAATAGTGATTTAACTCTTGGCATATCTGGTGACATATACATAGGCATTGGGCAGAGGCATGTCCTATGAGACATGACCTTGGGCATGGCTAATTAAGTAGGAAGTGACAAAGATATATGCAACTGCTGGACTGGCTTCCTTCATCTTTGTTCCATGTATTTCTTCCAAAAACATCTGAACCCTGAAAAAGTGCTTTTGACCTACTCTCTGTTCCCTTCAGAGGTCTTCTGCTCACACAACTTTGTGGGTGCAGTTCACCCCATGCTTCTGCTACAGAATCACCAGAAGAGGCAAGAAGGCAGTAACCATTCAGTAGTATTAGAGAGACTCATGGCTGTGCAACTGTCTCCTTTCTCATATTGAAAATAAACTGTCTCTTAAATATTTGTACCACTTCTATACTTTTGATTAGTTGTACTGTACCTATGGTAGGACATACTATATTCTCTCTATTGCTCATCATTTGGTGTTCGTAATTATATCCTAGTACTTACCTGTTCTCCTCCAACCTACAATGTCAGGCATGGGTAGTAGGGAACAGAAACTGTTAAATACTGAGCTAGGGTAGGCTAGGCATACTGGGCAAGGTTAAGCCCTTGGGTAAGCTGCCCCTTGGCAACCTCTAGACATAGCCATAAAAGTTTTAGCTTTCAGGTCATGTAGGTGCTAAACCGCCCCAGAATACCAGATTGCAAATACTTAAACTACCACATCAGATCAGAATGGTAGTCCATCTTGTCAAAAGCCTTTTACTGTAGAAATAGCAAATGTTTTAGAAGAAACAATACTGCAGTAAGCAGTTTCCAATGCTTAAAACAGAGCATTTCAGTCAGCTCAGTGGCATTTATATATTAGAAGGATGTAACAAGTTCTGCTGACTTATTTTGCTTAGAGTGAAGACTATTTCCTTGTCTTTCCTTGGAAGGAAATTCTTTTATTTAATTGATTCATTGTTCTTACATTTATAAGAAGGGTCGAAGAATACTTCTTGAGTGTCTTGCCACTGTTCATTTAAATATACATCTTTTGGCTTTCTTGTATTAATATTTTCTCCAAGAAAACGAATTCTTCCTTTTTTCTTGATGGAATAATTTGTTAATTTTTTTATTATTCCTACTTTGCATTCTGTCAACTAGTAGTATATACTTTTCATCCAGAAGTGATAAACACTGAATACCATGATAAATACGAAAAGGCAGTTGGCTTGTACATGGCACTATGGATTTTAATCTCCTATATTCTTCCCCAGTCTTGTTTAATGTCTTTATTGATGTTCTGGATAAGGGGATCAAGTGAGCCTCAGTAAATTTGAAGATGACACCAAGCTGGCTGGGAGTGTTGATCTGCTGGAGGGTAGGAAGGCTCTGCAGAGGGATCTGGACAGGCTGGATGAATGGGCTGTGGCCAGTGGTATGAGGTTCAACAAGGCAAAGTGCCAGGTCCTGCACACGGGCCACAACAACCCCATGCAGCACTACAGGCTTGGGGCAGAGTGGCTGGAAAGCTGCTCAGCAGAGAAGGACCTGGGGATGCCGATTAACGGCCACTGAACATGATCCAGCTTGTGCCCAGGCAACCACAAAGGCGAACAGCACCCTGGCCTGTATCAGCAATAGTGTGGCCAGGAGGGCCAGGGCAGTGATCATCCCCCTGTACCGGGCACTGGCGAGGCTGCATCTTGAATCCTGCGTTCAGTCCTGGGCCCCTCACTACAGGAGAAATTGGGGTACTGGAGTGGGTCCAGAGAAGGGCAACAGAGCTGGTGAAGGGTCTGGAGCACAAGTCTGATGCAGAACAGCTGAGGGAACTGTTGGGGTTTAGTTCTGGAGAAAAGAAGGCTCAGGGAGGACCATATCACTATCTACAACCACCTGAAAGGAGGATGGAGAGAGGAGGTGGCTGATCTCTTCTCCCAAGTAACAAGCAATAGGACAAGAGGAAATGGCCTCAAGCTGCCTCAGAGAAGGTTTAGACTGGATATTAGGAAAACTTCCTTCACTGAGAGGGTGGTCAGGCATCAGAACAGGCTGCCCAGGGCAGTGGTGGAATCACCATCCCTGGAAGTGTTCAAAAAACGTGTAAAGGAGGCCCTTGGTGACATGGTGGACTAATTCCTGGGGCAATGGTTGGACTTGATGATCTTAAAGGCCTTTTCCAACCTAGTTGATTCTATGATTCTAGGTCACTGCACAACATGTAGAAGTATTAGCAGAGCATGAAGGGAAGCACAGTTCTGACTTGAAGGACAGTAAGTCAGAAGGGTAAAGGGCAGTCTGGATAGCGAAAGAAATCCTCCTAGGACACTGGGTTCCCACTGAGGTCCTGCTGGCACCAGGGTACCCTCTCAGCAGGGTCCGGAGGTCACCACCAAGCCTTCCCCACCCCGACCAGCCCCACCAGGGGCCCACTTTCTCCCTGTGCCACTGCACCCCGAGCCACAATCCCCAGTCTGGTCTGGGGCCATGCTGTAAGGGTTCAGTGGGGCTCAAGAAATCAACGCACCCAAACCAGTGGACTAAGCATCAGCTCATCAGCTATCCTTCACAAGCACAAATTAATTTGAATTAATATGAAGATGTCTCCTACCAGCAGGAGACTCAGAGATGTATCCAAAATTAAAAATATTTGGAGAAAATCTGATGAGATATTTTTATATACACCCTACTGGTGTCACCACAAACTCTCCACAAATTCCCTCCCTTCCACTTCTCTCGGTGTTTCTCTGTGAGTTAGTGAGACTTTGTGCTTTTGAAACTTTGAACTCTTCTTTCCTGAAATGCTCTGCAACCTATAATTTTGTGACGCTTTCACTACTTCACAGGTACTTCTGCTGCTTCTGTCTTACAGCTTTTGCTTCTGCAGGGCACTGGGCCTGTGAATATGGCTCAGACTAGCCTTCTGAGTGACCTATGAGTCCAAACAAATGTCAGAAATCAGATTTTTAAAGGGTAGGGATACAAACAGATTCAAGTATAGGTAGAGATGTGTGTAAAGGAGAAGCATGAAAATATGTCGTTTAAGGGTCCTGATCATCTAATTATATTTGAATATGAAGATCTTAGGCACCTCAGTTAGCATAACTGCAAATAAAATTAAGTGCACCTGAAACATTTCGTATGTTAAGCAGAAATTTGCGCTCAAATTGCCCTTGGCAATTAAGCCCAGAAATTCTTGGCTGGGCTATGCAAAGCTGATAAGCTTAATCAAACCCTAACATCTTATCTCAGAATTTTTAGAAATTCCTTATCTCCACATCTCGATTTGGTTTTAGCTTATTTATAAAACCCAAATGGAGGCAAATTTTTTATATTTGGTTTAAATGTGGCCCAGGGGTATATCAATCTCTCCAGACAAATTGATTTCAAAAGAACCTAAGTGTTTAGTCAATATCTAATGGTGATTATTCATGGGGTTTCTGGTACCATCAATTCTCAATGTAAAATTTCCCGTCATATGAGCTTGAATGCGAATTCCAGCCAATGCTTATTGCTATTTAGAGGCTTCGGATTGAGAACACTCAGTGCAGGACTGATGATTTTAATCTCCATAATTCTTTTCATGCAGACTTTAAGAAAACACCTCCTTAGGCTATGGAGTATTCCACTGTACTTTTCCAGAGTATATCGCACAAAATGAGCATAAGTTCACTAGTAGCTGGTTTTCTTATATAAGACTGTACAGTGGTAAACTTTTACATAAAAGAACATAAATCTGACAAAATCCTTGCATGAGTTGTAAGAACACTCTCAAACTGTGTACTTTGTACAGAAAAAACAAATAAATTTGAATGGCTGGCAGACAACCCCCAGTACTTGCCTTTTTAATACCATTGGTATTCATGTTGTTTTGATGGTATGACTTTCAGCTTGCAACTACCATGCAAGAATGTGAGTTCCGCGAGAAATGTCAAGTAGGATACATATCTGTGAGGGAAGTCTGCCTAATTGAGGAGTTTATTAGACATTTTTAAACCAAGGTCCAAGCCATTGTACAGGTCATCCATTTGAGCCCAAGTTTAGATAAGATCTGCAATATACAAGCATTATACTATATTCACACTCAACCTTTAGAAGGGATAAGGGGATGACAGAGGACAGGTTTAGGCCTACTTTACACCCAGAGGTAGACCCAAGCTCTCTAGCATTTTAAACTGGATACTATTGCATCATGTGTGTTGAAAATATAAAGTCTGAGTTTTATGGTGGGGGTAAATTTGTAAGATACCACATTTTTGCCTTTGAAAACACAGCTTAACCACACAGTATGTTTGACATGAAAATAGCTACCAAAAACAAAGCAAGCCCCAAGACATGGAGAACCTATTCTCCCATCTATTCTTTAGTGATCAGCCACAGGAGACCCCAGGAAGAACATCACCACAGTGAAAATGCTTTATATCAAGGCTCCTTTCTCCAGATCAAGGATCAATTAATGATGATTATGTTTATTTGTACTTTTTTGATGTTACAAATGGCCTCATTCCTCTCCATAATGATAGAGCATTGGGCCAGCAATGGAAAGCTTTCCTAATTTTAAGGTTGGAGGCCCAGGAGGCTCCCCAGTCATAGCCAGGACTCTGCATCCCTGTGCTCCAGTTCTTTGTTCTAAAAATGGGACAGTGGGACAGACCTTGTTTGTGAAGCCTGATGTAAATGCCGAGTGCTTAATGAAAACACTTCTGAGAACCTTAACAGTCAACAAGAAGCATTAGAACAAAAATTACCATATTTCTGAATCCCCACTGGAAAAATCAATAAACCTGTTAAAATAGTCAAGGCTTCAGATCTTGTGCTTCTCATGTAGCTACTGGTATAGTCATTTAACATATTCATTAATTTACTTCAAAAACTAATGAAAATAACACCTGCCTGAAAAATTACAGCTAGATTTCCCTTGAATATGGTAAACAAAACCCATTAGCTTGCTAAATATTGAATATCCAAATTGCCTTCCTTCATTGCATTATATTTATATATAAAGACTGTACCAACATATATGCAACATATAATTTATGCCTCTGTGTACCAGAATGTAATACTTTACCAGAATGTAACGCTTTCAATAAATTCTGTTTCTCATCTAGACTTTCTGATTACTGTTAGCTCCCAAACTGCTCTAGGAGTCAAGAGATTTCACAAATACCATAAAAGTCCGACTCTCACAGCAATTGATAAAAAGGACTTGAAGTATAATTGAAAGCATATAGTACAACAAATCAACTTTATACAGTGGTGTAATAAAATAATGTTTTAAAAAGGGGAAATGCAAGATAGACATAAGGAAAGACTTCTGTCAGTGGAGTGGTTTATGACACGAAATAAATCTAATAGAGAAAGTAAGGAAATATCACTTGGGATTTTTGCATTATGAATGCACAGAATCTTCACTAGGTTATTGTATGGTGTATTAGAGATGTCTTTAAAAGGTGCTATGTCCATTCGTAGAGAAGATATGTTCCTCAATGATTGAAGTAAGAATTATACCAGTTTCTTAAAGTCAAAATTTTCACCCATGTTTAATCTAATTTTCCAACTTTACATTAAATGGTTAAAAATATAAGCAAATCCTAATGTAAACATCTGTATAAAATCTATTATAGTAACAATGAGAAAATTGCTTTAGGTCTATTACTTCAGGAAAAAAAAAATGAAGATGGGTAATTGCACCACAGTAAACACAATAGTAAGATGAGAAAGGCTCCACATCTTTAAAATTATTGGCATTAATAACCTGTCCTCAATCTTATGATGTACAAGCTAATTAAAACAGAAGCCATACTTAATTTTTTACAACCTTTACTGTGATTACATGAGTCTTTCTTAGTGTTGTTACCTTTCTCTTCTATTCAGAAACAAACAGCTGCATAGAACAACTAAATGTATTGACTACACAGTATCTGCTAGTTTATTGGTGAACTGATTAAATTTAGTTTTTTTTTTGTTTCCCACTACAGTTAATGTGAATGAAGTAGTTTGTTATTATCTGGAAGCAAAGTCCATGTGCAAAAGGTGTGCAAGGAAGATGTGCAACCAGAAAAAAATTCACTGTAAGTCTGTCCATTTTTGCCAATCTTCCACAAAGGGGAAAGAAAAAGTTTGAGGAAAATGGATGAAACACTGAAGGAAAGACTATATAGGAAATATATGAACAAGCAAATCTCTTTGGAAAATTGTTCCTGCATGGTTTAGGTGTTTTCAAACCGAGTACCATTTTTTTCTATGAGTGCAAAATTGAGTAAACTGTTTTCTTCTGTTAGCAAGGACTGCTTGTTAACAGAAGAACCATTCTCTGATTCTGTGATATATTCTGCATTTAAAAAAACAGAATTACACTTTCATAATAAATGATATTCTAGCACTTATGCTGTATTATGACCCAAGAGATGTGTATTACTTGGATGTGGCAGTTCCCGGGTAGTCATAGAAGATTCACCTCTGTGTAAAGCTGTCACAGAGGTTTCCATATCACTCCCAGGAGAAGCAAGGCACTGCTGAATTGTCACTGGAACCTAGCACAGTCCTCAGCTGTTCCCAGTGGACATTCGCCTCCTCATACTTATGCTGGAGGAGTCAGTGGCATATAGGCAGCTCAAGTTCACAAGATCGCAAAGAAAGCTTCAAAGCTTTGGAGATACACACACAGTACAGTAGTTACACACACTAAAAGCTAAACACTCAGCAGTGCAACTGTAGCAATCTGTGGGCAAAGAGTAGAGTGAGAATTACAGAGTTTTATCTTCTTCAGCAGAAATCATTGCTAGAGTGATATAAATTTGTGTGAGTAAACATCAGCCAGTGGCAATTCCTGTGTTTGTCTGAAGACATAAATCTGCAGCTAAAATGTGTTCAAAGTACCCTACCTTCACAAAGGCTTTGAAAAGGTTGTAAGTATGGAAGTGAAGGCAGTTTGAAATGAAGTCCTCAATACCTAAACATGCAAGTATTTGCAACTGTGGCAGTTCATGTTTGGCTCTCATTTGCCACCATGTGTCTCTAATGCTTCCAGGTGCTGTGGGATGATTAGCCTCAGACACGACAACCTATTACAGGTTGCTCTCTTATACTAACTGGCACTGCAAGCAAGGCTAGACAGGAAGACTAACATTAGGCTTCTCTAAAACTAATGTGACAGGCTGTAGCTCAGCATAGATGTTATGCATGCAGAAAGATCCTGGAGTGTCATCTTCAAAAAGAAGAAAAACACCCTGCTGGGTCAGACCAGTGAACCTTCTTCTAGCCCAGCATGCAGTCTGATGATAACAGTACAAGATGCTACTTTGGGAAAGCATGTAAGCCTCGCTGCTCCTGAGAGTCATTCCTTTAACAATTCCCTAATATCCTAAATATTAGACAATATAGCCCTGCTTCAGCCTTTTATTGTTCTTTTAAGAATCTGCTTATTTTGTCTAAACTCTTTCTGAACCTGCTAGCAATGTCTATCTCCACAATCCCTGTGGCAGCAAGTTCCAGGAATTCACAGACTGCTGTACAAAGAGGTATTTCATAGCATCATAGAATCATAGAATAGTAAGGGTTGGAAAGGACCTTAAGATCATCTAGTTCCAACCCCCCTGCCATGGGCAGGGACATCATGCCCTAAACCACGTGGTCCAAGGCTCTGTCCAACCTGGCCTTGAACACTACCAGGGATGGAGCATCCCTGGGCAACCCATTCCAGTGCTTCACCACCCTCACTGTAAAGAACTTCTTCCTTATATCTAATCTAAACTTCCCCTGTTTAAGTTTGAAACCATTACCCCTTGTCCTACCACTACAGTCCCTAAGGAAGAGTCCTTCCCCAGCATCCTTATAGACCCCCTTCAGATACTGGAAGGCTGCTATGAGGTATTTTAACTGCTTTAAATTGATCTCCTATGAGTTTCATAAATTGCCCCCTAGTTCTATCATCATAGAGTTTGATGAATGAAATCATTCTACTTTTACCTTATCCACTGTCTTCATGACTTAGTAATTCTCAATGCTTGTATATGAGCTCAGCAGGTATAAGATATTCAGAATCTCTGGCTCTAGTATCTTATCTAAGGGCTCCTACTGAAATGTCTTAAGGCACATTTATAAATTAGATGCTGTCTTAAATAACAATACACATTTGTGAAAGAAATGTGATAGGAGTATAGATATAAATAGGTGCACATCGCAGTTGGTAAATGACACACTTTCAGCAAGAAAACAGTAAAGATGGCAGAAAGAATTCTCCAGTGTGAAACACAAACAGAACAATATTTTTATTGAAATAAGATTATTGAAAAAGATTAAGATATTTAGAACATAAGAAAAGACTGTTTCTGGTCTGTTTCTGTTTTTTCTTTTCTTCTTAAAAAAAAAACAAAACAAACACTCAAAAAATGAGCAATTTTAAGTGAGTTTCATCATTTTGTGGTTTTAAGCAACAAGTTATAATTTTCACCCTTTCTAAAATTAAAATTTAAAAAAATATATTACAACAGATAAAAGGATATAAAATGGTATATGAGAACAAGAAATACTGGGATTACGTTTTTCTGTTTGCATATTGGATAACATATACGCAAGGGCTGGACTCTGTGGCATAGAATGGAAGCATCAAAATTTCAAACGTGATTTGCGGTGATGAGTTTAGATGGAGTGATTAAGGAATCATGGTAAATAGAGTAAAAGGTAAAAGGAGATTCTGCTAAAAGGAGATTCTGACAAGTTCTAATCTCCTTTTGCAAATAGGTTTAATTTTTGTGAAGAAGGTCATTTGGGTCAGATCTCATGTAGGTGAGCATGCTACACAGATGTGTTTATTAGTCTGGCAGAGACTTGTGGTACCCTTTTTCCTGACAGTGGATTAAAAAGTATAGATTAAGGCAGAGAGAGTGAGGAAGAGTGGCGCAGACTTAAAATCATGTGTTTGTGCTTCTGAAGAAGCTGTAGCTTTGATTAAAGTCCTGGTGTTTCCTTCTATATGCAGGGTCAGGCCCTATGCTTTAAACGCTTACATAATCATGGGGAACCAGTCTTCATCTGTGTTTGGAAACTTGAATTCAGAAGCAGTGAGGAATATTGAAAGGGTCAAATTTATACTCAGTGTAACTCCTTGGCAGTAAACCAAGGATAAATTTGGCCCACGTGTACAAACAGAAGTAACTAAAAATGTACAAATGTTACAGAGCCAGATAAAGCAGCAAGTCAAGAGAGAACAGAGGGCATCAGCTTGAGAGGTAATCAATACGTGTGGGAGGCTGGAAAAGATAAGAAACACCAATGTCAACAGAAAGTTAGAAGCAGGAGAAAATAAAGCTATCACAAAGCGGAAATATAAAAACTTTCTCTTTCTCTTTGCATCTGTCAGTGAAGTTTGACTTTCATTCATTATTTAATTGTTTAGGGTTGTATCATGAAAATGACTACACTAGTGTGCAAAAGCAGAAGCAATCGGAAATATTTCAGACTTTTTTAGGCTGGAATGAAGTCTTAATATCCTGTTTTAAAAGAATATCTTGGTTTCCAGTTCTCCTTATGCCCCACAACCCATGGCCTAAAAAGGAGACTTTTGTAGATGGTGTGTACACTAAGGGCAATGCAGCCAGAAGGATCATGTGTTGTCCCCAGAAGGAATGGGCAAATAGATAATCCAGACTGTAATTGCTCCTGTTCCAATGTCAGTAGTTCCTAGTACATGAAAAAAGCTTTTTCATAAAAGAATAGATATCTAGGCAGATCACAACCATAATACATGTTAAACCTTGTGAGTCTAGATGTGCAAACAAACAAAATGTTTACTGGTCGGGGAAGATTTGGACTGAAATGCCATGCTTACTTCAAGTCAACAGAGTTCTATTTATTTTCCCAGATTCAGAGTGTGGTCTAGAGTAGAATTTTGGAAATGAAAAGGCCAACTTACAAAGAAAGCGTCATTATGTAAAATGAATATCAATTCATTGTTGCCCAGTATTCTGTGCAGCCATTTATTCACATGAAATGAGGAAAATGTAGATATGAACAAGTCATCGACTTTGAGAGTTTACACTCCCCTAACTCAGAGGCTGCTGTGCCTCTCTGTATAATGTAATTTAGAACACATACAAAACTGGTCTTTGTTACTTTACCTGGCAGAAAGGTCAAAATACATCTAGATCTTGCCTCCTCTCCCAGGCACTTCCAATACATATGCACCCACTAAATCAATGTTAGGGAGCCCTCTGAATGTTAACTGAATTTTATTTTGGTAATTTACACATATGATCTAAACTGCTGCACGTTTTAAATATATCCTCCCTTTTTCTTATAGTTTTTCAGAAGTGTCTTTTCTCACCTATGAATGAACTAAAATATTTTAGAGCTTATTTGTACTGATTTTAAAAGTGTGCTAGCAAAAAAACTGCAGCACACATACTGGAACTGCATTTTAGCTGGCTTCAGTAATAATAGCTGTTAGTGTTATGACAGCATTAGAGCATCCTTCTATTTAAGAGCTTTATCTAAACTATAGGATGTATTTATGTTTCCAGGTGCAGTCCAAACTCTTGATCCTTTGATTCCCCAATCAGAGGCCCAATTCAAACTGCATTAAAGTCTCCTTTCCTTGTTTACTCAGGTCTTCTTCCAGTTAAAGCAGGTTGTGGTGCACATAGACTCATTCCAGAAAGGAGTTTTAATATCTGGACTGAGATACAGGAAGCTTTCTCAGTTCCCCCACCTTAGGTGTGTGCATTCAGAGCTTGCCCAATGGATGATATTCTGCTACACCTCCTATAACTACTTTTAAGCTGCTGCAATTCTAGTGATACTAGCCTAGAATATACTGGGGTGTTGACGGGAAGGGAATTTTATTATTTTTTTGCAAGGGTTTTTTTCTTGGCTGAAACGACTCAACTAACTTGGCATGAGTTCAGACTCTTCACAGAAAGGAGTTTGCATTTTTCAGCTCCTAGTAAAAAACTTCAGGTAAAGAATTATCCAGGCTCTATTCACAATATATTTAGCACATAATAAAACCATTAAAACCAGCATCTAACACAAAGCTAGGAAAAAAAGTCAGAAAAATACATATATAGTTTTTGGTATGTAGTTGGAATACTGCATCTGGCAGGTTTTAGCTGTTTGCCCATATAGCAAAACTGGTGCTGTGGGGAAAGTTTAAGCACAGGAAAAACATGAAGGACACCCACCTCCAAATTATAAAGTTCCTCTGCTACTCTGAAGTACTGTCTTTAAGTCCCTGTAGAGAAAGTTGGAGATAAATAACATGGTTGCATTAGAGTTTTTGAACTTGCTTTTCTTTTTGTACCTCATATCTTTGTCTCATCTGCATTAGGCTATTACACGGACAGCTCATGCCATGCCAAAAATAAACCAGTTTTTTGGAGCAATATGTGTGCTGTGTTGTTTAGACTTCACAGAAGAAATGGGATAGGATTTTCTCTGTTCTTCACTCTTATTGTGGCATGGCTTTTGCCAATCACATGCAGCCCAACCTCTATGCTACACTTATGAGCTATTTCTTTAAGTGCATCTTCGTGTTAACTTAATCTCAAAATAATCAGGAAGTTTGTGGAAAGCATATCGAGGAGGAGAAAGAAAAATGAGAGACAGATGAGACTGTAAAAGGACTGATGATAAAATCCTTGTAAGAATTTGGCTTCTTTTCAGGTGTAGGTACCACATATTTCAGTGCTCCTATTATTTTCTCCCCCAACCCTCCTTTTCTCTCATTTTGTAGTATCCATGAAAACACCTCCAAAAGAACATGGTACATCCTGATCAATTGTTGCATATGCACTTCTAAACACTGCTCAGCACTTCTTTTGTCTTGTATACTGTTTCTTTGATCCTGAACCTGATTAATTACAGGTTGTTATACAAAAG
Source organism: Strigops habroptila (assembly GCF_004027225.2). Classification (NCBI taxonomy): domain Eukaryota; kingdom Metazoa; phylum Chordata; class Aves; order Psittaciformes; family Psittacidae; genus Strigops; species Strigops habroptila. The sequence continues at coordinate 84,304,445 of NC_044302.2, read as the reverse complement.
GCAGAAAAGAAATGGATCCTGAATTAGGCAGTCCTTTGGGTAGCCATCAGACTGATCCTGACTGGCTTCAGAATTAGACACTGAAGGTTCATTTCATGTTGTCTTTAGAGGCAAGATTTTGTGGTGACTCACAGTGTGTTTTAATAATTCATCATTATCTTAAATTTTGACATAAAAAGGATTCTTTAGTCCAACATGCTATTCTAAGCAGTCAAAATTTGTTCTCTTTGTGAAAGAAAATGCTTTACAATATGCCAAACTGCACTTATTATTATTTTTAGTCAACAACATTCTGACATAAAGCTACTTATGTGTATGTTCAGACAACTTATGTGTATGTTCAGACAACTCAGGCCCTTCTCAATGTGCTATTCATACCTCTTTATCTACACTTGGAGTCTATGTCAGTGCCCATTCTTTTTGAATAACTGCTAATTCAGAAGAAACACTCTGATTCTACCCACAAAAACTCATTTAAGCTGCTTTAAATAAATCTAGACCAAGACACTCAATAAAATAAAAACATTACTATAAAGACAACAAAAAGTCTAGAGGCTTTCTGCTTGTTTCCAGTGGACTCCAGTTCAGTAGGTTCCTTGAACTGTAGAAGCCCCAAGTTTATGCCTAGAAGATCTACTGAAGATGCGTAAGAAAAACAAATTGACATTTACATGCACAAAATTTCTAAAGAATTCTATCCTACACTACAAATTTTTGAGGGAACCCACAAATTTCAAAACAGTAGGAAAACTCCAGCATTTACAGGAAGGATTTTTGAAATATTCACTGCTAACTTAATTTACTTCCCGCTAGAGACAATCCTATTGTGACTTTTGTCATTGACTTTATTAGGAGCAGATCTAGGCCTGAGGGTTTTGAGAATTATATTCTAAAAAATACATTGTGGTCACCTTTCTACCAATGTTTTAACATTTTTACCTCAACACCTAAGAATTTGCTAATCTAACAGAAAGATTCTCATAGAATATTACAGTTTTGCTCTGGAGAAACAAGTATGTTAAAAGAAGGATGACTCAACAAGACAGATTTATTACACCAGCAATGAGTTCACCACATGACTGGTGCCGCAGATAAGAAAGAGCTTGAAAATCTTTGTACTGGCAAAATAGATACTACATTTACTATGTGACAGGATAGTCTAGAGTACATTATTTTGCATTTTCCAAGGACGTAAGACTCATTCGAAATTCAAAATGTACAATAATGCAGCAACATCTTTAAAACACGAATCAATGGAAAGAATGCAAAGCTTTCTATCTGATTAACATATTTCATTAGCCTTAGTCTTAAAAAACTGAACAGATAAAATTCAAATTATTGATTTTGTAGACCAATAACATCAAATCACATACAAATGAAAAAAAAAAAAGAATTATTACACCAAAAAACTCTTCCTGTGTAATTGTGTAACTATTACATTTATTGTGTTATGTGAGCTCGGGAGTACTGTCTTTTTCTCCTTCTTTTTTTTTTTTTAGTTGTTTTATGTACCAGAAAAAGCATATTTGGAATTATAATTTGTTCCAACTTAAAGTAAAAATGAGACTTGCTATCCAGTTTATAGATTTTCTTTTGTTTATTTTTCATAATTATACTTCTGATTCATTTAAGATCCCCTTTGAAATGTTGACTATTAGAAGGGCAGCACAGATGCTGATTCTGTTTGCAATGGCCTAAAACAGTGCAAGCTTTAATCTGATGTCTAAGCTGCATTAAAAAAATTGGATTGAAAAGGATTAGATTAGACCTTCTGGATTTAAAAATATTAAAACTCCATTTATGCTTTAACATAATCTCCCTCCACTCTCTGGACCCATCAAGCTGAGCTCTGTCCCTTGCAAGTATTTTTTATTATTATTATTAAATTTGCTTCTTTTTCATTTTAACATCCTAGTTTCATATTAGTAATAGCAAGAAATCCTCTGAGACAGATCTAAAAGTTCTTTCTGACCTGGTGAATGGGAGGGCAGGCACTTAAACCTCCCGCTTTTACGATAATTTTATGTATTTGTGCAGAGTCACAAATGTAAATATTAATAGCTAGTTTTTAAAATCCAAATAAGAGTGAGTGCTTTTAAGGACTTTAGAGGCTTGTGAGAGAGTGATGATGTTTTACAGTACAACAATTTATTTACAATGCATTATTATGAAGTAATGCTCACTTTAAAAAGCAATCATGCACTTAAGTAAACCTCAAGTACCTATTACCTACAGCATTTGCAAATAAAAAAGGTATTATAATATTTGCAAGCTTCTGCCTGATACTTCAGAAAGCATATTGGATTTTATTTCTCATAAAAATAAAACCAAAATATTATTTGGGATGTTATAGGACAGCAGCACTCAGGAGCAAAAAGGAGGAATAATAAGATCTTTTCTGAGATCAGTGCAACCTTTTCAGTGATGAAGATGACTCTACTGCCGAATTTCTGGGCATCCCACACCATGGGGGATGAGTTTTTCCGTTATCACTCAGTCTGTACTGAATCCAGGTAAATCGAAGATATTTAAAAATATTAGATAATGCTATCTGATATGTGAGAGACATTCTAGAATCACAGAATACTAACTTATATGTGATTATATCAATCCATTGATTCCATTTCTGTTCATCCATGGTAGATTAGGTCTTCATGTTCCTCCATGGAGCTCTGACAAGTCATGTGCCGGGGCATACCACCACGTGTACCTTATTTTCTGCCAGTAGTTTCAGGCTCTGGATATCTTCCAGAAGATCCATTATCGTGATTTGGTCTGACCTGGTGATACAAATAACTAGGTGCTGTTATTAGAAGGGTGATGTTTGCTGAGCTGGGCTGGAGATTTCTGGATTAATTCCAGATATCTGTTAAAACCTAGCAAGGAACTATGTTTGCTCTAATGAATGGACCTCACTGGGGAACCTGGTCCAGGATATTAAAAGTGAACTGTCCAAACCAGTGTGAGTTGCGACACCATCATAAAATGAACAAGTAACCAGATCAATAATCCCCATTCTCAATGTAGTCCTCAGTATCACCTCATCCAATAATTGAAAATATGTTTATCATATCCATAATAAAGAATAAGGCTAAAAGGTTTTGCTACCCAGTTTGCTATGGTCTTGTGAGACTCAAAGCTGTTAAGAAGGTGTAACTAGTAGAGCACCATTTTCTCTTAGCACCACCAGACAAACTGAGACATTTTATGACTCTGGTGTTTTTTCAGATCTCAATCTGCTTATTTTCATGCACCATCTTGACAGCCACATTTGAAAATATAGGTGGTTTATGTTCATAGAACACATTTAGTACCTGAGCAATTGCCTTTTAGTAAAGACCAGTTGGGTTTTCAGAGTTCATTTTCCTCACCACTCAAATATGGGTCATTAAATACTGCACACTTTCTCAGCTTCTTCAGCTAAGAAACAACATTGTTTGTTATGTTAAGCAGCACAGGAATCCTGTACTGCTGGAGGGACCGCTAAAATATGAGCAAAACTACAGTGGGCCCACAAGGAGATGTAATGTATGTAAGAAAGCTAGCAACCAAGAGTAGTTCCTATTAAGCAATTCATAGTTACTCCCTTTGCAAAAACTACAAATATTTCTGAATAGCCACAGAAAAACTGCATTACTGTTCCTCCAAACATGAGAAACAAAAACTGTATGAATTGAATTAACTTACTTATCTAATTCATTTAATTTAGCTCTAATAACTAGAGAATTGGGGCAATCCAAGATGGGCTGGTCCTAGGAAAAATACTTCATGTCAGCTATTATTAAATTAGAGAAACCGTGAACAACTGTTACCAAACGCACCACCAAAAGCAGTCTAGAATCCCCTTATTTAGAAGATGAAGTAATTTAAGTCTGGGATTTGTCACCTTCTCTTTGACTCTGCAGTTAAGGTTATGACAGAAATGAGCTACCATTAAAGGGGGCACCAAAGCACCTGGCTACAATTAACCATTAATCCTAAGAGCAGAGGTGGTTAGGCACTGGAGAGATCTGGACTTTTGGCAACCAGGCTGCAATCTTTGCAATGAGAAGGGAGATGTGGGTCTTGAATTAAATGTAAATGGAGAGCATTTTAATGAAAGTAGAGAAGATTGTGCTACTTTAGTGGTGAGCACAGAGCCTACAGCACCTTACTCTCTGTAGAGGTAGACATCCACACATTTAGCCAATTGAATTGTCTCAAGTTTTGAGCTTATATGAGTTGTGTTTGATTGCTCTTGAATGGAGCAATATCAGAACTGTTATTCATCAGTTTAAATTGACCTCACTTAAAAAAAACATTTTTATCAGCCATGATGATATTCCACTAGACTATTCCAATTATTTTAATATTTCAATTCAATTCTGAAGAGATACAAAATTCTGAGCACTGAAACTTCAGTTGGAATAGAAAAGTTAGAAAAATGAATTAACAAAGACCACAAGTTAAATTGAAACTGCAAGTGCTCCACTTTGCCTTTATTCTGATCAAATTTCATCTTATATAATGGAGCAGGATGTGTTTCACTGGCAGAAATACCACAATGGCATACCACGCTCTCCCAAGATTCTGTCCAAAAAGGCCTTTAGTTTTGAACTGGGCATTATAGTGTGGAGATGTGATTAGTATTATAATTCTGTCTACACTATTAAATATTTTTGGAAGCCATTAAGATAATTGTACTTCATGTTATTTTGCAGGTGAAAAATATTTTCTAGATAATCTTTTTCTTTTCCTCTCAGAAACTCTAAACAGAAACTCTGATTAATTGTACAATCTTCACTATCATATATTTAAAGTATACTAAACTGTATTGATTGTTTATGTGTTAAGTAAGCAATAGGAAAGAAGAGAATAAATAACTTCATGATAAGAGCATCAAAAAGCTATAATCCCACTTTCCAGAAAATATTATAGCTATTGTTAACTCATTATTAAATACTAAACTGATATCATTATTTGATCTAATAACCTTAAATCTATTAAATAGATACACTAATATCAGCACTGCTGCTCTCATTTGCAGCTAAAATCTATTTTCAAAAAAAATACTAGAAAATTCTAGCTCCTTTACATGATTTCTGCAGCCCAAGTCAATTAATGTATATCATAACCTTATATTTAGTATTACTGTACAGATTTTATAGAATCAATACCTTTATTTGTATATAATTTTGAGCCTATGCCCTACAGCAAACTGTCAGAGACAGTGAATGACTATTTTGACTCATCCTTGCAGTAGAGCAGCTGGTTGAGGACTGTAGTGTTCCACAGGTTAAAAGGCTGAGTAGAAATTTTCAAATAAGAAAAACCTACAATAAGAGGGAAAGGGAGACTTATGGGAGAAATTTCAAGAAACGCCAGTATCTGAGGACATTGTGCAGAAAGTCTGAAAATCCCATATGTACAACTTTCAGGGCTCTCTGTTGCCTCTTTCATGAAAAGTAAACCTTAGCCACTGAAGTGGAGAAAGGCTCTTTCACTCCTCTTTGTGAGTGATTTAGTCAAGTACAGAACCCAACCAGAGGAGATATTTTCCTTTTCCAGATCAGTGGACTGTTCAGGCTGACATGGCAGAGTAAGCAAACCTACCACCACCTGCTGTAACAAGTACAACTCCTTCCCTTGTGCTGCGATCAGTTAGCCCAGGTTAATAAACTGAGTTCAGTGAACTCACAGAAGCACCCAGTCACTCTACTCAGTTAAAATATCTGAGAATGGAACAACACAGAGAATGGAACAAATTTCAGTGAAAGTATTGGTATCTGAAAAGACTTAAAAGCTGTTTAAAAGCTCTATGAAAATCTCCTGAGCATGAGAAGCCCTAGATGCAAAATATGCCCGAATATAGAAGTCTGTAATTCAATTGCAGGTCCAATGGAAAGGGAAAAAAGAGGGGAAAGTTTTTTCCAATTTTATCTCACAAAAGTAGATAAAGCAAAATACTTTTATATTTTTTCAGTGTTTTTCCTTTTCTTTTCTTTTAATGTTCTTTTATTTTCTTTATAACTTTCACTCTTAAGTGAGACTTCAAGAGTAACTAAATTACAAGAAATTGTTTCCCAAATGGTTGTATGGAGAAATTTAGAAACAAGAGTACTGGGATCCTCCAGCAAGCATCCAGCTTCTCCAGAGTATCACAAAGATGTTAGAGGGTCTTCCTATTTCAGCTGTCTGAGACATATGGAGAGGAGGAAGAAGTATCTTCGGACTGTGCTACTCATCAGGAAGGATCTCTGGAATGCAGTAAGGAGAACAGTCAAACGCCCAGAGTTCTCAAGGGAATTTTTGACATATCACAAAATCTTTCACATGTGCACTTTTATGAAGCAAATGATTATTTCTTCTGCGAAATCAGCACTCGCATTGTTTTTATTAAACATAATCGCAAATCCCGCTTTAGCATGAGATTTTTTTTTTCTCCTCAAGAAAATGGCAATGATGTAAGGTGTGAATCTTAGCCGTTTTCATCAAAGCTTTGCAAAAGGCAGCCCACTGTAGCTTCACACAATTGATCTTAGTTTAAGTTAATTTAGTAAAGAGAAAGAACCACTAATCTGAAAGACATAAACTCAGATGATATAAATAACCTTTCTCTACGTTTTCCTTTTTGTGCCAATTTATAAGCTAATGCATGTGCATTTTTCTCTTCTAGACAAGTTCTTCATTATCTACAAAAGTTCTTTACCTATAGTATCTAAACATTTCTTTATAATTAGATGAGGTTTTATTGCCTTTCCATCTTTTATGTATATGTATTTAGAGACCTAGGTATAATGTGTATTTAAATATTTTGTTACATTTTCTATACCAAATACCATTGTGATCAATTGATATGTAATGTTCTCTGAGAAAAATGATCATGCTTTGGACTGAAGTGTATTAAATTAAAATATAATAAATCAAAAATACATTAATCACTTTTAAAAAATATTGTAAATGAGAACAGTGAAAAATGCATCTTATATTTTGTTCTGTGACTCATTCTTTGACAATAACTCTTCAGTGGAAAGGATTAATGTACTGGAGAATCAATATGCTTTCAGACAGATACTACATCAGTGTGTTTCCTTTGTTGGTCCATATTTTCATTATTAACAGTTTATGTCAGCAGTGGCCTCTATGCATCTAGGGCATTTTAAACTTATTTGATCACTGTGACATTCTCGACTGTGTGAGGCATCTCAGGTAGCACAACAGAGTAAGAAACCAAAATTAAGACTAATGTATTGCAATTAAGATTGCCAAACTAAATCACATAGAATGGTTGCTGGATTTAATTGGATTGCTTTTAGTTTGCAAAGATTTTTTGTTCATTTTCTGCCATGCTAACAAACTTGACTGGATTACTGATTCCAATCTCATTTTAGTTGAACAATCCACTATTTTGAGGGGTTTTTATGTTTTATCAAATAAATGTTATAAATTTGCCAAAAGTCATCCAGACAGAGGTAGTTTTGTTTGATACAGAAACTCCTTAGAATCATTGTTCTTTACTAATTACATTGGAATCACAATTACCATGAAATAACATTGTTTGTAATTTAGCAAAGACTGTGCTTACAGAGAAAAGCATACACTTTAACAGAACTAATATAACAAACTTTAAGAAGATGCTACAGATAAGCCCAATTGGATTTATATATGTGGATCACCCTTCTTAGTTCGGCATATCCTGGGAACATATCACATGCTGTACCTCCGTGAACAACAGTCACAGTGGTCACACCAGTTTGCATTTCAGCAGAAGCAAACCATGGCACAAGACCCTTACAGTTGTTCTTTAGGCTTTGGCAGACAGCCTACACCTTCAGCCCTCAGTCTGATTGCACCACAAACATCTTGCAGATGATCAGTTCACATGCCACATGCAAGCACCAAGTGAGGGTTTGCCTTTTACCCACAGCACAGAATTGCAGCCACTTCTGGCTGATGATGGTGCCTAGATTCTCAACACAGTGGGTATGGAAGGCTTGCTGCTGGGCTGGGCCATTCCAAGACCTGCATCTGCTTCTATAGCAATCTGAAGCATAGAGTTTGGTAGGATAAATTATAGTCGCCAATTTCTGATTTAAGGGAACTGTTTAGCTCATGCAGAAAGGATATGCAGTGTGGGTTTCTAGCACAGTGCTGCAAAATGAGGTGTTTTCAACCTGGTGGTATAAAAATTACCCTTATTGGTCAGTGTTAGGCTCAGATCGAGTACAAGAAATTACCCATCATCCTCTGTGACTTTTACTCAGTACAATGAATAAGGACAACACCCTTTAGTTTGCTGTTTTACCAAGTATGTGGTGACCTAATCTTGCGCACAGTGACAAAGTGGATAGAAAGCTCAATTTGGCTCTCACTCGCCAAGCAGAGATACTCTGAGCTGTTCTCCCAAAATGGCACAAGGTAACTATCTTTCACAGCTGTGGAAGAAGGGTTCTATCTTTGTCTTGGTAACAATTCAGTCCATGATATGTTGTTGGGACAGTTCAGATACATATTGCTCCCTGTCAAAACCATTTACAAAATTGTAGTCTCTTGCCATTCAAGAGATGAATTGTAAAATGCCTGTTTGCAAGCTCTGAGCTGAAACACCTGTACAAAAGTTCTGACAGATATTTTTGTTATGTATTTTTGGTGTGATTTTTAGATTGATTTTTCTGCCACATCAGAATTCTGACATTTGCTGTAGGCATTGCTTGTTTGGTGGGGGTTTTATTGGGTTTTTTGTCCTTGAGCTTACTCTTCTGAATCTCCCAGAAGTCCGAAAACAGTTAAACTTTACATTGCATACAGCTACTCATGATACGATTACCTGTTTCACTTTTCGCCACTCTGCACTTCCATTAGTTTTGAGTTCACAACCTTTAACAGGAGCTAAATGGGTTGAAGCACCAGTACCTGTAAGCCTGCTTATCATTTTGCATTTTGCAAAGATTTAGACATGAGGAAATAGACTAGTTTTGTAACTCAAGATAAGCTAATTAACTTTTTCTGCTCATTCCAGTTGGATTTGTGGGTTGTAACTAATGGACTTATCAGGTCTAGTTTGTTAATATATAAAGCAAAGACCACCATGGTTCTATCTGCAAAAGCAATAATGATTATTTTAGAACACCACCCATAAGCAAGATCGCTTGCCTTCATATTCCAGTCACCCAGATTTAAAGAAACATAAACAATCAAGTGGACAGAAAAAGGAAGAAGACAGACAGATGTGAAGGTAGAAAGAAGTGACTGACAAAACAGAGGGAAAGAAAGAGTTAGAAAAAATGAAAGAGTCAGAAGAAAACATAGAGGCTTGCACTCCAGTGGCTTCTGTGAGAAGTAAAAATGCATTTTAAAGAATACACGGTCCTTTGATGTGTACAGTCTATGTAAGCACATCTCTTTTAGAGATAGACACATTGTGAAGTGTAAACATACATTTATATTTTTATTTAGCAAGGTTTGTAACTCATCATACGTTCTTAGCAAAATTTCTTCTCCATGCTTCCTTCCTCCTTTCATTTGCCCCAGTAACTAAATTACCCTTTAATAACTAAATAGCACTCTAATTAGATGTCATAAATTTAAAATCTACAACTTGCTATCTAATTCTTAAAGCAAATAAAGTCTGAAGGTGTCAGAATTTTCAGCATAGAACTACAGCTTCCGCACTTACTTTGGAAGGTTTCAGCCTTGGTAGAGTCAAACCTCCAGAATCATATACCTCAAGTCCTGTTAGGTTCTAAAGATAAATGATCCTTTGTGCTCTTACAGGCCTTCATCTATGAGATGTGCTCAGAATACAGAGTATACTCTAAAACATGTAGCTATTGCCATAGCTGTGTCCAGCACAAGTCAGGGGCTTAATTGTTCAGCTTGTGTAACAGCAGGTTCCATTTCTTTTTCAGCATGAGGATTCAAAATGCTAGGAGTAAACACTGACCACCAGCAAATTTGCTTTTGATTCAAAGATTGAAAACTGTCTCATTTGCATGGCATTATATAGAAACTAGACAAGTAGAACTGACCAAGTTTTTTGGATGGCCCAGTGAAAAGGACTCTAGTCTTTAAGATAACTTTGCTACCATTTTACGTGCAGTTATGCAAATATTTGAACACTGTCTTGAGTAGAAACTTGATTAAGATTATGCAGGAAATAAGATCAAAACAAGAAAAAGTGGTTTACAAACCAATGCCAGAAAAGAACTCACAACATTTATACTGAAGCTTGCAAGGTAAACTGTTTCAGCAGGCACATGAGGATACAAAGCAGAAAACTTACAGTTTTCTAAATATGCCTATATTCATTGAAAATCAGACCTGTACTGGATGTACTGGATGACCCAGTGGAACTAATAAGTAGTTCTTTTTTGTTCAGTCCTAGACTCTCCATACAAATGAAACATTAATTTTTTTCAGAAATAGACTTATCAAGCAAAGATTTTGGACATAGTCCTCATGCTTCTTTACATCATCTTGATGGTCTTTGCAGATATTGTGACAGAACTAAGATTTATTTAAATAATCTAAAATTTATCAAAATAATGTAATTTCTCCTGAATTTAAAAGAGGAAAAACATAGTTCCTAGACTTAGGCATAACGATATTGGGCATTGATTTCCAAATGACGATATTTCTCCTTTAATTTTTTTTTTTTTTAATATACCAAAAGCTATTTAAGTCCAATATTTCTTTCTGAATAGGAAATAAGCATATGAACTGCATGTAATATCTTGGTTTTACTATATCTGAACACATTGCCTGTATAAGTGGAATAACCATATTTGGAAATCTCAGCCACGTGCATGGAACCAGGCCATATCAATAGCAGTAGTTGGTCCTTTTAGCCTCTGCATCATCATGGAGTCGTTCACTTGAGACAGTGTTCCTGCATCATGAGTAACCAAATTAAAAGTGTTCATTTATATAAAAAATCATAGATGAGTTTAGAATTATCAACTCATAGAATTGTTTGGGTTGGAAGGGACCTTAAAGATAATCTAGTTCCAATCCCCTGCCATAGGCAGGCATAAGTTGATAATTACTATTCTATTGATGTAAAAGTATCGTGTGACACTGAGTGACTACTATTGGACATTAGTAATGGAAGCTGGGCATTTCATACAGAGCCATCTGCCATCATCTTGTCAGACAGCGCTTTGAAAAGAAAGCCCTTGAAATATCAAGGAATGGTTTGCTAATATATATCGAAAGTGGAATAATCATTTCTTATTATTTGTTTAAGTCATGTTAAACTAGCTGTTTAAGTCACTCTTGCTTTTGGCTGAATAAAGTACAGACAGAAACACATTCTGTCTTCATTTGCACCTTGCAACTGGACTAGTGAAAATTGAATTTTATGGCCAGTAATTGTCTACAATGTAGCACATACGGTAAAAAGTTGTTCTGTGTCCTCACCATTGTAAATTGGCATAGCTCTACTGAAAGGATCATGTAGCCATATGGTTTAGTGCGAGGTGTCCCTGCCTATGGCAGGGGGGTTGGAACTAGATGATCTTAAGGTCCTTTCCAACCCTAACTATTCTATGATTCTATGATTTCTGCTTAGTGAAACCATGTTGGCTGTCACCAGCCACCTCGTTGTTTTTCATGTGCCTTAGCATACTTTCCAGGAGAATCTCTCCAAGATTTTGCCAGGCACAGAGGTGAGACTGACTGCTCTGTAGTTCCCTGGGTCTTCCATCTTCCCCTTCTTGAAAATGGGGGTTATATTAACCTTCTTCCAGTCATCAGGAACTTCACCTGACTGACATGATTTTTCAAATATGATGGACAGTGGTTTAGCAACTTCATTTGCCAGCTCTTTCAGGACCTGCGGATGGATTTCATCAGGTCCCATGGACTTGTGTACATTCAGGTTCTTAAGCTGGTCTCGAACCTGATCCTCTCCTACAGTGGGCCTGAGGTCTTCACTCTCACAGTCCGTGCATCTGCCTTCCAAGACTTGGGTGGTGTGGTCAGAGCATTTGCTAGTGAAGACTGAGGCAAAGAAGTCATTAAGAACCTCAGCCTTCTCCAAATCCACGGTAACCAGTTCTCCTGATACCTTCCGGAGAGGGCTCACGTTGTCCTAGTCTGTCTTTTATTTGCTACGTACCTATAGAAGCCTTTCCTGTTACCTTTTACATCCCTTCCCAGATTTAATTCTAACTGGGCCTTAGCTTTCCTAACCTGGTCCCTAGATTCCCAGACAACGTTTCTGTATTCTTCCCAGGCCACCTGTCCTCGCTTCCACCTTCTATAAGCTTCTTTTTTCCCTCTAAGTCTCCTCAGCAGCTCCTTATCCATTCATGGAGGTCTCCTGGCCCTCCTGCCACACTTCCTTCTAGTCAGGACGCAACACTCCTGAGCTTGTAGCAGGTGATCCTTGAATATCAACCACTGCTCAAAGTGTATTAGTCTTTCTTTAGTCAGCCCCCTTCCATTTGTGCAGTTAAAATATCAATACTTTAAGAAATGTTAACGATCTTTGAAATGTGCATGATCTAATTTTTCACCTAGAGAACTGAAACTTGGAAGACTCTGAACCTAAAACAAACACTTGTTCTCCCCCTTTTCTTGGAATACCTTGGGTTGTCTTTTTTTTTAAATGAAGATGGAATAAAAGTTCTCAGTTTCAAAAAACAAACAATCTATTTGTCATGCACTAATCATCTGTACAACACTGCTACCAAAGCTTAATCTCTGAAAAAAAAAAAAATAAGGCAGGAGGAGAAAAGGAAAGATAACCCAGAAAAATCTGTATGTGCATGGGTTGCCAGTTTTCCAGGACACTTAACTCTCAAGTGAATGCTGTACACTTTCTCTAGCCTTCTAACTTTTAAACTATCATTCTTTATGATGATAATGAAGATGGCAGGCAGCAGATGCTTCATCTTGACCATGAAAGAGAGGGAAAAGTGTGACTCTGGATGTTCTTAAGAGAATGAAGATCGTGATCAACAGACACTTCGGAGGTTAGCATAAACAATGTCTTCAAAGCACATTAAAAAATGTGGAGAAATTCATTAATGTTATAGCATATGGCTACTCTCCAGGGTTAGAGAAACGTGATAAAGTTTATGTTAGTGTAGGTACAAGTGAAATGCCAAATAAATAATTTAATTAATGCAAACTCTCTCTTTTATTGTAAAGAACCTCTCCTTTATTCCTGATGCATTCTTTTTTCCTTTTGTTCTGTGGACAACCAGGTAACTCAGCTTGCTGAGTATGTGTGTTTGTTACCAGTATTTATCTATGAGCTAGCATACAAGCTCTCTGAAGCCAAATAACATTAAATGTGGGCAAGCTCTTCAACTCCCATGAAAATTAGAAACCAAATAGAAGTGCGGGGGAAAAATAGAGAATGGTAGGCTGTATTTTGGAAGATGAAAGGAGCCTAGAAGAGCAGCAGTCTAATTAAATCAGAAGTGGATATGCTATAACCAGAGCGCTCTTCTGTAAATGATATATCGTTAAAAGACATTAAAGCTTCGTTCCTGAGGAAAATTTGTTACAACTAAAATAAGATGAGAAAAACATGAGAGAGAGACTAATTTAATGTTATAAACTCCAACCCTCTAAGAATAAAAAGGAAGGACTAGAAGAAAAATACCTTTTAAGTAAACTAATTCTTGAAGACATCAGAGAAAACAAAATACAGACTATTAGAATGAAAAAAAAAAAAAAGCTACTCATAAGAGCTACAATGTGGATTATAATTATTTTCATATCCTCTACTATCCTGTTCATATGATCAAAATATTCTTCATATACCTGACCAAGATGTCAGAGCACTCACAGTACTGCACCGTAATATTTTATTGATGCATGGGGGCAATAGAGGGCAACTTTTCAAAAGTAATTATGATTTTTGGATACTGTAGCTTTTAGGTACCCAACATCAGCCTGCTTCCTAGGCGAGCTAAGTACTCCCTATTTCACCTGAAGTCTGTAGGTTTTTCTGTGACAACTTTTGAGCCTCTGGCGTTACTCTCTGGTCACAAAACAACGATGTATTAACTACCTGTAACCAGTTCTGCAGCAAGCAGAATCACCCTAGTCTGTGGCAAGGTCAGAAGCAGGAGGATTTATACCTAATTACCCATTTTTATTTTTCACAGCTTGATCAGCATATTAGGCTATGTTATGGAGAGCTGCATTAAAAATTAGAAAACAGATTCAGTAAAACATTTCTCTGAAGTTGCTGAAATAGGATACAATGCTTTTGCTTCCTTTTGACAAGCATATATTGAAACATAAATGCTCAAGTGTAAGTGGGCTTTATGTGATACTCAAACATGTATTAGCATTGTGCAAAAAAATAATAGTTAACCTTAAAATCTGCAACAGGAATAATAGATAAGGGCATTAGCAAACCAAACTGGTCCCATAAATGACCCAGAATGTTTTGTTTGGGATTTTTGGGAGTGGGTATTTTGGTTTGGTTTGGTTTTTTGTTTGGGTTGTTATGGGTTTTTTTCACTAAGGCAGCTTTTTTACAAAATGGGTTTATTTGCTTTGATGAGGGCTTGCACTGAATAGCAATATGCAAGGTTAAGTATGCTGAATGGAAAAGCAAGGGTTTAACAACCTGTTTGTTGTGAAAACATACTAGTGATTAAAAATCTACATTTTAGCATAGTTAGTCGATATGTGTTTGACATTCAAAGGAATCAAATTATTTTGGTCCTTAAATCAGTAGAGGAAAAAAGAGTAAATAAAGAACACAAGACCCTAGCCTCTCATCCCAATATGATCTATTGCAGCATTATTCATCTCAAACAGTCCTTCCACAACTTCCAACCAAAAAGTATATGGATTATATTGTCTTAGTTAATACAGTTTTAAGAAGTGACTGTGTTCCTTTTGCGTGAGGGAGCCTCAGAGATCACAAAGTTTCTTAGTACTGTATCTGTGTAACTGATAAATAAGGAGTTGAATTTCATTATTTATGTTAATATAGAAATAAAGAAAACTGAATAGTAAACCCAGTAGCTATCAAGTTGGCATTAGAAAAGTAAATTTAAGTCTCCACAGACTATGGTTATGGTAGATGGTGTTGGAAGAAGGACAAATGCAGAGTTTAGGCTTGTTTCAAAGGCAATATTCTTGCTGTGAGCCAAGTCTCAGGAGAGCTAAAGATGAAACAGCTAGTTCAGAAAGTCCATATAAGATCATGAGCATATAGTTAGTCTGTAATCTAAAATAACAGTTGTTAGGTAGTAGGGTAACCTATTCCATGTTCATATCTTCAGAGGGTTTGCAGTAAGTAAACACAATAATTTTGTCATATACACAGTAAAGTGCACAGCAGAAGTGAAACAGGAGCAAGCAGATGAAAAAGGGACCACTACTTTCCAGAGGACCTGCAGGAAGTCCTTATTGCCTGCCTTGCTGTGCAGGTGCTAAGGGAAGTTTAATCTATTTTTTTGTT
Organism: Strigops habroptila; assembly: GCF_004027225.2. NCBI lineage: Eukaryota > Metazoa > Chordata > Aves > Psittaciformes > Psittacidae > Strigops > Strigops habroptila. Next base: position 84,289,030 of record NC_044302.2, on the reverse strand, counting down.
GTCTACACTGTAGATTCGCTACTCTGACCACCTGCAAATTAAGATTATTTTTAAATGTTATTTCATGTGCAGTCTAAGCAATTCGTACCAAAGTACTGAAACTTTGCAAAATATGAGATTGTTCCGATCTACAGTTATATTCATGATCTCAGGACTAGTTTCAAGATATGGAGACGGTAATTCCTCTTGTATTATACAAGAATTCCCTGATATTTGCCCCAGTATGAATGGATGTAGTTTTTAAGAATTTGAGTTGTGATGTATTCCTCTGAGAAGATTCATTTTGTTTTTCACAGTAATTGTTATCTTTATAATTTCCATAAGAGAGTTTGATGTTAAACTGTCAGATACGATGTGGGTAAAAACCTGGGTCATGGCTAACACATTTGAATAGCACAGAAGCATTCTCCAACCCTGTTGAATGGAGAAGTGACAGCAGCACATGTACTGAGAGAAGAATCCTGAGTCTCTGAAAACTGACTTTAGAGACCCCCTAAGGAGAAGTACTCACAGCTTGTCAGGATGCTTAGCACAACACATAGATGGAAGATCAATAATTGCCAGGCAGAGCCTTGGAGAGGAAAGGGTACAAAGGCGCAAGGAAAATTGTAACAAAAACACAGGTAGGCAAGACAGAATAATGTTTAGACAAAACTTCCTCACCAAACAATCTATGTAGAGAAAAAATTTCTTCAAGACCATATGGACTCACGAGAAACCCTGATAAAAATAATGGAGACAGCAAATCCAATAGTGATGAAGAAATGCAGCTAGGGTCAGTTTACATTGTGCAACAAAGGTGAAACAGGCCAAAGCACAGACTGAAATTGCAGTCAATTGTGGAGGGAATGAATTCCTTCAGTTCTGCACTTATTGATATTAGTTCATAAAAGTAAAAGGAATTTGTTCTATTCTCAGATAATCCATGTCCTTGTTTTGTTAATATAAATACTGAGCTGCAAATATTACTATTTAGTACTTTAAACTGGATGTAGAACCTTTTGCCAAAGTAAACAAAGGTGTACACTGTGGTGTAACTAATCAAGCAGTTTCCAGTGAAGCATTTTTGTGTACATAAAGATGTAAGGACACCTTTTGGCTCACTGGGTGTAGCTGGGGATTCCTAAGGATTTTGAACAATTATGGTTCTTTCCCAGAGCAGTAGTTTTAATACAGCAGAGTACTCTACTTTCCATTTCTGTAAAGTGAATGCTTATTGAAGATTAAAAAGTATTATTACAGGTCAGCAAAGGCCCCCAACATTTAGGTTTCAGGAATTCTTTCAGCTAAACTATACTGAATTAAAAAGAAATGTTGCTTGGGTTTTTTTTTAAATTACTTTTCTCCAAAGGAAAAAGTACTATCCTGCAGGATTTAAGCTAAAGGAATGTATGAAAAGTAAAAAAAAAGAGGACAAGAAGTTAAGTCAAATGTGTACTGCCTTGAGTCTCCTAAGAATGTGTATCTTCTGTAAATGGAATTGAAGATCTTTCTTATGAAAGTGACATGTTTATTATATAGAAGCTCAACCAGTAGATAAAACCTATAACTCTCCAAGATGTTATATTTCAGACTCTATATCTTACCTTATCATTCTAGGATGCGGGTGGTGGTAGGAAAGGAGAAGAGGAACTAATTTCATGGAAGAATGTTATGATCTAAAGCACATTACCAAACTTTCCAGAGAAAATCTAAAGGATTGGCTTCTTAAAATGACACCTAGTAAGTCCTTCAATATAAAGATCTTCTTGAAGCTTACTTTTCTAGTATTAGGATCTATAGCGTTAGTTTCTTCCAATGCTGTTTTACTCTTTGTCTGTAACTGATATAAAATATTATGGCTTTGGAGTGGCAAAGATACTTAATGTTGTTAATGACTTCCTTGCACTCCCGTGTTAGGGCAATTGCTACATAACATAACTTATCTCTAAGCACTTTATGAAACTAAGCTTTAGAATTGATTTTTATAATCAAGTAAGAAAGAAACATAACCATCAGCAAAATCTGTTCCTCTGTTTAAGTAGTGCTACCAAGGGGGATGCAATGCTGTAGATCTGTGTACAGTGATTCTGATTCCTCATTTCATCATATACTTGCTCTTGGCCAGTGCTGGCCGGTATTTTGGTCACACTGACAATCAGGATTAATTTTCAACTGATGGCTGCTTTCTCAGTCATCACAATTAACTCCTGGTTTAATCTAGTATATAGAGTGGTATAGTCTCTTTATCAGTGGCATTAAATAAAATCCTTATCAGTGGCAATTAATAAGCAATGTTAATCTCTAATTAACACTATAGAGCTTATGCTTCGTCAACAGGTAACCCCTTGGGGGGTTAATCGTGGAGAACATGGCACTTGTCTTACTCTTCTTGACAGGTTCTGTAGAAGAATAAATATCAATGGCCTCTCACTTGTATTCTTACTTTTGGAGATGCAGCCTTCAAAGAAGCAAATAAAGGGTCACACTCAGCTGTTGAGTCTCCACATTGCCATCTATCTGGATGAAAGTAGCAAACTTGTCAGTCACAAAGCAAAAAAGGAACTGAATTCATAAAATGAGGATAGCTAAGAAGTGTCATTAACTATCTTCCTGACAGAGAGCATGTGTCAGACTTGCAGTTGGCCCAGTGGATAGGGGAAGTCTTGCAATCAGCATTAAGAGGGAAGAAATGAAAGGGAGAGAAGAGCTACTTACAATGCCTTGTTACCTGCATTGTTTCAATAAATTACACCGTTTCTTTGTACAGATGGTAAATGTTATCACATCTACAGCTCTTAACTATGCATCCAGTGCTGATGTTCATAACATGTCTCCTACAAGCTGAAGGCTGAACGATTTGTCATCTCTTTCAGCCCTTTGGAGACAGTTATGCCTCAGGGGGCTCAGTCAATCAACAGCAGAAGAGCCGCATTTCAAATTTTCTTATTTATAGGACTTGAATAAGCAAGGAAAGTGAGTGCAAAACACTTTTAAACTAAATGTGCAATCATCATCATAACTTGGAATCTGAACACATGACATTCAAAGTTGAGCAAATTGCTTATGTTTCAGAAGACTTACCAGAGTTAACCGGCAATCAGAGATCACTCAGCTGGTATGCAAAACAGTAGTTCGGAAGAAGAGCAGCAAAATTACCAGGAAAATGGTGGAGATGAACTGAAAGAGATCGTTCAATCAGTAATATCACCAGAAAAGGTGCAATAATACAATTGTCATCAATTGTCTTGTGTACATCAGCAGGGGAATAACCACAGAAACCATGACTACAGTGTGGTTATACTCTATCCCAACAGGTACCCAAAGGATACTGCATATAATGTGTTATATTGGAAAATGCAGAACAGACAGGACAAGGAATACAGTGTTTTATATTACTACCATACCCATGTGATACTGGGATGATGGGCAGAAAGCTGAACATGGCTGTGTGGGATAATTGACTTGGTATTTCTGGGGTTGAGATTTCAGCTTTTTCTAGTGACAGACTTAACAATGTCTGTCTGACCTTTCAGGCCATAGGGTTACACAGCCTTTCAGGCCCTGGATGTTCAGCTCCTGCAAAACCATTTTAATCTGTATTTTTAATGCCCTGGCTTTGTGTATATAAGAACATGCTAAATAATAGTAGACATAGAATGAGTCATTCTGTACTCATTGTCTCTCTGTACTTGGTAAACATGTATCCAGAGTAAATATATTCAACAGAGCATAACCCTTTATGCAAAGGGCAGCTTTCAAATGCAAAGCCTTTGCTGCTGCTGACACTCCAGTGCTGCCAAGCACTTCCATGCCTTTTTCACAGATCAGTTTTTATTCTCTATTAAGGTGCCCGTGTGAAAAGTGGGCTGGTCAATGTATTTTATTCCTGCGCAATTTTGTTGCACATGGTTTGTAGTGTTGAGGTGCTGAAGTCCAGAAGCAGTAGCTTATATCCTTATTCAATATACATCAGCATAAATCTAGAGAAGTCATTAAGCAAAATCTCTTTTACCATACAGAGAGAAATACTCCTTATCCAAAACGTGTAGCATGTGGATTGTGATTTCTAAATTGACAACGGTAACTTTTCCACTCAGCTTTTCTTCCTTTAAGACCTAGCTCATCTTAAATCACATATGTGTGTATCTCTACAATTTTAAATACTGACAGCTGACATTTCTGTTATTGATTTGATCCTCCCTTTATGCTGCCTCAGTAAACTACTCTTGTGGAAATTATATTTTTTGACATGTCTTAAGAAAACATAGGACAGTCTGAGGATATTAATATAGTTTCTCCTAATTTGCAAAAATCAGGCTCACATCTAAGTGGTTAATGTGCAAAGCCCAAAACATTTTTTTTAATTGTTTAGTGTTTCAGTCTCCAATGTCAAAACTTGTACCAGAATTACATCTGTGAATATTACTTCTTATTTAGTAATATGCCTGCAAATCCATTCAGTATGAAAGAATTAAAATCAGATGATTATTCAGAGTTTTTATTCTCTTAAAATCAAAATCTGAAGAGTTAAAACCAGAAATACAGCAAGAAACTCTCCTGTTAGCATTGGGCTACATATTTTCACATAAAAGATTTTAAGATCAATCGTTTTCTGCATTAAAAAGAAAAAAAAAGGAGAAGAAACCTCAAAAACCCACACCAAAAAAACAGTATCTCCTTATTGTTAAATGTTGTCTTCCAGTCAAGAAAACAAAAATGTGAGACAGTCTGCTTTGGCACAGGGACAGCTCCACAGAGACATTCTGAAACAGGAACTGAGCAAAGTAGTTTATGCTAAGAATATTGCTCAGCTGCTATAGAGGTATCTGGAAAAGTCCCACTAATTTCAACAGGAGCTGAATTTGGATGTATGTTTACAAACCATTGCCAAGAATTTTGATTAAGGAAAAACATCCGTAAAATGTGTTTAATGCAAATGCCACTAAATGGGGAACACATTTGTATTCTTCAGTAATAGGGTAATGTAGTTATTACATAATTTCATAGAATCATAGAATAGTTAGGGTTAGAAAGGACCTTAAGATCATCTAGTTCCACCCCCCTGTCATGGGCAGAGACTCCTCACTCTAGATCATGTTGCCCAAGGCTCTGTCCAACCTGGCCTGGAACACTGCCAGGGATGGAGCATTTACCACTTCTTTGGGCAACCTGTGCCAGTGCCTCACCAGCCTCACAGTAAAGAACTTCTTCCTTACATCTAACCTGAACTTCCCCTGTTTAAGTTTGAACCCATTACCCCTTGTCCTACCACTACAGTCCGTACTGAAGAGTCCCTCTCCAGCATCCTTGTAGGCCCCACATTTCTACTGGAAAAAAAATAAAAAATTAAAATGAATTAAATATATAGGAAACATCTTAAACAAGTGCAATACATATAACCAGAATGTGCCCAGGTCATTTACAGTTTGCTAAAGACACTTTTTTAAATGTATCTAGAGAGTATTTAGAAACAAGTTTAATAGAGTAACAAATATACAAGGTCTTACACTCTACTGTCTTATAGGAATCCATAGCAGGCATAAAGTTGTTTCTTCAGAGAAGTTATATGAGTGTTAAACTGTTGTAAAAGAAAAATCAGCTAGAAATTAAGAATAAATACACTGAAATTGAAATACATGAAATTGCCGTGCTCTAAGACCGGAGTTTAGCCAGTTGTGAAACAGCCTGAAAAAATATATTAAGAAGTCAGCATTTATTCAAAGTTTAAGTGTACATAAATTAGATTCATTTTCACAGTCATTTACAGATGCACTAGTGCCAATGTACTGTATGTTTCTATGAGTTAGTATGGCTCCAGATATCATTAGATTAAAACAATTACCTTTGGGAAGATGACCTCTGTACTGCTGCAGGAATATTCCTAATTTAGAAAATAAAAAAGTGGCATTGAATAGATTAGAAAATATTCTGGAACACATGCATTTAAGCAATGGTGAACATGTGTTACACATGCTTCTCTCCATGGAAACTACAGAGCACATTTATCTGCTACTGATGTTAGCTATAGAGCATAAACATTCAGCTCAAGCTTTTTCCACAGACATGTCATATGGTCTTCCATTCAACACCTGTATCAACCACTGCAATAACAATCATCTAAATAAACACTATTATCCTTTTATTTCTGACGGAAGAATATTATTTTCCTCAGATAAAACAGTGAAGCAAGGGAGTGGGGATGGAAGACACCTTACAGAATTTATGCCAAGCCAAGCACATAAGACAATTTCCTGATGCCTACATTCTTCTACAGGTTACCTTCTGTCTATCACTGTGTTCTAGTTTACACAGAGTACTCAAAGCAGATCTGATGGTAATTGACAGGTGGTTTCCAGCTATGTAATTTCTTTTTCTCCTTTTGTGATTTCAACTTGCACAGATACTCTCCCCCATGGAAATCAGTTACTACCACTTATTTTTTTACAGTTTACAAAGTTTCATAGCTCCCACATGCAGATCACATGCAGAAAGTAATCATTACCTAAGGCACACTCTTTTAACCCAACTCCCTCACCTGCAAACATACACAGAGGAACACAGCTCAGAACTGCTGGCAAAGATAGAAGAATTAAAATCATTACCAACGATACTGTATGCCCATAAGCAAAACTTAAGATTTAAAAAAAAAAAAACAAACCAGCAATAGGTTCAATGGTGCATTAAAAGTTATAGGTAAAATCATGTTGCAAATTCCTCTGAATAATGTAATAGACGATGAAGTGCCTTGAAATATTGTTTCAAACCCAGACACTGGATGATGAGATGGATTTATTCTTCATGTTGTCTAATGGTCTGACTATCATAAAAGGAATCCAACTTCCTTGCCAAGAAATCTGAGGTAACACCACAGTGTGAAAATATGGCCTTCCGTCTATTTTTCTCTACTGTAAGCACTGAGCATCTTTCATTCATATTCAGTAAGGAAGTACTCCCCAGGCATCCAAACCTCATACCCTGATTCCAGTTTGAGATTTGATTATCCACCTTAATCCCATTAGACACTGATCTTCTAAACAGCAGGAAAATTGCTGACAAAATGCCACCAAGAACATTAAAATTCCATTCACAGGGGGAATTTAATATTACAATTAGTTGCAGTAGCAACATAAGCATTGTAATTGTTTACATATATTTAGCTACTGAGTGAGAATTAAAAAATGTTGAAGGAACTATCAAGAGCAATTGTTACATAAATGAAAAAATGGAGGAGGAAACAAAACAATTTAAATTTTTAACCAGCAGGACTAAGTTTCATTTGCTTCTAACTTAGGTGTTGTTTATAACTTTAACCTATCTATTAGTTATTTTTGCTCCTCCATATAAATGAGTTATGTGTGTTACTTTTACAGTTGTGTTTATCAGAAACAATCCCTTAAAAAATTATGCAGTATAAGGAGATCTGTTTTTAATTATTTGGTAAGTCAGCCTGATGGCAAATGCCTAAGGACCATTTACAAAACCAACTGTACTGGAGGGGGTCTAACCTCTGCTTCACTTTACTGAATCCCCTTGTTCCAAGTTGCATCCAGCCCTACCCCTTTCCAGCCTGATGTTTGCCTAATCCATTTGAAACAACTTCTAACAACAGGGATTCCACAGTCTTCTGAAGAGAGCAGTGTTGGTGCTTCACCCTCATTACTACTTGACTTGCATCCCTAACATCTAACCTAGATCTTTCTTGCTACAGTTTAGGCCATGACCTCTTTTTCCGCTCATCGTGGTTATGGACAGTTTCTTCTTCCTCTGTGCATTTTTGAAGGTCATCACTCTTAAATGACGGAATGAGCAGACGATAACCTCATGAAGCTCAACAAAGGCAAATACAATGTCCTGCCCCTGAAGGAGAGTACCTTCCTACATCAGTGCAGTCTGGGGCCCAGCTGGCTAGGTAGAAACTACACAGAATAGGATTCGGCAGTCCTGGTGGATAACACCTTGGAAATGAGATCATCCCTTGTTTTTCTAGTCAGCTCCTTCTATAGATGTGCTTGTATATTAAAAGAAGTTAATGAGAAGACATAGATGACTTTTCTGGGAGATGCACAGTGGAGGAAGAAGAAGGGGCAACAGATATGAAGTAGAACAAAGGAAATTCCAGCTGGACATACAAAAAATTCTTCCCCATGAGAGTGTTTAAAGACTGGAACAGGTTACCCAGAGGGGTTGTGAAATCTCCATTCCTGCAGGTTTTGAAACCTCAGCTGGACAAGGACACGGGTGACCTGCTTTAAGACTTTAAACCTGCTCTGAGCATTTTAGACAGGAATACAAAGTTCTAATAACAACCTTCAGCCAACTGCAGTAACAAGTGAATAAACATGCAGAAAATCCAAATGCTTTTAAAAGAAACATGTAATATTAATACACTGAAAAACAGACTAAAAGTAAATAGGCTGAGCCTTCTAACATGCTGAACAAATGCACAGAATTCAAATACTTCAGCACTGAAAGAATTTACCAACATATACATATTTAAAGTATTTTATTCGTAATGTCTAATGCACCTTTTGACATTGCAGCTGTACCTTCCATCCTTGCAAGCCATTCCTACACACTTTTCTGCTAAATGTCTTCTAATTCTGCAAAAGCTAGCCAAAACACCTTCAACATACTGTGTCATTCTTTTAAAGATTTTATTTTGAAAAAAGTAACTCTGGATTAAAAAAAAAAAAAATGGGAAATATCCTCAAGTTGTTAAAAAAAAATCCCAATTTTATTCTCCCTATTAAAAAGAAAGCAGGAGATATTTTTAATTACTTCTTTGCTTTTATGTGGCAGTTGAATTTTTTTCCTTCCTGATTTTTCTGCTTCAAGACTAGCTACTTTTGTAATAAGCATTCATGCAAGTGGAAAATGTAGTCCTTGAAAGGAAATTCACAAAACCATGAGTAAGCATGTGCAAGTGTGAACATAGGAATACACATTCATGTGTTGAAAGTTAGTAAGTCATTTTTAGGTGAAGTAGTAATGTGAAGAGGAGAATATTCAATAAATTCTATATATTTATATACCCTATTTTTCAGATTTTTCTCTGAGAAGCAGCAGCATTTTGGATGAAGTGTATCAACTTTTCAGAATAAAGACTTTATTTCATCCCTATTTTTTCTATTCAGTCTTTCGGAACATGTACATTGGTTCTACAACCTCCCTACTGTACTGTAAAGAAATCCAGTTCCATATCGCAAAATATTGTTTTGTTTGTTTATTTTCTGCATATATCTTTGGTTGGGGAGGGGTGGCTATTTATTTTTACACAATGCTTTCAGTATTATAGGAGAGAAATAAAGGAGAAATTTGAATATGGGTGTAAAAGAACCTATGAGGGATTTTATTTTGAAATCTGAAATAATTTAATCTGAATCTGAATTTAATCTTTAATTTGAAATACAGAGATTATTTTGGTGTACCTGTTCTGAATTGTATTTTACCAGACCAGGAATAAGATAAAGGCAAGGTCCAGCATGCAGTCTCTTCCTCCTGTTAATATTTTAAAACATACACGTTGTACAGATGAGACAGTCGGGTTTACCTCCCTTCCCCGAAAAATCCTTTCACAAGTACCTTAAAACGCGAATATAAGAAAGGTCTGCATCAGTCTGACATCAGTGACCACTGCTGACCAGAACTGGAGCACCAGATAGGCAGACGTTTGCTGCCCTCTTTTGGAACATGGAAGTGAGGATGCAGCAGATGAGTCAATGCGGTTTTGTTTTGATCAGATGTTTCCTTTGCCACATTGCTCACAATCAATGGATTTTTAGTCAACTACTTGGCTTACTGAATTAAAAATTAATTGTTGAGTTAGGCACTTAAAGATCCACCAAAACATAATATATTTACCAAGATGGATTTTTCTGGTACATGGGCCATGCAGATACACTGAATGCATTCTTTAATAACTGAGTAATTGAACATTTATTTTAGTGGATGTCTCATTTTTTTATGTTAATTTTAGTAACAGGGGTTTTATGCAAACATGTGAAGTGAGTGAAGTGTCCTTGAAAAAATAATAGAGTCGGTCTTTTTGCTGTAATAGAAAAAAGAATTCATAAAGAGTGGCAATATCTCTTTACTAGTAATAACTCTTTTTTCATACTTTTTTCTTTATTTATTCAGCCTTTACTTTGACCTGACAGACATGTCACTGAATGTTAGAACTAATAAACTAAGAATCAAATGAGATGCAGTGTAAAATTTTAATCTGATATAACACAGAAGTATAAGTAGTTTATCAAAATTGTCATCACCTGCAAACACGGCAAGGAAATTATCAGCAAGATATCAGAAACCTTTACTGGGGCATTAGGACAATAAAAACAGAATATAATACCCACCAATGTCATCAGAACTGTGTTAGAAAAAAATGTACATTTGAAAAGAAAGTATGGAAGACTGTTTTGAAGCAGTTATGTTGCTAAATTAAGGAGCTTCTGCTAAGCAGGACAGGTTGCTGAAGATAACATTATTGTATGCACAAAGGGAAGTCCATTTACACAATAAACAATCACTGTACACATAAGTTAATCTGTGCCAATGTTTTTTCCTGGATTATTTTTTTTAATCATGATTAACACCATTTACACTACCACTAAATTTTTGGACAAGAAAACATCAAACAAATGAAATGACCCATTTTTATTCCTAATAAATACTGACCTATACCATTTTTATGCTTGATAATTGTTTCAGTGCTATGTTTTAGCATACGTGCTATGTGATAAAAACAGAATATAGCATTTCCTGTTGTATCAAACGCTCTATAACAGCAATTCTGAATAGACTTCACTAAAATCAATTCCCTATGCTACATGACCCTCTCTCAACCCTGAAACCTAGGTCGGGTATGCTCCATGTTTAGGTAGTAACCATTGGACTTTCATGCAATGCCTGTTTCATGTTGAGAACAGGCTCTACCAAGCATCAAATTCAAACTCTGATAGGAGTTTAACATTTGTATCATCTCATCTGGTTCTGAGTTAGAGAATACAGTAACTGGAATGTGTCTAGAATGAATTATATTGCTTGGTGTGATTTCTATCATTGAGACTACTAAGGCAATTTAAATGTTGATAATGTTTTATCAACATCATCAAATACAAAGAAGACGATTTAAAATGATTCTGTGTCTTTTAGAAGGTAACTATATGGTGACAAATTTGACACATTCAACGCAATGGGTCTACAGCCCCAGTTCAGTGAAGTAACATTAAGAAAAGCACTTATATAGTACCTTTCCAAAACAGGACTTACTTCCTAGAGAGGAAGTTACAAAGATACATAGGACTCTAAAGATTGTTTGGATTATACACAGCGTTGAAGTATTTCTTCTCCATTACTTACCTGTTTATTAAGCTTTTAACCTTAGAAAGCTTTTGGCTGTAAAATACAAAATTACAGTGATACGTTACGTGTTTTTGCAATATAAATATATCTCTCATCGCTCAGAAGAACCCAGGAGCCATGTCAACCCTTACAATTACTCTGTTATTTTCCTTGTGATTCTGGATTTAGTGGTATTAACAGTATATTTTTTCTGTCCATCTTAAAACCTCTGAACCATTCCATCTCTTCCATGTTTTATTTTTCACCACAATCTTTTTTGTAGTTCTCAGCTAATAGGCTTATTTAAACTTGAAAACTCATCTCCAAATTGAGTATATCCCTAAAATGTTGCTTTGGGAAACCTGAAGCATGCTTTTTATTGTCCACTGCATCACTGTTAACTACTCTTGATATCGTGTGCATTAACATAGGAGCAGAAGCAATCCTGACCAAAATGTGTAAGGCCATAGACAGCACAGGCCTTTAACAATTTAGTGTATTCTTGTACTTCTTGCACAGTGCTTCCATATTTGCACTGGAAACCATCAAAAAATCCTCTCTGAATAAATCCCTCCACAGATTCACGTAGAAAAAGCCAATGCATCTGTTACACGACACTACATGTGACATCCTATATTCTTCTTCGTGCACTCAGATTCTTTTTTTTTTCTATTTTGTCAAAAAGAATATATATTTGAGACTGAATTTTTTGTTTGTTTGTTTTTTTAAGGGAGGCTTTTGCAGTTTGTCTTAGTCTGGTAACCCCGCATAATGCCCATTATTCACACAAGGATTCAGAGAACACTGGCTGAATCTCAGTTATTGTTTTTAGAAACTCAGTGAATGTTAGTCTAAGACTACCAAGTAAGAAAGTGCATTTTGCCTACCACAAACGTGGTTCTGTCTGATTCTGATCTAATCCTTGAAGTCAACTGCAAATTTCCCTAAGGTGAGAGAAATCTAACTCACTGTAAGTGCAGCCTGCAATGATTTATCTATACGTCAGCAGCTAATATTGGAATTCTGCTGAAGCAAATTTGCCAGATGCTATAATAGAAGACCATTTTTACTTATGTTTTATTTCCACTTCACCTGCAGAACAGGAATTTGAAAACTTTCTCAGCCATAACTAGAGCATAATTTCTGCCAGTGGTGCTTCCAAATATGCAATCAGTCACTGTCATCCCTCAACTGCGATGACTTTAGAAAGTGGTATATGGGGAAGAGAGTTTAGGAGCCACAGCACTGGTGATCTCGGACAATAGATCATTACAATGTCCTTCAAGGCCATCAATGGAATGGCTCATCTACTGTCTTTACAATTCCCTATGTACCTATTCAGCTGAACTGATTGTGATAAAGAATTTGTATAGGTGGCATTAGAGTTTCCATAAAAGATCTTAATAGCTTGTGTTACAGTGGCTGTTGCCAACCCTATTTTGAACAGACATTTCCAGCTACAGCTGCAAAACTCACAGTTACACAGATGCATCTGTAAAAAGCCTACTTTTGTGTTTGCACATAAAATCTGAGTGTATGCATTTCTACACTCATGGATTTGTGCATTTTACCTAGAGTTATGATGAATGTCATAATTACAGCAAGAGCATCTACAGCTAGAATAGACTTACCATTAGCCTGACATTTCAGATTTTGTCTCCTTTCTCCATTGGCCAAATAGAACATGAAACTTTTTAAACTGTAATAACTATTGTACCATAAAAATATATTTTTATTTATGCAGTCTGTTTTTAAGATTTTCATGTTCCTATCAAGAGCTTGGGGTTTCCCTTCCTGTCTTCCCTCCAAAGAGGTTAATTGGCCTCACACTTTAACTTATGTAAACCATAAACTGCTTGCTGCTTGATAACTATTTAATAGCAACCAAATTTCAGAATTCATGCAGACATAAGAATACCATATATACTATGAACTTGCACCACCTTAGCTCTTTCAGTAACATGTGTTTGTTACAGTATTTACATGTTCGTTAGAGTGTTCGTTACGTGTGTTTCAGTAACGTGTATCTTAAGGGTCATGCCTTTTATTAGTCTCAGTAACCTGACAGAAGTAAAAAGGACATATATAATGCACTTGCAGGGGACACATGATGAGTGCTGTTTCATCATATGTGCAGTATGAGCTGTATCTCTCCAGAGATCTTCAAGGGTTTAGGATAATAGGAAGGCAAAGAGAGACAGAGAGAGGTGAACCACAGCTGTCAGCTTTTTTATTCTCAGTTCTAGTTTTCTTAAGGGGTTTAAAACTGTCACTATGATCAAAAGCCTAGCGCTTAAGATAGCCCCCAGGCAGCCAAAGAACAACACTTTCATGTTTAGTGCCTCCTATCAGAATTCATAATGTAGAGGTTGCCTATTGCTTCTACATTGCATTTTCTGCTTGAGTATAACAGATACCAGCAAATGTGTATGTCATCAGGTTTTCTATAAACCTTCCTTCTATATCTGCCCACTAAAAATATGTGAAAATATATGCCAGTGTACTGAAGAATACCCCTTACATGTACATAAACTCCAACTACTTAGTTCTGTCTAGCTGCATTCTGCAAAGGAAACTGCGTGGGACTGTATGTTCCTCTAATCCTGGAAACAACTGTACCCACAACAATGGTTGCTATTGCTATATATTGGCAACCTCTCTGGTTTAGAAAACTTACCTGCTGACCGTCCTGCTTTGAAACATAGTTATCCACTTCCATGTTAAGTTACATCTGGATATAAATCATAGCTCATGCAAAAGGTGCCATCCAGGATAAAATCTCTTAGACATTTTCTAATGCTGTTGATAAGAACCCTTCAACAGTTGTTGATTTTGCACTTTTATACTGGGTGCTACTCCATCTGATAGGGTTCAAGACAAAACTCACATTTAAATATTGGCAAATCATTTAACTGTGTTCTTTTACCAAACCAAACATATGGGAAAAAAAAAAAAAGAAATATGGATAAGCAGGGAAAGATTTATTATCTTGGGGTTTTTGGCATGTATTTCTATCCCACTGTCAGGAAAAAGAAAAAAAAATTTATTTAGGACAATATTCACAGAAAGCAGAGGTCTTCATTTGCTTCTGAGGTAAATGCTTTCAGCCAGAGGACAAAAACAAGCTGAGAAAATGACCAATGTCAAGAATTCTTCAGAAAAATATGACTTCCAATAATTAAAAGTCTTAATATAATTGTTATAACCTCTTACCAATATCATAATTGTTTTGAAGACCCTTCCTTGAAAGAGAATCAAAAAGGAGAAAATTACAAGCAGCCAGTTTTAACATGCTTGTACTTCAGGTGGCTTCTGAGTACTTGTTGACTATGTTGTTATTCCTTTGAAAGCTTCTTCGTCAGAAGCCATAGAACATGCTCCCCGTGGAGCAGACAAAGTAATGTTTATTCACCTCTCTGATGGCATTACTTGTGGTCTAGCCTTGGCTACTCACCTTCTGGGTCATTCTGAACAACTCAATCTATTGTTCTCTTTCTTTTCGATAAAACAGAGACAACAACATTGCTTCCTTCGGGAAGGTTTCCAGCATATCCTGATGGTAAAGAAACTGTTATGTTGTAACTTATACCCTCATCAGAACCTACATTAATTTTTTATTGATTGCCATTGAAAGTAGCTGTTTGGGACTTCAGGCTTTCTTTCATAACATTCTTTCAATTTTCAAGTTATTTATGCTGAATCAGATATATCTTGCTGTATGTCTGTACAGCACCTGGTACTGAGATATTTGCAAACTGATGGAGTACAACAGGAAGCATAATAACAGTAACACTTAAGTTAGAGATTATTTTTGCAGTCCACATTAGGCAAGGAAATGTTCCTCAGACTTGCGATTTTCAGAGGAATTGTTGTTCAAACAGATCAGGGGGATTGGAACTAGATGATCTTAAGGTTCTTTCCAACCCTAACTATTCTATGATTCTATGATTTCAGAGAGATACTTAATCCTTGCGTGAAAACTGTTGGTGAAAAAGAAATTATGGTATTGAGATACAATGTCTATCCCAATGTCATTTGATTTTCTGGTTTGTATGCATTTGCTAGAGCTAAGTGTTTTGGTACCTTGTGTCCTTATTGACTTATTTCTGCCAGGACATGTTAGTTGTGATGTGATATAACAAGTTGTGGCACAGAAACCCAGTACAATCCAGTGGAACATGGTGCATAAGAAACTTTAATGAAGTGCTGCTTTTTCCTTCTACAAAGCTCAGACCATCTGACAACTTGAGTCATCTCAATTTGAATGAGTAGATGACAGTGCAAGGCAAATGGATCTCTAATGGTATTACAGGATTTGAAAATGAAGTACATTCCTCTAATTCCACATAGACGTCCAGAAAAATTAAACTATAAGGTAACATGTTACACAGCCAAACTGTAAAACTTTCACTTTGTTGGAGAAATCATGTCAGAGAATTTTCTTGTAATTTGTGATCTTATGTTGACTTTATATAACCTTCAAATCAAACAATAACATGAGAGAAAAGTTCTGAGACTGTCTTTTCTGGAATCCATCCTGGTAAACCACTAGCAAATATTTCTCTAATAAAACCTCTCTTTTAAAAATCAATCAAATTATATAGTTACTAAGTAACAAGCCTCATAAATCCATAGCTTTGAGTTAACTGTGTGAGACAATGAGTGACATAATTGTCATAATCTTTGTATCAAACTTCAGAGTTGATCAAACTTCTAGTAATTTTGATAAATTACCAAGAGGCTTATGTATTTTCACTTGGTTCAGATTAAATCTGTGACATGGTAAATCTAAACACAGTTTCTTGCCCTGTTCTAAATTCAGGACGTGTAGGCTCTTGGTGCTTTGGTTCTCCATTGTTAAAATGGAAGTAAAAGTCTCTTCTGTTGCTGTCAGGATAAGTAGGGTCTAAAGGACCATAATTTCTCCACCATCCTACTTGGATGCCTCTCTAGTTGCTCTAAATAATGCGCCCTTAGTGTAAGATGATAAGGAGTGGACTACAGCATAGCCATGCTCAGCCTTTCCCGGTAGAATCTTTCTACCAGACTACATGGTTGAAAGAGTTACATAAAAGCATAGCATGGCCTACTTAAAAATCAAAGCCAGGGAGATGCCCTTATTAGGTTTATCCTTTGCAAGCCAGCTGCCATGGAGCTCTAAGTATTGACAAAATAAAGTTATGACAAAAAACACCATGAAGCTGTTCTTCCTTGACTTTTTCCGATTCCTAAGTGATAGATTTAGCAAAGCTAGTATCTGTATTGCAATTCCCTTCTTTTTCACTTCTATTTATATTGATTAGAGTTTGATATTTACATTTGATAAGAAGAAAAACACATGAAAAAATATTATTACTTCTTTCTTTATATGGGGGATCATCTAATGTATTCTTCAAACACTGGGCATGGCATTTCCTTAATTTTCAAGAACACATTTGGAACTCATTATTGAATGCAACCATCAACTATATGCAATTATTTTAAGAGCACTGTTTAATTATGATTTATGATTTTTATAGTGTCAGATCATGATCTCATTGTGCTGAGGACTGCAGGAGTTTACACACAAAAAGAAAAAGATAATATTTGTGCATGCACAACTACAAGATGTATAAAGAAGGATTTTCTTTTTAAACTTATTAAAAATCTTCCATCACAAGCATCTTCTTTTGTAATTCTCTAAAAAAGAGATCTTCCTTTTAATTGTCACGGCCTGACAGCATCCTGGACACATGAAGTTCTCAACATACTAGGCAAGAAGTCTCTACACACTTTCTGCATGTAAGTTGAAAGCAACGTGAAGTGCATTAGAGTACAAATTCTAGAGGAATTGTGAGTTTAAAGCTATTATATCTGCAAAATAATCAGGGTACATATGGAAGCCCTTTATCCTATTCATTAATATTACTGCAGCAGTCTGTGGTCTAAAAGTCCCAGCTGATGGTTCAGAGCCTTGTTGTACAAAGCACTGTACATGCAGTGCTGTAAAAGCTTCCAGTAGAGACATGTGAGTGGCTACTGGCAATGCTATAGACTACAATAAAAGACAAAATGGGAGAACTGGAGTAGGAGCTCTAAAGAAAGAACATTGTGTCATGTGGCCCAACTGTAAAATAGAAAAATTGCATGTAATTATTTCCCAAGCTGAGTGTGATGATGTGAAAGGGAAGAACTAATGATGCACTCTGCTTGTTAGAGGTTTTTCCTTCCAGGAGCTCAAGGTTACAAGAAGTGTTCTTCACTTGGATTTTATTTTTTTTTTTTCCCTTCCTTCCACTAGAAATGTGACGGTTACAAATAAATTCTGTACACAGGGAGTCAATAACACTCCAAAAACACTGTGAAATAATTTTAGTTACTAATGTCAGACATACAGTCTTGGCAATGGTTTTTTTTCCTGACTTCAAGCATCCTGTATTGATTGATTAATTATTCTACCAATGAACTAACAAATATTGACCTTATAGAGTTGAAAACCATTTAGCCAAAAGTCAGTAATCTACATCGATCACTTAATGGAACATCAAAGCTCAGCATCTCTGACAGTTTTATGTCATTCAGCAAAAATCTGTCTATGCTTTGATGATACCTTGACCTTTCTTATTAGGCATTCTCGGCAGAAAACTAAAAGCAATAATAAAATTAAACTTGTGGATAATGTTTTGTTATCTGAAGTGAAACAGTCACTGCTGCAGGATGTCTCCTGCAGATTTACCTCCTAAGAGGGGTAGCGTTTCTTTTTCAAACTAAAAATATATAATTTTCTATTTATATGATTGGACTGCGTGATAGAAAAGTGTAATTTTACTACATCAGAGTATTAGGAAACTATAAGGAGAAAACACTGGTATATTTAGTAAAAATAAAATAAGAAAACACATACATCAATTTCAGAATTGTGAAGCCCATAGCCCTCTTAAAAGCTAGGGATCTGTTTATGCAGCTGCCACAGCAGCAATTCAATTCAGCTTTGTCTGTGCACAAGAGTTATTAATGATTCTATGATTCTATGATCCCTGATCAGGTACACAGAACACCGTTGCTAACCTTATTCATCCTGCTTCGATTATGTTTTCCACCTCTAAACCCAGCTAATGTGCATTTTCACACACAGTAAACATTGCAATCACTTATGACTGCAAGCACAGACATACCCTGAGGGGATTGGTGGGGTACAGTAGCAGCTGAATGGGGAAAGTTTCTCACACAGCCTCCTACTCCAAATCAGGAGTCTCCAGAGCCTTCATTCTACAATAGTGCCTTGCACCTCGAGGCAGCTCACCCGACTTCTTCAAGGTAGCTCACTGCCAGTCATTAGGGTGGTGAAATATCAATAGCTACCCCAATATTATTATAGTCAGGAGTAAAATTCATGCCCACACAAAGTAAATCTGTTCTGCAACCATCCCTGGATGACAGGAGAAATGGTGCATCATCAAAGAAAACATCAAAGTCAAACTGGCATGGAAGGAAAAGATAGAGGATTATCACTCTTTTTTTTTTTTTTTTTTTTTTTTTTTTAACCCCAGCAACTGAAGCAGCTCCTCTCCTTGCAAAGAAACAAGTCTAGAAAATCCCCTTCCAGTTTTCCCAGCGGACTCATTCTAACCTCCTTGTCTGTATTATTCAAGTACGACTCGCACAGGGCAAGGTGCTATAGAAAGCATCTTGGGAACTCACATTTACTTACCTACATAACTCAGGAGACTCAGGCGAGAGGTACTTTCCATGCTCTGAAACACATTGCTTCACTAGGCTGGTTCACAGGTAAAATTAGTCCAGCCACCTCTTCTCCTAGCTTTCAAAGCTGTTCTTTTAATCCCAGTCTAACAGGTGTCAATATACATCACAGTGATACATCCTGCTTCATACTGTTGCAGAAATAAATATGTGAGTAGAGTCCATTTGAGCTATGAGAAATATTAGAGTTTTACAGAATGCCAAAAGAGACAAAGCAAAGACTATCAGTCCCAAATTTTGGGAAGGTTGTGTGATCATAACAGTCTGGGCATAGAGTATCCTGATTCAGCCCTATTGACGATGTTGCTAGCAGAAGTCAAGGTTGTTACTGTAGAGGTACCTTAATGATAGTTATTTCTTATTCACTGACATAGTAATTCATACTATTAATTTTTCTTAATTGTTTCACTGGGATCTTTTGTAGAAGTCCCTGGGTTTTGTGAATTCTTTCCTTTTACTAATATTAAGTTGCATCCAGGTGGATTTTTGCTTTGAATGGCTCCTTTTCACTGATCAATCTTCTCTTTTCTGCCTGTGTTGGTGATGGTTTCATACATTTTGCCAAGACTACATTTTCAACTGGTTGCCAACTATACTAAATGCATGAGTCATCGCGAGAAAATGGTGCAGCTCAATATGAAAATAGATTATGCTTTTGATTCACTAGAACCCTGAGCATTTGTCTTGGATATTTGCTAATGATGTAGTCCAATTTTGGGCACGTAAGTAAGAAACTAGATTTTCAAAAGTGCCCAATAACCAGCAAGCTTTTAAAACATCATCTTACAGGGAACTGAGCTTTTTTTGAGGTGATAGCATTAATTGCCAAAACGCAATCACACATACTTAGAAAATCTACCTCTGTTTCCTTAGTGAAAGATATTGGACCGAATATTATTTCTATATAGTCTATAAGTGTTGCAAGGAAAGTAACAGTTAAGAAAAATCTACAGTGCTATAAAAACCCACCTTCTGCACCAACTGAGTACAAAAACAATCTCACTGTTTCCTACATTCTGGCTTAGGAGATAATCGACTCTTACAAATCCTTTTCTAATGGAAGAAAATCATAGAGAAATTAGGTGCTCATCACATCTATCCATCTCCCTGCATTAAAGCAGGATCAACTCTAATTTGGTTAATTATGCACAAATCCTAAAAACTAAACATTCAGGAATAAAATATATAAAAAGACTTAGTTTCAGTCCAAGCCTTCTAACTTCTTAAAGAAAAACAATAATAGAAGAGCAAAACCAATGCTGTTTCTACAAAAATTCAGGGTTATTCTATGTTCTAGTTGTGCAAACCCCAAAGTATATTGCTTTTGATACTCCAATGTATTGTGTATGGAAATGTACATCTTCCCATTTTCTTGTTTCCATTATATTTAAGTAAGATACCTTATTTAAGAATTTCATCTGAAATGATGGCAGGGAGCAGAACTCTGGAAAACTGAAACCCTGACTTTATAAGTTGTCTATAATCCAGAATAATAACTAAACATTTTACCACGCACAGTATAGATGAAATTGTATGCTATTACCAGTATCTGGAATAAAGAACACTATTTGTCTACTGCCCTACAATAGATACTCATGTCTGCACATACACACACACATGCACACACACTCTTCCAGCTGCAGAACTGAAGAGATATATTATTTAAAACCACTTTCAAATAATGGAGTAATTTATTTATTACCCTGCCATCCATAAAATGGGCTTTGTGCACGGAACTATACCGAGTAGGGAACTCAGCCTAAAATAAGTCATGTTGTTTATCTTTTCTCAAGTGTTAATTTACTTTTAAATATTCTAGACCTACCCTCTTTAAAATGGTACATTCTGTTTCTATTTCACTGTATTCAGCAATCAGTGTCGATTACTCCTGGTAACCATGGCAACAAGGCAGCTAACTGTTCTTAAATCTTCATTTGTCCACTACTTTTACAAAATATTGTACAGTTAAGAATGCTTTCTTACTAAAGACATATGGAAAAGCTGGAAGGGAGAAATGCATAACCTCTTTTAAGTAATAATAGGATGGGAATATGTTCCCTAAAATAAACATTTATTCTCTTTGGAATTTAAACATTCTTTAGGATCCTATACTAATCACAGTTTGACAGTTTTCAGGATTTCAAGGCTTCACTCTACTCTAGGATTGTTCATTTCTTGTCTGTGCTTTAAATCTTCCCAGATGACCTCAGGTATATTTTCCAATATTAACAGTTTGCCTTCTGTAACAGTCTGTTTCTGGATTACCAATAGTACCATAAGAAAATAGCTAGAAAGTCCTGCACAAGCATATTTCTCCTCTGATTCCTTTTGATAGCCTCAGATAGTATTAGTAATCTATATGATGGTCCAGAATAATTTCAAATGCTTCTGTGATTCTCAATCTCCAGTACAGACATAAAAAAGACAGTCTTATTTCTGTAAAGAAATACTGGCTTAAGATGGACAGAGCAGATCAACATGCAGAGAAACTAAAATATGCCATCCTGTGAACTGAGAAGACTGGAGAAAAGGTTTAGTTTTCCTGTTATCATGTAAATCTTTAGTAAGTTATGAATAAAGCAACCTTTAGTGAAGGAAAAAAATAAATTAACAATTGTGTGCATCTGTTCTGTTTGGAGACAATAGAAATCCCATTTCTTTTTTAAATAAAAAGCACTGAAAAAGGTTAGGTATCAAAAGGATTCTTTGACCGATTTTTGGGGGGTGAACTCTTTAGGAACACATTAATTTTCTATCACTGATGATACTGATGATACCATAAACTAAGCAAGCTTTGTTGTGATGTGTGCAAATCATTTCCTTATCACAACATTTTATAAAAATACTTACATGCTCAGGAGCTTATGTGTTTACGTACACCACAGAGAACGCAGTCCAGGAAGCCATCCGCATTTTACCTTCCTCATCTTCAGATGCTTCTTCATCTGTATCCTCATCTGCTTCCAGTCTTTCCTTCTCCGTTCCATCCACTTTTTACCATTGTTCATTTCTCTAACAAATTTTGGTTTCTTTTCATATAATGAGAAATATTTACACACACACACACACAAATACACCAGCTGCCTTTTTTGAAGAAAAATTTTTACCTTCTGCCTATGAACCTACAAAGGAAAGATGGACAGACAAAAACTACAGTGAATTGAAGTTGGCCTTTCAGAATGGAAACATTTTTTTAACCCTAACCAGATATTGCTATGCTCTATCCCTAATAAATCTCATAGTACTTTGGATTTGGTTAATATAAAAAGCACTTGTAGTTGCAGTGTCTCATAACACTTTTAATAGTTGCAGTGTCTTATGCTACATAGACACAGCTGTAGCTGCCTGGCAGCCCTAAGTATAGCTGCATTTTAACCACAGAACATAGGCAAATGGGGAACTCTGCACAGAAATGGGGCATGCTTTGAGCATAGGCTACTGACAGACTTGAAGATTTGGCCCCAGTTATTTTTCTGCTCATTTGGATTTGTGTAAATCTTCTGCTATGATTATTGAAAGTAGCTAAGTCAAGTAATAACTGCTTTCTTAGTATAACAAATCCACATTATAGATCTCTTTAACATAAATTTGAACATGAAATATGATGTCATGAATTGCACAGCTGCTGTGATTTTTTGGTAAATATTCAATCCAGGTACAATCCAGCTCCAGATTAGCACCCAATTCCTGCAAAAAGAAACACTGCCTTTCTACTGCTTTAGTCTTCCAAATCACATTACACTAACTTGTTTCCAAATCTAAGTGTAACCATGTCTCTCATAAGACTTTGGTTTCACTTACCTTCCTTGAATTCACCATCATCAGAAATGCTTTCTCTGTGACATAAGGGTTAAAGAAAAGCATACTTTGACAATACATAATTTCTGCTTTACTCAGATATTTTTTGTTTTGCCTTTTTGCCTTTTCTTTTTCCTTCCCCAAAGAGAAGTATTTGTGATGTTGTCATAGTAAGATTACTGTCCTACATTTGGTAAATCGAAATGAATATCAGTGTTTCCCATCTCTCAAGTGCTCCCTTATATAATGTTTCAGGGAAAATTTTAAAACTCCAGCTGGGCTATAGTGGAACCTTTTTCTAGCACTGCAGCTAAGCTGAAGACATGAAATATAATGGTAAAAAGTACATTGGAACCAAGTAAAAGGCCACTATAACACTGCCATTGTCATACCGTTACAAGGATTTCGTAATGTACAGCTACTGCTTTTCTCAATTGACATCATATAGGGCTCAGCTAATGGAAAGAGACATGGAACATAATGCACCAACTGGATGCTGGACAGGAAACGGTAAATGGATCATGCATCCAGCCGCGCTAGCTAAAGCAGTCAGAACTCTGAATAGCTGAGAGACTCACGTTTTTAGCCATCTTCCCTTCCAGACATAAGCCAAAAAAACCCAGCACTGAAATGTTTTCGTTATCTGCCTGCCCACCCTATCGTGAAAGTCAGCCAGTCATGCTCAAAAGCATTTGCTTTTAAATGAATCATGGCAATACAATAAAGATGCAACATGCAGATTAAGTTCAAATCCATGACAGAAGCCAGGGCTCACATCAGTATGTGCAAAGTGCAAAAATTGCTCACAGTCAGAGAAAGTTCATCCTATAATGTAGCACAGGGGGTGAACAGAGAGCAACACGCTGGGTTCAGTGTCATGGCCTCGGTGCTACTGCTGTTCTCTTAAGCAACTTTGGGAATTTAGTAAACCTGTCAGCGCTGATAAAATTGTCACCCATACAGTGCAGTGGTTGTTAAAATCTGTAAATCTCCTGCTACATATTTTTAGCTCTTTGGCTAGGTTACATACTGCAGTCACCATGCTTCAGTTCTCTGGTACATGAATAAACTGTGCTTTACAGCACTGTTGTTTTTAGACAGTGTGAAAAAAGTCTTTAGAAAGAGATAAGATTGCATAGCTCTCTACAGACTGAAAGCTCATAAAGTTTAAGAGAACTGTGGATTTTAACTTTAGTTTGCCTCAAGAATCTGCAGGTTTCCTGTAGTACTGGAAATATTTTGGTTTTTTTCCTCTACAAGCATATCTAATTGAGCACATAAAATATCAACTTGCCTTTAAGTGTCTCCCTAATGCAATTGCTGAAGTCCCTGGAAGATGGTCTGGGCATCCTGCGAATGAACCAAAGCCAAAGCTCCATAGTCAAAAAAGTTCTTCATTGATTTTCTTTTTTTGTCTCTTTTTTCTTTTTTCCACTGGCATCATATCTAAATTCTCTTCCAAGTTCTCATGACCAGTGTAAACACAATCCCCATTTTTTCAAATTTAAAATCAGGCACTTCAGTGCTAAAAAGCTCAGTCAACAGCTTGATTTTTTAAAGGTGGTCGGAATGCAAAAGCTTTTAAAATTGACCTGTGTCACAACTGATTCAAAACAGTAAGTTTTCAAAATTTGGACCTTATCTAGAAGGAAGTAATGATCTAAATAGGAATACTAATGGCACCACTGGATCATACTGACTTTCATGTGTGTTGCACTTTCCTGGAAGGTATAAAATTAATTTGTCCCTAGAGCTAATTGGGGCGGAGAAATTGCAATTCTTTTGCTAATAAATCTCCCTCTGAAGAATGTTTTCATATTAAAATACATCTAAGATAAATAGCACCATCATAATTCCTTTAAGTGTATGTTTATTTTCCAAGAAGAAAAATGGGTCTTCCAAAAAGAAAAGAAGGCTTTTCTTTGAGAAAACCACCATGTTTTCCTATGCTTCTAATTTGAGCTGAGTTTAAGCACCTGCATTAGCCCTCAGCCTTCTAAAATATGTTATACACAGTTTATGGTATATTTTGCATTGCAAAGTTGTTTTTTCAATGCTCATGTTAGTCAATTTTACCCCTGCTGAAAACTAAAGTAATTGACTTTTGCAGCTTGCATCTACCTTTTTCTCAAGTTATATTTATTGCACATTTTACAGTCTCTACTTCTCTGCCATCTGAAAAGAACAAATACTCCCAGAGTTTGTAGGGTTTACATGTATTTACATTTACATGTATTAAAAAATTTTCCACAATGGACTGTGCTGGCGAACTCAATGCAATTGAACTTCCCTAAAAAACTATCTTTCCACATTCTGTCTACTCCTTCATATATTGTTACGAGGTTGAAATTTAGTGTCATTTTGTAGTAGTCAATATAAAGAGCAAAACCAAATTGCATTTCCAAGCACAGAGTTCTAATAATTTCTTTTAAATTAAACTGTGACATATATACTAATGTTGTATAAAACACACTGGCAGAACACTGGCTGTGGTAAGGGAGAGCCATTTGAGAACAGTGATTTTCTGTTTCATTGATAGGCCATTGAAGACCAGCAGTATCTGATGACAAATCTATGTATCATTAAAGCCTGGTAGAAAATTTCACATTGACCAGAGTGTCAATGCTTTTGCGGTTTATAATTCATTAATATGAAAGTATAAGATAGATATACTTGGAATATTTAATTCTTCTGATTTAGATTATAAGTAACAATGGATGGCTTGTGGTCCCTGAACTGCTTATGCCATGTTGCTTATAAATAAGGTCTGTGAGACTTGGAAGACTTTACTCCACAAATAAAAACTAAACTAAAAAAAAAAAAAAAAGGAAAGAAATATTTATAAAATATTTACAAACAGTGGGGTGTAATTAAATGCCATGAAAGTATAATTATCTCTTTTTTTTTCCTCTATTTTAGAACATATCAAGTCAGATCCTATTTGGTTATGTTCATGCATAAAAATAAACTGTGAAGCTTGCCAAGTTCCCTGTTTATAGACATGTACTTTCTCTTCTCATATTAACCACAGTACTTAATATCTTGATCCTAGCTAGCTGTTTGTTAGAAAACTCAAAGTGCTTCTCGAAGTCTTTCTTTGTTTTTTCAGAATTTAATACATCGTGTACATATCCTCCTGGGATTTAATAATCGCTATGAAAAGTCAGGACATATGGCCCTTTTCTCTTTCTGAAGTGCTGGCCTAATTTCCCCTTATTGGGAATGCTTTATCAGATTGAGATGGAGTCTAACCTCACCACTTAAAAACACCTGTAAGATAATTTCGACTCATATTACTAATAAAATTGCAGACAAAGATTTCCTCCCTAGAAAATTAGCATTTACATCCTTCTCTGAATGAAATGACAGGAGGTAACTCCTCTGCGCATCAGATATGCCAGAAAGAAAAGCCCTATTGCAGTAAATCTGAAAAAAACCCAGGAGTCACCTCTGAGCTAATTGAATCAGGGATGATATGATCATAAGATATAAAAACACATTAAACAAATGAGCATATTTTACAATACACTACATGATTTAAAATTCACCTTTTCCCAACAGAAGGTGAACCATATAGCTTGAATGTGGATGGTTTATTATTAGCAAAGTTTTAGATTTCAAAGTGTAATTAAACTAAGAGGAAACTGCTTTGAGTAAATGCTGGGGGGGGGGGGAAAAATCATCTTAAAATCTTGTGCATATTTTGCATTCCTTTTCTTACCACATTTTAAAAGTTTGTTATCAAATCAACATAAAGCATAATATAAAACAAACAAACAAAAAAATAAAATTAAGCTACACCTTTTGGTAACTTAAGGGGCTTTTTGATCTTTGAAGGCTGAACTCTGCATCCACCCCATTTTTGCTTATTCTCGCACTAACCAGTTTCAATGAATCCATACATTTTTTGTTACATTTTCATCAGAATGTACCTGTATTTTACAGACTGTATCCCTCCTCTTTGTTTTCCAGCACTGTCATGCTTTATAATGTGGTTACAGTTATCTTTTGGTGCTCTGGCCGACTGGCCTTTCATAAAACTCGAATCATGCAGTTTAAGGTCCCCACCGTCTGCTGTCCTGTTGTCAGTGTATACCCCTGATATGCAGGCAATGCAGGCACACAGAAAATGATTTTTTTCCCATACTAGGGAAGGACATCTGAAAAAATAAGAAAAGTGAAGATACCTTTCTCATTATTCAAGAAGCCCAATACTCCTTCAGATCATCATCGTTTCGACTGTTTCGTTTCAAAGTGAGGAGAATCACTGAAAGACAGCAATGTGTCAGCTGGGGCATAATTGTAGCGAATTGTAGGGAATATCCTGAAGTATCAATAATATTCACACAGGCTGTCCTCAGTTTCATTGTCCCAGCAGACTGGTATTTCCTTTTGGTAGCTTAACCCTACACAGATTATAAGAGTGAGGATAAAATGAGAAATTTTCTGGCTCCTAACTGTGTTTCTCTGAAAGTATATGCCTAAACATATCTAAATCCTAAACCTGCTTCTTTTTTAGAGGTTAAGTTTTAGATCCTCCTTCTCTTCTGCCTGGGGAGGGTTTGGCTGTGTGGGATAGGATGTTGGGGGTTTTTTTTATTTTAACCAAATATATTCCATATTACATATACACTAATTGCTGAGGAATTAGGATGTAAGAACTACTGGGAATTGGACTTTTTATTTATAGCTCCAGATAGTTGCTACATCCTGTTTTCATATGCTTTTGAGTTAAATTCAGAAGGACGCTACAAAATTTTCACAAATATCTCATCTTCACATTTCATTCTCTTCTTAAGAAGCAACAAAGGCAGAATTCTGACTTCTTTATTTCTTATGTACATGTTTATATAGGTTTGCAGATCCATCTAACTACAGAACAAATAAAATTATGTGCCTAAAAAGCAAATGCAAGGACAACAAATTATTATGAAAATTCAATAAAATATGGTGTTTCTTGGTCATAAACATAGCATACTAGTGTTCATCATCTGCAGAGATAAGAACCTGGATTGATGAGGAAATAAACAAATCCAGCCACAAAATGAAGCCTGTGATTTATGTCCTTTGCAGTTACTAATATCAGAAATAACAACTCAGAAATAATAGCTATATTATCATAAAGCTAAGGGACTATAATATCAGAATATCTGTATATTAATTTTTAGATGGAAAGAGTAATATTACAGTTAGCATTTCTTTTATTCTTATGGTTATGTGAATTATTGATAATGAAGATATAAAAATAATAATAGAACCAGTCTGAAATAGTGTAATTACATGGTAATGGACACAAGAAGAACATACTTGTCCTTCTGCAACTTATTCCCAAGTCCTTTTCTCATGATATCACACAGGTCTCCAGTTCTGTGCCTCCCTGTGCAAATTTAGCCCAGTTAATAAAAAATTTAGCCTACTCACTGATGGATGGCAGAGATCACATGCATTTTATTTGCTAGTGCTGGTATAAGAATGCAAAGGAGTAGTCCAGTGGTCCAAGAAAGACAGTGATTGAGAGAAGGCTAATGTCATTGTTATCTGCTGCATGGCTCAAAATTTCCCAGGAAACAAACTTTGGAAAGTAGAGGATAGAGCACATGAATTCTCCTGGCAAATTGCCTGAGGATCTCAGCCTGTAAACTGAGAATCCCCACTTCAAAGAGCAATCCCTTTTCTAAAACAATGTACTTTCAGAGTTCCTGAAATTTTCCATTATCTACAAATATAACTATTTCTCTGCTATCTTACCTGCAGACCTGCTTACAGCCCAGCCACACACAGGAAAGCTTATCCACGCCTACAAATTTTTATGCTACACAAGTACAAGTATTGCGACCATGTGTCAATCGGTCAAATACCTCTTTGATTTTGCTCAAGTTTAGATAAAGTTCAGGTACAAACTGCCCTGGCATATTTGACTGATAGTTATGTATCAGCAGAACAAAAGGAGGATGTGATTAGAAGGAACTAATGATGCAGTAGATTAAATCCTGCCTCTTTCCTCTGCTTAGCTTGAGTAGTTTCTATCATGACCATCCAAGAAGAGCAAAAATAAATTGAAATAAACCCCCTATATGCTCCCTATATATTTAGGTCATATAATGAGGATATTTCTGAGATTTCCTTGTCTGAGTAGATTGGTCAAATGATACCTTAATGAAGCTATGTACATGTTACATTTTCCATACAGCTAAAATAAAAAGTGAAAAAAGAGAAACATGCATTTCCTTGGTGCTTCAAACATCAGGCTACACACACACAGAGAACATGAGCATGATTACAGAAATTAAGACAAAAGTGATTATGTACAAAGTTACTGACTATTGACAGTCTGATCCACCTTACCTGACAATCTGGTATTTTTACACTTTACTCATATTTCGTCATTGCAAATAAGACTAAACTGTAGTAAAATTAAAGACTGGACTGACATAGATTTATAATCATAATAACACACAAAAAAAAAAAAACCAAAAAACAAAAAAAAACACAAACAAAAGAAAAAAAAACCCAAACAAAACAAAAAAAAAACAAAAACAAAAAAAAATTTCAACTTGATATATACCTTCTTCATTATTCACATTTCAGGATATAAATATTTGCCTATGCTCTGAAATCCTTTACTGTCTTTTATTATGTATGTACTAAGGTGAAGTTATCATTGATTTCAGCAGAACAGAGAAAGGACGAAGATATTCCTTCCTCTTATTAACTTCCACTTTCTCTTCTATGCCAAAGTAAGACTTCAGGATTTGGCTTATTAAAACTGTTCTACTAATGCACAGGAATGTGTTAGAAGCTCAAAGTATTACTGTGTGAAATTATAAGGCTTATATATACAGGCAGTCAGCCTAAATTATCATAATGGTCCCTTCTGGGTCTTAAAATCTATGAATAATCGGTGTCGCCATCCTAGCACAGACTGCTACTTCATCTAGTCATCATCACATTTCCAGTAGAGGCACACACCTGATATTTCAGTGGAAATCAAATCCCCTTTCACCCTGCTAATGTAACTACATAATTACACGGGAGAAGAAAAATTTCTTTCCAACTTTTGTAAACTATAATACTATAAATGAAAGTAAGATACTTGTTTCCTTATGCTGTAATCATATTTTAACCCATTAAAAATGTATCATTAAAGTATTGTACTTCGTAAGTCATTAACACATTCAGCTGCATCTAGTAACAATGCAGTTAATACTAGTAGCACATTTATGAACCTAACTTTAATTGGGCTTTTTGTGGTGGAGGAAAATTTTTAGCAGCTAGGTAGCCAAGAAATGTTCATTCACAGTTCATATAACCTTTCCACAAATTCAGGAGTGTCAGGAAAGCCTACACCAAGTAAGAATGCAAAGCTTTGCTGTAAATACTTCTGTGTTCAAGGCTTTTTTTGTTTTCACTCTATTTTTTGTCCAGTGTTGGAATGCTGCCATATCACACTCTCAAAATTAAGTATAAAAGTGCCACGAGCTGAAGTGAATTTTAGCATTTACAAAGATGCGAAGATGGCAGTGATACAGTGAGATCCATATCCATAGAAAAGTTTAGGGAAAAATATGAGATGAAGTACGAGAGCAGTTATTGAAACAAGGACAGAAGTGGTCAGCCAAATTAAACACAACATCTTCAACCCTGCTGCACCCTTCTACCATTATTTCAAGACAAATTCAGGATGGGTAATGAGCTGTTCAAACTCCTTAGTTAATTCTCTCAGCATGTCTTAACCCAAGGAATTAAAAATTATATGAATTTAAAGCTTTTTTGCACAACCCCAAACATCAGAGTTGAAGTGCAGCAGTTCCTACTTTTTTACCTGTATGGAGCCTTCTTAAAGTACCCTGATCCACTCAAACCATTGTTGTTGTGTGAGGGAGAATCCTTCCTCTATGATACAGAATGAACCTATGCCACAACGTTTTCTGTTAGAAACTTTGGTTTTGTTATTCTTTGTTTTCGTGTTTCTCATAACACAGTAGTATTCAGAGCAAAAGTTTTCTCCTTACATCTAGAACGCAAACTTTGGGTTTAATTGAAATTACTGCTTTCACTTCCCTACTATTTTTGCTGGATCCACTGGAAAAAGCATGATCTAGAAACCACAGCTAAACACATCTATCAGGTGTCAGGAAATGTAATTGGACTGACACCTGTACACAAAAGGGACTGTAGGTATGGGTGAGATGCGGGCAGCCATCTGGACAGGGAGAGCAATTTCATACTTTATAGAAAAGCCTTTGACTCTAAGTTCCATAACAGTTCCTCAATTCATAAAGCTTGGTGAGATCTGACTTCTAATTTCTAAAGAATGTTTATAATTACCACAAAGAAAGCATCTCATTTCTAGAGAATATGCAGAATCCCTTGGCACCAGGAGCCAGCTCTGAGAATTCACAAGGCTACAGGCTCCGTCAACACATCTTTGCTGCTTTCCCTGTTCATTTCCAAATCAGGGTAAAGGGTTCTAACCACACCTTTCCTTTATGAAAAAAGGGTGATTGTGACTAAAGAAAGAATATCACAGGAAAACATATTTATAAACCTAAAACTACCTTTCATTAACCTTCAATAATATGCATACTATTCGTATCCTAAATGTGGGCTTATATAGTCTAGTTACTTTTTTATTTTTTTCCCAAAGGGTTCTTAAGCTAAATATTTATCTTCAGATGTCAATGAAAGTAAAGGTCTCATTTGCTCCCAAAATCTATTAAGAGCTGTGAAATTACTACAATTTCAATGGACAGATTTGACAGTCTCTTTTTTCCCCTTGGACTGTGCAATAGAAATAAGACTTGGATTACCCACCTAAAAAAATGGTATTGTCTCTGTGTTTATTTGTATCATTTCTCTATCTGATAGATATCCTGATAGTGATTTAACATCTTTCTGGAATTTATATTGCAAAGACTGGTTGTGAGTTATCACAATTACTTTTATATTTTAAAAAAATTATATATGAGAGCATCAGCACTTTCCCTGTATACACATATGTATGAAAATACACATATACGGAAAACACACATATACACAGTCACATAGGTGAAATCCATTTCTCCATAATCTCCTTGATAGAGCCTCGAAGAAAGTGAATGTATTTAAAGGCAATTTAATAGTGATGTAAACAGTTCGGATATTGATAAATTAGTGCATTTTAGCATGAAAAGCTGCCTACTAATAGTTAAGAAGACAAAATGAAAGCACCTTTTCTTTCCAGTGGCAAGAGAAGTAATTCTGCAATCCAACACACCGAAACTGAATTAGACTACTTCACTGCAAAGCACCATCGAAATTGTGCCCTCTAACAAATGTGTACAATGAGTCATTGACCTGGTCACCTTAGAAATCCATATGTGCTAATGGAGAAAAAAGACTGGGATTTAACTGGGGAAGTGAGAAAGATAGCCAAAAAACCACAGCTGCGTGAAGTATGTACTAAGCAGCCTTGGTCTCTTCTGGAAACCACAGAATCAGTGTGGTTTCTGCTTTCAGGCCACCATTCTGGGAGAGCTGCCAAAAGTAAAAAGAACTGTAGGATGATAGTGAGGCTGACTGGAAAGGAGGAAGACAGTTGAAATAAAATAGGTTTTCTCTCTGAGAGGGAAACCTGCCAAGCACAAAACCTGCTGGTAGGGTCATCAAATGATGAAGGAAATTTCTTGGGCCAATCACACCTCTCCTTCCAGATGGAAACTGGGGAAAGGATCCCATTTCCTCCCCAGTAAACAATGACTATAATTGTTGATTTTCTGGGCTCTGCCCTGGAACCAGGATTTGGCAAAAAATAATTTTGCAGAGGCAAAGCTTAGGATAACGGTCTGGAATAAAGATAGCCAGGTGTTGGAAGGAGTACTTCAGGAAAAAGGAACAACCTGAATTTGGAGTGAACAGCTACATCATAACTGATCATGAAGACTCAGGTGCAATGTGTGATGGACAGACCTCTTGGCTACTGAGTGGGGGGTGCATTGCTCTGAACACACACCCCGTGTTAGGGATGGTAAATCTGCGCATAGAAAAGAAGGAGTTGATGATTAAATGCTCAGGGAGGCTGTAGCTCCAAAATAGGCAGAACAAAATCTGCATGACTGAATAAACCATTGCAAGACAGGTGATTATTTCAAGTAGAGGAACGTAGGCAATGGCTTCATTCAGCATGAGGAAAGGCAAAGCACCTGAAACAAATTGAACAAGATGCAGGCCATAAGGTTACTGCAACTCCTATAGCTCTCCTCTTCCCAAAATGGCAAACTGGGAAGGTACTGTGCTTCCATGCTGAGCGGTGTTATTTGGGGTCTCCTGGAACCAGGATTGGACAAAAATAAGACACTAAAGCAACAACTGAAAATAAATGTTATTAAACAGTCATGTTGTTATGTCTACTAAAGAGGTTATTGGATTCTAGAAGGGGATTTAGAAAACATGTTAATTGTTAATTTATTTTATAACTTTTATATATATGGAGCAGAAGGATCTCCTTTTTTTCATTTTTTTTTTATTTCATTCCTTACTACCAAGCCAAGGGCTGAATCACAGCTCTGTAACAAA
Source organism: Strigops habroptila (assembly GCF_004027225.2). Taxonomy (NCBI): domain Eukaryota; kingdom Metazoa; phylum Chordata; class Aves; order Psittaciformes; family Psittacidae; genus Strigops; species Strigops habroptila. The sequence goes on along the minus strand of NC_044302.2, from coordinate 84,255,613 downwards.
TTGTGCAGCACTGTAAGATTGAATCTGCAAACTCTATTCCAGAAGCATTTAGGACATGCATAAATCAATTTTTTATCTTAAACAAAAACATCCTTTTATGCTTCACTTGCAGACATTACATTTAAATAAACTCTGCAGAGCAGGATTTGGAGGAGAATGCAGCTGGTAATAAACACAAGGAATATTTTAAAATAAAAAATAACACAAAGTACATTTTATTGACTAATGCTGTGTAGACCATAGGGACTATTCAAGAAAAAAGCAGATAATTTTTAAGTAATACTTTCAAAAAAAACATACTTAAAATATCTGCCAAAATCCTGATTTTTGAAATGTAGATACTGGAAGTGTGTGACTATGGAAAAAAAAGCAAAATAAATTAAAAACTATTAACTGTAAAGAAATAATTCTGACTTAAAATAAACAATATTAAAGGAAATTAAGAACTGTACCATTATACCTAATATTAAAAATGCTCATAAGAAGTTTTCCTTGTTCATATTGTCTAGTAGTTGTACCACAGTGGCAGTACCACTCAGAGGAGAACTGCTGGCAGGGTGACAGAGGAGGAAAGTAGGATAGATCTGCAGGTGACCTTGAAGATGGCGGCTTTTGTGATCCAAGTACTTCTGACAATACTTCTTTGATATGAGACTTCTCTGAAACAACAAGGCTGTTTTTTTCTATAGTGTTTGTCAGAGGACATTCTGAACACATGGTTTTAGCAGGCATATAGGCTAAATTAACAATTTTAAAGCATTCCTTCAAAAACTTTCTTAGTCCCAACAATACAGTACTCCACTAATTTCAGTCACCAATCTCAGTTATTTATTTCCAATTTTATAACAACTGCCAGTGCTCTTCTCTTTGCCTAATTAGCTTCGATTTCTAATGTTAAATTCCTGCATTAGATTAAAAAGGCCACAGTAAGCCACATGCTGTCTGTAAATAAGATGAGTCTGTTGTGAAAGGTTCATATTCAAATGCACACTGTTGATGACTAGGAAAGCTACGGGTAATCAAGGCTGTAAATCTGTCACTGTGACATACAAGTAGCGCTTAACACAACACTTAGTACAAGGGCAAATATGAAAGTGGAAAACTTGAAGATGGGCATTGTGAGGAAAACAAGCAAAAGATTCCAAGCACTATTGGAGATCTCTGCTTAGTTTAGGGGAGTTAAACCCTGCATCTGAAAATTTCCAACTAGGATTCACTACAGATACTGAAAAATTCAGTGATAAACCTTTTGTCTGTTGAGAATCACTGTCAAAATTGATACTGCTAGGTAATTATCTCATCAGAATGAGCGAGCATTTCAGTTGGACAGATAGGACAGATACTGAAAGGTATTTTGTATCTGAAAATCCTTGCAAATGGAAGAAGCGAATTTGATATGATGATATTCATGAGTCCTTTTTATTTATGACATATGCACACCTGGGCTGGGAGAATTTTGCTGTTTGCTCCATTTTTGTGCTTGAAATAACTGCTATCTTCTGCCAATTCTACTAGTTTTTAAAGACATGAATACATATTCCCAGACTGCTCAACAGATTTAAATTTTATTGGAGTTTCTGCAATATACATAGAGCTGAGTAGGGATAACTGGAAAGGCCAGATCAGGTTCTGTATATGCCACGTAACCACAACTATGCATTTATATGAAGTCATGTTCAGTGGCTGAATAAACCACACATCCTCTGTTAAAGAAAGTAGAAAAACCAGATTTGTGCAGAGTGAAAAACTGTTGTTAAATGCTGCTATATTTTACTACATATCTTCCACAAAAAATGTTATGATTTTGTATATCATGACAACAGTGAAATTCCTGGCAGTAATACCCACCCAATCACGCTTTCAAAGCTGAAGTTTTATGACACCACAAGAATTACCTGTAGTGAGGTAAATCACTAAGAAAGCTGAATTACTGGGACCTAATAAAATGCTTTAATGTCAACCTACTTCAGACCACCATATCCTTTGAGGGCAATCTCCAGTCTAATTTTACCTTCCAGCATCTTTCGGTTTCTTTCCAAGTTCACACAGGACTTTTTGCTGCCCATCTGGAGGCAGTACAAAGTGTAAAACAGAGGTAATACAAAGTACCTACAAAATGACTAATGAACAAAACCATTAGTTAAAAAATTCGTTCTCCTATTTGTCACACATTGTCTATACACATACAAGAGAAAATTACTATGGAGTACATGCTGAAATCCCCATGATGAAAAGCATCTCACACTCCAACCGATTTTACTGAACTCAGTGTAACTGAAGGTCATAGTCTCAAACTGCTTTTTGCTACTGCTATCTCACATAGACAGTTTTCCCAGAACCTAGGATGATAGCATGCTCATATTGGGTTTTTTGTTGAAATTAGTGGTCCCCTCATAATTCTGCTAGCAAAAGAGTATGACACAGCTATGAGTCATTTTGCATTTGCAGTTCTATAGACAGAAAGAAGGTCCATTGAACATTCACTATTCAGCATTTGATTTACCTGAGAAGAAGAATGGACATATCTGGGTTTTCCATAAAAACGTCAACATGATTTGAATACCACACGCCACACAATTCTCTAGAACTGCAGGATTGGTATTCGCATTGAGGAGAGTGCATGGAAATACTTGCCACAGAAATATTGTGAATAAATACTTCTGTGGTGACTCAGTTTTGACTGTCTCTGATGATTCAATACATGGTTGAATATGTAGAGAACAAGAAATAGGTCCAAGTTAAAGCAGGTCTGTTCCAAGGACAGACTCCTGCATGGACAAGGGAGAATAAATTTTTTCTTCAGACCAGATAAGCATGTGAGTTTTCCAACATACTGACCATCTGAACTAATCCAATTATAATTTTTATGTCCATTTGTAAAAGCAGTGGTATTGTAGACTGAGCTCTTGGGACAACCGTGTGGAGATTAATCCTTCAACCAAATTATTTCAAATCTAATAATTCAAAGATCAGGTGTTCTTGATTCTGCATATCTGTCTGAAGAAGGTACATTATTATTACCAAATGTTATCTTAGCCTGTCCCGAGACTCTGAGTGTACTGAAGTTACACTGGTGTTTACAGCGTAGTTGCACCTGTAAGACATCTGCAAAAGAGTGACATGACAGCTCAAAGCTCTGTGGAAGTTCTTCAGGTAATGCTCCCAATCACAGCCTATTAAAAGAAGGAAAATCCTCTTTGATTCATGGAACAAGTGACCAGTGGATGATGGTGCCTCATGAACTCTATGGACAATTCTGTTTGCCACACACCTTTTGCTTCAGAAAATTTAGGTCAACTAGATTTTCAATTTTTTTCTAGCAGATTAAATTGGGTCATGCTCTTAAAGAAGTGGGTCATTTTTCCCTGCAAATAAACAGTTTCATGCCTACACATCTTTAGTTCAAAGGCTCTATTGTTTGTACTCAAAACTGCACAATTCTTTTGCTTAGCCAAGAGGCAGTGATTTTTTTTTTATTTTTTTTTTTTTTTATCCAAGGGGCAATCTTCAGCCTGACCCAGTAAGACACATGATATTTTTCAGTACATGACAGTGAAAAGTGTCTCTCTTCTGTCTTCCTATCAAAACACTGACTGGGGACAAAACCCTTAGCCAGTATTGATTGATTTGCTCCACTGACTTCAACAAAGCTGTTCTGATTTGTATCATGTGGGAATCCATGCTAAAAAAGATCAGTGTACAGGGCATAAACATAGAAAATTTTTTGTCAGTTTCCTAACCCACCACAAAATATTTTTCTCAGATCTGTTCAGGTAAAAATAAGGACCATTAGGGAGAGAACACTGCAATTGTCTGACAGGGTGTTCTACCTGTAATGATTCAAGCCAAACTAATGATTCAGCAGGCAGGCCTTGGTTTATTTATACAGGATGGTTCAGTTAATTTTTATAACAAATCTAACTGGTATCATCTTCTCTCCTAGTTTTCTTTTCAATATTCAGGCTTAACAGTGTTATAATTTACATCATCATGAACATGAGAACTCTCATATTGCTTAGATAGGTTTCCAAATAATTGTATACTTGTCTAATATCCATAAATACAGCCAGCATTTAAGGTTCACATATACGAATGACATGTAAGGGCATTCTTCAGCCAACCTTTCCTCAATCCTTGGCATTCTTTTTCACAATATTTTCTAATGTCTAATGTCCACAAAAATTTTTCATCCTTGCTGGTAGCGTTTCACTTTATGCCTCACAGAAAACCCAAGGATTGAAACATTTTTTTTAATGCACAGCTCTCTTGCTCTCAAACTGATACCACACGCATGTGCCTAACAAATCCCAGAACATCTACTGTCTTTACAATTTAAATTCCTCTACACTATTATTTCTTCATTAAGAGAAATGAGTTTATGATGTTAAATATAAACATATCCAAATGTATTACCATCTCAAATTTCAGCAAAGATTAGTAAATTAAGCATTTTTAAAGAGCATCAATTATTGAACAAGTAACATTTTTTGTCATAGGAGTAATGTCTATTAATTTTTATTTTGTAAGAAATCTACTCCTACGTTATTGATATAACTTTTTATCTTCTGTACTACTTTAAATGCTTCAGGAAAGACTACGTAATACATTTAATGTGTAACAGCAACCGACACAAATATTATTCTTTAGTCATAAATTTAGTCTAATTTTAATATCCAATATAATTTCTCTATATATTACAAGCTCACAGAGTCCTTCCAATCTGATTTTTTTGTGGGTTTTGGAACCAACCTTTGAATACAGACATGCCAGAGTGTGTTGGTTTGGAAAGTCCTTCCAATATGTCCTAGAATTTCTCAGCTTCAGAGATACTTCAGAGGTAATTTACATGTTTTCGAGAAAAATTGAAACTATATCTGGATTTGGCAGCATTTCTTATCTTGCTGAGATTCTGACAATGATATCGTGGTATCTTTGCCATATGAGCAATAAAAAACTCTCTACTGTTGGCAATTTTTCTAAACTAATTTAAAAAAAAAAAAAACCAAACCCTTCCAGCAACTTCACTGTGTCTTTTTAGTGATTTTAGTCTTAAAATATTTATTTAGCTACTGTAATGAACAGGAATGCAATAACTAACATCAGTGAATCTCTGTTCCTGAAACGCTTCTAAAGAGAACCAAAACTAAAATTAAGTTTTATTTTTTGTCAAAAGAAGATTGTCAAATAACAAAATATCCAGTGTAACTTTCAATAAGTAAATTAGTCCTTTTCAGATTGCTTTCATGGTATTGATTAACTTATTCTCATGATTTTTACTACATTTACTTATATGTGAAAGGATACGTGGCAACATATGAACGTATGCATATGTTCATATGTTATGGATCTGAACACAAGTAGCATGTCTGGATTAGATTGAAGGTGAGTAACTCTTGAAAAGGAACACAGCTTATCCTCCAGATATTTGTACTGTACAGCCTCAGATGATCACCCACAAATACAGTACAGGCCAGCTGTGTTCTCAGATAAGATCCTTTGAGAAGTGTTTTCATGACATATGTTTGTTTACGTTGAAAACATGGTTCTGTATTAGTTTAAAATGGATTTTTCAGGTTTCTCATAATAGGATTGGATATTCTCCTCATATCATGGCTAGATTACACATCAGATGTGTGATAAACTAAATTACCAGATCTCATTCCAAAAGCATATGAATCAGTATCTTTATCAGAAAAATGATAGTTGGCACCACTAGGAGAAACCAAAGTAACAAAAATCTGCACATATGAAAGACGAAGAGGAAAGCTGCACAGTCCTAAAAGCTAGCACTGGATTGTTTTCAAAACTCAGGTGTTGTAAGCATCTATTCACCTAACTAACAACTAGGAGATTGAAAAGGCATTAATATGAGGGTACCAGCTCCTCAACTGGATGCAGTGAAACAGAACATAAATAAAGTAAAGGAAGGAGATGTAAAGACAAAATGTGTCAAAATGACAACCCAAAATTTGGCTTAAATTTCTTTCTATTTTTTTTGGTGGTGATTTATCAGAAAGAGAAATATAAATTCTGAGACTCTCTTTAGAATGAAAGTAGCTAGAAAAGAAAAAAACATAGTAGCAGGAGAGAAAAGAGCTAAAATGAAGGACTGTATTAGAGATAATTATGAAACTTTTAAAGTTGATAATAATAAATAAGTTCATAATAATAAATAAGTTCATAGAATTCCATGTAAATGGAGGATAATGTGAGATAGGAACTAACCAGTATAGAACTACATTCACAAAAAGATAAATCATTAATTTGTTTTCCCTCGTGCTTTCAAAACTGGAACAACAAAGACAACAACCAAAGTAGTCTGGGGATATGAGAATAGGAAAAAGAAAGAAAAAGTAGAAGAATTGTTTAAAAAATTACCAACAAAGAGAATGAGGTATAGAAGGAGCAGACTGGGGTGGATTTATGAACATGGAACAAACATTTTAAAACGTTAATTTGAAAGACAGAAATACCACTGGCAAGTTAAGAAATTGAAGAGCTGGTATAGGAGAGATTTTGTAACTATGTAACTACATTTCCAATTCTGAAAACACACCGGGACTCTTCACCAGCTTTGGTAATATTTGTGAGGTTTATGCCCCTATCAACACTATACAGCCCAGTGTTGACCAAGACCACTATTAACCAAAATCAAGTTATGAAAATAATACTAAACCTCTATTTAACATCCTGTTATAAAATTTGTTTTAATAGTACTTTTGGTCAACAGTCTTATCATGCTTTTACCAACAGTGTGATCAATACGAGCATTATATCTAGCCTACATTTTCACCCACCACTTCAAAAGCTTCATAAATCATCAACTTTTATAACTTCTTGATTACCTCCTAATGTTCACACAAAACAAGGATAAAAACAAAAATCACCCTCTGATGAAAGCATGCTGAGCACTTGAAAAACTTTTATTAAATGATATCCAGTTAGCAACACCCTGTTGGGCCATCACTGTGTAGTGATGATTATGGAGTGCTCTTTCGCATAAACTGAATAAATCTCATAAATTCTTGATGGAGGTGCTTTAAAATATCAGCTATTGACCAACTTTACCCCAGCAGCAGAAGATAATTGATTTAGTTTGCCTCTCTTCTAAGAAATTTTATCCCTAGCCTGGGGCTTGGGGATTGTACAGCAAACAGATCAATCCCATGTACTTTCAAGGGCTGGAGTAAACTCTCAGCTCTGTGTCTGGGTTTCCTGAAAGGTCTGCATCTTGCTACCTGATTTAGTGATACTTGCCCACAATATGACAAGAAAGCGGGATGAGAGCAACCCATATTTAACATCAAAGAGAGTTCAGATAGGGATGATTAAAGCTGAAATCATCAGGCCAGTTTTTATGATGAGGGTGGGCCTACAGTAGACATGTAATAGAGTTCCAGTTCCACTCCAGCCTCAATTCTCCATCCCTTCCCTGCTCTGCCTTGACTGTTCAGGGAGTGTGCAGAGATAACAGGCAGTTCTGCACATGACACATGTGATGTCTATGCATACAGACAGGCTGCACCCAGACTGCAACCTGACGAACAAAAACAAAACAGCATTGTAAAGGAGATACTAAGATCAAAAACGCCTTATGTTGTTGTTCCACCTCTACAAGTTTTGCATGGTAGATTTATTCCACAATACTCTCTGAACTTGCACAAGGTGTGGGAGATATTTTTGTTTGCCCACAGCCCTCAGTGAATTAAAAATGCTAACAGCACTTTAACCAGTTCTTGTTAAAACAATAAAGAAAATTATTTTTTTGCCACATTTAATTACTATTTCAAATGAAAACCTGATATGTCTCTAGAGCGCTTCATGATATTATGCCTCTCTCTTTCACATCTCTACAATACTCTTTTGTTAACATACTCTGCCACCACACTGAAAAAAAAAATATATCGGCAAATACCACTCAAAAAAAGTATATTGTGGTAAGATAACTAAACCAAACCAGGTGAATTCAACTGCAGTAAGAAATCTCATATCTCATAAATGTTGTCCTTGCAATAATACGATCTTTTACATTTGGGTAACATCTCAGGAATACAGAAACAAAGCTCTTTTAGACACTAAATCTATAAGCACATGTGACCATGTGAGAAGGACTTCTAGCTTCCTTGGGACTGACAGTACATCTGAAATTAATGGACTTGTAAATGACACAGGGCAAAAAAATGGAAGTTGTCTAACACCTGACTGAATAGTCTTACGACCTCTGAGGCAGATGCTGAGGGACATTTATAAAATGCTTGTGTGGAATTGTTTTCCTTATAATACAGTCCACAAAAGTCAACTTGTCCAGTGGAAAGTCTCCTACACGGGCAATGAGAAACACCTTGATAAAGCCCCAAATGAATGAGGTGCACACTGAAGCCTCTCATGGCTGTTTATTGATCCAAAGATCATTGCCTGGAGATTTGCAACTCCTGTCTCACACAGATTGTGATTTTCCTTTTGCTCCTGTCTTATTACAGAGGGTGTAATAAATAAACTTGAATGCAGCCTTTCAGTCCTGTGAGCATATAGAAGCATGATTCTCATGATTCCCTTCAATTTTACTGAATATAAAAAACATTGAACCTACTTGAAACTGTTACAGAAGTAACACAGTCTGGTACTGTAAGGTGGTTCTTTCACTCTGATAACATTTTTAAATAAAGCGGCATCTCCAATATCATACTGTCTAATTCATTCTGTCTACATCTACATCAAATGAGATCTCATTTACTCAAAACAATTTATAGCTGGCAAGGGTCTTTGGCTGCCTTCCTACCAGACAGCTTAACATCCATAAACTCCAAATCCCCATCAAAATATACTGGGCAAGGAAAGAAAACCAGCTCTATTTTTCTTCAGGAGTTCCCAGCTAAGAGTGTAACCAAGCAGACAATTAGTTTTAAATTTTCTGTACTCCTTGAGCTGTGTCTGTCTCCCACCTGGGGATTAATCCTTCTCCTCCTCCAAAAATATGCACCAGGTGGCTTAAAATGGCCTGGAGAAGGTCTGAAAGGGCATATGCCAGAAGAGCTGTAGTGTCACATTCAGGTGGCACTGACAACTCCCTTGTGAAACCTACCATCTCTGGGCTTTTCTTCTAGAAATGACCTCAATGGTGTGGGGGAGACTGGAAGGGATTAAATTAACTGCAAGTCAGTAACCTATGTTGTGAGTGGACATTAAGGGAAAGATTCTCACATAGCTACAAGGTTACACTGTCAAAAGAAATAGAAAAAAACGAATGCAAACAGAATAGATAGAATTCTGAATAGATAGATAGAATTCTGAATAGATAGAAGGAGTAAAAAAATGGTACAAAAAAGCATCAGACATTTTTCATAGCACCACTGCTCTCGGGGAGAAAACAGACAACTAAAGAACAGTGGCAGAAAGCATATTCTTCCAAGCTCACTTCTGCCAAGGGAACAGCACCCTATTTTCCACAAAAATGCTGCATTTCTTTTCCTCCTCTCTTAATGAGACTTCCTTCTATTTCTTTAAATGTAGCACAATGAATAACACATATTTCCTCAGCTATTTGTGCATGTCTATGACTAGTTTCTTTTATCCTTGGAGAGGCCATAATATCAAGTTCCTAGCAGGATCACAGTGAGGGAAGACAAGGTTTCAGGTTAAACAAGAGGCCCAGGCATATGGGGAGAGCACGAATGTATCTGCTGCAGTTTTGTTACTGCTTCCCACAAGTCAGCTCAGCTTTTCTGTAGGCATGGAAAAAGCAGAAACCCAAAAGTTTTCAGTATGCCTACAATACAGTAGCAAGAAGATTCAAGTTTTCAGCTTGTTAAAATGTAGCTAATAATTTACAGCTCGGTACAGTTGACAAACCCTGAAAAGATGGGGGGTTGCGGGGAGTTACCAATGCAAAACATAACAGCTAATCTATTTTTCACTAGTATCATCTATACCAAATAAAGGTATCAATAAACTAGTTTAAATCCAGCATCAATTTTAAGAATTCTTAATGGAAAAGAACAAAACAGAATGAAACTTCCACACATGACTTAGAAAAAACAACCAACAGGGCATAATATAGTCTGAACTAAAATTTCTCAATGGCAAGTAGTGGGCTCCTGATGAAATCTGCTTTTCAATATTTGAATAAGAGCCAAATTCTCTGGTAAATGTATTAGGATATTACCTTTCAAAATCTTTAATTAAATCTTGTTTATAAAATTCATTTAACAAGCCAAACTGGAAATTATATCTTGTCTGAATATTCTTGCTTTAATACTCACACACACCATGTAATGGTTAAGTCATTCCCTCTCTCCTTTGCACCAGCTGGTTACACTCCACAATTTTTCAAAGCTATTCACAAATACAAACTCCATTAACAGGTAACAATGTATGGAAGAACATCCTAGACACTCCTTTGTAAAATGCTTCCCTCTTCAACTGAAGGAGAACGGGAGAGCTGCTGTGACAAAGAAAAAAATAAAAACCCCACCTGAATAAACAAAAAAGGGCAGCTTGTGAGATGCTGTGTTTCAGATGTAAGAGAGTATGGGTCACACAGACTATGTGCAGATAAGAGTTTCCTAAAAGTTATGAATGCTTTGAATACAGGCCAAGAAGGTTCATATCTGAAATTCCTCAGTGAGCAGAAATTTTAGAATCACTAATTTGGGATCGGTACATTTTCTTTTAGTGCATTCATAGGCACTATCTGTCACAAGACCAACAGGTCATCACTGCATGCTCACATCTTTCAGAAACAGGAAGTATTCCTCCAATTGCCCATGTAGTAAAATTTGACTGTGGGATTTTCTCTTACTTAATGTTGGCTTAACACGAGTTCTCCTTCCCAAAATTACTCAGAGCTGGCCATTTTATCACAATAAGCTGTGTTCTATCAGACTTGCAGATGGTGACCTGTAAATGCAGCATGAAGTGTTCTGGTCTGTTACTCCACTTGTCCTTACAGCCTAGTGAGAGTACTAAAGGGAAACCATTATCTGAAAAGGTGTCAGGTCCGTGCAGAACTGAAAAAGAACTGCTCTAAAACTTGTGTCAGAGAAATGTGGTGCTTAGTCACAAGAAATTCTTCCAATGTACACATGACATTTGCTCCCCGGATTCACATTGGGAACAAGGCTGTCTAACATTTTCTGAACATCCCAGAAAGCCTCTCCAGTTTAATTCTTTGCAGAGGACTTGTTCAGGAGGGAACAAAACATTTTCTCAAAGTCTATGCCTGGCACAGCACAACGGGAAAAAGGGCGGGGAGGGTGGGAGGGTGGGAGGGGGGGAAGAAGCCAAACCCAGCCCTCTAAAACACAGCCTTAAAGGTCAATACTCCCATCTTGTGGCTGATGAAGAAAATGCACATATCTAAATGAAAATTTGAGTTTCGTGAAGATAGTTTACAAATAAGAATTTACTTAAACAGAATTTTTCTTGCATGTCATAGTTAATTTTGGCTCTTAAAACTGTCAATTTTCCATTCAGAGAAAGAAAGATGTGGAATTTTTTCATCTATTTTTAACCACAAGACATGGAGCTTTAGTAACAAACACTTAATTGCAGAAAATTAAAGGGATGAAATCCACTTTTGCCATACTTTGAATTCAGTGGCTCCTGAATAAAGGCAGGGATATGGTGGAAGTCCACAGGCCAGTAGGGCAGTACTAGGAGTTACTGATACATGATAGAGCAGAAAGAAGTAGTTCATTCATGCCACCTGGATGCAATTTATACAACTCTGATTTCTGCAATTCTATATGTCTCAGAAGCAGGGGCAAGTCTCACTTTTCCTGAGTCTTCCAAAATACTTTTCTTGATTTGTTAGCTATCTGCATAAGAATGAAATGAAGAGCATGTGGCTGATGTGCCTCATTAAAGGTCCTGTGTTAGGTATCCACATATCCTACTTACTTCCAGAAATTACTGCTGAATAAACTTGTTTACTGTATCACTTCAATGTGTCCATACAAGTCCTAAAATAGTATGTATCCTGATCCCAGATTAGTATCTCAAAGCAAAAATACCAATAACTTATAATCTGTGCTAATAATGTGCATGACAATGTGAGAGTGTTTCTGCTCTGTTTGGAAGACACTGACACTGAGCTATTTATTGTCTGGACATAGCCAATTCCTGGGAAATGCCAAACATATATTTTCAGAAGATGATCGTCTTGGTGGAAACACCGGTGGAAGCATGGTCATAAAGTTGGCAATTACAGAGGTGATGAGTCAGGTAGTATCACCATAATGAGAAGACTCAAATAGGGAAGGAAAAAGCGTCTAAAGATGCTTGAACATCATTTAAATATTCTGAGTCACGTAATAAAACTAAACATACAGAATCAGAAGATTTAGGGAACATTAAGACTCCAGCTTTCACCTATCTCCCCATGAGATAGAAATGAGTCCAAAGTTTAGTCCATTGAGTTGGAAATGGCACTACTTGGAAATATGTGAACTGTGCACGTAATAAGCGGTTCTGTCTTATCAAAGTAGAAAGGGTGAAGCACAGCGAGCTCTCCTACAGGTTAACAGCATTGAGAGCAGGTGAAGCTGACCCCAAGAGTAAGCTCAGTGCTCAACAGACATGATAGATGTAACATTTCAAAGCAGAAGATTCATGAAGTACATTTTCAATGACAGCAACAACCAGTCAGGATGGCTGTAATTGTTCGCTAACAAACCTGCTGGCCAAATGTCTCAGCAAATGTGCTCAGCTAAAGTTCCTAACCCAGAAATTACACCGCCTCAGATGAATGAAGCCCTCTGTGGGCAAATTTTCTCATAAAAGAGACCCCCAGAGCAGTGTAAATTTATGAGAGGGAGGACAAGACCAAAGTCAGGGCATGTCAGGCTCAGATGAATAAAATGCCATATTCGTAGGATACAGACTGTAAAAAGAAAGAGAAGACACATGAAGAGCAGCAATAACATCTTCAATTCCCTGCGCTACTCTGTAAGTAAACAGCTAAAAACATCTCAGAAGGATTAGCAACTTTGGTAGTATTTCAGTTTGTTGGTATGTTTTAGTTCGAGTAGAAAAATAATGAGTCTCTCTTTGAGACAGAAGCTGTTCAGTGCTTATTGAAAATTGTGTCTGATAACAAGTAAACTGAGCATGAGAAATGTTCAATATAGTTAAACACGAATGAGGAGTGTACCTTACAGTATGAAGATGAAACGTACGCTGGGCTGTACTAACAACAGTGTGGCAAACAAACTGATGGAAATGGCCATGCTGCTGTACTGTACACTTGTGAAGCTAAATGTGGAATAGTGGGGTTAGTTTTAGACACCTCACCATGTACAAAAGAGATACTGGTAGGCATGAGAGAATCTAGAAGACAGCCAGCCACTAAATAGATCAGGTAGTGGAGAATATGCTGTTAGAGCAGCTGTGGGGACTGTGTGTGTGTGCCTGAAGAAAAGGAAACCTAATTGCAGATTCTACTACTGGAAGGTGCATTCTGAAAGATGTGTAAGGATCAAAAATAATGGTCAGAAAGTGCAACAGAGGAAATTACAATTGTAAATAAAAAAAAATTGCCCATGATAGTGCTGAAGCACTGGAAGAGGTTGATTAGAAAGGGTGTGGAACATCCATTCTTGGGAAACTAAAAAAAATCAATTGGACAAGGCCCTGAACAACCTGATCTAACCTTGACGTTAGTCCTACATTGAGCATGAGCCAGAGGTGACAGGAGTCTTGCACTGAGTCCTGCACTGAGCCTGACATGAGTTCTGCTCTAAAAACCTGCAGAAGACAACCTACAGAGGTCACTTTCACCTGTTTTTTTCTATGACTGTGTATTTTAAGAGCTTAGGCATAAAGCTGTGAGAAATATTGTGAATAGAATAGAGCTTAAGTCATATCAGGGAACATTGTAAATAGAAGTCATTGATTTGTCTACAATATATATATTGCACTCTCAAAGGCAATTTGTACAGCTTCTCTGCCAGTCTGGTCTAGTCTTACATAAGATCACATCAATTGTATCCTAGTCCAACACGATATCCTTTGTCCAATGTGATAGATGTCAAAGACAAACTGAAGCTAACAATTTACTTGCTGACTATAGGCTAAGGAAGCTACCTGAAAAATTAAAAACTGCTTTTGTCATCAGCAGAATTAGTGAAGCTTTGTTTCAGAAGAACTTGTGTTCTTTGCTCCCTCATATTATTCAACATATATCTTCCATATCCTCACAAGGGAAAGAATCAGCAGTACTCTAGCTCATCTGAAGAACCAGCCAGCAGCCATCTGCTGCCAAATAAAATGTGTAACAGTTGAGTTCTGCCTCCACTTTTTTCTGGGGACACAATAACCTGTGTTTCACTTTCCCATCCACCTGCTGTATTTGTAAAATCTATAGAAATACACTTATTGTTGAGACTTCTTTCCTTCTCTTAATGTGATTGAAATTAACTAGCAATTTCAAATTCTAGGGTGTAAAAGTAAACTGTCAATACATAATCCTTGTCTTCTAGTCTCAATACAAATATTTATGTTGATAAATATTTATTAATTTTAATCACAGCATTCATTGAATAGAGGCAGGTAAAAGATAGCTGAGAAGAAATTCTGACCATAATTTATTATTTTTTACTCCCATTAGAAGTCAGAACAAAAAAACAATTCTGACATGAAACAGAATTTTTCAAAATGTCGCTTTGGGTCAGACAAGCTGTATTTATAGCTTGTCACTTCTTTCAAGTGACAAGTAATTTGAGCTGAAGACTGTTTCATTTTCATATAGCTAGGAAACGCTGAAAGACCAGAAAAGGTCAGAACGTTTTAACTCACTTCAAGCAATTTTTACTATTATTTTTTTGTCAGATTAATATTTTGTTATAGAAAATAGATTTTTCATGAAAAGTTCTTGCCATACAAAATTTTACATCAGAAAAATAATGTGCAACTGTAATGTGCTACAGTTAAATAGGTCTTTTAAGACATAACTGTTATTAGATGTAGTAAGTGCGCTATCTTTGTAACAGTGCAATAGATATAATGGTCTTCAGCCTGAGGCAGATCCTGAGGTCATATTTGCAAAATTTATGTGCATGACTTTCTACTCCAGCTATTGTTGAAATGTAGATACCAAGTGGGGGTATAGATAATCACCAAATTAGCTCACAAATGCTTCCTACAAGTACAGAATTCCAAAAGGCTTCCTGCTTACTGAATTGTGTTACCAACTTCTTATGGTAAGAATAGAAATTAAATTTAATTGTCAAGTAATACCATAAAGAAGTTTCAGATCTTCAAATGCAATGTGAATTCTGCATTACTAATGAGGAGTGTTGATAATGATACATAGTAACTGTATTACAAAAGTTTACATTGGTCATACAGAGGTAGATTATGCTTCCATGCAAAACATGGAAGCAAACTGTCACCTGCCTTCTGCTTATCAGGTATAGAATCAGAGTCTTAATAATTCAGAGAAAATGTTTGGGGTTTGGTGAAATCTTCATGTCTATGTTCTTATAAGGGCGTGTTTATTTTTGTTTTGTTTGGGGTTTTTTCTCCAGAGGAAGAAACAAGGATATTTGGTAGAACTTGAATGGACAGCTGACAATGTTTGCTCCTGCCCAATATGCTACGGGGGATTTTCAGACTTGGTCACTGTTTGGGCTGACACTTCAGGAAAAAAAAATAAAATGTAAAACTGTATGCACATTTGCTTATGTGAGACAAGGTATTTTTGGTGCTGAGAATATAGAAATGCCATTTCTCTCTCTTTCATAATCTCACTAGCTCAGTGTTCACTGGGTCAAGAAGTTTCAGTCCACCAGAAATTAGGTGTTCAGTAACTCATTTTTAAGTACACCACTCACAGTGGCAGGGTCAACAACAAAAATGGAAGCAGTTTTCCTCTATGCA
Source organism: Strigops habroptila (assembly GCF_004027225.2). Taxonomy (NCBI): domain Eukaryota; kingdom Metazoa; phylum Chordata; class Aves; order Psittaciformes; family Psittacidae; genus Strigops; species Strigops habroptila. The sequence continues at coordinate 84,239,737 of NC_044302.2, read as the reverse complement.
AAGCTTATCACCTACTTAGGAAGATATTTCTTGGAAAGTCGGGAGACTTCAGGCAATGGACATAACTGAAATACATATCCTAAGTTGGTGTCTTTCTAATGATTGATTGTTGGGTATTTTAGCTTTTTTTTCTTACCTAATCATGATTGTAGCTCTTCTTTTGCCTTTTGTTTGTTTATTTGGCTTGGTTTGGGTTTTGGTTGGGGGTTGTTTTTTTTTTTTTGACAGATATCTAAATTTAGCTTTTCATCTCATGGATTTGTGTTTGTTAAAAGTAATGAAAATAGAAACAAAATCTTTAAACCTTTCAGGTGTGACTCATTTCACCTCACTTCAGATTTCTATAACATACATTTTACATCTGAGCCTATCCTTGTAGGCTCTCTCTATAGTCAGTGAAGAGAAACAGATACTTTGAAGACATGATTCATCCGACCAGTTTTAGACACCTATTTTAGAATGGCAATAATCACTGCATTACATTGTGGTCATTTCACAGAGCTTAGGGTAGCTTAGACAAAAATACGTCTACCTGTACCCAGATGAACCTTTCACACTAAGGAAACTTTCATTAATAATTTTCCATTATCTATGTGAACACAATGTTATTCTTGGGGTAAGTAATTTTACATTATCTGGCGTAGTAAAGGGGCTATTATTACTGTACACCAGTTGCTTTTCTTGCTGCCCAACTGAGCCTTTGAAGTGAAATAATGACAGTTTTCACCGTTCTAACCTTACATGATTTGTGGGCCATCATATTGGGTGATTTCTGCATTGTTATTAATTGTATTTATGGCAGTGCCTATGTAGGAACAAAACCAGGACCGTCCATAGTGAAAACAACAGTCTATAAAAACCAACTCCACACAAGCAATAACAGGGAAAAGCTGAAGAAAAAACAAACAAACAAATAAATACAAGCAATATGCACTGTAACACTGCAGACTGCATATACATTTTATAGTTCAATGGTTAGGTGCAGAAGGGAAAACCTAGACAAGAGAAGGTGGACTAAACAGATGAAAAGAAAGGTATGAAGGAACCAGACCACTAAATCCCTGATCTGCTCAGGGAAAAAGCAACTAGTCAGGATTCTAGAAAACACTATTAGAATCTGTTTCTGCTCTGTTTAACCTATGTTGATAGTTGTTTTGCCAGCTTCATTTTCTGCTTGGATCCTCCCTGCTGTTTCTTTCCAATAGCTTATCTGCCAGACAGAGAATTGCCTGAGTCCTGATTTCACAATAGTGTCCAAGACTGCCCAGACAAGGCTGTGTCTGAGCCTGGGATATTCCAGAGCAGTGGGATGGAATAATTTTCAGCTTTTTCTCCCAAACTCATCAGTACAGCCTCACAAATTCTAGCAGTGACTTGGGCAGATTTGCATTTTATTTCCAGAGTGTATTACAAAATGACCAAAACTAAAATAGTTGCAGTTAGTCATATATACAATAGAAAAAAGCTGCACTCTGGTCAAGAATCGACTGGCCAATTCTTGGCCATAGATGGTACCAGGGCAAAGGAGGAAAGTGGTCCTTCTTGCCTACCATCAGCTTAAAAAGGGGGTAGAGACTTCATATATAAAAAAAAAAATTTTATATGTTCTTCTCTCAGACAGTAGATGGTCATGGTCATAGCTGTAAAAACACAGAAACAGAGGAGTTTGCCCTTACAATAGTCACATAACACTGCAGTACCATTGACTTATGGAAAATCTTTTCAGGTATTATATCACACTATTTCTTATCCTACATAGCCAAGGAACTCAACTCAGCAACAATTTCCTCCATCTTTCATTGGAGCAGGAGAAGGATGGGATTTTTTAGTAGCAGTTGGTTTTTTTCCCTTGCTGAAGAATGAGAACTAATTGTAGGAGAAGCCCATGACCTATACAAAGAGTCACAAGTCTGAAATGAATGTACCCTTTGCATTGAAATATGATTACAATCAAATCCCTTCCATCTGGAAAACTTTGAATATTAATTGATTTTAGCTGCTTTAGCTGATCCACTGATGAAAACACAAAAATCAAAGAAAATGCTCCAGCAGCAGACAGTCCCAAAGATGTAATAAATAAACCCAATTTTCATGACAGACTACATATGTAATTAAAATAACGGGAGGTAAAATTAAAAGAGCTTTTGCTCAACCATGTAAAGATGATTCTATGTATGAAGGAACAGCTGAATGCAACTGCTATTCAGCCACTTCAAACAGGTTGTATGGGAAAGTCTGGTAAGAGCATTTTCTAGGTCTTTCTTTTATGGTGGCAAAATTTTAACCATGATTTGAGATTTGCATCCAAAGAAAAAGCATTTGGTCTTCTCTTTTGGAATACATAACTTTCATATCTACGTCACACTCTTAAGCTTTGTCCTATTATTGTCCGATGCCATCCATACAAAAATTATTTTGTGCCTCTTCTCTAAGGAATTCCAGCTGTAGACTGAAGAGAGAAATTTATAATGCAATGTCAAAAATTAATAAGGCATATAAGCTTCTGTACTAACATAAGCCATCAATGAAAATGGGATTAACATCCATAGTAAGCAGCTTTTAATCCAAGCCACCCAGCAGCTGTGTTTTAAGGAATACATTTATTTTGACAGTTTTGAAAAAACAGTTTCAGACTCATGGATTTGCTGTGATATCATTCCTGTCTAAGTATCTCTGGTACCCTGACATCATGAATAAAGTTAGAGGTTTTTTTGATTGTAGAGTTGTGGTCACTTTGAACATTACTCATACTAAATAATTTTCTTTTTAACATGACGTAGCTAGTTAGAAAAGCTTGGTATCTAATTGTATCAATGGCAGTAAAGAGCATATGTTGATTTCATACTAAATAATATACATGCCCATCCCCTGTAAGAAGATTTGTTTTCTCTATTGCAGAAGTATCCTGCCACCAAAAGTAAACGAGGTAAATCATGAATGAGATTCCATAGCAAGGTATAGGCTATACTGCATGTTTGTCTCCTACATTAAAATGAAACAATTGTTTTTATGCCAGCTGAAGATCTCCTTGGTAAAAAAAGGTAAGAAAGTATTTACAAATTTTATATTCTTGCATAAATATTGTGTTCAACGGCTGCGCATAGAAATCCACAATTATTTGGCTTCAGGTTTACATGATACTGTCATTCCATACCAAAATGCCTTAGTTGTAACATGAAGGTTTGTTTCTTTCCTGTCTGCAGCTTCCCCAGACACCACTACTTCCTGAAACAACTTCTGCTGCATAATTCCTAAATTTTTCAATGTCTGACATTGATCTGTACTTACTTCTGTGGTAGATATTCTTCTGTCACTAAAGACTGAGACTTTGCCCTTCAGTTTAAAAATCAAAAAATTTGTTCAGTGTTTCAAGTGCAAAATAGTACTGACATGAGTATTTTGGGCATCCACAGGATTTTGAATTGGTGACTCAAAAATTAAGCCTTTTTCTTTTCTTATGTAAAACAGAGATTTTCTCAAGCTCCCTTTTTTTCTAGCATGACCCTGGATATTTCTTAATATAATAAAAAACTCTTGCAGGAAAACACTGTTCAGAAGTTTAGTTAATGTTTTTACATAAAATACAAAATGAAGAAAGTTCCTTCAGCAAATCTGATTTGGTGCAACACAGTTTGGAGATTATGAAAGAACTTCCCTGCAAATTTGGCATATCATAAACAACAACAATTCATTGCAGTAATTTATTGTCAATATTAGCATGAATAAATTATTGCTCTACAATATGGCCTGAATGTTAATTTAATTAAGATGCTATTCTCTCACTATTTTACACTCTTTTAAAAGCTAATTAACTTATTCAAACAGTTCCTGCTAAGAATAGCTACAAATACTGGGACACATCTAAAGCTGGTTTCAATGAGAACAGGTCTCTTGAGGTGGACCAGCAAACAGAGCTACATAAAGTATTTCTCAAAATATCTGCAATAGAATAGGACCCTGGTATTTCAGTTATCTTACTGTTACCATTATGGTCAGATTGAGCTACAGACTATCTCACTATTACTGTGCTATGTAAGTATCAAGTCAGCAATGCTTTAATGTCAGTATATCTACAATCAAACATCACAGATCAGGAATTCTGAACACTTAGGAATTTAAACAACATTGGCCACAATCTGTTCAAAATTAGGTAATTAGAAAGGCACAGAGATTTAGTCTCAGCATTGTAATTCTTATGGTAAGCCATTTATATTAATTTTAATTAAGTCAGGATAGGAAAAGTTCCAGTTAAGATGGGTTATACAGTCTCTTTTCACTACTACACAAATGTCTGGGCACAGGGTGGACATCACGCTACAAAGCCCTAAGGAAAAGAGAGGCTAATAGAAGAGTTCAGCTTTCCAAAATCACATTTTTCTCTTATCTAAAGGTCCACAACAAGGTCTTTCTAGTGTCTTGAAGAGAGCTATAGGTTAATTATTCCCGTAGACTGGACAAATGCTTTATGCTGTGCATTGCCCCCCAATGACAAAGAGGTATGACACACATGGTAACTGCAAGTGCCTAGTAGGTGATTCCTTTGAACTAAAATGCCTTTTTCCTTTCAAGAAAAGTAAAAGAAAAAAAAAATACAGAAGGATGTGTAAGAAAAGCTATAAAAGGGTATCTAAGGTGGGATCTACACAACACTGAGACACCTAAAATTCTGATCCTGAATACATACGGTTTCTGCGTCATCAAAATATTAAAGTCACATTTGTTAGTTCTCCAGGATTATGTATGACATTCTCAATCATCCCTGACTGCTTTCACCAAAGTTTGAAATATGCTTAGGCACAAGAACAGCACTAGTGCAAATTTCTCCTCAGTGTTATGTTCTCAGAGACAGAGAAGGGTGAGGAAAAAAGAACTTATCATCTCTGACACTCAGCCTCTGGTACAAAAGAGTTATCTCTTCTGCTCAGGAGGGGTCTAAAACTGAACAGAGTGTGCTGAATGCAATTTATCAAATGCCAAGTGGAATGAGCATTAATATAATGGAGAATTTTATAAAATAAACCACTGAGAATACGGCATTTCAAGTTACAGCCACAAGGTAGCAGAATAACTTTAATTTGAGCTATTTATATGATGTAATGGATGACTGAACAGATAAGAAAAGCATATACTAAAAAAAAGAAACCACCACACATAGCTCTCTCCTCCCACCCTTAAAAAACAGCCCCCAGACATTTCTTAGTGACATAAATGGTAACATTCAGCTGTGCCTAGGAAGTTCAGTGATGGAACAATCTGGGTAATGTGTAACACAATCTCATTAAAAACAAAGATGTAAAATTTATATTTCATAACCCATGAACTACAGTTCTTTTTTGCTCTTTAAACTCTTAAGATGGAAACAAAGATTTTGGAGCTGAATATCATTATCAGACAATTCTGCTCCAGACTTCTATGCAATACTAGCTGTCTTACTGCCTATGTTTTTGTGATATATTGCAGAGTGAAAAATACTTCTATTTGACTTTTTTTATTCTGTTTTAGCTTGTACTTCACCTTATGTTACTTTTGCACTTCAAAGTCAGGTTTCCTCAAGGGTCTAAGCTCTGAGGCACATTAGATCTTAGGAATCACCTTCTATAAGTATTTAGAAACAGATTTTAGCTGCCATACAGAATACTTTAAAATCCTTCACTTTCATGGACAGAGGACAGTTCCACAACAGATCGCTTAAAATCGTAACATTTGATACAGGATTCTGAACTTATAACTTGTAAACTTGTTAAACACTTTTTTCCGTATTTTACTAATTTCTTGGAATCTTCACCAGTTCCCGTCATCTGGAAGTGAACAGGCAATTAGCTTCAGTCTGGTATCAATGTGCACGGAGTCACACAAAACCCTCACCTAGAGGAAGTAAGAATTGCTGAGATATTTTGCTGATTATTTCTTATCTGTAAATTCTGGACATAGCCAGATGGGCCCACCCAATCTGATTCTTGGATATCAGTATGAAATCTGATATTTTATATGTGTTATATATAGCCTAAAAATCCTTGCATAATATTTGGACAGGGTGGCAAGCAAAGACATGGGAAGCAGAAGGGCAAGAGAATGGAGTTACAAATCTCATGTGAGATCAGCCCAAAGAAAAATAATAGGGAATTACTTTGTAATTTATTAATTGCCTAATAAAAATTGAACCTGCTTGCAGATTTTCATGCAAGAAATCATTTTAAAAAATATTTGAGCCCTCTTTGTTTTCTGTATATCTAAACTCGCTCATGTCTCATGCCCGATTAAAAAAAAAAAAAAAAAAAAAAAAAAAACCCACCAAAAAAAAAAAAAAACAAAACACAAACAAAAAAAGGAAGAAAATTACATTTCTACTTTCTAAAGAATTACCTACATTTCAATGTGATTGACAAATGTTTTTATGGCTATAAACCTTATGCAGGAAAAGGAAGGCTTCTTTTCTTTAAAAAAAGGGGAAAAAAAATCTTTCATCTTTATATAGTTAAATTGTTGTTTCCTTATTTGATTCCCCTCGAACATGAATATGAGTTGCTTTTGATCCACTGCTTACATGGAAAAGCAGATTAAGCACTTTTGTCCAGGGCAGAGAGGGGAATATTCAAGGCTGAGGATTCCTTACTGGAAACTCCTGAGTCCTGATACGTGGTAAATGTCATTGATATGCTAGAAACCAGGAAAACGGTGGGATATTTTCACCTTTAATTACAGTAAACTGAAATGAATACTTGAACTTAAAATTAAATGTAGATAATTATCTAAACATTTTCATCCTATTCTGTGTTGCTAAGTCATTCCTGCACAGTGCTGTGCAAAAACTTCAGAAAAAGCTGCAAAGTTGTGTCATTTACTGTACTTTTGTTATCACTTCTTTACAGAAAATGAGATATTTAAGTTTTATCAAGGTTTGCCAAAAAAAAAAAAAATAGAAAAAAAAGAAAAACAACAAACCAAGAGAAAGTTAGAAACCCTTCTTTTATTGTCTGGTTGGCAGGGAAGAGAGGTGAAGTGGTGAAGTGTTACACTAAGTAGTCTAGGAAATGGGGAAATAACTTCTGATTAAATGCAGATGCTGAACTAAAAGTTGCTGCTAATTACACCCACTAGATCCTGCTTTAAAGAAGGGAAGAGTAAAGGCATGACCTCCATCCACTCACCATTTACTTTACTGCCACCTAATTCCCCATGCATAAATACTACAGTGAAATAACTTCAGTCTTCTACAAATGTTTCTACACATAAGCAGGGTATTATAAGGAAAAAATAGAATGTCTATTTGTAAGAAGTGCATAAATCACAAACAGAGGAATTAGAGTCATGAAGCAGCAGAACCCTGGTAGACATTAGAGATGAATAATTGAAAAAAGAATAAAAGGAATCCATTTAAACATGCAGAATGCAGAATAAGCATTAAAATAAAATATATTTTTCAAGATATCAATATAATATTAAGTGAATGGTTAAATATAAAGTTTTGTGCTATTATGGCCTGACTGTAAAAGAATGTCTCTTTGGTTTGTGATGACTAAAAGGCTTATCCAATATCAATGAAAACCAAATCAAGGTTCCCCTTAATTTCAAGGAGTTTGGACCAGGCTTCAGAAAATAGTCAGGTGCTGCATTATTTTTCTCTTGTAAGTTTTAAATATTAAGACTTGATTTTGTAATGTTTCAGCAAAACAAACCACAGCAAAAGATACAAGAGCTTTTCTAGAATTTGTTCTTGCATATACCAAATGAACAAGTACATGTTGCTCCTTTGAAATGCTCATAAATCGAAGAGTTCTCACCCCATAATGCAGGCACTGTTCATCACATCAAGGAAGAAAAATTGCTAAAGGGGTTATGGGATGCTATCAGAAAGGGATCCAAAATGATATATCACTGACCACATGTTTCATGTTTGGGAAACCTTCAGTGTGCTACACATGGAGTTCACTGGGTTGCATATTTGGAATCCAATCCCACAATTGAGTGGGCTGTTTGGTTGGACCCTTTTGCCTGCTCTGATTTTCACTGTAAGGCACTTAGGGGTTATTCATATCTATTTCATTCTAGGCTGAATAAATGTTTTCTTTTAGAAAAAGCACACATCATGACACCAAAATTCTCTAATGCTTTTGTTTTAAATGTCCTAGCGAAGACATCTGGTATTCAGAGAACTCTGATTACCTACTCTGGGTAACCGAAGCCACCACAAAGCAGCACATTCAAATTCCTATGCGAAAATCTGACTTCTAAGCACCTTCAGTTTAAGCTTTCATGCGAATTAAACTGTGGTTTACCGGGAGACAGACTGTGACACAATGAAGATCACCATTATTTCATGGACTATTACATCAGACGAAAATGAGGGACTATGCATATTTGTGGTGTAAATTTCTTTTTCAGGCAAGGAATATTTTATTTATTCATATTTTATAAATTTATATTTTTTTATATATAATGTATGGTAAATAAAAATTACTTACTATATTCAGTAAATATTAAACTTTGATTCCTAAAACATAAGAATATTCAGAAGCCATCGTGGATGACAGCAAACATCTGTCAAGTACAAGCCTGGTCTCTGTTAGGAGTCACAGGCAGATGTCTGAGTAAAAACAGGGCAAGGATATACCTCGTGTCTCCCTAAAACCTTCCAGCCTTCAAGTATTTTCAGCTCTTCATGAGCTATAAATGGTTTCTACACATATAATAATCTTCAATGAATTTGTATTCCATTAAATTTTCCATTTTCTTCTTCAATCCAAGTAGATTTTTACTATCTGTAACATCATTTGACAGGGAGTTGCGTTAATCAGTTAGTTATTGCATGAAGAACTACCTCTTTTACTTGTTTTGAAACTGATTCCAACTGGCTTTCACTTGATCATCTCTCCCTCCTTCCACCATCCCCCCTGTATCCTACAGCATTATCAAAAGTGAATTAATAATACATAACATAGCTGCAGCACAGTATCTTATTACACGTCAGCTGCTAAGGACAGATTGCTCTCATCTTTCAGAGGCAGAAAACAGGATAGCTAAACTTTATGCCAATGCAAATATGTGAGCATTATAACGATCTCTGAAATTGGCTGCTGCTTAATCTATGAGCATATACCAATTCATAAAGTCTATAATGAAGAAATTACACAACCCCTTTGTCAGGAAACCTTCCAACTCTTTGTCACTTATTTCAACAGAAATGCAAATGAAAATGCTAAGAACTTATTCTGCAAAAGCATAGGTTGTGTGAATTATTTTCTTACTCCTCCACCACAATCATTCCTAGGAACAGCATTATAGGAAACAGAAGCTTGAGAGACATGAAATGCAAAAATCTCCAAACCCAAATTGCAGAGCTTGATAGCTACTGCAAAAGTTGGATTCTGCAAACAGTAGGACACAGTAGGATCTATGACCATTTGGTTTGCTTCCCCATAATTTTGTGTCACTATTTGAATCAAGATTTTACAGTATTGTTATATAACAAATAAATTACCTGAGCCCATTTCAGCTATAATATGTGTTTAATATATAGTCTTCCTAATGTCTGGAAATATTCTCCATAGTTCTAAAGGCCAACAAATCCAGGAGATGTTTTTTCTTAAGAGAAGAAAACAGCATTAAGTATAAGTGGGAAAAGGATAGCATTATACTCAAGAACTGAACAGGGAGTAACAAAAAAGACTCACCCCAAGAGTGAAGAGTTCCTCCTTGTTTGACTGTACTAAAATTTCCCACCTATAACTGATAGAAATCAACTTTCATTAACATCTGCCAAAGTGCCATATTGAACAACAGCAAGATAGGATTTGAAGCTAACGTTATTTTGGGTTTGTCATATTTCACTTTGTTCAGTTTTGTCTCTGTTTTAATATATTTCGCTCAGTATCGGCTATTTAAACGAGCTTGCATTGTTCTAGTGCGTCTAGCTTAGAAATCTCTTAGTTTAATAGCATTTTTAACAACTGAAACTGCTTGATCTGGCAGTGCTAGAAAACTTAATTTAAAAAGCAACAAAGGTGAGTTACTCTGATAGAGTTATGAGGGTCTACCTTCTTACACACGGCCTGTTCCAACTCCTGTCTGGAGCCTATGGGAACCTTTCAAATTGCTTTAGCTGGAGATCGATAAATTTTTCTCTTGAGCAAATCATCAGTTTGGGAATCTGTGCCTAAATATGGAGATCATGATGAGAAGAATGTCTCTGAAACTGAAATCTGACCAAATTCTCCCACATATAGAAACATGCAATTCTCAATAGTCATTGGAAGACTTCATTTCTGAGACAGAATTATTATAATTCAAAAGCTTGTGTATGTCTAGTAATTGCTTCTGCTACTTTTTCATTAGCATGTAGTTACTTTCACAAAGAGATTTTTTTTCTTGACCTACCCCAAATCCACTAACGCTAATGAAACAAACACAGAAGTTCTCCCTAAAATTCACATTTAACTTTTTAGTTACTTCTGCATTACTAAATATTACTGTATTTTTCATGCTTATATATAATCCTTTCTGTTGTCTTGTGGAAGCATTTCATTTTGTTTGCTACCTTGATTTATTGCTATGCAATTTTGTAACTTGTTCCTGTGAAAATAATAAACACGAAGCCACTGCAACAGTTATAAGCATTTTTTACAATGCACCCATTTCTTTTATAAATGGAAGTCACCCCTCAATTTTTTAGCAGAAATGTTAATGTATCTATCTCCAGAAACTCTCAACTCCAATATAACTTCTAAATGTTCTCTGAAACACCATGGATCCTTAACCTAAACAATTTTCAATAAATCATCTCATTATTCATGTTTGCTTTCTGCATTTGTTTGTCTCCAGCATGCTGCTTTTTCACTTACTTTGCTTTTTTACTAACTGTAGCTGTTCCAACTTCCCTTGCAGAAAACTAATCTTAAGCAACCATGTGTCATCTCAGTGATACTAATTGTAATAAGTTTGTCTTTATCATGTGCCCTCTATTACTTCGCCCGAGATATTCTGTCTTCTTCAATAATGCCACAGATGCCACAGTTTTATTATCCCAAAATGTAACACAATTAGATTATTAACCTCTGCTTTAAGAGTACCCTACAGCTCCAAATAATCATATTATTCAAAAAAGAAGAGGCTAACTCAGCCTCAGGCCAATTTGTCACTTGGATAATGTTAATTGGGTCAACAAGGTTGTGTCCCAGCTATAACTGAGAGCAGAATTTGTCCCTGTGCAAATATACAAATTTATCTGGCTTTATATCCCTATGTTCTTTGTACTTGTAAACACTTTTTCATGTACAATTGACCATGCTAAAACTTCAGTTGACCTTTTCAGCTGCAAAATTCCGGGTAAGGGAGCAAAACTCTTTGAAGTATATCCTTCACAGCTGTTTCATCAAGAAAGCAAGGATAGGCACTACATGGTAGACCACAGGAACACTTCACAAACTGTATATACTTCTTGTGATGCTGTCAGCATTGTGCCACACAAAGTGCACCTTCCACACAATAAGCCTGCTGGATTCATTCCCACTTTTTGCCAGCCCTTTGTCACAAACTGACTGTTAAAAAGGTTTCATAAAAAAACCAAACCAAACAAAAAAAAAAAAAAAAAAAAAAAAACAAACAAAAACAAAAAAAAAACCACAAACCAAAAAAACCCCACCCAAAAAAACCCAAACAAAAACCAACCAAACAAAAAAATACATAAATAAAATTTAATAAAAAAAAACCCAGAAAACACAACAGCCAGGAGTATTCTACAAGAATCTTCTCTAAGCTACTGAAGGAAATAATAGGCATCCCTATGGGACTGTTCATTGCCTAATTATTCCTAAGTGTATCCAGGAAAAAGCAGCTGACCTTTCAATTAGCTCTTACTGGTCAGAAAAGAGAAATAAAAATTTAGATTCTCTGAAAAATATCTATTTAAACGTTGGCTGAGGCATGAAATAAAATTAAAAAAAAAAAAAGAACCAGAACAAACACACAACAAAAAGAAAACCGCAACAACAAACAAACTATAAAAACAAAGTTAAGAAAGAAATTGAGAGTAAAGGAGAAGCATCATTATGTTAGTGAATAAATGAATGCTGTATCTGTATATAAAAAGTATTACTCAGTGCCTGCTTTAGTTAGAATATTCCTGAACTACACGAATTTGGTGCCCAGATGGAGAAATCTGGCTGTCATGGTTTGAGCCCAGCTGGTAACTCGGAACCACGCAGCTGCTCACTCACTCCCCCCTTTTTTCCTCCCCCTGCTCCCGGAGGATTGGAGACGAGAATCAGAAGAATGTAACTCCCACGGGTTGAGATAAGAGCAGCCCAGTAACTAAGGTATAATACAAAACCACTGCTGTTACCACCAATAACAATGATGATACGGGAAATAACCTTGAACTCAGGACACTGGGTTATATGGATCATGCTCCCGACGCAGAGTATCAATGCTGTCATAACCATCCCTTTACATACTAAATTAAGATCCCTCACCTAAATGTTCAAACAAATCTCAAATAAATGTTTCAAAGGAGGGTGTTTGAATAACTGCATCTTAACATATGTGCCCACAAATTGGATAGTTCTGTAACTTGAAAAATAGCTCTCGTGTAGCACAGTTCCCACCTGTTCAGTGGGCTTTAGCTCTCACTGATACTTCACCATCTTTATATCTTTTAAATTTAGCTGCTGAACATGGTTTTCCAGATTACAATGCTATACAACATGATCAGTTTGCTTCTTTTATTTTCAATACCAAACTCAGTAATAATGGTTTAAATATTTGGGGTTTTCTCTTTTTCTTTGCAAACTCCTTTGACTGTTTTGTTAAAAAAAAAACAAACAAAAAAACAAAAAAACAAACAAAAAAACCCCACAGCTCTATTATTACTTTGTTTATGCTACTTTTTAATTGACTGCTAAAGTATTGCATGTTCAATTTATTTGATTTAATTTCCCAGGTTTTCTTTTGAACTACAGACATCTTAAACGTTTTCAAGTATTGATGCTTTTAATTGCCTAAGACTTGTTTCTATTTTCTGATTATTCTTAGTAGAATCATAGAATCCTAGAATGGTTAAGGTTGGAAAGGACCTTAAGATTATCTAGTTCCAACTCTCCCAGCATGGGCAAGGACACTTTCCACTAGACTATGTTGCCCAAGGCTCTGTCCAACCTGACCTTGAACACCGCCAGGGATGGAGCATTTACTACTTCTTTGGGCAACCTGTGCCATTGCCTCACCACCCTCACAGTAAAGAACTTTTTCCTTACATCTAACATGAATATTTCCTGTTTAAGTTTAAACCCATTACCCCTTGTCCTATCTCTACAGTTGCCAAAAAAATCAAAACTCCTCTTTCAGTTTCTTCCTAGATCTTTGTTTCACTACTTAATATAATTTTCTTTCCATCAACCATTTACTTACTTTAGTGAATTCTTCCTTCCTGTATTCACTCATTGTATATATATTACCACCTTGCATCCTCACTTTCTTTCCTGTTCATTAAAGACTACCTGCAGATTCCACCTGCCACTACGAAAACCAGAATTTTCATTTAGCTATTTCCCTCAAAATAATTCAAGCAACTCCTGTGATATCAAGTTAGCCATAAATCCTTGAAGTGCAGCTCTTTTAATGTTCTCATATTGATAGAGCCATTCACTTCATCAAAAAAAAAAAAAATTAAGAAAAATATTTACTGTGTTCTCCGTTAAGCATATAGTCATCAACAAAAGTATTTCTACCACATGCATTATTTCATTGTTGCTTGGTGCTGTTGCTGTTTACCAGGGCTCTTAAGAGCCCTACTGGAGTCCCAGGTCTATGTTATTTACAAACACAACAGAAAATTATGATCCTGGGTGAAAATTTCTTGCAGTCTACAAAAACCAACAGATGGAAAGAGCCAGATGAAGCAATACAGGCATCAAAGATACTGTCTTATCATTGTAAGCAACCATCTGCATGTCAGTAACACAACAATTGCAGAAGCTTTTGTAGGCATCATAGGGATAAAAAATAAGAAGGATTTGGCTGGAGATAGAGGCCTTCTTATATTCCAAACACAAATGGCAGGATTGGGAAAGCTCTAACAGGCTTGTTTGAAAAGTCAACAACAATAGCAGCTGAAATCCTGGGGCAACCAAAGGTAGAGAAAAGCACCACAACTACAAACATAAAATAACAGATAAATTGCTGTAAAACGTTGTTCGGGGATCAGCCTACCATTCTAACAGCAGAAATACAAATACCTATATTTCTATTTTTTCTTCTGGAGGATGTAAATGCTAGTTAAATAAAAAAGGTAATAATTAGATAGGCTATTGACAATTCATGTTTCAGATCAACACATTCAAAATTCACAGTCTCAAGGCATATACTACAACTTGAAGAACTCAGTTGTATATAAACTTAATGCATATATCAGAGGCAGAAACAACACTGGCAAATAACACTGGGTTTGGTTTATCGTATCCCAGTGCTGCATGTTATGAAAGGACAAGTCTTCACATTGCAGCCAGCCTTTTCTTCATTCACTTTCATTTCTTGCACACAGTGTTTGCGTGTTTCTCATGTCTACCCTTTCCAAGTATTTTTATGCTTCCTCTTTCTCCTTGAACTGCCTGCCACACTGCAGTATTTTTTATTTCATTCTAAACAAAGACATCCAATTTCACCCTGCTTGAGACACACTGTGGTGGGTTGACCCTGGATGCCAGATGCCCACCAAAGCCACTCCATCACTCCTCTCTAAAGCTGTATAGCGTAGAGAAAGTATAATGAAAGGCTCAAGGGTAAAGACGGGGAGACATCACTCATAATTACTGTCATGGCCAAACCAGACTCAACTTGGAAACTAGTTTAATTCATTACCAATCAAGTCAGAGAAGGATAATTCTTAGGGAAAAATATAATTAGGGAAATAAACCCTAAATTTTAAAAAACTTTTCCCCCACCCCTCCCTTCTTTCTGGGCACAACTTTCTCCCACTTTTCTCTACCTCTTCACCCCCAGCAGTGCAAGGGGACAGGGAGTGGGAGTTGTGGTCAGTTCATCACATGTTGTCTCTGCCGCTCCTTCCTCCTCAGGGGAGGACTCCTCGCTCTCTTCCGCTGCTCCAGAGTGGGGACCCTCCTGCAGGAAATAGTCCTCCGTGAACTTCTCCAACATGAGTCCTTCCCACAGACTGCAGTTCTTCATGAACTGTTCCAGTTTAGGTCCCTTCCATGGGGTGCAGTTTTTCAGGTACACACTGCTCCAGCGTCGGTCCCCTGCATGGTCACAAGTCCTGCCAACAAACCTGCTCCAGTGTGGGCTCCTGTCTCCACAGGGCCACAAGTCCTGTCAGGATCCTGCTCCAGCGCGGGCTTCCCATGGAGTCACAGCCTCCTTTGGGCATCCCGCTGCTCTGCTGTGGGGTTCTCCACATGCTGCAGGAGGATATCTGCTCCACCATGGACCTCCATTGGCTGCAGGAGACAGCCTGCCTCACCATGGTCTGCACCACAGGCTGCAGGGGAATCTCTGCTCTGGTAACTGGAGCACCTCTTCCCCTCCTTCACTGATCTTGGTGTTTCTCTCCCATACTCTCACTTCTGACTGCTGCTGCCAGTGTTGCACAGGGTTTTTTCCCTTTCTGAAATACGTTCTCCCAGAGGCATTACCATCATCGCTGATGGGCTCACCATTGGCCAGCAGTGGGTCCATCTTGTAGCCAGCTGACATTGGCTTTATTAGAGATGGGGGAAGCTGTAGCAGCTTCTCACAGAAGCTACCCCTGTAGCACACCCTTTATCAAAACTTTGCCATGCAAACCCAATACACACACCAAACCATGACTGGTTAGGAATACTATGAGTACTCTTCACGCTTGGGAAACTGAAGCATTCTCAGTGTAGAGGCATCATATGTACCTGAAATTCTAATGGGTCTTAGGAATATACAAACCTCTTGTACTCTAACGCAGAAGAGAAATTGTCTTTTAGTGAACCATAGTTCCACAGAGTTCAGTTCATTTGCTCAGTTTTCTGCCTGCAAACCTATGGTGTTCTTTTCATAGCAATTTTTTTGTTTCCCCTCCTCATGACCCCTGTATAGGCAGCTAGACAGCAGCTTGCTGTGTGTGCAGCTCATTGTCCAATGAACTGTATCATACGGTTTCTCAGACAAATGTCCTTTAGTGTTTGAACTGGCAACATTGTTCTGATATTCTAACAATAAGAAAAAATTTCCCTGATTATCTGTTTTGTTGTTATTTTGGGAGGGCCTTGATGTCGTTTAACCTTTAAAGTTTACAAGGGACTTCTTCCATAATAGGATTATGTATGTGATTACTCCTGAGGCTTTTCCCCAGGGATTATCTTTTGTGCAAGTTTGTCAGATACCTCCGTGTCTGAATGGTTTGCTCTGCAGTTGATTGCCTGGTCCCACTCTGATGTCAGACTGTAGCTGATATCCATGGGAATTTGCTATGTCCCTTTACTTGCCTCCTCATCATTTAGACTGAGAAGAACCCTCTATTAGAGTTTACAGAAACTTCCTTGCTCACTATGCTGCACTTCCGGTTTTCCTGTAAGAGGGGTGCTCAGACTCACTTCTCTCTGGTTTTAGTCAAACCATCTGTAACAACAGAAGAAAGTTGATTAAAAAGATGAGAGTGGGGAACGACTGCTGTTTGTTTAGTTTTCCGGCCTGTCTCAGAATTTCCTGCACAACATTAATCTTATGTTTCCAAGATGCAGAATACACAGAGCAGCATGATCATGTAAGTACAAACAGTTTTCCCACAAGATGTTCAGCTGGTATGTTCAAAAGGTCCAATCTGCATGCTTTCAACTTTTGCTGTGTTTGGTTGCAGCTGAAAGAATTCAGCACCTTCTAATTCTGGCATCTAAAATCTCAGCTGCAATAAAGAAAGTATTGAACAAAAATAATCTTGAACCTCGCACCAGCTGCTGTCAGGTCTTAGAAATACATATGAAGTGGTCATATGGCAGCTGCAAACTAGAACTTATTTGTCTGACCAGTAAGTGTAAAAGACTGATATCCCACAACCCCAAGCTGAAGCGGGTCCATTTCATTCATTCTGTTCCCAGCACCTTTATCTGAAGTCCAGCCATACCATCCACAAATGTAAATGGAGCTTCGAAATCTCTCTTTACTTCCTGTGGATCGGGACCTAAAATATAACCTACTATTAAGCCAATACTGGGAATGTCTTTTCTACCACTGTCCAGAGTTTGAAATCCACCCACCAAGTTTAGGTTCTTCACCTGGTCTCAGAGCTTTGTTTTCTTGTATATTTGCTACCTAAATATTAAGGTCTTTGGTATCATGCATAGAAGAACAAGAAAGAACATTTCTTTCATTTGCCCTCCCTTTTCCTTGAGATCATTTTATAGCCCAGACAGTGGAGCATTCTAGAGTAAGAAGTACTTTTCTTTTGAAGCTGATTTCATTTTTAAGACACTTTTTTTCCCTCTTTTTTTTATGACATGGCCTTATTAAAATTGACCCCTGCCCTTACTACAGTAGCTGATGCACTACCAAGAAGAAATGAGTTCTTCGGCTGCCATGACAAAAATCAATCTCAGTTTTTAAGCCACAGTCATTGTCCCAGTTCTGAAGATCAAAGAAAATGGCTAGACCAGATGCAGGTAAAATGGTGGTCATAAAGTCTATAGCAGAGTCTATGAAGAACAGTATTATGCCTTCATATTTTGAAGTAATTATTTTATACTGCCTGCAGAGTTATCTGAAGAATTGTTTTAGGGCACCATTTCTTGATGTATTACTACAATAAAACATTTGTTTAGTTTATGAAGTAATACCATTTGTTAGGTTTAGCAGTGTCACGCAATCTAAACACAGTGAACTCACAGCATTTCTTAATTTGCCAGGTGCAGTTTGGAAGGAATCTTCTCATGAAAATGAAAGCTGCTTTCATTAAAGTCCTGATTACTAAGATAGGCTGAAATTTTCCTTCAGCAACGTGAAGTATGTGGAGCACACTGACATCTCTACTGAGAAAATAGTTTAGCCAGTTGGAGGCATGTCCTCACTTGCAAAGGTCAGCCAATGTGAAGTGTAACAGCTATTATTTTGGGCTTTCAAAGACTGGGAAGTCTGTACACTGTTTTTTCCCTTCTCTCCCTAGAGAAAGGATAAATACCAAATGGGCTCAGCTGAGATCTGTAAACTTAACAGCTAGAGATGGGGAGTAAATGAGCTCAGATCAGTGGTCACCACAGATTTTTGCTTCAAGGCTAATTTAAGGGCACCTCTTCATGTGGGCCTGTTTTCCTTTCTCTTTTTCCCCTCAGGAATATTCAGCTATGGGATTGTTTGTGGCCTCTTGCCCTGCATTTAATATCATCTTTCTTTCCGAACTTTTTTATCAGAGAGGTAGCTTTAAATTCCTTTTATATCTCCATTGGAGCCTTGCTTGTAGAAGCTTTCTACCTATGATACTGAATTAACACATGTCCTATTCCAGCCAAGCCAGAGTCTGGCCCCAGTCTGGGTTGGTAGTTGTGACTGTTTTCAAGACGTTATGCACATCAGAACATAAGATGTGTCTTCTTAGATTCACACTGTACTTAATCCTAAAATATGTTGAGCCTTCAAGTGCTCCTGTCATTAGGCAAATCTTTAAGGGTATAGTAGAGGCTAGCACTTTAATTACCCCCTTGGTATTCAAGAAAAATGCTACAGTAAATGGTCCTGATTCATCATTTTGTCATGCCTTGATGCAGATATTCTCATAATGCTTGCACCAGTAGTTTATTCTGGAGACATTACTTTAGCTGTATTTTTGCTTGTAAACTCAGGTAAATGTGTGTAATGTTGAAGCAGGTCTACAGGCAGAGTGGAGAGGTTTTGTGCTCTCTCAATTCAGTAAGCAATCCAGATGCAGGTTTATTTTTGTGTCATTATTTAGAGACAACTTCCAACAAAATGAAGAAGAAATTAAGATTATGCTGTATAAACTACACCTGAAAGATCCAACAAAGTGCGCTGAAGAAAAAAATCAACTATTCTGTCTAGGTAAGCAAGGTATATTCAGTCTAAGAGAATGAACACATTAATGAGTTTAGGCTGCCGCCAATACCCCTCTTTAGCTGTGTCCAAAATGCTCCAAATGGGAGACTGACTTGCAGCACTGCTTTCTTTTGCTCAATAGCTTTGTTTTGTTCAATACCAATCTTCTCAAGGTCTGACCTTCAAGCTTGTCCCTTTGCCACTACTGAGATGGAGCTAAAGAAAACACATTTCAAGGAAGGTATTTCCAGAAGAGAAAGAAAATTCATGTTTCGGACTATACTGGAAAAGAAGTTACTGATTTAGTGGGTGAAAACTATGGTTTTCATTCCATTATTCCGCATTCTGCCTGTACAGCAATACCTGCTTGTGACATTTAACTGAAAAGTTCTCAAATGACAGGAAGATCACCATTGACTTGGTAGAATTACCAACATACTTAACATTAATTCTATCACTGCGGTGTCTGGGACCTTGATATCTTAGGTAGGGACCTTTGGGCAGGGACCTTGATACCTTAGGACTTCAAGACAAGCTTTCAACCAGAAGCCCACAATAATAGTGGTAACCAAAGTCTTAACTGCTACTTGCCTACGATATGGGGTTTCTACCCTATGTCACCACCAAGCTGGTATTTCATTCCATTTCTTTAGGTTTTGCCACATAGGCCACTTGGTGACTTTTATTTTCTATGACCTAGAAGCCATTGCACAAAAGATATTTATTCTGGGAGTGTCATCTTATGAAGGGAGCAGATGTTATTGATGATAGCACAGATAACTTCCAAAGGAGCAGGAAAGACAGCTGTGGTTTTCAAGTCCCTCACAACCATCCTAAAACTGTTTGACATGTTGAGGTAAATAGCATGCACTTTTCAAAGGTATAGAGACATATGCTGCAGCAGTGGGAAATTTCTCTCTGCTTAGTGCACAAGTAGTCATTATGAAGCTAAATACTCGTAACAGTTTCATAAAACAATTACATTGAGTATTGTTACCAAATTACTTCAAGCATTGCAAAGAAGAATGAAAAAAACCTTCCTAAATGCAAGCTAAATCACTTTTTATGCAAAAAGCACCTTCAGGAAGAACTCAATTTATATTCATATGTATTTTTTACCTGCCACTCTTTCAGCTTGATGGATGTCAAAATATCACATTTTTAGTAGACTTACAATTGCTGGAGAATTTAAATACACCCTGTGATTATATGCTGCAGAGCCAGCAGCTGAAATGCCAAATGGCCATTGCAATGCTCCTGGAAACACTATTCTTCCTTTATGGCAAAAATTCGGGTGCTTGTCTTCAGCTGCAATTAGCATTTGATGTTCAGAATGGGTTTTGGTTTCTCTCCCTCGCCCCTTCTTTCGCTTCATTTTTAGACCTATTGATTTAGTCAGAACACTGCATAAGTTATCATTTCAGCCAGGTCAGAAAGCAGGTGTCCTAATCTCTTTTCTGTTAAGAAAGGGCATGGTAAACTTTCCAAACTCATAACCTTCTAAAGATATTTAGGAAGTACTGACAATGTATGAATAAGAAAGAGTGAAATTCATATTTAATTGAGTAGCAGGGCACTATTATAATTACTGATAATGGAGTGTCTAAAGTGTTGCAGAATCTTTTAGCCCAGATTAAGCATATATTATAGATAAAAATTATAGATATAGTAAAAGTGACAACTGTTTTCTACTTACAACTTCTGAAAATTATTACACAGAAAATGTACAGAAAAAACAAACAAACAATTTTTTGGTTTCTCATAAGTAAACAGAGAACCAGTAGATGGCAAAAAAACCATCTGTATTATCTGTAGCTTTGACTGTGGAGATATTACATGGACCCTGATATCTGAAAAAATAAACAATCTTAATTCAATTTTTTAAATCAACTCTTTGGAGATATACTAATTACCTGCTGGTCTAGGACTGACATGCCGCTTCAGGGTGACCAATAATGTCAGCTGCAGTTCTGCTGCACAAGACTACAGTGCATCGTACTACAGTGCATTGCTGCATTGTACTATAGTGATACATATAACAAGCTATACCATGTACATGGATTTTAGAGGTGTTCAGTTACAATTTAGGTAGGCGCTAACTCTAGAAGTTCCACTCAAAATCTTGTACATCTTCTTGGAAGTTTTGTATCACACATCAACATACTCAAACTTTAACAAAATCGGTTATGTATCTATTTGTTTGTAAGCCACTTAAAGCACTTTAGCTAGATGACACTTGGCTGTAATCAGGAAAGAACATGTCTAATCAGAAACTCAGCACAGTGTTTTATTGTTCAGTGGTCTGACAGCACAGTTTAGAATATTTTACTGCTCCTGAGAGTATCTGTACTTGTTAACTAATGATTTCCTAAGTCTAAGCAAAACACCGTAAACTTCATACCATCTTGATTTCTTCATCACTGCAATTCTCAGTTTATTTTTAATGGCTCCAATTTTGGAAAAGCTGAAGTATGAAACCAGTGCTTTATAGAGAGTAAGTGCTTGAAATACAGCTGTCAGAGGTAAATGAGTTTTAAGTTGTGATCAGACCTAAACAGTCAAGAAGATGAGGACAGATTTAACCATCAATCTTCTGTAGGTTTCATGTATCCTACTCTGAACCAGTTGGTTTTGGTTAGAGATCAGACAACGAGATGGATTCAGTGGAGCACTAGTCTGATTTAGCGTGGTGGTTCCTACATCCATTTTCCTGGTTTATTGAAAGGCTGAGAATAAAAAGTGTGATAGTTCCTGGGGATCTGTATAAAAGCAAACGCAATGATGTATGACATGACAAATCAGGGCCTCCTCTAACATCTCAAAAATAATTGCATTATTGTCATTTTTCTTGCCAAATGGGATTCCTGTGCAGAATACAAGAGATCAGACAGAATCCAAGAAATATTAGGGCATTTTTAAAGAAATTAAGAAATACTTTAAAAAAAGAAAAAAGAAGCAACACGGTAATAGTAATGGTCTAGCATTGGCATTGGATCAGTAAGAGATTTTTTGTTACATTTTAAAACCTTCATCCAAAAAAAAAAAATCCCTGTTGAAACTGATATCAGTATGAATAAGAACTACTGCAAGGTCACTAGTGATAGTTCCACTATATTTAGTCTTTTAGATATACACTTTGTATCAGTATGAAGCCTAGATATAGTCAATAGTTTCCAAGAGTATTTCTATTCATTTATTATTTCTATTTATTTATTTTACTCCCTGTTCAAAGTTGCAAGTGTCTAGACAATCACATAAAGTTTTGTTTTGCTTGACCTGGCCTTTAAACCTACAACTCAGAAAGTTTCTTGCAATAGGTAAAGAGGAAGCACAAACTATTGTAACTGCAGGCAGCTTCTCTGATGCAAAGTGTGAAAGTTAAGATTAAGCATACTTCTAAACATTTTTCTGCTGTAGATTGTAGAGGAACTGACATGGAAAGAACTAACAAGCTGGCTATTTACAGTATAGCTCTCCATCTTCGTGTTACGCTTTAATGTACACTTTCTCAAGCAGATATACTTTGACGTGGCTACAGTGAAGAAAATGTCAAAAAATCCCATGAATATCCAGCTATTTTAATAAGATTTAGAACAGTTACCAAGACCTTAGGAGTGATGACAGACCATTGCTTAAAACAAACACACATCATCCCAGACAAACTTTAGATGTGTTGCTTTGATTGAGCATTGTGACGCCTGCTAGCACAGTGCAATTAATTGACCTTTTCACATGAAGATTTTTTTTTTAATTCAGATTGAATATTATTTCCTGCCAACACAGACTTCTGTGAATCTCACTGTTACCATAACATCAGTCAGATTCTAGGAAATACTATTATTCAATAATACTAAAGACAGACAAAATGACTCAGTTTCTGTGGATTCGGGTTATAGCTGAGTCTGTCTCTGAAACAGGACAAATTTACATGGACTAAAAACATAAAACCAATATGTTTTCATTAAATATAGGCAAAATATTAATTCAAGTAACTTGATCAGCCTTGATTGTTTTCTTCCTCCTCAAATGGAAATGTCTGGTAGGATGATGTTTTTTGTTAGCTGACACTTCTATTCCTCTTCATGCTGAAGTTTATTCATAGCTCGTTATAAGTAACTAGCGTAATCCTAAACTTCCATAGGGTGCATTACCTCCCTTATAGCACTATATTTCTCTGTCCTTCCTTTCCTTGCCATTTTTTAAAATAGAAGTGAATAGTCTTTGGATCCATCATGGTGAAAAATTCAGCATTTGCATCCATCTGTTGACCTCTTCAAAGCCCAGATAATACTGAACAACTGTGCCCACATACACTTGAATAATGTAATACGTAATGCATTTCGAAAGATAATGGAGGACATTAAATATCTTTGGTTGCCTATTCTGGCTGGGGTGCAAAGCTGATCATGTGTGGCAAATCTAATCATACTTACTTTGGAGTGGTTAGCAGACCATGAATAAATGTTAGCAGCAGTCCTGACCTTTTCATGTTAAAATAAAAATTCTCAATAAACCATTTAAAATAACACTAGCAGCTCAGCAATAAGATATTGCATTTTGAAGTTCATGTGTACACAGCTATTGTAGGTTTATCATAGTTGAAAATAACAATGTAAGAATAGCATGATAAGAAGTTTTGGAAATTACCTAGGCTAGGATTTTATGTCAGTGTTTTAACACTATTCTTGATTCTAAAATCTGTGGTAACATGCCCTACTTCTCAGTTAGCAAAGTATTACAGGTGGAGGAATATATGAAGGACTGATCTCACTCATCACAGAAATGCAGCAAACTCTCTGCTTTTAGCATCTTTTTAACGACACAGAGGAACATGGTACTATATTGCTTCTTTCAGTTTTTTTCATCTGTTCATCTTTCATAAATGGAAAAGGTTTGCTTTATCCACTGTCAGTATATAATCTCATCTATCATTAATATCCAAGCAAGATCTAATTTTTCCATCACTCATTTACTTTTTAGGTTAGGGAGACAGCAGAAATAAGGAGATGCTGCTGGAGTGTTTTCATATATCTTAAAATATTTTACTCGATACTCTAGATCTGTGTAATTTTTACAATGTTTCATACAGCCTTTTAGTTTTAAAACACCTATTCCACCTGTGCTTCATTATCTCACTTTCTATTCTTTTATCTTGTTCCTATGCTAGTTTAAATGAAGCCTTTACTATTCCTTTCCTTATCTATCAATCTATTTGATAGTTTAATATTTTATAACTTTACCAACTACAAATAAAAAATGGCTGATTTTAGTACTGGTATATATCTTCAAGACAGAGATTTTGTATCTCAAAAAAGAATATTTCTCTATTAAGGACAATATTTGTACATGCCCTCAAAAGGCTTAACTGTCCAGCTGAGGAATAGTTTCACCATTATATTTCTTCCTCTTTTCCCATTCACTCCAGGGTGCAAATGATTGTCTTCTAAAGAAATTCCATTAGTGTTCCGGTATCTGTATTAGTACCACAGTAAGCCAATGTTCAGCTTGCCACAGCACATACCAGAGCCTCAAGGGCTTTCTGACGGCCACTATTCTTCCACATCAGGAAGACTTCTCAACTTCTACATTAAAAGAGGCTCTGCAGTTACTTTATGTAGTCATGTCAGGGACTGGAAATCTGATCCAAAAGAGACTGCTTCTTAAGAAAGGTATTTTGAAGAATAGCTAGGGTATTGACTTCTATTCTTTGGAATGATTCTAGCTGTGAACCTTGAAGTCATGGAGTTAAAACATTAAGCTAAGGCGTCTTTACTGATTCAGAGAAATATATATGTTCCATTGAACACTAAAACAAATTCTATTTTTTAGATTTGAGGTATGGCCATAGCTGTTTTAACTCCTTACAGAATTCCCTTGTCTTGTGCTTTCCAGTTAATGGAAGCCAGGAAGCACTTGTAAAAAATGTAGCATTTCCTGCAGTCTGTGAACTGCTACTGAATCCAAGCTTTACATTGCAGTATACTGCTATTCAAACTATAGTAATAGTCTACTTGAACAAAGCCAGTCTCCTGCTCAACAGTGCAGTATTTTTGTACAAGTAGGTGGGTGGGGTCCAAGAAGTTCTGGAGGTGGGAGGGAGCCTGGGAAATGTCAGTGCGAATTTTAGCTGGTTGGAATAGTTCAGTGGAGGTCAGGACAAAGAAAAGGGCTGGGAAAGCTAGGTGCTCAAGACACCGACAGGGGAGAGTAGGATTTCAGAATGTCTCCTAGAAGGATAAGGAAAAGCAGAAAAAAGTGAATTGAAGTTTCAGAGAAAAAAGGTGGGCTTTGTTAGCGGTTTCAGAGCATACTGCAGCTATTTTCCATTGTTCAGCATTACTCACCAGTGCTTCAGCCGTCCTTTAGAGGGACAAAAGGTGTGAAATAGGTAAAACATTACTAAAAAAATAATGTACTAAACTAATATTGGTGTTTACAACATTTCCTGATTGTTTTCCTAACAGATTTGTAGCTCATACTTGCATTGAATATTATCTAGTAAATAAGCATAGAAACTCCTAGTTTTTTTAATTAAAAAAGAAGCTGTATGTGAAAACAAAGACAACTAATCACTGCAAAACATCTTTGTTTATAAAAACCAACTCTCCTGCTAGCAACCAAAACAAGAGTTAGTACAACTCACCAGGTACTCACAACTACGTTATATTCCACTCCTAAGTTACTCTTACACCCAAAAGGCAGCTTGGGAGGTGGGGGAGAGGAAAAGGACACATTCTCTATATGTCAGCAATCTTGGTCTCAGGCCTACGATATTGTTTCTCCTAGCAGCCTGGCACACGTGCCTTCACGGAACAGGGACTCCACAGCCGTCTGTCAGTTCTTGCCTCCCCAGTCAATTGAATCATGCCCTTCCTCATAAAGTTCACTGTGCTACCTCTTTGCATTTACAATGTAGTGAGCAGGGGCAGGAGATAAGTATAGAACAAACTTTGTCTAGGATTTTAAAACAAAAGTGTATTTATACATCATTTATATTAAATTCAGATTTTAAAAATCTCACAGTGACCTATTTCTCTGTATTTTTTCACTCCATACTAAAAAGAAATTAGGAAACAAACACGCAAACAAAATCAAAACAAAATAAACAAAAAAAACCCAAACCAAAACAAACAGAGAAACAAACAAACAAACAAAAAAAAGCAAACAAAAAAGCCCTTCCAAACCAAAACAGTTGAGTGATATGAGGCAGGTAGGATGTGACCATGCCCATGGCATCTCCCCAGAACTCTGTTGGGTCCCTCCTCTTTCTCTCTCTCTCCCGGCGCCTTCCCACCCTACCCTTTCCCTCCCCAGTTTCTCATTCCTCATCTCTCCATCTGTCAAACAGGAACTTCTGCACATTTACATCATATAACATCCCCACCTCTTCCTGACCTAAGTATGTCCTATGGATCACAGTCATTGCTGATCCAAACAGTCTCTGGTTCAGAAAGCCTTACATCAGCCCTTTTTGCCTGACTTGGGGATTTTCCATGCTGTAAAACTGCAAAATTATCTTTGGAGAGAAACATGGTTGGCCTAGTTCACCAAATTTGTAGCCGTCTGTTGTCCCAAGGCATTTCCTTTAGGTTACACAATTATAAGGCTTAATGATTGTTTTTTGTAGGCACATATTATAGCCTTGTCATTTCATAGTACATTTAGGCATTGAGGCACTTCTTACTATCTTTGTGTCTTAACATCAAACAGAAATTTGTGACAGAGTTGTTGAACTGTAACAGGTTACTTTAGACTGAAGGACAAAGGTTGGAATCACTTTTCATCTCTGAGTTGCAGGAGGGACGAGGGCACAGACAGCCTTTCTAACAGCCCTACGAAGAAGTATGGTGAAAATTCTGCAACATAGGCTCTACTCAGAGGAATAGACCTGCACTTCCACCACTAGTGGTACAATGGCTGTCCTCAGGCTTAGTACCTGCACGGTTCCTCATGTGAGACAAAACACTCTCTCCTTTATACAGAGTGGTATTTCCTTGGCAAAAAAAAGAAATAGACTAGCTTTATATTTTTATTTTCTGTTAGAACTAGCTAAACTAGAAACAGCCTGGCTGTCCTTCAGCTCCTGATCTGTTTCCTTGGGAGCTAATTCCTAGATTTATGATTTCTTCTCATTAGAATGGCCCTCTTTTTTATCAGCACTATCTAGGGCTGTGTAGCCAGGTCTGAAAAGTTTTACAATTCTATGAGAAGGGGGTTAGGAAGACAGGAATTACTACTTTATTTCAAGATACTGCACAGCCTTGGGAAGTAAATATAGATGGTATATTTCATATTTCTTGATTTAATACATGTCTTCACTAAGATGATGCTGCCTGCCCTTGCAGTGAATTTCAGAAACATTTTTAATTACAGCTTCCATCATTCCAGCTGCTGCTGTGTTATATCTGCCAGTGTCTTGCCAGAAATAAAATTGAATGTTAAAACAGCAAACAGCATTACCAATGAAACAAATCACTCTCAAAAACGCCCTAGTAAGTATATTACTCTCAGAATAAACAAAGAGGAATCAGCATCCTTCATTACAAAGCTGTCACATACAGAGAACTCCAGCAAGCTTGCTTTCTGTATTTTTCTTCCAGCAACCAATTTTTAAACACAGAGTTTCATGCAGTTTTGTGATATGTATCCCTCAGTTAGCTCATGGTGAACCTGGCTTTGGCAACACTTAGAGAATTGTTGTATCAGTTCTGTCCATTAGTAGATCACATGTCTATACAAATTTGGTCAGAATTGCACAGCTAGCAAAATCAACCAGTCCTGTCTCTTGGAGGAGTCATCATCTTCCCTGCCACTCAGACTGCTCCTTGTTCACAGTGCCTACAGCAAGAAGTAGAGCTGAAGGTTCAGGATTGAAGACATCCCAAATGAAATAGCTGCTTCCATTATCTCCTTCCTCACTCTCTAGGTTCTCTGTATATCTGCATTCTTGGTGGAATTGGAGCAGTTTTTTATAGTGGAAGGCTTACTCTTACTCCATGTCTGCAAGCTACTCCAGGTCTGTCTGTGTCTGACAAAGGCTTCACTCATAGAGAATTCTGCTTTGTGTCAGCCAGGAACATCTGTGCTTCCATTTGCTCCCTCTAACTTGCTACTGTGTGACCTGCATAGTATAGCAGAGGTGAAGAGGGAGCTCCAGAAAGCATAATGCAAGAAAATGACTGACAAAGTTCAGCTGCCAAGGAACACAGACTGGAAGTGCACTCCCATCAAAAAAGTTTTGTACAAAAAAATAAAAGAATGTAGTATTTTGCCATATCAGTGCCAGAAAAATCTTTTCAGATCTATACAAGAATGAAAACTGAAGACAATATTGCAAAATTTTCATATAAAATCAGGAAATTCATATAATCACAGAATGGTTTTGGTTGGAAGGGACCCTAAAGCCCATCCAGTTCCAACCCCCCCTGCAATGGGCAGGGACACCTCCCGCTAGACCAGGTTGCTCAAAGCCCCATCCAACTTGGTCTTGAGCACTGCCAGGGATGGGGCAGCCACAGCTTCTTTGGGCAACCTGTGCCAGTGTCTCACCGCCTCCACAGTAAAGAATTTCTTCCTAACATCTAAACTATATCTACCCTCTTCGGTTTAAAACCATTACCTTTTGTTCTATTCCTTTCGTTCCAGTTCAGATCCCCTGCTTAGTTGCTTGAAAACCTCTCAGACTCCTACAGTACACCATTCTAGGGCAGTGCAGTTTCTAACCACCCATGGATTAAATTATAGCTGCAGGCAAAGCCTTTTTCTGTTGCCTCATCTTTAGTTTATTTGCCCAGCTAGAAACTGACAGTAAATAAGAACTCTGTTTTTATTTTGGAAATCACTGCAGCTCTCCTCCTGGAAGACAAACAATGAAATGCCTTTTTGCATCCCTGAATGTTGAAGCACCTGGGAAAAGGTGTGAAATGTTTTTATCCTGAATGCTCAAATGTGAAGTTATTCACACAGTGCTTTTTTAACAGTTAACAGCATGTATTGTATCATTTCAAGAACTTACCACAGTGTTTATTTTGGATGGAGGTTCACTCTCATTGCCTTAAAATCATGTTAGTTTATTCAAGGTCTGGCATTGTTTAGCAACTTTCACTTCCAATTTAATTAACTTGAACAAAAAGAAGCACACCCAAACTCATGAACAATTTCCAAGAAAACATCCGTCAAATTTTGATACTGAAAAAATGATTTGATGAGTAAAAAAAAGAAGTACTCCAAAGCTAGGGAACTAGAGGAGGAGGAAACAATGCCCATACATATCAAATCATGATCTAGCTGGTACTAATGGATATCTTCCTAATAATAAAAATGGTAATACTTACATACTATATACAGACATAGAAAGATAACAGAAGGTAGGCTTCACTTCCCTTAGCTTTAACCATTTCAATACAATACTCTTTACCCAAAACAGCAGGTAGGCTCCTTCTAGAGTTGATGGAGAAAAGAAGGTACAGGAGAGCTACTGTAGCTGCTGAGAAAAGTAGAACTAGATATGGCTAGGGGTGCACTTCATTTCACTGACTGTAAAATGAGCATTGACAAATGGTTTAGATGAGACAGATGTATTTTAAATGCAAAAGATATATCTTACCACAAAATGCAGTGGCATGAGTTCTTAAAGAATCCTCTCCAATACCAAATTTCAGAGTCATGGCTGTTTAGAAATGTAAGAGAAATGAAGATGCAAAAATCCTGTATCTAATATGCATTGTATTGGCATTAGATTTCATCCAAGGGTGAATGTAATTTATTTGTGCCTGACTTTCAGAATTAATGCCCCTTTTCCAGCCTTCAAAGGATCATATTTTTATTTCATTTGCTTGCATGTGAGAATTCTGATTTTTGTCATATAATTTTATCATGTCAGATGAAAATCAACCTAGATGAAACTTTATAAAATTTGTGCACATTTTAAAGATAATTTATTCTTTAAAGGTAAAGAATTACTTAACTGTTCAATAGAATGAGGGCTTTTAAAAGCTAAACTTTCATTTTGGGGAAATAAGATTAAAAAGTGTTGTCGGAGTCAGTAAAAAACAGAGCCAGGGAAATTTCATTAAACTGATTTTATCTCTTAAATGAGAGAACTAGTTTTCACATTCCAAGCAGTATGAAAAGATTAAACTATCCACTATATGAGGAGCATGAGATGTAAATGCAATAGTTCAGTGGTCAAAAAATCAAATTCCGCCAAACTTCAAGGCACTCTCTGCCTTTACACATTCTTTTTAATCTACCTACCTTTCATGTAAAACTCCTCAGTGGTTTTTATTAAAACAAAAAAGACTAAACTTTGACCCTCCATTTGTCTAAGATAACTAAAATCCTTGTAAGTGTTAGACTTGGGATAAAGAACTGTAGTTTCAGAGATATTATACAATGCACTACCAGGAAAAGGCGTGGATAGCTCGCATACGAAATTTCCTGAAAACTATGTTTACAAGGAATTTGCTTTGTTAAACAGCTTTTAAATCCATTCCACTTCCTACTCAACACTGTTCTTTTGGGAAGATACATCTGCCAATATTTTTGCTTCCTATGGCAAAATATTGTATACGGTTTTCCCTCAGGTAGTTCTGTTCTAGGTAGAATGTAAGCTGATATGAAAATCTGCATTGCCTTTCATAGGTGGGAAAACAAAATCCACTAATTATTATAGCATCTGCTTTTATACTGACCTCTGTAACAGGAAATAGCACAAATGACCCAATAAGGCTGATGATAAAAAATATAAATAACATCTTGCTTTCTTGCTATTGTGCTGGCTTTTCTGCAGCTCTGAATGGCTTGTGTCACAATATAACTTACATAGTCTCACTGCAGAAAGACGCTGGAGGAAATATGTGAGTTTATGTGCAAGTTGCTGAAAAAAGAAGCTGTTAAGCTGGACCTGAAAATTAGCTTCACAAAACTACTTCATCAGCCTGTTTTGATAAGCAAATGGCACACAAATATTTTTAGAAATATGATACAATTCTTCACACTATATGTTACTATGTGACTCTTAACAAAAAATACATATTACAGTTATGCTTCTAATTATAGATGTTGTGCTTCAATAGTAAAAAAGTACTTTGAATTCAAATTGCGTAACTGTTGAAAAAACTTATACTATAATCACACTATTGAAGTTATCCTATTCTTTTAATTCTAGATTCTCTCTTGCATTTTTTTACTTCATATTGTTTCACTCTCTATTTCACAGTGAAAAGCACCTCATCAACAGACAAAACCAGAAAAAAAATCATATATCATATGTCAATTAATGACTGTTATTTCAAAACAATATCTTTAATTGAGCATTCAAAGTATCTGATTTTTCTTCAATATCATAGGTTTAAAGAACAGGATGTCAATATTTCTTTAAAATTTTACAACGTATTCTCATTTTCCAAAACAGTGACTGGAAAGTCACAACACCTTTTTTCATCAGTCTACCAAACTATTTTGTAACTTTGAACAGATAGCTGTGCCCAGTCAATTCCCAGATGTTGCCATGGAATTCCAGTAGATTTACCACTAAGTTCAGCCATTTAATTTGGTTTCTTGTCAATGGAAGAAAATTCTTTGACTTTCAATATCTAACTGAAAGTTGATTTAAGCCCAAAAGGGTTTACTAGTTTTGACCTAAACTCTTAAATACAAATGAGGTTTATTATTTTTAATCTTAAAAAAAAAAAAAAAAAAAAAAAAAAAAATCTGTTAATAACATAGTGAAAAATAGCTTTTTTTTTTTTTTTATGAGTTTGTCTTGTAAATCTGTTCCCTTATTGTGACTACCTCAACTTCTCCTTCCTTCCCTTTGCCCACATCTCCTAACACCTTTTTCCATGCATGAGACAACAGCAAACTTTCCAGCATGATAATCAGCTATGTGGTATAATACATACTGCTTGATTGAGGCTCTACCATCATCCTACAGTGGAACTGGTGGAAAAGATGAGGCTCTAATTTACCCCTACTCGTGTGACTAATGCCCACACTTTCCCAGACTTATGAGACCATATTCAGTCCTCTGCTTCTCCCTCAAATGGAATCAGCTGAAACTGACTGCTAGGTTCAAAGATTACTTGGGAAAATGGCACGTATGCAATTGAACTGACAGTATAATTGCGCAATCTTCAACTCTAGAAGGGTGTTTAAAACCAGCAAATTAAAAGCTGAGAAAAGAATACGTTTGTCGTCTTTTGAAAACATCATTTTCTTGACCAAATGGGGTTGCCACAGTTACTAAAAATTATTCTCTTGCATTTTAGCAGGGCCCTTGTAAGGAAAAAGAAGTGAAAATTAAGAAAATCTCCTTTGAATGATACAACAAAAGATTAGTTACTACGACCATGAATTCTGTCTGCCACGTATTCCATCTAGCAATACAGACCAAATAAACATGTAAGAGAAGCTGAAAGGAAAATCTATCTGATGGATTTCCAATGCCTTCCTTTTCCATATCACAACACCCTTTATTCCTCTTCATTATTAATTCCCTTTTTTTGTGTTTGTTGTTTTTTTACTTTCTCTCTTTCTCTTACAGGAGAGCTCACTGTAAAACATTTAAACTTTTGGCCAATACCCATGTATTCCAAACAATGAACACTGATGCTATCAACCAGCACAAAGATTTGCAAAAACAGTATTTTTTGTAATCTATCTTGAAGCAAGTGGATTTTTTTTTTTTCCTCTTTCCTTAATTATGGTGACAATTCTTCCTTTGTCACCAAAATATGCAGAAAAGATTGGTAACTACGATAAATACACATTGAGCACACTTTAAACTTCTCTCTCTGAGTATGCCCACTGGCATTCTTTGAATAAATCATGTCAGAAGTGGTTTCTCTCTCTTTTCACAATTCTTTAACAAGGAAATCTCCATGTATTTATTGCGTGGGCCACAATGTAATAGAAAGATTTTTCTCCCTAGCAATGAACACATAAGGAACATTTGGCAGTTACATCAATTGTGTAGGTGGAATATTAGAAGCAGAAAACCAGTCTTTGTAATCCTAGCTATCTTCCATATAGTGTGTATGCCCCTTTCAGAACACATGTTGACATCCTCTCCTTAATGAAGGCATCAAATTTTTTGTCATTAATTTTTCTAAATTTATGCTTTCATTCCCAGAATAGATTCACCTATTTAGTCTATATGTCTACAGTGCATTCTACATCTCAGCTATCCACCACAGAGCCTTACAGATAATAAAGAGAAAAAGGGTGTTTCAGATCACAGGCTACCTAATCTTTTTTAGACCTCTTAGAATATTACCTCTTTCACACACTGTGAAGGCCTGTTTCTCTTCACTGATTATAAGAAAAGCTAAAATTGCTAGTTCAGGTAAAGATATCTCCATCTACTCAGCTAAATGTTACTCATAGGGCTTAGTTCAGCTGTAGGTAAAGATAGCCAGTACTAGTAAGTTCTTCGTGAACTACAAGTAGCATCTATCAGTGTAAAGTGTATACTTCTTTGTAACTGTATTTCCCTTCTGTAGGCAAAATGGTCACAGTTTTCCTCTTCTCACATTATTTTAACTGTCAATCCTAAGTAAACTTTGTCATTCAAACAAACCAATAAAAAGAAAAAATAAAAGGAATTCTAGATCACAGCCAATAAGAAAGATCCTTTCTGTTGGATGCCATGACTATGTCAATGTTCATATTCTGTTTTTTAGGAACTCATTTTGAGAGACCATAACAGGAGAAATTGTCAGAATTATTCACTGTCTGTTACATTCATGTCTGCTAATCTATTTCCTCTGCTGCTTTAACAGGATTCTTTTACATGTGGAACTGATAAACATTAACTCAGGTTAAGTTATTGCTAACAATTGTGGTTTGTTTTATGTTTTATACTGAGAAGTTGATAGAAAACAGTTTAACTGGAAACTAGGTTGAGTTCATGATAAACACAGGGCTAATGATGGTGTTATTTACAGCTTAACTCTTCCTGCTATGTAAGATTATACTGCTTTGTCCTTTTTTCTTCTCAATAATCCTTATATTTTGAAGATATTCTGAAACTTATCCTTTAAACCCTTCTCAGCCTTCCTCTTGAAATCCCCAGGACTTACTCCAACCCAATCAACTGACATTTGTAGTCCAAAATACAGCGACCATACACTACATCTGTAAATTCTGATTTTGCATCATACCTTCTAAAACCAGTCAAATACAGTCATAACTCAGTTGTTAATAATAGCATGAAACATGATGAGGTAACTTATGGACTGATTGTAACATTTTCATGCAAAAAGTTTCAACGAGAACATACCATGCCTTGTTATACTTTTAAGCATATATTTGCTGTCATAAACCGGCTGCTTGCCTTCTGAAGTCCATGAAAAAGCTGCAAAATAGACATAAGTCAAGCTTACCCACTGCCTCCTTAGACAAAAGTTATTGGCAATGTTCAGAGCAAGGATTTTTACAAATGGATAACAGTTCTAATTCTGTTTCTTTTTTGGTTCTCTAACTCTTCATCAACCCTGCTGGCTTGACTTGAAGCCCCATCCGAAAATTCTCAGGCCTGTTGGAAAAAGCAGTAGTTAATGGGTTGAGTAGATCTAAGAAGAAAGAATTTTTTTTTTTTTTTTTTAATTAGTAGAATTGTATTTTGCCTAATAATATGTAAATGTATTTCATAATTTTATCTGACCTAAAGGGAATATTAAGCCAGCACTCTATGTTCTACAGTAGGTTAGACTAAACAACCATAATAAAAACTTTAGCTTTAAGTTCTGTTCACTGTGAAATGATTTTTGGCCATCCCACTGGAAATGCAGGTATGACAGGTGTGTCCCACTGTGACAGGTTTTCTTATGTATTTTTCAGGCCTAGACATTTGGACAAAGTCAATAAAATATGTCTGAAACACATACAGTAAATTACTCATGTAATGTAAAATAACAGCATTTCATGTCTGCAGATAACATGATATGCAAAACATCAAACAAAAATGACAAAATAGCTTGGATTCTCATGCAAGTGAAAGAGGAGCCAACAAGGAGAGCTACCATGCTTGACCTTGTGCTCACCAACAGGGAAGGGCTGGTGGGGAATGTGATGCTCCAAGGCAGCCTTGGCTCTAGTGATCATGGGATGGTAGAGTTTGAGATTTTCAGGACAGTGAGAGAGGCATGCAGCAAGCTCACTGCCCTGGAGTTCAAGAAACCAGGTTTTGGCCTCTTCAGGAACCTGCTCTGTAGGGTCCCATTGGATAGAGCCCTAGAGGTTAGGGGAGCCAAGACTGCTAGTTGATATTCAAGGATGACCTGTTCCAAACTCAGGAGTGTTGTGTCCCAACAAGAAGAAAATGGAGCAAAAATGCTAGGAGGCCTCCATGGATGAACAAGGAGCTGCTGAGAAAATTCTGAGGGAAAAAAGAAGCTTACAGAAGGTGGAATGGGGGACAGGCAGCCTGAGAGGAATACAGGGATATTGTCTGGGAAGCTAAGGATGAGGTCAGGAAAGCTAAGGCCCAGTTAGAATTGATTCTGGCCAGGGGTGTCGAGGGTAAGGGGAAGGGCTCCTACAGGTATGTTGCCACCAAACTGAACATTTGTCTGAATTTAAAATCTCTCTCCCCCCCCCCCCCCCCCATTAAAATGGTCTCTGAAGTCCAAACAGTATTAAAAAAATTTAAAGGATTAATCCAATATAATGTATCAATAAAGGTTAAATCAAATTATAAGAAGACAGGTTTATTATATAATGCTATCATTACAGTGCTTGTATCGTTATATATCCTACATCATTATTCTATTGCTCTAATATTAATTCAACTAGATGCATAAATTTACTATCAATCTGATTCACAAAACAATCCCTTGCCAATTTGCCAATCAAGCTCTGTATGCAGACAAGCTTTGGAAAAGTCAGTTAAAAAAAAAAAAAAAAATCACAAAGTTCAGGATGTTCTTGACATTAATTCATAGCTTTATTGGTTCACAAAAAACCATATACCTATACCATATACAAAATTTCACACAGCAAACTGGGTTTCACTAATTGCAAAATTCCTGCTTTTCAGAAAATCTCCCTATGTACCTATATTGCTACTATGTACCCAGGTGCATAAATTCCTTTGGCATTGTACATATGACTAATAACAGTAACAAAAAATTGCTCTCAAAGTTGCTTTCTCTTTTAGGTTGAGTAACTTTGTTCTTACAGCTAGAAACCCTGTGACTTTTCAAGGCCTTGTTCTCCACAGCTTCGCTATTTCCCATGTGAAACACACAGTGCTGATTCAGTAATCCCTACTATGAATTTTGTTGCCATAGCTGCAGCTAAGGTGGCCGTTTAATGTTAGATATTGTGACTACAAGGCACAGCAGTGTGGTGATCACTGTGGTCTAAATTGCCGTCTTTCTGTACTCCTTTCTTTAGCTTACCATTTAGGAGGGTTTCCATGCTGCTCTAACTACTAGCTGGCCACATGGCTCAAACACACCAATATACCTAGTTTAAATGCAACTATAAAACTAGCTATAAAATGATTCCACGTGCTACATGAATTACAGGAATTGCTACAGTATAGACAATGTAATCTACTTATTCTGTATAATTTGTTTTTGATAAAATTCACCACCCGGATCTTACAGTCTTCCATGAAGCAAGTAAAACACTTCAGGTGGACCATATCTGCATACCACCAGGCCTCTCTTTCCTAGTTGGTACAGACTATCTAGAAGCTTGCTTGGATCTATATACACCTGTAGCCATGTCATTCAAGAAATTATAAACCTGGAAACTGGAATCTACAAAATACAGCTCCTGAAGCTTTGTGATGTCTGGCCCCAAATATGCTTACAAAGCAGGCTGGACAAGCTAGTGAGATGCCAACTTTAGACTATTTCTGGAAAAAAGTCTCACCTGCAGAATACTTCAAAATTTCAGCAAAGACCTACGAAAAATGTTTTTTCTCCTAGACTTTTCAATCAGCTTCACAGCAACCATGACTTAGCTGAGAACTGAGGTATCAGATTCTCAGAAGAAATAAAGTTTTTACATATGTAAAAATGTGATATCTGTATTATGCCCCGGCTGAGTAAAATTCTTTCAGAAAAGGCCATGAGACTTTAAAGAGGAAAAGGAATGGGAATGCGAACAAACATGGTCAAGGATATAACCATTCATGTTACTTTAATAAGAGCACTCATGAAAGCAAACAAATGCTGTTCTTGCAGTCAAAACTACGTATGTCCTGGTGATACAAGACCTTACATTACAGCCATACACAATTTCCAAGGACAGTAAACACAAGTTAATCCAGGCATAACACTTACATTCACTGTCTCACCAATAAGCATACTACTATTAATAAAATTGACTTGGCCTCTGGCAGACATATTAGTTATTTTAACAACCCCACTGTGATCACCAGATGGCTGGACTCTGCTTTAATAAACCATCTTTGAGAAAAGTGACAAAATTTCTTTAAATAGAAAGCATATTACATAGTATGGAGAAACAGGTTGATTTTTTCATGCTTGTTTCACTAGAGAATATCTTGAAGATGAAGAAAATTTTTTTCCTTACACCTTACAAATGTGTATGAAATAAGATATTATTTTTTAGCTCCGCCTGTGTACAAAAGCCATGTCACTCTGAAGCTGCATTTATTAATGTTGTATTATCTGAGTCAACACTAGCCCTCAACAGAACATATGTCCATGGGATTCTTGGTTTATGATAGTGATAACCATCAGTTCTGAAAATTTCCACCTCAGAGATAATTTTCTTCTTACCCCTCGTGTTTTGAGTTAGTTCTGGTCTCTAAAACCTGTTACAGTTTCCTGAAAGCTGGAGGAAATATTTGCATCTTTCTTTTTTTCAGATTATACATTTACAGCAAACAGAAAATATTTGGACATCACACAAATGGCATAACAATGATACATGTATAGCATAACCTCTATTAATCTATAGCTCTGTTGCTGGTAAACTACAAAGGAGCATAAGATAGCATGAGCAACTTTGTTGCATTTCAAAGATGATGAGTTTTCAGACTAAAAAAAAGCTACTCATCACAAACTCCTATTGTCAAAGCAGAACTTCCTCTTTCATTTTGGCTATATAAACAATTTCTAGGAAGTTCTACAGTTACATTTGTTATACCCACAGATCATTTTACAAAAATGGAACACAGCTTCCTAATATTTGTATTACTAAATATTGCCACCATTTGACTAAAATATTGCAAGAAATCTCTCTTTTTAAATGAAACCCAAAGCTATGCTTACCTCATGACCTAGATCCACCAGTACTAGTGAAGAAATTCCTAAATAAAACTGGGTACTTAAATCCAAAATTCTGATACAAAAATTCTTCTTTCACCTCTTGGTTATACTTGGAGGTAGCCACTCTGTTTGGGTGCTAACATGCTTCAGTCCATAAGGTTCTCCAGATATTTATCACTGTGGTTTTGTATGGCTAGAACTGTGCTTCCAAAGCAGTTTGATGTCTGACCTCCAGACCAGGCATTCTTCCCCTCAATTTTACAAAGAGCAGATCCTGCAGACACTCAGAGCACACTTAGCACAAATTGATAGGATTGGTCTCCTCACAAAATGCAGTCGCCACCAGTTCTTTCAAGGCATGGGTAGAAGAAAAGGCTGTCTGCCTTTCCTTTAATAGCTTGATGTTAACAGCATTCATTGGATTGATTTCCCTTCCCAGTCTGGACAGATTCACAATGTCTTACACCACAAGGAAATGTCCCAACTCTTGAGTAGTTTGACAAGATGGCTAAGTTGTCTTCATGATGATAAGACAGTTCCTTGTCCTAGGACCATATGCATTCTGTGTGGTGCTCAGAACTCTACTATGTAAGTGAATTAACCTAAAATGACTGAGTGGATCCAGACCACCAGAACAATTCAGTCACATTTAAAGCCCTCCTTCTGCCTACCTGGAGGTTGTTTGGAGATGGTAACAACCGGAGTAGGCAGCATATTAAATGGACTCTAGCCTGCAAATGGCTAGAGATGCATATGTCTGTGTCTTGCACTAAAATACCTAGGCTTGAAAATGAGGCTGGAATTCAGATTTATGCATGTGTATTATAATCATCATAGTTCTGGAAAACCCAATATGGGATAATAAAACTGATATGGGCTTCTATATGAAGCCCAGGACTGTATTCTTGACAGAGTGACCTAAACACTAAGATAAAACCATCAAAGGGTTTCAAACCACAAAAACAAATTATTCACTCTTGACAGGCAGGTGGAGCAGTGGGATCTAGATTACAGGTCTCAGCAGGTAAAAATTACTGTAGCACCCCTGAAACAAAGAGTTATAGCAATCTACAGAAGCTGGAATCCCAGCAGGAGTCTGGTTTGCAACATTCACTAAAAAAGTAGTAATGTGCTGGTTTGGGTCTTTGGAAGGTTGGTTTGGTTTGCTGGTTTTTGGAGTTTTTTAAATCCATGCCATAAAACATATACTGGCATCACGACCAGGCTCATGTTCCTGAAAAAAAAAAAAAAAAAAACCAAAAAAAAAAAAACAACAAAAAAAAACCAAACAGGAAAACCAAACCCCAAGGGTTTGGGTCTGGTTTTTTGGGGTTTTTTTTTGGGGGGGGGGGGTGTTTTGGTTTTTTTTTTTTTTTTTTAATGATCATGAAGATTAAAGGAAAGTCTGGGCAGTGGTCTATGTTTACATGTTGCTTTTGTACTAACTGAGCAAAATAGCAGAAATGGAAGAGGAATGTGTGCATGCATCAAAGCAAAATGGGAGAGTTAATGTTTTTATCTATGTAGAATAGAAAGAAAAAAAAAAATAGAATAGACGGAGAGTTTTCACCATGATTACTGCAGCCACAGCTACCTTTTTTTCTGTAACCAAACAGTAATAAGTAATTATACTATGCAGACATGCTGTGATGGCAATGAATGTAGTGCAATGCAATACAATGTAAAACTCTGCAGGCTATGTAATTATTTTGAGAAATTATTGTCATATACTAGTATCCTTTCACAGCACACTGTCAGTAAGTTATTCTTTTATACAGTTTTGTAATTTAAGTCTATCTGAACAATAAATAATATTGATTATGCAACATACTAGGAGAAGCATGTTAAAAGAAAGACACTTAATTGTTAAAAAGCTGTAATAAGAAGCAGCGTGGGTGGAGTGCAGGAAGCCCCAGGTAATAATGAGAATCAATTAATTCTCGACCCCTAAATTCTCACCTTGTTTAAAATAATTCCAGTTGTATAAAGCACTGGAGCTAATGCATTCATGGACCAACATTATCTGGGATGTTATGTGTACCTTTAGTGAAAAATCTTATAAACATATTTCGATTTCCAGTTCAGCCCCTTGATTTTGTACAATAAAATATTAATTTATTTCTTTTATCTCCCACACTTGCAGTTACCAGTTCCATTCCCCTCAGACTCAATGCCATCCAGACTCCAATGACTTCCATGCTGGAGCTACAAAATACTGAAAAAAAGCTGAAATACTCAGGACAGAGAGATCAGTACCTCATTCAGGTTGAATAGATTGTGTTTTTTCTAGCCTTATTTGTAATGTATACTTTGAAGAAATACATATTAATGTTATAGTACAGAAATATACTACAGAGCTCAAAGATATATTGTTGACACAGTAAATAGATAAATAGGTAAGTAAATAAGCAAGTAGAAAACCTCCTCATATTGTAGGAGAAATTTGTGAATCAGGATTTAAATTGCAAGAAGCTGGCTCAAATAACTAGAAAGAGCATAAAAAATTATGAAAACAGTAGAGGTATCATCTGCAAGAATCTTAAATTCTATTCTAATATAAAATTCCTTTTACATGAGTATAAAGCAACAATCATAAAATAAAGAGATTGGTGGAAGATTTATAACAGTAAATTATGCCATACAAACTCATTTCTTGAGGTCTTCCTGTATTTTTATGATACAGCTGGTTTTGATCTCTACGAACTTAGGATGAATACTGAAATAAATGCACCTGGAGAAAATGAGGAAAGAAAAGCAGCATGACTGAGGATGTGAGATACTTTAAATCTGTTAAAGGAGGAAAATCAGACTATCTTATTTCAGTAAGAACACAGACTGTATATTAATTTGGTTCATAGCTTCTCTATGATAGTTGACACATAATCCAAAAAAGACCAACGAAGAAGACACAAAATATATCGCAGAGAAAAAATTAAAACACAGAACATAAAGAGCATTTTCCATAACATTTCCTGCCAATGTTAATTAAATTAACACAGGCTGCAATGCAAATTTTTTATGAAGATCCCGTTGTACAGTAAAAAGGATTTTTGGCACATTTGTACCACTGGTTAATACAGATGGAGCAGAAACACGGGCATTCTCCAAGAATATCAAGTATCAGCTAAAAGCTGAGCTGTAAAACATGAAAAGATTTATGCGTAGAGTATTACTGGAACCATACCAAATCCTGCTAGGTCTTAGTTCTGGTACTTGAAGAAGGAGCCCTTGAGTATCTCAGACATAATAAAAATAAGACTACAGCCCCACAAGCTCTGCCAAGTGAATTCTAGCATGGTCCTAGAATCAGATAGGAAAAAATGGAGACTATGAAAATGAACAACAGAGTAATCAAGGTGAAAGACATCTTGGAAACTGTGAATAAGCAAGTGTAAGAAAAAAATGTAAATGTAAATTATCACTAATCTACAGCACAATGTGAACCATCAAAGATGAAAATAAGAGCTTTCACTGATAAATCTTCACTTAGAAGACATATGAACAAACTGCAGTATTTTCCATGCAGTGCATAATACAGTGTAGTAATACAATGTAGTAACAACGAACATTGCAGAAACATGTTACGTCTCTCTTACAATTATTGTTGTCATGCTATTCCTTTAATGGAAGTAAGTTAAGCATGCTTCTGGTTATTTGAAGTCAAAGTCTTGCATTACTCATTGCTCTCTTGCATTACAGGCTGGAGATCTTTTTTACGTCACAATCAAAATGAATCAAAATTGCTCATATCCTCCATAAGAACAATTTCAATGGAAAATGAGTTTTATGTATATTATAGTCACATTATTTAGAAGACTGCCTGTCTTTAAAACTACTTGAAAAGCTCTGGTTCCTGTTCCTTCACCCTCACCTTTGGGACAGAACACATTTCCACAGTTTTTTGCGGAAATAATGCCCTTTTGAAGAGAGAAGAATTGGGTCTTCCTGCTATCTTCAATTTTTGTTGTCTTTTCAAAGTCTAATCTTTCAAAGTCTTTAACTTAATCTTTAACCACAAATACTTCCATCAGATTCCACAGAATTACTAGTGTACTTATTCTACAATGTGTTTTCTAAAATACCTCACAAACTGTATTTGGAGGCAAAGTTCAAAATGACAAATCATGTTTAATTTATAGCACTAAGACTTTAAACTAATCTGACCTTTTTGTTTCATTCATCATGATCACTAATGAGCAGCAAGTCCAGGGGAGGGCCACAAAGATGATCAGAGGGCTGGAGCACCTCTCTTAGGAAGAGAGGCTGAGAGAGCCTGGAGAAGAAAAGGCTCCAGGAAGGCCTTACAGCATCTTACAATACCTAAAGAAGGACTATAAGAAATCTGGAGACGGACTTTTTACAAAGGCATGTAGGGATAGGGCAAGGGGTAGTGGATTCAAACAGAAAGAGGGTAGATTCAGATTAGGTGTTTGGAAGAAATTCTTTACTGTGAGGGTGGTGAGGCACTGGCACAGGTTGCCCACAAAAGCTGTGGCTGCCCCATCCCTGGCAGCGTTCAAGGCCAGGTTGGACAGGACTTTGAGCAACCTGGTCTAGTGGAAGGTGACCCTGTCTGTGGCAGGGGGCTTGGAAATAGATGGGATTTAAGGTGCATTACAACCCTAACCATTCTACCATTCTATGATTCGATGATTTTCTATACTATTATGATCCACTGAAACTAATAATATTTGTTATATAGATACTGAAATTACCTAATATCTACTTCCAGGCCTAAGAGCACCTCATCTAGGGGTTCCTGTAGGCCTAAGAACACCTCATCTAGAGATTCCTGCTTAATATACAGATGTTCCTTACTACTAATGTACAAAACTTAAAATTTCAAGAGGAGCATTTAGCGATATGTTATGAACAGTTGCCTGAACGAATTGCCTGAATGAATGCACACAACAGCAAAAAAGACTTCAAAAAGATGCAGCAGCTATTCTACAAGCAGTAGGAGTTGGCTTTTTTTCTGAATTAGTTTAGCATTTCAAAACAAATAATGGCCTAAGTCTATAATGTATTTTACTTCTTTGAATGTGTGCAAATTAATAAGAAATGCTAGCTCAGTTTAGCAGTTCATCTTTTCACGTCTACCATTTGGCATTGCCTGATTCAGGATGCTCAGGACACAACCACAAAAGAAAGAAAAAATAAAAAAAAAAAAAGGAACAAGAACACAACCAAAAAAAAAAAAAAAAAAAAACCCAAAAAAAAAAAAAAACACGCAAACTAAACCAACCACCACAAAAAACCAAAGAAAAACAAACAAACAAACAAACAAAAACAAAACACCGCAAGAATAATTACAGAGACGTTAGGAATAACCCTACATTAGAAACGTTTCTCTTATTCTCAAAAAGTCTTATTCTTTGACATGATGTACATTCCCCACATACATACTAAATATCACGTATACTTCGAACAGGTTTGAACTGATTATTTTAATCCATGTGAAAGTCTTTAGTTTCCCTGTAAAAAATAGCAGTAGTAATACACTCACAAAAAAATAAAATTACAGCTTTTTCCATAATCCTAGTCTTCTTTTAGTTTGAATGCCATTTTGGTTTCCTTTCATTTCATGCATAAAATCTTCAACTAGAAAAATGTGTCTAGTCTTTTAAACTGGTACCAACAGAGCTCAGATCCTCATTCAGCAAAGATTACACATGTGCTTAATTTCACCAACTTTGAGTAGATCCACTGTGGTGGTAATATGTATTTTATAATGTGTAAAAGCAAGCATATATGCATAAATTATTACTGAACAAGGACCTTTGCTTTTAAACCTGGCTTTGAAATGTGAACTGTTTTCTAAAATTTCCACAAATCTACAAGTGCACCCAAAATGTTCTCGTAAAATTAAGACAGAAGTTGAAAGATGTATTGAACTACTATAGTGATGATTAACAGCTGTAGTTTATTAGTCTCAGAGGAACTTACAAAAATTCCACTAACTTCCACTTACTCACCAAATTCTTTGCTCCAATTCAAAGAAAAAATAGGGGATTTTTCCGGTAGCACCAAGATCTCCAAATGCATATAGAGGATTT
The DNA here is from genome assembly GCF_004027225.2 of Strigops habroptila. NCBI lineage: Eukaryota > Metazoa > Chordata > Aves > Psittaciformes > Psittacidae > Strigops > Strigops habroptila. The sequence goes on along the minus strand of NC_044302.2, from coordinate 84,195,411 downwards.
TGGTTTCTTTTTTCCTGGCTTGATGGACTGTGGGTTCTCTTGTTTTATGAACGATTTTTCATCAGGTCCAGTGCAAGACCTCATACATTGCTGAAGGGAAGTCACTCCACCTTAAGCATCACTCTGCTAAACACAAAACGGCCTGCAAGCTGCTCTTTTACGGAGTGTAATGAATACTGAAAATCCCTGCTCACAGGCCTGAATCTGGCTGATTATTACCCTTGTGATTTATTCAGTTATTTATTAGTGAAGTCACTCAGGGGCAGGGAATGAAGGGGGAGGGGTGCCATGCAAATGTTCAGTAGATGAGGGAGGGCAAAGGCTGGCATTTCCTATACGCAGCAAAACACAGGGAGACACAAAGACGTGAGAAAATCGTCTACTGTCTGAACAGTTACTACATCCCCGGACCCGTAGCGAATGGGGAGGGGGTAGCTGGCTTCCTCCTGCAGGCAAATGACCGGCCGTAGAGTGCATTTTTAAGGGGTGATGTAAGAGAAATTAAACCTGACCAGCCAGACACGCTCCCTACCTCTACGATGTGTTTCTCCTGCCGAGAAGGGCGAGAGAGGTAGCCGTGAAGCACGCCCAGCTCTCTCTTGCCCTACTGGGAGTGGGGGTGGGCGGCTGGAGACACGTATTAATTAATTATGAGCGGGCAGATGTCCCTTTAAGGGGCAGATATCCCTTTAAGGTTTGCTGTGCTCGCCGAGGGCTGCAGCCGGAGATTTGGGGGGGAGAAATTTAGCTTTATTTGTACATCTTAGCGCTAGGCTAGTTCTACGGGGAGGTTTCCAAAGCTCAGAGGTCTTTGGGGGGCGGGTGGGAGGAAGCTAAATTCTTCTTGATTAGAAGAAGCAACGTAAAGACTTGAATAACAAACAGGAAATGCCTGACTCGGCTGTGAGGCGGACGGGAGGGCAGAGCACTGAACTCTACTCGCAGCAAGCATCACGGAGCGCGCCGGCGGCAGGACCGCTCCCGCCACTCCTGCCCGAGCCCCGGGCCGCGGCCCTGGCCCGCAGGCGCCCAGGCATGGCCGCCTCCTACTGGATGCTGACAGGTGAGGAAAGCCCTCTTTCTGTCTTGAAGACTCAGGTCCCGAAAACGGCTCCCTGAGGGAGGGGGGTGAAACTGTTAGGAGCCGGCACCCGCGGGACCGCGATCCCCCTCCCCGGTCCCTCCACCATCCCCTGCCAGCGAATGCACTCCTCGAAGCTGCCCTGCCTCCGGAGCCGAGGAGGGGCTTCCTCGGTTTGCTTCCCTCTGGGAACCTCAATCCCTAAAGCAACCCTAGAACCCATGGGTTAGCGGGAAGGCTGCCAGATGAGGATGAATGGGTGAGAAGAAAACCTGAAAATGAATCTGGCTTGGGAAGAGAAAATTCTAAACTAGGGTAGCTCTTCTATTCCACTCCATTCGGCTTTCAGATGTTCTGAGTGGTAAAAGCAGAAGTGAGGAAGCAGTTAACTGCACCCAAGTAACTTCAGAAAGATGAGTTCATCCGGACTTGCAATGTGTAATATTTCCTTTTAGGGTTTCATTTATTGTTAGGGACTTGCTGTTTGGTTAAACAAATATAGTAAGTAACAATCCCCCTAGCTAGTCAATCTGTAGTAACAGTTAGGATCTGAAATCAGGGGAATCCAAGAAGTGGGAAAGAGGCTAATGTAATGCTGGGATTCATGTGCTTGCAAACTTGGACACAGGACTCTCCAGCAGCTCTTGTGCTGACAACTAGCACACAGAAAGCCTGAGGCAGTACAGAGGAAGAAATCAGTTTCATAAGAATCGTCAAAATGCAGGCGACAGCAAGTGGGGAAAAGGCAAGAGTAGGGTTTTTCCCTCTTCACTCTGTGCTCATTGTGCAACAAAGAACAGATACAGGAAAATGCGAAAACCTGAATGTAGTACTTGGTGTGCCACACTTAGTCCTTTTTCACAGATTAATTTATTACTGTTGCTACACTGTGATATTCTCCAAAATATGCTTTTGTTTCTGTTCCTTCATAAAAGGAAGCTTTGTAAAGTGGCAACAACTTAGTGTGCCACAACTTCCCCTCAGAGTTGCAAAGCTGCCACTGGTACTTCTGACAGATAACTTCATCAGTAATGACAAAAAGGTTTATTGTCGGATAGAAAAACGTCTAGAGGGTGGGTTCCATCCAGATCTGTCAGGAGCTTACTAGCTTTTGTTGGGGTTTTTTGTTTGTATACTTGTTTTTTTTAAAAAGTTGTCATGAAATATAATACACTAAGAAGTATGAGCAGGCATTAGCGATACCAGGAATAGGATTCAAATTGTCTCAGATAAATAAGAAAAATAGTCCTGCATAAACAAGTCAAAATGTCATAAAAATAAGGACAATGTGGTTTAGAATTACAGTGGAAAAATAAATAAATGTGAATTAATTACATGCTCCTCTTTCTTAAAAAGAAAAAAAGGCAAATAATCTGGCATGCACTAGCAGACAAAAGCAATCTAGAATAAAGGAGGCGCATAGAGGTGTATGTTTGTGTATTTATAGAGTTGCGGATTTTTTTAATTCAACTTGGTGAGACCTCTGAGAATCTCGAGTACAGGAAGTTTGACAGATGCAGGCAAACAGGCAGAAATGCACAGACAAGTGACAAGCCTGATAAGGGCTGATGAAAATGATGTATGAAGAAAGACTGAATGAGTTAGGCTTGTTTATCTATAAGAGAAAAAACTAAGGGCAAAATGTTGAGCATTTAAAATGCATATTTTTACCACAGTATCATTAGTGAGAATATTCTTCCCATGTCAATGTTTTCTTTCTTCATCTTGTGAAAGCTCTCAATCATAATTTTCTCTATCACATATGTTGGTTTATGAAGAGATTGATGAATAGTTGGTTCTCCATGTCCAACAAAGGACAAGAGAAAACCAACGTAACTCACTGTGCAAAAAACAACTTGGCTAATAGTTAGAAGAACTTTCTTACTCTTCAGGTAGTGAACTGCTAGAACAGGCTGCCAAAAAAAAAAAAGCCCGCCCATGCAAAATCTCCATTGAAAGTTTTGATGAAGTTGGATAAACACCTGTGAGGGATGATTCAGGTTTACTTCACCTGACCTCACTGTAAGTGGCTTGACCAGGGATCCAGCCCTCTGTTTCAACAGAAAATGAAGGCACAAACCAGTCCAAAGGGTTCCATTACTTTTTTATGTTTCTTCACTTTTAGTTTTATATATAGCCTGTTCCCTCATGGAATTCTTTCTTCATTGGTGATGATCACATTGTTGGTACTTTTTACAACATTTTTATTATATAGATGAGTAAGAGTACTCATCTTTATAATAAAAAAGATAAGCAATCAGAGAGACAGAACTGTATGTAGAAAATTAAGTGGTCTCTGTCCAGAATCTGCAAAGGCAGAACAGACACATAAAGGGATAACGGGGAAAATCACATTTTCATCAATTTCCCTCTCCATCTTTATCTCTTCTTTTGCTCTTGCAACATGTCCAACATTTCTCAGCAAATTTCCGCCTATATTTGAGACTCTTTCCCACTGATCTTTCTTATCTAGGACTTCAGCGTGTTTGCATGAATTCTACCTAAAATGGTTACAATATGGCGAGAAGGGGTTTCCTATGAACATGACCTCTCCTTGTTTAAAATCTGCACACAAGCCATCTTCATAAAGCAGCTGATTAAGACTGAGAGATGTAGGGCAGTCTGTCTCAAATGTTTTCAAAATAATCTCACAAAACCAGCACGGCTCCAAAATCCATATGAATACATGCTATCACCATTTTTATCTTGTACTGTGCTTGAGAAGGTCAGAAAATGAATGCCAAATTGCTGCAATAATTATACCTATAACACTGTTTTTAAGAAGTGATATATGGCAAGATATTACACATATAAGACTATGGCACTTAGTCTTAAACTTTTACCAAGACTGGAACAGACAATGTAATTTTGAATTGTCACATTAAAACTGTATGTAGAGTTAAAAGTATCCACTTGTTTTGGCTCTACTGGGGCCAAATTCGTCTCTCTCCCTGACATTAGCAAAATTAGCATAAACTTACAAACTCAGTTACATGGTCCTTGAAATTTTGGAAATGTTATTTTTCTACTGTTCACTCTTTGACATAATCAAAAAAGTACAATACCCACTACTTATTTTTTACCAGAGCAGGCAAAGAATCATCACTAGTAAATGTTTTCCTTTCTAAGTTGACAATGGTCTTGCTAATTGTGGATACATCGTTGAAGTTCACAGTTGCCACTAAATACTTGTGGATCACTGTTCATAACTGTATAAAATCTCATGGTGGTTTCTTGGAGAAGGAACTTTTCAAACAAAGCCCAGAAAGGACATCTCAAAATGTCTCTTTCTATAACAGTCTATTTAATATGTTGAGTGGCAACTTTGTTTCAAGGTGGTGGCTCTTTGTTCTGGGTTGCTTTTTTTTATGGTTGGTTGGTTGGCTGGGTTTTTTGTAATGCAGCAAGTCACCTGCTTGTATGAACCGAATGTTTATTTCCTACTGGATGGTACTGGATGTCAACTTGCAAGTTTTATCTAAAATATATTGCTTCTTGAGGGATGTGAGGCTGCTTGTAAAAACTAGACTGGATCCAACTAGCAGAGAACAGTTTCTAAATACACAGCAGCAAAAGGGAAAAAAATAATAATAACATGGAAGGTAAATAGTCACTACAGCTAATTTTTCTTGAAAGAATAGAACAAATAGCATCTTTGCAATATTATATTTGCAAAGAACATAAAGAAGAAAATTCACCATAAATTCATCATGCAGCATTTATATAGATAAGTGAAAGGAAGTCTTAAAGAAAAGCTTAATGCATGACCTTTGCCTAAGGCACATAGTATTAATTCAAAATTATAAGTATGTACAAGCCCAAACTAAACAAACAGTTATTTATACATGTGCTTATGCTATATTCCCTTGGGTGGTCCAGCTTCCTTCTGTGAAACTACTCATATTAACAGAGTTAAGCATGTGTACTCACAGGAAGAGAGTCTGAGGTCTGATATGTAATCCTATTATGTAATATCTGATAAAATTGTTTTTACATCAGTATCAAGCTTAGAAACAAGGAACACACATTACAGCGGCAGATCTGAGTTCAGTGTCCTGTCACAACTGACTAGTGCTGCATACTTGAGAGAAATTTTTATGTACGCCATAATGGGAGATATGAGATGATTTTTGCTCACAATAGCCTTGATTCTCATTAAATCCTTGATTCTGAAGGTCTTCCAATTCAGCAAATTCCATAACCCACAGTGGGGTGTTTTGCTTTTTGGTTTTTTTTTTTTTTTTTTTGGTTTATGGGGTTTGATTTTTGGTTGCTTGGTTTTTGTTGGGGTTTCTTTGGGGGTGGTGGTTCATTTAAAAAAAAAAAAAAAAAAGAACAGAAATAACTAAAAGAAACCATAAACTTCCTTTTAACAGTTCTAAATTTGCCACTTTCTCATCTCTGAGAGGATGTCCTCTTGCTTTTAGGTTATCAGACTGAGTGTGTAGACATTCCAAACTTACTGTACCTGTTCCGGTTGCCTTGATACAGTCAGTCATCACAGCATGTTAGTTTGCCTACTTTCTCACTTTTTTTTTTTTTTTGTTCTTTTGAATCATTCTTTATTTTTTCTTCTATTCTCCATTCTCTTCTTTTCCTCATTCTTTCTGAATTTGCAACATTCATTCTGAAATAGTGCTTTCATTGTCAAATACAGCTTCAAAATACACTGCACTACTTGCACGATGATGTTACTTTTTTATTATTATTTTTATTATTATTATTCCTAGCTTGTTAAATTTGTCTAGGCTGTAAATTGAGCTGCGTAGTTATTGTTCAGGTCTTTTTTTTTTTTGTGCAAGTATCACTGAACTAATCTGTGTGGTTTTTCAAGGCATACTACTTACATTTGTCATCACCAAACCCTGTTTGAAATGTGCCTATTTGCGCCTGAAGCTTCTCAAACTGTCTCATTCTAAGTAACTAGTAGACACAGGAAGTAGGTGAAGTTTCACTACAGGCTAAAGTGTAACTTGGAAGTTTAACCGGAAACTTTCAAGCCGAAGTTCAGTTCAAGAGTAATGTCAAAGTAGCAGCTCAGGCTGCGGTTTTGCTCTCGCCGCTGGTCACGTACTAGCCGCTGTCCGGTAGCACCGCCCGCCCTGCCCGGCTCTGAGGCACCTCGGCATGCCCTGCCGCACCCAGAGAACAGCCCTGGTGCCCGTCCCGTCTTTCTCGATCTGTATCCATCACCTTCCACAGCTACTTAGCTTTGGGTATCTTCCTCTCTTCTTCAACGTGAGAGGCTGTGATAGAAGCCTCTGAAAGTCTGAATCGGGGACGGACCACCGCGGGCTCTCACACCCCCTCTCCCCCGCCTCCCTCACGGCAGGGCTGTAGCGGGGACACGCACCAGTGCACAGCCCCGCCCCGCGCCGCGCCGCAGCACACGGGAGCACCTCGGCTGCTCCTAGTCCCGCACGCATAAAGTTTCGCCCGGAGCTCTCCGAGCCTGCGCGACCCCGGCTTGCGGCGTCCCCCCGCCTCAGCACACCCTGCTCGCCTCAGGCACCGCTCCTTCTCACAGGGACAGGCGACAGCAGGCGTGCGCATGCGTGCCGGACACAGAAGAAAAGCGGCAGGGCCTGTGCGCGTCCCGCCGGCGCCTTTGAGGACGGACTGTGCGCACGCGCCTTGGGGCGGTGACGCGCTGCGCACGCGCGCCGGGTGGCCGGGTGTCCGTGTAGCGGGGGGCCGCCGCACCTCAGGGTCGGCCTGGGCTTTGCCGCGGGTGCGGGGCAGGCCGGTGCTCGGGAAAGGCTGTTCCTCGTGGATTGAGGTAGGCCTGCCCGCCAGTGGGAGCGTGCGGCTCCCGCCGCGTCCCGCCGCCAGGCATCCCAGGGCAGGCCCGCTGGCCGCTGCCGCCGCGGCTGAGGGAAAGTCGTGGGGACGTATCGGCGCAAGGAACCGCTAGGATGAAGCTGGTGAGGAAGGACCTGGAAAAGGACAATGCGGGGCAGGTGACGCTGATCCCCGAGGAGCCCGAGGACATGTGGCACACCTACAACCTGCTGCAGGTGGGTGACAGCCTGCGGGCCTCCACCATCCGGAAGGTGCAGACCGAGTCGTCCACGGGCAGCGTGGGCAGCAACCGCATCCGCACTACCCTTACCCTCTGTGTGGAGGCCATCGACTTTGACTCGCAGGCTTGCCAGCTGCGGGTCAAGGGCACTAACATCCAGGAGAATGAGTATGTCAAGATGGGAGCCTACCACACCATCGAGCTGGAGCCCAACCGACAGTTCACGTTGGCAAAGAAGCAGTGGGACAGCGTGGTGCTGGAGCGCATCGAGCAGGCCTGCGACCCAGCATGGAGCGCTGATGTGGCAGCTGTGGTCATGCAGGAAGGGTTGGCTAATGTCTGCCTGGTCACTCCAAGCATGACGCTTACCCGTGCCAAGGTGGAGGTGAACATTCCTCGCAAGCGGAAAGGGAACTGCAGTCAGCACGACCGGGCCCTGGAGAGGTTTTACGAGCAGGTAGTGCAAGCCATCCAGCGACATATCAACTTTGAGGTGGTGAAGTGTGTACTGGTAGCTAGCCCAGGCTTCGTGCGGGAGCAGTTTTGTGACTACATGTTCCAGCAGGCAGTCAAGACTGACAACAAGCTTCTGCTGGAGAACAGATCCAAGTTCTTACAGGTAAGGAGCTAAGCAGTTTCCAGAGTGGGTAGAAAGAGGCTTAAGAGCTGTCTTTGATAGTAGAAGATGATTACAAGGGTGATGGGAAATAATCAACTTATTTGAGAAAATAAATTTATGTCTGAGCATCATAAGGAAATTATTCTTATGCGTCCTAAACTATAAGGTAGTTATGCAAGATACAGGGATGGTTCTAGGATACCTTAATGTGAGGTAGAGAAAGTATTAAATATTTTACACTCTCTATAAAGGCGTATTTAGTTTTCAATTGAGAGTGAAGTAGGAGTTGGAAAACAGTTCAACTGTAGTGTTAAACTGTCATACTGTATGTCATGAATGTGTAATGACAGCTTTTTTAAAGCTTTTTCTTTTAAAATTATATGAATGTGGTATAGTTTAGTAGTTCTGTTGTTACTTTTGTACTGCATGGTTAAATGTTCTGCAGACCATAGCATTTCTTCCTGTTCCTTAGTCATCTCATTGGTTGAGTGGGGTTTTTTGCCTTTCACTGAAATAGGCAAACTTGGAGTCTAAAGTAAGTTTTCCTTTTCATAAGGATAGTTGAATAACTTTTTTATTTGAGTAGGCTTGTAATTTACACTTGCAAAAGGCTGGCGGGGGAGAGTGAAGTGAGGTGTGTCCCAAAGCTTAATGGTTACCGTATGTAGGAGGCACGTTGCACCAAGAAGCCTCCTTTTGCATTTGTAGCGAAGTGATAATAGTAAGTGTGAAAAGTTTTAATGTACTTCACAGCCTTGCAAGCATAGTAGCTATGCAGTTTTGCAAGACTTGATGCTTTTGCACTTACGTCAGTAGTGTTAAGAGGTCTTCCTCTTCTTGAATGCTTTAAAAAGGAGGGTCTTGAGTCTTAGTTTCTTAGTAGTTTGAAGTGTCCTTACCTTGGGGCCTGTCTGCAATAGCTTGCATATTTAACCCAGCCTTTGAATAAGAGAAGCAGCTTCCCTGCACTCCTTAAAATACATTTTAAGGGATTAGACATATGCTTTGGGTTGCAGGAAAGATCCTTTAAGAAAAGAATCAGGTAGGTTTCAAGCAAGAGATATAGTGGAAGTTGTTTATGATTGGCTAATAAAAAAAGAAAAAAAGGTCCTTTTTATTAAAAATAAAAACCAAACCAAAACAAAACCAAACAATCAAATCTTTGACTTTTTTTACCTTAGGTCCACTCTTCCTCAGGACACAAATACGCATTGAAGGAAGCCCTCTGCGACCCAGCTGTAACTAGCCGTCTGTCTGACACTAAGGCAGCTGGTGAGGTCAAAGCCTTAGACGACTTCTATAAAATGCTGCAGCATGAGCCTGACCGGGCTTTTTATGGTCTAAAACAAGTGGAGAAGGCCAATGAAGCTATGGCCATTGATACATTGCTGATCAGTGATGAGCTTTTTCGGCACCAGGATGTGGCTACACGTGCTCGATATGTTAAATTGGTAGATAGCGTACGGGAAAACATGGGCACAGTACGCATTTTCTCCAGCCTTCATGTTTCTGGAGAGCAGCTTGGCCAGCTGACAGGGGTGGCAGCCATCCTGCGCTTTCCTGTTGCTGAGCTCTCTGACCAGGAAGATGAATCTAGCTCTGAAGAGGATTGATAAGAGTGACTTCATTTCCAAGTCATGTTGAAATGACATTAAAGGCCCTTCCTTCCTAAATATGGTGTGCAGATGTGTAATGATGTGTAATTTAAAGTTTTCAAAGGTATTTTGTACAGTACGTAGCCCTGCTCAGCACACTAGTGGGTAATGATTGTTGGTTCTGTGATAATGATTATTGGTGTACTGTGCATTAGAGCTGACTATTTTTGCAAGCTACACCGTGGACCTCCAGCAGTACAAGAAACTGATTTGAGTCCCCAAAACTGCTCATTCTGTATCTTGAGGCAGATTAGCAGCTTAGTGTTTTGGAATGTATATGAAAAGATAATAAACTAAGAAGAAGAAAATATGTCGCACCGTCTATTTCTATTCAAGTGCTTGAAAAGAGTATTGCAAAACAGATATAAACTTCTTCATGCAAGACCTAGCGAAACTGTGCTTGATCTTCTTGGGAATTCACCATTCTTCCTAAGATGTGGCAAAGAAATGGGATCAACAAAATCTTTAGGGGGTTTTGTGGGGTTATGAGTCTAACTACTTAAATACTTCTGGGAAACACTTCAAACAGTCTTTCACAAACCAGACCCTTTAAATTAACTACTTCCTTCCTAATATCATAGTAGATGCAAGACAAACTGTGAAGCTCAGTGCACCCATTTTGGTTATCTTTCTGAATGCTTTGGAGATTGTCCTGGATGCTAGCAAGGTATGATGTATCTTGTCATTGACTGTACTCTCATAAATTTGCATTTTAGCACCCGGTTCTGACAAGGTATATGAAAAGACTTACAAAATCAGGACCCAAGTTTACATGAGAAATCTTTTGACAACAAATACTTCATAGTCTGATATTTTTCTATTTGTGTACCTCTTTAAAAACATACATAAACTGTGATACAGAAGTAAAGATTACATATTTATACATTTAACTTCGGCTTAAGGTAATGACAACTGGAAAAATCAAAATTACTTTTCTAATTATTTGATCTGCTCAAAGTACTGGAGCTACTGTGAGTTTTGTTTCTTTACTGGACCATAAATTTTAGACTGAGGAAGCATAATCTGCTTTCAGATTCTGAAATATCTTCAGTTTAAACCAATGTTTTATGGTGTAGGTTGTGTGTGTAGCTAGGCATTCCTTTTTTAAATGTGGTGGGAGAGGGAGAACAGGAGAGACTTGCCAAAATTAAATTTCATTTAAGCAAGCCATGGAATACTTGCAGAATATGAAAATGGACATAACAATGGAAGATTAAAAACACTAAACCTTTTAATCTGGGTGAAATAATTTTAGGAAAAGCATTTTTAATGGTACTCCCATATGCTGATGGGTGCCAGCCCTGTGAATTTGATATTATCTATTGCTAGGTGAAACATCCGCCTACACTCGTTTATAGAGAAGTACTTTTGAGTTAAAAACTGTCTTCCTTTTCCCTATCATACAGAGAGTCTAAGGAATGCATGAACAGCGCTTAAATTAGAGCTGTACTTTATTACCATTTCGATTCTTCTCTCACGGAAGACAAGCCCATTAAGATGGTTGTTTAGAGTCAGCTTGTGCAGATAAATTATATTACTTAGATTTATGGTTTTTCTCTTGAACGGTGTTGAATTCCAGAAGTCATAAAGTGCTCAGGTAGGCTTCCTTCAGCAGTTAGGACTGGTTAAATTAATTTTATTTTTTTTTTCCCCTTTTAAAAATATGCTTAAGTAGATTTGCCAGCTAGAAAGCACCCTGATTCCTGCTATATACAGAGTTAAAAGTAAAAAACATATGAAACAGGTAAAATAATATGACCTTCAATAAATGCTACTTATATGCAGCAAATCATGGCTTCAGTTAGACTCATAATGTCTAAACTACAGGTTTAATTTCTTTAAAATAGACTGGTATGTTAGTATTTCCCTTAAGTAATGCACATTTATTGGAATTGTACTCAAATTATACTTGCATTCAAAACTGTAGTACACCAGGAAATTCTTGGTTTAATTCTCAGCAAACCAAGAGACAAATCAAAGTGTTCCTTGGTTGAAGAATGTTTTGCTGTTTTATTAGACTATTAATTCCAATTTAAACAAGAAATTATGAAGAGTTTTTGCTGTGAACTATGATAAGGTTACAATTGCAATTCTGCAAGTCTTGTTTTGTACTGGTGGTAGTATCTCCAAGGAAAAGAAGCAGCCATTTTGCTGCTGTTTGGGTTTGGATTTTTTTTCAGGTGTAACAGCAAACATCTGGAAAAAAGCATGTTCATAGTGATTTTTTGAGTTATTTACACTAAGAATTAAAATCCTGCACTGAGTTTACAATTTATTAATTTATATTTTTTATTTTTATATATTTTTTTTTTTAGCAATTGCCATCATGGCATTAAGCCTCTGAAAGAAACATTTAGTTGCCCAAAGTATGGAAGGGTGGGATTTTTTTTTTGTAAGCATTTTTATAGTAAAATAAATATAAAGTCACTATGTAGACAAATGCATCCTGTTTCAGGAAACAGCTTAGGGGCTTGGTATTGAAAGTAGGTTGTGTTCAGTAGTTGCAGATGCTTGACCTGGCAAAGTTCCAGGGTTGCTGATATCTTTTACATTTAAAGGAATTTTGAATAGTTAAGAGAAGTCCATATTGTCAAAAATGCGTGCTTAAGACAGCCCTTAATATCTGTGTATAGATAACACCTACACAGAAGATGGATGTTATACTCAGATCAAATGAGGAAGTGCTAGAGCCATGGGAAAATATTTTTTGTGTCTTTGGAAGTAAACGTACATGAACTAAAAGCTGTCCACAGTATGAAAATTGTTCACTTGCACCATGAAGTATTTAGTAATTTTGAGCAGTGTCTCAATATATTTTCTGATTATGTTCTGACAAATTTTGTGAATTAGTAGCATGGTTTACCTTTTAATTTTTCATTTTTTGAAATACATGAATACTCATTGTAGTAGTTCTTAATGTTTGTTACATTTTGGAGGAAGAAAGCTATGAAATCAGCCTAATCCTCAACCCTGCTGTGCTCTTCAAAGATTCAAATAAATTAATTAATTTAGGTCATAAAGCTCCTTTTGCAAACTCATACTTTGGAGCAGGCCCCAATTGATTAGTTTTGTCACCTTTTTGATTTAAGTTCAATTACTATATAATTTTTTTGGTGGTTGTTTACCAACTTTGTTGCAAAACATGAGGTCAGCTTCAGGAAGAGACCAAAATAATCCTACTAGTTATAAAGCAAAACTAAAAGATAAGCCTTTCAGTAAAACTGTGAAGCATTTAACAGTATCTTAACAGTATCTAACCTAGGGAATTCCTCATCTCCCTCCTCCTGTCTTCACCCCCTTACTGGTAATAAATGATTTTTTTACCACTCCCTGACCACCAGTGTAACAAGAGCCATAGCTCTTCAGCTTAATTTGAGAGGTAACTAGCATGATGTTTTTAAAGTCATGTAAATGTCTTAAATAATTTTCCTTTACTATTTTTCTCTCAAGGTTAAGTAGCCCTGAATATTAAACCTATCTTACTTGCCCTTTTTTAATTTCTCAGTTTAACTTCTGAGCTGCTGACCTTGGTTTTCCTTTTTCTGTGAAGGAGTATTATAGCTACCTTCTCATTTGATTTATAGCTTAAGCTTCTCTAATTTCTTTCTGAAGCTGCTTTATCCGTCCAGCAAACATGCCCAGTTTTGTAAAGGCAAAGTGATAATAAATGATGCACTCATGCATGTGATCTTTTCTAGTCACCCAGTCTATTATTTTCTCAGATTTTCATATCTCTAACTTTTTTAAAAAAACAAGCCTGTTTCACAAAGGAATAGATGTCTACTTTTGCAGGAAGAAGCGTTCTTGGAATGTTTACGCTATTGTTTTACTTGAAGCCACATTTGTGCAGTGTGTGGTCCATTGCTTCTACAAAAAATCTAAGAATGCAATTTTTAAAATGTGAAACTGCAATTAGGAATCCTTGTGTATAACCCAAAATTGGAATTCCTGCAAGACACATAATAACAAAAAAGTGAAGGAAGGACTTCAGAAAACTACTCATCTATCTCCTTTTTAGGTATGGCAAAACTTCAGACTTGATTTTTTTCTTTTTTTCCTTGCTCTCCGATATACCAGTTGCTTTTATCAGTTTCCTTTTTTATTTAAAGATAAGTTAAAATGTTTATTTTAGAATGAAGTTCTTAAAATGTAGAGCTAGGTGCAACTGAGGTGGCTCAGGTTGATGACTATTAAACAAAATGTTTCTTCTTCAAGCTGTGCTAATGTGGGGAATGATAAGATATGGGAGTTCTCAGTTCTTGTTCAATATGTTATTACATACTGAACAAGTGAATGATTAAAGTTTTGATGCGGTTAGGATTTCTCAGTTTCGATTTAGTAGGTGGTGGGAACAGAAGAGAGACATGGCATTGGAGCAGATTATTTTGCAATATCTGTGTTTCTCTCATAATGGCCACAACTTGCTTTCAGAGACTGTTGTATTCAGGTTTCGTATAGGAAAATCGTATTTTGCAAACTCATTATTTTGCCAATTTAGAGTTAAGAAAATACCTAACCATTGTTCGAATTCTTAATTCAGAGTCTGACATGGGTCGAGCCTGGGCTTTTTCAGAAGTGGAAAGAGTGAACATAGGCTGTGGAGCTTCTTGTGTTGCAGTTGCCCAAAGACTTGCTTAATAAATGTCATGTTTAGTCCTCCCACATTTTTTGTGCTTGACTCAAGCAGGGCATTGACAACAATTTGAGGATGAATGCTTGCATGGTACAGAATATAATGGAAATAAATGTCTCCGGTCTAACAAACAAACTGTAGTGCATATTCTCTGTGAACTTCTGAACTTGACTGGTTTAGAAATGCCATATAGCTTTTCTGTGAAAAAAGACTCCTTAGGTGTCTTAGCCTAAAATAGAGTGTGAGGAAAAGGTCTCTAAAATCATACTTGTTTATTCTGTTGTCTGAAAAGATTTCTTCCTCTTGTCCCACTTGAGGGCTGTACAAGAAACAGAGAGGGGACTGATACCAGAGCAGCTCTTGCTTCCAAGTCAGTGTCTCCTGGGAAATGCAACATGAAGCAGCAGCTTTCACACTCTGCCAGTTCTTGTCAGATTTTGCTATATCGATCTCTAATTTATTGCCCTCTTTTTGGGAAATGCTGTGTTCACAGCTAATGTAATTACTGTCATGTTGCTCTAACAATGACTTAGAAGTCAGATTAAAGCTGATCATGAATCCTCTGACAAAATAGCTGTTCCATTACAGAATGTTAAATTAGTTGAAACCAATCCTCCTTTTTAGGAATGTACATACCAGACTTGATGGGAAATTTTTTTCTCTGATCCAAAGTGGAATTTCTAATCAAAGCCAAGCCTAGAATAGTGAAGAACGAGTCTAGAGGTTTAAGGAGTCGTATGGGAGAGAAGAAGATACAAAGCTTAAGACAATTTTCTGTTTCATTGTTAATACTAGGCTAAAATTGCTTTCTTTCTCTCGGTGTCTTTGGTAAGTACAATTCCACATTGTATAAGCAAATATATTTTGGCTGAGATAGCTAAACAGCAACTGACTCAGATATGATATCTCTTGGGATGCGAGAGAGAACTTTCAGATTTCTGATCTGAATGGGATAGGACAGTGATTGAAAGCTTGGACTGTTCCTACCTAACACACTCCAGCTGTAGTCTTTACGTTTCAGAAGAAAGCTCTTGAGTAGGGTTCCATGATTCAAAAAGATTTTGGACTTGGTGGCAGCCAAGCTAATCTACTTTCGAAGAAAGGCATATTATTTCCCATGCAGCCTTAATACAAACCCTAAAGACATTTACTTTACTTAGAACAAATGTTTTTACCTGATTTTTTGCTGGAAGGACTTCAGAACAAAGACATGAGACATAAAATGTCTGTAAAGATATTTGTGTGTATGTGCGTTTGTATAAAAATGCAGTATCCTCAAAGAATGTATCTTCATGTAAAAAAAGAGCTAATTTAACTCCTCTTGTAATTGCTTTGATAGCTGAAGGAATGATCCAGGATGCAGGCTTATAGTTGTCTTCAGGCCTCAAGAACGAGGAACTTGGTAGCAAGTGCTACATTTAGGATGCCTAATAGTTGGTTGTTGAATGCCCATGAGAGTCGTCTTTAGTGGTTTCTGAAAGCTCTAGTAGGTTTTGCTGAAGAGACCTGCCTTTTCTTTGACCTGCAGTGTTCAGCCTGGTGACTTCAAGTCACCAGATATAGGTGACCTATAATGGTATAGGTATTTCAGTTCTAATGTGAGATGAATTAATTAATTGCATTTGTTTATCTTACCAAAATAGTTGCCATGGGACCATTTCCACTCCCTTTGGTAAAGAGAATTGGTTTATCCCATATAATTTATTCCTTCCCTGAATGGAAATCACTGTTCTGCGATAGGGTGGCAAAGAGAAGCTGAAATGGACTTTCTTCAGATATGGTGCTGCGAGAACATGAGCTGTCTGCCAGAACAGCCATGCCTCCTGGGGCACCAGCTCTCCTTGCTGGAAGGCTGTACCTACGAGCAGCTGGGATGGCAGTGATGAGAGGCAGAAAAGGAGCAGCTGCCTCATAAGGGAGCTTTTCCAAGTTCCAGAGCGGTGAGGAAAGATGAAAAGCTATGGTTCAATGGAAAACATGAGATGATGTGCTGGGCATGTGACTTTTTCCACAATAAGAGCTGCAGTGGATGTTTGAAGTATCCGTACTCAGTTCTAACAAATCATCTTCAATTGAGGTTAAGATGCCAGCTAATGTGATTAAGCTTGTATCCAAGGGAGAAAAGCCCTGAGGCTGTGGCTTGAAATTGAAATATTGAGACCCTGCTAATCTTGTCAATATGGAGAAACTAGTTTCTAATAGGCCTGCTATGCAAGAGTCGCATGTGGAGTCATTGGTGTGCCTTGAAGCTCGAGAAAGACCATCTTCCTTTTATACCTGTTTGGAAGCTGCCTTCTTTTTCAAAAGTACTGTGAAACAAACACCTTGATATTCTGGGTTGCAGTCAGTGTGATAAGCAAAGGAAAAATTTCTAGTCAGACATCAAAATCAATAAACCCACTGAAACCAACAGAAGCTGTTTGAAATAAACCCTCCAGGTTTTGAGGGGATGTTTAGTAAGAAGAAACAGTAAGAGAAAGCCAGGAAAAAAAAAAAAATTAAAAGGTTTTTTCCGGTTTTTAAGTGTTTCAGATTGTTTTAACTAAAGCATTTTAGGTTGTTTCAACTAAAGCATTGTTTTTTAATATTATCAGGTTAGTGAGACAAGTCAGTCAAATGGCAAGTTTTTAGACTTTTTCTTTTGAAGGCCTCAGAAATTGGTTATTAAAACTGATTTCTGTTAATACAAATTAGTATTTTCATTTATTAATACACAGTCAAGCATTGTGATCTTGGTAAGCTAAGTTGATTTACGGTTGCTTAAACAATTGCAAGCCATCTGCATATGTTTTATCCAAGTCTCCTAGCACGGTCCTGTGTATTTTTGTTGTGAGATGAAAGTCTTATGAAGTGTTCAGAAAGAACAAAGTTAATGTTGACAATTAATACTGACAGCTGTAAGTTTAACCTTTCATAATCTTGAAGACTTGTCTTTCTAACCTATACAAATTTATCAGGGGTTTTTTTGGGGTTTTTTTTTTTAGGGCTTTAGGCAGTAGTATTTTGGAAATGAAGTTTTCACTTTTACTTCTAGAACACTTTAGAAACTACTTTTCTGTAGCTTAACCACTTTTATTTTGACATAAGAACTGGCAAGAAATAAATGTATGTTGGAGAGCAGAGAGTTCCTAGTACTGGAAAAATGAGAAGCTGGAGCAGCCGTCTAGTCAGAAAAATCAGAGCAAAAGGTCGCTTTTATATGGAATTTGTTTACCCTGAGAAATACGATCTAGTTGCCAGCAATAGATAGGAATCAAGTCAGCAATCCTGTACCGTATGCTCTGAACAGAAGCAGAGCACTTGCTGTTCTTATTCTAGTGGAGCATTGTGTTGCTCTGTTTGTATCAGTCTAATTCTTAGCACATACACTTGTGCCACATCCCCACAGGCACACCAGATTGCACCTCAGTACTGACCTCATGTCAAACCGGGATTAGCATTTTGAGTCGACAATGCAGAGGTGCTTAGATTAGGTACCTGATATGGGTTTAACTAATACTTTTCCTTCATTCTCTGCCAGTTTGATGTCGTTCAGGAGCTTTATAGATCTGTTAAAAAAAGAATTTTTCAGTGTTCTATTTGTAAACAAGCATCAGACGCAAGTCATTGATCATTAAATGTGTTTCCTTTAGAAAGCACGTTTTCTCCAACGATTCTTAAGTGACCTGCTCTGAGTGGGTCCTCTGGGTATATCGGCACAGTTTAGAAAAGTGTTTCAAAAGCAACTATAGTATCCAAAGAGCTGTAGACCGAAGAAGAATAAAAGGAAGGTGCAGCATCAGTACTGCTCTGCTGCCTCATAACTGGGCTGGAAGCAAAAGCTGGAAGTGATCTGTTGCCACTCTCTCTGCTGAAACTGTAGTTAAGGTGCAACTTGCATAAAGCTGATGTTAAATCTATAATAAGGTTGCATGTATTTGCAAACGGAGTATTGCGGGATATAAGGTACTGGCATGAGGTTCTTTTGTGACCTTTTAGGAGGTCCTTTTTTAACACTTGCGGCTCCCATTGGCTTCAGAAGACTGAGTCACTCTTAAATAACACCAAAATTGAGTTTAGCTTTGCAAACTTCAATTTAGCCTGGAGAAGTCACATCTACACAGAAAAATAGAATTTGCTTGGTGTTAAGCTTCCATCCTACTTTTAAGAAGTTGATGCAGATGTTTGAAAAAAAGAGTAATAAGGGTCTTTGTGGAACTCCTGGTAATACCAGAATACTTTCTGAACAGGCCTGGGCCAGATTGATATCTTAAAATCATGAGTGTACTTCATGTGCTGTGGGTGGGAAATGTTAAGTTATTAGCGCCAGTAATTCATGTAGAAAGCCTTATCTTAAACTGCATCTAAAAAACAGGATGTTTTTCTGCCTCTAGAGTCCAGCTTAAATTTGGGGCGGGGGAGCAAACCTTCCCTTTATACTCTTCATGGCTAGTTCCAAATTTCCATGAATTGTTTATTGGCCAGTAGAAAAGAACAGTTGCAGTAAAAAGACTTGGGATTAATTCCATATTGCTTTCAAGTGGTTTACCAGTAAAATCCTTACACCAACGGTGCAGCAAAAGAGGTGCTTATGCTTTTACTGGTACTTAAGTGCCAGTCTTTAAAAATTAGTAGATATGGTTAATGATGCATATTATTATTATGCTAAAGTTTTCAGTACATTGATATTCAGTATTGATAATTCACAGTGATATATGGGCTTTTGGATAATTTATTAATTTTTTAATTGAAAAAAGTATCTTGATTATAAAAATATACAACATAGAAGAAGAATATTAAATCCTCATAAAATTTTACTGCAATTTTAAAAATCAGTTTGTTTTCCAAACTACGCTGTGAAATGACAATGGTAGATCATATTCCATATGAAACGTGACACACCTGATTATTTCAGGGATTAAGTTTCTGACATACACTAGAAGGGGTATCTTTCATTCTCATTTCAGCTGAGTGATGTTGGTGTGAAGCTGGCATTTTGGATTTGTTGATTTTTCTGATGATCGTAGGTGAACACTGTCTGCCACTTCCTGACTTATGGTACAGGAGTGCATTTGCAGGAAGTTCAGTTTTAATTGTTGCCTGTTGAGGTAAATTATGTTCACCTCACAGGTAGACTGGAGATTACCTACTAACATATAAAATGGCAAGCCTGTGAAAGTCCCTGTGATTTTCTTAGTGAAATGAATAAAGCTGATTAAATAAATCAATACGCACAGCAGCAGTCGATGAATTGCCTAGTGCAGTACCAGTTGTTCATATGGGGTTTTGTTGTCCAAATGAACAAACTTTTGTATTGCTGATCTTCAGTTTTTCTTAGAGTGCAGTGTCTTTTATGATGTATATGTGGTGGTAGGTTTTGTAGCCCTTCCTAGTTTAGGCAGCTCTTTTATGGTTGTTTATGTTCATGGAAGATGGGATTTAATGACCACTGTGGTCATTTTCAGTCTCACATTTTTGTCTGCTTGGATTTCTCAGTTCAAAATGTAAAATATATGTTATCACAGAGCTATATTTAAATATTTATTTGGTTATTTATATTTAAACTGTCCAGTGCAAAAAACCCCCAGATTTCTTATCATGGTTAACAATTCATCGGTAGAGACAAGTAAGGAGACACGCTAGCTGAGGATTGTCTTCTCTTTTAGCAGTGACTGCTCATAAATTTCAAGCCAGAAAAGCTATGTATGTCTTGGTAGAGAACTGATACCATAATTACCCATGCTGGTACGTGCTTGAGACAGGTTCAGGATTTTGCTAGTGAGCAGGTCAGAGCTGATCTGTGCAAACAGGCAATGCCTGCTACCTGGTGTTATTGCAGGACAAAGCTGGTGTTCACTGCAAGCGTTTTGCTGCTGTGCAGTTGGGGACAAACAGGCACTTCCATCTGACCTTGTAGTGTGAGAGCGCTAGCATCTGGGGACCATTCATAGTGAAATTCCAGCGTTTCAACAAATATGTGACTTATTTTCCATTACTGCCTGTGGCAATCTCTTATCAACTATATTCTCACGGGAGGCATTTTTCTGGCTACTGGTAGGAGAAAAAAAATTTAAAAAATCTTGAAAAGTATTATTGACAATACAATTGATACATTGCAAAAAAATAACACATGCAGTAGGAAAGAGGAATTGTTAGGACAGTGGTTCATTTTTTTTTTCCAGTCAAAACTCAATGTCAGGCATTTTTAAACCATTCAAAATTTGCTTTTAGCAACAGTAGGTTTCATCCCTTATTCTCCAGTTCTGCTCTCAGAAAACTGCCAGTATGATTATTTAAATAATAATAATAAAAAAAGTGGTTTAAACTTTACTAGGACACTTAGTAAAAGTGTTTTCTGTCTTAGACTATTGTAGCAGGTCTGTATGTTATTTAAATGGAGTTCAGTTTTGTAAGTATCCTGCTTTATATTTTGCTGGAACCTGTTAGATTTATATACTGAGTTTGTCTGAAAAATAATATAAGTCTTCGTGCTAAGAAGCAGTTCAAAGTTTAGGAGTTTTCAAGACCCTGTTGCAGTATGGGAGTGCATGCTGTAAACATGGAAATTCTTTTTTATGTAGCCATGACATAAGCTGGAACAACATAGTGGTTCCCTTTTTACTCTACTAAAAGATGGCTCAAATACAGAAAATAGTTGTTCTATTGTGTTCCAGTGAAAAGTATCATAGATTCTTGTTTTGTTTTGTTTTGTTTTTTCCCAAATCACTGCATAGATGAGTTTGTTTGGGATTAAAGGACAAGCTGGATATTTGTAAGCTTCCATCTTTTCCCTTCCACTGCACTTACTACAGTTTCTTGGATCACAGCTGAATTGATATGCATACATTTTATAGACATAAAATATGAGCTATTGGCTTTTAGCATGCGTGTTGACTGCATATGGTTTTGATGTACTATATAAAAACTGGCTTGGATTTAAATTCTGTGCTGTTCTGGCTAGCTGGGTGTGAGAGGGTCATATCAGGATATTTGCACTTCCTTTTGGAGGATTTCATCTCTTCCTGAAGCCTTAAATAATTCGGTTGAGGGTGAGCCAATGATTATACTCAGTATAAGGTGATGAAAGACAGGAGTTTGTAGCCATTGTGAAGTAAAGAAATGGAAAAAGTTGCTGCTTTTCAGAAAGCCTTTATTGCCACCAAAGCATTTCCACTCTGATACTAGCCTTAAGACTGCTGACCTTTGAGAGAAATTACCCAACAATCCTTGAAAACAATTGGGGGGAAAAATTAATGAATAATGATACCAAGTCAGGAAGGCAAAAAAAAATAAATTGTTGTCCTTCATCCTTGTAGGGACATAGTAACATGAGTTTTCAGCTAGGTATTTTTTGCATCAATTCTCAGGTTACTGCATTTCCCAGAATGTTCAGAAGGAGTTTCTGTCCTAGGGTGTTTTATAGATGGGTGATTTTAGTTTTGCTGGGGTATACTGAGAAGTCTTGACAGATCTGACTGTTTGTTTGAAGTTATTGGTGCTATAGTTCACATTCTTTTAAAAGCAACTAGACTTTTTTATGTGTAAATAGCAGTATAGTGGCAATATCCCCCCTCAGAAGTACATTACTTTGCAGTGTTTGGCAGTTTTCTCTGATTTTTAGACAGAATATTTTTATTTTATTCTTCAAAGATAGCTTGCTAGCTGACCAGGAGAAAACCAAGTACAAAGCATGGATTCAAAAGAAACTTGAAATTATGTAGACAGTGACATTTGCAATTCACATTTGAACACTGACAGGTAGTAATTTCCTCCAACTTGCAGGATTTGCCAGTGTGATGAGTATTAGGTGCTTTCTTTTTCCTTAATTCTATATTATTATAGTGAAATTATGAAAGTGTAGGCCATGTTCCATAATGACAAAAGTCACCAGTCTCCATTTTCTCAAAATAAACCTCCTGTGAATGAAGAGTAGGCATTATACTTACTATTGAATATTACTACATCTCTGCCTCAAAATCTCAGATGGATTTGTACAAGCTTTCACATGCTTTTATCATGAGCTTCAACTCTGATATTGTAAAATACATCTCCGCTTCAAAGATGCATTTAAGTTAACCAATTATTAACCATGATAGAATGTCTCTATCTAAGGATGGTCATACCGTTTTTTTAACCAGATATTGATGGGCTGACCTTCTTAACCAGTACTGCTCCCTACTGCACAATTGAGCTGTTTCTTTACGTTGCATTATAGGCATAATGTTGAAGGAACTGTTACTTGAAGTGGTTTATGTTGGTTACATATATTAGAGAAAGTATGGGAGCTACTTGCTTAAGAATTAAAAAAATATTGGGTTTTCTTCCTCCCGTTAAGCAAGTGATACAGAATTTAATTACTTAAGAAATCTGAAAAGAATACTTTGAAATATTTAGGAATTATTTCACATGATAAGAATGCTTTGGATACTTAATTAGCTTCATACTTGTGTGAAAGAAATTGTAAGATTATGTGATCTACTTGGCCTTTCACTTAGCCTAAGAGAAACAAAATTAATTGGAAATATATAAGGTAAGCTGATTAGCATAGGAAAACCAGTCCAGTTAACAATGTGAAGTCAAATGAAAAATCAGTAAGGAAGAAATGGCTTTGGGGCTTGCTAAGGGTGTTGGTGTGTACAGCAGTAGCTGTACCCAGCTTCCCATGCTGGTTTCACCAAGTCTACATAGTGGAAAGCTTACAGCAGCAGGATGTCAGCCTGCAAAACTGGCATCCAATGTATTTGAGCAAGTAGAAAACAACTGAAACATCCCTGATTCTTCCTATCAACCTAGAGGAATTTTGTGCAGAGGGAAACCTACAGGTCCATGAGCAGTTTTGGAGAGAATTGTGAAGAACAGTTTTCTTTAGGTTAAAGAGTCCTTGTTTATTCGCTTTTTGTGTGAAATTAATCTCACTCCTTTTTAAGCTGCTGGGGTTTATTTAAGAAAATAACTTACAGGTTCATTTTAGCAATGTTTTCTGTGTGGAATCTGAGTTAATTATAGATGACTATAAATATCTTCTCTGAAAAAAAAGGTCAAGAGGTGAAGCGTCTTGGGGGCTTATAGATAAAGCTAGATGGTAGGAAACAAAAGTTACAGTGGGATGTTAAAGAGGAAATGGTCTTTGATAGCAAAGGAGGGTGAGCCTAGATGAGAACACAAAGATTGTAAGGACTTGAATGGAGTTAAATGTCAATGAAAGAACTACATCAAAAATGTGGACTGGAGATCACTGAAGACCAGCTGAAACATTTTATAGGAGTTGTTTCACTTCCATCAAGCTGCGAAATTTGCTAAGCCTCTGTATATCTGTACAAGTCAAGTACCTGACCTCACATTTTCTGTATGTGACTGGATATTTCTAAGGCTTTTTCTCCCTGCTGTCAGAAATGCAGAGTGCTAAGAATTGTGCTGATGAAAGGACTACTTTCCAAACTTTGAACAAAACAGTTATATTCTGATGACTGTCAGTTGAGTGGGGCACATATTCTTGATCTCTGCTGTTGTATTTCCAAAAGTTTTGCCTATTGCATTGTGTAACTCATTTGGGACCACATTACAAAGCATTGATTCAGTATATTTTCAGGCTTGACACCGCATTGTAAAGCTATTTTCCCATACAAATTATTTAGTACAAAACCAACAAAGAAAGCTTTCTTTAATGGCTTGTACAAAGCATTTAATTGGTTTTGGAAAGCATGTGGCTACTGAATCTGGAACGTATTTCTTGGTCTTTTGGGGAAATTTATCTTCTTTTAATAAGAAGTCTTTTTTTTTTATTATTTGGTCTTGTGCCAGAAGGTCAGTCTTTTGCACTTCAAAAGTTAAAGATTAAAGAAAAAATGCTGGAGGCAAAATTACACAAAGATTCTCTTGTAGCCCTGAAAAATAAAAGGCTTGATTTAAGTAGTAATGAAAAAGTTTCAGAAGTCGAAACTTTTTTTTAGTATACAGCCTGACTTCAGATATGCTGATATTTAGCTGGCCAGAACTGAATGTAGCAGCAACTCCTACCACAGCCTCCATGGCCTTCCACAATAAGGCCAGAGCACTGTGGCCCCCAAGCTCACAGACAGCAATTGTACCATGCTGTCGTATTTTCTTCCACTGGGGATGTCTGTGACTAAATCTCTTTCTCGTAAGACAAGACTGTATCATTCTGCAGTGACATTATTGCAAATGAAGCAAAAAATAAAATGGGAAGAAAAGAATCCACTTTCACGTGGTTGAGCCATGATTTCGTAAATAGCATTTTTATAGGTATATCTTTGCAACCAGATGCATGTTTAATCTTCCCTTGCTACCATCCAGCTGCAGTGCTGAACCTAAATCCATGGTGGTGTGTTGATGCAGCTAAAAGATCCACTTTTCAGGAGGTTTTATTTGCTGAGGCTCAGTGCTGCACTTGCTGAAGGACACAGTTCGTTCTCTGATGCAGGCTTGATTCCAGCTAGCTGAGAGCAGCAGCACGGGCTTGCATGGGCCAACATGCAATGGTATCAATTTCCTGAAGTGAAAGAGTTTTGTAATTGAAGAGGATGATACTGTTTGCCACCATTTTGAAAATAAGCTTTTGTGGGAGACCAAGCCAATGCTCCCAGCCCTGCTCCCCTCTATGAGTAACTGTCACCAGCATCCCAATTGCTTACGTTCATGCCGTTTGCTTCCTTCTAAGATCACAACAGAGAGAGGTAGTCTTTTACAATATAAACATAAAAGACTTTTAAAGGCAATCAGTTATTGCCTTTTAAACTAGGACATCCTTCCTAATACCATGTAGCTTTCAGTACATTTTGACCAGATTCACTGTTCTGTGTTGCTGTATTGCACTCCTTTGTTGTTTGCAGGTCTTTAAAATATCCTTACAGCATCATTGGTTGCAATATGTGCTGTACAAGACATTTTTTTAAATTTAGTTTTGCAAGAGGTCCAGGTATGTGGGAACTCCATTAAATAGTATGATCTTATACTAATCTTCAGCTTCAGTTTCTCTATCGTCTTTTATTTTCCAGGATAGAAGCAGGTTTTTTTCAGTTTTCCAATATTTTCTAGTTGTGCATACTTTTGCAAGACATTTCTACTTGGTTTGTTGTCCTCCTTGATTGCACTTAAACCTCCTTTGTTTCAGTCTCTTCTTGCAAAATGCAGAGGAAATTGGTAAGGACACCTGAAATGCTAGAGCAGTAAGTGTGAAATGGAACAAAAAATAACACTTTGACCACATGCTGGTGGGGAGAAGGGGGATGCAGCCAACATGTGAGCACTGTTCAATGCAAAGTGCAAATTTGTCTTTTCCCATTTTTTGCAAAAAACAGTTGTATTTTCAGAATAACCACCATTTATAGAGGATGCAGTTGTTATTTGCTACAGACCATATACAGATAAAATATCCTAACTGAATTTACTCTCTTCTCTTGGCTAAATCAATCTTCATGATGTCATTTATTGTGGTGATTTGTGGTGATCTATTTTCCATCAGTAAAGAGCCAGGTTTTTGGCTTTATTCTCCATTTTGGGTTATTTTTATACCCATCTATTTTAGGGAAGTGAGGGAGCCTATTCTGCAGTTGTCTGTTTGCAAAGGTTAGAGTGGCCAGGCAATACACATGGTTGACTCCCAGAGAAATCTAGTTTTGCATGCAGAATAACAAGGCAGACAGCACGAACATTTGGTTAAAAGATCTCATTAAATAAAACAGAAAAAAAATTTATTAGTGGCTACTGGACAAGCATGAGCTACTACTCTGAGTCTGTAATAGAAATATTTGGATTGTTGTCTTAGTGACTAAGTGTCAACCTTTGACGTATAGGTACAAACTGTGCTCAACAAAGAGTGCCGCATGCATATCAGCTAGTGTTCTCAGTTTAAATTGGCAGTGAGAGGGATGTTGTCCCAGGTTTTCTACAGTGCCGTGTTTCTTGTTGAGCATGAACTTAAAAGCTGGAACTTCAGTTTTATCCGTTGTTAAACATTCATATTCTGCATTTTTGATCTGTATTTTAGTCATTCTGTTTGTTTTAGTCATTCATGTCTGAAAAAATAGTGTTAATTTACCTACATTAATTTTGATTAAGTATATAGTCAAATACTACGTACCTGACAAAAAAAGGTTTTTTTCTCCTTAATCCCCATAACTCTCAACAGAAACTTCTGCAACTTCCGTGTAGCTCTTCTTTTTCCACTGCCTTTGCCAGTAGTCTTTCTAATTCATATACACAAGTTTCCTAGGAACGCATGAGAATGTGTGCATTTTAGGAAGTGGAAGTTTGGAAAAGTGTAAGCTAGATATTGTTATTAATATAAAGTATCATTTTCACAGTCACAATCAGTGATATTTTTAAATGTTCTGAATCGTCAGCTTACATGTACAGTGTTCTTCAGTACTGAAGAATGAAACAAAACATAAAAGCCAGGTTTGCCATGAGCCAGTAGATTTTTGTTAGTTAGCAGTGTAACATGGGTCACTGTAAACTCCACTTACTCCATTTACCACTTGCAGATCTAAATTTACAGATTTGACTAGTGACATTTCCTTTTACAAAATCTGTGGAAAATGTAGTACAATACCTTTAAATCTATTACTTATAAGAAGTTAATCTTACACTGCTTATAATGGCCCTTACTTTTATTAGAAAACTTTATGCTCATAATGTTTCATAGCACATGGAAGCCACAGAAGGTCATGTTATACATTTTCTTATTAAAATATGCCACACAGTTTGTGTATGAAGTCAAACTTCAAAGCATTTGATTTCCAGCTAAGATAGAATGGGAAGATGAGACAGCAAAAGGATAGCCATACTGGACCAAATCAAGGCTGTGTTTGTTCAGTATCATGTCAACAGGAGTACATGTAAGCTGATAGCTAGAGACAAAAAATAACTGAGCAAGCATATATGATATTCCTTTTCCAGTTTCCAAATACTTCCAGCTGAGGGGATTTCCTGAACCAGATGTGCGCTCTGCATAGTTTCTAACCTGCAGTGG
This sequence comes from Strigops habroptila, assembly GCF_004027225.2. Lineage (NCBI taxonomy): Eukaryota > Metazoa > Chordata > Aves > Psittaciformes > Psittacidae > Strigops > Strigops habroptila. The sequence continues at coordinate 84,168,431 of NC_044302.2, read as the reverse complement.
TTTTGTCTTCCACTAACTTACTCAGTTACCCACTGAATACATAAGGTTTAGCATCCAAAACATCCCTTGTCAACAAGGTCTACAGGTCTATTCCTTACTGTATGGAGCCACCTCTTTCTTATTTCTGACTAGTCTGGTCCATCCAGCTTCTTTTGATTCCTCTAGGTTTACTTTTTAGGACACGTATTATTATTGCTGGTTCTAATTTGACCTTCCTCAGAAGCACAAGGATTTAGGCAGTTAGTAGCAAAGAGCTGGCATTTTTTATTTCTCTTCTAGTCTGCTTGTTTTAGCATTTCATATTTTCAAACTTTATTTTATATCTATGAGGATCATCTTTTCCATTTTAATGGAGTGTAATCATTAAAATTATTAGTTTCTAGTATATTGCATAACAGATTCTGGAAACTTCGAGACAATTTAGCACAGTCAACACAATATGCAAATCACAAGAGTTGTCAATATTGCATCATTGTGACAAAATTCCTTGTCTATGAGCAGATGATGGAATGATGATGAAGGTTGTGATGGAGTGTACAGAACACGAAGTGCACGTCTAACCTGTGGTTTTATGGGGAAGTAAATTGGAACAGATGAGCTGGAATCTGCGGTCTTTAGTATTTCATATCATAATATGTTACAAATATCATTGTAACGTGAGAAAGGGGGAAGATTTGAACCAGTCATGAGTGACTTTTTTAAAATTAATTTTGTTGATTTTAATTATGCTTTGGTGACCAAGAGTAAGGGATGAAAATGCCTATTGCAAATGAACAGGGATAGCAGAATTCTTCAACTATAAATGTTTAAGGAAGACAAAAGATGCATGGATTACTTTTCTGGCACATTATTTCCCATCAGACTAAGAGCCATGAATTTTTTCTTATCACTTGCAATGAATCTTTGCTTAAGAATCAAAATAAGCTCTGTTTTAGTTTGTTCACTTCTTTATATTTCCTGACTCTGACTGAGGGAAGAAAACCTCCATTTGTGTTATTTTTAACACAAAGGAAACTTTTCCTTTTTTGCTGTCCAGTGAAACTGGAAATGCCTACTGAGTGATAAATAGTCTTCTGTGATAATTTTGCTGCATTAAGCAGGAAATAAGATGCTGAGAGAGACAGATTAGCATTGACCGCTTGGGAGCTTAACTATAGTAACAAGCTTTCTGTGAGAATATCATCTTAGTGGTGAATAACACAGATGTATTTTAGTAACTGGACATTATTTAAGATCTTTGATGTGCAGCAAGTATTATGGATTTGGCTATTTTTATGTAACTTAAATGTCAGTGAATTATCATAAAATGCTTCTTCGAAATGAAATGGAAGTTGTGTGTAATTGTGTTTTTAAGTAGTCTTGGTGTTCTACAAATTTAAATAATTTTTGGCTCTTGTGAATTAAATAAAACAGCTTTGCAGCAGCAGTCAGTGGTTGCTTTTGAAATTGACTTCAACAGGACAAAAATAGATGAGATCACTATAAGAAATAAAAAAAATAAAGAAGATAATTAGCCTTATTTTTATACATACCTGGTAATTTTGGCCTCTTCATGAGCCTCACAGTGGGTTGTGATTATCACTTCAAACTGAAGTTTTCACCCTAGATACCTCATTTTTTCTGAAACTTGCAATACAGCCACATTTTTGCAGTATTTTCCCTGATGATGGTCACTGAGCTTTAGAGTATGGGAAATCAGCCTGAAGAAGCATCTGCTCTTATGACTGATCTCATCATAGTCCAACACCACTGTTGCAGAGCAACTTTTCCTAAGTGGGTAAATGTTGGATTTCTGCAAATAGTCACATGCACGTGTATTTGAGATAACATCTGGTTGCTTTAAAAATTTATTCTATTCTTTTCAAAATATGAAAAGTTTACAAGTACTCTAGAAGAGAATAAAGAGAAAACTATATCCTTTTTTTTTCTCCAGTATGGATTAAAACTAAGTACATCTGAAAGATTTTGCACATTCTTTTCCTATGTGTGTCTTCTGCAAACAGTTGAAAATTAGTTAAGTCTCAAATTTTTTAAAATTTGAGAACTACTACCTTGAACGAGGGAAGGAACATTTTGTGTATAATTCTTACATTAGAAATGCGTGGAGCTAAAAAGAGTAAAAGTAACAAAAAAATTATTTACTATTAAAGGTAATAATGTTTTACCTAATGTTATTTGAATTGTGATTTACAAATTAGTAATGGACTTTGCAAAATAGGTTTTGGATACAGAAGTCTGGTTGCTAACAGTCCTGAATTTAGCTGCATATGTATGTGTATACCACTTTCAACCCCTGTCTTGTACCCTCAGTTAAGTTGTAACTGAACACCGATTTCTGAAAAGTCGGGGGTTTTATGTGTTTTGCTACATATTACTTTTTTTTTTTTGAAGCTCTCTTTCACCTTGTTGGCTCTTCCAATGTTGATGTGAAAAATGCAATGACCTTCAGTGGGCCTCTGGAAGACATGTTCGGGTACACAGTCCAACAGTACGAAAATGAGGAAGGGAAATGGTAAGCTGTTTTTCTTTTCTTAAATGGAAACTCCAAATTATCAGGTATTCAGTGACTCAAACATTATACTCAGACATATATTTGTAAGTATGCCTCATACAAAAGGGTCAGATTCTGCCAGTCATATTTCTTAAATTAATGCACGGTTGTAAGGAAACATGGAAACATTGGGAGGCTGAAAGATCCAAATTTATATCTACATTTATTTCCTCAAAGATATGAATGAGTTCACAAAGTGAGTAAATTCCCTCCTCGATGGAGCTGAGAAAGTTCTGTGTTTTGCCTGAGCCCTCTTTTTTCTATTTCCCAAATAAAATCAGTATCTTTTCCTTGTGTTAATGTATTGGCACTGAAATTTCTTCTGTTTTACCTAGCTAATCTGTATTACATACTTTTTTCTGAAGTTTTCTGTCAGAGGTTGTCTGAACTGAGATTTTAAGTGGTGGGAAGATTTCCCTGTCAAAATATTTATTAATACAGTACTTTACCCTTCCTTTTGGAGGGCTAGTTATGTCTTGCAATAAATAATACATTCATATTTGGGACTTGGAGCCTTCTTAACCTGTCTTTTCCTTCTTGTTGTTCTCCTGAATTATAAGTTACATTTTGGCATGCTTACTGGTATAATTTCTTCTTGGCCTTTTGGTAAATACCTGCTTATGCTTTTCTCTTGTAAAAATAAACTTCACAGGCTAACCACTGGGCTAGAGGACTGAAATAACAATTTCATGGTAAAAGGTTTGGGAATCCTGAGGTCTCCATGATTATTTGCAGATTGCTCTGGTTTTCCCAGAGCTTTGCCAGTAATTTGATATTCTTGGTAAATCCAAGGAGTCCCGTGGGCAGCCTGGGACGGCAGGCACTTGACTGTGTGACAGCCAGGTTGGACTACTCTTCAGCACCCGAGCAATCCCTTACACAAGTGCAAGGGCTGCCTGACACCAAGAGTCTGGCCACCACTGTGACACAGTGTTAACCATTAGCCGCAGGGGATGTTCACAGAATCGAAACTGCAGAGCCTGCGTTTGAAAATGCTAGCTGTTGTTTGCATCCTTGTTGTGGGATGAGGGTAATTGGAGAATAATAATGACCTTCTTTGAGCTAATTTAGACCTTCAGGAAATGGTATCTGTCCTAGGAGCTGGGATTTTGCAAAGTCAGCTATATTGTTGTAAACTGTCCTGAAATCGTTCAAGAGCAAAAAATAATATAAGCTGGAAATGGCAACTCTTCCAGTAGCTGAAGGGAGACAGGAATCTAAACTAGTGTACTAGATCTGAACATCTCTGAAATTAACTCCAGATCTGCTGTTAAATCGTCAGGCTTCCAAGTTACTTTCAGCATAGCAACATCCAGAGCAGGAAGTCTGAAGGTTGACAGTTTAATATACAAAGCAGCTTTGTGATGCTTTGTCAACTGCTATAATGCTACCTAGATACCACAGACAGGGCTTTTCAGCAACAGAAGTTCTGTGAACCTGGCTGTGGTTGTTTCTCAATATAACTGTGGTCCCCTAAAAAAATCCCCACTGCAAAAAGCCAAAACGGCCTTTCAGACCTCTTCTGTCTGTTCATGGCACCCTTTTTTTCTGGGAAAAGAACAACACAGGGACATGATCCTGTTCAGCATTGACCACATCCCATGGGATGTCAAGCTTATTCAGCTTCTCTGCACTTAAATGGAAGGCTGTGGTTCCCATTTCTAAGTTTGGTGTAAAAATTGGATACATTACAGCATATAGTTGAAAGAGCAGTAAGATCTATGTATGTACTCAGAATATTTAATTTTTCTTTAGAATTAGTAAATTTATTATTAATGAAAAAATCTTAATGGATCACAATGGGCTATTCCAGTATGGGTTTTTTAGAAGCTGAATTGTGTACTGGGTTAAAATTCTCCTGTCTTTTTTTTTTTTTTTTCAATCTGTAGGCTACATTTTACCTATTATGTCATTCTATTCAAGTATCTTCTGTCTTTAATTTATGATTAAATGTCGAAATGGTTCTCTCAATAACTCTTCACAATCATCTAAGTGTCCAGGAGCAAATCTTACCAAACTATTACTCCTAAAGTACACACTCTTTCCTGTGTATGCTGTGAATTCTAATTTAATCCAAGTTCTTCCTTACACATTTAATGGAGCCAGTTGTTATCTGCTGGGTAATGCTGGGCTATTTAGTTTTGAGATTTGAGAACAAAGATTTGAGAACAAAAACAGTGTCCACCTCTAAACAGTGTTTCCTGCTGAAAACTGGATTTAAGAGTGGATGCTGATTTGTGCCGCTTACAAAGTACTATCTGAGAATAGTGATTTTCGATCACACCAAGTTTTGAAAAAAAAAAATGCACAAAATAAAAATCCTTACCATTTTTGAAAATTGAAATTTCTTTTAATAACACTTTTAATAACATTATTTTTTATTAAGAAGAGTAAAACCAATGTATTTTACACTCCTGGCTCACATTACTTGAGACTGAATTCTTCTGGATGCTTGTGAGCCTCTTGTTTGGCATTTGGTCTCTCAGCATTGAAAATACCTTTTCTTCTAAAATATATTAAAGATCAAGAAGCTATTAAATGAAAAAGCTCTTTCTTTTTGTATTACTTTTAATACTTGCCATCCACTCACCAATATTGCTTTTATTATCCACTGGAATTTTTAATATTTTTATTTTACTGTGTAATTTGGTTTATTGGCACATTTCTTTCTGTGTTCTTATTAAAGAGAAGAATGTCTGCTTTTGCTTCTATCTGAACTAACATAATAGATACTTTTCTTGCTCTCTATCCTGTACTCCTGGTACAGCGCTTGCTGCAGCTGTGCTCTCTCTGTAAGTTTTATTTTCTTACTTTCATGCCTTTCTTAAGAAATAAGAAATTTCAGTTAACTTACTTCATTTCCAGGGTACTTATTGGTTCACCGTTAGTTGGCCAGCCTGAAAAAAGAACAGGAGATGTATACAAATGCCCTGTAGGAAGGGACAACCAATCACCCTGCACAAAACTAAACTTACCAGGTATGAAAGAAAATAAAGCTTTGTCATGTGGAGGGATAATAGAGGTCAAATTTTAGGAGATTTTTAGCTAGGAAATATGCATTAGAATTGTTTCTACAGTGAAAATTTACTTAGGTCTCCAGAGCTAAATGTGAAGTAAGTTGTGTTTGTAACATCAAAAATAATTTTATTTTAAAGCTTCTCATTGTCCTATGGAAAAAATGCTCATGATTTTAGAATGGGCATTTGGCTGTGGTTTTAAAACTTTATTATGACCGGCATTAATTGACTGCAGTTGGCAGTCCTGGCCATGGAGCCAGAAAGGCCATGGAGCATAGACTCATGGGTTACCCTTTCCAAAGAGCCTTCATAATGCCATCAGTAAGCTTTTAATAAGGAAGTAGCCAGGCTCACGCATCTTAATATGATGCAGGTAAATATTAATCATTTTCTTGCTCATGTCAAGAGATACACTACGTAGACAGGAATATGCCCAATTAATATGAATTTCACTAACTATACCTGTTGTGGTATTTTTATCTCCTCTTTTCCTTTGAAAACCTAAATGTCAGTAATGTAACCTAACAGTAACAAATATAAAGCTGTTAGATCGTTTATAGCAGGACAGGGTAAAAAATGAATGTTTGTTTTCTAATTAACAAAACTGTGTGAACAGTAATCTCTTGCTTTCATTGTGCTGTTATTTTAACTTTTTTTCTTTTTTGCAGTTCAAGAAAACTATTTGAGACAGCAACCCAGACAAATTTTCTGGGATAAAAGCCAGAATCAGAATTTTTTCTTGATTGTTGTAATTGAAGAAGGAGGAGGAAGGGTCCTAAAATATTTGATGAAACCAGTGTCAGTCTGGGTTTTATTTTGGAAGCTAATATCCCCATGCTAGGGGATATATACTTTAACATTTTGTTTTCATATTCCCAAATACTTAACATTTTAATCTATTTATAGCTGCTACTTCAGTTCCTAATGTCGTGGAAGTAAAAGAAAACATGACACTTGGAACAACCTTAGTGACTAACCCAAAAGGAGGCTTTCTGGTAAGAAAGGACTTTTTGCCAACTTTAAAAGAAGTCTGTTTTTTCCTCAGGTACCATAACAAAAGCCTTTCACCCTTTCTCATCTTTTAAAGGCATGTGGACCACTTTATGCTTACAAATGTGGGCGTCTGCATTACACAACTGGAGTCTGCTCTAATGTCAGCTCAACTTTTGAAACCATCAAGGCAATTGCTCCATCTGTGCAAGGTATGCATGCCACAGGAATTCTTTTGTGTATCCAGAAATATGAAGTGCCAAACAAGACAAATGTATACACATAGGCATACCAAAAAATATGAACTGTTTAACTTAGCTACCAGCATTACCAAGTTAAGTAAATGTTTTCATTGTCCGTATATAACCTAAATTCTTGCTACTTTTGGAATTTATCTCAGTATAAACAATCATTAGAGCACTATGTAACATCCAAACACAATTGCTAAAAATAGTTGCTTATGCTTTTTACTTATGGCCAAAGGTCTTTTTAAATAATGACAGCATGTTAAGATCTCATACAAGCCCAATTTAGTAATATAGATAAAAATCTTAAAGACCTGGTCCTTTGGAAAAATCTAAGAGGAACAGATTGACGTTGAAGAAGGTAGGGGTCACTATTAAGTACTTCAGTTATGTGATCTTTAGTCCCATTCTTAAATTTCTGCTTACAAAGAAGTGCCTTGCTGGTAAGGGAAACACAAACTATGTAAAATATGGTGCAAATGTTCATGAATGACAGTTGGCATCATACATGTAAGTTCAGCCCAACTCAGAAGGATATGCATTTGTTACTAATCACAAAAGTAACTGGAGCTGTGAGATAGAATTGATCTTTGTTAGTATCAGTTTTACGTGGCGATTTTTATTGCAGAGTGTAAAAACCAGTTGGATATCGTCATTGTCCTTGATGGGTCCAACAGCATTTATCCATGGGAGAGTGTCACAGCCTTCCTCAACAGCCTCCTGAAAAACATGGATATAGGTCCTCAGCAAACACAGGTACCACCGTAGATATTTTATGGTTGTTTAATTTGCAAGTTAAAAAGGATATGCAGGAAGTGGGTTGAGAGCATCACCTATGGAACTCTTCAATTCCACGAACTTACAGCAAAGGGGTACTAAAACAAAATAGCTGAAACTGCAACGAGGTCAGTGTCTGCCACCAAGTAGCAATGTCAGGGAGGCTCTCCCTCCCCCCACTGCTCAGGCAATCTGGAGAGGCAGACTTTCTAACCTAAAGACAGAAGTTAAGTATGTTAAGTGAGGCCATTTGAACACTGTCCTTTCCCACTTCCTTCCTCTCCACAACCACTTCTTGTCTTCGTTTGCACTTCACAGCACAAAGGTCATTTCTGCTCCGTCGAGGCACACATGCATGGTTCAGACAGCCTTTGATTGTAAGCTTTTTGGATTCAATATTCTGGACTGTGGAACATTGAGCATACAGCTTTTAAGCGTTTGAAATAATAATTAACGAGTAGCTGTTAAACCACGTTATTAATGGCAGAAGCTGCATTTGTATAAGAAGTGGAGAGGGCCAAATTCCCAGCAGCTATAAATCAGCGTGGTTCCACTAGAATTAATGGAGCTACAACCAATTACCCCAGCTGAGGATCTGAGATATGTTTCACAGTCTGCTGAACAGAGTATGTAAATAGCAATATCAGCAGAACTCAGGGAAGGGGGAAACATGGACGCTGGGATACATTTTAACACAGAAAGCTGTATTAACGTCATCAGAAGAAACCAGGTCTTCCTTTCACTTCTCCCTTTTCCCTCCTCTCAAAATCAAGGATTTTATGGGATCCTGTATAGTATTTGATATGCTGCAAGCCAATACTTAGTTTGCTACTTCAAGTTCCTAACATTCAGTTCCTGCATTCACAAAGGAGGCTGTGAGAAGGTGTAAAGGATACCTCTGTCTGCAGAGAGTATTCCTGTCATTTTCCAAGTGAATTGGGGTTTGTGAGTTACCTATGCAAGTCCCTTGTTGGCTGCACTGAACACTGGCTGATAAAATAATTTTTTATAAACTGTCAACTTTACAATCATGTCGTGTTATTTTAAACACGCTGTTTTTCCAGATATTGTGAGAAAGAAGGAAAAGCACTTTGTCAAATTTAATAGAAAGGAAGAAAAAATTTCTTCTTGGTCCCTCAAACTGGTCATTACTCAAACATGTGCCATCTTGGGAAAATACTTAAACCTGAACTTCCCAGTACAGGGCAATGTCTGCATGGAAATCATCACAGCCTTCTGCCCACAGGGCTTCTTGGGAATAGTACACAGGGCAATCAACTGTACTACACCCTCATCCCTCTTCCTCACCCTGCAATTCCTAAATTTTTACATTGCCACACCTCTGTTGTTATATTTGGATTTGGAATCCTGACTTGTGTGTGGCTCAGCTTGTGCACAAGAGGTTCCTTGCTGGCCTGCACTCCAGCAGCCTCGCATCTCCACCTACAAAATCTATTCTGCCCACAGTCTGGCATAGCTGCCCCTCTTCTCACACATATACTTCTTCACTTGAGAACATCAGCTTTGGCATCTGATTGCTACAGAGCAGAAACATGAGAGGGAGATAAGAATGGGATAAGGGGGAGAGAAGCTGACTGGAAATGGGAGGCAAAAACTAGGTGGAATTTTCTTGGTTCCTCTTACCTTCCCCCTTTTCCTAGAACACATCCCATCTCTCTCCTCTCTTCCAAGCCCTTGCTTGGGAACCCTGGCACAGCCCAAGGTAGTAACGAGTTTCTACTGTCTCCTCCACCCACACTGTCTCCTTTCTCAGACACTGTGTTTAAATGACTAATGAATGGGGAAGAGGAGAAATGACAGAACAGGCATATTTCTCCCCTCTCCTCTGGGAGCACTGGAAAATACAGGAAAAATTGTTTACTTTCTGTCTGTTTAAATTGATTTTTCCATGTTCATGTTTTGGGGACTGTCGAGCATGTAGAAATCAGTGGACTTTCACTGACTTCAGATTGTTTTCCTCTTGCACGGGAAAGGAATGAGGCGATTACAGAATAACTCCTTAGCAGCTTGGGTGTGACTTGTTTACAACTGTGTTTTGATTAGAGGCTTGCAAGATATTTTTTTCCCACTTACTCCTTCCATGAACAATGGTCATTAGATTTGTGGCAAGTCAGAAGTGAAATTTCTCTGTGTCCCATGTTTGACAAATTTGAAAGTGAAAGCCAGGAGATTCAGATGTGAACAACCAAAGTTGTTGTTGTGGTTGTGGTATAATTTTTTCAGAAGTATTTCCTTCCCTTCCTCTTTCCATTCTCCAGAAAATCCCAATACCATACTGATAGTTAAGCTACGTATCCTGAGCTTAAGGATAAAAGAAGTAAAGGGAAAGTGATGATAGAAAAGTAGAAAAGGACGAAGGAATTAAATGGGGAAAAAAATGTATAAGTGGGAACAAAATATTTCTCCTGGCCTTATTCCACATTTTAATTTGCTGCATAGAGGATAGTTTTTTTCCTCTTTTTTTTTTTTAAAAAACATTTGTAGAGGTAATTGTCTTTTTAATATGAGGGTATGGTTTTTAATCCTTTACATATGAGCAACCTTCTGTGATAGGAGAATATCAAAAAGAGAAAGCAGAATACTTTCAGGTATGTTCAATTCCAGCTTTAAAGCTATGTTGGAATGGCCTTCAGAAATTTTCAGACAGGTTTTATTTTTCCATTAATATAGGACATAGGCAGTTATAGGTGTTTGGTCTGTACCTTACTGTGTCTCCAAAGGGACTGTATGATTGGATAATTAAGTCATGCCATGTCATATCTCATGATCAGTTTTATTTTCAGAAGAACAGAAGAGTATTAAAAAGGTATTAAAAAGATACAGGGTTAAGAAAGATGTTTGCAATAGTTTACAAATTATTTCTGAGTCCTTGCAAGGAAACAAAATGTAGCAGAATTAATTCAATTTTGCTTTGATTCAGGTATCTTTATCAATTTCTCTGAGAAAATGCATTATCCACCAGTGATTCCCAAGGCATCTGTGCTTTTCTTTCACATTAAATATGATTTAAATATAACAAAAAATATTTCTTATTTTACTCCATATCCCAATGGTGAAAATCCTAGCATATCATTTCAATGTACTAAATGGTTTTCCTTTCATTTTCTCTATTTATTTTTTTTGTTTTGGTGGTGTTGTTTTTTACCAAATAAATTAGCTTATCTTAATAATTTATTGGGAAAGCCAGACTGTACTTTCCAAATAAAGGGCTGTATTCACTTACAGAACGCAAATAAATAATTGCCCTCAGAAGTGTTTTGTCCCAAAGTAGGACAGTCCTTCTCTTGCCTGTTCTCTCATACAACACTTTTTCACAGGAACTGGGGACAATTAAAGAATTATTCCCTTGTGTAATATAAAAGCTATGGAATGCTAGCGAAGGGAACATTAGTTTAGGAGTTACAAAGATGTTCAATAGATTATGGTCACTAATGCTGGGAAACATATTGGGTTTTCTGGAGTAGAGTGGAATTATGTCCTCCCTTATAGTACTACTGCATTTTCAAGGTTTAATTTAAACAAGCAAATCAAAACATACAAGGCCTGTAAGCATCATTCCTAGGGGCTTGCTGAAGTTACACAGTGTGAAGAGGTTTATTGTCCCATAAAGGCACATTTGCATTATGTAGATGTGTCATTTATAGTTTTCCATTAGATTAAAAGGCTGCAAAACCTTAAAACTTCATTGCTATCTGATAGAATATAATTCTAATTACACAGGGTAGACTTGATTCTGTGATCCTGTAGGAGACAGGAACATGCAGCCTAGTAATATTTTATCAATTCTGGGAAGTTTTTCATTACCGTTTTTGAGGAATGGCTCATCTTTGATGCCATGAAATATGTAGAACATGATGACCAGTGTTTTCAAAGCTAGTACGAAGGAAGGGTCCCTCAGAACAACAATTGTATCTCATAAGATAACCACATGCCCCCCTTCCTTCCTGATTTACAAGCTATGCACCACAGTGCAGTTTTCCAGACTCAGATGTTCCTCCCATTCACTTCCTGAGAAGGAAATGCTCAAAATGTTTACTTACTGCGATCATGGACAACGTTTCCTTTCAAATAGGAAATGATACAACTCAATGTCAGCCTGTAATCTTTTTTAGGATGAAGACAACACCACCATGAGTCTCTAGAATCATGAAAGACTGGCATACACTTTTCACACTGGTAGCAGTTAATAGTTGATTTAATCCTTAGTACCAATAAAATTTTCTTTGCTGTAGATAAGGAGCCCAGGAATCCACAGCAATGGGCTCCCTGGCATACAGTAGTCTCTGACCACACTTGTGCATGGCCCTGGAATACTTAAGGCACTCCACCTGCTCCAAAAGGTCAAAAATAATGAAAACCCCTTTTTTATCACCAGTTCATGGCAGTCTTTTTAAATGACTAGCAACATCCTGTTCAGGTTATGTTGTATGTCACTTTTGATGTGTGCCACAAAATCATTGCCTTGGAGGGAACGAGTTAAAAATTTCATCTTCAGCTTGGGGTTTAGTTAGTGCCACATGACTGCTCTGAGTGGTAATAACAGCATGTGCCCCAGCCTGTTGTGTAAGCATTGTGCAGGATTAATAGGCTGCTGCCCGCGAGAACATGCAGTATCTGGATGCTCTCAGCTGCAGGTGGAAGAGGGCATGCCTCCAGGACAGAATTAAAATATCTTAAAGGGAGCGACTTGTCATAGCTTTGAACTTAAATCAGTTCTTGCAGATTTGATAGTATTTTCAAAAAGGTACAGAAATTGAGTGGGGTAGATTTTGCTGCCACATACCAGTGTGATTATAGTCCCGTATTTTTATATAAGTAGCTCTTCATAATGATCATGATATTGGTGTTTAGTATCAAATATTTATCCAACTCTAACCCTTCTACTACAAGTAAAAAAACATTGTGCAGAATCTGAGAGGCTATGAAAGTAAGTGAAAAAACACCCGTAAAGCAATTGCAAAGTACATACTAAGCCACTTCTAAAATAATATAATAGCATAAACATCCCAGAGGTCGTATTGATCTCCAGTACCTAAATGCTAGAGTGCTTTTAATAATAGATGAGTGAGACATAAATGCCACATAATACTGCATTATCCTAAATAACACCTATAAATTGTCATGTGTAACATAAAATTGAAATATGCTAATGGAACATTGTGTGGATTCTTCTCAGTAAAAGCTGTCAGGAACCTGCCAAAACATTAAAACTGGCAGAGATGAAAGAGAGAAATTAATTAATATTTAAGAATATTGCTCGTCTTTTTATTTCACACTTGTTTTTGCAGCAGGTTCCCTCAGGCATTTGTGGTTGGGTTCCAATCCCATGCATTGATCTTTTGCACAAAGACTTGTCCTCCTGAGGTCATCTAAAGTCTTTCCATCATCCTCCCCCATTCCAAAAGCCACCATTTTATTCACATTTTCCCCTCTGGCACTTTTCTTACTTTGGCTTTCCTTCTGCTGGGAGAACAGCCATGTCTTGGACTGCCTTGCTATCTTCGTCAGGAGAAGGGTACTTGTGTCTTCCTTTCATCCTGGGACCTGAGTTTGTCATTGCAGTGCTTTTTCTAGGCTAGATTCATGGTAAATAAACTATCAGCTATAGGAATATTATATTTGGAAGGGACAAAGAGAGTTGGGAGTGAACCATGGCCTTGTATGCTATAAGGAAAACTATTTTGGGAAGTTGTGGCTGGTGGTGAGGGTATTGGTCTGCCTTGGCCTACAGCTGAACAGAGCTGCAGCACAGATTACTGAAGTCAGGAAGAGCAAGGACGGTGGCCTGCTTTTGGCTTTGTTCCTATGTTTAATAAAACAATTTACAAACTTCAAAATGTTCCATGAGATTCAGTGTTTTCAAGCCAGACTTTATCAAAAGCTTACAGATGTTTCATACTGAGGGAAACACACAGAGTTAAATTCTTTTGTAGGTACAGAGGAACATTTACCCCACTGCAGGAGATATAGATGTTTTCTCTAAGGGTAGTTGATTTTTAACATGAATTGTGTGTTTCAGGTTGGAATTGTTCAGTACGGACAGACTGTAGTCCATGAATTTTTCCTGAATACATACTCGTCAACAGAAGATGTGATGGCTGCAGCCACAAGAATACGCCAGCGGGGTGGTACACAAACTATGACAGCCCTGGGTATAGATACAGCAAGGTATGCTTACAAAATGTTGTCCTGCATATGGCAGAAACAAACATAAGTAGATATGGTGACAATTCTGATTTTATAAATTAAAAATATGATGTGGCTGACATCTGACTTCATTTTAGCTAAGCAAACAAAATTTAGGAGGAGGGTGGATAAAGAGACCCTGTCCAGCATCTAGAGAAGTTGTATCTGGCACCCTGGAAGGGCAGCTGTCTTTTGAATGGAGGAAATAGAAAAAGAAAAGAGACATGGAGCAAGGTTGTAGTCCTAAGCAAAGAGCTGAAAATCTAGCAAAGAGCTGACAGTCTAACAAAGAGCTGACCTGTCCACACAGAACAGGTAGGAACTATGTGTGTAGAAGGATGAAAGAAATAAAGATTTCAGAGGAAACATGAAAAAATAGAACCTTTTCATGTTAATTCATCTTCGTTCTAAAGTTAAGATTAGTACAAGGTTTGAGCACACACTTGTCATAAAGCCAAGAAATTTTATATCTGAAGTCTTTGACGCTTCTGGATCACTGGTAGATTGATCATCTGTTGTAGCAATAGCATTACTTAGAAATGCTTCCTTTATGAGAAAAATTAAGTCTGACTTCTGTAGAACAGACAGTAAATGCAAAATCTCTAACACTTTCAAACTGTACAGTGTTGTATCTTTTTTCTTTTCTACTGTTTTTTTCTGGCATCACAGCATCACTTTATTGTGTAAAAGATTGCATTGGCCCTTTCTAAACAACCATTTAGTGAAATATGCAGCATCTTTTTGATAAACTATTTGATTATCTGATTATCTGATTAAAGTTTTGTTGATATGAGGTCTTAAATCCAAAGAAATTCTTATATATTCATCAGTAATGATTTCCTTAGAAACAAATAGGAGCTTGAGGGAGTCTGAAAAAGTTTGTGAAAACGGAACCAGTTGAGGATTGCCAAATACTTAGAAACCACATGTGGTTCAGAAAGTCCCTGTGCCCTACAAACTGCTGCACACTTCTATATATAGAAACTATCAGGAAAAGCTTCCTCTGTTCTTGCAGTCTTTCTATGCATCCACTTTTGGCCATGTTCAGTGGGACATCTTAGCTTTCATTTGTGTGGCCAGTCTAAAGTTCTGTGGTATTTTCCTAAAAAGAGGAAGCCCTGCTTCCGTCCTTCTCCTCCAGAGCCCTAATCCAGCCTTGCCTTTTTGGGTCCCTTACAGAGTCTGGGGACTCAGCAGCTGCCCAAAACTTCAGTGTCTGTGCACATCTGCACCCATAGAATTCAACTGGTCATCCCAACCTGCCGATGTTCACCTGCAATCTACTCCTGCCGTCAGTTTTACTGTAGATTGCAGAAGTGCTGGTAGCTGAGTAAATACTGAAGGGCTGCTGTAGGGTGGAAATAGGTGGTGGTGGTGGGGTTATGTGGGTTTTTGGGGTGGGAGAATGTTGGTTGGGTCTTTTTTTAAGCTACCAAAAGCTGTTTTAAGGTGCCAGAAGTTTATTTGGAGAAAGGAAGAATTTTTCACTATCCAACAGTGTATTTTCTGCTCAGTTGTATTGCTCTCAAATGAGTGAATAATGAATGAATGCTTGGGAAACTGTTTGGCTGTGAACTGTCATCTAAGTTCCAACTGTTGTTTGTATTTGTTCATGGTTAATATTAATCTCCTTTTCCTGCTCGTTAATTAATATAAAGTGGTTTAGTTTATGGTTGACTATGCAAATATGATGCATGTGCTAAATACTTACATTGCCTTTCTCCAAATGCTTTATGTTCCCTTTAGAGAAGAGGCTTTTACTGAGGCTCGTGGTGCACGAAGAGGAGTACAAAAAGTAATGGTTATTGTGACTGATGGGGAATCACATGACAACTACAGATTAAAAGAAGTGATTGATGATTGTGAAGATGAAAACATTCAGAGATTTGCTATTGCTGTAAGTGAAATTTAATGGGAAAATTCAGAATCTTAAAAGTATGTTTCACTTTCCAAATGTAATTTCTGTTTGAAAAGTTCATTTCACAGAATCTTTATGGAAATATAATCATTTCAGAGAGGAAGAAAAGAAAGAGGCTGAAAAAAAAGAAACCCCAAACCATTAAAAATTTGCTTTCGGATTTTATAGTGCAGAAGAAAAAGCAATCTATCTGTCTTCCTGGTGATGACAGGTCTGTATGTGTATGAAGAAAAAGGAGAAAGAGTTTGAGGGGCACTATAAAATCAAATCCTTTTTGTTAAGAGCAATACTGAACAGAATGTATTAGTTCAAATCTTCTGAGCAATTTCTATAAACACTTTACCTACTTTAGAAGAAAAAAGGCAAATGTAAACCATCAACAAAAACCAAGTTTATTACAGCTGTTCTGTATGCTGGCATTCTAAAGGTGTCATTTTCATGTTGAGCAAACTTAGTAGCTGAATGAGAGGATGAACATGTCGGGGCTGTTCAGCCTGGAGAAGAGAAGGCTGCGTGGAGAGCTCATAGCAGCCTTCAAATACCTGAAGGGCACCTACAAGGATGCTGGAGAGGGACTTTTCATTGGGGACTGTAGTGATAGGACAAAGGGTAATGGGTTTAAGCTTAAACAAGGGAAGTTCAGGTCAGATATAATGAAGAAGTTCTTTATTGTAAGGCTGGTGAGGCACTGGCACAGGTTGCCAAAGAAGTAGAAAATGCTCCATCCCTGGCAGTGTTCAAGGCCAGGTTGGACAGAGTCTTGGGTGACATGGTCTAGTGTGAGGCACCCCTGTCTATGGCAGGGGGTTGGAACTAGGTGATCTTTGCAACCTTAACTATTCTATGATTCTGTGATGCTATGATTTGGTGTGAACCCTACACACCCTCCATGCTGTATTTGAGTATTCTAAACTCAATCTGTTTTCTTTTGTTAATTTTGAAGATATTTTGGATTGTTGCTTCTCTGCTCCTATCTTTCTTTGTTTTGATACAGTGAAATGGTATGGAACCATACAACTTCAAGAAGATATTATCTGAAATTTAAGGAAAGAAATAAATAAAAAGTTGAATCCAGCAGCACACAGATTTTCAATTATTTTTTTCATAAAGAGATCATTAAATAAAATTGTCCTTGAAGCTGCAGTAATTTTTTGGCAATAAAAGCCCTGTTTAGAACCAAATTTGAATTGCAGTAGTGTCCAGTTGGAAAGCTGTCCAACTCCAAACATGGGAGGGTTTTTTTTTTTTATTTCCTTCTCTAAGTAGCTTAAGTGTATAAAACGCTTTTTTCTCTTAACAGTACTTCTTGGTCTGGGAATTGAAGAAGTGAGTAATTTTGTTCTGAGGCATCCTGAATTTTTACAGCAGTGGTGTTAAAACTGCAAACCAAATCTAAAGTCTTGTAGTGTGATGGTGTTATTAATACTGAATGCAAGTGTTATAGTTATATAGTATTTATAGGAAAAAACTGCACACAAAAAGAGAATTATTCTGTGCCTTATTAACTTGTCATTAATTGCTTATATACCATGTTGTGGGGAGAACTGGTGGTATTTATACAGAAGCCAGTGCAATTGTGTGTTTTGGTATGGGGGGTGTTGTGTTGTTTTCTTCCTCAATTAAGGCCTGCTTCAACAAATCATAGAATTGTAGAATAAATCATTAGAATTTTGTGAAGAAGGATAAAAAGGACAGTTGAAGATAGCAAATGTTATACCATACAGTTGCTTTGTTTGCTATTAATTGTATTTTCAGAAAAACAGCTGAGCCCTCATACAATTGTGTTCTCAGAATGGTTTGAAATCAATTTAAGGAAGGTTTTAACAGAACAAATTAAGGTTAGATATGATTTCCCAATATTCTCTGACAACCTGCCTCAAAGGTATCTATCTTTTAAAAGAGGTTAAAACAGGTTATAAAATGTTTTCTTGACTACTTTTTTTTATTTTTAATTCTCTTTAGATTCTTGGCAGCTACAGCAGAGGAAATTTAAGTACTGAGAAATTTGTAGAGGAAATCAAATCAATTGCCAGTAAGCCTACAGAAAAGCATTTCTTCAATGTCTCAGATGAATTAGCTCTTGTAACTATTGTTGAAGCACTTGGAGAGAGAATATTTGCCCTAGAAGGTATGTTATTATTTAGAATTTTACTTCATGCCAGCATTATAGCTGAAGCAAATAGAAGACCACCTGCTTTTATCTTCCTTTGCAATGTGTTGTGCTGTATAAAATGTGTTGTGCAGTATCTTTTTCATGCTGATCATAAGAATATTTTACGATTAACATCAAAACCATAGATAATGACATGAAATACATTCAGGTGGGTTAGAGCCTATGGAGGCAATAGCTTAAAAGGGTAACTAAGCATCACAGGTTTAGCTGGAGCAAACATGCAGTTTCCATCCCTTAGATAAAAAAGCATTGCCAGACCATATCCTGATTACCCCATGATTATAGGCTTATCTGCCTATACTGTCAGCTTGTCTTTTTGGTTAGTTGTTAATTACAGCATATTACTTTGCCATATAAGTTAATGTGAACTTGGTGTATATAGTTGATAAGATATATTTTTCTTTTGGAAATATTCATGACACTCAGATTTTAGCATAGCAAAGTCGTTCTCTCATAATGTCTGCTTACATTCTCCATTCAAATTAGGCAACACTTTCCAAATCTCTGATTCAAGAACCCTTTTGGCTATCTCTGAAGGGATTCATGGCATGCAAAGAAGACAGCCATCTATTTGGACTTATTTTTTCCAACATCTCAACTTTCCAAGTAGCTGGAATAGTGTAGTTTACAGCTGGAATAAAAAATAATGTTGACTTGAATTTCAAGAAATAGTACAGATATGAGAGAGTATTTTAAAGTTTTTTTGGTTTTTTTTTTTTTTTAATTTGAGCTATATTTCTCAGACGTATTTAGTTATTTTTTTAGTATATCATTTAGCTTGATCAACTATTACTATTTTCAGCAGATAATTACTAGATATTTCTTTCAGTTTATATGTTCTTGTCTTTTTACTTCTGGAAGGTTTTGTTTCCTCACTTATGAAACAAATTAATTTGAAGAGAATTTAGTATCCTTAAAGCCCAAAGTTTAGCCTACTTAAGCTCACAGAGTACTTCAAAGTTCATTGATTAGGGGACTTTTCTGTTATGTCTTTGTTTACTTCCATGATAAAACAGATGTTCAAACAGAAATTGAAAACTTAGTCTCCAATTTGTGCTTTGTATTTCCAGAAAAGTGAGAAAAATCATTGTATTTCATTAGTAAAATAAAATCTGTTAGTTACACCTATTAAATACAGTGCATATAGGATAAAAAGTTAATCAACTGCTAGTCATGACAACTGATGAAGTATGTAAGACCTAACATGACAGAGTTTGTGGACATCTGTGTGGTCAAATTTAAGGTTTCGTGCCGTAGCTCAACCTTTTGAACAGCCAGATGCCGGCGGAAGAGATGGTCTCACTTTGTCAGAATCCTCCTTGTCCTTTTTAGCAATCAGTAGCCATTAGGTAGTGCCTGCTTGTCACACAAAACCCCAGCATCCAAATAGTGGAGTACTGGCTTGAACTCCCTGGTGGAGGGGAATGCTTTATATCATGAACTCTAGTTGTTCCACTGAATTTAGTCATTGATTCCTCTAATCATAAGAAAAAATTGCAAGACATTTGAACATTAAAAAAGTTCTGTAGCTTAATAAAATATCCAAAAAAAGGTAGTTATGTTGATGATGGCAAAACTAACTGTTTAAATTGTATGTATCTGTTTATATGATAATCCACTCTTGATATGACAAATCCTCATCATCATGTCCTTCAGTGTTTTAGTACTTTAAGCATATTGTACCACTTCAAATATCAACCAGTTCTGCAGTAGTCCTTGAATTCAACTTTAATTTTCTGCAAAAAATGCAGTAACAAATATATACTTCTTGGATGTTCTAATTTTTTTTTTAACATAAACCTGTTATAAACTGTTTGGATATTTGTACCTTGATATATTTTACTTATTTTCAATTTTTATTTTATATAGACTTGTTTGTATTACAAAAATTATATATTTGAAATGAAAAATTTGGAAAATTATTGTTATCCACATCATAAGAGACAAGTTAGGGAATTTCACCACTCCCAAAAGGCTTCTTGATTCCCAGATTTTTGAGTAGGAACTCAGAGATGTGCTAAGATTTCTATATAAAGTCACCTGTGATGTAAGACAAGAAATGTTGCCTCCTCCTCCTGTAAAAGTCCCAGAAATCACATCATCTGGCTGCAAGGGAATCAGAATAGAAATTGAAAATGGGATTTTAGCTCTTTGTCGAAGCATAGCAAGTTTGAGTTGCTCAAGTTGCTCCTTGATTGCTCGATCTCAATCTCCAAGGTTGAAATGCTGACTAAGTCAGTTTCTGGCATGATTTCCTGTCCCCTCCCAAAGCACTGCAGGAGCTATTCGAGATTTGCAACTGTGCCCATGGATGCGCTTTTGTGGCAGAGGAGAAAAGCAGATTAGTTCTGTCCCACCCAGCTTCTGGTGACAGTCCAATTTATTGGATGTGTGCCATGTGGAAAAGATTAGTTAACCCCATACATTGTAGCTGGATTAACTTATGTCCATAACACGGAGATCACAGGAACCTTGCTTCTTGAAATTCTGTATCTATCTAAGTCTGTTTAAATTCTCAATCTAAATAGCCTCTTGCTAGTATAGTAGTAAGTACATTTGGATTTTTTTCTTGGATTTCTTGGTTTCTTTTTGGTTTTGGCCTTTAAAAAAATTGCAAAGGAAAATCTAGAGAGAATTGAAAAATGAAATCCAACAAAAACCCATACTTGACAGCCAGTGAATTTTTACACATAATCTTTTAAATATGCCTCTGTGTTTCATGGCATGGACTTCTGGATTTAACAGCAATTTTATGTTTTAACCAACCCATAGGCAGGCACAAATGTTTTTTCACAAAATATCCTTTGTAGGATGCTTGGCAGTTTGAAACTCAATGAAAAGTTAGGCTGAGGGCCGTTATCTAAGCAGCATTCAGAGCTGCAAACACCAACAGTACTGGCATTGTCCTCTGCCTTGGACTGTGAGAGTCCTGTATTTCTCAGCTCACTGAGGAGCATCCTTTACTGCATGAAGATATTGCTTATCAGCAAATGTGAAACTTCAGAGTTTTATGCTTAAAAGGGACTTTTTCAGACCTTGCAAAGCAGCTACATCTTGTGAAACGTGATGGCCCATATTTGTGTGTAAAACATTTTGTGTCTGAGATCACGTCTCCTTCCTATGACTGGCTATAAATCCCAGCAATTAGCAAAGACATTGTGTCCCAGGGAACAGCCTCTGTGGTTTAGTTGCTAAGTATGAAAAGTTCAGTGTTATCTAATAGTTCAGATGCCTGAAATTCATACAGCCATGGCTCAGTATGCCTCAGTTTCATTCACACAATTGGAGGTTCGTCTCAGCACTCAGCTGGTAGCAAATTGTGAACTTTTCCTGTACCGTACGGCCTGTTGCCATATCTTGCTCTCAAGGAGGAATCAATATGCAGAATATAGTTACCTTACTTGGCCACTTAAGGTGGCAAAATAATCTTTGAGTACTGCTGTAAGTAGAGGAAGGGGCAGGCCTTTCTCTTTCCTGATGATATTTCAAGTGCACCTGGGAGCAATGCAGCCCATCAGAGTTTAATAACTAGCATATGACTAGCTGACAAGACACAAACTGGTACTAAATCAGCTGATATCCTTTTTGTTCAAAGTCATTAAGAGAATCAGGAAGATTTTCGTGTAACTTTCTGTTCAGGATTATAGTTCCCAAGCCCTTTCCTGAGCCTTCTGAATCTGGAAGACCTGAGGTGTTCTTCTGTTATTTTTGTGAAGGTTCATACAAACATCAAGTGTTTTTCATTTAAAGTTCCTCCAGCTGCCTCCAAATTTTTAGTTGCTTGAATACAAGGCCAGGGCTACATGGCTGTTGTTTTATTGTTCACTTAGCTCAAGTGGAAAATGGCTTAACCATATTAATCAAACATTCCAAATATATTTGCCATCAACCTGAGGTCAAATCTGGTCAGTTTTAGCCTAGAAATATTTGTTGGACAAGTTCTGAGACATGATCTTGAAATGGAAACCTGTGTACTTAGTGGTAGCAGTTAACACATCTTAATTTTTGTATTTGTTCTAAAAATTTATGGCAAAGTATGTTCACCAAATATTCTAGTTAATTATGCTATCCTTTACTACCATATAAGCATTTTCATTACACTATTCACATACTTTTTCAGATTGAAACTGATTATTTTTGAAACTTTTTTTTTTCTGTTTAATAGCAACAACAGACCAGCAAGCCTCCTCATTTGAAATGGAGATGTCTCAGGCTGGTTTCAGTGCTCATTATTCTCAGGTAAACAAACTGTTTGAAAATATAAGTTCTTTTACAAAGTAGATTTTTGTTGGTGATGGCATGAATTTGGAATGAGTGTTTCGAAATTCTTTTACAGAATTTTTTTTTTTTTTGCTGTTTACCTCAGTTCTTAGGGGGTAAATATTTATCAAACAAAAAACCCTTGGAATTTGTATTAGCAGAAAATCACTTCCCAAGTATTTTATTTATTCTTGAAAATCAAAAAGTACCCATTGATACTGATGATCTGCTCACTGTACACAAACGAAATTAAAATTGAACTTGAGATGAAAAGAACTGGGAAAAGCTAAGCTTTAAAGATACAAAAAAGTAGTGACAGTGGAAAAGAGCACAGTGGGAGAATAACTGAACTAAACTGAATAAATGCTAAGAAAACTGAGACAAATTGACATATATATTCAATGTGGCTTTGTATAGAGCTCGGCATATCACTGGGAAAAAGGAAGAATAAAATACTTTGGTGTGATTTAATATAAATACATTATTGCAGAAGTACACTCTGTTCATTTTTACTCTCTGCACTACATTACACATATTTTTTCAGATGGTGTATAATACCTTAGAAACATGTATTATCCTGTTAGAGAGTATGAGGATTATTCATAAGATTATCTATTTGGTAGAACATATTCTTAAAGTTCACAAACAACTGACATGCTGTCATCAGAACCTCCCTTCAGAAACAGGTCTTCAGTCCTTGGTGCCCTGACAGACAGCGGGTCACTGATGTCTGTCTTACCTAGAAGGCTACATTCATGCCTTTAGGCAAGAAAGGTCAGCAAACCATTTCTCATGGACAAAAGGCTCCTGCATAATATCCAAGGCTCAGAGATTCAACAGAGTTCAAGTTTCTGAAAGTTTATCTGGGAAATGCACTTAAGCGTTGTATTCTCTCATTAGCTTTGCTAAATCCCTTTGCCTTTCTGTTTGGCCTGGAGTGGTGGCATGAGGTTGAAGGAGTTGTGTTTCTTTCTGCTACTTTTCCTGGATGTCCTGGATGACCCTTTTTTTCAATTATTTTTGAAGTTTGTATGCATTTTTAACAAAAAGTACAAGACGTACTATGATTGTAGGAGCCATACTATAATAGAAAAAGCAAGGCTAAATAAGTGAGTATGCAAGAAGCATTACCCAAATGTGAGAATCGGGATCAATTAATGTCTTAAAGATGGTTCACATAGAGAACAGGCTTTTTGGTTTTCTCTGCATAAGGATTGGATCATGCTTGGAGCAGTTGGAGCATATGACTGGAATGGCACAGTGATCATGGTGAAGGACAGTGATATCTCAATGCCAACTAATGACACTTTTCGTGACAGGCGTTTGGAAAAAAATGAACCCCTTGCAGCCTATCTAGGTAAGAGAAATAGCCCATCTTATAACACTTTTCAACAAATGCTACAAGACCTGTCCCAAATCTCATTCATAAAGTGTGTCTTACAGAATAATATCTTAGATTCCATGAGCCTGGGAAAATTTCTAATGTATAAACATGTCTACTGTATGAGTTTCTTGTTCTTAAAAAAAAAAAAAAATTACTCCTTCTACAATAAAAAACTAGCCCAAACACTTACATGCCTATGTATATCTATATTTTCCCCAATAGACATGTCTAATCTGATCAGAGATTTCACAGATTCCTCTAGTATTCTTACAAAGTTTTTCTATGCCTTGGTATTTAAGAAAATGTATACAATATTAAAGTCTAAATCTTTGCTTAAAATTAAGCTGATTTCTGTCACTCAATGGACAGGAACAACAATTTACCACTATCTTTTTTATAACAATTGGCAGGCTTTTGTTTTCCTCTCAGCCTTTTCTACCAAAAACCATTGGTGGCCCTGCTCTCTCCTGTAGGGCTTGCTTTCTACACCTCATAGTTCTGTTTACTCTGCTATCTCATTTAAGTTACGTTTTCACTGATGAAGAGTCAACACTAGAATAATTTCTCTCATTCCCCCCCCCCCCGCCTAAGTACTCTGTTTTTCTTCTTTGCAGAATGCGATTAGCTGGGGTTTTTATATCTCAAATTTGGTAAAGTAATTTTAAATTTAGGTCCTATCCTCCATAATACTTGCAACCCTGCCACTGTTTTGATTCATACACATTTTTTTTAAGTCTTTCTTCACCCAAGTTGTTAAATTGTTGTTTATATTAACCAGAGCTAGGTTCAAAATGCCCCCCAGAATCACGTCTGAATGACACCATTAGTTTGACAGTGAAACGACGTCAGCTGTTCTTTGAAAGTAGCTTGTCAACCAGCCACTCGCGAGTTATTTATCAGTACCATTATATTCCTTACACTGTGTGAGGATGGCAAAATGAACATGACTCACCAGCCTGTGAACGGGTTCAGTAACACTTGTGCTCGTGGCTGAGACTGTAGGCAAATACACATCCAGCCCCTTTGACTAACTCTGCTATTATTCTCTAGAATATTTAGGGCTAAACATCTAGTTGTACAATAACGCTTAAAAAGGCTTTGAATCACAGCAATTATTTCTGATACACACATGCATTCTGTGTGTACTGCATCTTGACTTCTGCTTCCTAGGATATACTGTGAATTCAGCACTGACACCTGGAGGCGTACTGTACATAGCAGGACAGCCACGATACAATCACACTGGCCAAGTTATCATTTATAAAATGCAAGGAAGAGAGGTACAAGTACTTCAGAGGTTAAATGGAGAACAGGTAAGTATGTGTTCATGATTAACATACCAGAGAAATATCGCATAAGAAATAGAAATTATGATTTCAAATGAGAACTCTGCACCAGGAGAGTAATTGAAACTGTGAGTTGTAAGCAAGATTAGAAGGAAAGGTTACGTAGATGCTCTGCTATAATAAGTAATGGAAAGTGGATCATACAGTAGCCAAAGGCTCTTGGAAATTTTCCTATTGAGGGAAGCAGTCCTACTCCCCTTAGCAGGTAGAAGGCACAATTTGTAACTTCCTAACTCGAGAGAGTTAAAAGTTGAATGGACCATTCTTAAATTAAATCTGACAATAAAACCTAAAACAGAAAACTAGCTTCAAAGGCAAACAGACCAAAAAGATCTTCTGAGTAGCAAAGAAAATTTCTGCTGAATGGTTTTCATTTGGCATAGTTGTAAGCAATCATAGAACAGATCTCCGAATAGGCAGTGTTGCATGATGTTGCTGACTCTGATTTATACCTTATATTTTCCCACAGATTGGGTCATACTTTGGGGGTGTTATTACTACAATTGACATCAATAGAGACTCATTTACAGACCTTCTTCTTGTTGGAGCTCCTATGTATATGGGAACTGAGAAAGAGGAGCAAGGGAAAGTATATGTTTATAGTCTGAACAAGGTAAGGATTCTCCTTATTGTCTCATATCCTTATTTTAAAGAAATACGACCATTTGAGCTGGGGAAGATGAGCTGTTGAAACCAGAGAAACATGATTTTGGCAATTGAAAGTATTACACAGATTGATTTTGAAAACTTACTTCCCAAATTCTTGTTTTCTCACCTTTTTTTTTTTTCTAACAGACTATATTACGTAGATAAATACTATATCTTGTAAGCTGCAATACAGCATAGACACAAATTTATAGGATTAGTTTTCTATCATATTTTCTTCTTGTTTTCACAGATTAGGGAACAGTAGGGCTCATCCATCCTAAAAGTGTGTGCTTCAGTATCCTTATGACTTGCTTACCAACCTAGAGATAAACAACACATATCCAACAGCTTTTAAGCATGTCACAACTAGACTGAGGAATATATCAGCTACACCACAGCTTCTTCATTTGATAAGTCTCTCTTCCAATACATACTTTTTCTTCTTTTTTCTTCTTTTAAATTGGTACCATTGTGTATCATTATAACAGTTATCAAAATATGGCCTAGCAATGATGGCCTCCTAAAATGCTATTGCAAGAGAATGACCTGAGGAGACTGGATCTATTTGACAAGGAACTCTTCCAGTTTCTACATGCATGTTGCTAACAACAAAATGCTGGTGAATAGGGTTGGCAAGAAAACAAGAATTCCATGTCCTCCAGTAATGTGAGGTTTGAAATTTGTTTTTCCTGTGTTTCCTTTTATCCATCTCCAAATAAAGGAGATGCAGCAACTGCTTGCTGCTGCTAATCTCGTAACATAGAACTCATGGGACCTATGTCTTGGAAAGATTGGTTACATAGCATACTGTATATGTGGTTTTGGTCTAGTGTGCACATGTGACCAGAAGGCTATATAAGTTAGGCCATGGAGTATATGTCTAGTGAGGACAGAATTCAGTCTATGTAAAAGAAATGCTGGGTTTTGTTCTGGAATAACAGTATTGCCATCTGTGTTTCATCGGAAACTTGGCTAACTTCTCAGATTAAGAGAATGCCTTTAGAAGAACTCTTTACACTACCTTAAGAATGATGTGGTTTACTTGCAATAACAACCAAATATTGTTACGATACTCTGCTTTCCTGCAAACCTCTAACTTCAAGAAACACGTAGAAGCATCTAGGTGAAGAAAGAGAGCAAGAATGTCTTTCCCACCTGCTGCTCAGAAAGAACATTTGAATTGTATTTACAGAATCACAGTTTCCACAAAGCTTTCAATCATTAGGAATAGGATGTAATTGTTTTATTTAATTCATCAATTTGTCTTCCGGATAGGATCTCTTTAAAACCTGCATTGCTAAAATGTCGATAGAAATCCACAAACTTTAAATCTGTTCTTTCACAGACAAAGTTTGAATACCAGATGAGTCTCGAACCTGTAAAGCAGACATGCTGTTCGCCACTAAAACAGGACACCTGCAAAGTTCTCAAGAATGAGCCTTGTGGTGCACGCTTTGGGACTGCAATTGCTGCAGTGAAGGATCTGAACCTTGATGGATATAATGACATTGTAATAGGTTCTCCCTTAGAGGATGATCACCGGGGAGCTGTTTATATTTATCATGGCCATGGCAACACAATCAGTAAAAAATATTCACAGGTATGAAATCAAACTTTAGAGATTGGCAGCTGCTGTAACACAAATCCTGTTTTTCCATGCCTTCCCAACATAGTGCCAAACTGTGACTTGAACAGTCATAACACCTTCTTTTTTGAAAAGCTCTGTACTTTTGAACTTTCACTGATTTAACTGAATTTCACTCTAATATGTTAGAAAAGATATTTGCTTGTTTTTATTAGAAACCTTCTGAAATGTTCTCTACAGCCAGAAAAGTAAATATTTTGCAATTCTTAAAATTTACAGTGTTTTTATCACCATGGTAACTGTTCTAGGGGTGTTGTAATGAAAATGTAACATGTTTTAAGAGTCTAAAAGCCATCAAACTGCCAACAAATGCATCTTGAATGTTCTTATAAAATCCCTCAATATACACTGCATAAACTTCTTAATGTTTTCACAGCATATTGCATCAGGTGGAGATGGGGAAAAAGTTAAATTTTTTGGCCAGTCTGTGCATGGAGAAATGGATTTAAACGATGACGGACTGATTGATGTTACCATTGGAGGCCTTGGTGGGGCTGCCCTCTTCTGGTACGGATACTCACAGCAGCTGCCAGGCCAGAAAAATAACTGTTTGTCTTGGGATATCTGTGTAACTTGCACTATTGTTTGGACTGTTGTGAGGGTACTGGTTTCATCTCATGTTTTGGCACTGGCTGTGAATATTCGTCTTTTCATGTGTCTCTGGAGGAACAAGTATAAAACTTCATGGATAACAGTAATAAATACAGGAATGTTTTAGAAATCTTGTTAGCCTAGTATGACCTTGTTCTACTAGGCCATATTCAAAATAGAAACTAATTCCACTTGTAGCACTAAGTGAAATGTAATAAAACCCGAAGTTTTTTTCTTTTTCATACTATATTGCATGTTATCTTATTAGCAAGATCAAGGACAGGTTCAAAGACTTGGGAGTATTGGTTGACAAGAAGTTCAACATGACCCAGCAATGCGCACTCGCAGCCCACAAAACCAACCATACGCTGGGCTGCATCAAAAGGAGCATGACCAGCAGATCGAGGGAGGTGATTCTCCCCCTCTACTCTGCTCTCCTGATGTAGGAGATAGGAAAATAGAAAGCTATTTTGCCAGCTAAATTTTCTACTGGTTTAGCACTCAAGAGCAAAGAGCAAAGTATATAAAGTGTATAGTTAATTACTTGTCTAGACCATCATATATGAGTATTTTAATATTGAATGTTGCATATTTTGTAAGTTTTTAAGTTCATTCTCTACATTAAAAAAAAGTTGCTGCTATTATTTCCAAAGCACTTTCTCTGTGTTTTTTTTCAGGTCTCGTGATGTGGCTGAAGTAAATGTTTCCATGCAGTTTACACCCAAAAGCATCAATATTCAACAACAAAATTGTCAGATAAATAAAAGAAAAACAATATGCATAAATGCCACAATTTGTTTTAAGACCAGACTAAAGTCGAAGGAATATACGTTTGAATCCAGTAAGTAGATAAGTGCTGAGCTTGGAATCTTTATGCTATAAAACTGCTGTGCTTGCTTTTGTTTATTTCTGCAAAAATGGAATGCAACCTCTTCTAAATTCACCATTCAAAGTGCATTTAAGATATGTTAGGAAAAAAGAATGTGTAAAGGCAAACTGGCGCATAATATTGATCTTAACTTCCTTTGCAGGTCTGCAGTATTGGATTACTCTTGACTCACAAAGACAAATATCTCGAAGCTTGTTCACAGAAAGCCATGAGAGGAAAATGCAAAAAAATATAACTATCAAAGGGTCAGAGTGTATTAAACATAACTTCTACATGTTGGCAAGTAAATCATTTAAAGTGTTTTTCTCATGTTGACATTATATTAACCCAAGTATATTCCATTAATTGTAAATTGGGTAACAAAATTTGCAGCCAGAATTGATCTTCAGAAGTGTACATGAAATTTGTTTGTTATTTAGGATTTATATATGTATAGATATAAACTATTTACATAAATGTACATCTATTTACCTTTGTCTCTTTCTTTGTGTCTGTCTTAACAAAGAGCATAACACACCTAGTGGAACCAATCAGCTATCGTGGTTAGTAGTTTAGATGCATTCAAAACCCAGCAGGAGCATGTGAGGTGGAAGTCTAATTTGCATATTGCTGCAATTCCTCCTACTGAAATATAGCAGAAAAATACGCAAATTACGTTTGAGGTAGAAAATACTCTCTGCAAACCAGAAATGTAGTTAACAACTGTGAGTATGAAATCGCCTAGATTGTAAGTAATGTGCAGAGTGAATGGACATGTACCCAGATTTAAAATGTTTAGTGACTTCGCAGTTGTATCATAATTCAAAACAAACAATAAATGATGCCCAGAATTTGCTCCAATATGCAATACATCTGCTAACAACAGGTCTCAGTTGACTTAACAGAAGGTGATACTGCTTCTGTTTGTCTTACTGATCCTTTAAGCACAACTAAAAGAGGAAAGTCTCAGAGTAGGTTGTTCTGAGATATTTTTAAATGTAACTGTGCTGGATATGCTCAGGCTATGTGACATTTTCATGATGAGATGAGGTACACAAAAATATTACTGGATATTTATAAGGATTGGCTTGCACATTAAAAGCTTTATCATCGATTGCAAGCATTTAAATGCTTCTCTAGCAAGGATGGCAACAGTGTGACTGAAAAATATTCTATCTCAACATTGTTTGGGATTTTTGACCTCCTTAGATATTAAAGTGCATGTCCATAACTGCAATTTTGTTTTCTTTATGTTCTAGGATAAGCCTGACTTTCAGGACTCTGTAAAGGTTTTTCTGGAGTTCAATTTTTCCGATCCAGAGAGTGGACCTGTTCTCGATAGCAACCTGCCAAGCTCAATATCTGAATATGTAAGTCAGCAAGTCTGTATTAATAACCAAAGTTTTAAAGGTAAAATTCATAGCCCACACAAGATCTGAAAGTATTGGCCACAAATTGGCTAAAGAGGGAGGGTCCTTGAGCTTGTCCAGAAGATGTTTCCTCTAAATGAGTCTTCAGGGATGAAGAGCTTGATTCAGTGTGCTTGGGAACCAGCCTGGGGTTTTAAAGCATCCAGAGTTAACTGAAGATAGAAGAAAGTACAAGCAACTTTATTATTTATTTTTAATGATTTTATTTATTTTTTTTATGTAGATAAAACAGAGGAATGCTGGTCGTTTACATTGATGGTGTTTGGCATCATTCATGCTTCTGCTATTGCCTCTTTTTCTAGTCTAGATGAATTACTTAGAAGGGAATAGGTAGAAAGCTTACATTTTATCTGTGCATTTTACAGCATATTGGCATAATTAACTGATTAATATTAGGAAAGATGTGATTGTCAAACAGAAGACCTTATATAAAATTAGATAATGAATTAAAATGCAAATACTTAATTTTAATAATAAATGTAATAAAATTGAGAATAAAAATACTATTGTTGCAGATTCCTTTCACAAAAGATTGTGGAGCCAAAAATAAATGCATTTCAGATCTTGTTCTGAATGTGAAAGCAAGCATAGCTGGAGACAGGTAACTACACTGGATTTATTGTATCCCTTGATATCTGTATAAAATTTCTCTCTAAATTACAAATTCTCTGGTCTAATAAGATAATGCTGTGGCATAATTTCCAAATCAGAAACAATATAGTCTGGATACTGAAAGAAGTTCCTTTTTATGTCAAAACAGATTCAAAAGTTAAGGTGTCCAACATTCTTACTTTATTTTACAGCTCTTCTCCATTCATTGTAAAGTCACGCAATGACAAGTTCACTATCCAGCTCTCTGTGAAGAACAAAAAAGACAGTGCCTATAATACCAGAGTTTTGGTTCAGTATTCTCCAAATATTATTTTTGCTGGCATTGAGGTAGGAATTTTTTACATTATCACATTTGTCATAACCATATCATTGCTGGAGAGATCTGAGAAAGCCTTTTTATTACACTCAAATTCCACTGCTCTGGCATCATCAGTTGTTTGGAAGAATGCTGTCCTTACTTCTCTTTCAAAAAGAGTGTATTTATTTTGACCTGAATGGACTTTTGCCTTGTCTCTGTTACCTACAAAGTTTCACAATGCCACTTAGCCTGTAAGTGCCTGCATCTTAGATGAATGTCAGCACCATGAACCATCTGTACTAATTAGTACAAACTGTACTAATACATATGTTGATCTGCTAGACTCTACAGCTAATTTGCATGGTGTCCAGTTTGCATGTAGCTGCTAATGTTCCTAACAATTTCACTGGAAGGAAATAATGGCTACTAATTTATGTAGATATCCATAGGTGGAAATTGTTTTCCAGAAGTTGCAGCTTCCTATTCTCATTCCAGTTCAATTAAGGCTTTGACTCTTAAGACGTGACAATGAAAAGCGTCAATGGTATATATGTTCAACAGGCCCTTGATGCCTAGTGAAGATTTAAAAGGAGTCTGCACAAGACTGTGATTTCACTTTCTTTTTTCCTTTAGGATATACAGAAAGATAGCTGTGAATCTAATCACAACATCACCTGTAAAGTGGGATATCCATTTCTAAAAACTTCAGAAGAGGTAAAAAGTCTCCCTGCATTCTCCTTAATCAGTGTTGTTATAAGGCCAGGGCAGTCCCTATCAATTCTGAATTTCTTTTCTCTTGTGTTCACTCCAAAACCTATCCATGTATGTTTCCTAATCTACTGTTGACATGATCTGCAGAGATAGGAAAACATCAGATCTGGCCAGAAGGGTCTGTCTCAGGGTATACAGAATATTGGTTAGGATATGCTGACAAGATACTAGATGCTGTGGCTTTCAACAGGTTGGAGCCTACGACTTTAGTTACTTTGTATATAAAACTTGCTCTGTTGAAAAGAGAATAAGCTGGTATGTGGAAATGCTAAACTGCATCTGCCACAACCAGGTATCAAGAGTTCACCTCTGCTTAGTGGCAACAGAGAGGCCTTTCCAGCAAGTAGTCCACTTAAAATCAAGCTCCAGCTTGAACAGCTCCAGCAAGAAGTCTATATCTCCTGCTGGAATAGAGAGGGAGCTTTAGCTAAACTAAGCCTTTGAAAATATCCATCTAAGCCTTACTTAAATAGTTCCGGTATTGAATTGGGAAAGATCAAATTGCATGCAAATGAGACCAACTGTCTTTTCTGGCAGTTTCTTGTCTGCTCTTCTGGCATATGAGGTCTGTGTTGCAGATGCAAAACAGCAGGAGAGTTGTCCTTTTACATTGCCTTCTGCATACACCTTCCAGCTTGTGTTTTGGACTTGTAGGAATTAAGTCAGCTGTTAATTTCATTGCAGCCAAATAAGCATAATATCCAAGGCCAGCGCCCACAATGCTCCATTCCCAGCTTTACTGGATTTTTCACATTTTCCTTTCATGCTTTGTTGGTTAGTTTATCTATAGATATGGATCCCTAAATTTAGAAAAGTTATATTCATATTTGCATTCAGAAATCAATTGATATCTGATTTACTGATAAGCTTCCCTAATAAATTCTTTTTTAAAGCCTCTCCTGGCTCTTTTGGCTGTTTTTTAAATGAGAAGAAATATCTAAGACAACATTCTCTGGGTCACTTTGTAGGAAAGATTTGTTAATATTAAAGAAAAAATAAAAGTCTGAGCAGAAAAATCCATTACAGTAACAAATAGTAAAGCTTTTGCTTCATATAAAATTATCCTCAAGTGTCAGGATATGAAGGACATGTTTAGGACAGTGTTCTCAGATTTTGTGTACTGCCAAACTGAGGTAGATTTGCCCTAGTTATAATGAATAGGGAATTTTTGTGAGACCTAGTAGTCATTTATTTGCATTGTAAACATTTCAGTTTGGTATTCTTGGTGTTTAACTATCTATTAATTGAGATTCCAGTAGCCTTCTATAGAAAGCTCATCTTCACTGTAATTGCCAGGTGCTGAAGCTTTGTTTCTTCCCTGTTAGAGAAGTCAAAGAAAAAAGAATTTTTTTGATAAGTAAGACCAGTTGGTTTCTAGTAAGAACTATTTAGCTATGGATTTCTAATACACTCTAGAATAAGTTTTACTGAGGCTTCTTAGTTCTGAAGATAATTTGAGGCTTCTATTTAATAAGTGATAATTCTTAGATTTTCTTCTTGGCTGGGACAAATTAAAAAATGTGGATTCCTTTATAGAAAACTTAAAATGTGAATACAGATTCTATAGATAAAAGTAGCAAAAATTTGCCCATTTTCATCAGATCAAACCATATCGGTGTGCTTTTTTTTTCCTCTTCTTTTAAAATGTGTAATGTATTTCTCTAAACAGATTTCTTTCAAAATATCATTCCAATTCAATGCATCATATCTCCTGGAAAATGCTACCATTCATGTATATGCAACAAGGTTAGTTGCAATCCTTACTTGTTTACCGTCTGATTTTTTTTTTTACCTTCAGAAGTACTCAGTCCAGCAGTGGAGTGAGTGGACTAAATAAATAGCGGTTTGTCTCTAGAGCCTGAGAGTCACAAATAAGGCATCATTTCCAGTACGTTTACCTTCAGAAAAGGTTTATTCTCTTAAAAAATTACTCCCTATTTTAGCATGAATCACAGTTCATGCTAAACAAAAAGATTTGTCTTTCAAAGAGCAAGAGCGTTGCAGAAGTTGATTGTGAAAGAGGAATGTACTTGCCCTCAGTGTTTATTTTCCCTGAAAAATCCAGGTATGTTGTGAGAGTAGTGGCCCTTACTTGGTCCATTTTCATTCAGTCAACTGCAGTCTGTAACTTTAACAAAGATTCATTTCTAGTCTGGGGCTGGTGCAGGATTTAACTTTTCAGTTACTGGAAATATTATTTTGAATTTATTTTTAGGAGATACCAATTAACTAGAAAGGAGTAGTGTGGTTTTATACCTAGAGATGTAGGTGTTTGTTTCTTAAGATCCCTTCCCACTCTGTAGTCATTTTGTGTCTGCATAGTCTGATATCAGTGGTATATGTTGATTTTTTTTTTTAGTGACAGTGAAGAACCACCTGAGACCTTGAGTGACAACAGAGGACACGTAACAATTCCTGTAAAATACGAAGTAGGATTAATATTTGTAAGGTATGCTTCTCTGTGCTTTATTTGCTAGCACAGTAAATAGCAGATGTTCAAAGAGAATATAGGATTGTTTTGTTGTCGAGCTGTGCTGACTATCTACAGATGACATCTTCTAGTCTCTTGAACAGAAAGCACAGGCTACATTGAAAAGAGCAGTTACATGAAATAATGGAGCAGTTACTGTCCCTATCTTTCTGTATCTCCATTTTATCTATTTAGATTTGATCTGCTGTTTGTAAGTACAACAGCAGCTTTTGTTGATTGTTGTACTTTGCTCTCTTCATTCAAAGGCATTTCGGGTACGTAAGAAAGCAAAGACTTCCAACTTCCTGATAGCCATGAGTTCGTATCACTATAATATTGCATAGTGTGGTGTTTGATTTCCAACTTCAAAAATTACCCTTAATTTTAGATTCTTGGGAGCTTGTTTTTATCAATACAGACATAAACTTTAATGCACATCTTGTAATACACTTTATTTTCAGAAATATCTCGAATTCAGTTAAATTCCGTTCCAGAAAAACATTAAAAATATTATCAGTAGACTACATTGCATGGTGCGCAGGTGTAAATAATTAAGTCAAATTAATTTTGGATGCATTTCATGGTTCAAATCTAGACTTCTTGTGTCCTGTAGGGAATAAGGTTGAATTCAGAAACTGGTTTTGTTCTCTGTTTGGTTCTGTCTTTCATAGGACCCTGCCTATTTAACATGGCAATACTCAGGATAAGGGATTACACAGCTAGAATAAGAACAGGAAAATCAGGCCCTGTATATTCTTAGGAACAATATTTGCTTATTTTGTAGTTTTATCTGAACACAACATTTAAATGTGCATAATAAAAAGTGAATACCATTAAAAAAATGGGTGGGTTAAACTCCAGTGGAAGTATCAGTGCACTCTTAATTGCAAGAGTAGTCCTGGAGGGTTCATGAAATAATGAAAATACCTATATTATTAACTGCTGCAGTTTTTATGAAGTTTGTATGCTTACTGGGTTTTTTTGGTTGTGTTGTTTGTTTTTTCTTTAACCCACAGTGTTTTCAAAGAGCACCATGTTATAATTGCAGCAAATGATACTGTCCCTACTGCTATTAACACAACAGAGCAGATTGGAGATGAAGTTAGTCTACATTATAGGGTAAGAAACCATTAAAACTGTTAATATTGGTTTGCATTGCTTAACGTGATAGCCCATTACTTAAATAGAAGCTATGTAGTATGTTAAACCTTCTACATGGGTATTTTGTGTTTAACACCTTTTTTTCTTTTTGCTTGCTTTGAAATAAGGTGAGTCAGAGATTTTCAGAGTGGTCCATCCCTGTAGAGTAGTTCTAGTGGGGTTTAGAGATGCTACCCTCAGCAGGGGAAAGACAACATGCCCTGGTAAATGAGAACTTGACCTATGTTCATTGCAGTTTAGAAAAGGTATTTTCAAAATCCAGTCAGCTTTGAAAAAGGCAAATGCCGTGCTCCAAGAATGTTGTCTTCCCAATGGAATGAATACTGCAAACTAAAATCATTTGTGCAAGATACTTAATGGATTAGAAGCCCAACCTCAAGTTGAAATAGGACAGAATTTAGTTATCTTGAGAGCTGCCAGCAGCTTATCACAAATTATAAGTCAGAAGAAAAAGGTAAAACAGCTTCTTCAATCTTTATTGAGCTCATCCACTTCAAAGACAGGATCACCAGTTACCCCTGCCAACAATTTCACCTAGGAATTTTCTCCACCCTTGGCCACAGTAGCCTGATCAAAAGGAGCAACAGCCTACACATACATCCCATGATCTTCTCAGGGAAAACAGGGGAAAGGAGCAGGTGGGCAGGAGGGCTGCTGTCTAAGCACACCTGAGGAGTAACCAGCCGGAGCCTTCATTGGTACAGTGACTCCTCTCCCATCTTAAAGCATTTTAGGTCTTTATTAAAAATTAAAATTAAATTACTTTAGATAGAAATCCCAGGTGATAAAGAGGATGCAGTAAACAAGATGACAAGAAGGAATTTATGTCAAAATTGCCTCTTTCATCCTGTTCATTTGCTTTCCTTCAATAGCGCATTTTATTACAAAGACCACAGAAGAATACTTTCACTAATTCACAACAGGCTCTTCTCAGGGGAAAGAGTTCATCACACCACATTTTGCATAACTGACTGTGGGAACGTGGAAAAAAAAAAAAAAAGAAACATCACAAAAGGAAAGAAAAACACAGGAAAGAAAAAAACCCCCACAAATACCATCAAAATAAGGAAAGTACTAATCAAAACCTTTTTTTCTTTTTATAGATTGAAAAAGGTGAACATTTTCCAATGCCAAACCTCACACTGCAGATCTTATTTCCCAATGTAACTGCAGCCAAGAACACTCTTCTCTACCTTACTGCATTGTCACATTCCCAAGTAAGCTAGGAATTTTCATTTTCATAATTTAAATTTGATTTTTTTCTTGTAAGGAACTGCAAAATGCAAACATTTGAGGTTATGCCTTGCTTCAGGGTAGATACAGCTTTTAGTCTAAAAGCAAGATGGTGGTGTTTTAAGAGTACGTACAGATGTGTAAGACAAATTTCTTTAAAAGAAACAAGTAATTTTAAAATGGTGTTGAACAATAACTGTACTATAGCAAGGTTAATCTGATACATTGCCAACTGATTAAAGGTTCAGACTGAGATAAGAGCAACAGGAGTTTCTTTCTTAGTTTTGCCTACTGAGTCTCAGATTATCTCTATTGCCATCAGTGCTTATTGCAGTGCTTATTGCTTATTGCTGCTGTGTACATCTAGAGCTCAATCTCCTGTTCAGTCCTCTTCTTTCTGTTACTGAAATTAGCCTTCCTGCACGTCTGCTCTCCAGCACTAGCAGTCCTCTGGCTTCTTCCTTCTTTGGGGCACTGAGACATCTTGAATGGGATGGTAGGTCATATCTTTCAAATGCTCTTCACTGCAGCCCTCATTTGAGTTTTTCCATTTCACTCCTCCAGAGCAACTGAAGATCCCAATTCCAGCAAGTCGCATGATTTCAGATTTGTATATATTAAAACTAGAGCTATATGAGTAACTGGATGGCTGAAGAACCCAAATATCACTAAGTGATAACCTAAACCTCTTTTTTTTTTTAATTTTTCCCTCAGACACACGCACATGCATGTGCTTCTCTCCAAATATTTAATTTAGTTTTGAGATGTTCACCACTGAAAATTAAATCTCATGATCTAAATGAAAATCTAAGCTTCATTTTAAAACAAAAAAATCCTCCAACCCTCCAATCCCTCAACCCCTATTCATGTTTAGAATACAAAAAATTGCATCTGTTCTTAAATTCCTTCTCCCACTAGTTTCATTGCTATGCAGTTACCACGTTTGACCCGTGTTTGCACACAAACTCAACAAATCTGTGCTTTTCGTGTGGGTATAATTCATCTACCACTAGCTACACCATAGTGATGGTAGTTTGCCAAAGTGCTCTGCAGAGGTTTGCAATCCTCTTCATGCTAGCAATCTGAAAGTGAATGACCTGACTGAGAAAACAAATTCCCCTATTCCAAAGACACCAAAGGATTTCCCAGCTGCCTTTGAAGGAGCCATGGAGGTCTAGCAGTGAACCAGCACGCGCTCCACCTCCATGGAGGCTCCTGAATCTTGCACTTAACCTGCCTGTCTGCTTGCTAAGGCAGAACCTCTGTGGATTCCCATGCAAAAGATATTTAGCTTTTTTAACATCCAACTCTTGCTGGTTCATGTAGTGGTCATCTTGCAGGAAGCTCTTGTTTGCTTCTACATATGTCTAGGTGGCTGAGTAGAGTTTAGATTAAATTATCTCATAAAAAGCTCTTTAGTTGTTTCAATAATGATACTTCAGTACCTACACCATCTGAATTTCCTATTTTGCACTCTTGCAATATGTAGTTTTATTACATTTAGCAGTTTGTAAATATTATTAATATTATTAAATATTATTAATGTTGGCTTGCTTCCAGAATATTTTTTGTAATAGATTGTATACTCAGACAATAAGAATAATATTTGTATTTCTGCTGACAGAATGCCATCTGCCAAGCTAGTTACCCTGTAGATCCCTTAAAGATCAGCACTGGGAAATCATTTGTGGTGCCAAAAATAAAAGAACCTACAAAGGATACAATTATGGTAAGCCTACATATAGTATACATATTCATCCCAGATATTAACCTAGATCTTGGAGCTGATTACTTCTGCAATAAATATAGAAGAGCTTCTCTCAAACGATATACTATGGAAACACTTTGTCTTAATAACCTAAAAGGCTATCTTTATGCAGACTAGCCATAGATTTTACTTGGCTCAAAACTGTATGTGGAACTGAATTGTTTTGTGCTTTTTTTTAATTTAGCGAATGTGTAAACAACAGTATCACGTTTGACAGCTGAGTAAATTTCTACCTTCTATATTCCCACTGTAATTAATAAATAGTATTTTAAAAGTTTCTCATCTCCCTTGCAATTTTTTTAGACATCCAGTTGAAAATATTTTCAAATGCTAGCACTCTGATCTGACAGATTTTCTATGCAACTGATAGAAGTATAATTGATGATCCCATCTGGAAAGGATTAGCCTCTCACATTTAAATGGGAGAGTTGCAAAGTAATTTTGCTGCCATAATTGCGTTGGCATGTCAGGGGGAAACCGTCATACTACCTGCTCAGCATAGAGGTGCAAGTTGAATTTCTTATTTAAATGAAACCATCCCACGAGAAGAAAATTTTGCCAGCTTATCATAGTTCTCTACAGTGGTAGTAAAAGTCTAGGCTGTGCAAATGTTTCCAAGTGTTGAACATAATTCTGCTGCCCTCCAAGCTAGCAAGTGATATTGAGAAGTAAAGGTACTTAAATTTTCACTCACATATCCTGCCCTGCTTGAAAGATTCATGTGTAACATGATTTGAAAGGATCAAGAAACACTGCAGAGAAGCCATAGGTGCGTTGGCAGAAAAACACTGGCTGTTACAAGCTATGCCTCCTTTAGGAGCTCTGCTGATGCCTTTTGCTGTGTACATACAGTAACAAAGCTTTCTCAAGGCTAAGCGAGCCTGCGATAGCTGAGCGTATTCCACCACAGCATGAATATCTCAACTCAATTTATATACTGCAGTGTCATTTTTACATAAAAAGTCCCAGTAATTAATATCAGGTTAGTACTGGTGTCATAGCAAGTCTATGATCTGTATATATTCTTTTCTGTGAAGGTGGTGAGGCATTGGTACAGGTTGCCTGGAGAAGCTGTGGATGCCCCATCCCTGGCGGTGTTCAAGGCCAGATTGGATGGGGCTTTGAGCAACCTGGTCTAGTGCAAAGTGTCCCTGCTTGTGGCATGGGGTTGGAACGAGATGATCTCGAAGGTCCATTCTAACCCCAACCATTCTATGATTCTATGATATATAGTAGTTTACACGTTTTTGTTTTAGTAATGTGAAAAGTCTCTTCCTATTAATTCTTGCTGGTGCCTTTTAAACAGGACTGTGATACATATAGCTGTGCATCTACTAATTGTGCCCTGGTCCCATCTGACATTTATCAAGTGAATGTTTCATTAAGAGTATGGAAACCTACCATCATAAAAGTAAGTAAATCCCATTTGTATTCAGAATACTCATGAGTTTAAGAAACATAGGTCAATGTTTCTAATGTCTGTTAAAATTATACATTTCATTTTCTTAAGTCTCCACAGTCCCCTAGTATTTGAAATCATTTCTCTTGCTATTTCACTGTTTCCTCAAATCTGAGTTACATGTATTTTATTATCCTTAAAGTAAGTACTTAGAATCTAGCAGGAATTTCAAAACATGGTAAGAAGGCACCCCTTACTTGTTCTGTATTAATGGTCCTTTTTTTAGTAACTACTTATGCACACACAAATTCTCATTCAGCAAATATAAGGAGGGGTATATAGAAGAATGTAACTTTAAAATCATTTCTAATCTGGAAAGATTTCTCAAATCTACAAATTATTTTTTGATCAAAAAGAGCAGAGGAGAGAGAGCGCACCCCAGAGCACACCTCAGTACTGTCTTGATGGTTACAACAGTAACCAGGCTGTGGTCCATTTTGTTCAGTGATACTGAGTTCCTGATTTGTGTCTTTTTGTCCAGAAAATAACAAGACAGGAGGGGAGATACAGCACAGTTTTTCTAAAGCCCGTATCTGCCCCTGTAGCCAAAGTAGTGTTCCGGGATTAATTAGTATTTATTTGAAATCTCTGTGATCTACTCTTTCAAATCTTCACCGCTGTCTTGTAATTGGTGTAATTGCTGAAGGTGACACACATAAGCAGCTTCACTGGCTTTCACATTTTTCAGCATATCCGAAAATAGAGCATAAAGTTTTGCTTTCACTCTTCTCTTTTCTACTTCAAAATACCTGATTATAAACCATAGCCATTTCTCACTTCTTCCAGGCCAGTATTCACAGCTTAACCCTTGTTGTGAAAGCATTACTTAGGAGTGAGAACTCATCACTGATTTTGAGAAATGACCATCAAAAACTAGAGGTAAGAACATGATAATTCGTGGGTTTACTTTACATTGCTACTGAATCATTCATTGTCATTCATTACTAATGAACTGATTGTTACCTGTTTTATTGTATTATCCCACTCTGAATAAAAGTGGTTTCATATTACAGTAGAAATGTCAGAATTAGTCAGATAATGATACTAAAATCCCATTACCTATCAATATACGTGGGTGAGAAGTACTGTCTGAAGTATTTCTGCCTGCTGCAATATGCTTCCTGCATCTATATAAATTAGAAGCAATTTAAATTCTTTTAAGGAATCAATAGTATTTTAGAAGTTGTCCTGGGTCATTTAAGAGTGATCTTACTTTGTACATTGTATTTTCTTTATTATTTCTTTGTTTGTTATTTCTTTCTACTTGAGCACCCAGGTTATCTATTTGAAACAAGATCTTTTATTTTCTGGAAGTTCCCTGTCATTTTCTTAGACACAAAAGCGTTATAGTAGCGGTGTCAGATATAAAAAGAGACATCTTTGATTTTTTTAGAGTTATTATTTGTCCTTTAATACCTGTTATTCCAAGACATTTATAGTGGTTAATGCATTGCTTTTCTGCAATAACTTATATGTGCAGTGGCTTATTTACTAAAATGTACATTTTTAAGCAAAAGCCTTATTATATGAATACCCCAAAACTTAGAGCAAAGTAATAGTGTGAATTACATCTTGTGCAAAATATTTTCAAAAATACACGTATCACAGGTCAATTATTAGCTGATATTGTATTCGAGCATTTCTTTTAAGCAATAGATGAAAATTCAATACAGGAGTGCAACACAGCTGAGAGGCTTGTAGGTCATGAGACTTGCCTTTACAGACCAAGGAATTTCAGAATTAACTTTTTTAAGACATAATTTCAAGTTGAATGTTTAGTGGTCAACTCTTCAATGCTTTTTTGAGCTCTGAAGTTGTGTCTCTAATAAATTCTTAAGTTCAAATAATTCAAACTCCTATATAGTCACATTTATTTAGATGTGAATATTCCTTATTTCAGTTTAGTTTGCAGCAGATATGCCTTGTTTAAACTCAAATTAGTATCTACACAGCCTTCTACACTTATTTTGTTTAATTGGTTTAGAAGGTTGTTGATCACTGCCACATTTTAGGGAGGCTGGCAGTGAGTGATGAAAAATATCCAAAAGAAAATCCTCAACATACACTTCATGTATTCATTCTTTTGTCCTGTATGCTTTATAACAATGACTACTGACTTATAGCAGGGCTGACCCTCATGAAATGAATGCACTTAAAAAGTGCAAGATACTATATAAATATAGAGTTTTGTGTTGCAGATTATTTTCCCAATTCCCTCCTACAAATTCCTGTACTTAACATGAAGTGTTACCCATGAAAATCACTGCGTACTGCTAAAAGTCATGCTGCTTGGTTGATATCATAGAAGGAAAAGTTATTCACTGCTTATATTCTGAACAATTTGCAGACCATGATTAAGATTTCCAAAGAGCTTCCACCAGGTACAGTCCCCTTATGGGTTATCCTGCTGAGTATCTTTGCTGGACTCTTGATTCTTGCACTGCTTATATTTGCTTTGTGGAAGGTAAGCTGCATGTTCTTGTCTTCATGAAAATAAAAAAATATACTTAAATTTTCTGCTCACAGACACCACTTGAAACCTGTATTGCCAGTATGTTGTGAAAAGAAAAATAAAAAGAGATTTTAGTATGATTAAGGGTTCATTAAGGGCGTTTTTTATTAGCTTTGGCTGTGGCCTTCGATAACCAGGTTTTTCTTTGTGCAAGAGATACTAGGCCTGTGGTGTAGGTATTGCCACAAGTGGGCACTCCAAGCTAAACATTTAGCATAAGAAGGTTACAGTTTACAAATTTCAACTTGCATAATCTCTTGAAAAACTTGACAAGTATAAAATAAAGTATTATTTATTCAAATGAGTATGAAATATTATTAAGCATTTTAGCTTTTGACATTATGTGAGCATAACAATGGTTCAGCAATCACTCGCGGTATATTAACTGTTTCCTTTTTGTCTGCTTTTGCTACATGTCACTTTAGTTTTTCCATTCCAGGAAAAGCAATGCTGTAGTACAGTGGCAAAATATTAAATGACTTTTTAACTGTACTGAAAGTATTAAAATGCTATTAAGAACCAGCACATGAATGCTACCAATATGGGTTGTATGCCTGAGCATTTCTTAGTCACTTTTTTTTCTTTTCTTCAGGCTGGATTTTTCAAGAGACCACTAAAGAAGAAAATGGAGAAATGAATTAAAAACAAAAAAAAGCAGAAATTTTTGCTCAGGTCTGCCTCTAAAATGTTACTGTAAAATTATAAACTTAGATGCAGTGGTCGAAGTTTTCAAAACTCTAAACAAGAAGCAGAACAAGAAGCAAATCAAGCACACATATACAAAGGAATGATGCGAAGAAAGAATAAACACCCTTATGGCATTTTGTGACACTCAAGGACATACTTTAAGTGTTACTCATTTTTGGAGAGTAGCTGAGTTCAAAGATTCTAACACTTTTTAATATGAGAAATGCATAATCATATTTTTATATACCAATGTATATAGAATCATTTTTCACTCCAAATTATGCAAAACAATGAACTTTTATGTAGCAACCCCAGTCTTTTTTATCAGCTTATGATTTTCAAAAGGAAAAAACATCATTTTCCAAATTTTCTCCTTATCAGTTCTGTGAAAGCAGACTGTTAGTTCACGAAGCCAAACTTAGCAACTTTGAGAATGCACCAAATACTGCATGGTAACTGACATAATAACAATGGACAAGATAGAAGCACATGCAGAATTTGGGGTGAAAATTACTGAAATACCTTGGCTTTCTTTTTCTGCTTGTTTTAGTGTGTCCAGCTGAACCCAAGATACTTCAAAAAGAGACTTTTATGGTCAAGTGGGCCATAAAGGATTGATCCATTAAATTACATAACTGTTTGAACTTGAAAAAGATTTTTGGCAGGCCTAAAAATGTATGCACAAAACATTCAAGCCCATCTGGTTGCACACTGTACTCAAATAAGGAGGGCACAATTGTATCTGCAAATTGAAACGTCCATATTTATGCAGAAAATGTTTAGAGGTACCCTGAAAGTTTGACTTGCTGTATATCTTGGAGTAGCCAGGAGGGTGCTTCATAAACTGTCACTGTAAATTTATCCTGTAGCTATTTAATCCAATGAGTTTAATGTGTACAAAATGATAATTAACAAAAGAGCACAGATAGGAAATTCAGCACTGGCAAGCTTCTTCTAGTATTATAAGTCGCACCTCATCTTTGTTACTTACGAATTTAAGAAGTGGTAAAGAATTTACATACTAAATAAGCACTTAACAAATGATGTTTATTTTGTGTCAAAGATTAAAAGTATATATGAGACTACACTGAAATGTAGATAGCAAAAGATTTCTTTAAGAAATGTTTTCTTTCTATTCAGACTCTTCAGTTTCCTCCTTTCTTTCACGCACTTGTCTTCCTTCCATGACGATGTCTCACCAGGGCTCTCAGTCTGTATCTTGACCTTAAGAGCTTCCTTTATTACTTGCAGACACACAAAATTTGCAGAAGAAAATGGAAGCATGCTGTCAAAGTGCAGTGTTGCCTCAGCATGAGATGGCTTGGTATTGATTGCCAATAGATCAGAAAATGTTGAGCAGATGTACTAAGTTTTGTAAGACACGCTGGTTTGTAGAAGAGCTTTGCCTTGCCAAAGAAGCCAGGAAAAGTTGTTCTTTCTCTTGATACAAATGTCACTGAAATGAAGGCGAAATCATTGTAGGTTTCCAAAAGGTTCTAACTTAGCACTGACTTTATAGCTTAAAAAGCAGTAATATATTTTATAAAGACTTTTTTTTCTTGAAGAAGAGACCATATATTTGGTTGAACATGCTGGCAAGTACAACTCTGGAAGTGTGCCATAAGGTGCTTTACAGTTTGAAAGATGCTGTTACTCTTAAGTTCCTTCTATTTAGTTCTTAAATTAGAGAGAGTAGTTCTTTTTAAGGAGAA
The DNA here is from genome assembly GCF_004027225.2 of Strigops habroptila. Taxonomy (NCBI): domain Eukaryota; kingdom Metazoa; phylum Chordata; class Aves; order Psittaciformes; family Psittacidae; genus Strigops; species Strigops habroptila. The sequence goes on along the minus strand of NC_044302.2, from coordinate 84,123,698 downwards.
GTTGTTCTTTTTAAGGAAAAGGCTGAGGCTTATGTGGATGCAGCAAGTAGGATTAAGTTTGAAAGTGTTTGCAGTTTCTCCTTGTGTCTGTGGGAAAGGTGGTTATTTCCAACAACAGTCTGCTGAAGGTAGCAGCATGACTCAGAGGAGAGGGCAAAGCTCTCCGTGGGAACACTGTGGGTGGCTGTGGTTTGCGGAGCCTGCGAGAGCCAGTGAGTCGGCAGACTCGCTGGCTGTGCTCATCTGAGCGCCTGGAAGTTGCTGCCTATCTGGAGGCGCAGGGGGTGAGTTGTCCTGGTTCTAAGCAAAGAAGCAAGACTTGAATGGAAGAAAAAAGATGACATAAAGGAGTTATGTATAGAATCCTCGTTTCATTCCTTGTTTGAGTTAAACAGTCCCTGAAGGAAAGCAAAAATCCATTTGTTGAACAGTGAAGATAAGTTAATATTCACGGAGGTGTTTTCAGTCCCATGTGAGATGCAGGTTTATTTTAAGAAAATGTACAATTTTTCCAATTTGCTTGAAATATTTAAATGGCATTTGTCACTGTAGGATCTGAATGCCTCAGAATTGCATATGTTTTTTCCTTATAGTATCTCTATAAAGGCATAAAAGTGCTGTTACCCTATTATGGTTTTGTAAAGGAACAGAATTATGAAGGAATTGTGACTCACCTATGCACACATAGAAGGCCTGTGGTAGCAGAGGAAATACTTATATTTATTATTATTCAGCCAGTTTGTTAACCAGGAGGTCATTTTTCCTGGCTTCATAAAATTAGCCACAAGTTGTGCAAGCCATACATCATTTTTGTGCAGCATGCTTTTATTTTAAGTATTTTACTTTTCAGTTATGATAAGCTGTTAACCAGAGCTTTTTACTTTTCTGATGACACTTCATGTCTCATTTTAAAGCATCAGCCTAACTGAAAAAATATGTCAATAGAACAGCCTTTTTCCTTAAATAAAGACTACACAAAAATACGTATTTTATCAATGCAAAGTATGTTTGAGATCAGTGTTCCATTCTTTTTAGACTTGCTTTGCACTGTAAAAACAGTAATAAGCTTCATATAACCACACTGCTTCCCTCTTTGTCATGATGCTTTCTCCCTTTTCACATTTGTCTTATTATCAGATTTTCATTTATAATATCTATTTAAAATATAAGTATCTAAAGGGGATAGCACTATAGCACATTATTCTTACACAGGCTAAATTAGAAAAATTGGGGATATCACTATAGCATGTTATTCTTACACAGGCTAAATTAGTAAAATTGCTATTTTTATTCATAAGAGCCCTTCTACAGAGCACTGCAACAGGAGTATTTTACTACTTTTCACTAAATACAGCAGAAAAGCCTATTGAAAGCAATATTGCAAACATCGGGAACATCTCACTGAAATTTGGCAGGCACAAAATATGTCAGAACAGCATGTAATCTGTTTTGTTCCTATAAAAAGACACATTAGGGTTGTAATATGATTCTAATAACTAACAAGCTAAACATTTTTTTCATTCAAATAAAAGCCTATAATTTAAAAAAAAAAAAAAAAAAGGGGGGGGGGTTTATAGTCAGAGCTTAAGCAATGTAGGGACTCTGGCCCAGCTCAGTTCCTGACTTCAGCAGTGAAGTAGCTAATCTTAGAGGGAATGGACAAGCTACATTTCTATAGCATAGAACTTCTCTGCAAAGGAGCAAAAGCTTTAAACCATCACTTCTGCTTCAATTTGAGACAGTTCTAGAGGTTGTTGATCCCTTATGTAATTTTAGAAGGCTTAGAAAACAGCATCTACATTAGAGCAGTCTCCCTGGACTGCTGCTTCTTACGTTCCTGTGCTTGTCTGATATCTCTCTTAAGTCTGTATTATGAGCCCTTGCTGCAGACGCAACCCACCTATCCTGACAGCTTACCTGAGCCCTTTAGTACATCTCCTGTTCTGAGTCATTTCGAGCATGATGTTACTTTTCTGCAGAGCTTGAATCAAGGGAATCTACCTTAAACTGGAGCCAAAGGTTTTCAGCTCACTTGGCACCAAGAGGCTGGAGTTAGGGTCATACTCGTGTAATGAATTCCAAATAATCTAACTGTTATAATTCTTGAAGTAACTATCTTATAGATCATGAGCCATTCAAAAGTAAAAGCAGAGCAAGAGAATCAGACTGTACCATCATTAATTATACTGCTTAACAGGAATATATGGGAATTTGCATCTTTTTTAAGAAAATCACAACATTCTGCACAGCTTTTTTTTCATGTAAAATTATTCCATGTGTTTTACTGATTTTAAAAAAAAATAAAATTAAGAGTTCCTGTAAAATTATTCCATGTGTTTTACTGATTTAAAAAAAAAAATACATAATTAAAAAGTCGCAAGCCTCCTTTTTGTTTGTTTTCATTTATATAAGAATAATATAAAGGTATCTCAGTACCTAAAACCAAATCCATGTACCTGTCTATTGTAGAAATCAGCAATTCTTGCACAGCATAACATCAAGGAAAGCTTGAATGTGGTCAAGCTGTCAGAAATACATTGCCATTAATTGTATGGATTCTGTACTTACAGCCACATTTGAAAGCTTTTCAGAGGACCATACGACTTCCTGACATTACATAAAAGAATGTTGAAGACACATTTATTCATCTAACCATTCTTCCTATCCAGTGATTTTTATGTACAATTTATTCCTGTGACCCAGAATCCATTGTCTTGCATAGTTGTAAATGAGTCACGTTATCTTAAAGACTAGTAAACATTTGTATCAAAACTTCCTAGAAGACAAAGATTACAGCTTTTATATCACAATTAACTTTTAGAAAACATTACAAACCATGTAATTACTTAAAACTGTTACCTCATCAGAGACTACTTGGATGGTGAATCACAGTTCTCTAAGAGCAACATCCTGTCTAGTCATCTAGGGAGTGCTTACCAAAAGTCCTGCTCGGTATATGTCTGAGTTTGCTGGACATTTTCCATGGAGCTATTTCAATGAAAATCAGAAAAAAAGCCAATTCTGTTTTTTGTTTAATTGCTTTTTTTTTTATTAAATTAACCCCCCCCCCGAATCTTTTTCTTACAGCAAGAAGTGTAATATGTGTCATTTGCACAAAACTGGATTATAATTCATTGCATTTAGCAGAAGCAGCCCTAACACTTTAAAGACAATAGCAGTTCGAGCAGTGAGTGTGGTTTGAGCCCTGTAAGAATGAAGATTCATAAAGATTAAAGCACTGATGAAGTTTTAGTAACAACTGACTGATACCAAAGTTTAGACAACACAACTGGATTCTGTTTGAAGAAGCAGATGATAAAGTGAGCTGTCTTCAATGTAATCATGTTTTAATTACAAAGACTGAGGACTGACACCCCAGAGATATTGGTCTTTGCTCATTCAGTCAAAAAAGAAAGGGTAAGAGACCCGCAGGCAGATTTTACTTCTGAATCTAGTACAGTGGGGCATAGTGCTCCTTTACTGCTTTTCCTCTCTCATGCACTTACCCTTCTGCCCTTCTCCTTTTCGCAGTGTTCTGTCTTCTCAGAAAAGACAGACATTCCTCAAGGGCTCACTGAATGTTGCACCCTCTAGGGATTTTCATAGATATGAGAGAGGGAGCAGAAGTATTCAAAGTGGAATGCACATTTAGATGTAGCAGGCCAGTTGTCATGGCACGCTTTGTCTAAACCCTTCACACACTCTCTATTCACTTTCAGCAGTGGCCATGGTGAAATCCCACTTCTCAGTTATGGTTCAACTTGACGTGGTACTGAAGTTAGTATTTATTGCAAAGTTTCACATATCTGGTTCAGAATTACATATGGTCCTTAAGGTTTATTCATGTTTATTCATTCATTTTTCTCCCTTGTGGAGTACAGGAAGAAGATCTCTCTCTCTAGTGAAAGTTTCTTCATATCGTCTTCCTTTACAGAGCCTTTACATCTTATCAGAGAGGATAAGATGAAAAACAGAGGATCTCCTCAATTTTCCCTAAAAGACTTTTGATGTTTTGCAATTTTGTGACAGTAGACGTAGTCTGAGAAAAGTAATTCATATTCTTTCCTTTTGGGGAATTGTATACACAAACCTTGCTGAGTATTCTCATCTCATGGCCCAAATTAACAGCCATTAATAGCTCACTGTCTTGTTTGCCAGCTCATAAAATCTCACTGACAAGAGCCTCTGTCATTTCACACTATGCTGCAACACATGCTATTACATCTCAAAACTTCTGGGATTCAGCTGAAACTTTGCACGACCCTGTTAGCCAGAAAAGGAGAGTTCTGATGGTATTGGTATTGTAGATTTTGAGACTAAAGAGTTGCTGTTTGCTGCTTATTTGAGGCATCTGACAAAATTAATTCAGCCTGTGGCCTAATTTATGTCATGAATTTCCAGTATTTGGGAAGATGCCTATAGCTCTAAGCAAACAGCCATTAGCAAGTATATTTAAAGAGCAATATGTCTTATAAGATACTGCTGCAACATAGGTCTTACCTTCATGTAAAGAACTTTCAGGTTTCATTCCACTTACTGAAGGCTGGCCTGTTTGCTCTCCCAAGAGAATTTTTCTTATAGAATAAGATTTCTGCAACCTGATAAGGAACACTTTTGTACTTCCAGTCAACTAGATGATACTAGATCCCGTACCACATTTTATCCCCTACCCACCTGTCTGATATTTCATGTGTAACTCAAGCTTTAGTAGCTAATGGTAAATAATGTAACAAATGATCAGTTGAGAATAGGTCAAATTCAGCAGCTATGTATATTCAGTACTATTTGTTATTAGCTTATTAGATTTAGGTTGCAAAAAATGTAAGAAAATTTAAAAAAAAGGAAATTCAGTAAGACAAATTTTTCTCATATAATTAATATAAAATTCAGTGTGATTCAGTAAGAATTGTGAAGGGAGTTACATTTGCTAAAAAAATGCCTACCAAATGATTGAGCAACTTTTTGTGACGGGCAAATAAGAGGGAAGGATGGATAGGTCTTAAATCCACAAACCAGAAATCAACCACTATGTTTTCAAAATAGAAATGGTCAAAAATGTAAATAAAGGCATATTTTGAGGAGATAAAGGTTCTCGTCTTCTCATTTTGTACTTACAACTCCTCTCTGAGAAATATTTTCAAGATGATACCCACTATTTTTTTGAGTTCAAGTGATTACTGGCGCTTTATCAAGGTTAATGCTTTGGTAAAAGGGCTAAAGTTGCTGGGTTAGCACACCAGCAGCTCTAGAGAGCACGAAATTACATAGACTGCTTTATCAGTCTCCCTTATAAGGCCTCACATTTGGGGATCAGAGGTGAGTGGGAACGTTTCTTCACTGGCTGCCTTATTTCCTAGTAATATAATTTCCCCATGACAGGCACAAGCTTTGCTCACCCAGAAAAAAAGAATCCATAGAAACATGTATATATTCTGTGGTAGGCAGGACAGAGTTCAGTGAAAATAGCATGGAATAGCTGAGTGTGTTCTGGTACATCTAGAGTAAGAAGCAATTCTGTGCATCAGGAGCAACACTGGAGAGCGATACAGCTATTGCTGAGGACATGACACTCACACTATATGCCTTTGAAGGTTTTACTTTGAACCCTGTCTTGAATATCAGTTTCATATTTATTTATTGTGGGACGTGAGGACATGAGTATTATTCCTGCAGGACTGTTCTTCAGATCAGAACACTGGCATACTTGTCTTTGCCTGTAGTGAAAAGGAGCATTAAACTGCCTATGGCTGCTGTTTTCTCCCTGAAATCCTGACTTCTTCAATGTTCAATCCCATTTAGTCCTCCAAAGGTTCATATTACCTGGTTAAGGAACAACGTGCATGCTAACCCAGATGGACTTTCAAACGTTTTGCCATGGTCTATGTTGAGTATCATCTCTACTAGCCCTTTTCTGTTCATTTTTAAATCTTTATGGAAAACAAGTTACTTGCTTTAAAAATACTACTCTGGGATGTAACAAGGTAGGTTACTCTTGATCACCATGTAAGAAAAGGAGCTTCCCAAAGTGGATTTGAATGATTCTCAGAGGGCTTGAGAAGCATGAGGAGGTAAAGGAGGCAATTCCACAGCTTTTAAACTGATCTGCTTTTGTCTGCTTTTGTAACCCATTTGCAATTTTCTTTGTGTCTGTCTCTGTGTGTGTTAGTTTTCAGACACACTGCCCCAGCTGTCTCCTTACTCCCTTCTGCAAGTGCTAGTGCAACCACAAGGGGTTGGGAATGCACTCAGCCAGGCAAAGAGGAGGCTGAGTCCGGACTTCCCTTGGCTTAAAAGCACAGCCAAAGAGTAAGACAGAGGGAACACGTCAGCTATGGCAGGTGCATCCATTAACTGCTGTGCCTTGTTAACTTTTCAACCGTGAACACTAAGCTTGGGAACAGGCACTAAATGTGGGGCTCAGTTTGCCTCACAGGCGAAGTGTATGTGCATGTGTGTGCGTGCCTGGGGAGGGGGCTCAACATACCACTTTACATACTACTCCATGTATTACACACTACTTCAGGTGTCTGACACACCAGGCCTCCTGAACTACATGGCTGCTTTTGCCTTTAAGTCAACAGCATAGATATTTCTGAAACTTACACAGAGAGGTTCTTTCTGCCTGAATTATCTGTCCACCCTCTGCATGCAGAGGCTTTCAAAGGGAAGCTAGACTACAGAGTATTTTCAGCTGTCACTGACACCTTCTCCCTCTATGCAGATTCCCAGTAGGGGAAAGCAACTATTTTGTTAATAATACAATGTTAAGAATACAGAAATATAAAGTCAAATCACTAATGATTTTCTCAATAATGGCTTAGAATTAAACCACAGAATGAGCTAAATACTAAAAATAACCAATCCTTGCACGCACTAAGTCTGTCTTCCTGATTATTTGCTATAACTAAATCGAGTAGAAAACCATAAATTGGTCCAATAGCAGAAACACGTAAAAGAACCAATACTGTGTTAGACTAAAGTCTATGCAGTACCAAGTCCTGTCTCATGTGAGCCAAAGCAGATACCCTGGAAAAAAAGTAAGATTAAGGCACACAAGTGACCAGCACCCTACATACGTGCTTCAAGCCTCCTGCCTTTCTGCTGCTTAAGGTCTTCATCAGCTGGGAAGATCCAAGGTGTTTAGCAATCCTAGGTGGATTTCTCTTCCCTTACCTTGATGGGGAACCCAGGTTAGTTTTAAACATCCACCACCCTGCAGCACCGTGATCTGCACCTGCATGCTCTTTGGGAGAAGAATCTTCTCCTGTTTGTGCTGATCTTGTTATGTGGTAGACATAACAAGATGTCTTCATCTGACATCCCTTCCTCTCTTACTGTAAAGACAAGAGTACAACTGACCCCATCAGTCTGATCCATGCCCTTTTTCTAGTATATATTTACTATGTCCTTTTAAAGGCATGTCCTTTTGAGAGCAAAGAGTACTGATTTAATTGATTAGTCTTATTATCGAAGCCATACTCCACCTTCCTTATTTTGTCTCAACGTTTTCTAGTTCTTCTGTAGCATTTTGAGGTGATTGAACCAAAATTGCACAAAGTGATAAAAAAGAGTGGTTTGGACAGGAGCATAGCGAAGTGCTCTTTTATTCTCTACTTACTGCCTAAATAATTCCTAAAATCTCATTTGTGTATTATTTTTGACCTTTTCCAGTTTCATCCAAAACTGAATTATTGCTAATGTCTAAACTACATCCTCACAGCTAATTTTAACATTTCCTTTTTAGATTTTGGGGTTTTTTGGGTTTGGTTTTTTTTTTTTGGTAGCTTTTTCTTTTTTCCCTCAGTGCAGCCCTTAACATAACTTTTTTGTTACAGACATCATGTGTCTGCCAAAAATAGTAACTGATACTTGGTAGCCTTTCCCTCTAACATCTTCAGACACATCACATCAAACGAATGGCCTGGAACCATGCATCTTGGCCTTCTGTGTGTAAATTACATCACCTTTGCAAAATCTCCTCGCAGAAATACATTAACAAAAAACTCCCCAGTTCTGCATACCACAGAAACTCTGATTCTAGGGCCACTCCTCACAAGCAACAAAAAAATAAATACCTGAATATATTTCTGGTAAGGTTGGCATTAATTGTACACTGTATCAGCACATTAAAAAGCTGGGATAACACACATTAGTTGTAAAATTCCACAATAAACCTGATTATTAATTATGTGTTCGCCAGAATATCTTTTCAAAATCAAATATTTGCTCAGTATCTTCCCTCCACAACTTGTTAGTTTTTCTTGAAAATGCAAAAAATATCTTTTTTGTAATAGAACCAATCAAGCAACTTGCTTCCCACAGTCCTTGCTGTGAAGAAGAATGTTTGGCCCTTGCCAACAAAACAGTTTCTTCTAATGTGCAAGTTGTCTATATTTACATAGAACCGAGCCTGAAACTTTGTAAACCAGTTCAGTCAGACATGGCGTTTTTGGCAAGTGCTCCTGTGATCACTAAGAAGCAGACACAACAGGGTGCTGTAAAAAACACTATAAACAACAAAGACATGTAGAGAAAAGGGTGTGTATCAGGGCCCCATTTTAAATTGCAAAGATAAAGAGCACTAACCAAACTGTTCCCTGAGTGATTATTTTTTATCAGTGTAGGTGAACTATAATAAAGAATAATCTTTCTGAGTAAATGTAATACATATAAAATAGCTGAAGAGAGTAAAAAAGATTAAATACTGCACAATATAGGAGTTATTTTTTCTGTAATATTCAGTAACAGTTCAGGATTATATGAGAGAGTTGTTATCAAATGCCTTATAATCTGTTTGAAACATAAGTATTCATCTAAGGGAATATTGTTAAAGAATACAATAATTCTCACCGTATTTATTCTTCTCTGACCCAACCAGACAAATGTTGGTCTGAGAAGCAATACCCTGGGAGACAGCCTTTGTGTGTGAGAAACTATTTTTCAACATTGCGTCTGGATGAGGAAGAAAGTTTCGTATCCTCAGGGTATATTTATAATTAGAATGATGTAACTAAATCAAAGACATTGTTTCTTAGGAAACTGAGACATCTTAGTCTGCGGAGGTTATTTTAGGGTGGGGCAGAGGGGGATTCTAGGTTTCTTTCAACTATTAAGAAACCATTTTTCTCTATGTTGTAGATTTTTGTTGTTGTTGTTACTGTCCTTTCATTAGTATCCACTTATTAGTGTTCTTTCTCCTTGTGGAGGTACAGATTTTCCTCCTTGTCCCAGAGCAGCACACACGTATTTGTGCAGAAAGGAAGAAAAGTGACTAGAGCTGCTCTCCCGATCATAAATTGCCTACTGGTCACTGGATCACACTTGGTACTGAAGCTGACATTTCTGCCTTAGGAACCATGCATCTTGGCCTGTCTGCTTGCAGGGCTTCTGTGACACCATGAACAGGAAACCCAGGGACTGCTCTGACAGACACATCAGTCATTTCTGGTAATGCTTGACTAAGAGCTTCAGAGTTCAGAACCAACAGTGTCTTGGGAAATGATCATAGTGCAAATTCATGTGTTAGGGTGAGTAACATGCCTGTGTGTCCTAAAAAAGTAAAGACATGAAAGAAATCAACATGAGTTATACAGGGACAGCCCCCCGCTGTACTTCTGTCAATGATTTTAATGTCCTAGAGGAACTTGGTTGAACTACATGATGTCCATAAAGAACTAATGTTCAAATAAATACCTGTTAAACAATCCCACCTATTGAAAGCCTTTTTCATTTTAACTTACAATTTTGATTCAGAATGTTAAAAAGAAGTAAGAAACAGAGAGCACATGTACTTTTATAGGACTCCTGAAAAAAAAGCTACAGACTGTGTCACACCTGAAGGACCATGACCTAGATGCTGAGAAGGGGGAAGCATTTCTATTTCAATTTTCCAAGCAAACTGTTTTTTCATTACACAGTATTAATGCCAAAAAGCTAAGAATTATTCAGCAGAAATCATTGCTACAAAATAGAATACATTCTGTATGAAAAGGTAGTGCCACATATTTTGATGATTACCGGAACTGTGGGATGGAAAATACAAACGTTTCTCAAATTCAATGTACAATATTCAGACAGTGCTGACAAGGCTGGATAGGCTGCGAGTTGCACAGCACACAGGTACCCTGCACTTTGCACTTCGCGCTTCTCCCTGATTTCTTAGCAAGTTGAAATCTTTGGTTTTTACTGGCTTTGATTCACATTTTCTCTCTGGATATTGGCATGACACCTCAGCCAACGTAGGCAGTTATTCTGCATAGGCAATACATCCTCCCCACCACTGCCAACTTTGGATCAGTTTTATGGCATGCTTCCTGGACCCTGTTGAACTCCTGCATAACTGAGGACATATTCTGCAGGAATTTCATTTAAAGGAGAAGATAGAGAGTCACTGCCACTAAATGTGCAATTTAATACTGGAGGAAGACAGATACTCTACACTGTTACGTAAGTCCACGTCTTAACACGGTTCCACATTTTCCTGACTTCAAAACTCGGAGAGAGGCATCTCCACCCCTCCAAAGCCCTGTCTCGGGGCACCCTGGCCCGGCTCCCTAGCCCCGGATGCCTCCTTCCAGCGCGGCGCCGGGCAGCGGGCGGGCGGCCTTGTCCTGTGCAGCCCCAGCAGGGCGGCCGCGGGTGTCTCCCCTAGGGACTGAAACAGGGGAGAACCGAAGGGCACAACCAGGTGCGGAGCCCGGAGGGGACCGTCGGGACCCCCCCGCCCAGCGCCCCGGGTGCGGTGGAGAGCGGGGCGGGGGCTGTCTCCGGCCGCAAGGGGCGTGGAGGGGAGGAGGAGGCAGAGGAGAAGGAGGAGTATTTCGGGGCGGCAGGAGCAGGTAGCGCTCAGTGCCGCGCTGGGAGACGGCCGCTCGAAAGCGGCAACAGGCTGACCTCCACACCGCTCCGCACCGCAGCGCGCCATGGCCTCCGCGGGCGCGGCGCTTCCGCCGCTGCTCCTTGCTCTGGGTAGGTCCGTCTCCCTGCCCCGGGAAGGTCGGTATCCCCGCGAGCGCGGGGTGGCAGCCGCGCCCGGTGCGGAGCGGGGGTTGCGGAGGGCTGCCTCCGGCTGCGGCCGCCGCCTCTCACCGCGGCGCCGGGGACGGAGCAAAGCCAGGCGGTGGGTGCCCGGCTGCCAGCGCCTCTGGGGTTTCTGGGCCAGAGGCGTGTGTGGCTGTGGCTGCGTGTGAAGCGCGGTGCATCGGCGGCTTTTTTAAAGCAGGTTAAACCCCGAAACTCCTGGACAGGCGCGGAGTTTGCGGGGGAATGGAGCTTGTGCGTGCTGGGGTGGAGAGAATGGTGCAGTCTGATGTGTGAATTTACGGCTATATGGTCGTTATGACTTTTTAAAAAGGAAGATGATGTTCTCGTTGTGAACGCTGTTCCTATTTTGCAAGAGTCCTTTAGGTCTGTTCCCACCCCACTGGGCAAATGTCGCTCCTTGGAAGAGGACAGGGAAACTTGAACCATTTGCACCTTCTCTTGGCTGACTAAATTACCATTACATATATTTTCCTGGGAGCTATAAGCCATCATATTCACTTGCCATGAGCAAATTCCCAAGCACTTGCAGAGTTTTAATATTACTGTATGCTCTCACAAACCCTTAATTAGCAAGTCACTGAAGAAGCAGCATAAAAATGAGTTTCACTTGTGATGAGCTGTTCTAACTTGTTCTTTTCGTAAGTATAGCAAGCGCTGCAGTGGAATGTGAGGCTCCAGGGTATGAAATCAAATACAAAAATATTAACCTGTGATGAGATACACAGTATACAAACAAGCGGGTAATTTTTTTTTTTTTTTTAAGAAAAATTCTTTAAAGTATCAATGGGCAAAACATTCACTCTGCACTTTTGCTTAATCCATTGTTTTTTCTCCTGGTTACAGTCACATCAGGACCATTAACATGCCCTGTAATTCATGGGATCTTAGGACTTGCAAAGGTCTGTAGAGCGGTGCTGAAAGCAGATGATAAGGACTGATTATGAGAGGAGGATTCCCCTGGCAATGAGACTGACAGATGTGGGATAGGTCTGCTTTGTTCAGGCATTACCCATGATTTGTCTTCATTTTTACAGTTGAAAGCTGTCATGATTTTGATTTCAGATGTGTTGTGGCATTTGATATTAGTGGATGTAATTGCTTAGTTAATACTTCGGCCTTTTTGATCTTGAAGTAGTAGTAGGGAAAAGAAGGTTTCAAGGCAGAAGAGTTTTCCCTGAGTGACTTGGAGTCCTGTTGTAGCTCTCCCATAATAACTTTTAAATTGATTGAATTCTACTGAACTGTTTTCCTTTCAAGGACAGTATTCCTGGATTTAATTGGGCTAACTTAGTTGAATTAGTCCAGACTTCAAGAAAATACTCCAAATTTATTTTAAACTTGATTTTATGTCAGTGTATTTACTTCTGAATTATCAGCTATATTAAATGGACCACATAGGGGTATTGTTCAGTTGTGTCTCCAAATTCAACTGAAGGTAATGCAATGGTTAGTAAAGGTCGGGGTTATTCATTGATGTTGTGTACTTTTGTGTTTGGAAAGTTATTAAAACTTTGTAGATGCTACAAGAAGAAATGAATAGAAATGCAAAAGAACTACCATTTTGATAATACGATTTAGCTACCAGCCTTGTTACTTGTTGACCAAAAAGTATATATCATACAGAAGTAGATTGTGTTAAGAGGAATAACAATAAGGGAAGGACTTAATAGGGCAACCTATATAACTAAGCTTGATGCTTCTGTTGTAACACACTGCTCATAGCTGCTTATACATTTGCTATATCTAATTCTTTAATTACATTTTAAGCATCTAGTTTTTTCCTTAGACTGTTCTTAAAAATTAGAGCCAAAATAGCCCAGCTCTTTCTGAGAGTGAGGCCAGTGGAAAATACAGTAGCTTTCCTGGGCTCAATTCTGGTTAATGTTTTCTTTGGAAAGCCCTCATGCTTCAGAGGAGATATTTGAAATTTGGCAAGAAGATGCTATTTACATTGTCTTGAATATCTACCAAAATTTGGCCAAGTAACAAATCTTTGTAAAACTGAATTCCTCTGGAAATAAATGTATTTTTATCAGCTTGATTCTAACATAAATTCTGTCTGTCCTTGGTGCGAAGCTTGGTCAGACTTCATCTGCTACTGGTGGTGTAGTGGGATGGAGCTGTTTCTGTGTGAGGTCTATATCTACACCTGCAAACATAAAATATTTCTTTCTTGTGTGCTCATGTTATTTGGTATTTTTGCAGCAATATCTCCAATGTTGTTTGAGACACTCTGCTTTCCAGTTTGCTTCTGGATCCTGGTCTGCTGATTATCTGTTCTGGTTAGCTGATTCCTGGGCTCTGGGTGAATCTGCTTGTTCTCCCTTTTATGAGAATAATTCACTTCAGGGTCAGTTCTCAAGTGGTAGTATTGGAGGATCATGCATAGTGAAGGAAACCAAATTTAGTGTGGCCTTGCCTAATGTATCTCAGCAGGCCTCCACGTTCTAACCCACCACGCACCTTCGTCCCATAACCCAGGATATGAATAACTGGTATGTTCTTAAAAGCCCCACTCTGTGAAGCATGCGTCCCTCACACTATTTAACTCTGAAGTGAAAAATCACAGCTAAATAAGGGTTATGCTTTTTGGGTCACAGGTATACCACCTGAGGACCATGAGTCCTCAAGCCTCCCTGTGGGATGCTGGCACCCTGGAGGAGAAAGCAGCTCTATCTGAAAGTGGGAGGGGAATTTCTCTGAAACTTTGGGTAGAATCCAGAATTTCCAAGTGTAACCCTTTTTCTGTTTGGTGTGTATCTGACCCTTGCTGATGAAAAACATCCTGTTGTGCTCAGGACCTTCTTGGCAATGGACTGTAGAGCTGTACAGAGGGATAGGAGAGGACCTCCCTAATGTAGTCTTTTTCTTAAGATCATTTTTGTTAAAACTGGGACGAAAGTTGTGATAAAAGAACAGAGTTTAACATGCAAAAGGTAGGAAGTGCCCAACATAAGTTAGCAATCTGGATTTGTCCCTTCTGTATGCCAATGTATCATGCTGTTGCTGCCTGTGGACAGGGTAAGGTAGTGTGATCAGAGAAGAGGCTGAGACTCCTGCCTCGCTTAGTTTTGAAATCAGAAGGTGCTCTTTGAACAAGAAAGAAAGGTGGGGTGAAGAGAAAGGAATGTTTTTGCCCCCCGTGCAAAATTGGATTCTTTCTCTCCATTTTTGTCGCAAAAGCTGAGTGCGGTTTCGAGCGAGTCATTTAAATCAGATCTTTGACACGTGGTTGGACCTATTGTGCTCCTCTCTTTCTCTTTGCTCAGCCAGGGGTTCTCAAAACTGAAGCTGCGTTTTCACGATCTGGTTAAGCTGACCTGAATGTGGGGCTGACGCTGCAAGGACATTTCGTCCATCCCTGATAGTATGTTCCCACCAGCGTCCTGTGCTACCACTGGGGCTTGGTCTGGGGAACCCGTCAGGGACCCATTTGCCTGAATATTTTTTTCCCTTTTTTGGGCCAGGTCAGTTTTGGAGATGGGCTAAAATGATCCTGTTCGCTTGAGCAATTTATTTGTTAGCGCTGGTACAGGGGACAGTTGGAACTCATGGCCAGAGGAGGGAGGGAAGCTGGAAAAGTCACTTTCACTGAATTGAGCTGGTTGTGGAAGTGTATCTTGCCATTCAAAGCCGCTGTGTATTCACAGCTGTGAATGAAGTCAGTGGAAATTGCATTTTGAATGTGCTAAGTATTCTGAAAAAATAAGGTTTTAGCTGTATGACTAGATAACCAGAAGTGGTAAATACTTTTGACATGAATTTTTATTTAATTCTTTTTTTTAATGGAGTTAAAGATGACCTCTTGTTTCATTTAAATGTTGAAAATAATTTCTCTGACATCTGCAAATACTTATATGTTCGAGGTCAAAATATGTAGAGGTGAATCCACAAGGAAGCTGCTAATTCAGTAGGTTGAAATAGCATACATAAAAAGTACAAGGCCATGTACTGAGCTCCAAGCACTAAACTTGTAACTGAATAGCAAGTGAAAACTGCACATTTGGTGCAATAAATGAAGCCAGAAGTCCAGGTGAATGCCGTGTATGATCATAGCACACATACACACACACACAACAACAAAGTTGTACAACCCATATTAATTTCTGCCTTTTTCCTTATTTGTCTTTTGTCACCTTGCTGTTTTATTATTGTACTTGTGAGTAGTCTTAATGTTAAAAAGTAATTCTAAATTCTGGAGATTGTTTGAAAGCACAACTCAAACATGAACTTTTCTTAAACTAAAACTTTCTCTAGTTTTCCCTACTGTAAGAGAGTTTGTCAGGTAGTAGGAGTGTTATTATGTATTATTTTTGGAGTTTTGCCTTTCGCAGCATTGCACATTGAAGTAAGGCTTCGGTCATACTGTATTACAGGACTTGTATTTTGTACAAGTGATGTTTATTTTAGAAAGCATGCAGGGTATTACCATCACACTCCTAAACACATTAACAGTTAATATTTATTTGTGCATAATTTAGGCAAAGTCAGCATGAGATCTTACCAGCAAGTTCTAACTGTGCTGTGGAAAAATTTTTGAATTGTTCTTTGATTTTTGATTCACTGACACAGAATTTTCATTTAAGAAGGCAAAGAAGTAAAAGGACTAATACTTCTTGGGTTTATTGTGTTTCTCAGCCACAATATAAATGTTATTCATTGTGGTCTTTCTTCACTATTGTTAATTTTGAATGAGTGAAAGTGGGTTTTGTGTGTACTTCATGTAATGTATTTTTATGAGGGCTAATAACTGAGACTGCCAATAGCTTAACATCGAACAGCTGAATGTGAAAAAAATGCTCTCTCTTACCGTTAATGCAGGTAAAAGGGAGTTTCCACATCTTCAGACAAGTAAAGCAAGTCATTTTTCCCAGCAGAAATCTTGGGCAGTCTCTATGCAGTGTTGTTATTTTCATTTAAAGGTTCCCTTTGTTAGGCTTTGTGCAGGCCAGTTCCCATTTCCATGGTGACCGTGCTGAAATGCAGACGGGACACAGGCTGGATTCTCATCGGCATAGCCTTGCACTTGCATACCAACACATGTTATCTGCTTGGCTTAGGACATTTCTATTAGCAGTTTTAATGTTTAGGACTTCTTTTTCACATAGTGATCTCTGGCCCGTGATACTGTGCTGCGTTAGGATTTCAGACCCTATACAGCAAGGGAAAGCAAGTTGATAAGCTTAGTTTTGTGTAAATAAATTGGCTGTACTGTTCCCATTGAAATTAGACAAGGACATCAGAGAACTGTCTCAGCCTTGGTTTTCATTTCTGTTAAAAAAGGTAATGGAGAAGGATTTTTATTTATAAACCTTTAGGTGAAAAACTGACACGTATCTGTACTAAACAGTTATATGAACATAACCTCTTCTCTAGGTGCTGATAAAAGGATAATAAAAATAAATTAATGTGAATTACACAGGATAAATGATACATTCTGCCTATATTAGCTGAGTGTAAGTGTGTATCCCTGTAAAGCAATGTGTGATAATGTTCTTCCTGCTCATGCTGCACTCATTTTCTGGAGGTGGAGAGTACTAGACATCTAGTGGAGTCAACATAAGCTGTGTGAGCTTTTCCATTGCTTCCAAATCAGGTTGGGAATTCTGAATTGCCAAATAAACTCAATATTCTGAGTGCCAGTAATTGTTACTTTGAATTAGTTTCTGAAGAGCATTATAGGACCCTCAGAGGACTTATTATAGGACCCTCAGAGAGTTTGTTTTCCCCTGGAAAGGCAGATTTTTTTAAAAAAATCTGAGAAGACTCACATATTATTCAGGACTTAAAAGAGGAATTATACAGGCAAAGAAGTAAGATCAACACAGACTCTTTGAATGTAGGACGAGCAAAGACATCTTGCGTATAACCGAATGACATCTGCATGGTTGAATGTCACACATGATGAATGTCACGGATTCTTTCGTCCCTTTCACATTATTGGTAGACAGGGTGAAGGGCTTGGAACTTATGCACAGCCCTGGTGGAACTCTCTTGCCTTATTGCTGGTTTATTTTGCCCTTTGAATCCTGCTTCTAAGTTCGTCATTCTTTCTTTATTTCATACAGGATATTTGTTTAATCATGCAAATTCCTTGGCTAATACTGTTGGTTATTTCTAAAGAGCAGACAAAAAAGAAATCTTGGGAAAAATTACTGTTAACAGACGCTTTGGAAAGGAGCATATTGCGCAGTAGAAATACCAAAGGAAATAATGGTGTTTGAGGGTGAGGGTGGTGGTGGGGAAAGATTGCATTACGTTTTTACCTTTTATCTATTTACCAGTCTGTCTGCTTCTCTAGCAATTCATCTCAAATATAAATATATAAATACATAAATATTTAAATACATTAAAATAAAAATAATAACAGTAATAAAAATAAACAGACAAAATATAAATAAAAAAGTAATAAATAAGTGAAAATATAGTATAAAAGCAAGGAAGATGGCAGCAGTTGGTGCTGTGTTAAGGCTGCAACACAAAGCTATATGCAGTAATAAGACTGCAGATGCCCAGGCTGCCTTACCCACTGGATTACCCAGTAAATAACTGCCTCAGCTGGTGGCAAGATCAGGTTTTTATCTTGCCTGAATGAGGAATAGCAGACCCACGCTTGGCTCACATGAGCTTACTGCACCGATGGTTGTCCTTGCTAGAAGCAGTGAATCCAACACTTTTTGGGGGAAGTGTTTGTATCATGCTTTATGCTGCCAGGAGTAAGGCAGCTGCCCACAGGTGAGACAACAGGATTAGCTAACAGGCTGTCTACCTTTTCTGCATACACAGCAGCCACTTCTCATAACTTCTCAGTTCTTGTGACTGTTGTGTTTATATCTCCCTTCAACTGCAAAAGCACATCAGGTAAAAAATACTACTTCATTGCATAATTTGCTAAAACAACAAATCAGTAAATTACTGGACTTTAAGCCTAAATTTACTCTTGGCTGGCCCCGTTCTGACAGTTAGGTGAACATCTACGTAGGTGTCCAAATCAGGGCAACCTGTGTCGAGTTACTGGCCTTGTTTCTTAATAGCAACTTGCTATAATAAGGAGGGTAAACCACAGAAGAATCCCCTTTATATACACCTGTCTGAACAGAAGCAAGTGGGGTATCTTGTCTCCCAGCAACTAGTGTGACTTAGATGGTTACCAAATATCATTGCAATGGAGGGTATGTGACTCAAAAGTTTCTGTGCCTGCATGTTCTGTTTGAGGAGAATGATAATTGCTAACTGAAGAAAGGCACAACATTTTCTTAAATAGTTTTTCATGGATTCTATTTTCTTAGCTGTAAACTATCATAAGACAGTAAGAGTAGTGCTCTGATACTGAACAGAAGAGCAATTTAATCCAGTATTCCTACTGTGCAACATAAAATTTAGTTGTCTTTATATGCAATACTTCAAATGCACATAGAACTGATTGGATTAATAGATATTAAACTCAGATTTATCTGAAATTTCTCAAATGAAAATTTTCTAAGTGAAAGAAAAGTTTAAGTGTCCTGACACTAAGTACATTCACCAAATAGACTTCCCATTTAAATATGCTAAAATACATATAGGTCAAATTTAGAACAGCAGAAATTACTGAAAATGAAGTAACTCTTTTATTAAGATAAGCAATTAATTAAGCAAAACAATAAACAGAAAAAAAATCCAGCAGCACTGCTTCTATAGTAATCCTTTAGAAGCTCTGCTAATAATAGTTGTTCATTTGACTGTAGCGAAATATCCTTTCATTTCAGTGTCTCTACTTGCTCTTTTTTTGTTTTCTTTTCCAAACTACCCAAAGCCAGTTCATCATATTGAGCAGGAGGAAAAAACCAAAAAAACCCAACAAACTTTAAGAGTCTCTGGAGTTGTCTTTCTGAGAAGTTGACAGCTACAATAGACTTCGCTTCTCTGAAGACAAAAAGCAACTGTTCTGCTTTTGTGGAAGCAAGCATTATCTCCAGAAAACTCTTCTTAAATGTACCTGGGTCCTTCTCTCTGACCCCAAAATGTACAATGGCTGCATTTTACAAACAAAGATAACTTTTTTCCATACTCTGTCTAGAGATAGCCAGTCACTGACGTGACCACAGGTATCCAGACTCTGGTGAGCGGGCTGAGGACTGGGATAGTGCATGCTGCAGCCCCCCTGCACCTGAAACCTCGTTCCCCTGCCCCCCAGTGCAGAGTTAGGTGCCTCGGGTGCAGCAGAGATATTGAGGCGCTTTTAAAGTGCATGAAAAATATTTGCTTGCAAAGCAGGAAGGCTCATGCAGTTGAATAATGGGTCAAGGGGAGCAGTTGAATTCCATCCTTCTCAGGCACCTGCATGAGGTGCCTCCTTCCCCTGAGGTCAAGGGTGGGGAAGAATCTTGGGAGGTAGGTGTCTAGTTCAGCTTTTTTTCATGAAGTAGCTACCTGAGAAGTGATGGTAATAGTCACCCGAAAAACGTGGGCTTGGTTCTTCCTTAAGGCTCATGGCGGTGTAGCCTCACCTCTCAAACTTTCCCAGAAGTGTCTTTGCTACCAGGCAATAAAGTAGTCAAGAGAAGCGCTATCTGATATTGAAACCAGGTCTCAGCTCATCCTGGGATGCACATTTATGTTTCCAGGCAGACAAGCAAAGACAAATCTTGCCTGTGGCCTAACGTATGGGGCACTTAGCTGGGAGGAGTTCTGAGTTGGCCTGTTTGGACTGCTCATGCAATTCACATTTGGTAAATAAGCAGTGCATAAAAAGAAGTTATTTAGCTATTCAGTTAAATCATTTACAGGAGAAATTATTTCATTGGGAAGCATTCATTGCCTCTGGCCAGAGGAGGCAATGCTTCTACCAGAGTGAGCCTACAATAGGGTAGGATACCTTGCTCTTAGACATGGGTACTTCTACAACTGTATCATATTCTAAATTTTTATGCAACTTTGCGCTATGCAACCTATATTATGTCAGATAGTTTTAAATTCATTCTGGTTTAGGCAGCTACTGGAGTCTGGGTTTCTTGGATTATTTTCCTCATTTTAGTGAGCCTAAATTCCATTTAGGCCAGAATTGATCATTTCAATGTGTATTAAGGAGGAATTTCAGACCATCTACCTACCATTCAGGCTTCCAGGCCAAGAGCTCCCGTTACAATCAGGGGGGAGGAATAGTTGTTAGGTTGTTAAGTCTGCTATAGGAAAACAAAAGTTCTGACAATTATAGCTCTTCCAACTATTGTATTATATATCCTGTGGAGGTTTTCTTGTTGCAGGAAGCTGATGTAGCAAACTTTTTACAGATGAGACTGTTCTTGTTTCTGGGGTTGTCTGGCTAGCCCTTGAGGAGCTGTGAGGGAGGAACAGGGTCCTAAACACCGTGTCCTAAACGGCGTAATGGTAGTGTCACTCTCGAGCCGCTGCAGTCTTCATGCTGCAGGCTATGACACTGGAGCAGCAGGGGGATCAATGGTGATGGCAGGTCCCTCAGCCTTTTTCGAATTTAGCCTTTCCAGGTCACATTTAACAGTGATATAATATAATACACTAATATGGTATAATACACTGAAATTTTCAAAGGCCCTAAAGTGTGGTATGGGTAGGGAAATACAGATGCCTTTGGTTGCCTTCTCATCTTCTTGAGACCTGTGTGAAATAAGCATTTTTGTCTGTGCACAAACATGTTTTCATACAAGCTGAGATGAGCAAATGTGGCAAATAAAGTATAGAGATAGCAGTCACATTGGTTGCTATGTGTGACATGCATTTCCTCCCTTACAGTTGTAATGTGATGTATGCTTCTCTGACTATATTTGGAAATACTGGTGGTTTAAAAGAAGGGTCAACAACTGATAATGTGGACACAAGGAAAGAGAATTTGCTGGAGTGAAAGGCCAGTTGAAAAGTCAGCTTTTATCATAGGGAAGCGTGTGAAGTTTTTTAATCATCATTATATGTGAAGTCAGTGACGTAACTGCATATATAACATATGTGTGTACAGATTGTTAGCCTCATGTACTTCTAATCTCTTTGTGCTATTGTTGAGAACAAATTGTGGTACTCTAAGGACAAAGTAGAAACAATCCTGTTTGTTGTACCAAGATAAAAGAAAAACTGCAGGTCATATTAAAAAGATGCCATTTATGTGAATTTTCTGTAAAAGAAAGTTTTTCCCACTGAACTTAATGATGGAAACATGCCAGGACAATAAATTTGAGTAGGCTTGAATACTTGCTGTCTTTATTAAAAACATGCAGGAAGTTGTCAGTCCTGCAGGAACTGCTTTTAAGCATTTCTTTGGAGTCAGTCCTTGTGTGTACAGTAGATTGTTGAGATTTCATAACTCCGGATGAAGAGCAGTTTATTTGTCTGCCCCAAGGAGGGCAATGTGTGGGCTACAAATAGGGAGTTATCAGGAAAAAGACAACTGTTTTGGGGCAACTAGTGCAGTCATGGGTAAATTTAATTAGATCTCTTACTCTGCAGCAGTGCCAGAACAGCACCTGGTCATGTTATCCCAGCCTCTCCAATTTTTCATTCACAATTTATGTGTCATATCATGTTTGGATTGCTTTTATAGCAGGTTATTGGTAACTCTTCAGTGCAGCTTCTTGGATCATAAACAGTTGTAATTGAAAGGCAGTGACTCAGGCTCTCACACTCTTGGAGGCTTTCAGCCTGGAAGCTGACCTACTTCCAGGAAGAAGCAGTTGGCCAACTAAACCAAGCAAACTTGATGGAGGGAGGGGAGCAGAGGAAGAGGGGCTGGAGGGAGTATTGTTACTAAATGAGGCATTGTTTTTCCTTTCTTCTGGGTGTGTGGGGGTTTTTTTTGTTTTGGTTTGGGTTTTGTGGCCCATAATTTATTTCTACACTAAACATTATAATCTCTGTTAATTATTAAATAGCTTGAGATATTATTTCTAATGTGAAGAAAATGTCCATCTTAAGATAAAAGTAAAACAAATACACGAAGCAGTAAAATGAAGACTTGCCTTTTAATGCTTCTGTAAACATAATGAAATATCAACAAAGTAACTGAAGTGAGGATTGAAGGAAACTCAGTTTTAGTACAGAAAGTCCAGTGTCTTGCCAATCACATTCTCGGCTCCTTTTGATTCCTGTCAGAGGTTGACGTTGTCTTTATTTAGAAGGTTGTTTTCAATAAGAAAGCTGTTTGATTTAAAACAAAACAGATTAACTGTGGTTGTAAAACTGCTATTGCAGTACATGAGCTGAAGATACCTACTTGCCATTGTGTTTATATACTGGAAAAAACCCCAAATAAACAAAAAAAAAGTATAAAATAGAGAAGTAAATATACAGGAGAAAACTAATGAAAAAATATTTTTTACTTGTATTAACCATATTGGGTAAAGGGTAATATACCTTTCCATGAAGTGGGTTGGATTTTACATAGCCCTGACCAAGTATGCTAAAGATATACCAAAAAGGTCTTTCATATTTATGCTCATTTACAGAAAAGCCTCAAACAGTGCAACCAATATAGAACTGTTTTACATGAAAAGAACTTGATTTTGTGTCATTACTTGTTAACTCATACAATGCATGTACCACTACAGTAAAGCAGATCAGGCTCAAGACTTATATGTTGGGGGGGGGAGCGTGGGGGAAAGTGGTTTCTTTTTTTGGGTAGACTTGCTCCTTCCTTGAACAAGCTCATTGCAGTGAAAATTGTTCAGTGGCTTCTGAAAAAAGCCGCAATGAAGAATATCTGTACTGCAATTCAATGGAATAAAGTAACTGCATGCATTGTTTTCTCTTTTATATATTTACAGTCTTGTCTAAAACCTTCAAAACACAATGGATTTATTAAAACAATCCATAATTTAAAAAGCTCATTCTGTAAGAACAGTTGACTAATTACAGTTGGGTTATTGGTCTGATAACATAGGTTCTGAATAATAAGGGAGTAACTTTACTCTTACACCAAAATGTTGTTGCTGTTTAAAAAAAAGGCAGAAAAGTAATACTAAATACATTTAATATGAAGCAAATACTACTTGACTGCCCTCTTTCATAACTTTATTACTTTCCCTTCCTGTCTTCATTCCACCTTCTGCCTAATATTTCAAGGATAGTAGGTGATTATAGTGCAAGCGGGATCTGTAAGTGCGTATATTCCTTTACTAACTTTGGAACCTGTGAGCCAGTTTCTGCAAGTTTTTGCAGAGGGATGAAAAAAATAAGCAGTTGGGTACTGGAGAGAGGCAAAAAGTTTTTTACAAGTTCCCTGACAACTGAGGAGATCCAGTGTGACCTTGTACAGTACAAACCACCAGAAAATCCACCCCAAAGAGAGCCCTCAGAAATACTTCAGTTATGAAGAAAGCTTGAAACAGTGTGCACAATCTGTTGTGACATGAAACCAGTGGAAAGCAAGAGTTATGACTTCTCTCAGCCCTCTTGCCCCTGTCTTTTCTCTGCCTACAGCAGGGTCTGACAGGCTTTAGGGCCGTGCTGATATGTGTTCTTTGGAGGAAGAAATCTTTGAGACTAAGGGGAAAATTTTCATTGTGGAATTTGTAGTGGCTCTGTTGGAGCATACTAACATAAAGGGTAAAGTAATAATACCCTCTTCTGGAAAGAATAGCTACTTTAAAAACACTAGACTGAGCAATTAAGGCAATGTAGGCAGTACACATTTTATTGGCTGCCAATCTATGAAACTGCTTCAGGAAGCAGATAATAATCCAGTAGGATTTTCTTGACACACTCTCCACACCCCCGCCTCTTCCAAACCATTCATGGACTAAAAAATCCCATGCAAGTATGTGTGTAGTACTATCTTGGTTTTACCCTAATGCCAGGTCATGATCTTGCTCTTCTGTAGTGACTATGCCTTCCACCCTCAAATCGCCCAGCATGCTGATCTTTGGGTTTGACAGGGTCCACTGTTCTATTAGAGATGGCGCAAGGGGCAGTGGCTGTACCTGTGTCTGTGATACTGAGCTGTGGGGAGCTGCCAGCAAAGGCTCACTCTTTTCCCTCTCCTGGCACCATTAGTGGTGTGAATGTTCACTCATAAAGACAAATGGTCGCTTAGCTGCATTATGTAACAAACTTTTTCTGTTCTATTGCTAATACTTGTTCAAAGAAGCAAACATCACACCGTTAGGGAAAAAAGGTGATGACGTTTCCTTCATTGTAAAGTTTCCTACTGGCAAAGTTAATACTAGATAAATATAAAACTAATGTGTAGCGTGAGGTGGATCCTTATAGACTTAGTGGTCAAATTCCATCATGTCTTCTTTTTAATTCATACTGTGCCAGCTATAAATAACAGCAGCAGTAAATGCCTCTATTTGACCAGGTGTTTTTGTGAGAGATGAGACGTGGCATAACTGAGTCTGTATGATTACAAGATTCTGCCATATATTGCCATCTGAAATTGGAGCATCACCTTTGCAATATAGTATAAAGTGATTGAAAAGTCGATTTTACTATTTAGACTGGAAATTAAGTGTTTATTATGACACTTATGTCACAAAATGCAAGCTAATAATATTCTTAGCACATTTATTAAACTTTTATAAACTCATTTCACAAACCAAGTAACAAAACACGCAAAATCTGATTTAATTTTTTCTCATCCAATTAGATTAACCAGTGTAACAAAAAATCTGTTTGAATAAGGGGTTACAATCAGACAACTGTTATAATCTTGACATTAAGTGATTGATTAACCAAGAGACATTTTCTGCTTGCTCACTTTAAGCTGTGAGCTTTGCTTACAAAATCAAACCAATTATGAACTGGGTGTACCTAATATGAACTGTTACTTCAATAAACTTGCTTCAGCTTGTACTTCAACGGCAGCAAACAGAAGGCATTAGAGCCATCATTAGACATGTCATTTATAGATACAGAAGAATTCCCACACATTCAGGCTTAAAGGTGCACAGTCAGAACATGTATTATTTTTTATCCTACTAGGAGCAATAAAATGGTGGTGCAGAAGTATATAAGCAGCTATACTCCTACACTCTAGCTGCTGTGGTATACACTGCAATAATGCAGTTGCTGAAACACGGGAGTTCGCAGAAAAAAAATACCATGCAAAGAGATAATGGAGTTTATTGGAAAGATCCTTTTATCTCATTAAGGATTTTTTCCTAACTTTTCTTGTCTGAAGGTTGTTGGGAGCTACTCTGCTCAATGAAGGTGTCTTCTTTAACCCAAAGCACCCAAGCCCCTACCCAGTTAGGGGAGGGAAACTGCTGCTTTTGAAGTCTTTGGAGGGGCCTTCAAAAGCTTTAGGCTTGTTTCTGGCTTCCTTTCTTCCATGCAGTCTGTTTATGTGACTGTAAATAAAGTGCCATTTACAGACAGAAGTTAGGAAGTGGATTTTTACTTGCCTGACTAATCTTACCATGACTGTTGGGTCACATAGAAGTCTGTCACCAAAAGCTATTAAAATACAGATAGTGAATTAGTTTTCTTTATTTCAAGATTCTAAATTATCAAAGTTCATTGCCTGAAGGCAGCAACAGATACTGAATATTTCCAGCCTAGAATATACAGTACTTTGAACCTAGATGCTTCAATGATTGGCACTCTTTTAATGCATAAGAGACCCTCTTATTCTGGCTCAGGCTTAAAATAGGTTTCAAGCAAACTTAGCATTTTCTCCTTTTTTGGCTACAAATGCTTGAATTTCTTGTTCTGAATACTGTATTTAGATAGATGTACAAAATGGATAAAAGATTTCCTTATAGGGTAAGCACTATATAAGATGGAGGAAAATGGCAGGAAAATGCCTAGTGTTTTATTGCAAGTATACACTAGCTAGGCCCAAACTAAGTAAGATTTTTGTGGAGTAGATCTAAATATTAAAAAACTGCTAATGATTATAATAATGTGAAATATAAAATGACTGTGATTGAAATATGCTGAAAGTATGGTTCATCTTATAATATTCTTGGTGAGTCAGTGTATTTTCCAGCTTTTCTACTTCGATTTTGCAAAGCAGTCACGAGCAAGAGGCAAAGCTCATTTTGAATGAATATTGTCATATTGAAAGAATATTGTCAATGACATCATGTCTTCAGAGGTGTGTTTTTCTGGTTACTTTTTTGCTCTTTTCTTTTTGCTGTCTTTGACTGGCTGCCTGGCCAGCAAGTGAGGGTGGTAGAGAAAGTTTTGAGAAGAGACCTGCCCAGCAGGCACTTTTGCCATTATTCTAGGTAGAAAATTTTGCCCTCAAAGAGAAGTACTCTGATATTGCAGTAATGCAAATGATTAAAAAGAATACAGTCAAGCCTTAGTGTAAATTGGAAGGATGGGTGGAATGATTCAGTGAGGAGACAGGATAGGAAGCTGGGGAGAAAAAAAGACTATTGTTTCCCCAAGCCATAACACAGCCCAGAGGAGCTGCAAGGAGCAGAAGCACCCCCAGTCTGGGCCAGGCGTTATCTTTGCTCCTTGGAATCAGCCCCCATCTTGGAGAAAGCAGGACCACAAGAGTGTCACTGGAAGGCCCAGGAAAGCATGCTGCAGGAGGACAGGCAACCCATAGCCCAGCATATTTTGTGCTGGCCCTGTCTGACCTGTGACAGCGCCCTAGGAAATTTGAACCAGCAAGGGAACTTCCCTTGAGGCTGTTGGTTGTGATATCTGACTCTATAGTTTTATGCAGTTCTGGAAATTTCTGCCCTGGCTGTAACATTTAAAACCCCCTCACCTTGAACACAATTCTAAAGATCTTCCATGTATTTGCACTGATGTTGGCCGTGCCTTTACACAGAAGATATTTAGCAAAGTTACCATTTGGCTAGCAGTGTGATTTGCTACTGACTGTGTAACAGAGTCCGGAGATTCATTTTTCTCTAGATGCCATTGAATTTGAGGTCAGCCTAGAAATGTTTATCATTCTTGGATACTTCTTGCTTTTCATTCAAAAGCCAGCGTTTATTTCCATGTGCACCATAGAACTTGGAGAGTTATTCTTCTTCTGTATTTGCATGAGGGATGGCATTGCAGTATAGTCTCCTATAGCCTCTGGGAATGGGACACTGCTAAATTGTGCTTAATTTCTGACTGCAGATAATATAATTTGAAAACATCAGACCCAGAAATAAACCTAGGATGTCACATAAGCAAAATAGTTTGATAAAATGCAAGTATATTAGATCACAAAAATCTTCTTTTCCCTCTCCCCAAAATCCAGACACAAACTATGAATATATGTGATTGTGTTTAATGTCCAAAGTATTACGAAGCACAGGATGATATGTCTGTACATATTATCTTCTCCAGTCTTACATAACATGACTCAGGAAATGTATTTATCTCTAAGGATTTTCTCAAGGAACTATACTTTTAGCAAAGGGTGATTTTTTGCTTTCCAGAGGCCAGCTGCAGATAGTGGTTGTTTGAAATAGCTAATATGACTTCCTGTTATGAGTTTGTATAAAAAAAGTAGTAACTGAGCGAGTTGTGTTTAGTCTTCTGCTAGTAACATTTGTGTTTTCTATTCTATGGGAAAAGGTACAAAATTCATTGAAATTTTTTTACATGTTGTGAACTTTTCCTGCAAAACTGCAGTTATGATTTTAATGTTCTCACTATTGTGAGATGTGATGGTATTGTTGTTATTACTATTACAGCTAAACTACTGTGATGGGCTGTTTTATGCTGATATAATCCCTGTTAACTTCTCTTCCAAAGCTGGTATTGGGGCCTGAAAGAGAAATCGACTTCTCTGCCCATCAAAATTAGCTTCGAATTTAAGCTTACGTTTTAAAGATGTCAAAGATTGGCACATGTTTCCTAAAGGGTCTCTGTTACAGGGATTATCATAAAGGCTGCCACTTTACTACAAAATGACTCATACTAAATAACTGTGGTGAGGCATATTTTGTGTGTAGAACAGATAAAACTCATTGTGACTGGGCACACAGGAAGGGAGGAGAAACATGAAGGATGTTGTCTAACCAGTGAGCAACAACGTGAACCTGCCTCACCTGTGAACCTTGGGCAGTAACTGCACAGTGCAACCACAGGTCATGTTTTCTTCCACTGCTGACATTTCTTGAGGCTTTTAAGGAGCTCTAAGATGTTCCTCATCTGGGCTGTAGCTTGTTCCTGGAATCCCACTCTTGTCTCAGTCCTGCTGACTCCAAGCTGGGGGAGGACTTTTCTACTCCTGGCTTTTAGGGGACTCTGACCTTTTTCCTGCGGTTTCTGTAGTGGACATTCTTCTAGATGTTCACCTACAGCTCTTGATCAGAAAGAAATCAGGCCCTGCAAACCCATGATATTTAGGACCTTGTCCCTAGCCCACACTTTCAGTTCGCCCCCAAAATGACATGGAGTGTTATATCCTTATTCCCAGGCATACAAGTGCCCAAGGAAAAAACACTTAATGCCATGACAACAGCAAAGTGGAGTTTCAGTATTAAGTGTCATGATTTATTACTGCAGTTATATCTTGCATGTTTGTATTTCTAAGTTTTCCTGTTTAGACAACTGTTCAGACTGTTTGGACTGAAAGCAAGGCTTCTGGAGTGATAATAAAATGACTCAAAAGTGTAGGTTATCTGATGCAGTAGATAATCTGGATTTTGCTCCAGTCTTTCAAACATAAAATTGCAAATAGACATTAGAATACAAAAATTATTAGCAGTTACAGTCAGAGCATTTTCATTTTAATGAAAACTAGCGGGATATCCAGGCCCAAATAATTCTGGTGAATGGAGTTAAATCCAGGTGGCAGCCAGTCAGAAGTGGTCTTCCCCAGGGCTCAGTACTGGGGCCAGTTCTGTTTAATGTCTTTATCAATGACCTGAACAAGGGGATCGACTGCAGCGGCAGTGAATTTGCAGATGACACCAAGCTAGGTGGGAGTGTTGATCTGCTGGAGGGTGAGAAGGTTCTGCAGAGGGATCTGGACAGGCTGGATCAATGGGCTGTGGCCAATGGTATGATGTTCAACAAGGCTCTGTGCTGGGCCCTGCAACCCCGTGCAGCGCTACAGGCTTGGGGCAGAGTGGCTGGAAAGCTGCTCCACAGAAAAAGACCTGTGGGTGCTGATTGATGGAGCTAAACATGATCCAGCTTGTGCCCAGGCAGCCAAGAAGGCCAACAGCATCCTGGCCTGTATCAGCAATAGTGTGGCAGCAGGGCCAGGGCAGTGATCATCCCCCTGTACTGGGCACTAGTGGGGCCGCACCTTGAATCCTGTGTTCAGTTCTGGGCCTCTCACTACAAGAGAGACTTTGAGGTGCTGGAGCAGGTCCAGAGAAGGGCAATGGAGCTGGTGAAGTGTCTGGAGCACAAGTGTGATGAGGAACAGCTGAGGGACCTGGGGGTGTTTAGACTGGAGAAGAGAAGGCTCAGGGGGGACCTTATCGCTCTCTACAACTACCTGAAAGGAGGATGGAACAAGGTGGGTATTGGATTCTTCTCCCAAGTAGCATGTGATAGGACAACATAGAACAGCTTCAAGTTGTTCCAGGGGAGGTTTAGATTGGTTATTAAGTAAAAATTCTTCACTGAAAGTGTTGTCAAGCATTGGAACAGGCTTCCCAGGGAAGTGGTTGAGTTGCCATCCCCAAAGGTATTTAAAAGACCTGGCACTTAGATGTGGCACTTAGGGACGTGGTTTAGTGGTGGACTTGGCAGTGCTAGGTTAATGGTTGGACTCAATGGTCTTAAAGGCCCTTTTCCAATCTGTGACGCTATGTACCTCTAATGTACCTGAGCAGGCTGTTGATGTGTTTGCTGTAACATAAGCATAACTTATGCCTTAAGGTAAAGGAGGATAACAGACCTCTGAATCATATTTTTTGCCTCCCTTCAGCTAAAACATTCCCATTCATAATGCTACAACTTTTGTTAAGGCAAACAGTGAATGAGTCATTGATCTCTGCCCACAATATTATAATACATGTAAACACTGCTAGACAAGCATTATGCATGGGCAGATGGATGCCGTAGGGAAAAGGGCTGTGTTTTTTCTTGCATGTGTCAAGGGCTATGTTTTATTTTCTTGCACTGGGGGAGCTGGCACAAATGAAGAGCCTTTTTCACTGAGATCAAAATTCTTCTTTAATTGCTTCTGTGATAATCATAATCTTTCTGTTAACAGGCATTCTTCATAACTGCTGTGAAGCCTACAATGTTGGGCTCCTAGAAGCAAAAATATTTTCAGGTCCATCAAGAGAACAGTTTGGATATACAGTTCAACAGATTATAAATGAACAAGGCAAATGGTAAGCTTGAAAGCTTGTTATATGTCCAGTTAAAGTTTAAGGAAACAAATGTTGCAGCTTCTTTTTCTTTTATTATTTTGCATTTAATTTAAATGTGTTCTGGTTAACTCATTTTTATGTTAGAATAAATACTTACATTATTAAAACAAAAGTTGAAATATTCTAAAGACGGGTGCATTTGAAGGTTCAGGCTTTTTCTCTTTATACTATGCAATCTGAGGTCTTCTGTTAATCTTTTACTTTCATGTCCAATACACCCATTTCCTCAGACTCACAATTTCGGTAAAATTTTAACTCTCATTTCATTCCTTCCTGTTTTGTTACACATTACATATACATGGGATATTTTTCTATTTTAACATTGTTGAGGTAAAACAAATTATTAGGGCTGGGAAGTTCTAATTAATATTAATGTTAATATTAATGTTAAAGGTAAGTGAACTTAAATGTATATCACTTTGTGTCTGATACAGCATTAACTGTTCACTTCTCAAGGGATGACATGTTTGGCTGTATGTAATAACAAAATCCTAGTAAAGGCCTTGTGTCCACTGCGTCTCTTCAGCCATAAAATTTGATGTGAAATCCACTGTTGCCACAACATTGGGCTTGATGAGCAATTAGTAAAATAATTTTAATAGTAATGTTGGTTTCAAAAAGAACTTGAAAATATTAACCCAGAGTAAGCCCATTTAGTGGAAGCCACATTGTTTTGTCTTCTGCAGTCTCAGCAACCACAAAGCTTAATGTGTCTTTCATAGCAAGGACTATATTACTATAAATAGTTCAGTGGTACTTAACTGCTTTGAGTGGTTATTTGTGTATGCACGATATTAAGTCTATAGCGGAAAGTAACACAAGTCATGTATGTTATCATAAGCCAAGACAATATTTTGATGTATCATTCTCTATAGTTTGAAACAGTGTCAGAACCAAAATAGCCACAAAGTGGCATGATTGCTTAAGTGATGATGGACAGATAGTAAGTAGCTGAACTTTTTTCAGTAAAAAGAAAGTAAGACACCAAACTCTGAAATTCATGGAAATGCATTTGAAAACGTATTTTACAGTTAATATTTGCAAAAGCCCATACAAAAGTATTGAGCTATTTTATGCATAGCCCTGCACAGAGATGCTGTGCAGTTGCAATCGGTTGCATATGCTAGACGTAAGACTACCTAGATGTCACTGCATCTCTGGCATTACTGCGTGACACCAGTGACCACGCGGAAAAGTAAGAGGAGAGCAGAGCTGCATCCTCTGAACTGAGAACTCATGTTTCCCTCATTGGGTAGGTTCCCAGCCTACCCCCCACTCCTTGGCTGATGTTGTAGTAGCTTCTCACTGTGTTTCTGCCTGCTTTAATTATGTGTTTAGTCACCCATAGATCAGAGCTCCTTTCCTTTGAAACTTCTTTGCAAAGCCATTGAAGGAGCTCAAGAATGTCTGCCTGAAGTGAACTGAATGCTTTGGCTCATACATGGAGAAATTATGTCCTGTGTTTTATCCTTGGAAGTTTTTTTACAAGCTTGCAATAGAAGAACTAGGTTCCAGGACTAGTCTGGAACCTAGTTCTGTTTTGTATTTCTCTGTTTAATTTTTACTTCTGGTAAAACCCCTCCACTACCACTTTCTTGGATCATGTGTGGTGGAGTTCGGGAAAGCAAGTAACTTTGGATTAACTTTTCCTATCTTATAGAATCATAGAATCATTTAGGTTGGAAAAGACCTTTAAGATCATGGAGTCCAACCAATCTCTTCCCAAACATGTAACTATTATGAATCTGGAAAACTTTTCTGTAGAAAGGCGCTTCATCGTTTGTTCATTCACTGCACAGTGTCTGATCATAGCTCCAAAAGTCAGGGGAATTTTAGCAGCTCTTGTTTGAGTAACCATGACTTGTTAGAGACTCTTCAGTGAAGAAAAGGTCTTTTCAGTCTCCCTCTCAAAAAATCATGGAACAAGCTTTAAAAAAAAGTCGGTCGTGGTTTACTCTCTTGTTCTCTTCATTTCTAAGCTATTTTCATGGTTTTTTTTTTTTTTCCCTGCAACAATAAAGCTTTTTTTTGGGTGCATTATTTAAATTTAGAAAGCCCAACACCACTCAAGCTGTTCAGTGGATCTGGTTTCTCCTACAAGTGGTGCAGAGGCTGTGTACAAAGACCTTGTTGACATAGCTGAATCAGGACTGAGATAAACAGTCTGAGCTTTGCATAAGAACAGGATGCTGCTTTCTGTCAGAGGGGAGCATTTATAGCTATATGCTTTTATTGAGACCATCATTGTGCAGCAAGAATGTGATGCACTTGAAAACGCTGTTCAGGCACAGTGGGGCTGCTCACAACATCAAATGTTGCTGGGGTGGCATCTCCCTCCAAGGGAGAGGTTATCCAGAATCTGAGATCTGCTAGAAATTTCATCACTTCCTAGACCTTGCTTCTGTTAATAAAATCACATGGTGCTATATTAAATACAGCTTTAAAAATCCTCCTGTACTCTCTCAGAGCGTGCAAAGGAGAGATACAGAAAAAAACAGCACATGCTAGTTATATTATTCAACTGTATTTTTGGGAAGTACATCTCCTGAGGCAATAAGAACTATAGAAAATGATAAAGAGAGGAAAATCTTTGCAGAATTTGGACTACATACAGTGGTATGTTATCACTTTTGCTTGAAGATGAGTTCAGAGAGAATAGGAAAGACAGTCAAACCAGGAGTGCAGGGCTATAAAGGGGGCTTGTATGTGTTGGAAGCAAGGGAGCTCTTTTTGTGTAGAGTCATATGATCCAGGATAATTGGAGACTGAAGTGCTATGCATTGATGGGCATTGATGGCATGTGAGGCTCATAAATAAGGGCAGACTTGCAAGTCAAGCACAGCTCAAGCTTTTCACGGTGTCTGGTAGGAATTTCTAAACAGGAGCTCTTTAATGAACTCAAGGAAATTTGTGAACACCAAAGAAACTCATCAGTAAGAAAAGTTTAGGCGGCCCACCACACAAGTAATTAGCCACAACAGAAACATCATTCAGTTTACAATCTCTTTCTCCCTGTCATGAGATCATCTGTATTTGAACCTTAAATTGAACCCAAATCCTGTCATTTTATAATATTTTAGAAAGATGGATTGTACCCTGTCGAGTTTGTCCCAGGACAGCACCTGATAGTACATTCTGCAAAGATAGCAGTACTTACTTCATGCTGATGCTTGGTTTTATATCTATGCTAGGTGAGGAAGATTGGATAACTGTATATAGCTGTTAAAATGCTTTGTTCTACACATACGTGTCTTCAGTTTGTGGATACATCCCATGACAGTCCTAAAATCTCAGACTGCTGTTGAGGTACTGTTTGGAATCAAGTTGCAGCCACCCTACTCAGTTGTGTGTGTGTGATTTGGATTTTTTAAATTTTGTTTTGGAGTTTTTTATGGGATTTTTCTGTTTTAAAATATCTTGTTTCATTCTGTATCATGTCAGTAACGACACTTTACACTGCCGTTACTGATGTATCACATAATCATTGCACTATTACACAGTTTTAAAAATCACTGCATAATTCTCACTAGTCCTCAAAGCCCAACCGCCCTTTCTCCTGAGGTGGTGTGCTGCCTTTTCAGACCAATGAGATATTTTTGCTGAAAAGACATATTTGTGTAGCAACTGTTGTTGAAATCAATACATTTTAAAGCCTTATAATTTTAATGAGGAGGGTAATTTCTGCCAGCTTTTTTTTTTTTTTTTCCTTTTAAGAAAAAGCTGCTATTGTTACAGCTCTGTCTTTTCAGTGCCAGGACCACTGCGAGCACTGAGTTCTTCGCTCAGTTTTTGCTTAGTCTGATTGCATGCCTTACAGTTTGCCTTTTCCCTGCTTGGAGCAGCTCTGCCTTCTGTCTTCTAGACCTTTTGTCAGTTAAACTCTCCTGCTATAGCTTACTGTAGTTTTTGAAGTTTTGAGCCTTTTGTTCAAAAGATTGGAAGTTTTAGAAGGTAAGAAGTGTTTTAGGGTGTGCAGAGAAGCATCTATGAAAGTGAAGAGTTTTTGTATTTATTCATCGCTTCCTGTAATTGTAGGGAAAAGGTCCAGATGATTTAAGAGGTCATTTCTACTTTTATTTTCCTATTTCCTATTAGCCATCTTTGTGTTTAGAAAACACATGGAAGAGCAAATGCATAAAAAGAAAAGAAAAAGAAAACGAGAAAATATAGAACTTACTCTGACAACAGCTGGGAATTCAGCCCTTTGCCATGAATTCTGATTTTGTTTTCTGCTACATCACACTTTGCCAGTTACTAGCTTTGTCATGGTGTAATTTCCCAGAAATAATTCCTGTTCCACTTTGATCTGCCACTCCTGCAGCCTGTGTGGTATGTCATTGCCGCTGAACTTTAGTTGACTTCATGTAGTTCCATTGCTTTGTGTACAGTGTTGGAGACTTATTAAGGAGCTGAATAATAAAAACAGTGGCAGTATTACACACTAATCACTATAGTATTGTGTAAAGACAGTCTACAAGGACACATAAGGAAGTTTTGTTAAAATAAATATTTAACTTATGGCTGAAAATGACCCTTAATTAATGCACTATACCTTATACCGTTTATTTGGAAACGAGCATTTTCAAGTATTTTAGTGTTCATTTCTTACATTTTTCCTGATACATTCTGTTTCATTCTGCTTCATGTGCATCCTGTTTAATCACAGTAAAAAATACTTTGTAGTTAGCAGAATGCTAGCCAGATACTCTTCTGCTTTCTTC
Organism: Strigops habroptila; assembly: GCF_004027225.2. NCBI lineage: Eukaryota > Metazoa > Chordata > Aves > Psittaciformes > Psittacidae > Strigops > Strigops habroptila. The sequence continues at coordinate 84,088,690 of NC_044302.2, read as the reverse complement.
ACTTCTGATGTTTCAGAAAGATACTCATGCACGTTCCCAGAGCGGTATTGTGTAACTTTCTACTGTAATGGTTTATGTTAGTTTTCAAAGGCAAGTAGGACTTGCTGATTTCTAATATAGATTAAAGCTAGTATTAAGCTTAAGCAAGGCTCAAGATTTGAACGAAATAATAATAAAGTTATTTCCTAGGACCTTTAAGTTTGGCAATTAATTAATACCAAATGTACAGGGTTAGGCTTGGCAAAAGTTGGTTAGTAACTTTTTCTCAGGAGTGTGTTGATGGCAGGACAGGCTAATTAAGTCAAATGAGGGAAAGGGGTTATTAATTGTGTTCGTTTCTGAAAATCACAGTGTCAGTAGTAGTCAGATCTAAGTGTTAAATTCTGTGTACAGGGTGGCATTTTTTGGGTTACGGCATAGTTATGGCATTGAGATTCCTGCACCCTACAAATCTACAAGGAAAGCTAATATAGCAAAAGGGAATACGGTATAATAACTTGCAGTAAAGTATGAGGAGTGCAAGCTAAATGAAAGACAAAATTAAGTTTGCTTTGGGCACAGTTGGCATAGATTTAGATTTGGGTTTCAGATTAGAAGAGTTTGCCTTGTTTGGCTTACATTTTTCATTTGTACCACACAACAGCTACAAGGGTAGTTCTAACAAAAGTAAAATTGTTGTGAATATTAAATCCTAGAAGTGGATTTGGTATAAAGAGTGATGGTTCCTTGGTTTAAACAGATGTCTAGGTTGGAATTAATGTTGAGGTTGGGGGGAAACAGGAGTTTCAGAGCTCACATTACTTCTGAGCAGCTTAAAGCCCATGAAGTGAGCGTAAGTATACATGCTGAAAGGGAGAGAAGTGCTTTTTCTAAACTCTGTGGATGACATTTGTCTCCAGAGAGAGTGGTGCACGGGTATTTCCAAGATCTGTTAAGATCATTCTTTGAACAGTAACTATCCTCAGGCAAGGACTCTGAAATACATTTACTTTCTGGGAAACTTAGAAAAAACGTACAAGTATTTGTTAATGTACAGTGCAATGTTCAGCTTGACAGTTAATGAGGAAAAACTGTTTCAGTTTCAGATATTACACACACACGTGCTGCCATCCATTTTTAAAACTGTTTTGTGTTTCCATGAAAACTGTTAGCCCTTTCTCTCTCCCATCAGCCCAATTAGTGTTTTATAACAGTAATTAACTCTATAGTCCCTAACAAAGGGGAAGACTGTAAAGCATATTTTCCTCGTGACAATCACTACTGACCAGATCCAGTCCTCTATATCACTGTGAGTGTTTGCCGGTTGTATCATCTATCGACACATGACCGATGGAATAGTTTCTTATGAACTCTGGTTACTTGGTCCTCAGTTATGATGGTTCTAGTCTCCGCTATGCAGAAAAGACTATATTCCTCAGAAAGGAGCAAGAATGTAAGAAGCCACCTCACAGCGAGTGTAACATACAGTGGTTTTATATAAAGAATTATTTATATGAACCTGAATGGCAGGTTTAGAGATGCTAAAAGTACACGAAATCTGGCTCCTACTGCCTGTGTAATCACTGTTTTTCAACAAACTAATTGAGAAGGCAGTAGGTATTTTTAAAATATTCTGATACACATGAAATAAAATCTGAAGTTACCCCAAACAAGGCTTTTAGTGGCATGGTTTAGTGGTGGACTTGGCAGTCCTGGGATAGTGGCTGGATATTATGATCTTAAAGGTCCGTTCCAACCTAGCTGATTCTATGAAAAAACAAAAATTAAAAAAAAAAAAAAAAAAAAAAAAAAAAAAATGCAGCTAGCAGTATTTTCTTTGAGAAAGCTAAGAAGGATGCAAACTCTTACTTGTGCTTCTAAAACCATGTGTTTTTATCAAAGCCGTTTTATTCAAACTAATTATAAAATTACAGCAGTAAGATCAGAGGGCCCCTGAAAAGTTAATATGATATATAGCAATTGCTTTGAAACATAATAATGTGTTCTTTTTATAGTGCAAGGTTCTTGCATTGAAGTCATAGAATCACAGAATGGTTTGGGTTGGAATGGACCTTAAAGCTCATCTAGTTCCAACCCCCTGCCACAGGCAGGGACACCTTCCACTAGACTAGGTTGCTCTGAGCCCTATCCAGCCTGGCCTTGAACACTGCCAGGGATGGGGCAGCCACAACTTCTCTGGGCAGCCTGTGCCAGGGCCTCACCACCCTCACAGTAAAGAGTTTCTTCCTAATACCTAATCTAAATCTACCCTCTTCCAGTTTAAAGCCATTCCCCCTTGTCCTGTCCCTCCCCATCCCTGTAAAAAGTCCCTCTCCAGCTTTCTTGGCTTGTAATATTTAGCTACTTACAAAATTTCAGAGGACAACAATTTTGCTTTTAGAAACCTATTGACCAACTAGAGGAGATGTTTTCTTTTGATGCTCCGTATTTTGTGCTGGGGTCCCGTTGCTTGTCCTTTGACTGTCCCATAAATGAATTAAGTATAGCCATAGACTGTTCTGTATGAAAGGAAAGCCATATTGCTGCTGAAGCAAAAACCCAGTCTCTGCTTTCTAATGAACTGTTTCATTTTTTTTCCATATACATTGAGGTCATTTTCTTATGGTAATGTTTTTCCTTACCCTTATTTCACTGGACATTAAACTGTATGATGAGTCATCTTTGCCAGCCCTTTGTGGCCCTATGCTGTCTGTTGGTTTTACTCTCTCATAGACTTGTTTGAAAAATAGGTATTCTTAAGCAGTATTCCCAGCTTTGTAAAGGCTTTCAGGTAAAATTGAAGTGGTCTTGAGGAGAAGATGTTGGAGCAAAAACCTTATGGCAGACAAAGAAAGGAGTCTGAGAAAGTGAATCACTTTGTATTGTAGGCACAAATTACTGTAAGTCCTAACTTTCTTGTTCAGGATTAAATACTTCATGCGGCAGACTGTTACCACCTGCAGTATTTTCTTTCTGACTCAGTGTGGTCAAGGTGTGGTAGTGTTCAAGCTCAGACATAAGCATTTGACTGTTGCTGAGCAGATCCTGTCTGTAGGAAATGCATCTTATCAGTTAAAATAATAACTTAAAAGGAATAAGTTAACCATTAACTGACAAGACAATTTTTTTTGTCTCAATCCCCAATGTATATATTTCAAAATTTGTATGCATCTTTATGTATTAATATCTCTGCTGCATTTCTTCTGACACTGTGACATACTGTCACAGAAAAAACAGTACATGTATTTGAGGCAGCCTAATCCCCAGAGGCTCCTCCACCAAAGTTGTCCCTGCTGAATCCACTGTATTAACAATAAGCAAATCTTCTGAGCAGCTCTGGAGAAGACTCTTGAGTGCCTTATGTGCTATATCTGGTAAAAGCCGCTTTACCTGTTACCTATGGTGTGCTATGCAGTAGTGCTGCTGGACTTTTCCAGTGTCATTAAAGACCTAATGAAGTTCCTGTTACTTTAGGTTGTTGGTTGGTTCACCCTGGAGTGGCTATCCGTCTAACAGAACTGGAGATATCTATGCATGTCCTGTTGGTATGTCCAAAACCACATGTAAAAAACTGAATTTACAAGGTAAGCTGTAACAAGTAATGCCTTGCTCCAGTTGTTCAGTTTTTCCTTGATTTCGTACCAGGCCTATCTATCTTATTAAAACTTTTCTTAACTGTCTCTCTGTTTGTATGTGTGTGTGAGTGCTTCAAGGACTCAGTGCCAGCTGCAGGTGAGACCCCTGTGTGTGTGTGAGCCAAAATTGGTGCTGGCTGTTGGACTCAGTCTGGGCTATGGCTGTCCTGACCTGTGGTCTCAGCAGCAGATACTGCAGGAATTGGGATCTTTAACCTCGAGCTATGGCTGGGGACAGTGTGTGTCCCAAAACCAATTGATTGTGAGGGGACCAGGGCTCTCTGTCATGGAGGACCCCATGCTGGCAGCTGGAGCAGAACCACAGGTCACAGCCCAGTGGACTAGTGAGGGTGCTGGGGCGGTGAGTGTCTGCATCTTCCCCAAACCTGACATCTGTGTGTATGTGCGCTAGCAAACTGCTCAGCTGGACCAGCCAGCTGAGGGGGACCTCAGGTCCAGGTATCAGTGAATGCTGGGATGCCCGTGGCGACTTGCCAATGTTGAGCTCACAAGAGACAAGTGCGTGAGTGGCCTTTTCTGCCTCTGTGTGTTTGCAAACTAAGTATAAAATGCAATTGACTTTTGGATACAGTGAAAATATGGGGCAGTAGCGTGTGCTGAGATGCCTGCTTTATGATTATTTGTGGTGCAGATCATTTCTGTCCTCCACCACTCCTTCCACGTTTTTGTCTAAAGCCTGATACTAGATCATAGGAGTCTGGTGTCCTGAGGAATGTAACAGTAGCTGCTCAGCTGCAACAACTCAGCCAGCCAAAAATACACAAAAATACGTGTTTCTTTCTCCCTGTTGCCCTTAGCTCTTTCAAGTGCAGGTCCTCTAAATGGACATTCTGAATTAATGTCTATAGTTAATGGTTAGCAAATTTTTGACAAAGATTAGCTTTTGTTTCTTTTGTCTCAGAATTGTAGGCAGCCATTTGGAAAAGGAATCTTGGATCCTGAGAAATCAAGATTCCGAAAATGAATTCTAACTTACTAAATTGCTTCTATATCTTATTTACTATTCTGTCATTTTTAATATTTTTTTCTTTCAGCTCTAGTAAATATTCCAAATGTGACTGAGATAAAGGAAGTCATGAACCTTGGCTTGACTCTGATACAGAATTCAAAAACAGGAGGATTTTTGGTATGTATCAAGGACATATTCAATACACACAGAAATTCCTGAGGACAATGAAGAAACTAGAATTCTTCACATTTTTTTTTATAAGTCCAAGCCAAATGTATTTTATTATGCGGCATAGATTAGTACATATTTTGCATATTTTAAAATATTCCTTCCTACTGTCATTAAATGTTCAAAAGTCAGGAAAATTATGGAATCTTTCTATCATTTATATAAACATCCTGTGGAAGGGCACATAATTAAAGATTCTGTACTGAGTCAGACAACATAGGCAAGAATATTTCCACCATGGATATCTCTAAGGCAATCTTGTATAGTTTTGGTTGCGCTTTCAAAAGACAGCATGGAATCTGCCTCCCTCTGTATGCCCTTGCACAGAGACTGTTACCCTGAGATGTTAGCATTTCTAGTTCCATGGATCTGCAATACGTTTTATTTAGTTGGTGAGCTGGAGGATATACACAGAATATGTGTATGTTTTTCAAACCACTCTCCTTGGGGCCTGTAAAACAGATTGCATAACTGAAAGGAAGTTGATGCCTGCTTAATAGGCTTTTTTACAGTTTTAACCATAAGCATGAAAACTGTTGCAGTGTATGTGTATTCCAGTTTGATGCATCATTGTAGGCATGTGCGGTAATTAAGTGAAACAATAAACTACAGATAAAAGAGCTTTGAGGTTCACTTTAAGCTTTGTATTTTTGTGTTGCATCTTCCTAATAATTGCGAAAGTATTCATATGTTTATTATCTTCAATACCACCTAGCCCAGTTCACTGAAGTGCTTAAAAGTAAGTCTAATTCCAACCTTTCCAGCAGCATTCTTAGAGTTAGTAAAGTTGATCAGAACTTCAAAATACGGCAACAGTTTCCTTCTTGATGGTTGTTTTGAGAAGACACTGATTAAAAATATCTTATTCTGTCTCTTGGATTAATACCTTTGGCTGCTGTCAATACCGTCCCATGCGTACCCACTTTTAACCAGTATCAGTAATTGCAGTGGTTTTAAATCACATCTCATGCAGGAAAACTTGTATTTTGTAGTAATTCTTGAACTTCTCTCACTTAAAAAGTGTTTCCTGATTAGTGATTGATTCTCCTTAAATTTCATAAAGTAACAAAAAAACCACTGAATGCTAAGACATGAACACTTAGCCATGTCTTTGGCGACAGGAGTTCTTTTTGACATAATGAGAACTGGATACTAGATACAGGTGCTTATTTGTGACTCAGCCTCAACAAATACCAAAAGCCCCAGGACTTCTTGTCTAATTCTTGCCACAACTAAGAGGAGACCATCTGATCATAATTGCAAGCTGCCGTCAGCCATGACTTCTCTCTGAGTTGCTGCCTCTGGCAGCCGGCCTCTGTGATGGGCTTTCTGGTTTATGCTCAGGGCTTCCTCCTCCCAGCTTATGGTGCTACTTCCTCCTGTGGCTTTTCCTCAGCCTCCATCTCAGCTTGCACCCTGCACTGCTTGGCTGGAGCGTGACCCAGCCTGGCATGTCTGTGCTATAGCTTGTGAGTCCTGCTGGTTCAGCTAATTTGATGCCATGTGATTGCTTCCCACAGGTATCCTAAGCAGAAGGCAGCAATTTCCACATGCCCATTACATTTTTCTGAGGCATGCTTAGTCCTGTTGTAAAGGTGTTTAAGAATTTCACTGATGGTTAATAACTTCTTTCCAGGTTTCTGATCTGTGTTTCTGTCAGTTTGCTTTTGGGGAAGTACTTTGCGTTTAGTTGAAAGGAACAGCTCCTATCTCCTACACGTAAAATCTCCTTTCTGTATTTAACACCCCACAATCGTTCTCGTTTGTCCTTTGCTTTGCTAAACAAACACAAATTTTTGCTGTATTCCATGTGAGTGTTTCCAGGGCACTATGTAGTGTATTTTGAATTTCCCTGTCTCAACTGCAGGTGCTTATTGTCACGTATCTTTAGGCCATATTTGATCTGCATGCTGGCTGCAAGCTTATGGTCATCCTGCAACCAACCAGTGCCTGATCAATTGGCTGTTCATTTTTCCACTCAGTGAGCACCTAGTTTATGTCCGCATTTCTTAACATTAGCCCTTAAGGACAAGTCTATGCCCCTTTCTACTATTCCACTTTTCAACTTCATCGATTCTTCATATGTGATTTCCCAGTTTTCCCCTGCGTTAATGTTGCATTTTAAGTTTCTAACTATAACAACATTAGAACATTAGAACTTTTCATTATTTTTTTAAGCAAAGATCAGCAAAGTTTATTAGAACATTTTAGAACATTTCTGTTTTTTCTTCAAGATTAACATCACAATTCTGAGTTACTAGGAAACTAGAAAATATGTAAATGAGATTAATCTAAAAAGAACTTTAAATTAAAAAACAGCTTTAATTTAAATACTAGTAGCACTCTTCCAGCTTCACAGTTACGAATATAGATGTTTTATGTTACCAATGTTACCAATATAGATATTTTGTACCTCTCACCTCTGTAAATATCCATCTTTTCCAGTAAAACTAATCATGCCCCATGTAGCAGCTAAAAAGAGCACTTATCTCAAGATCAGATTATGTAGATATATTTGTCTTCTCTTGTCTAGAAAATCTGCCATCTTGTCAAATATGTTAAGGTAGTTTGATGTGGTCTACCACTGGTAAACCAATATGTGATTTTCCGTTTACTTCTGCCTTTAATTATCTTTGTTTTTTTCCAGTGTTCTTCAGGAGAGGGTAATAGTGCCATTCACTCTCTCTTCTTTTTCTAAATAGAGATGGTGCGTTTTCTGTTTTCCAGACTTTCCCAACTAGGTAGGGCAATCAGAAACTATACGTAATGAAGTTTCTTTCAGAACTGCTGGACAGAGGTTATATAGAGGCTCTGTTTTTTTCTTCTGTTTGTGACATGATTTTTATTCAAAAAGAAAATCCCTCCTGGCCCCCCAGATATCCTTATTACAAAATACTGTCTCAGTGTCCATCTTTTATACACAGGTACTTTTGTACCTATCCTTCTGATATCAGAGGTCTGGCTCTCATGCAGCCAGCTCATTGACTGAGCTGAAAACGTTTCTTTTTTTCAGAAAGATTATTTTCAGAAAAGAAGCAAGATTATTTTCCCTGAAAGGCAGTGAAACACGTAGCTGAGGGCTAAATAGCACGTAACGTGAGGCTGCACCCTCACTAGAGACGATGAAAAAGTTTAACATAACTATTTTCATAAAGTGAATTTCCCTTGGGAATAAATGTGTCTGTGCGCACTGGTCAGTAAACCGTTCAGTCTAGGCACACTGTTGGTGGTAATCGGATTTATCGCAAGAACAACTCTCTCGTGTCTTCGCAGCGTCCTGCATGCTTATGGCTCTGATGCCATCTCCTGGTTAGGAGAAGTACTTCTCTGCAAATGTGCGAATACCAACCCGATTTAAACCAATAGTTTGTAGAGCAGGTGGCTTAAAGCAGCTCAGATTGCTTGCAGACCAAGTCACACTCCCTAAATGTTATAGCTGTACATAGTCTGGGGGGGCCAGCTTTCAGAAGGAGTCACTAAGATGATCACGAATAGAAAATTCTTTCAGTGAGAAAACCTGTTAGAGGTGTTACACTGTGATTGCGAGGGATTCAGCTTGATAACCCAAGAGGGCTCCTCTGATCCTATATGTCTGTAGCTCTGCTTATTGTGCTTTTGTGTATGGATAAATTAAGGCAATTATTTGTCATTTTTATAGTTTCTTTTTGTTGTTATTTTTAAGACTTGTGGTCCCTTGTGGGCACAGCAGTGTGGAAGCCAATACTATGCAACAGGAGTCTGTTCTGAAATCAGTCCAAGTTTCCAGCTCCTAAGAAGCTTTTCTCCTGCTATTCAAAGTAAGGCAACATGTGCAAAACAGATTCTACTAAAAAAGCATACCAAATGAAATCAATATATGTTGTGTCAAGGACTACTAATTTGGAATTTTTTTTAAAAATGTATGTGCAAAAAGGAAAGTCCTGTGATTCACACCTAAGGACTTACAAATTGTGGCCCATTGCCATATAAATATGGACTCACTCCTTTGAATTAAGAGGCACAGCACCAGTGCAGGCTCAAAATCTGCTTACACTTCTATTGAGTCCTTGTTCTGGCAAAAGCTTCCTGATCTGAAGTGTTGCCTGTGTGAGACCTAAATGTGCACCTCTGGATTTAGCCAAAGAATTGTATTGAGACGGAAAGTGCATTTAATGTCCGCTTTTTATTTTTACTTTAGAGTGTTCCTCCCTTATAGACATTGTGGTGGTTTGTGATGAGTCAAACAGCATTTATCCCTGGGATGCAGTGCGGGCATTTTTGAAAAAATTTGTACAAGGCTTAGACATAGGCCTTAACAAAACCCAGGTAAGTCACAGACTTCTTTGAGAGAGATCAAAAATAAAAAGGAAATGGGTTTTCCTAGCAGATGTAAAGGAAACCAAGTGTGCTACAGTACCTCCCCCAGAGCCATAGGTTATGCTGTTGTCCTGTACCTTTCAGTATTTTATATTTCACGGCTAGCCTGTTTTGAAAGGGATTAGAAATTTGATTCAAACATAAACCAACTGAAATAAAAGTCTAGGTTATAGCTAGAGGAGTCAGATCTCTTTCATGCCTTAGGTGTAAAAGTAATTAAAATATAGTCTGTGGGCATGTGGTAAAGGTAGAATAGATTTTTTGGGGGTTTTTCATATGGCTCTTACTTTCAACTGCTGCATCTTTAAAATAGGTTTTCCTGCTTGGTTACTCTCTGATCTTTGTGTTCTTTTTTCCTTTTAATTCGGTGATGGTAAGGAAAATTTTACTGCTGCCTTTTTTTTTTTTTTTTAAACATTTTCTGTCTTTGCAGTTGTCCATTTTCCATAAACAGTTCTTGGAACAAAGACTGGGGCACTGGAAATCTCTCTCCCAAAGGCTGCCTTCTTCCTTGGGCTAGTTTGGAAGTGAGGTGCTTAAAAGCTAGGCTTCCTGCTCAGTCCTTTCTGAACTTCACCTTTAGCATCGTCTGTTTTATTCTTTCATACTAAATGTACTTAGCACATGTCTTTTGCTTCACATGTATTAAAAATAAATAGGGTTTGCAGTGCTGTCAGGTAACTAACCTTTAGGATTTTCTTAGAAGAGATCAGATTGAGGTGTTGTCAGCTTGTAGAATTTTTGCTATTTTCTCATTCTTCCCAGAGCTCTTCATACTATTGCTATCCATCAGCTCTTCCAGAAGTAACCAAGCAAACATTTAATGCCTACTATTTCAGATTGTTTACATTAACATAATGTAGTCCATAATAAATGACATAAGGCGCAAGAGGATTATAGCTTTCTTTTCTTTCCAAACCTGTTAATATTAATTGGTTTTATATATGTTGGAAGAAAATTATAACCCCATGTACCTCTGCAGATCTTTTACTCCAATGTGATAAATAAGTAAGTGTCATGATTATATTTAATGTAATGCATGATGATCTAACATAATTTCTTTATTGCATAGGTGGGTTTAATTCAGTATGCTAATAATCCCCGTGTAGTGTTCAACTTGAGTACCTATCAAACAAAGGATCAGGTTGTTAAAGCAATGGCGAGAACGTATCAGAAGGGAGGAGATCTCACTAATACTTTCAAAGCCATTGACAATGCAAGGTAAAACACATTGATGATCACTGTGCAACTGTTGTAACTTATCTTACAAGACAATGAGCACATCTTGAATTTCATTCCCACTGGGAGTGCATATGCTTGGAGCCTCTGAGGAGGCTCTCAGCACCAGGCAGAATCATTCAGGTACATTTAGAGTGCCCCATGCAGAACAGTACAAGGATATGTAAACTAAATTTGCTGAAAACCCTTCGGTTAGACCCTACACTAAAGCAGTTCTGGTACTCAACAGAATTGTTTGAGCTGTCATAGATGTCTAAACATGACAGTTCATTGAACACCATGGACAAGCTTTTAGGATAGATACAGAACCATTGAAAGAAAGAAAAGTTTATCCAGGGATTCAGTGGGACTAGTGACATTGGTGTTTGCAGAGAAAATAAGATCTCTTGTCTGTTGTCAGTTTGTCATTGCAGCACCAGCAGCATGCAAAATGTGCCATGACTGAATACATATACAAACCAGGTCTGTTTCTCAGTAGGAAGATGCTATTTTGCAGGACAGGACTCTAGGCCAAAATACATAATGAATCAAATGGCCCTGAAAATTTTGTTTAGGAACATACTCAGCCTTCAGTGGAGTCAATATTTACAGTAGTATTGAGGAACCTTTTATTAATACTCTTCTACTTTTGTTTGAACTTGGTGGACCCAATTCCTGGCTACTTTGGTGTTGTAAAACATTAATAGTTCTGACAAAAAACCACCCTTTTTTATTCAGAAGCACTTGTACAAAAAAAGTATTGTTTTCCCTGGCATGTTTTCCCTGACATTTCTATCAGAAATAACACCCAGTCCTGGTTGGATTTTTCTCTACTTCCTTGATTACATTTCTGATGGCTCTTTGGGCTGTGCTTTGAGAAGAAGCTATCAGGAGCATAACTGAAAATTCTTATTGCAGATAGTTAATTTACAAATTAAAAAGTCAGTGATGGACACATTCATTACAGTATGTATACTGAATTCTATCCATTATAAATTGACGTGTGATAAATCCAATATTTTATAACAGACAGCATGCCTTCTCACCTGAATCAGGAGGACGTCCAACAGCCACAAAAGTAATGGTTGTTGTGACAGATGGTGAATCACACGATGGCTCCAGCTTGAAAACGGTGATAGGTAAATGCAATAAAGACAACATAACCAGATTTGGCATTGCTGTAAGTAATACTATAATTATGTATATTATTGCAATTTTTGAAAGATCATTTTGTTGTATATGCATGAAAGTACACGTTTTATATACAAGCTCTATATAATGCATGCATTATTGCACTGGTGAGACTGAAACTAAGGTAACATTAATCTGCATGAACTAGCAAAATATTGGTTGTCTTTAACTGATGAAAAAGGAAAAAAGAGGGGGGAAAAAAATAAAAAAAAAAAAAAGAAGAATATTACCTGAGCAACTTCATTGGTTTTCTCCTTTGCCTTGGTTTATGTATTTTTCCTGTCTGAATGGTCCCTTGTATAGGAATAGTCTGATAAGCAATTCAGTAATATGAATGAAGGTAATTGAATGTAGTTGAATTGAATGGAGTAACACCATGATTTCCTTCACTCTTCTATCTGTGTTCTTTTTTGCCCAAGGTTTTGGGATACTTAATCAGGCATGAGCTTGATACTAAAAACTTAATTAAAGAAATCAAAGGAATCGCTAGTTATCCAACAGACAAGTATTTCTTTAATGTGTCATCTGAGGCTGCACTACTGGAAGAAGCAGGAACACTTGGAGAGCGCATTTTTAGTATAGAAGGTAAAATGCTCAACGTCTCTGAAAAATTAGATCAGATTTTCCCAACTGATGAGCTAAAGATTTTATATAGCTTCACCTTAGTGTAGTACTGTGAAAACAAGGGACAGCTGGAACTGTATGCCGATCCCTGCTCCCCAGGAGGGCTCTGGTTTGTGCAGGTGTTCCCCCAGCTATCCCACCCCTAATAAGCCTGAGCTTCAAGTTAGTTTCTGCAGTTTGTGGGAAATACTCCTCAGTTGCTGAAAACTTCAGTCAAGTCATGGGCTTCAGGGATCCATTGGGAGCTTGTCCATATGTGTCCAAATGTATTTGGAGCTATTACCACTGGAGGAGTAAAGGTAATTTTATGCTTGTCAGATTGACCTGTGTGAATTAAAGCAAGTGTAAATTTAAAACACAAATCAAAAGACTAGGTGTACTGTTTGGAGGAATGTGCTGTAGAAGTGACTCAGAGGCACTTTGTTGCCCCTAAACCCAACTTTTTTAACGTCAAATTTAGACCTTTCTTGAGAGATTTGTGACCTGCCCTCAGACTTCCCTAAGGAGCTTTTCCTGGCTGCAAACTTCCTGTGCTCAGGATGAAATCTTCCCTTCTTTCACCTCTGTCCTTTACCAGGCTCATGCTGCAAATCAAGTCAAAGGGATTGGTTGAACTCCTCCTCTTGGGTTTTGCTGAGTACTCCCATTGAATTCCCATTACTTGAGGCTCATCCATCTAGTTTAGGAAATATTCCTGGATGTCACAGGATTTTTCAAGACAATTACAACAGTTTTTATAAGTTCTATATGAGACTAAACATTCATACTCTGTTTGAAAGTTATGAATATATAGTTACTAAAGCTGCTACTTTCAGTGTATTATCAGTGTATTATTAGTGCTTCCTAGGAAACAAAGAGATTGTCTACATGACAAGACTGTACAAGCTGATTCAAGGCATCTTTATCATGGTCTGCCTTTTTTGGAAGAGACTCATAGTATTGTGGCTCCATCTTAGCAATTTGCCATTAAATCCTCCAAATATTCTACAGTTTATCAGCTCCCACATTTCTGTTGTTTGTAAACATTGGAAATGCGTTATCAAAATTGGTGGATTTGGAAAAAAATAATGTACAATCCCATGTAGCTATACTCAGAGGCAGCAAGATTGGTTCCCTTGTCTGGTTCTATAGGGTTAACGATACATGAATATCTGTTTTACCAGGTACAGATCAAGGTGATACATTCCAAATGGAAATGTCACAGGTGGGCTTCAGTGCATATTACTCACAAAAAAAGGTATGTGATTTTAATTATTTAATGATGAAATGAGATGTAATTATCTAGACATGAATGTTTAGAAGTGCAACAAAATAAGACACAAAAAACACATTGACAAATTTTTATACAAGCAGAGGCATGTCAATTTTTTTGTTTTTTCTTTTACTTAAATACCACAAAAATTACTTCTAGTAGCTTGTGTATATCTCTAAAATGAAAAAATATACATTAATATGTCAACTGGAGTAAGTTTCTTTTATGTAATGGTTTTGAGAGGTGTTAGTCCAATGATTTCAGTGATTTCTGAGTTCATGTAGCCTGAAAAATTCAATTTTCCCAAGTTAATATTTTTCAGTTAAGTAACTCAGAGAAATTGAAACCATGTTTTAAAGCTTGTATATTTCTAGGCAGTCAGCAAGACATAGATAAATCAAGTCTGAAAAGAATTTTCCTAATATTTATAAAGTTAATAATAGATTTTTAAAGAATATTTCACTTAGAATAGTAAAGCAGATATATTTTTCATGCTAATAAATTTTAAGATTATCTTGACCAAATAGGTCCTCTTTGTAAAATTCTAGTGTGGTTCAAGCAGCTTTTAACTGAAAATACAGGATGGTTGTTTCTTTCTTGTATCTCTGTATTTGCACAAATTGAAGTTTTAATTTACCAAGCATTTAATGCTAGTAAACAGCAAAAATTAAGAAAGATTTGGGAGTTTCTTCAGGGAAATCATATATCCTATTTTTGTTGCAGTTTGCTATAGCGGCCTCTCAGTTCAGTGAAGAATTTTCATAATGTGAATAATCTAAACTATGTTTCTTTTCCATGGACAAGTCTAAGTTTAAGTATTTCTGTATTAAGTACTCTAAATAAGAAGCCATATTAATTTGGATTTTATTTTTAACCATTCTCTCAAGGACATCTCCTTACTTAAGGAATTAAATTTTGTATCTTTTTCCATCAGCTTTTGTGTCCTGTCATTGGCACTTTTGTTGGCAAAAAGGGGGCATTGGCTTTTTCTTACAGTTTTGCTTTTGTGACCCTCAGTCTTCTGAGGATCATGCGTGCATAAAAGCATAGGCTTGGCAAGATCAACATCAAGGTGGACATGCTTAGGAAATTATCAGTGTTTAAATAAACCCATTTCATCTTGAGTTGCAGTGCCATGGGAGCTAAAGGAGTCACTTACCTTCTTGCAGTAGAGGGGTCTTAACAGGGCAGTAAAGTCGTGCATGTAAGTTGTAACTATAAGCAGCTCCAGTAACCTGCTTGCGTTAGACGGTACACCACCGCCTTAAACACAGCGATGTAGGAAATTATGTATAATAACTTCAGCTTTGCTAAAACTTTTTCTAAAATAGGTAGTTCTAAAATGTTGATTTTTTTATTTTGTAAAGGATGTTCTGCTGCTGGGTGCTGTTGGGGCCTATGACTGGAGTGGAACAGTAGTTCAGGAGTCTTCAGAGATGGTCACCACCTTTCCAAGCCATGTGTTTGAGAAGATCCTGCAGGACAGAAATCATAGTTCTTACCTAGGTAAGGGGCTGAAATACAAATCTGGACATGTATCAAACCTTCATTAAGATACTAAATAACTTAGAACCTAACTCTAGCCAGATTCCTGTTAAGAACTGATTTGAGGATATGAAAAGAATTTTGCATCCAAAAAGGTTTTATTTACTGGTCAACAGTCTGCTGAATGAAATCTTTATTGTGTTTTTAAAATTCTACTCATATCAATGTGGTAAGCTGAAAAGAAAAATCAAGCTTTATCACAGAGATGTAAAAAGTCATGGGTTTTGAAAAGGCTGCTTAGTGTATTGTACTGATGAATGTGGGTACCTTTGGTTTTAATGTTTGTATATACCTACCCAATTACATGTGGATGAGAATTGACTTGCTGTTGTTTCATTTGTTCTCACTCTTTTCTTGGCCTTATCCAATTCAGTTTATAGTTTCTGGAGTATTGCTGCAGATTAACAGAGGTCTTATTTATAAGGCCCATGTATTTTCTGCAATGTTTTTGTGACCCAATAAAGCCAGCCAGTTTGTCTTCTCAGATCATTGAAATGTTTTCTGCAAACCTACAATATGCCTGCTCTGGCGATTCATACCTGAATAATGCTACTACATTAAGCACATATGACTAACTTATCCTTAAAGTTATTTAATGAGATGCTATTTTTGCAAATAACATGCTGTTTTCCCTATGACTTAGCATTACTTGCATCCAGCACAACGAATAAATCTAAATGTAACCTAATGAGCAGTTGCTCTTCTGCCTGTGTGATCTCTTCAGAATTTCTATTCCTCCCTTTTCTAGAATAATTTTTAAAAGATGAGGTCATTTCCTTTCAGCACTTCTCCACAAGGCACTTTTGGAATACTGGCCTTAATCTTTTTGAAACAAAAAATGCTGTTGTCTTTTCTGTCTCTTCATTTTCCTTCCCCCTCCTTCTATCCCCTACCAAGAGCTCTCCATACCAGGTCTCTCTCACGAGCTTGGGAGAGCCCATCGTAGAATCACAGAATGATTTGAGTTGGAAGGGATCTTAAGAGACCATCTAGTTCCAACCCCTCTGCCATGGGCAGGGACACCTTCCACTAGCGAGCTAGCATATCACAGCTTTCTTGATTAGCCCCTGTTCTGCACTGAAGCCTCTCACTTGAAATGGCTGTATGCTGTATTAATTAGAAACATGTGGCCTTAACTTTCAGAATAAAATCTTGGCCTGTTATTGCTTGTTGAACTTCAAGTCTCCAGTGGTGTTCTCTCCCTAGAAAAACAGCGTCTGAACACACACCTGAATTAGACTGGTATATGTAATGATGAAAACATAATCCTTTTAGACTGTGCTCCTCATATTGTCCGGTAGCTTGCTAAAGACCTGCATATTCTGCCCAATTACTGGGATTTTGTTATTCAGTTTAACTATAGTCTTTATAAAGGATGATTTTGTTTTCTTCTGTTAAAATAAATTTGCTGTAATTAAACCACAGAAATGTAAAGTATGTACTAATGCTAGATTTATAGTGCTAATACATGTTTAAAATATTTGCAGGTATTAAAAGAAGTTTCCTGAAAGCAAATAATGTTAGAATAATGGGAATGAGGATTAAAATGTTCAAAGAAGTTCAATCAAACTAAGCCCTTCAGCTGACAAGTACTAATGTAGCCTGTTCTATTCAGCCAAAGCACTGGGCTGTGGTTTGGTGAACTGTGGGAAAATGCACTGCAAGCTTTGCAGAAGCTAGGTGTTCCTCCCTGCTTTGAAAGCTGGCCTGAGTGTTAATCTCATGTTTCTCCTTTTTTCTTCATTGGAAGGGTACTCTTTGCACTCTTTTTCCTATATCTCCTTCACAAGCGTGACATTTTTGTGGTCTATGTTTTACTGCATAGGCTAAACTATTGTCCATGCTATTCTGCAAACCTGTTTCAACTTGATCTGTGTGTCATTGTTCTCTCCAGAAAACTATTGCAAATTTTATGCATATGTGACAGCTTAACTTCTTGTCTGGAAGCATCATTCTTTTTGACTAACATACCAGATTGACTCATCCTCTGCGCCTTTATGGATAACCAACTGACAACTTGTAGTTAATGGTCTCTCACACATGTTAAATGTTGGCTTCTTTCCCCAGGTTATTCTGTTGCTGTTCTCTCAACGCAAAGCTCCGTCTATTTTGTTGCTGGCGCGCCAAGATCCAACTACACGGGCAGAGTAGTGATTTATGATGTTGACAGTGATGGTAATATCGCAATTGTGCAGTCCCAGAGAGGCGAGCAGGCAAGTGTATTTTGGTCATGAACGCAGATTTTGGCAGGCATCTGTTTTTATTGACACAACAGTAAACTGCAATTTGTTTTGAAAATTCCTCTTTCTTGCAATGCATTTAGAATCCGCTTGAACTTTTCGCTGCCTCTAGACTATTTCAGTGAAGTTAACTGTAATTCTTAAACATTATTTTAGGAAGTCATCCGATTAGTGGTAAAAGATAATATGCAAAGCTACTTAATGTCTTATATGTCAACACTTCTAATTGGGAGAGATTCAGTGAGCTCCACTCAGCCCAAGAAGTTGTGAAGTAGATGACATCAAAAGAGAGATTTAGAAACTCATTCTCTTTTTCTCCATTTGGAAAATAGCAGTGATTTTAGATTATTTTGGTTTTGTCTGTTTGTAAGACAACCAGAAATCGGGGAGTTCCCTGTGCACAGTTTAATATAAAAAAAATATACTTCCCATAGCTTATTCTCTGTGTGCATTCTTAACGCCGAGTGGTAAAGCCATAGCAGCAGCTACTGAGCAGAAACAGTGGACACGTCGTAAGGATATGGTTCTTCAAATACTGAAGTATGTTATATAGTAACTTCATTCCAATGGGCAGTTTCATTCATTAGTATTGGACTATTTCTGAGTGTAAGTTTTCTGAGTTGGGTGTTAAAACATTATGCTTTTCAAAATCTCTTCCTACTTATTTCAGATTGGCTCCTACTTTGGCAGTGTGGTGTGTTCAGTGGACGTTAACAGGGATTCTGTGACAGATGTGCTGCTTGTGGGTGCACCAATGTTTATGAATGACCTGAAGAAGGAGGAAGGGAGGGTATACATGTTTTCCATCACAAAGGTAAGAAAGGCACTGTAGCAAAGCTGGCATAAGCATCTTGCCTCTCCATCCATGATAAGTGCTGATATTTTCATTTGCAGCTGGAGGGATTTACTGCTTTTCCCTGGACTACAGTTTTATCAAGGAAAAGCAGTCCAAATTGCAATAGCACTTAGTGGCAGTATCTGTTCTGCTAAATTAGAGCATGATTGCAAGAGTGATCCTCGGCCCCACAGTCATGTGATGCAGAAGACTCGCTTAAGCTGGCATTGCTTAGGACTAGCTTCTTTCAAAGCACACTGGCCACACACATGCTAAAAAGCCTTTAGTCCTGGATCTCTTCAGGGCTTAAGTCACTATTTAGTGTATCTTTTTCAAAGCATTAGAAATACTGTGAGCAGTAGTTTTCTAACAAGAAAGGAGCATGTGCTTTTCCCAGGCTGTGGCACAAGGGCAGGGGTAAATTGTGCCA
Organism: Strigops habroptila; assembly: GCF_004027225.2. Classification (NCBI taxonomy): domain Eukaryota; kingdom Metazoa; phylum Chordata; class Aves; order Psittaciformes; family Psittacidae; genus Strigops; species Strigops habroptila. Next base: position 84,070,187 of record NC_044302.2, on the reverse strand, counting down.
AGCCTGCCTGGTTAGAGGACTGTGGATGGAGCCCTTCCAGTGCGATCTTGCCTATTCTGCTTTTCAGGAGCAGCTGCAGACTTTCCCCAGAACTGCTTGTGCACGTAATCTGGGAAGAAACCAGCTGGCATAGGCCAAAATGGAGTCAATAAGCAAGTTAGTAGCTAAACACTACTAGTGACCAGAGGCCTGCTGTCCTAGGTGGCTTCCTGGTCCTGATTTTAGGGGCTGTGCTAAGCACTGTACACAAACATAACACAAGGTTGACCATTTCTCTGAAAAACTTAGCTCAAGCCTTTTGCTAATTAATCATTTTCCATTTGATTTTGGCAAATCTCTACAACACCTAGTAGTATTCCCCAAACAGTTCTAATAAATGCTCTTCTGCCTGCTTTTTGTATTGTTTGTAGACTTTCACACTGGATGATTGCTATTACTCATGTTGTCTCCTTTGTTCAGTGTTATTTGTCTGATGCTTGACTGTGTTTTTTATTCAGACCTGTAGTAAGTGTTTTCAGAATATATGTACTAATAGTCCTAAAGCCTCTGGCACTTTTGAACAGTCTTTCAAGCAATCATTGGACGTCTGGGTATGCAAAGTAAATTAATACCTGTCATCCATCAGAGAAAACAGAACATGGTCTTTTTAACTAGGTAGATCATAATCAAATAAATAGAGGGGAAGGACCATCCTCTTCAGCAGCATCTCACAGTCAGAGCCACAGGAAACTGTATACCCTAAAGCAATTTCAAGGTAGATGGAGGTCCTGGAAGTGGCACTGCTGGCAGTTGATGTTGGTCTTTGGCTGTGGAATTAGACACAAAATAAGGAAGAAAGCTGAAAGGATTTTTTCCATGTTTTGAAAACTGAATAAATGGAAAGACTATCCTTACAACTCTTAGTCTTTGTCAAACATAAGGTTTAAGATTATTTAGAAGTATAAAAAAAAAAAAAATTTATTATTTTTAAGTAACCTGGTTTTGTGCAACTTGTCCATGTTCCGCAAATAATAGTTTTCTAGTCATTTTTCATAAATAACTTGGCCTGTATTTTTAAAATTTTAAGCACAGTATGATAACTGAGGTTAAAGATGAGAGTGATACTTGCCAGAGAGCTGAATTTAAGCTAGCATAAATGTGATTATTTAACTATAAAGATCTCCAATCTTTCTTTCTTCATTTGTACTGGAGAGGTCAGGAGTTTAGCATTTGGACACATGTTTTTTGCATTAGTTTAGTTAGGAAATTCCATTTCTGTTTCAAAGAATTATGTCCAGTTACATAATTTCCATTCCCTCTGCATAAAAACTGGTAATCCAAAACTGGAAACTGTATTTTTCAATGTATTGTGAAACTTTCAGAACAGTCAGATGAGGACAGTGAGAGCATTTAAGCTTCATGCATATGGTTATATTTGCTGTTAGTGCTTTGCATAGCATGCTTTGATTTTGCTGTGTAATGCTTGCCAAGACTCTGGGACATAATGCAAACTGAATGGGCAATACAATGGGGAAGGAATTCAGGGTTGAGCAGTCCAGGGGGAATGTACTGGAAAACAGAAACAAGAAACAATGCACATAGATACTGCTCCTTTGTCTAATCTGGTGCAATGATAGCAGTGTTTTTGCTGTTTCTTCTTTTTCCTTTTTTAAAGGGAATTTTGGATCAACAAGAACTTTTGGAAGGTCCACAGGGGTCAGAAAATGCTCGCTTTGGATCAGCAATCACAACGCTTGCAGATATTGATTTGGATGGCTTTAATGATATTGTAATAGGAGCACCACTGGAGAACCAAAACTCTGGAGCAATTTACATTTACAATGGATTTCAAAAGACTATACGTACCAAATATTCTCAGGTAAATAACTTTGTTGCATAATGCTGTACTCTCTGCCTTTAGATCTGCTAGAGGCAAACAGAAGGATTTTCTATTAATTGGCTATTGTTTCATCCTCTTAAAGGACTAGTGTTATTTTCATGGTTTATTTCACGTTCTGGTTGATGTTGTGGTGCTTATAACTGAAGCATATAGACGAAAAAGATTTGCAACATGCTCCATCTGAGCCTCTTACCATTTTTGGTGCCTGCGTATGAAGTTTGTACGTATCGTACGAATGATATTTCCGTACGAGCGTAATTTCCAATACAGTTTTGGACATCCATTATTCAGGTTGTTAGGGGTGATGTACAGCAATGAAGATTAAATAAATCCCAGCTCTGTAAAGTATAAATATGTAGTATTAAATGAAAGTACTTTCAAGGGTCTTTGCATATCCTGTATGCTGATATAATGTCACTTTCCATGCAGACTTTCTGGTTTCAGAAAGCATTTGTTAGAAGTCATGTTAAGCTTCCTATTCCTTGAGTTACTCAATGTGAGATGAAAAAGTTTCCAGCAAGTATTAGCTGGCGTACAGCAGTCAGTTAGTTGATCTACTCCCAAAACAGAAAAATCTAGTCCATTGCCTGGTCCAACAGGGGAGGAAAAAGTGCTTAAAAGCATTGGAGAAAACATCCACAAAAGCACTTTGTTTAAACAATACACTGTATAAACAGGGACTATGAGTGAAAATCTATTGCTTAGGCTGCTATCTACAAACTTAAGCATGCTTGTGCCTAACTCAGTAACCAAACTTTCTTTCCCAGAAAATTTTAGGATCGGATTCTGCTTTTGGACAACGGCTCCAATTCTTCGGAAGATCAGTAGATGGCCATAGAGACTTAGATGACAATGACATTACTGACTTATCAGTTGGTGCTGATGGAAATGTGATTCTGCTATGGTCGGTAAACTCTTTTAGAAAGGAAGTGCTTAATGATTCAGATGGAAGTTGAGCATTTAGTTAATTAAACAGCAAAACAAACAAAAAGCTCTTTCATTCCATGTGTTCAGAGCTAACACACTTACTGCCTCACCACTGCTATCGTAGCTAGCTGAAAAACACCGTTAGACTAAATCTCTTTTAATCATGTATCATCAAACCACTGAAAGCCAAGGCAGCATGTGGGGGCAGAGCTAGGGCATTCAGGGAAAGCCAGGTGGCAGGGACTGCCAGGAGTGTCCTGGGCCCAGATGAGGAGGGCCAGGAGACACCCCTACCTCCTGCTGCTGCTGCTGTGTAGACACATGGTCCATAGGGAAGGAGCAGCAGAGGGAATGGGGCTTGCTTGAGAGTTATTTGTGCATCCATTTTGCGGGTAAGGATCTGGCCGTATGGTCATACTCAGAGAGTTGTGGTCAATGGCTCAATGTCCAACTGGAGACCAGTAACAAGTGGTGTCCCTCAGGAGTCAGTGTTGGGACCAGTCGTGTTCAACATCTTTGTCAGCAACATGGACATTGGGATTGATGCGCCCTCAGCAAGCCTGTCGACAACATTAAGCTGTGTGGTGTGGGTGACATACCGCAAAGGATGCCACCCAGAGGGACCTTGACAGGCTCAAGATGTGGGCCAGTGTCAACCTCGTGAAGTTCAGTAAGGCCAAGTGCAAGGGCCTGCACAAATACAGGCTGGGCAGAGAATGGATTGAGAGCAGTCCTGAGGAGGAGGACTTGGTGTTGGTTGATGAAAAGCTGAACATGAGCTGGCAATGTGCGCTCAGAGCCCAGAAAGCCAACCATATGCTGGGCTGTATCAAAAGGAACATGCCCAGCAGGTTGAAGGAAGTGATCCCGCCCCTCTGCTCTCATGAGGCCCACCTGCAGTCCTGCATCCAGCTTTGGGGGCTCCAACACAAGAGGAGCCTTGTGGACCAGGAACAACGTGGACCTGTTGGAGCGAGTCCAAAGCAGGGCCACAAAGATGATCAGAGAAGGCTGTAATACCTCTCCTAGGAAGACCAGCTGAGGGAGTTGGGCTTGTTCAGCCTGGAGAAGAGAAGGCTCTGGGGATACCCTAAAGCAGCTTCCAGTGCCTAAAAGGGGGCCTACAAGAAATCTGGAGAGGCACTTTTTACAAGGATGTATAGTGACAGGACAAGAGGGAATGGCTTTAAACTGGGAGAGGATAGATTTACATTAGATATTAAGAAGAAATTCTTCCCTGTGAGGGTGCTGAGGCACTGGCACAGGCTGCCCAGAGAAGCTGTGGCTGCCCCATCCCTGGCAGTGTTCAAGGCCAGGTTGGACGGGGCTTGGAGCAACCTGGCCTAGTAGAAGGTGTCCCTGCCCGTGGCAGGGGGAGTGGGACTAGATGATCTTGAAGGTCTTTTCCAATACAAACCATTCTGTGATTCCTTGTAACAGCACGTTGTACTTCAGTAGCCATAGTGTTTTTGATAACTGAGCCTGAGACAGGTGATACCACTTTCCAGACAACCTGCATGACCTTTACTGGCTGGTAGGCTGATATGGAGAAGAGAGTTACCCTGTAGGGTAAGGACAGAAAGCAGTGAAAGAGTTGGCACTTATTTCTGGCGAGAAACCCATCTTTTCTGGCATGTGGCCCTTCCAGAGCAATCTGAGTACTTTCACAAAATAAAGAGAGGCTTCACAGAACCCAAATCTCATGCCTCCCTAAGCACTGTGTATTTTCCATTACTTGCTTGAGGAGCTAAATTAAAATGCAGCTTGCTTTCCTATCTGTCACCTGTCTTTTCACCTGAGGCTCCCCACTGTAAGAAGAAAAACATCACTGAATTGCTACTAATTTCATAATGAAAGAAGATTATTAAAAATGAATGGTCAGTTTGGACCTTTGACCCACAATAAGGTGCTGCTGGTGGGAATTTCATTAAATAAAATGATGCTCCTTGGAGTACCAGCTTTTTTCTTTAGATTTGATTAATGAAGATGCTCATTTTCTTTCACTCTAGCATTTGGTCTGATTAATGCATTTCACTTTTGATTAAAGTGGTTTTTACATGCAGGGTTCCTTTGAAACTGTTTTTTAAAATCTTGTTTAATTACATGAAAAATTGTTTTTCTGAAACATAGGATTATTAATTAAAATGAAGAATTACCCTATTACCCTTCTTCACACTCCCAGAGGAGGTCAGTAACTTCCCTAGAGGAGCAGAAGAAGGTTGCTTATTGGGAAAGCAGGACAAGAGCTCTGCTATCTTAAGGGAAGGATTAGAACATTAGGATAAACACATTGATTATCCATTAATTTGACATTATAAAGTATTTATTGTCATTACTGAAAGCTACTTTATTAAAAAAAGAAATCACTTATATGCAGAGAAAAATAATTCTACCAATGCCATTAAAAAATGTTTACATTAGGAACCAAAAATCAATGTTTACATTTACAGATAGTAATAGCCAACAGCTTCTACATTACCCAGTGCTCTTGGAAATGACATGCAACCTTTTAAAAATATTTTTCAGGTCACAAAGCATTGCAAATGTGTCCATAATTGCATCATTTAAACCTGAGAAAATCAGTCTGCTGAACAAGAACACAGAAATAACTGTCAAAATATGTTTCCAGGCTACATTTAGACCTGCTAAGAGAAATAATCAAGTGGGTAAGAGTATTTCAATGACTCGTCTTATTTTTTCAAAAGTCCATTATTCAAATGAGTAGTGGAAATTCTAAATATATATTTGAATGTCAAGAAAGGCAAAATCAGTATCAAACTTAAATGCTAGAGAAAGTGTTTTTAAGACCTACTTTCATCACTGGCTCCATAATCTTTGAAAAGTGAGGAATTAGCAATATAAAGTAGAGCTGTGTCCTTGCTGTTCAGCAAACACCAGAACAGGCCATTAGTGAGAAGCTGATTTTTTTTCAACCTGCGGACTTTTCCTCTCAATTTGGTAAAAGGGAAAAAAAAAAAGTAAAAAATCCATAGACTCAGTGCAGATGTCAGTGGGGAGAAGCTCTTCTTTTCAGAGGACAGGAGAGCACCAAATATTTCTGAGACCAACACTGGCCTCTTATGAAGCTATTTAGTTAAACATCATGGTAACACCAGTTGGACTGCTTCAGTGCTATGTATAGTGCCTTTAGGAACTTATGATTTGAGCTATAAAATAACAGTGAACTTCCACAGCATATCAGTCATAATATGAGCAGAATAAGACAGAAATTATTATGTGATTGAAGAGAAGATGCAGATTCTTTATGCTCTCCTCAGAGTTCAGGGATATTGTTGCAAGTCCCCTTTATCTAGCATAATCCTGGCCCTGCTGACTGGCTTCTTGCCTCAGCTGCAGACTCAGACATCTGCACTGAAGACTGGATTGATTGCCATTTAATATGCTCTCTGTGGATGAGAAGTTACGTCAGGATTTAAACCTGTTTGACTGCTTTGGAAAGCACAAGAGAATTTTTTTTTTTTTTTTTTTTTTTTTTTTGAGACTAGTCTGTGTGTAGCAAGCTACGAAAAAAGTAAAATATTTAGTGTGGTTTGGAAAGCCTGGTCACTCTGTAGCATTAAGCATAGTAATGAGATCATGAGCAGTCATACTCAGCAAAGAATGTACTGTTGTTCTTCTTGTAGCTATAAAGTACAATGCAACACTGGATGCAGATCTCCAGTCCTCTAGAGTGTCTTCTAGAGGATTGTTCAAAGAAAATAATGAAAGGTTCATGCAGAGGGATCTTGTGGTACTTCATGAGACTTGTGTTCATGACATCTTCAATGTACAGGTAAGTGCAATTGTGACAAAAATGATCAGAGGAAGATGATGATGAATTTTTTGTCTGTAAGATGAATTTCATGTGTGGCATACTCAATGATTTACATTTCTGAAATCCCCCACAACTAAAAAATACTTAGTAAGATTTTGATTTCAAAGAAATTAATAACTGTCAAATTCAGCACAGCTTCTTAGGATAGAAGAGGCAGTACTTAATTGTGTAGTTCAGCTCTGACATAACACAGATCTCATCATCCACAGTTTCAATAGATTTTACTTTCCCTCTGAGTGAATTCTTATGTAACAACTAAGACATACACAGAAATGTTTTCTCTCAAGCTAACAACTTTTCAGGCAGACTTCTGGTGAATGCTAGCCTCAGGCATATATCTAGGAAAAAAATACAAATAAGCAAGTCTCCATCTTTCTTTAGAACCAAAGGCTGAACACAGCCCTGAAAGTTGCTTTAAGCTCCCTACATAATGCTAGGTCCAGCAGAGGACTTCGATTCCTGCTTTTCTTTGCAATGCAAATATCTTTGACTTGATCACATTTAGTGCTGTTGTGGAGCCACAAGCCATAGGGCTAGACAAGTATTCATCCAGCACTAAGATGCAGAGGAGATGAGATATACTGTGTTTTAGTGTTGCTCAGGCCCAATAGTGTTGCTCTCTGTGATAAGGCAGAATGGAATAGGAATTTGACTTCTGCAGCCAGGTAAGAATGGTAGTCAGCTGGTGGTAGCTTTTGAGGACCAGCTTCTGCAGCTGCAGAGAATCTGCATGTTCCTTAGTTCTAGACGTGACTGTGATGAATAGACCCTCCAGGGATGATCCTAGAAAAATGAATTCTATCATGAAAGTGGCACTAAAAGCAGTTTATCAAGACAAGGCTATACTAGGCAATCTCAAAAAATCATTTCAGTCAAGAAATTAAGCTTTGTATTGTTACTTCTTGTTTAGAGCAAATATGATTTTATTGTGCATTCTCAATTTACAGTAAAATTACCAATTTTACCCTGTTTGCTGTGGTGACAGCTATCATTTGAACCATATGTTTTACAGGAACCTTCTGATGCAGTGAGTTCACTTAGTTTGCGCATTGACATTGGCCTTGCAAATCCTGGGTCCAGCCCTGTCCTTGACATATACTCTCCTGCGTCTGTGGCCTATAGTGTAAGTATGCAATGTTACTATCAAAAAATGCATGGCTGAACACATGTCAATAATGTGTGGGCCCCACAAACACCCAAGAGGTACATGCAAGTGAAAACTGGTGTTCTAGTTAAGTCACTGGTCTGACAACAGGCACCTGAGAGTGTTCCCTAGTTCATTTTATACCTTTGTCTGCATTGCTTGAGCTTGCTTACACACACATCAGCCACCATGGCTGATCAGCCACAAGCATGTTGGTTGAGCCATGTCGCTCTTGATGTGAACTTCTAGTTGATGGCAAAGATGAACTATTTTAGGTTAGCTTATCCTAAAATAAAAGAATACATAAAAGAGGGATGGAACCCCTTTGATTACATCATGTTTGTCATGGGTTAACTGTTTTTATGGATTGGTTGAGATATAATAACATGTTAATGTTAACTTGTTCATACGTCAGTTTTTAATGCCCTTCAGAGGGATTTTCTTATCTGCAAACCAAGAATGTGCTTCACCTCAAAAGTGTTTGCACTCTACTGTCTGTAGATAATTTTGAGAGTTGAGCCCTGTCACTCAGGAAATGTTCTGGTTTTCATAGATTCCTTTTATTAAAGACTGTGGTGAAGATGAACTTTGTATCTGTGATCTTGTTCTGAATGTTCAGCGGAAGGCAGATGATGGGTAAGAGCTGAATCAGTGGAATTGTGTTAGGTGTTAAGTTTTCATCAGCTGGTTTTCCTGTAGGCTTTGGATTAATTTCTAGATGAGAATGTTTTTCTAGTTCAACATCTACTTAAAAATAGCAGGGATAATAAAGCATTTCTGTCTGAATATCTAATCAAGGAAAAAGAGGTATGGTAGGAACACAGATATAGGAGTAGGATTCTTGTCAGCTTAGACAAACCCAAGTTTTGCTGCCTTAGGTATGAGGACACAGTTGAGCATTCAGAAGAATCATGGCTGGCTGGCTGGCTGCTGCTGGGAAAGGGAGCACACTGGGAGAGCAGCAGCGACTGCCGCAGGCATCTTGGTCCCTCCTGTGGGGAGCAGAGAGGATCCTGCAGCAGGGTATGCCACTGGGGAGCTGAGGTCAGCCATTCAGTTAGCACATATTCCAAGTCCATATGCAGATACATGTGTACATGTGCGGCATGCAGAAAGACAGGGCTGCCTTTCCCTGGAGCTGCCATCCCAGTCTGACACCTGCTCTCTAGCCACTTTCCCATGAAGGTAGAGCCCTTGAAAATTCAGCAAAGTGATTTTGACCATACGTAATCAAGGTCTTGCACTTTGAGAAGACACAAATTCCATTTGGTTTTAAGAAACACCATCACAGAGTTTCTTATGTCAACGGGTTTAGAAAGCAGAGAGTTTAAGTGCGTAGAATGGAGGAAATGTCCTGCTGTGCTTGTTATTTGTTGTTGGCTACAAGCAACACATTTTCATGATCCACAGCTGTTCTAGTATCTCTGTTTACAACAATGGACTTTATTTTCCAACAGCAAACAGCAGTTTGTTGTCAGCAGCAAAAACAGAAGGCTAACGTTCAGTATGAAATTGAGAAATAAAAAGGAAAATGCATATAACACCAGAATTCAGGCTACATTTTCAGACAACTTGTTTTTTGCTTCATCGTCTTTACCGGTACGTGATACCCAACCTCACTGTTTCTGTTATTGCCACTAATTTTTGAGGCTCTCAGACAATTACTTCTTTTTTCTTTCTAGTAGTGCCTATCCCAGGAAAGAATGTATGTGCAAACCTCTCTCCCAATTTATTTTCTTGGATACCAGAATTATTCCCGTCGGCATATCAGTTTATTTAGGTCAAGAAGAGACACTGCCAACTCAGCATGAAAGTTGGCAACCTGTCGAGTTTGACCTCACCTCAGTATTTCAGTCATCTTTTCCTCACTTCAGGCCTTGGCACCCACATCTTCTGCTTGACTCCCAACAACATGCCTGAATGCAGTTGCTGTGCCACAGGGAATTTGTATTTGATAAATCAAGCATGCAGCATCGATGATGCAGCCTTAAAGCACAGACTTTGGATCTAGAAATACTGTTACTGCCAAGGCCACGTGTTCCAGCCGTACAGTTAATCATATTGAAATGATTGCTGTACCAGAAGCTCTTCTTCTAATGAATTTTGTCTTACAAAAGGGAAAAGACGGGCATTATACATACTATTTTGGGGAATGCAGTAAATCTATAATCTCAACTGTTGCTTCCAAGCAATTAATGAAGGATGAAGTCTGGACTTCAGTCCTTAGTTTATGTGGTCAGGCTGCTATTGGAGGAGTACATGATAATCCTAGGGGTGAAATCCAGAGCTATCCCTATACTGAAGGGAAAGGAGGGATAGGAACATTCATCACTGCCCCAGAGCAGCATTCTCCTGAACAATGAACTGGCAGAAGTAATCCATGCAGCGCTGAGGGTGCCCCTCTACCTCCCCATCCTGTTATGCAGCAATATTGCTTGTTCCACTCATGCCAAAAGACCACACTGGAGCTATGATTTTCTTTTGCTTTAAAATCACATTTGTTTAGAAGTATTTCAGCCTGCAAGTGAGGACCAAAAATGTGCCTGCTCCAAAGCAGGAAGAAAAGCATAAACTGAGAATGTATGGGTGGGCTTTGGCTTTGTTGGTTTTGGGGTTTTTTTTGGTTTGGGTTTTTTTTTTCTTGGTTTTTTTGTAGTGTAATTCATGAATGGTAAATGTCTGCTAGGGATGCTTGTAACAAAAGAGAGTACATAGAATGAATTCTTTTTAAAGTGATGATAACTGGACAGGTCTACAAATTTGTCTTTGATGTAGGATGATATGCTAAACATTTTGCAAACTAGTAAATAAACTCTTACGTATTTTAGATTTCCCTGCAAAAGGTATGATACGGTCCCCCTCCGCACACTAACTTCTACACTGAGAATACTTAACTAGCCCTCAGTTTGTGTAAATATGTCTGCAAAAGTTCTGTAAAAATGCTGTAAAAAAACACTGTAGGAGTTAATGCTAGAGGTGACTTGTAGTCTCTAACCAGTACTCCTTCTTCTAAGCCCAGCACAAAATTCTAACAGCTCACAAGAAACCACATGGGACTGTCCCCACCTTTCTCCGGCCTCTCTCCTAACACTGCCTATGCCCAACCCATCTGCTGCATCTCTAGGAATTACTGCCGTAACACCTACTGGTACTGCTACTACTTAGCATAATGTGTCCTGTTGAAAATACAGACTGGGAATTTCCTCTCTGCTCTATCAAAACCTGATACTAAGATCACTTTTCTGTCTGTTTCCTCTGCAGAATGATGGAACTGAAGTCTCGTGTCAGACAGGACCAGCACAAAGTACAGTCATTTGCCAAATAAGCTATCCTGTTTTCAGAACAGGACAACAGGTACAGCTAGCACATTTAAATAACCTTGAATGATACCAAAAGCATTTTTGCTGTTGTTTTCCCCTAAATCTGCATTTACTGCTGGTGAGGCTTTCTTAGGTATGGCAACAGTTAACTTTCCTTTGGGTTTCAGGGGCATTAAAAGAAGCAAGTTAAGGGCTAAGACTTTGTGACTGCCTGCCAGACCAAAGGAAAAAGCACTCTTGAAGCACATTTGTCCCTGCCCCCAGCTTTCAAATGCTACTGTAGCTTTGTAACTCTTGAAAGGTGAGGGTTGAGGGCAGAAACAGAGAGCATCATGCATAGCTGCCTAATCAGAGTTCCCGTCAAACCCCTCCTGTTGCACAAACCTGAAGTTGCTCCTTCAGCTCTGTGAATCTCATCTCTCCAAGACAGCAGTATGCTTTGAGAGGAGATGGGTGGCTCACACAGCAGAGAATTCAGATACAGATGATACAATTCTAGATTGTTGCGCATATGAACAATTATGTTGCTATTGGGAAGTCCTTTGTACCATCAACTCATTTACTGTGTGTTCCTTGCCTCTTCCATAGGTATCCTTTGATATTAGTTTTGATTTTAACCTGAAAAATCTTCAGAATGTGGCAGTTCTAAGTTTTCATGCATTGAGGTAAAGTATATAATCATATGAAAGCAAGTTAGATATTAATATCTCTTTTGTATAAAATAATATTATAAATCCTGACTTTAAATGTGTTTTGATGAACAGTGAAAGTAAGGAAGAGAAAGAAGTAGACAACCAGATCAGCTTATCAATTCCTTTGCGGTATGATGCAGAAATTCACTTCACAAGGTATGCTGAATAATGTAGAATCACTGTCATTTTTGCTAAGGCATTTGAATAAAGTAACAGTATTGAAAGGCCACTAAAAAGATAGTAAAACTTTGTTTTCATTTTGAAATTCATAAGCAATTCCCACTTCATCAACAGTAGCAGAAAAAAATGAAAAAAAAAGCCCCAGGAGGGGAAAAAAAGAAAAAAAAAGGGAAAAAAAAAATTCCTTGAAACCTCTTATCTTCAGCCCTGGAAATCCCTGGTGACTTGGGATGCACTGAAACAGTAATTAGCCTGTTACTGTTACAAACAAGAACGATTTCAGTTACAGTTAAATCAGAACTGAAACAAAAAATACACTGGTTTGACTCTCAGATAAAGACAGAATATTTTACTTTTCATCAAAGAAAAGATGTGTTTATCTTTCCCAATTACTGAATTTCTAGGATAAACTACCCATAGTTACATTTGATGCACTCAGTCACCAATTCTTGGTGAAAAAATGCTTTTGCATTCCAACATTTGTAACCATAAACTGACAGAAAATAAATAGTATTCAAAGAATGACAAAATTGAAAAAGAGAAAGCTGCTCAAAAATGCACAGCAACAATAAATTCAGGAAATTAATATGCAAAGATCACCATAACTACAAGAACTGTTGGCTGCATAGGATGACCTGAGCTGGAATAGGGACCATAGTGTAGAAGATCAGTTTAATAACCTTCTTTGCAGCAGCAGTTTCAGAATATTCAAGGCCTGGCATTCATCATGGCTAGGTGCGCCAATTCTGGAGTCATGCAGAATTTCTCAGATTATTTTAATTGCAGAGAAGCATTTGTGTCAGCAATGCAAATTATTTCAGCACCCCAAGAAAGTTGCACAAAACTTCAGGAGAAGCAGAGTGTTTGTTACTGAAGTTAGCAGCAGCACAAGAGACTACAGGATCATCTGTCTAGGGGGCTAGCACAGCAACTTAAGCAGCCTCCTAGGAAACTGAGGTGGTGCAAACTTGAATCAGCAAATTTGATTAGCTGAGAAATATGAACAGAAACTCAATGCTTCAGAAAAGGCAGGCATGGAATTTATTAAAGAGTTACTCAAAGAAAAACAGGGTGAATTGAATTCAGGTGCATCTCCTGAGTAGGAGAAAATGCAATTTCATATGCAAGTCAAGGCATGAAGGAATTCTTACTGCCAGAACAGGATTGTTATTTTTGGAGATGAACCAACTTAGAAGAACTAAAGGAAATACACATTAACCCAAGGTACAATTTTAAATGCTTCCCTTGGAGTTTGCTCATTTTTACACTCTCCCACTTGGAAATACCTATCTGTAGATAGTTCCTTCTTAAGGCAGGTAATGTAGCCAAGGAACAATCTCTTAAAATACATGGGTTGAGAAAAAAGTGTCGTCTTGCCGAAGTGGAGCTCTTCTAGGGAAAATCTCCTAATCTGAGTTTCCAGGAGAAGAGGTGGGAATCAGTCTTACCAGTGACTCCTGGAAGGATGAGGAAGCTGATACTGTGCAGTCCTGGAAGGATGAGGAAGCTGATACTGTGCAGTCCTGGAAGGACTGGAGATTTGAGCAATAAGGAAGCAGAAAATGCATCAGGCAGGTTTTCCTAGGAATCCTTGTGTGAAGCCTTTCAGGGAAAGGACCCCTTGGAGGAAGTCTGGAGGATCAAAAAGTATCCACAATGCAGTATGGAGGAGCACAACAGATGGGGAAGCACTTCTGAGACTGCACATGTGTTAATTTGGGATTGTACCCACAGATGTTACCCAAGTTAAACAGGGAGAGCAGCACTGGTAAAGAGGATGGATTTGCACCTTGCGCTACAGGAATAGCTCATGTAGGAATCATGATAGCCCCTGCTCCCTATTAAATCACTCCCCAGCTTGCTTTTTGACTGATCATATTAGTTTCCTAGTGAAAGCTAATGATGAAGAGCTGGCACAGTTCTGGGGCACTTCAGTGGAAGAGCTGCTCACAGCTAGCAAGTACATGGGTCAGATGCACTACACAGGGGTGCTTTTATTGTCTTTGAGCATGATGCCAGCTGGCTGAGTCCCTCAGGTATCCACAGGCCCTCACACACTTGCAATTTCATGCTGTGGTGGGCTGCAACCACTCTCATGTTGCTTTGGAAATTGTGAATTTTGAAACCCATAAATACTAAAGAAAGTGGCCCAGAGGAGACCAAGGGCTATGCAATGTGTACCATGCACACAAGCAGGGTGTGTGTCCACATCCAGGCAGCGTGGAAACAAGCCTGCCTGCGGTCTGTGGCGTTAGAGCCCAGGATCTCCCTTGGAATCTGTAATTATTTGCTGTTACAGATGTACCGACGGGGACAATCAGGGGGTCCTTTTTGAGGAGGGAGGCTACTGCAAGGGTGAAAGCCACTGTGCCAGGATTTGCACAGTATGACGCTGAAACACTGCAGGATGCAGGAAGCAGACCCTGCGTCTCACACAACCCTCCTGTCTTACCTTCCCATGCTTCCTCCAGCTCCAGGCTTCAGTTTGCTGTGTAATTTCTCAACCAACTTCGTAAAATTCAAACAGCAGTACAAGTGACTGATTTTTCCTCTGACTGTACTTCTGACCTGTTTCATGAGGCACATCCAGTAACATAAGTTTTCAAAGCAGCTGCCAAATTGAAATGTATTGTTTTATGGTTGTTAACTAGGCTTGCCAACATCAACTTTTATGAAGTATACTCTGGTCATAACATTCTTTCCACTGTGAATAATTTTGAAGATATTGGCCCCACGTTCAACTTCTCGGTGAAGGTTAGTAAATGTTTCTGGTTCAAGAAGCTCCCTTACCTCCTCCTGTAGCCTGCTCCGAACATGTAATTGAATGTAATTGAAAATCCTTTCCTGATTTCATTGCCCGATTTTGATGTTTCTTAATCAGTTAAAGAAAAAAAAAATGATAAATAGCTGGGGGATAAATGCTTATAGTCTTTATGAGGTTAAGGATGAAATTTGCACTTACTGCACAAGTAGAATGGAGGAGGGATTGGTTCTGCACTGTTTACATACTTAGGAGATGGTTAAAGCTTAACTTTAAGTCAACTTGGACTGTTTTTTTCACAGAGCGTATTTGTCTTCTGCCAACTTGATAAAGAAAAGCGAGTCTTTTCACTCTTGGACTTACTTTGAAACTTGAAGTTTAGCAAGGCTTGAGTGCTCAAACCAGATACAGGAACTAGCCAGATCACAGCTTTTATTACACAAGTCAGAAAAACTTAGATCCAAATATGCCACGTGGAAGAAACTTAAATTATGTTCCATTTACACTCCTATAACTGCTACTCTAAAGGACTAAACACGTCTGTTGGCTATGGCAGAGTGTTTGCTTTTCAAAACATATTTCATGCCATTAATACAAACTTTGTATTAAAGAAATGGTCAGGGACCTGAAGCTATGCAGTACACTTTCTGCTATACTGTTGGCATAACGTAATTGCTACCCGAGTAAGTACAAAAAACATTGATGCAAAAGAAGTCCAGTTCTTCCATACTTATTCATGATTTCTGATTTTCTTGCTGTATCAAGTAATTTATGCATATGCAAGTATAGCTACCTGAATTAACTGTGAGTTATTTGCAGGTAACAACAGGAAGTATCCCAGTAAAGATGGCATCTGTAAATATCTATCTTCCAGAATTCACAAGCAAAGACAATCCACTGATGTACATAACTGCAGTCACCACTGATGAAGTAAAGAAATTAATTACATAAACTGCTGTGTTTTGGGGTTTAATCAGTACCATGAACATCAATTACTTCCCTCATGGTGTGGCTGAGATTCAGAAAATCTATGCCCTTTCTCTTTGTTCCATCCTCATAAAGGGAAGGGGGAGGACCGCAATTTCAGCAGTATACTAGTCTATTACTTGGATTGTCTTTACAGTCCACAGCCGACTTTTCATTTTACTCTGGAACTCTTCAGCTAAGTCCTTCTCCAAGTTCCTGGGAAGGTTATAGTAAAAATGGAATTTTTAGATCAAGACAAACCCTACAGGTCAGTCGGGGGGGTGTGGGGTGTGGGGTGTGGAAATTACCCTAAGAGCCATTTAATTCTGTCCAAACCCACATAACAGTCTCTTAGTTTCCTGAAGTATCCAGTGTTATATAATTCATAATCTAGCCTTTCACAGCTACCATCTCATTCCACAGATATATATGATGACTACAAACTCCTGAGTATGATGTCATCCAGTTTAACTCCTGATGTTTTTCCTAGGCCAGAGGTGTTACTTGTCAAGCTCAGAAAAATCCACTGCAGATAGGGAAAAGACCTTACTCTGCATCCTTCACGAAAGAGAACTTCAGAGCTTCCAAAGAACTGGTGAGTAAGATTAAGGGCTGCAGTACCACAGGTCAGGGGCACAGAGCTGATCCTTATGAGCCTGATGCTGTACCTGTGGGTACAGCTGTGGTGGGGGGTGGCCTTCTTCATTCACACTGCAGGAGTGCAGCCTATGGATGGCCTCACACATACTGCATCTGCCTTAGGTAGAAGAGAAGGTGCATGTTCTTCACATGCAAGCACTTTGAATGCAGCACAGAATGGCAAAGGCAAGTGCAAAAAATGTTAAAAGAACATTTGTTAAAGTGTATTTTTAATGCATGCTCTCCTTGCTCTTTCCCCTGGAAGAACTGTAAGAATGTGAAGTGCAGTACCATCACATGCAAACTGGAAGACATTATGCTGAAGGGAGAGTACTTTGTGAATGTGTCCACCCGAATCTGGAACGGAACATTTGCTGCTGTAAGTATTAGCTGCATCTTCATGAAGGATCCAATACTCAAATATTTCCTAACACCTGATATTTTTCAAAGTTCAATAAAGAGACCTTCCGATCTAGAAAGACCCTCCTTTACTTTACTTGTTGTGTGTGTTTTTCCAGATTGAAGACTTGAATCTGAAAGTAAAGTAAGTATTGAGGCTGCATAATGGAGCTGTTAACCTTCAGTCCAGCACAAAACCTAAGAAAATACTGTGAGGATGCAATCTTAACAGCTGAAAAAAACATACTCTGCATCTGTTAAATTCATTCAAGTTTCCACAAAACTCAACATAGGACAGCAGATTACAGTATCATCATAGTCTGGAAAATAATGTTGCTTTTAGCTTTTGAACATCACAGCCTACATAGTGATCATTTTAACTCACATCAAAATACCAAAAGCCTGTTAGTGCGGCCAGTTATATTTATAAGAGAAGGTGTGGAAATTTTTTTTAATTGATTTTTTGTTTTTATTAGGGTCGCTGTCAAGTAAACAGTCCTTGCTTAAAGACCTACAGGATGCTTAAAAATATCCATCAATAATATCTTGACTTTCCCAATTCAAATCACTGTGTGTCCTCCAGGGTATAACTCATCATGAATTACCAGACTTTTGAAATGAGACCATGTTTGCTTCTTAGCTAGGCAACCAACCAAACTGTCTTGGAGTTCTGGGTTTGCCTAGAGCGTCAGGAACATGACGCAGTCTTGTCAGTTTTTCTGGCGAGTCTTATGGCAGGTATTGACATTTAACAGCAGGTCTGTTGTCAGCTTTAGCATTCAGGTCTTAAAAGGAAAAGGTCAGATTGATAATGTAACATACTTATGCAAGAGTGTGAAGGAAAGCATCTGTCTGTCTTTAAAATTCATAGTTTTCAAATTAGCTGGGCCAAGACCACTTGTTAGTGCTGTCAGGTACACAGAAGGTGGAGACCTGAACAAAAGGTTCCTAACCTCACAAGAGAGTGAGTGGAAACTGTTTACCACTGGGAGATTGGAAGAGAACATCATGACACAGTTTTCCTCTCATCTCACATTTCATTATTTTTGATTTGATAGTCAATATTCAGCGCAAATAATAATGCACGCACTCTAAAATGCATGTAATCTTCCTTTCTATTTAGTGTCACTTGGTCGTTCTCCAAGAAGGGGATAGTAGGCTTGCTGGTACCAGCTAAGCAAAGCAGAGAAAGATGTGCTTAGGAATTAATGAGGTGCTTTGAATAGTGCTTGGGCAGGTTTCTAAACATTTAGGAGTGCAGAACAGACCACTTGGGCAGATGGCCACAGTGAAGGATGATCTATTCACCCAGTGTGCATTGGCTGCTGCAGACCCACTGTTGTGCACATGCCCTGTGTCAAGCCCACTGTACCTAGCTGTGCCACAGAGAAAGGGCTGAGGAGGCAAAATGACTCAGCAGGCGCTGCATTTGGTACGGCTGGTGAGTGCTTCTGTGCTCCCATGAACCTGAGGCCATTTCTGTTGGTGGTGTAGGAAATGGGGTTCTCCATGCCTGCCGCATGGGGAGAAGAGCATTGCTGAGCTGGCAGTATCTGCACAGCTGTGCTTCTCTCCTCTTGACACATACACAGAGGGCAGTGGGATCTGGCACAAGGTCCCTTTTCAAATGGGAATAAGATGGTTTAAGATTTTTGTTATCATCTTTGTTTAAGCTGAGGGAGTCATGCCAGAATTTGAGCAGTAGAGAGGAACAGACAGCGATAGGAAAAAATAAATGGGGAAAACCAGAAGCATTGGGTGGGCGGGGTGGGGGGGAGAGGAGGGAAAGAACATTCAGTTTCCATTTCTTTCGAAGGCCAGAGATATATCCCCATCTGTCTTTTGTTGCTGAGCTTTCTCCCTTTCTCACTGTTATTTCACCCCTCATCTGTTCTGTGCTAGCAGCAGTGACAGCTTTGAAATAACTATAAAAATGGATATAGAATCAACTCCTCGTGTTTTGCTTGAACTATATGTTAAAGAAGAAAAGCCAGTTACTTAGTTTCATTGCTCATAAGTAAGAACAGCAAAATTAAGCCTGGATTACAAATACACTATTACTTTCATTGACATGTTAGCTTGGGACGAATAAAAAGACCATTTTAATTTTCTTAATACTGTGATTTTTTTTTCTGATTCTGAAGTCTTCACTTGAAAGCTAGAGAATTATTTTAAGATGTCTACATTCTAATCGATTTGCCCTGTAATACAGCTTTACAGTTTTTTTAATCTTCTCTTTCAGTTAACTTTCCAGACATTACAACTCTCTGCAGAGGCAAAAATCAATACACATAACCCTGACTTATTTGTAATTGGAGAGAATACTCTAACTGTAAGTGATAGATAAGTATATGTTTTCAACTTCTCTATATTTTACTGTTTTAAAGTGATAATATTTAATTTTCAGTGTCCTTTAGGAGTACATGGCAAATTACAGACTCTGATGACATTCGATTACTTGGAAGTAATGTATCCTTTTGGCTATAAACAACCTCCCTTAAGTTACTAAAATATTTTACATATAGCAAACTGCTATATAAACCAGACTTAGAATCTGTAGATTTCAAATAGATTGTAGAACTATCAGCAAAACTCAGAAACTTCTGAAATTCATTTAGCTTCCTGTTCATGGAAAGATCAAAATTTGGACTTCTTTCTGCAATAGATTTAATTGTTGTACATAAGTGAGTTCTGAGAAACATTTTCACAAATCTGATTTATAGTCTTACTTCTGTAAGTATATTTGGTTTGATGTTTGTAGACAGATGTTTGGCACAGGTGTCCAGCAAATATCCTTAATCTTATTTGTAAAAGAATGTGGAGTATTTTTTTGCATTTGGAATGGCTGTCATATGGACACAGCTAATCTCAAAAAAGTCTCCAAGCAACTGCTTTATTAGTGTAGAATTCTTGTCCCAAGGTTTCCATCTACCATATACAAACATAAACAATACTTGAAGAATATCTTAGTGCTGTGGTGCTGTTGTAATATAAAGATACCTTGTTCTCTTGGCCTGTCTGGGAAGGAGCGTTCTAGAGGAACAGTATTCCATTTGCAATGTTAAGTTTAGATTTATTTTTACAGGATTTACCAGCCTGTTTTATCCATACAGATAACCAAGGCCATTGAAGACCAAAATGAAAGTTAGTGAGTCAAATCTGTGAGAATGTGTAGCAATTCATAGGCAACAGAAAAATCAGTTAAATATGTACACAGGCAGTTATTGCTTGATCTACCTTAATGTGGAAATAAGAAATTGTTCAGTACTATTTTTTGACATTGTTTTCTTATGGATCACACAATTTCTTGTGAAGAACCTCTAAATAGACCCATTTGTAATTCAGGGAAACATCCAATGCCTGAAGAGGAAAAGAGAATATGTGTGTAGCTCTGGAAATAATGCCATGTTTTTTGTAGAAAAATTACATGCCTGCATTTGAAGTGTGCTGAGTGTCTCAGATTTGTGGCATGGTATTATTTCTGCTCAAGGATGAAACACACAATGCACAATACACAATATTCCAATTATTTGCACAGGATTTTTGGGTCATAAACTATGTATTACTAGGTATTTTTCCACACTTGATGCTGCCAAATTTACATTACCAGCAGCTCTGTTAGTGATTTCAGGAAAACCAGAATTTAATTATCCAAATGACCGCTGATTAATTCACTTGACAAATAAAAGGCAATTCCTCAGCCAGCCATTGAAACATCTGCAGCTGGGACTCTTACAGCTCTGAGCTGAACAGACCCTGAAAGTTATCCACAGGGCTCTTAAGAAACACAGTGGCTTCTGGTGAGATTTACAGCCTGATTCTTACTCAAATGCTTCTTGCCAGTGAGAAGTCTTGGAAAATGTGCCAGCTCGTGGAGGTATGCTCTTCCTAGGACAGACAGTTTGCTTTGACACTGCAGTAATGGAGTCAGTACCCAGCACTGCATATAATTCTTGTCAGGGCAACAGTGATACCCAGTCTTTGCCCTTCACACTTCCTTGGGAATAGGAGAGTGCAGAAGCAATCATCTGAGTTGATTTCCCTACTTGCACTGTTATTTCAGACCAGGGTGGTAGGATTCATTGAAATCAGAATCTACATTAGTCATCCACATCAGAATTAGCCCATAAAACCTAATCTGTAGAAAGAATAGGTATTTCTGAGATGCAGTTCCTCTTATCCTAAAGACAATCCTGAAAAGGGTAAGTAGGGTGAATTAGGCCCTAAAAAAGCATATCCTTCTCTACTGGACGCTAAGGAACCATACTGTATACATACATAACACTAGATGAGGTGAATTGCACCCGTGATGTCTTACTGACCACAGTTTAACTTCAGGGAAGACACTTGTTCTTAGGCATTGACTTACCTCTCCAATAGTGCCACTTCACTGTTAATCTAATGGAGATAGCATTACTAGGCAAACTGCACATACGTATGATATTGGCTGTGTAGTTTGGATGAGTTGGGTTGCTGTGTAGCCAAATGAATTAATATTGCCTTGTTATGCTATGTGGGGAAGCTGCTTAGGTATCTTTGTGTAAAAGCTTTCAGATTTTTTCCAAGTTGGAAAGGACCGCCAGCTGGAGGACAGAACGTTAACCTGCTATAATCATCACTATGGCCATTCGGTTAGAAAATATACAAAGCCATCCTGCCTCAGTGAAATGAATACACATAGCCACACCTAGCACAACACTGCAGCCTTCCAGCAGAAATGACTTAAATCACTGAGATGTCAGTCCAGTGCAAGTTTCCCAGAAAGCTTAAGATTAAATTACACCAGACAAATGCACTGAGCAAGCAACCCTGAGAAAGTAAACCAATGTGGCTTCTTTTATCATGTTTCAGGAAGGAAAAAACCTTCATGCTAAATGAATGTTGTTCCAAGATTAAATCCAAAGATTTGACAGTTCATAAATATTACAGCAATGTGTCCCTGAGCAACTATGTTATATGTAACCATGTAGTTGGTCATACCCAATACAACTAGATAGGGTATCACCTGAAAACTAACTTCCAGACACCATATGCTGTCCTGGGAGCTCTCTGGTATTGCTGGTTCAGGAAGCATACATGTGCTAGAAACACTCCTGACTTGTTTGACTCATACATCTTACAGAAAATTCAGGCAATTGTCTCAGGAGAACACAAATTAACATGAGAAGACTTAACAAGTTGTTAGTGGCTTCCCAGAAGGTAGGAACAGCAGGCAAAGGAGACACTCGCCCAGCAGGAGAGGAGAAATTTCAGCAGTCGCAGTGAGTGCATGATGGTGTCTGGCCTCCCTGATTACTATCACCTCCTGCAGCTGCCCACCACAAACAGGCTCTGACAGTGCTCCATTGGAAGTAGTTCTTCTCCAGCTGATGCAGCAAAAGTCTGTTTTGAGCAGTTGGGGCTTTACACCAGTCTATTCCTTGCCTGCATGTAAGCATGTCTAGCTTACCTAGTGATGGTGTGTCTGGGCACTACAGAAACATCTCTGAAAGACCTGCCATTACTGGAGAGGCAGAAAGCTGATAGGAAGACATTGTTTCTCTGCCTGTTGTTTATGGCTAAGAGTGATGAGGGCCCCTAATACTTAACTGGCACTGCCATGTGCCATGGTGGTGCAACCAGGTACCTGCAGACACCAATGAAAAGGGCTGTAACTGCCTGGTGTGTTCCAGTCATTGATCCTGGAATGTGTGCAGTCCAGATATTCTTGATTAGTGAAGTATTTGGTTTACAAATCCTACTTTATATGCAGTTAACATTAACCCCTAATGCACAATCTCTCTGCTTTCAGATCCCAGTTACAATAATGAAGCCAGATGAGAAAGCTGACATACCAGTTGGTGTTGTTATTGGTAGTGTATTGGCTGGACTACTTCTGCTGTTAGTATTGGTTGCCATTTTGTGGAAAGTAAGTAGGTGTTTATATTATTAAAAAGAAAAGCAGAAAGGGACAAATACATTTGGGCTATTTTCTTTGGAATCTCTCTGGTGCTGGAACAAAACTGCAAATGCAGTTTGGTGGTATCAATAATACTGTATTGGCATCACACCCTTGATGGGAGCATTTAGAAAGGCATTAAACATTAAAATTCTGAAATGGGTCCCCATAGAAATTGGCAATGTGAAGGTAATAAATGATTTTTCAATAGTTCAAAACAGGGGCTGTGGCACTTAGTTTTTTCTTTTTGACACTGCCTGCCTCCTTCCATAACTCTCCAGCTGGGGTCTGAACTTTCATGATATTCCCAGTGGGCAAGGCTAGGGATTAGAAGCAAGAAAGGAGAGGATATATACCAAGCAGAGAAAAAGAGAATAGAGAAGGGTGAGGACAAATTGTCATTTACAAAGGATACCAAGATTAAGAGGAGAGAGAAGTTCTTATATTTGCCAGGGCATTGGTGTTTGAAGGGCTCCTTAGCACTCCAAGGAGACGCCTGCATCTTGGCAGGGAGTCAACTGGCTAATCAGCACTGCTGTTTTGGCATTTAGTTGCACCAGGCAGGAGTTTCAGGCCAGCTCCTTTTATTTTAGAGTTAGGAATTGTCTACAAATCAAACACTGTATGTGTGTGCATGTACACATATTCATTTCTACCACCATGCTATTTAGCTTAGCTGAGCAAAGTAACTATCAATGACTTACTGTGATGTGGTGTTATTTTAATACTTCTCACAGCTTGGCTTCTTCAAGAGACAGTATGAGAAAATGACCCAGGATATAGAAGATGTTGATGAAATTACAGAACTCACAAAAGACAAAGACTGAAGATGATGAGTTACATGGATAACGAGATCTGAGCCACCAACATTAATTGTGATCCAGTTGGTTCTTCAGCTGGAGTGCCTTAAAGCTTAGTAACATTTAAACATTTTTAATGAAAGTGTCTTTTTATAGATGAAAATATTTTACAAATTCTACTCTATTATGAGAGTAACTGCAGGACAGTTTATTGGTTGTTTTTTGGTTTGGTGGGTTTTTTTCTCTTTCTTCCCCCAAAATGATTTATAGTGCCTTTTCTTGGAAATTTTTGCCTTTTAAACAAACTTAGCCCTTAGAACTGGCAGGTCCGGAGTTTACAGTAACATATTGTGCCAGCAATCCTTCTCCTGATCCCACTGGAGAGTGAAACAGAGCAATTTATTTCAGGTTATTGGGAACGGCATCAGTTCGTAATTCAGTTGACAAGTACCATATGTGTAAAGGACATTTTCTATTAGGTTGATGATGAATGTGTGGTGAATACTGCTTCCAGACTGCAAGAAGAAAAGTCATTTTTTCATTGACTAGCTCCATCCTTATTGTCTTAGAGAAATAATTTGCACCAGAAACCCTTTGTCTTAACTAATCTATAAAGTGGGAACTGCGTATGAAGATGCCTGTCTGGGTGCTACAGGACAACTGGATGGGCAGACTGTTCCAAAAGTTCATCATATTCCTTGCACTAAGGTCACAACTATATTACTGAAGTATATTGTTCAGGGGAACTATTGCCAAATAGTATGTATAACTGCCTTCAGCATACTTTCTCTCTGAGAAGAAAATATGAATTTCATAATCACAGCATGTTTTCTGAATGTTGTGATTGGTTTTCAGACTTAAGCTTGAGAAGCACTACCACTACTGTTACACTGGGCTTTAAGCTCACAGTCCCTCTGACGTGAGTTTGATTAGGTATATGTAAATAGGGAAGACAGTCAAGATCTTGCCTATTAATTCTGTAATGAAAGATTTGCAGGACTTGACTTAAAGCATGAAGTGAATTAAAGGGGATGATCACTGAGGAAGTATGTGCATTAAGACAGGGGATATTGAAGATCTAAGCTCTGTAAATTGTTTACTGCACTTGTTTCTTTAGCATCTCAGTGCCCTCCAGGAGACCAAAGTTCAGTATGACCTTCTTACCTGTCACATTTTATTTGGTCCCTCATGTTCAGGCCATGATGAAGTTAACTTATGTTTTATACAGTAAATTACTGTACTGCTCTGGAAGGAGCTCTGAACACAACATGTGGGTGACTGTGTTGGTTACACACCTCAAGTTTATCAGATGCCGTTAATGCTGCCTGGTTTTAATGAAAGCTCAGTCTTAAAAAGGCACATGCTGTAAGACTGGTAACAGTCAGGGGAATTGGCCTTTTGGCTGCCTTTCTCTCTCACGGCTGGCAGTTATGCTTATAATTGTTGTGTGTGTTGCTTTTATGTACACTGCCATGCAAGTGAGATTGTTTCTAAATTACTTGAAGAGTAAAACATTTAAATGTGCCTGATTCAGTATCCAAAGTCATGTTTTCTTTCCCCCAAAGCTAGATTGTAATTATGCTTAGGCACCTTTCAGATTATTTTCTGAGGGAGAGACTCTTCAAAACTAGTCTTGAGATTGTTTCAAAATTTTACTCAGTTTCTTTTGATCAGTAATCAGTCAGTAGCCAACCATCTCTTTGGCAGATAATAGCTTCATTTGCAGTGACAGCTGGATTGTGATCAGTGTACTTTTATATGAGTTTTGTATTTATTTTGTAGCTATGAAATGTTATGTTTTGGGGTGTTCTGTTGTGTTGTTTTTTTAACATTCTGAAAAACAATCCAGATTCTAATCTTGACTGTCAAGCAAAATTATTGCCATCAGCTGAGTTTATGCCCAAAACAATTACTTAAAAAAAAAAAAAGTAGCAATTTCATAAAGCTAAAAAATAAGCTCCTGACTTTGTAATTATAAACCCTGAGGGCAGATGCTCTGAAGAAAAGACAAAAAATTGTCTGCCTCAATTCTTGTATAAACTTGTCTGGAAGAAAACACCCTACACCCCTAAGTGTGGGAAGCTCCTACATAACTAGGGTCATGCACTGCAGGCCCAGAGGGGGAATTTCACAAAGCAGCAGCTGGCAGCATCCTTCTTTTCTGGTGTTGCCTGCAAGGGAAATGTAGGCATCCAGCCAGATTTCCTTCTTCCACCTTCAGTGGGAGGTACAGGTCAATATCTGACATCCAGCTTTTTTGGGGATTTTACAGTTTATTAGTCAGGTAGCAATGATGCAATTCACCAGTCTTCACTGGGTTTTGCTTTGTCCCAAGCATGACTTTCCCCTCAGCCTGAACACAATACTTTTTCCCAAAATAAAGGGAAGGCATAGCAATAGGTAAGGTTTTTGTATCCTAACCACTTCAAGTTACTAGTTTATTTTTCTTTTACAATTAATACTTAAATGATTAGTTCAGTTTATGTAATGGGTGAGTTTATTGCACTTTTAACTTGGCACAGCCACAAATAATGCTGGAAATATTATGTATATTTTGTATTATGTGCAAGGGGTCGGTTATTGGGGTGGGTTTTTTTAGTTCTACTTTTCTAAATCAGCATTTACAGGTGAAAAAGTATTCTAAAATGCTGAGCTCTGGCATGAGCTTCCGTCTGTGCTTGCAGCAAGAAAAGTCAGGAATACCTTCAGCAAACTCAAGCTATATCTGATTCTGGTCTTGAAATCTAGTTGCTGACTTCTTGAAGTACTAGCCAAGTCCAAAATCAGACTTAGTTCCATATGAGCCCATGTATAGATTTGGGATGTACAAGAGAGTTTGTATTCAACTGACTTCAGAAAGCTAGCATGTAAGCTCTATGGGAGCAGGGACTGTATCACTGTAGTGCCTACCTGAGGGCCCAACAGCGTTACTACAATAAAAACAAGAATACTTCTGAACACAGACTCATTTATTTTTCAAACAGCACCCTAAAGAGAAGCACTGCATAAAATGGGGTCAAATATGTCTTTGTTCCAGTAGCACATAATGAAAACCCTAAGGGGATGACTCTGCTAGATATACAAAGAAGCTGCACTTCACGCCTTGATTGTTATAGTCATGAGTATAACACTAGTGGTAAGCTATATTGTAGTCTGTCAGTTCACAGCAGTGCAAAATATCTATATTTGACTAGCTCTGGTTGAATAGTTGGTGTTAAAACCTTACCATGGTCAGGTCTTCTATACACATGGGGTTATCATCACTGGCATCTAAAATTACACCGTATTTTGCCATTCTCATGCCCTGCGCTTTATACTATGTACAGAATTGGTCAGCAGTAGCATGTCCTGACACCAGCTCTAGCTACTCCCCACCATACGATGGAAAAGATGAATGCAACGTTTCAACAGGAGTATGGTGGGAAAGGAAGAGAGGAAGACAATAGTAAAAGAATCATAGCAGTAACTATGACCTGAAAACTAGCCACTTTCACAGAGCTTCCTTTTTTCTCCTCCCCTCCTCCCCCCCACCTCCTCCATGCTTTTAATTGTGGTACATAAACACTGAGGCTACCAATACCCCTATAATACAGAACCAGACTACCCTAATCTTAAGGCACAAAACTCCATCTTTCACCAAGTCTCACTGTTCTGCAGAATTGAAATCCAGATTCCTTACGTACTGACTTATGCGTATGTGCTGGTTTTGGCTGGGGTAGAGGTGATTTTCTTCACAGTAGCTGGTGTGGGGCTATGTTCTGGATTTGTGCTGGAAACAGTGTTGATAATGCAGGGACATTTTAATTACTGCTGAGCAGGGCTTACACACAGTCAAGCCTTTTCTGCTCCTCACGTCACCCCACTAGCAAGCAGGCTGGGGGTGCACAAGGAGTTGGGAAGGGGGACAGCCAGGACAGCTGAGCTGCACTGACCCAAGGTATATCCCACACCATATGATATCACACTCAGTATATAAAGCTGCGGGAAGAGGAAAGAAAGGGGGACGTTTGGAGTGATGCTGTTTGTCTTCCCGTCATGCACGATGAGGCCCTGCTTTCCTGGAGGTGGCTGAGCACCTCCCTGACCATGGGAAGCAGTGAATGAACTGCTTTGTTCATTTGTTCAAAGTTTGCTTTGCGTGTGTGTGGAGCTTTTGCTTTTCCCATTAAACTGTCTTTATCTCAACCCAAGCTTTCTCGCTTTTACTTGTCCAATTCTCTTCCCCATCTCACCGCGGGGGGAGTGAGTGAGCAGCTGTGTGGGGCTTCATTGCTGGCTGGGTTAAACCACGACAATGTAGTACCCTTTATATCCAAAACTGAGGTACAACAAAAACTTTAAAATCAAAGACTAAAGAAAATGAAGGTATGAAAATGAATCTCAAAATCTGTAGCTAACTGCCACAACTTTTTAATGCCTTTAGAGGTAATAAAGTGTATGTAATTTTCACAGCCTCAGAATAGCCAAGTCCTATCTTGTAAGTCAACCTTTCTGCCCTCATTTATGATCAATTATTAATATGCAATCACAGGCTTTGGTGTGCTAGCAGTTTTTAAAATGTATTTGCCTCTTTCTCTTAAAGCAGTCAAAATGGAAGTTTTAAAACAGAACTGCTATAAAGATAGATTACGATGCTAACTTTTGTAACATTTGGTAAGATGAAACTGTATGGTTGGTTTGACTGGTTTGTTTTTAAAGACAGGCCTTCGGTACTCAAATAAACTTCTAATTTATAGTCATCAACCTATTCTGAACTTTCCCTTCTTAAGTATCTCCACAGGACACTTAGTGGAAGAGCTTAAGAGTGAGCTTCAAGAGCTTTTTCAGAGGCAAGGGGTTGCATTGTCTGCTTTCACAGACAATTTCACTTTGTTTATAATTAAGTTTTAGCAGTTTTTTCCTTTTAATGTTTTTGATGGAGCAAATGAATGCGTTAGTCTATAAAACTACAGATTCCTTGAACGGCTCTGGGAAAAGTAAGCTGAGTGAAGAGCCGAAAATCTCATTTGAAGCTGAGCAATCTAAAGCCTTCATTCCTACGACAGTGCGACAGCGGCACTTCGAGCACCTGGCCAGGCTGGGAGCGGCTCCCCCCGCACAGCCGTCTCTCGGCTGCCATCTCCTGGGTAGGCTCCTCATAACACAGTCCCGTCCCCCTCCCCGTTTATTTCCTGACGATCCATCAGTAACTGTTTTCATAGTATGCATCCGGCTGAGATTCTCTTGAGAACAGAGAAGAATAAAAGATTAAAATCAGGAAAGGCAATTCTTAAAATTAAGCAATGTTGGTATATGGACGTTCTGCCAGACAAAGGGATGGATCAGTGCATTCATATTTTGCCAGCGAAGACAAAGACATCTCTTCAGATGGACAAATTCTCACTCTGAAGACATGCTCCTCCCTTTCACAAACTCCCCTCATTTGGGAGATCTCTATAGGAATCACAGGATGACCCTCTGAGCTTAAGCATCTGCTCCCGTGAACATCTGTCTGCACCTGGAGCCACCACCACTTCTGCAGCACAGTGTGACACAGCTGGGAGAGCCCCAGAGGAGTGGGATTACCCTCCTCTATAGCCAAGGCAGAGAAACAGCTGGACTCATCCCAGAAAGCCAGGACTGCATTATATATGGATCTGCAGCTGCCTATCACCCCACTCATGGACCTCACCAGAACGGAAGGTAGCCCTCATCCAGAGCCTAGTCCTGCATGTGTGGAAACCAGGACATGTGCAGCCACATCTTTCCCTAACATGCAGTCAGACACAGCTGGGATTTATCCCCTGGCCTGGAAATTTGGAAGCACTTCTGGGTCGCTCCAGACATAGCCTTAGGCGGCTATCTTAGAACAGAGTAATTTGCTGTCTTTCGATAATACCCTAGCAGAGAGCGTAGCCCTACAGAGGGAGCCAGAACACTGAGCTCGGGGCATGGACTTACTTAAAATTTCAGTGAAATACATTTTACCTCTGATTATGCACACCACCCCTCCTAAGGGTATTTCCATTTCCCTTTTAGATGCCAGCTGAAGAACCCAAAGTTACACAAGACTGATACATCATTGTTCCAGAACAAAGCAGTACTTGCCTCATGCACAGCTAGGGACACAAAATGACATTTCATTGTTTTGACCATGGCAGCATACACACATTGTAACACTCAGCTGTGACTCAGTACAACATGTCTTCCATTCATTGTTCCTGGTCACTGTGGGGAAGTACACAATTATTCTTTCCCTTCTTTTCTGCACCCTCCTTCCCAGCTGCATTGCTGATGGGGAAGGTGCACTTAAGGTCACCCTGGAGAAATACTCCAGGAAGCTGCAGCACTAGAGAGGCACTAGTGCAACACAGGAACTGCCCTTGGTCACAGGGGCCTGAGTACAATTTAACTGTTTTAATACCACTATTTTTCTGTACAAGAGCACAGCACCAGTATGCAAGCACTGTATAGGTTTTACTTCATTCATAAACTATCCGCTACAAGGCAAGCTAGCCATTTATTTTTGTGAAGTTAATGCACTAATTAGTTGCATGGTAACAGCAAACATGAACATGGAAAAATGAACACCAAAAATGGGAAAGTTTGTGTATTTATTTCTTTTCTAAAACCAGAAAAAATCACTTCATAGTCATGTCCTGAAACCAGGACATACAAGAACTGATGCATATTCAGAATTCTGTACAATTCCTGGTAAAAATGTCATTCAAACAGCAGAGGGCTTCTCTCCAGCCTCCAAAGCAAAAGAAAATTCAACTTTGAATTTGCTCAGCTTTTCCTAGATAATAGGGTCCACACTGTCTGGAGGCTGCACATGTGTAAGCATGCAAGGAACAGCTGCTGTCCTGCAGAGGAAAGACTCTGTCACTTCATTGAGGAAAGTGGATCAGTAAGTTAACAAGCACATTTAACCATACTTCTGCCTGAAGTTGTATGCTTCATTGGGGTTTACTTATTTAATTCAGATACAGTAACCATCACTAAATATTAAGATTGATTGAAATCGCTGAGGGGAAAAAAAGATCATCACCTATTTTTCTCATTTTATTTTGTACAGCTAGCAGCTGTTTGTAGATTTTTACTGCAGACACAAATGAAATGGGTTACGCAGCTGAGATTTAAGTGTTGTGTGATGTAACCATATATAAACTTGAGCAGATAATTTTACTTTTCTTTACCTCATTTCCCTTCCATTATATCTATGTTGTCTACACTGATAATTATGACTAGATAAAACTGCCTCTCAACATTAGTAAAAATGACGTACACAATGGGACTTTGAACTCTCAGCACTGAAACACTATCACAGCACAGTAAAATAACGTACAATCCTGAGTAATGTGCTCTAGGAGACCCTGATTGAGCAGGGAAGCTGGACTAGATGGCCTCCAGAGGTCTCTTCCAACTACAACCATTCTGTCATTCTGTGAAAAATGTAAATAAAATTCTCTTACTCAGATGAGCAGGCCACTGTTTCCCAGTGGAAGCACAGGAATACTATGTCAGTGTCTTTATCTTTTAACTAGGTTTCAAAACAGTAACAAGAAGAAAACTGTATTAAAATCCTAAACGTGAATATAAATGCATATATAAATTGCAAGAAGTTCACTAGACTTCCTTTCCTTTGAAAAACTAATCCATTTTGATCACTTTGAATCCTAACAATCTAAAGTTGAACTACTACAACTAATTAAACTTATAGTTGCCTATTCATATTAATAGCTGGGGGGGGTTTATTTCTGCAGCACCATACAATTACACAGCCAAAAAAGCTCCTTCAAAATTAATCATGTCTAGACATCATTAAGTAGTTACAGGTTTGCATGTTATCGCTAATGCAAGTTTGTTGCTGGTAGAATATTTGATCTAACTTTGAATCAAGGTCTAGCTATATTTTTTTAATGCAATGGACTTGTAGCATCAGCTGCACAGTAAAAATGCTTCCATGAGACAGAGCTACTGAAACGTAACCACTACTAAAAAGTTAATAGCTCTTGAGAATAGTTTGTATTTTCTTCTCTGTACCAAAATGTTTCATCTACTTCAAGTAGCTTTCATGTTACAAGAACATCAAAACAGCATAAAGCTTGCAAAATGACTCTATAGTCATATAAAATTAAACTACTTATGAATTTCTTTAAGATTAAAAAAACCCCCACAATTGTCCTGTCTCAACCTCCCATACAGTCAGTGAACACAGACTACCAATGTGAAGACATTAAAGTAGTATGCATCACAGAAGACAAAACAACTCACGACCAAGAATTTCAGGTAAATTGTTTTAAAAAATTACTCCCTTTCAAATATGCACAAAGACATGATTTCAAATGAGAGTTAAGAACATTTAATTATTACTCATTCATTTCACTCAGTCCTAATCAAATTACTGATTGAAATGTCTATTACACCTGTTTAAAAATATACAGATTCTTTGTAAAAACAACTCAAAGCTAAACCATTATGCTCATTAGAAACAGTAACACTTTATTTTTAAAAGTTATTTTCCTGAATTTGCCCAGAAGCATTCCTTGTTTTCTTTCCAAGAATACTCGTCCTCATAAATCTCCTGCAAATATAAACAAAGAACGGGAAATATTGTGGGAGTCTGCTACATACAGCCACAAGCCAGGCCAAAAAACTCAACAGCCATCCTGCTATTGTTTACTGATCTCAACAGGACTATACAGCATTTGGATAGCAAACAGAAAAGAGGGCAGCACCCTTAGAACATACTGACTTACATGTGGGCAGATTATGAACCTCAGGCTGAGCCCTATTAAATTTAGAAGGGCCCATCCATACTGAAGTTAATTCAAGAAAGAGATCTAGAAGAAATTATATAAAAGCTGTGGAGTACACAGCACTGTATCTGAAACTGCCCTTTTTGCATGTTGCCATGTTACTGTACCATCATTTACAGGAGAGCACTTAAGTCTATATAAAATGTCAGTATTAAAAAAATAAACATTACAATACATAAAATACAGTAAGTATCTCTAGGACAAATTGGACGACCCAGCAGCAGTCCAGTCCTACCCAGCAAATTCAGCAGGGCTCTGAGCCCCTGCTTATTCTTTCTGGGACCACAGAACTCCAGTCTCCTGAAAGAAGTGTCAGAAGAGTGTAGTAATGAGGAGCATCACACTTACCACATGGCAAATTCTGCCTGGGAGAGAAGGCAGAGGTAATACCCATTATTTGCATGCAACCCTGTGGTTATACAATGAGACTCTTCTAGACCCAGGCTGGTCTCTTCACACATTGTTGTGTGCCTGTACCAGCTTTGGGACCTCTGCTTATCCCTTCATTGTGTGCTGTTGCTTAATGCTTTGTGCTTTCTCAAGGCCACAGGGATGAAAGGAAAACAGAAACACAAGAAAGCCACTTTTACTTGCAAACTACAATGTTGTCAAAAGCAAATCTCACTCAAAGCCCTTCCATAAACCTGTGCAGAACTGTGTTCTGCCACTCAAAAGAGGAGAGCTCAGGGCTCCTTCTCTTTGACTACAGGATGGCATTAAAGGAAGATGAGCTGGATGGTACAGGCAAGGGAGGGCCTTCCAGGTGCCCTACCTGCCACAGGTTGGCCTGGCTCCATTAGAGGAAATTCACTGGTGCTAGACATTTAGCATCCATCAGGAGCAACTGCTGCCCACAGTGCTTCAGTTGATTCCCTTAAGAGCAGCAGCAGTCTTCAGCCCAATTGTCTAAGACTCTGGCACAGGCCTAAAATCAAGCTTGTCTCCAAACATACCTTTTTCCATATTGGGACAGATGCTTTTAAGGTATTGATGCAGTACATTACAGCTTCAAGGGATTCTGCTCTGTGTGGAGAGGAGACTGCAATAATTACACTTGCTTCAGTTATTGGAACCACACTAGGGAGAGAAGAGGAACAACAGCAGCTTTAGCTATTGCTTAACATCAAGAGCACCCAAAAGTTGTGGCCATGTCACGTCAGCATTCTGGCCACACACTCTCCTGACTCATTCATACTGAGCAAGTGTCAAGCCATGTTCAAGACTATACACTTTTTAAAAGAAAGAAAACCACAACCAAAATCAGTACCAGATGTGAGAATTCCACAATTCAGAATAAATAAACCCACCAGACATAGGCTTTTTTTCTCCCATTCTTTCTTTTTTTTTTTATTATAAAACTTATGGAATTAAAAGGGGAAAATCACTAACTTGCAACAGTACATAGGAAACTCACTGGATACTGGCTTAATAATGAAACATAACAAGTTAGGAACAGCCAGTTCTTATCTGAAAACCTAAGAATTCATCTCAGTTTGCACAAGAATTTTTGAAAGAAGAAATTAAGTGCTTCAAACTATGCAGATTTTGCAATGAAAATTTTTGACAAATTTGAGTTTCAAATTATGAAGCTTTTCCTGTTTGGTGTGTTATTAACAAAAGTAGCACAAGGTTTTGTTTTGCTCCTCACAAGGGTAATATTCCCAAGAGCTGCCTCCCAACCATCCCTTTATAGTAAGACTCCTTTGGCAAAGAGGTCATATGAAAATCTAAGTTTAAATGCTTTAAGCCCTCAAGAGAATCACTCTGTTGGCTATAGAGGAAATCTAAGGAAACTACCCCTCTGAGCTAATATTACCCTTTATGATCACCTCCTAAAGCTCCTTCTGCTAAGAGAAAAGGAAACAAGTGGTTGCAACATACTCTGCATACCCTGCTAGTTTCAGTGAGAAATCTGATGAACCGTGAAGGTTCAAGTCTATGTCGGACACTAGCATTCCATGTTTTGAACCCAAGAGAAAATGCTTGTCCAAGACTCAAGGAACAACAGGAGGTTCTCCAGCAAACATGGCTGGCAATCACCATGCCTCTCTCCTCCCCACAGTCTTAAGCTTTCGCTATGGCATAATTTAACTTAAATCTGACAATAAGAACATTCTGTGGTATCTCAATGGAAAAGAGAGGAAAAAAGAAAATGCTGCCAACTTCACATCTTTAAAAAATAAATAAATAAACCAACAGCCTCCCCTTTCTCAGAACGAAATCTCAGTCCCTTCTCCCCACTTGCAAACTATCACACCAGCATCAAGGATCCTGCTGGCTAAATGTGGACTCCAGCAAACGCTATATACACATCTTTGAAAAGACAATTTCTGAAACTTACCTCCACAGTGCAAGCTTGATTCTGCAGCCAGCTTTGCTGCATCGCAGTTTATAAAAAACTCCTGCACATCCTGCAACTGTGTCAGCACAGCCATGCACCAGACAAGAATTAATATTCCGCTTGCAAAAGGATGGGGTCTGGCCATACATACCCAAGTCTATGGTGCACTGCAATATGTTTGACTGATGGCCATTTCTGTCTAACATCTCTGCAGATTTTCTTCATTTCAGTCTCTGCCATTGAAGTATATGCTTCATATTCTAAGTGAATCACTTTTTTCCCTTCAAAATTATTTCTTGTAGTACCTAAAATGATTTATCGACCAAAAGCACTAAGTAAATAAATATATAAGTTTATAATACATTACGTTACATATTTATTATATAATAATATATTATATATAAATACCAAATAAACCCTCAGATCTTCTGCTACAGGCAAGGTCAGCATTGTGCAAATATAAAAAACCTCCCCTAATCATGGCTGTGTGAAGAGATTCTTCGAACAAGAGAAATCTTTAACATACAAGGAAGAATTTAGTTTATACATTATACAAGTCTGCAGTCTGTAATGCCCAAGGCTGGAACATCTCCTGTGGTAACTGCTAAGGTGCTATTACTGCACTTGCCCATGTAACATTTAAGTGCTCAGTAGTTAGGAGACTAGTCGTGCTACGGTTTAAGCACAAAGGGGTTTCAAGATGGGTACCATGTACATTAAGCAACAGGACAGAGTTATCACCAGAGTTTAACCTTCACCAGCCCATGGGTAAAACAGTACTTTACATTCGACCAAGACCTGAGTTGTAGGAGCTTTCATATACAGGTGAGGAGAGGACTTGTGGTTTCCCTAGCCACAACATCCCACTTCACACCTTGAACAAGTTATGGCCAAGGGTGTGGGAAAACAGCTCCCAAGAATCCTGTAGTCCAGAGTTGCTGTTCTGTTCAGCCCTAGGACAGCCGCAGCAGCAAGGAAGCTTCTCACCACTTTATCTGAGTGCAACTGTTCAAGAGCTGCCATGGTCTTGTTCTAAATAATTCAGAACGTGTTTTCCAAATGTCCTGGGTTTGGTCCAGAATTTATTTATTTGAGAAGCACGAGTTTGGGGTGTGCACAATTAGACTATTAAGACATGCAAAGATCCAGCTCAGAAATACTAAACTCACCAACGAACAGAGACACTGCCCCACAGTATGGTGAAATGACCAGGTCTGACACTTCGTCTACAGAGAGCTTTTCAGACTTGAGCTTGATAAAATCTTTTGGCATGTCTTCCCTTTCATCCATAGCTCACTAGAAAAGCTGAAACCAGACAAACTGTTGTTGGTTTTGGCGATACTAGCGCTGCTCAACTGCTTTTCATTCAGTGCTGATGCCTCAATTTATACAGAAAACATGCACCATCTACTTCCTTGCCTCGAGAGACCAGTCTCCATGGCAAATTCACTTCTCAGCAGTCTTGCCTCAACTGCAAATATCAAGCAATGACCTGGTTTTTAAGGCAAACAGGTTTCTTTCCTGGTAAGAAAGCCTGGTCCAGTAGGACAAAACTTGAACTAGTCTGAGGCCTCAGTTTAATAGTACAACCAACCAGCATGGACCACTGTGCTCGTAAATTTGTGGCAAGATTGTCACCCCCTCCTCCCTATCTTATACAGAAATCAAACAAAACTTAAAACAGAGATTTCTGATAAACCTGAATTCGAGTTCTAATCTTAAAGTTTAATATGCTCTCCAGGACATGTATGACCTCATACTATCAGTCTGTTCCAGTGACACAGGAGACACTTCTAATTTCTCTGAGCAGAAACTGGTCATCAGTTCATGTAAGAATGAGAAGAAAATGAAGTATTTTGAGCAGCAGAAAAGGAACAAGCTGCAGTAAATCACAGAATTGTTAGGGTTGGAAGGGACCTCAAAAACACATGGACTGGCACTTCCATGCATGCAAAGAAACAGAGCTATTCTAAGGACACCTGCTCCTTTGACAGCAAATAATAATAAAAAAAATAAAAAAAAAAAAAAAAAAAGCAGCAGTCACTACCTTTTCTGTATCATCTTTTCTGTTAAAAGAGTGGCATGAGGTTTTTTATTATTATCTTACTTAGGCAAGCTGCGTATCTACTGGCAGACAGAAACAACTACGAAAGAATAATAAGACCTAAAATCCAAATTCAAAACAATGACTGACCTCTCTTTCATTTACTGTTCATGTGTTAATCATTTACTGGTGCACTAACTTATAGTTTCTGGTCAGCACAATGGTTTTCTCCAGCAGGAAAAACAAGTTGTGTTATCTCAAAAGAGTACCAGTATGGAGGGAGAGAATTGCAATCACGTCTCTGGATCTTAAGAAAAAAAAAAAAAAAAGATTATTGGAACATTACACAGAATCCATGAAGTATTTTAGCATAGGATGACACTCCATAGGAAACTAAGCAAGAAGTGATACCTACCTAACAGAAATTGGGTAGATTCATCCTCCACTAATTGGTGGGATGATGGCAACCTCGTCTCCAGGCTGCAGGACCAGGAGCTGATCTCCAAGAAGCACGTACTCCTGCCGAACAGCAAAAACTACTTGATCCCGGATGACAGCAAGCCTGAGGGGAATTGGCAGGAGCACAAATAGATTTCTAAATAGAGTGTTTCCATTTAACCATGAGATTTCATTAAACAGCAAAGTGCTGCACCATCTAGGGCAGCTGAGGTAAACAACATTGAGACCTACACAACTCTGCTTGCAATACACTTTCAAAAATACAACAAACACCCACCTCCTACTCTCGGGTTTTCTTGTGGTGGCTGTGGAGAAACCAACTCAGGTTTCTCCTGACTAACTTTCAGAAGTCAAGAATTGGATTTGTCATAAGCCTGCATCAGAACAAACCAATGCATACCAGACCCACTTCAGCAGCTTCTAACAAAGTAGGTATTTCAAGAGGTAGCAACCATCCAAAAAGGAAATGTTCCCCTGATTCAGTCTGGCTGGATTAGAGCAATTTTCTTACATGGCAAGAAGCATTATGGGATGCTGTTTGTGAACTCTCATGAAGATTCACTAGTCATAGAGTTGCTCTTGTGTAACCTCACAGTTTATGAGACTTTAGGTCTTTTGTACTTACAGGTCTGAAATTTACTATTAATGAGTGGCTACAGAACTAAGAAGGCAGATATGGTGCATTTTCTGGCAGATCTTCTACATAATTTTCGATTTCACATCTGTGAGACCTTGCTGCGAGAGTCCACAGCTCTGGATACCATGAGACAGGGACTCACTTTCATGACTAAGTACAATCAAACGGTGAGTATGAGGACAACACCAGTAAGACATCAGAAAAAGAATGCAAACATTTTTCTTTAGAAGGTGCAGGTGTGATAACTGTTACTGTCTGAGACTGCAAAATCTGGCAGTGGCAGCAGAGAGCTGTATTGCCTAGAAACAAGTAGGCATGCCAAAAGGGTACAAGTAAAAATTATCTTATTTCCTACCAGCCAGATAGACAAAAGTAGGCAAGGCATAGGCTGAGCAAAACACAGTAGCACTGTCTCAGAGGGCAGGGTGAAGGGAGGGACTGTATGAAAGTAAAGCAAGCCACCGAGGAACTGAGCACAGCTATGAAACTGAAGTGCCCATTAGAAGGATGGGCTCTAATTAATGTCACTTGTGAGTTAATTCATTGGGGAAAATGGGTGGAACAGAAGAGCACTGCCAAGTATGCTCAAGCGGCAGTTTGAATATCCATTAGCAATGTGAATAGAAGTCTGTGGTCAATACCCTACAATTGAGACTTTCCAGAAAAGCTAGGAGCAGAAGCATTTTCCAAGAAGGCCACTGTGAAGTATCTGCACATGCAAAATGTACTGCCCCAAGTCATCATTCATAAAAGGACAAAGTTGACAAACTATGGCAAACTGACCAATGGTGCTGCTGCTGCTCCTGAAACAAAGTAAAACACACAGGATGCAAAGTAAAATACAGACACTCCTTACTGGCTCCTCCCCAAAACCACGCTTAGACTCAATTCTTTGTGAGGAAAAGGTCCCTGGTCCAAGATTCGTCCAGAGCTTGCCACTTGAAAACAGATGGCATTGATGAATGATTAATCTTCTTCATCAGCTTTGAGAACAGACCAAATAAAGAATAGTAGTGCCTAAAGGAAGACTCTGGCACCCACGTCCAAAGTTTTCGAAATTCCCAGGCATTCAGCACTAAATCCTGAGGACCTCAACCTCTGTTATACCGTACCTTTTTTCTTTGGCTTTATTCCACCCTCCAAAACAGTGTTGCACCTTTGCCCCTTTGTCTATCAGATTCATTCTTGACAGGACTGATCATCTTCTCTCAGGCTTACTGAGGGGGAATTTCTGCTGACATTTCCAGAGAGCAGCAGTGCTACAGAGGTCCTTACAGCGCACACCTAGCGCACTCTCAGGATCAGACTCCCTATGAAATGCCACCAACAGTGGGTGTTTGTGGGTTTTTTCAAAGCAAAGGAAACAGAAAGTGGCCAAGCCTATTTACTGTGTAAGGGCTGAGAGGCTGGAAAGCTGTGACAGAGCTTCAGTTCCCTTCCTGAACCTGTCTTCTAGAGCGTGCCATAAGCTAACAGTACCATTAAATGTAACTGATCAAAACCACCTGCATGTTATCATTAATTTCTTATTTATTGCCCTGGCTGTGTTTGATCCCTCCTTGAGGCATCTCTCCTTCTCCACAGGTTAATAACACAGCTCAGTTCTCATGTGTAGCATGTTTACCACACTGTGGCCCTCCTAGACAACGGGCCACATGTCTCAAGGTACCACTCAGGCTCAACTTACAGGTACATTTATTGGACCTAGTCTTTCCCTGCTTATACCTAAAGCTACAGCACTTCCAACTGGCCAAAACACAAAACAGTTGCTGCAGGTTATGAGAACAAAGTAATGTTGAGTTTATGGTATCAAAGTACTGATACGTGTTCCAGCTCAACTCCAAATGCTGATTCCGTGTTTACCAAAGAAGCCCCGACGCCGCTGAACTTTGTGCGCCGCGCCAGTAGCTCTGCCGAGTACCTGGGGTGCACCTTGACGATCTCCTCCCAGAGCTGCAGCGCGGTGATCTGCCGTGGCACCGAGAGGGTCTCACTCCGCAGCCCCGCCAGCTCCGCGCTCCGGGCGAAATACAGCACCGAGACCTGCCCGGGAACAAACGCCGTCAGGGGAGCGGGGCCTACCGAAGGAAAACAACGCTGCTGCACGTTAACTTCTCCGAAAATACCAAAACAACCAACCGAAACCAGACCGGAGTGAGGGAGAGCTTTCCCTGCGCTTGGTTTTGGGGGTTGTGGTTGCTTTTTTTTTAATGCCGATAAGCTCTGTGGAGTTCCCCGGCTGTCAGAAGGAGCGCAGAGGAAGGGGACGAGGGGGGGTGTCTCTCA
Source organism: Strigops habroptila (assembly GCF_004027225.2). NCBI lineage: Eukaryota > Metazoa > Chordata > Aves > Psittaciformes > Psittacidae > Strigops > Strigops habroptila. The sequence continues at coordinate 84,030,139 of NC_044302.2, read as the reverse complement.
GCGCGGATCCGTGTCCTGCTCCCGCCGCCTAGGCCTCGCCCGCTCGGCGCCTCTGCCCGCCGAGGAGCGGGGCTGAGGGCGCCCCGCCGCCCCCCCACCTCCGGCACCCGCCTCGCCTGCAGCCGGGGCCCGCTCCCCAGGGGCACCGGCAGGCTGCACGTACCTGGCAGCGCATGGAGCCCCGTCCCCGGGCGGGCAGCCGTCCGCCGCAGGCTCACGGCGGCGCCTGCGCCCGGCCGAGAGCCGTCGCGCCCGCACCGCCCCTTGCGGCCTGGGTCGGGAGCGCGGCGCGGCCGCTCTGCGGTAAGGTCGGGCCAGGCTGTGCCGGGCCCAGCGCTGTGGGGCGGCCCCAGACCGCAGCACTTCCCCTGCACTGGCGGTAGCGGAGATGTGAGACGGCGCTCGGAGATGGTGGGAGAACAGGGGGTGAGGGGCTGTGCGTTTACCGCCCAAACGAAGCCTTGTGGTTTCGGCTTAAAGGCGGGTTACATGGGCTCGGCCTGCAGACTGCATGGGGATTGCAAATGATTTCAAACATTATGTGTCTGCTGCCCTGTACATATTATGCATCTACTGCACAGACGCTTAATAGGTATATGTAACTTGTAAAAGCTAAAGACCCACCAAAATGCTGATACAGGATTCTGGGGTAGGCTCTGTTTCAGCGTGGAGATTGCTGTGACATCTGTTTCTCCGTGGACAACCGCACACCTTCAGGAGCTCCCGGCATGGAAAGATATGGTGGAAGAACGGTGGCCAACCTCCTGCCACTGTGCACTGGGCAGGAGGAGAACGCAGCATGGGGTATTGTGGCAGGTGCTGCAGTCAGGCCCACAGCAGTTGTACCCCAAAACTGCATTTCGTGGATGGCCAGAGTTATTTCTGTGGTGTTTGCCTGGTAACACGTGTAACCCCACAACAGTAAAGGAAAAGCTGCGCCTGCCAGGCCAGCCATAGGGAACTCTGTGGTTGTTATCAGTGACACGGGGTTTGTTGTTTGTAATTGTGATTCGGACAGGTGGAAAACATCTGTCCTAGCTGGATACAGTAATGTCAGGGGGGAAAAAAAAAGGCGGGGGGCAAAAAAAGCACCCTCAAAGAAAGGATTACTATCCAGTCGTTTCAGAAAATGGCTGAGAAAAGAAACAGACCTTTCTATGTAATAATTCTTGCCTCTGAAGTACAAAGGCAACAAAAGTTATAGTGATAAATTTTTCCAGAAAAATATGCAGTAGAAATACTGTTATTTACATGGAGTTTGTACACCATGTGCTAATCCGGTGCTGTGTGGAACAAGTAAGTTATTTAAACTGTATTCTTTTTTTGTGAATGATTAACTGCTATTACAAATTGAACTCTCCCCAAGACAGCATGTGTCAAGTGAGTAAAATGATTGCTTGCTTTCTTCTCCGGGCTGTTTAATTTTGAATCTATACATCTTAAATGAAATAAATCACTTTGAAAAGGTACATATGACCCAGCTAGCAAGTGGCTGGCACGTTTTTCCTGTGCAAAAGATGTGCCACGGTTGCCTGTCTTTAAAGTGAAGTGGGTGAGTGCTGGGCTCACCTGGAGCAAATTAGCCTCTCAGCCTAGAAAATAGTGAGTTTTGAAAGATTTATCTTTACATTTAGGGTTGAATTTAGAGTTAGGTCCACTATGAAATAAGGAGAGAGGAGCTACTGGCAGTGAATTTCTGGATTTTCTTTATTTGAGTTCCAATTAATGACTCACCTAAGCTAACTCTTGAGTATTTTTCAAAGGATGTCTCAGTCTTCAGACCTTAGTTAAAGGCAGAATTTGTGCCTAGAAAGGACAGCAGTAGAGTAGGATAATCTATTAGCTATGTTCTAGAACAGGTACAAAGAAATTAAAAGTTCTTAAACAACAGCATGAATTAAGCTGAGGTGTAAAATGAATGTATAAACCAAAACTCTTCCTAAATACCTCTTCATTCTGTAGGTCTCTTCTTCCAGGAATACCAGCCTCAGTGGGAGGTGTAACTACTACAGTGCTCAGTTCTCAAGAGTGAATTTTGTTCAGATTGCTTTTTTTTTATTTGTGTGGGTTTTTTGATGAGTAGAGACACCTACGTAAGGCAAAATGAAAGATGTTTCTATAGTTCTGGAGGAGATATGTTAGCTCTTTAGAGACTGGGATTTCGAACCCATCTCTTCTCTATGATTTCTGTAGGCTAGCTCCACGTGACTTTCTCTTAAAATGTTTTCTGGTTTGGATCCTTCTTTCAGGCACCATTTTCTTCCTGCAGCTTTTGGTGTAATTGTGAGTAGCTGCAATGTATACCATCTAGTTCTCAGTGTTATTTATTGAGTCTAATATTTTCAATTAATTCTTGTCCTGAGCCATGGGGCCTTTGCTTTATCTAACAGGTGTGTACGCATTCTCCCACACCAATATATGTGTTAGCCTCTCAGAATGCTGAGATGAAGCTGTGATGAAGCCCTCCAAAGCAGACATTTCCTATTCCACTTTTCAACCTTCCTATATCTTAATAATGTTTAGTACTGAAAAAGTGTAAATCTGACTGCATGGAATTCCCTTACACCACCCAGACTATGGCTTAAGAGAAATTCAATTCTGATAATGCTAAGGAGAGGCAAATGGTTAGGATTCCTTTTAACTTATTTTTTACTTACCAGCAGCAAACTTTGAACTTGACTATCTAGCTGGAGTGTGTACCCAACACTAAGCTTACAGTTTAAGGCACTGATTCTGCAGTGTGCTGTTGAAGGGATAGAACCACAGCAAAGTCAGCAAAACTTAAGTAGGTGCACTAGTCTGCAAGTCCTAAGCTATTTTTAAAATAACTTATTACAAGAATTGGTATAAAACATGACTCCATGTAGTGGGGGAAAAAAAAAAAAGGCAATGAACTGGAGACATATTGTTAATCTTTTTTTCCTTTTTACCAATGATTTACTTAATGTCACTGCAGCAAAAGTGACTTTCTGGGACTGCAAAAGACTGTGATTGTCTAACCTCTAGTAGCTTTTCTGTTTCCTTTTGTTTTCATTTTAGACTTTTTCTCAGGACTGTTTGGTATAAATCATGAGTTACTGCTCTAATGTTCAGATTTATGCTTAGGAAGTCTTCAGAGAACTTCTTTTACTTCAGTTTTACTGTTGTGAAGAATTTAAGTTATGTCGGTGCTAGACATGCATCTTTGTTATACACCCGAGATGTAGATATTGATGCGTAACAGTATTTAGAAGAACAGACACCATTCCTTTACTTCCAGCTTCCTGAAATAACCATGAAAAATAAAAATTACCATGATCTGGAATAACCCTTCATTACCTGTTTCACTCTTTATTTGTCTTGGGCAACCAGCCAGACCTGAAGTCAGTTTAGCATTAATCTTCTGCTAGTGAGTTCATTAAAAAAAAAAAAAAAAAAAAGGGGGGGGAAAGAAGGGAAAACCAAAAGCTATTTGGAGTAACCTACAAAGATCCAAAAGTGTGGCAGGCATAAGAGATATGTCACCATGGATTCCAGTCATTCCACTGAATTCAGGTCTGAATTTGGCCTCATCTCATGTCAACGATGGTAATAATCTGGAAAACATCTCCTTGCTATTTTGGGAGGAAGGAGAGCTGTTCCTTTAGTTTCCATGGTGGAACAATGGAGAGAAAAATGTGAAAATATGAATCTGTCTGAGGCACTATGACCTTTAGGATTCCTGTGTGCGAGGTATATGTGGCCATTTGACCAATGTTTTTAACATTCCCCTTGGCACTCTTTGAAATTGTCTATTACAAAACAGATGGTGCAGTAGTTACTTTTTGAAGGGCTACAAGAGCATGACCACATCTGGAATTAATCGTTAGCTCCCTAAGCCAATAGATCACCCAGTTTAAGAGGGCCTTCCAATACAAATTCATTGCACAAGTACAGAGAAAGAATACAGAGTATAAGCAGTCTGAAACTATAATTCATAGGCACACAACTCTTTCTGTTCAACTGTCTCATTTATAGGCAAGTCTTTCCTACAAGAATTTCTTTCTATTTTCATTGCGCAACAGCAGTAAGTGAAATATGTAACTTCTTAAATAAGATTTTTAAAAATCCATAAATTTTCAGGTTTTGCATAAAGTATTTTCCTTTTCCGTTGACAGCTACAGTATTACTAAAGAGATGACCTCTTTCTTTTCCATACTGTCCTTTGCCCCAAAGGATAGCTAAAGGTTATATTGAACCAGCATGCACACCAGCATCATTCAAATAAAGCTAGCTACGGTGGTTTGGATGATCATTAAGCATGCTCTGAAGAATGAAGAGAAACAGCATTAGGGCATTCAAAAATGATGCTATGGTAAAAACTGTTTCTGCAATCTTCGATGCCAAAGGAAAGCACAAGTTTTAAGCCATAGAATCTCATATTTTAAAGTGCCTTTTACTGATCTACTCAGCTCTCATTTGATCTGGATAATCGAAGTGTTTAAAATATCAAATGTGTTATCTGTCATTATAGAGAAAAGAATTGTAATGCCAAAAGTTCGTTGTTAACTACAAAGGCCCTGAATTCATGTAACAAAGTAGTTGTAAAGGCAAAGAATTTTGAATGTTACCCAGTCTACAAGTCCCACATTAAATTGTTGGACCTCTAATTACCATAATGTGTAAGGATTTGAAACATTGCAAAAGGTAAGAAACATTTCATAATATGGATTTGCTGAAGCCAGTGGAATTCCACAGGAGTTACCTGATTGGTGGGTGGCTGATGAAAATAAAACCAGTCTCTTTACCCACCAGTTCAGAATTTGGGTTTTGAGGTAGGCACTTGTCATACCAGATTACAAATTGTAGGTACCCTCCTTATCAGTTCTTTATAACCACTGTAGCTGCTTTGCTCAGCTTGAAAATGGAAATTTTGTTGAAGTTTTAACAGTATTTCATATACTGGGAACACACACAGCATAACTGTGATTGATAGGATATTTTGCAAATGGCAGTCTACCTTAGGTTTAGGTTCTGGTTGTATTACCTGCTTAATTCTTTTGTTATATGTGAAAGTATTCTAGGTGGTTTATCTTCAATCTTTTCCTGATTCTGTAGAATGCTGGGCTTGTATTTAAACATGCTCATTAATTCTACACTTAAACTTTAGCATTTTTTACAATAGAGTAAAAAATGCATACACTTTTGTAAGCACTCCAAAGAGACAGTGGCACAAGAGGCACTAGATCTCCACTGATTCTAGCTGGGGGGTTGGCTGCAGTTTGTCTCATGCTGTATTCCCATGCCTCCAATACCTCCCATACGTACTTCCTTGCCATCTATGTAGTAGCCTTGCTGACAGTCTGCAGATGTTAATCATCATACAGTCAATGTATAAAACTGAATTAGTATTCCTATTGAACGTGTTTTATTCTCTTCACTCACCTGTTTCACACATTTCAGAATAGCATGGGTAGATCTTGACTTATAATGTCTTCCACTAAGGTTGATCAAACAGGAATTATTTCCATCAGCCTGTGTATGTGCCCTGTGCTTATTCAACTCTTCTCTGTGTTGTTTTGTGACTGGAATGCTTGCTTTGTAAATAAGAAAGGCATATTTTTTTTTCAAGAAAGATTGTAGCCTGTTGATTTTTTTTCGAGACCCTGGAAAAAAAATTTGTATAATTAGTTCTGAAAGCCAGTCACCTGATGACTTTTGCTTTTTAATATGAATCAATATTTCTTGTGAGGGAAATAGGTCATGACTGCACATTTAAGAAGGAGTTCAGTTTTGTACTTCAACTTTACATTAAAAGCCATGCTACAACCTGGCATCCAACTAGGAAATCCTGCTTACAACTAAGAAACACAGGATAGACCGCATTGCCAGCAAATAGAGAAAGCATATCTTAATCAAACTGTCCAAATTCAGTGTGCAAAACTGAGATGCTAAAGTTTCTGTGGCATTGTTTTGACTAAAAGTTTCATTTTCTATTTTATATAACAGCACACATATCCACATGAGGGCACCAGCTGACATCTTATTTTCAGAACAATGTGTAACCTGTTTCTGAAATGAACATACCAGTAAATGGTCACTCTGTCCTTATACTTACAAAGCTAGAGTAAAGACTGAACTGTCAGTGTTACAGTTCTCAAATTATGTTTTATTCTTTTTCTATTCTTAGGGCAAAAATATTTTTACTTTCCCTAAACTCTGCATTTAGCAGAAATATTGAAATGGATTCTAATCACATAGAGATGTGGGGACGTTAGGTTTTCAAAAGAAAAAAATACTTTTAACCTGGGTACATTATGGAATGTAAGTGAACTCTCATAAAATTAGTGAAGTTTATTATTTCTTAGCTTTGAAAGGAGAACAAAAATCCCAAGATTTATCCTCATTTTTATTAAATCCACAAAAATATGCAGTCAACACCCATTCTGTTTGTAGAAGTTATATAATCTTTTTTAAAAAGCAAAGAGTAATTCGTGCTCTACTGTGGGTTAGGCTGAGGATTCAGGACCAAGATTGTCCACTTCCTTTCCCTGCTGAACTCCAAGAACATTGACCAACATAAATATAGTACAGGAACAATGATCAGCTGAAAAGCCTGATGCCTTGGAAACACTGGAAGATGTCTAAAGGTTCTGGCTAACTGATTTTAACATAGAGCAGACCTCAATTTGGCTCAATGTAGCTGATAACATAGGAGAAAAGAAAATTTTCATGTCTTGAGAGAAGATGACAAAGCTGATGATACATAACAGGGAACCTGAGACTTTAGCATGCACACTGAGACAACAGAAATAATGCAGAAAATGTAGCTTTGTTGCTGAGTAAACCCTGAGAGGTACCCTAAGTGCTATAGGTGTGTTCATACCTGAGAGGAACTGTGAAGGTGGTAACACTCTGCGTGCCACGATCCATTTGGTACATTTGAGTCACAGTCTTTTAGGTCTAAGTGGTACTGACAACTCAGCGGAGATTTCGAAGGCATCACAGGAACTACAATAACTAAGATAAGGATGAAAAATAAAAGACTAAACTGGAGCTTTAGTGGAGAGTGGTGGCAAAGCTGCTACAGTAGCAGCTATTTCTGTGGGAAGGTTCTGAGCTGAGGTCTATCAGAAAGCATGGAAGTACTTTGACCTAATTTTAGCTGTCCAGGGGTTGTTTAATGCGTCTTAATTTGTTGGCTAGGCTTCTCCTATAGCTAATGAAGAGGTAGAGACATCTTTAGAAAGCAGATTAGGTCATACACCAGCCTAATTTTGATACTTATCCTGGGTAAGATATCTGCTGTCTAGAGGCAGCTGTAGAGCTTCACTGACTATGGAGAGATCATCTGGGACTAGATTAGGCTCCTAAATTTTAGACAGCAAAACTTAACTGAAACTGTCCCATCAATTTGTAGGTGTATTGTGCATTTGCTGCTTATGTCTGAATAATGATCACTCCTACATATTTTAAAACTCTAAATAAGAAAGTTTTAATAGTTGAACTCTGCCTCATATTTAGTACATGGAGACCTGATACTAAAAACAACACTGAAATAGTGACACCAATGTGGCACCGGAGAAAGCAGTGATGTAGACAAGCAATCTAGACATACGGTCATCAATATGTGAACAAAGAGTGAAGGCTTTGAATACACAGGAGTCCTGGGAAGTGGCAACTCTGGAAAAAATTTAGAACTGCAGAGGTCATGTGTGGTATTTTCCTCACCAACTACCTCTTGCTAATAGATATTCAGTGAGAGCATGAATCTTAAAAGACTTTCTTTTCCTTAGCCCTTCTGCACATGTATAGAGTAAATTGGTTCAAATGGACCATTTCACAAACTGAATCTGAATGTGTTAACAACATGAAAGTTGTGTGATACAAGCCTTAAAGTCTCCTAAAAGGCTCCTGCTTTTCCACTACTGTATTTGGAATAAAGCTATTCAATAAGGAAAATGAACAGAGAAATGAAAAAACAAAGTTATACAAAACAAAACAAAAAAAGAAAAACAAACACCAAAAAAACCCCAACAGTCTGTGTTTTAAAAGAATAATCCTTCCATGAGCAGAAGCACTATCATGTTTCCATGGATTAACTCAGATGATTTACCAGGTATCGCTACCACGGAGATTGAGTAGTGGTATGCTTGGTAAAGATATTAGGGAAAACTGCAGTTGTGGCAAGTTTTTTCCAACTAGCAGGTGAAAACAAATATTTGCTAGTATAAATCCTGTTTGAGTAGAATTATGGTGTTGCCCTTTTTTTTTTTTTTTTTTCCTTAAGTTCGGGGCATATCCCAGTTGTTTTTTCCCAGCACATTTCAGCCTCAAGACTCTCCTGTGGCCTCCTCCTCTTCCTTAGTCAGGACTTCTCCTATCTTCAAATTTTTATTTTGAATAAATATTTTTTATTTTTACAATTTTATTTAGTAAATATATATACCCACAGCCAGAGATCTGCAACCTCTTTTCCCAGGCAGCAGCAGGAGCTCCACATACATGCTCCTGGTTAGTGTTTGCTCTGAAGCACAGACAGCAGCAGCCCTTTTTTTCCTTGCCTTTGCAATGAGTCTAGATACACTGCAGAATGCCTCCAGAGTGTGTGGTAAATGTGCTGTCCCTCACAGCTTGAAAGAAGCGTACTCTGTACTGATGTATAGCAACTTCAAAGGGCTCTGGGAACTGCAAACCTTGGTCTTTTTTAGAGAGCTGATGTCCCTCAGTCAAATTCTGCAGGATTCATACAAATGGAAATTAAATATGAATTAAAATAAAGGTATGTCTCTTTGCCTTTCTGTTTTAGATGGAGGGGTAAAACCACTACTGAAATTCAGGTTTTCCTGGCTGACCAGAATATATAGCTAATCCTAAAAATAATCTTGTCAGTTCCTCTTAAACCTATGTATCTAAACAGTGAGAAGTAAAAATAGCTGGAAAATTTGAAGCATACCGTGTCTGCTTAATACATGCAGTGTGGTATCTGCAGGCTGAAGTTTCATGCAGCTTTATGTGCTTTCTGCAGTGAGGACATTTACAGTCCCTTTTGAAGAATTTGCTGTTACAGGTCTTGCAAAAATTCATAATACCCTTAAAGTATTGCAGATAATCAGTTACCAAGTACCTCTTTTTTTCATAGTGATTAGATACACTTCAATCAACCTCATCCTAATGATTACTGGCCTTGTATTAAAAGGCTAACAAAAGTATTTGTTGCCATAATATGTACATGTGTAGCATTTTTAATTCTGTAAGCACTTTCAGCTAGAGTAGCCAGCCTTGCCATCAAATGTGGTAACTGTTGAAAGCTGTCTAGCCCCAGCCAAAACACACTTTGCAAAGAAAGTGTATCCGTTCACCATGCAGCTGCACCGACATCGATGCCAGCTCAGGAGAGAAGGTATGGGTGGGAACAAGCAGTGGGAAGGTGGAATCATTTATTTCAGCAGCAGTGTGGGATTTATGCCAAAATAAACTGCTCATGGGTCTACTACCTAAGGGTTGACAATATAACAATGATATGTAAGTAGAAACTCAGATTGATCAAGTCTTTTGTTAGTCGTTCATAAATTTAAGAACAGACAAGTGAACCCAGATTTCTAAAGAACTTCAGGTGTCCAATTACAGAGTGTAAGTGTTCTCTCAATATAAAAATACAAAAGAAACAGTTTAAAAAATTGTGCATAAAGATGGGCATGCTGATGTCAAAGAAATGAAGGTACAAGTTAATGAAGTCGTGCATTTCATGTGCTGTCCACGTACATCATCAGCTGATCTATATAGCTGGAGTCAGGGTGCTGGTACCCCCAGACACAGGCCATGATTGTGGGCAGACTTCCTAGGAAGTAAAATTGCCCTGTACTTTGAAAATAAGTCTAGACTCTGTCATTAGTTTATCAAATTAAAAACTCACAAGTGATTAGTTGAACTAAAGAAGTGGAATTTGAAGTTATGAGGAGAAATCTCTTCAATATCCAGTAACCTCCTACCACGAAGTGAAGGCCTATGGATTACTCAACTAATCTGGAATAAAGCTTTCCCTGTAAAAGTAAACTCTCCAAAGTAGAAATTGATATGGAATTTCCTTTGGGCTCAGTACTCAGGTCTCAGACCTGGGAAATTAATGTGATCTATAACAAACCTAATAGGGGCTCAAATGCTACACAGCCTCCTCCAGTGACCCCAAGGTAATCATTCTTTTCTTCAGTGCTTCTGTAGCTACTTTTCGTTTGGTAAAAGCATCTTGGGAATGCTTCTCAGGACTGAGAGAAATGCCTGTTTTCAGACCTCTCCTCCTGAACTCCCATCCCAGTTTCACATAGCTTCCACATCCGGCCAATTCAAAACTGGTCATGTCCAGTTTTAGCCTTTTTATTACAAAGATTGAATGATGCGCATACTCATCTGCACATAAATTGATGTGGTTAGTGGGGGCCTGTAGTTTACAAGCCTGTAGTAGATCTGAGCTTTTGCTTTGGATCTTTTTCCTTGGATTTGAACAGAGAGAGAATGGAGCTCTCTGTGATAACTTTTTCCAAAAGTTATTGTTTAATCTACAATGCTTTTTCTACACAGCGAGATGTGTAAGAGTTGTTAGTTAAGTTGTTATTTTTACAACCCAGCGTATGTGTGACAAGGAGTATAGTGTACGTGAGGAACTCTGGCTTGGGAATCACTTCTACTGTCTTGTCCATTTTTTACTGTATTGGTATGTGATAATCCTGGTTTGTAGACTCTCTTGGGATCTCAGAGATTGTGAAACTGAAGGTAATGGGGCCAGAATTAACCTCAAGTAATTACTGACGAGTCTCAACATCATTTTTACCTCATGTGTACCTGTTTTAGCTTTTCACAATGCTCTTTGACCTAGCAGAGATAAAGAAAATGTAATGCTTGATGCAAATTACAGTACCACTTTAGCTATACATGCAAGCTGTGAAGACTTCTCATCTTTGTCATCGCCTTTGTGTGTGGCTGAGCAGAGATATGTCATTTTGCCTCTTGCAACTATGGATTATTCTTCTTTTTTTGTCTCTTCAGGAGGCCAGGGCAAATTATAGCACTGCTTTTAGCAGCTCTGAAAGAAAATTCATGTACTCACATTCAAAGACCGATATTTGAAAGGACTGTATATAGATATGCCACACATAACCAGCGCATGAATGAGATGGAGCAACAATTTCAAGAAGCAGGACCTGGTATGGAAAAGCAGAATATCTTTCAAAGACTTTGCATTACCACTGGTTCTACATACTCATCTTGGAACATCTTCAGTTCTGTCTGGACCACTGTCAAAATGTTTTATTGTTAAAGTCAGACTACTGGGGTTTCAGAGACATTGCTAGTTTAGTAAATGAAGGGGAAGGTATCTCAGCTTTAACTATTAGAATATAAAGAGGAAAAGTGATGTAAATTATCAAGGACAGATTGTATTTCTATTCTGTAGGAACTGAAGTACTTCAAATAGAGTAACAATCTTTTAAACTAAGTATTTCCTAGCGTATGAGATCTTTCAGAGTACTACTACCCAAAGAGGAAACTTTAAATATGGTTAGAATACATAAAATTATGCTAGAAAGTATCCTTTTTAAGACCAGTTTGTATAATTTCATAGCCATGCAGATTAAAGTGGACTAGATCACCATAATCTTACATCTTAAAAACACATCAAGGTGGAAAGAGGGCATGGCAGGGCAAAAGTCCCAACCAACAGAGCCACTTAACATTCATGAAGGGTGTGATTCTGGGAGGTGTTCTAAAGAAATAGAAATCACTCAGATGCCTTTGGCCACGCTATTAAGCAAGAGCATCTATATTTTTGCAGAAGAAACATAATACCACTCTGTCTGTAAGTGAGAAATCTGTATGGACTGGTGTGTGCTTGTCACTGACATTTGCTGCAAAACTCTCCCAGAGCTTGCCCACCTTGGTCATTGATGTGCTGGTAATTAGCTAGGTGTCTCTTGGCATTTCATGTTCTAATTCCGATACACAATGCTGAGTGTAAAACATGAAACTGAAGGTTACTCTGCAACAGATCTGTCCAAAAAAAAAAAAAAAATCTTAGTAGTTCCATTATCTGCCCCTTTAATTTTAATTTTGCTGTGGTATCTGTAGGGTTTCCAGCTACACTAGTTTCTGGAGAGGCTGCGCTTCCAGAATAACTTTCACAAGGAGTAAAATGAAGAAGAGTAATTTTGTAGCATTCATTTTTAAAGTTTCAGAAAAAAAATAAAAATCATTTCTTCCGAAGAAAGGGTTAGGCAAGACTTGATTTTCTTTTGACTTTTTTTTTTTTTTTTTTTTTTTTTTTTTTAGATTTTGGGAGCATGCACTCTAGCTCTGAATCAGTTCAAGATAACTGGACACCTGCTGTGGATGCTATGGAAAATATTTTCAGAATGGGATCAGGCAAGTACTGGAAGTGGTTGCCCAGAAAAGATGTGGAATCTCCATTCAAAACTTAGCAGGGCACTAAGCAGCCTGACCTAACATTGAAAGTAATGCTGCTCTGAGCAAGCACTCAGACTGTATGATGTCCTGAGCTCCCTTCCAATGTCAATTCCTCTATAAGTCTACTATTTTGAAGATTTCCACAGGAAGTGTAATTCTTCAACCCTTCAGTTCTCAACATATCCCTGTGCTCCAGACCACACATTTATTGCCTATCTGAACTTGTCAGCCCATAAATGGTCCCTCGTTAATCAGTAAAATAAATAACTGACTGTGGAAGAGAAAATGACAGAGCCAGAGGATTTTTACATATTAAGTGGGCATCTAATAATGGGACACCTTCTTAGGAAATTAAGTAAGACCTGAATAATCTTTGTCACCAATAATAGAAAGTGAATTTGTTTTCAGAAAAACTACCCTTACAGCAACCTAACACAATTTTCTTCAACAGGGTTAACACTAATCTACATATTTGTGAGATCAGAATTGGGTCATTGTTTCTTAATAGTCTGGATGCCAAAATACTTACGTGTGTTCACTGTTTTGAGTGCAGCGGTGTTAAATATTTGCCATCAATCAGCCCTGAGACAGAAGAAAACCCATCAAGTCCATGTTTTTTTTCAGCCAATACACGATCTAATTTTTTGTTTTCTGTCTAGGTATTGGGTTCGGAACACAAAATGCTGATCCACAGCTGGAACTAGCCCAATGTTCATGGCTCTTCCTATCTGGATTTTCTTTTCAACCCACTAGGGTGCAAATTGCTCAGTTGCAGAAAATTTCTGTGTTTGTGTGTGTTCCTTGAAGAGCAGGAGACCTGGTTCCACTACTTGAACCATTTTAGTGGGTTTCTTTCAGACGTCTCAACATTTGTTTCTTGCTGGCTGAGTCTCTGGGGATGTAAGAAACAAAGACCGGCACGTTTTTCGCCTGTAGCACTGAGCTGAGCTGTGGCTTCTCTGGTTGCCATATGTCCCAACAAGCAAATGCATGTGCCAGCTCATGCAGCGGCATGCGCTATGCTACTGGCTGAATAAAAGCATCACACAGGATTCAGCTGCATCACTTTCTTGTTTGCAGGTCTGCACTTTTACGTCTCATTCTTCCTCAGTTTGATGCATGTAGAGTTAAAGTCTGTGTGGCATGAGCTGAATGCGAAGGTCTGATTTACCTAGTTTATCTGAGGGACTTAAATTAGGAGCATATTTGCCATAGGCTACCTTAACAGTCTGTTAAGAAAGAAGGACATTTTTGAAGGGGGTAGGGGGATGGAGGTCACTAGAGCTAAGGATGAGCTGAATAACACTCTGGAAAGATTTTCTCTTCTCTTTCAAGAGAGAGTTAAAAATGAATACATTCCTGATTAAGGTACCTGGCCAGCTCCCTGGTTTTAGGTGAGGTGAAGCCAGCCAGAGTGCAAATGCTAACAAGGCCAGCCCTAATCCCAGGCAGGCCAAGCAACAATCTTAGTTTCCTAGCAGCCCCTCAGACCTGGTTTGTTTAGCCTTTCTTCTGTCCTTCAATTATCATATGCCAAAGCAATATGTGGGCTTCTACCACACCACAATTCATTCTTCTTTTATAGACAAGTTGGTAACAGCAATGTACCTGGCATGTCCCAAAGTCCAAGCCTGCCTGCAAACAGGTGTCACAAACCAGAGAGGAGGGGAACAGAGGCATGGAGCAGATTGGGGAGGCAGAACAGTAATAGAAAAAGGGGAGAGAAAATGAAGTGCTGAGCTGAGGAGGTGAAAACCAGGAAGATGAAGAGAGGAAGACAAGGAGATGGTAGAAAGTCTTCGGTTAGGACAATATGCATCTTTAGAAGAGAATGTAGAACCCCTAAATCCTGGCAGGGGCCAGAGCTGTGGGAGGTCTTCCTCGGCAGGAACAATTGCTTTGCACGTCACCCTGTGCTCCAGTCCTTCCAACCTCTTACAAAATGGGGTCCAGCAGTAGCTCAAAAATGATACATGAGATTCAGATCCTGATTTGGATTTGATCCCACCACCCCCAAACACTGAGCAATAAAATAGAAGTACAAAAAATGTGAAACATGAAAAACTGAAAAAGGAAGAAATGCAAAGTTACTAAAGAAGAAAGGGGAATTACAACTGATGTGTCCTGGATTCTATATGAATATCTTTTTCCTCTCTTGGTTAGGTATTTCCAGATCACATACCTAGCTATCCTTTTGTCAGTATTTAATAATTGTCCACTAGTCAATACCAAGTGCATCTCACTAATCTCCCACACTTTTGAGGTCAGAGAGATCTTTCTCTAGCTCCTGTCAGCTTTATCAGGTGTTGCTCAAATTTTTTCTAGGAGAAGACTTCAATCTGCCGCAAAGCAAGTCCTGCAGTGGTTTGGGACTCTGTCCCACTGAAGCTTGTGTGCATGAATAAGTGCAGTGGATCTGATGCACTTATAACTGCTGAGCCCATATTCAGGGACATCTTTTATCTCATTAGAGATAGATAGAATCTTTTAGCATTTTAAATTTCAGTGTTTTCTAGAAGACATTTTGCTTCATCCATAAAATGCAATGAAATTAATATCCTGGCTTTATGTGCCAGACTGGCTAATAGAAGAGAGCACAGAGTCTAGCAATAGTGTTCCAGCAATTAGAGGGTTCCTAGTTTTTCTCCGACCATCTATTTTTTCTATGATTATTCCACTATTAACCTTGTTATGATACAAGATTAATTTTATAAATATGCAGCTAGAGGCGGCCCTGTCCAGGCTGAACATTTGTGTGTACGTTTGTGTGTTTATCTTTGCCTCTGTGTGTGAGGCATTTCCAAGGAATCCAAACCTGGATCCAAATCCAAAGTCCTCAGATGGTTCCTGTCACTGCAGAAGGCTAAACCAAAACAGCTGAGCATAACTTTGAAGACATTTAGATTCTAAATCCTGGTCCAAATGACTTGAATTCCTCTCCTTCTCCCATCCCTTTAATCTAGGTTAAAGATAAGATCTTGGGAGCACGGGAAAAAGAAAAGAGGATATCAACAGTTGATATTAATTGCCCTCTATCAATCCCTGAAGAGTTGTTAAAATATTTAGACAATCCGATGTGAGTAACAACATTAATAAACGAAATGTGAGAAAGAAAAAAATCTGTAATTACAGCAGAATTTAAACATCACATCTGATAAGTAACAAAGACCTCTAAATATAACAGATTAAAAAGATAAAACTGAAAGCATAGTAAGGAAAAAAAAAATCAAAGCATTGTCCTCAATGCCATAGAGGTCACATGAATTAAATAACTCTAATGTCTTTCCAGAAAGAAAACATCATTAAAAGCCTGGAAGAACTGCATTCTGAATTAATTCTTCATCAACATTCAAAGCACTTCCCCCTCTCTTCCTTCCAGCATTTTTCCTAAGGCCTCTTGCTTGACCCATAAAAACCATGTAATTGTCATAAACAAAAAATAAACTTCTGACCATTAATGGAAGATTAAATTTTATAAGAAATATTGTGGATTAACCAAGCCTTAAACCCAGAGTACATTCAAGGTCTGAAAGAAGCTCTATAAATATGAATATATGGAATTTATTGATTTAATTATTACCATTATACACTGTGTTTGCTAGTCAGTTATATTTGTTGCCAATAACTAACAGATTTATTTCTTTTAAAGGTAAAATATTTGTTAATTCTTTATGACAATTTTGCAAAGTAGTGGAACCCAAATCATTACCAATAAGAACACAGCGCAATTTGCAAAACCTTAACCCAGCTTTTCAAAAAATAGTGTGTCATACATTATTAGTCTTTTACTGGTCTTGAATGGGCAGATGTCTTAAAACCACCTTTATTCTGTCCATACAGGGCATTGGGGCCATACAAGGCACTGGGTCAAGCAGCTGTTCAGCATCCTCTGCCCAGCGCTCCTCTGTCCCGCTGGAACTTCCTCACCTTCCTTATTGTGTTATATCTGTTCATCTTCTCTTTCATCAGTCATTTCTAACAAAGTGAACCAGTGGAGTTTAATATGCTTCACCCCAGGGTAGTGAGTATATTTTTTCTAGTTTTGCTTGAACTTACTTATAAGAAGTTATATTCCAGTGCAACCCTACAATATTTTCATTAAGATGAAACACTAGGGGCATTTCCATTGAGATGAAGGATGTGTCACAAAGACTGTTTCTCATGTGGTTCTTCAGTGACATACATATATTTTTTCCCATAAAAAAAATAAAGACTTGAAAAAAAAAAAAGAAAAAAAAAAGAAAAACCACAACTCAACAAAGGGAATTTGCTGGGGAAAATGCCACTGAGATACTGTTAAGAAGGCTGACTTAAAGCCAAGCGGCATATGCAGAGTGAATGCCTCAGTCCACTCATTGTGCTTACAGCCACGGGGGGCTGAGAATAATACCCTATGAGATTTTAGCAAAAGTGTGGTAAAAATATTCTGGTATAGCTGCCTTCATTTCTGAAATCAGAAACCTTAGTTTTTAATTTAACTTACACAATGCTGCTGTAACATAGATTTTTATTTCTATGTTAACACTGCAGTATTATGCATTTAAAGAAGAGCTGTGAAGAGAGTGCAGCCTACCCCATAGTGTACAGCAAAAATAGCTTTAACCCAGGTACCACTCTTATTCCAATGGCTGTGATGAGCTGTTGATAAGGAGTCCACAGCTGTAGAGGTTATGGCCATGGTGCATTTGCTAGCTAGTTCTTTCCCCAGACAGCAGTCTAGGAAGAGTTATTTCATTCTAGTCTAATTTTGAGCAATTTTTGGACTTCTGGAAAGAAGGAAAGACCGCTTTCAGGCAGAAGCTAGAATTAGGAAGGTGAAGGAAATCATAGAATCATAGAATCAACCAGGTTGGAAAAGACCTTTAAGATAATCAAGCCCAACCATTACCCCAGGACTGCCAAGACCACCACTAAACCATGTCACTAAGGCCCTCATGTACATGGTTTTTGAACACTTCTAGGGGCAGTGATTCCACCACTTCCCTGGGAAGCCTGTTCCAGTGTGTGACCACCCATTCAATGAAGACATTCTTCCTAATATCCAACCTGAACCTCCCCTGGGGCAGCTTGAGGCCATTTCCTCTTGCCCTATCACTTGTTCCTTGAGAGAAAAGAGTGGCCACCTTCTAGCTCCATCCTCCTTTCAGGTAGTTGTAGAGAGCAATAAGGTCCTCCCTGAGCCTTCTCTTCTCCAGACTAAACACCCCTCAGTTCCCTCACCTGTTCCCCATAGGACTTGTGCTCCAGACCCTTCACCAGCTCCGTCGCCCTTCTCTGGCCCTGCTCCAGCACCTCAAAGTCTCTCTTGTAGTGAGGGGCCCAGAAATGAACACAGGATTCGAGGTGCAGCCTCACCAGTGCCCAGTACAGGGGGGTGATCACTGCCCTGGCCCTGCTGCCACACTATTGCTGATACAGGCCAGGGTGCTGTTGGCCTTCTTGGCTGCCTGGGCACCAGCTGGATCATGTTCAGCTCCATCAATCAGCACCCACAGGTCTTTTTCTGTGGAGCAGCTTTCCAGCCACTCTGCCCCAAGCCTGTAGCACTGCATGGGGTTGTTGTGGCCTGTATGCAGAACCTGGCACTTTACCTTGTTGAACCTCATGCAATTGGCCACAGCCCATCGACCCAGCCTGGCCAGATCCCCCTGTAAAGCCTTACTACCCTCAAGCAGATCAACAGTTCTGCCAAAAGAAGAATTACCTTTGTTCAGTTTTGACTCCCCTTTGCCCAGAACAGCGTGATTTACCAAACAATCTGATCTATCTCTGACAGTTTTTCTTTTCCTTTCAGTTAAAATAAGAAAAATAATTTAGGGCCATCTGATAGCTTGGAAGTGTGGAAATGCAAAAAGAAGAGGGGAGAGCATGCTGTGCTGGCCAGTCTTCCATAAAACACACCCTTTAAGGCACAGAGAGCTGGTGTAATCACTGCCTCCTCACATCATTGAGGTGGCCAAAGCAGAAAGTGGTTCCCAAAATTGCAAGCATATCCCTGATCTTTGCTGGTGGCAGTGCAGCAATGCACTGCATCTTGCTTAGGGGTTGGAACAAATCTGCAGTTCAGCCTGAAGGAAAGGAAAGTTTGTTAGATGGACTATTAGCTACAACCTTCAAAACAAAACTTGTTGTTTTATTGTCACAGAATTTATGTGGCCTTGCGATTTATGAGGCCTTGCGAATACAATAAATTAATCACAGTGGTACTTGTTGGTTTGTGTAAAGATTTGTAAAACCAGTAATAAAGCGTTGATGTGAGTTGCTTTTTTTTCACTTGAAAAATCCATTAGATCTGGTTCTGGGTCTAGCTTCCTTCTTTAAAATGACCTGTTCTGGAATACAGCTAGGAAGCCAGGACTTGGTTAAACATGATTAGGACTTCAGGAGTCACAGTCACAAGTGTTATCAAAAATCAGATACTAAGTTTGATCTTCATTGTATTTGTTCTTTAGCTGCAACAGTCTTACATGATTTTTACAAAAACTACATGATAAAATGTATAGCATTACAGAGAACTATGCTAGGGGAAGAAAAGAGGATTATTAAAGGAAAAAGGCACCGGCTTTCCAGTAAAATAAATGGAAATAACAAATGGTTTTATTTTATCTCTTAAAGTAATGAAAAATTGAATAGAAGCTTTCCATTTAGGAAGACTCAGATGTTTTCTATTAGAGCTACTAAAAAGCTTAAACAACTGTTTCAGAACTTGCCAAATGACATCCATCTGCATAAACTAATGAAATATAAATGATCATTTCCAGTAGTTCTGAAGAGGTATTAATCCAAAAGTTGATATATTAAGCATTCTTCATAATCAGTTCTTATCCTTCATCCTTCACAATTCAGTTAATATCCTTCATCTCACTGTACTTTATAAAACATAGTGTTTCACACGTAACACATTCTGAAACCACAGATGTCCCTACATGCAACAGCAATGCCAGCCTGAACTCCTGGGAAGCTCCATGCTACCTGCATGCTACATTGCCTCTTGAAGGAGTCTGTTTTCTCAATTGATGACATTGCACAGCTTTTATTTTTGGCAAGACTTTTTCAGTAGAGTGTCATGATGTGAAATAGAATAACCTGGTGAAATACAATAAGTTAATAATAGTGTTGTACACAGAGCACCTTTCATCATGACAGATCCCGAAGAGTTTTACAGACCTTACATATAAAAATCATTCTTCACCCACCATTGAAGTACAGTTACTGCTGGAGAAGAATAAGATAGCCATACCGTGCCAGGAATAACAGCTTTTTCGAGTAAGGGAAGTTAAGAAAAATGTCCTCATCTGAAACAATAATGGGAATATTTAGGAAGGCCAAGTATAATTACTAGCATTTGCATTTGGGCAATGTGTTTAAAGGACTTCTTGTAAATACATGAATCAGCAATAGGGGTATGGATATCCATAAATATTTCATTTGCCACAAGTTCGTATGACTTCATTTCGCCTTTTCTCAGAAACAGCACCTTAACCAGTAAAAAAGAAAAAAAAAAAAAATTATTTAAGGATTGTTTCAAAATTTACTCAAAGGAGAGAATGCCATTTAATCGCTAAAACCTGTCCTCAAAATGCTCATATTTTCCTCCAGAATACTGGACAATTCTAACTCTTCCATCAGTGTAATTCAAATAAAAAGACATCTTGAGTAAATTCAGGTAGAATTCTGTCACATCGCAGTTTGAATCAGGGTTTCATTCAGTGTAATACAACTCAGAGGCAAGACTGACATTATATTTGCTCTCAGTGGTTCATGATAAATATGCATATGTCGTATGTATCAGAATGTCAGAGACAATGGAAGTGTGAGTTATAAGAATTTACGGTATAGATCTATCACTCTCTATTTCAAAAATGCAATTAAGTTGCCATAAGTCATCCAAGCCATGGCAATTGACTGTATGTATTCTCTAAGCCTTTACTAGTTGCAAAATCTTTGAAAAGAACTTATACTTTTTCCTTTATAGATTTAAGTCTATTTGCTGTGGGCTAACAGCACTTACCATCAGTGAGCTCATTTGATGTGATGCACACTTTGCAGCCTGAGCATGTGCTCCTGCTGTAAAGAATTACTGAAGAATAAAAACAGTCCTATCAGGATAGTTAGGGAGAGGTAAAATAGCAGAGATAATCCTCTGTTTATTGATACTGACTGATGTATGTATATCAGCATCAGTGATTTGTTTGATACCATCTATGGAGTAAATCTAGCCATATATGAGAGAGGAATTTGTTCATTTCTTCTTGAAAACTTGGAAAATTTTTGTAAATTGAGTGGGACGTAAATAAGCACGATTGGTGCATTCATTACCTGAAGGGTTATAAATGAAGAGTAACAGTTAATGGCAGTAGGTTAAACTGGTAGTGAATTATCTGTACAGTCACACTTGTCACTATTGATTCAATGGAAAAGGATAGTAAACCTACAGTAAGTAGGTTTGGGAAGTGAACGTGAAGGAGGCCAGGCGTTATAATAATAAAGTCCACACTGAGAGGTAAGGAATATGGGTTGGAAGTATTAAACTGATTCAGCCTGAAAAAAGTGCAACCTAATATGACTAGAAAATCTAGAATTTCTGGAAATTAGCAAATCTGAAAGGTAGTAACCTTGGGCAGTGGTTTAGATATGTGTAATGTGATTTAGTGCCTAAATAAAAGATATGGTTCAGAGCTAGAAACTTATAGGAGAACAACAGAAGGCAATAAGCAGTAGCAGGGGCTGAGTTACAAATCAAGCTGAAAAACTAAACTGATCTGCAGCTCATACAGGAGAGCTGACCATGCTGTGTAATAGCCACATAGTGCTCTTAAGTTTGATATGATCTGAAAAATGAAGACCATCACTCCTGTGGATTTTTTTCCCACTGCTATAGGGAAATTCTCCCATCCCCTCCCTTCTTGAGGCCTCACTTCAATTCCTATCTTACTGATAGCATGGAAGTTACCTTCACGCTATGGTTGCAAACCTATTCCATTTATATCAGATTTCACTCTCCAGCACCTCCCAGTCTTCCAATCTGGGAAAAAGCCCTATAGACTGTGAAAAAGGAAATAAATCTTTTTCATAGAATTTTTGCCAACTCTATAGAATTTCCCATCTTGAAAAATCTCCCAGCAAAGACAGTACTTGGGGGAAAACATGCAGTAATTAAGGCTTTAGTCTCTGATCATGAAAGCTTCAATTCATACCCTACTCAAGCCCAGATCACCTGTTTGATACCAGCATTGTTCTGGCTGTCATTCCTCATCCTTAAAATGGATTTAATAGTCCCTCTCTACATCACAGAGGTCTTGTGAGAATAAATATGCTACAGATGGTAAAGTACTCAGACATCAGAATCCTGAGGGCCAGAGGAAATCAAAAGTTATATCCATGTATCTGTCTTTGGAATAATTCGAAATTGAATGGACAAAGCTTTCAGAGAACATGCTAGAGACAATTGCCTAACTTACCGCACATATTTTAGTCAATTAATTTTAATTCCCATTATGCTTATGCACAGCCTCCCCCACTGCCAGCCTCCCAGCTGTTACCTGTCTGTGCAAGGCTGCCTTCCATAGCTAGTGGGTTTTGCATGTATACATTGTTCAGTTGGTTGCATATGAAGCTCAGTCCCAAATGTAATTTCCTGGACTGTTTTCCCTTTTTTAGATGTCTCCAGGTATGCCGGGGGGCTTACTAGAGAGTTGAAGATCCCAATGGGAAGGATGGGATGTTTTTCTGAGAATAGGAACCAAAATGAGCCCATTACCATCAAACTGTTGCAAACATGGATGGAACTAATGAGTATGTCGTCCCACAAGAAATATCTCACCTTCAGCCTGCCCATCTAATGTATTTTACCAGTGATGCTTTGTGTGTGGTAATGCTTATCCGTATGTTAGCTAGCGCATTTATACGCTTGACCTCTTTTCTAAGACTAGACAGTATCTGTGTTTGAGTGGATCTGGGAGTTGGTGCAAATATTTACAAATGTTTACAAACAGGGGCTTGCTTTCTTCCAGTGAATACTATGTCTGCATTTCTAATCTGGGGCTTCTTTTTTGAGTAATAGACTTTCTATTTTTCAGCACTCTGATTTGACCAAAGGGCATTTTTTTCTTAGTTAAATCTGTTTTCTTTAAACCAGCTTTTCATCGGGAAAAGACTCATTCATGCTCAAGATCACTTTCTTGTTACACAAAACTTCTAGTTGACCTTATCAACATGCTTATTGTTATTAATTAATTCTTACAACAAGCTTTGAGATCATTATCCTCTTACTGAGCAGCTAGGATGTGGAAGCAAAAGCAAACAGAATATATGATACTCCTCCAGGCCACAAAGAAATCACTTGCAGAAGGCAGATTAAAATCCTGATTCCTTGTCCCATATTTAGATGATGCCTTTTACTTGCTAGCTTACCCTGTTGTTTAGTGTGCTAATGCAATACAGTGCTTCTTACAGCACTTAAGTTTTGGTCCAGTATTTCAAAGGAACCTAACAACTATAATAATTATGGCTGAACCCTTGTGGGTTTTGTGCATAGGCCAGAAGAAGAACTGAGAGACAGATAAAGCACAGCCCTGGGAGCAGCGCATGGTTTTGATCCTCAGTAAGGTGAAGTTGCCCAAACAGATCACCAGGCAGTAGCTAACTAAACTTAAACCTGTCTTATTTTACAGAAATGATCTGAAATTACCAGTATTTAATTTGAATGCTGGTTCTTTTCTAGGAGAAATGGGGACGACTTCTTCAGAGAGTTATCTGCAAAACTCTGCACTGTGGTATAGAATCCCCCCCCCCCTTTTTTTTTTATGGGGGAAAAAAAAACCGCGCCAACTTTTAGTCTTGGCTACTTTTTTCTATTTAATATGTCTTGGCACTTGTCTAGGTTATGGAGTAATCGCTTGCACAACATCATCCTTTAAATAGGTCAGCCAAAACTCTATATCCAAATACACTCTAAGCATTGCTCAGATCTCAGAGTTTTACAGTTGGGTTCTGTCTCTCTAATGGTCTGAATCAAAACTCTGGATACATCCAAATACCCTGAAGCAAGGGTATTGCAAATACAGATCCAGTCTGTCTGGCACAAGTCTTTCATTTTCAGCTAAGGCTCCTTCTTTCTTCTTCTAATTTTTTTACCCCTTCAATTAAAGCAAAAGCACATTGTTATTTCATGAATTCTAGCAGAGTTTATTTTCCAGGATGGGTGATACTCATATGTGAAAAATGATAAAGTGATTAACTTGCAATGCACCTTGAGTGAAACCAACAGAGAAGAGTAAAACGTGGAAATTAAGCACATATGTTTTGTAAAGAAAACCTCTTGTCCTCTCTAGGAGGTTTTATTTCCCCAGGTTTTTAGGCAATGCTTTGCTGGCCCATAAGACAATACGGAACAGGTCCTGGTGCTCAAGCCTGTTTTATGAGCTACAGTTACAGAAGGTTTATATGTGTAGAAGGATGGGCACCAAGGGTCTGGAAGAGAACTCTCAGGACATTAGCAGTAGTTGTGACTATCTGAGGTAATCACATTATGTACGATGCTTATTGTTTTATTGTGACCGATATTTGGCTTTCTATCTTGAAAGTAGAGTCAGAGCTCTAATTAATCCTGAACCGTCACAGTGATAAATTTTAGAGAGGATATGCAAACTGAGAATAATTTTTCCATGTTTTTTTTAAGTCTCCCCTTTACTTAATTTCTTTTTTAACTCTGTGTTGTTGCCACAGACAAGCATAGGATAAGATCTCAGTATTTGTTATGTCTTGCCCTCCAGGATATAATTTTTCATAACTATCTTTAATTGAACGGAATTAACTTTCCTTTATAAGTCTACGAAATATAAGGTGTGCTCAGATGCCTAAGTACATGCATTAACATTTGTGTTAACCCAGGTCTAGTTTTGTGACTGAGCTGTCTGGAACAGCATACCAGAGCTTGGTTTTGGCATACTGGAACCTGTCTTCTGGCCTCAGGTATTTATATTCCAACATTCCCTTTCATAAAAAAATTAACTTCGTATTTACAAATTATTCTGTGCATAATGACAAAAAGGATTTATAGATACTTTCTTCTTCTACTGTTACCATTTTAATTGTCTGTTGAGCACTTAAATTTTCTCTTTTTGCATTGCTTTCTCCCTCTATCACTCCTGCAGTGGCAGCTTTGATGTCCCATTCATGTCACGAATACAATGTTTCACATTGACACGGATCTCAGCTGCACCTTTTTCTCCACTGTGCCTTGATCCATCCTCACCACTGTGTCCTCCATGCTGACAAACATGGGCCAGAGTGACAGCTTTACTTCTGTGAAGAGTGGTGCCAAGAAATAAAAAATATATTATCCCAATCTGGTCACATGCCTTCTCTAACAACCAGCAATCTCAGTGCTTTATCTCACCCTTCATCTCCTCTTCAGTCACCACTTCTGCTTTCCCTTTTTTTCTCATCCCATCCAAACTCACAGAGTGAGTGGTTCATGCCAAGGCAGCTTTCTCTGCTTTAGCTCTAGCGCACCTGTGGGTGTTGATAAATAAATCCTGTTCAGGCAGATAGGAAAGCGTAGTGCTGCCCAGAGGACTGCACTGACTGAAGGTTTTAACTGTTTTGCTGTCTATGGCATGCTGGCAGAGTGCTGCTTTCCCCCACAGCTCAGCACCAACTCCTGTCTCTGGTGTGGAAGACTGTCTCAAGCAAGGCTTGACCTTTCCATCTGATTGCATTGGTGTCAGAGCCAGTGGTAGCACTTTTGTACTGGGGTAGTCCCTGCAACTCCCGCTGAGTTCCTATGCACTAAATGCTCTATCTAAATTTAGATGGTAGACTTAGATTAGGTATTACGAAGAAGTTCTTTACTGTGAGGGTGGTGAGACACTGGCACAGGTTGCCCAGAGAAGCTGTGGCTGCCCCATCCCTGGCAGTGTTCAAGGCCAGGCTGGAAAGGCCTTTGAGCAACCTGATCTAGTGGAAGGTGTCCCTGCCCATGGCAGGGGGTTTGGAACTAGATGATCTTTAAGGTCCCTTCCAGCCCAAACCATTCTGTGATTCCATGATTCTATGAAGTACTGTACAAAAGCAGCCCTCACCCCAAATAAATTAATCTTTGTTACTATACGTTTTTTAATTTAGTCCAAGTATCAAAAAAATTAGTACAGTCTGTGCATGAGACCATGAGAAAGGAGATACACTTCTTACATTCCCATGCTGCAAATGCCAAAATCTGACCATAAGTTTTACTGCCTTTTTTTTTTTTAAGTCCTAGTTATTATTTTCGTGATTCATTTTTTTGTTCTGTAATAGTACCCAGATGTCCCAATCAGGGTCCTGCTGTGCTTAACACCATACAAGCATATAAGAAGAAACAGGCTTTGCTCTACAGAACTTAAAATTTAATTTAGGAAGCAAATGTAGGATCTTAAACAAGGTGAGATGGGCATCAGGATGACTGGTTACTGTAGGCTAGCACTGTTTACCAAAGAACAGAGGTAAATCATGCACCAGAACTGCTATGATACAGAAGAGCATTGGTCAGTGCCCACTGTGGCTCTGTCATCAGCCATTAGATTGACGCACCAGGAGTAAGTCCTGAGGCAGAACTTGAAGTTGGTAAGATTAATTCAGTAGACAAGGCCATGCAGATTGAAGGGGAGACTTATAACTTGGTTAGGTTTTTTTTTTCTCTAGCCATAATGAAGGGACAAGGTAATGTTGATAGAAGTGAGGATCAAAAGCTATAGAAAAGTATTAAAAGGGAAAAAAAGGCTCCCTGGTGCAGCAATCAAGGGGTAAATCCCAGTTCATACAGGAGATGTTCAGCTTTCAGTGAAGGAATGGTAATAAAGACTACAACTTCATTCTAGAAAGAACGAAGGAGAGGAACGGGGTTTCAAAAGGTTAGGCATTTTTATTTAATACAATAATAATTCCCCTTTGGATCTGAAACACCTAATTTCCTATTTTATATTTATGAAATACTAAGTACTGTATTAAGTTTATTATTTTATTAATAAAAACATGTTTTTCTAACAGACCACATAAGTGATTTCTGGAAACACATTGCTTTTCCTAGTGTATAGGGGAAAATGGTGCTTTTCATTTAATTGACCATTTGGTGGCAGTACACGTCAGCAGCAGTCTCATTTTTGGGATAATACCATGTTATTCGTTACGGTTTTATCTCAACTTTGTTCCTCTCAAATGTATCAAATGCAGGAGCCAAATCTTGGTATAAAAACTTTTCTTCTAAGAGATCAATGCCTATTCTTAAAGCCCGCTAAGAGAAACATGTGAATGGGACATTTATATGAAGAAAATACCTGATGAGATATCTGTT
The DNA here is from genome assembly GCF_004027225.2 of Strigops habroptila. NCBI lineage: Eukaryota > Metazoa > Chordata > Aves > Psittaciformes > Psittacidae > Strigops > Strigops habroptila. The sequence goes on along the minus strand of NC_044302.2, from coordinate 84,003,393 downwards.
AACATTTCATAGTACAGCTTTCAGCTGCAGTGAAAACAGTTCAGTTTTGCTTCCTACCATTGTTCCTTCTATGGGAGTGTGACATATTTTCATAGGAATTGTGCTTATCATGAAGTATCAACAGTATGCCTGCATTGGTTTTTTCTTCTTTACATACCAAAAAAAAAAAAAAAAAAAAAAAGGAGGGCAAATTGAATAAAATTAAAGCATGCACGCAAAGAATAAATTCCACCTATATGGAAAAAGCCATGGCCAGGATTTCTTCAGGGACTCCGTGCTGTCCTTGGTGAAAGCCTGTGTTGCCACACTCCTGCAACACAAAGTACACTACACCCTGAGTGAACAGTTTTATCTGGTACAGTTTAGAGAGACGCACAATATCCTGTTTTTAATGCAGCACAGGTGTTGGCAGATCGAGTTACCAAGTCTCATTAAATCATATGTATATAGTCATGAAATCGATTTTCTATTTCTTATACTTGCATACTAGATCAAATTGTTAAAATTAAGAGGAGGGAGGTGAAAAGGGGCCAGCTATGGTGCTTTGCAGGGGTTGATACTTGCTAATCTCTCTTTTGATCCAAGCAATATTTCATTTGACTGTTTGTTTTCACTAAAATGCTTTTTGAACTTATTTATTGAGCTATGGTACTTCTTGGGAAGTGTTTCTGGCTGTGGACAAATACCATCTGCACTAAAGTAAACTTGTATATAAAAAAGCTCATTAGTACAAACTGAAACCAGGAAAGGATCCTAGAAAGGGCCTGAGGAGGGAACCTGTAAGAGTAATGGCAGGATGGAAGGGCAGAAGGACACTGAGCTTCAGGACTTTTACAACAGTCCAGCTTCAAGCTAAACAACATGAAGTCAGCTTGTATTAATGTTACAGTGTGCTCTGAAGCAGGCTGCAGCCACCTGCAAATTATTCCTGGAAGCAAGAGAATTTCTGTAACACAGACATGGAGGAGCAGAACGCACAATGTACCACATATATATGTAAATATATACACACAGTAATACCTATATATATATATAAAAGGAGAATATAAGCTCTGCATTGTCAAGTCTCTATGAATTTTAAAAATCTAATTCAATATATGAGCACTCAAGTTAACAGTTTTGGGTTTGGAAGTCCCTCACTTTTGACCAAGAGCTACAGGTGCACACTGGTTGGCAGTAGCTGTTGGCGTAGCTAAGTGCTTGAATAGAGAACTGGTTGTTTAGTTTGATCCTCTCTAGTTTGACAGTCTGGCTTCCTGTATTAATAGTGTTTACATTTTCTTAGTACGGAACATTTATAAAACCTCACAACGCCACTCTGCAGTAGACAAGTGTTACTATTCCTGGGTTTTGGGTTCTAGAAGTGAAAGAGCCAAACTGTTAAAAATACTGCAATGCCATACAATGGTCAGAAATCTAGAAACAGCCACAGTTGTGGGGTGGGACTCTACAGTAGTTTCTGAGTCACATCATCAATATCCTTCTTGCTGTTACATCCAATTAATATATTATACTGAGAACACCATCTGATTCAGTTCAGATTTTAGTCATTAATTTAAAGCATAGTTTTTTTCAGTAACAACATAATTCAAACTACTGGATATCCTTGAAAGTTGATCAGTATTTTCTGAACAGGTTTGGACATGCTTAGCTTTATTAGCAGTAGTTGCAGTGTTTGAGTACTACCTGCAACTACTTGTTACTACCATTGGGAATATCCAAGTTGCTGTAAGTCAGAGAAGGCTTGGGAGTTTTCACTGAGGATTTCAACTACAGAACGTGTGGAGCTGCTACCTTCTCCTCAGCCTCAGCAGCTGTAAAGAGCTCTCCTTTGTCTCCTAAAAATGAAAAGACTTCACTGGCTAAGGAAAGGTTATTAAAGATTACAGTTTCAACAGTTAAAAGTAAGATAAGCAATTTAGTGGGCACTAATTTAATTTGAGCTGTTGTTTGTAACAGATGGTGCCTGATTTCTTAATATGCGTGTACTTCAGTCAAAAGAGTGATTTGTGATGTAAACAGGGAGGTCACCTTGGAAGATGGATAGACCCGTTGCACATTTACGCAGTTGTTTTGTCTTCATAAGGAAGAAGGTGAGTTCCCTGAGCTGGCCTATGCCAGGACTTTGTCACATGAACTCGTTATAACAAAGCCATGTGTCAGCTTGGCTGCTCTATTCTTGTTCCTTGCACACCGTACTCTCCAATAAGTACGAACTTCTGCTCCATTAAGGGATGAATTTCCTGAAGAACAGGCACGAGGATAGTTATCATGAGCAACCCTGTACTCACACCATGCTTGCAGTGGCTTGCTCACGTGCCAAGAACCAGAATAAACTTAAAGTCCTGCTGAAGACAACCCAGCTTCTGTTTCTAGCATGAGGTGGCTTACCCATAGCCTTAGATTTTCCTGCTATCTGCACAACCTACCAAAATGTATGAAAATTATAAGCTGCTTTATCTTCACTAAGATTTTGTATTGTGGTATTCATAATGGTTAAGAACAAATCAATTTTCCTAGTAAAGCAGCACTTTATATCTGTTTTCCACCTTTGCAATTATGTAAACTGAAAAGTTTCATATTGATTTTTGTCATTTTCACACTGCTGAAATACTGTAAATAATCATAGGGTTTGTTTCGGCTTTCTTAAACCTTATCACCCAGTTTTTCAAATTAACGAGTCTGCCTATCAGAATTTGTAATTCCAGCATATATCTACTATTTGCTGAGTTTCGGGGCACAGGTATCTTTAAGTAACATGATTCTTGGCCAAGAGATAGAGAAACCACAAACTTTTACCTTGGAGGAGTCCTGGTGAGTAAAATTATTTTATGTTTTAAAGAAATCCGTGTCTTCTCACCTGTAATAGGCTCATAGACTCATACTGCTTGAGCTTTGCTCTTGCTCATGGTTATAAGATTGTTGGGATCAACGCCGTAAAGATCAATTCCTACCACGGTCTCAGCAGTGAAAACATGTGTTGGCTACTGCTATTTCTGCTTTAAACCATCCGCATCATGTTGCTTTAATACATGGCTACATTGCTGTGATGAAAGACATGTTCTGATGCTTTTGAGTATGGAGATTTCCTAAAGGTGGTATTAAGGACTGCAGTTCATGATCAATGACAGAATGAAGGCAGTGGCATGGTCCTATGAGCTGTTATGTTGGTCTGAGCTTTTTCTGATGAATCAGGAAGGAGTCTGAAGTAATGACTCAGCTGGACAAGAAAAGCATGCATGCAAAGGCATGGGCTGAAGCTCCTATATTCTTCCCTTGTGGAGGGACCCACTGTTCTTGTATACAGCAGGAGGGAAAATGACCACCATGTGCCCTGCTTTCAGCCTGAGCAAGCAGTTACGTTCAGTCACCAATGGGATTATTGCCACTGGGGAGTATACCACCCCATTTATGTGAAATAGGAAAAGAAACACAGCCTTTAGGGTCTTTGCTTCTGCAACTGTTTTGTTTTTCGTTAAAGTAGGATGTTGGGCCTCAGCTCAGGGGTGACACCAATGAGCAGAGGCAGAAAGTGCTCTGAATGACCCCATTTTATAATCAGTAATTAGATAGTTATGGCATTCTTGCTGGACCTTTGCTTGGTTAATACTGGCTTGACACAAAACAGAAAAGGAGGTTGTAATCCAATCTCTGCGTGTGTACGTTTTAATCCCTTTCATTACTGTAAAGGGCATCCAGTACATCTGTTTCTCTACCCCTTCACTACTCAGCCAGGTGGGAGTGAAGGGCTTTTCTGGTGACTCTGGTGACTCGTAACCTGTCTGGGAGTGTTGCTGCTGTCTGCACACACACAAGATTTGTGTAAGTCTTTAAGGTATCAAAAACCCTGGCTCTGCAGAGGCCAGTGCAAGTGCCCAATGAGTCTGGGACATGTCTTTGCACGGCATCATTGTGAAAGCATTGTGTTTTAACCAACAGGAAGGGTAAACACAAATGAGGAGAGAAGAAAGTGGAGCTGCTTCTGATGAAATGATCTCAGCTGCTTTCCCTGGGTGGGAGGGGAGAGATGAATATGAAAATGAAGGAAAAAATAATGGGGCAGAGACCAAGGAACTTGTCCTGGAGGCCATTCATGCCTATTTCTCCCTCTCACCGGCACATGGCAGGACAGGGACAGGAAAGGCTGGAGAGTCCAGGAAACGAGAGAAATTTCAGTACTAACATGCTGTAGGCTTAACCCATTTTAAATACATAGCCTGGATTTTCAAAACCTTTCAGATGTCTAGTAGCTCAGTGATGTCTGGTACCCCAGCATGAAAATGAGAACCCCGAATTAGTTGTCTATAAATTGTCCATGCAAATTTAGGCATCTTAGAGTGAAAGCAAAAACCTAAGAGTAGGCTAAGCCAGGAGCTACCTGGTGTCAGTCAGCATATAGCTGCCAGGAGCCAGCCAAAAAAGAAACCCCAAGGATATCATGTGTCTTAGATCTTGCACTTTACTCACGGCTGCAAGAAATTGCTTTTATGTACTTGATATGAACAGCCAGGACCCGCTCTGGAAGGTATACGTCTCTAAAGAACAAGGCAGGGCTCATTTGCTCCTTCTAAAATGTAGCCAGAAATTGTTCTGTGCCCTTCAAAAGTAGTGAGAGAGCTCTGGGGAAACAGTCTCAATTCTTTCCTCATCTTAAAATACTTCAATTCCTCTTTTCCCAATTTACAGAAGATGCAGATCACCAGGAGTTTACCTAATCCTGATAGGCTGATTTGGGGGTAGAAACAGACTCATCTCACCTCCTTGGGAAAATGGGGGTGCTGTGCAGAAAATATGAAAGACTGACTCTATAGTCTAGTGGTTAGGCTTACAGCTAGGGAGCACAGTTCTGGTGCCCATTTCCACGATTGTTCCTGTATTTTGTCTATTTCATCTATGCACAGATGAAAGAAACAGAGAGAGAAAGAAACAGAACACCAAACTTTTCCTAGTGAGCTGAGCCACTTAACCACTTAATTACTGAATCGTGTTTGGCTCCATAGAACTTGAGGTCTTGTAGTGCAATGGCATAGTGGTGGACTGTGTATCTGCCCAGCCCAGTTCATAGCCTGGTGTCAGGACATTTTCCTCTAAGGGAGGACTTATAGCCCTGAATTATCTCATTACAAAGAGGGAACTAAACTTGATAGTCCATGTCAAGATGGGTCAGTGTGGATACACAAACTGAGCAATTTTGGAGAAAAATTTCAATTGAAATAAGTCAACTGCCTATTAAGCTCAGGCTCCAGGTTAACCTACATCTGCAGAGGCAGGCAGGTATTTTCAGTGTCATGTTTTAAGCTCCTAAATTCCAAATAATGTGCATAAGTTGTCTTTTGGAGCTGGCCCAAAGTCATGGTTAGATCTGAACAGATCATTTACATTAAAAGTCACTGCTTTTTCACCTTAGTTTTGGGTGCAAAGTTCACCGAGTTCATGAACATAAGCTAATGATCATGAAGGTTTGGCACACACAAGCTAAGGTGGTTAAGAGAGCTGTGAATCTGGCAGACCTACAATGCTCAGCTTCTACAGTTCACACATCCTCAAAGAAAGAGTGGTTATATTTTCTTCTCCCAAGCATCAGCCTGAGCAGAACTCCATGCAGGGAGCTGGGAGGAAAGTGAAGGATGGAACTCACTGGTAACAATGAGCCTGTAAATGCTCACCATAAGATTGAAGATCCCTCTGCTAGCACTGCCTAAACCTCTGTGTGCACATGGAGCTGCACCCCAACCAACCTGTGAGATATTTGTGAGCACAGCATGTAATATCCTGGCACTGCAGCTGATGGCTTACAGGTGGTAAACGAGACCCTAACATGCACGTTGAAAGCACCTTTGCACAATATTAGCCACTGAGGCACACAGTGCAGACAGGTGACAAAAATGCACCTGCAGTTCTTACTAACATGTCGGTGTGCATTTACAAGGAAGCTGCGAGGATGAATGATAGAAACAGCAGCTGGAAGGGTTCTCTAGAGATCATCCAGTTACACCTCCCCCCTGAAGCTTGAAACTGTGGGGTTCTCTCCAGTGTCTCACTTTTACTGCTCCTTGCACGCTGACAGGCTCAGAGATGCAGCATACCATTTGGGCTGTATGGTGCAAAAGCCAAATAAATGCCTAAATGAAAAAAAGAATAGAGGAACAGAGAAGTCAGGAAAGAGCTTTTAGTTTTAAAGTGCATGCCAAGGTTCCCAGGTAGTCTTGTTGTGATTGTAGTATGTGGAGCTTTTCTGCTATCAACCTCAAGATGAATGGCTTGTTTTAAAGACAGTAAAAATGCTGCATTGTGCAGGTGCCTGTATGTGTGGCTAGATTTCTCAGGAGGACATCAGGGGCTGTAGCCACAGCGCTGACGCTCCCCGGTGCTCTGCGCTGTCTGCGGCGTGTGAGGGGGAATCAACTGCAGTACTGTTCAGACCTTTCCACAGGTCCTCCTCCCCATCACCGCCCTGTTCGCCTCCAGACCTCTGTACCTGAAATTGCAGACTGGAGGTTTATAAGCAAAATGCCGACTGAATAGAGCAGAAACTAGTAAATAAGCAATAAAGGAATCTGAACACCAGAGGGCAATTAGAAAAGGAGCTGAAATGGGAATAATTAGATAATATAATTCTAAAGGAATGGTTGATCTTAGTTAATCCTATTGACTGTTTATGATAAACAGAACAAATGGCTTGTCAAAGTACTGCTTGTTTTTCTATGGTTTCATAGATCAAGGTTAGTTACTGTTAGAACCACAACATTGTGCTTTGTTTCCAACTGATGAAGGAATAAGATTGATTCAAAACATATGGTGAAAAATACTGCAGCTCTTTGTTTGCATCTGTTATACTTTTACTTGTTAGTAATTGGTTCACAAGTTGCTTTTCTATTTTTTGTTGTATTTTTTAAAATATATGAAGTGAAAACAGAGACTTTTTAGCAGATGCACAAATGAGAGGATAAACATCTCAGAAAGCTTTGAAGCTTTGTTATGTTTTTTTCTCTAGTTTGTTTTTTATCTCTTGGACTACACATAGGATTTTCTGCTGGTGAACATGGGCGTAAAGCCTTTTAGTAGGTCACCTGGACCTGATGAGATCCGACATCCTGCAATAGTATTTTTCAGAGAAATAAGCTTTTCAGAGACCCACAAGTATTAGCAACTTTTTCTGTGGTATATCTGTATTTTCAGAAGGGTTTGAAGAAAGTCCTCGCATGTTTGTTTAGTTAAAGCCAAGGCACTGTCACATGATTAGTCCTTTTAAAATGCCTTCAAACTGTGAGCAGCCCAACACTTGAAGGTAATTCTTCAGGATGCAATGCAGTGTATTCACATTTTCATGTCTTTTTTCTCTTGTTAGACCATGAAGAACAGCTAATCACAACCCCATGATCTGTGAGTGTATACCACAGCAAGTCTAAAAGGCAGGGGAAATTACAATGTGTGTGCTCCAGTACAATCAATTTTGTTTGTTATTTTAGAGGCATGATTCCTGTTTACAGCAATCAAGCCATCATGTTACACAGAGTAAATCAATAGGGTGATAATGTAGCTGTTTACTGTACTTAGAGACTTGCCTGTGACCATGTCTAGGACAGACCATATCCTACAATGCAATGCTCTTCATTTTTATTTCCCTTTGGATCAAGGTTGTCATAACTCACAGGTACTAGCAAATCCCACCATGCTACAAAACGTAACATTCTTAAGAGATACATCTGGTGCATATTTGTAGTGAACAGTATAAGGACTTGTTTCAATTATGCATGTGGATTAGCTCTTTGAAGGAAAAAAAAATAAAAATTGGTGTTACCTCATGCCCATATAAATCCAGTGGTAAATGTGCCTAAACCAAAACCCCCTTTACGTGCCGTTACTTGTACATGGACATTAACACATTTCAAGAACAGTTCTGATCAAGACACGCAGACATATGTTGCTATGAATCTTGGAGAACGCACAGTGCTTACATTTTTCAAGCTATACAATTCCTGTGATAGATTTATGGTGTGCCAGAAAAGGACAATACATGGATATCCTGTGGGCAGAGAACAATGTATTTTCATTATACATCAAACACATAAAGGTAGGTAAGCAAGTTAGTATTGGCTAACTTAGAATCATAGAATAGAATCATAGAATCATAGAATCAACCAGGTTGGAAAAGACCTTTAAAATAATCAAGCCCAACCATTACCCCAGGACTGCCAAGACCACCACTAAACCATGTCACTAAGGCCCTCATGTACATGGTTTTTGAACACTTCTAGGGGCAGTGATTCCACCACTTCCCTGGGAAGCCTGTTCCAGTGCCTGACTACCCATTCAATGAAGACATTCTTCCTAATATCCAACCTGAACCTCCCCTGGGGCAGCTTGAGGCCGTTTCCTCTTGTCCTATCAGAACAAGTTACCTAGCAGAAGAGACCAACCTCCACCTCACTACAACCTCCTTTCAGGCAGTTGTAGAGAGCAATAAGGTCCTCCCTGAGCCTTCTCTTCTCCAGACTAAACCCCTCCAGGTCCCTCAGCGTTCCTCATCAGACTTGTGCTCCAGACACTTCACCAGCTCCGTCGCCCTTCTCTGGCCCCGCTCCAGCACCTCAAAGTCTCTCTTGTAGTGAGGGGCCCAGAAATGAACACAGGATTCGAGGTGCAGCCTCACCAGTGCCCAGTACAGGGGGGTGATCACTGCCCTGGCCCTGCTGCCACACTATTGCTGATACAGGCCAGGGTGCTGTTGGCCTTCTTGGCTGCCTGGGCACAAGCTGGATCATGTTCAGCTCCATCAATCAGCACCCACAGGTCTTTTTCTGTGGAGCAGCTTTCCAGCCACTCTGCCCCAAGCCTGTAGCACTGCATGGGGTTGTTGTGGCCTGTATGCAGAACCTGGCACTTTGCCTTGTTGAACCTCATACAACTGGCCACAGCCCATCAATCCAGCCTGTCCAGATCCCTCTGCAGAGCCTTCCTACCCTCCAGCAGATCAACACTCCCACCCAGCTTGGTGTTGGCTGCAAATTTACTGAGGGTGCATTTAATCTCCTCACCCAGATCATCAGTGAAGATACTAAGCAACACTGGCCCTAACACTGAGCTCTGAGGGACACCATTAGTGACCAGTCACCAACTAGATATGACACCATTCACCACCACTCTTTGGCTCTGCCATCCAGCCACTTTTCAACCCAGCGAAGAATACACCTATCCAGGCCATGAGCAGCCAGTTTCTCCAGGAGAACACTGTGGGAGACAGTGTCAGATGCTTTACTAAAGTCCAAATAGGCAATGTCCACAGCCTTTCCCTCATCTACCAGGCAGGTCACCTTATTGCAGAAGGACATCAGGTTGGTCAAGCAGGACCTGCCCTTCATGAACCTGTGCTGACTGGGCCTGATCCCTCCGTTTTCCCACATGTGTTTCATGACCTCACTCAGGATGATCTGCTCCATGACCTTCCCTGGCACTGAGCTCAGTCTGACAGGCCTGTAGTTTCTGGGGTCTTCCTTCCCATCCTTTTTGTAGAGAGGCAACACATTGGCCAACCTCCAATCCCTGGGACCTGCCCACTAGACCAGGACTGCTGATAAATGATGGAGAGTGGCCTAGCAAGCTCCTCTGCCAGCTTCTTCATCACTCTTGGGTTTAACCCATCTGGCCACGTAGCCTTGTGTACGTCTAAGAGGAGCAGGAGGTGTCTAACCATTTATTCCTGAATTATGGGGACTTCAATCAGCTCCCCATCTCTGCCATCCAACACAGGGAACTAAGTATGCTGGGGATGGCTGGTGTGACTATGGAAGACTGAGGCAAATGCAGCATTAAGTACCTCAGCCTTTTCCTCATCCTCAGTCACTAGGTTTCCCCCAGTATCCAGCAGAGGATGGAAATTCTCCTTGGCCCTCCTTTTATTGTTCATATATTTGTAAAAGTACTTTTTATTATCTTTTATGGCAGTGACCAGATTTCGTTCCATCTGTGCCTTCGCCTTCCTAACTTTCTCTCTACTACACTTCTTGTAGTGAGGAGCCCAGAACTGAACACACGATTTGAGATGCAGCCTCACCAGTACTGTGTACAGGGCGACAATCACTTCCCTAGTCCTGTGCTGGACTGTAGTTCTGACACAGTCCAGGAAGTAAAGTTGCAGTGGTTTGGATGTTTACAGCAGCATCCCATGCACACACTATTACTATTTACTTACTGCATCTTGCAGTGTACCCAGGGCATCCTGTCAGTCTTTCACTGGGATGTAAACAACATCATCTCTGGTAGAGGACACTGCAGAATCACAGTCCACTGTGACAGAGTAAATGCTTTACCACATATTTACTCTGCAGCAGCCAGCTCATCAGAGAAAAATTAACAACAGTAAAATTGGGTCAGCTAACTGCTATTAAGAGTTTGTGGATGTCCATTCCGTTGAATGGAAATTGTGGACTGTGGACCCATATCCCTTTTCTGGGAGATACAGTGGGATCAGGGAGAAGGAGGAACAGGATGTCATCCTGCAGAAGAACCTCCATGCAGAATATAATTTCTTATTTCAGCACAAAATCTAGCAGATAAATGCATTGCTACAGACCCAGATATTCATTATTTTTGGAAGGGTTATCTGCCGCAACTTTCTAATCCACATGGTGTCTGAAAGAAATAAAATAAAAGTGCAGTAAAAACCAGCATTACTTTTCCTCAACATGGAGGAAAAATGGAGATTAATGATGACAGAACTTCTGCTTCCTTTGTCTGTAACTAAGTTACATTTTCTAGGGAAATGGAGGAGGAGGGGAAAGCTTAAAGAATCCTCTGTGTTATTTGCAGCATGATCTTTTTTGGAAGTTAGTCACACTGATTCTCTCTTCCTGAATCTCTCTTATTTCAATCATTTCTAGAGTGCAGAACCACTGCCTCCACAGTGTGCCTATGGAAAGAATCTGAAGCGTGTCATGGTCTGAAAACTTTACATTCCCCAGCGTATGGTAAGTTCAGCCCTTCTCCCTCTGTCTTCCACAGACTTCCAAATCTACCCTTGAGGGGAGCATTCTTTGGCAATTCCCTAAGTAAACCTTGCTTTGTTTCTTGGGGTTTCTGCCTCCCTTCGTTAGGTTTTGCTCTATGTGAATGAATTACAGTTTTGAGACTCTTGGCAGATGATGGCCCATTCCTACAGATTTCTGTAAAGTCTCGTTCAGGGTCTAGATCATACCAAGTAGCAACATTTTCTTTTGGTTTTGTGATAGCATTTCCATAATAACTTTGCATAGTAAGTATTTGGGAAATCAGATTTATGTGTTTAATAAAATGAATACAATTTTTTTTTTTCAGAAGATTTGACATTTTATGGAATTCCATCTATTTGTGTTTCAATTAGTTTTGTTAACAATGGCAAAGTTAGTAATGACGTTTGGCAATCAAAACACGTTATGAAGTATTTGAACAATACAAGGTTAGTTAAGTTAAAGGAGATGTTGTGCAGAGCATTTCAAATTGAATTTGGATAGTGGCAAGCATCTGTGTGTTTGGAAATCTCTAAGTTTCTGCCTGAAGGGTAAATTGAAGCTTATATAAACAAGAACTTGTGATCTAATGTTTGGGCTTTTACTGACACAGACACAAAGACACACATAGATGCACACACATAAACCTCTATGGGAGGTTACAAAAGATATGAAATGAAGAAAGAGAGAGAAGAGGTAGAGGAAGAGATGAGACATGTTAGCTGTCTATTTAATGTTTTTCACTCATGTAATACAGTCTGGCAAGCCTTTTTCCACAGTTCCACCAAGCCAGACCTGTAAAAGCAATTATCTGTCATCATAACGTGAATCAAGCTTGCAACTGCTGTAGTTCTGAAAAGCGTGACAAAGTTAATTGAAATTTAGGCAGTGAATAGTTTTCACTTCCTGAGATAAGGTGTGTTTTCAGGGGAAGTTTGTTGCTATGTTGGCTTTAGTTAACTATTCCTAAGTCTCTTGTTAAAGGATTTGTGTTATTTCTGTGGGTGGATCATAGTCTCATCCAATTATGACTTCAGTAGAGCCAAACTTTGTGTCATATGCTTTACTAGCCCATACTGGTTTGCACGTTCCTCTCACTTCACAAGAAGATTAAAAAAAAAAGACACAAAAAAATTTCTCTCTCAAGTGATTGCAAACAGTACGTTGGAAATATCAAGTTTTACTGAAAGTTCATTTCACTCCAAAAATATCATTTTGGTGGCTTAGTGGTGTATTGTTTTAGTAGCTACAATAAAATTGTTTGAAATCTGGCAGAAAATATTAATGCTCAGCCCAGAAGCCAAATGTGAAATATTCCTAGGTTTCCTTACCTAGTTATCTTCTAATCTTGATTGTAAAGCAGCATGCATTTGCTTTCACCTGGTTTTACACCCTTTTTACAGTGATGTCACTATTAACATAGCTTACTGTTAACAATTGAAATTCTGAAGGCATTCATGGCCGTGGTACTAGTGCAAGTAATGTAAGACTATGCAAAGGAAACTGGAACTTTCTGAGTCCTCTGGGTATGTTACATGCCTGATTCTCTTTTTTAGCCCAGTTTTGTGCTAATATCATTACATTGACTTGCAGTGGAGTTGTTCCAGAGCATGATCTTGTAAGATGCTCAGCATCCTTAACCCTGACTGAAAGACTACACAAAAAAGTTAATTCTTTCCATTTTGGATGGGGGTGTGGGGAATGGGTAGTGAGGGAGAGGCATTTAGAACTTCTTCACGCCAAATCAGGGGAAATATCAAAGATAACATTTTATTTTGGGGGAGGTTTTTTTGGAACTAATTGTTTTGATACATTTGAAAGTTTTGTTCTAATGTTGGTTCCTGCTCTTGAGGTCATTTTATTTCTCACATAGAGCAATTGTTTAGTCACTTTAAAGGAAGAAAAAAAAAAGTTTGAAAATTGATTCAATGTACTAAAAAATCTTTTTTGCAAAAGTAGAATTATTATTTTAGTGAATGTTTGCAGGCAAGGCATATGAGTAATATAGATAGGACCTGTGGCTGTAAAGACATTTGCACAGTTAAGCCATAAATAAGAGGAGAAGGAAGCCTTAGTCTTCCTGTCAAACTCCATATAACATAAAAGGCCAAAATGGCATTAAATAACAGTTCTAGGAAGATTTCCTCTCAGGAAGACTAAGCCTCTTTATGGCAGCCTGCTGCAGCTCCTATTTCTACTTCCCTCTGGCCTCTAGCATTCCCCAAATATCCCTGAGGCAAGGCAGAAACCAAGAGTGAGAATGCAAGAGAGGGTCACACCGGGCTCTAATCTAGAAATTTGGAGCAGTTATGACACTCCCAAGAATACTGCAAGACCTGGCATCCCTACAAGAGGCTTAAATTTAATCTCACTGAAGTCAGTAGTGTCCAAAATGATGCCATGGAAGTCAATCTGGCTTTTAGGGATAGCAAAAAGTTTTAGACTGTGCAGAACAGGCCTCCATGACCTAATAATTTATCCAGAACATGTTCCTGGATTTTCATTCTCCTTTTTTTTTTTTTTTTTTCAGATGAGTCTGAGACCTGCATGCTTCAGATCTACTTGAACTTGTTGGGCATTTGGTGCTAATGCTCAGAACTAAGCATCCCCAAATTAATTCTGAGCCCGAGAAACCACTGGAATTGCACCTGAAGAAAAGTAAAGTCTAGCATTTGCACAGGTACTGTTGAACAGGGTACGTGAAAGACGGCAATGCAGCTAACCCTGCAATAGTAGCATTCTCCTCTATCACTGCTCTGCCAAATGTGCATATGTGATTATAACAATTCTAATTAGGCCCATCATAATGCAATGGAAATTTCCCAGGACAGTCTTCATTGCTAGAAATAGGCTAAATGAACCTGGAAGTGTTCCGTCCCTGTAAACTAGTTAGATTGTCCTCTCTTTTGCTTCTGGTACAAGCTCTAATTCTGGACATGCAAACAGATTTCCAATTTTCCTCCACCCTCTTTACCTTCTCCAAACTGTTGCATTTTTGAAGACTGAAGCACATGCATCATTTAAGTATTACATTTCTCCTATTTGGCCTGCAGCCATGCCCCCTTAGGTGATGAGCTCACTGGATCTCATAAGCCGCAGCAGGGTTAGGCTAGGTCAGCGACTACGGGAGGGGATCTCCAAGGAGAAGTCGGGTGCTGTGGGAATCACAGGTGGTGGTTCAGTAGGTGGCACCCTTTCCTCTGAAGTTCACACAAAACCCCACTGCCGGGTGCCAGGTGGATCCACATGTGAGACACTGTCCTTTCTCTTTCCCAGGGTCGGCACTGTGGCTGCTGAGTCCCATGTGGGCACCGCTGGTAGCATATCCATCATCGAGATGCCATCCCTCTGTGGGAGGTATAACATGTAGACTTAGGGATGACCAAGTCCATATGCCCTATTGACTGATATACCCCACCTGCCAAACAAAACATCTCAAGAAGCAAGGGAGAAGAAATGCAGGGAAGCTCTCCCTCGAGGATGTTAGGACCTCACAGGAGGTGGGAGGCATGGAGCCGAGATTAAATATGGCCTAAGTAATGAGATCCGACTGCCCAAAATCTCCCCTAAATGTCAGGCAGATAGAACTTGCATGGCTTCCAACCCCCTTTGCAACTCTTTGGTCGTGTATCATCTGCAGCCCTGTTTTGTCTTCCCTTGCAAGGGCTTAAAGCTTTCTGACTGCCTTAGAAACTGAGAATGTAAACCAGTGTTCAAAACCCAACTGTTAGCATTTTTTTCCCACAAAAATCAAAAGCTACCCAGCCCAATGGCTTCCCAGGTTTTCTTGCACAACAAGAAAAATACCGCTTTCTGAAGCACTTGGTTCCCTTCCCCAAGATCTGTTGGGTATGGTGTAGCTCCCAAAATGTTTAATTCCCCAGACCACCTGGGAGAGCTCCACAAACCACTGGTGGTCCATAGACCACAGTCTGAGTGCTGCTGTGTTAGGCTACTGGTTAAAGAAAATGAAATTAAACACAGAAAGCTGTTAGAATGACATTGCATGTGAGTCATGGCTCCACATTAAGTAATGCTCTTACAGAGCACATGTCTTGTCCCCCTGGATGAAAGCTTCCCACCTTCTGTCTCTAGTCTCTACCTCTTAGTAATAAATACCATGTTTTATTATTACAGAAATGAAAGAAATGCTAATGCTTTGTCTGAGAAACAATGAAACGTTAGAAATAGAAATGTAATGAAAGGTGTACAACTGAATACAGTATTCGTATTTCTGCTACTGACATGCAATGAATTCTTTAAATTTCCATTGAAGCCCATTTAAATGAAAGTTGTCAAAGAATACTTCTTTTTCACATTCTCTCTTTCCAAAGCACACCCTAGTGCAACCAGACTCTGTGTCTTTGTTCATTTAATATTGGGCTGTAACAAGCTTGCTTCAGCCCTGCCTGCTAACTGGTGGGGTCATGCAGAGAAAAGGCCTAGCAGCCACAGGTTTGTGCAGTTCCCTGTCTGATTTTTTAAGCCATTTTTAATGAGCTAATTCTTATGATTGCAGATTCACTTAGGCTTAAAAAAAATGGATTCAGACCTGGGAAAGGGCTGCCATGAAACAGTGGTCCATTACAATTGCAGTCTTATCATTATTGTTATTATTCATCTTTCAGCATCAGATTACAAATGTTGTCCCCTCAAATCCCAGATCTGAAGGTGCACAAAGCAGAATACAACCCTACGGATGACAGCAGAATGTGGCTTTTTTCCTTGTCATCCTCCCACTCTCAGGTGTTGGACCCAGCGGATACATCTAGTTTGCAGGGCTCTTTTTGACATGGATGCACCCTTATCTGGATGTCTCAGTTCAGCCCCTGCCTGTTTATGTGCAGAGAGAAAACAGAGCTCTGGATTTGCCTGATTCCTCCTGAGAAGCAACAGGGCCAAGATCTGGATCTGTCATGCTTGGGACTTACTCCTCATGCTGGGTGGAGTGATCTTGTGCAACTTGTGGCAAAGGGGAAGAGTCAGGACAATAACTGTCTGCCAGCAGGGATATAAAAAAAATGAAGTGTCAGAAATATGGTTAGTGATGCACACAGTATTACTGTCAGCCCTTTGAAGTGGTAGAGCCCAAACCTTGTATTTTCAGCTCAGCACCTCATTGCTAAGGCTATTGGTTACCCTCTTTCAATATTGCACTGGAGGTGCAGATAGACAAGGCAGGGATGCCAAATCCCTCATTTGCACGAGGCACACAGAGCTTGGCAGGCTGGCAGGCAGGCTGGCAAGCAGCTGGCTATGCTATCACAGCAGTGGGACAATGATCCCTGCCCTTCCCATCCCAGGGCTGGGATCTTAGCAGCTGCCTGCCAGGAGAAAGGCAAGTTTTCCAGCTTCTGTGCTTCCACGTATCTTTACATGAGCTGCTGCTTTTGTGTTTTTTTGTGAGAGCGTGACTTGGTTCACTTTTATGGTCTAGAAAAGAAAAAGGTGTTTTTAAAGCAACTCCTAGCAATTCAACGACAATGACAACATTTCAGCAAGACCCAGCAGCATACATCTGGACAGAAAGGGAGGAATGATGTAGGCAGGACTCTCTGGAAAAGCTCCTGTCAGGAGTGAGTGACACCTGAATGGTCCATCTGATATTTGTGGCCCATCTCTCCAGCAAAGGTTACACAGCATCCAGTTGACCTCATGTTGGAGACCACCAAGACAGTTCCTCTGTGGTGTGTGTACAAAAGGCTGAAACTGGGGAATTCAAGGGAATTTCCAGGAGTCTGTTGGCCACTTCTGAAATCTGGTATTGGATGGTAGGCCCATGATATCAGCTGTCAACAATAACATATTGCATGAACGATAATAATAATAACAGGAATAATTGGTGGTAATAATACTAAGGAACATCAAAATTCTCAGAATCATTTTTCAGTATGCAGATACAGAAAATTTCACTATGCCTTCAGCTAAGTGAATAGGATATATCGTAATCCTTCAGCATTAATGCTAGAATATTTTTGATAGTACCAAATACACATTTTCTTTGGTTACTTTCAGCAGATTTTTGTATCAGTGTAATGCAAATGAAATATCAAACTGCTGTTCGCCACCAGAGAGTTTGCTATTTACACTTGAAGAAAAGATTCAGAAAGTAATTAATCCTGCATTTCTAGTTTTTACTTTGATTAGGCATTTGAGGTGTCTTAGTAATGCTGGAGGTAGTAAACAGAAAATTAATTAAGAAAGCACTGAAAAAACACTTCCAAAGCTTCTGGCATAAGGAGTCAAACTTGTTTCCCGGCCAAGGTGGGACAAAGTTAGCAAAATATTTTCACACAAAGTTGGCTTCTGGATATGGTTGGCTTCCACATGGGACATCAGCATTCGATAGAGCAGGTGAAGTATCTAAGACAGGTCATCTGTGGAAGGACAGAGATCTGGCCAGATCTAGAGAGAATACACAGAACATCCTTTCACAACTGCTGCCCAGACTGAAACCAAAGGTGAGGCTGAACAGACAGGGATGGAGATCCAGAACCTTTGCACATCCCTGTGATCCAGCAGTGTGTGCAGAGCAAGAGCAGGAGATGTTACTGGTTGGAATTTTAAGTCTGATAACTTTTATGTCCATAGGGACATTCAAGAATGTCAGAACTTGGGTAATGGCCAGACCGTTGGGGAAGCTAAATAGCCTAACACAATGAGGGTCAAGCTCCAGAACAGAAATTTTATGCTGGAGACGTTGTAGTGTAAGCAGAAACACTATTGAAGAATTCTGGAGTTTTAGAGTGGGTTACAAACTGCATATGGATATAGCCCACAGCAAAATCATTTGGATATTTAGCACTTCCTAAGTTAGTTCCGTCATCTTCCCTATTTTAGTACATGAAACTCTTTGGGGTTGGATGGTCTGGATTATTGTGTGAGCTAAATGAACCCTTAACCATAATAAATACGGAATGGCGCAGTATTCCCTTGTTTATTTTATGGAAAACAAGGCATGATAGCACTTATGATTTTCTTGCTTTTTTATATGGCTCTGTTCACTCCATGCACCTGGTGCCTTTTGATGATTCATTTTAATGTGTTCAACACATGCTCGTACACAGACTGAGATCACGATAGAGAAGCGCTGCAGTGTGAGTATCCAGGGATCTATGCCCAATCAGTTGTTGACAGTGACAGAGTGACAAATGCTGTCAATATTGTGTAATGTGAAAAAAGCCTACCGGAAAATTCAGTCCTGGAAAATTCTGAAAAACACAGTTTTTCCAAAGGTTTGGTGATAGAAGCAAGAAGTCCCTCAAGCACATATTTCTCTTGAAAAACGTAGATGGTTTCAGTACTTGAAGTCAAGCACACGCATATGTTCTGTGGTGATCCAAAGCTGTTACTGCTGAATGTGTACGACTTTATCTCAATTCCCCTTCTACTATGATAATTTATGTCAGATTTATGATTTACTGTAGATTTATGACATACACCAGACTGTCATTCTTCATAACTAGATAACTGAAGTAACCTCCAAAATATTTAGCATCATGCCTAGAACGTGCATTGATGATACTCAGTAAGTTCTACTCAAATTTATGTAATTCCTTATAAGAGTATCCAGTACCCAATACTGAGGAGGTATCCAGGGATGGAAAACAATATTTCCCATTATTCTAAATTACTAAAGGCTGGGTTTGGAGTGCATTTTCAGTCTTATTTCTTTAGTTTTAAGAGCACAGATTACTTTTATTAGATAGGCAGACAGACAGACAGACAGACAGATAGATAGTTATGGCTAAAAGTACCACAACAGAAAAACAATGTTTTTCATTTAAATTGTTTTGCTTTTCAGTCAGCTTGTCTTACTCAAACGCAACAGAAGACCCTTGACTTCATTTATATTTCAAAGCATAGTCACTCTTAGACATCTGTTTTGGTGGAAGTTTAAACTACTTTGCTGACTTTGTTACTTTATATAAATGTTTAAAGACAATTCAATAAAGTGCAATTTCTTTGAGACAGGTACTATCATGTCAGTTTGAGGTAATCATGCCCATGCCTGCTTACATGTTTCTAATGCCATTTGATAGGTGTCACTGACTTTTATGAAAATCTTTGAGGCACTTCCTTATAGACTGTGTTTGGAATTACTGTACATATCTCTTTCCTGGCCTCTGGCTTAATCTTACAATGTAAATAGGTTCATATGGCTGGCACAGAGAGGGATAAGGTGTGTGTTACTATAGCCAATACTTCAAAGGGGTATGCATGGTTTCCAGCAAAATTAAGAACAGGAGAGCCGTGTGTAGACACTTCCTTTTTTTCTTTCCCTTTTCTTATTCATTCCTTCTTTAAATGAAGAATGTCTGGGGTGAAGCTTTCAAAAATTATTTTAAATCATTTAAATAAAGTTATATGTTACCCTACTTGGACTTTTATTATTTTTATTCTCGAAATTTTTGGTATTGAAACATAACGGCTTAGCAAACAAATTAGGGATGTTGAAACTTCTTGCTATATCTGTTACAGAATTATTAGCACGTGAACCAAGAAAAGACAAATGCCAGTATTTGTTATTAACAAGGAAATAAAATGCTTAAAAAATAGGACTACCAGTAAAAAATATCAACTATACAAATGCTTTTAAAACATTGAGAAGCTGTATATGGTAAAAAGCCAAACTTGTCACACGTAACCATGCTACTGAAGCAACCTATATTCGTTAGTATCTTATTCCCATTTAGAGGTAAGAACTGCAACTAAATTCATGACATGCAGTTCATGTAACATGTAATATGAATTTATACACTCTTAATATCATTAGAAGAGTGAAAAGAAATATTCTGTTATTTCATTTCAGGCTGGGAATTAAAACTGCAACAGCAAATATTTCTTAAAATGCTTTCACTGCAGCTAAGGAGACACAACTGTTTGAAATGGATTGCTCTTGATCTCATTAACACTGAATTTGGCTTGTGAGTGCCAGTATAATGGATGTGCCCCAAATGCTATTGAAGTTATTTTGTCTTGCAATCATAAATAGCATCTTTTGCTTAGGCAAGGCAAGAAAAAAATTATCTCAAGTTAGGAGTGGGTAGATGTCAGGCTAGAGGAGAGTACCATGCTGTCATACAGACATGATAGGAATTACAAAGTGTTTAAAAACTTTCTTCCATAGTTCACACTAAATTATTTGATGCCAAATGTGTATGCGTCTGGGGTTTGGCCAAAGCTGTCCACTTGATAGCTTTTTCCTTCTCTTTCCTTCCTCCAGCATGTATTTTGGGTACTACTTCTGGGGTTATTTTTGCAACACCAACTTACATTGTAAACGAAAAAAAGGATTTTAGTTCTGAAGCTCTAGTGATTATGAGGAAAAAGCCCAGATATAACCAGTTTAAGAGTATCTGTTCAGATGGAGAACAGCAGCCCTACAACATCTTTCGTCCTGTAATACAGACAGGATATGGGCAATCCTAATCCCCTGTGTGAATGCATACGTTTTACAACCAAGTTTTTCTGGGACCACTCAATTTCAGCTAAAACACCACAGCAGATGAAGAATATGCACTACCATCCAAACAGTAACACCTCATGTCTGAAAGCAATTTGTTTGACGCAAATATTGCAACACTATTTTTATCTCACGGATAATACATCCTCTTATTCTTACTACATGTAAACAAAACAAAAAAGCATCAAACTGGTTTTCCTTAATAGAATTATGCGTAAGATGTGAAACCAAGTGAATAATAATTATGAAGTGACAAGAAAAATAATCATGTTATGCTTATATTTATAGAAGGTGAAAATCCTAAAATACCATCTGCACATTGTGCATCATGCAGCATCTGATAGCTCTGTGTTTTTCTCTGAATATTAAGAAAATATGGTTGCACCAGCTGAAAGCAAATGCTGCCTTAATGTTCTGTATGCTGTTGAAGAGAAATCATCTTTGGTCGCAGCCTGTAGATATGATCTATAGCCTACTGAAGTCTATAGAAATCATTATATTATTTCAGTGAAGAACTGTATCAGGCCCAAAAGCAGGTATTTCAGAAGAGCAGTAAAGATAGGGGTTGATGGCGTATTTAAGTCAGAAAGTCATGAGAACTTGACTTACAGCATAGTAAAGAAAAATAAGTCTTCCTAATTGTAGGAATAAATAATATACGGAATGTCTGTCAAGACAAATTGGAAAGATGCTATTATGCAAACATTGGGCAACATATTATACCTGAATAAATTGTGTAGAGGACCACTCGCACTAAAATCAGATGCTGAACTTCAGTCTGAGTGTTCTATATATTTAAAAGAAACTTAAAATGAGATCACTTGAAAAAGTAAAATGTATCCATACTTTTTTTTTTTTAATTGGAGAAAGTAAATCTATGATACGGTAAAACACTGTTTGCCATTTAAGAAAACACTAGTGGCCCTCACAATTTGCTACAATCGATTCTATTCTAGAAAGTTATATGAAAATTATACTTGCAATACAGACAACTCGGAAATTAGGGAGGCCCAGAACAATTAACTTTATTGCGTTTTCTTTCTCTTAGTGTTCTAATTACGCCACAGATTTGTTTAATTAAATTGTGACCTTTTAACTGTGTGCATCAGTGTTCCCATTAGCTCTCAATACTATGTTCTTTTGTTAGTCAGTAACAAAGTAGTTTACTGTTATTTTGGGTTAAACCTTCAATTGTATTTTGTGTTCCCCGAGTTGACATTTTCCTTGATAAACATCCACAAAAAGTTCTCCTCCACCATAAGCAGTGTTTCTAATTCATTCTGTGCTAGGAGACTAATGACTTTCTTCTTTCCAACAGCCTAATTAATTCTTCATGTAATTTATGTCCAGCTACCTGCGAAGATACAGGATTGCATCCAGGATGGCTTAAATCTGAAAGTCCTGCACAGCTGGAGTACCTTCTTGTTGGGCTGGGAGTGCTAGGCTTTGCACTTTCATAGTCCTAAACTGGATTTTTTTTGAGTCATCGCCTGCTCTTTGAAGAGGTCTCTTTCCAAATGACTATGCATCCTGCTCAATTTAACGCACCAATACAAGATCAGTAAGACTTCTCTGATGTTTAATGGGTTCTACTACTTAATTTAGTTACTTTAATTTACTTTAGTCTTAATTAAGAACATCACTAACCGCTTGCATTCAAACCGCTGCAAAATCTTGACATGAATGAACTGTCCTTATCCAAACCCATCCTCCTCTTATGGGTAGACAGGAGCAAGCTGGAAATGCACCAGCCCGCAGCACTCTCCCTTTGCATGGGTCTTGCTGGTGCCAGACACTGCCCCGAGCTCTGTGGCTCTGTGTGAAGCAGTCCCAGCTGCAGGTCAAATTTTGTCATTTTTCCATAGCCTGTGAACCTTCCCCCATTACCAAAAACACTGGAGCCCCCATTGCAGCCTTCTTGAAGTCCCCTGTCAGTTGTATGCATCGCCTCTGATCTCAGTGTGAATGTTACAACTCAAAAGGTAAATCCTGTCAGGAATCACCCTGGAGGAATTGTTCAGTGTTTATCATCCTTATTCCTACAAGAGCACTGGACCATTTTAGCCAGACAAATTGAAGAGAGAGAGAAAAAACAATCTTTTTTTTTAATTTATTTAAAATAACAATTTAGAAGTGGAAGAGCCTTCACATTGACCCAAGAGAAGATTCCTACCCTGTTTGGTGTGCTTCAATATAACAAACAGAGCACATAAAAACATAATCCAATATGCAGATACTCAACATTCGCTTCTGATTGTTGGCTGTCAGGGACATATAACTGACTTTTCTGTCTCACATTTTTGTTTTCCAGCACATAGCATCCCAAAAAAATGACTTTTTAAGTGACTATGTAGCTAAAATACCCATTTTCACGTTTATTAATAAATATGGTAGTGGAGCCCTTTGGCCAGCTCTCTTTTAGAAGGTTTCTAAAAATATGCAGCACGATACTGTATTAGATTGGATTAGTTTCTTTTCTCCTCATACTTGAAGAAGTATGTAACAAGAACTATATATAGGAACACTTTACTGTATGTAACTCACTAAAAGTAGCAGAGTTCCCACCCTAGTCAGAGCAAGCCAATAATTGCAGCTTTAGCTTTGGAAATACGAAGACATGTAAGAGCTTTTTCTGAAAAATCATTCTTTGACAAACATTTCTCATGGTAACGTTTAGAGTTGTTTCCATCATGCTTCTGTGTAATAGATAGAATGTCCCTGGACTTTGTTCCTAGACCCAGACCTTTTAACCTTTGCATTCAGGAATGCAGAAATTTTTCATATATTTCAAGTGACTGGGTATCTTATGTCACAATTACAGAGGTGCAGGTTGACATATGTATTTCAGCTCACTTCCCATAGGGTATTTTTGATGTCATGAGGAAAAGGCAGGTGTTTTGCACTCTTTTACTGAAACTGCCTTAGTAGATTGGTCCAGTTACAAATGTTCTTTAATGCCTCTCTTGTTAATACTGAGGATTCACTACTGAGTGTAATTTGAAGTTTTGTGTTGACTGCACGTATGAGAAAAATCCAAGGCAACATAATTGGGTCTTTAAGTCTTGTCTGATAAGTTTCCTGGCTTCTTCACAGAAATAAATAAGCAAACATCAGTTTGCCTTCCAGTTCTTCCTAGGTCTCTGTTTTGCACTCATGTTCGTCTCTCAAATTGCCACCTCAGGGTACAACTTGCATTCTTATTTTGGGGGCCAGAGAAATATGTGTACGTAATAATTCCCACCCCCAGCCTATGTGAACTGCAATAATATAAAAGAAGCCTGTATCATACAGATCTGTTCATCTTTGATTTGAGAAGTTATGTCAGTGATTCAGTGCTGAATTGGTGTCTTACAGCACTCACACAGTTGCATGCTGGAGGCACCATATCTCATCTGGACAAGAAGCAACACAGAGGTCTGATCTACTTTGAAGTCAATGAAGATCAGTCTTTGAAAGAGAATCAAATGGTGGGCATTAAGCCTAATGTCTCAGTTAACTCTAGTCCTTCCAGAGGCACATACACATGTATACACATGCATACTTTTAGAGTTCACATTTAAATGCTTCTTTAGAAACAAACAGAACACCCTAATTCCTAAATCTGATTATTACTGTGATTAATTTAAAAAGCTGGCATTCTTCCAGATAAAATGTTTATAAAGAAATGTAAAATTTTCCACTTTTTTCTTTCATAGTGCTTGGGGGCCAAAGAGGACAAGCAGGGGACAATGAACCTAGATCATCTAGGTTCATTCTCTTTATGTCACAGGCCATTAAATTTCCCTCAGTTATCCTTGTATTAAGCCCACTAACTTGTATCTGAGTAAATCACAACTCATATACGGCTCCAACTAGGCACTTCCATCTGGCTGGTGTGGCAAACCCCTTCCTGAGTCCCCCATGAGCCCATGCTTCCTACAGAAGTCTTTTTGCTGCCTGTAAGTTTGTCTCCACAGTTACTATTCTGTAGAAGAAAAACATTGGTTCTTAGATTAAACCCAGACCTGATACTAGTTGCCCGCCCCAATATTTTTATTTGAGCTTGTCTCTTTTACACATTCTGGTCCTATGTCCAGGTGTTTAACCTCCACTCATGACAAACGTGTATTTGCCATAATCTTTGGACCAAAGTATGCTTCAAGGTAATTTTACAGTGTCCTCCTTTTCTCTGACCTCTTTTCTGGCCTATTCATTGAATATTTGTCTTTGTGGCTTTGAGATATGTAGGGCAGCATAGGCAACAGACACCCGTGTGCTTCATGTCTATGAAAACAAACCCTTGGTAATTAATGGTTTGGTATTGAGCTGGTAATCCAGTGGAATCCATATTGCAGCATTTGTTAGGACTCTGCTGACAGTATTTGGGTTATTGAACCAACGGACTCACTGCCCACTGCAAGGCACAGAGAGGATGGGTGACCCTTGTGTTGCATCATGCTCACTTCTGCTTTCCACTTCCTGTTGCATGAGTTCCTTCTTGCAATGTCTGCCCATTACTTTATTGTCTTAGAAGGGACAGCATAATTAAAAGCTTCCTCTCCTGGAATCATTAGAAGATATCCCCCACAGACAAGCCAAAGACTGATGGCCTGACTGGATCTACTGTCCTTGTCGATGGTTGCACCTTGTGTACATATCTGTCAAAGAGCCACCTCAAAACCAGTGAGTATTTCCCTCTCTTTCTATATTAGTTGATAGTTAATGACATATACATGCGTAAAGTACCCTGCAGCCACACTGCAAAATCAATATAAAGCAAACACAATTTATAAAGCTAAATGAGATACTCTAGGTCTGATTTTAGCATTTAAGGGAATGATAGGTCAAATTATCTGCCTTCCAGATGATAATTTCCATTTTACTAAATATGTCTCTGTTAAGGCTGGCTAAAGCTTCTCTGTTAGTGGTAAGGGAAGGAAGAGAGGAAAGCAAGAGTAGCTGGGAGGTATGACCTTGTTTCACCTCTTCTGATAGAAGCAAGTAGCATTGCTAGATTGGAGACAGGATCCTGCAGGCCACCAGACAGTCTTTCCTGAGATGAGATGCAGCTTTTCTCTTTCAGAACAACTCTCACTTGTAATTTTTTTTTACGTTGAAAAGCTCTCAGCTCTCATAGTTACTTCAGAGATGGAGAAACTTCAGTTTCACTATGGTACAAAGAGTATGAGGTCACCTGCTTCTTCTAAATAAGAACCTATGCTGAAGAGCAGCTGTAAGCAGAACAACTGTGAAGAGGAGCTCCATATCACTGGTGATACATCTGTGTTTAAGGCAGGGGAGCAATCACACCAACACAGCATAGCCTATCAAAATCAGATTTTTGCCTGCATAAAGTGATAGATCATGCTAAAACCATGTATGATCACCCTGAAGCCTTGGTCCTAGCTTAGGTTAAATTATTGGTGCTCCCATTTGTCTGCTTCAGTAGCATATTGCCAGCTCATATAGTGGTCGCAAAATAACTGCATCAGATGTAGGTTTTAAATAATTAATATGTAAATGCTGCTTGTGGAAAGACAAAATCTACCTGTGAAAAAATAGGGATCTCTACGATATTTGGTATCCATAAAGTAGCTGGCAGTGATGCCCTTTTCCTCTTTCAAAGACAGAGAAGTGATTTTGAGTTGTCACCACTCATCAACATTTCATGGCAATGAGAAGATAAATGGATCCAGCATCAAGTGCAAAATGTCAAAATGTTAGCTTGTTGCTTGTGGTAAAATGGTCACCTATGAAATCACAACCCTCAAATATCTTAATTTGCTACAGACTCCAGCAGACACATGTGCTCGATGGTTATTTCAGAAGATTTTTCCCTTACTAGAGGGAGGCAATTGTTTTAAACAAATCCACAAATGATAGTGGATTTTGTGATAATTTAAAGAACTCTATAATTACATTACAATTTATACCACCATGGAATTACTGGAAACATATTTATACCACCTGTTTCAATGCAGACAGCCACAATTTTTTATTCCCAAGAGCACTATTAGTTCCTCTCATCATATTACCTGTGCAAAATACGCAGGGTATCATTGCTGAACAAAGCAATAGATAGATAGGATTAATCATTCAAATTTTAAAGACAATTTCTTGTGTTGTTTTTCTCTAATTACTGACAAGACTCCTTCACAGAAAAAAAAAAAAATAAAAGAAAAAAGGAAAGGAAAGGAAAGGAAAGGAAAGGAAAGGAAAGGAAAGGAAAGGAAAGGAAAGGAAAGGAAAGGAAAGGAAAGGAAAGGAAAGGAAAGGAAAGGAAAGGAAAGGAAAGGAAAGGAAAGGAAAGGAAAGGAAAGAAAGAAAAGAAAAGAAAAAAGAAAAGAAAAGAAAAGAAAAGAAAAGAAAAAGAAAAGAAAAGAAAAGAAAAGAAAAGAAAAGAAAAGAAAAGAAAAGAAAAGAAAAGAAAAGAAAAGAAAAGAAAAGAAAAGAAAAGAAAAGAAAAGAAAAGAAAAGAAAAGAAAAGAAAGAAAAGAAAGAAGAAAAAAAAGGAAAGAAAAGCAAAAATTTGCTCTGTTCTTTTTGGCACTTCTACCTCTGAGTGCCAGCCAGCATCAGTATCTGGCAGAGCGCTCTTGAACCATTCTCCAAAATAAATATAGCAGATGTCAGTCAGGTGTTTTTCTAGTCATGTCCAACCACTCGCCAAGAAATACGTTTTTATTTTAGGCCCATACCCTAATAAATGAATTAATTTGTAAAAAGAATAAAAAAGGTGTCCTATCTAAATAGGGGAATCATGAAATACTTGCCTTCAACATCTGATTTGGTAAATCTGACGCTGTATCAGCTCCCTGTATTCTGGCCAAGCCTAGCCAGTCCTTACCTTCTCCTGTTGAAGCGATGGGCTCTCTAAACCTCATATAGTGATTAAGTTCCAGCATTTGCTGTATCAGACTCATTATTCTCCAAAAGCATTTGTGGACCCCACTCTGCATGGCAGCACTGCCCTTACCCTTGCAGAGCTCAGGGGGTCTGATGGTGTCAGCCCATGGGATGGGTCTACCATGTCCACCTGCAGCTGAGCAGCCTCCTCCCTGGCAGTTACAGTGAGCAACCTCCAGTAAAGTTGAGCAGGTCTCACACAAAGGTCTCTTTGGCTGCAACTCAAAACAATGCATTAATCTGCTCGTGTTGCTGCTTTCTTAGAGTGATCAAAAGGTTAATCTATACACAAAAGGCACCAGAGATGGAAATAAGAGATCTTAATGAATTATACTTATGGATTGCCCTACATATGGTTTATACATACACCAAACGGAGGTTTTGCCTGCTGTGATGGAGCTGTTGTTGCATGCTTTTTGCAACAAGGAGGCTTGATCACTGCAGTTAAATTTTTTGCTATCACAGGTTTCTCACTGTGCAAGTACAGCTGATTCAGCGCTACACAGCTAGACCTCTCCTCTTTTTAACAGATGTATGCTGATCTGCTTTTCCCAGCCACTGCCTGCTTTGCATACTTTCTTATGTTTACATGTTGTATTGTGTACCAACAAACTATTATATGCTAATTTTCCACATCCTTTACACAAAGATATACAACATTGTTCAAGCAGGTTACACAACATTTAAACATTACATTATTCAGTTTCTTAATACATATTTTTTACTACATCTTTTGCACTAAGCGGATACTATTTCCATGGCAAGTTTCATTCTATCTATTAACCAGGACTGCTGAAATGCTGGCTCTATGACCCTTAGACACAGAGTCCTGAGAAACATTTGGATCAGGGCTGCCTTATTGTGCTCTCTGCAAGAGTCACCTCTTGACCCACAGAAGCTCCATCTACAGTCATGTCTAGGAGCCTTCCAGGCACACCAAAGCCAGCTGGCATCAAGTGGATCAAGAGTACGCCTTTGCCTCCAAAACAGGTTGGGTGCAGGAAGACTGCCTCTTGGAAAGAGTCCCTGGATCACTGAACTCCCAAACCATGCCTAGAAATTGCTCAGGAGAGCATGAGGTAGATAGGCCAGGTTCATGACCTGGACTGCTGTGTCCATGTCCTGCTGTCTGGGAATGTTTTGAAGCTCGCACATATTTACCAGCTTAGGCACAGCCACAGGGTTTGGCTTCAGCGGTGCTCCTGAAGCAACTTGCTCTTGCCATTTAGGTCACCTGTAGTTTCATCTGATACATGTAAAAGTCAATGGTTAGATGTTCATTGACCCTAATGGACTTTGGCCCAAACATACAGTTTTCTGGGATTTCAGATGTCTGATTTGCAGGTTCATGCAGGGTGGCAAATGTCAAAAGGTAACATTTGCTCCTGACAGAAACCATTAAAAAAGAAAACCCCTGCAATGTATGCTATTTACTTATCTACATATTTGATATGCCAGCCCAGCATAGTAGTTCAACGTTCAAAGGAAACATATTTGTGGCATAACTTATTTTAGTACAATTTTGCTTTTATTTCAGTGACTTAGTTCTGTAATTTACAGGTACAAGTCAAAAGGATGAGTTTTCAAAATGTAGCCCTAGAGTTTTATGTCTTGGTTTTACTGTATTTTAAATGCCAAATCAAAATTATCATGTTTAATTTACTTTATTCTCAGTGGTTTTGCTTAGATTTATGAATTACTTTGGATTAATTGCTATATAACATTCTGGTTTTATAGTGTAATTGGGTGTGTCTTAAGTGCATTCCATTTTATGACTTGCTTTAGGGTATATTTTGGATGAACTGTATAATATAAAATACATTTGGTGTTATGTTTTATGTAAAGCCAGAGAAAGCACAAAAAGTGCATTTAAGTTTTTGGGTTTATGGGTTCCATGTCTGGAAAACTTTGGAGGACAAATCTGCTTATTTTCAGTTTTTCTCAAATTGTTCTGAGTCTTTTCCGTTTCAGTTTTTCACAATAACCTTTGAACTATTGAACCTGTGTGTCAATAATTATTTTCAGTCAGGACAAAATAAACAGTCTACCCTGAATGATAATATAAATAAAGGTAATCACACTTTCTAACACCGCCATTGAAAAAGTCAAATCAGAGCAAGATCTAACTAAATCAAATCATATATCTTCTGCTCTCTTGTAGAATCCACAGGTGACTAACACCTGTGTTAGACCTTTCTACTTTCTGGTCTTTGGATGAATCACAGTGAAATGCTTTGCATTAGCTCGCATACTGTAATTGTTAACATCTGGAACTTCTGATTAGTAAAGTCCAAATTGTAAATCAGAGGCTTCTGTACGGACTGCTGTGAACAGCCATTGACTGCTTTTAGTACTTTTGATATGCTTACCTCAAAACTACACATCCTTGCCAACCTTTCGGTATGTTCCCTAAACCCTTTTGAGCCTTTCAAGTCCATGAGGTCCTCTCTTTTGCTGCATTTGTGCTGTTATGTATCTCCCTTCCTCTACTCAGCACAGACAGAAAGAGAAGCAGCTTTGTGCTGTTGGAGTGAAGAAGACTAAACCAAAAAGACCTCTCAAGGTTAGAAACTAGCATCTTCTTTTTATCATCTTTGTGACTCTCTGGCCTGCCTTTGTTGCTGTTACAGCTTCTTCGTTTTAATAAATTTGTGAACGTGTAGTCAAAGTGCTACTCCAATGAACCCCTTTGCAGGCATATACATAAAAAGCTGCTGCCCAGAGCTGCTGAGCCCCCTCATCTGCCCCATTTTCAGGTGGTTTGGTAAATGGTGGGTTTCGTCCCAACGTAATGTTGGACATTCATGTTGGAATATAGCAACCACTGTCTGCAAAGACAGAAAGCAATTTAGAGAAACCAAATTATGAGGTGAGAAGAATGCCATTCATGAATCCCTGACAAACTTAGAACTGAAAAGACAAATCAGTCACTAATGTTATGTTAAATGAAAACTGGAGTGTATTGAACTTTTGAGCTACTGTACCAACAAAGAACAGAAGTTTTCCATACAAATGTCACAAGATTGGCTTCAGCATCAGAAGTCTGACTAATGAATCACTAATGTGATGTAATAATGGTTGGTACCTTGTCTCGTAACAAAGTACTAGAGAAGAATTTGTTTCTCAGAATTGATTCAAAGTATTAAATATGTATCACAAAGAGATAAGATCCAAAATTTGATTTATTAAAGAACATATGAAACATCTCAAGGTACATTTTGTAGGCCAAAGGTAAACCTAATGAGTTTCTTCATTTGTTTTGGAAACTGCAATCATTATAATATCATTCTACAACTTGATACAGATACTATCGTCTCTTAGTAATGCACTTTAGATAAGCAAGAGTCTATGTATGTTTAGTGTTAACTAAATACAATAATCACACAGTGTATTTTCTATGCTACTCTCTCCTCTTTCCTTTTGAGCGCCTAAAAAGTTTCGCTCGCAATAATGAACTGAATCTCACGATGTATGAACGTATATGATGAAGCTGGCTGCCAGGGCAGAGAGCTGGACTGAGCATTTAGGTGACTCCCAGCCTATTATCACTAGCGACATACCCTAGTATGTTGCTAGTACCTCCATTTGCTGGCTAATCCTGGTGTCCCCGTGAGCACAGGCGGGCTGAGTCAGATAGTCTAGGGAATGGCAAATACATGAAGGTGTTTGAACAGCCTAATAGGGCTCAGTATCTAAGAGGAGTTAGACCCTAAACTGCCTTTGAACCTTTTGAAAATTTAATTAGATGCTGGTTTGCATTGGAAGTATCTAAAACCTTTTGAAAATTCTATTTTAAGCAATTTGCCCAAGCACATCAACAAACTTGTAACAGGATCTGGACATGCATAAACAGCAGAAATAGCATCTATAAAGGATATGGAGATCAGCAACTTCAACTAGTTAATTTAAAAAGAAATCTATAAATCAGTAACATTATAAAAAATGAAATATCTTTGAGATTCCAGAATACTTGAATATAAAAACCAGAAGCATCTTCCTGCTATTGACTTTACACTCCCAGTGATCTCTGCAAGCCTAAGACACTTCCATTTAAAATTTGTAACATGTTAGTTATTATCAAAATACAATCTTCATTACACAATCTTTATATAGACATTTGGTCTGAAATGCTGCATGTACATTGGTCATATATCCACAAAATACGTAAGAATGAACATCTGTAAAAAGGCTGTGAGGCAATGAAGATTAAATGCTAACTTTATCTGTGAGCTTTTTGTAACTCCTACCAAATCAGCTGCCCACAAACCACAGGAGTTTACCACATAAGCAGATAGAAATGTTGTTGGAACGGACAAGATGATGATTTCCAGTTCATGAGGTATTTATCCCAAGACACATTCATTCATCTGTTGCACATTTAAATGTCTGCTTTTAGCCACTTGATAGAGCAATACTGAATCAAAAGAGCCTCTCTTTCTAATAACAGCTTCATTCCACACTGACTTACAAGCAGTCACTGTGTAATCTAAAGCAGTAGAAACAAAGTGTGAGTTCAGGAAGTCTGAGCAACAAGGAAGGAGATTCTGCACCAAAGATCCAGCTACATGGGGATGATTAATGGGGGTGTAGAGCCCAAATCCTGCAGCAGGAAAGGAAAGTAAAAGGCCAGGTAAGGTTCTCCTCTTTGCAAGGAGTGTCTGTGGGCAAACCTGGTAGTTGTTGAGGGCTATGTTCATATGTTTCTTTAGCGCATCACCAGACAGCCTTCACTTCAAGGCTTGAGATGTAATCCTGGACTGGTCCAATGACAAATGAGTTTTGCTTGCTTTAAAGAAGAAAATTAACAGGAAGAATATGATGTAGCTTTGTAAGGTTTGTGAACTGATTCAGCTAATGCAGCATGAGAAATCTTTATAACAATTACAAAATTAATTAAATTTAATTAAATTTTTAAAATTATGTGGACATTTAAGTCAAAGAATACTTGGAAATCATTTATCTCAGTTTGAATGCTTTCAGACTACTTTTAGGCATTTATTAGCTACTAATAGCCTTCATTTTTAAGTGTTACATATAGTCACACATGAACAATTGCATCCTGTAGTCTTTCATTTGATGGAATTTATTCAGACATCCTTCCTAGGATGGAACATGTTCCTGGAACAGGTTATGGTTTGATCTAAACACAGTTCAGATTGATCACTTCCAGTAAGGAGTTCAGTAACAAGTTCCTGAAATGAGAATGCTTCACCCTCAGAGACCACTATTCCAAATCAGTGCTTTGTGCTGCAGCCTCCATGAAGGATGTGACTGTTTAATTGCATTGTGATAGATGCTTAAGGTTCTGAGACTGCAAGACTGATTTACTAGGAGCTTTGCAGACTAGTCCACAGCTATGTGTTTTGTTTTGACCTGAATATTCATATGTTTCTTAAACAATTTTCGTGTTGACCATAACATTTACTCCTGATTGATGCTCTTGAGGTCAGTATTTCTGCTCTGCAGCCTCATTAAGCCCTGAATAGACCATAAACTGCCTTTGACTAAGATGCAAATAAGAAAAGAAATCCTTTACCTAGTAGTAGCAGGTCAATGAAGTATTAATATTTTACTTACCCTTGAGAAGCTTGTTTTTCAATTTCTTACTCTGCGAGTTTCCTATCTCGTGGTTGTTTTTTGTTGGGTTTTCTTACAGGCATCTTGTCTTAGCATATAAAACTAAAGCAGTACCGTAATTTAAAAATTTCTCTGATGATATTTTCTCTCTAGTGATCTGTGATATTGACCTTTAAACTGGAGAAATTTTGTAGTATTTTAGGGGCTTTACCTGTGTTTCTCTGCTAATGCTTTTATGTGAGTTTTGCTAATGTATGATGCTAAGTGCTAAGCTAAACTGGCAGGGATCATTGAGGAAAATCTTATATTCCCTGGGGGGAAAAAACCAAGTCCCAAATGATTGTCACAGTCCCATATGATTTCCTTATGCAAGATGATATGAAACATATATTTTCTGTTATCTTAGCTGCCAAAATCATTGTCATACGTACCACTTCGGTCGTCTGGAATAAGCATTAACTGCAGCTAGGCATATTGCTAATTCCCTCCTGTGAAATCAATGTAAGATCTTTGCCAAGACGTAGTATCCCACAAAGTAAGCTTTGACATATTTTCGCCATTACCAGGAAGTTCTGATTGCCTTGTTAGAATATTTTGGTCACCAGAAGGACATTTGTTCGAGCGCCTCTATACCTTCTTGTCATGTGTGTAGGTAGGTTGGTATGTTGTCTACCCTTACATCACAACCTATACACTGTTGGTGCAGTGCTCCCAAGCAATGAAAAGAGATTTCTCTAATCCTTTAGTGTGGTGAGATTCCTGTCATCTTCTATTTTCCTATGTCATTTTTCAATTGTTTTAGAAAAGTAGCTAGAGCTCCCATCCGTGATCAAGGCCCATTAGGTTAGGCACTGCTTACAATCTAATCTTCTGACTCCCTGCTCAATGCCTGAAATTTGGTATTTTTCTTTTTTCTTGTCTGTAGTCTGGGCTTCCTTCCTTCAGCTGGCATGTGTACTGAGATACTCTACTTGCCAGATATTTCTTACACACATAGCTAAATCCACTAGTCTTTCAAGAATTTACAGTGAAATATATATGTCTGCATGAGGAAGTTTGGCTTTAAGTCTTTAAAAGCATGTCACTTCAGTTTTCATATTTTCTACCATCTCATTCTGGCAAGAAAAGCATTAATTCTGCAAATAATTGGTTTTCAGTGTCAGAAATATAGGTTTCACTTACCATTCTTTAAGTCACTATCATAAAAAACATTAGTTAAAACATATGAGCCTTTGAAGACCTCTTTTTTTCCAAATTGAAAGGATCAATTTTCCTTTTTGATGATCTCAAAAAAACCCCCACAAAACCTCTTCTTAGGGCCTCTTGCTCACCTGCTATCTTCCAGCTACATATTTTGCTTCTAAAGAATCTGGCTAAAATAATCCCATCTTTGTTGCCAGAGGTTTTCTTACGTCTCCCAGAATCTTGATCAGACATATGTTGTTTAAACTGGCTGGGGCCAAATGTGTGAAATGATTTTTAACAAAAATTTGTCATCCAATGCTAACTCTATTGCTCTGTGAGTCTGTATTTTGTTTGGCAAAGAAACTGTAATGGAGATCAGAATGATAAATACAGAAGATTATTAAGAATTTCTTAGATTTCCAAAGAAACAAAACTGGGCTCAACGTCTTGAGGAGCACAGACTGGTTCTTGGGAGTAACTGTAGGTTGTACACCAGATACTTTTATTGATAGTCCAGAAGAGATTCCATCTCCAGGCAGACCTCCAGGCACAAATACCACAAAATGCCACAAAAGGATAGAAGCGTTTCTGCCTTCAAAGCATGCGTTGGTACAGTTCTTATCTGTACTTTCTTCCAAATGAAGGTTAAAACTCACCCCACAGTTGGTTCTCTTTGCCAAGACAATTTCAACACAGTAGACTCAAAAGCTGTACAGTGTACAATGCTGAAAATCCATGTTTACCTTCACCAAGTGCCCCCCCACTCCTCCAAGAGCACATTGGCAAAAGGCAACAGAAATATTTCTTTCTCTTTTCCAAGTTTTTTCACTTTTCAAATCTAAGGCCCAATCTGCTTTCTTTGGGAAGTTAGTCATATAGACTTTAATATGGATTATTTTGGAAAAACTCATAAACTGCCAAAATAGAAACAGCCTACCTTCTTTATCCAAAAGAAAGCAGAAACTGAGGCATCACTCCTGTACCAGGATAGCTATTTTAATCAGGGAGGAAAATAAGGGTGTTGACCTGCAAAGCTACCACCTTCCCTGTCCTGATCCCTTCCTGCAACCCTGTGTGTCCCTGTGTTCTAATAAGAGATGATCAGTAAACAATGACAGGTTCTACAAGCTGCCCCCTGCCCTTTCTGTAATGATGCTTAACTTTCCCTTGCTCTGTCTCATCATGTTGTCTTGATTATGAGTGCCTTGAGGACAGGTCTGTGTGTGGTTATATGTTTAGAAAGGCCCAAGCACACACCAAGCACTACCAGAATCCCACCATTGTATTCATTTTTATTGTTTGTGATCATCTGTGTAGGCTGGGAGTGATCAGGACATTCTATATTTAGCTGGAAGTTCAGGAAGGAATAGGCTGAGAAACTGCAGGTGGTCCCCAAGCCTGACCTTCTCCTCAGAGTCTAAGACCTCAGCCTGGCATCGGCGGGACCAGATTTTGACTACTTTGACTGCTGTTCTGTTTGAGATATATAGAAAATGTCTTCTCTAAGCCATGCTAGGGTTTGGGGATTTTCAAAAAATGTCATGATATTTCACGTTGAAATGATGCATTTTACTCAGTTTTGCAGAACTGTCTTGAGCATTGTTACTGGTATTTTCATCAGTTTAGCTATGGATCTTCATTTGTGTCCTCCAGGAAAGTCTGGGAACAGATGCCCTGACAGCTGAATACTCCTGGAAATTTTGCCTGGATATGCATTATTTGATTTTATTTGGTGTTTTAAACTACTGAGTACTGTATTGCTGCTGTACTCCTGAATAGTTGCTGCCTTCCAGTTAAAATAAAGATGCATGAAAGGCCTTGTAAGTAATTTGGAAAGGGGTAGGTTGAGGATCTGAAATTATATTGACGGTCTTAGGATATGTATCCCATGGCTAAGGCTCACTCTTGCTTCAATTAAAGTAACACTCACCAGGGATTACAGGGCTTGGTTGCCTTCAGTCTCAGGGAGACTGTGGACTCAGCAGGCAGAAAGGGCCCTTCTCATCTGAGGAGCTTATGAAGGTCATTGCTAAATATCTGTCCAACAATCACAGAAACAGTAACTTGCAAACAGTAATTACAGCTTTATGATATACAGTGTGTTAGGAATAGTGTGCTGTTAGATTGCAAGAAGCAGCATCCAGTCACGTGAGGGTTCCTCCTTGTCCTACGCTCAATCCACCCAGAGACAGAATGAAATGCCCAAAGGAGTACAGGGGCAGAGCAAGGCAGCCTGGAGAAGGACAGGGGCAAAGAAGGAATGAGAAGGGGTTACCTGCCAGTCCAGGAAACCACTAGCTTCAATTAAGCACCATTTATCCAAGAGTGTTCCTTCTTCAGAAGCTGTGTTCAGTATGGAGTGTGCCTTATGCGGACAGACACGTCATATTTCATACTGGTCTCTTTCTGATTTATTTTCTGATTCTTATGCATTTAAACTGCTGGTATGAAAACTTAGCAGGTTTTTAGGAACATTCTCTGTTAATGAGAATGTTCTCTCTGTCATTAATACAGCAAAATTCCACTTTCTTAAAAAAAAAAAAAAAAGAAGACACAGAAATGTCCTAGACCATATCCCAGTTTCTCTTAACTTTTTGCATGCTATTACATTCCTAGAGCTTAAATCTCTAAAATATACTGCTTATATTAGTACTAGTGCTAGTGTGACTACTGACTACATGCAACTGCCTGCATCAATTCTGCATTTATTGTCATTCCCTACTAGTGAAGCAAATTTTCGTTTACAGATAGTCGCATGCCCATCCCTGCTTTACAAAAGGAAGGACAGGGAAAATTTTCAAGTGTAAAGGTTCATTTTAGGGGGGGAAAAAGTCAGTTCTTAGTAATAGACTTCGCCTTGAAAAGCACCATTGTTATGAATCTGCAGAACAGTAGGAAAAGAAACTAAAGTGCACAACATGCCATGAAGATTATCTGTAATAAAAGATTTTAAATTGCATTGTGCTCTGTGTGCTGCTCTCAGTGCCCAAATGAAGCAGGAACCATACAGTGCAATGCAGGCACATAGTGGCCAACCACACTGGCACCCAGCCAGCTCGCTATAGAACACCAGCCTGCACTGAACTGCAGACAGCCCTTAGCCCAGCTTTTCTTGCAGCTTTTAACTCCGCAAAGCTCAGAGGTTTCTCACCGGTTCAGTTTCACATCAGACAAATCCAGCAGGTTTTGGCTGACGTGACTTTGAGCAATCATAAAAACTGAAATGAAACTCAGGAGACGAGAAAGTAAAAGTTTATGTCAAGCCCCAGAAAACCAAAACATGGCAATCTTCAGTAGCTGTGTCTGTGAAATCATTGCTGAGAACACAACATCAGCTCAAAACATGATAAATCTTTTACAACTTACTAGTATGTGCATGATTCACAGTTGCCTTGTAGATATGTACAGAAGCTAAATTTCTTACAGAACAGTGATGTGTTGGCTATTATATTTCTGGCTTATATCTTTTTACCCAGCAGAAGGACAAAACAGTCTTTTGCTAAGAGGGTAATTTTCACCAGTAACAAGCAGAAGAGAAATATTTCAGCCTGACCTCCATTTCTCTGGACCCTTGCATAGTTGGGGGTTTTCTTGTACTCCACACGGTTTAGTTTAGTGAAACTTCTCAGGAAATATCATGTTTTCTATATTCAAGCACAGAGAGTGTTGTGAAATGCTGTATTTACCATGTTCAAGTGTACTGGGACTGTCCAGGCTTCAGCAAATATACATTGTGGTTAAAAACAAGAAAATTGATGTAGGCAGAAAAACAACTTGTGAAAGTGTAAGAAAGAAAGAGTTTGGGGCAAAGAGGACAGGACAAGTGAGGCTAAAATGTGTTGTGTGTACACACAGTTCCCAAATTTCCCCAAGTAACCCTGTGTTGCTGTGTTCACTCACTTTTTGCTTTTTAACACTGCACTCTTCACTAGTTTTCAGTGTGGAATTAAAAAAGGCAGAAGAAAAATGATGCATACATGCAAGTTTTGAGAAACTTGCATCAGGCTTCAGTGAGGGTATTTCACATAATGTACTGGAGCCTTTAATTCTCAGTTGATTTTACATCTTCACAGTGGTTCTGTGCTCTGATATGCTTGCTTTGACTTTGGACTTTGTTTAAAACAAGGCTGAGAAAAGAGGGGTGGTAGTAATAGTAAGTCTAAGACACTTTTGTCTTCCCGTGGTCTCTGGGCCTGTCAGGACAGGTTCACTATGCGGTGTAACTTTGGGCCTCTCTGAGTGCTGCTGTTTTCCAGCCAGCTTTTTATGCTAGCTGCAGATCACTGAGGTGCAGTGATCCCTAGCCACAACCTGTCATGCCCTGGTGGCTGACAGATTGTGTATTACTTGAACCAATAGCAGTGAAATCATTGCATCATTAACTTCAGGATGTGTTACCCACTGAAGTAAGCACAGAAGGTCCCAGACAGGTTTGCATAGCCTAAACTGAAGTCTGTGTCAGCACATCTTCACAGTTTACCAGATTAATTTAGATTTGGTTCCATATGTATGTTTACAGCCTTCAGATCCTGACTGCAATACAGACCTACTCATAACTCAAGAAAGATTGATTTTGTCTGCTTGCCATCTCCCACAACCTAGGATGACCTTGTGTTATCTCTAATCTAACCAGTCTATCTAATCTAAACAAGTTTTTCCCCATCCACCTCAAACAATCATTAGAAGAAATAACATAACATATATGTGAAGGGGAAACATGCCATTGTGATTAAGATTTACCCAACTGTTTATATTTGTTAATATTCAGAGTAGAGATACATAAAACTTCCCGCTTGTGCTTTGAAACAGCCTCCCAAAGTTTTATATCAGACATACAACAACTCATGCTTGGCCTTGCAGCTGCTCAGATTGACAACAAGGACCTACCATCTGTGTTCAGGTCTTAATGACCATCTCATATTATGATGATATCGCCTCTGGAACATACCTTACTTAGTGAACAGTAGCACAGAGCTACTGGCAAATTTTCTGATTAAAAGCAAGTTTTAAGTTCTTCATAAATATTTTCCACTTTTTTTTTTCCCTACTTTCTATTTTCTACTTTTATTCTACTGTCTGCCTGGGACATGACTCTTGAGTTGACTACTTTTGTCTCCAGATATGAGGAAATTTTATAAATGCATATTTTCAGCAAATGGTGGGTTCTTTGCTAATCTTTGCATGGTTTCTTATTTCAAGCAAATATGGGTTTTTTGAAATAATATTATTCCAGAGATGGTGCTTTATTGCTTATTGGTTTCTTTCTTGTTTTCTTGCTGCTATTATTACTATCACTATTATCAGCCCTGCTATTATCATTATATTGTCATTATTACTTATTATAGTATAATAATAACGCATCAAGGCAAAGATTGAGTCACTGTAGAGAGATGCCTGTGGTAAAGATCCCATTTTTGGTTGGTAGGGAAGTCTCTGACAATCAATTTGTAGGAAAGCTGTCACTGATGGTAAGAAGAAATCAGGGAATAAAAGGCACAGCACTTATTTAGCCTGTGTGGGGAGGAAATTAAAGGAGACATAGCAGAATTATCTGGTCAGAACAAGAATGTGTTGATCACTAGTTACCATTATGTTTACAGTTATATTTATCTGTAAAGGAAGATATCCAGATAAATCTTTTAAAGAGTCTTGCCATGGCCAGGCAGTGACATGCTACCACTCGCTACCTTCAAGCAAGCTGAGTTGGGGTTTAATTTTTGTGAAACAGTGCACTCTCTGCAGGTCTTAGGACAACCATTGCAGTTTGACAGAGGGCTTGAACCAGAGGCCAGTATTTGAATTCCTGAGATTAAGATCTTTGCACAGGCCAGCTAGTGGGTGAGTCAGAAGCTCTGTATGAGCACCTAAATCATATATGGACCCTATTGGAAGGAGAATAGCAAGATTACTCTCTTGACTTGAGAGTAACTGGGAAAGGTTAAGAAAGATACCTGCCCTAAGTGAGAAGAGCATTTATAACTTGCATTGGACACAGCCCAGTCCTAAACTCTTTGAGTTTGACGTATGCAGTGAAAAACAGCATTCTTATAAACCAATACTCACTTTTCAATTATTAGTGTAAAAAAAAGAGATTTTAAAAAATTGCTAGCTCTCCCAGACATCTTCTTAAACCATCATTAACCAATTCATTTCTTGCTGGCACTATGGCAGAAGTTGTTACAGCAGGAGAAGTTTAGGAGAAAAGATAACAATGTCTCTGCCAGTGCGTACCTGGTAACACAAATTCTATTTCCACTTGGTCACATGAGCCATCTGTCAAGACTTAAATGTCTTTATAATCATGGTTTCCAAACTGTCTTTTACCACATCTGCAACCATAGCAAACAGTAAAAACTATCAAATTGACAATATTTTCTGGTTGTGGTTTAAAAATGTCAGAATCATTAGGCAAATTTAATGAGGTCCCTTTTCAGTAATTGCAGTAAAATTCAACTGTGCTCTACACGAAATGCTCATCACTAGTCCAAAATGCTTGGGAGTCTCTGTCTTCGTCTAACTTCTAACAACTAATACTCCTTTTGAAATGCAATATCAATTTCGTTCACTTTTTAAGGGTCAAATTCTGCAAATACATTAATGTATATTGATGTTTATTAATCCATATATTTAAATGCAGGTGTTTAAATATGTGTATATATGTATGTTATATATACATTTTGTGATTATATATATAAACATTTATACATATGTATACATATATACACATACATAGCTGTGAGTAGCTCCTTAGAAACCAATAAAGTTAGTCAAAGTTAAAGACAGTCAAGAGCTGAGTATTTTGATAAATCAGATCCTCAGCCTGATCCAGATGATGAAATATGGGGGGCAGAATTACTTAGAGCTGAAAGTTCAGCTGGAGCAGAAAGTTTTGGTTTTTCTTTCTGTTTATCTTGTATACACTTTTTTATGGAGCTTTAACCTTCCAATGAAAGTATAATAATGAAGATATTTACGGTCATTTATATTTATATTTCCTAGCAGGCTGTGTGTTTCATATATACATTTCTATTTGTGTAGAAAAATATACTATCTATATATGTGGAACAGAAAATGAGATGACACTGAAGCTAAGTGTGAACATGCTTCGTGGCAGCTTAGATATTAAGTTCTGTAGGTATATTTTTATGCGAATCAACTTATGATATCCTCCATCTTTGTTTATTATACTCTGTGTTACCAGAACAGCAGGCTGCCAGGCAGTGTTTTATAGTGTCCTGAGATAACATGAATTTATAAGAGTGTTCTATATTGAAGTGGCCCTAAGTATTTAACAGTCAGTTTAGATGGTCATTCAGCTTGTCCTCGAACTATAAACAGAAGGTAGTAGCAATAAATAAAGCTAATAAAATCAAAATGGTAAAAAGACGTGTGTACACCCTGTGTAAGCAGAATACTATATACACTCCTGCAGAATTAACAGCATTCAGAAACACCATTTTACAGATCCTTTACCACTACAAACATACTTTGTGACCACCATCCATTTCAGGTGATTCCCATAATGGCAGATTTTTCAAGTCATTTAATACCAACTAACATTTCTGAAAGGCCTATTTGTTTCTTCAGGCAACAAAATACCTTTGAAAATCTGACTTTGAGGAATCAACTTAAAAAAAAAACTTTGATACCTTCCCACTAGGTTAGCACGCAAGCATAATATGCAGGCATCACAGGAAGCTTCAAAATCCCAGGGCAAGTGCCTAATCACATGCTAGCGGGGCTATGCCCAGGTGTAAAACTTCTGATATGCCTGAGCTATCTGAGCCCTGCTTCAACCTAGCATTAAAAATGTTCTCCCTTTTTCCCTTTATGCAGGGCCTAGATGACAGGTACTTTCAGAGCACACAGGTGGGACTAGTCCTGACACAAAAGGCAGCCAGAAGCAAGACTTTCTGCCTGGCTGGTATGGTTGAACATCTTAATGTAGTTAATTTACCAGTGGGCTGTGATATGAATATGGAAGACTGATTTATAAATCCTTTCTTCTTGATTTGGGAAACAGGGCTTGAATATGGCTCCCAGGGAAGTATCTAATACTCTGCTATAGTCAGTCTTCATCTCACTTCCTGCTCTTTTTAAAGCTCAGTGTATTGTCCTACTCCAACAAACACTTTAAGCTTCCTTCTTTGTGCTTGGTTTATGTCCTGTGTGGGAATACAGCCCAGACAGGTTGTGTTCCAGGGGACCGGCACAGCAGAGACACAGGGGCCAGACAGCCCAGGCAGGAAGCACCAAGCATGTACGTGCCTGTCGCCCCGCACCACGTCCAGAAGCATACCTCAAACAGCCCATACAGATCAAGGGAAAGCCAAACTACTAGAAACAGGGTTTACAGAGGATACTCTGCTGAGGTCAGGTCTGCCAGTAGGAGATGATGGTAAATACTTTTCCCTGTAGCTAGGGTATCCCTATTCACATTTCAAACACCTTCTCCAGAATTCTTTCTCCCAGACAGGTGCTTTCCTTCAGTCTCTCAAGGCGCTGGTGATGGCAACCATATTTGCACGATAGTCACTAGATCTAAAATGCAAATCACCTGGAAGGAAATGGTTGTCTTTACAAAGCTGTTGTCACTAAGCAGGCTTGGAAGGGGTCTAAGACTAACTTAGCCAAAGATGTAGAGCACAAGAGAAAGCATGTTTCTGCAGCCCAGTGCCTGGCAGAAACTCACAGATTTTGACCTCTGCTCCTAGGACTGTTTCTGTACTTGCCATTAAATGATCATTAGGTTTGGTGCCGATGGGGAAAGAGTTAAGTGCTGAGTGAAAGCAGACACAGCTGACAAGGGTAGAAATAGGAAGAATAAAACAATGTAGGGTTTGTCTGTGCATTTGCTTGTGTGTGTAGTTGAGATTATTACCTGTGCTGGAACTGGTGTGGTGCTATTGGAAACGCAAGGCAGAATGGAGGGGTTCTGCATCTTTGCACAGGGGTTTGGTAGGGAGAGTTGGCTGTGCAATCAAATTAAATTAAAACATAGGTTGTTCAGGTTGGTTTTTTCCCTAATAACAACTTGGTGAGTAGTTAGGTGGAAAGTTAGTGGAGAAGTAGGGGAGGGGGAGAAGGGGAGGGGTAATACGTGACTTTACAGACCTAGAAATACATGCTGTTGAGTGGAGCTTAATATCGCATACGCCTCTTACTCAAAATGTGAACTTCAGACCAGATTAGATCAGGGAATGTTAGCCACATCCAGTGCAAAATATGTTTTGATTTGTTTGGTTTCTTTTAAAACAGAGAGAGGGAGCATAAGTTCAGGGAGGTAAGTGAAAGTTCAGTGAGATTTCTCCACATTCATGAAACCTGAGTTCATAGTCAAGCTATTGAGTCACATACAGATGAGGATCTCGCCTGGTCAGTTAAAAAAAAAAAAAAAAAAAAAAAAAAAAAAAGAAAAAGAAAAAGAAAACCCCCAAACCCTTCCCCTTGTAAGTTCCTTGATGTTCAGTAGGTGTGGTTGGGTGAAGAAAAGCCAGACCAATACCAACAGCTGCATGGAATCTTTCCACAGCTGAAAGGTGAATAATTAACTCTTATAACTGCAACCCCTCAGGGGGAGGTGAGTCACTAGCCCAATTTAGAGTTATGTTATCTTGTAATGAACAATAAGAGGGAAATCTGTATGTGTCCTGACAATTCTAGTGAGACAGTGATGATCTGTGCCCCAAAAACCTCGGGAAGGGAGTTGATCAAAATGCACCTCTATGAAAATAACTGATTTTGTGCATACAACTCATCAGTGCTTCAAGATGATAAATTTTTCTAGGCATAGGAAATTTCCAGAGTATGATGCTGAGGCTTAGGCAAGAAGGCAAAGAATGTATCGGTTTTAACTGGCAACATTATAGAATCATAAAATCGTAGAATAGTTAGGGTTGGAAGGGACCTTAAAATCATCTAGTTCCAACTCCAGTATCTAAAATCAGGTACAGTCAAGGTGGGAATTAACGTTTTTCTGCATCCAGCCATGCTCATGCTGTTGCCTCTGGTCTCTTGGGAGGGAGGGAGGGGTTCAAAAAAGACTAATATGAAAAATAAGCCTGCTGCTAGGTGACTTAAAAACCTACTAGTGAATTTTTTATGAAGGGTTTGAATGTTCACTGGAAATCTCCAGCAGTCTGCAAATCCAGAAAGCTTAAAGGCTTTCTAAACTTGACAAATCTTTGCATATACTAACTGCGCCCATGTGAGAAAGGCACTCTTCCTCATACATAGAGAAAGGAGACTGGAGTCCTTGGCTCCTGCACAAGCACAAAGGAGTGCCTTTGCTGCTGCTTCTGCAGATTTTTAGGGCTCTGCAGATGATTCAAGTTCAGAAAGTAGCTTATAGGCAATACCCATAGATAATTCTTTACTAAAACCTGCAAAAGACAAGTTGCCTATCATCTATGCCTTCTCCTCCCTCCAACTAAAATGTTGATAGATCTGATATTACTGTTCCCAT
Organism: Strigops habroptila; assembly: GCF_004027225.2. Taxonomy (NCBI): domain Eukaryota; kingdom Metazoa; phylum Chordata; class Aves; order Psittaciformes; family Psittacidae; genus Strigops; species Strigops habroptila. Next base: position 83,958,830 of record NC_044302.2, on the reverse strand, counting down.
TTGGAGGTTCAGGACTAATTAGCTCCACAGTATGACAGGCATAGAAGGACATCAACCTCATGTGTCATGTCAATATATCATGCAGTCATGTTCTCATAGAAGGAGCGCCTCTTGGGCTTTTTCTTTCCTCCAGCCAGTTCAGAAGTGTCATTGAGTAACTCAGAAGGGAGCTCTGTTTGTGTGTTCTCAGTGAAAAATGAAGCCAGCTCCCTGCGCAAGGGGAAGCAAATAACCGGAGCGACTGAATAAGGAGTTTCTTAGAGTTTGGGGATGGGCTAAAAGAAGAATAAAACTTGCAAAGACTGCTTAAAAACTTGCAAAGACTGGTTGAAACTATGCTGAATTCCAAGGAGCCATGCCTCTTCCATTTTCTCAGCAAAGAGAGTTTGCAATCAGTACACAATGAAATATGTCACTCCATAGGAAAATGAAAAAGAGGAAATAACATACACAGTAGTCTGAATCAAAGCTGCTCATCAGATCTTAATCCTCATTAGAGGGTATTAATTTTGATTACTGCATTGCTGAATAATTAGCAACTATAAAAGAGAAAACAACTCCACATTGCCCACGTGCTCTTCCCAGGGTAAACAGACTGTCATTGGGCATGTCTTAATTATTGCTTTGTCATCATGGTATCTTCAGTTCATTACTGCAGATGATCTGGATCTGCTGCAGAAAGCCAGTGACCAGTTGTAACGTTTGGGATTTTTCCATGAAAATTAGAATAGGCAGTGCTTAGAAAAGGATGCCAGGATGATATGGGCGGATGGACGGGGGGATGGAAGGGAGGGAGGGAGGGAGAAAGGGAGGAGGGATGGAGGGATGGAAGGATGAAGGGATGGAGGGATGGAGGAAGGAAGCAGGGAAGCAAGGGAGGAAGGGAGGGAGGGAGGGAGGGAGGCAGGAAAGAAGGGAGGGAGGAAGGAAAGAAGGGAAGAAGGAAGGGAGGAAGGGAGGGAGGGAGGAAGGAAGGAAGGAAGGAAAGGAGGGAGGAAGGAAGGGAGGGAGGGATGAAGTGAGGGAGGGAGGGAGGGAGGGAGGGAGGGAGGGAAGGAAGGAAGGAAGGAAGGAAGGAAGGAAGGAAGGAAGGAAGGAAGGAAGGAAGGAAGGAAGGAAGGAAGGAAGGAAGGAAGGAAGGAAGGAAGGAAGGAAGGAAGGAAGGAAGGAAGGAGGAGGGAGGGAGGGAGGGAGGGAGGGAGGAAGGAAGGAGGAAGGAAGGAAGGAAAGGAGGGAGGGAGGAAGGGAGGAAGGAAGGAAGGGAGGGAGGAAGGAAGGGAGGAAGGGAGGGAGGGAGGAAGGGAGGGAGGGAGGGAGGGAGGGAGGGAGGGAACGGAAGGGAGGGAGGGAACGGAAGGGAGGGAGGGAGGGAGAGGAAGGGAGGGAGGTAGGAAGGGAGGGAGGAAGGGAGGGAGAGGAAGGGAGGGAGGGAGGGAGGCAGGGAGGGAGGAAGGGAGGGAGGAAGGGAAGGCGGTCAGGAAAGCCAATCCTGGTTATAGATTTGTTCTATTTGATCATAATCATACAGTGAGAAGCAATGCACATCTGAAGGCTCTACAGAGCAACAAAATAATCATTTCAGCTTGTTCACTCCAAAAATACCTTTAAATGGAATAGCCTGCAAGGTCTTTGTTTAGAATTGTCCCAGTTACTTGTCCAAGCTGGAGCTTGACCCCTGTGGAAGTCCAGCCATGCTGCTTGTAACATGCTCTTATTTCAACTGATATTTCAGTGACTTGTTTTCTCCCTGCAGTTCAGACAGTATTTTTTTTAGCCTTGACAGAATGGCTAGACTAGGTAATCCACGCAAACAGCTGCTGCATGCAATGTGATCTTTTCCCCAAACCTTTTTAACAAAGACTTCTGAACTGTTCGTTAGTTTTGGATATGTTGGAAATATCCAGAAGCTAAAATCTCTCAATATGAATGTAATTGACATATCAACTGTCTGACCATACTGCTTTTAGCCTGAGAAGTGTCCCAAGAAGATTAACAAGAGCTGCACATTCACAAAACCACTCCCTAATCATAAAGCATTCATCAGAAAAATACCGCTGCCTCAAACCACTTTCATAGGGGATTTTCTTCTTGAATATTAGTGTTCTTGTCTGTAGAGAGAAGATGCTACTGATTTGTGTAATGTGAGCTTTGCAAACTTTCAAACTTCATCAAAGATAATATAATTCGGATTTTTCATTGTGATTAATTTTATAACTTGAAATTATTTTGTTCTTTGCTGATCATAGGCATTCTGTCTAACAGAACCCATATATGAGCCCAAGTAATATTAAAGTAAGTGTTGCAAATACTGAAGATATAAAATAACATTAATGGATCCAAGGAGATTTGAAAAATGAACAGAAGAAAAGAAATAAAGGGTCAGTCTTTAAAAAGGCCCATGAATATAAGGGAAAACACATTCAGAGAAAGAGAAGAATTTGGAAAACAGTCATTTTAAAGAAGTCAAGAGGTGACAGTGGACAAAAAGTTAGACATGCATTACAAATATCATATAGCATCCAAAAGGGTATTGTAGCTGTGAATTGCATAGGCAAGAGTAACATCCTCATTGGGAAGTACGGCAAAGTCTTTTTGTGAACATTGTGGGTATTATTTTATTAACAACACTCCACTACATTTTAGGAACTTACGTCCTGAAAAACAAATCAGTGTATTGGAAAACATTAAGGGAACAACAAAATGAGTAGGGGTGTAGGTAAGATTAAGTACTAAATCTGTCAAATTTGTTTAACTGGAAAAAAAAAGGCCACATGGATAAATATTTAAAAGGTGTCTAATGTAAAAGGAATTATTTTAGGACAACCAAAATTCTAGGAATAGGAAAGGAGGCTGAATGTGAGAATGAGGTGTATCAGACTGTGAAATGGTCCCCTGCGGGATGAGAGAAAAACCATTCTCCTAGTGAGAACGACTTTAAACGAGATTGGATATTATCTTAGTGACCAAAGGGGCAGCTGGGAATATCAACTGGTTTTGAGATTTTGTAGGCAAGGATCCAAATAAAATAATTTTATGAAGACCTTATTTTTTGCTGAGCCACACACCCTTTCTTTTTCTCAATAAGATCTGTTGGTTAGTGGAGTCTCTTTCAGTGCTCTGCTATTGCTGGCCACACTCTGAGTTAGTTAGGAAGAAGGTGCATGGCCGAACACTTTGCCCCCTAAATCTCTGCCTGCCCAGCATCCCTAAATAAAAATAATGAGGACCACTGTTGCATAGCAATAGCATTACTTTGTATTTCCACATCCTGTGGTCTCCCAGGCAGTCTGCCTACTGCAAGTTCACCCCCCCCAAGGAAACTGGAGAGTCAGAACCACCTAGGTAATGCCAGTAAACTAAACCTTTAGGCATTTCTTTGCTTTGATCCAGAGAAATGCATGTGCTGTGCTGTTTGTACCCTCAGAACAAATGGCAGCCTTGGGAACTAGCATGGATATTTAGAGATGGTATTTAAATAACATTACTTGGGAAATTCCCACTGCTTAAGAAAAGACCAACTAAAACAGGAGTTTTCTTTCCCAGAAGGCTGAGACAGGTATAATGAGGATTAGCAGGCATAATTGATATCATTTCTGTATCCCAGAGGATCATCTGAGTCATCTTCCTAGTCACGTCCTCCCTGTTCTTAGTACTGACAGTGAAAATGCTGCTGTGAAGTGTAGAGAGGCAATATAAACATACTGTGTGATACAAGCAACTGATTGCAAACAAATAACTTCATTAAGCCATGTCCATAATAATTCCTCACTTTTATACAGCACTTTTCATCTGCAGATCTCTAAGTGCTGTACAGATGGAAAAACTCAGGAGGTAAAGTGACTTGTTTGAGGTCATTCAGGTAGACAATGGCAGCCCTGGGAATAAACCATGCTGCAGTGCCTCACTTCGCATTATAAATGCCCCTCCTGTGCAGTCCTGGAAAGGATCACTGCGCAAGCCTTTGGAGAGGGAGAGTGTGTAGCTGGAGCTGAAATAAGCCTGAGTCTGATCATAAGACCACTGTGAATTAGAAAGGCCAAATTCCACCCTAATGTGCAATCTCTCTTAAAATGAACTGGAGCTTTATATTTAAGTATTTCCAAGGTTTTCCTTCCCATGGTGTCTGAGTACCAGCAAAATTACATCACACTAAAACAATCTCTGAGGATGACTCCTTACTACTTTTTTCTATTAGCCCCAAGAGCCACTGTAGATTGTTTTATTTTTATCACTTTTTTTTTTTTAATTGCACATAAACACTGGTTCTAATTCAGTAATCATAGTGAAAAATGGAGGAAAGGATTATTTGCGACCTACAACTACAGTAGTGCAGTGATGACTCAGGCGTCATAAGTACAAAAAACAGCAAGAAAATATTTCCGTCTTGACTATGTATATAATAAAAAAAAGTGCAGAAAAAAAAATAAATCTGCAGGCATCCAGCATCCCCAGTTCATGATAAGAGAAGCTATCCACAAACACTTCATGTGATTAAAAAAGAAAAAAAGGCAGAATATGAGACGAATCAAAACACAATATATCATAAACTCCAAAATTATAAATCTCATTATGCCTGAAATTTGGAAGGTAGAATACATCCTACAGATTCCTGGAAGGAAAGAAAAGGCACTGGTCCTGAAGCCACAAGTCTAGAGTTCCTTGCTGGCTCGGCTGCAGGTTCCCTCTGTAATCTTGGGCATATTGCTTTACTTCTGTTTCCTCTCCCACATTGTGGGTGTGCCTACATTGCAGTCAAAGTGGAATATTAAAGCTTTGAGCCCAACTGAACTGGCTTTAACCGAGTTAGCTTATATACTGCTGGCATTGCAGCCCTAGTGTGGAGTTGGGTACAGACTGAATTCTTAAGGGTGGATAACGAAATTTGGAAAGAACAAAATCTGAACACTATCAGAGGAATCCCATTCCTCTAGATTTCATATTATTCTTTATGTTCTGGAAGGACACTTTTTTTAAAAAAAAGAAAACCCATTTTTTCTGATTAACAGAAGGACCTGACCCAGAGTTAAAAAAAAAAAAAAAAAAAAGGGAGAAAAAAAGAGAAAAAAAAAGATGATGGTTGAAGTTTTCAGAGTCATTCAAGGGATTTAGCCACATGCTTCACATTAATGTGAGAGTGCTGCTCTGGGATAACAGATCTTAAGAATGGGAATCTGTTCCTGAACTCCATCCAAATCATATTGTAACTAGGGTATGAAATGAGATGAGTTAGTCTTCCACAGGGGTAAGACCAGCTGAGAAAAAGTGTGTTTCCAAACTGTAAGACATTGTAAAGGAAAGTTGCTTATTGTTATGTCAAAGTCTGGCCAGCTGGTAAATATAATTGTATTAGGCTGTAATGATATACATTTTAAGAAAACACTCATGTATTGTGGAGGAAACAAAAATTATCTGCTGCTTTTTTTTCTTTTTTCTTTTATGAAAGCATAACAGCAATATAACTTAAAGCTGTAGATCAGTGTCAAAAGCAATAAAATGATCTGGTATGGCACTTCCCCCCCACCCAGCTAAATGATTTTTATGTACTCTTAAAAACAGCGTGATAGTTAAAATATAAATAATGGGTATTATATGGAAATGATAGTTGGAAAGTACAAACACATGTAAGAGAGTTGCTTTAGAAAATATAGTGAGAGACAGGGTAAGAGGAAAAACTTTATTAATGTCAGAAAGATACAGTGAAATATTTACTGCACACATGTTTGGGATAAGAGCTGGGATGAGGAGCCAGATGCTCAGCTGGTGAATGTTGATGTAGGTCTGTTTAAATCAGTGGGACTATGCTGATTTACATCATCTACAGATTTTGCAGCTGGTTTTGACATGCATACAAACTTTGAAAGTTATGTAGACTTACCTGCCCTCCACTCTCTGGAAACACGGCTGGAAGTCTGGTGGGATAAGGATTCTCAAGGAGACATCTTGCGTTTCTGTGGGCTAGAAGCATGGTGAAGACAAGTATTATTGTGGTTAGGACAGTATTTCTACATTTTCCTAGCCCCATGGGAAATCAAAATGCACACTCAAAGTGAATAATTAACATAACTTTGTAAGCCTTCAGGAAGCATTCATTCTTGTATGATTCAAACCGCGTTTCACATGAATCAGTGTTCCCCTCCCTACTTAAATGTAGACACTTTATTTCTGTGGTCTGGAAGCTGAGATCAGATTTCACCCATAATGATTTTAGCTGCCACACAGCTCATCAAAATTACAATTATAAATACCAGTGTTTTTCTTTTTCTGGAATGTAGACTGCATCATTCAAGATCCTGCCAAAAGATGCAAAATTAGCACTGTGATGGATATACTTGTGCAACCTCCAGGGAAGCACAGTTAAGGAATGAGGAATAAGAGGAGAGAGGGAGTTGTCACTGCCCAAATGACCAAAAGTCTAAATCATCTTTATATCTATCTCCTGCACTGAGAGCTTTTGATTCAAAACCTTTGTGCAGCAAAACCATGCATCAACCTTGAGGAAGTGCTAGCAGTTGACATGTAGCAAGTTTTGAGTTGATTAACAATTGCCCAGTAATCTTCATTGGTGTAATGAGCACAGTGACAAAACTGCCAGATTTTGCTTCTTTTTCTTTCTTCCTTAAACAGCATGTTGCTAGTGTGTCACTAAAAAACTTCTTCACTGAGTGCATCAGGCTAGAGTTAGGACAGCTATCCAAATTCACTTAGGAGGCTGTCAAGAAGCAGCAGTTCTAATGTTTCTCTCCTGCTTACATTCTACCTGAGTTGGATTGTATTAAAATTAAATCTCCATTGAATCTATGACAGGTGTAGCAAACATACTGTAAATGATACCAGACTCCTTAGCACTCTCACTACAGATGGTGGAGAGATAGGGGAAGCACAAGCGGATCAGATAGACATACCTGGAAGTGCAGCGCTATTGATCCTGCCCCCAGCTTAGGGCTGGTCCTGGGACGGCTCAGTTCCTCATTCCATTCCATGTGGAAATCAAATATACATTTCCCATCTGTTCTTTTTGAAGCAGTAGCTTTACTTTGACAGTGCTTTGAACCGTCTCCCAATCTGCATGAAAAATTCCTCAGTGTGCTCTGTTTAATCACGCTCAGAGATTTTTGGGAAATAGCTCTGATTAGTTCCAATATCATTAGGAATGGTAGAGCTATGCTTTTACATGTAGAATATATAACTTTTCCAGATGCACAGACTTTTATAAAATGACCAACTACAACATCAGTAGGGAAGGCAAAAGAATGGGGAAGAATGTTTACAAAGATTTTAACCTCTAGAAAAATAAAGATGTCTGTGAGTCCTCAACTCAGCTGCTCAGTTTCCAGCCCACATGGGAGACAGACTTACAGGACATGGTTCCGGAAAGTTTTAGCACTAACTGAAAGGCTATGAGGACTTTGATTTACTCACACTGTAGCTAATGGAAATTATAGGCATGGGACACAGTTTGTTGCATTTCAGGAAGACCAAGTCTGAACTACAATTTGTCTGAAGACTTCAGATTCTCACTAAAAATATTTGTGTAATGTCTGGCTAGCCAAGTAGTTTCAGATGTTAATTGAATTCAGCAGCTCTATTAATGAAATCGGAAGGTAAAATAGTACAGATGCAAGAGTTCAAATATATTGTATAATCTCAGTAAACCAGAGGACTCATGTTATTACATATGAAATAAAGTTATGTTTATTGCTACGATTTTACTCCTTGCTTCTTCATGATGACTGTACCAGCCAGACTTTGGAAATCAAACCAGCAGTTCCATTATCTGGATTTTGTCTACACCGCAGAGGGTTGTGTTTGGGTTTATTTTTTTTTTTAAATAATTGGATGCTATTAAGTTGGTTGTAAAAAAAATGGTAATTTGTCTATTAAGACACTGAACATTTTTTCCCTCCAAATCCAAGTAATTATAGGAAAATGTGAATATTTTGTGTGTCTGTCTGCTTTCCTTTCATAAGCAACAGTTTAAAATATAGAAGCTCTATTTGGTAATTCTGGAAGACATTTGATGTGCTGCTACATAAACTTGTGATTGAGAAAAGAAGGAAGTGTGGCCTACACAGATTAAAATGGGTTGACTGATAAGTATCAACCTACAACTGTAATCAGAGAATTGCCGTGCCTTCTGAAGTCACTCTACAGTCTCTTTGTTGTTCCTCTCATTAGACATCTTCTATCATTAACCTGAAGTGAAACATAAAACTCCTACCTTTAAAATTTACACCCCATGCAAATACTGGAGCAGTGACAAATGCCAGGAACAGAGAAGTCATTGGTGCAAATAACTTCTGAATTATTTGGTGCTGCATGGGCTAGAAAACTCTATGTATACAACCAAATACAAAATCATGCATGTTTGAGAAGAGAACATAGGCCACATTTAAATGAGACGGAGACTCCAGTTTGATAAGCAACAACTGAAAAAAGATACTGTGTGATACTTGGGATAAAATCAGAGAGCAGCATCCAAGTTATTGCTCGTGCACATTCACCTTTTGTGAATGATAAAAAAGAACAGCTACTACAGTAGCTTTACCTGCCAAATGGACAGGACGAGTGGGCACGAGCACGGCAAGTAGGCTGAGACAAGCAGACACAAGGCTTCGGAGATTCAGGGGAGTGCAGGGCAGCTGTGCACGCAGCAGAGCTGGGAGGCACTTGCATCCAGCGGCATTAAGCTTCTGCTCCCCATGTGGCTCCCTGGCTAAGCTCTGGTTGTGTGCCCTGTACCAAACGGCTGAATGGCTTCAAGGCCGCCTGGGAAGGTGGCATAGTGGAACAAACTACCCTCCTCCCAGTGTAACTTGCCCAGCCTGCCATTAGCTCTGAAGTTGCTCCAGAGAAAGCACTGGAAGGCCACAAACTGAAGTTATCCCCCCAAGGCTGAAAACACCCCACAAAACATGGGCTGAGCTCTCCTGCAATACTTAAACTTGTAACTTAACCCTTGAATGTATTGCTAAAGGAATCACCAGCATGAAGTTGCTTTATTTCTTCTGAAATGAGTCTGCCTGGGTTTTGGACTATTTAATAGGACTTATACCATCTAACTTAGATCATCCACATAGAATTACTCACCTTGGATTTCCTTACAGTAACAAGTGAGAAATAGGCACTTTTATGATGTGATTCATGTAAGGCAGGCTTCTGAAATCTACCAGATTAATTCCATGCTGAAAGTAACTGTCTCTCTTCAGTGACATACAGAGATTCTTGAGTGAGTAGTCCACATCTGGCCAGTTTACTCCCACTTACCATGTCTTTCCCAGTGTACACAGTTCTGAAAAATAAATAGATATTTCACAGAAGAATGCAGAAAGAACCATGAGGATGAATAGATAATTGGAACATTTACTTTATATTGAGGACCACACACTGTTCCTCTTAACCAAAAGAAAATTAAGAGTCAGTCTGATCGTATTCTGTAAATCCACAACATACCAACAACCATTAGCTCTTCAGTTTAGTAGACACCAGTGTAAGAGACTGCATTAAAATAGAAGACAGAAGAAATTCAGAATAGAAATAAGTAACACACTTTTAACAGTGAAGCTAATTAAAATGGCAGCAGCTTAGGAAAATTAAACAAATGTTACCATTGTGACTTTCTGCATCATATAAAACAAGGAAGACAACAGGAAAAGACACAAATTAAATAAGAGCTAAGTGCTAGGCAGGGAAAAATGATGCTGTTCTATATCACCACCTGGGAAATTCTAAGTCAAATTTCAATGAGCTCAGTTTACAGGTTTTGGAAGTTTACTTACTGGACTTCTTTTCTAATACTGAAAGAGCAACTTTACTGTTCTGGAAAGAAAAACCTTGTCTAGAGGTGTGAGCCCAAGTCAATGAGCCAGAAACACTTTGTGTCTAATCCAGTTTTATCTCTAACTCTTTCTACTGCCTTGTGCAAGTCACTTAAACCCTAGGCTAAGAACATTTAAAATGTAAGAGCTATGTTCATGCAAAGTACTTTTATTTTCAAAAGTCTGATCTGTCAAAAGCCACCAGTACAAGCAGTACAGAGAAGCAGTCCAGCCTTGCAAAACTTGTAAGGAATTTTGGGAACTCACAAGCAATGGCAAAGCCAGACTACATGATTTGGAAAAGGGGGTTTTGAATCAATTTAAGCAGGTTGGGACTTATACTTTAACTCATTAAGTTTTACTCACCTGATAAAAGATCAGATATTTACTCTGCAGAGTACATAGTGAAGGTTTGTGTAATGAGGGGAAAAATCCTACAGCATGTGGTTGTCATTCCAATTGGATGAAACATAAAAATTATAAACCTGCCATGGGTACACCAAAAAGACAGAACAAAGACTGGCTCTTGAAAGCTTTAATATCCTCCCACCAGGAAAGAATTAGAAAGAGTAGAGCTAGATTAAACGTAATAATCTAAATTCTGCTCCTGATTACATGAATATAAATCTGAAGTAACATAACTTACAGACTTATTTGGGACTTAAATTGGTGTCTGTGTAAGCCTGAATTTTGGCCATCTTTTATTTCAGCTGGGAAGAAGAAAACATGTTTATAAAATCTGAGCAGCCTACGGTTTATCTGCCTTTAAAAAGACACACACTGTGTGCAAGCCAGTAACAGACTTCCAGCCGTACCGAGATGCTGAATTGTACTGAACAACATATATTGGCAACAGCATATAGTCTGCTAGCTGGAGAACAGCTTATTATGTTCTCCTCTGTCTGTATCAGTGCCAATTCAAAGGTGTCTGGGCGAGCTGATAATAGGTATAGATTGTGCTGAGCTTTATGAAAGGGCATATTTGTCTCTGAAAGCAACTAGCAGAAGCAGCTAGGTTAGCGATACAGAACTAAGAGGGTGCACTGTTTTCATGCATCTTGTCTGATCATGGGCAAATCCCCACGATTCACTTTCATCTCATCCAGCTCATAGCACTCAATCAAGCCTTCCCTTGAGTCCAGCTGCCCTACAGCCCTCAGAGCGGTAGAGGGACAGGCTGTCCTGGATGGTGATAAAACCCAGGCACATCTGAAGCACCTTCTGGCAATGCCTGACTTCCGCTCCTGAGCACAGGCCATCCTCACAGGGGCTGAGTTTCTGTCTTAGGTGCTATAAATGGCATAAAAGCAGGGTAAATCCTCCCTGGGTTGCTGGCTGATTTGATTGCTCAGCTGTACAATGGAAATAATAGGACCTGACAAGGGAAATGTGAAGATACAACAGAGACTGTGAGAAGCTCAAATGTTATGATAATAGATGTTGTACATGACCTTAAAGTAGATCAATATGAAACGAATTATTCACATATCTTTCATTAGTCCGTCACAGAACCATTCTGATTCCAACACAGCTGTGATGACCCACACTCTTTTCAGCTGTTGGCTCTCCTTTTTTTTTTTTTTTTTTTAATCGTTTCATCTTCTGTTTGCATTTAATGTGTTTTCAGGGATAGCTTTTCACTAAAGATGAATTATTCAAGAGTAATAACTAAGAACTCTAATAAACTTTTCTTTCCAGTGAACCCCAGGAAATGTTCAGGTTTCACTCTCCCTATTTTAAAACCTCCACCCTAGAAGTACATGCAGCACATGTGAAGAACGTCTGGATAATGAGTAATTCTGAGTCACGAGTAATGCTTCCAGATTTGCAGTTTTGGCAGCTGGGAGTAGGATTCCCTGTTTGTACTGTGTCCAGTCCTTTCCTTCAGCTTCTCCCCCTCAGAGGCCCTGATTCTGTAGGCATATCTAGCAAACAGGTCTTTTTGTCTACATGAAACTTTGCTGATATCAGCGGATCAACTCCAGGAAGACAGGCAACCTACTTGTCGCTTCAGGATGAGATGCTTTTGCCTTCTTCTTCAATATTGCAGCTGCTAAAACTCAAACAGATGCAAGACATCCTAATTCCTACTGAAACCAAGGAGGGAGAAGTTCTTAGGCAAGTAGGTAGGTGCCCAAATGGTGTTTAAAACAAAGCTTTTCTTTAATTCCCTGAGATGTGGCCCCCTGTATCTTTCCATGCCCCATTGAGGCTGCCTCTGTCTTGCATATGCTGTGGGGTGCTGGCTGCTATCAAGCAGTTTGCAGTGGCCTGTACAGTGGCCCAGAGAACTGCAGGGACTGATGGCTCAGTGGCTTGGCAGCTGCATTTCCATCAACACAGTCACTCATGCTTCTGCAAGTTTTGGATGATGAATATAAGTCATTGCTGCTTTTTATGAAATAAAGTGGCAATCTCAGCCCACTTTACATATGACCATACTACAAAACCTGAAACATTTGCTGATATGGTGAGAATACACCCTTTCAAGTCACGACATTATGATTCGCATAGTTAGTTGTGTTCTTGTTGACAGTTTCAGCAGAGAGGCCACACCACAGACTCATGGCAGGCATATGGTGAAGGAAGTAACCCCTTGAAGCTCCTTCAAGTCAAGGCTCACGCATACTGGAGAGGAAACTATAGAAAAATCTGCAGTGCTACCATTTGTAAGTGTGTGAATGTACAGAAAATGTATTTTCCATCAAATTTTCAGAGCAGCAGCCATAAGCTCTTTTACAGTCAGTCAGCTAAAGTCTGCACAGATGCAAATAACAGCATTGGTTTTGGTAAGGTAGATCTTTACGCAGGAAAAGGCAGCTCCACTGCCATTCAGGGGCATTGTAAATTTGGCCTTTGCTAAAGGAAAGTCTGTAACGTTACAGGTATGGGCAGTTCTTACTCCCAGAGAAAAGTTATGTGCTACTACTCATTGATGCTTAGATCATATGATTTCCCTCTTGTGACAACTACCACCCTGTCTAGCTGGCTGACAAGACCAGTTCCCTACATTCCCACCCAGGCACTGCCTGATGATGCAGGATGCTATTGCCTGCCACCTTAACTGCCACGTGGGCAACAGGCAAAAGAGCAGGGACCTGATGCTCTTGGTCTCCCCATGCAATGTGACTAATTCCAACAGGAAAGAAACAGCAAAAGTCCACATACATAACAAACCTAAAGAAAAACCTCAGCCAAGCAACAACTGTTCCTCTGGCCTCCGTTTCAGTCAATAGTAAGGAAAAAGCACATACAGGTTGTGAAAGAAGGATCCCTCACTACTATTTTAATAACATAATTGTATTCCTCTAAGGAAGCAAAATACTTGATGGTTCTTAAATACTGTAAATCTGGGCAAAATAATCCAGTAAGCAGATACACTTTTTGTGTGTTTTAGTTATTACTTAACTATTTCTTTCAGACTGAGCACTGTAGGGTCAATTCAAGGTCAAGCTATAGCTGAGTCAGTCTGTTCATGTGACACAGCAGGCCTGTATCTGCTAACGAAAGTAGACAGGGAAAAGGGGCTCAGTCTTCATTCCTTACTCACTAGCTACAGGCATTTAAAATATGCAATACCAATCCACGTCAGTAAGAGCTGCTTCACATGGGGCGGACACACGGGGATATTTTGCCCTAATTAAGAATTTTCCAGATACAAATCTGGAGGTTGGATGATCATATCTGGGTGTTCTCCATAAGGGAGTTCACGTTCCAGGGCGGATCAAAGGAAGCAGACAGTATGACAATGCAACACTTTGTATGCGGTACAGCACAGGGAAGGGTTCTTGCCATCAGACATCTCGTGCTGTTGTGCCCATTGCTCAGTCACCACACTCAGCTCCAAGAAAGGGGCTGGAAATGCTATGTCATTTGAAGCACATGCACAGTAGCTTTTAAGCTCAACAGCTCATAAAATGGCACTGCTGAACTCAGCTGGGGGATTTCCACCTCTGTTTTCCTCATTGAGAAAATAAAGCAATAAATAATAAAATAAATAATTTGGAAAATTATCATAAACTAATAATAAACTGGAAAGCAGATTTTCGAAAGGTACCAATAAACATTTGCCATTTGTGACTCAGTGATAATGATGCAAAATGTCACACCGAAATACCACAAAAATAGTGTTTGCTCCCAGATCTATTAACGTTGTTAGCACTGGGTGGGATTCAGTGGTAAGTGCCTTGCTTACAAATTGCCTGAATGTTAGTCACTCAGAGCCGGGAGGGGTGATCCTGTCCTTCTAAAATAACTGTCCACATTTCCATAAAATCAATGGAGAAAAGTTGGGGTCTTGAAGAAATCTCATAAGAGATTTAATCCAACTAAATGATCTGTCTGTGCCTCCACTGATCCTGTAGAGGCCATAAGCATGTGTTCCTTTGGGAGCTGTCTCCAGCCAGAGGAAGGACCATCAGGAAGGTTCTGGCCCATGTCAGTCTGAGATCTTTAAGTCACAGCTCCATGGCTCAGGCAAGTCAGTTACCCAGCAGGTTCAAGAATGCACTCCCCATCTTTCAAAAATACAGAAGTAAATAGGCTAAAAGAACAAACGACTCTCCTCTCAGAGGGGAGACTGGGTATGCACAAAACCAAAATGGAAGAATCCAGGTAGGAGTAAATATCAAAAGTCTTGATCCATTCTCAAGTTTGAATTAGAGCCTTATAGTCTGATCTTCTGGACACATATGAATGCAGTGCGTATTCAAGTTTGATAAGAGAGCATTGCACCCAAATTACTACATATTCAAATATCCTGATACTTCTCAGGATCAGGAGCTCATGAGAACAACCTCTTAAGCAAGAGGTCACTTTGTAAAGATACTTTCTGAAACAAACCACAAAGACATAACTAATTGCCAGACAGCTTTGGTTACTTAAAGCAAACGTAGGCAGCCTCTCCCCTGGAGTCTATATACAGCAGGAGAGTTACAGTAAGATATGGGCACTTGTGCCCAACTGTGAGCAGATGTAGACAACTGAAGTTAGGCTCCTGGGAAACTTGCAGACCAGTCAGGGAGAAGTTTATTAGATTAATGTACGTTGACAGTGATGGATAAACACAGTGATTGTTATATTATCTGCAACAAAGGCAGATTTTATCTAAGTCCCAGTTTGAATGGGATTTTGGATGATACTTTCTTGTTATTGTTTATGCATATGAAAATAACATTTAAGTGATTTATATATTGCTATTAACTAATTGCATTTCCAACCACACCAGAGATGAAGATACCATCTTGATAAACACTGCACAAATATAATTACCTACTTTGGGGTGAAGTTTTTTGTAAATTTTAGGGCGAATTATTCTTAAATTCTTTTAGAATTTTGAACAATTTTGAACAACTTATCTTTCTAAGGCTAAGATCTTCAGCATAAGCTGCTTAACTGGGACACATTGGAAGTTTATAGTGTTTTATACTTCTTACTCGCTCTTGAATAAAATGGTGGGGGTTTTCTTCCCCAATAGCATCTAATACTGTGTCCGTATATTTCTAGAGTTCCACTAACAAGGCCTGTATCATATTACTGTTTTTAATGCTCAGGGCTGATTATTTTGCCATTACACATGTTGGATATCACCTCAACCATGACCAACAGAGATGATTTAGGAGTGATGCACAACTAAGTATGAGAAATATCAAAATTCTACCAAAAATAATTTAAATTAATATGAAAGATAGACAGGTACCATGAGATCACTTGAGGACCATACAACAGTACTACGTAAGGACAGATCAGACTATGAATATTCAAAGACCCTACACCTCCGGATGTAACTTAGAAATTACATTTAAAATTATCCCACCAAATCAAGTTTTACAGTTGTGATTTTCTTGTTAAAACCACTGGATCTGTAAAATGTTCACAAAACCTGCAGGCAGCAATTATATGCTCTTCTGAACCACAAGCACAGAATTCAGAGGAGCTCTACCACAAAAATTAAAGTCTTTAATATCAGTTCCCCTGTTCACTGTTGTTGATTTTTATCTAGAAACTGTCTTTAAATGATCTGGTTGTATGGATTTTAGTCAAGAATAATTAATAAAATTCAACATTTATTTTGTGCTGTGCTCTTGCTTTAACTCAAAACTGGTAAATTCAAGTAAAAATGTTTAGATCAATCTGCCATGAAACTGAAAAACTGGAAGATCTATCACTGTTCTAACCACAGGTCTTGATGATTGATAGAAGAAATGGCAGCTTATTTATATCTCATCCATAAAGTGGATCTGTAAATTATCTGCTATAATTTGTAAGACATACCGTGATGACTGAACCATATTTTAGCTAGGTAGGTGCACTAAGTGAATAACCGAACAACTGTGGTACCACAGATGCCCAGTGATGATGGAATTTCTGAGTGTTTATTTGGTGTGTCTCTTAAACTTAGATAAAAGTCTTTTCAGTGTTCAGGACACAAAAGGTAAGGTGGGAGAAAACAGAGTCAGGAAGTAACCTTGGTAGCAAAAAAAAAAGATAGCAAAACTGAACTGCTCTCCCGTGCCTTACATTGTGTTACACTCCGTAGAACTGAATTTGGTGTGTTGCTCGGAGTTTGCTAAGGTAGCACACAAATGTTTTCCATGCTGTTCTTTTAGCTCTTTTTCAGAAAGAAGAAATAGGATGAAGTCTGGATGAAGGAAGAATAAATAAAAGAACAGGTTCTTATTATTATAGACATCTTAAAGAACTTTGTTTATTTTTGTTTTCTTTGTATAGAAAGGCTGGTAGGTATTTTAAAGGCAGTGTTAATTCCTTTAAATCCCTGAGATCTTTAGGAACTTTCTGTGTTTTGAGACACTGAGAACCATCTCCTGTATGGGAGGAATTAGGGTGAAGTTATAATAACAAACATATTTTTGAAAAGCCTTTTCTGTTTCATTACAGGACCATCAGAAAATGAAACACACAAAAAACAAGAAAGAAAAAAAAAAAAGAAAAAAAAAAAAAGGCCTGAATGTCGTTGATTTGGTTTTGGCCTGAACAAAAGTTCCAGAATTGTTAAGGCAAAAGTAAACAGACTTAATTCAAAAAATTACATAGGCCAGTGTTACAGCTCAGGGGATAAAGACATTCTCAGAACTATTCCATCTGCAGGGAGAGTTCATTTAGGTTCCCACTGAACTTGTGCAATTGAATTCTTCATAGTGAAAAAAAAGAGAGTCATATTGAAGTTGGAGGTGTCACAAATAAATGTGTGTATTCAGGGAGAGAACACACCGTAGTTTCACTAAAGCTTGAAGAATGCTCTGCACAGATTCCTTGAAAAAGAATGTGTATATTTTCAGAACTAACACTTAATTATATAACTGTTTTCAAATATACTTTAAGTGATAATAACCAATAAAATATGCCATCTTATTGGGAAGGAGTTCTTGTTTCACATGATTGCTGATCAGTACGTAACATGAATTTTATTTTTAACTTAAAACATAAGTGTTAAATTCAGGCTATTATGTGCCATATATAAACCTTTTGCATCTGACATTCTAACCTCTTTCTTACTGGTTATAACTACAATGTAAGTTAGAATAATATAAATAGATCTATAGATCTCTATTTCCACTGTCTGAAAGCATTAAGATCTTACATCCTGACCAAGGCCCTCCTACAGAAGTTATTTGTCTGCACATACAGAAGAATGTGTTTTCTACTGAAAAGTCATGTCTCTATAGCATACATGTAGGTAAAATTTAATTATCTTCTATCTTTCACCAGTACAAATCCAGAAGAACTGCAGGAAGTAAACCATGCAGCGCTGTGACTGGAGACTCAGCTGTTCTGATTCTGCCTAAAAGCCTTTGCCTTTTGTTTCCAAGTACATGGCAGTGAGCAGCCCACCCCTCACCCCAACTGCCCCCCGTGCCTTATTATACAGATGACTTTCTAGCCAACAGGATGTTCCCAGTACAGGAATATAGGTGCAATTTGGTGTGATAAATTTAGGCTCAAGGACACAGTGTTCCCTCTGATGTTTCTCACTTTTTTGGTTCCCTTCTCCTCTGCCTATACAGTGATTTTACCCTTTCTTAAACATATTTCCCAGAGGTGCCACCAGTTTGTCTGGTGGCTTGATGAGCTCAGCTGTGTCCTGCCATGGGTCCATTGGCACCAGCTGGGCTAGGGGCAGCCCCTGGCTTCTTCCCACAGAGGCCACACTGCAGTCTCCCTGCCAACATCTTGCCACCTACAACTGACACAATACCTTACTGACATGGGAAGTGATGAAATAAAACAGTGTGAAGCTGCATTTATTGATAATTTCACATCTCATTGACTGATCAAGTAATTGGCAGAACAAGAAACAGATGTGTCCATTAACCCATGCCTTGCAGAAGAAGTAAATGGTGAACTTTAACTCAGAGGTAGTCTTTCCTGTTCACTTGATGCCACAGAAGTTCTCTTCTGAGAATTGCTTTGAGAAAACCAGCAGGATGAAAATTCATAAGGCATAAATAAAACTGTGTTGCAGTTTTATGGCAGCTGTGATCTGTTGCAGGATAATCCAGTCCTCCTTAAGCACAGATTTAGTATTACAGTGAAGGCTGAGTGAGACACCATTGATGCTGTTAACAGGCCTCCTCATATAGGGCAAACAGAAGCAGCAATTATAGTCCTTTTCAGTATAAGGCACATAAAACAGCTGAAACAAATGAGTCATTACCCAAAACTCCAGCCATATGCGAGCCGAATCAGAAGCTGAGCTAGATGGTGAAGGACTTTTGCTGGGAGATGTCCATAAATTCATCTAAACTATGTACTGTTCGGTAAAATTGTGCATGTTTATGGGCAGGAACAGCCAGATGCAAGAAAAGAAGCCAAAAAAACCCAGCAAGACAAGCATTTGGGTGTTTGAAAGAAAGCCAACTCATTAATTTGGGGGACAGAGCATTGGATGAAAAAATGTTTGTATCTCTGAGCAAAGAAAATGCTTTCTCTTGTATGACCTTAACTCAGTTCCTGGAATCTGAATGTTTGTACTTTGTACACCTTGTGAATAAACAGGATCACAACAAAAAATATATGGCTATATTATATATCTTCTGTCATAATAGAAACAGTCTGCAAAATGATGAATGTTGGCTACCTACTCTATAAAAACAGCATCCATGGTGTGAATAGTGAGATCCTTTTTGAAGAGGAAACCAAAGATTTCCCCAGGGGAAGAAATTGTGAGCTGAGATTTCTTTTGAGCTTGCTAAAGTCCAAGATAGCCAAAGACACTTTCCAGTCAGCGGCTGAAACTGCAAAAGGAATTAAAACAGCATCTGGAAACTTCCCAGGAAGGGCTTGGAGAAAAACTGAAAAAGAAGGGAGGAAAACACCTCAGTCTATCAGTGACAAATTTTCTAGATTCATTAGGAAGAGCAATAACAATGTTCCCATCATTTAGCAGTAGAAATAAATCAAAAAGGAAATCAGCAAACTGGGTGTTGTTGATCAGAGGGTTTCCTGGAAAATAAGGAACCCTGAGAAAGGTGCAGCCAACTTTGAACTTGCTAAAAAAGTTGAGTTGCAGCAACGACTCAAGGAGCAGATGGTTCACACTGAGAAGAAAATCAAAAGATTGCAGACCTCACTGGCAGTCAGCCACCTCAAATGGCGCTGAGCCAGCCAGAGAACTGTAGTAAGACACAGTAATCACAGTAATTTTTTAGTACATCTGTAACCCTCAGAGGGGAGAATTTGGATTGTCAGATGCTTCCATTTGACTTAACTTCCCATACCTCATTGCAAACTATAGGGGTGATCTTTGGACACTACATCATGATGGCGTTTTCTCATGAACTGGTTTGAAAGGTGGCCAAGAAGGCTAATGGTTCCCTGGGCTGCATTAGAACGAGCATTGTCAGCAGGTTGAAGGAGGTAATCCTTCCTCTCTACTCACCCTGGTGGGGCCTCACCTGGAGTACTGTGTCCAGTTCTAGGCTTCCCAGTGCAAGAGAGACATGGAGCTCCTGGAGCAACTCCAGCGAAAGGCTACTAGAATGGTTAAGGGTTTGGAGCATCTCTCATGTCAGGAAAGGCTGCAGGAGCTAGGCCTGTTCAGTCTAGGGAAGAGAAGGTTCAGGAGAGGCGTGATCAATGTGTATATTATCTGAAGGGAGACCTCAAACTAGACCTCAAACTGCATTTTAACAATTCGGTCCAAACAGAATCTAACATGACCCACAGAACTGTCTGAGAATGGAGTAAGGAGATAATAATTCACAAGGACCAAAATCCAACACCAGAGATTGACACAAGATGCAAAATTCACTGGTCTATGTTTGCAGTCTTGGGTTGACATATTTGCTATTCTATCCATTACAAAAAAAATAGGGGGTGGGGAGGGGGATTGAGAGTATTGAAGACTCTAGAGTATTTCATACAACTACTGAAAATCACTGAAAGCAAACATCCCAGTTCTCTTCATGCTTACTCTGGTAAATGTCTTTTGCAGTGGTTACACAGAAGTAAAATATCTAAGACTCTGAGAGGGGCATTAAGTCCAAAAGGCACAACACTGACATCACTTTCATCAGGGGATGTTGGTTGATGAGAAGCTCAACATGACCTGGCAATGTGCACTTGCAGCCCAGAAGCCCGAGTGCCCTGGGCTGCATCAAAAGGAGTGTTACCAGCAGATCAAGGGGGATGATTCTCCCCCTCTACTCTGCTCTTGTGAGACCCCACCTGGAGTACTGAGCTCAGCTCTGGGGGCCCCCAAAGTAAGAAGGATGCAGACCTGTTGAAGCAAGTCCAGAGGAGGGCCCTGAAGATGATCAGGGGGCTGGAGCATCTCACGTATGAAGGCAGACTGAGAGAACTGGGGTTGTTCAGCCTGGCGAAGAGAAGACTCTGGGGAGACCTTAGAGCAGCTTCCAGTGCCTAAAGGGGCCTATAAGAAATCTAGAGAGGGACTTCTTACAAGGACAT
This sequence comes from Strigops habroptila, assembly GCF_004027225.2. Taxonomy (NCBI): domain Eukaryota; kingdom Metazoa; phylum Chordata; class Aves; order Psittaciformes; family Psittacidae; genus Strigops; species Strigops habroptila. The sequence goes on along the minus strand of NC_044302.2, from coordinate 83,938,086 downwards.
GTAGTGTCAGAACAAGGGGGAATGGTTTTAACTGACAGAGGGAAGATTTATATTAGATATTAGGAAAAAATTATTCACTGTGAGGGTGGTGAGACACTGGCACAGGTTGCCCAGAGAAGTTGTGGCTGCCCCATTCCTGGCAATGTTTAAGGCCAGGTTGCATGGGGCTTTGATCAACTTGGTCTAATGGAAGATGTCCCTGCCCGTGGCAGGGAGTTTGGAACTAGATGACCTTTAAGGTCCCTTCTGTGATTACAGCATTTATCTTTTATTCATTAAGTGATTGAATAAAAGACATTGTAAATCAAAAATAGACTCTCAATTCCTTTATGGCAGCACTCACAATGAAGAGAAATTTCAGTTTTCATTTGTTTGGTTGGGTTTTTTAGGGCAAAGTTCTTTCTAGGTTACGAAATTTCATATCAAATAGACAGTCTGGTTCCGGGAGTGCTCTAATGTTGTCCATTTTATGTTCCCGTTTCCGATCAGCCCAAAGAAGCCTGTCTTTGAGGGCAACTTGCTGGAAGGGTCAGTGTTTGGAAATAGCTTGGGCAACATACTGTTCATGAAAATTGTGTAGAAGCATTGAACCACAATTGCATTGCCATGGTATTGTAAAACAATATTTGAAAAATATTTGATTTTCAAAGCATTCACAGTATTTTTACATTTTTTAAACTAAATTGTTACATTTAAAAGCTAAAATGTGAATAAGTAATGTATGGCCCACTTGAGTCTCTATAATCACCTGCTTCATTCAGTACAGTATTAAATACTGCAGCACATTAATAGGAAACGACACATGAAGCAGAAACATCACAACAATCTTGTTTCCTGTGGGATATGTTTATTCCAGTTTACTTTTGCCCATGTAAACACTACAAATAAAAAGGAAAAAAGGAAAAAATCATGTGAGAAGAGAAAGAAATCAAAACAGATCAGTATGTAAAAAATGCTGGTAAAGTTAATTAAGGTGTGGAGTTTTGGTTTGTTTGGGGTTTTTTTAATTTTTTAATCATTTAAAAGTGCAGACACAGGATTTTCCAAAGCATCAATGCATGTAAGCCAAACTGATACTTAGATATGGGTGCCACATAAGTCCCGGATTTCTGAAAGAATAGACTAGAGCACTGAAGTAAATATGGGATTCATTTTTAGTACTCACATCTAATACTCAGCATCCTACACACTTGCCCAACATTATACCAAATAATTACGTGATTCTATGGTTCTGTACAAGGCACAATCAAAGAGGAAAAGTGCCTTGCAGGCATTCTGAGCATGGATAAAATAGGTACCTAGATCACCTCTTTAGGTGCAAGAAATTACACAACTAATTTTGTGAGCAGAAATCACATATGTTAAAATGCAGGTCAAGTCCTGGATCACCATGAGCTCCCACTGACTATTGATCAGGACTGCAGTCTTTATTAGTCAGAGGAATTTTTTCCTATCTCACATGATCAACATTTATTGCTTAAAAACCACCTAATTCTTCATGTCTGACTCATTGTAATAGAAGCTGTGTGGCAGCACAAAATGAGAATGATGGCCAGGTTTCCAGATGGGCTGTGTTCGTCTTTTCAAGTTAGGCAGTCTGCAAAGTCTAGACTTCCTACACCTTTGAAATCCAGGTGTAGGACTAAAGGCCAAAGTAAACACAGAAGGTTTTTCTCCTCTTCACTCTTTGATGAGCTGGACACACCCTTTGAAATGCAGCAAACCAGTCATTCTACCCCCTGGTAGTCTTCCCCCTTCCAAACACACACACACCCTGGCCTTCTTCCACCACGTAACGCAAACACGTAGTTAGCAAAAGGTATCAGATGGATGTTCCCCAGATAGTTTGTAAACAAAGTTGTCTGATATTTATTAAATAATTTATTAAAATTCCCTCCCACTTGCCTGCAGACATCAGAAGCAGAACAACCGTTAGTAAATGTCTTCAAATATCCAAAGGATGTAAACACCAAATATGCAGTAATTAGGCTGAATTATGTACTGACATTGTGATGTATTAGGTTTTTGATAGTTCCCCTGGAGAACTGGTCAGGGTCTTTGGAAAGTTTCAAACATGGAACGAACTAACCCTACTAAACCCTACTGATTTTAAAGTAGGAAACCACCTGACAAAGGCGGGAAGCTGGATAGTTTGAGGTAATAGCCTTTTCTCACACCTAAGTTGTACTATTTTGTGAAAATACATCTTTAGGCATGTTATTTCTGTGTTACAGTGGTATACTGAAGTGGGTGGAAAAATTGTAGACCATATAGCAGTATTTCAACCAGCAAACAAGTGGGTCACTAAAAATTTCAGTTACAGAGTTTGTGGGTTTTGAAGAGGAAGCCTGACTATTGTGGGTTTTTTTAAAAAAAATCTCCTTTCTACAAATTGACTTTTAAAATACAGGCTACATCTGCATTAATGAGTGACAAGGAATTTGAGAAATCTGGTGCACATGTGGTTTGGCAGGTGCTTTATATTGAAAGGCACATGAGGTTTTGTCAAATAGTGTAGAGCTGCTCTAATCATAACCTCTGAGCATCAGTCATTGTTTACCTTAATGCTATCATAAGCACATCTGGGTAACTCCTTAAAATAATGGTAAAGGTAATTAGTCACGAATTGAGTTGGAAATCTGATAAAGTACTTATGACATCCATATTGGTACCAAATGAATTCATCATGGTTAACATTGTTACAAAAACACCAAAGGAATTAATAATAATTTGTGCCAGCATTTGAATGTGTTGCTAACATGAGACCAAGTATAGCAAATGCTTTTTTGTTCTTGTTTAAAAAAAAAAAAAAGGTATTACAGAAGTATTTCAATAGCCCTGCAAAACTTTATTTGCATCTGATTATATGTTACTGATAGAGCACGTAACTCTTTTTCATGTGTTACCATCCTTTGGGGGAAAGGACAGGCAAGTTAATTTTGTGCATCTTGTCCAGTAAGTTTTCAGGATAATCCTGAGGCTGCATTACAAGAACTGAGCACTGGCTGTGCAAATACATTTCCCACTGCAAGAGCTGCTGGGGGGAGGCAGCATACACAGTGTCCCACCACAGAAATCCATAAATGTATAGTTATGGTAGATCTGATTCTTTCCTATTTTGACTAGGCACAGCTGTAGCTAAAGTTGGTGAACCGACAACTTGCTCACAGCAGCTAAGAAGCTGTCCCTACATGGCTGTGGCAGTGCCACTACCACATGAAGCGGGGGAAAGGCTGACACTGTAAAGCAGTCTGTAGGCTTTGAACCAAGTCAGAGGTTTTCAGCAAGAATAGCCTGGTTTATTCATGCTAAATGTCTACAGCTTTCTTCATTAGCTGCATAAAAAGTATTAGCAAATAGTTTCATCATTCCACACTAATAAAAGTTGTCTAGCACCAAGGTGGAAAATTCCTGCGACAGAGAAAGAAGCCTTATTACAAACCTACTTATGAAAAGGAAGGAAGAAAGACCCTGTGGCTGGCATGTGTATGTCATGTATGTGCATGGTACAGTACAGTCCCACCACTCCTGTTTTCAATTGTGTCAATACACAGTAGATTTTTAACTCACTAGTTGGGAACTCTGTTCCCCAAGGAAATTGCAGGACTCACCATAACAGTAGTAGCACAAGGCAGAAAATGGTACAGACATCATGTTCTACCCATTGAGGGGCAGCTGGGCCCACAGCTCCTCTTCCAGATACTCAGGTACCTCCTTTCCTAATTACCCAGCATTTCCACTTCTCTGCACTGCCACACTGATATCTCCCTGACTATTTCCTGGTTACCACCCCAAATACAGCTTGCCTTTGTTTTCCATCCACTGCTTTCGCACTTGCCAGTATTTTAACAGGTATCTTATTTTTCCTCTGTCTTGGGTTCTCAGACAGGATCCCGAGCCTTCAATAAGCTTACACCTTTGTAGCTCTGCTTATACCTGCATGAGAGGTCTCATGTTCTCTGTGTCTCTACCTGAAATCCCTTCATAGACAAACTCCTGAAAAAAAATGAATTGGTTTTCCTTCATGTTATCCAGCATTTATACTTCCTTTCTCATTTCTACCACTGAAAGCCTTACTTGTGCCTTAGTCACTAACATACCAACTTCCACAATCTTTCTCTCTTACCCTCTTTGTCTTTGTTCTCATTTGCCCAGACTTGTTTCCTATCCTCACTATTCAAGAACGCAGTGCTCATCCCTTTGAATTCCTCAGAACTCCTTCTGTGCCAGGGTGCAGTCAGCCCTTCAAAGTTTGCACAACAGAGCTGTGGTTACACCTCTGAGCTAAAATTCACTGACTCTCTCTCAGTGCTCTCTGCCCTGCTCAGACTCCTCCAACTGCTCTGCCGCCCTCTCCAACTCCCTGGAAGTACATCCCATGCTTCAGTCGCTTGTTCATGCTTATGGGGCAGCTTGTCTTTGTAAATATGAACTCACCCTACTTTTTCTTAGCTCACCTTGCTTCTGAAGTCAACGGAGTATCTCTAACTTCAGTAGCTCTCCAATTTCTTCTCTTTTTCACCAGCCTCTTCCTCCAACACACCTGCAACAACTGTTGGTCTCATACCTAGTTCAAATCTATATTCCTGCCAGGCATATTGCAGGCCACCTCTGTAATGCCTCTATCTGTACTAGGTTGGGAGCTCTGTGAAGAAAAAAAAAGTCTCATTCTCTGCTTGTGTACCATCACACTGGTGCTCCGTGCTTAAGAAGATTTATTTCTCCCATTTGTATTTTCTTGACTTAAAGACCTGTTTTCTCACTTGGAATGTATTTTATCCTCTGATTTGAAACTGTCATGTAATCATAACAGTGTGTTTGTGATAGTATAGTAAATTCCATGGCAACAAACTGTGATGTCATAAATGTGGGATTTATATCTTTTCTGCAAAAATCAAACTGAAGAAGCAGATGGATGGAAAAAACCTCATTAAAATACCAACAGTTTCTAAAAATTGCAGTAAAAATATCAATGCAAACCCAGACAAACATTGTTTAATAGATCTCTTTTTATACATATTTCCTGATTTTTAAAAGTCTGCTTCTCTGAATAAGCCCCTCTTTTGGGGGTGGAAATATATTTTAAAATAAGTGAAAAAAATAAGTGTTTGCATTCAAGGCTCTAAAATTCAAAACAATTGCCTCAGATGAATTAAATAGAATGGAAAGAAAAGGGCCACGATGGTGAGAAAGTACTTATAAAAATTTCTGGGCCACATTTCTCAAAGCTGAACTGCCAGTTATTCATCAGAGTGCCTATGACGTATTAAGGATGTACTTGCGTAGATTATTTACAAGAACTAAGATGTGATTAATAAGAAGATGGAGCTGAAAACATCCTCTGTGATGTTCTTGCTAACAAGTGGGCCCAGCTTTGTAATCATACGCCGTCAGAGAAAGCAGCACATCCCAAAATGGTATGAATCATTACTGACTTCCTGCCCTCCCTCACTGAAAACATAGACAAGGAAAAACAAACCTTCTGAAGATGATACAGCCGTTAAAGAAGTATCTTCCACAAAATCTTATCTTCTACTTGAAAGACAAAAAGTATTCCTCAAACAATTGTTCCTAAACAACTAGGGTCTTTCAAATGTAGCAATAATATAGCATCACGATTTACACTTTAAATAATTTATAATGGAAATCTTTTGCTGAAGACCTCAAAAAATGTTGCAAATGTAAGTTAAATAGTAAAAAACTGTAAATTTTGCCTCCAGACTGATTTTAATGATTAAGTTCAGTAGTATAAACCATATCCTTCCAGCTTGCTTGTTCTTTCTACCCACTCTGTTCTGATCAGATACATGAGGAGTTAACTTTTCCCTACCTTTAACTGCAGAGAATATTGTATAACATTTGCCATTAGATGCATTTGGGGTTTGGGGGAAAAAAAAAAAATGTTTGAAGGAAAAAGAAGAAAGATGGAAGGTGGTGCTAATATATGGACATCACAAGATCTGAGAGCTATTCAGCACCACTAAGAAGCATTTGTCACCATCATTGACCTGGTTTGGATGGCCCTCTCATTCTTGGTGTGTGCAAGTTGCATGGACTACCATGGTCTTCCTGGGCTGAGGCACACTTGGTGGAGACCCTTTCTGCTGATGGTCACCATGTGAGACTCCAGAGTCAGCCAAGGCTGCAGTTAGAAGGCTCCTTCTATGGAAAGTTTTTTTAAGTACCTTTTCCTTCTCATGTACCCAAACACTTCCTTTGGCTTCTCCTGCCTAACAACATGGGTTTTTTTCAGTTAGAGTTCCTCATATGGTGTGATATTTCACAGTATGGATAATCATTGACTCCTACAATCTGACAACAATGTCTCAGGTTTAGACTACTATTTTTTATGTGAAGTTAAACTTTGTATCCTGTGTAAGGATAAGGATAATCAAGACAATCCAGACTGACAAGAAAATTACATTTTGGGACAGCACTGTAGGGTCTTGCATGTGCCCAGGAAATGTATGGCAAGTAGACAGTAGCTGTACTTATAAATAAAAAATGTCTGCTCTAGCTATTAATTTGGTAGGTTCACCCAGTCTGACATCTGCCAGAAAGTCAGATATGTGCCTTAAAGTACAAAAATACTGTTTGTGCTCGGGAGAAGGAAGTCCTTTTTCTGAAACATTACTCAGGACTCAAAGAACGATTTTCAATGTGCATCCACATGCATGCTGTGGATTCAGATACAATTGTGTCACCCACAAGAGCTGTGAGAGCCAATTCAAAGGTCTTATAAAATGCTGTACAGGTAATTGCACAGTTGCCACCAACCAGCTCTACAGTACTTGCATTTGGCCCTACAGAAAGTATCACTTGCTTCCATGGAACTGCATTCAGTACAAGATAATGTCCAGTGTGGGGTGAATTAATTAATATTTTAAAAAATTTCTACCTGTGATTGGAAAGGTTCCAAGGAAAGTTGTTTTAATATTTTGCAAAATTATGCCTAGTGCGTCCTTAACTTCTGATGTTCTCCTCAACACAAATCTCTAATTACTTACCAGTTCAGATCAGCACTCTCTCAGTCCTCTGCTGGATTAACAGAGAAAGCTACAAACAGCTAAATGCCAAACCTCAGAAAAGGTTGCCTGTGCTTGTGACAACACAATAAATGTTGCACTGAGTTGATGACAAACAGCTCAGATGAGATCCAACTGGTCTGATGACAAAGTAATCCTCGATGGCTTTCAGAAGATGGCTTTCTGTAACTCTCTGATGACTCTACAAAGAAATCAACACTACAGTCAGTCAGACAGAGGTATAATGTGCCTAACATACTGCTGGCATACAACCTATTCAGTCATTTAAAAAGTGGCCATACATCTTTATGTTACAAACATTTCCTACCTACATTTATACAGATATAAAACTGTTAGTAAAATGGAAGCTATTTGAGGCTTGTAAAAGAAAGCAGACCATATTATCTGGATTATTTCCATTTTGAACACATTTTTTTACTTAGTCCAGCATGAATGGTTTATATTAAAACATTTAAATATTGAAAGACGTTTTGGGTTACAGACTGATAGTAGTTCCATAAAAACAAATTATTTTTCCATTTCTACAAAATCTAATTAAATATGTGAAAACAAATGTGTTGTGTAATATTAGAGTTATTCTTCCTTGCCTTCAACAATAATGTAGGACCCTGGTAATTCACTATGGACAGAACCGGTTTTGTAGCTATGTGGCTAGTAGTTGATTTCTTACTCCTTTGTTAAATATTTCTCTGTTTTCTCACTGTTTCTGCCCTCACTCCCCTTTTTCTGCTGATTTCAATTTAAAATATTTTCCAGCCTTTATGAACATGAGAAGTGACATATTGTCTTTTGGCCATTTCTAACAAATTACAGATCCAAAATTTCTGATAGTAAAGCATATAACTAACTCAATTATTATAGTGAAACTACACTACAAGATACATTTAAACATCCAGATCTCCTTTAAATAAAATATGACGGGCAGACGCATGATCTCAAGACTTGTACATAAATGACAGACAAATGCACCATCTCAAGTCTTGTCCATGCCCCCTCCATGCAGAACTGAGACATTGGCCCTAATTCATTACCATTGACATTTACTGTAATCTCTCATTTCTTTTGACTGAAAAGAGAATGCGAAGTGATGGGATCCCTGACTTAGAGTCTCAGTTTGGCATTGTCACAAATACTTCCTACCCATGTTTAGGCAAGACGAATCTGGGCCTTTGAGCACAACTTGAGACCCAGCAGGTTGGAAGCAAGGTAAACTCATGAACTGAAGGAAATTTGCAGCTTCAGAGACAGTGTTCCTCCTTGGACCCCAATTCACACCATAAACCTTTACTTCAGTATGTACTAAGGCCAAAGCATCATAGTAATTTTCATCTTCACTGTTCTTTTAGAAACATTGTCTTCATCTACGCCTTGCTCCTTCTGAATCTCTGTCTACCTGTGCTCTTTGCTGGCTTATTAAGATGTTCATAATATATCCCATCACCTGGCTTTTTGAATTACAATATTTTCACCTCCTCTTTCTCCAGCTGTCTCCAAACAGTAGTTGTTGTTTGAATGGTTTCTGTTTTGTCAATAGCGCACCTAAAGAAAAAGAAAAGATCATTCTTTCCTCGCTATTAAATCCTACTGATAGCAGAATCACTTGTCTTCCTTCATTTCATCCTGTTTACTCACACACCATTGGCAAAACACCTGTCAACAGCTACCACTGCTGTAATTGCTAGAACTCCTGATGATCCAAGCTCTGTCTCACACTTCACAGACTAATCTGAACATCTCATATGTGGCATTAGAATTTTGTATCCCTTCCATTCCCCATAGATATAGCTTCTCTCCTTCTCCATTCAGCGTCAATGCTGACAATATTTCTTCCTAATTGTCTTCTCTGGATTCTCTTTTCAGTTTTGCCTGCAGCCTTCTGTCCATGAAACTCTTTATATCTGAACTCTGTCTGCCTCCCTGCCTTTCTATCAAAGCATTCATAGCATGCTTATCATCTCTGAGGTCAGGTTTCTGTTCTCTGGCTTTGCTACTGCTCACTTCATTGATTCTTCCAGAATATTCCTTGTATGTCAGGTCGCACAAGAGGAGAAAGGAAGGTCAGCTACATCTGCATCTCTTTTGAATGCCCATGGGCAAATATCTTAGTATTATTGTAACTATTTACTAGATTGGGATCTTACAACATAGATCTCTGAATCCTCACAAACCTGCTTACAGACCACTTAGCTTTGATTTTACTGTCTGATATTAAGTTCAATTTCTGAATATTTTTTTTTTTTTTTAAAAAGATCATTATAGGAAAAGTGACACATAACTTTGCCATACTAAATAAAATGCTGATTTGCCATATTCCTGTGGATGTCAAATACACCAGGATCCTTTATTGTGAGATGCCCGAAAAATATCTGACAATAAAGTTCAACATTGAATGAACTTAAATAATCCAATAAGTCTAGAAGATAGATACAGAACATGAGGAAAACTCAGAGAAGAAAGAAGCAAATGGAGTAAGCTGGTTTTGCAGGACTGATTTTACTCTAATGTAGTGCCCCAGAGAAAGCTGTGGGACAATAGTAGAGTACAGTTAACTGAACAGATGTGTGCACCAACCATACGTTCATAAAATAAGAGGTAGCCTTTTTATACGCATGTCTGCTAAATGAATAAGAATAGAAAATAACATATTTCCTGTTCAGGAAAGGGTAAAATATTCAACCCACAGAGTGTCTGGTCCTTAACTCTTCCTTTTTATTAGTGTAGTAGTAGAAATGGAAAAGTTCAATTTATCATCAGTAGTAAGATTACCAGTCTGCTGTGTTTTTTACAGGCTTGATAAGTGATACACTATTATTCTTAACTTTTGTTAAGTTATTGTAAAAGTCATGTATAAGAGGTCTTACAATTGTACCTGATTATATGATCCTGTAAGAGAAAATACAGAAGATTTGATAAAATAAATGCCTATTAAATAAACACAATATCATTCTGTCCTATTTAAATAAATAACAAAACTTGCTACCTTTTTAAAAAAAGTCCAATTGTATATCTGTCAACCAACCCCACTGAAACTGCAAATACAAATGGTATGAATCATAAGACAGAACTGGATGTTACCTTCTGTGTGTTGTGATAAGATACTATCACCCCTCTACAAGAAGATTGATGGAACCACCTAATGAGCAACATTGTTTAAAGAAGAGACAGTACTGTGCCAGAAAAACAGTTTCTCAAAGTTTCCCCACTTCAGAACTGGTCTTTGGGAAAAGTAATACACAGTTATTCGTACCCATAACTCTAGAAACACTTGGCTACCACGAATATCTTGTGAAGGGTGATGTAGATACATGAGAAGAAGGACATATTAGCACCATAAACTTTTTGCTAGTGAAACCAACATCAACAACAGGAATTCATGATAATAGGTAGACACTTTGTAAGTAGTAAGAAGTTTCAAGCCATATTAAGCATGGCAATCTCTGGTTAACGCCTTTTTAACATAGTCCATGCACGTCAGCAGAGGCTCTGCATAATATTAATCTTACCACATATTAGCAATTCAAATGCAGTGTGCTTGAGTTTCTAGTCTAAGTTGCCTACAAAGTGTGATTTCTTCCACCCCCAAATCATCAGTAAAATGACTGCCCTCTTCCCCTGTCTCCCCTGGGAGGCTAGCCAACTAATGTATATTAAACATGTAAATTTTTAAAATAAAAGTCAGGTGATATTAATTTCAACCATTCTGTGAAGTCTGTCAAGTGTCACTTTAGGTATAATAAAAATTATAGACAAGTAGAGTGTTAGAATTGGTAAGCTAAAGCTCTTCATTTGCTCGGTGTCTGGCATAAATTGGCATCACTCCACTGAAGATCCTGCAAAAGGGTTGGCCTCCAAAATGACGGTGGATTGAATACTAAAACTGTCCAAAAAGTGTACCCTTCCTGTATGTATCCCCACTGACAGTTACAGAAGAATCCCTTACCAAGAGACATTCTGTTCATCCCACTGGGTCTGATTCATTGTTCACTTACACCATAGTGAATAAGGCAATAAATGATACTGAAATTATTACCAAAACATCATAACTAATGAAAAAACAAAGGAAAAAAAAAAAAGAGCCAGAAGCACCAGGAAATCAGATTTAACTCAAGCTGAAGGATTTCCCCCATTATTTCTACCAACTTTGTTCCTCATTCTCTTTTTATATTTTGAATCTCTTTTCCTAGCAAAATTAAGCTTATTAGCCTAATTACAGTGAGCATTCTGTGTTTGTGTTTTTCTGTGTGCATGCTTATGCATCTGTGTATTTCTTTCTCACTGACTCTGGCCGTCCTTCTAAGCTTTTGAAGCTATTACCCAGTTTAGTTAACCAACATGGCAGAGGGGAGTTACTCTCAAACGCGTCAAGTTTTTATGAGCTTCATGAAAACAGATAGCCAAAATGAGAAAATAGCTCCTATCAGTGTCCGTGGAAAAGTTGTGGCATGAGTCTGTAACTTATTAGACACTAGGGAATCTAACCACAAAATATGGCTCTGTAAGAAAGTGTATTTCAGTAGCTTCACTGTTCATAGACCTACTAGGAATAAAGTCTACCACCTCCTGTTAAATTTCTCTCAAACTGCTGTGGAAATGGCTAAGTGGCTACAGATGCACAATCTTATTTTGGGACTAATATTCTGCAGAGTAACCCCACTATCATCCAGAGAAGCCAGATGATAGGTAGAGGATCAGACTGGCCACTCACAGGTCTTCCTGAGCCAGCACCCATCCCAGCAGCAGCAGACTGCAAACTCAGAATATAGGCTGCATAAACGCCTTTCCCAACACAGACTGGACTCTCCTGCAGGCAAGGACCATATCCTCATTCTCTGGGTGAAACAGACCTGTTGCTTTATGTAGAAAGGTTAGATAGTAGCAGCAATGATAATGTCAGTGCCTGTTTTGAAATTAATTTAGATCACCACATACACACAGTACAATCTTGATAGACTTAAAGCCAGTTCTATGCAACCCAATCACTTTGGAGTTCCAGACCCCCTTTGTTTAGAATAAACTGCAAGCCAGGGAGCAAAAGAATAACTTATACTGCCATACTTTGGCACTGAGGGAGAGATTCAAAACATCCCCATTCTGGTATCTCCCTCTGCTTTTGTGCCTTATGCTTCCTAGTCCAGGGAAACCAAGTAGCACATGAAGATGAACAGCAGGGAGAAGCAGAGGTGTTAGGAAATATCTGGCCATTCTCCACCCCAGTCACTTTGTCATGACACAGTTTTTGCAAGTGGCATTTCTATGAGAAGGGATAAAACCTCATAAAACAACAACAACAAAAACCAAACCAAACAAAAAAAAAGTACCACCTTGGTTTAACTAATATTCCCTTTCCTACTTGTTTTACATTACACAACCAAGTGTGCTAACACTAAAACACCACACAGTCCATGCAGAGTATGAGTTAGAACAGCTGTAGCCACAGCGTAAGTGCCCTTGAACATGCTGAATTTTTCCAGTGTATCACAATTACAGAAACACCTGTGCCAAACAGCTTTCTTCTGATCCTCTATAAAAGTTCACAAAGAAACTTTCTCATTTCATACAGGTCTGCACTGCCTTGAAGGCAGGTCCATACGTCTCAATGTGGGATACCACAGAATTGTTCCTTTTCATGCCTCAAAACATAAAATAAAGGGTATGTGCAGGTGCAGTAGTCGACGTGATTCTGTTACTTGACCATAAGGCATAAGGCCCAACTCAACAATATTCACTTTCTTGATAAATCCTTTTCAGACAAAAAATTACTCTCTCAAAAAAAAAAAAAAATCACAAATATTGTGACAATGAATGTTATCTCTGCTATACTACTTGGGAAACTCTGTATTACACGAGTACACATTATCAATTTTTTTGTTATGCATCATTCTTGGGGGAAAGTTGTTAAATCATATGTGCACATCATGGCAAAAGCCTCAGGACTGAATGCTTTTGGCTCAGTTATTTTACAAACAAGATGCTACGGTTGCATTAGCCTTAGGAATTGCTGGCTAGAGTCTATTAAATTATTTACATTTAAAACTACTTGAGGTGTCTGTTTAAAAAAGGTCAGAAGAAAGTCATCCTAGCAGTCACCGTGGAAAGTGTGGCTGACTATCCTTCAGGCAGAGCTCCAGAAAAGGGAAAGGGAAGCAGCAGAAGTCAGTTACCAATTCGGCTCATGCAGAATTGCAGTTTGTAGATAAGCCTGTCTTATGAAATATGAGGAGTGTGTAGTAATTACACAACCTCCCAAGTCTTGGCTCTCTACAGCCATTCCCAGCTATTGGAAACTTGTCCCTGTCAAAAAAATCAGCAAAGTTTTAGTAATATATTCATCAAAAAGGATGATTTTTGCAGCCTTACAGAAATGAAGCCTTCTACCGTTCCCATTTACATAGCCCATTGTGAAAAGTGGGTTGGTTTTTTTTTGGCAGAGCATGAGCAGATAATAAATAATATTACTACACTAATTCAGGAAGCAATATACAATGGCAAGCATAATTTGAACCACTTCTGCATTGCTTATACACTCAAGAAAAACAGCTAGATGTCATTGTGTACAGCTCAGAGGAAACATCTGTTCCAACTGCCTTGGTCAGCAAGTAATAAGGAAAAACACTGAAAATATCTGAATGCTGTTATGCAAATCAATGGTATGCCTTCATGTTGAATATTATGTTCTGTTCTGATTACTCCACCTAAGCAAGGATTTAACAGAAATAAAAAGTGATTGGAGACAGCTGATAAGCATGCTACAGCCATGAGAAGGAATCCATAGTCTTAAAAGGTTAGGACTATTTAGCTTAGAAACAAATAAAAATCAGCAGCCCTAGTGCAAGCATACACCATCAAATAAAATAGTATGAGGGATGTAAATTGAATACTCCTATTTTGTATGCTTTTTTTGACATTTTTCTTACACTTCACCTGTCTGGTCTATTTAGGTGTTGCAATATGAGAATTAAAAAATGTCTATTACTCTAAATTTGAACAATGGCTACCACAACAAGGCCCACATATGGTCACTTGGCAATCCCATAACAAACAAAAAATAATCTTTTTTACCCTTTATCGTCAAAGAACAACAAGGAGACAATTAAATTTAAAAGGCAACCCATTTAGAAGGAAATGCTTCTGTAACATAGCCCCAGGTGTGGCAGTTTGGTGGCTCATGCACTCCTGGGAAGCATCTTCTGCTCACCCAGGAAGGCAAAAGATGCGGGAGCAAGCTATCTTTCAGCAAGTATGCCACCCAGCCCTGCTGCAGCCCAGCCTTGTGCCATTTTCATACACCACCCTGACATTAACACAGGCTGCCAAAGAGGACAGCATGCTTGTCTTTGGAAAGGACCTTTTCTACTTGTCCCTGGAGTGCTTGGGACACTGCAAGGGACTGCCAGTGCAGAAAGCGGAGCTGAAGCTGAAGTGGGGGGCTGAAGCTCCCCCACTCCCTCCAACCATCACCACAACCCTCTCTTGGCACACAGTCACCCCAGCCAGCTCATGGTGACAAACAAGCAGCACCAAAGCACAGAGCTCCAAATGTTTCCAGCTAGTACGCCAAACATTTTGTGCCATACATCATATCCTTCTCCACACTCCTTTCTGAGGAATTCAATGCTGGAAATGATCAGAGATAAGAATCTAAATGGCTGTGGTCCCGAATTATATGTTTCTAATTCACATTTCCACCAAAATAGGAGTTATTTTTAGGAGTGATGAAAAGACCTGCTTATTTAAGTGTTAAACTCATTGCTACAAGGTAAAAACCCAGGCAAAGCATTTAAGGGGATTCAAAAGGCTTAGACTCTGTGACAGGTCAAAACCGCTGCAGTTACATATGGCAAACAGACCCTCTCTCTGTAAGAGCGAGAGCATTGATGCACGTTTCAGACACAGAGCTGACCACTAACCGACTACCACAATGAAGAATCTTCCCTGTGGTCACATTATTCTATATTTGCCTGCCCTGGGGTTTCTCAGTCCTTTCATAGGCTTCTGGCAGAGGTGATCTCTGTCAGAGATAGTCTACTGCACTCAGGCATCAGCCCACTCAGCATCATCATTTCTGTGTCCCAGATAAAGAACTGACACTTCTTTCCTTTCTTTTACCCTTTATCTTTATGTGTGTGAAAGACAGAGATGAACAAATAAAAAAGAGGGAAAAATCGCTATCTTTCATGCTTTTACAGATTGAAACAGAACTATTACAAGCAAAACATCTCAGACGGGAATCTTAATGGTGGCAGAGATAAAAAATAATCTTCCAGCTGTAGTATTTATGGTTGCAGTTTTAGTTTCAGTAAATTTCGGAAATTTGTTCCAGCATCATAAGCTTAACCCCATTTGTTGTCTATCGCAAGTACTGGCACTTACTTTTAGTGTGAATATTGTGGATACAGTCTGTGAATACATGTTGGCACTAGTTTTCCTGCAGCCACACAAACACTTGCCTTCAAGCTAATTTATAATCTGCACTTATGACCATGGGCCACTTACAAGTTTATTGAAAAAGGTCTTGACAAACCATATAGGTAAGACTGTTCTTTCTCTTCATATTCCACATGACACAAGTTTGGCATTTAGAAGTCACATTTTTATGTCCGACTTTATAGACTGTTAATAATATGTAAAGATATTTGATATGTAAGATTATGGGCCAAATATTTCTCACTCTCCTCATGTGAGTAGTCCCACAAACCTTATTCATACAACTAGCCTGAGGAAGACAGTCATACTTTACCTTCTCTGTAAAATTATTCTGCAGCGTTATGAGGCAGCTCTCACCATTACTTACAGTATTCTCATTAACTCTGAAGTACAGTGCATGTCCCGCTCTTGAGATCTTCAGGCTAAATCCTGTAAGATGAAGGAGAGTTGTCCACACATAAAAAGAAACCTGATAATGCAGTAGGATGACCTGGTTCTTCTCACATAATTCAGTATAGTAAAATACCACATCCCCTTCATGATTACTGGGTTTAATGTACTGCATGTCATTCTACCTAGAAAGGATTATGAAAATCCATTCAACCACTATTTCCTTGACAATGTTTTATCTTTTTGTTTATAAATGACTGTGGAGAACAGGTCTGTAAATGAGTCACTGCTTTTGACTCTAGTGTGTTCAACTGGCATACTGTATCTTGGCCCTGTATTATACCTAGGTGGTTTGTGTTTGTATAATTATCTTCTAAGTAATCAGGAAATAGAATCTCCTAGGATGTTTATAAATATTACAAAGAGTCATTATTAAAAGTACCAGGAAAATCCTGTAGATGATACGTCACATGGTCTGGAAAGCGCAGAGGAGAAGTTTGGGTTGTAGTAGTTTTTCTCTACGAACTCGCATAGGGAAGAAAAGCACTCCATAAACTACAGAGCAACACAAACAACTCATTCTGATTCAAATCTGGATCCAAGATGGAAGCACCTTGGGTTTAGCATTTAGCACTGAGCCCATTTTCAACATAAAAAAAACAGCAGAAAGTTTCCATGGCATTTGCAGTTTTATTGGGAATAAGCAGATGGTGCTTCCACAAGGCCCTTTACAAGTTTTGCTTAATGAAATATATAGGTAGCTAGGTCATGCTGAAATGTTAATTTTAACCATCATGCCTGACTGTACATTGCGTCTTAAAGTCTGTTCATTGACCAAGATTCTTGCCTTTTTTTTAATTACTGACCTACCTGTAGAATGGGTGACTTATGTCAGAAGCTTCACTCTTGGATGACAGCATAGGTACTCAAAGTCTTTCATTCTACATCTCCTGAATGATAAGAACAAATTGCATAGTTACTCTGTAGGTTTCCTTGAAATCTAAAAATAGTGACATAAGTTAGACTGAGAAGCAAAGCCCTGCACAATCCTGGAATGAATATCCCACCTGAAGAGGAAAAAGCACATCAAACACAGACAATGACTGGCTCTAGCACTGATCTGTTCAGGAGTGAAAATATCAATAGCATAGGTGTAGCTGCTTGCACAGTCACAGTCCATCTTGATTTCAGGAGCAGCAAGGAAAGTTACTACATGTCTCCACTTGCTTGGTTTGTACCTTCCCCTTCACAGATATCCGTCCTTCTCCCCTTCCCTTCTGCCCCACAGTTGGCAAGTAGCAGAGGGAAACAGTCATGAGGCAGAAGCCATTTGTGCACTATTTCAGCACATTCCACCAGAACTGCTAGGCTGTGACAGCAGAGATGGTGTGCTGATGAGGGGCAGCATGTTCTCTCTGTCCCTAGCAGCAGGCTCCTGTTCCACCTCCAGTGCAGCGCACAGGTGGGTCCTCCCTCAGTCAGGTTATCAGACAGGCAATCCCAGCAATGGTGACTGCATTTTCCCTGCAGCTACCTGGTGCACATTCTGTGTTTGACAGCAAAGCTTCAAAATAGCCCAGGACCAAATATTTCATTCATAATTGCACTCAGATTACAACATGCATGCATATTACCATTACCATAAATTTACGGTGACCTAGGACAAAACAAATGAAATTAGTTTCTCAGAATGACACAAGAAAGACTAGTAGGGATTTTCCAACCACTGTGATCTTTTTTAACCCCAAATCCATCTTTCTCCTTCACAAATTAACCTTACATGTACAATGTCAGTCCATTTATATCCAATACCTTACTGCTTAGCAGTGGATTCCTGAAGGTATTCTTGCAAAATGCTTAACTGCCTAAGGCCTTGGAGAAATAAAACCTGTTTCTTTGGTTCCCAACTATTTCTAATGGGATGAATAATCCCTTTAAATCTGGCAGCAGCTAATATACACAGTCAGTGGTAACAATTGTTTCCTGAAAGCAACTGATGTGTGTACATCAAATTCTGTCTTTCCTTAGAGTAGATACCTGGAGAAAGGAAGCCAGGAACAAAATAAGATGTTATCATAGTGTGAAAAGGTCATCTGGTGAAATTCATGGAGAAGGGAGCCAAAAGAAGTAGCTACTAACAACATGAATTTAAAAGGAATCATTTCATGATCCTGAAGATGTCCCTCCACCCATCTCCCTAAAAAAACACCCTAGAGTTTTCACTTTTCTTTCACCCTGGGACCTCTGCAGCTGACTTTTATTTACTTACTTCACAAGGAATTTGGGTTAATAAAAGTTTGCTATTTTCTGTTTTCTCCACAAAGGAGAATGGCCACAGCAAAGCAGTTGAGGCTTCATGAGGGAATCTAGGGCAACCACATGTAATCCTTGCGGTGGTATGACTTAACCAGGCAGAAACAGGACATCGAAGAAGGCAGCACACCTCATAGACCTCAGACCGTGGAGTTCCCATGGACTTGGTGGGAATTTTCCTCAAGGAATACAGCAGAAATGCCCATCTGGACAGCTGCCTTCTAAACATCTGTCTTCCTGCAGCGCCTTTCAGGGCATCAGAGCTCGGATAGGATCAGAGTGGTTTCAGGGGGGTGCATCCCTCATGACACGCTGTTTGGAAAACACTGGAGACATTTCCTACATGCGACTGAAATCCCATCCTGTTCCACTAGAGGGTTATGCCTCAAGGACAAGCCTAAGCAGCAGCAGCAACAGGCAGGATGGTGTGGTCTGCCTCAGTGTAATGCTGATTTTCACTGTCCAAATAAAAGGGTACAGCCTCTAATTCGCACCACTGCCTTGTCTTGCAGAAACAATTTATGAAGCATAAAACCCCTAAATGTTGTCCTTTCCCCCTGCCTTTGCCTCTGAGCCTTCAAATCTCCCCCTACAACTCAGTCTGAGGTTGCTGCCAATGGCACAAGAAAATATGTCCAATTGTAAGACATTAAAACAAACAAAGCACTAAATAATGTCCCTTCTCCTCTAACATACAGAAGAATTACTTTTTTGAAGATAAAGCATGATTACAGCATTAAAAAAAATGAATTCTTGCAGAAGACTTTGGCTGAAATGACAGCCCGTGCATAATAACCACATAACTGAGAAAGTGATGGGTCCTGGTCTGGTAACAGGCGTCACCTCTACCTGTATATCTTGTCTGAACAGGAATGCTCAAAAAAGAAGAGATCATATTTGAAGATAATCTTGATTCTGTATCTAAAAGGATATTGCTGCAATTGAATCACAAATATCCTACCACTTTCAGCAAAATGTTAAATGCTAAAGAAAAAAGTTTATTGCAAATAAACCCCAACTATCTACCTTCTCTCCCCACATGCAGACCTACTTTAATTTGTGACCATTCACCTTTTTGTTGTTACTGGTTCTGAACTTGGGATTGGAACTCGTCTGGGATTTGACCTCCCTTTTCCATAAATGCAAGAATACAATTTTATTTCTGGAAAGCGCCAAGTATATTTTGGAGTTTTTATCTTTTTTTTTTTCCCCAAGTAAGATTAATACAATTAACACCCTTATACTCATTAGAATATCCTAGAAAAATACAAAAAATACCTGCAACTGTCCTGCTGCAGGATAAAAGTGATAAGCATGCTTTTAGGAGGCTGAAAGAAGAGGTTTTAGGAGGCTGAAGGAAGATCTTAAAAGTTATATACATCTTTAAACAAGACAGGTTAAAATTAGTACATTTATTTCATTTGTAAGTGGTTCCAGACATTGCAGGTTACATTGTTGGTATGCTGTTATTTTCCTCAAAAGAGTCACTTGCAGTATTGAATTTTGGGTATATTTTGGTTTAAGCCAAATAGCATAGAGAGTCTCATGCTTAAATGGCTCTCTTACTGTCTAGATTTGTTATGTCTTCATCTCTAAAATACTTCAGAATGAATACTTTTAAGGATTTGTGCTTAACTTGTAGCAGGTTGCTAAAGCATGCTTCAAAATTTCGTGGATAAAGCATGCACTTGGCTGTGAACGTACTTTCTTTCCACCTAAAGGATGTGAAATCAGTTTTGTCTTAGGTCTTCTTAGGAATGCTTTTCGTTATTCTGTTTTCCTTCATTTTACCAGTAGGTGACCAAGTGACACATACATCAAACACACCTAAGAGTGGAGTTAATGGAATTCATCCTTAGTCCTCAAGAGGTCTCTCTTATTTTATGAATTCCTTGTAGATATGTCAGTTTGTAGTAATGAACATTGGTTTAAATTAATGTATCTTCATATTTTCAAGTTGGTCTTCAAAAACTCCCTTACTACCTGTTTACTGCTAAGATCCTTTTATTATTTTTTTTTTCTCTGTCAAAGTACCATGGACACTAATAGCACAAGGTTTTTGTTTGGGGCTTGGGGTTTGGGTTTTTGGGGTTTTTTGGGTTGGTTTTTTTTTTTTTTTTTTGATTCTCTACTTTACAGTCCTCTCTGAAGGTTTTAATTATTCCATTATTTACCCCATATTTCTTTCCCTTCTCTCCCCCCACCGCTCCAAAAGCTCTTTAATTTCTGTAAATTGATATGAAGACAAGCGTCTTTCTCTGACAACCACATTTCCACAAAGTAGGCCACTTTTGCTATTGTGCTTTCACATCTTTCAAGGCCAGCAGGGCCCCATACCTTGCAGACCTGAAATTAGTTGGAAATTCTAGTGTTCCTATCAAGGACATTTTTGATGTTCTTAAAACACCAGCTACTGGAATCCAGACATCACACCAGAATCTCAGGTTTCTCTTTTTTTTTAAAAGAAAAGAAAGGAAAAGAAAAGAGAAAAGAAAGAAAAGAAAAGAAAAGAAAAGAAAAGAAAAGAAAAGAAAAGAAAAGAAAAGAAAAGAAAAGAAAAGAAAAGAAAAGAAAAGAAAAGAAAAGAAAAGAAAAGAAAAGAAAAGAAAAGAAAAGAAAAGAAAAGAAATTTGCAAAACGTCATTATTCTGTGGAAACAACTGAAATCATGATTGCCATCTCAGAAACCAGAACGTAGGAAAGAAAGAAAACTCAATTAAAAACTAGTTATTTAAGCTTACTTGTTTGAGTCAAAACTCCCGGTATGTATATATCCAGGAAACTTGACCTTGGCAATACTTCAGCTCACTCAGGTGAACAGCAAAGATTCATGAGAACCTCTGGTGAGAGCAATGAGATCTAAGGCACCCATTACTTCCATCACTACAGAGAAGCATGTGCCTGCCAAGACTCTCACAGGTTTGCTGGTTTTGCTTCTATGTAGTGGATAGCACTATTGCAGCATTCAGGTTAGAAGGTGTTTGGATGCTCTGATGCATCAATTTTGGACTGCAGTGTGACTTTTCTCATTTGAAGAGATGACCTCCTTTACGTACAAAGCTGGAAAGGAGACTACACTGCTTTCTCACTGTCACCACCACAGAATTTCATCGTCCTTTTGAATCCTATGAAGAGTGCTCAAAAGAGTTCAGTGAGCTCAGCAGGACATGGCCAGTGAGAGTGATAATTCTTTTGTCTTAAAAAAAGTGATTCAACAGCAGATGTAATAGATATGGACAAAAGATAGCCACCTAATACAGACCAGATCCTGAGTGTCAGGATTTTATGATGCACTCATCAAGCAATTTTTCTTTTAATAATCAACTTTTCTTTATCATTTCATATTTTAAAGCACGGAGCCAACTGATGGATTTCTGCCTGCATAAATGAGATAAAGTAACACAGCAGCAAGAAAGGATGGCCAGTGGAGACAGGTTTAGTTGAGATCCGGGGTTTCTCCCTGATATTCCACAGGCTATCCACATACTTTTGGGCACATCATTTTGTGCTTGATTCAGTCGCCTAAAAAAATACATTTAATGTAGTTTGTAAACTCCAAGCATACCTAGGTTATTCATACAAGGCTAGCAGATGTGATGCCACACACTTCTGGAGCAGGACCTGGAGTCATATAGGATAGGCATATTGTGTGGGAAAATGGCTAAAGCCCTTTTCATGCTGGTAACTATCTCAACGCCTCTCATTTGAGATACAGATCACCTCTATGCTTACTCTTCCTGATCTCACAGCAGTCTTGTACAATGAAATTTTTAAGGACTAGCAGGTTCTCAGAGTTGGAGGCCCCACAGGTATCAGCCCCAACTCTAATGACCAGAGAAAACCAAAAGCTTGGTAGATCATCAGAAGATGTAAGGGCCAGGGCAGAGACAAGAAAGCAGAAACTTGAACCCATCCGTTCTGGACTATCCTGCAAACCCATGACTGAACTTGTTATCCTGTGGACAGAATATGCACCACCTCCCTTTTTTCAGACATCTGGGAAGGAAGGGAACTTACTTTTTGCTAAGGAGCAGCAGTCTGGATATCAATTCTTCTATTCAGAACTTCTGGCTCTTCAAGTCACTTCTTGATCAAGTGTAGAAGAACACTTATGTGAACCAACCAAGTTAGTGAACAGAACAGGAGCCACGGGGCTCCTCCTAGACCCCCTTCTTCAGGGCGTACAAGGAGGACACAAGCCAATTTTTGTGCTACTGGGGGGAGACAATCCTCGCAGTACATACCATGAAGCCAACAAACTCTGAGCATTGCATGCAGGGCCTCCACTGAAAAAATATGTATGCAATGGGTCCAAAAGAAAGCACATACCCTGGGCTCTTCTGCTGTCTCATACTACTAACTAGTATTTATAGTCATACTTTTTCCATAAAAGCCTAATTTCAAAACACAACTTCAGAAGGTCTGCAGATAATGCTATTTTGAGTAGTAAGGCAAGTATTTCAGTAAGGCAAGTCTACAGAGTTACTTGGCAGTGCCATTTACTTACTATAGTATAATACCTTCAATTGGTACTAAAACTTCATTTTGGATATTCACTGTTGTTTATGTGATAGCAGAAATGTTCTTTTTAATGGACTGAAAAGTTTGATGACCTATGAAGAGCCGTCATGCGTAAGTGATATTGTGCCAGATCTTGAAATAAAAATGCTTAAGCACTAAGTGCTTTTTATAAATACATTTCTTTATGAAAGAAAAATTTGAAAGAATCTGTATAATCATGAGACACTCATTTTCTGCTCATAAAAATAAAGCAGCTCATCACAAAGGGAAAAAAGCCTTTCTTTGCTTCCATCATAGCCATGACCTTAACTTCTCTAAAATTCTTTGTCACAATTAGTCTCATTTAGATCATTATTTTTGCTGAGCGCTCTGCCTAGTTCATTTCTTTCCTCACACGCTATATATTCACTGGCATGTGCAACACTACTAGAAGGTGACATTTGGAATTTATCTACATGTATCCTGTAGGACAATTTTGATAATATCCTGATAAACTGCCACTGGCTGAACAGCAGTCTAAAATCCATCTGGTTCCGTTAATCTCTGAAAGTAAACCATTAAAACTGATCCTCTTCCTTGATGGGCGATAAAGTAAATACAAACCTCACAATAAGAAGTTAATGATCTGTCCCTAACAAGGCTGTAACTTTGACGTACTCAAGCACCTACTCTCTCAGTCTAGAAACAAGATCCAGTACATCACCAGATACATGCACTGAGCTGGAAATCATCTGCTTGTTACCCCTTTTGCCATGCTATATTCTGCTTATCACAGTTGGCTATGGGTATCCTTCTTAACAGTGATTTTTATTCTGTTTAAGCTCCAAGCCAGGATCTACATTAAAGCCTTTTTTGGATTAGAAAACTGTGTGACTCCACATATCCAATGAATCAGATATACTCTCCACATAAACTTTAACAGAATCAAACTAGCAAGAAGAAATATAAAGTAATGGCAAAAAATGAAAAAAATTTTAAAAATTTGATTTTCACAGTAGTTATTTACAAACTATATCCATCCCTACTTTAATCTTGGGTTTAGTCTCCAACCCTGTTCCAGATGCAACTGATTGCCAACTGACATGTCGCTTGCAGTCTGCCACACAAAATGTTCCAGACCTTAAAAGTACAATAACCAAGCATAACCCCTCCATTTCTAAAGCACCATGCTTCTCATCTATAATTATAACTTAAAATTTTGAAGTTTTATCACCAAGCATGACACAGCTCCAGTTGGCAGAATTGTGGAGATAGAAAAGGCAATTTGCCAGTCAGGAAGCTGGGCAAGAGCCATTCCACACTCATCATATGACTTAAGATAGCCAAAGGTTAGCTTAATGCTGCTTAAGCTGAAATGGCCTTCCAAAGGCTGTTCTATCTGACAGCTTTGCTTTTTCCATGATTCCTCTCACTAGGCCACTTTTTAAACCTTTACGTGAAAATGGGTTGTCTAGAGCTGGTGGTGATGCCTTTCTGTCACTTAGGCATTTCTTTAAAATGTAGCATCCTAAGAGGCTGTTTAGAGCAAGTTTCCAGCAATAACTAAATTTCCTTTATTATTTTTTTTTAAGTTTTCAAAATTTCATTTAGAATCAGTATCAGAATTCCTGCTGCTGCTGACAACACTGCAGTGCAAACCACGAGAAAGACTTTTCTCTGCCCTAGAAATTCAATGGTCTGTGCATGTTTCTAGTTTTTTCTGTTCCATGGAATTACACTGAAAACTATCTGATCAATAGATCGGATCAGTAAAGCAACAGATCAGTATGCTTCTTTATAATTCTTCATTTAACTTCCCCAGATAGTTAATGATTTTAATACTTTTCTTACAAAATTTTCCACTCCTATTTTCCACTGGAATTTTGCACTCTTGTCCAAGTTTTCAACAACCTGTAAGGCTTTTGTAACCTGTTTAGCAACCTGTTTTCATTCCATTCACCCACTAACTCTCATCTTACCATATCCTGTTTGCAATTGGTATAGAATGGTAAAATCTGCTGCATTTCCTCAGTGCTGGTTCATGGTACTGACAACACAAGAGAATAAAACGTCTTTGGAGTGTCTGAGACAGCTTGTCCTGTTCTTGCTTACAACAACTGTGTATCCCTCAACAACTTGAGAGGGATACACAATTCTCTTACTATTCCCTGAATCATTAATGAAGTTAAGAAAGGGGTCAGTTCGGCTCATACCACATATACGTCAATTTTATTTGACCTAAAATGTGAGTGCCACCCATTTACATGCTCTTTCTACAGTATGAACAAAGCCACAAACATATAAAGCAGCTAAACATCCATGGGCTACCAAAAACTATTTAAGATCAGAGTACTCAGAGTCACACTGTCCTCCTATCCTTCCATAGCCACAACGAATCAGGCTGAATCTTTTGGCTGCCTTCAAGACAGACTGAGAGTCTGTCCTAGGATGGATTGTTAAAACTGCAAATTGCTCGCCTACAAGAGGACTGCTTGATGATTCTCAATTCTCTCTTTCCATGGAACCACAGGGAGAAGTTTCAGATAGTGTACCTGTTTACAGCCGTCTTGGTCAAAAGGGATGACAGCTTCTCAGATATGACTTGCCAGATACCTACTGATGGTCAAACTTATATTCCCTTTGCAATTTTCACCTGTGGTATTTTTTACATAAGATCCCTACTACCTCTTAATTCAATCCATTGCCCACTACCTGAAGAAAAAACATCAATTTTTAGGTCAATGTAAAAAAAAAAAAAAAAAAAACTGTACAACGTACCTGTACTAATCTGAAAAGCCCAATAGCATACAATGCAAGTTCTGAGTTTAACAGTCCCACTTAGGTGTGGGAACAGTTTCAGTGTAATAGCACACACATCCACTACGTAATATTAGAATTCAGTTAATATCTTTTGGAGCTTAGTTTTATCAGGAATTGGTTTGCTTGTTTTTCATGGAAAAGTCTTGACGAAATCAAGAAATGAACCTTTGTAATCCAAATTTTTATGCTACTTTACGCTGAGAAACAGCATATGAAATTTCTGCAGAAAAGGCTCTTGAAGACTTTTATTACCCCTATACATGGAAAGAAAAAAACAAACAGCGGGGGGAAGCTTTTCAAATGGAACAATACAGCAGTGCTCAGAATAGTCCTTAAAACTGATATCTGAAATGCAAAAAGAGGGGAACCTTTATAAAAGTGCAGTTTTCCAGAAACAAGCCCTTCTTTTTGTGATAACCCAGACAATTAGATGGGAACAAAGTAGGCTAACAAGTTTTCTCTCCTACCAGAAGAGGACGTTCTACCTTTATATGAGTGCTCGGTCTGTGGGAGAAGCCAGTTGTGCGAGAAACCACATCGGATGATGCATGCATCCAGGACCACAGGAGGGTGTTTGAGTCTTTTTCCTCTCCCTTGAATGTTAGGTTAGGAAATGCCAGAATAGGCCCTCCAATTTTCACTTGCCCAAAATCCAGATCCTTTACAAATAACCAGTTTTTTTCTTGGAATCCTATCCACACCCTTGCATAATTTTATGCAGACACACCCCTTATGGAAGAGAGGGTCCTGCAGTGGTCCATTCTTGATACGAGCAACTGCTGTTGAGAGGCAGCACATTGAGGAGAAAAGAGTAAAAGTAAAAACATTATACTAGTGCAGTGAATACTGACTTATTGCAAAGTAAATATTCCCCATATGTATAGGTATGTGTGTGTGTAGATATATATGTATGCTAATAGCATATGTCACACAAGGTTATTCCTGGGGATTATTTTTCCTCCTGCTTAGAACTTTGCTGCAATCTTCCTCAGAGACCAACTACTTAATATTTTGGATTATGGAGTTTCTGTTGTAGCTACAGCTATATTACAGATAGGACAATGACATACATTTTATGTAAATTGAGAGCTAAATCTGAACTTTCTGAAAGTTTGAGATGTTGGTATATATATAGTTTTTAAAAGGCTTTATTATTCCAAGATCAGGGCCAGCTGCAAAGATTGGATTCACATCCAAAAACATATATTAAAATGCATACACTTCTTGGTAGAAAGAAGTTTTAAAACCTGTCAGGCTGAGAACAACACTCTTTTTGTGTGCTGCCTGGCAATTCAGTTACAGATCGACCCTATTGTTTTTTTGGTAATTTAAATGTGATTGTTGGCAAAGCAGAAAGGGGTGGGGGATTCATACAGGGAGGCACACAGTGAGAAGGAAGAAAGCATTTCTGATTATACAATATATCCCTGACACGTTGTTACACACAAACCCAATATTTAGCATTTAAAAAAGAAGGGGGAGAGAGGGAAGAAATAAAAAAACAATAAAAGAAACAGCAGCTGTTTCTATGTGATGTCAGAGAACAGGTGTGATACAAATCTCCATTCCAGGGCAATCATATTGATCTCCTGATGATGCACGCATGAAGCACATGTGCAAACGTTATCGACCCATCTGGCATCTCGTTTCCAGGAATACGGCCTGAAAATGCCTCTCTATAATTGAAAACATTATCAGGATAAACACCGTACTGGCCAATTATTAAAAAACACAGACAAACCGCTTAAGAAAAGGTGCGCCTGGCCACGCAGCACTCACGGCACCGCAGCCGTGCAGTGCCCCCTCGCTCGGCAGCAGCCGCTTGCTCTCCCCGCGCTGCCGCCGGCACCCTCCGGGACCCCCTCCCCCCCGAAACCTCCCATCCGCGGGACACCGTGCTTGGGTGGGAAGCGGCTCGGCCCCGGCGCTGCCTCGGGGGGGAAGCGGAGGGGGATATGCTGCCTCCTGAGGTGTGCAGCGGCTCTGCGACGGCGGGGGACCCCGCGGGGCGAGTTGGAGGGGACCCGGAGGGGGCCCGAGAGGGTGCGGCGAGGACAGCCAGGCCTCCTCCCCTGCCTCCGGGCCCCGCGCCCCTTCCAGCCCCCCCGCGACGGCACGATCCCGCCTGGCTGCTCCGGGTGCCCGCGCCGCCCGGCACAGCCGTGCCCGGGTGGACCGGCCCCGGGGGGGGTCCGGGGGGGGCACCTTACGCCCCGCATCCGCCCTCTCCGGGGGGAGAAGCAGAGTTTGGAAGCAGCCCTTCATTTGCGGCGCGGGGGTGCAGGGTGTTTTGGTATTAATTGTTAGTGTCTGCCATTAGAGGGCACTAAGCAACCCTGCATTAACGCTGCTCCTGGGAGCGGAGAGGGAAAGGAAGGGGGGTGTGGGGGGTGAGGGGGGAGAGTGGCACCAATTTGGGAAAAGATTAAAAAGGATGTGGAGTCCTGGAGCCTCTGAAGTGCTCAAAATGCCCGAGAGCTGCTCAGGACGATGATCATAATAATAATAACAAAAAAAAGAGAAAAAAAAATGCAGCGAGGTCAATCATTTACCAGTCTGCTTCTTAATGCGTGTGACCGCAGGTGGTACCGGGGGACATTGTGATTCATGCCCACTTTCAAAGCGGGACCAGGGCCCGGTCTGAGGCACCCAAACAACTGTCTTCTAATATTAGCACGGCTGTATTTCTGGATCTATTATAGTCTGTCCAGACAGATCCCATTGTAATGGGATCTTTTATTAAAAGATTAGCACTATCTCCTGCAGTTGGTGGAAAAAAATCTGTTATCACTGAGTTATTTGCAGTTGTGGGGAGGGGGCGGGCGGGGGGGGGGGTGCGCGGTACCGGGGGGCGGGAGCGGGAGGAGGGGTGTGGGGAGGGCTCGGCGGAGGGCGCGGGCGGCAGCGGCGCACCGGCCCCTGACCCGGCACTGTCCGGGCATTCCTGTCTGCATACTTCGCAGTCTGTTGTGCTTTGGTGGCTCAGAAAAGCGAAAGAATCGAAATTTAAAAGGCAGCTTTTGAATAAACAATACCATTTTCCGTTAAGTAATCGTTTTGTATAAAAGGAAATATCGCCTACTCAGTTTCATTCAGCAGTGCCAAAAAATGTTATAAATGAGAGACCGCCAACTTTTCTAAGGGGAGAATAATGCCAGACTGTGCTTAATAAACTAGTGCCCTAGAAGTTCATTATCGATGTTGCAATCTTTTCTGATTCTGAAAGGAGACCGCCTACGTCGCCCCCATTCCCGTCTCGTCCTCCCGGGCTCCCAGTGAAAAGGCTGTCACTTGGGCACAGCCCTAGGTATTAAACTTTTATTTTGTTCTTTCTTTTTCCTTTTTGGGGTTGTTTTTTTTTTTTGGTTGTTTTTGGGCTTGGGCTGGTCGGTGGGTTGGTAGGTTGAGGTATTTCGGGGGCCGATACCCGCCGAGCGCGCTCTGCGCGCCCCAGCCGCCCCCCGCGGGTGCGGGGAGCGGGGTTTATTATTAGCAGCAGTTTCGCCCGGGGACGACAGCGCTCCGCGGCCGCGGAACCCTCCGCGCCCCGTAGCAACCCCCTCCGCAGCTCCGCACACGCGCCCGCGGCGCCGGGGTAGGGGCTAAAGGGGGCGAGGGGCGCCCCTGGCGCGGCCGCGACCCCCGCGGGTCTCCGGCTTGCGGGGACGCGGGGGGCTCCGCGGTGCCGGCGGCGAGGGGCTCGCGCTGCTGTCCGCGGCCGCGCCGGAGGGCTCCGGCGTCTGCGGCGCGCGGGGCTGCGCGGGTGCGCGCCCGTGTGTGCGTGCACCTAGAGCAGATAATTGGAGAGGGCTTCCAGAAGGTGGAAAATGTCACCTGATTCACACTGAACTTTTTAAATCTCCCCACCCCCGAGCAGACACACACACACACACACACACACATTAGGAGACCGCCCACCGCAGACAGCTAGGACCCCCGTATAGATTTAAAGAGAGACTGCATTCAGAGCCTGACGTTCATTCAATAGAGCGATCATAAGCAGGCAGGCTAGTGCTCGCTCCCTCTCCCTACTCCCCCTCACACCGTCTCTGTGTCTCTCACTCGCTGCTACACTGAGGATGTTAAATCAGAGAATCCACCCGGGCATGCTCTTACTCCTGATGTTTCTGAGCCACATCATGGAAGATCACACAGTGCAGGGTAAGACCAGATTGTTTATTCGCAGATGTGTTTCTTAATTATTATTACTATTGTTTTCCGTCTTTTGGGCACGGTCTAGTTTGCTGCGGTGTTAAGCGCCTCTCTCCAAGGTCCAACAAGGCAGAAGTTAACTGTGGGCATGGGATTGCTTTGTACCGAGGTGTCATTTAAATGCCTTTTTGATCGGATCTTCGCACTGCTCTGCATAGGCACAGACGACAGATAAGGATGTTTCTTGGTATTTACTGTTATTATGCAGCGTGAATGAAGAGCAGCATCGCAAGGGAACTTTCCCAGTCGCGGCTCTCGCATTAGTGCTCAAAGTTTGTTGGTAATTTAGCTCAGATTTTTATCTCGCCTCCTTCCTCACGGAAGGAGAGGTGGTGATGGGGAGCCCCACGATTACAGCTGACATTTTTAGAAACCAGTAAGTGGTCATTTTCCGGACATTCCTTTAATATTGGGATTTACTCCTCTCCCCCCCCCCCCCTTTTTTTTTCCTGTGTGTGTGTGTGAGTAAATGTTAGTGGTGTAAATTCCCCTGCACTGAAGAGTAGGCTTAAATAAGTTTGGGGGTTTTGTTGCTTTTTTCTTTTTCCTTGCGAACAAAACAAACCCGAACCTGCTTTTTGACAACTCTTAAGAGCCCTCTTTCGACACATGAGAATAATGATTTTTAGTTTGGGGGCTTTTTTCCCATATCTCGACCGTGCTCCAACCACAACCTGGATGTCTTACCATTGCTTGTTTTATGTTATTTTTCTTTCTTTTCTGCCCCACTAGAGCGTAAATTAATCTAATGTGGGCAACAGTGAGACGTAAAACTTTTTTTTTTTTTTTTTTTGAGGCGTTGTTTGTGCCGTGATTTTTAGCGCGGGGGGGTGGGGGGGACTGAAGGGGGATCTTCCCCCGCGCCCAGCGACATCCCGTCTGGCCGATCCTGACCCCTCGCTGCGGTACATTCCCATCGGAGGAAGGAGGCAGGATCGAGCCCTGGCTGGATTAGCACCAGAATCAATTGGTATTGAGTTGCTGGAGAAGTCACATTGGTTATTCACGAGAGACTCATCCCAACCAAAACTCTCCAGCTAAAAAAAGGGGAGTTGCTTGGACTAATGTTCTTGGCTTGACTCCACTAATAACAGGGATACTAGTAAAAAAAAAAAAAAAAAAAAAATGTCCCAAAACCCACTCTATCCGGTTTAAGGTCAGTGTACTTTCCTCTGAAATGCGTGCGGGAGAGACGGCACCTACAACTTTTCAGCTTGATCGATTTTTAAAACTCTGTAGGGACCTCCTACTCTTATGTGCCCTTGTATTTTATGTACTTTTCTCACTTTTTGGGAGCTCTGCTGATTTATTTTAGTGAAGGAAAGACATTTGTTAATAGAAGCAGCAAAATGTGGGGATTTCGAAAGACTTCTCTAACAGCAAACGTTCCCAATTCGTGGAGATTGCAAAATGGGCTGAGGCTGAAACTCTGTGCGGCACTAAAACAATGCTGCTGTGCACCCACGGTGAGGAGGAGAGGGCAGGGGGAGGAGGAAGGAATTTGCAAGCGCGATTTTCTTTTTATTCCCTTTTAAATGCACATCCTTTTCAAGCCTCTGTCACGTGCCGGCAGTGCTCCTTCTGCTCTACATATGGAATAAATACCTCCGAAAACTGCCTTGTCCTGCTTTGATCGGGTTTTCTCTGTTTCGTTTTAAGGGTTTTTTGGGGGGAGGGTGGGTTTTGGGGGGGTTGTTTGTTGTTTGGGGTTTTTTTTGGTGGGGTTTTTTTTTCAATTTGTTGGGTTGAGGATTTTACTCCTCCTTTTTTTTTTTTTTTTCTTTTTTTTTTTTTTTTTTTTTTTTTTTTTTACTTTTTCAACTGCTCTCCCCAATGGGCCCGAGTAGCTGCGGGTTATGAAACGGGACAAATAAAAGTAAACAGTCTAGTGAAAGTCACTGCGAGGCGCACGTGTTGTGTCTGGGTCACTGGCGACCGCCACTGACCCGGCTGGGTGTCTGTCTGTCCCCCCGGCCCCCCCGCAGCTGGGAACTGCTGGCTCCGGCAGGCGCGGAACGGCCGCTGCCAGGTCCTCTACAAAACCGACCTCAGCAAGGAGGAGTGCTGCAAGACCGGCCGCCTGACGACTTCGTGGACGGAGGAGGACGTCAACGACAACACGCTTTTTAAGTGGATGATATTTAATGGGGGAGCTCCAAACTGCATCCCGTGCAAAGGTGAGGGGGTGCTGGCGAGCTGCTCTTCGCTCGGAAGCGGTGTAGGCAGGGACTGGGCTGGGGGAGGAGGAGTTGGGAAGGAAAGGGGTGGGGGGTAAAGGGGGCAGCGCGGTCTCCTCCCGCCTCCTTCTTCGCTGAGGCTTTGAGAGGCGTCTCGTACCGGCCCCGGGATGGGTGAAGGGACCCCATCTCTGCTTGGCCGCCGGAAGGAGGAGAGCAACCTCCTCTTTCCCGCCCCCCGCCCCAGCCCTCAGCGGCGGGGGCAATTTCCCTCGAGTGGTGTTTCCCGGAGGGGGTGAGGGGAAGGTGTTTGTCTCTGTGCTCTGGGGTCACAGTGTCTTTTTTTTCTTCAAGCAGTTTTGACACCAGGTCTGTTCTGCACGCTCGGTACTAAAGTGGTGCCTCTTTCCTTCCATCAGAAACATGCGAGAATGTGGACTGTGGACCCGGGAAGAAATGTAAAATGAACAAGAAGAACAAACCTCGGTGTGTTTGTGCTCCGGATTGCTCTAATATCACTTGGAAGGGTCCCGTGTGTGGCTTAGATGGGAAAACCTACAGGAACGAGTGTGCCCTTCTCAAAGCCAGATGTAAAGAACAGCCCGAACTTGAAGTCCAGTATCAGGGCAAATGCAAAAGTAGGTTTGCAAATCTAATCCCATCTCCCTCAAATGCCAAAGGGTGTGTGTCTGAGTGTAGGGAGGAGGAGCTGTTGGAGGTACTTCCCCACAGGAACCGGAGTGATGCTCCTAATGCTGGGAGACAGTAGCTAAACCACGCTCAGGAGACAAGGCCCTAGCTGGATTGAGGGTTCCCCACAGTCTAGCAGCACTTGCATCCCACCAGCTACCCTGAGTTGGGAAAGTTCCCTTCAGCCGCCCTTAAATGGCGAGAGCCGATAAAGGCTTCTATCTGATCATTTGTTTCATTGTGTCACCATTTTACTCCCCAGTAGGGCTCTGGGATCTCCTATTAATCACTGTGTGTTTCCATCTTTGTTTCAGAGACCTGTAGAGATGTTTTATGCCCTGGCAGCTCCACATGTGTGGTTGACCAAACTAACAATGCCTACTGTGTGACATGTAACCGAATTTGCCCAGAGCCTACCTCCCCTGAACAGTATCTCTGCGGGAATGACGGCATCACTTATGCCAGCGCCTGCCACTTGAGGAAAGCTACTTGCCTACTGGGCAGATCCATTGGATTAGCCTATGAAGGAAAATGCATCAGTAGGTATTTCGGTAGGAGGGTGAGGGCAGGGAAGCTTCCTCTGTCAGTGGTTTCAGAGTATCATGTGTGCAATTGGATGGGTGTAGTGAGCACTGGGGAGAAGGAGAGGCTTTCAGCAGCCTGGATTAGTGCTCCCTGCTGGGAGAAGGAGAGCCAGGGTGAGCTTTGCCCCAGAAAAGGCTGCAGAAGGGGTGAGGGAGGAGGGGGCTGATGCTGCTTCTCTTGCTATCACTGTGGGTGCTGACATTAGTATCCAAGAGAGAAGTAGCCGCCATTAAATAGATGATGACATGGTTACAGTGTAACAAGGTCTCGATATTCAGTGGATCTGGATTCCTGGAAACAATTGTCTTCAAGTGGTCTTGGCAAAGCTTGCGTTAACTTAATTGGAAACATCTGATCACTTTTCCCTCTTTAGAAATAATGCAAAGTTTGGAGATGGTGGGTGAAGATAGGAAAATAATCTCTGTGCATCCTGACATTTTGTACTGTGATTTCCAGAAAGGACTGATAGTGAAGTGTGTTATGAGGAAGCACCTTCAGAGCAGCCTCTGCTCCCCAAAACTGCTGGGGAAGTTTGGGGGAGGCTGCTTTTAGTTGGCAAAAGTTGAGGTGAATTCCCTTTTCAGTCTTGTAGACAACTACTCTGTGTGGGTTAGTTTAAAAATAATTGATTTAGAAATGCTGAATGTGTTGACAAATTCTGCATTTACCACTAATTTGGAGAGCTGAATTTCAACAGACATCAAACAGAGCAGGAAAGTCATGTACAATAGGCAAATGTAATTCTGTATTCCCAGGGCCAAGCTCTGCTGGCACAGCTGTCTTTCCTCCCCCACATATAGACAGGCAATGGTGTCCAAGGGACTACTTGCTTGAGCAAAATCAGCAAGTATCATCACATCTACTGCATCTGAGTTTGTCTGTTCACAGTTCACAGGGGAAAAGGGAGTTTGGGGATGTTTGTTGTTGCTTTTCTTGTCTCTTTTTCTTTTCACTTACCTCTTGTATCCTGTGTGTATTTTTAGAAGCCAAATCCTGTGAAGACATTCAGTGCAGTGCTGGGAAGAAATGCTTGTGGGATTTTAAGGTTGGCAGAGGTCGGTGCGCCCTCTGCGATGAGCTATGCCCTGAAAGCAAGTCAGACGAGGCAGTCTGTGCCAGTGATAACACCACTTACCCAAGTGAGTGTGCCATGAAAGAGGCAGCCTGCTCCATGGGTGTGCTTCTAGAAGTAAAGCACTCTGGATCTTGCAACTGTAAGTGAGATTTTTAACTCTGCAGACACTTAAAGCTTCTGAAGGCAATCCCTAGGTACTGAAGACTTACGCCTTTAAACATAAGAAAGCTCGACTTGGAGATTTGAGATACAGCACAGGTGACATATACGTATGTACCTATCATGCACACACTTTGGTTACTGATTAAATGCAATAGATCAACAACCAGCTGACCTTCAAGTTGGGTTTTTTGGGGATATTCAAAGGACAAGTCATTCTGTCAGAGAGGGGTTGCCCTAAGAATGTAATTCTAGTGATTTTTTTTTTTCCTACTTTGTCTGCTCTCGTGTGCTTCGCTGATTGCTTTATTAACGCCCTGATAAACTCTTAACTCGGTCCAAAAGAACAAGCCTAATGGTAGCACATGGGCATCTGGTTGAGCACAGTTGCCTCTTCTAACTCTGAATGAAGGACACAAAACAATTAAACCTAGAACACAAGAGCGCTTTCCATTTGATTTCAGGAATCTGCCAATAAAACCTGAGCCATTGATTCTTCAGAACTTTCTGCAGTTTTGACTTCATAGATTACGTATAAAAAACCCTTATTGCATAACAACAGATGCCAAAGAGCATCTCACTACAAGTCGCATAAAATGCAACGCTGTATTGTGGCTGTTCAGAGGGCTTTGAAAACATGCACTGAGCTGCTTCTGCGCTGTTGTTGTCCTTATTTAAACAACAGCTCCCCTGTATTCCCCCATCTAGCCATTAATGAAGACCCAGAGGACGAAGACGAAGATGAAGACCAGGACTACAGCTTTCCTATATCTTCCATTCTAGAGTGGTAAAAGCTCCATCACTTATTGGAACAGCCATTGGGCACGAAATCAATGTCCATACTGTACATAAGTGTATGCCTATTTATTTTGGGGAGAAAAAAAAAGTATACATATAGTTGAGTCTCGTAGACATTTATTTATACTGTGTCATGTTTTATAATTTATACATAAAATGTCTGGTTGACTGTACACCTTGTTTTTTGAAGAAATTTATTCGTTACGGGAAGAGCAGTGTTATTTATTGTGAGGTCTCTTGCTTGTAAAGTAAAGCTTTTCTTTTTTCTTGCAAACTATAAAAGTCCATTCCTTAGAGCTTACCCACATGATCTCATCTCTTTGTTTCACTGATGTTAACTCTTTTCCACTTTAACAAACTTGCATGTTGGTTTCTGTTACGTTTATTTATTGGATTTTCTTCTTGCCGGTTCTGTATGTAAAAGATCCTCGGGTTTTTGTTTACAAGGAATCTTGACTGACCAAAAGGCGTTGTAACTCATTTAAGTATACTTCCAGGGTGCAGTGAGGCAATCTTTAAGGAAACTTCTTCCACTTCACTTTACTTCTGATCACATCATGTACTGAAGTGATCTCAATGTTCTGAGCGTTTATACTGTACTATACAAATTCCAGACCCAAAGAAATCGGATTATGAAGGTTGTTAACTACAGGGCTAACTGTAATAAGAATAAAGGTTTTATTTTATTTTTATTGTTTGGGGGTTTTTTTGTAACATGCATAACTTTTATCAGGTGTTTCCTTTAAGATGGTCTTGCAGTACCACTTTCAAAGTTTTCTTTCCCAATCAGTGTGTCACTAAAAGTTATATCAAAGCTTTATCAGTTCAAGTTTCTTGCTTTTCATAATACTTTTTTTCTGATGCAATTTTATATTTTCAAACATGGCGAGTTAAATATAAATTCATTTAAATATATAGTTTTGTACTTTTCTACCATGTAAATGTGCAATGTATATAAAAGTTATAATGTGTATTTGTAAATAAATGATGAGTGAAAAAAATAATAAAATGGAATTTTCCTTAGAGGCAGTCCTCAGTTTTGGTT
Organism: Strigops habroptila; assembly: GCF_004027225.2. NCBI lineage: Eukaryota > Metazoa > Chordata > Aves > Psittaciformes > Psittacidae > Strigops > Strigops habroptila. Next base: position 83,901,852 of record NC_044302.2, on the reverse strand, counting down.
CTAAAGGGTTCTTGCCCTCTGGTGCAAAGAAGACAGTATACTGGTGGTTAGGAGAAAGGAAGCTTGTGCATGGCCAGCCGTGAAGCACATCAGTTAAGGCCAAAGCTTTCAGCTGACATTGATTCAAGAAACCCTTTTTTCAGACAGGAGCAATGTCTTCAGTTCATTGGCATTAATTAAATCCAAGTACAGTGAGAGAGGAGAAGAGATGCAGCATTTTTGTTTCCTTCTCCATCCGCTAAATAAAAAGTCTGTCATTTCTTGGACATCTTTGACTTCCTTATTTCTAGGAGGTATTGAATATGCATTTGAATTTTTGCTGAGCTTCAGATCCATGTTACTGAGGTTGCAGTTGTATCACCATTTAGATGACCAATAGAAAAAGCAAAGTGGGTCCTACTTGCCCAAATTCAAGATATGTAACAAGTAGTGCAAAAAAAAAACCCCACCAAAACCAACCAAAAACCAAAACCATCAAAGAGCACATTATAATTTGGAAATTACTTTCACAAAGGGAAGGTTAATTCACAGGTTCTTTTTGGTGAACCAATATTCAAACTGGACAAACTGGATCCACTTAAGAATGAATACTAATACAGTGAACTGAAGAAAGCTGGCAGCCGTAAGCACAGCAGGGACCAAAATCCTCTTTCACACTACCTGCCCTATGATGCTCTCCCAAATAAGGCCCCACTCCCCAAAATTTCTCTTATCATACTACATAAAACTTAGAAATGTACTTAAATACCTTATTCAGTGGTGTTTTAAGTGCTTTGCTGAACTGAGGTCTGAGAGCAGAAATTGACTGACTTACCCATTTTGTTTAAAGACAAATCATATTTGAAGGCTGTTCGTGCTGTAGTCTTCTGTGTATTTTTTACTGTAAACACTAATTTGTTATGGATTGTTTAGCATTATCCAAAGCAAATATAATGTATTCCTCTATGCATAAAATCTACAAGTGTGCATTTATCATATTGTATTCAAAATAATAGTAAAAACCATCTGCCCTTCATCCTCCTGTTGCTTCATTTAGACAAGTAGTCTCTTTGGAAGGAAGTACATGGTGAGAGGAGCAAAGGGAGCAGGATTTTAGTCTTCCTGAGGGAACAGAACCCAGAATAAAAGGTAACAGGGACTGGGAGGACAGAGGGATGGAAAAAGAACCTATCAGAAAATCTTTCAAGGAAATAATAAACTCATGACAATGACATAGCAACAAAATGTTTAATAGATATGGAGAGTATCAGAGGAGTTTTTTCTCAAAATCAGATAGGTGCCAGCTACTTCATTTCCAACAAAACAACATTAAAATACTGGTTTTAATTGTAAATATATTTACATGTCTTACAGATAGATTGTAGCAGAGCAGGATTTCTGGGTTCTAATTTGATGTCCTGCTGCTGGATCACAAAATAACTTTGAGAAAGTCACTGACAGCCAAATTCAAGAAAAGCAACAAAAATGAGAGGAAGCTGTATTTGCACATGTACATGTATGCAAAACTACCTCAAGAGTCTATGTCAGGGTTTTGCTGATAAAATGATCTAAAAGTTCTGCTACTGTATTTCCCTTTGCTACTGCTATTTCTATACAGCTGAGAATCTTGAAACCTACCTTGCACCAAAGCCTGCCTGTGATGTACAGGTGAGGCATCCCCTGAGAGGCTTCATGAGGTAAGCATCTTCTGGGCAAGCCTAACATACACCAGCCTCATCATGAAGCACAACAGCCCCAGAGACTTTCTCCCAGAAACACGTCCAGAGGTTGTAGCAGCATGACTGCCAGCATTTTACATAATACCTTACTTGTAGATAAGGTGCTTGTTCGTGAAGTGGGAGATGCAGGTTCACTGCCAGTCTCTTTCTGAGATCTTTCCCACATCTCCCAAGAGCGCATCTGCCACCAACTCAAGGTGAAGCACAGGCTGGAGAACTGTCTGTCATGCCTGCTGAAGCCATACTTCTGTACTGGAGAGGAAGCCAGATTCATTGAAAGAGGATAATTTGCAACCCTAATAGGTGCTCCTTTTGAAGAGGAAGTCCTGGGTTCTTGCCCCGGGGGCTGCCTACATATTTTGCATTTGTAATTGAGTAACATACATAAATAGTGCTTGAAGCAGGGGCTAGAATCCAGGTTGCCTCCCCTCCTCCTTCCCCCAGTAGTAAGCGCCTCCATCCTTGAGCTATGAAATCATCTTTAACTCTCTGCTTTAATCAAGATTACAAATCTCACATCTTTTTCTACACTGAGTTATACACCAGGACAGGCTTTACTTTTTTCATCGTCTCTTCTAGGCTTGTACATGGGGAATTTCCTGAGAAGTGGAAATGTGAACTTAATTCCCTCCGTCTAAGGAAGGTGCTGAATCCATTTTTTCTACCTCTTGTCCTTCTTTTGTGTGTGTTTTTGATTTGGTTTAGTTTTGCTGCTTCTCTTGATGCACAGGCTATCTCGGATGTTGTTTAAATGATGACACAGAGAAATCTGGATGTCTAAATACAAGAAGGTGGTTTCCAGCTCTGGATTGTACAAGCTCCTAAAACCAGAAGATAAATACATTTTCAGAAATATCTTTCTCTTGAGTGTTTTCTATTGTTTGGCATACATACTCCCTTTGCTGTAAATCATACTTCCGAAACTCCTAGTTCACCATGGAGTATACTTTGGTACTGAATCCCAGGCTTGTGAACGCCATTCACAAATGCAGGCACAGTAACACAGAGTGGAGCACATATGTTTATAAACAGAAACCCATATTTGGGCACTTAAGTAAAATCAGCTTAATTCTAAAAGACCCAGCTTGAATCATTCGAACCATAAGACTATTGCCTCTAAAGCCCCGGTTCCCAAATGTATTTGTCTGCACAATAAATGCAAGTGAGTATGTAGAATTTTGGTCACACTCAAATGCATTCCTGATAGCTGTGTTCATAAGACAGACATAAGAACAGTATCATGGACCTATTTTGCACCTTTTACCTCTTTACTTGCTTTCTGCCTGCTAATACACCTCAACTAAAACTACATTCCAAACCTCTCAGCAAATTTCAAACAGCTGCCATTTCTTTTTTTTTTATGACATAAAAATGTTTCCTTCTTTCCCTCCAAATGGGAATCAGGTGAAATTAAATTTCAGTATGCAGTGCTGTTCTCTAGGCAGTGACATTTTACTATACAATGAATCACCAGCACAGAAACATCTGTATCTTATCCCTTTGAAGAACTAGGATTCCATGCTTTCTGGTGAAGCATAACATTTGTACATAGACCAAGGGGTTCACAAGGTATCAAATTTTAAATTCATAACTCCCTGAAGATAGGGAAATTACATTTTTTGTTTGATATTTCTGTAATTCCAAGGCCTGCCTGTTGCATTATGGCAGCATGAATTTCGCAGGTACTATATGAAAAACAGTATAAACAAGTTAACTCTTTAATTATTGATTTTTTTTTTACTCCCAGTAGACATAAATACATAATGGACCCTTGTGGCTGGATTTTGCTGACACTTATTTGGGATGATCTGTATAATTCACATTCATTCATTATTCCTAAACAATGTGGCAAATGAAATTATCACACAGTGGAGAAATATTACATGAAAACAAGGTGTGAGCCCTAATGTTCAGCTCAGAGACTAATTTGGAGTTAAAACTACATTTGGCTCATTTTCCCGTAACTTACAGGTATGTTCTTTTGATCTTTTAATCTTTAAATGGATTTGTTCACCTTCGCCATGGGACTGAAAAGCACTAACATGTCAGAAAACTGAGAAGCAGCTCTGGACTTTGATTAACATTTAATCAGACCTCCCAGACGCTACAGCATAATGGAATTTAGGTGATCTAGCATAGATGTAAATGTGTAAAAGCCCCCAAATTTCCACCAGTGCCACTCAGTAACAGCATCCGAAACTTCCAGTGCTTCATTGAGGTCTACAGATACTCAAAACTCCACAAAATGAAACCACAGCACTCACATTCAAGAACTAAATTTTAGTCACCTGATTTTAAAGACTTTTGAAAAATTTAAAAATGAATATTGGAACTATTTTTTCATGGTATGTTAGAGGTTCATAGCAAAAGCAGCGTTTTTAAAAAAATCATTCTTGTGTAGCGTGGCTATATGCAAAAATGCTGTTTTACATGAGCACAGTTGTAACACATTTCCCAAGATCTATTAGTAATTTGGAATGCTCTTATTCTGATAGCAGTGTTCCCATCAATCTTTTGCTGAGCTTCATGTTATGTACTCTACATTTTAAGTTTCAATCACTTTGTATTTTAAGAGGCACTTGGAACTACGAGGACGATGTTGGTGTGTGGCTGTTGTCTGAAAACATTTAGAAGACACTAAAACATGCTACCATTTGATTTCTGAATTAGAAGCATTGCTAAAAGAGGTCACAGGGCAAGACATGTAGATAAGCCAGATAGATAGATAGGTCGTTATGCAAGCCGCTGGACAATATAGAAAAAGGTGGCACTGATGACAAGCAAGCCCAGCTGAGTCCTAGAAACTGGAGCACCCAGCTTGCAAGAAGAGCTTGAAGGGACAGAGTTGCTTCTGCCTGGAGAAGGGAAGGCTTTGGGGGCACCTCAGAGCTGCCTTTCCCATCTACAAGCAGATCATTGTGTAGATGGAGACAGAGTCTTTGTAGCAGTGCACGGTAGCAGGACAAGAGAAAACAGGCCTAAGTTGAAACACTAGAAGTTCACATTGGGTATAAGGGAAACATTTTTCCCCATGAGGACAATCCAGCAGATCCTGACATCCCTACCAAGCTGCATTATCCTGTGATCCTATGAAGAGATATGTCTACCCACTTTTAAGAAAGTGTCCAAAATCAGAAAGGAATGTCCAGTTAAAAAGAAACAATTCCCTCAAGAAACATTGAAGGAACAACTGTACCACCAGAGCTGTTGGATGCAATTGCCATCAGGAATATAAGATGTTCCTTCTCTAGTATGTCTTTTCCTTCCCTGATTCTGAAGTGATCTAAAATTTCCCATTAATGCTATTTTCCCATTGATTTTAGTGAAATCTTTTGCTATTCAAGGAATGCAATATCTGATCACTGCAATATTCATTCTGTGCTGAGTAGAATGTGAATTGGAGAAAATGCAAGCAAATGAACAAAAGTTTCTGTCTCTATTTTTAAGTCAAAACAAGTAAATAAGATGAAAGTGTGAAGCAGTTAAAATGCGGTTTATTGTATTGTTCAGATTTTTTCAGGTAGATTGGTCAAGACAGCAAGGATAGTAGGAAAAAAACCCAAGGCAAGACACTTGGAAAAATAATGGGTAATGCCCACTAGAGCAACTAAAAAGAGCCCTGCAGAGGTGTTTCCCATAATCTTTTCCCACATACAGATGGCTTAGGCAGAGCAATTCAAATCCTTGTTTCAATTGGTGACTCCACCAAAACTGTAAAAAGCCTAAAATGCTTGGCATAAAAGATATGCAAATATTGAGCATTTCCACATTTGGACTTCAACTTTAGAGAAATTAATTATTCTTTTTATGAGAAAGAAAAATGGCACTGAGTCTATCTCTATAAAGATACAGACCCGGAGCTCCAAATTTACACAGCCCACAAACTCAAGAGTTGCACTTCCCAACCCAGCATGCCTGGAAACTGTGACCATTCATTTATTAATCTCCCCGGCATTCTCCCGGCTTTGATGGAACTTCAGCCTTAATTGAAAGGCACTTGCCACTGCCAGCAACCTAGCAAGCAGCACCATACGCACTGACAGGGCAAAATCCAGCCAGAGCCCACAGCAGAAGCCCAATCAAAACCTTCGTTTCTTATCTGGAAGAAAAACCAGTATCTGACATGTTAGCTGCAGCCTGTGTACAGCAAAGGTATTGTAAAATACAGACTTGAGGGCATGCAGTGTCTTTGCTCTGATGTGTTTCACACATATAGTGCAAGTTAGTAAATAGCTATTTATCTCACACTGCAAAAAACACATGGCGAGGCTTAGCATACTCTGTTCTTGGTATTAATACCATTTTATTTGTACATGCAGGTAGGTCACCACAGTGTGCTTTTGGAGCCACACATTCAGATACATGCTTAGGACCTTAAGAACATTTGGGAGTGTACCTTACTGCTCCTGCTCACCAGCACCCCAGTTCTCCTCAGTAATGAGTTAGTCAGGATGTAGATCACTCTCTTTTCTGAAAAATATCAGTGAGGGATTCCACTTCGTAAGAGTTTTTTTATTTTTTATTTTTTATTTTTTTCCTCCGGTTTCCTCCCCCCCTCCTCTGCTTTCTTTGAAAAATGAGACATAGCATATGGAAAATGGAGAAATGGAGAAGCAACAGAAAAGTGTCACAGCAAGGAAAATTAAAAAAGAGAAGTAAAGATCCTAGGAAAACAGTACAGGACCAGGAGGAAGTAAAATTATGCTAAAAGTTGTATGTGAAGAAATACATACAAGAAACCCATTTTTATCAGACCCTCATATGTATAAGCAATGCTATGAATGCTGAAGTGCCACCTACTGGTATATCTTGTGCTAACTAACCATGTTACTTGGAGTCCACCATGGGACACATGAAACGGGAGATTCATCTTTTCCACTGCCACTGACTTTTTGGTGACTGAGAGTAACAGACCTTGCCAGAAGAGTGTTACAATCGTCCCACTGTAAAATGAAGATATTAAGATTTCATAACTTGTGTGCTTTCATAACCTGTGCAAAGCTCTTTGAGATGTAGTGGTAGAACGTCCTGCAAGAGAACTAGGAACTGTTGCAATAGCATCTCCATGTCCAAACTCCACACTTCTGGAGAAGATGCTAAAATATTAAGTGGGAAACACAGAAGAAAAAAAGAACAGAAGACAGTGGAGGAAGAAGAAGGGAGAAGAGGGTAAAGACCAGTAGGAGTTAAGGAGGAGGAGAGTTGATAGAATACAGTGTAAGTGATTAATTGCTAAGGACAACACAATTTACGCTGCATTTTTAGCAGATGTGTATGTGTTGCTCCAGCTGTGGGAACAGCAGACTCTCCAGATCTTGTTTCTGACACACAGTAACTGTGAACTCTATTATGTGCAAATAATAAATCTAAGCAGCACCTCCAACATATGAATAAGCAAGAAAAAGAGGGTCATATTTTTTAAAGTGCTAGCATGTATTTGTCAACACCAAACTCGGCTAAATCACACAAAGGAAGATTACAAGACAATGGTAACACATACCCAAACAGTATGTGAGCTCACAAGTAGATACATGGTTTTGTAATCCCATGTTTAATAGGTAAGGCCTTTAGGGATGGCAGACTGTGCACAGTCTTGGGTAGACTGGATGGGTTTGTTTTGCTGATGTATTTACTGGCTGGTATGTTAATTTTTTCAATGTGTTATGGAGCAGTTCCCAAGTTAGGGTCATAACCCCACTTGGGGCCCGCAAGCCTGGAAGTGAAAATGAAAGTGGGGTTGTGACCCTGGAAGTAGGGTTGCTAAGGGAAAACTTCGGGAAGCACTGATGTTGTGCTACTAGGTGGGACCCCTACATGGATGCTGAGTTCAATCTCTGCTGAGGGATAAAGTTTTTAACAGTGCCTATATTTCTCAGAGAATTAAGTCTCGTTTCTGACTGATTTACTGCCAGATTCAAGTAAAGGTCTCAGGTACATAAAAAGAAATTTGAGAATTCAGTTCAGAATTGTGAGTACTACATCTTGAAAAGATCAGGCACATCATGTAGTGAAGACACATCCACCATTTTATTTAAAACACCCATTGGTGGCTGCCATCTACTGATGAGAGCACTTCACTGACAACCCTTGGCCTGAAGAAATCACACCCACCCCTGCCGTTTTTCAGGAGTGTGATCTTACCACCAGGACATCATCGTGGGATGGAGCCAAGTTTATGATTTTTGCCCAACTTTTCAGTGGTACCAGGGGAGGTGGGGGTTGTCCCTCACTACATGCGTGATTTTTGGGCAAAAAACAAGTATGTTTGGTTAAGGAAAGAGTCGTATGTTGAACAAGCGTACTGAATAGAAAGGGATAGCCACTGTGAGAAGATTGTCTTTCACATTCTTCAGAAGTGGCACAGACACCATCTTCAAGAACAGATCCTAAGCTTGAATTCAGACTGGACTTCGAAGGTTTAAGGTTCAGCTGGCAGTACACGCTTATCTAGGGCCACTTCAGGCACCCTAGGTTATCCTTTTTGCTCTCCAGCTGCTGTTCCCAAAGGAGACAGTTCTTCCATAGCTCCTGTGTCCTATCTGACAGCCCCACGATGAAGCTTGTGATACCCTAGTGAGTTTTAAATGGAACAAGATCCCTATGTGTGGACAAGTGAATTGAGGCCTTAGGTTCTAAATCATGCAAGTACTTCTGAATAGTCATGAAAAGTAGACATGAAGAGTTGTATCTCCTTATTTCTCATGCTCTATGCACATTTATTCCAGTCTCAAATTATACTGTGCTATGCCTGCAGCTTTCACATTAGAGCTGGAGAATATTCCTGACTTTTACTTAGAGAAATATTTTGTAGTTAGTATTAAAACATTTGTGATATGCAGAGACAGAGGGATTAACAGCTGATTTTTGGCAGTGACATGTCTCTGTTTCTCATTTATTAGTAACTTGTATTGATTTATACCAGGATTAATTATTGATGCAAATATTTCACCCATATTTTTTCTGTCACAAGCAGGCAAAATAATGAATGGCTGTGAATAATCCATACAATGGTTTATGAACCCCAAATTCCTCAGAGAGTATCAGATATCCACCTGGTGTCCCTGAGTGCTGGATTTCACATTTAGATCTCTGAATTAACAGATGTGTACAGTCACATAAGGCAAAAAGCTCCTTCTTGATACCACACCAGAGGAGGCTCATGGGCACTGTTTATTTTAACAAAATAACGGGATATCTTGTGCTTCTGAAATCTGTTAAAAATCTACTCATTTTGGAAAGTTAATAACCAGTACTCTGCATAGAGCTCAACTGCTAAATTTTAGTTCATCAAACACATCTAAAAAAGATAAGTGTACCTACTGTAATATATTTCCAAAAATAAAACAGCCACCATTTTGAGCAGAAGCCCCTGAATCTGAAAAACATACTTTTCTAATGTATGCAATCCTATTAAAAAGTACATCTTACTTTTCATTTTTGCCTGAACATTTCAGCACATGCGATCCAACACGTTTCAAATCATCTCAGGCAAATGAAATTTACAGAAATCATTATTATCAAAATGATAAAAAGGGGAAGTCTCAGAAAGAAGGAACTCAATTTAAATCTTACAATATTATAACATACTGCACATTCCAGATCCTCCTATTTGCTGTGTTAGCAGTGGGGACTGTAAGAGCATTTTCAATCTTTTTCTCTACAGCTACAAATGCTAGAAATATAGTCTAATTTGAAGCACAGACTTCTATGCATTCACGTTATATAAGAACTTGACAATTTTAAGAAAGAAAACAAAAAACACTGAAATCATGATAAAGTTGTAAGAGTCAGCAAGGCTGACTGCCAAGCAGAGAGGACTTTATTTATTCAGAACTGTTGTCTATGAAACTGAAGCCTTGTCTGCACTTAAGAACGTCTCTTTTTATTAGCCCCTCATAGGGCAATCATTCTCCTCATCTAGAAATGGTAATTCTAGCTTAAACATGTTTTAAAGATATATCCTCCTTCTGGTCAGTGAAGCAAGAGTCATATCTTCAGCAAGAGTGCCAGCGTCCCTGCTCCATGGGATTCTTCCAACCCAAACCATTCTATGATTCAATGATTTGTGGCAGGGCAGTGTGAAGCACGATTATGATGGTGAAAAAAAATGCACTGCTAGCAAACATAATCATGTCAGTAAAACTTACCAAGTATAGACCAGACTTGAATACACTATTTTCTGAAGAACCACAGAAACCAAGTTGACATTTGGGATTCGCTTTTCAGAGGAGCAAGTAGCCACAGCTGCTTATAAAGTTTTAATAGCTATGTTTTTCACTACAGTAGCAAATCATATAAGAGCATATCAAATAAGCTTTTATTATAATCTTGTAAAATATTCAACTGCGTGTACCAAGTCAAGAACCTATGTTCTCACTCTGCTCTGATGATGCTAATCGAGAAAAAAAAGAAACAAAACCAAAACAAACATAAAACTTTGACATATTTGGTCCACATAAGAGGAGGAGTTGAATATGTCTGTCATTGTGAAATCTTCATATTTTCTAATGAAAAGCAAAATATTTAAATTCAAATTTTCAACAACTCATGGGAAAAATGCACACACTATTTGGATATTCAAACCACATAAGTGTCATTACTTGCAAATACAATAACTTAATGTGCTATCTGTCTTGGGTAGATTGGCTGCACTGTTATGTGCACCAAATCCTCAAAGCTTCCTTGGGTTTCAAAGAAACTGCAGATCATAGATGATATCTTTGTTTAAATCCTCCATGGGTGACGGTGGTTCAACAGTGTAGAGGGAGTGTAATAACTGTTTCTTATTTTCATGAGGAAGGTTAGACAGGCCCACTGTAACATGCATTTTTTTCCCCTTCTCCCCAAGTTAGACAGCAGCACTGCTGCCAATAAATAAACCTAGGCTGAGGAAGGAGGTGGAGTTTTTTGCCCTTCCACGAAGGCAAGTAGTCCTAAGCCACTGGGTTTGCTATAGAGAGCTGGGCTGGGCTTAGGTTACTGAGCTAGAAAGGGACCCTGAAAGGTATCCCAAGGCAGGCAGGGATACAACAAAGTCTTCTGATAACACTGCACTGATAAGCTCAGCAGGGCCATAGCGTGGGTGTGCGAGTGTAGTGTGAAATTGTTATCAAGGTTCTTGGCACAGTTTTGGCTCAGGCCAACTACCTCTCTCCTGCAATTCAAGGTTGCATTTTAGGGATTTGCACAGGCCAAGGATCCTCCCCAACAAGAATACAGTTAATATAGTCAGAAGGGAAAAAGAGCTACTCTGTGGACACAGGACTTGACTTGCAATATCAGTTAGCTTCAGGATCAAAAAATAGTCCTTGGACCATTTTATTCACTAATACAGACACAGCCTTCCAGTCAGACTGACATGCTGTATGTGTGGAACCCCTTATTTATACAGTTTAGGAATTGCTTGTATAACTTGCAAGTGATGGAATGACATAAGACAAAGCCACAAATGAGCTGTGCATGATACTCATCTTCATTTTCTTGCAAAGGCACACATGTATCAACCTGTCTATGTTCCTTACTCCTTTAAATGTACTACAGAGATTTTACTTGAAGAATCAGGAAAGAGAGACAGCAGGTTAGTGAATATACTCAATTAGTATCTTAATATGCAAATAGTGTACAAGTAAATCACTAATAACAGAAAATGTTCCTATTATTAAAATACTCGGGAAAAAAATTGATTGATTTGAGTATCTCGAGTGAACTTCACAATCTGTGTTTCTGAATAGGAAAAATGCCAGATTTGGAATAAGTAGTTGCCTTATGGAATCTTGGCGTTTTCTCCTGCTCAGAAATGCAAACTCTGAAGTTCAACTGAGCTATGCAAATCAACTTGTCTTATGCTTCTCTTATTAGGCAATTCTGTCTTGATATTCTGAGTAATGAACTACATAATACAGTCTCAATGGTACGTGGAATCAACATGTTACTTCAAGAGAGGAGACACTCAGTAAAAAAATTGCTCAGAATAATTTCTTTCATGCTTAAATTAAAAAGCTGCTGTCTGTATAAAGATAGCTAGGCAGATTGAAGCAAGGAATGAGAAGAAATGAGAAGGAATGAAGTGCTATTGGATACACCTCGTGGGTTCCTGGTATCACTAGGAATATCCCAGGTGCATAGCTCTGTCTGAGATGCTATCTAAACTATGGGATGTGGGCAGATAATTCACATTTCCTTTCTTGTATGTCACTGATCTGTCTCCATGAGAACAAGTTATCTGACCTACTAAACAAAAATAAATCACGAAGCTCTGTTTTAGAAATGATAACAAAATTTTTTACAAGGTTAAAGCAAATACCAGAATACATCAGTAAAAGACAGAAAAAAGGGAAGAATGCATGACAATAAATTATATTAAAATAGCCAGATGAACTACTAGCCTTAGCAAGCGAGTAGGAGGAGTTAAATAACAGATGCTTATGTGCCTTTGTTTTTATTCCAGAAAGTTGATTTTACAGCAGGTACTAAAAGCTACCTGCTTTTAGCAACCCAGTAGAGAGAACGCACTCTAGTTTTCCAAAAGTAACTACGCAGAGTCAATGCTATTACCTTCATACTTCAGAGCAGTAGAATAATTGCCTTGTCTCCATCAGGAGTTTACAGACTTAGCAGGTACTGGTTGATCCACTGAGCGGGGGGGGGGGGGAGGGGAGGAGAACTCCAAGTGAAAAAGCAATGAAACCACAGCTTCTGAGCCTTCACTGCAATGCCAGCTGGAGAAACCTTGTTTGAGCACGCGGATCAGCGCAGGAGCTCGGTGCAGTATTGCTCCTCCACTAGTGAGAAGCTGTACTTCCTCTGTGCGTGCAATGTTTGGCATTCTTCAGAAGATCCCCTTCTTTTTCCCTTGCAATAAGATGAGCTGTTCTTTAACTTTTCCATTGGAGAAACTTTCTGTCTTGGGTAGAATTCAAAGGGTCTCAAATAGCCAGTAACACTTTAATAATTTTAGCTTAAATTTTGACTGCAAAGGAAATGCACAATCAGCCTTGGTAAAAGCAAAATCCAGGTTCTAGCAGCATAAAAATAAGCAGTAAGAAAGGCACAAGAAAACTACAAAATAGTGACTCTTGCATTTCTGAGGCAAATTTTTGTAGTATGATTTGCTAAGATTCATTAATCCAGCAGACCTACCAGGAACTAAAGACATCTGTCATGAAATTATCTTGTTATCATCTGATTATAAAGTCTTGATCTAACTTACTTGGTCCATGCATGGAGGAAGAAGAGACTGTTCTATTTTTCTATTGACATGAGGATTTGTGGGCCACTTGCCTTTCTTGTCACCATTTCCATCAATGCATCCACATTGCTTGTACACCCATAAAAGATACAATCAAGAAGTCCTTTACCAGAGAAGTCACATGCACCCTTAGAAATTATCCTCATTAAATAAGAAAAAATATCACCCATATTTCAAAAAACTGTTTTTTTTCTCTACAAAAAATAAGACGAAAAAGATGGAAGTTCTGAAAGATTACTACAACAATCCTGCAAATTAATAGTGATCTTCATTTGTAGCAGTTTTCAATCCAAATCCATAAAGCTATGGGGTTTTAGCTACTGGGAAATGAGTCATTAAATCTGAAAGAGGTCTTCAAGTCATCTTTGGGCAGGCCACATGGTAACTGCACTCTAATTCTTGAAACCTGTTGTCAGGAACTGGTGATAAGGACATCAGGTGCCTAGGGTACTGCAAAGAAATACAACCATTCTCCAAATATTTAGGTAGAATGATACATAAATATCATAATATAAAGGAAATATAAAGGACCTTTTCTGATTTCTTTCTGGTGACTCCTCTCTACCTACTTTTGTTATAAAAAGGAGGCTGACCTATGCCAGGAAAAAGCATGACTTCGTGAGTTGTCAAAAAGGGAATGAATAATACAAAACAAGAATAAAATTGGCCTAGGCTATAATCAACTTCCAATAAAAACATTTCCTAGGAAGTCTGAGTTTGGAGCTTATTTTTGCCTGAAAGTGTTTAAACTTTCACTGATATTTACAGTTGCAGACATCCCAACACTGAACAGTGTCTTTTTCCGTTAGAAAGCAAAGTTTAGTTTCTGTTTTATGTATTTCAGCTGATTGACATAGCAAAAAGCAGAAGTGAATGGAAAACCTCCAGCTCGTAATTCTTAGTTCTTAAAGACCTCATAGAAAAAGCTTCAGGTTCTATGAGGCTGCTCTATAGGTAAGATTATTATCTATAATGACACCCTCTGATCAGAGAATACATAGCATATATTTTTGAGAAGGGACAGTAAAGTGATACAAACAGCTATGGGCTTGCTAGAATGACCCTAAGGATGTGCAAAAGTTCACAGCAGAAGGCAAGAATAAATGGGGGCAAAAAAAAAAACAACAAAAAACACGGAAGCCAAGAAGTGATGAGTAAAATGCCAGACATAAATTTTGCCATACTGACATTTTGTGGTCAGATGCTGACATTCTTTGATCAGATAACATATTTTCAGACAAAGCAAATGCAACAGATAACCCACTTGGGCATCAGCAAAAAATGTGTTATGACACCATAAAGGAAATCCTTAGTTATGCTAGAAGAATGTGGGGATTACTGGAAGAATGGTAAGGCAGCTAAAAAAATGGCCAAAAAGAAGGAAAAGGAGATGATCAGAGTAGCCCTGAGAAATGGAGTATCAGACCAGAGTGCTCCTTAAACATCCCAAGACAGGATAGAAAGAGCAACGAAGCTCTTGAACAGTCTTCAGAAGCAAAAATGGGGCAAAATTAGTTCAGATTATTGTAAGAGAGAACTTTATCAATTTTCTATATCACATTTCTATAAATGTGACTCAAGAACACAACAACCTGCATTCAACAATTTGCCTGTTAAAATTAATTTTCTTGTTCCAGTTCTTCATGCTATCACTGCAAAATCCTCTAAGCATTCAACGAAAGAATCTCAATACAGAAATCCAAGTTGTGATGCAAAACTTTGAAGCTGATGAGACAACAATCAAACCATAAAAATATAGGAGAGAAACCATGGGTTTTGACTCTGTAAGGAGATCTGTAAGACTGAAGGCTCTGGTGATGGAGAAAATCATAAAGATCATTATCCAAGGGAAAGTTCAAAAGAATTTATATAAGCATTCCTGATATTCCCCTTCATTTTGTAGCAAATCAGTAGCAATTGATCAAAGTTTAATATCCATGTTGAATAATCTGGGGGGTTTTTTTGAATATATAATTTTCCAATTGTCAAATTAAACACTGCCCATTATACAACTACAGAAATTGTGAATGTTGTATATGGACTTCATAACTTGGACATTTTTCAAGAAATATCCCTAGAAACTGAAATTCAGAAACATGTAAAAACAGGTTTCAACACTGTTGTATGTGTTCTTAAAGACAGAAAACGAACAAAAGGCACAATTTACTATAACGAATTTTATATTTTTATATAAAATGCTATATATAAAAATACTATATGATTCTAGATGTTCTGAAGTGCAAATTCCAATATTCTTGTGCATAAAGAGGGTATTTCAAACTTTGCATTTGTTTTTACCCAAGAAGAAAAATGTGATAAGCTTTTCTTAAAGCTTCTTCTGAAAGCTGTATTTTTTTGCAGTTGCTTTCTAGTTATTTGAGGATTAGGGGGTTTTTTTCAGTTCATTGGAATTTGAGGCCTCAATTCAACAAAATATATTCCAAATTTCCAAATTTCTTTAGGGCCATGAATATTTCCACTGAACGCATGAAGGACTCCACATTACATGAATGTGAGAAATAGAGCTGGGTTTTAAATACATACGAGGAGACCTTATAAAGTATTTCAGGTTAAAATGCACTCAAAATGCATGTGGTTTTGCATACGCATTTCTAATTAGGAAATATAAATTAGAAATACATTAAATATCTAAACAGGAGGCTAAAGAGTTCCCTTTAAATTGTCTGAACCTGTCAGATGCCACTTATACAGTTGTTAAATACATTAACAAAAATTAATCTTTGTGAATACATATAAATTATTTTCCATTTCTAAGATTCATCAAAATTAGAAAGAGACATGAGGCATAACAGGAAATTTAATATTCCAGAAGATGTTGCTAATTTATTATTATTTTTTTTTACAGCCGTGTTCTCATTCACGATGCCGGTCATCCTCTCTAGACCACAAAGATTCAGTAGAAACCCCTGATCATTATGCTCATTTTGTTCATAATGATGAACATTAATTTTTATTTAATCTTGGGCTCTCTTTTCAGAATAACTATCCCCTTCTGCAAAAAGGAAAACCCCTATATACAGAGTAGCACTTGTTCTATAGCACTTTTCCTATAGAACTTTCCTCTAGTGAGTTCCAGTAAAAGCGGGCAAACAAGAATAAAAGTATGGATTCATGGACATTAAAATGAAACCATATGGAAACATGGGCAGAAGATCTGAGCAGGAAAAGTACTGTTTTGAAAATTAGTCTTTATGTTTTCATGTGGATTGTCAGGAACACTGCAAAAGTTCTGAAAACTCTTAATTCAATGCTGCTACAAAGCCAATGCTCTGAAAAAGCTAAAAGAACATTTATGCTGTCAGACTTGCTCATCTTCGAATGACAGCCTGGGAAATACACTTTGTGACCTAAATCTAAAATAACAAAAGACCCTGAAGAATACTTATAGTGTCTGTCATTTTAGTCACAATTTCTGTGACCACTGACATGTACACGTGTACAGAGAATTTAATGCTCTCTTGTAATATTACTACCCTTCACCTTCTTATGAGGAAAATGGAAAATGAGAAAGAGGAAGGGTCTCCAAAGTCTCACATGGCAAATAAAGTACAAGGAAAGAAATATGAGAGCTATAGTAATATTTAGCCTGTTTATGAAATGGGGGGTGGGAGAGAATGTAACTTAAATTAGTTTTCTGTTTTTCCGCTGCACTTCCAATGGTATAAAATTGAAAATATATGCGAAAAGTAGTCTCAGAGAAGGGTTTTTTTAAATAATATTTTCCAAATCAACAAGAATAACACACAGACACATCAGGGACTGTGAGTCTCTTCGAGGCAGTCTCTCTCATATAAACTTGTTTCTGCTTTCTTCATGGAATGAGATAATCTCTCCAAAGTGAGTGTTTTTTATTTTAAATGACTCAAAGAAAGGTAATTGCTAATGTAAGGCTTAGAGGTCAGAACAAATGTGGGAAGAGAGGTAAGGAGAGGAATAATACATAGATAAAATTAGAAAAGGACCAAGATGAGGTAATTTCACAAGCCAATTAATCTAGCAAATGCTTAACTTTTCCACAGAAGAGCAGGAACAAAGCAAGCAATGATCACACAGCTTTTTGTATGAAAGAGCCTTGCTTTCACAACACATGGATGAGCTAGATTGTCCCCGATTTAATCCTGACATGTTAATATTGGAGTTGAATGGCAGAAGTATGAATAACTTTACTATTTGTATTAGCTAGAATTAAACTCACCATGAACCCTGAACTGTGTGGAAAAGACCTGTCTAGGAGTTTCTGTTTCAGAACAAATATAAATTTATTTCTGTGGGTTTTTGTTGTGTTGCAATACAACTACTTTAGGTGAAAATTAAATCTGATATGCATCTAGACAAACAACAAAATAATACAGAAAATGTCATAGAAAATTGAATAAAAAGTGACCGCAAACTAGACGAGGACTGTATAAACTATTTTCTATTATATTTTAATTATATGTTTAGGTAGTTGTTTAAATTTAATTGTTTATTGCAAAATAATAGTTCATTTTTGTTTGACACAGAATTAGTATCACTCTTGCTGTGCTACTTTCTTGTTGGATGTAAGTCATCTGTTTGTCAGTATGACAGTGTCTGGCAGCTGAATGGCTAATAGTGGCAAGCATACTAATATGCTAAGCCTTTTAGTGGCACAGGGCAGAACCATCCCCTTCTCCTCAGGTGTTGAAACAGGCCTACAACTTATCATCTAATTTTAAGACCCTGACGTTTGACTTGGTAACAGATCAAGCTGCACTGTCCAAAATTAAACCCAGAACTATTTATTGTAAGTAGTAATCTTGTGGCATTTGTAGTCCTAAGCTTATTAGACCATGCAAATGGAGTAAAATTACTAGTTTATAGCACTTTTTAAAATTGTCAAGATGAATTATGGTATGCAATATGAACCACATGACTACCAGAATGATAATCTTGTAATTCACTGTGTACACTACTAACGACAAAGCAGAGCCCAGGCCTCTAGAGCAAAACCATACCAAAAAGCACACGTAAGTAGACAGCCTTTTTCAGAACTTCATTTTTGTGATTGGTTTAATACAGGCTATAGTATTTTAGCAAGCAGAAAAATAATGTGCATCAGAGGTCTCATTGTGATTTAACCAGTTAAAAAAAAAAAAAATTTTTTTTTAGAAAGTCATTTAAAGAAAAAAAAAAGGAGAATTATTGTGAATAAGCAATCACGTGCCTTAATTAAAAAAAAACAAAAAACAAAAAAACCCCAGCACATTCTGGGAAAGATGTGGTGGGCAGGCTAAAGCTGCCATTGCCAAGCATTTGTATTAAAAAATGTGTATTCTTACAGTACATAACCTGACTTGGGGTTATTTTGAGGAGGGCATAGTGTTCCTTCACCAGTGTATTGAGTAAAACTAGCACAATCTTCAACATCTTCTCTTATAAATGACTTAGTTTTGTTCTGGATTTAGAGGTTTTTTTTGGGTTTTTTGTTTTTCTTTTTGGGTTTTTTTTTTTTTTGTTTGTTTGTTTGTTTGCTTTGTTTTGTCTTGTGTTTTGTTTTTTGGGGGCTTTTTTTTTTTTTGGTTGGTTTGTTGGGGTTTATTTTTCCTGGATATTCACTGAATACTCTATTTAGAAAATATTCTGACAATATATATTTCAGTCATTTACTTCCATGGAAACTGAATCATTAATCCCCAGGAATTGCAACAGTTGCTTTATAGAAATGGTATTATTTTCCTGGCACCACAATCCTTTTTGTAGAAAATAACTGTGTCACCAGAACAAACATTCCTATTGCAGTTAATACAGTGATGGTCACAATCACAATTTGAAGTACCATATAGTATGCTGCATTTTAGTAGAAGATTTTGACGTCTTCCATCCAAATACAGAAGGTGCAGGAACACGTGTGGTCTCTTCCAGATCCAGAATGCCAGTGCATAAGGCAGACATACAGAACTTGTAACTCCTTATCCAAAGGAGTCAGAGCCAAAGCAAGCATAACCCAAATGGGTTGTTACCTTCCTTTTTACAATCTCTTGATTTCAGATTCCAGTTGCTATAGGGACATCCATCTTTCATTTCTATATGGCCAGTCACAGATACTGCAGACTTTTTGGCAGCTCTCATGAATCTTAGACTCTCAAGCTGTGCACTTAAGAGAAAACTTAATTTTCATTTTACACAAAGATCCAAAATAATGTTCATGGTTCTGTAAGATAATTTGAATATGCAAACTGAGTAAACCAGAAAGGTCCAAATGTCTGGAGGCAACTGTCTTTTCTTTTTTTTTTTTTTTTAAATTTTTTAACAAAATCATTACATCGGGGGACAACTTCTTATTTCTGAACAGACACGTTTTGCAATGGTAGGCCTGTGACAAATGAATCAATCCTACACAATGTATACTATGGTCAGCCTTTTGACCAGATGGAGACCTGGGGATTTCCATGGCAGGGGAATCCCAAAACTGCACAGCACTGAACATACATTGCGCTTTCCTAGATCACACTAGACACACAAGCTGTTTGAGGTGTGCTGCTACCATGAAAGCCCGCGCACCAGTGTTGTCACAGCCACATGTGAACCCCTGCGAATAGCACAAAGAGAGCTAGAAGTAGTGTTTTTTTCAGTTTGGCCAAGAAAACGGGAGCACAACTGCAAATCACATACAGATTGCTGCAGCAAGGAGAAAAAAGCAAAAGCTCTCATTAAAGCCTCTTGCAAATTTTATGGCACAGCAGTTAGCTAGAATACCAATCTTGTCTGTGCTTCTGAACTGCAAAAGTCTGGGGTCCAGTTCTTGCTTCAGTTTAGGGCAGAAACAAGCAGTTGGCCTTCAAAGTCTCATTTATACAAAGGTGAGGTGGGAATAATTCAAAACTTAGGACAATAATTTAAAAAACCCCACAGAATATATAACTGGCTTCGGGTGTTCAATATTACATAATACTCTCGAGCTCATTAAAAATGCATCCTTAAAAGAATTTTTATGAGTAGGAAAAACCTAGAGGTTTAAGGATATTACTTAGGGCAAGAACTTCAGTGTGGAAGACAGCCATCCTTTCTTCAGTGTCCTCAGAAGCATCTAATGGTAACTACTAGGGGCTACTTTCATAGTAACATAAAAGGACCTCAGTCTGATCTACTATTGCACTGTTAATATATTTCTGGTTTATACTTCAGTTTTTATAAGGCTAAAGCAAATTCTTTTCAAATGTGTTTCGCTGGACAGCCCAGCTGCTACATCAAAATACATTTTTACGATGGATTTTCAATAACTTCCTGCTAATCTCTCAAAAACATTAAAAAGCCTCTTCTTTCAATGAAACTGGTGCTATTCAGTATCCATCTGTGGCTGATGCCATTCAAAAAATAGACAGGCTAAAGAAGAAGTGAGAGACTATTTTAAGCAATCAAATTTCTCTTAAAGAGCAATGGTACTCTGCACAGTACCTCTTGTGAAATCTGAATCCAAAATGAATTTATGCATCCAAATGAAGATCAGATCACTGAGAGAAGAGCTTCAAATTGCACAGAGCAAAGAAAAAGAAAATAAGTAGCAAATCAGACAAAAAAAAAAGTTGGTTTCAATACTATTCTAAATGTTTGAATACATTAACAATTAACCAAGTAATCTTTCTCAGCATTTATCTTCCCCAAATCTTAAATGCATATATTTTTTTAGCATACCTATGTTTGCAGTTTTCATAAGGAATTAGAATCCCTGAAGTATTTAAAAAAAAAAAAATAAATCACTGGTTTTCCATAATATATCAAGAAACATTTCCTAATTTTGAATGAAAGGGAAAGAGAGTTCAGAGAAATGATACTTCTATTGCACTAGTTAATACTGTATGATACAACGTTTTCAGCAATATTATAGAATGACAATTCTAAAGCTTTTTATTCCATATTAATTGGTTCAAGCTTTTTTATCCTAAATCCTATGCATTATTTCACAAAGCTTCTAAAATTTCATCATCTGAACTTAGGGTTCAAATCCCATCCAAAATGTCAGGTATAGAATTCTATACCGGTTGCCTGGAGAGGAGCCTTTTAATTTTTGCAGCATGAGCACCAGACAGAGTCATACTCTGTCAAGGCTGAAGAGAAACATTTCTTGAAGTCTTAATTTTTCAGGAACCTCAGAAAAAGCTAAGAAGGAAGAATGACTATCATTAGCATTATCGACCAAAGAGTGTCTGACCTGGAAAGCTAAAAGGACTAGAATCTCTGAGAACTGCCTTCCTTTTATTATTCTAAGACTCTCCCTCTAACAAATACCCAGGCACACCCAGGATCTTTCAAAAATCATGAGAAAGCAGATGGCTATAAAAATTCAACGACTAAAGTCTGCTTTACCTCCAGTTTAAAAAAAAAAAAAAAAAAAGTAAAAGGGCGGGGGGAGAATAAGTAGAAATTACCCTACAGATGTTAATAATTGTCTGGGGTGGGAGTGGGGAAGGGGGAGGCTGGCTTCTAAGTAAACAATGCAAAAAAAGACAAAGAGGTCCCTGCTGATGTAAAACAATAAAAGCAGTTTTCTCAGCAGTGTCAGCTTAGCAAGCCTGAGGGTCTGTATTTTAAACCCCAGTGGCCTGACGTCACTCACCCTGATGGTGTGTGTGAAGGAAGCTATCTCTCCTCGATGACCGACCTGAAAAGTGCTTTCAAAGCCCAGTGGGCTAATGTCACTCACACCGACGGTGGATGGTGGGATCTCTCAGGGTGGCAGCCTGGGGGAAGTGAGCTGCAACACCAGCAGCCGACCATCACTCACTCTGATGGCAGGGGGTCAGCTGGGATTCTTTGGTGGCCTCCCGGGCAATAGCTAAAAAGAAGATTTTGGTTCACATGTCAATGTCTAGCTTGAAAGCAGCGAGTATAAAAAGTGATTTTTTTTTTTTTTTTTAATTGTGGTTCACCAGTGGCAGCAGTGCAGCCAGGAAGGAGAGTTTCCCTGCGAGGCCGTTTGATTGCATGTGAAGCTTACAATGGGGCTGGCTCTGCCTGGTTTTAATTTTTTTCTCCCATATGAGCTGAGATATTTTATTCCTGCATACCAAAGGGGGGGAAAAATTAAATCCAGACAGCTCCAACTGCACTTTAAATTTCATATGCAATCAAACAGACTTTGAGAATATTGTCAGCTTCCTTACCAACCTGGCTGCCATATAGAGAATGTAAATAAATACTAAAATCCCAAAACATCATGTTCTTATGCTAACTCATCTTTTAATGCAAAACTGACATTTGGGACAAATTCTCCCATTAAATTTATCCTGACACCTAAAGCATGATAAAGTTTGCAATGACTGTATAAGAGGAATAATCTTTGTCTCACTGCAAATACTCAAAAAACCTGCAAGCATAACTGCAGCTGATATTTCATCAGCAAAAGAATTTATTTTGGACAGAATGGAGCCAAAAGAGTCCCTTCTTACAGAGTAAATCCTTACAAAGACAAAATTTTCAAACTAAAACATTCACACTAAAAATTAGTATTTTAAAAACTAACTTCCAGTCCTATAAAAGTTAATTAACATGAATTACTTAGTGTATGTTAAGCTGCCATGCTTAGATATCTGAAGGGTCAGAATCTGAAAGTTATCCAACACTGAAATCATAGCTTCTGTATGTAAAAGCAATACAACCAACAAACAAAATGGAACTAGGAATACACGCTGCTATAGCCAGTATAATCAGTTTGCTTGTATGTTGTACCCCTCTTCCACCAGTTCTTTGCCACATTAGACTGTTGAGATCATTGAGACTGATGCTATTGTTTCCTACATAGTTCCTCTATGCCACCCAGAAGAAAGCAAACCAATTCAAAGCAACAATACATTAAGGAATAGTTCTTGAAATCTTCTTTTAACTGCTAACTGTGGTTTACTTGAGACTGAAATTATTTGTACCAGAACTGATTTGGACATGGAATAAAGCTGTGCACCTCAGTCTTTCAGGAAAAAAGTAAAAGGTTAACATTTCCTCTCCAATTCTCACAATGTGTGCAGCTTACATATGTGAAGAAAAAATATGACTCTAACTCTGCATAGTTAAGCTAATAAGCTTTCTCATAGAGTGAGACAATAGGAACTGTGAGCATACTGTACAGCACAATAAGTGCTGGCACATGAACTGTTCCAGTCTTGAGGGACAGTGTTTCACAGTATATCAGTGACAGAAGACCAGCTTGCAGCCGGAATTACGAATGAAAAGTTTTAAGCCTTCATGAAAGTATGGACTTAGAATGATACTTCTGCAGTCATCTCAAAAATTGATGTATTGAATTATTTGGGGGAAATACAGCATTTAACACTTCATTTATTAAGACTATTCACACAAAAAGTCATTAGTTTAACCTAAGATACAGAATCATAGAATAGTCATTTAAGAAGGTGTTGTATTATGTGTGTGAATACATTCACACAAATTTAAGCCAATCAGGTAAAACAGTAAACATTAAACTCAAACCTATGTAGGAGTATTTTACAGGTCTACTTCTAAACCTCGGGGAGTAGTGGGAGACAGAAAAATTCATATCTCTCCCTTTCTCAGGCACCAGACTGCAAGGGGACTGTTGGTGCATATTAATGTCATGGTAAACTGTGTACTTAGAATTGCCACACATGCTGTCTCTAGAGAGCTATGGTTACTTGTCTTGAAATAGTCTCTCCTGTGTTTGTGACTACTATACAATACTTCAGCAACAAATGCTATGGTTACATTTATATTAGTAAATAAACAGTCCAAGGACCCTTTCATACTCCTGATGCAGCTCAGCTTACGTGGCACAGCTCGCACCCATGGAGCTACACTCTTTCCGCTCTCCTCCCCTGCTCCAAAAAAACTATCCGAAACCCAGAATGGCCTCATCCACACCGCTTATTAGGAACAGGCCCAGGCCCACGCTAGTTCCCAGACTGTGCTCAGACACTGTTTGGGATGGTGCTAATTGGCCAGGGCCAAAACAATTCCACGGACTGTGCTAGCAATTAGCAGCACGTTCATTTGTGCACATGCTCAAGCCCATCAGTTGCTGTGATCTAGCACAGGTCATGCCTCCGCAACTGCGAAAGGCACTTCCTGAATTTGGCACCCTCTTTGACAGATTCAGTTAATAAGGTGGCAGCTCCAAATTCCTGCTGCCATGTGCTACCCACCTCTGTCCTTCCCCTACCCAAAGAAGAGGCAGCAGGGAGAGCAAGAGTTCAAAGAACTGGGCTGCATGAAACACAGGAGCTGTCACATGCTGCCCAAACCACCGGTTCCATCTCTAACAGGGAAAGAAAACACCAGACACAAAGCTGGACCTACCCCAAAGGTCTTTGGCTGAGCTATGACGATCTGCCAGCTGATGCAAAGCCGACAGACTCAAAAAAATTGCCTCAGTTTACAATGGAGGCCTCAAGGGCAAGTGGCCTCACCAAAGCACTGGAGCCTTTGAACAGCTGTAAAATCTTTCTCTACCTCCAGAAATGACAGAACATTTTTCCCAGCTGAAGCAATACGAAAGGGATGAGTTTAGGTTAGCTGAATTAAATCTGACTTGGTGTGAATGTCTCCTCTAACTTACCAGCACATATGTATTGGAAGAAGATTTTGGAAGAGAGAGAGAAGTTTATTAATTTCCTCGCATGCAGATATTCTTACTATGTCTATCTGCATGTTTGGTGCATCATTAGGCTGATAACTGATGCAGTTGGAAAAACAAAACAAAACAAAACAAAGCAACTTTGGGAAACAGTGTTTCATCTTTCTCTCAAAATCCCCAAAGAAAAACTCGCAAGTTCAAAAGTTTGGGCTATTCCCCACCTGCATTGAACGAAGGATATGACCTCCCCATATAAGCCATTTCATCTTTGCTACAAAATTACTCCTGCTGTCTGCCTTACTACATCTAACTTTGAACACATTCACTGATGATTGAAAAATTAAATACTCCTAAACCCACCAAATTTCTAAATCACTGTCCTTATTGTGTCTCTGTATTATTCTGCCCAGAAAAATTTTATGCTATTTTTTTCTGCAGCATTGTTGCTGTTTTGAACAACATTATCAATTTTCATTTCCTCACAATTCAGAAATATTTGACAGGAAAAAAGCATAGAAACTTACATATTTGAGAGTGGGAAGTTCTAAAACAATTATTTACAACAGAAGGTATTTTGCAACCTTTGCTTAATACAAAGACTATGAAATAATTGCTCTAGGTCTGACAGTTAATTAGGATTATATAATGCAAAGGTATTGCTTGTTTGTTCCCTTGGAAATTGGTGCTCTGTTTATTTGATACCTACAGACAACATTCATTGAAAGTTTAACTTTCCATCAGAGCTATTCTTCTTCCAACTTTATTTATTTGGGGCAGGAAAATGCTGAATTTACTTGCTTGTGTAGAATTTTTGTGTATGATCCTGTCAAACTATGCTGTCAAAATCAAGTGTTCTTGGCTGGCTTCTGGAGCAATGCAGAAACAGTCAAACCCAACATCTGAGGTAGGAATTTCATCACTTTTCTGTTTAACAAACTCCTAAGCATTTTTTCAATTTTTCACCAAAATTGAAGCTGAAACTTTAGTTAAGCTTTTTACAAAATGTCAACAGGTTTTTAATATAAAAATAATCAGAATAATTTTAATAATGTGGTCTTTTTTTCCCGCCCAGAAGCACAAACTTTTCAGTCTTTCACAGTATTACAGATCCTACTATAACATTGTGCTTTTGTACCACGCATTTTTGGGAACTATGTCACTGTAGCTTTTGCCACTGAATACAATTGTATTTAGCTCTTAATTTATAGCAATATGTCTTCTCTCACCATGAACACAGAACTATAGTGCTTCCAGGGCATAAGTACTGTTGTTCACTTCCCTCTGAGAGAACAGGGCCCTTGCCAGCCTTCCTTGCTCAAATAAAGTTGGAACTGTCTGAAAAACAAAACAGAGCTCCTGAAAGTACCACAGTATGTTAGACTTGATTATCTTACTAGTGAACCAAGAATATGGATCCATTTTAGATAGTGAAACTAAGAATTATGTTTAAAAACAGGTGCAAGATGTATCAAGGCATTGATGTCTTTGACTGGAGTGCACAATTGTGTCTGTGGAACACAACGGGAAAGAATGAGGCCAAAAATACGAACACTACAGGTTTTGTGCCCAACCTGAAGGGGCTCCAGGTGTTAGGGACACCAAGGCTTGGAAACCACCATGCCCTCCCTGCCTTGCCAGCCCAACCGGGACAGAGACACACACCGGCCAGCCCAGCCACCCTGCTGGGTGGAGGGAGCCCACTGGCCCCGAAGGCCTGTGCCTTTCCTCCCGGGGACTCATCCCTTGCCACCGAGAAGATGGCGTCAGGCCCGAAGCTCCCAGAAAACGTTTCTGAACGCATGCCTGGCTCCTCCACAGGGCTCCGGCATAAGGCTTGACTTTCCGCAGTGCCGGCGATGGTGTACCAGCAGCCCCCCAACCCTTTCCTTCTACCCTTCCCCAGCTCTCCCTCTCTCGCAACCTGCCCCCCTCCCTCGGGCTCCCTCTTTCCGCCCTCGCCTTCGCGTTTCCTGTCTGGGCGGAGGAGATTTGGCCCTGCGGCGGCGCCGTCTCCCAGCGGCTGCGGCGAGCGTCATGGCGGCGACTCTCTCAATGTCAGCGGCGCTGAGGCACTTTGTCGCGAGGAGCGGGGTCGCCGCGGCCCGCCTGTCGCCGGCCAGGTAACGGGCACCGCGGGCGCTCCGCCGGCCGCACCGGCAGCACCGCCGCTGCCAGGGGCCCGCTGGCGGCGGCCCGCGGAAGGCGGCTGCGCTCCCGTGGAGGGCCGGCCCGGGCCTGGGGTTTCGCCGCGGCCGCCTCGGGCGCTGGGCCGGGAGGGCCGCGCAGGGTTCCGCCGCGAGCGGGGGTCGCCCGGGCCGCCTGCGAGCTCCGGGCTGGGGCCTTCCTGCCGGGCTGTGCGTGCTTGTCCGCGTCTGCCCTTGCTGTCTTTCCCGCTGTGAGCGCCCGCCCGGTGTCCTTCCCGGAGGTCGAGAGCTGGTTGAAGCGGCAGAGGAGCCTTGCCGTGCCTGGCGTAGCAGGCAGCGTTTGCCTCGCTGCCACGGAGCCGGAGAGGACGATGGCTGCAACCATCGCCAGCACGGTCTTCGCAGAAGTTTTCACCCCTTTGCCCTGTTTTGTACCCTGTAGTTTTTCCTCTCTGTCCCCTCCCCAAGATCCGTTCTTTTTTTTTTTTTTTCAGGGAGTACGTAGCAGCTCTCACTGATTCGTCGAAATAATGCTGGAAATTGCTTTATAATTTTTGGTGGCACTTTGCTGTTTGTGTCTTTAATACAGAGACCTGTATTGAAAGTCCAGTATGTGATCCAACCTCTAGCAGAAGATGTGCGCGTATGCTTACTTCTGTGCATGTCACAGGACTTAAGTTTTTGTAGGACTCCATTCTAGTCAGGATTCAAAATACAGTTTAATGCTGTTAGCTATGATCTGGAAGGTTTGCTTTTCCATGCTACTTAAATCTTTACATATAAACATACATACAAGTTAGGTCCAATAATTTTTAAAAGTTTGCGGGGTCTTCATACATATGTACGCATGTATCTATACACACGTATATAAACACACAGAGAAAGCTATATATGTACACGTAATAAAACAGAAAGAAGGACTATGGGCATACTATTTTTTCCCACTTTTTATGCTCTGACTGCCCCACTGGTTACTGCTCCTTCCTCCCTCTTAAAATTGGCACCTGTTTTATGGTGCTGAAGATTAATCCTGTGTCATAAAAATGCTTTGGAATTTGGGAATATGAATTTAGAAGTTCCTCTATGCTAATGCAGAAACTTAGTGTTCATGTGGAAGATGTCCCTGCCTGTGGAAGGGGTGTTGGTACTAGGTGATCTTTATGGTCCCTTCCAAACCAAACCACTCTATGATTCTATGTTTGATGGCTTGTTTCTGCCCTTCTTTTAGTCCTCTGTGGTGTTGACACAACTGTTGCCTGTGCCATGTGGTAAATTGGATCAGTCAACTGATTCAGGTTAAAAATCATTTTGTTTATTTGTTTTAAACACTCTACCTTTTGAGCAGTTATTCCAGAACAAATAGCAGAATGTAGCAGAGGTGGGAATGAACAGCATGGATATGTGAGGTAGGGAGTCTGAAGTTGGCATTTTGTCCAAGAAATTTCTTCTTTGAAATACTGGCTTAGGTTCCTTCCCTGCCACAGAGGGAGACGGAAGAATTAATGTGTCTCAATATTTTCACTAAGAGGGAGGTTGAAGATCTTTGCCTGAAGGGGACTGGAACTTACACTTCAAATCCCATAGGAGAGTGGCCTGGTAGTAATTCTTAGGGTTTCCTGGAGAAGAGGCAGGGAAGAGCACTATGAGTTTTTCTTATTTAAAGTTTTACACATCTTTGCGATTGTTTTATGTTGGAAGAGTGAGAATAAAATTTTCGTTGGAACAAGGAGGAGATGTTTCAGAATAAGACAGTCTTGGCAACATGAAGGAACGGTTAAGGCTGTCATTCATTGCATAGTTTTTGTAAAGTAATTAATTACTTTCTTGGTGAGGTAGGCACTGAAACTTACATCTTTCCCCTTCTCAGTTTTGGTTTTATACAAAAAATACTGTTAAGCTGCCTCTGTGGTCTCCCTACTTGGAAGGGAGAATCAAAGTATGTAATGACAAAAATGGATCCAGGGTTCTAAATTTTAAACTCAAATTATCTTCTTGCAGCTTATAGTGAGGTAATAAATGTAGATAGAGGTGCATGGGAGAAAGTGTGTCATTTGCTTTTGCTTCTGTACTTTCTATTGCTTCCTGAAAGCCGCAGTTTGGTTTGTTTTCCTTTGTGGATACCTTTCTTATATACTATTTGTGTTTTACCAAAAATCTAGATGACTCCAATATGATAAATTTCAGTAGACAGGTACATTCTTCAAAGCTTGGCAGTATACAAGTCTCATTTCTAGCTTTAGCATCTCACATCTCATTTTCTAAAAAGGGGATAAAGGAGCTTCCCTACCTCATGGAATTTTGAATGGTCTTACAGTACAAACCACTTAAGCTTATTTTCCACTTACAGTTATCAGCTACTATCAAAAAACCTATTTCTTTGAGAATCTAGTGGTTTGCAGGATATCTTGCAATTGGATATACAGATCCTGCAGTACTGGTTTTCTTTCAGAAAAGTATTTTGACAGATACAGTCTGGTACAGATAGATTCTTGGTTACGTCAAATTCAGAGTATATTTAAAGTATTTGTCTGTCTAATTTTTTACTGGAGTAATTGGTGTATTTTTCAATCTGTAGAAAGAATGTACTATGCCAGTTTGCTAGATGTATGTCTTAAAGTAAATATAGGTGTTAGAATTACTAGCAATAAAAGCTAATACTCTAACAAGTGATAGGACAAGAGATAACAGCCTCAAGCAGCACCAAGGGAGGTTTATATTGGACTTTAAGAAAAATTTTTTCACCAAAAGGGCAGTCAGGCATTGTAACAGGTTGCCCAGAGAAGTGGTGGAATCACTGCCCCAGGAAGTGTTCAGAAAACATGTAGCTGATGCCCTTAGTGACCTGGTTTAGTGGTGGACTTGGCATTCCTGGGGTAAAAGTTGAACTCAGTGATCTTAAAGGTCTCTTCCAGCCTAGTTGTTTTCTATAATTCTTTCATCACTTCATCGCTATGCTTTTGTTTACTGAGTTTCGTAGTAAGTTTTGGTCAAGTTTGGTACATCTTGCTTAAATTACAGTTTCATGTTATTTGCCAAAATTTGATTATGGCAGTAGTATAGCTTATTGGTTGAGCAATGTAGGATTAAAGTTAAAACCTTAAAACAGTAGTTTTATTTGAGGTGTTTTTTGCCGATACTTGCATGTGAAACTTCTGATAGTTCTCCATTTTTCAGAATTTTAATTACAGAATAATATGGCTGCCCTCTGATTTTGAAAACAATTCCCAAGATCACTTTCCAATAGTCACAAGAAAGGTTCTATTCTGATTTCTATGACTTATATTTGGTACTTACCAATATTATGACATTCTCTAATGCAAAGATTGGAATTACAAGTACATGTTTAAGCACTTTAAAATATGCAACTTCAAGCTGCTTGATTATTCTGAACTGGTTACTGGTAACACAAGAAGGAATTGTTTGGTCTGAAGTTAAGGGAACATGCAGCAACATTCCTCACAACTTTATGACGTTCGGTGTGCCTAGTTTAAATCACTAAAGCAGTGGTTACTGAGTTTGTCATTATTCTGTCTGGTGGCGAGCCTAATAGACCATCAGCAGATGGCTAGAGCTGATACAGAAAGAAGTGCCTCCTTGGCTGAGATCACAGTTTTGAAGCTTTCACACTGTAAGATCTGTCTAGGTTTCAGGAGCTTGAAATTATGTGAAACATGCTCTTCTCAGTTTGACCTCTTCAGGAGGAAAGTTGTACCTTGTTTGCCTGTCTTACCAAATTACTTCAAGTTTTATGTCTGAGTTATCTGCAGCCAAAACTTGATGAAGTAGTGTGATTTAAGTAACATAATTACATTTCTTTTGAATTGGAGGAAAGCAGAGGAGGGATTTTCAAATGTCTTTGTCTTGGGAAAGATTGCAGTGTCTCCTTGCATTAGAAAATATGGGTGAGCTGGGAAAAGAAAACATGAAACTAATTTCTGCTTAACTGGGATCAGCTGTCTGGTCCAAAACTGTTTATTTCAGAGTCCCTTTATTTCACAAGCTATTGTAGTCAGGACACAAAGATACTAACTTCTGTTGCAGAAGCAAAGTATTTTATTTGCGCAGGTGTAACACCTGGCCAATACCACAGTCCGTACATTTTATGTTAATGGATTGTTCTTGTCACTTTTCAGTGACAGATGATGGTTCTTCAAAATTTATTACCTTCCTCTTATAATTATGTTGTAAAGACTCTGATCATCATAAAGGTTCATCATAAGTGGGTACCTGAGGTTATGAAAGCAAAGAATTATGGGCATTCGTGTAGTAGAAAGCCTGTTACTCAATTCGTGCTATATGCTCAAGAGAATGAGGAAACCTGGGACACCATTTAGATCTTATTATTCAGTTATTATATACATAAGCAAAGGTTCTCAGCAGAAAAAAGGGAAAGCTATTTGGGGGGGGGAAAGTAGGACTTACATAGAAGAAACCTGTTTTATTTTCTGTCTTGCTCTTTCGTGAATAATGTTTATTAACTTCTGAAAAAAGTTGGGGTTTTGGTTTTTGAGGGGGGGTTGGTTTGGGTTTTTTTTTAACTAGCTTGTGTTATGTGTTTGGGGTTTTTTTTGTTGTTTCAGGTTTTTTTCCCTCCCTTTTTCTTCAAAATAATGTTGGCTTTTTTAGTGCCTGTTCATACTAAGCCATATGTTAAAATAGGGTTTAGAAGACTTTCCAGATCTAGATCTGGGCAGACTAGAGAGCTACACAAAGATGTGCAAAGCTCTGACTGCATCTAGTTAGTAGAAGCTCTATTAAGTGCTGGCCAGTGTGACATTTTTGTCAGATTTCGAACAAGTAGCATGTTACAGCAGTTGTATTACTTATTATTTCATGTAGCTGTAATGCGTGTCTGCTACTTATTCTCAAGCACTGCGTGGGGTAATGTATGTGTGATGTTATTGGGTTCAGACACATTGTAAGCTTTGGTTTTCATTAATAAAAAAACAGTTCTGCAGCATTTAATTTTGACAAAATTAATTCCAGTGGCTACCTGCATCTGCAAACTGTACTTGAAATAAAATTTCAAGATAAGAGCAGGAGAAAAAGTTTTTTGAGGTCTTGCCCTTGCTTGGTGTTTGTACAAAGATTTATTTTAATTATTTATAGGGGAAAAAGGACCTTCTAAAATATATATTGAACTTGAATTTTACAATTTTATCTTTAATATCAATTTTGTTTTTAATGTATATCAGAGAAAGTACTGTGCATCAGACTATTTTGCAACACAGCAACCCAACTGTAAACTGAAATGCAGAATGAAACTCCAGAGAGATTTTTGGTCTCAAGATTGTGGTGATGTGGAGGTTTGGAGCAGACTCAAGGTGAAAGATGTGGAGAGACAAATAGACATAATGAGGGGAGAAAAAGATTAAAAACACTGCAGCTTGTACAGTTAATGAGCTTAATTTTAAAAACAAGACTCCAGGCAGCAGTGAGTATTTGTCTGATCTTGCAGATAGCCTAAACCAGTATTTTGGGAAAAGTAGATGTTCCATACATCTAAGCGTGTAATTAATTTAAAACCTATTCCCTTTGACTCAATCCACACTGTTCAAATAATGATTGTGCGCATAAGAGAGGGTCTAGAGGCCAAATCTTGCATATTCAGTGTGACTGAAAGCATCACTGGTGGTTATTTTTTGTAATTGCATGTCCTTTGATGACTCTCTGGTGTCTGGCTTTTGTGAAGGAAGGCCCTCTTTCCCCGTAAGGTTCGCATGCTTTGAGGGAGAGGAGGAGATTTCTGATAAGTAGAATGACTTGAGTCCTTTTGCAAGTACTTTATGTATGATCTTAAAGTTGCTAACCCATCCTACTTGCTTCTGTCCTTTATTCATGACTGGTGTGTTGTTCATGGATATTTACCTTTATTATGAGATCAGAGTGGCTCTGGTAAATCACAATGGTGTTTTAGATTTCCTGCATTTGGCATTTCTGTTTGGCATTATGGGAAGCGGGGTGTAGGCATGCTCCCTGTTTCCTTTAAATGGAAAGAGGAAACTTTGGAAAGCCCCCATGGAGGGATGACGATGTTGGATCTAATGAAACATCAGAGCAGTAGGACCTTGATGTCAAAGTGAAGAATTCTATCACAGATTAGAGAAATGAAAGAGTGAAAATACTATGTATACTGTAGTTTAGCCTTCTTCTAATGCACAACTTTTGTTGTAATAAACTTAAGATCAAGATCATTCTTGTTCTTAAAGTCGTATAGGCTTCCCATAATGTTTCTTAAAAGTTCAAGCACTTTCAGTATTGATCTAAGTGAGGAAGTGGATGGGTAGAAAGATGTGAAAGTAAGAGGAGCAGAAGGGCAAAAGAGGTTAGGAAAGGCAAAGTTTGAGAACGGGGGTAAGGGAGAGGTGTGTTGTTCTGGAAATAGCTGTTTTCCTAATACAATGAAAGAGAAGTAAGTCAAGCAGGTGTTATGGCAGAAAAATGTTCCTGATGAGGCTTCTTAAATTGCTGTTCATTGTTTGGCATATAACATGGAGCGAGTTACTTTAATTACATTTGGTTCTTTCACTTTTGGAATTAGAAACTTGAAGGTTTAATGGAGACAAGCAGTATGTTTGTATTGAAAGACAACTAGTAAATAAGAGATGTGCTTGTTTCTGCACTAGAACAGTTGAAAACTCCTCTTACCAGCTCTGTGACAGCTAGTCATCATGGGCTCAGAACTGCAGGTCACATACCTGAATTGGCATATCTTTAAAACAAGTATTGCTACATGCTAGAATAACTTTCCCCCTAAATTTACTTATCTGAGAACCTAATAATCTTCTCTCCACTTTTAAGATTTGAGGAGGAGTGGCGATATCAGTAAAACCCCCAAACCCTACCAAACCAAAAAAACCCAAACCCTAAACAACCAAAACAAAAAAGCCTTGGAAGGTAGAGGTGAAGTTTGTTGCCACTAGTATCCTAAAACAGAAGGACGTAATATTTTCCTTCAGGAACTAAACAATTTAAAATAGGTTCTGACACTGGCTTTGAAAATGACACTTTGTTTTCAAAACCCCAAACTTTTTTTTCAAGGCTTTCATGTTGGTATTTCCTAATACCAAATATTTGGTATCTCGAAGTTTGAGAGGAATATATTTGTAGAATTTACTACAGTGACTTCAAGTGCTTTTTTTTGTCAAATAACTAAAGGAATTGATAGAAAGATTACGAAATGCCATATGGATACATGGAGAATTCGAATGCCAGCTGTCAATAGATAGAATTTCAAATCTATGTTAACAAAATAATAGAATTTGCTTTAGTGCTTTAGTAGTGGTGGTTTAATATAGGCTGTTCAGCAGGTTTAACTCATATTGGAAAAAGACTACTTTTTTGATTACAGAAATGACCTTGATGTTGCCTTAATGTAGGTTTGAGCGTTATGATTCAATTAACCTTGTTATTCCATTATACAGCTCAACTTGATGCAATATTTATATGTGATTGGAAAAGCCCAGAAGACAGTTGGGTTGGGTTGTATTTCTGACTGATAGGAACTGTCACTTTCAAAGCTGTTCTTCACAAAAACAGGCACTATCAAAATGCGCCAGTGAGATTCAGCAGAAGTTAAGTTCCAAAACCCAAAGTAACTTGAGAATTTAATTGATACCACCTCAATAGCATGCTCCTTTGGTCTTGCTTTGGTCTTTCAATCACAACTAGACACAAGCAGAATCAGTATCTGATATCTTTTTTTGTCACAAAATAAATGCCTATTAAGCACATGATGATGAATAATGAAGATGGAAACACTAATTACAGTTAATATGGTTCATATTTTTAACTTTTGTCTGCATTCTCAATTTTGAATGTTATTTGTGCTGATGTCTTGGTATAATTTATTCTATGACAAATTACCTACATAGTATGGTAATAATGTCTTATCATCCCCAACCTTCTGACTGTTTATTTCAAGTTTTTATTTGTTTATTTATTTTAAGGAACTTGTGAACTTCTAGCATCCTTGAAAACAGTGTTAGGCAGAAGGTAAATAAGGTAAATTTCTGTACATAAAAAGGGACTAGTTCTGTCTGGGATTGACATACAGTCTTGTTGCTAGTTACTATGTTGTATGCGATTCTTCATGATGCAGGAAAATACCTGTTCTTAAACTTGGCATTTTTGATTCTTCGCGAGTAAGCCATGTCTATTTTTTTGTTGTTGTTGTTGCCATAGGGCCTGAAATTAAATTTTAGTATGTTAAGAAAAACTAGAAATTAAAGATAATCCCATTTTGCCAGGCAGCTATCAATTTGCCTGCTGGTGGCCAAATTGTCTGTCGTAGATGAAATTGTCTGTTGTAAGAGATTGAAATGCTGAGAGGCTTATGTAGTTAGCAGCAAAGCTTGAACCTACTCACAAATAGTTCAAAAAAAAACCTCCTTAGATTTAAAAAAACCTTTTTTATACTAATAGTTTCAGTAAATTTGTGTAATCCCTAAAAGCTTATTGTGTTATATGTTCTATCCGTGTGCATGTTTTCGTTCTCATGACAATACAGTGGATTTTTATAAGCTTTTTAAATTTTTGTGTAAGAATTGGATTTTGAATGTGTTACAAAGGGTACCTCCGAACTGGTCTTTACTGTTTCTTGATAAAAGATATTGTTAAACGAGCAGCAGGCAAGCTGAACAGTTAACATTTCCATCTTTATAATGCATATTTCTATATTTCCTAAGAAACAAAGGGCATATTTCTGAGCTTAAAGTACAGTTGTTCCGTCCCGGCAGTATAACAGTATGTTTAGGTGCCATTTTGTTAACGAGCCACTTTCTAGCTGCTGTAATTTCTGGCTGGCTTAATCTTCCCTTGACCTGTGACTGATGTTGAAGAAGTAAGTTTTGATTCAACTGGACAGACTGTAGGCCGCTAGAGAATGTGTGTGGGCAAACAATTTTGCAACTGCTTATTCTTGGAGTGTTAACATGGAAGATTTCATAAACAGTTTCTATTCATTATTGTAAAAAAATCAGATTTGATGTATTTTATATAAAATATTTGGAGACCTGTTTCATGCACGTATGATATGTAAATACTTCAGATGTCATCATTTGCTATCAGTCTAATGAAGTAATGTTCTACTAAATGTTAGTGACACCATGTGTATTAAAATCTAAACCAGAATTTTGTGGCAGAGGATAACTGTTTAATTTTTCAACTTTTTTATATATATCAGTAGTTTTAAGTAGAGATTTTAATGGATGTTGTATCTGATGTCAGTAATGTTCAGAAGTACCATCTTTATTATAAAACCAGAGAAGTATTCTGTGGCTATTTAAAGACACAAGAATAAACAAGTGGCTTACCATTTTCAGTAGAACCCCTATATTTTAAATGGAGAAAAAAATGCAGAGCTCTTCATGCAGTAGCTTTGACTATTCTGTCATGTTTTCAAGCAGTAGTTGTATTTACTGTGCAAGTTATCTGAAGGGAAATTCTGCAGCAGTGATGTTTTGTCATGTGTCAGTGTTGATTGTGCCTACTAGAGAAAGAGACAAATAATTGGGATGTTGTCTGAAATGGAATTCAAGAATAAGGTTTGCATTTATTGGCTTGTATTAATTATTAATTAATTATTATTTTGGATGCCAGAGAGGGACTCTTCATCAGGGACTGTAGTGATAGGGCAAAGGGTAATGGGTTCAAACTAAAACAGGGGAAGTTCAGGTCAAATGTAAGGAATAAGTTCTTTACTGTGAGGGTAGTGAGGCACTGGCTCAGGTTGCCCAAAGAAGTGGTAGATGCTCCATCCCTGGCAATGTTCAAGGCCAGGTTGGACAGAGCCTTGGGCAACATGGTCCAGTGTGAGGCATCCCTGCCCATGGCAGGGGGTTGGAACTAGATGACCTTAAGGCCCTTTCCAACCCAAACCATTCTGCGATTCTATGAATTTGAAGCACAAGTTTTGCCTTAAGGGTTTATTCCACTTTAGAAAAGAATGGGCAATAGCAAGGCTAGCATTCTACTTTCAGAGAGCTAATAGCTGCTCAGAGTAAGAGTATACACTTATAAAAAGAGACTAGCAAAAGGAGAGAAAAGTACTAGTGGAGGAGTCTGTGTGTAAGTAGGAGTACAAGCAAACACACAAATAGGGTAGCTGATGTTATTTTTCTTCTCAAAGGTGAGTTCTCAAAAAATGCTTCTAAGATGTGTTTACATTAATAAATACTGGTAAATGGAAGAAAATTAAGAACAACAGGACTGGAACAACAGAGCACTCAAGCTTTTTTTTAAAGTAGACTTCATTTAAGTAGCTTGGCAGTTTCATTATATTACTCTTGTAACACGATAATTCATCTTTCATCGATTTGAAGAATTGTAATGACTGCAGAGGCAGATAGAGTACTCTCTAGAAGAAAGGACTTTTATTTTTTCTTTTTCTCTAAACTAGTACCATGTAATCGTTACTTGCACTTGAATTTGATGTGATAATTTTTTTTCAACTTGTGTTGGAGACACTTGCATAGGTTGCTTACATTGCAGTAACCATTTGTTTTAAGCTAAAGACAGATGTGTATTGTAGAAGCTAATTAATCACACTGGTACCCACAACAAAAAACCTGTGTAGTTAGTATCTTTTTAAAAGAGATAAGGTTTAAAATTTGTCGTTATAGAGAGGCTACATAAAATTAAGTCCTGTGCTTTGGTTGCAAAGTATTGAGGCTGAAAACAAATGTAAATATACTGCATACACTGGGGGAAAAAAAAAATTTATAGGAATTAATGACTTGCAAAGTGTCAGGGAGCAGCAAGGGCTGCTGCTCCTGAAGGTGAGGTAAGCTGGGAGCTGAGGGTGATCCCAGCAGAGACAGTGGCCTCATTGATTAAGCCACAGCATCTATACGGGAGGAGAGCTGGGTTCCAGTAGTAGGGCTCATCAACAATCCCTGACACAGCAGAGTCATGAGCAACCTCCAGGGTCTGTCTGGGGAGTCCAGTCAGGAGCAAAAGAAACTGAAGGCAGGTTTGGGACCAATCTGCAACATGTGTCTAAAGTCCGTCCAGGCAACAGGGTCTGAACAGGACTGGAGTCATGTTGCAGCTTGGGGGGGGGTCTAGCCAGGCTCAGAGATGGGAGCCAGGGCCAGGGCTGGAGGCAGGTACATTTAATGATGTTGCTGAGGCAAGGGTTGAAGGCCCAGAGCTGAGCTTGACTGGAGATCCAAGGTTGCAGGCGGGGGGTGTTCATGAATGCCCTGGATGAGGCTGGTCACAGCCATTAAGACCTGTTGGTACCCTTAGGTCCTACTGCATGGTTTGACAGGGTAGAGTTTGTCTTCAGACTGTTGATATTGGAACATAGTCTGACTTGAAAACTCAAATTACATTGTTGCATGTAAGATGGCACCATTGGTGTATCTTCTCTGCTGTAACTCAGTAGGCAGAGATTTATTGAAATATCATGGGAGTTGTTCAACTCACAGGTGTATTAAAAGTAAGTTGAAAATATGTCAGGAAAGAAGTGATGTGCACATGCAGAAGACTTGAGAAATGGGCTGTGGTGTGATTAAGGTGTGTGATGTAATGGAGAGTAGCTAAGGTACCTGATAACTGGAAGAGCAACAGTTCAAAGAGGAGTTGAGGACAAAAGCTTGTTGTCAGTAAGGAAATTGAAGAGTGAGGAGGCTGAGATAAGGCAAAGTTGACAAAGGATGAAATAAAATCATACACAATAATATTAGCTAGATTATCCCATTCTCATCTGCAAAAACTGCTGAGAGCATACAGTTCTGAAAAGTGACCTGCTTCCTATGCCATTTGTGAGGCATTTGGCTGTCTCCTAAATGGCTTTTATGAAATACTACAAACAGAAATTAATAGATGGTTCTTACATACGTTTTTTCATAGCTGCCCCACAAGTGAAGCTTACTAGCCGAACAGCTTCCTTGAATTCTGTGAACCATTATAAACCAAGATGTAGTTTTCCGATAACACTTCAAAAGGTTCTTCTTTTGCACTCTAGTTTAGTAGTTTACAGTTCAGTGTTTGCATTAAATAAGAAAGAAGTTGTCTTTCTTTATATGCCATGTTTTACAGACCTTCCTATTGCCTTAGGTGATTAGAGTGAGTATTACTTAAGCCTGTAAGTACAGTCAAATAGACTAAATCAAGAGGAAAGGGTAGGGATGAAATACAGGACTGTACTATGCCATAAACCAGTTTGCAAACACAGAGGAATCTTTACTAATCTTTTTGTTAAATTTTACATTTTTCAAAGGCTCTTGTTCAAAATGCATAAACTTCCCTAAGACAGAGGTGGGTTGTAGAACATTAGTTTCATTCCTCACAGTTTTGGAATTAAACCCTTTTGACTTTCGTTGTTCTTACTATAAAGAGAGCATAGTTATTGTCTAGTTGTATGAATGCCTGAATGTGTATGTGTGGGGAGAAGTTTGACATTTAGAAAGCACAAACAGAGCAAATATGTCACCTGTGTATTTTGTCTTTACTGCCTACATTACTTTTCCCT
Source organism: Strigops habroptila (assembly GCF_004027225.2). Classification (NCBI taxonomy): domain Eukaryota; kingdom Metazoa; phylum Chordata; class Aves; order Psittaciformes; family Psittacidae; genus Strigops; species Strigops habroptila. Next base: position 83,862,683 of record NC_044302.2, on the reverse strand, counting down.
CTTCCTTTTTAACTTTATTAGGCTTTCTAACTAGATAATGTAAAATTCAGTTGATAGCTGATAGGGGCTGTGCAGCATTTCTGGTATTATTTGCCTTTTGTCTGACTTGTCTACAAGACTTTTCCACTGGTTCTCAGAGAACCTGCTGTTCTCAGATTGTGATCTGAGGTTAATTTCTTAATACTAGGTCTTCTGGTTTGGAGAGAAGCATGTAATGAAATTGCTGATCAGCATCTGTACAGGCAGCAGTTCAGAGCTCCTGTCACCCGTCAGCAGTTGGACATGTTATAAATTATGTATTCTATTGCTGTAAAAGTAGTATACCAGATCTCCTTTCACAGTGAGTTGTATGATTTCTGCTACAAAAATACTTAAATAATTTTGGGTCATTTTATTCCTAACATGTTAAGCCCCTCTCTCAGAAGAGTTTCTACTGTGTTTGCTGTAATCTGGGAGAGACGACTGGTATACTTTGACTCACATGCATATGGGGGTCTAGAAGCACTGAAGAAAGACTTTTTTTCAGAAGTTTAGTTGCAAATAATGACTGAGTTTATGTCCAAGCACATGGAGAAACAGCCTGGTATCAGCCTGGGACATTTAGAGAACTGTTTCGGGATGTGCAGCCCTCGCTTGCGTTGTGCTGACTTGAACCCAAGCTAGCTCTGTGGATTTTTGCCTGAACTGTTCCTCAGCTCAAGCTCTTTTCGTTGTGTATATGCTTGTGCCATGCACATACCCACCTAATTAATGGTCCTACAAGGCATAGTGCTCAAAAGCATGGTGGAGTCACCTGTGTAGCTCTGGAGGAGTGGGTTGAACCTGCCTGTTCTTACTGTCTGGCCGTTGCAGAGCTTTCTGAAGGATTGTGCTGGTCTCTGTTGTGGGCCTGGTGGTAGCTCTAGCTGTCTAGAGAGCAGCTCAGACGGGCCCTACTTGAGACAGGGACAGTGTGGGCTTGGCAGTAGGTCAGAGCTGATCTTCCTTATTCCTTGTTGGCCCTGAGAAAGCTGTTCAAATGAGGGAAACTGATGGCAGGCGAGACAAAGTGTGTCTTAACAGAGCTGACTGGGGACTTGGCTGGAGTGATGGGAGTGGGTGTAGTGCTGCGGTCCTACCGTAGTTCTAGAAGGACTATGACTGTGTTTACATACTGCTGTGGCTAAGCTGATTCCTTCGCTGGGTGTAGATATGTCAGTAGCGTTTTCTTATCTGTGGGATAATTAAAGTGAAATCTAAAATAACTGTTTTCTACTTAATAAGGTATTTACTACTTGAAAATTTAACTCGTTTAATATTTCTAAAGGCAGGTAAATTCAACATCTAGCTTTGAAGATGTGCTCTAAGTTGCAAGCCACAAGTCAAATGCTTAAAATTATTTTCATGGTTATTCAGTACATTTGTATGACCATTGCTTCTTTTCATAATGCAGATTTGCCTAACAGAAAAGCACTATCAGTTCCTACCCTGTTTTCCAAACACACACCTGGAAAAAAAGAATTTTTTTGCATGTAAACTTTTCAGCAAGTAGAAACAGTGTTTATGTATTTCTATTTCATTTGGGTTTTGCTGCTTAATTAAGAAATTTCAATGGTTTAGATTAAATAAATTGGTATTCCTTTCATCCATTCAGAAACACAATTTACTGTGTTCACAATTTAACATCATTTTGTAGGGATAAGAAAAATCATGATGTGCCATTATTGTCTGAGAATGGGGAAGTTGCTTTTCCTCCAAACCCAAAAGTTACTCATGCAGTTCATACCACAGAATAGAACTACATGGTCTCCACAGGCAATGTTTGGCATTATAGTAGTAAATGTATCCTGGTAAAAATAAAACACCATTGACTCTGTTAAGTCTTTATCACTTTAATTGCAATAGTGAATCTAATATCAGTGAAGTATTATACCACTCTATCTAAGTTGATCTCTTAACAAGTTCAACTTTACAAGCTGTCTTTATAAAAATGCATTATATTGGAGCTGAATACTGTGATCTGTACTGTATTTGACATCGTGTAACAGGCAGTCATTAATGTCTGTATTTTAAATGAGAGAACATTATACTGATTTGTTTCTTGTCTGCTTAATTGCAGTGTGAGACTAGGTTGAATGCTGTGGAAGTTCTGAGCTGGCAGTGTTTCCATGTTCTTTTAGTTTAAAATTTAATGTCTTTATGGTGGCTGTATGCTGTGAACCTTATATCTGATAAGTGCCATAATATTAAAAAAGGTTGGTTTTCTAAGAATGATTATCTGTTCAATGTATTGAATGGTTCATCATGGCTTCTGCATATATATATATATGTATGTGTATATATATGTATATTCATATCTACTGGTGCCCTGGTCATTCAGTATCAGAATACTTAAAACACCATTGAGACTTACTTCTTAATGACTGCCTTCATTTTTCGTGAGGTACATGAGGTTTTCTTTAAGACTTGGGTTCATCTCTATATTGTTACCTGATTACCTGGGCTGTGATAACTGGTTTTCTTTAACATATCTCCAACAGTTGACCAAAAGGGGGTGCTAATAGATCAAACAGTCAGATACGTTACATAAAGAGGTTAAGGAGCCTTTTTTTGTGTGCAATGAATTAAATTTCAGCTACTGAATTAGATCACGTAAATACAAGTTTTCGCATCTGGGTGTTGTGTAAGATGCCAATTACAGCATTGCTCTTCGTGAAAAGCAAATTCATGCCTTGTAAATATGGCTGCTTCTCATCTTCCACTGGGCTCGTGGGGATTCTTCATGACATTTCCAAAGGCTTTATGGCAGGCATTCTCTTTTGTAAGACTTCCATTTATTTTTCTGTTCATGCAGTTAAAAAGCAAAAGTATATGGCGGTTAACCACAGGTTATTTAGCAGATATTCAAGAAGTTCAAATATGTTGAATTTTAGAGATTGAATACTGATATCCAAAAATACGAAGATAATACCTTAATATTCTTCATCGTGATACCAGAGAAGACTTTGTTGTCCATTTTTTCACAGTTGGTTTCCCTAATAGGACTGGTTAATGGTGTCAGCAGAGCTAGGGCTGCTAATGTAAGAAGGGAAGAGAAGATGTAAGTATGTCCCCTGCACCAAGGAGCTTTGCAATGTCCTTATCCCACAGTGCGATAACATGGTCAGGAGTGTCAATATCATAGTGAAGACTGGAGAATGGCTGCTCCCTCAATTTGTGTAGCAGAGATGTGGAACCCATTTGTGACTTTCCTGGAATAGCAGATGATGTTGGAGGGGGAGTGCACGCTTCCCTTGAAAGAAACGTGATTAGATGATCACAGCATTTGTTTTTCCAGGATACGTGATACCTGTAGAAATTTTTCAACTCTACAAATTCACATTTTCACTAGTAGTCATCAGTAATTCGTTCTGTATTACTGAGTTAATATAAGAGTTTTTTTACAAGTATTTAATAAGACCATAAGACCATGTAATGTAGTCTTTGCCAAATTTCTGCTTCTGCCTCTCTACACAGTATAAAAGACATTTAGACTTACTGTGAGAGTCTTAAAATAACAGATTGTAGCCAGAACCTGGTGTAGATGCTATGTTCAGGTCTATAATGCCTCTCTAAAGAACTGTGTACTGTGGAAGAAAAGGAACCTTCACCTTTTTAAGATTCTGAACACTGAAACCAAAAAAGATCATTAAAGGGTATAAAGCAGATACTAAAGCAGAGTTCATCCTGAAGATGGACTATAATCAGTCATATTGATGGTAAAGACAAAATTGTGTTGTACAAAGTTACATTTTACGTGAACCACAGAAATTAGTATAATGAAATCATAATAAATGATAGAAATTATTAAATGGTAATAGGAGAAAATTATGATACAGGATCATAGAGATCAAGTTTAAAGGATTTAAATGCCCAACACAATGGCATCAAGTGGGGAGAAAATACCACCTCCGTAATTGCAAACCAAATGATAGTTTGAGCGGTGGTCTCTGTAGCCAGAGGAGCTGCTGTACATTCATGCCAAGTTATCCATGTTTGTGGAATCACAAAGACACCCCTGTATTTGCATGACAGACTAGCAGAGAGCAAAGAAGGAATCCTCCATTAAGAGAATGACTAAGGGGTTTGAGAGAGGGAGTATGCTTGGGACGGAGGAGTGTTACTCCAGATGCATATGAAGGAAGAAGTCCAGAAAGACAAACTTCAGCAAGAGCAGAATTTTGCTGTGTGAGCCCCTGTAGGCTAAGTGTGACATCTTCACCAGCCATATAGCCATGCCTCAGTGAAAGAAAAACTTTTTATGGACTAGAAGACCTTGTGAAGGGTTGGTTATAATCCGAGAAGCTGCAGATTGGATTAGCCTTACGTTAATGTGGAAAAGTATCTGCAAGATCATAAAGGACATAAAGGGTGACTTTTTAAACCTTAATTTTACTTTTGTCTACATAATTTTGAAGGATTTTTGTTTTAAAAGGCTTTTACACTTAAAAGCTTGTTTCCTCACCATGAGGGAGCTCACTAAAAGAAAAATGCTTGAGCAGATCCACAGCAGAGCTGTGGCCAGCTTGGAGTCTCGTCACACTTTGTTTGTTAGATAGTAACTGTGAAGGAAGTTTGTCTGATCTGTTTTGAATGGGACAATAATGAGCCTAGAAGGTAGTGGGGTTTGTTGTTGCTAGCTATTACGTTTAAAAATTTCTGTATAGTTTCTGAGCTTTAGAATTATATTGCTGGTCTAGTTATTATTAAAGTATTCTGTGTACAGTAATTTTAAATCAGTTTGATTAGTCCTGGAACAGGGTAAGAATTTGAAATTCCTGCTCTTAAGGCCTCCTCCCAAGATGTTTTGACAGGAAAAAAAACAAATGCAAAAGCAGTCAAAAAGAGGCAAAACAGGATGTGGACCCTATTGGTTACAAAGAGAAAGCAAGAAGACAGATTACCTTTCTGGAGGTCAGTAGTTGAAGAAAGGAAAAGAATCTTTTGAGATGGAGCCAGAGGATGTATGTTTTATACTTCTGCATGTTTTTCTGTTACAAAAGCTAGGTAAAGATGGAGGTGGATATGGACAGAGGCAAGTAAGTATTAGGAATTTTGTGAGAATTACTTTACTGTTGAGGACAGAATAAAAGGCTTAAATTGAATGGTCACTTCAGTGATTTAGATTGCATATTCATTTAATTTGAAGGTAAAATAAATGTTGTAAAGTTTATACAATTTTTAAGGGGAAACAGTGATGAAATGATAGTTGTCCTTGTGGGACCGTGAAAGAGGTGTTTCCTGGTTATCTCCTCAGTTAAGTGCCTGACATTAGGGACAAACGTGCAATGAAACCTGTTGAAAATTAAACAAGCACTCTGGGAATCAAGTAACACTTTCTGTTAACTTCTAAATAGTAGTATTTCAGATCACATGATATTTCAGAGCTGCTGGTGTTTCTAGGCTCCAGGTTACTTAGCTGTGAGAGATGCAACAAATATAAATATCAAGAGCCTGTCATCTTTAAAGCAAAACTTGTGGTTTATGTATTTTTATGCAGAAAGGCCTCCGTGGACTTAGGGTTCACATTCCTAGTCTAGTCCAGTTTTCAACCACTTTTCAAATCAGAAATTCTTAAGGATAGTATGTTCTTGCCAATTCATTGCAACCAGGGATGGACAGAAGGCTGAGCATTTAGGAAATGAACACATTGCAAATTCCAGTAACAGTTGGGTTTTTTTCCAGAGTGAGGTAGTCAAGAGAAATGGCTTTGAAAAATGATTAATAGAGGCAAAAGTTAGGTTTATTAAACCACCTGCTTGCTTTTGTAGTAGAAGAGCTAAAACATCATGAAAGCTGTGAGGTGTGATACCTTGCAATTTATCCCAGTTGACAGAGACATCTTGTGAAAAAGGGGGGGAAAAAAAAAAATCATCTCCCTTTGTATGCATTGTAGAGGCATCACAGAGAGAGATTCTGCCCACCCTTAATCTGGTAGAATTTTACCCTGCTCTTCCCTATTAACTATAATGGAATGGAATTGTTGGTTTTTGTTTTTTTTCCTTTTCCCCCTGCAAATATAGGTTACCCTATGAGTAGAATTCATTTTGGAAAGGAATGGCTTTTATACTTTTTGAAGCTGATGAATGCAAAATCCCCCACCCAAACAACCAAATTAAAACTGAATTGTGCTAAATTTTGTTCCAAGTTGTATGTATATTACATGAAAAAGTAGGATTCTGATCAGCATTATTACTTAAATTCTGGCATGCTCAAATCTTTACATATTCATCAGACAGAACAAGATTCAGAGGAATTCTTCATTCATACTTTAGATTATTTTCTACCCAGAAAGGACCAATTTGATTGCATAATCCAATGTCTTTCTTTGGCCATATATTAAGTAGTGTAGTGAACACTGTATCACATGAAGTTCGAAAATACCTGCAGAATACAACTGTTGATATTAAAATTACTGGAATGGGAGAGAAACTAATTTTCCTATCACAATGTTTTTGCCTTGTTTAAGTTTGGAAATTTTGTGGCTTCAACTACTTACCACAGGAACTCAAGTGTAATGCTGTTGTTCTGAAGGCTTTTAGCATAACTTCTCTCTTGGTGTGTTTTTGAATGAGGAACATATAGGAGCCATTTCTTGTAGCATACTGCAATATCTGTCTAGTCTGTTTTTATGATGTATTGTTTTACATGTACAAGTTAAAAAAAAAATGACAACTGTGTTGAGCCAGAAGCTGTCCGGGACAATGATTTTGAGCTAACAGAGTGAGTAGTTATCATTTGGATGTTTATAAAATTCCTGTGCTCCCTTGAACTTAAAAACTTCATCTTCTTTTTCAGAGCAGCCTTCCAGACAGATTTTGTCATTTTAAATAGGAATAGATGTGTCTGTCCATGTCAAAAAGTCGGATGATTCTATAAACTTCGTGCTTTGAGTTTGTTTTTCATGATGTGGAGGTTTTTTGAAGTTGTTATTGGCAGATGGAAGGTAATTTAGTAGAGTGTAATTTGTATTAGAAACACAGATTTGTGGGAATCTGCATTTGAAATATCACTGAACTGAACTTTGTTCCAGTTGTGTAGTTTTGTAAGATTCTTGTAGCTAATTTCAAATTCCTTTATAGTATAGGTTTTGCCTCCTAAAAACTTTAGCATGCTAATATTGTCTGAAAATTGAATGCTTGTTTAGTTAATATGTTAAATCCAATGCGGCTAGATTAATTAAATGATCAAGTTCATATCTTCAAATGCATTCTCATCAGAATCAACAAAAATTAGGGAGGGATTGGAGGTTAGAAGACATAGTAGATGCATTTGTTGTGGAGACTTTCTCCAGTCAGGTCTTCTATGTTTCCATGCGTGTAGAATGCAGTAGAAAGTACGCTCTTTTAATTTACATGTTTTGAATGATTGTGTGCAGGTTATCTGGTCCTGAAACACCTTTCACACTCTTGATTTTTTAACAGTTATAGTTTAAGTGGGGAAGGGTTAGTTTGCATAGTACTACAGATTTTCAGAAAGTCTTGGAATTTTGCTTTAAAAGATGTGGTGTTTTTAGAGGCACCTATGGATGGTTTCCTCAAAAATTAGGTAATTGTTACCAGTAGCATTAAGTTACTAGAAATATGGGTCTAAGTATCCCATAGGCAAAATTCTTGAAGTTCATTTGTATTTGCAAGCATGTCGGGCTTCCCAACTTCAGTAATCTCCTGAAGAACAGTTGAAACAAAAGTGGCTTAGTCCCTCTTCCTGTTCAGTTGCCTATATTCGTGCATTTTTGTGCCTTGTTTGTTTAAAATGACCTTAATTAAATGTGAAGCACATTATTAGCTCAGAGAATTGGGCTTTTTGGCTTGTTTCAGTTGCTGTTGCATTATTTTGCCAAAAGATAATTTGTACTAAAAGGGCCCAATCCTGACATTAGTGACATAATGCAAATTAAGGGCAAATTTTACTTCTCAATTCAGTGATGTGGAATTAGGTTCTATATTTCCATCTGAATCTTACAGGTTTAGTACTTATGCAAGAAGATTAATCATATTTCTGCAGCGTAAATAAGCTGACCCATACCAATTTAGAAATGAGGCAAAACAGTTGTGAGCTTTGCCCACTCGAAATAAGAAAATTTAGTTTTAATTATCTGCTTAGGGTTTGTTTAGTTGTTTTTTGTTGGGTTGGTTTATTTGTTTTAAATTTGTTAATATTCCATTGTTAAATTGTAGTACTGGTGCTTTACTATTGCAAATGGTTTTATGATTTTTTTCCTCTGATGCCATCATTTTAAGGATCAGAGTTCCAGAATGCTTGCAGCAGCCTTGTATTTTTCTGTCTGTTCGTGACAAACCAGCTACTGTACATTCATATAGAGCAGTACAGTCCTTGCCACTGGCAGTCTCTCTGTGACAGAGAGCCTGTAGGCTGACATAAAGTGCAGCCTGTTGTGAACTGCTAAGTGGGAGCCTGCCAAAAACTCAGCAGACAGAACTAATTGGGGAGAAAAAGGATTTTTGTGCCTTCATCTCTCCCTCTTCAATTTTTTTTACAAGACAGATATTGTTAAAGTAACTTGTTTATGTAAGATTTGTCTGCCTCTATTTTCTCATTGCATGAATCATTTTTTAACTTCAAGTCTCGCACCGCAGGTCACTGAGCACTTCCACATGGCGGCTGGCACAGGACCAAACTCGAGACACGCAACTCATCACAGTTGATGAAAAATTGGTAAGGGTTTTCTACCGCATATTGCTATGATACAGCCTTCAGGGTTATTTCTGCACAACAGGCAGTCAGTCTGGTATTCTGCGTTCTTCTAGGAAAGCTGTATAAATGTGAACTACAAAGCAACAATCCTTCATACGTTTTTGAAAGGGGAACATTAGTAAAACATAAGTATGTGAAGGAAATGTGGCATTCAAAGTGTTAAGCCATATAAAATGATGAGTACCTTGTTTATTATTATTATTATATTATGGCCAAGGACCAGTATAAACTGTAATTTATAACAGGCTTATTCTTTTTGAAATCTGGGTGTATTTTCATTGCAGTGAAATTACACAGTTTGCCAGCTTCCTGAAATTATCTTCATTAGGACCCATATTACTAAAGAAACTGTGTAAAGAAGCATCATGCAAGATTACTGTTACTGTGCACATATACTCTAGCTTTTGAATATGCATGAAGGTTAGATTACAGCTAGGAACAAATGCATGACATTCTTCTGCTAATCAGTAGCAGATCAGAAATTTGGCAATCTTTTCTTGTAAGTTCTTCCATAATGTGTGGTCTGTTACTCTAAATGCAACCTGACACTTATGTTTACATTATTCAATAGTATAATTTTTGTAGACTTCTGGGGGGGATGCGTCACAGCAGAAACATGCTTTTCATTGGTTTTCATATCGCTTTTGAATCTTCATGAAAAAAAATTCCCATCATACGTACCAGACACTTTGTATTGTGTATACTTTCTTGTATCCCTGAAGCTATAGTAACTACTTAAGACATACTTGGAGTTTGTATTAGGGAAAAAATTAATACTGTATTCTGGCAAACATTATTATCTTGCTAATCTAGTTGCATAACTTGGGATTCCTGAAATTTTATTTCATGTACTGGAGTTCATGAATCGCTATGTGAATAAGATTCACCAGGTTAATAGACTTTCATTTTCCTAAATAAGTTATGAATTGTGTTTGATTATTGTAGCACTGTTCTTTAACATTAAAAAAAAAAAATCTAAATAGAGTTTTTATAATGCCTGAATTTACAGTATCACATTGGCCTATTGTGACCTCAGGTGATGGATACGTAGCTCTGAAAGAGACTGCAGTGCAGAGACATACCCACAGAATAAGTACTCTTCTATCTTCCATTTTGTATTTAAATAGACATTATCCTAAGTTAGGGTTATGCATTAGCCTGTGTGTCTATGAGTGTTTATACTTCCAGTTGAATGAAAATGGTATTAATTTGAAGTACAGCTATTTATTCTATTCTCTTAATGTTAGTGTAAGGTAATTGTAAGTGAAGGGGTTATTTCTAGTGTCATTATATGTTCTCATCGTGTTGAAGATGCTCATATCATAGTGGCTGGGTTTTTGTTTTTTTGACATCTCATAGTAGCAGCCATTGAATAATTTTGTTTAATTTTGATACACTAGATAATGTATCTAGATGATTATTTTGTCCTCAGTCCTTGTAAAGCATTAGGTTAAATGTCAGACTGAAAAGTATTTTCCTGTGATATTGCGTTGTAGGTGTACATTCTAGATGCACATTTTTTTTTCTTTTTTTTCAAGATTGTTGTAGGGCCTGAAACAAAATTATGAAAAAATAGAATATTTTTTTTAAATTTTCTTTTGTAGATTTATTTAAGTTTTAGGAGAAGTTTCCATAATGCCGTAAAATATCCAGTAATTGATGTTCTGTTGGACAAAATGTTCTAATGGACAAAAATTTCTATTGCATTACCAAGGAAAACCTTCACAAAGGGATCTGATGTGGTTGTCAACTCTTTCAGGGTCAGAAGAAGTTCTCTAGACACCTGTTAAACCTCATGGAAAAGTAGGGTACTGTATTAATTTATTGTAGATTATTGCAGTATATTTCCTAATTTTAAGTAGGATTATGTACAACCCATTAAAACTAACTTAACACATTACACGAATCTTCTGGGTTTTAAATAATTTTGCTAAGCATAATGAAATTATTATTTCCATGCAAATTTTATTCAAACTGTATTCCAGAAGTTGATGCTTTTCATTAAAAAAGACCCCTCCTCTCATGTTACCGCCAAATATATACATATTATTGTTAGAAATCTTTAAATCGTATTTTGATGTATTTGTTGGTTTTATCATACTTTTTTTTTTGTCTTGTTTTTGTTTTTTGTTTTTTTAGTTGAAAAGCTTGATAGTTTTTACGTGCCTGTGAGAAAGAATCAAGAACGGGCGGAAAATGGGATGTGGTTATTTTTGTTTGCCTTACTCCTCATTTAACTTACTTTGAATTTGAATTCTTGTGAGTTGATGTAGTCTACAAGGCTAGTAGAGTACCACTGTGGTTCTTGAAAACTTTTAACTGTATACTGTAGTCAAATTAATCTGTCCATTTCCAGTGCTTTTGTTGACCTTGTATTCCTGTGTGTACTTGCATATGCTAGAAGTTGATCAACAGGGATTCCTTGGAATTATTTGGAATCCCATTTGATTCTGTAAGTACTGAATTGTTCCTGGTCTTGGAAAACACAGATGAAATAGAAGAGGGAAAAGCATCCTGCCAGTGAATTATTAAGCAGTAGTCGGGTCACCTTCTTACTGCAGGCCAGCATGTGTTGAATACCACAGAAAAATGAGTTCTAAAGAAATAGTAGAAAATACGGTAGTTTAGACTACATTCATTTTTCATATTAGAAAAAAGTGGGACTCTTAAATGTAAAAGGAGTTAAATGCTCAGCTTCTATAGAGCACATCCAGTAAATTATCTTTGCCTCAGTTACTAGCTGTTTTCAGTGAATAATGAATAAAACAACTTTTAAGAAACAGTTAAGAAGAAAATAACATACAAAATGAACAAAGCTGAACAGAAATTTAGTTCTTGCATCACATTTTGAATCTCTGGCCACCAATTAGGTCATATTCCAAGAGTCTGGACAAATAGCTGTGTGAAAAGTAGTCTCTCAAGACTCTGGTTGCATTAGGAAATTTGGGCTATAGAGGACAAAGGTTGTCGGCAGCAAATCTCCCTCAGGTAATGTTCCAAATTATTTAACTGTTTGTGTGTGTTGAATAACATATCTTCCATCATCATTATATAAAGCTTTAGTGTCTTTGCCTAAAATGGGCTTTGAACTGTCTTAAACGACTGCGATTTGTTTCGTTTTTTTTAAGTAGGCTGCATCAATACTGTTTGTTGTAGCTAAAAGTTGTCCAGTTCAGCATGTCTGCTTTAAGCAGGCTTCCCGGACAGTGCTGGTGACACTACATTGTGGGTGTCTAGCCTGGAGTTCCTACTGGCTAGGTGCTTTTGTGAAAGTTGCTGTCTGCAGTTGGAAGGTACCTCCAAGAATTTGCCAGTAAAAGGGCTTTTGTAGTGATTAAATGGTAGCGTGTTTCAAAATTAAAATAACTGCCAGAAAATAGCCTTTGTATCTCTAAAGCAGAATATTCCACTGATAATGTATATGCTGTAGCTCAAAGCAAAAATTATTGCAAGAGTCGTCGTAGGGTTTGGTCACTGGGGAGATGCTAGAAACATTGTGGAACTGTGGTTAAGGATCAGCTATTAGTTGCAGCCATCTCACAGATGTTTTTATTCTGTGTCAGGCCAAGATAAAATAGGGTAAGTTGCTACACAGAATTATGCATTTAAGAGCAGCGCTATCAAGTGCAATTGAAATAGTATTAAAGTAGTTTTTGCAGCATTATGAGAACATGTGTGGATGGACTCTTATTACAGGCATGACAGACTAACTACAAAGATGCTATTGACATTTCAGCGCCTGTCCTGAAACTGTTTTGTCTATACTGTTAATTAACCCTCTTTTTTTTTCAGTAATGGTTCAGAAGTCCCTATACTGAACCTCAGCAGAGGGCCAGTTTCCTTCTGATTGTAGACAAGCTCTGTATAACTCAATAAAGGTAACTGGCATAGACCAGACTGAGCGCACGAGATCTGAACCCCTTTTTGAGGATGAGCAGCTCATACTTTTCAGATAATGTTCAAGAGGAGGAATAAATACTGTATACTGCAGCAGACTAGGCCAAAGCAGAATAAGTGGACTGAGTGGTTGTGAGAAAGGCTGTGGATGTTGTTTACCTTAACTGTAGTAAAGCCTTTGATACCATTTCTTACAGCATTCTCCTGGAGAAACTGGCGGCAGCCAGTTGGCCTCCATGGGTGTCACTATTTGCTGGGTAAAAACCTGGGTGAATGGGCAGGCCCAAAGAGTTCTGGTGAATGGAGTTAAATCCAGTTGGCAGCTGGTCACAAGTGGTCTTCCCCAGGGCTCATTATTGGGCCACTTCTGTTTAGTGTCTTTATCAATGACTTGGATGAGGGAATCAAGTGAACCCTCTGTAAGTTTGCAGATGATGCAAAGTTGGGTGGTAGCACTGATGTGCTGGAGGGTAGGAAGGCTCTGCAGAGGGATCTGGACAGGCTGGATCGATGGGCTGTGGCCAGTTGCATGAGGTTCAACAAGACAAAGTGCTGGGTCCTGTACTTGGGCCATAACAACCCCATGCAGCGCTACAGGCTTGGGGCAGAGTGGCTGGAAAGTTGCTCAGCAGAAAAGGACCGGGGGGTGCTGATTGATGGAGCTGAACATGAGCAGGCAACCAAGAAGGCCAACAGCATCCTCGCCTGTATCAGCAATAGTGTGGCAGCAGGGCCAGGGCAGTGATCATCCCCCTGTACTGGGCACTGGTGAGGCCGCACCTCGAATCCTGTGTTCAGTTCTGGGCCCCTCACTACAGGAGAGACATTGAGGTGCTGGAGCAGGGCCAGAGAAGGGCAATGGAGCTGGTGAGGGGTCTCGAGCACAACTGTGATGAGGAACGGCTGAGGGACCTGGGGTTGTTCAGTCTGGCAAAAAGGAGGCTGAGGGGGGAACTTTTTGCTCTCTATCTGGAAGGAGGTTGTAGCAAGATGGGTGTCGGACTCTTCACCCAAGTAACAAGTGATAGGGTGAAAGGAAATGGGTTGCATATTAGGAAAAAATTTTCACCGGAAAGGTTGTCAAGAATTGGACCAGGCTGCCCAGGGAAGTCGCCATCTCCGGAAGTATTTAAAAGATGTGTAGACATAACGCTTAGGAACATGATTTAGTGGTGGACTTGGAAGTGCTAGGTAGACTCAATGATGTTAAAGGTAGACTTGATGTTAAAGGTCTTTTCCAACCGAAATGATTCTGTGATTCTTACAACTACTGCGAAATTGGTATTGGAATCTTAGCAGCTTCCTCTTGGCTCTTCAGAAGTAGTAGTTAATGTCTGTTGTATTTATTACTAGATAATTCAGGAATATCAGTGTGTATTAGGATTCTCAGAATGTGAACCTCCAGCAAAAAGGTTGCAGAAACATTCCAGTCCATTTTTTCTAGAAGACTGCATTATTAGCAAACATCACACGGTGTTTTCAGGATTGAGTCATAATTTGTTCACTATCCAAATCTCAACTTTGGCTAGGCTTAGAAATCAGTGAAATTGTATAATCTTTGTTTGATTAGAGAAGCATAAACTTTACTATAATAAACAGTGATAATACTGCAGCTCAAAATAAAATACACAAACAAGTGAAAAATAGCCTGGAATGATGAAACTTCCTCAAATCTCTATCTGATAGTCTACAGTGCTCTGAAACAAAGGACATCACAAATGAAGTTTTAACATGTTTTTTAAAGTGTCATCATTCCTAATGGCCTTTCCCAAGAACTGAGAGTATGTAATTTACTTTTACTCTGAAAACCAAAGCAGTAATGTGTCACAAAATTACGTGTGAGACAGTGTGACATTGCATTTTAAAGACTGTGTATAGGAGCTGTTTTTGTAATTTGGTGAAGAGAAACACTTGGCAAAGAATGCATTTATTAAAGACAGGCTTACTAGATTTCCTTTTCTTGAAACTACTATACAGCCAAGAATTCTCCAAGCATTACCACTGTGTTAGATAATAAGGATATAGTGGATGTTCTGTGTTCTGGTTTGTCAAAATGCTGTTAACCCCTTGTGGGTTATTCCTTGAGGGTGAGTTCAAGATGTTCCTTAAGTAACTAAATGGGATAAAAAAATTTAGAATAATCTTTTCTTCGTTTAATCCACTCTAGTTGCAGTATTTATTCAAGTGGTTATGATAAAGGATTCAGTTCAGGACAGCATTCTTCTTCAGATGAGGAATGTAACTTACAAATTTTTGTGTGCCTTGTATGTATGGCTCTGTGGCAGGGAGTCATCATATTCAAAGGGTACAGCGTACCAAGATGGAAGTCTGTGTGGGGCTTCAGACAGTTACCCATTCTACCCTACAGTCTCAAATATTGGGGGTTATATATAAGGTTGTATTTCTTCTCTCCCCCCCCCTCCTTCCCCCAATTAGATCAGCAGCTTGTATTTTCCTTCAGAATGATGAAAACTGAATAACGGTTAATAAACATATTAATGTAAAATAAGGTTAAGTATTTTTTCAACCCTTTACTTTGCAGATATGTTTTAAGAAACAGTTTTCAGCTTTGGCCAGAATGGCCTTGTATATGAAGTCTGTGTTTTGGAGAAGCACTTTCCTCCATCACAGTTGTGCCAAGTAAGGAGATGAGCAGTTTGTTTGAACTGTGTTGTACTTGGAGTTCAAGATAAAATGAAAGTAGTTTGCTGGTGGTTTATAAAATATCTAATACAGTGTCTTGTCCTCTCCTTTCACTTCATATGCAATACTTAGTGTTTGGTTTGCATTTGGTCACCTGCGTTTGTAATGTTTGACAGTTGAGTGATAGTTTCTACTATAGACGGTGTTTAAAGTTTAAAACCCCATTCTAGAATTATTTCAAAATTAAAGGCATTCTGTCATTAAAGGAGAAATATTCAAAAGAGAAAACTTTTTACAAGTAACAATACATGTATATCTACTTTAATAAAAATGTCTAAGAGTATACTTGCATAGAGTTAAATACTTAAAGGCCTTTATTTTTTGTGGTCACTGATAGTTTATTTGTGAATATGCATTTTTGCTGCTAAACAATTATTAAAAAGGCTGGGGTTTTGTTGTTGTTGTTGTTTTGTTTTCTCCCTCCTCCCTACCTCTCCCCCAGTGAAGACTAAGAAATACTGCTCTAGGGATGGAAGACTGTCTTGGATAATTTTGTCAAGTAGCTGATGTGAAATTTGATATTGAAAGGTTTTGATGATTTTGGGGATAGCAATAATCCCTTTCACTTTATGTACACCAGTAGTCTGCCAAAGCATATATTAATTTCTAAACAGTGATTATTTTGTTTTTTATTGAAATAATTTGGCAGTTTCTTCTTTACAGTTTCTTCTGACAATTGCATATGGTCTTCAATACAGTACAAGCTCAGGTGAAGGTGTGTTTGTGTTTTTTCCAGCTTATCTAGCTATGTACACATTTTCAGTACAGCAAATTCACTATATTATGCTGTTTAGCAATTAAATCCCTCTTCACTTGGAATATTTTACCTCAGTTTAGCCTATACTGCTTGCTGCAACTTGTTTTTGTAAGCAATTGTAGTTTGATGAAGCTTGCAGTGGTTTAGAAAACCCGGTTGGCTGGATACTGATAAAGAGCTTTCTTTAAGAATGTCTGCAGGCAACAAGTTTCTCCCCATGATAAAGAAGTTTCCTACAGCTCTCATGGTGCAAGTAAAAGAAATTGCCATCACCTTTAGCTGTCTTTTAAGAGCAATAAATATTGCTATATTACTAAACTTCAGCTTGAGTTAATTTTGGTTTTGTTTAGAAAACTACGCATTTTGCAAATAGACCAGAACCCCATATAAAATGATACACAGTTTTATCAATGAGAGCAGTTGCACTCTCATCCCCATGTAAGTTTATTTTGGTTTTAGAAATGGGTAAAGGATTTGTATTTCTTTGTCTGAGAGCCTTTTCTTTTGGTGCGTGGTAGTTCTATCTTGCTGAGTATTGGAAGGAGTGTCTGAGATTGGGGTTACACAACCTTCCAACATCTCGAGTGTCTCTTTTGTCTGGGCTTCCTTCATGCAGCATTCTTGTGCAAAAATTTCAAGGCTTTAGTCTGGAGCACTGAGTCAAAGAATATGTTTCTTTGAAGGGTATGCAGACGATTTTTTTTTTTTTCCCATTACATAGTATTTAGTTTTCTGTCAGAGAATACTGTTTTGAAGAGCTTGCTACGATGGCTGCTCAGAACAAATTAAAGCAGTATCATTGTGCTGTGTTTAGTTTGTCTGGCTTCCAAAGGGTTATTCAACATGCAAATACTTGTTTGGTTTTGTAAGTCTAAATGTGCAAGCAATGTTTCTAATCAGCTAGAAAAAAATTAAAAATACAGTATATCAGTCAACAGGAGCAAGAACTTTATTTTTGGAGCTGTTTATTCGGTAGTTGTGCTTTTTAAAGACTAGATAGTGAGTATTTTCATGTTCTCATAAAACAGTACATTATCTGAACCTTTCCTGTAACACCTAAGTTAGTATCCCCCCTTATGAAATATATCTGTAGATGAAATGAATTCTTCTTGTCCTGTCTGGAAAGTGAATAAAAAAAATCATTGTAGAGTGCTTGCTTTTCTGTTCAGTCAAATGTGTCTTTCAGCATTTTTGTAATGTATCTATTACAGATTTAAGACACAAATCTTACCATATCTAACCAAGTTCTACATACAGACTGGAAAGTTGTTTCTAGTCATGAAGTTCTAGCCGAATCATTTTATCAAGTCAGAAAGGAAAAGTTTTCCTTGTCTGGAAGGCCAGTAATCCTGTGGAAATACTTTAACATCTCGATCATGCTGCAGGAGAGCTTGGTGCTTTTTCAGTACTGCCTCTTTCCACTTAGAAGATCGATGATGAAATGGAACCAGATACTCTTCTAGTTTGTGGTGTCTTGTTTATGAGGTATCTTTGAACTACTTTCATGGCTGCTTTCTCAAATTAGAAACATTAACCTGTGTTAATTTGGGACATGAACCGTGGAAAGAGCATCTGATATTCAGATACAGAGTTGTAATACACACTTTAGTTCTTGGATTGTAAAGCATCCATTCTAGGAAAATTGCTGAAACTCTTAAGTATCTTTTTGCCATACTCTGTTCTATTCAGCCTATAAAGCCAATTGGCTTATGTTTAGTGCAAAAGAAAATCTTTGCTTGATGAGGAAATAAATTTTATCCTATTACCTGTTAGTGTGAAAACTGAGTTAACAAATGAGAAGCAGCTGAGCTATAACTATTAGGAATTTCTACAAAATGCTGGCGATGTCATAATTCTGTGGCAGATGTTTTAAAAAATTAAGACTATGGTATGTAATTCTGATTACAAACATCTGAATAACTGGATAGTTTTCCCTTACAGAGTGATTTTGTAGATGTGCACATACATTCATAAAAGTAAAGGGCAGTATTTTTCTGTATAGGCCAACATCATTGTCGTGCATCATATCTTTTAAAGTTTTCACTGAGTAGTATCTTAACCAGGCAGAAGCTTATTTTAAGATTAAAATTGTAGTTTGCACTAGTGTTTTATTCTTACTCTTCTGGTTTGTATTTTTTTAACGTGCATTTTCTTAGGACCACATTTTTGTTGCCATGTCTGCTCCATTTGAAAGCATTCTTGGGTCAATTGATTCTGGTTCTCTAAGTTGGAAGCTGAGTATCTTTTTCTGTAAAGTCTGTTTCCAATACAAATTCTTACCTTTTTATCACCATTTAGTAAACACAATTATATCTTGTACTCTCCTTTGATTATTTTTTTTCCACACAGTAATATCCAACTGAAAGATGTAGTGTATCAAGTTGAATTGCTGAATTTTGTTGGTGATGGGTTCTTCTCTGTTGCATCAGGAAGTGTAAGAGCATTATTTGTCCTATAAATAACCTTAAAGGCCAAGCATATAAAGGCCAAAGCACAAATTACAGGGACAGACCTTTAGATAGAACAAGCTAAAAACAGTTTGTGAAGTAACATTAATATATTCTAGTTATGATTCAGCTTTTTAGAGATTTTAGAAAGCTTCATTTTAACTAACAGTATAGAAAAATTTTAAAAGAAACTGGTTTTGTCTGGTATTAAGCTGTGTATGTTATTGATGATGTTGAAACAGTTGAAACCTAATCAACTCTTCGCATCCCCACCAGGAAATAATGACTGTGTTACTGTTAGAAAAGAACCTTCTAAAACACATTTAAGGCTTAAAAGCTGTATGCACTAATTGAGAAAATACAGTGAACATTTAAGCTTTTAATAGCCGCAACATCCCTGATGCATAGACCTTCAGTATGCTAACACTGCATAACAGTTCTCTATTGTTCATCTCTTTAGCGAGGGTAACTGTGTCAGTTCTTTTCTTGCTTCACTACCTGCTGTGTATGGAAATTATGTACACTATTTAGCACTTGCTTTCCATTTTTAAAGTCCATGCATATTACATAGAAGCATTACATCTTGCATTAGGGTAAGGAACAGCTTTTAACAGGTCTGGCTTCTTTGTAATTTCTTAAATGCAACTTTTCTTCTAAAAAGCATGTACCAACAGGGATTTTGCTCTAAATTTGCATTTCTTGATTGGGGATTTGCTTCTGATTTTCTCCCTTATGTCTCACACCACGTGTTACTATGTGGCAAAGATCTTTCTTTATAAGAAATCACTTTCTTTATAAAGGAGATGTAAAGAATAGATACATGCATCACAGTGAAGGCAGGCATTGATTCACATGAACTCAGGATTTCTCAATATTGTTCTTAGTAGCAGACCATGCACTAGTGTGACAGTATTGTGAAATTAGTCTTTAAAACACTACTTTTTGCCTTTTTTTCACCCCCACCTTTGATGACTGTATTTTTTTTTCAATAAAGACTAAATAATTTGTTAAATTTTAACCCTTAAATGGTGTTCCATGGCTACTATGAAATAGGGAGTTAATAGGTGGTTGGGAGGTGAGAGGAAAGGAACACCCAAATGCACAATAATGAAATAAAAAAAAAAAAAAAAAAAAAAGTTAGTATTCTTTACTCTAGCTGCTGGCCCAGGGATAATGTTAGCTAGTTAAAAGTGAGTTGAAAATGGATGCTTCGTATAGTGTAGTGATAATCTCTCATGACTTCATCATAGGAAATCTTACTAGAGTTATCAAGTCTTTAGACTTTGCTGAACATCCAAATTTGAACTCAACAACTCAGACTTTAGGATATTGGCTGTCCACAGATTAGAGTATGAATTGGCCAGGGTGTAACTGCTTCACAGCAGCAGTTGCACTGCTTATGTGTAAGTAGTGTCCCAGTTCACTGCTAGGCTCTGGACATCCTGCTCCCTTGATCTTTTGCAGCTTGAACTGGTAAGAGACCTTTCTACAAAACTCAACCCAGCCACATATTTAACACAGATTGGACTGTAAAGATGATGAATTAAGTGGTGCTTATATTTGGGAACTCTACCTGGACCTTATTTGGAAAATTTCTTAATGGGTAATTTAAATGAAGCTTTGTAAGGTTTGCAGATGGGCATAAAGATGGTCAGAACTGTTAATTTTCTTCTTTCTGACAGAATTCCTGAAAAAACAGTAACTTATGAAATTCACTTAACTCATATGCTTACGATTTATTTTATAAATACAGGTAAGTTTAATGAATGTTAAAAATAAGGACTTAACTAAAAGTGGCATCAGAAACGCACAAAAAATATAGAAATTATTTCCAGTGTGCAGGAGTAGCCTTGATTTTGGCTCTCACTTAAGATATGAAAGACACCACCCTGAGCTGTTGGTTGGGGTTTTGCATGTCCATGATCAAAACTACATTTTATAGACTGTAAGTTCAAGAGTTATCTTTAGTGAATAATTCATCAGGATATTCTTGAAGTATTATGTTTAGCTTTACAAGTCAATCTGCTTATTGTGACTTACGCTAGAAATTTTAGCATAAATAGTCAGAACTGCAAACTGAATCCATTTTGTTTGAAAGAATATACGATCACTGAACTACAAGTGAACTACAGTATACTTTTATTTAACAGTATATACAAAATTGAACTAATCAGGGGATTCAATACAAAACTTTCTATTCTTCTATTGCAGGTGAGCTCTAGCTGCTGTTACTTCCATCTTCTTTAAAACTTTCTGCCTGTGGTTTGTTTTTTTTTTTGTGTTTTCCAATTAAGACACAGTTGCTTATGGTAGTGAAGTAGTAGAGTATTGCCATAACTGTAAATTATTCTAAGAGGAATCAGGTTATTTCAATTGTTCAGCTATCATCGTTTTTCTAAATACAGGTAAACTAAGACTTTCATTTTATTTGAAAGTTTATGGTCTAAAAACTTTGCTGTAGTCTTATTCTTAGCTAATTGGGTTTTTTTGCACTTTTTTTACCCTGAGGATTGTGAGGTTCTTGCAGAATGCTTGAAAGTTGTATGCTGTAGAAAACTGTATTTTTAAGTGCCTCACAGGTAATTAAAAACCCAGCCACTTGTGTGTGTGGAAGCAAAAGACATGACGACATGGAAGTTCTCAAGGTTTTGTGAGAACAGTGAATACTTAGCCATTGTGGCTGTTACAAGTAGTATCACCTCAGCAGTGAAATACAAACTGGTGAAAAGAGTTTGCTGAAGCCAACAGCATTTGTGTATGTTGGACTGTTTTGGATGCTGAGTCTTCCTTTGCATAATGCCAGTCAGTATAAAAAGTATTATAATGGACTTAGGTTGATTCCAGTAATGTGACAATTTCTGCTGCAGTTAGACCCACTTTGTATACTTTTCTTCATGACTAGTTTTTTTTTTAGTGTTTTCCATTAAACTTCCTATGAAAAGAGATTTTTTTTTTAAATAGACGGTTTCATGCAGCCATTATTATTATTATATCCTGTTTCCTGTTTACAATGTTTGCTGCTTCTTTAAAGTACGGTTCTTTCTCTCCTTTTCTCAACTTTATTAATAGTTCTGCAGAATGGTTAGATAGGAGAACACATTATGCGTTAACACCATGTTGTTCACAGATTACTGTGGTAATGCAAGGTTATTATGAAGCCTGAAAGAAAACGGTGTTCTGTATGATAGAGAGTTTCCTAAGGGCAGATATGCTTTTTTCTCCTCGTTGTCTGTAGCTGTTAGATAAATGTTGCCTGACCATGTTTAGTTCATTCTGCTCCATTTTTCCACTTTAAATTTGCATAGTAGATTCTGTTCTCTTACATTTGTTGTTTCAAAAATACCGTATTGAAGTGTAGAAACGTAAATGTTCTCATCCTGAGTTTCAGCCTAAGCAGCTGAGCACACTAAGTAAAAAACTCCTTTCACAGCAGCTCTTTTGTGGGTATTATGCAAGATGTTCTGTGCTTTGATATAACAGCTCCTAAAGAAAGTGTATTGCAACATGAATTTATACCAAAACTTTATGCACTTAGTCTGGTAAAACATGCTGGGGGTGGGGAAGACAGCAAGCTGTTGGAAACTCCTATAAAGTACAGAAAACTTCTGCTTTCCCTCCTTTCTAACAAGTGTAAACTATTGAGGTTAAGTAGGTGGGGCAACCGGAAGTAATTACTAAGGCCAGTGGCATTTTTGCGGTTTAATAAAGGCAGAGGCTAATTATTCAGTTTTTATTTAAGTGAAATGATGCCAAAAAGGAGGTTCCTGCACAGCAGCTGCACTCCTTCAGTGTTACCCTAATTTACCACAGACACAACTGTCACAAACAGAACTTTTAAACTTGATATATAGCCACGAAAGTAAGGAGCCCTTTGTCTGGAGTGCATGCAGAAGAACTCCTTTATACAAATCAACCGGCAGATGACGGACAATGATGAAAATTTGATTCTTTGAAGTCATAATGGTCATTGAAATGTGTGAAATTCTGGTATTGAAAAGAGAGCGGCTAGCAAGACTCTAAATCCTGGGTGGTTGCTGGAAGCTTGCTGGGAGGTTTTTCTGTGTTTTGACATCAACTTCCCATTGCTTGTTCCCTGTTTCCTTTATTAAAAAAAAAAAAAGGGGTGGGGGGTGCTTAACAGTAGATAGTTGATAGTGGTTATATACAGTTTTAGTCTATGCATGGAAAGAAATGTCATAGGAGAAATATGAGTCCTTTATGCGCACCTGACCAATCTATTCAAAAACACTTATTTTCAGAGATACTTTCATTAGTTTGTCTTTTCGCTTGAATTACAGAGTTCCATTTCTTGTCCCATTTGGAATTTGGGCTGTTAGTGGAGTACTTAAAAGAAGGAAATTCTTGATTCCTTTAAAAGTCATGCTTTCATTGACACGGCCTCTATGAACCAGTTTTTTCCCTGCTGGATAGCACGTGCATCGTATTACTCTTTCCAGAACAGCTTTACAAAGCTTTCTACTATGACAAGTGTTCTTAAATAGTGTAAGTTATAATAAAGACAAAACCTCCTCTTCTTTTGTAAGCAATTTGATGTGATTTCTGCTACTTAAAAAATAAGTGGTTTGACCCTCTTAGCTTATTCCAAGAAGAGTCAAAGTGCCTCAAAATAAGTATTTTAATTAAAAATAAAAATAAGAGACTGCTGTTAAAATATCCCCCCTTCTGTATATTAAGAAAAACGGAATGTCAAAATGCAGCTTTTAGATGATAGCTTGTGTTAAAAATGTGAAGCAGGTTGTTAATTTCTAGTAAAGCAAACCTATACAGTTCAAATCTCCAGCCTTTCATAATGTCACCTTATTATTTAGACTTGTGAATGCTGAACACTTCACTAATATTTTAATATGCTAATATTGCAAAATTCAAGTATGGAACACTTGAAAAAAAGAGATAGTAATGTGAAACTAGCTGTCAAAAACATCTTTGTTTTGGAAAGTTGGTTCACAGGTAGTTTCAATGAGAACTTGAACTCAGAACAAAGAACTGAAGACCCAGTAAAGAGTTCAACCCAGTGCAGCATAGTTCTTTTCAAGTATTATATTGTTTTAATGGCATCTTAGAGCGGGAGCTTTAGCCCATTGAAATGTCGCTTAAAGGACAGGTTCTTCTGTCACTAGCTGGAGCTGTGTGGATGAAATGATCACAATAGAGTGTTGTAATGCATTTTAAAAGTGTGAGAAATCAGTTTGTCTAGACTAAGAGTGCGCCTACAGGGAATAGGAATTTTAGAGCTTCTGTGCTCTTTAGGTGTCAAGTATGTGATAAATGCCAAGCCTTTTTATTCCATATCTTTGGCAACAGCTCAGCTATGCTACAGTATCTTACATGTGTACAGCAAGCAAAACCAGTGATTTTATGTCAGGACAACTTGGGCTTCAGAAACCAGAAACTCATTGTCCTAACAACTGTCTGTTCAATTGCCAGACTCAAAATGGGGAAGATATCAATAAATGATTGCTAGATTCCCAGAAGGCACGGAAACTTTAGCTATAATGAATCAAAGTATGAAGAGCTAGCAACACCATGTAGATATTTGAGTTTTAGAAAGTAGGCAGGTTTTAGTTTTCACACTGAAAAGATTTTTATAGGATGAATCTTACGTTATTAGTGAAATAACTTTGATTTGGAGCCAACTGAGTGCCCAAAAAACCATGGCTTGAAGGGACTTACGGTTTGTCTGCAGTTTTGGTTGTATTTTCATCCAGATGAACAAGTCTAGGCATTTCTTTACTACAGTTACTTCATAAGTAGAGTATTTGCTGGTTTTTAGATTGTGTTCCGTGTGTACTGGTGTGTAGTATTTTTATGGTTCTCTGATGTGGAGACTTCCAAAGAGGAAACTGTATATGTCCATATGGTATTTAACATAGTATCTTATTTTAATAATTACGAGTAATTCTGGAACAATTAAAAACCCTCTAAATCTGAAGCCTAAAATTCGTAATGAATGTACAAGTTACTGGGAATAGTAATAATAATAAAAAAAAAAATCATAATTTTGAGCTATTTTGAAGCCTGCATATTTTGAGGTATTTGATGATAACAAGTACAGAATTTTTGCATGTAGCAAATAATTTCAAAGGGGAAAAATAATTTTTTGTGAATGTGCTTACATTTTCGAAATAAGCATGTTTATTAAATACAGAAGTAAAGGCTAATGTAATAGCCTGTTCATATTAACAGGCAAGCTGAAACATTGAAGCTGCACCAAACTTTACTGCAGGTAAAAATCTTTTCGTTAAACAAAGCACTTTGACAATTCAAGTAAAAAAACTTTAAGCTATTGCCTTCTAACACTGTGGTTTAAGCTTCAGCAGTTCAGAAATGCCAGTCTGGCAGGACGTATTTTACATACATGTTGCAACGTTCCAGTGGCTGGTAGTGGTTCTTTTTCATAGCACTGCTAGACTCATATTAAAAATAAACATTACTTGGTCCTGATGAAAGCATTTATAATGGAACTGTTAAGATATTTTGACAGTTTCTTTTGGTAGTCTGGGTAGAAGTGTCAGAAGTTGGAAAATTAGTGTGCATGCTTGTTTGTTTCCCCTGCTGTTCTAATTGCGAATACAAGTCAAATGCTTTAAACTTGCTTCCTTGTGTAGTTTTGAGGGACTGACCTCCCAAAATTTATTTTTTGAAGTAAAATGAAAAATGAGACTTGCCTCATTTTGAAAGATAATCTGGTGACAGCACCAAGAGCTTTTAAGTTTGCCACAAAACAAAATCCCATGAAGTTAGTAGCTACAGACATGCAAAGCCACAGTGTTTTATTTAAACTTGTTTGCCTTTTAATTCAAGTCATGGCAGTACTGGTGAGATGAGTTCAATATGCCCAAAGTTTTGCTGCACTTTTTTGGACTTTTACCAGTTTACTATTTGTTCCTGGAGAGTGGAGTGAAGGAGTGGGGAGGCAAGGAGGGAGACCAAGGAGCTCCCACTGGCCTTTTAAGTGTGAAAGGAACAGGAGTAGTTTAGCATCCTTAGAGATGGATTTGATGTTTGATTTCACTCTTTCCTAGGGTGAACTGACAGGTTAATTTTATGTAATTACTGTTTAGTTTTTAGCGAGAAAGTTCACCTTGATTATATCAGATGCTGCTCAGGGTAATTTTTCACAGCAATTCTTGTGAGGTTTTTTCCCTATCTTATTCTTTGTTAAAGTGAGTTAATATTTTTAGGCTGGTTTTGTGATCCTTCAGTTTTTATCTTTGTTAGGTTTATTTGTGAGGACTCACAAGCCAAACCTTAGTAGAGGAGGGCATCCTACTACTGACTGTATACAATGTTACAATGCCTGTGTTTTTTGTTTTGGGTTTGGTTTTTTTTTTTCCTTTGAAGTTTGAGATCTCCTGAGTCCTTTTGTCCTTCACAGAAATACTGAAGAATGTTACCAGTACCAAATGTTCCTCTCTTGAACATCAGAAAAATTTACTCTCAAAAACCGATATTCGTAGCTTGAAACACGAGGGGGTCAATTTTATGTACTAACAGAGAAATAAGAAAGCTGATTTCTAGCACCTGCTCTGCACTCTTATTAGAACATTGTGTGAAAGATAACCTATTGCCTCTTCCTTCATGCTAAGCATAGTTTCTTGCGTCAGTGTGGATGTTGGTGCCTCTTAATTATCTACAGACTTAAGCCCAAGTGAAAGCCCTTACACTGCAGCACATAGTTGGCTGGCTAAGAGCTTGGTGAATAGACCTGTTCGTATAAAGTTTAGATTGCTAATGGTAAAATAAAAAATTGGCGATTTGGTGATATTTCATGCTCTAATATTTTCTTTAAGGGAGAAAGAAGAGTATATATATTTCCACATTTTCTTTAGCTGGTGCAGGTTGGAGCAGTCTTGTCTTTGCAGCTGGAGTGAGAGGATGGGAGGGAATGTCCTGTCTGTCCTCTGGCACTAGCAAGTTGTGTAGCCTGGAGATGAGCAAGTTCAGGTAAATGATCTATGCAAAACCTACTTCAGCCAGGGAAGGCAGGATGACAGCAGCCCCAGCATGTATCAGCTTCACTTTTATATAACTGGACTCATAACGTATTTTTCTGCTTTTTTTTCCTTTTTCCTTTTTCTTTTTCTTTTTCTTTTTCTTTTTCTTTTTCCTTTTCTTTTTCTTTTTCCTTTTCTTTTTCTTTTTCTTTTTCTTTTTCCTTTTCCTTTTCCTTTTCCTTTTCCTTTTCCTTTTCCTTTTCCTTTTCCTTTTCCTTTTCCTTTTCCTTTTCTTTCTCTTTTCTCTTTTCTCTTTTCTCTTTTCTCTTTTCTCTTTCTCTTTCTCTTTCTCTTTTTCTCTTTCTCTTTCTCTTTTTTTGTCTTTCTCTTTCTCTTTCTCTTTCTCTTTCTCTTTTCTCTTTCTCTTTCTCTTTCTCTCTTTCTCTTTCTCTTTCTCTTTCTCTTTCTCTTTCTCTTTCTCTTTCTCTTTCTCTTTTTCTTTTTCTTTTTCTTTATCTTTTTTGCTTAAAAAGTAAAAATAAAGCATGAAATTATGTAAAAATACATAAGCAATATTATTTTACAAGCCTTTTATGTAAACTCTTTTTTAACAAGTTCCACTGTGTTTTTCACAGGATATCACTGCTTTAACTGGTGTTCCAGATGAGCATATCAAAACCAGGAAAGTGCACATTTTTGTTCCAGCACGTAATGCAATGCAGTCAGGAGTTAACAATACAAAGAAATGGAAGATGGAATTTGATAACAGGGAGCGCTGGGAGAACCCTTTAATGGGCTGGGCATCTACGTGAGTAGTTACTGAATTTGGAAATATTTTTCTTCTGTATTTGGCTCTTACTAATCATGTAAATTTTAAGTTTGAAATATCCTTTTTACCGTAAACCTACTGTGTTTAAACAGTACTTACAGTAAATGGTTGAGTTTGTTAGTCATATGATTAATGATTTGTTACATTTAAAAGCAGATTTTAGTTCACAACATCATCTGGAAGAGTTTGAAAAAAGCATTAACAACCACAAATTTCAAGGATTACATTTGTGGTGATGTTATTGTATGGCAGCATCAGGGAAAGAAGGTTGTTAGTTACCTGAAGCAGTAAATGCTGCTCGGGTGTAAGTTGCATCTTTTAAATTTGGTTAAGCATAATACAACAATACTTAGCTTCTGGACTTTTTTATTTTTTTTGATTTATAAAATACGTGTATCCAGAAGTACTAATTCAGAATAACTCTGAAATCGTGTCTTCCTATGTCTTGGTTTCCCATAAAAGTTGAGGAGGCTCACCACCTATAACATCTCGGTTGTATTGGTATTGCAAAGCATTAGAGAAGCCAAGCTCAACTATCATTAGATGAGAAAAAGTATTAAATATGAATTAAAGTACTAATTTTACTAAAATAGTATGTTAAAATAGCTGTTTTAAAATCTTAAGCCTGTGTATAACAATGGCCTCATCTTAAGCATATCCTGCAGTTTTTCACCATTTCATCTTAAGCATATTTAAATTCTTGTTGAGAGAGTAAGATGTCAGTGACTTAATAAATGTATGCCTTGGATGACTCACCTACTGCAAGCAGCTACTCTATTTAGCAAGTAATAATGAGGTTGTTTCACAGCACCTAGATTAATTAAGTGATAGACTGTTGACCAGCAATACACCTTTCCCTCCTGTCTTGTGTGCCCCCCAAGTGTCTAGTCACTGAAATCTGTTTATACCTCTGCACAGATTATCACAGTGTAGCAGGTGCTGGTAACACCTGCTTTAGTCCAGGTTGAATTTAACATTTTTTCTAATCCCGCTTTCCTTTTTAGCTGACTTTAACCTCCCCAGACAAATTACTTTCTGGGTGGGATTTTGCATTATCTCAATCAAAACAATGGCTTTTAACCTTTCTAACAGTTAAAACCATTTGTGCTAAATAAACCATCCAGAAAAATGAACCATGGTATTAAGGGCTTACCTGTATGTTAAATTGTCCCGGAGTGAGTTTACTGTGGGAATTTAAAAATGAATAGCTGTTTTGAATGACTCCATCTCCGCATGTGTTTTTATTTTGGGGTGGAAAAAGGATATTTCCTGTGTAAGCAAGCTCCAGGTAGGCCAAAAGCAAGTGCTGTGTTGAAAATTGACACTGCTAGGTAAAGGGTTTTGTAAACTAGTTTGTTCATTTTTTGAGGAATTCTCACAAAAACTATTAGTGTACATTCTGGTAATTTCAAATTCTCATTCAACATCCAGAAATGCCTAAGAAGAGTTTCTTCTTTTCAGAATTAATTTCTGCAAAGAACAATTCTAACTTAGAAGTTTTCCCATTTACTTTTGAATAATGTAATGGGATTAGTGGATTAGAGCCCTTTAGAGTCTAGGGATTAGAGTTCTTTTCCTCTGAACTCAATATACTTATTTACCTCTAGGTCTTTGCTATATTTCTGTCATTTTAGAGTCTTCTTGACTTTTTTTTTTTTTGTTCTTTTGCATTTGCTGTTTCTTGTATATATTTTTTTCCCAGTGAAAATTATTCAGTTGAAGATCTAAATAAAATGGACCTGTGGTTTGTTTGGTTTTGGTTTGGTTTGCTGGGTTGTTTTGTTTTTTTTTTGTAATGTGGAAGTTTCATTACAGGAATGCCTATGGATAGTTCTTGAGCACGTCTTTTACTATAAAGCTGTGAACAAAGAAACATGGGAAATGCATGGTTTCCATTGTACAAGATCTCATAAGAGAACAAAATGGGGAATCCGAGTTTGTAGTGACTGAGAAAGTTTAGGGCAGGCATAGGAAATCCTGCAGCACTGCTATTGCTGACACTATTGGGACATCATGCTGCCCATCCTGAGCTCAAGTCTGCTCACAGATTATCACAAATTTAAACACATGGATAGCTCATTTATGGGAAGAAATTAAAAAAACAAAAAGAAAGCTGCATTTAGATTGCATGAGAGATGATCCCACATGAAAGCAGAACAAATAATTTCTGCACAGTCCTCGTTTCCAGACTGCCTCTGTCCTGGGAAGTTTTCGCCAAACTTGCAGTACTGAACAGGCACTCATCCCTCAGTACACTTCAGACTTAAACTTCTTAGTTCCCTCTTAGTAGTGTTGAAAAGATTTTTCCAACCCCAATCATGAAAGAGAAGAATGAGAAGCAAAAGTTGTCACAGTATTGCAATATATTTGGGTCACTTGCTTCTCCAATGATTGCATCATGGAGTAATTCTTAGTTTCTAATTCTCCTTACTGCCTTTATAAGAGAGATCTTTAAATGTCTATGAGACATCTTAGTGGCTTGTGAAAGTGTAATTTCTGCCTTTATCCTTTTGTTATTTTTCTGGTTTGTTGGGGAATATATTGGATATAGAGCAAACTCCATTTTTCCATTGTACGTCAGACAAAATTACATTGTCTTTGCTGGAAGCTAGATTCCCCCTCTTCCCCTCCCCCTTCGCCAGCCACAAGCTTTGTCCTTTATTGTAGAGAGTTCAGTGTATCTTTGGTTGCTTTTTCTCTTCATTTACCCTTCTAGCTTCAAAGAGAGAACAGTTGAGAGGCAGCTCCTTCAATAGTTTGTTGCAATTTGGTCTTGTCATCCTGGTTGTCTCCGAGACTCATGTGCAGTGTTATCTCAGGAAAGCATTACCTAATCATTGTGCTGCTACAACCAGTATCTTTATTTCTCTGAAAGTTTTGTAGATTAATTTTTAGAAACCCTTTTTTTTCCATCCTTTGTCATTGTTCTTAAATTGAGCCTTTATAGCAGCAAAAACAGCAGTTTGTTTTTTTAACTGAGATTTTAATTTATTTTTTTTTCCCCACAGAGTTCTTTGATTCCATTCAAAATGCAGTTGAGGAATAACTAATCATCTAAAACTGACCACTGTGTATGTAGTTAGTTAGCAGTTTTCATTTCTGAGCTTCATTTTCAGTAGTGGCCTTCGATCTGCTTGCTGTACTGGAATGATCTGTGGAGGTCATGTGACCTCAGACAAAGCTGGACTCTTGAGGCTTTTTATGTACTTTTCAGTCTCTGATTAATTCCTGCTCTGATCACTTGGATATTCTGGTCTTTTCTGTTTAAGACTGTTCTTCCCCTAGCGGCTCTACAGACTCCAGGTCTCCTTGAAATCTTCAAAATTACCTTAAGCCTCCTGGTCTTCCAAAAAGAGACAACTTTAAAATAAAAAAATTATTGCAGAGCACTTACAATAACCTTAGCAGGTGGTTAGACATGTTTGTCTAATAAAAAACTTAAAACATTAATTTCTGCAAGGAACTGGGAGAAAAGTTTAACAGACTGAAAGACTGAAACAGTACTCTGCAGAGTGTAAGTGTTAATCCTGGAAATAATGAATGGCTTGTGAGGTGGTGTATTACAAAAAGTGGTGTAATAAAGCATTTGACTAGCTTTTGAGATACAGATATAATTATTTTTTATTTCAGATGTGCTTAAAATTTGTCATCCGATTTCTTACAGAGCTGATCCTTTATCCAACATGGTTCTTACTTTCTCTACTAAAGAAGATGCCATTGCCTTTGCTGAAAAAAATGGTACGTATTGTACATATTGGGTATGAGGTATTCATCTTTCTGTAGACAATCTTTATCTAACAACAGAAGAAGTACAGAATAAGGCAGCTTTCCTCTATCCACAATATTGGCAGACCATTAGTGCTCTGCTTGAAGAGGTGGAAAAGTAAGGGTGAGGAGGATGTTTCCTTGGGTGCTAAAGGCATTGAGTCTAGGCTTTCTACTTTCTGGAAAAATGTTCCAGCTTCTTGGCATTCCTGTTGCGATGCTTTTGCCAGTATCTGTGATTTGAATGAGAACTGAGCCTGCTCAGGTCTTGGAGAAAAATTGATATTAATCCTGTATTTTTAGGAGTATCCTAGGCTAGGGGTCCTGGCTACATGCCAGAGGGATTTCTGTCTGAAGGCTTAACATGAGCATCTGGATTCTAGTTAAGGAAAGACTGTCAGAACCCTTGTGAATACTAATGAGTGATAATCAGAAAAAGTAAAATTAGGTGACTACCAAGTAAGCATGTTGGACTTCAGTTTTAGTTGGACTTCAGGTTGGAAGGGGCCCATAAGGACCATCAAGTCCAACTCACTGCTGCTTGCAGTGCTTAGGACTACCTAAAACTAAATTGTATGACTAAGAGCATCATCCAGACACTTCTTGAACTCTGATAGTGTTGGTGCTGTGGCTGCTTCCCTGGGGAGCCTTTTCCAGGGACCGACCACCCTCTCAGTGAAGAAACTTTTCCAAATATCCAGTCTGAACTTCCTCTGATGCAGCTTCATTCCACTTCCTTGTGTCCTGCCACTGGTCACCAGAAGGAGAAGATCAGCACTTCCTCCTCCAATGCCCCCTTGCAGAAGCTGTAGATTGAGGAAGTTATATCTAACTCTTCCCACGTACATTACTAAAGTCTAAGCACTTACACTTGATGGTCGTTCATATTTGAGAAAAAGGTGGTAGAAAAAGGTGGCCAGTGTAATTACTTAATATCTTTAATGCTAATGATGTATTAGAACTTTATCTGTAAACATGTTTGGTTATTTAGACTTGTATTTTCTCACAGAATTATGGTACCACAAGCAGTATCCATAATTTCAGCCTTTTGAATATTCATCAGTCCTTTTATGTGACGGTATGAATTTTTCTCTGCATTTTTGGGGTTTTGTTTTGGGTTTTTTTAAATCAGTAATATTTTCCTTAAAGGCCTAGGCCTGATGTTTAGTGCTTGTGGATGTGAGGAAGATTAATTGCACTGAGTTAAAGCCAGAAATAATGCACATGGAATGTAAGCTTCTTCAGAAGCCTTCCCTGTGGTCTGCAGCTTTCAACTGCTAGATAGTAGATTCCTGATCAGACCAAATTGTGTAAAGTTCTTATATGGCTTATGTTGTACACTCAAAAAACAGGGGGAGTCCATTAACTTATACAAATAAGAAGCTAAACCATTTAATGTGCAATTTATGTGCACTTTTTAATGGTAAAGGCTAGAATTGAATTCCTCTATTCCTCTTTGGATCTTTTTTTAATTTTATAATCTTAATTTTATTGAAAAATAAATTGTATTCAATTTTGTAAATTAATAGAATCATCATATATGCATTGATATTAATGCATATATGATTGATATTTGATTAATAACAAAATTGCACCAATTACTGTGCAATTTTACTAGTAGTCTGTAATGTTTTACAAACAGATACGAAATTTAGAAGAATCTAATGTTGCTTTACTTTTCTTGGGAAATTCAGCCTAAAAGGGGAAAAAACCTGAATCCTGGCTTATATAGCACTATATTAACGAGCTAGTTACGTCATCTCTTTGAACATGTTGTATTTTGTCCTTTTGAAATGAAGATTCAAGTAAAATACTTGATTTGTTCAGTGTGGAAAGTTTAGGTAGTAATGAATCTCCATTGAGCAGGAAAACTACAAAGAAATTCTACCATCTGAACTTAAGGCTTATTATTCTATTTTATTTAAGGTGGCGTGGTTTTATGTGTATGATATGTGCATAGTATTTTCTGTAGTAAAAGCTTCAGGATCAGATGTAGCTGGAAATACAATTTCTCAATATTTAGCTCTGCAGTTAGAGAGGAATGAGAAGGTTAGCTACACATTTACATTGGAACTTCTAAACTGAGGTGTTACTGAAACATGTCTAAGTCTAGGAACACAAATTCTTGCCTCTCAGTCCTTCCCATATGAATCACCTAAGTTTTCCATTACAAAATTCTTTGAGAACCTGAAATTTAGTTTCTGCAAATCCCAGATATTGCAAGTGTTCTGCTACGATTGGAAAACCCAAGGCTTCTTTCTCGCGTAAGAATTTCAGGAACCTGAGGCAAGCTATCTTTCTGCCTGCCCCATCTGATGTGTTTTCAAATGTTGGGTTAACAGCACTGAATACTGTAAAGGGAGAGATCTCTGTCCAAAATATGACAGCTGAGGATGGCCTGAAGTCAAGGCAAGGAGGAAGCTCTTGTAACTGGATGAACTTGAGAGCCTGTCAACCTAAATTCTTTTTTGCGCTGTCTGATATCACTAAGGCAGTTTTTAAAAACATGCTGCTTTAGTAACAAGGATGGAGAGGTTTAATACTTGCCTTTCAGTCTGGTGATGAGGTTGTTCTTCCAGAGACGATGAAATCTGCTTTCTATGTACTTGGTTTGTATGACAGGGTTCTGGCAAGAATAACCTCCCTCACTGTTGTCGTATTTTTATAAAAGTGACCTCTGCTCTCTGTCATGAACAAGCTAAGGTGCCTCACTGTAGTAGACTGTTCCTGTCACATATGGTGACCTCTTGCAGTACAAAGTTAGATGTAACTAACTTTGTGGATTTTGGATAGGTATTGCAGCCCAAGTCATTGTGCTGGCAGTTGTGAATCTCTTTTGGAGGCACTCAGCTCCTCTTGATCTAGTATATAAAAAGATGAAGCAATAACTTGGGGCTGTAGATTCCATTCCAGCAGCCAAACGCCTCGGTGTTAGGTGTTATAATACTGAATGTTGCAATACCAAAGTCTGTCCCAGGATCTAGTTCTGGCTGTTTACTCAAGCTTACATTTTTAATCAGAACAGGAGGCAAAAGCCAGTGCTCTCACAGATGGAAAGAATATGTTTTTAAAACCTCTGTTCCAGTATTTTTTACGGACAATAGTTAACTTGTAAATTAATGTTGGTTCAGCCTAATAAACATGATGTTTGTGTGACATGTGAATACACAAAATTGTGGCACAAAATTGTGTATCTTACGAAACATGTTTTAAGGTGTAGCTGTATCTTGAGTATTTTCTGTGAACATTTTAAATGTAAAAATTCAGATATGTGTTAAACCGTTTAGGACTTACCAAGTTCTTGTTTTAAAACTAGGGAAGAAAAGTATCATCAGTACCAGTTAAAACTGCATACTTAACCACTTCTAGCTTCAACTCAAGTATCTCAACTTTGAGTGAAATGTTGCAGCTAAAGAGACCAAACTTTGGAATACTGAGTGCTGCCCTGGCACCTTTCCAGGCACCTGGAGGCTGCAACCAATTTGCATTTTGATTTACATAAACACTAATGTCTCCACCTCCTCCTTTCTGACATTTTTTAGCATTTCTCTTGCTTAACTATCACGTAATTTACTTGTCTTCTATCACTTCATTCTCTTTCCTTTTACTCCTAATCTTTCATGTTCTTATAAAAATGTTAAGTATTAAACTCCTTTCTAATGCTGAAGTTTTTAATTTGCACTTCCTTTCTTTGGTCCTCCCACCCTTATATTTTCTCTAGCTTTCCAAGGTCTCCATTCTCTCCCAGCCTTACGGTGAGGATGGTGAGGTGCTGGCACAGGTTGCCCAAAGAAGTGGTAAATGCTCCATCCCTGGCAGTGTTCAAGGCCAGGCTGGACAGAGCCTTGGATGACATTGTCTAGTATGAGGCATCCCTGCCAATGGCAGGGGTTTGGAACTAGATGATCTTAAGGTTCTTTCCAACCCAAACCATTCTATGATTCTATGTTTTTTCCATGTTTCCTTGTCTTTATTTTCATTTCCTGTCCAAGCATACACAGAGCTTTAGTGCCTCCATGATGCTATGGACTTGTGGAACCATGAACTGGCAGGACAGTCAGTGTTCGCTCTTGAGCTTTTCACTGATGACTGTCAAGTTTTTTGCAGGAGTAAAGAACATGGAAGTATGTAGTATGGTGAACTCTCATCAACTGAGAGAACGGGCATATGTTACATCTATGGCATTTCAGTATTCTCTGCTGCCAGCTAGAAAGGAATAAAGTAGTGAATGCCAACAT
Source organism: Strigops habroptila (assembly GCF_004027225.2). Lineage (NCBI taxonomy): Eukaryota > Metazoa > Chordata > Aves > Psittaciformes > Psittacidae > Strigops > Strigops habroptila. The sequence goes on along the minus strand of NC_044302.2, from coordinate 83,827,356 downwards.
GGAGAAAAAGATTAAAGTTAAAAGGTTTACACTGTATTCGTTATATATTGTATGCTAAAAGTATTTAGAATTCTCTTTGTTTCTTCTCTTCCCCGCCCCCCCCCCCCCCCTTCCCATGTAACCTCCAGGCTGGAGCTATGATGTTGAAGAAAAGAAGATTCCAAAACCTAAATCCAAGTCTTATGGTGCAAACTTTTCTTGGAACAAAAGAACAAGGGTGTCTACAAAATAGGTTGGCATTGGCTATCTGACTGTGAATGAAGTCAGCTGTGCTATATTTATAGTCCATGTATAACACATCTCTTAATCTCCTAATAAATTTGACCTTTAAACTACAGATGCATCTTGTGATGTCTATTTAAAATGTTTTTGATGTGTCCACTTGAACCTGTTACAAACTTCCCTATAAATAGAGATTTCATACTTCTAAAAAATTGCTGTACTAGGAATCTAGCAAAAGGAATGTTTAAAATCAGCTGCAACTTTAAAGATTATGGTTGATCTTTGATGATAATTTTATATTCTGTCTTGCTTGAATTTACCAGCTTTGCATATATGAATTCTCTCAATAGAAGCTGTTTTTTTTTCTTTCTATACAAGAGATGTTTGTCAATTGAAGAGCAAAGTATGATATATAAAACTTAACATTTGAGTATAACTTGGACTATTATGTATAAGTGTATATTTTATAACCTCCTCTCTGCCCAGATTAATATTCCAGAAGCATTCGTTACTGAAATAGAGAACACTGGGGTTTATGTTGGATATAGGTGAGATTTAGTCCAAAAGATTTAGATTGCAAGGTTTTATCTTTGATGTTCTTCTGAAGTGAAACTCAGACAGTTAAATATTCACAGATTAAGTCAGAAGAGTGTCGAGTGCCTCACACAGCATCAGCATATACTAATTATATAATTATAGTTCTGTTTTTTTAATGCTAGTTACACGTTTATCTGTGTTGAGGTTTCCTGTTGACTAACAAGAGATGTCGTGATAGCATCTCAGCCTTCACATCAAATATATAGCCTAAACTCAGTTAATAGCCTAAACTCAATTAATGATTTGCAAATCATTAATTTTAATAAGGCAAAATACAATGTTTGGAATTCTTGGTTACATATCTTTGGCTTTTGATTTATTCACTTTTCACTTTGACTTAACAAGTAGAGATATCAACGCATGATCAGTGAAATCTATTACGAACTGAGGGAGGATACACCTTTTCTGTATGCAACCAAGAGTTTTATTCCAACTGTTACAAAAGAAGCAGTTGAGACAGCTCTCTCTACATAGATCTAAAGAATAGTGTAAGTGCTGTGCACTAATTCTAGCTGAAAGAAAGCATGCAACTACCTTGTATTGTCCAGATTTTATTATACTCTTGTTCCATATAAATATAGCTGCCCTATATGCCAGCTAACATTTGTTGAAATCGTTGGTTTTGACCCAGTTTCAGTGTAATCAGCCACTTGGCTGATGTCACTATTTTTGTATCACAGACAAGAACTGTTATTCCAATTCATCTTCCTATTGAATTTTGAATGATACATTGTGCAGTGAAGCCTAAAGTCCTCCAAGAATGCCAAAGTGCACCAAACTGGAATTGTAACAGTCCAGAATCTGATGCGTCTTTGTATTCCAGCTAAGCTCAATATTCTGATCTTATGAAAAAGACAGTAATAAAAAAAGCCATTCATTGGTTTGGGTTTTTTCTTCTTCTTTTACAAGTAGCAAGATCTTAATTTAAAGGTCTTCAAGCTTTATAAGATTGTCAACATTAAAATTTAAAAGTGTTTGGATTTCTAATGCAAAAGATGCAGAGCTTCGTTTTTGAAATTACGTAGTCCAGGGAAACTGATGCATAGCATTATCATTGGACACCAAATATATGAAATTGATGTATGTTAATCTATACTTCTCTTAACTAGAATCAGTTCTAGAGCACAGTTTCTTTTAATTTTTTTCTGTTATTAAGATAATGGGAATATTCAAAGGAGAATTCCGTAAGTCCCCTCTCTGAGGAAGAAAGCTTTTTTTTCGCTTTTTTAAAATGCCTGTGTTCATTATGGTTCTGCACTGTGCAGCCCACCTTGAAGTAGCGTTTGAACCCAGACCTTCTTTTCCTTCTTTCGCTTTCCTAGAACTTGGATTTTTTTCACCTGTTGGATGGCTTCTTATGAATGAGCATGCTGACACTGGAAGAGTGTTGATTATCATCACTGTTGTCTTCAAACCCTAGAAGTGAAGTTGAGTGCAAGAGCTTGCAGAGGACCATTACCAGTATGAATTATTTTATAGACAAAATACTAGATACTAAACCTCCTTTAACTTACCAGAATTCTACAGCACGAGGTTGGAACTGAAATTGTACAAGATAATTTGACCATCTTTAGTTAAGTACCTTTAGAAGTGAACGATTCATTGGTGAAATCTAGCTTCTGTCTACTCTGCAGTGTGTTATGACAAGCAAAATTGCTCCCAAATCTGTAACATGTCAAAACAAAAGTCACTACAGGTAAACTACTGTAATTTGTCTTTTTAGTATCCTCAACTGTTAATCTGAAAATAGAAATATAAAGAGATTCTGAGGACTCAAGGCTAATACAAATTGTTGAATGAGATTAGATGTGGTGGGAGATGTAGCTGTGCTGTATCCAACTAATTGAAACTTTTCTTGGCAGTAAGATTTCTAGTATCAGAATCAATGCTGGGGAAAGAAAAAGTTTAAATCTCCCGAACAAATAGAACATGATCTTTACCCAGTGAGATTTGCATGCGTCTGAGGTATCTTACCGCCTTACTTGGCAATAGCAACCAAAAGAATATTAAAGAACTAGAAACAATTGCACGCCAGCATTGCAGAGGAGCCTTACATAGATGTTACATTTGCAATCTTCCATTGAGCTGCATAGATTTGAGAGGCTTTCTTTATGTATTTTTAGCTTCCATTATTGTGGGAAGTCTTATGCAAAAAATTAATGGGCTGATCCAAAGTGGTTTACAGTTGGACTCTTGTAGAAATATTGTGTGGAGTTCTGGAGGCAGAACTCTGCTACTGGACAAAGTCCTTTCCCAATTCTAGCAAATTAGTCCGTGGCATCACCAGCTTTCTGAAAAAGGCATCTTACCTGTCATAGCTGTCTCCGCCAGCTACACATCATAATGAGATTTGGATTATTCCAGTCAAGTCTGGTGAAAGTTCTTTATTTCAAGAAAGAAGCAGCAGCAGCATCTTCTTCCTCCCATATACTACTACTAGTACTTCCATCAGCTTTATACGGTACGTGGCACATACCTTGGTTTTTTTTTAAATGACTACATGAAGATTTTCATACACAAGTTTTGAAATGCTGGCCACTCCAGCACCAGAAATGTTTTGGTGAAATTTTGACTTTACTAATAACCTCTTTTTTTTTAATTTTACCTCACATTTGCATTTCACCCTTCCTACCACTTTTTCTCCAAGTTCCTTGCAATGAATTCTGCTCTGTTAAATATATGCCTCTTTAAATAATTCAGTCATGAGCCATTGAAAAACAAACTCCAAACAAACCCAGTTTAGCTGTCCTCTGAATGCTCAGAATGGTTCTAATATCTGCATTTCCTTTTACCTAAGCCAAATAGCAATGCTGGAAGTAAATGCTCCCCATTCTGTTGCTGAGTACAGATAATAATACCTACTTTGCGGTGTAAGACTCCCTAAAAAATGTGGGTGCACACCTGCAAATACTTCGATATATTTTGCATAGTTCTGTTGTGATAAAATGACATTTGCAGGATACGAAGTTATTTTGAAGTTTTGTAGCATTCATAATTCCAATGAACAATTTTTTTTATTACAACAAAGGCCCCGCAACTCTCAAAATCATGATGTTGTAATGGAACCTAGAGACTGTCAGGAAACTGAAAGCACCGTTTCAGATTTCTAGCAGTGTATTCCTTAACTGAGCAGTTTGATGGATAATTTAAAACAAATCAGACTATTAAGTGATAGTATGAAATGGAAAATTTAATTACCCTTATCTGCAAAGTTTTGTCATATGGTAGAAAAGGAGAAGCTAATTTGGGCTAATTTTAGCTTTTGTCTGTAATTTCACACCAGGGACTCATGAAGTTTGGTTTTGCCAGAGGTACAGTTATCTGACCTTATGTTTGGTTGCTCGGCATACCAACATACTTTGTTATTTCAAAAAGAAAAAGTGCAAAGAAACCTGCAACAACCTAAAAAGATAACTTTAGACAGATGCATAGTAAGTTATGGTATGTCTTTGTAAGTCCTTGTTCTTACTGCTGCATTCTGAAAGGGATTTATTTTTAATTGGTACTTCATTAATGCTGGAGTATATCACCAGCAGTGCAAGACTCTCAAATAACTGTACCTACAGCAACTTGATAGAAGAAAAGCAAATTATTTTGAAATGGTATTAAAATGGGGATTTCAGTTGGATTTAAAATACGAATCTTCACATTCACGTTCATCACAAGGGAAGGTAAACGTCCCAGCCTTGAACCCTTCCTGCACAGAAAATGTGAATGAAAACCACCTTGGACAAGTTGATTAGAATAAACACGAAGGCCAGAGAGTAGTCTTGTGAGAGTGCTGAAGGAATTCAGATTTGAAACTATGTAACTATTATCTGTGGCTTAAACATCTTGCTTAAAACTCATTCTACCTGAATAACAGGTGACAGGTCTTGATAAATAGTGCTGTAAGCAGATATAATACAGAAATCATGCATCTGTTTGGCTGGTTTAGATGTAATTCACTTTCATGTTCTTCAGAGTTGGTGAATATGGGAACAAGGTGATCAGGTAGACTATTTAGATTTAAAGAGGGCTTTCAAAAAGGTCTCTTACCAAGTTACAGCATACTTGAAGATGTAATTAGCTTCTGTTTGAGGAGCAAAGCTGTAAGGTGGATTAGCTCTTCAGTATACAGGACAGGGAACTGAGGATGAGTATGGTAGTCACCTCTGTCATAAAATCACAACTGATGGAGAGAACAGTGTATGGCTATTCACTGCCTTTCATGTATAGGCAGATCATGCTTGTGAGGATGCAGCTAAAAAACAAACAAGTACGTCTTCACATAACAGATTTTGAAATTCATTGGCAACTTTTGGTTACCAAAACTAAGTTCACACTGTCTCAAGTCCAACACAAGCAATGCATGCAATAGAAGTTTGCATTAAACATAAAACAGTATTCGGTTTAGAAGAATCCCTGAGTTAAAGGCTGCTGATATCTTGGAAACGATTTCCTTGAATTAGCCCTGGTTTTACATTCTTTGGTAGTCACTATTAGCCACTGCCAAAACTGGGTTTGTTCAGGTGAATATCCAGATCTGAGACAGAACGGCTGTTCTTGGTACTGCTTGCCAGTATGACGTTCAAACATTCAAGCTACTGTGTTTGTCAGTGTTCTGTGATTAACTAAATACGTTCTTTAGAGGAGCGAAATGACCACACATGCAGAAGCTGATGGAGATTTACTACTGACTGTCATGATCTTCAATGATAATCAGATGTTTTAAAACAGGTTATTGTATTCAGATACCCACATGTGGCCTAAATTCTACAGCAGAGTAGCCAGCATGTTGAGAGAGATGATTCTGCCCCTCTACTCTGCTCTGGTAAGACCTCACCTGGAGTACTGCATTCAGCTCTGGAGTTCCCTGTGCAAGAAAGATATGGACCTGTTGGAGTGGGTCTAGTGGAGGGCCGCAAGAATGATCACAGGGGTGAACACCTCTCCTATGAGGAAAGGCTGAGACAGTGGGGGTTGTTCAGCTTAGAGAAGGCTCTGTGGAGACCGTGTTGTGGCCTTTTGATATTTAAAGGCAGAGGTTGCCAAGAGAGATAGTAGATGCCTCATCCCTGGAAACATTCAAGGTCAGGTTGGACGGGACTCTGAACAACCTAATCTAGGTGAAGATGTCCTTGCTTATTGCAAGGGGTTTGGACTAGATGATCTTTAAAAGTCTCTTCCAACCCAAACTGTCCTACGATCCTGTGATTCAAGAGTATTGTCTAATATTGCAGAAATATTTAAATGAAGATTAAATACTTTCATACTATATGTACGGTTTACCCTCCAGACACATCCTGGTAAAACAATGGCTTGACTTGATAAATAAGTACCATTCTTAAAATTTGTAGATCAGTCAGAAGTAGTGAACAAAACTGTTTATTCTACACATTATGATGTGCTTACAAATACTGGAAGATACTTGTATTTCTCTGTTATTAGGTAGAGAAGATGAGAAAATTCTTAGCATGTCTGTCAAGTAAAGCAGTTGTCTTTTAGCATGCCTTGGTTGTCTGTTACAGGAATATGTATGCAAAGTTGTAGTCAGTCTACTGAGATGATTTTTCTAATCAAATGCAAGCTTGTCATCGCTGCCTTCTGCCTTAACCAACTAAGGGAAGTACAACATCAAACTGAGAAATACTGTAAATTTAAAACCAGAACATACCGCATGTTACAAGCAGTCCCTAATAAATTCTCTGCTTATTTCAGCACCTTTTCTGATCCATTCCTGGATGTTTCACTGTTTTGGTTTACGTATGATCTGATGTTGCCAAATAAGTGTTTTGTCAAAATTACAAAGCTGCTTAGAAATGAAATTTATTTTTGTTTTCTTCCCCTTTCCCCCACCTGACCACTTTTATTTCTTCACTCAGGGTGTCTGCACAGTGCTTAAGAAAACTTTTTTGAGTAATACACATGGATGGGTGAATGCTGCAGTTACAGTGCCCTTTATATTGCAGACTGTCCTACTCATTAATCTATTGCATGGGTCATTCAAGTTTTAGCTTTCTGATGGTGTGTATTTCCCTCTCTCTGGCAAGACAGATTTCCAGTTTATTATTGGGGTGCCAATAGCAAAGTTCCTGTACCAGCCAACATCCTAGCATATAGACCTCAAATATATAAAACACCCAGTAACTAGAACAGACATAAAATCTCATTTATGAAAAAAAACTTCACTGAGATACTGTAAAAGAAACTCCTAAATATTTTACCACTTCAACTAAAAAAATTTTCTTTGATTTCCACTTTCACAATCCTTATTTTGCAACTGCTTATTGCAGCTGTACAGAAGAAATAATTTGGGAGCAATCTTGGTACATTTGCCTCAACAACGAGTACTGAACCACAGCAGTAACTAGTAATAGGCAGTAACTAGTTTCCATGAGCTGCATGTGTAATATAACTATGTAAGTAAAATTATTTAAACAAAAATACTTTATACTTTTACAAAATAACTAGGCTATAAAAAAGGAAAACCTGCCACTGTGAATATAATCCAAATTTTAAAAATAATACTAACTTTGAGACAACTTTGCTGCAGCCTATCACTGTATCTTGGTGTACAACTGCAAATGCCAACAACTTACATTTTCTGCTTTAAAGGGAGGTGATGTGAGATCTACCCACCTGCCCACAATGTGGATATCCACACTTAAACTGGATTCCTTTAATAAATGGTGGATTTTGATTCATTTAACTAGTGTAGAAATCTGAAGAGGTGAGATGTGCTGAGCTATAGAAGTACCTTTCTGTCTGTCGGCATGGGTGTGATGTGCATGCTAAACGTTCATGTCTCAAAAGAGAGACTAAAGTTACTGTGGGGGAAAAAAGATATCATTAAGGGTTATTAAACACTTAGAAGCCACCTCCAGCATACAAGCCCCTAAAACACAAATGGCCAGAGGCTGTGAGAATTCTCAAAGGTACATTGCTCAGCAGGCATCCCTACAGAGCTAGACAGCTATCTACATTCACTCCCCATCAGAAACAGGACCTGTGCTAGACAGAGCCACCATAACCACCTTTATGTTCTTGTAACCACTTACTTGACTATAAACTGAGACTAGTTAAGCAACTGCCATCTCCACTGTAAACATCTGAAGTTCAATCATCAGTACCAGTCTTCATGACTGAGAGATAATTCATTCCTGAGCAGTAAAATACCATCTGAGGGATGCTGAAACTGTTGAATTTACATCTCTGTATCTGAATCTACTGGTTTTGTACAGTTTGAGTTACATACAGAATTTTATTTTGTTGTATTATCTCAAGTTCCTTCAGGGTTTTTTGCTTTTTTTCTGCCTCCTTTAAAAATGATGGCTACAAGGAATGGCTAAGAAATGCCTTTTTTACTTTTTTTTTTTCCTCCAGACTAGTAGTTTGTTCAGTATCAAAGTCTTGCCTATGTCTCAAGATTCCATATGCTTTCTGAAGAGGGCATAGATGCTACCAGTGAGTGTGATAGAGGAATGGAGAGAGTTGGGTATACTCACTTCTCTTGGTGTGACCTCAAAAATAGCATCCTTACTTCCCATCAGTGCCTATGCTCGAATTTCAGGCTGATTAAGAAGCACAGGAAAGAGAAATTGCAGAGCTCATGTTTGAACTTAAGCCTTTATCTTCGTGAAGAGAGCCAGGAGAAGACTATGGAAGACAACACAGGAATCCCATTTCAGAAAGGGCGAATGACTTACTACCTGAAATATTTTGAAAGAGAGAGCTGAGATCATTTTCAGTTCCTCCCCTGCCTGCTTTCTATCCACTGGAAGGAAGGTTATGAGGAAAAGCAGGTAACAAATACAATTAGCACTTCTTTTGCTGATTTTTACATGTTAGAACAGGGTAGAAAGTAATCAGCACCTGGCTCCCCCACCCACCAATCACAGAGTGCACCTTAGGAAATTGTCTCAATACCAGGTTTCACTTCTTGCCTCCTTTTCCCACACTACATGATGGCTTATCTTCAAAGCATTCCCATTTCACTATCTTCAGACAATTCTGTTTTGCAGGTGGAAGGCAGCTTTTTGTTTTTCCTCAGCTTTGATCATTACCATATGGTCTTTCATATGTGCTCAGGGTCTCTTTCCAGGATCATGATTCATTTTTCTCTTCCCGGACAAGTTTTCTGACCACATCTCTATACAAAAAACCAACTTAAACACAAAGTGATGTGGTTCTTGGGAGTATTTTGGATTCCAGACAGAAATAGTTGTATGGTGCCAGGGACATAGATCCACGGCCTGGCCTGGGGATGAATGTTATCAGGTATGAGGTCTTATCTCGAAGGAATGTTAACCTAAGACGCAAATATCCATAACAGAAAACAAATGGTGTCACAGAAACAAAAATCCAGTTCTTACTGGCGCCTGTTGGGCCTTTTATTCTTTTCCATAGGCATTGCCTTAAAGATCCGCAGTCAGTCTTTGAGTGATGTGGTTACGTATGCTCCATCCTGGTGTTACGTTTTCTGGAGTTTGGAATTTCTTTTTTGGCCAGTAGGCTTAACATCCCACATCTGTGCACTTAAATGACCTCCACCATCTCCTGAGGGCATAAAATGGCACTGTAGCCAACTGTCTCATCTGTGATTAGAATTGCTAGTTGTGTCTAGGTGCTAACTCTTTTATCTGTGGCATATCATTAATCTACTACTAGGCTAGCTCAAAAAGGTTTTATTTTTAGATTTAATTTTGAAATTTTTTTAACCTATTAGAGTCCTGCTGTTTGAGTTGTCAGCAGCATAAAAAGTTCTCTGAACCTTGGCAGCTTGGAAATGTGCTGTAAAAAAACTAAGTAATATTGGGAAATGTTGAGTTGTTGAAATCGTCGTGATTTGTGGGGAAATTCTGGCTTAAGTAAACATTAGTTTTGAAATACCAGACATAACTTTAGATCCAAACCACTGAATTTGCATGACAGTAGCCAATAGCAGGAAAGTTCTGTGCCTGGGAAGGCGCAGTCAAGCGACTGGCACCTGCTGCTGCTCCACCCTGGGTGAATTCTCTGTTAGTCTAACGACTTCCTCTCCTTTTTGCTGACCCAGCTAGTTATCTACACAAAATAGGACTGCTCCAAAGAAGTGACTGAAGTAAGGACTCTATAGACACTGTTAGGGTGCTCATCTCGTATATGAATGACCCAGGCCCTACTGTCTGATACGGAGACAGAACTTCAGTCTGGATCTTGTCTCCTAGGTAGCTGCTGTGGCTATTACTTGCTCTAGTTTATTTCTCTGTTGCTCTTTTCTATTTTTCTTTGCAAGGAACTTCAAAAGCTCCAGGTTTTATTTCCAGGCAAGGTCCTCAGGGATAATATTTCCCCACCCACTACGAGTTAATTTAGAGTATCTTCTTTGCCAGATCACAGACAGAATGTGCTGCCTCTCAAATCTCTGCCAAATTTTTGGCTTAAAATGAAAAAGAAATACAATTTTTAATGCCATCTTGCAGAATAGAATTTGCAAACTTTAGATTTCAGAGCATCAACAGGAATTTGTAAAACTCACTTCAATTTTAGAAAAATCCCTGGGCAGTAGTAAGCCTGAATCTGAGAATACTTAGCCAAGTGCCATTGGGCACTTCCAGTTCTCTTGAAGCCAGATTTTCCCTTTGTTATACACAAGAATTTCTGGCCTGGCATCCTAGTTCAGAGACTAAAACATTCTAGCATGTCTGGTAGAAGGATCCTGTTACAGTATATATAACGCTGTTCTCACAACCTTCACCTGCAGTGGTGCTGATAAAAAAATTTGCAATCTTATGTTCATCCAAATAAGCTCTCCTCCTATTTCCCTGAGACCTGGGGAGTCTGATCAAGTATCAAAGTTTCTTTGTACTTAATTTAGCAGCAATCCATCCATCTTGTTATAGTCTCAAAAAATTTGCTGTGTGGGTACTTTGCAGTTACTGAGTCCTCCATCGTAGGTGAAATGAATGGGGACCGGTTTTGACTCATTAATTTTGTTTAAATAATCTTTGTGTGAATATAGGACCTTTTATGAACATTTCAATTCTGCTTCTTGAGAGCAAATAGAAGTCCGCCTTACCTTAATCCCCAAGAAAAATCTCTCCTTAAAACAGTCATAACTTTCTATGTTAATCACTTAATTACTATTAAAATAAGTCTTCATATACTGTAAATGTTAGAACACTTCTTGATGACTTGCATCTTAACAAAACATTCACAACCTGATTGAGGTGACTGGCTTTGTTGAACGAGGAAAAGAAAAAAACATTTTGCAAGCAGTGCTGCAGATTTTATCCCAAAACGGATCCATATGGATTGCTAACTCAAATACTCTTATGTTAACAGATAGCTAAATGAGAACCTTCTCCCCAATCAGATAAAGATTTACTCCGTAAAGGCTTCTGCAACTTCTTTTGGAAATATTCCCATTTTTGGAGTATGCACTGTGCCACCTGTTTATGCATTTATGAAACACTGCTCCCTGCGGGACAAGTCTGGATTGTATGCTTATTTTGGTAAAGCGGTACTTTTATCTTCAGACACTAAGAAATTAGCTCCTGCCACTGAAGTCATGTCCAAGAGTAAAATACATGATAGCTTTTCTCTCTCCTTTGAATATTTCCACAAATTAACTGTTCATTGTATTGTATACATGCATTCAGTCCTCCACTGTTTTAAAGCTTCTAACAGATTTATAAGTGAAGGAAATATCTGGGACTTCAATGAAGACTGTCTAACAGCACAAATAGATTTTATAAAACAGCAACAGTTTGGTCTCCTCTGAGTAACTGTTTATGTATTTCACTGTTGGTACCTCGCAAATGCTAATCCAGTGACAGGCAGAGATGCTTACCATCTAGCTAAATAAAGATTGAAATGCTGCTTAATCAAATAAGCTTATGTTCAAATGTTTCCCTCAGGGCATCCAACTGGTTTGATGTCTGCATACTGTTAACCAGCACTGGGTATTCTCTATATCCCATCCCATTTTATCAACAGCTGAGCTGTAATTCCAAATAGATGCTACTCTCTCAATAACAAATAAGGATACATAAATGCTTTTTTTCTTTTAAGGGATCTTCACAATTCTGCTCAGTGGCTGGCTGTCATACTAGCTCCAGCAGGGTGGTTCATGGTGGTTTTCCAATACTGATCCTTTCTTGAATAACAGATCTGTTCTTGTCAGTATGTAGGTTTAACAAAGAATTCGTAATATTGGAAAAGCACTTTTAGCCGTACCCGGTATTTCTTATGTTCTAGGAGGAACTGGGTTTCCTGTTGCTGTGTGCACAGCAGCACCATTGAGGTGCAGATGAACATGTAGAATGAGCTGGGTTAGTAGCAGTTACTGTCCTTCCTCCAAAAAATACCTCATTCATCATATATCTACTTGTAGAACTAGAGGTTGACTTTTTACATCTGGACGCAATTAACAAAGTGGCCTATTGTCTCCTAGTGACTGAAGATAGGATGTGACATCTCACAAAGCTGTGACAACCCTACAGTAGGTTGTCGAATCTTTAACATGGCTTTTGGAATGGTGCAGAAAAATAACAATAGGTAAGTTGCAGAGCTGGTTTTTATGCCATCTGGCATAGAAGGCTGTGACTCCAACATCTTCAGCCATCATTATCCAAAGACCCTGCTATGCTGCCAACATGACTGTATGATAGAGTTACAGCGGAAACCTAGATGAAGTGACACTCTTCTAGCTGATGAACAACTGAAACAGAGCCTAAGAGATTTTACCACAAAAGCATAGGAGTGTCTACGTTAAAAAAGTAAATACATAAATAAATAGAATAAAATCACTTTAAACTGCATGTTCTCAGTATGTTCAGCTACAGAACATATGGAGCAATTCCCTATGTTCTTTAGGGCATCAAGCATATTCCAACTACTCACAGTCACAGAGATTAAAGAACTATTTTGGGAACTTAAATACTAAGAAACATGGAGGGACCTGGAATCCATCATAGCCAACCATGATACTCCATAGCTGTCTGCCAAAATATCTGATCTGAATGCCCTAAGAGCAGAACCAGGCACGCACTTACCCATGAAACCTCAAAACCCTGTATAAAAGTTTCTGTCACTCTGTAACTAACTCAAAACATTTAGCATAAAGCCAAAAAATCATCACAGAGGATAATATGGAGAGTAAAATGGAAAAAATTAAACATGTCACCCGTGTGCCAACCATGGTCTTAAATAGCAGGGCATTTGTAAAGCAGACTGTTAACAGACCCTGTCAATGCACTGAATTTGGCTGGAGGAATCCACATTACTCCATACCTGACAATCAGGTTCTTCCTAAACAGCTGAGCAGAGGCAGGAAAGATTATTTTTTTTTTTTTCCATATCACGAAAATAGCAGTAAATTCTGCCCCAATACCCCGTCACTTTCTGTGGTCATTGTCTGCTGCTTCAAAAGAAAGTAACCTTGCCTACCTTCATTCCCCAAAAGCCAAATTATGCACTGAGGGCAAATGTAAATCTCTCTGGCCCCTGCAGGTAAACAGCTGGCAGGATTAAAGTATTTCAAATACGGTGCAGAAAAGATGTATGGAAATGCAGTCTCCTTTCAAGCCTCTGTTACAGATACAAGTTAACCACTCAAAGATACAAATCACAAGTTTTAATTTTCAACAGCAGGATCACTTCTATCCTGTCATCAAATCCCACTTACACACTTGTGAGTTGCTAGCATGAAACATTGTATTCCTTGTAGTCCTTCTTATTTCAAAGACAAGCTCATCTCTGAAATACTGAGTTTCTATTCTTATTTCCAGACTAGTTTTATTTATAATCAGCTCAGACACATTTCCACTTATTTAGCCAATAGTCCCTCTCTGGTAAATGCTTTCTGAATTAAAATATCTAATCAGATTCCTTTTTAGCCTTTGATTACCAAACTAAACACATCAAACTCTTCCTTTAATCTCCTGTCATGCCAATGGCTTGCCATTTCCCAAATAATTTTAGTAGCCATTGCTTTCATTCCTTTCATCTGTAAATCATGCCCAGTGCAAAGCCAAAACATTATTCAGAATGGGAATAGAAATTGGTTTGTTGACATTAGAGCTGGTGATGTTCTGGAAATGAAAGAAACATATTTCTGCCACAAAGAACAGTTAACCCAAATCAGCATTTGATAATAGAAGTATGAAACATCACAGCCTAAGAATCTTTTCAGAAGCAAAAATTGTCTGAAAATTGGCAGAGGCTTACAAATCAGATTCTTCGGCTGTAAGGAGTCTGGAATACTGGTGTGGTCAATCTATTGACTGGAGACACTGAAAATTTTCTGATAAGCACTGGGAAAAAGAAGTTACCATACCGATTCTTATTGTTGTTTTCAAGGAAATAACTTCTAACTCATTAATGAGTTGCAATCAAACATGGAATTGATTAAAGCCGGTAGTTTTTAACTGCCTTCCAATGGCACTAAAATGCTTTGGGTTTAGCAATTTTGTTTCAATATGGGAGACATTTCCATGGACTTGGATTAGACTAAGTAAAAAAAATAGGAAATTTGTCTTATTACAGAGATTGACTTAGAGCATTAAACTGAGGACAGGTTTCCACTTTTACTTTCTTTGTTGACTTGGTAGTTTTTCAAGGACAATTCTACTGTCAGTTGGCCTAAAAATGTTATCACTTCTCTCTTCAAACTTTGTCTTATAAACTTCAAAACAACAAGGAAAAAGTTAGCTGAATATACAGCCACTGAATAACAAATGGAGGTTGTTTTCTCACTCGAACAACCTGGCCCATGGTGGTGATTGGGCTACTAGTATTTACCTTCCATTTACAACACAGCTTGCTAATCCGATGATTATTTGCATGTAGTCACCAATAAGATAGATGGAGGAGAAAGGGAACTTCTTCATCAAGACTACAGACTGCAGTGTGACAGTGGTCAATGTATATCAGGATTGCAACTGTTGAAACAAATGCTGATTTGTTAAGCACAAATTGTTTAGGAAAAGCAATGTGTGAAGCTATTTGTTTGATAGCTTGACTCTTCTGTTCCTTATTAAGGACTGAAGAAAGAAATGTTTGTTATAAAAAGTGTAAACTTTCATTGAAAGCATATTCCCTTAATCATGCAGCTAAACAAACTATAATTTAACCTTAGAGATAAGAACAACACCATAACTAAATTTTTAGGATTGAGTGAAATAAATAACAACCTACTTAAATCATCAAACTGCTTGTTTCTAGCTGATCAAGATTTTAGCTTTCTTCACAACAGTAATAACAACAGTTTCTTCAAAAAGAAGCAAAGAATGTAAGCAAAGTCAGTTTTCATCAAATTATCATTTGAATCCAAGCAAAATTCACTTTTGTCAGGCTGCCAAATGGAATATTACTTTAACTTGAAATTCCAAAGTTCTGTGGCAAAATTTATCCTTTGAACTTGCTGGTTCTCAAAAACCGATAACAGTGATATACTGAATAGCTTACTACATAGCACATAGCTATTTTAATTTGACAGTTGCTTTACTAAATCAACTTTCAGGAACAAATTCTTTAAATACATCGCAGTGTAATGTCTAGAGGTAGTTTTTTACAAAGGGAGATGCCACATGAGATGATACACATATTCTAGCTTGGATTAGGAAGAGGGAAGTGCGTGAACAATTGGACTCAATGATCTTAAAGGTCTTTTCCAACCAAAATGATTCTGTGATCCTATGAAGAGCTGAAATTTGGCTATGGCCACAAGAAGTTCCATTCTGTTCTGGCATTAAAGTGGTTTTGGAAACTACTGACCAATCAGTATTAGCAAAACTTTTGGGGTTTGTGTGGTTATCACAGATGTAAGGTAGTTAACTTTATTTCATGATACTGACACTGAACACTTATTGAAAAACAGTGAAAAAGAAATGCATGATGAAGTATATAATCACATAAATCTGATTTTGGTTCTTTTAACTGAAATACAGTGGCAATTTTTTGCCTCAGTATGCTGTTTCTTAGGGTCTTCCAGTGAAAAGGAAACTACTGGACCTTGCCCTGGAAGAATTGTTAGACAGACATTAATATTCCAAGTTCTCAGAAGTACCAACCCTAGACTGTCATATAAACTAGTAGCACAATGGAAAAGCAGTAACAGTGGAAATAAAAAGATAAGAATAAAATATATGGTGTTAGCTAAACAATCCTCAAATCTCTGCCAAAGTCACTATTGTCATTAAGAGCAAGCTGAGGGATTCCAGAAGTGAGGCAAAGTTTATACAGGTGGAATCATCAAAACAGGCTGTGACTGCCTGTTCACTGTTGAATGATGAAGTTGCTGCTGAGTTTTTGAACATGGTATCTTGATGAGCATCCAGAACTTGTGGACTAGAAGGAGCAAAAGTACTAATCACTGTTGCTCTTATATCATCTGCCCAGGCAGCATCTGGCCTAAGCCACCAAGACAGCCCTGCCTTTCAAAACAATGCACCAGCAAGGATTTCTTCTCATTGTGCACTTTATGGGTGGTTAAAAATGTAGTTGTTGGTACTGTGAGCCATGATGACTTTTCAGGAAGCTCCAGACAATTAAAAATAGAACAATGCTGTAATAAGAAACATACCCTGTGAGTGCCTTCTCCATGGCAGGGAACAAGGCGTGTTCTTTCCATCCAGCATGGTAAGCCAATAAGGATTTCACTCCAGGACTTCACTGCCTGAATTC
The DNA here is from genome assembly GCF_004027225.2 of Strigops habroptila. Classification (NCBI taxonomy): domain Eukaryota; kingdom Metazoa; phylum Chordata; class Aves; order Psittaciformes; family Psittacidae; genus Strigops; species Strigops habroptila. The sequence goes on along the minus strand of NC_044302.2, from coordinate 83,810,889 downwards.
TCTTATTGCAACGGATGTTGTGTTTCAAATAAGATCTAGAGTTAAAAGCTTTATTGCTAATTTAGAAAACGAAACCAATCCTGAAACAATACTTTTTAATAAAAAAGGGATGTTAACTCAGCTGACCACTGCCTGTCCCTTGTGTTCTTTTCCACTTGGTGTATCTGATGCCTTTCTGCCTAGGCGTGGCAGAAGCTCATGGCAGATAGAGTGATCTTAAACTAACCAGGTAAGAATCAACCTATATGTTTAGTTCTTAATGTGAAAGAATTTACATGCCAGTCAGCATTATTGTTGTAAAGTACCTGACCAGTGCAGAAGATCAAAAAAAAGGTCCATGCCAAAGATAATTCACACCAAGAGTAAGAATACATCAATGGCTGTGGCCTCAGCAAACTTTCTGTACTAACAAACAGAACCAGGGGTTCCTCATACCAGGGGCAGTGAGGTTCATTCCCACCAGAGCTTTATAAACCTTTATAAACCTTTGCTGATGTGTCTTAATAGGAAGGGTGTTACATGATGGAGGTCTACAAGAACGGAGGCCACAAGCAACACATTTCCATAGATGTGGCTTTTTAAGGTCCAAAAGTTTGAGCGAGTAGTTGTTGTGCATCTGTGTACCTATGCAATAGTGGATTTTCAGCGCAGAGCTTACAGAGATGAGCATGCAGCAACATGCACTTCATACAAGAAAGAGTTACAAGGTAATGGACATTTTTCCTAGACTCCAATGTGTAAAAAAAATTACTCTCATCCTGATAATATTATATGTATAATGAATAATCTGTACTATTCATGTTTTGTACAGTATTGTTCTTTTAAAACTTCCATTGCCTCAGATACATATCACAATCTTTCTCTCACAAGCTCTCTGCCACTGAACAGCACCATTACAAGGAAGAACTTGTCACAGTTTCTGGTATTAAAATTCACTTTCTCAGAAATTAATTAACCTGCTGCTAAAAAATTCTCCACAAATGCTCTTATTCTTTGACTGATGATATGTGAGTAACAATTAAAGCAGACGTGATATAGAAGAAGGACAACATCCAGAAAAAAAAAACCAAACAAACTTCTGGGGCGGAAGAGGTGTATTTCTTTTGTCATACCCTGAAAAAATGTGACGTATAATTCAGGTCTATCATTTTAGCTACTATACTAGTACATTACTGCTGTTCTGTAGGTAACCTCTGGTTTCTAAGTCAGTCAGTCATTGAAACTTTCGCTACGTGTGTAGAATATGAATCCTGTGTGGGTTCTTGAACACATCACATGTCCCCTCCACAAAGGGACAGGAGAATTCCGCTTTACCAAGACAGTAATGTCAATATAGTTTTCTATTAGAAAATACGTCCAACATGAAAATTGAGGTTTTGTCGTAGCTCCTGGTTCCTGTAATGCAATATATAGCAGTTGCTCTGAAACCCCAGAGGCTGTAGCTTTGAGTTGTCTTTCTTTTATTACTTTGCACGAGCTCTCTTTTAGAACTGGGAGAGGAGGAGGGGTTAGAAATGTAAACATAAACCAAAGTGGTCAATGATACCTATATGGAAACATCCATTTTCAAACCCAGACTTCAGTCTTTTCTCCCAGTTTTAGGCAGCTGCCAGACTTTGCTGGTTTCTGTACATTCTGTGGTCCACAGCTCCTGTTTGCATCACTGCTATAGTGGAATAACAGAAAACATAATCATTTTTATATTGGCTAAGAAAGGCTTTTCAAAAACCTATATAAAACCCTATATATATATAAACATATCTACATGTAGGGATATATATAAAAAACCTATATATATATATATATACAAAAACCTATATCATATTAAAAATATAATTAAAAAAAAATAAATACCAGCAGTAAGTACACTGGAGCTAAGAATTACTAACAGCCCATGAAATAAAGCAGTTTATGAAAAACCACAAATATTTTTTAGATCTGGTAATAAAAGGATGTTAAAGTCCATCTGAGTATATGATTGGAGAGATATAGAAGTCTATTAGATATTCTACTATACTTTCTTAACTCATTTTGCTGCTTGCCTTCCTGGCCCTGAAACAATCACCTTAATTGACTTTTCAAGCATCTATGTGAATCATAGGAAGGCCAAAAGGTTCACAAAGACAAAATAAACCATCCCCCCCTATGCCCCTTCCCCAAAAAGCTTCACTGCAGATCAAAATGGTCTAATATTAATACTTTAAAATGCTGAATCTGTCTGTAAGTTGACTGAGATTTTGCCAGCAAAATTACACTCCCTTTACCAAAATTCTTTTCTGGCTTAGTAAAAGCTCCTCTAGAGAATTTATTTAGAATGTTACTTTATGCCACACAGACAAAAACAGTATCCTAATTTTTTTCAACCTTTAAGCATTAGAGGTGAGCCTTTCAGAGAAACACACAACACCTGAATAGTTTTATTACTTGCTTAGGCAGACTCATGACTTCCATTTTTCTGTTTGACTTTGAGGTTGTAAAGTACATTCAGATACACTTTCTTTATATTGTATGTGTATGAAAGTGAGGAATTAAACTTCCTTTAAGCTCTTCCACAAGAAATAAAATGTTCTTGGAACATGTTGCTATGAATCATTGCAAGAACGTTATCCCCAATAGAAGTAAGTATTAATGGTGTCGCAGCTTTCCGAAATATTTTCTTCTGCCATAAGTTTACTTATCTTTTCCTGATAATCACAAGAGAAATGTTGTTGAATATAATAAATAGCTAGATTAGATGTTAATCCTACCATAATTTTCACTTATATTTTTGAGTCAGTCTGGGCCAAGGACTGACTGCTGGCAATTATTTAGAACATCAGTTTTAGCAGTACACGTTAGATAATAACTTCACCTTATCAGGAAAACACATTTCTGAAACTGTTGATCCAGTCAAGGCTGATGATTGGAATTTCTCTTAGGAAACACTAGAAGAAGAAGGAGAATAAATTAGTAATCTAGTTCTTTCCAAGCCTTTTTTGTGCTTCTGGAAAATATAGTGCAGGTTTCAAAAGACCGTTTTGCTAAAAGCAACATCTTTCTGTTCTACAGAAAGTTCACCTACATCTAAAGATTGTAGCTTTAGATGAAGTAATAATTTATATTTTTTTTAAACCTACACGTGTCTGAACTCTGCTGTAAATAAAAAGATTAAAAAGAAGGAAGTGAAAGAGGGGAGGAAGAAATAAAACAGAGGCAGGAATGTAATGAACTCTTTTTCATGACCTCTGGAATTTCTAGTTGGTTTTCATTATGCAACACTGAGCCCAATCCAAGAAGATAAACTGGTGGAAACAGAATATAATGGTCACCACAACCCCATGCAGCGCTACAGGCTCGGGGCAGAGTGGCTGGAAAGCTGCTTGGTGGAAAAGGACCTGGGGTTGTTGGCCAGCAGCCGGCTCAACATGATCCAGCTTGTGCCCAGGCAGCCAAGAAGGCCAACAGCACCCTGGCCTGTATCAGCAATAGTGTGGCAGCAGGGCCAGGGCAGTGATCATCCCCCTGTACTGGGCACTGGTGAGGCTGCACCTCGAATCCTGTGTTCAGTTCTGGGCCCCTCACTACAAGAGAGACATTGAGGTGCTGGAGCAGGTACAGGGAAGGGCAATGGAGCTGGTGAAGGGTCTGGAGCACAAGTGTGATGAGGAACAGCTGAGGGACCTGGGGGGTGCTTAGTCTAGAGAAGAGAAGGCTCAGGGGGGACCTTATCGTTCTCTACCTGAAAGGAGGATGGAACAAGGTGGGTGTTGGTCTCTTCTCCCCAGTCATAAGTGATAGGATGAGAGAAAACAGCCACGAGCTGTGCCAGGGGAGGTTTAGACTGGATATTAGGTAAAAATTCTTCACTGGAAGGGTTTTCAAGCATTGGACCAGGCTGCCCAGGGAAGTGGTCAAGTTACCATCCCTGGAGGTATTTAAAAGACGTGTCAATGTGGGACTTACGGACATGGTTTAGTCATGGACTTGGCAGTGCTAGGTTAATGGTTGGACTTAACGATCTTAAAGGCTTTTCTCCACCTAAACAATTCTATGATTCTGTGATATTAAATTTGAGGGAGAGGAGCTATTTCAAAGACAACAACTGCATCTGAGCACTAATGCTTATGTGAAGATGATATCAAAGGCTCCCTCCCAGGCCTTTTTTTTTAAGGCAGGATGTTGCATAAAAATTTGAAGAGAAGCTTGGTTCCAAAATTAATTATATACTGCTGTCCCATAGGATTATCCAGAAGTACAGCTGAGGCTGTGAGTCAGGAAGGTCTTGTGGCCTCAACTAGCATGACGTAGGAGGCGCAAACAAAATGTCCCAAACTCTCTGTTTAACTTATGCCTCTAAAAAAAATTTAGATGTGGAGAAATACAACTCCAATGACTGAAAGGAGCTTAAGCCTCATGGTATATGATGGTAAAGATCTAAATGGAAATATAAATGTGAGAATATTAGAGCAGTTAGCAGTACATAAGTAGTTATGACTATAGAAAGGTATGGCATAATATGAGTATAGATGCCGTAAGGCCTACAGAACAAATTGGTTATCCTTAACTGGGAATACAGACAGGCAAAACAAGAAATAGACACAGCAACAGGAGGAAAAGAGTGAGAAAAGGACATGGACAATAGAGGTAGAAAACTGAGAGAAAGAGAAAGGTGGGAGAACTATTTTGTTTTAGAAGGAGGAAATTGATACCAGTTTATTTTTCAGCCTGGGGTGGAGAGGCAGTTTGAAAGCAGGGGAGTATGGTGGAGACTGCATGGGGGAAAAAACTGCAGAGATATTTAGGGAGACATTTTAAGGTCATTCATTTCTGTATATTGGCAGTAATCCATTGTGGAGAACAGACAGCTACTGTAGTCGTTAGTAAAGATAAATGTCATTGAATTATAGATGAACATAATGGAAAAACTTCATGTCTAGCCATTGTGTAAAATTAGGAGTGGGACATACTGGCTGTGTGGGCTTGGTGAATGCCAGGTGCGTGGGTGAGTAGTGAGCATTGGGAAAGGGTGTCCTATTCAAGTGGTCTATTCAATGCTTACACCAGCACTGTAATGTCATTATATTTTTTCCTGCTCTGGCTTCTGAGCAGGAAAACTGAAGAATAGTAAACACTAAGTACATTGGTGACTATCTCAGCATGTCCATATGTTTCTGCTTGCAATGCAGAGGGGAAAGGAGTCGCCTTTAATGTGATAATCTTTCACAAAGGTCTTTGTGATCACACCTGTTAATGACACCACACCACAGCAGTTCACAACAGGCTATCCAGCCCCAACCAGTCAGTCAGAGGGTAAAACTCGTTACATATTTAAGTCTTCTTTATCTCTTCTGATATACAAATTTTTCATTACCTAAAATTCATTATTTTAGTGGGTGAAAGTTTACTTGCCAGGTCATCACTCTGGAAGACTTCCAGAAGGAAGTCTTAAGACTCTAAGCCTGTCGGTGCTTTTAGATGTACAGAGCTCTCCATGTCTGCTTCTTTCCTTGGAGTGACAGGTCTCACTTTTGCTCTCATATTGAACTGGGGCATCTGGCTCTTGCAGCCAGCACAGTTTTTTTATTGTTTTGTGAAGCATATTTTTCCTTTACTCAATGTAGTCTGATCAAAATAATAGTGATACTGGTTCTCCCAGTATTCCTGTGCTATACTGCTATTACTTTCTATGTATTAATTTTCTGCATTTTCCCACCTTTGGCTGTTTTTCCTCCCCACTATTCTGAACATCATTCACTATTTGTCCTTCTGCATTCACATTTGATAATGACACAACTGCTTTTCCAATAATCTGCTTCTTCTGTTACAACAATTAAATGTGTTAATAGCCCATTTGCTGGAGATCGCACTGTCTGAACACAAAATTGACTGAGTTTACACAGACTACCATGCAGGCAGTGTTGTACTGTATTGGAAGAATGACCAATTACAACTCCTGGCCTAGTCAGCCAGGAGACTGATAAAGAGCAGGAACAGCATGAACTACGCACAACTAGCCATTAAAGGCAGCATTCTAGAAAAATTAAGAAGGCCTGTTATCTACAAATATAGCTTAAGAAACCATTTATATTGAAACAGATACATTAGTGGCATACTTAAGTGGAAACTGAAGAATGTATTTTGTAATGTAGCTTCTGCAAATTTACATAAAATACATCTTGTATACCATATTTAATAGGGAGGAACTAAGAGTGACCTAGATTGCATTATCAAAAAACTTCTCTTAGATTCCTTTAAAAAATCCCCACCCCTGCAAAATAAAGCATATCCCTTTTGTTTCCCTTTTCCTAGAGCAGCACACAGAGAGAACAACAATAGGTATTTGGAAGGTGGACAGCTTACAGATGAATCACTAAGATCAGCATCCCCTCGCTAGCCTCCAATCTAAGATCTGGTGGACACCCTCAGAGTATATCTACCAGGTCAGGATACAAGGAAACATTCCTGAAGATTTACTATTGCCACCCTCTCTTTCCTGGAACTCAGTCACCTGGGGTGGAACATTCACCTCAGGTGCTGGAGACTTGAGATAATTTTACTTTGCAGCCTCTGACCATTTCTGCTTGGCTTTGATTCTGCTTGAAAATGAGGAAGGGAATACTGGTACATGAGTTGTCTCAGGGCATGCTTCCTTTAGAATTCTCACTCTCTGGTTTATGGTAGAAACAAATCCACTGTCCCTATGTCTGTGATTGCTAGAAATTCAAACATCAGTTATAGCAACGTAAGAGATTTCTTGAGTGACAAGAATAAAGTAAACACCACAGCTATATTATTACAGGAGAAAAGGAAGGTGGAGGGAGAGAGGGAGAGAGATGCCACCTCAGTATGGGGAAATTCCTTATCTACAATTTACTGCAAACTAGAAGACTATCCAAGCAGCTATTGCTAGATGACGTGTGTATGTTTTATGTTGCTGTCAGAGACAGGTCTAGGTGGATCATTGGCTTTACCTGCTGCAACCATTCTTATGCTCATAGATTTAGTTTCTTAGACCTGGATTTCACCTCCATCATAACTTCCTCCCTCTCAAAACCATGCCCTCCCCAATATCATCCTCAGGATGCAATCCCTAGGAATTGAAGGAAAGAGGCCTCTTTCCTTTCGGTCAGACCCATCCCCTCATATCAGAGGAACGCAGTCACTTGGCTCCAGCTCCAATATGTATTATCACTTATCCCTGCCATGTGCACTCCACACTGTGTGCCACTTTCTGGCCACTCAGTCACCCTTTGCTTCTATGATTCAACTTCCAAAGGTGGCCACCAGCCTCAGCGCCTCCTCTATGACAGCTACACAATGTGTCCTACATGCAATTGGAACTACCTAGGGAAGAATGAGATATGTGTCTATGCCGTAGTCAAATCCTGGGTTGCACATGATGCAGCCAGCTCAAGAATAACTGACAAAAATTTACCTCTAAATGAAGGAAAGGGTAAATTCCTCCCCCTTCTTATCTAGAATATGGAAAACACAGCTCACTCCCAAACCAGACCAACCTGGGAGGCAGTACCTCATTATATGGTCTATAGAAGACAAACACACCTGCTATTTCCTTTCTTCTTGCGCAAGCATTCAAAACAGTTCCATCTTGGGAGAAATCTCTGCCACCCTCTTCTCCAACCACCTAAATGTCGTCCTGCTGCTAAGAGCAAGGTCCACACTGGGCTCCATCCTGCGCTGTGTAAGGCCCCACCTATTGGGGATAACACAAGAGCTGCTCCCAAACCAGAACCTGGCATGGCAGGAGTTAATGGGGGACGATGGGGAGGGGAGGGTGAGACGAAAGAAAATAGCCCTACGCTCTTCTCAGCTTGTTTGATGGAGATGCGACCTGGCAGCATTGAAAAGCTTCAAGATTAATGGAGAAAAGGCGGAATCTGACAGCTTTTCCGCTGGTTTCACTGCTCCTGGGTGGGCCGATTGCTCTTGAATGTCACTTGCTACTTAATCTTGTGTATCTGAAACAGACTGACGTGTTTGGGGAGCCCCGCTTGCTCTGTATAGACATCAATTGGCAAGGCAGATAAAAGGAAACTGCATTGAATTACTCTCTTATGCCTTTTATAGAGCACTTTCTGACTACAAAATAATTAGTAGCCCCATCCAAGGAAACCTGTTGTGGTTAGGGTACTCTTTAAACACCAGAAGTGTGGAGGAACGAGTATGCCCTACTCTCTCCCAGCTGCTTACCAGAGCTACCATGAAACCAAGACATGTTTATACTCTAATGGAAACATCTCTAGATAATATTGTAATTTAATATCACCTCACTGTCTGTGAGATGCTTGCATTGATTTTTTTTTTAATGATTGATTTCTGTTTGCAAGTTGAAAATTTGCTGCAGTGTCAACAATTTATGTGTTATATACTTTCCCTGCTGAGCAGAAAAAACCCCTTATGCACTCTTTAAAAATGCAATAAGTCTCCCACTCAGCGAACATGATGCATTCTCCCTCGTAGTATACAAAGGAGGGCATGGGAGACTAAAACTTAAGGGTTTTTTTCTCCATCTGCAGTGAAATCAGATGGTGACTGTCTTGCAAAAGACATCTGATTCTTTTTTTAATCCCAGAATTTCAAGTTAAGTTCTTCCTTTTCTTTCACTCATATCGTACCATTTATGGCAACCTAGAAATAGTAGCAAATAAAAATAGCAGTCCCCAATAGTTTGTAAAATTTGCTTCATATCCCAAACTGATTATAATGCTAAAATCTGAGTTTCCCCCTTTTTGTTAGTAAAAATTAATTTGGAGCTATACTAGTAGAATAGAACAGAGCTGACATAGCTGCTCAGTCTACAATCAGCAACACAGGCAAAACTCTGATCATAGAAGTTAACATTTGAACTTTTGAAGTATCTGAAAATTTAGGTGCGCTTTGTGGCCACACAAAAAAGCTTCTGCCTTGTGTTAGGCAATTGTCTAAAATAGATTGCAGAAAGTCAATTTGACACAGGATGTATCTATCATAAAGGCTTCTATTTTTTTCTTTTTCAAACAACAACTACAACAAAACCACAGTGAAGTTTGAAAAGTTTAAACTGTGCCACACAAGCTTCTAAGTGAAGAAAAGTATCCCAGATTAAACAGCAACACCACCATTGTATTTCAACTGGCACCTAAAAACCAGCTAGGAGATGACTGTGCCTTCACCAATTATGTAGACCTATTCAGCTGGGGAAAAAAATAGCCCTGTTCTGTGCATTTTTTGCGGCATTTTTCCTCAGATCTAAGTGGCACTTTACAGGAAGAATATGTGATTTTACACAAAGACTTGTAACAAGCTCAGGGAGTAGCAGCCACTTCAGTGGGGTTTTTTTCTTCAGCCAACTAATTTCTATGCCCTTAGGAGGAAGACAGAAGATATAAACTGAATGATGAATCCCCTCAGTGAAAGAGTCACAAAGCTCTGCTATTTTATTTATTTATTACTATTTTTCATACAGAAATTCTCAGACACCTTACTGTTTTTAAATGAGCAGCTGTTATTTTCATATTGCTTTTGTTTCAGCAAAGCTTCAAGGAAGTGCTAATATCTTATTCTCACTGGGAATGTACAATTTCTGCCAATGTTTTAAAAAATAATTTAAACAATTTATAAAAATTCAAGAAGTTGTTTAAAAAATTTAGAACAGTAAAAACTTCATTAAGTCTAATGTTTATTTGTGTGTGTGTTGGGCTAATGACTGTCTTAAGAAATGAAGTATAATTAGATGTATAGATATCAAAACATATCAATATGAGTTTTCTTAAAGTTCAGATTAATTTCCCACTTTATCTTCAAGATTGCTTCATATATGTCTCAGAATTAATCCTTTAACAAACTGTGGAGAAAGATAAAGAGAATAACCAAGCCTGGTTATAATGATTTATAGGAAATGGATTCCTTTATCAAGTTTATGTTCAGTTTACATGGATTTTTGAATGAACATAGAAACCCTAATGAAAAAGTGGCTATATTAGGACATTTTTTCAATATTATGTACTATGAAAAACAAGCAGCATGACATCCTAGAAACTAAAGGGTCTTCTCATGATCTCCCTTGCCCCGGCCCCAGAAGGATGACTTTTGTATTGTTAAAAAATACATAGGGCTTTAAAGACATTTACTGTTGCAGTCTCTTAAACAAAATTCTTTCTGTTAATGCAGTCAGCCAAATTTATATCGTACTTGTCAGAATAAATCTTAATCTTTCTATATTTGGCTTTGTTTGCTAAACTTGCTTGAGGTTTTTAGGAGCAGTGGTCAAATTTTACACACACATTTAACTTCATCCGTTAAGTTCCTGAAACTTGGCAAAAAGAAAGGTGAGCATGTGTACAAGTGCTTACAGGACCCAGATCTTACAAGTAAAACATCCTAAAGCATGCTAGAGCTTCTATTGTTTTTAAGGATTAGGACTAGGCAATCTCAGTTAATTACGTGCATATCCTTTCCCCGGAAAATTTATCATTTGTTAACATCATACCAGTGTTTTATCAAAGTTAGAGTAGGAGATGCAGCCAAACTTTAGGTAATTTATACAAAACAGCTGTACAGTTTGTTGTCACATTTGGCCACAAAAGGGCATGTCTTATCTGGGGATTCTTAGAGCAACATATTGCAACAACTCTTTGATTCACAGCCTAGTTCAAAGTACTTGAAATCATGGGTCACTAACACAATACACTGCTATGTTCCCGGAGACTCCCCTTTCCTGCTATTTTGGAGCAGTGTTTGTGCCTACATGATCCAGGCACAGTGTCTTGTAAGGAGAAGAGTCAATATCCAGATCATACCCATTGATATGTGCAAATGTACACACAAACACATGCATAAAACAAAAACCAGAGAGACTTCTGTTTTCCTTCTAAAAGCAGGAAAGCTGATATTCCATATGAAGATGTAATCTCAACCCAAGAATGCTTAGATGAACAACAGTGGTGGTAAATTTCAAGAGCAGACAAAACAAAGTCTGATCTGTTTAGACTTTTATACTACTACTACTACAGAAAAACAAGAGTTTCAAGGTTGTGTTAGACTTCACAGCTATGCCGCCAAAGGCAACAGAATTGTTGGCTGGAATTGTATTGTCAAAGGGGAAGGAGCACCTCACAGCCCCTGTGCGACCTCAGCCCACTGCCCTGCAGAGACTTGACATCTTGACAACAGGGGTTTACTTAATGTAAAAGAAAAAACAAACAAACAAACAAACAATTCTTTTTCAGGCCCACAGTTCTGTTTTGAAACCCCTCTGTTAAAAGCTGATTTCAAACCCCTAAGGGTTGACAAATCTAAAGGTAAAACTTGTAATGTTGCAAACACCTTCTGCTATTCCGAGCTTGAAGCAGTGGAACTGAGAGGACCATCAGGATCATGTCCTGCCCGTTCAATTCCCATTTCATTATGTCATAGTAAAATGAGAAGGAGAAAAAGTGATTGTGGTGCAAGAAATACCTTTTTTTTTCCCCCTAATATGAATGTGCAGTTATGAGGATAAAGGGCCTATTCATAGCATGATACTTCACAAAGCTAAGATAATGTAGTAGTCAATAATAACTTCTTTCTCAGAATTGCTTCATTGAAAAATTCCACAAGAAAAAGCCTTTCCTTGGCAAAGTGGGACTAAATTCCATTTTATCAATCTCTAGACATTTTTCATGACCCTAAAGTACTCTTTTTCCTTGTGTTCCATCCTGACACTGATTTAAACTAAATAGTTTAAAACATGTTAGCTGTTTTGAAGATTTCCAAAGCTAAGTGATTTCCCTAATATAAAAATGAAAGCTACATCACAAGACTAGGAGGGATGATGAAGCCGTGGCTAAGGCTTGTAGCTCTAACAAGCCGTAGCTTGTTAGAGCTAAGACACAGCATTACATGGACTGTCCCAGGCAGCAGGTTCTCAGATAAGAGATGAAGATGTGGAAACCCCATGCGGTGTCTTCTCAGGTTCCCTGTGTGAGAGAAGGCAGCACACAGCAAAAGCTGGAAGGGAACCAGCAGCTGTGGGAAAGCTTTTGGCACATTTGACCCCCTTTCAGCAGGACAGAAGGCGACACTAATGTAACATCTCATGTGTCCCAAGCAGGGGACTGACAGTCCTAGTGGGAGATCCAACTTGCAGGAATGAGGCAGTCACACTGGAGGTGCTGAGGTGGGGGGAGAACAGTTGCTGTGGCCCATTTGTGAAATTGCTAAAATGGAGGATGGGCAAGTGTCACCCTGCCAGAGGAAGGAGTAAAAAGTTGGAGGGGAAGGGGCTCCGGCACAACTGGAGGCTATGCATGATCAGGCAGCCCTGAAGTTTTTTGCAACACAAGCCAAAATATCACTTGGCTCCATATACATGGAAGAGCTCTGAGACAATCAGCAGGTTGCCACACGCACAAACATCTGTGTAGACATTAAAAAAAAAAAGCAGCCCAATGTATTTGTCACAAAATATAGTATTTGGTGTCAAGATTTAGGAGAACCGAGAAGATTGCCAGTGCTTGTTTTAGGGTTTGTCAACACATTATTTTTTACAAAACCATCTTCTTGCCCCTGTTACTCCCAAGGGTGGGATTTGTTCTATCCTGTTTTCACACGGCCCTGGTCTATAAAACAGGTCTCAGATCCCATGGTGTTGTCTTGGAAAACTAACTTAAACCTCCATTCTCATGTGTGCCCGGGAAGCAAGGTTCTTGCAGACAGTTTCGGGAGCCCTAGCCCAGCTCCCCATGGCTGCTCTGCTCCCTGAGAGGCCCAGCGTGTCATCCAATATACTCGGCTCTCCACTCCCTGGCTGCAGGCTGGACTCGGATGGTTGCTTTCCAACCCCCTGCTGTCTGGCTCCATGGAGAAGCAGAGTGAGCATGCGTTGTAATCCAATTACCTCCTCCCCATGGGGAAAGGAGAGGAGGCAAGAGGCAAGTCAGAAGACAGAAAACAAAAGGTTGAGCAACTGCCTGCAGCAAAATAGGGAATTCCACGAGGGAATGCTGAATTTGGTGGCACCCTGACAAAATGCCAGATTATGTAGCCATTGCCTCGCTCAGCGTAGGGTCCCTGAGCCTGCGGGACTAGGATTATGCTTAATTGGATCAGTTCACACAAGTAAGAAGCACTATTTCAGATTCTCACTGGAGTCAAGCACATGACAGCACAATGGGTTACACCATGTATTTTTTAAGTCATTCTTCAAAACTAAAAGGATTGTTTGTTTGTTTTCCCCTCTGAACAAAATTGTAAATTCCATTGCTATGAAATACATTAGCTCTTTTAACAAATTGCTGCTGCATATAAACTACTGCCACTCTTCTAATGGATTGTTGATGATACAGAATAACACACTTAATTAGGCTGGCCACTTCACTGAGGCCATCTGCCAGTGAATCATATCTTGTCTGATTTTAAAATCCTTACCTCATTAACCTCTTTCTCCTCCCCTCTCTCTCCCTGCATATATTTTATATATTTACAGCGCTAGTGTATCTCGTTAGCATTAAATGAAATTTATTGATAGATTAGACCATGGTCCAGCTGGAGCCAGCTGCAACGCAATGCTTCTTATACTGGACCAGAAATCCGACACAGTGCAAAGCTGCGATGCAGTAGAAACTCACACTGCTGGGTCCAGTTTGTCTGAAGAGTGCTACTGTGTTAATGCTGTAACCACAGGCTTGGAGCCCCATGAGGTATAGTCCCTTCTGCAGCTAGTGTAAAGCCAGCATGAATTTCATATTGTGTGGCATGACTAACATGTCAGAAATGTTCTGATCCGCATTGAATTGGGTGGATGAGCCAGGGACGACCCTGCTTTTAATTCAGTGGCTACTAAGACAAACTGCTGCAACTGCTGAGGGTTCTTAGATGCTCCGTGAGAAGAATTCACTTGCCTGTCTTATCTAGTGGAAAAAGAGCTCACGACTGCTCAAGAGTACCTTCCCCTAAGTAGGAGGCAGTGTTATGTCAGAGGCTGGACTTCAGCGTGCATTGAACTGTTCTATAATGAGGCTCTTTTCAGTACTGTAAAAGCATGTGAGCTGCAGCTGTACCTGAGGGAAGATGTAGGGCAGAATGACCTGTATGAGGCTTATGCTTAATACCTGCTATTTGACACATCTTGAAGGATCAGTTCCCTGGTTTCTCTTACAGACCTCAGCTGAAGAACCCTTAAACTAAGGCAGGGAGAAGCCCATTGCTCAACTACAGTAGTTTTGTAAAGTGATAAAAGGTATTGATTATTCTTTTCCCAATCCCTGAGCAATCCTAGAGCTATCTACCTGATGGAGGGCCTCTTTCCCTTTATCTCATTGCACAGTTTCCACAGTCTGCTGTATTCAATTTTCTTCATGGTCCATGGTGTTTTATCTTCAGGAGCAGAAGCAAAGCAGTTCTGGGATCTCCACTGGTGAGACTGGTAATCTGCCAAAGCCTGTAGTTATCAGGTTTCTGAAGACAGTGAAAATCATGGTTGTTTATACCAGCCTTTAAATAAACGCTACAGCAACCTCTAGAGTTTATTAGTTTAAGGTACTTGCCTAAGTTTGAGCCCTAGTTTTATCTCTGTTCTAATTACTATTCTATATCTTAAAGGTGTTGTGAGAAGATGTTATTCTTTCTCCCATACCTTCCCATCTTCCCCCACTGATGCTCATGTTTTGTCCATCCCACTTTCCATTGTTTCATTTCTTTTCTCTCCTGTTTTCCCAAGTTTCCAGCACAGCCTGGAAGGGCAGCTGCAACTGCCTTGTTACAAGTATGGCGCACGCTCAGCCAGCTGTTTAGCAGGATTTGCTGGGCAAAGGTACATAGGAGCAGCAGCATGGCACAGAAAGCATTGATGTGATAAAAGAAGATGATAAAGATGCAGAGAATATCTCAGATACCTGAAATGCATTTCTGTTATAACACCGTCTCCTTTCTCCTTGTTGATATGTTTCCCCCGTTCTTAATGCTCTCCCATCTTTCTTCTGCTCTTTCCTTCTTTTCTCACAATTCCCCTTAGCTCTGCTTTCCACACCATATCACCAGTCTGCATCCTTAGAGGATGTCTCAGACCCTGCATCCCTTTTGCACACCTCCTAGAGCTGCCATGTGTGGAAAGCAACAAACACTTGGATTTCACATGCAGCCCCTCACCCCAAGCACCTGGTGCCAAAGCAAATGTCTGGTTAAAGAGCTAAGCTGAGCTTTGTAGTGGTGAGTGCTAACGGACTACACCATAGGTTAAAAGCTGCTGGATGGTTGACTGGGGCTTGTCAGCAGTGCCCAGGACACCTCTGCCCTCCACAGTCTACCACGCCTTCCCTCTTTATTACTTACCTCACACTGAGAGGGCAGGTTCCCACCTGCCATCCTGGGGACAGTAAGAAGGGCCAGCTTCTCTTCCTGCAGTCTGGGCTTTCAGAGGGTGCCTTTTATTAATTGTTTTATAAAAAGCTATTTTCCCCAGATACTGTTGCCGATGTTTTTCTGATTTTTTTTTCCTGCCTAGTAGAAAAACTGGTCAGAAAGGAAAATAATAAATTTGGCATACATTCTTCACTTCTTTTGTCAGACATGCTCAGTTTTTCAGACCACTTCTATTATCAAGATTATTACTGAAAGTAGATGAATTATCTGATAATCACAGCAGGGTTTCTAGGATTTTAACTATACAAAACGTCTCTCAGTTTGTCCCAGCAGGACTATTTCGCAGGCTGATCAGAAAGCAGGGTCTGCTCTTCAGACTATTTTTTCTTAATTAGCCTGAGATTCAGACAAATAAAATCAATGAGCTGAAGTCACACGCTGATTTATTTTCAGGAGCAAGGTCTCACTTTGTAATATCGTCTGAGGAGACTGTGTATTCCTCCTTAGTCTTATTTGCTGAATTCCAGACAAAGGTCATATAAAAATAGTCACATACACAAAAAGATGTTTTTCCTTCAACCCATCATTCTTAATTATAACATCCTTGAACCATCCTTTTTCTGCTTAATATTTACACCAGTCTAATGTTTGTGCACTGTTATCATCTCTCCTCACAGTTTCAGAGTCCAGCTCCCCATGACTACCTTCTCTAATCTTTGTGGCAGGGAGGAGCGGTGGAGATTGCAATTATGTATCCAACTGGCAGCCTGACAGATCCTCACACAAGACTCCCCTATCAGCCAGCTCCTTTCATTACCTGGCAGCAAACCATCCAGCTCTGAGAGGTTGCTCAGCATATAAGAAACTCTGCTGTGGCAGCCCCAGATGGTCTCAGGCTGGATTCCTCTGCTCCCACCTTCTCTCCCGCTCTCAATTCAGCAGTTTTACAGCTAGTTTTACAACTGTCTTGCCCCAATTGCACGCATGCAATTGCATAGTGAGATGGGTCAGAGAACTCATCTGGCTGAAAACTAGTGTGAAAAAAGGACACTTGGTGCAAAGAGAGGGGGAAAGGCAAAGTGCCCAACAGTGTAAGCTGGGCAGGAGGGTGTGTTGGCCAGAGGGGATCAGTCTCTGCTTAAACTCACCTTACGTCAGGCTGCCCTTCTCTTTCTGTGTGAAACATTCCTCAATACCAGTCCATGTGGATGGGCCAAATTTCCCAATCCATTTAATGATTTTAAAAGTGGAAGGAGAATGTCACTTATATATCCTTCCTCAGTAGGATATATAATTACTTTTTAATTTCTTGATAGACATAGTGCAAGTAAATACCGACTGCTTACACTACAGGAAAAGCTCTTTTGGACAAGGTCCATGCAGAGGCCAGAGAGCATTTTTCCATGGAGCGACTGTTCTGCATGCACCTTGGTCTGGAGAAAGCAGCTTTCTACTTGTTTAGAGAGGGGACATTTAGGAGTTTCCATTCACTTCTAGCACGACAGCCTTAGCAATAGTGCATCTGACCTGAATGTTCCTATCAGAAAAATTGTCTTGGACAAAATACCGAACCACTGCTCTCTACATCTCAATAGGAGGGGGACTTTCTTCAAACAGCGAATGAGATCTGTCTCAGTTTTGCCAGAATGGGTCTGTTGTGGCTAAGGAAAGATGTCAGGTCCCCCAAAATCCCCATTTCTCCAGGTTATATAACAACCACTTAAAACACTAGCTTAATTTCTGATGGCTCGAAGTGAGCACATATCGAGCCCATTAATAATATGAGGATGTCCAAGAAAAACTGGGGGAAAAGCATTAGGAAAAGAACTCTTACAACTTCCCAAGGAATCTAATCATGATAGGGTGAGAAAAGAATGTGGCTGTGGATTGATGGATGATGTGCAGATATTTTTTGTTAGAGACTTATGAAACAAGTAGAAAGTCCAGATGTTTCAGAGACACTAAATAGTTCAATATTTCTGAAATGGGTGTTGTCAAGGGAGATAGTTAACACTGAGATGCCCAAATAGGATGTGTCTTCCACTTGGCTTTATTAGTTGGTCTAGCTGAGGTTTTCTAAAAAGAAAGGATTTTGAGCTTTAGCAGAACGACTCTCTTCAGCTTATGTCAACTAACCACATGAGGTTGCCAGTTGTAACAAAATTGAATCTGAGTGTAGGACCTGATTACTGTTCCACATAACCATGGGAGTGATGCAAACAGGCTGATTGTGTGATGGCGAAACCTTCAGTCCAGTTTTATCCTTACTGCAGAAACCTGTAGACTGGACATTTCACTCAAAGGAATTGAAATTGCTCTATACTCACTCACTTCTAACCTAAAAGATCACTCCCCCCCCCCCCCCCCAACTCTTCAGAGATTTGCACCTAGTCAATTCAGCTTGGAAACTACAGATGTTCTTCTGCACTTCTGCCTTCCCCATCTTCTGTTTTCCATTGTCAATAGCTCTGTTGCTCTTTCTCTTGTTACATATCTTCAGTCTAGTAGAAGCTCTAGAAGATCACTGACTCAGTTGTCTAAAAGTACTTTAGTGAGCTCACTTAGATAACAAACTTAAAAAAATTCCTTTAATTTGTGATTGGCTTTGCTAATACTTAAATCAATAGCAGTTTTTCAACATTGTGACAACCCTAAGTCAGCCCCAGCTTTGCAGTAGATTTGCCTTGACATTTTGTTTTGGTGAAATTTCAAAGGAAGAGCAAATCTTGCTTCTAGGCTTTGTTCCAGTCAACCCAGTGGCTTCCCTAGTAGCAGTACACCTGGCAGAGTCTTCTGCAGTCTGCATAAAGTTTTGTCCATCACCACTGGGGCTTGGCTGCTGGTTCACTGCTCCTCTCAGCAGGCTCTCCTTGAGCAATAGTCTTACCGCTTGGTGCCAGGATTTTAATCTGCAGTCCCCGGGCTGTCCTTCCACCAGCTCTGCAGGGGTGGGGGAACAACTCTGCCTTCCAGAAAGTACTTGGTGTCCTTCACAGATGTTCATAAGGATCTTTTTAAAACTTTCTACCACTTAATCTCTGGTAACTTATTCTTGACCTGATGGGCACTGGGTATTTTCACTTTTTGTCCTTTCCAGAAGAAAAGTTTTCTGACCCAACAATTATTAAAAATTTTCATAACCTTCCTTTATAATTGCATTAGTGAAGGCGCTCCCAATGGCTTGGAAGATGCATATATATTCCTTCCCCTGAAAAAGAAAAAATCAGCAAGCTATTATCATTCCTTCCTCCACCACTTTGCAGGCTTTGTGCTCTCATGGCTGGTGCTTTACCAGCACCCACCTCTAAGAGGCTATTACCCCTGTTTGCTACATCATTATCCCTACCCACATTCACAGCACAAGGAATCACAATTGTTTAAGTTAAAGACATTGTATACTGCAAGTCTGATAGGTAATAACTTCCCCTCTAGTAAATGCCTTTCTCCAAAGAATCTAAAGTCATTTATGAACAGCAGGCAACCCATTTTCACACCAGCTGAGGTAGACTGGAAGGTTTTATTTCGTTGCTTGTTGTCGTCTCTACAGGGAAAATATAGTCAGAAATATAATTTCATTTAAATTCTAGGATTTCTACCTATTGTACAAAATCTTCCAATATTTCCTGATGGCAATTCTGAAAAAAAATTTGTATTGTAGATAACATTTGCCTTGGACCCAAGGGGTGATGTATGCATGTTTATAGGTGTGTGTGCATAAAGACACATGCCTCTTGCTTTGTATACAGAAAATGTTATTCCTCAGCACCTGAGAGCACCAAGACCATTAGTAATATAGAAAGTAGAACAAAGAAAAATATCTAGTTTCTAAGTGTGACCAGTTTATGCAAGATGTAATCATTGTTGGGACCACTAAAAATTGCATGACCAGCAATGATTTATTAGTAGTGCAGAATCCAGGGAAATACTCCCCTCTAAATTATTGTTTCTCTGGCTCTAAGCATTCAATAAATTCCCAGCTTGAGCCAGAGAATTTATTTTGTCCTCTTCTCTATATTTGTCTGTGGTTTGCATTATCATTCACTAAATATATTTTGACATAGCATTACTTTTCTTGATCTGCAGATTCAAAAACTTTTATGACTCCCCCTTTGACCCTCCTCCGTTTTAGGAATTTCACAAATAAATCAGTAACTAGCATTCATATAATGAACTGTGCTCTTTTTTTGGTGTTACATAATAGCTATATACCTTTTAAATAAGAAGGGCAGAGTAACACAAATAATCTAAAAACTCACTAGGTTGAAAGGCTTGAAATGTGTCATTTTCATGTTTACACTGCAAAATTTCTCCTTTTTGTTCAGAAACTTTGTAAAAGTAGATCAGAAAAATATTTATTAGTCTGAAAAAACCACCACACTCCTATCACCAATTATTTGTATTAACAACTTAAATGCTTTATGGAAGTCTCTTTTTGTACTAATTTCTGCAATTTTCAATAAAATGGAGGAGGAAGTATTTGTCGTCAAGTGCCAAAATGAATCAGTAAAGTTACCTGGGTCTGAAGTGAACCAGATCAAAAAGTATCTCATGTTGCCTAATAACTGCATGCTAAAGATGATTAGCCATTGCTAGCAGAATTGGTCAAAATCAAATTTGTCTTGGCTGTGTCTTTGCTGACAATGTTACCAAATACAGGGGGGTTGGGGAATCTGCTGATTCCCACTTTGAGAAGAAAAGGGGGCAGATTCAGCTTTCAGAGGCTCAGTCCACACAGGTACCCACTGGTGTTTCATGGTGGTCTTTGAGGAGTTCCTGCAAATAGAGAGATGTGCTCCACTATTGCTGTAACACCAATTAAGGAAAAGAAACAGCACACAAAGTGAAATTTCCAAAACTCAGTAAATTTGTGTTTCACTGCTCAAAACAAAGAAAGATGCCACTGTATGCTGGGTCTAGACATGGGTAGTTTTTGCATCCAAAGCAGGAAGAAGCAGAAAAGATATGCTAGATCATGGGTGGGATGGGTCATCTAAAACAACAGACAAAGATACATCATTTGAGCCAAGAAATAATTAATTGGGCCTTCTGGTTTTGTTTTTAATTTTTCAACCATGTTGGTCTGGGCATTATTGGCTTTGTAGCCATGACAAGGCTGTTGTTTGACTCTTACTCTTTTCTTTTTTTTTTTGCTAAGATGCTAGACAAGTTCATTTTTTGAAAATTAGCACATGTGACTAAATACACAATGATAAAAGCACTTATATTATTTCCATAAATTCCCCTGACAGCCATTTGAATGCAAATTGAGCAGAAAGAAACCCTGTTTAAATGAATTAACAAGGAAAGGCGGCAGGGAGATGTGGGGGGATAAATGGGACTGAATACAGACAGAGTAGATACAACCTCTTAAAAATAAAGTTGGTTCATATTAAATATAATTGAAGAAGGCTTTTTTAACACCATTATTTAGGGTCAGAGCCCTCTTCAGTTCATTTATCCAGCTTGAGTGCACTGATACAGTCAAGGTAGTGAAACATGCTTAATCTATTTCAATACTGCAAAGCAGGTATTGCCTGTTATGTGTTGGCTTTCTTTCCTTTTGTCTCCATGAGCAAAAGAAACAACAATCTCTTAATTGAAATGATAACAGCACAAAACTGAAATGAAACAGTACAAAATTGTGTCATATGTTCAGAATCTACAGCAAACATATCTCCTTTCAGTGAGGCTCTGTGATTGTGCTTGCTGCTGTGGTGCGTGCAGGTTGTAGAAGATGATAGGTATCTGTCAGAAGATTTACAATAAAGCTACACTTAATCAGTCAACTAGTTTATTTTAGCTTGAAACTGAGAAGTAAAATGAAAGTTTTTGAAACTTTGGAGTGTGGTAGATTATTTAGATTGGGTTTCTCTGAGAAAGGGATACACTGCTCAGTGCTAACACTGCTTTCTAGTACTGCTCCTCTGCATTGCTGTAGCGAAATCTGTGGCTATGGCACTGGTATTAACTCCAGGTTCTGAAGATGAAGAGCAAGGGAGGAGGGTAGGGCAGAAATACACTTCTCCCTATAAGCCCACTACCAAAGAAACCAGAAGGAGCCTGCAGGTTCACCTAGGTATTAGTCATCCCTGTATTGGATGTATTGGAAAGGATTAGAGAAAATAAAATGGATGGAATTTAATCTTGTGTGAGGTAGTATGGAGAATACAACTCCAGAAGGAAACCAGAAAGGAACTAGGCATATCTCACTACATGTTCCTAAATCCAGCATCTGCTGAATACATCTGTATGCAGTCCTTTCACATCATGAAGACCAGTAGGTGGATACAGGCCTAATGAAAAAACAAGTAGGGGTTGCAAGAAGTGGCACTGGTGATTCACTGTCTGGTATTACAACTGCTCAATTGCTATTCAGCTCTGGTGAGTCAGGGATAACTGTACAGATGGATGTATCATGTTCAGAAGAGATACAAAATTTTCATTTAAAAGTAAGTTACTTAATCTTAAGTAACTTCCTTTTTAAGAAAATTTTAATCCCTATCACTATTTTTCCACTAAAATAAACTTAACAAAGTTCAAAATATTTGAGGCTGAAATAGCTACATGAACCACTTGGTTTAAACAGAACCAGTTTGAACTCTGAGAACCACAGAACACAGTTCCATAACTCAGCCTATATGCAAATCTCAACTTCATATTGCCTGAAAATTAGAAACTAATTTGTTTCAATTATTGTAAAGAAAGGAATAATACATTTAAATAACAGCATGAACTGTCCATAGATCTGAGATAGTCGGTAGTGTAATTTAATCCAATAGTGATTGCTTGAAATACGTAATAGAACAGGTTCTAAATTGTGAACAGACATCCTTTCTTTGTGGCTGACCGGGTTTGAGTTCACATTGTTCAAAAGATATATGTGGATGTTTAGTTACAGGTGAAAGAAATGAACTATGAAAGAAATGAACTATATCCAACAGATCCTGTCTTGTATGCAACACACCAAAAAGACACAGCCAAAATCTGTGAACTGCTTAGGCAAAAGACTCTTCAAAATTAGTCTTTCCTGAAAGCCATTGTTCAATCATCATCTTAATATGAACCAAGATGTAAGCATATAATTCCTGTATCAGATATTAGACTATTGTGCACACACTGCCTCCATAAAACCATAGTACTGCAATGCAAAACTCAGCTTTTATCCCAAAGGATTCTCTGACAAAACTAAAATCCAAGCCAGGCTGGGACACTGCCTTGTCTCCCCTGAAACAGCTGCAGAAAGGAGTCATAACTGTTCTGAAGGTACATCAGGACTTCATGCTAGTTACAAATAACTAAATCAAGCCCCGTGTTACCAGACAAATTTGGTGGGTTACTAAAGTGAATGTGCCTTGGCAAGTTTCATGTGAAAGGATTACAACCTTGCTTTGCTGGTGTTTGGAAGGCCTTAGTCACACAGGGAGAGCACCACAGTGAGAGCCTATGTTCAAACTCAGTTTTGCTTCTGAGTCCAGATGATCTTCAAGTCAAAACCACTCCATATTTGATCTCCCTTTCTGCAAAACGGAAGGGGAAAAGCCCTCACTTCTGTAAAAGATGTTGTGAAGCTTAATTCTGTGTGCTTGTAAAGCTATTTGGATGACAAAGGAGAAAGAGCCATAAGAGAATAATGCTGATAAATCATGATGTTCCAACAACACAAAACTATAGTCATAGTTTTGTGTTGTTAATTGAAAATCTATTGATTAAATACTGATGTGAGAGGAAGAATTGATGGAAACAGATTAAATACCATTTTATCAGGCAAAACATCTTCCCTAGAGAGCTAACAGCTAGTACTGTCCTGACAGACATTCAAGGGCACTCCACAAAACCTAGATAAAAATGAGAAAATATCGACAGAGCTTCATCTATTTTAACTGTGGTTCTGTGTGGATGGCAAGATAGTTTAGCGACAGGTCATGTAGCAGTCACTGTCTAAAAACATGCATACTTCAAACTGTTACATACACCTGTAAACAACTGTTCATGTGATGAGGGCCCAAATGTCAGCAATCTGATGGGTCTCCCCTCGTATCAGACAGGCAATGGAAGGCTCCAGACATTACTGGCAGTCTTGAAAGACAACACTACTTAGTTAAGATTCCCAACACTAAGTTGTAAGTCAAATTCCAAACCCTGCCCTATTTCCCAGCAAGATTTCAATTGCTTGAAAGGAGGAGAGGGAATTGAGATAAATAGCCAATTAAGAAAACATTACCGAGAATGATTTTGAGATGTTGTCTGGCAATGGTCTTATCAGAGCTACGGGCATTGTTCCATGTTGTTAAAGGAACTAAGCTGTGATGTTAGTCAGCCTTTGTGCTGAACTGTGCCACAGATGCCACCTTCCATTGAGAAATGTTGCCTGCAGTCACCCAGGGGTCAGTGCTCAAGGCATTCCCAGGCCTCACAGCTAGTAGGGTTGGGGCTGTAAGAAAAGGAGGTATCGTCCTTTGGATGTTAGGGCCTTTTTTAGGGTCTTAAAGATCAATAAGCAAAGCAGAACATTAAAGTTTACTAGGTGTCTGTGGTTTTAGCTGAATAGGTAAGATGAGGATCACTCTGCTGAAGTAGTCAAAGATTCTGGGTAGGCACTAGACCTACCTGCTCAGAGAACTGCACGGTGGACTTGAGATGAAAAAACCCAAAGTAAACCTGCCTTTTCTGGGGAAAGGAGGCAAGCACAATGGTCTGGCCAGCCAGAGAGCAGAAATTCACCTCTCTACATGAGTTCAAGACCCAAGCCCAGGGTACCATGACCAAGGATCAGGGGGTTGATTGCAAATGCTTTAAAAAGAAACTAATTCTCTGTTTCTGAACTACGTTTGTCCTAAGCAAGGGAAGGTGCTACCCATCATCACCTCTAGTCAATTTGTACAGAGTTGCCAAGTTCACCCAGCACTCAGTCACTGCTGTGGAAAGTCACCTTGCTCCAAATATTTCAGCTTTGTCTTTTCATCCACCAAAGACTTTTCTTCCTCTGGAGATGCATTCCATGCTTTGTAAATGCTGCAGACATGAGGAGAATTCACAGATGGAGGGGAAAAGGTATAATCCCAAAGTTTTCATCACCATGGTCCCCATAACTCTGAAAAACAAAAGCCCCTGTAAGAGGATTAATCAACTGCTTTAGTATGAAGGTGACACTAAAAACATCAATATAAAATTTTTTATTGTTTTTCAATACAACATTTTCTCCAAGTGCCATTTTAAGCATGCACATCTATCTTTCCTACAGCACTCTTTAATCAAGTTACTTTGGTAATATTTTTCTCTCTGAATTTCCTAGACTTTTTAGTTCAAGAAACTGAATCTGATATACTGCAATATTGAAGTAATCATGGAATACAGATATGCAGAAGAGACACTGCTCGGTAAGAGCAAGTCATTTCCGCAGATGAGGAAAATCCCCAGCAATTCTGAAGGAAAAATAAATATTGTAACTTTTTATAGCTTTCCAGCTATAACGTCCCATAAATGATTATGGAAGAGCTACTTTATAAAATGCATATAGAGAATATTTTTCCTTTGTTCTATAACCACAGATAGGGCTAAACTTTCCACATAGGAAACTCTAAAATGGGGAAAATATGATGGCATTTACCTTACCACATGGAGGCCTACATATCTCAATATAGTAGTGGTGTCCAACATGCTTATCTGCACTCCCACTTGACTCTACATCTGTCTAGCTACCCAGGAGAACAATGCATCTGGAAAGGTTGAACTAGGCCAAGGGAGTTTACATGTATTTTGCAATGTTCTTGAGAAAACTTACTGGAGAGAGGTCAACATGTTTTTTTTCCTTGCATCTCTTTGCATTAAATAAAAACACATTGTATATATTTTGAACATCCTGAGATCTGCTTTTTTTCACTAGGAACACAGAAACATATTTGAAAGTGTTTGCTTTTGAGAACCTTGTATGCAAGGGGAATGCTTGAGAGGGCGTAATATGAGGGTTAGCACTGAGCAACAGATGTAGATGAAAAGAAAAAACAGGTTTCTGATGGAACAGATTACAGCAGAAAATGCTTTCTAAACAAGTTTGTACAGTTGCAATAAAAAAATTAGCATCTTTGTTATTTAGGGGAGTGATCCATGGTATCCTGTGACCGAACACATGGGAATAGTTCAAAGCTGCATGAGGACCGTTTCAGACTGGGTAGTAGGAAACATTTCTTTACTCAGAGGGTAATCAATTACTGGAACAGGCTTCCTAGAGAGGCGGCTGATGCCCTGAGCCTGTCACTGTTTAAGAGGCATTTGGACAATGCCTTTAATAACAGGCTTTAACTTCTGGTCAGCGCTGATGTAGTCAGGCAGTTGGACTAGATAATTGTTGTAGGTCCCTTCCAACTACACTATATTATTCTATTTGATCGATGAAAAAATCCCGATCAGGGCAAAATTAACAATGAATAAAGCAAGTAAACCATTTTAAAATATTGATTAAAATAAAGAAAAAAAAAAGAGAAAAATATTTCTATATTCTTTAAAGATCAAATACTATAAGGAAAAATGTATTCACAAACATCACTGAATTTCAGATGCATAGGCTATTTTCTTTATTATTAGGGTACTAACCAATGGAGTTGCCAGAAGTAAAGAATTGACTATTTGCTGAGAAATTTGATTACTTGCACTGTGAGTAAGACCAGTTGGTGATGTCCTCCAAATCATAATACCTCTAGTTTAATAGCTGTGAGAACTGAATAGATCTTTGTAAATCAATGAGTCCACCAGGATTTCTAGAGCAGGATGTTTTACCTGCCAAGTGGTTTCTCTTCATTACCTGGAAGAGGAGAGTTAGCTTTCTTGCTTCATTATCCTTTCAGTTGTTTTCTCAAATTTAAATAGCATAGTGCAAAAAGGAAAATATTTCTTCTGTGGCCATGGGGAAAGATACCTAAGTAAAAAGCTGGTAATTGTGTATTTGAATGCCCAGACATTAATTTCTATATAACTGATTCAACTATGGAAATAGATGAATATTTCTGGATCAATCTTGAACCACGACTGAAAGGCAGAACAGTTGTCATGGTTAAGCAGTAGATACTCAGCAACATCCACGACTCTGGTAACTTATACTCTAACCAGTTACTCTTTTACAGTTGAAACAGGTCTGACATTGAAACACAGAGAACTCTTCAAAACAGTTAAGGAGATGATCTGACATCATGTGCATGTTCTAATTTAGGATGTCTGCTATACTTTTTACTGTTCAAGTCTCTTTTTAAAGTAATATGTAGCTTCAAACAGACAGGATTTGCCAGTTTAATTTTAATGAACAATGCAACGTACCTTTATCAGCTTTGATATCCTAGGGTTGTAAATGTCGGAAATGTTAAGTCAGGAGAGAAACTTGGTCCTTGCCCTATAATATAGCTGAAAATGCTGACCCGTGAAGGTAGATCCATTCAGAACATTCTTCCACTTAAAAAAAACAACTGTAAAAGCAACTTTTCCTCGTTAAAAAAAAAAGCGCATTTTTTTCATCTATAGGAATTCAAAGCATCTCATTTAGCATCAAATGACATTACTTTATATGAAGTACAACAGCATCCTTCCTTATTTAAACGGCATGTTTCAGGGCTGTGTCAGTGAGTACAACCTAATGATCCAAAGGTTCATTTGCAAGTAATGTATTTTGCAGATACATTATTCAGCTCCTAGTGATGTCAGAAAATCAATTTACACATCAAGTACTCACTACCAGGCTTGCTGGGCAGAAACCAGTCCAAACGTAATCAAGGAGAGGGCACTAGTGTTTCCTTCACGTCACTGATCTATATGGGGGCACACTTCGTTTAACGGTGACTTGAGGCATAAGACTCAGTCCCTGAGTTCCCTGGAAAAAAAAATCAATGTATGTCCTAAGTTTCTGACAGCATTTTTGCGATGGAGGAACATTCCTCTGCCTGTCCCTAGAAACATAAAGGGAATCTTCTGTAAAGGAACACAACCATGGCAGCAAAATGGGACATTGCACATGGCTTCCCCTAACCACAAGCCAGCTCTGTACCACTTAAACCAGCTTTGAAACCTGCTGTGTGCCTCGCCTTGCTCTTGTGTGCAGTGCAACCACCTGCACTGGCGACCCGACACCTTTCCTGGGATGCGGCACACGGTGTGGCCCTGCAGCAGCCACCTGGGACCCCTGCTCCCTGGCTCCAGGGGCAGCACCACTGTGCTCCTGCTGCTGAGGGAAACTGGGGCGCCCAGAGCGCAGGGTGGGACAGCGGCTGTTACGCGGGGTGCTTCCATGAGAGCAGCAGGGAGGAGGCCTGAGTGGCGCTGGGGGAAAAAGGCCTTGCCCAGGGGAGGGGAGGCCTTCCACATGTCTCCTCCGGCCACCGAGGAGGGGGCTTTGATCTGCCCGGGAGGACAGTGCACCAAATCGTCTCTCATTCAAATGAATCTGCCAGACAGTTGGGAGACATTCCTCAAAGGGTCACCACCAAAGGGCCGCAAAGGAGGGTGGGTCCAGCCCATGCTCCTTTATAATGTCTCCTTACCGCCTCATCTGTCTGCCGAGCAGGCCTGCTGTGATTTCCCCCCACATCCAGGCTCAATTTGTATGCAAATCCTCCCTCATTTGTTCTTGCTCCCTTCAAAAAGGACAAATTTAGTATAATAACTGTAATTGCTTTAATAACATGAAAAAAACGACACCTTTATGGGACCAACAATCAAAGACTGAAATTGTAACACAGCATGACAGGTGTGGAGGCACGCCACCATTACCGATTTTCCCATTTCAGTATTTCTTTCATCATCTTGAAAAGTGCTTATCTCAGTAAGCCAGGCATGGCTGTCTTGTGGCTCCTGAGCTCCATGCAGTTAGTAACAAGCTAGGTGGGGCTCCTACAGCTGAGGCATGTCGCCATTGAGCAGTGGGACAGCAGCTGCGGGGCATCTGAACCCCTCTCCAGAGGAAGATGTGGGTCGGCACAACCTGGCGAGGCAGAGTCGCTATCAGTATCTCCTCAAACTGGCACCTCCCCTCAGCTCCGTGCCGGACATATTAAATATCTTATAGTCTACAGGTCATAGATTCAGACAGATGGCTATCCCTGCTTCCCATCGGAGAGACACAGGTCTCACTGCCATTTGGAATGGTGGCCTGTATCTCCAATTACACTAGGCTAAGCTTCTGCATCCCTCTTGCTGAACTGGACAGTGTCTATTCTTGGCAACTTTTTCTGGTTCTTTTTCTATTCTGGCAACATTAGCATATGAGAATACATTTTCAGCATCAGTCAGCTGGACCAGGACATGCTTGACCTTGGCTTTCAGCTACACTCAAACCCATTGGCTAACAGTTCCATTTTCTAGTTAATATTTGCACTGTAACCTGTAATTTTAATCACAAAACCTCAGAGGCAGTCCTCCAGTAACAGCCCCTGCTTTACTAAAAGATAAACCCTTTAAAAACCTTATATGCAGGCAGGAATTAAAAGGATCAATTCAGAAACTGGAAACATGGATTAGTAGTGACCACCTCCTTCAGGACTTAATCAGGTTAGTGTAAAGTGGTTCTCACAAATGAAGTGCTTGAGAACATGCTAATCACCAGTATCCAGGTACTAAGATATGCCAAGCTTAAAAGAAGGAACAGTTACTCTTCCATATGACTTGACCCAAACCTACAGGCAAAATTGCCTGCTAAATCTCTCACAAGCAATCAGAAGACTTACCATCCCCAAGCAGTGTTATGGAAGATTTCTCCTCATACAACCCTGTATGCATTTTCTTTAATGTCTAGGTCACCAAGACATCTACATATGAAACTGCAATATATGGTTTGGCCTTGATATTAAAGTTCTTCAGAGATAAAAAGCAAGTGCTAAAAATAGGCAAGATAGTTATATAGACCATAATAGTAGACTCCCGTATTACTGGCACCTCTCAATGGAGACAGGCCTGAACTGGGACCTCAGGTCTGCACATCAAACCAAGAAAAAACAAACAAAAAGCTGAATTGGTGTCTCAGATCTCAGAGGGTTACCAGGAATGTTCCTGGTTCTGCTGGTGCTTGAGTGTTTGGTCCTCTTCATGATAAAGGGAAAAAAAAAGGAAAAAAAGCTCTCTTTAGTCTGCAAGTGAGCACTAAAGTCAGCTTGCCATGTGAATGAAATGAGAGAACCCCAAGGAACAAAATCTCAGCAACGTGCTGCTATCTTTGGGTAAACATTTGTTTGCAATATCTTTTTAAAATAATACTGTCGACTTCAGTGATTGACGATTTCACCCCATTTATCACTGACAACTAGAATTATTTTTTCAGCTGTGGATCATGCTAATTGTGGAAACTAATAGGGAGGAATGTGAAGTAAATGGTCTCAATACCTTTAGTATATGTGATGACTTTACCAGACTTGCAGTACTGTATTTACTGTAACCAAAAGGTCATGCTCTATATTTTAAAGGTAAACAGTGAGCTTTTCTGCATCAGTCACACTCCTGCAAATCATGCACAAAAATAGTTTTAGAAAAGGTAATTAGCTTTTTTTAATTATTATTATTAATCTTAGTTTCAGATACTTGAAGGAAGGCTTTCAACTTTAACTGACACACGTGTAAACCAGCGAGGATTACAACCATCTCATTGGCAAAAAAGGCAGTTTAGTAAAGATGGACTAAGGCTAATTTACATTATTGACAATGAGTGCTCATTTCTTCTCTGTAGCATGGTAAATATTGAGGCAATGATGAGATGGAGTTGTTCATTCCACTGTTAAATAAAAAAAAGCAATTTCCCAGATACTGCAGTTTAATCAGTGTTGATTTTAAATGGCACAATCCCATTCACATCTTGAATCTCTAGGTCTTTCAAAGACACCATACATGGGAATGCTATAATAAAATAATTCAGATGTAGTTTCGCATTTGTTGTTATAAGCATTAAATACACACAACTTTTATACTGGCAGAAACTGAGTCTTTGAAAGGTATTCAATAGTACTGTAATTTGGGTGTATATGCTCCTCTGACAATATGCTATTGAATATGATAGCACACCAAGGTTACTATCAGATGTACATGAAGATCATTTAAAAAAATAGCAAGACTTGAATTAGTGGAAAATGGATATGTGCTTTCAAGTAAATGAAATAAGGTGACGCACGACAGAAAATGCTATTTTAGCATGTGCTACAGAACGCAGAATGGATTAATTTCTATATAAGAAATTTTTAGTGTCAACCTTAACACACAGCAGGAATTGTTGCTTTAAAGGGACTGTGTCAAAGTTGACAGGTCCAAAATGTAACCTTCCATAAAATTAAACTTTTTATGAAATGCCCTTTTGATCCTGAAAAATCTATCAACGTTCCAAATCCAAGACTGTCACATTGCTAAAATACCAAATACTTTGCTGTGTGATTTGCCATTAAACTTAGTTTGATTTTGCAACATGTATATGCAAATCATTATTATGCTCTCTTCTCCACACTGTCTTTGGGACTATGCGTTTAAACAGTACCAGGTCTTTTGTTTAGGATTTCCACAATTTAGCATTTCAGTTAGCAGTAATTTATAACAAAGCTATAATATGAGGCTTCTGTACTCCAATTATAAATGTCTCCTTAGAAAGAGGGCAGTTCTTCATATGTGGGAATTGACAAACCACAAAAAGATTTATTTTTGTCTTATTTTACTTAATACATGCAAATACTTTCCAATGCATACTGAAATGCAATAAATTGTAGTTACATGGCATAGTAATAAAAATTAACAACAGCATTTTGCTCTTTCGAGGTGACAGATAAAAAAGGAAGTGCTACGATTTCTGGGTTTATTTTTTGTTAGTTTTAGCTCACAATCTAATAGTGAGAATTGAGAAAATTAATTGTGAATGGCTTTCCTTATACTGCACACAATTCATGCCTCTTAATTATTAGCATGTGGGCAGGTTCTCAAATGTATGTATAGATTTTGCATGTGTGAGGAAATGTATCTGTGCATAGAAATTAACTATACAACAACTTCTCATGACAAATATGGTCTTTACCAAAACCAGGCTATTTTCAGGCAATGACTCCCTCTATTTTCGTAATAGTAGTATGGCTGGGCAGAGCTTGTGTCATTCCTCGTCTTCACCCCCTCAACACTTTGTTTTCCATAATAATTCCAAATCAGCACAGGACATTTTGCTTAAGACTTTCGTTGGGTTTACTGTAAACCTGACAACCAGATGATTGGAGTATCTATCCTCTATTCTCCCTATCACCACAGATAACTGGAGCTGCACAGAATTTGGGTGTCTGTCTTTTTCAGACAGTTTCTGTGACCAAAAAATTAAAGTATATTTAAGACATCATAAATGCTAGTGCCGATTGTGTTTGATGCATAAACACACACTCCACAAAGGAGGTTGTCCTAAATATATTCCATCAAAACCCACCAGAATAC
Source organism: Strigops habroptila (assembly GCF_004027225.2). Taxonomy (NCBI): domain Eukaryota; kingdom Metazoa; phylum Chordata; class Aves; order Psittaciformes; family Psittacidae; genus Strigops; species Strigops habroptila. Next base: position 83,779,152 of record NC_044302.2, on the reverse strand, counting down.
TACCAAATGTAACATTTTCTTATGAAAACTGGTGAATGAACAAGCAGTATGTACAGCATACTTTGAATTCTCTAAATACAGTTGTGATAAAAGCTGAAATACATTATAAGCAGCTAGCATTAAGCATAAATGTCTCAGAACTGAGACCTGAAATTAAACCTGATCTTCAGTCCAACCCACACAATGAAGTTAGTCGGTTCACCCAAGAGGGCTGAGGATTGACAATGGTAATGATCTTTTTCAGTCTCTTCACCTAGTAGAATTCAGCAGCCCTACTTGATTTCAGGGGTCTTTTCAACTCAGATATGGAAAAAGGTATGTTTTTTGTTTTCACATAGAATATGGGACTCTCTCATGTTAACCTAGGCCCTGGATGACTAACCCTATAGCTGACACAAACAGATGTTTTTATTTGTTTGAACTATTTAGGTCAAAGGGCTAATGAGCTAATGAAAATTCTTTCAAGAGCTATCAAATGAGGCATGATTAGCAGATTTTTAGTTCCTACTTATATGAAACAAAATAATTGAAAAAAATATTCTGAGTTTACAAATCTTCCATTTCCATCCTAGACTTGGCAAGAGGCAGATTTAAAAATAATACAATGAAAAAAGCATACCTCAGTAGCTGAATCAGCAACTCCAGTCTGTCTCAGCAGTGCTGTACTTCCACCAACAGCTACAACTTGCGTTGTTAGAGTCTCTTCTACTCAAATAATGTTTGATAGGATAATACTGCGTTGTCTCAGCAAGCTTTTATTTTTCCCATAGTATTTTCCCTTGCTCAACTTCTGTAGCTTCTTTTTTTTTTGGTGCATGTACTTTGTTATGTCACTTTATTAAACAATAATTTCTAGTCATATAAGTATGTCCCTCTGTTTAACACTGGAGTAATTGTATAAAAATCATTCCAATCTTTGTTCCACCAATAAGCCTGCAGTATCTTTTAGATCAATTTCCAGAGGAACAACATCTTGCTGTGGAAATAAATCAGCTAACTTTTGGAAGTCTCTAATTTTTTCATATATATATATGTGTGTGTGTGTGCGTGTAAATGTGTAATTATGTATAATTTAGCAGTGATTATAGAGTAAAATTTTCTTTCATTTAGGACTAAATAATTTATCTTCAAGACTCCAAATTAAGGTAATATGCCATATTCCCAAACTGGCTACTACTCAATAAATCCAAACTTAGCAACTCAACTCTACACAGTGTTTATTTTTTTTTTCTTTTTTTTTTTTTTTTTGATAGTGGAAATCATGTATAAATCACAAACAGTACAACTTCCCCATGTCAGCAGTTGTCCACTTGAATGGCTCAACTTCCGTGTATAGACACTGTATTTTTAGTATAAAGTCAAGATAATATGGCTGTTAACTAATACTTTTGACTACAGTAAAGATACAAACTTTTGTAATATAAATTAATTGCCATTACAAAAAGGCAACTCTATTAACTAATACGGTACAAAAATCTGCAACTTCTATAAATATAATGAAATGCGAGAAATTAAATGAAATAATTCATCACAGATTTTTGTATAGCACATTTGAAGAAGCAAGCTGAGATACACAAGGAGCATTATACAGCAAGAAAGAATATCAAAACCCACTAAGATTTAACTTTTTTTCCATACAAATGCTAGAAGTACAAGTACAGGACACAACATGGAAGCAGTAAGATTACTAGCTCAAAGTGGGTAGACAAAGAGTTCTTACTGACAAGTTGTAAAGCATTAGGCAGCAGACAGAAGCTTGTCAAAACCAGCTGTTGTTGGATACTGATTGATAATGTTTTCATTCTGACGGCTGAGACACTGCAGACAGCCACAAGTCTGAGAAGCAGCCCAATGTGGGCACATACACATACACACACATACACACAGAAAGTAGTTTAACAGATGGCTAAAGAACATTAAAGCACAGTATCTTTTTTAAAAAGACAATGTTATCTCTTTAATGAACTTGCATGGAAAGTAGAGCCTAGCGCCCAAGTTTATTTCACCTAAATGATGAACACATGAAAAGATTAAAAGAAACGACTACGATTGGAGAAGGACAGAAGGACAGGGAAGTGTGACTTGAGCTGCTACGAACATTTTTAATTCCTCCATAAAAAGGTGAAGGTGTTTGCAGATGTTAAAAAGGTTCACATCCATTAAGTCCATCCACAACACAAAACCACAGAACTACATTCAAAGTAAAGTGTTGGTCTTAGCCTTATGCAGTTATGAGGTATTGTTTCAACCTGTGGTGAGGAATGATCACTGTATTAGTAAGAAAAGGCAAATTCAAAATGATTCGGGGGGGGGAGGGGGCGGAAATAAGAATCACTGCTCCTGTGCAGTTGGCATTTTCCCAGAGAAAAAGCATTAAACATCCAAAGGTCCTGGTCAAAGTGGCTGCTGGCATATGCTAAAGCCATATTCTCATCAACTATTTGGACTTCTTGCATGATAGTCATGTAGCACCTTCCAATAGTGCATAGTTGGGAAATCACAACCAAAATATAACTGAGAAGCTCTGAAGTTTCTGGACCAGACTCACTGATGGTACAAGCAAGTACGGTGTTAAGAATGCAAACCAGTTGGGCTTATTTTCATTTGCTATACCTCTTGGTCTGTAACTTTAATATGGGAAAGAAAGGGAAAAGCAGGAAAAAGAAAAAATATCTCATCTTCTAACTAATGCTCAATGAAAAAGCAGTAAAAGCATTAAGTCCCTCTTTTTGCCTCCTCAGACTGCCTGCCTTCTCTGGGAAATAATTCTCTCACTCCTCCCCACACTTCTTATTTGCCATTGTCCCTAAACAGGACAGAAATCTGGCGATGTTTATGGACATCTGGGAACTCTGTAGCCTCTGAGCTCATGTCAGCTAAAAGAGAGTTTGGAACTGTAAATTGGATCTAATTCCTCTTTAAATCCAGGGAAAGGAACCTCCTTAACCCACACAAGGAAAACTGATGGGCAGCTGGGTTCCATCTAAACTCATCAGAGAGAACCGAACCAACACAGGGCTCCTCTCTGTGTTTCAAAATTAACACTTCCAGTTCTTGGTATTTGCAAAAGTATTAGGAGTGAAGCAATTGACCTGGCAGGAAAGAGAAGAAACACAAAGCAAGAAGAGATGCCTTTCAGGCTTTCTGCCTTTTCTATCACAAAATTAAACAAGGAGCTTACCAGTTTTCTTTCTGATAATAGGAAGCAATTTGAAACAGTGATCATCAGGCCATGCATTTGGGCAAAAATAATTCTGACTGAGCAATGCAAGAAATTCATGGAAGTTGAAAAGTAAACAAAAAACCTACTAAAAACATTTTGTTTAATAAAGAGTATAACTGCAAGTAATAGAAAAATGGCTTTTATAAGCCTGTAAAAGCTATTTTCTTATTCCCAAATAAACTACTGAGAAACTACAATAAACTTCAACTTAAAAAATAAACGCTCAGAGTGGAAGGATATGTTGCTTAACGCCCTGAAAAAAGGAGTTATGAGTTTCAAAACACCAGCAAAATTGATAAGGAACCACTGACAAGACATATGACTACAGTTTGAGTTTGCAGATGCTCATGCTTGGGGGTAGCTAAATGCACAAGGCACAACATTCAAGGTATGCACCAGTCCAGTGACTGATCTGCACGTACCCTGTTGTGACTGACTTAATGGTGAACCATTAAGTGACTTGGCATGTTTTTTTAATGGGCAAAATCACCTTAAAAGGTTTTAAAATATTAAGAAAAGGCAGCCAAAAAACTGCAAATCTACAATGGGGAAAGCTTGGAAAGAGGAAATACGCACAGTGTTACTGGAACCAAATGGGTTTTTTCCAAATGTATTGCAAATGTTGTTTCCAATGAATACTTTTTTGTCTTCCAAGTAACATCTAGCCCAGAGGAAGTTTGAAAGAACAAGTTATAATCCCCTGAAAAGAGAAGCTTATAGTACAAACAGTGGAAGGCCCTTAATTATGGTATAGATGCCTTGGCAACGTTACAATAACAGTAGCAGTCTATAAGTGACTGATAAAGGAAGAAATACTTATTTAACAACAGTCGCACTTCTAACTAGAGATAAATTCTCCACAGCTGAATTAACAGACATTTGCTTTGCTTCTGTTACGCAAAACTACTTTCAATGAAAGTTTTTACTTTATCCAACTGTTGTGTATTTCTGAAAATTTTATTACTTAGACCACCTGTTTATGTCACCTTTTTTGCCAAGTACTATTATCCCCATATATCTGCTTGATAATTTATGTTTCAGGAAGCTTTCAGCAAAGCAGCGGTTCTGCCTTTGACAAGATTATGCTGTGACTTTAGACGAGGAATCAACAAACTGGTCAACTGTGATTTCACCTAGTAAAACCTCAGGACTAACCTTTGCATTTACATGAAACTGCTTGCCTTTAAGATATCCTTCTAAGGGTCTCAAGTGGCTGTGCTTTTGCATACTGCGGAGTCACAGTAAACAGGCTAAACCAAACTACTCTCACAAATCCTTAAGACATTAGTTATTTTTTAAAAGCCAAGGTAGCAGGTAGAATTCCTCCTTTACAGACTATTTTACTTCTGTGCGTGTAAAATTTCCTATCAAGGATGATCGCAATGCAAGAAAGCAACATGCTGTGTGCAGAAATAGTGGTAAACAAAGAGGAACTCCCTATTTCAGTAGTGTAGACAACTTTACTGGAAATAGTTGTGTACCTGATTCACAGAATATTTATTTTAATAAAAGGACATTCTGCACTAACTGTGTATGAACAGGATATCACAGCCATCTCATGATACCACACCATAATTAAGCTGTGAGCAGAATGTTCAGGTACAGTGATGCCTGGAGAATCGCTCTTCCCTCTTGGGTTTCACATTCTTGAAGGTTCGAAGTCTCTCTCTTCTAGCAAGTTTATTAGAAGGGAGAAGCTGTCTTTTACTGCTTCCATATCATCCAAGGAGCATGGTTTAAGGATCCAGCGCTTTCCACGTGCAAGTGGCTCAAGTTCAAAATATTTTTTAATCTATTAAGAAAAGAGACCAATGCATTAATATTATAATGACAGCCCTCTGTCTCTCATCTAAAAAAACCCCACACCACAAACAAAAAATAAATAAATTTAAAAAACCCATGTAAAAAGATCAGGATGCTCATTTTTAGAATCTTACCCACAGCTGTTCTTATAATACAGGTTATATGATGTGACCTGAAAGTGTTTTTTTTAGGGGTGAGTGACCTGCTTGGAAGCTACCATTCTACCCATACACTTAACAGCATGGGAGGTCTGGGGAAGAATGATACGGGCTTAAGGCAGTGAGCAAAGCTGATGAAACAAGTGTTCAAAACCATAGCCAAAATGGCAAAAGTAACTATGAAATTTTAGGTTACATTTGCATTTTAATGTCAAAGCTGTATGTTTCATCATACTTTTACTGGTAAACACTTGAGATACAGAATTTGTCACCAGACCAACTACACAAATTAACTGTTAGAAATGTACAAATCCTAAACATTCCAGTCAAAGGTGAGCTATAGCAAAGGGTTTCCTAATGAGCACCAGAGAAATAATTAACACCAGAGAAGTAAAAATTCTTCCAAAATCAGTTAGTTTTTCTAACATTGAACATAGAAGAATAGCACACTATTCTTCTTGGTTCTTTGTGATTAGGATAGTAATAAGTACTATATGTGAGACATGATGGTTTTGTGCAACCATCTTAGTACAAAATCCAGCACATTCCAGCAGACTTCAGCTGCTTACCAACAAGACCTAATAATGCCTATAAAGAAAGACATCTTTTAATGAAACTATTTCCATTTTTACTTCTGCAGCAACCATGCAGCAAGGAGGCAGAAGAATATGCTGTAATATAGTATTGCAAGTTTTAAGGTGATTATAAGCCTTAACAAAATAACTGAGGAAGATGCAGTTTCTTGGAAAAGACCAGTCATCACTGATGCTAATTACACCAACTGTCAAGGCAGAAACACAGATCCACGGAAATACTAAGACATTATTTTCATTTAGTAGTATACTCCAATCGCTTTTCAAAATAAGTACAATATCAAAACATATTTTTGATGCCCCTTAGGAGAAGACAGCAGTCTACAGGTTATTTTGGTCCACAGATTACTGTTTTCATCAAAATCTTTGTCTTTGATAGTATTTGATCCAATACTGTTTGATCCAAAAGTCTACTCATGTTTGAATTGTCAAAATAGACATTTATTTTTACATCCAAAATTATATCCCTCAGTACTTGCTATTGTCAGCATACCAACAGAAATAGTCAGTCCTGACTTAGTTTGCACATTCTTGTTCCTTGTAATTATTGCTAAATATTCCTAATTTTCTTGTATTACACCCTATGCCACAAATACGTGCAATAACAGGAACAGTCACTCGTATTATGGTAGGCAGTAGAGGCCCTAGATAGGCAACTGGAGCCACACTGTGTAAGGCATGGGGAGTGAAAAAAACAAAAGAAAGCAAAGAAACAGCTTCCAAAGCCCAAATAAGTTGCAAGCTCTATATGCAGCTCCTACAGTGTCTATACAACAGTGTTGTCTATATAGTAATGTATTCCAATGAAAGAAACCAACTGTAGTTGAATCAACTCACAATCAGAATTCAATCATGACAATGTTGCACGAAGAGTTTATTTTTCAGAAAGGAATTTTGAGCAGATCATTTAGAAACAAGTATCAGAAAAAAAAAAAAAAAAATGGTAGTTTTGAGATGGGAACTTCTGCTTCTCCAGATAAGACAGAAGTGAAACCTTTTAAAATCTATTTCCAACAAAGCTGAATTGTAGCAGTAACAACTTGCAAACATTTGAAAATGAAGCACAGTGCTTGACATCCAGAAAACATTCAGACATTTCAGAAAACATCCAAGTTGAAATAAATAGGACTTCAACAACCAGTATTTTAGTATCAGCAAACCTACTTTTTGGCATTGCTATCTCAGTGCCACATTAGTATCTGATGTGTTAGCATCGTTACATGTGATCAGAACCTAAATACTAATCTCTATAAGGGATACGCTGCAATGTTTCCAGCAGCTGAAGTGACACCGAATTGAATTTACCCTCATTAACACATTGAATTAGTGGCACTGATCATAGTACTGGAGAAGCAGGATAAGAAAGCTCTTTTGCCTGTTTCAGCAACAGCCTCCTTAACTGCTAAATAAAGGGAGGAAGTAAAAGCTGCACAGAAGCATAACAAAGCAAGGTGTCAGTGCAGCTAGCTGATAGAGCAGCCTGCTGGTGTTAAGCTGACAAATATGGCAGAGTAATTTGAGATGTTTCACACCCACAACACAGAGGATGTCCACCACACCCCCTCTACTGGAAGACCACTGCCATCAGCCCCTTAAACTCACTGACGTCTGTCCACATAGCCTCTTGAATTAAGGCTATACCATATGAAGAAATGATTAGGAAAAGGGCATTATATTGTAAGGGAAGTACTTGGGTTTAACAGCATGAAATACCTAAGTAACACATACATATGGAAATGATTCCAGTAAGCAGACTAGCACTGAGCCTTGTGTGTTTGTGGGCAAATACAACATTGCTTACCAAGGTAGCCTCTAGCCAAGAAAAACACAATGCCTTCAAGGTATATTTCAGTGACTGAAGATGCCAAAATAGAATTTCTATTTCAGCAGTGAAACAGCATAAATTGATTTAGTAAACCAAATTTTGCAGGTGAGGTATTAAATACCCAATGTTGATTAAAATTTATTATTTCCTATTTCTAGGTGTGTAATCAAAATGTAACAAAATCAGCAATGTGCTGTCATCATTTTCCACACCTAAGGAACAGTTTAGAGTATCTGCATTAATAGGCGTTAGATGAATGTTGAAATTAAAGTGATCATTTAGCAGTGGCTTTTGAAAAGGAAAGCTTTGATAATAGCATGAAAGCACAACTGCTTATATTCACATAAGTAGCAGCTAAATATAGTAAATAATATTAATTGGCTTACAAATAATAAAGAACTAAACCAGAACTAGCACAGAAGTAACTTTCCACAACCCAAGGGACACACTGTGGTATGTTACTGTATTTTCTCATTTAAACTTCACATCACAATGGAGTTTGTGAAAGTCCAGAGCTTTGTAAGTGGGCTCTACAACTTTGAAGCTTCCAGAAAGAAATGTGCAGACACAAATATTTTCCAATTTAATATAACTTCTCCTCCCTTCAACTGAGAAGATGTCATTCGGTTCTAAAAACAAGTGAGGTTTTTTAGACTTAAAAAGTAACCCTTTTTTCACATGCAAGAGATGAAACAACTACACAAAAATAGACCGACACAATCAGATGCCCAACACTGTTTATACAGTTGAGTTTTCCACTGGAATGCTCTCAGCAATTCATGCACTTTCGTCTCTCTACTTGCTTCGATGACTATCATTTATGCTCATTCCCTAGCAGATTTCCTAAGAGGATGCACAATAATCACAAAATATCCAAAGGAAGCTGAAATTCTCTGAATACACACTCTCCTGTGCAGTTCTTGCATAATTACGATAATCAGCAGTAACTATATTACACTTCAACTGCACTAGCACAAAAGGGGTGTGTTCCTAAGAAGCTCTTTTGTCTTCTCCTCTTGCATAAATGGTAAAAAGCTTTCTGCCTGTTCATGGATGCCAAAGAAAAATATAAAGATTCAAACATGTTTCAAATGTCTGACACGTTAGACTTGCATTTACTGCACTGGCTTTGCCAGTGTTTACTTTGGAATTGCTAATTTGTTAAGATACAACCTTAGAATAAATACAATATATTAAACCCACATAATTTTAAGACTTCTTTACTACTATTTTACAGGATCTCAGTGTGTGTCTTGACTCCACATGGGGGCCTTGTTTTATAGAGAAGCTGACATTGTATTTATGCCACATTCTGAAGTCAATAAAGTCTAACAATACACATTTGCAATTATTCCCACTCTTCCCACACTCCACCTTTTAAGTCCTATTCTACTGGCAGACTACACTAAGCATATGGTTATCAAATGTTGCTTAACCTACGTGCTAGAAAAGTCAAGACACAATAAAAGGATTGGTGCCCAGAACCTCAGCTGGTGTGAATTAGCATAGCAGCATGGAACTGATGTTACTATTGACACATGTAAACTGAGTAACCAGGCCCTGCTGAAAGCTTTTATATGTCCTATTTCTGAACCTCATCTAGCCAGTTCACAACACACATGAACATAAGATCTATAGGAAAACCTATATATTATAACATATGAATAGAGAGTCATTTCTATCTACTTCTTAACATGAAAAAAAAAAAAGCTGATTGAAATTATTATTTTTCATTCAAATTCAAAATTTTAATACCAAACTTCACCAACACAAAAAGGCTTTCAACCCACTCTGATTAATCTGCTGTAAACAAACACCAAATTCAGGTAGTAACTTACATTGCCAAGCTGTATTTGAACAATTGAATGGATATTTTTTCATTTATCGTTGGTTTATTGGCAAAGAAAAATATCTGTAACAACACATTTATACTTTACCTAATCAAAGGCTGCACAGTCACATCAGTGTCCCCACTAGTCTAAATTTTAGAGGATTAAGCAAGTACTACTTCAATAGGGTGGTTGGTGGAGGTATGAGTTAAACTAAAATTACCTAACTTGCATGTATTAACCACAAGAAACAGTTCATTCATCTATCCCAAATCTGCACGGGCAAGAAATGTAGTCATAGTGGGAGATTGGGATTCCCCATATTAGTATTGCATAAGTTTCACTGAGCTGTGATGCTGAGATTACCTTTTCAGACATCATAAAACCTGCCTTTTAGAGTGACTGTCCAGAAGATGCAGGAGAGAGAAGCAGTTTTCATTGCTGACTCCAGGAACAACAGACAAGCTGCCTATAACAGTGACCAAAGCATGAGCAAATTAAGTATCTTTGGAGAAGACAAAAAGCCAAAGTCCATCACATATCATTAAGTTTTAAAAAGGGAAACTACATAAAATGAGTAACTTAAAGAAAACTAACTGTGCAGCTAAAAAGGTAAATGCTTGCAGGTGGCATAGAAAAAAAACACACCATAATTAGAGGCTCAGAGTATATTTATACTGCTACAGAAGACTTTAAAAGAAACAAAAAAAGCTTTCAACAGTTGCAATAAGGAAAAGGATGGTATTAGAGGTAAAAGAAGTTGTGTCTAAAAACGGAAAACAGAAAACAAAAGAAAGGAAATTCTGGCAAATTAAATAGAAACCACAAATGTTGACCTACTAACCATAGAGTGGAATCCATTGCTTAAATCACCACTGATGATAAAAAGTAAACTGAAATCCACTCCAGTTCATGTTAGTGTGCTGGACTGCAAACTGCACAGCCTCTTGAGCTGCTACACGTGCTTTTCTGCTCATCCTGCACTTAGTATATTGATTTATAAGAGTGGGTGGAATAGATCAGTAGCCACTTCATCTTAAATCAACTAGCTCAATCCACTGTCATACAAAAGTTAACACTTTCATGCTTGCCTTAAAAATCTGCTAGGTACCTCGTTCCCTGACACCCCACTTGGCTATATAGAAGGTCCTCTCATCTGACCAGAACAGCTGCTCTAACGTGCAAAACTGTCAGCAGAAGTTTCGTGATGTTTATTCTTCCTACAGAGACACTTCATAATCCTCCTGAAAAGATACTTCAGTGTGCCTGCTCATATGCTTCTTCATAACAGTGATCTCATCTATGTCTCGAGGGATCCTTGTAATGCACCTATGTCTCATAAGCACTTCTCCTAAAACACCTATGCCTCATATTTATTGACTCCATATGGAATACCTCTTATGCAACAGGGAGGGGAATGAAAATGCCTCAGCTAATGGGAAGGGACGGTGATATGCTGTGGTCTGGAGCAAGCTATGTATAGGGCTATTCCCAGGAACACCACCTGAGGTTAAGCAACATTATCAGCCACAGAAATGCTACTAAATTCTAGTTCTTAGGAGCTAAATATTTCACTGCCAGCACTGACTTTCATGTGCCACTGAATCCGAAGTCTATATGTGCAATGTTAAAAATTTGCAATGAATCTATTAAGTACATACTATGATAATCAGAATTATGTAACTGAGCTGCTTTTTTTTTTGTTTGTTTTTAAAAATATGACCTGCTGAAGTAAAACCAAAAGAAACCCAACTATCGTCTTCAGCATTGCTGTGTGACGGCAGGGTAAGCAATTTTTCTGGACAAGATTTCAAAACCATCAGAAGCCTTTTTGTACAACTCCTCACAGGTAGAGGTGAGTGCTTTATAAATCAGTATCTCCAGCTTGTATTGCTTTCTCCCCCCCCTTTTTTTTTTTTTTTTTTTTTTTTTTAGATTTTGCTTTATACAAAAGATTATCTGAAATACTTCCCACTGAGCTTTGTACTTAGCTTTGTAAGAGACCTGGCCGGTATTTTTGGCTCGTAAGTCTTTATAAAGAGGAATATAGTCACTTATACACATATTACACAAAATAACTTATACGGTGCTTTGTGAAACAGATGCACTTCTCCATCCTTGTTATCTCTAGTGGCCACAGGACACTACACTTCTCAGATTGCAAGTGATTGCTGAAAGAAACGTATTTTAAAGACGATACCTAACTGTTCTGAATGAAGAAATAGGATGCCTGGCAAATGAGCACAGACACTCTGTTCCAAACAGAGAGAACACAGTACTGGCAAATGCAAGTGTGAGACAAGAAAAAGGGGAGTGAGCTAGAGAGCTGGAAGATGAGTACAGAGGGATGCTTACTGCAAAATATAAAATACTGCATCATCTATCAGGATGGAGAGAATGGAAAATTTGTAAAATGGATAAATAGGTTTTTTAATACATATAATGCGTCTGGGACAAATAAGACGGATGAGAATCAGGACAGAAAACTGCTGAGGGTGCAAAAGCAGGACTGAGATTTGCATGTATGTAGGTGGAAACACAGATGTGCTTTAAGGAGCTACTAGCTCTTTTCATGCAAGTCTTTTCCACACAAGGTACTACAGCGTATTAGATTGGTTACATTCTGTTAATTTGTTCAAAAGAAACAGTAAGAATTGGGTATATGCCAAAACCATACACCTATACTTTGCTTTCCATGTCTCATTCACCCAGCATATTCTGTTTATGTAAGCATGTGCTTTTCCTACAACTGGAAGACACAGAGATAATATGAGAACAGCAGCACCATAACTATACAGAGAAAACCAGACGTCCAGATGAAGATTCGTATAACCAGTGCTGGACTGGACAAATAAGACAAGGACTCTCAATATCCAACCCTAGAGTGAGCAAAAGAGCATCCCTTCTCAAGTGACAAGTGAAACAATGAGAACAGAGAAGGAGGCATTATACAAAAATGTGTGCAATGAAGGAACGGTAAAATACTTTCCTGTAGTATCTACAGCTTTAATTCTGTAATTTATTCCAAAGAACTAATCAGAAATGGAAATTAGACATCACATTTAATACAACAACACTGCAACTAATCCTTTAAGTTACTGCTCCTATTGCTTCCTCTCTTATCTACTGTTTTCTGAAGTATTTTGGGTTGCAACAGATACTGTGTGCATGCTACATACTTGAAGTAATAGAGTATAAAATCCTGAAGAGTAATGCTAAATATTAGCCCTGGTTAAAGTCAGCTATTTGGAGGACATCTAAAAATCACATTCCCCCCACCATACTACACAGAAACAGAAATGCCTATTTACTACATATTAAGAACAATTTTCCATGTAAGTGTATACTTAGTGCACCCAAATATATTCTCAAGATATCAAAAAAAAAACCTGAATGAATATAAGATCAATTTAAACTTTCGATAATCTGTTTAAATTACTATCATTTCCCTAATCTGTTAAAAAAATAAAAATGGAGCATATCTGAAATAATTTTACAAGAAACCTATTAAATGCTTTTACTATACCATCACTCATTTCCTCTCTACCTTCTCACACTCAGGTTTGGTTTTTTTTGTTACATATTTAGTTAAATAACTAAAGGAATACAAATAATTAGCAGAAACTCTAAACTAAAGATCTTTAAACAGATATATTTCAGAGCCTTATAAAGTTTTTGTAGCTTTTTTTTTTTTTTAATAGACTGTAGTTTTTCATGGTTTACTTCAGAATATAATACTAACAACAGGCTACCCTGATTTCAGCAGCAAAATATGCTATCTTTAACAAAAGATTGTGGTTTCAACTAGTAACTAAACCTGAGACACAGGTAGGTATACAAGTGCTGAGCTTTCACCCCCCCAAAAAAAGTTTACCTGTGATGTTGAATGTCAAAATAACCTTTAGAATAATGAGAAGTCCAAAGATCAATCCTTATTATGACATCCTTTCTGCAAATGGCATGTTTTCTGTTCAGATAACAGTTAAACACTATTTTCTGGAGAGGTGCATAGGTGATGATTCATCTGCGTTTGCCTGAACATGTATATGAATCTAGCACTTGAATAAATAACATCTGTATACCATGCCCACGTCTGCAAAGCACCAAACACTGTATGGACATGTATTCTTTTATCAACAGCAAGAACAGGATTTCTAAGGGCTTTGTGGTTGGTTCCCCATATTTACACTGCTGAAACTGTTCCAAGACAACAGCCAGTATGAACACAAAAGAAAAGCCATTTATTCAGCAGTAGCCGTGGTTCTACAAGATGTGTGCTCTCATGCACAGAGGATCAGGCAGCAATTGTGCCTATTTCACTTGTTCTGTACAAGGTACAGAGCAGAGTGTGTAAGTGTAGGATGGTTTCAACCTCGCTTCAGGTCCTTTGCTGATGGGAGTATTATTAATTATGCAAAGCCCACGGAGGTGGAATGGAAGCCCAGAACTAACTGCAATCAACCATTTCTTTTGAAAGGAGAAACTGTGAAATAAATCCATTTTGGAAAAAAGTTAACATACAATATTTCTGGAGCAAAAAGTGCTCCCAGAGACTCTGCCACCACCAGCTTCAGTTCCTGTCTGCCAGAATGCCATGGGTTCTATGATCCCCAGTTCCTACAGCACCAGAGACTTCTGTGGAAACTGTTCCTGAGTATTTCCTCCTTGCCTTATGGCTAGAAGAGGCAAATCTGTGCTTTGGTTTTTCTAGGTCTAGGCCTCTGGAAGCACCAATTCTTCCAAACTCACAGCAAGCCACCACTTTAAACTAGTCTTCCAGGCAGCTCCAGTCTCATCTCCATTACTTGGTGTTTAATAACTCTCCACCTAGAAATATGGCAGAACCTCTTCATGCTCTGTGACTAGGATCTTGCTTAAGTAAGACCCCTCAAGCTTCCAAATTCCTTCATAAAGTACAAGGATACCAAGAACAAAATTACACAGTTCAAATCAGACACAGTCCTGTACACTGAAGTACAGAGAATACCCATGCACAAAACCAATTTGCCACTACCTCTAAAATGATAGGAAATGCATGAACAATCATAGATACAGAAAAAAAGGGAGCACTTTACGCTGAGAGGATTTTTTTAAGCCAGGTACCTGAACTATTTCCAGTACTGGAAAGCAATATTAGTGAACTAATGCAGAGGTTTGCAGCAATGATGCTGGAAAAGCCAGGGATGACCAGAAGGATTTTGAGAGGATAGGTGAATACAATGAGATGCTGAAGAACTGTATGTTTCTTTTGAACTTTAAAGTATTAGGCTAGAATCAATCTTTTTCCAAGCTCCAGCATTATTCCTTCCATTACAGTAGGTTGCAACAGAGAGTGCTACCTGTCTGAGAAGTCTCTTAGTAAAAAAGTCCCATGGGAAGGGACAAGCAAAAGAGCAATGAATATTCTTCACTTAACTGCATCAAGATACCACTTGCCCTATATTATCCTGACCCACGCTTCAAGGAAAAAGATGAAATAATAGGCAGTAGATCAAGAGTTGCATATACATAAAAGAAGAAAGATCCACTGATATCTCAGGCAAGATATAAACCTTTACATAAGAAAAAAAAAACCACCCCATACCCAAAGAAACCACGCTCCTCTCCAAAGAATGCCTGAATTCTAGGGCAGACAGACAGCACCTTTAAAATTTATGGCCTCCTTGAAGGAGGGCTACTGATAGTAGTATTGAAGGATCTGCAATCAAGCTATTGTTACTTTGATTAAGCGAATTAAGGCTTGCCTTTGTACACCTATGACTGTGGAGTGCCTTTGAGTGTCACTGAAAAGCCATATTATTTCTGAAGAAAAGCACCTGAAGGCAGGAAGATGATGTTATAGTGATGCCCCAATTCTCATGATGGCATCAATGAAAAACAAAAGCGGGTATTTGTTAAGTGATCCCAAAAGAAAGGGAAATCCAGCTTCTGCAAGCTTCTTCTCTCCACCTCTGAATCTGACTTGCAGTTTTACCAACAGGTCCTAGTATTACACCTGGGGTAAGCTTCTCACTGGAAAGGAAACTCTATATAGCAAAAATATAGCTCATATTATTTTTTTAAAGAATAATAATATCAGTTGACTAAAACATCTTAATGCAAGAGATTTTTCTAAGCACTGTCCACTCACTTTAGAGACTAATCTACCTATTAAAAACTGTGATTTAATTAAGGTATAATCACCTCTTTTAAATTCTGGGGTTCTGGTGCTCAAGATAAGTCTTAATTCTGCAAATCTGCAATTACTAATTGTTTTCGTTACATTAGAAATTGCCATATGATGTTTGCTGCTACTAGTAACAAGCTACAAGGCTAGAGCTTTCTGGGAACATCCTTGAAATTTGCACCATTTTGCTACTTCTTGATAATGAACTATTAAATATGACTACAGCTAAAAAGACCTTAACTAACTACTCCATACCAGGCCAGGAAGAGTTCTATACACTGAAGTTAATGAGTTTAAATCCCAAACTCACATATAAGAAACAACCAATTATCCCATCTGAAACACAGGCTTGTAAAACTCTCAGTTACTTGTAAAACGGTCTGCTACACACGAGTAAGATGTTTAAATGACTTGTTTGACTAAATGCATTCACCATGAAATTGATTCTTTTAAAGCATTATTTTTAAACTTGATACAAGCTAACTGTGTAAACTGAAAATGGGAAAAAAATCTGGCATTATAAAGAGTATGTTTCAGTATGAGTTTAGTATTTTATGAGGTCGAGAGTTACTTGAATGAAAAACTCATACAGAACAAATAGTCATTTGTAGGGCAGTAATTTAAAGGTTTAATAAGATTAAACTATTTTGCTATTTCTATGGCAAGACGTATCATATAGGGTCTAGTGTACAAGAGTTGCCCATGCAGCTCCAAAGTAGTACAAAGACAATGAAAAAACAAATAGAACATCCTTCAGCCACAAGCACCAATGATAAATCAGAGTAGTTGTTTTTTTACAGTCTGAAAGTAGCACTAGATTGTGGCTTTACACCTGACACTTCCAGTTAGATTTAGTACTATTATTTGGTTGCACCTTTTAGGCAATTGGTGGCATGAGAAAGGGATAACTAGCCACAAGCTACTGAATATTCCTCAGTCTCCACCTCAGGGACTCAGTTTTTAACGTTACAGTGGTCCAGATTATAAAGAAAAAGAAGAAACCACTGCAAGGAGGTCATGGAGTTGAATTTACAAAAAAAACCCGAAAGCTAAAAATCTATTCTTCAATAACATTTTAGATTTGAACGTTTACCATGGTCCTATAAATACAGAGAGCTAGACCATGCCAGGGTACTGAACAGAATAGAATTTGCAAAGTAATGTTTGATGTTTGCTTCGCTAACTGGAAAATCGTTCAACTGGTTTCTAACGAATCAGTGTACTAATGGTATGTTGCTAATAATTCACAGATGCTTTAGTGACTTAAACCAAAAAAAGTCTACTTGCTAATAGCTAATATTTGAAATCTTACTAATGTAACATTTCCAACTGTCCTTTTAAAACAACAAATTACCTCATTACAAGATGAAGCACTAACAACAGGCTATTTTTAAAATCCAATACGATGAATAAAGTGTTTTATACATTGCTCCAGAAAAGCTGGAAAAGATACTATGCTGCCTACTGCAAAATTATTTTGGAGAAGAATCAAATTCTCAGACTTTGAATAAAAAAGTATTTGCACATTGTACAGTAGTTCACTCAACATCCAGTGAGGAGTGCCACCAGCCATGCTGTTTTATAAGCCCAGTTGTAGACAGATTAATAGAAAGGACAGTGTCATCATGATGTCAGTCAGACCACAGGCAGTGCAGCAGGAATTGGAGAGGGGCAGTAGAGAGAGGTGTGAAGAGATCAACCACATAAAATGGCTTTAGATGACTTACGAGCTATAAAACATCCTGCTTCTAAAGATGTCTAATCCATCACAGCAGAAATGACATCATGTTAAAAAAATTCTATCCCAGCCGGTAGCGTATCAGCTTCACATCTGCCAACTAGAAAGCACAAATCTGAAAATGGACTTGATGGTGCTTGAAGCAGAGTATACTGAAAAATGGGTAATGCTCAGAAAAATCAAGGTGAAACACTGACATTTGTTGCAGGAAACAAAAAATGGTTTATTGGTTCCCCTGATAAGCATCAAATGTATTAACAGGATCTATCATTAAAAGTAAGGTACAAACACAATCAGCTGGGTTAAGATTAAAGACAAATGCAGGACAAACAAGTGCAACTGGATCCTATAAAAAAATCCACTGTCTGGTGGTCTGATTGGATCTTCAGCTATTCCAGGAGGAGGGGAGACAGCACTTCTGTTTATTCTATACAAAAAATATGCAACACCATAACACTTCCTGTAGGATTTCTATATTCCATTTTTTACTATAGGTTAATATAGGTGAATTTTGTGAATTTCATTGTAAGGGTTAGTTAAAAGACTAAATTCCTTCCCTTTTAGCCTTGTCTGTAGTTATGGATACACTATATGAAGATAAAAAGCCAGTGAAACTATAGTTGAAGTTGTACTGTTCTACTAATATAGCCTGTACACTCACAAGTCATATATAAACCAATCCTTACTTCTGTGAATACAGTCATTCACTTTGCACAATGAGTTTTCTAACCTAAAGGGCAAGCACGAACAATTCAATTATTTTCTTTTCATTACCCACAGTATATGATTTATCAGCTAAGTCATTTGGTTTGCCTTCTTCACTGGATGACGTTTTAAAGCATGGAAGTAACAAAGAGATAACCCAATAAACAACACTTGTGTTTGTGCACAAATACTCTGGATGACATGGAACATCTCATTCTCTGTCTTTCTTTTACTACTAACATTTATAGATGACAATAAGTTTATTATCAGTTTTGTAATTTACTCATGCTTGATAAAACAGTATAAGAAACATACAGGATTGCACTTCAGCTACTATATGTTAGTCCACACATAAGAAGAACATCTCAATTTGTACCATATAAAGGGAAAGTGACATTATCATTAAAATGGCTGCACAAAAATGCCCAACTGAAGCGAGAGGAGAAATACAATGTCTTGTTAATGTCATATCCAATATTGTTTCACCTCATTAAGCACTCCCAACATCTTCATGTGCTATAAAGAAGTAAAAACTCTTGACCAAGTAATTTTTTTTCATGAACAGTTCATCTACCTATTACCAGTCCTAATCTGTGGAGATATGTACACATCCAGTGCAACACAAATCCATTTCACAGGAAGAAAAAACCGTGTTTTACTTTGATACTGGCACATTCTAGCCAGTTACATTTTGCAACACACTGTGATACCACAGTGATACAGACCATGCCTCTATCTGATACAGGTTAGTCTGGAACATTTTGAATCCTAGTTTGTAGTTACAGCTGAGGATATTCAGAAGCAGGAAACTGTGAGGAGAAGAATTAATAAAGGGACATCAAACAGAAGGAAAAAAAACCCCTTTCCGTACAATTGCCAGCATTAATATATTTAGGACCATGATCTAGGCCATCTTCTTGCATAAGGAAGTCTGCACGAAGAAGTAGAGGTCAAACCTAGAATGACATGGTTCACTGAAAGACCAAATAGAAGTTTACATATTTCCTTTATGGCTGCTGGCACTGCTTTTGGCCTAGAAGCCTCTAATGAACAAAGAGAGCTCTGATCCCTTCTGGAGCCATTCATATGTGATTAAGATCCAACAATACAGCACTTTGATCCACTGAGCGACAGAAGGATTGGATGTTTCCTGAAGGAGTCATTTCGGGTGAAAGGGGAGGAGAAGAAAGGAAGAAGGGAATTTTCCCAATCAGGTCAATCTTACTGAGACAGCACTCTTCTCAATCTGACGTGCATTGTATTCTCTTGAGAGTTTGAAGCTTTGGAAAGATGACAGATGACTAAGGTATGGAAAAGAGGGGTAAACTGTGGCATAAGTGTCTCAAGTACAAAGAAAAAATTTATCTTTTCAAAGATGAAATAAGATTCATTTTCAAAAGGAGGAAATTAAGTTAGCTCTTGCAAGCAACAAAGAAGGTCATACAAACAGACAATCATTACAGCAAATTGGGTAACATCCTTCATAGAGATGCTTGAAAAGCTTGCAGTACCATAGTCAAAAATACACGCTTCCTCACTCTGAAGTAGCTGAAAACAGCAGGAGATGTATGGGTAGGTCTACTGAAAAAAAAAAATCTCAGAAAATGAACACCTGGTTGCTTGAAAGTAATCTTTCTATCTTGACACCAATATACTTCACATAACCCAAGAGAATTAAAGGCCTGTTTGAAGTTAGAAGAACATGTACATGACACACCATTTGGAGGAGTATTTACTTTTTTCAACAGACAGAAGTATTAAGCACAGGTGATGGATTCAGATCCACAGGAATGAACGGAGGCTGGAATGTCTAGACGACCAGGAAAGCATAACACAGGTGTGACAACTCTGCTCGACTATCACATTCCAACATTTTCAGTATAAACTAAGTAACTTCCATCATCTGTTGATATAAAAGCAGAAGAAGGAAAACATATTTGGCTTTGTCTACTACAAATGTCTACTCTTAATAATTTATTTTGGAAGCCAGCTCTCCTTTTCATATTTGGGTTGGATGCTTCCAAGTCCACCTGGGGATGGCTCAGCTCTCTGGCTATCCAGTACAATAGTTTTCAGTTCAGAAAACACTTTAAATTCTCTGTAACTGGTTTAGCCAGACTGCTCATAGTTGAATGCTTTTTATATGTCTGTCCTACTGGACAGCAGGCAATTTTTTGCTTAACAGAAAATATTTGTATTTGACAATTACACTCTAACTTCTTGAATCCCTTGCCAATATATGTGTACTACAATTCCTCATTTACGAATCAAGCAAAACTCATTGTTTTTCCTCAGATGATTCTTGAAAACCAGCAATATGGTAGAGCTGCACTGACAGCCAACTACCAACAGCTGGAAAGTCAAGGTGAAAACAAAGGGATGAACAAAGTGCTAACCTGTCCTGGTTTCAGCTGGGATAGATACTTTTTTCCGGGGGTAAAGGACCACCTTCTTTGCTTTGACAGGCCAGCTGGAACACGGGGTGCAAATGTATTTTCATTCACTGGCATGAGCTCAGTCTGCTTCATTTGCTATTCAAACTTCACTGTAACAGTAGACTTGCCCATGTGACTCACGGACAAAGGCAAATGCTGCAGGACTGAAGCCCTCCACAAATGCATGGTGAATAGAGATCCAGTTGTGGGCATACATTGAAATTAGGTCAAGTTTGCCTAGCAGAAATGGAAGAAAAAAGATAAGGGGACTACATGTTGGGTTTTCTAAAATATTTTCCTTCTTCCATAATTCAGCTCAAAAGAGAGCCCAGGAACGTACAAATAGGTGAAGAAATAGCAAAAGACAGAGGCAACAGGCAGCAAAGAAAGACATGCTCCATTAGGAACATGTCAAGACAGAGGGAAAGACACAGAACTCAAAGCAGAAAGTTCAGATCATGATTAGCTTCAGATCAGTTTTGTTTATTGGAAATTGCAAGAGGCTGATATAAGGCATTATTGTACAAGAACTCCACCTTCCATTACAGCTACTTGTTTATCTCCAGTGTCTCTCATTTACTTAAGAAGTCAGCTGAAAGTTCTCATTCCATAAAGCCCATATTTTGGGACAAAATCCAGAGGTCAAAAAAACTGCATTTTGCAAATGGTACTGAGGAATAACACACTGCTCCCTGTATTTCAGACCCACCTTAATCTGAAAAAGCTTCAGATTAAGATCAATGCTCATTCCAGAATGCCACTACGAACTGCAAATCACTTTATTATTCATGCATGTTCAACAATACCACTACCAATTGCAAATCAGCATCATGACATTCCCTGAAAGCATGGCAAATAAAACATATGGTAAACTCCCATATGAAGACAGGCTAACAAGTTTGGGCTGTTCAGCCTGGAGAAGAGAAGGCTGCGTGGAGACCTCATAGCAGCCTTCCAATATCTGAAAGGGGCTACATGGATACCTGAGAGGGACTCTTCATCAGGGACTGTAGCAACAGGACAAGGGGTAATGGGTTCAGACTTAAACAGGGGAAGTTTAGGTTAGATATAAGGAAGTTCTTTACCGTGAGGCTGGTGAGGCACTGGAATGGGTTGCCCAAAGAAGTGGTAGATGCTCCATCCCTGGCAATGTTCAAGGCCAGGTTGGACAGAGCCTTGGCCAACATGGTTCTGTGTGAGGCATCCCTGCCCATGGCAGGGGGTTGGAACTAGATGATCTTAAGGTTCTTTTCAACCCAAACCATTCTACGATTCTATGATTTACTATCCTAACCTGCAGTTACAGGAACTACTATTCAGCTAACAGAACAGCTAGAACTATATACCATTATTACACAGAAGGTAAAACATTCAAAACATGTCTTCAATAGAATTAGAATTCAGATGGTGGGTTGCGGTGGTTTTTTTTGGTTTGTTTGGGGTTTTTTTGGTTTGACTTTTTTTTGGGGTTTTTTTTTTTTTTTGTAAACACATAACCCATGAGCATTATGAATTCAGCAAATTAGGCTTATTTACTGCTATATTGCTTTCCTTCATTTTAAGGGCATATCTACTTTGGGCATCATTTTAGCAGACATAAATAAGATCCAGGCTGATAGAAATTGCAATAGGGACACCGGATCTCTATCTATAAAGAATTCTTGGATTCTAGAAGTCTTTTCTGCAAGAATACCATCTGACATTAAAGATATTAATGAAGGAAATGTCACATATCCCTGTGAGCCACATATTATTTTCTCAGTTCTGCAGATGGAAAGTTGAAAGTAGAGATTAAATACCTCAAATTGGCAAGTTATTTCATCAAGTGTCTGATTACCAGTTGTGAGCAGTCCCACTCAGGTGAGTAAATACATCACTTTGACTTGCAATTTTTTCCAATTCTTCCCACCCACCCCCATCCCAAGCATGCTGGAATAAGCTCAGCCAGGTAATGGCTAGCCAGAAGAAAAACAACACTTCTTTTTAGGAACTGACACCAGCTCAGACTTGTTCTTTTCTGAGTCTGTGCCTTGGAGAAGTTCAGGAAACTTGTCATTTCTACACAGAAACTGTCTCCAAAAATAGCCTAAAATACGTTCACTTACAAATGGGCTCTGGCAGCACCTGGATCTGGCATATCTTGTGACCCCAGGAAGGGAACGAGACAGGTGAGTTAGTGAGAAGCTGTGACATGTTTCTGGGTTTTTCTTAGGTCCTTGTCTTTTTGGAAGACACAGGGAATTGTTTGTGCTTATCATCTAGCTATTCAGTAAATTCCTTATAAAGGAGTAAATATATCCAGGCTCTCAGTCAGTAAAGAAGACTAAAGTTAGATTACCAGGCAGGTAACAACAGAAAAAGTTGTAGAGGGCTGGTTTGCTCTGAAGTCAAAGATAACCTGTTTCTCTTTAGTTCAAATATTGGGAAGCAGTAAATTACAGTAATTCGGAATTATGGAAAACTTAGAAATTTTTTACTAATCTCTTTCTCAGTACACATTAGTGTACTGGGAAATAATGAATTCTACGTTGTAAGACGTAGAATCTTTCTTACCCACATCCCTCAACTTTTTCACATTATTGTGATATGACCATATATAAGTGATAATTTTCTTTTGTCCCATTTCCCCACATTTACAGCTGCATTAGGAGTCCCAGTACTATGTATTCACCATACATACAGTTGTTCAAAATATAGCTGAGACTTCTGCTTGGCACAAAACCAAGAAGACAAGATACTAAAGCCTATTAACACTGCATCATGACTATGAATTGAAGAATCCTGTGGAACCATAAAATGTCTAGAGAGAAAATGAGAAAAATAATAAAATTTGATCAGCGGGTTAATATATTTTTACTAGTGCCTGGCAGCAGACTAGTAATGGACCATTTAAACGTGTACAGCAATATAACCGACTTGTGTCAGATGCATAGTGGTGAAAAAGTCTGCAGAGAGTATTTATAGCTAATGAAAACATAACAAAACAAAAAAAAGAATCTGACTAGACTTAGCATAGATTTTATCTGTATTTCTCAAGCTGATATTCTTCAGAGCATAAAGATTCTCTAAAGGAATCAAAACATTACCGAATGCTTCCAGGCTATCAATGACAGTAATTACATAGCAAGCACTGCTGGGAAACGAGTATTCCCACTTTAAAATCCCAAACTATTGAATAAGCTCAAAACACAACTCTCCACACACCAAACTCTGTCTAAACAAGGTAAAAATAACCGTTCCATGCAGAAAATTTGCCCAGTCCACAAGAAGAAGGCTGCAAGCTAGAACGATGTCTCTGCCAGTGGCTGCAAAAAGTAGTATTTCAAAGTATGTCTGGCCCATTAGTCAAGAATTTTACAGCAAGTCTCCAAAATAAAATTACTACCTTTTTCATAATAGATTATGAGCCTAAAGTATTATTTTAAGTTAGATTTTATATTTCCTCAAACACTTTAGTCTTGAGCAGCTGAATTTTATGCCTTTAGAAAGTCTTGTATTTAAATACTGAAAAGGCTGTATTTAAAAAAAACCAAGGATGTTTAAGAAGTTCCAGACTCTTTTTCTGGCTTTCTCACTTCTGTTCTGTGACACTACAAAGCTAATATTAATTAATTTTAGCTACTAACACATTTGAGAATTTTGTGGATGAAGAGTTTATGAACACAAGTGAAGATTCTCCAAGTAAATACAAACAGAAAGTCAGAATATTAGCCGAGTATGGAAACATTAACAGTAGATTTTTGTTGTCTTTCTCCCCCACCAAAATGGTCTTATTGTTTACTCGTTAAGATATTTATATATATTTATACAGAATTTAAAGATAGAAAGGAAAAACATCAAAGAAAAAGAGAAAATAAACATAGCCTGTTTATCCCTCTTCATTCCTTCCCCTCTCCCCCTCAATCAAGTGCCTTTCCTGTGCTTACCTTGTCCTGATCTTTCAAATCCACCCAACTGGACAAGAACCATCTGCTGCAGCACCACAGCCCACAAGGCCAGGAATAGCGTGGAGAACCATAGCATCACCTAGCCCACAGGCTGTTTTCTCACGACTGCTGAAAACGTGTCCAAAAGCCAGGTCATACTGCCTTCCATCTCCCACAGAACAGATTGCAGTGACTCAGGATCCTTCTGGGTCAGAAGTCCGCTGGGCCAACCTGCCACTGCTGTACACAGAACTAATTCACTCCTCTTACAGTCACTCCACCAAGCCTATTTTCAAATCATTTAAATGTGTTCTCGCAGACAGCTATGACAAATAAGTGCCTCTTAGCAGCAGACTGAAGTGAAGCTTGGGGACATTCAACGAGAACAGACGTGCAATTCAGTTTAACACTGGACAACTCATTTTAGTTAACGTATTATTTTTACACGGTGCTGCATCAAACTACGCAAAACACTACAGTGGTATCACATAAACACATTTTTTTTGCGTTTCTTGAGGACCTCTTAGAACAAAACCTGTAGCAATAACACCTTGCTGTGCTAAAGCAATGGTTATTTTAGCAACTTGATTAATCCATTCTAGGTCAGTAAAGCATGCGTGCATTTATGAGTTGACTTCACAAATAGACTATAAAAATGATACAGTGAAGAGGAGAGGTTACTGCCAGAAAGAGAACACCTTTAAATAATAAAAATGAATAAACTCCACAGCAGAACTCCTCAGATGGAATTATAATGTATACTTCCTTTTTGTTCCCTGCTTACTATGTACTAGAACTTATTCGGCAGTTAAATCATAGCAAGAAAGATGTTCACATACTGAGCTTTCCCTGCGTTCTCCTCATTCTCTCCCTAAACACACACACAAAGAAGACACAGAAATCAACCAAACTGCAAAAAAAGCCCAAACAACTCCTCAAATGTTTTCAAAACAATTTTCTGGAAAAAGACCCAGGTACCACCGGAAGTCAACAAAGGGACTTTCCTATTGGTATTCTGTATGGAAGCAAATGATATGAAATCTTCATACAGAAAGACGACTATATAACAAAGTTAAATAGCATTGCCTTTCTTTGGTGTTATTCTTCATGTTATGTAAGAGGCTCACCATAGCTTCCCTATGATAATACTCTAATGATGGCAGTATCAAACCTGAATTGAGAGCATTTAATATAAAGCAATACCATGACTACCTAATTAGTATCATAAACATCACCTATTTTTCCAATTAAAAATATGAGCAATAGTTCCATTAAAACTTATATTATACTAAAACAGGTTTGTGACACAGAACTGAAGTACAGGAGCAGGGAAATGCCTTGTTTCACTACTTTAAAAAGTATTTTAAAAGCCAGTATAAAATTCTGGAACATCACAGCAAGGCAGCAAAACCAAGCTTATTTCAATTCAATATCACCTCTCAGGATCAGAAAAAGGACGCAAGGAAAAAGCCAAGGAAATTATTTCCAGAAGCATTTGTGATGTCTGCTTACGGACAGAAGGCAGGTGACTGTTAGTATCAATAGAAGCAATAAAAAGAGTCTGGGAATTCACCATGCTCTGTACACCTCCATGGCAAATTACTTTCAGTGGTGCTTTTTTACTCTTGAAAAGTGTTCCAACAGTTCCAAACATGGAAGTACTTACAAAAACCACTCACAACTTTGCTGGCTGCTCGTCAGAGTCTTTCGCTGTTGACAGGTGTTTCCTTGATAGCTATAAGCAATATAGCAAAGTTGATTTGTAGACTAAAAAGAAGATGATGGCTTGAAGCATTGCTAGCTGACCTGAACACAAATGTCAGGAATATGGCAAAAGCTCTTCATCTGGGACAAGTGAGGAGAAAAGCACAGTGGAGGTCACACCTTAGACAACAATGTTCTCATTCTAACCTAAGGATCTGTGGTCCTTTAACACTTTAAGATAGCTGGCTTTCTAATGACAGCTTCTCTTTTCAAAGGTTACAATAATTTGATGCTAATGACAACAGAAGTTTAATGTCTCTGCTTACAAACTAACTGAATACCATGGGCCACAAAGTAAGAAACTCTTAGGCCATGGGCTGCAAGCCAAAAGTAAGCATTCCTCATCTGTTTGCTACAGCTGGTGGCTCTTCTTACTTCCTTCTCCTGGAGGATGAGACCTTGTCTACCACAGAACTACCGGGGATGAAGAAAGGGTGAGCACAACACAGCCAGTAGACTTAAAACAGGCAGCTACTGTGCTATCCAAGCAATTATTTCTGCATATTGGCTTTCTGTTTCAGGCAGGTATCTCAAGCTCAGGGGAGCTTATTTTCTGCTTTGAAGGTCCTGATGCTCCAAAGCAAAAACTCTAAAAATGTCTGCTAAGTCTCGGTAACTACCACAAACGCTGTGACAATGAAGCAAGAACTGTTCATAGAGACCATGTCCTCCTCCTTTTGAGGGCAACTACAAGTTCATCAGCAACCATTCACATGGGAAGCTCTGCCAGGTTATGCTTGCTTACAAACTGTTCATGCAACAGCAATATGACCAAGTGCAAAAGCTCCCAAGTGAGAAAAAAGAGCTCTTAGATGAAGAGAGAGAAATGTCAACCTGAAGAAACTGGGCTTTTTCTGAGGGGAAAATCCCCATGGAAACTCTCCCAAATCGCATGTGAGATCACATGTTTTTTAACTAAGAACTCAGAAGGCTCATGTAAATTATTTGCACAGAAAAACAAACCCAGATAAACATACATAGAACTGCATGAAAAGAGTACCAGCTGCAAATGAACAAATCAACTACCTTAAAAAACTGAGCTACAGAAATAAAGACCAACCTTTTCCACTTATTCCAAGCTCCAGACATTCATTGTCTGATTTATCAAAGTTCTTAGCATTTTGTAGCACTTTCTAAATCCAAAGTACCCACTGAGTCTTTGATTGACAATATTTAACATAGAGAAGTTTTCTCAAGTTGGGTATTGAGAAAAGAGAACTGGGAGAACACACAACATGGAACCACTCAAAATTGCTAGGACTCACTGACTTATTTGGCATTAGACAAAAATTCTGTAACAAAGGTATTCAGATGGAGAAGCATTCACTTATTTCAACCATATACTTCTTTGTGCATTGCCTTGCACATCCTCCCTAAGTGATCCTACTCCTTTCTCCAAGGATCACCAGCAGAGACCAGGATTAAGTGAAACACTAATAAAAACTGCCATATTCAGCAAGGTTTTTAAGCTCATGCTGAACTTCCAAGTATTTAAGCTGTCCTCTTAGTAGTTAAAAAGACATCGGAGAGCTTTAAGAATGGAGATGGGACCCTTATTATCTCTAAAAATAAGTTCTTGTTTAAATGCTTTGCTGAATCAAGGCTTAAACACTATGAAGTATTCCTAACGGCTAATCTCCAAAAGAATTCTTGCTGAATCGTACTCTTTTCTCTTACCACAAAAGCATCTCTATGTACCTCAGCCTGCCTGATGGCCCATTTTTGGCTCTCCACACTTGGTACTAAGGTCTGTGATAAACAACTTTCACAAAGACACTGCAGAGGACGCTGCAGAAGTAGGGTGACATGCAGGAATGACAAAACCACAATATCACATGACTGTTACTAATATTTCACCAATGCAGAAGGCCAAAAATAATCAGGAATGAATTTAAGCCAGATTTTTCAAATGAGATGCCTACACGTAGGTTCCCAACCGAGATATGAATGCTGACCTGAGCACTATGCAGTTTTTAGTGGTTGGTACTTGCAAAGCTCAGGGTTTCAGAACTTCAACATCATGCTGATTGTTGAAGTACCTGAATACAGATTATCCAACATAACTTTAGGCTGGACAGACTTGCTTTAAAATTTTGTTGATGAGATAATTAAAATTAGTCACTACTTTATTCCAATGAAATGACCAATGGAAGTTCTCAAAACCATGTTCTGTTTTATAGCAGTACGCAGCCTGAAACCAAATTTCAGTAGCTAGAAAGCTACTTTCAGAAGTATTTGCTACAGCTGGTTTTCAGCATGGAAACAAGAAAAAAGTACTGACATTCTTTGTTGTACACAATTTTGAATCATTTTTTCCTCTCTCAATTGAGGTTTTTTGGGAATATGATTGTAAATCATTCAGGCAAAGAAAACATTTCCATAGATGGCCAAATCACCCCACAGCTGAAATGCATCCACACAAAACCTAAAAATAAAGCAGAATTATGCATCCAACTAACGTAAGTGTTATCTATTACAAAGAGCAAAAAGAATGCAGCTCACAGTGAACACAAATCATATCATGCTTAAAAGGGAGACCACACCATCCTACATGCTACCAACCGACAACATAAGACCAACAATTACAAATAAAGGAAATGATTATGCAAAAGCCACCAAGACACACATCCATGCAGGACTTGACTGTAACTGGTCACTGCCATATGCTGTTGATGCAAAAGATTAGCAGAGAAACAATTTGAGAGATATGTGCGGAAGCATAAACCCTCTCTCCCACATACTACCAAGATCCTATCTTTCATACTCCTGGAAGGGGTTCTGCACACAGGGCAGAACTGTAGAACAGGTTCCAAAAAAGAAAATGAACTGTTTCTCAAAATAATTAATTGAACAATCAGAAGTCAGAGAAGCAATTTTTACGGAAAAGAAAAACTCTTCTCAATATGGCAATACCAAAAATCACTCACTGACAATCATCAATGTCTGACACAACAGCAGGATCATTCTCTAATCAGATGGAATTTCAGCAGGATAAAAGGGTATACAGAGGTTAGAACATATCCCCCTTAAAAACAGTATTTATGTAGGTACTGTATGCATGTTCTTAAATATTTTTCTACACATTTATCTATGTATTAAAAAATCCCAACCTTTTACTTCACCTTAGGAAAGAAAGCATTTTTCCCCTTCATACACAAATGCACATCTCTCTACATAAAAACCGATTCTCGTGGAACTAAGAGGGAAAATTCTCTCCCTCCTACATTTTCCTTTTTCACCCCCAAATGTCGTATTATACATAATACCAACTTACACATACGTATAGAGGACTAAATGACTTCATATACTGTTGTATCAGAAGACTCCTGGAATGTTTGTGATATTCCTAATAAATTGCCAATTTTATGATGGCCCACATACTTGAGCATTTGCTTCACTTCCATCTGCCAAAAAATGTGACATGATGAGCGTTCAGTGCCTAGCATTATTTCTTGATTCTTATTTGTAACTGGAATTACTACACATTTTATTAGGAGAAGGAGAAAAAGCACTTTAAAACATAACTTATGGAGAGAAGCAACTTCTACAGAGTTTTTCACCACATGCGTTTCCTCTTACACAAAGCCGTACACGATATATTACAAACTGACAAAGCTCACTGCACACCTACAGACAATACCTATACCAGCATAGAACAGGAATACAAACAAGGTATGAGGACTACAAAGGATTAATACAAATTGGTAAGAATGTTGTGAAATTAAGGAAATTGCTCTTACAATATACCTTTCTAAATAAATGTAAAAACCATCACACTGTCTTGAAAGAACCAGAATTTTTGACTTTGGTTTTCAAAATTTTAGGAACAAAAATACGGTAAAACCTCGAGGAATGGGACAGCATTAAAGGTCCATCTTTTTCTTTTTAAACAAGGGAGCAAACCATCTATACAATGTCATGATATGGAAGTTAGATTAAAAATCATTAGTGAAAATATTAATCCACGGAACCCAATTGCAGATTTCTACCAAAACAAATAATTTAAAAACTCCAAAAGGACTGGGAGGCTAAAACATCAAGAAGTATAAAAATCCCTCCACTTCAGGGGAAGATTGCAAGGTTGAGGCAAAAGAAGTGATACTGTGATAGGGAGCAGTTCATTTATGAGTGCTTTTGCAGGGAAGGAAGAAACATTCCTCAGGTATAAACAACTAGTAATTAGGCTGCTATGTGATTAGTGTGGCAGCTTCTAGGTTTCTATCACATACCATTCTGCCTTATCTTATTAACGCTACTTTGGTAAATACCAATAGTAGTATGTGCTTTAACCTTGTACTCTGGATAGCTGCCTGTTGGACTTGACTTTCAGAGTACAGGATATTCAGCACTGTGTGAAAGGCCATAAATAGTTTAAAAATCACTCAAAGCTACCAAAAGATATCCACAACTCAGCTACAAATGAAAGTGGGGGAACTCATGCACACAGCACACCCTTGGCAGCCAGCACAGTTCAGACCTCCCAAACTTCCCGTTGTTTTACCTCTAGCTTTAGTTATATAAAAAAGAGGTATATACATTAAAAAATAAATAAATACCTCCCCTTCCTCCCCCCCCAAAAAAACAAACCAAAAAAACCCAATCCCAAAACATTATATTTTACTTAGGATCTCAGTAAGGAGTAAGTGTGTGCCAAAAGGCTTGCTCTGCAGAGGGTACCATCACAAGACCAAAGCACAGGATTGCTCATCTTGTTCCGTGACTATATGTCCCCAGGTTTTAATTTTTTTTTCTAGTTTTGGCTGATGCATGGGCATAAATACTTAAGGAGACTGAAATTCTGTGGCTGATAGAGATATTCTGGGACATGGGGGCAAGTACTGATGGACTGATGGCTCTCTGGGATTACTGAACATTCTGTACATTAATCTTACGCACTGACCGAAGGAACCATAAAGTGTTTCTATTTAGAGATTATTTAACTCAAAACCCAAAAATACACATTGACCAAAATATTAGCTCCAGCGGTTGTAAGTGGTTGAGCAAAACTCCTGTTCTTACTGTACAGTCTTAAAATGATTTTAAGAATCCCTATCTTTTCACTCATTATTTCCATGCTTTTTAACCTGTTCCCATAATTTCCATATGGCTTTTTCAGCACGGTTTCACATCACAGGTTTCGTGAATTACAAGCATTTTTCCCTCCAGAATGACTCTTCCAAATCAAACCATGAAGAGATACCTGCCTAAACCAAGATCCTATTATACTACAATATACATTGTTGAACTTAAAAGCTCAGCTAGGAATCACCAGAAATGACCACCTTCATTTTTCAGGAGCGCTTTTCAGGATACGGAATTAGTAAGGACTCCATGTTTCAATAGACTGGTTATTAGTTCTGTAGATCTAACCTCTGCTGTGCTACTAGGAAGTGTTCTGGATGAGTTAATTTTGCTTGGTTATCCTGTTCCCAGCAAAGGCAACTAGAAACTGTATTTCCCTGTCTGTAACATGCAAACAACACTTATTTTGATCTGCCTTTAGGAAGTGGGAATTACTTATATTTGCCAAACTAATTCAACACTCGAAGCCTTATAAATAAAGTTGTTATTAGAACTTGTGAAGAATTCACCTTTGCAGAAAATGGTATGGAATAATAAAACCATTAGCTAAACAGAACAGATTTCATGTACTGGAAGGAGCTAGGATCACCATGAAGCATATGGTTAAGAATCGATGCAATGAGATCAGACTGAAGTTCACTGAGTTACACAGTGATCTCATTTATCTTTGGTTTTGGAAGGCAGGGTTAGGTAGGCTATATTTTCACATTAACATCTGCAGCGCATTCCAAAATCCTGGCATGGCTAATGACATGTAAGTTCCAGGTCCTGTGATTTATCCTCCTCCAGTACACATAAATTAGTGTGTGTAGATGGAATCCTTTCACTTCAACTAAAGTATATAATGTAAAATAATTTTAGCTGACAGATTTTTTTCTTCACCTGTTTTTTGAAATTAATTTACAAGTCATTATGACTTTATTCAACATTAAACCCATATATATCCATAGACATTCTCCACTTATCTGTTTGATAGAAATTAAGACAGGGAACAGCTGAATAGGTACTGTAGTGCATTTGCTTATTAATCTCTGCGTTCAACACACAACCTATACTTTTTATAAATACCGAATGAGAATAGAATTGAGTGCATGTATAGATGGCGGGTTTGATCACAAAGCACATAGGCTTTACTGAAGCTCAGTTGTGTGCTTTCATTCCTCAGTTCTTTCTGCTCTTGGGTAGAAGCTGACCTGACCTTTCCTTCCAACTGGCCAGCACTGTTCAAGTTTTCTGGTCAAATAATTTTACTTTGAATAGTTGAAAACTAATATTGAAACTTTGAATAGTTGAAACTATAGCTGAAACTATTCATAAGTATCCATAACGTGCAATAACTTTTGTTTAATTATATTCTTAATACAAGGGGTTTAATATTAAAACTGGAAAGAATAAAAGTTTGAAAAAACACATTTGTCAAAAACTGAACTTTACTATGGTGTTGCATGCAATCCAGGGAAATAAGAGACAGTGTATTATCCCACCATATTTCCCAGCAGAGTTAAAACATCAAAATACCTTCCCCTGCAGTTTATACAAAGGCCAGACACAGAGGCAAATGCACGAAGTATGACATTAGCCATACTGGAGCTATTAATGGAATAAATGCAGCAGTCAAAGACCCTCTGAAGATAAAAGCATCACTCTCTCTCTCCCGTCTCTGGAACTTTGCCCAAATCACAGTCATATTTTTGTATTTGTCAGCTTTTTTTTTTTTTTCCCCCCTGTTATCAAAGGGTTTCCTTCATAATAGTAAATAAAAATTAAATGTTCCTTCTGTGCTTCAAAGTAAAATGGTTTCAATAATGATGCACACAGTACAGTGTGCATCTTTCTAAGGAAAAATTTACTGCTTCAATTTCAATTTAAAAATTTGTATTGCTTCAGGCTTAAAACACTGGGACATGTAACCATGCAGAAATTGATTTCTTACAAGTGAATTGGTTGCTTTTTTAGTATCTAGATCTATGTTTGAGAGGGGTTATATTTACTAATTAATACACACAGAAAGAGGTTTTATGATGTAAACATATGTGGAATAAACCAAAGTCTTGCATAGTTGACAGTAAAATAATGTTAAAAACTTCAACTTAGAATGTTAACTAGACTTGGCCTTAAAATCCTTTCTGCAGGAAAAGTAACTGAGCTATAAAGGACAGTTATGTCAATCATTGATTTGACAGACTGACAGTTACATCAGTTATGACAATTTCTGGTCTTAAAGACAATCCACAGTTTCTGTACAAATCTCAGCTATTATTGTTTGAACTAGAACCAAACTTCAAGCAAGGTATCTGGTCTAGTTTTAAAAATTGCAGAAGCTTTAACAAAGGAACAAGTCACTTTGGAAACAAGAGCATCATGCCAACATCTGGCAAACAAGAGCATCTGGCCCTTGACAAACTCAAGATAGTTTACATCCTCTAAGAACTAGGATTATTCAAATTACTTTATGTTTGCTGAAGGCTAAGTGGGCATGGACGAAGACCATGAATGAGCTGACATGTTCATTTTCCATTGCAACTGTGTTTTCTTGATGACAATACAATCAGTTCTCAATGTTTTATTTGATTAAGAGACATAGTTTCTTATCTTAATGGCAAGGGATTTTGAGGTATCTCAAATCAGATACTCTTAATACTTGACTCTAAAAAGCTGGCTCAAGATCTGTTAGAAATGGGGAAAAACCACTAGAAAGTATCTGGACTGTGAAGACAATGCTTTCTTTAGCTGAATTAGGAATGGCAGTTACAATCTTTGGTATTCAAAGTAAGCCTTGCTGTCATCAATGCCCAAGGAAGTCTGCTGTCTTAAGGCAAAGCTGAAGCATCAGAGAGACGACAGAAATGCCAGTCTTACAAACATCATCTCACTTTGTCTGTGCCATGTTTCATCTTACCATGATTGCACATCAAGTGAAATAATATGCTTAGATGGTATTCTTCATTTTCTAACTAACCTCTTGTTAAAAGAAAAAGAAAAATAAAAAAAAGTGTTGCTGGCATATAGTAGACCTTCAAATCTCTTTTGGATTCTTTTTCCACATACTGCAAGAGTGAGCTATTTTCCGTCCTCCCACTCTCACCCAGAAGTAATGTCTGCTTGTCACTTAGATAGCTGCTCATGAGAGATATAAGTAGTAACAAGTTGTTGATTTCAATATTTAATTTATTGCCAAGAGTAGAAGCAATAAGCAAAATTCTATTTGACTATGAGCAGTCAGCAGATTAAATAACACCACAAACAGGCCTGTACCCTCTAAGTGTAACTTAACCACACCTTATAGCTCTTCTGCTTTATACCACAAGCCTTTACATAATGAATGTCTAATGAAGCTGCAATTTCTCTACATTGGATACCTACATCACTTGACATAATACAGTTGAACTGTTTCTGGCTTGCCACATCTATAATTCTTTTTATTATTAGCAAATTTGGAGTATAGCTGGTGACACACTGTGACTGAAGCTCTTCAAGTCGGCATACAGGCATGCTTTTCTCTAGTACACACCATTTTGGGGGTCTGCAGTCTGACGCTCAGCTAAAGGATGAAAGGACCTTCCAGGCCTCAGAAGACTTGCAGAACATACCTAGGTGGATGGATACAGGACTTGAAGGACACATACTAAGATCTTAAGCTGGGTCTATTTACAACTACAAGTAATAACTTCTTTATAATTTGTTTGAAAGTCCTAAGTGTGCCTCAGATCTAACACAGCAAAAGATTACATTTTTAAACTATTAGTTTTTTCCTGTTTTCCTAAAATTTTATCAGGTAACATATGTGAATTTTGATCTGAACTTGTGTGGCATTTATTTGAATGCTTCAATGCTTCGTGTTAGGTGTGTCTTTCAATACTAATTGTACATCTTAATAATAGGCATGAATGTCCTGAGCTGAGGTTCTGTTCAACTACGGTGCTCTCTGCAGCTCACAATTCATTAAATAAAACCTGTTTTTACAGCTAACTGAACTAAACCTAAGATCTTTAACTTTATTTGCAAAATAAATACATGACAAACCACAGATATGAGCAAATATGTATTTTTTCAATACGTTTTCAATCTGTGGAAACTTTTTGCAGATCCAATATGAGGGCAGATTCAGCATTGCTAATGGCTCACAACTCTCAGTGTGGTTGCAGGAAAAAACCCCCAAGGCCCACAAAATCTCTACAACCTCTTCTAATTCCAGCAATACACTCAGTAAGATAAAAACAGGGGCAATGAGAAAACTGAACTGCAATATTCATGGAACTTAGCCAGTTGCTGCTCTCCTTTAAATGGAGGTCTTTTGTTCAAGCTCCCATGTTGCTCACTGCTAGAATGCAGTGAGCCTGGACAAGTTAAAGCCTTCATGTGTTCCATAGGCCAAAGTCAATATTTTAAATACCACTCCAAGAACACCAACTTGCGTTATTAACTTTACAATGTTATCACAAATCTCAGGATATTTGTTGATTTTTATTTTTTTTCCCCACACCCCAGTTTCCAGAGTCATACAATGACATGAAGAACTCATCTGTTTTATTAAATGAAAAGGGTTGTTGGAGATAGAGCCACTTATATAAGCGGGCTACCACGTTGCTTAACAGCTCTGGGTTATGAAGGTGGGTTAAAACGCCGTTCAATACAATGTGTGTTGCAAATATCTAATCACAAGCAGACAAAAGAAGTCTGCACTAAACAGTGCTCTACTCTCAGTCTCCTACAAAAATACAGATGGAAAAATGTTTTTTGGCCATTGACGCTACTTGATCATTGCCAACAGCTAGGAAACTAGCAGGATTCATAGCTCATGAATACTTCACCAAATTTTCTGGTAGTTTTCCTTAAACTAGAACCAGTTTTTTCTTTCTTTTCTTTTGACTGAGCTTCTGCCAGCCAATTTACTTTTGTGCATCAACCACTCCTCCAACATACAGTGACAGACTGTTCAGACCATCTTAAAAGCAAAATGCTCATGTTGATAGGATTATGACAGCAACAAGCCTGTAGCTCTCTATTCCTTTTGGATTTTGATGCCAGGAGAGCTCCCCTAAGAGAAAAGAACTTCTTCAAATCCCTGGGGGAATGTTTTGCAGGAAAGGAACATTTGAAATCAGATTTGTCCACTGAATCAACAGTACTAAAAGCCTATTTGAATGCTGTAAGACATGAAGTACAGCACAGCCAAGTAACTTTACTTTATAAATCATATCGTTTTCATTTCCTGAATTCATAACCACAGTGATGCAATAATGGAAACTTTTGTTTGTTTATAAGTTAGATGACCCACAATCGTTCCCTACAGTAAGACTAGTAATTTCTGACTATTAAAATAATTGTTATATTCTATTGCTATGGTTTGCTTAACGTTGTAAGCCAGTTTTCTATTTAACAAACCGTATTACATTGGCAACAAGATTTCTTACCTTAGCCAATGGAATTGGATGTGATTAATTTCTAACATTCTTTTTGGAAGTCAAAATAAACATCCACTCAATTTTCTTTGTTTGCCATCTCAACATCCTAAGCAGGCTGGCCTTCTCACAAATTTGTGTTGGTTGTCCCTAATTAACTTCTTTCTTTTTAAAATGTTTGATTACATCCAGTTAGATTCTTTCCCGTTAGTCTCCCTTTCATCTAACATTAATCCCCAATTGTTATATTTCATCTAAATGACAATCCCATATTATATTTTAAATTAAACTTTCAATTAAAACAGACCGTTCAGACTTAGAACAAAAGTAATTGATGTGGCAATAATTATGGGAAAAATTAAGATATCCTTTACAAAGCTCTACATACAAAGTACTGTATGATAGGATCAGATCTTAAGACACTGCACATCTGATCAGGAAAGCTAGTACATAAGGTTCTAGAATATTTACAGGGATTGCTTTAGGATATTATTCTGTAATCCCTTGTTTCCTAAATTACTCTCATCTCAGTATTCTTGTGCTGGTTAGAGGCAGTTAATTTGTGCTCTCAGCTTCTGCCATGAATGTCTCTCCTATGCAGTTAGCAAAACTGCTGAAAAGATACCTTGCTGATCTTCTCAAACAGAGTTCCTCTGAAGGAAAATAAACCTTCGCTTTTGTAGAATAATACATGCAGTAGCTGTGCAAGGTTGGATTCTACTCTGCACACTGCAAACTAATATTCAGGCCTCTGCTTCACACCTTCAACATAGTAGCTGCTTTCCAGAAACTTAAGAAGGGTAGTCTGTCATCTTTTAGATAGCAGATCAGACTAGATGTGCCATTTAAGCAAAATAACCACAGAATAGCTTGCTGGAAGTAACATCCACACTATGAGGCTCAACAGATGAGATGCAATGAAGAAATTCTGTCTATACAATCTGCTTCATCCATTTCATTTCATAATTAACTTTAATCTTTGCATCCTATGTCTCATACTTAATTTGTTTAATTGGCTGAAG
Organism: Strigops habroptila; assembly: GCF_004027225.2. Classification (NCBI taxonomy): domain Eukaryota; kingdom Metazoa; phylum Chordata; class Aves; order Psittaciformes; family Psittacidae; genus Strigops; species Strigops habroptila. The sequence goes on along the minus strand of NC_044302.2, from coordinate 83,741,481 downwards.
TCTAGAATGGCCTCCAGCTGTCTAGACCATTGAACTAAGAATGCAATCCTGCAGTAGCTCAAACTACACTGCCCCAATTTTTGCTCCCAGAGATTTATGTGAGCAGTTATTCACACTGCTTTCTAGTTTGTCTTTGTAAAGTACTTCCTGTTCTACTTGTTTTGATTGCCTACCTTTTATTCTATCCAGGCATTACCTGGCTACCAGTGTATTTACCATAAATATACATCTGTTTTGCAAACAATTAAGATTTTTCTTGGTGTAGATCTTCCCCATTCTGTTCTTTTATTCACTTACAAGGTATATTTTATGTCCTTCCATGATATTAATTACATTATTGTGCACATTTGCTGCATTACAATGATATATCTACATCTTTCTTTCTCCTCTCTTTCCTTATTATGGGTGCATGACCCCATGGTATAAGAGTAGAAAATTTCTGCATGTTCATCTTAACTTTCCTAAGCACAGTCTCTGCTGGAAACTTCACAACATGCTGAGTTTATTTTCCAGAGTCAGTTCTCTGTAGCACTTAAGTAAATAATAATTTAACCTATATGTCCAAGAACCTGGTGATTTTATAAAACTCAGTCATAGATTTTGATTTTCACAACCAAAACACATCTTATGATAGCTCTTAAATAGTTTCATGCATTTTTCTCTTTCCAGCACACAAGATATACTTGGGCTGTGTACCTTGTGGCTTGGGGTGTATGAGCCAACATTCTCACGGCTTCATTTCACAATTTACATCAACCAATAGTTACTTTGAAATGCCAATCCCTGAACACTTAAAAAAGGTTCTGTGATAAGGATCTAAGGCAAATTAGTTGTCTCCCTCTCTCTCTTTCCAGCAGAAAAGAGACTTGATGCACTAAGAGACTTCATCTGTCTGACTATCCCCCTAGTAATTTGGCAGAGACGTGCCTCCAATGTATTCAACCTCCAAGTTTCATGAAAATGAACAAGGACTGTGCAGAGGACTGTAATTCCATTAATGGACCCACACTCTAAAAGAATGCAGCTGAGATCCAAACCTCATTAGAAATTGGAGAATCCACGGAGGGATGTAACAGCGTACACACTTTAGCTATGGAAAAGCCCCAGATAATTCTCACATCAACTGTTATTCTCAAGTCTATTAGAAATCTGTACCTTAAGGAACACTTCCATCCAGGGTTTTCCTCATCTTTTTATTTTTAATATAGCATCTGCAGATTGCTCATCTCCCTTCTTGTTTCCAACTTTTTTGTATGCTTATCTATATTGTTTAATAATTTGAAAGTCTATTTTCTTGGATTAGTATACCCGTGAAGCAAGTCACCCTTCTGTATGTGTCTCCCTCCATTATTAAGCAGTAGGACCTCAATCAAGTTTTTAATAAGTTTTCCTTCTGCTTGTTTTTTCCCTTTTGATGATATTTGCCAGATGTCTTTACATCCCTTTTTCCCCAACTCCTCACAAGTTAGTTCTGTTTTATCTACATTTTCGTACTTCACAATTATTTTTACCAGATTTAAAATCTATCTTAAATGTCCCAGAAAGCCCATCATTTTTTCTTCCAGATTATTCTTTCTATCTGATCCTTCCCACTCTTCCGTTATCTCCATATATTGTCAACATCTTTTGGACAGCCTGTAAAGGGATTACTCACTTTCATGACATTGTTATTTCTACGTACTTAAAAGTACAAGCTTACCACATGTTAATTGTGCAATCCTCCCCCTTCAGTTTTAGTCATCTCTTTCTTCTTTCTTGGGCCTCTGCATAGTTATTTCCTCTTTACATTCTACATGTTCTCCTGACTGATTTTTTCAGCTAAAAATTTCAGTCATTACCAGTAAATAAAACTATCAAGACATGTCCCATGTCTGTTCAGGAAAAACTTCAACCTTAATCTCATACTGTACTCAGACACAAGTTATTCTAGTGAGGTGAACAGGGTGGAGAGACTATTTTTAAAAGAAATAGTGACTGTAATAATCCTAGCCCCAATAATGAAGACAAAGGTGTAACTCTAAGCAGAGTTCTAAATAAGATCATCTAAAATGTATAAGAAAACCTATATAATTTATACTTTATCATTAATAACACATGAGCATCTGTAGGAAAATTTCCAGAAGTTTACCACTTACTTTCAGAGTGCCTTTTTGCATCATCAGTTAAAAAAATAAGCAAATAATAATAATAATAAAAACCAAAGTACCTCCAATTGACACAAAGACAACAGAGGAAAAAGTGGTGGCATCCAAAAATCAGAGTCTCTTCCTGTGTATAAAATCATCATGCTTGTTCAGATTTTAGAAAGTAACAGAAAAGATACTAGCTCAGAATTGTGCATATTCTCAGGAGCTGCAGAGTACTACAGACCTATATTTTTTTGACAGTCAACGGGTATTTTCCAGTTTAACAACCTGGCAATTACTTTAGACCTTTAGATTTAAGCTACTACACACTTGGACTGACACACTTGTTTCGTTGAGAGTACTCATCTCTCTCTCTGCTGAAGCCAGTTTCTATTCAAAGCAACAGTATAAACCAGAAAACAGTTTCCAAATATCAGACTGGAAAAAAAAAAGATCTGCAGTAATTATTAGTAAAATTACTCTAGTGCAGCTCAAGATAATTAATTGCTATCAGTTTGGTTGTTTTTGAAGAGCTGAAAGTCCCTTGAAAAACAGTACGATGCGTTTATTACGAACGGAAAGAACATAATCATTGCTCCCTAGCCTTTACAAAGTACTGTTTTGCCAAGTCTCTTTCTATGGCTCTATAGTGGACATGAAAAGTAGAGAATAACCCATCCTCTGGTAATATCATATCTTGACTAAAAAATATGCATGTCATAATAATTTGAAGTGGTGGGCGTAGATTTTTTTCTGCAGACAGATAATGCCTATGGACATCATGTGAAGCTGGCATTTAGATCTAAATCCCAAATTCTATGACATATGTTTTTATTTTGAGTTTTTCCCCCTCCCTGATTCAAAGTACTGGCAACAGAAATTGCATCAACAGATTTTTGGCATAGCCATGACAGATCCCACATTACAATGAAAAGAAAAAAATCCCGCAAAAACTGTGTGTGACATTTTCTCTTTGAGACCAGTGAAAGTCCAGTGTATCAAAACATAATACGTCAGACTTTTGATATCACTGAACTGGACACGTAAAAACTCCAAAGTGTTGATATGCTGACTAAGACTACAGTCCATGGATTTAAAGTTCAGAGGGATCATTAGATCATCTGATGTGACAATCTGTATAACGAGGCATTTCAGGTGGCATTTCATGTAATGGCTACAATGAGTGGTAACTGGTAAGTCATGGACCCCACTCACTGAGAGTTCAAAAAACTGGAGCTGAAGGGTATGTGCAACACTCCTGTTTCTCACAGATACAATTAGATACCATCCAGAAGTAAGTGTTAGGCATGGAAAGGCTGGAAGAGGAACTGCAGAGAGCACAGAAGCAAAGTAATGTAACATACTTTTGTTAACATTAGTATGTCAAGTCAACTTATAGTACACACACACACAAAGCCATGTTTTAGGTTGCCATGGTAACAAGCACCAGACTAGGAAATTTTCACCAGATTTAGTTTTTTGTTTGAAAGAAAAAAAAAAAAAAGTCATGACTGTCACTGATGTATTCTCTACATCACATAAGCAGAAAGCCAGCTCAGAAAACACATTTAAAGTATGGGCTGTGTACGGGAATAACCTGTACCTTTATCCCAAAGTACTTAGCCCAGTCCATAAAAAAGAGTTGTTTAGTTTCAGAAACAAACTGCTATTGAATCACAAGCGTAGAAAAGGGCGAGATGAGCAAGTGGGGGCCTCTTTCAGTGCATCCACATCAATTAGAAAACCTTCTTAGAGCTGTAGGGAAAAGAGACTTGTAGAAAAGGCATATCTGAGGAAAGTGTTCTGCATGTGGATGGCTCCTTCCTTTAGCTGAAATGATGGGTTTGATCAGCAACAAACTGTCGACTGTAAACGTCTCACCAGAAGAAAAAAAACTAAAGAAGCTAAGGCAAATGTCCTCTGCTGAGCATACAATAGCTTCACTGTCACGTTTCTCAAGCCTAGTGTGGCTTTTTAGCTCATCTGATCATACAATCACCTCAGAAGCCAAATACGAGGTATGCTTCCAGGGTCACAACACTAAAACCAGAAAGATTTGAAGAATGGTATTTGTCATACCATCCCAACTTACAGATTTCCAACATCAAGAGAAAACCCAGCCACCCTGGTGAAGTTTTAGCTTGTTTAGAATATCACAAAATAAATTCTTAAGCCTTTCTAACCCTCTTGAGGCAATTTTGAAACCTTTTGTGATCAGTAAGCATGTTTGCACTGTGCCAGTCAATCTCCATAGAATCTAAAACCATTCACAGACTTTTCTTTCTGAAAAAATACCCAAAACAAAAGCCGCTCATTTACCTGTCTTTGCCTTTTTAACTCACATCTTGCAACTCAAAATTCTGGGAACATCCCATTTCCTAATCAGGATTGAAAATAGCAATGTTGATACTCATGCTGCATTTTAGCCTCAAGTTTGAAGCTTGGAGCTTTTGAAAGTGATTTAATAACACTTCTGTCAGTTGTCCAGCCTGGAAATCTTCATGTCTCAGTCAGTTCTGGACATGTTTTTGTCTTCTTTCACATAGTTTAAAAGGGAAGTACTACCATAACAAGGACAGATAAAAGAAATAAAAGTTGCAAAAGACACACAGCTTGTCTGGAGGACAGGTAATCATATTTACAAATAACAATGATAATTAGATTTTAAGAGTGCTGACTAACACATAGTTAGATATCTCTCATTTATTTGCATGGTTCAGTGCTACTTTACATCTAGTAAGAGTAAGAACTTAAGTAAGCGCACAGACAAGTTAAGTGGATACACAAATGAATATCCACACTATGGCAAGATCAGCTCAGGGGTGTAAGAAGTAAGCGATCAAACATAATTATGTTTTCAGCATGCCTAATGAAGTGTCTATCATGATAAAAGGATACAAAGAAACCCCTTACCTTGATAAAATGAATCCTGCAAAATGACAATTAGCAATAAAAAACCCTCTTCTGAGCAACTATAAACTTAAGGTAAAAGGACAAGACTGAAAATTTACTTTCAGTACTACATCATTAAACCTTTAAAAGAACCCCAGTAATTATGCAATATAAGCAATACTTGTACCAGTTGTACTTGAAAGTATTTTCCTGATGTAGAAAGTAATTCTAGAAATAGTGCGTGGCTCCTTCTTCCTATACCATGTTCTTTAGATCAGATTTACTCCTTTTGAAATCATGGGCTTAAACTCCAAGAATTCATTTTCTATTCTCTGTCATGAAATACTAGCTCACTGAAGCTAAAACTACAATCTGAGCATTACTATCAAAAGCACTGGGATAACTTAAATTCAAAAAGGTAGAAGAGGAGACCTGAAGTTTAAGGTACCCCAGGAATTCAGACTCAGGTTGGAATTTGGCAGCTTATGTACTATCCTTTCTTGCTGTCAATTTGTCAGAGAACTTGCACCTAAGATTCTTTGAAAACTGTCTCAACTGACTGACCTTTGGTAGCGCAAATGTCAAGATGCAAACCAGGTTTGTGTTGCTACTGCAGGCTTAACAGGAAAAGCAACTGAAATAAAAGTATGTATTTTATTACAGGGGCAAGCAGATGCAACACTGAGTACCTACAAGGAATAGATCTGTTGAGTAAGGGTGACATTTTTACATAGTGACTTTTCAAAGCACAACTACATTTTAAGGGCTTTTGCATATGTTTTACCTAACGACCTCTGTGATGAAGTGCCAATATCAACTTCCCTTTCTCTTTAGTTGCCAGTTTTATTTGATTTCTTTCTTCAGATATGTGCCAACCAGTTTCAACTTGTTTAACAACATTTTTTTTAAATCAGCTGCCTTGCTGGAATGTTGAACTGATGCGTGTGTGGGTGTGTTTATAATACATGCAAAAAATACATTAAAGCAATATAAAGGCTCTGGATTAAGCCTATAAAAACAAAGAAATTAAGCATTAAGGCAAAATACTGGAGCAGACACCTCTTTACATATCATAATACCTTACACAAACAACCACCTAACTTGCATAGAAAGTGTTAAGTGGAAGTGCACTGTTCATTTAATACAGCTGTGCTTTATATGGTTGAACTGCAAAACTAATGGAATACCATAAGCCATATTATTCTTTAATGGAAGAAGTTGTATTTGAAAACTACTCCATCCACAAAAGATCATAATATGTAATAAAATTATGCAATGTATTTGATGATTATATATGTTTGATTGTGTTCTAAAGTAAAGTTTTCTCCAGCTAAATTATTTAATTTAATAAAATAACATTTAATCATGTTGATAACATGAGCATAATCAAGCAAAACAATAAGACCAGGATGTTAGATTTGGATATACTATTAAAGGAACCAAAGCTGCATCCTGGTACGGAGAAGCATTAACGTTTCCTAGTGAAGTCAGCTTCAGGCACAAAAGCTTGTCTGTTTCAGGCCCAGAACTCCAAGTTTTTCTAAGTAGCTATAAGAAATCCTTTATGAAATTTCAGTTGTGTGATCTGACCTTTATGTTACATTGTGATTAAAAAAACTATTGGACAAGAGAAGATCCTGACATAAACCTAGCGATAGAGAGAAGTCTGACAAGAGCACACACCTCCACCTATCACTAGTGATCACGCTAACTGTAAACCCTTGTACTTATGATACACACTACTTTGTAGCTCCCACAGGGACAAACCATGGAGTCTGATAAAACATTTAACAACAAATACAAAGGTTCCTTCTGAAAGCTTTTCGTGCTTAATTGGATTTATTTTTTTCAACTGATAAAATACCAAATTGTTCTTCTTGTTCCCAGGAGAGAGAGAGTTAATGAGAAGTTCTGGGGAAAACTTGTAAGATTTTATAGCTCTAACAGTCACTTCAGGATAACTGGATGAGCAGCATCACTTTGATAAAGAGCAGCTATTTTGGGTAAGTAAGTCCTATCTTGTGTTTGGGTGTGACTTTTAGTCTGCTAGCACAGTAACAAGCTGGTTTGCAAAAAAGTGGAAATACACTGAGGGTTCCCCCTGCCCCCTCGTATAAAGAAAACTGTTCAGAAAAAACTTGTTCTACTCTTCCAGGTCTCTTTGTGCCACAGCTCTGCCATCTGAATATTTTCACTACCTCTGAAGCATGGTCAGATGCTGTGATCTTCTCTAACGCCTCTGATTTCTGCACTTTTCTCCAATACATCTTCTGCAGCAGCTGTCTGAAAGAATCAATGCAAATTCTTTTGTTGCTTTAAGCGAATTGTCCTAGTTTTCACAGGAAAAGTGAACAAAAAAGCCACCCACAGCACCTGCCTAGTCTTAATTTTTGGACAATCACCACTGATTTCACCTGCCTGAACCATCTAATGATCTTCTGAGGGTAGGGAGAGAAGGGGGGTCCTGCTTTTTTTAATCATTGCTTGATTTTTCCCTTATGTGAAAGGAATTAATTTATTTAAATTAAACTCTTTTGCTAAGCAGAAGGTATCTTGCATCAAAGACATTTTAGGAGTCCTCCAACTCAGTAATTTTGCTTGCCTCTGCCTGTCTCACTAAAAGAGTGAATTTGAGGGGAAATAAATGATGTTTAAGCTTGTCCAAACCTGATTGAAGACACATGGACAAAAGAAAATGGTAGTCTGCGGAGTTAGGGATGTTGTTTTTTTTTTTACTTTTCTCTTTTTGGCATTGTTTGCCTTTTCCTGTCAGTCACTCAACAGTGGATCCAAAAAGTAGTAACTTGAGATTTTACTCATGCACTACTTCAGCAGAAGTTCCTGCCACACGGAGTTCATAGGAAGGTCTCAAGGGATGTAAACCAACTAGTAGTTGGCCCAGATTGGCCCTTCGTGTTTACATACCTTCCTTTCTGTAAAAAATAGAAAGTTCCCTCAAACAGTCCTTAGTGATTGCAGACGCTGACCTAGCAAGTTGAAAAGATAATGTGCCAACAAATGAAGTGTTAGTCATAAAAAGTTGTCTATGCTCATCTGTTAGAGCAGTAATGCTCTATGGGCTGTTATTTTTAAACACCTGAATACTCAAAAAGACATAGCATAGCTTAAAAATAAGAGGAATTCCTGCAATGTTATACACCCATTCAGATTTCATGTATTCTTTGACACCGCTTGTCTTTATTGACCAGGGTTGATCTTTCACGGGTCTGTTGATATGCCTGTGGCAAACTCTGGCAGTATTTGATGAGTGAGGCTGCCTAATCCTCTGCTTTGGCATGGCAGATCTTGTCCTGCCTGCAGGAACAACTACCCCATCAGGCACTCATCCTATCAGCATGGTCCCAAAGAGGGATTTGCAGGTGCTCATAAACCACCAAACACTAGACCCCCGAGTTCAGCTTTTTGCCCTTATGGTAGCTGACTCTTGCCCCGACTTTTGCCCAATATTTGAAATTTTCATGCCACTTTGACTGCTAAAATCTCAGTTACTTGAGCACAATTCTTTCTGCATCTTTCCAGTGTGCAAAGGCACATACCCATCTGACTTAAAGTACTCAAACAAAGCACTTTGTCATCAGATTATAACTTAATTTAAATCAATTGCAAAGCTTCACAGAGAAATTCACCCTCTTCTAAGAAAGACATCAGACTTACACTAAAATGGTTTTAGTTCAGTCAGACATATTGCCATAGGTATTAGAAGATAACACTGCCCTTTCACAAAGCAATACTCCTTTATGTTAGGTTATTGTGATTTAATAAAAAATACTTCACCATCCCAATTTAAGACTTAGTCCTCTGATAATGATGCTTTTTTGACCAGCAATGTGATCACTCACCATTTCTAAGAGTAACTGATGTCATGCTCAACCTCTGTGCTGTTGAAATACGCTGTCACATAGAGCTTCAAAAGCATTTCTCCCAATATCAGTATCTAATCCTGATCCAAATCAATACTTATGACTACTATACTAACACTACTGTAGAGGCTACATCTATGACAGAAAAAAGATAACACAGGTAATAGAATTAAAAAGCACATCTGATATAACAGGGAGGAAGTTCTAATATACATTCCACTTATGTCAGAGTTATCAATATGTGAAGATGTTCATCAAAGCCAACTTTCTGGTTTTGTGTTTTGAATGAAATTGGAATAAATGACTTGACATTGAAATGGTCAGCTTAGTTTTTGTAACTACAGATTTCTTCTCAAATTTACATTTTTTTGCTTGCAATACTGTGAAATACTTATGTCAGTCTATGTTAATGAATACACAACACTTCCCGCCTTCTTCCATGGACATCTTAGTTTTGATTCTTGAAAAACAAAAACACTTTCAATTTTAGCAGAAGACAGCAGGCTCTCGGAATGTACTGGTCAGGTGTCTAAAGCAATATATTTTTTAAAACTCTAATCGCTGTTATTCAAACATTTTTATCTAAGCCAAATACACTGAACAACAGACTGGATTCTTCAAGGTCACACACACAAAAAAGAGCTCCACGATCTATTTCCTAAAAAAGGAAATATTTGGGAGGGTTGAAGGGGAAGAAACTCCAGAAAGAAGTCAACAACAGATGGTAGATAAAGGAGGAAATAATCCGTAAAACCTTCCTGCATAAACAAAATAAGACATACTTTTCCATGCAGAAGCTTATAGCCCTTTTCCTACTAGACAAAACATTGGCTTTTTAGCTGTCGTGGAAAATTAACAAAACCAAACCAAACAGAACAAGCTTGAGCTCAAGGTGCTAAGCACATCCTGGATTCAGAGCCTGGCCTGCAAACAGCACACATTTAAAAGAAAAAGCCTTCTTTCTGCTGAACAACATTATCCTGGAAACATATCCTCAAAGTTAAGAGTCAAATGATTAAATTTTATTAGAAAGCCTTTACACATCTCCTCACCAAAGTGACCGATTACTCAAAAAGTTGTGGAAATATTTGTGTCAGGTGATTACAAATGAAACAACCAGAAATGTGCCTGCCAACACCAGGACCTGATGAGCCCCTTGCTGTACTGCAGATGTGAGTAGTAAGAAAAAAATGTTCCCTAAGTTCTCCTCACAGACACTACCAGTTACCATTCTATGTAATTTCAGTTTAAGAAATCAATATAAACGATTGAACACCTACTATTTGATAATTTAGTGAATAAATTCAGGACAGTACTAACTGCAGTCTTAAAGTCCTACTCCTATTTTTTACTGACAGGGTAGCGAAGTATGAAGCTATGTATATTTAATTAAAGAAATAATCTTTGGTTTTCAAAGACACTTATATTTGGAAGGCTAAAATCCTAACTCCAAATGATCATTCCTTTATATTTTAGGTAGCAGATGAAAATAGTGTCCACATAATGACAGAAGTGCCTCCTTTCCAAGGGAAGTCCATCGGCTGCGGCAAAGACAGGCGACAAAATACAGGTTGGGAGGAGGACCATGGGAGAGGGGATGCGTTGCAGAGCTCTGGGGGAAGGCAGGGGCACATAGGAAATATTACCCCTGTTGAGGTGGAAGACCAGGATGTTTGGGGTAAAGCTGCTACAAAAAAAAAGAGACAAAACGGGTAAATAACAATTATGTAGGCAACTGGAGAACAGCAGAGCTCCCTCAGCTTCCCCAGGACTGATGCAGGGGATATGCTGATCAGAAAAGGGGAAGGTAAACATAATTCAAAGGAGAAATGTGTGTCTCCTCCATTCAGCTTTCAGTTGAAGCTTGGAGGCAGATATGGCTAGATAACTGGGCTTGCAAGCATGGAAATGTCAGTGGCTTGCCAGTCATGCTGGAGACAATAGAGAATCATGCTCACATACCAACTAACCCATCCTGAAATAAGTTACAGAAAATCTAAAATACCTCTTTGAAATCAAAAGAACCAAAGAATAGTTGATATGGTCACTAACATCAGGCAAGCGTCCGCTCTTTCAAGCTATATAACAGAGGAAAACTGGGACTAGCAACTGTACAAAGTATATATAAAAATGGGGCCAGATCTCCTGGCTTGCACACCTGTATGAGAATTAAATCCATCATCTCACAACTCCCCATCAAAACAATCCTGCCTGGACCAAAACAGTCATGAAAGAATCAGTTTAAAAAGAACAATCTTTCCCAACTTGGAAAAGAAACAAATTAAACCCATATGTTACATCAGAAACAAGTGGTTCCATAAGCAGCTGAACAAGTAAAACTTGGTTTTCTGTAAAACACAGATTTGTGCCCTGCACTGATTCTTTGGTATCTAGCATGCGGTGAACTTGTTTTTCAGGAGAGCGCCCAGAGATGTTGAAGTTGGACAAGAGTCAAAAGCTATTGCTAGAAGGGCACACGGGCAGGCACACACATGCAGAAAGCACCATCATATGAGCTTTGTTTTCTTAGGAAACCACATACAAAAACAATTCCTCAAAGGATATTTATTTTAAAGCAAAACCTCACCTGTGACATGACAGTAATAAAGAAGGAAATATCACGTATTTTAATAATGAGAGTTCTCACCACATTCCTGGGACAACAATCTAAAAGCTTGTTTCAGGAATTGGGAAATTTTAAGTAAAAAAACCTCTTGCTGTGATTTTCTAAGGCTTGAAGAATTAAATACCAGGAGTAGAGAAGGCATTGACATTTGTAACTGGTTTGGTACCCCAGAACCCAACTCCCCTAAATTAACTTACCTGAAACTCTAAATCTCCTCCCTGTACTAACTTTAAAAGGACCATACAGAAAAAAAAGAAATATATTTAAGCAATAAATGGTTCTTCTGTGCTCTCAGTTGATCAACTGATTGCAATGAGCTTCTGTACAGAACCTGAGAACTTCATTATCATACTTCCTGTAATTAAATCTTCAGTCATATTGGGACATTTGCGTTCAGAGAAGAAAGCAAAATTACATCTATCACTGAATATATTTTACTTCATAATCATCATGTCTTATTTAGTGTACAAGTCTACAAAAATCAAAAAGCTCACAATAGTATTGTCAGAAGCTAGAATTTCTTTTTTTTTCTTGGTTAGTTCCAACGCTGTATTTTATATTACTATTTTTTAAAGGAAAAACTGTTTCAACATAATAATTGGGGGGGCTATTTCAATTTTATCCAAGACCAAAGCAACCAAAATTTCTTGACCCCAATATGGTAGTCAGGATGGAAGAAGAAACAGCAATGCAGTAGGTGCAATGTCCCAACCAAAAAGACATTTGCCAGTAGCATATTTACAGCTACAATTAATCCAGAAGCTGCAGACCCACCAGTCTCAGAGCCCACAGTGATATCTTAGGCAAGGTTCACTAACTGCCTAATTAATCTATTAAAAAGTCTCATCGAGAAAATAGTTGACATAAGAAAGTATTATGTTCGGACTAGTAAAATATAGATTTCCATTTACTTTAATTATTAATAATCAGAGACACTTCATATTGTTTAAGGTTCAATCTATTTCTTTCTAGCTCATAAGAATCAAAAGAAGTTTGTACTACAAACACAGATTTATTGTTTTTCCTCTTAAAAATCAGTCAGATGCTATTGGCAAAGATAATAGCCATTAGGCAAGAGAATGTGCCTACATAAATATAGGAGAGCTCAAGACCCTACTGCAGCTCCAATACACAGAAACACAGACAAGGAACTATCCAGTTCCAATCTGAAGAAGTTGTGGGGGTAGGGGAGAACACAGATCCACATTGATTCCTAGAGAGCATCACCATCCTCCTGACAGGAGGGGAGGGAGGGGAGGCAATCGCTCATTAGTAAGAGCTAGAGTAACACCAGCAATTTTAATGGAGGTTTGTCCATGTGGTTGTAGCTTCTTTTCTTTCTGCTCCTTGTAGCAAGTTCCATTACACCACGAATTTCTTTCAGAATGTGCTTCACACATACACTCCATAGAACCAAAAACCACAGAGTGAAAATGTGAGAATTCAGGTTACTTATGTCACAAGAAACATACCACCTCAAGTGTGGTAAGCATCATGATCAATCCTCACCTAGCATTATTGTTCCTTGGTACTGGAAATGAGAATAAATTACATGTTCAGAAAAGTTTGTGAGCTAATTTTCTAAAGCAAGCAGATTGCAACTTGAGACACAGCTCAGAAACATATATGTATGTACTCAAGACAGAAAGGGTTAATAAAGGTCAAAGATTCACATAAACTCTGCACTTTCAGTGTAAGCATTAGGTGTATTAGAAAGTATTCAAAAGGACTTCAGTTGCTTTTATGCTCAATAAGGTCAATTTAGAGTATTAAACACATCTGTCCTAGTATCTTTAGTAACTATGTTTACATAACAAGCATGCTCTGTCTGTCACAGAATATTATAAAACTACTATTACTTATTCAACGATTTAAATTCCCCAGGAAATTATATGGGGCCAAACAGTATTATACAGTTTCGCATAAGCGTTTATGGCAGAACTTCAACTACTTTCCTGTTAATGAAGTGTCCAGAGTTTTTTCTTTCCATGTTAATCTTAAAAACATTAATTTTCAGAAATTAGAAACATGTGACAATAATGACTTCTGCATACTGCCAGAAGCTAAACATGGTCTTTATAATGAGAAAGATTAATATTAACTTATGTCCTGGTAAATCAGCTAGATTCACAAAACAAGAAAGTTTCCACAATCAGAGTTGCAGATGCTAAAGCCTTTATCAAATAGCCATTTGCAGCTCCAAAAGCCAGAGAATACCTATTCTATAAAACATTCAACATTATAGTTTTTTGAATTTGAAGTCTGACCAAATAGTAAGCACTCACTCTCTTACAAACAGGTCAATACTACGACCTCTTCAGCTTAACCAAATAGTTTCCCCACTGCAGGATGTTGGGCCCTAAGGATTTTCATACTTCTTTGAAAAACCACCAAGGTAAGGCTGTTTTTAAAGAATACTATAAATAATAGTTAAGCCTTAATCCCCACATGAATAGTGCTAAATAAAATTTTATTAGACCTCCTAAATTCACAGAGTAATCACGGGCATAATTTAGGGTGTCTAAATTGACAAGGAGGTTCAAATTTTCACTGCATGCAAAACCCATTATATATTACATTTTAGAAACACACACCCACTATATCAGATCTACACATAATTCTGCATACACACAAATAGTGTCATGAGAATAACTGCACGTAACATTTTAGCAGAAGAGAAGTATTAATGTTCACAGTGTTCAGGCCTGCTGATTGCGCTCATCTCAAACTCCCTAGCAGTGCTAAAAGCTCTCCCCAGAACAGATTTTCTTTCGGAAAATGACCTTTTCTTTCATGTTTCCAACTCCAGCTACACACACAAAGCTGAACGTGCAGCACATTTAAAGCATGGTATGCAGGACATCTCAGAGAATACAGGCACTATGGAGAGTCATCAACTCACTCCCAAGTTTTGCTGAGTAGCCTGTAGATGATGCAAAAGCAAGCACGTGCGATTACTTGTAGACAAGGGAGGCAAGGGAAAGGATTAATTACAGTTTGTCAGATTTTTTTCTGTACAAGTTTTTGTTTGCTTGGTTTTGGAGGTTGTTTGATTTGTTTGTTTTGGAGGTGAGTGCTCAGGTGCCAACTGTTTAGATGTCTGAAAGACAACAGCCAAAAATTGGAAGCTGCTGAACTTCCAAGCATGGTGAACTGCGGTTGAACACAGCATCATCCAGCTAGAGCATCCTCCCCATTTGGGGAGCAAGCTGTGGGCTGCACAAGGCAGCCCAGTGCCATGCATGGGGCTGTGACCATGCCAACAGTGCTGCCTGCAGCTGAGCTCTGCGAGAAGATGACTGATTCCTTAACCAGGCTGTCATCGCCACATGTCAGCTCCTTCCCCTGGCATGCCAGAGGTTTCCTCTCCCCACAATCTGCTGGAATAACTGCTTGAGTAATTATTTGCTTATGTAGTTCAGTTAGAATGATCTGGGCTAACTTCAACATCAGTAGTATACTTTTAAAATTCTTTTTACTACGATTTTTTTAAGCCTGCAGACAGAATGAGGATGGTGAGCAACCATATGGGGTATGCCAAGGGTGGTAACTTGCAGCAGGGGCAGTGGTGGGGAAGTTTGGGGCAAGGAGGCAAGCAGGGTGAGCAAAGGTGCAAGACAAGCTCCGCCCAGCTGCAGAAGAGCAGGGCCAGTAGCCAGAGACAGGGAGTAGGAGGAGGGAAGGGAAAGGCTGAAGCCCATTGGCATGTACCTGCAGTGACCCAGCACCAGCAGGACAGCTGGTCTGTCCTCACAGTTGGGCCAGGCATAGGACTGATCTCCTCAGCAGTCCAGCCATCAGAGCAGCACTATGTTCTACAGCTAGACACCAGCTCCCAGCTTACTGAGTACTGAAGCAGTCTGCGGCCACTAAGATCAAAGAGCTGTTAGTCCCCATCTTCAGGAGGAACCAGCAGCCCATGTCCATCATCAAGCACAAAACCCCACAATTATTACCTCTGTTGAGAGAGACCTGGGCAACTCAAGTGACAAACACTTCCCTGATCGCTGGCTATCATAGTTAGTAGAGTACTTTAAAAGTATGATCTAATATATTGTGAGATTTGGGACATAGTGTTACTATGGTTATAACCTCCTTCTTCCCCTTAAAGGCAACAAATGAAAGAACGGGAGATTGTATTGTTCACAGATATTAGCTGGTCTAACTCTGTATTCTCTTAACATAATTCTCTTTCTCCACAGTTAATGAGGGTTTATTAAAGGTTATAAGAAAACAAATGGTCCTGGATAGATAGGCTGGGGGATAAGCTTATTTTTGCTAATTGAGATGGAAAACTTTTGAGGCCCAATTCCCACCTTAGGCTGCTTACTAGGTAACTTGCCAATCTTTAAAGCTGTTACAACTAGATTTATACTACCTTGCCAGACAAAATACACAAGGAATTAACTGGAATGATCACAAATGCCTTTTTTTCTTTTTTTTTTTTTTTAAAAAAGCAACTTACCCAGTTGCCAGAACTATATTTAAAATGGAATATCTACCAAGAGCTTTATATGGCCCCCATAATTGCTGTGCACCTATCTGAAACCAATCAAAACAAGTAGAAGTCTATTTAGGAATATGGTTGAGAGATACTTTAATCCATAAATAATATATGAAACTGCCTAGGGAGGATTTTAAAAGGGGGTCTGTTGACATGGGTAAGAAATTTTGCACTAGCGAATAGGAATAGTTGAAAACAATGCAATCTTCTTTGGATAATAGATCATTTTATTGTCCAGCGCAAGTATTGTAAAGAAAACCAAAGAGACTGAAATTATTGGCTCAGTTTAGAAATTATAACATTGAAAAAATCAAAGTAAAAAAATAAAAGCCCAAAACAATACTGGGAGATGAGAGGTCTGGTCAGGTTTTAGACAGACTATCCAAACAGCTGGAAAAGATGTTGATTCTCTGAGGGAAATTTGTAATGTATTTGACTCATGTTTTTGTGGAGCTGCGGATTATCCTGAGGGGTTTGAAAGAAGCAACGTATGCCAAGAAGTTAAGAACATTATCTGGAAAATGATAGTATTTTAGTAGTTTTCCAATATAGCCAGCAATAGAACCTAAAGTTTAAAAAAATGAAAGAAAAAGTAAAACAAGAACTGGTGGGGTGGTCAAAATGAGAAATTATCTATGGATGAAGAGGATTCTTCTGCTTTGTTTTCACAAAATACAAGTAGACTCATGTTTTTAAAAACTAGGTTTTCTTTTCAAACAGAATGTTTCCAGGATTAAATTAAATTTTAAAAAATATTATCAACTCCTTCCTAATTTTCATGATTTTATATCCATTAAAATGACAGAACAGAAATAAAATTCGTCATTAATACAGCTCTTACTGGCTTGTTTTTTTAAGTCACATATGTACTACACGCTGTAAGTGACAGACTACCCATAACATGTGTAATACTGTCTTCACAATTAAATCTGTTTTATAATGATTATGACTTTACAAACTATTTATTTTTAGACATTTGCAATATGCTCCCTCTCCCCATTTTCAAGTACTCTATGAAACTGGTAATTATGGAGATATTTTGTGTTTTTCTGCAATTACATCTTCTTGCCTTAGAAGCCAGCTTCATGGAATTAAAGATGGGGCTGGAATGGCTTATACCACCACTCTTCCTGACAAAGGTTGCTGTCCTCCCTTAAATATGGTGGCTGAAATTTCTGAGGTGTCAAACCAGAATGACTAGTATGTGTCATCTTACTGTTTATTAATTACTAAATTAGTAATAAAGATAAATATTCAGGAACTAGTCCAAGTTACTGCTTTTTGTCCAAGTAGTAAGGTTTGGGGCTTTTACTTCTACTTCAGTGACTGAGCACTGAATATTTTGGGGGGGGTGGTGGTGTGTGGAACATATCAGCTACTTGTGGAAGGATCATGCAGAATCTGCAAATGCCCTTGACTGACAGGAGCCAGGGACAGGCAAGCTTTGCTGAGAAGGGATGTGCCTCCGTATCTGACCAATTTCAAGGCAGGGAGGGATGTGATGGGAGTTTGGGGCTTGGCATGGGGCAGTGCGCCCCAGCAAGGCCCCCAGACACAGGGCCCTGGAGGTCACATACACATCCCCAGCTGCACCAGTATCACAGCCTCGTGCACCAGCGCATCTGACAAGGAAATTAAACTGTCGCCCAAACAACTGTGTCCAGCCTGATGGGAGCTACAGAGAGCAGGCAAGACCATGACGCTGAGACGGCAAGGAGCAGTGAGATCAAATGCATCAGGAGTGATTAATATTCAAAGACTTACAATTTCACGATTCTAAGAGCTGGACGTACATTCTTTCTGAGTCCAGCAAGCAATGAGAGTTCATCGAGTCATGTATCACCTGAAACCAGCTTTGTACTCAAGAAATTATGATCCCCTCTTAGCCTGGGAACCCCCCAGCTGCATTCCCTGAGCCAGGGAGCCCGGGGATCTGCGCCACTGCAAGGGGGGCTCCTGGCACAGCTGAGATCCTCATGGGTAGGTGGCTAAACTTGCTCTTCACTGGTAGAGCCACACTGGTGGACTGAAGGCTAAAGCATCATTGTGAATACAATGACAATACCAATTCTGAGACCATTTCGGAAAGATGAGAACATTGAACAAGGTTGGAAGATCCCAATTCTGTTCCCAGAAAAATTCAAAAGCATTTTTGCCATTAATTTTGTTTGGAGGACAGAGCTCTGCAGAAGAGTAATCAAGTTCAAATTGTTTGCAAGCTTAACAGTTTTAAGGCTGAATGATGAACACATCCAAACCTTTGGGGAAAAATTGTGCTTGCTCTTTTAGTCCAAAAATGACAATTAGAGTTTAAGCGGCACAGTTGAGCAGATCCAAACACCAGTTTAAAATTCAGTCCAGAATTCAGAATATAGCAGCCAACTGAGAAGTATCTGGGGACATCCAGATCAGTCCAAAGAATTTATAACACAAAATCAGCATTTGCTTAATAATCATAATAAATGTACAAAAGCATGTTAATACATAGGCCAAAAAATTCATTGTCTATACCAGGATTTGAAATTCTGACCAAATTCTACAGAAAACCAGATAGATTTGAGAAAGTCTGAAATTGGCTTTTCACTTCATCTTGAAAAATTACCAACTGAGCAGCAGAATTTTAATTTGAGAGGAAACTGAGTAACAAACATCTAATTAGAAGACTTCTGTTAAGAGTGGAAGACCTCAACCTATTTGAAAGTCCCAGTCTGGGATTTTTTTCCAACACCAAATTAAAGGAATGCAGTTTCACAAAAAAAATTAAAAAAAAAAAAAAAAAAAAAAAAAAATTAAAAAAAAAAAAAACAAAACCCAAACCTGAAACATTTTCCCTATGTTCTTAATTTAAACCATATCTCAATTTTGGATCCGTTACAGAAGCGGAGGCAGTCTTTATAAGATGAGTTTAAACCCTTATGCACAAATATTTCTCCATTTCAGTAATCAGACCGGCCTGTTTTAAGACAATAAGACGTGACAGGTAGCACATTTGCGGGAGATCAGTGAGTCCCTGGGCTGCTCTGCAAGACGCAGGTCTAAAGGCAGAGTGACATCAACCAGCCAAGGAGTGCAGTAATCCCCTGGGACTGGCTGTCATGTTTCATTGTCGTTATGAAAGAAAAATGGTAAACAAGGAAGCCAGTCTGCAATTATGAATTTATGGGTGTTTGTTAATGAGTATCTCAGACCTAGTCAGACAGCTCCTTTTGGAGTATTTTTCAAATTTCACAGGCAGTTTCAGAACAGTCCTTCAAAAGTGATTAAAAATGCCACCATCATTAGATTATATGAGAAAAAGCACATAAAAACCTTAACACAAATACACTCTGAAAACCTGGGGAACACACATTCCCTGCAAGTTTCAGACATTAGCTCTCTCCAGTGGACAAATAATCCAGGGATGAAAAAAAAAAAAAAAAGAGGAGAGGGAGAGAGGGATTTAATCCATAGGAGCACAAAAAAGAATGACCCAAGAGGACTTTAAGGACCAAATTTAATATATTTCTAGTTTAAGCCACACAGACAAAAATGAGGTATCAGAAATCATACATTGTGATTTATGCTAAAGGAATCCTTCAGAAAAATCCCCAGACAATTACACAAAAAGATAATGAGGATAAGATGATACAATTTAAATGCAGATCACCCAGACAGACACACTCTCGGTCATTTAGTAAGTCCAGACAGATGGTTCTTGCAGCAGTTCTCTTACCCTGACTATCCTTAAAATCAGGGTAATCACTTCGATAGAGAATAAGCTAAAGGCAGAACCCAGGAAAAAAAAAAAAAAGAAAAAAAAGAGTGGTTTTTTTTTTTTTTTAAGTTTTTTCTTAATATTAATTTAAGGATTATAGAAAAATAGGATGCAAGTACATCAGGGAGATACTAAGAGAAAGAGTGAAACACTATTGACTTATAATGAGTGCTGGTACCAGACAGAGGAGTAGGGTTAGGATGGCAGTGGATAAGCAGTTCATAAAAGTGTCTTGGGCTACAGGTCATATACAATATAACACAATATCTTTTTTATGGGAGAGATTTACTTGCATGTCTGTTTAATCCTTTGCTGCATGCCTTGGTATACATACAATCCCTAAGAGAGACAGTACGGTGCTGCTTCATTATATGATGTTTAACAGTATCCTGGCACTAGTCCGCGGTCAGAGTTTTATAATTGATCAGAACATATCTCCCCCAAATACAAGCAGTTTTTCCATGATTTTTTGAACAACAACAGCAAACATCCACTGGAATACCTGGCAAAGCCTTAACAGCAGTCTGCCTGAGAAACAAAGAGGAACAGGTCACAGAACAGCACTTACCGCATTCAACTAAGCCCCAAGCAAACAAGTTTTGTCTGCAATCACATTTGACTTTCCACATTGGGAAAATCCGTTACTACTTGCCCACTTGATATATTTGCCTTCTTGCATATTAACCCAGATGCTGCATGTTGCACTTCTCAAACCAATTTCAGAGTAGTGTGCCAGTGAGCTGGTAGATGTGAAGCTGTTCTCGTCTAAGGGCACAGAAGAGCCAGTTTCCTCCTCTCTGTTCACTATGTCACTTTGAAAAGTCATAACAGGGAGGGTGAGCATGACGTTGCAGCTGCGGTATATTTCTAGTCACCAGTGAACTCCCTCTCCCCAACAACATCTCTGCAGACCCTCTATCTAACACACACCCTCACCATACTCATGCATCCAACAAGCTGAGCTGAACTGGAGGGATGCTGTCGTGGCTCAAGCAACTGAAGCGACTCTGACAGAGCCAGAAAAGTGCCAACTGAAAATGAAAGATTGAACTTCATGTAGTAGAGTTGCAAGTCTCTGCTATGTATTATTTTACACAGTCAGGTCACCAAAGTGGCCATTGCTCCAGCTCAGCATATAGCAAAACCTTGTGACCATCTGCTTAGGAGTCAATACTGCCCATACAGTTCAAAACCACAGAGCACAGTGCTGTTCCACATCTACTCACACTTAGACATTTCTACGGCAACATGAAAATCATCTGGCCCAAATATAAATACTTCTATGTAGTACTAATGTCAGTGACCCAAAGAGGAGACTGATAAATCTTCAAAAACTATCTTAGTTATTTAATCACAGCAAACTCTAGTACACAGCAAGAAAAAAAAAAAAAAAAAACATTTGGGGCATTTCAATGAATTACGATTACATGAATTGCTATTAAAACATCTGAAAGAATTCTACCACACTAAAAATAGTAATAACATTCCTTTCAGAATTAAAAAGAGAAAATTACTATGAATGATCCAAACCAGAACCAGAGATCTTATATCTGTACAAATGATTTTATCTAGATCCAAGATATCACAGGAAGATTAACAAAACATTGGAAGGATGCAAGGTTATAATGCTTGAACGTGTCATATCCCAACTCTTACACAGCACTTGATGTACGTCTAAGTGCCTTCCTTTTTCAAATCTCAGATATAAATGGATCTAAGTGGAATCAGATATCTTCTTGCTTAACATCTGTAACAGTATATAAAGTTACTGTGCTGCAGATGTTTCTACTGTCATTCCCCCCCCCCCACACACACTTGAGCAAGATGAGGTATAAGCTCCAGTACCTTTCAGCTCTAACAAAAGCTTTGTTTAAACTGTTTTAATCAGTACATCACACATTTTACTTTGCTCAGAAAATAGAGGAGCGCTCACACTGCTGGATTTGTCATTGCAGTTCAGGGCCAGTAATCAATGTTTTGTGGGGTAACTTCTGAAACAGCTTGTGGCTGCTCCACTCAAAACCTGACTTGGCTCCATTTTAACTTGGTTGTTGCAATTATATTTTCAAGTTGAAGACAGTAAGAAAGATGGCCCATTTTTACTACAACAAACCCACTTTCTTCTCTTGGTACGAGGAAACAATGCTATGAAGATATATCTGCTGTGACCAGAAATTTAACTGTTAAAGGAAAATTGATAGCACCATTTCTAAAGGAAGTTATGATCATTATCCATATCAGAAGTCCAATGAGTCCAGGATTTTATCAAAAATAAAGAGTCTGCAGTGCCTAAAACAAAAAATTTGTTTCACAAGGCATAATATTTCTGTTTTCTCCTACCTTCAATACAGAACTGCATTTTCTTGAACTGCTGCTATTTACTTTATTACCAGCTTCCAGAGATATCTGCCAAGAACCATTTCATTCCTGAAGGGTGTTCGGGTTTTTTTGGTTTTTTTTGTTTGTTTGGTTTTTTTTTTTTTTTTTTGGGGGGGGTTTTTATGAGAGGTTGTTTTGGCTTTTGTTTGTTTGTGTGGAGTTGTTTGTTTGTTTGTTTGTTTAATAGTTATCATAAGTCAGGCTCTACAATACTAAATGTATGCATGGTGGACACACTGAAGTTCTACTGGATTGAGAAATTGTATAGTTAAAGAGTTTCCAGCACTGGCATTTTTTCCTCTATGAAGAGGCAAAATTATTGCAAATGGTAGGAGCTGTGCACTGTGATATTCCTATTTAAATAAACCCCTTTATTCCTAACTTCAGAATGATGAACAACTTACTGAAGGTGTATGTCTAAGCACTCGAGACAAACCTTATAGGGAAAACCTGCCTCTACAGTTTTGATCACTTTGACTTAACCAAGCCACAGAGAATGTTCTTGTCAGAGATGAGCATGGTCTTTGCAGACACAGAGTATCATAAGAAACAAAAGCAGAGTTACCGAATGGAAACTGTCTAGACAGCCAGCAGAAACTTGAGCATTAGCAGGAGGCATCAGCATGCCTCTGAGCCATGACAAGAGAGGATTTTGCTCTGTCCCTAGAAAGACTCCTCTCCTGAGCAGAGTTCCCACCTGTGAACAAAATGCATAATCACTCCACAGCTTTCTAAGTGTTCTTGTCAGGTCGTATCTACTGTGTGAGCTCAGGCCTCATATGTGAGCAATCAAATCCCCATTTTGAGGACACAGCCACAGCATTAAACTACTCACGCCACGTAGCTTGGCTGCTGCTACACCAGCATGCGCAGAGTAAAAGAGAAGGAAGGAAATGGCTCTGGTTTCACATCCCACCTTTGCTCTTGTTTGGAATAAGGGGATGATAGTATAATGATTCCTCAATGTCCTAAAGAGGGAAATCTAACAGCTTCCTAAATTTCCTAATAACTCCAGCATCAGATTACTTTGACTCTAATTGTCATTTTCGCTTTGTAACAAAACCTGTAACTTGATAGCAGTGGAACCACATGTAAAATAAACTGAGAAGCATGTTGATCTTTAAAATCTTTAAGCAAATAAGTAATTTGCTTCTGGGGTGGGTTTTGCTGGGGTTTTTTTTGGGGGGGGGGGGTGGGGGAAAGGGGACAGAGGGGAAGGAGAGATTTGTAGTATTTTTTAAAAAGGCCGTTTGGATTTCCATGAGTACATTTCTTTTGCAAAAATTGATTCTACAGATGTTTAGGAATTTAGAAAAGTAAAGCAATAATGTTGCAAATCAGGCTTGGGAAAAATCATCATAGACTGTTTTCACCAACTGCATCACAGAAACATTTTAATATTGACCCTTCACCAACTATAAACTATAGGAAGTATCGAGTGCATTAGCTATTTCCTGCTGGTACCTAAAGTTTAAACATTTGTGCACTGAATGATTAACCTGACAGTCAGCTGAGTCTACAAAAATTGGTTCTGGGTAGATTGCTTGTTTACAGGAATGTTATTCAATCTATTAGTGTTTATGTACATTAGCATAATATTTAAATATATTCAAGCTGGTTTCCTTTTAATCTGAAAAACTCAGCAGCTCATTACCACTGGCAGTTAAAATGATGCTAGACTCAGTGGCAGCGTGCCTAACCTCAAAATCATTGAGGTTCATTGCAGCAAGCAAGCCTCTAAATCTCCACCGTGTCCAGTGGGGACAATCAGAATTGTGCTGATTGAGAGGAAACTACAACAAGGATACAAAAGGGTCACCACACCTAAATAAACATTGCGGCTGAAGGCAATTTCAAGCTTTCTATGTTTTGTAAACTACAGAGACTTCTTTTTCCGAAGAAAATTAAAAGGAGATTCAAGTCTTTCCATTTATTTTCTCTTAAATCATCTGGTTTTCTTGTATTTGTTCTTTACGCTCTGCCAAGCGATATTATAATTTACAGAAGTTTTTGCTGATAGAAAAAAACCTGGAAGCCCTCTCAATGCCAAGCAACAGCAGTTTAGAGAGCTTAACTAGTGAGTAATGCACTGATGAAATACCACAACGCAAATTTTTTTTCAAAATATTTAGGACTTAGAGATTACTTGCGGAAATGGTAATGTTTCCTAACAAATCAAGTGTTTCAAGAACAGACCACCCAAATGTATTATCATAAAAAGATGTCAGTTACTCAATTACATGATAGAACAACACACTTCAACTTTACTTCTCTTTTTTTACTTTTTTTAAAAAAGAAACAACAAAAACCCAACAAACCAACAAAAAAATATGTATCCTCTCTAGTGAGTAAAAGATTTACAGCAGTAGGTGGGTTGAATTAACTTTGCTAGTAATCAATTTCCTCATGTTCCAATTACTTTGGAAATAGTTTGACTTGAACCATGATAATGTACATATAACAAAAGGGAATGAAAACACTACCCCTTTTCCACATCTGAAATGGCTTCACTGAGACCACCTACAGTGACTTAAATTGTATGTACTTCCAACCAAATTCAAAAATCATAGAATCGTAGAATCATATAGGTTGGAAAAAAACCTTTAAGATCATCGAGTCCAACCATTAACCTAGCACGGCCAAGTCCACCATTAAACCATGTCCATAAGTGCCGCATCTACAAGTTTTTTAAAGACTTCCAAGGATGGTGATTCCACCACTTCCCTGGGAAGCCTGTTCCAATGCTTGACCACCCTTTTGGTGGAGAATTTTTACCTAATATCCAATCTAACCTGCCCCGGTGCTGCTTGAGGACATTTCCTCTTGTCCTACCACCTGTTACTTGGGAAAAGAGGCTGACCCCCACCTCACTACAACCTCCTTTAAGGTAGAGAGCGATAAGGTCCCCCCTGAGCCTTCTCTTCTCCAGACTAAACACCCCCAGGTCCCTCAGCCGCTCCCCATCACACTTGTGCTCCAGACCCTTCACCAGCTCCGTCGCCTTCTCTGAACCCACTCCAGCACCTCAATGTCTCTCCTCTAGTGAGGGGCCCAGAACTGAACACAGGATTCGAGGTGCAGCCTCACCAGTGCCCAGTACAGGGGGATGATCACTGTCCTGGCCCTGCTGCCACACTATTGCTGATACAGGCCAGGATGCTGTTGGCCTTCTTGGCTGCCTGGGCACAAGCTGGATCATGTTCAGCTCCATCAATCAGCACCTACAGGTCCTTTTCTGCGGAGCAGCTTTCCAGCCACTCTGCCCCAAGCCTGTAGCGCTGCATGGGGTTGTTGTGGCCCAAATGCAGGACCTGGCACTTTGCCTTGTTGAACCTCATGCAACTGGCCACAGCCCATCGATCCAGCCTGTCCAGATCCCTTTGCAGAGCTCCCCTACCCTCTAGCAGATCAACACTCACACACAATATGGCATCATCTGCTAACTCACTGTGAGTGCACTAAATCCCCTCGTTGAGGTCATTGATAAAGATATTAAATAGTATTGATAAAGATATTAAACAATACTGAGCCCTGGGGAACACCACTTGTGACTGGCTGCCAACTGGATTTAACTCTGTTCACCTAAACTCTTTGGGTCTGGCTATCCAGACAGTTTTTTACTCAGTGAAGAGTACACCCATCCAAGCCATTAGCAGCCAGTTTGTTCAGGAGAATGCTGTAAAAAAACAGTGTCAAAGGCTTTACTAAAGCCTGGGTACACAACATCCACAGCCTTTCCCTCATCCACTAAGTGGGTCACCTTGTGAGAGAAGATCAGGTTGGTCAAGCAGGATCTGCCTTTCCTAGCCCCGTGCTGACTGGGCCTGATCACCTGGTTGTACTTTATGTTCCACGTGATGACACTCAAGATTATCTGCTCCATAACCTTCTCCTGGCATCAGGGTCAGACTGACAGGCCTGTACCCAGAATGTTCTAGTGGGACTTTTGCCCTTCTAATTTTCTTCCTGCATAACCTCACAACATACTTGTAGTCCTCTTGAGCTGCCTGTTCCTACTTCCAAAGATCATAAACTCTCCTTTTTTTTCCTGAGTTCCAGCCAAAGCAATCTTTTCAGCCAGGCTGGTGGTCTTCTCTGTCAGTTCATCTTCCAGCACATGCTCACAGGCTGCTCCTGCACCTTGAAGATTTCCTTCTTGCAGAATGTCTTTTCTGGACCCCTTTGCCCTTGGGACTGCCTCCCAAGGGACTCTGTCAACCAGTCTCACAAACAGGCCGAAGCCTGCTCTCCAGAAGTCCAAGGTACCAGTTCTGCCAACTCCTCTCGTCAGTTCTCCAAGAATCAAAAACTCTATTGTTTTCTGATTGCTGTGCCCAAGACGGCCTCCAGCCATCACATCACCCACAAGTCCTTCTTTGTTCACAAACAACGGGTCCAGTGGGTGCCTTCCCTAGTTGGCTCACTCACCAGCTTGTCAGGAAGTTACCTTCCACACACTCCAGGAACCTCCTAGGCTGTTTCCTCTCCATTATGTTGTATTTCCAGCAGACACCTGGCAAGTTCAAGTCCCCCACAAGAACAAGGGCTAGTGACTGTCAGACTTCTTCCTGCCGCTTATAGAAAATTTTATCTGCCTCCTCCTCCTGGTTGGGTGGTCTACAACAAGACTCCCCACCATGGAATCTGCCTTGTTGGCCTTCCCCCTGGTTCTTACCCTTAAACGCTCAACCCTACCATCACCATCATTAAACTCTAAACAATCAAAACTCTCCTTACCATACTACTCCACTGCCTCTCTTTCCTTGCCTAGCCCTTCTGAAGAGTTTATAGCCCATCCATTGTTTAGTCTAGAGAAGACTGAGGGGGGATCTCATTAATGCATATAAATATCTCAAAGGAGGGTGCCAGAAGGATGGTGCCAGACTCTTCAGTGGTGCCCAGTGACAGGATGAGGAGCAGTAACCATAAACTAAAACACAAGTTTCACCTCAACATGAGGAAGAACTTCTTTATGTTGAGGGTGGCAGAGCACTGGAACAGGCTGCCCAGGAAGGTTGTGGAGTCTCCTTCTCTGGAGACATTCAAAACCCGCCTGGACACCTTCCTGTGTAACCTGCTCTAGGTGGTCCTCCCTTGGTAGGGGGGTTGGACCAGGTGATCTCCAGAGGTCCCTTCCAACCCTAGCAATTCTGTGATTCTGTGACTGCACTCCAGCCGCGCAAGTCATCCCACCATGTTTCCATGACAGCAACAATGTCACAGTTTTCCTGCTGCACAATGGCTTCCAGCTCCTGCTGTTTGTTGTCCATTCTGTGTGCATTGAGGTAAATGCACTTCAGTTGTGTTATTGCTTCTGCCACATTTTGGAGGGCAGAAGCCTTAATTCCTACCTGACCATTCTCGGGCATGTCAATGGTTTCTAACACATCAATAACCCTTACATCTTTGCTGCCCAATGGACCTCCATCCCCTACCTCCACTGAGACAGCAGACGTCACTACCACACTTGTATTCATTCAACGTATTTTATACCATTCCAGCTTCCCCACATAGACTGGTCAAGAATTACTGTATTTCTGCAATCTGTGCAAAAATTGAGACACTTCTTGAGCTACTTCAACAACTTGAAAACAGACCACCTAAAAACCACATTTCTCAGATTCTCAACCAGTATGCTTTCAGAAAACATGAACATTATTTAACCAGTAAAATGTGAGCTAGAAATAATTTACATAAAAAATAATCTGCATGATGATTGTACTATCCTTTATTTACACCGGTCTGCTAACTCCCAGCAGTCAGCCATTTAGACCAGGTCTCCCACCTTTTGATGCAAGTAAACACAGCTCTTATTAAGATTCCATAAGGCCTTCACAAATATTGCCTTGATTTACACATATATTACCAAGCCTCTGCCTCATATCTTAATTGTCCTTTCAAATGAGTAAAAATATTTTTCTAAAATGTATGCAGTATTAATTATTACTGAATGTTCACAGAGCTATCCACCAGCAACATGCCTTACACACCAGGATAACCTGGTGAATATTAAATTAGACATGGGTTGTATTTTTCTATTCAAGAGCAAAGTGCTGAAACAACTACTTTGTACTTCACTACCTATAAGCCATATTGTGTGTTCATCACCATTTTACAGAATAGTAAAGTCTACTAAAGGGACTATCAGTATCTGATGAGAAAGCAATATGTATTGGCAATCCATTATAAAAGGGTAACAAAAGGACAAAGTATTTAAACAATTAAATTTCACAGCAGATAACTTTAGTGGGTGTCATAAAATGTGCTATATCTGTAAAAACATGAACATACTGAAGGGGAACATGGAATAAAACTGGATCAGAGGTGCTTTGGCAAAGAAAACAGGGAAAGAATAGGGATTTTGTAAAAGAATTCAGCATTGGTCCTTCTCCTTTTCTGGGTGATTACCCTACATTTCCTTCTGGGGTTGTGACAAGATCTTTGGTTTTTTCTTATTTGATTGTGCTGCAGGCCTACCATTTATTTTCACATATTCAATGGATGACTATGCACTTTTCTTGGGTGGCTGTCCCACTGGTATACTTTTTACGTGAATGTGAATTTGAGGGGATCCTATACCTCATCTGAAACTAATCTACTGTGCAAAGAAACTTCTACTTATCTCCTTGCTGGACTAAAACTGTTTAAACCAGATGTGTCAAAGTTATTCTGCAAAGAGGGGCTGAATTCCATGTTTAATTATGCCCCATGGAGCAGGTCATAAACCTTGTGCTATCACTGACAAACTGTTTTTGATACCTTTTGAAGAGAAGCTGCTTTGGCCCAATGACTAAACACAGAAAACAGACCTATACAAATGAAAAAAATGTTTTAGCCTAGCTTTGTAAGCACAAGGAAAATAATTGGAGGAGAAAATGGTATCAGATGTCAACACAGCATTCACTGGCAAACAGTTGGGTAGTATAATGGAATAGAAAACAGCTAGCAATGTGGACACGGAACTAGCTCAATTTTTCACTTCTTGGGATGTACCCCACTTGCCAGTTTCTGCAACAGAGTGACTGGAAGAAGTTCCCACCCCTCCTATGTGGCAGTGCATTGTGGCTGCGCTGTAAAATGGATCACAGAGCCACCCTAGAACAACCAAACATCTCTCTCCAGATTTTCTGTTCACAGCAGGATTTCTGTTCACAGCAAAGACACCTCCACCCTTTGTCTCCAATTTGCAGCTTAGAAATGAGGAAAAAGTGGAAAAGGACAGGGCTGGTGGGAAAAAAAAAAAGACAATTTAAATAAATTAACTAAAGTCAAGCTGCTTGTCAAATCCAGTATGTAACCAAAACTTTCTCCATCAACCTTTTCAAACCATGCATCACTGTAATGGTTTGAGACTTTTTCATAAGTCACTGTAGTACACAGCTCCCAATTGATCAGCCCTGCTTCATACCTTATTTGCTGTTGACAGCTTCCCCTAAAATGTGCTGCTTGTTCTTAAATTATTGTCTGGTTCACAAAAAAACCCCAAACAACCTCAAACAAACAAACAAACAAAACCACAAGCAAACAAACAAACAAAGATTTCTGCAGTGAATACAACCATTTATTATCTGTACTACAGTATCACATGAACACATGAACAAAAGACGGTGAATGAAGTTAGATAAATTGGATTAAGTTTACACTGTTAAGATACAAATCTTAAATTTAAAAAATTATGCCTAGTTTGGTTAGAGATCTACTTGCAATACATCTTCAGGTTAACAATTCCACTCAACTAGTATTAAAGACTACAAACTGACATATGGAAAAGCAGAGCTGGCATGCATCATTAGATTTAACAGCATCCATTCATGAGATGGTAGTTTCTAAAATCAGATATTTTAAAGAACAAGAGTTAAGAGGAGGAAAGATGGCTTTCAAATTGTAATGATTAGATAAGCTTGTAGGCTGAGCTCTCTTTGAAGGAACTGGTTTGTATTCTAAAACAGAGATGAAGGTCACTATATCAGTCATTTTTCTACAAGTTGCCTGGGAGGACATCATTGTTTTTGCTAACACGGGTAGTCCACAAGACCTTGGATGTTAAAATACTGCTTTTTGAACACTTCTTCAATAAATCCTGTAACTTTGGCTGGTAAAATTTAAACACCTCCTATGTTTTGAAAGCTTTCAATAGACTTTTCAGAAGCATGTTAGCTAACTCCTTATTAGGCACATCCATAAAAGACCTTTGCTTTTCACAGATGGAGACATAGTCATGCGGCCCCATTTTGTCTCCAGTTTCAGTGTTTTATCCATGACCTATCTACTCAGACACTCTGTGAGCAGTGAAAAGCAGTGTTACAACGCTGAGACAGAAAAGACTGTGTGAAAATGACCTTAGGAACAGAAAAAAGAACAGAGAAAGAAGCACAAAATATTGCCAAGGCTTACGCTAAGACTCCATGCAAGCACTACTGCCTAATATACATCTGTAGAAGAGAACCTTTCACTCAAGCTCAGGAGGGCCTTCACCCTGAACTCAACTTGATAGTTTTAGCTAAGTTTCCTCAGCTGGAGTAGTCCTTGGCCTGCACTTTGTCACAGCTAAACTGTACCACCCAGGTATCTGCTATATATGATAGCAAGGCATGTAAAATTTTCAGTTTAAGTGATACATAGGTTGAAGAGGTTGAGGGAGAAAGTTTCAGTTACCTAATGGCTTTTCATCAAGGCTGAAACCTGTGGCCTGGCTAAGCACCGGCCTTGAGCAGAAAATTTTGCCTATAATTCACTGCTAGGAATCACAGATCCCATCCAGGTTCTGCTCATGGGCATCAGGAAACCCCAGCAAAGGAAAACAGGACCTCTGGAGCTCACTTAGTGAGCCTGAACTAAAAGCATCACCAGGCAGGCCAGCTGTGGCTTTATCTGTGTGTCTTGAAAACTGCCGAAGAGAGCCTCTACAACCCCTCTGTCTGAGCGCAGCCAAGCTCTCCTGGGGGAGATTCGGTCCCGATGTCCAGCCTGAGCCACCCAAGCCAGAACATCTGGCTATTACTCCTTACGTATGTCACATTGCCTGGCTCTGCTGAGAAGAGTTTGATTTCATTATCTTTCTAACTGCTTCACAACTATTCTGAGTTTCAGCCTTCTCTTTGCCAGACTAGAGAGGACCAGCTCCCTTATAGCATCTCTTGGTTAAGAAGGTGGCCCTGGCCACCCTGGCAGCTTGCCCCTGGGCCCTACCCACTTTCTCCACATCCCCGCTGACCTGGGGACCCCCTGATTGAAACGCAGTATCCACAGAGGAAGATGAAGGGCACAGCAACTTGCATGTGGTTCTGCAGAGCTGCTGCTAACACCCAGAACAAAATTTGGACAACCCGCTCATGTTACTAATCACTCGTGTGCAATCTGTGCAATGAAAATGTAACCAGAAAGAGAGAGATCCAGATGGTAGTGGCTAGAACTGAAATGTAATTAGTTCAGTCAATACAGTAGTGTATTTTTAGATCTTCCACTAGTCAAAACAAGAGATGTTTCTCAAGCAAATTTAACATTGCTTGCGGGGGGAAAAGAAAAAAAAAAAAAAAAGAAAAGAAAAAAGAAAAGAAAAGAAAAGATTGCAAAAACTGTATGCATGTTAATTCTATAGAGACTTTTTTCTGACAACCTAGGCAAGAGCTGGAAAGCATATTTTAATTCATACAATGACTAAAACTAAGAGCACTGCCAGAAAATATGATTTGGAACAATTCTTGGAATACAGAGGTTCATCTGTTTTGCAAAAGAAAGAATCAGAAGCACATAAGTATAAGCAGTTATTTTAAACTTGCCTATTAAGCAGGGTCACCAATAGCTAACAGATGCGGTTATTTGCAAATGATTTCAGCAAAACATACATACTACCTATGACAAGACTTTTTTCTCCCCTTAAACCCTGATTGAAACCTGTGTCCTGGTAGAAACATGACAATACAAACTTGTCTATCAAACTCAGCATTTGTCTTGAGGAGTATTACATGACATATTTAATTTGTATTGCGGTAACAGTATCTTTCAGCTGATTTCACAGCAAAGTTGGAATATACATATATAAAAAAGCCCCAAATGATCTAGATTGTAATTTCCCAGAACTATTTAAACCACTCAATAGGAAACTTGCTTTTGTTGGAATTTTTCAGCCTGGAATAAGACAAACTGTTCAGACTCCGAAGGATCTCTTTCCTAAAAACAGACCTAATTGTTTCCAAACACACCTCAGAACGCTGAGGAAACTCAAACCTTTGCAAAGCAGTTTAAGCACCATGGCTTTGATTATCATTGACACATAACACCCATTACATTGTTTGGATCTGTTTTGATAAGTGCTACACAAACATATTAAGAGTGAAAACACAAGAGGAAAACATTTCATCTGGGAGGCAAGAGACGAAGGAGACACCAGCCAAGTAACAAATGGCTTCTTCGTGTCTCTAGCTGCGTAACCAGCAAATTTCAAGCAGCAGCAGTCAGGAAGCATGGCACAAACTTGCAGAAGAAGGGCAGCTAATGAGCAGACCATCACAAGTAAAAGGTACAGTAAAGAGGGGCAGTAAGGCAGTGAAAAGCTAGGTGACTGCTTTCTAATTATAAAACAATATAGTTCTTAAGTTTAAAATAAAGACCTTGACTTTTCTAGGTAACAAATGAAGTCTGGGAGTGGGGGGAGGACACATGACACACAGACAGAACTGGAGGGGGGATTGTTCATTTTGGTTTTAACTTTGCTGTATTTAGGGTGCCATAGACCCAACACCAGGAAGAAAAAATCAAAACAAAACAACACATCACCAACCAAACAAAAAAACAGCCCATGTTCTAGAAAATCAGACAAGGCAGTGAGGAACTGGGCTCTTCATTTCAAGAAGTGAGTAGGGTAAGCTGCAGATGTTTGGTTAGGTGTTGTGTTATGCTGCATTTCAGTGGTTAGAAAACTTTAGTGGAGTGGTGAAGAATCCCACTGGCTCAATGAAGAATAGCAGTGGTAGCCAAGATAACAGTGATAAACCACTTTAAAATGTTCCATGCACCACAAGAGAGTTGTGTTTCAACAACATCAAAAATACATGGCAAACCAACCACTAAAATCATTTATTCAAAACACATTTGACAGTTTTCATGAGGCTGGTCTTAAGATCATGGATTTTTATTTATTTAAGTATTTTCAGAGGTTACAAGCCCTTTTATACATATGCTGAACTACGATTAGTTTCTAAATGACTGGAAACATGGCTCAACCTTTTTCACCTTTTTAATCTTTTGCTATCACTTTTTGCTTAAACAATTTCACGAACTATGCTTCGTTTCTGCCACCTTCTACCCATATTCAGCAACCTAAGATTGTAAATCAGAGTAGAGTTTTCAGGCTGAACAGAGTGTATTCTCCACTCCCCTAATCCTGCAGAACCTCCTCCGCCTCACATCTGCAGGGCTGGAGCATTGCCAGTGGCAGGTCTGTTCTTCACAGCACCATTCCTTCGATGCCTGTAGGGATTTCACTGCAGAAGATAATTCTGACCATATCTCACTAAAAGTTGATGCCATTTGATGATAGTTTGATAGCCTGTACTAATTTAATTGAGGGTCTTGCTTAATTTCTGGAATAGCTGGCATTCTCAGTAATAAAGAAACAAAACCCCTGATTGACACTACCATGACTACTAGCAGCTTTGTCAGCCTGGCAGTTCAGACCCGAGGCTGAAGTGGCACAAGAGTAAAACCACCATTTCCCCCTCCTGCAAACTGGCTTTTGAAGTCACAGCTGTAACACACTGCACAACCAGCTCCCAGGCATAAACATAGGACAGTTTTTAGGACTAACCACCATGCACTCTCCACAGACTCCAAACTAAGTTTAAAATAATATTTGCATCAAGAGAAACTATAGCTGTAAAGCGAGCTAATTTTATGGTGGTATGGTTGGAACATTGTACCTGAAGTTGCTCATAAAGAATGTACTTTCCTTTAACACAAAATTAGCTCTGGGTGTGACTATTATTTGTTTTTCGGCAGAACCTGCAAACTATTTCTATTTGCTAGTACCTAAATGTAACAAAAAGATGTTCTCCACACCCATGAAGTTTAATTTTAGGAGCCAGAGGCTTCTCAAAACCCCAGGTGAGCCAACAGCTGGCTCTCGTCTTCCTCCAACCACAAATGGAAAGGTAGTCCTAAAGAAGGAACAGCCCTAATCCTGTTACTCCTTCTCTGCATCTCTTTTCCCTTTCTTCCATGCCATGCCAACCAACCACCTCACATCCAGTTACATTCACTGTCTCCCTCTCGAGGAATTAGTGGCCTTTTCCTTGTTGCTGTGAGAAGGCAGTCTTCATCATCAGGAAACTGCTTTCACTGTTGCCAGTCTCAGATCTGTTCAACATTACCAATTTTTTCCTTGTTTTTGCTTTCTGGCAGAACTATACAAGAAGAGAGCCTACATTTTAAAACTTAAAATTCACTTGCTAAATACTGTTCGTGTTACTCATTTATTCTGCAAGATCATATTCCAGGCTTTTGCTGCTGCTCCATTTCTACCAGATACTGCAAATCACTAGAGAATACTTGGATTAATACTTTTTGTCATATGAA
This sequence comes from Strigops habroptila, assembly GCF_004027225.2. Classification (NCBI taxonomy): domain Eukaryota; kingdom Metazoa; phylum Chordata; class Aves; order Psittaciformes; family Psittacidae; genus Strigops; species Strigops habroptila. The sequence goes on along the minus strand of NC_044302.2, from coordinate 83,706,746 downwards.
TAAGAGAAACAAACTTTTCTTTTTTTTTATCAGTTCCTATACTTCATCTTTGCTTTTTTTTTTTTAATTAAATTTTGAGTATTTTTCTCAATTTGAACATTTCCTCCATTTCAAATGAGGATTTAATGGTTCCATAGGTATTAAAATAAAAATTTTGGCTGAACTGCTAATGACTAAATAGCTCAGTGTGTGTATAGATATATGTATATGAATGTCTGTGTATATATATCTTCATAAAAAGGCAACACCCTGAGGCTAAATTATCTTTTCAAGAAGATTCTCCTTTATTATTTTTATCATGGTAGAATCTGCAAACCCCACTAGAGACTGGGGCCCCACTGCATGATATGCTGTACAAACATCTATTACAACTCAGCTTCAGCCCAAGAGAGTTCACAAATCTGTATTTCTCCTACGATGCACATAAATACAATGTGGCTGTTCAGTTCTTCAAAACTAGCCTGGATAACACCCTCGAGAGCACAGACCATCAAGCAATGACTACATTTTGAGCCTGACTCTCCACATATTTTTTAAACAGACTAGGTAGCACTTTGACTTAAAAAACCATGTTGAGGAGCACTGTATTAAAAGATGAACCGCAAAATGACTTTGAGACACTTTATAAAAGCAAGCTCAACTAACAATCAAGTAAGTTTCAAGCTGCTAAAGCAGTCAAAAAGCAGTGCTTTTGCAATGGCAAACTTTTTTCCATATGGGAAGATGTGAGGTAAACGTTTCAGTCCAACTTTAAACCAAAGAAATAAAATTGGCTTCTCATAATATCAAGAACAATGCCAAATAAAATAACTTGGTGGATCTTCTCTATTTCGCCCATCCCACGATGCTTCTCAGGGCTGCACATCCACAATGACACACACACTTACTCGTTCCTTATTTTGTTTTACTGCATTGCCCAATGCACAGCTGTTGACTTCTACCCATTGCAATAGATGCTGCACATAGAAAACAGAATCTCAGCCCCAGAGCTTACAATGCATGTGTAACAACACAAACAACAGATGGATGCAGACAATATATAAAAAGGAGATAAAGCTGGTCAGAATATTCTCAGCACACTGGCAAGTGACTGGGTTTTTTATCTCTATATATATATAAACCAAAAATGTATCTATGGCAAGTTTCTTTTGATTATAGAAGCATACACAGAGGATGAAGATGCTTGTTTGAACATTAGGTGAGCAGTATCATAAATGGAGTTTGATGAATATTACACTCCATGTAGGCCTGCAAATGTTCCTATTTAAACACTTCTTTTCATGAGAAGTAGAATCATGAATTAAGAGCTCTCTCTCTCCCTCTTAATATGCAATTTGATTCCAGTAGGAATCCCCAAGCAATCATTCCTCTTTTTCCCAAAGTGTAAAAAAATAAAAAAACCCCAACGCATCAACAGCATTTATCAATCACATGAGTGTGTGAATTTCTAAATATTGCAGTGGCAGTGACAGGAATATTAAAAAAAACCCCAAACAACCCAATTTTAAGAGCATAGGAATAAAAAGATTCACCACAGTCCTATCGTGATGATCGTTCACAATGAAGTTACTGGCAGATTCCCTCTGATCTGATTTCAGACTTGTATCAGTAAGCCGACTGAGTAGGTAACCCTTTAAATACAAACACTTAAGGTGAACTGGGAACCTGGTCTAATGCAAATGCAACACAACTGTTCTCAAAACTACCAGTTGAACCATTGTTCACATTCTTCCCATTTCCCAAGCAGAAGCAGCACCTCCTGTAAAGTTACTAAGTTCTACATTCCAAAATTAAGTTAATGGCATCAAGGACACTAAAACGTAAGATGTTTATCATCAAAGAATGTAAATATTAAAATGATTAAATAAATTAGGGGATTGAGGCCACTGGGACTAGAAAGGAAAGGTCTGCCACCTTCCTTTTTCATCTATGTATGTCCCTCTCACTTCTCTTTTTTCACTCATCTCACTCTTCCACCATCTCTCCAGGACTCAACAGGAGATCAAAGGATGCTCCACCCATTGTAAATCAAGCCCGAGGGTGCCAGGCTGGAGCACACAGCCAGGGCGCAACTGCAGGGAAAGCAAACACAACTGCACTTACATCAGTAACAGAGGTTAATAATTTTTAAAGGGTAGAAGTCACACGTTCAGTGGTTTCACAGTTACAAAAAGGGAGTCTGAGGTTTAGTCACCAGTAACAAGCTTAAAACATACCAAAGTATTAACTTTTTTTTTTTTAAACTCAGAAGCCTATTTTTATTGTTCTAAGAAATGACTATTTTTTCCAAATCCATTAGTTCTTTTTAAATGCTTAAGTTTATATTCAGCATGATTCAGTCTAATTTCTATTAACATGTCTGCAAGTGTAACAATATCCTTATCCTTTTCAAGCTGTTTGAATGTGGGATTTTTTTCAGGGTTTTCTTTAAAAGTTTAGCTGGCTGTTTTATAATTTGTCACCTTTTGTCTTCTTTCAGCAGTATGTCATTAAGTCTTTAATTTGGCGTTTCCTGTTGTCTGCAGAGGGATATATGCTGTTTTAAATCCAAAGGACTGCGGGCATAGATGGTGGGTAAAATCTGTGAACCATAAGTAAATTCTTATAAGGAACATACAAAAAAGATTGTTCTTCAGTCAGACTTAAGCCATTACTTTCTTCAAAAGAAGAAAAGACACAAGTTAAGAAAAAGGCACCGCCAGAGACCTTCTGCCCAAATGTGCATCTCCATGAAGTTTCCTGCTGAGTGCATATGAATGCACTGCGATCTGGGAAAAGGATCCAAATAGGATTTCAAACATCCAAAAATTTTAACTCAAACATTTAGGTATTTCACCATGCTGCTATTCATTCATTCACTGATTTTTTTGTCTTAGTTTAAAGAGATGCTAAACAAAAGGAGAAGAGCTCTACATGTATTTACATTCCAAAACTAAGCTCCCCTTACCACCCCCCTAGTCTGTCATCCCTTCATAGCTAAACAAACCGTAAAGTCTAGCCCTATGTCCTTGAAGTAAAGTCACAAACACAGTAAGAGAAAAGTTTGGTCTTTCAAGAAGAAAAAGACGAAAAGCAGTTTTAATCTATTATAGCTGCCTATGTTGTTTTGACTATGAAGAGCATTGCATTCAGCTAATACATGCAGACTAAACTGGCGGAGGAGTGGGATCAATTTCTTTACTATTTTGGCTCTACTAAGCTTTGCTCTTTGACGATTTCCCAGTCATTAATAGCCTTTCCTGTCCTACCGCTAAGACTGGCTCTTATATACAAGTGATACATTTTGCAGAACTATTTTGCAAACAAAACCAGAGGATAAATATTTCACCATGTAAAAAGTAGGCAAGAACAACTGCTGGCTCTGTAGCAGCAGAGGGGTTTCTACGGGGGGGAAGCCTGACAGACCCTGCTGCCTGCACTGCATACAGCATGCTGCTGGGCCCTCTTGGGAGCTGCTGGGTGCTTCAGCCAGGGTAGGTCACACACTGAAAACAGCAAAACCCACAGGTTTTCCCCATTTCTGACACCAGTATTTTTCATACAGCACACAACATATGGGCTGCGCTAGGGTCTGTACCTTTCTCAAGGAGCTGAGAATGTAAATAACATTAAAAAGGCACATTCTCCCACTGAGATACTCCACAACAATTTCCATTTGTGCTAAGCACTTACTGGCACATGAGTTCTCTGCAGCAGAAGATGTAGAAATAGCCCATTTGAAGCAGGGAAAAGCATGAGAACAGTATAGGAATGTGCTTCTGGATTAACAAGGAAGTTCCTTCAAAGCAGAGAGGAAGGCCCACTTATTAACCCACTTTTAAGATTTAACCCACTTTTTGAAAAGGATTCATAATGAAGTATGCCATCATCTGTTTGTGAATCATATTTTAAACCTTAATACAGTATGTACAGTTGAAAGCTTTTAAACACGGAGTTATACTCTAAAGCAAATTAATCTTCTTGTGAACATGCAAAATGATAGAACAGAATAATACAGCTACCTAACACGGCCTCTTTGATGAAAGTGATAAACAGTATTTTTGAAGCACTCACAGTCAAAGTTTTTAAATATTAGAGGGACCTGTTAAGATCTTAGTGACAAAGATGACAAATTGCATCCTGTTCAGTTTGAGTGCTTCTGGTAAGACACTGCTAAGCACCACCTTGTTTTTGAGCATTAAACATGAAACAACGCTTTTCTTAGGCTGGTGCTAAAATATATTAGATGACTGTTTCTGGCTGTGTTCATGATATGTGTTTTGCTCTGTTATTCAGATTCAGCCTTAAATGCTGAAGGATTCCAGAACCTGACTTTCCACCTGCACTATTTGAAAAAGTTTTGGACTCCTCTGGGCCAAAAATACAGATCTCAAAAGCTGCACAGTTTGAAATGATTTCTCTGAATTCTGCTATCAAGTATAAGATAAAAATTTATAGTCAATGTTTAAATATCCTGTGACCAGAATATTTAACTGTTCATGTTCATGCCAATTAAGTTTTTGAGAGCCTTCCTTTGTCTCTTTATTACTTCATAAATATAGTTAGAAGTTTTTTGAACGCTGTATGCTGTCACAAACTCAAAAGGAAAATTCTCCTTGAAATGGTCAAAATTGCTAGTAGAGGCTTGTCTGTGTGGGGAAGGCATTGTGAAAATGTGGAAGTACTACAGCTATTCCATCCAAATTCCCCCGTGGACACTTAGTAAAAGCTTTTCTGTGGTTTAGCTTAATCCACTTTCAAAGTGGACTAAAAAAGGCACTCAACATCCACTCAGAGAGCTACTGTAGAAGAGCTATTCCTTCATAGATATTTTGGGTTATTTCTCCATGTAGACAAGCCTTAAATGATACCTTTATTGGCATCCCTTGTATTGGTACATCACCCACCACAATGCTTCGGTCTTTTGGAAACAACTTTGTGGGTAGAGCCAGGTATTCTGCATTCCAAGTCCTCTAAACTCTTCTATACTCCTCATCTACAGAATGCTTGCATTTGTACTGAAAATGTTAAGACTGATCATTCCTCTGTCCTATTCTGAAGGTTTTCACTATTACCTTTCCTTCATACAAATTTTCCATCCAAATTAAAAAGGAAGCTCCCCAGGTTTTTTGTGTATTTATTTTGAGCAACAAGCATGAAGGAACTTGCTTTTTTAATCTAGGAAATGCTGCATTTAGAACTCCAGAAACACATGAATTTTAGGTCTTGAATGAAATTGTTCTTTTTCCTCACCTTTGTAAGAGGAGATCACTGGTTCTGATATAGTAGTTATGTTGCTAAGCCTAAACTTAAACTGTGCATTAAATCTGTTCTATGAAGATAGAAAACATGTGCAACTGTGCAGATAAATCCATCAGGAGACAGGTATCCCAATAATTTTAAGATAGAAAACAGCAAAACCTAGACACCCAGGGGAAAGCAAAACAAATCATAATTTCACACTTTAGCAAATGAAGAACTAAAGAACAGGTAAGCAAGATGCAGAGACATCTTGCTTTGTGGAGACCTTTTCCAAAGGAGAAGAAATTCTGCCAGCCAGCCAACTCCAGCCAAAGTAAATGAACTTATTGCTAAATAACCCAATTTGTCATGTAACACCCTGTCTTATCCCTATCCACCAGCATTATCAACATTACATGAAAAATGAGTTCATTTCACTGAAACTCTTAACATGGAATTGCAATGGTTACCTGTGTTTCAGATATACAATTGAATATATTGCTACACACATTTAAAAAAAACCAACACAATCAGTGTTTGCCTTTCTCCATAAACAAATTCAAAAGACACTGGCACATAATTATTATTTTGGCACATGCTAACCTAAGTTTGAGCACGAAAAAAGCAGGTCTGCTGGAAATCAATTACTCAGTCTTGGAGGATGGTAAGGCCAAAAAATAAAACCATTTATTGGAAAAATGTTCCAAACATGACAACAAATGAGGCACTGCAGAAAACAAAACTGTTCTGGACATCATCGTAAGGCTCTTCATCACCTGGTGAGAGAAGATGCTCAAAGGCATGATGTGGGGAGTCTTGAATAAAAATACATGGAGTCATACTCAATGACAAAGTGATGATTTTTCTGGCCTCCTCCAGTCTGCGTGATTTCCATCTGCTGTTTATTCATTCTCTTCACCTTCATCTAGTTATCTACATTTTGTGAGAAATAGACACATTTCACATCTAGCTGGTTTACAGTCCAGCTTCGGTTTCTTGCTCTCCTCATTCCACCCCGAACTCTTAAAGGCTTCTGAATTTTTGTAATGGCTGTTTTCTAAATGATACAACCTGGCTGCTAAAGTGCTTAGGAATGCCATAGCAGTCCTAACTCTCATACCTGATCATTGAAGCTTTCTTTTCTGAATGAGATATGGCAAGCATCCATTCCATTAAACCACTGCATCTGGCCTATAGGATTTTCATGAATTTGCAGATGTAAAAAAACCCCAAAGTATTTGCAGGACTGCAAACCCAAGCTAACCAGCTGGCATGTGCTCTGTGAATGAACACACCCATCCAGGGTGCCAGGCTTCCTCTTCCTCTAACCTAAAAAACCTTTCCAAGAGCCCACTGCTGCTCCTGGGTCCAATCTGGTTTGAACATTACTCCTTTGCTGTCTGTATCTATTGACTGTGCATCAAACCAGCTGCCAGAATCTTGCATCTGTCTCACTATTCGAAACTTTCTTTAAAAGCAAATCCACAGCCGTTAGCAGTGAAGTCCCTCTGTATGTTAACCAGACAACTCCACACCAATTACCATCCTCTGCTCCTGAAATTTCAATAAGGATGTAACAGCAAGCAATTAGAAGTGAGGAAAATGTGAGGTAAGGCTGCTTTTGCAGTCCACATTTTGCCCTCTTAATTGCCATTAAGATACCAAAATAATCACACACATCAAATCCTATTTTCTGTAAAGATGCCTCCTTGATTCTATGCAAGTGGGCAGCCTCTGGAGAACGAGTTCTCCATCTCTAAGAGTAGACTAGATGAAATGAAGAAAGCATAACCATACAATTTGCCTGACACTCCATGGCTCTTCAGCAGAGATCTACTTTTCTACCACCCAGTCCGAAAGCCAGAAGTTTGATTTTTCCTACACTGAAACCCACAATTTCCAAAGGCAGTTGAATTCACTGGGAGTTATGAATAGTGCAAAACAGTGTGAGAAACCCCTGTTCTGGGGCTTTATTCCTGGCTTCAAAAGATGTTCAGGCATCTTCAGAAGAAGAAGGATGCCAGAGAGCATTCACAGCAGAGTAGCCTTGGCTAGGTAGAATTCCTTCCTCGGTAACAAGTGATTATGAAAGCACAAATTATTAACATCAGTCAGCAAACATGACACCTGATCTCCTGCTTTTCTGATTACCTGCTCCAGGACACCTTTGTCTGGGCCAAAGGGTATTTAAAGAGAGGAAAGCAGCTGCAGCCACAGCCACCACTATTTTATCTGCGTCCTGTCTGGAGTTTAAATTGTGTGTGTCATACTGACGCAAGACACTAAGATGGTTCAAGTGTTGTGCTAATAATGCTTAGCGATTTTGGCAGGAATCCAGGAACACATTGTACAAAGGAAAAGCTAGACAGACTATGACAATTTTCAACGGCTTATAACGTGCTCGAGTCTCCAAAACTTTTCAAGGAGCTAGCAAAACACTGCCTCCAATTTTCCACCTTTCCTTTGCAGGAAGGGAAGTAAATAGAAGTTGCTGGAAGTAAGTGAGAGCTGTTCAAACCAGGAAACATTAATATTGAAATACTGTAAAACTACAGCTAGTTTGCACTTCCCTGAAAAAATTCAGACATCAACTTCATGGTAAAACAACAGGAAAAATCCCTTATAATAGTCAGTCATTAGCCTGCAAAACCCTTATAAGTCTTCATCTTGTAAAGTTCTTATAAGACATTTGTAGAAATGCCAGAAGTTGTTTAAACATGAAGGACTTCTAATGTGAACTTGTTTTACTGGTAATAAATCTATCTATCAAGATAACAACTTAGGAAAACTAATTGTATAGAACTCCTCGTAACTCTGAAACATCATGTACATTACTAGATAGAAACAGGGCTCAACCTAGTCTTCAGGAGACTATCATTATCTCACTTTTTACAACAGAGCTCTGAATTACATAAACTTTTATTATTTGCCACATATACTTTTGCAAGGCATTTTAATTCAGAGGGAAGAAAAAAAAAAATCCATTTAGCTACAGAAGCAATCAGCTTAACGTCAGGAAATTCATTATTGCATGACAGTCTGGAATTCCTGGCCAATCCAGCAGAAAGCTAAGATTGTCAAAAAATGTTTTCTCTACGTAAGCCTTAAACTGACCTAGTTAGAACCTTAAACAACCTGGTCTAGTGGAAGGTGTTCCTACCCATGGCATTGGGGTTGGCACTGGATGATATTTAAGGTCCCTTCCAACCCAAATCATTCTGATTCTATGATTAAACAGAGCAGGAATCCTTCTGTAAACTTTTAAAGGTCTTGCCTGCAGGAATACATTTCCACAACTATCATCCCAGAGTTGTGTCTAGTCCAAGCTGTAACAAATTGACAAACACCGGGAGTTAAGTGTTCCCAGAAAAGAAACTTGTTTGGAAGTTTCAAATCCAGGTACTTTAATGTCTGGTGAGCAAGCTTAAGCAGTTTTGGAACTCTGTTCTCAAGAGGAAACTGTGACAAAGACAAAAGTTGTTCTATACTGTGAAGAAAAGGGTTGTGAGAAAGGAAGCATCAAGATAATTCAAGCTTTGGAGTGATCTCCAACAAAGACCAACAGACTGATCTATTGGTCTTCAACAGCTCTCCAAGTTTAAAACGCAAAATCCCAGGACAGAATGTATATGGCACAAAGCAAAAAATGCAGCACTAAAGATTAATAACAAATACATCTAAATCTGTGTCAAGCATTTAGTTGAAGATAAGACAAAAATTTCCTCTCATGTTTCTACTTTGGCAGGACATTAAGCACATGCAATATTCTTTTTTAACACCTGTCATATGTAACTCAGTTCTTAAAGTGGACTCTGTTACGCACAGCAGCAGGTAAATTAGTTTTTCTTTTTCCTTTTTTTCCTAAGAAGACCATGACTCACTCTCCCCAAATAAAGCAAAATGAAACATAGACTAGAAGCCTTAAGCATTTTCACATCCTTCCCCTATTAATTTTTCTATTCAGAAACAGACAATGAAAGAGCAGGGGCCTACCCTATGGAAAAATGGATAGTAAACAAATAATCAGTTGGGAAAAGCCTATAGTATCAAAGTTCTTCTCTGGAAGATAACTAGACCATTAAATGACCAACTGAATAAGGTCCATGAATTTTCAGTCACCTAAGCAGAGTAAGCTTTAACTGGTGTTTTTATAATTAATCTACTTCCCAGCATCCTGTATTGTATATCAACTCTTCATATTCATTTAAAATCTTCCAATTTTAGTTAAAAAAACCTCCAAACTTATAAAACATATCGTGCCTTGAAAATGCGACTCCAGCACAATAGATCTGTCTTCGCTCTCTGAATTATTCACAGACAATATCCTGTTCATCTTAATACAATTTTATTCTTACAAAAAGCAAACAATACAAGTGGTTCGGGGGGTGGAGGAGGTGGAGGGGGGAGCTGCATCACATCTTGTCCCAACCAGTCCAAAGCAATTCTACATGGGGAGATTCCTCTGGATATTACTTAGACTTCCTTAATGAAATTCAGGTGTAATCCCTAAGGCTCTATAGCAAAGAGTATCTTTAGCTCAGCTACAGAACATGGTATTTGCCAAAAGGGGATTAATTATGTTTAGATGTGTCTACTATGAATACCAACAAGTCTAGAGCCACTATTTAAAATACATTTCAGAATTCACTCAACTTAAAATTCAGTAAGGAACAAAATATAAACAGTTTATAAAACACACTAGGAAATACTATTTAAGATGAGAAAGACTTAATTTTCATTAGTTTTAATTTTATTAAGGTCAGTCACCAACATTAATATTAACAGAAGTTTTCTAAAGTGACCTATAGTAAATGTCAAGCATAAACCTCTATGATTAACTCACAGAAACAGCTTCTAAACTTAAATAGAAAAACGTTTTTACAGACCACAGAAAATACTTATGGGGAGGAAAACATTCAATTCTACTCCCAGATTGTCACAATGCAAACTATGGTGTGATCCATACAGGTTTTCCACCAGCACACAATGGGCCCAACAAACATTTGTCTATTTGCTCTCTCCCTCATGCTTTTCCTGAAGAGAAAGCTTTATCCACTGATACAATTTTGGTAAGGTTTTATGTTTCCTCAATAGTTTTCATGCAGTCTAGATTAGGTTCAAAGCAGAGATACAGTCAAGCCCTACATCTCTTTTGAGCAAATCTATTTCCCAGCAGCTTCAGTCTTCAGATTTCTTTTTAAAATTATTTTTTTTTTTTAATACTTCCAGCCCGTCAGTCCATCGTCTCCCACCTGGGACCACTACGTACTCAGAGCATTCCAGTAGTCCCCGGGGTCTGAAACTGCCATTTGTTGCCAGACAGAGTACGTGTATAAGAAAAGTAAAAATATTGACTAAAGGAAAACAGACAAATAGCTCTGAATGTAAAACTGCGAATGGATATCATCCTAAATAGCAGCCCTTCCCTACTTTTGTTTCAGGAAGATAAGAAAGATGTTATATCTGTGCTTCACATTTCAGACAAATATCCTTAAAACCAGCTGATATTTCACTTTCAGACTTCCCAAATCCTGAAATACTGAGATATTGCACTTCAGAAGTATAACAGTCATTCTCCAGAGAGAAAATTATCAAGACACTGACAAAAAGTGCCAATGAGACATCTATAGAATCAGCTAATGCATGTTCTTTTGCATGGAAACTCTGTGCCAAGAAAAAGGGTATATCACTTTGGAATACCAGCAATCTAGAGCTTTTTGAACATTGCTAAATCAATGTGCTGTTTTCTTACACAGACACTGTAAAAGCTAATGCAAGTGTCTGTGCCCAATAATCAGTGATATACTGCCTGAGATCCTAACACTGACTGTAGTCCCATGCTGTATCACTATCTGTATCCACATTTTAAAAGGCTCAAAATAATTGGGGAAAAAAGAAACCACAGAAATATCAGTGCTGACAGGGCCTTGATTGTCTTAGCAAAACCTATACATTCTCACACTTTCTATTTACTGACAAAATGAAACAATGTCTTCACTTTCTTCATCACCTTAGTATGTTTATTACTCTTTTCTAAACGCTCCAGATTTGATCCTCTTCTCTGATTGTCTGAGGTACTCCCATGAATGGGGTGATACTGGCAAGGGTTCTCTTAAACTAAGAGCACAAAAAGCCTCAAATGAATAGAGCAGATCAAATACTTGTCCAGACATAGAAAATGCAATTTAATACTGAATGTAATTTAAACAAGCTTTGGGCACAAATCCTTCATGTAAAGTTAAGCTGCAAGTTATATATTGCATCTACATTTATATTTATTTATAATTGTATTTCAAGTCCGTATTTTTAATATTTTCTATTACACAGGCTACTAATGTACAGAAGTCTTGACTGTGGTGATAATTGTTAAGATGGAGAAAAGCCTCTGTATTCCTGGCCCACCTAATTTTTCAGCTTTTTGCTCTCTCACCATACACCTTTCCTTGCTATAGACCTTTGAGAAAACACATAAATGACCTGTGCTAATAATGGCTTTTGTGTATGATGGAGGGGCTGCTCAATTGAATTTGATTTTAAAAACAAGAGTAATTCAGGTTCTTTCACATAACCAGCAGGATGACCCAGACACACAGTGATACAAACCCACACATAAGCAAATAGATAGGAAGTCAGCAGGAAAACAAGAAAAATATAACAGTAGCTATCACCTATGGAGTTCTTTTGCCTCTCGCTTATATATATGAATAAACGAACTGCATTCTGTTGACAGCAGCATTTTTCCAAGCTCCTGTGTTAATTTTATAGCCCAACTGTCAAGTTCTAGGAGGAGAGGCTTAATATAGATCAAAAAGCATGACCCTGCTCACTGTTTACTCAAACTGGGAAAGCAACTGTGAGGATGAGCAAAAGGGTAAGACTGTTCTGCTTCAGCACCTTATCTACATAGAGAGGCACCTGTAATGACCGATGAGGTGACCAGGCGAAGAAAATAACCCCATCCCTGTTTGCCTCCAACAGAAGGTCCAGAAATAACCTAATTCATGCACGTTTGAATGTCAAATTCTTCAGGCTAACGTAACACAAAAGATATACATGCGTTATTCTAACCACCAAATCTTTTTAGAACTTATAAACTGGTAATAAATCAAATTTTCAAGGGACTATTAGAACATACCACTTTTTATTTTTAAGTATGCTAAGAGGAAGCTTCTGTCACCCAATTCTTGTATCAAATGCCCCTTAAGTTTGTATGTATTCTTACTCTGACAGATACAGTAGGTCCCAGCTTGCTGTAAATAAGAAGGGAAAAGGAAAAATAAAAAAATCACAAACATTTTAGCAAAAAACCAAACAGAGGTGTTTCCAAATTGGAAGCAACAGACATCAACTAACCAACCCAGTCCAAGCAGTACAGCCAGTAAAAGTAATTACACAATAATGTAATATGTTAAATCCAAAATCAACTACTTTTCACTGGATGACCTTAAAACTTCTAAAAGTAATCTGCAAAGGAAGAAAGAATGTACACAGAGTGTTATACAAAGACTAAAAAAGTAAAAACATTACTCCCTTACTATTATTATTCTTTATTTACCTAAAGGAGCAATGTACTTACTCTGTCACTATTTATACTGCAAGACTGGGAAATGTTTATAGACTGTTTGCATCCCTTATCCAGTGTATTTTAATTACAGTATTTAAGTTTTCATTTTTGTTTTTGCTGAAAAAACCTCCCCATGTTTGCCAGGAGAAAGCTTGGATTTTCACAAGGTGTTTCTGATGCAGGCTTGTAGAGAAATAAACAAGGAGTACTTGGGATGAATTCCTGTAGCATGCCACAGTTTATTAAAACTGTGAAGAAATCAACAGAAACAAGAGACTTTTGAAAAAGGCAGACAAACCCAAAAAATGAGAGGGAGAGATGAAATCGAGCAGCTGACCTGCCCTCCCCTCACTGAAATGGGGCATCAAGGGAATGCGCTGTCCTCCTTCTGTCATGGAGATTGTCACCCTGCCTTCTTTGCTACTCCCTAGGACCTGGTACATCATAAGCTGTGTCTGGAAACACATGTAGTGAGTTATAAAAGGTTAATGAAAAAAATCCTCCTCTTACTAAGTTTCAAAGCATCTTCTTTTTGCCAAGGTCAATAAGAGCAACACTCCAGGCTTTTTAAAGAGAGTCTACCTTGGGGTTTTTTATGTTTTTAACTAAAAGGCCAGGCCAAATATTTTTGATTGGAGAATAAAGGCAGGAAAACAAGCTGGAACAAGCTACTCTTTAAGGCACGACTGATGGGGCGGGGGAGGGGGGGGGGAAAAGTTTCAAACCATCCTTAAACAAACATGTCAATAGCTTATTTTTGTGTAAGTTATTTAAGCAAAAAACCCAAACAAACAAAAAAACAACCCAACTTGCTCTCATTACACTTACAAGGTGAGTCTCACACACACAGCAAGGCTTTCGATACAGCATTGGCATCTCATGCTGAAGTCCCCTCCTTGTCTAGGGCACCTGTGGGATTGACTATTCTTCACCCAGCTGCTTACTGCCACAACATGTGTAGGAGTTTGTCTCTGAGATACTGACATCAGGATCTTCATCATAAACCAGCCAAACAACTTCAAAAGTCCAGTTTCAAATAAAGGCTCAAACAACCACAGGTAAGAGGGATGCATATTCACAAGTGACTGTGCCCCATGGCAACAGCAGCCTGTGCACAGACTGCACAAACCTCTCGTCAATTCATTTTCTCTTAGCTGGATAACTACAGCATTGTGCTGCCTTCACTTGCCCATCCTGACACTACACAATCTTCTCATGCAAACATCCTGAAGCCAAAATCCTACTCCCAGACCAAACAAAGGCATTAAATCTAAGACCTGTTATTTCCAGTTTTCTACAATTTTGCCTGTTCTCATTAGTTTGAAGGCACAACTCTTGGCAGTAAAGATGCTAGCTTGTCATCTAGCATACCTTTCACAAAAAGAAAACCAAAAAAGGGGGGCACAGGGGTGTATGTTCTTCCAGTAGTTTTTCCTGTAAGGGTGATTGAAAATGGTGGAGAAGAGTGGTAGATCTCTCCGGGAACTCCAGACACGATCCCAGAATACCGCTGTTGGGTATTTCTGTGGAAAAGCTAAAAATCTAAATGTCTTTAGGTTTCTACTTCTTTAAAAGCTACTATTTATCTGCATATTCAGAAAGGCCTTGCTCCCATTGTGCCATGTCTGGGGCAGGGCAGACCTGTAATGTACAGTGCCCCAATCACGCTGTTGTACGTTTGGTTCTGCATACATAAAAAGAAACAAACCACATTAGGACAATACAATAGGAAAAAACATGAAATCCTCTAAACTAGTGTCATGGTTTAAGCCATAGTGAAACAATCAACTGCAACAGATCTTTCAGTACTATTCAGGAACTTGTATTTTAACAGCACCCAGAAACAACGCATATGCTGTGAAGACATCTTTAGACAGACTGAAAGTTTTCTTTCCAAGCAGTTATGGGCCAGAAATACAGTTACTTGACTGTGTTCTGCAGACTCCTTATAAAGTTACTCAAGGTACTGCAAATGTGTCATATGGTCAATTATTCTCCTTAAGTGTGATCACTACAAGACAGATTCAGGAGTAAATATACTCTCCAGCTTGGGACCTTGATATCTATAAATTCTAACATTTCCTGTAAGTGCTACTCAGCAACAATAGCTGTATTGACTTTTAATCTGACATGCTCCATTCTCAGAAGGACTGAGTCTTGAACATGGACTGTTCTAGTTCAATTTGTCCTCGAATTTATTTAAATCAGTATGTTCCTATTCGAAGCTTTTTTTCTTTCTTTTCTGCTTTTTTTTCCCTGACTATTTTGCTAAAGCGTGCAGGATTTTCCATTTTACACTAAGCATTTTAAAAAGGCACTTCAGAACTTATTTCTAAAGTGCACTTGACAGTTTTTATAATGTATACAAATACGTCTTAGTAACTGAAATTGAGACCTCACCTCAGAGGTGCCGCAAAATAAATAGTTTCAGTCATTATATAGGTTGTTCTGTTTCTGGATGCTGAAACAGACCGATCACTAAATTCCCAAAACAACAGCTGAATGCATTCATCATGATTTTAAAAGGACTCCACCCTCATAATTATGCCAAGTGTAAAATACTTTCAACTTGCCTGCAAAATGCGGGGGGAAGTTCAAGATTTTTGTAGCAGATTGTGTATAAGCTGAGGGATTTACCAAATGTTATTTCATGCTATTATTTAGTATAAATTTATTTTTTGTAGTAACACTAGAACTGCTTTTCTTATTTAAATGGTAGCCTGAAACACTAAATACGTTGGAAAAATGGTCAACAACTGAAACGTTATGTTAGCAACTCTGTTGATGCTGTGTTTTTTCAGCCTAAACCAGGACATCTACCAGAACAAACTTATGTACATGTAAAAGAGGGCATCACCATTTGTGAGGAAACAAGCGTATAAAAACAGGTATCCACACAAGTTGTAGATGTACTTTTCTTGTTTGGAAAGACACTGGATTATCCAATGTACTTCATAAAGCTTGGCATAACCTCCATATACCATACCACTATTTATTAGCCATTACAAAACCTGTCTACCATCTTCTCTTTGCTTTCCTTTTTTAGGCAGAACTGAATGCAGCTCAGTGACACTGATAATCTTTAGTAAGAAACATATAATTTGATACAGAAGTATTTATTAAGCTAAAGCGTGAAATCTGGATTTTTTAGGTCAAAGTTACATATGAAGCACTGACTTCATTTAAATGACAGAATTAAGATAGAGAAAAAGCATTAGCCTAAATACATCACAAACATCTTGAAAATTACAATATGTTAAATGATTATAAAGGACAGTGCTTGTCAAGGCTAACAGCTGGACTGATGTAAGTTGTTTCACTGGAAGTTGATGCTGATGGCCTTACAACTATGATTTAAAAAAAATAATCATTTATGTAGGTATTATTGTATGTGTAATATATGTACAAACATTTTTTCCAGCTGAGTCAAATATAAGAGTTCATTTTCTATGACAGAAATATACAACCCAATTCAAAAATTTGGCTAAATAGAAATAATAACTACATATAAACAAACAGTTTCTAAATAGATACTAGGAAACTAGCATTCTTAGACAACTGGAGAAGAAACTGTTACCCAGTACAATGTTTAATTCTTTACTACATTGCAGTCAAATTGTAGATAAAAACATTCTCCCAGGTCATCAGACAGCATGAGATGCGATAGAGAAATAGAAAAGGATGATCCAAATCTGACAGGGTACGAAACCCATTCTCTGTTCTTCCCTTTTTCCAGAGAGCTGCGGTGTCAGAGAAACACTAGCATGACTAGAAGATATAACTCATTCTTTTATGGCTTAAAACCAATAATCATATGATAGCAGATCAGAGTCACATCAGTTTACTGCAAAATGTTTTCCGAACCACAGTGAAAGAATTTAGCAACCTTTGTAAAACTATCAGAATGATACAGCAGGTGTCTGCCATTAATAAAACAGAGAACAGCATTTCAAATTAGTGTGAGATTTAAAGTAAAATTATGGAACATTGACTTGAATACATTTAAAAATTATCATCTCTGGGGAAAAAAATCAGAATGGGATTTATTCACACTGAATAAACTTTTTTGATTATATGGGATATTTGACTATCATATACAAGAGAGAGATTATGACAAAAAGGTGAAGACCAAGTTATATTCTTAAATAATAATTTCTGGCAAAAACTGATGAAGGGGAATTGGAGAACAATTAGTAGCATTCCCTGCAACTAATTGTTCCCAGCAACTAAGGTGAAAATTTAAGCCTCCACAAAAGATAGTTCTGACTGCCTTTTTTCCTTACAATTTTGAGTGATGGAAATCTGAGTATATAACTAAAATGACCAAATATATTCCAAAACTGAAGTACAGGATTAACTTGTTACATTTAGATGTATATTCTATGGTGCTCAGCACATCCCTTGTCATATAGTAATATTGTTCTCCCTGTCATAACATTGAAAGACTTTGAAACGCACACCCTATGATTTTCCTCATTATAAAAGATGTATTTTTGTTCAAGAAAGATTTTCTGCAGATTTCCTTTTTCTATCTCCTGAAGAATTCAGAGATAAAACCCTACTTTTTAATAAAATACTCATTGGTGATAATAAGGTTTTCTGGTATCAGAAAAAGAAGGGATTTCAGGTTGGTGGAATAAACTATGGTAATCTACGTATTTACCTTCCTATACTGTTCTTAATGAAAGCAGCAGAGCTTTTTCAAGTGTAATTTTACCACAGCTACCTGGGGCTGGCAGCTGTGGTGCTGAAGCAAAATGCCAGCCTCAGCTAGCAGTTACCATAGATCCTCACCAAATTTTCTTTAGGCAAGCCCATAAATTTGTCATGACACCTCTTCTTCCCCTTATCCCAGACAGCTTCTTGGCTTTCCACCCCATTTTGAAGTGAATAGTATTCAGTTCTCTCACAGAACTACTGGCTTTCATTTTTATCTGTATTTTGGAAACACCAAATAAATAAAAGGCAATAAAAATGTGTCCAAACAGCTAAGGCAAAGTACCCTGAAGAACTACCTTTTTTTTCCCAACACAATACAAGTTCTTACAACAAGATTCTAGTACTTCTCCTGTTCTAATGCTAAAGGCTACAATTCTTGAGCTTTATACTATTTCTCTTCTAATGCCTTCCCTATCAGTTGAGAGAATAATCACAGAATCAGAGTCATAGAATGGTTTGGGTTGGAAAGGACCTTAAGACCATCTAGTTCCACCCCCCTGCCATGGGCAGGGACACCTCTCACTAGACCAAGATGTACAACCTGGCCTTGAACACTGCCAGAAAATGATTATAGTAACACACATACAAGTTTATTCCCATTGTTTAATACCATCAATACTAACTTCAATTACTATACACATCAGAACAATGGCTTCCCTTCCTTAATATTCTTTGATAATGTATAGACAGCTGTTTCCTTCTCAGTCTACATGTACCTAAGCCGTATATATTAAACCCTGCCATGCATTCCTCACAAATTGGTCCCAGCATCCTTTCTAACATGGGGTCAATTTGTATGCAAGAATGCAGGCCGTTATCGTCCGGACACTGAGATGTTTGAAATAGTCTGGGCAAGACATGCAAGGTGATCTTGAACACTGTTGAATACGATTATATTTCATTCTTGGGTAGGTCAGCGATGTTTCACTTCCCAAGTGAGATTTATTGGCAGCTATTACCAGGATTTTTTAATTCTTTCTGAAGGCTTCAATTACATATGCCTTGTGCTTATTCCTCCCAGATTTTTTAGAAGTTATGGACATGTTCCCAGAAGTTCATTAGCTCATTCATTAGCTCATTCATTAGCAGTAGCAGCACTATATTTAAAAGAACCTGTTAATAAATCGCATATCTCCAACTTACAAATTTAGTACTATAACTCCTGACTCTCCTGGAGAAACACACAATGACACAGGTGATATCCACGTATTTTCATATGCTGTTACAAACAAGCCTTTCTGCAACACTGGATACTTCCAGGAATTTTCTTCAAAACTTGAGACAACTGGTTTTGTATATTAAAAAGCCACATCTATTACTAACATAGATGTTTTTAACAGGGTGCACTTCCATTAGTCAGATAATAACCAACTCCATGATTGAACCCTTTACATCTTTGATAATTGCCAATTCTGAAGGCATTTTATTCTCGGGATCCAATATTTTCACTAAGAAAGAACCAATACATAGAAGCAAGCCACAAGTAGAACAAATGACTCTGCAGTACGAATGACTCAAGTATACATGTTATTCCTCACTCCTATATCCTCCATAAGCTGGTCATTTTCTTCCCTTGTCAGTTTATACTTCCTCTCCTGGACAGCTTTCAACTATGTGACAATGAAGAAATCAAACACCAAAATAGCAGCAGCTACATATCCTCTGCATGACAGTGTAATTTCTTTTGCCTTAAGGCAGTGTCTAGCACTGAAATCATAGCCTGTTTACTTCTAACTGGTGCTGTATTACACCAAAGACTTAACTCTTGCTTATACAAAACTTGCACAAAGACCAAGTGCAATGGTCCTATTTAGAGTCCAAGCCAGCAGTACCTTTTACAGCCAAGGCAGCGACAGTAGTTGGACAGAACCCTAGTTCTCATGCAAAGGTACAGGGGAGCTCAAGAACTCCTGCTACTTGCATTCCTATAAATAGGAAACAAGAAAGCAAATGTCCATGCACATTCATTCTTTTTGGTTTAGAAGCCGTTTAGGGTGGCCACAAGTTTAATGTTTTAAAAGAAATTACCTTCAAGACTTTTAAAAATAGTTTTCATACCTGAAGTCTTATATATTTGAAACAGATCTTTCATAGGCCAATTAAAAAGTAAATATCGGTATGTCTCATAAATCTGTCATTCTATGCTCATCTGAATTAAGATGCATGAATTCTAGTAATGATATGAGAACTAACGGGGAAAACTTGAACTAAAATAAGCAAATGAAAATGCAGCAATAGACAAGGTGACTTCCAAAAGAGGAAGAAAATTAAATTATTAGATATATACACTCTATGAGCACCTGCAGAAACCAAAGCCAGAATCAGAGTTGAGAGGACAACAGCATTCATCAAGAGTCATGCAGGTTTGAAGAGCAGCACTCTATATGCGCTACTGCCTATACAATTTAGCACATATGAGCAGTTTCAGCCTTGCCCATGGAGCCATCTGTTGTATGACCAGATGAAGTTGCTAACGGCTACTTGTTCACTGCCACCGAGAATGGAAGAGCTTCACACAGTAATTCCTTATACAAAATGGTTCCTTTACAACAAACTTTTCAGACGATTAAACATGTCCACGTGTATATTCCAGGGAACTGAGGCCAGCTGGTACAAAATGACATGTGCCTAGCGTGGTAAATTCTCCTAGTCTGCAAAACAGAGTGGCCTCACAGAAACTGCCTTTTGGGAATGATCCTTGGAACACCGACTTCCAAACAATGTCCAGGAATTAGCTCACTGGTTTTGGCATCAAGTTAATCAGGATATTTTTCTGTAAAACTTTCAGTTTGGACATAGCTAAGGAAATTCAAAATGCTCCCAGGTCCAGTCTGCACCTACACTGAGAGGAACTGCAACCCATCAAACCATCTTCAGATGGTACTGGTGAAATAGTTCAACATTATGATAAATAAAACAAGGCAAAATGGGAGTCCAAAGCTGAGGAAACAGATACTGCTTTGTTACTGAAGTGAAAAGGCAGGTAAGGAACAGCATATTAAAAACTGTTTGTATCTCTCAGCAGAGGGTCTAGTTGAAAACTTAGTTTTCCATCCCCACAATGCAGAGAGGCAAAGAAATGACCCTATGCCTGTGTTCATAAACTAGATGGTTATTCTGCTTAACATAGAGTAGGATACCCTGTTCCCTCAGCCTGGCAAACAGGTCTGAGGAACAAGCTGGGAACAAATGATGCCCAAGTCACCAGACAGGAACAATTAGGAAATAAATCATGACCTTCATACTGCAAACCAGATATGATATGCCACAGCCTCAGTGAAGGGTGTATCTCACATCGTGGAACAAAAGCAAACACAGCCATGCCTGACTCACATAAAGCATGCATTTTACAAAATCACGTTTTTGCTGGGCGCATTTCTCTGTCATTCTGCATACAGTTCAAGTTACAT
The DNA here is from genome assembly GCF_004027225.2 of Strigops habroptila. Lineage (NCBI taxonomy): Eukaryota > Metazoa > Chordata > Aves > Psittaciformes > Psittacidae > Strigops > Strigops habroptila. The sequence goes on along the minus strand of NC_044302.2, from coordinate 83,685,833 downwards.
ACCTTGGGTCATATTCTATGACATTCATTAAGGCTGCACTATTTTCATACGTAACAGTTTGTCACAAAGCAGAAAAAAGCAGAAGTTTTCACATCTCTGCACTGTACAAGATTGTCCACTATACTAGGAAATTCCACTGCCTCCCCAGCATTCTCATAGACCCTCTTCAGATACTGGAAGGCTGCTATGAGGTCTCCATGCAGCCTTCTCTTCTCCAGGCTGAACAGCCCCAACTTTCTCAGCCTGTCTTCATATAGGAGGTTGAGAAAGTTTGTTTTGAGGAGGTTTTGGCAGACCTTTGTTTTGTCATTGGTTATAATCTTACACAAACTAGCTTAATTAACTTACAGAAACTCAGTTTTCTTCAGCGAATTTTGCATGCTTGGAAGGCAAATTTCTGTAGCACTTTTTAGCATGTAAAAATCTACACTGATGCCCTTTATCTGTAATAATTGATAGAAGTTATAAATAATGAGCAAAAAATCATTCTAACTACCAACCCTTATCTACAGTTATTCCACACAAGTGTTTTGCTATTCTAGCCATCTTAATGAGCATTGCCTCCTCATATTAATTAACATAAAGTACTTCTTTTATATATTACAATAAAGATTATCTTTATATAATTATTTTGAAAATAAAGTCCATATCTCCTATGTAAGATGAATACACAACTTCTGTGTATTTAAGTTATCTTGAAGTAAGCACTGATTTTATGGTATATTTGCAAGTCGCAGACTAACATAATATGCAATTCATCTTTTATTATACCTGAAAATTAGGACCAATTCCATACCTAGCAATTGGGGCCTTCAATCCACCTTCTATGAAGGTGCTGAATGTTGAGAACTTAGGTTCAAAGGCCACTGCTACACAGCAATTCAATTTCACAAGTTACATCATGACATTACTCTAAATAGATTTAAAAATAAAAGGTTTCAAAAATCAGAGTCCATTAAAATTGTTCTTACTCTCTAACTCTTCTGGAACAGCTTTCTCCTTTGACATCTGCAGTGAATAAAAAATCCTGAAAAAAACCCTGAAACTCCAAGAATATCTCAAGTGGCCATCTCTAATTTAACAAAGTCAATCTATTTTAGTGAAAGAATGCAACAAGCCTGATCACACAGCCACTATCAAAAATTGTTTAACTTCACAGCTGCAAGACTAACCTTCTTCTGTCTAGCATTCACCAGTTATGCCCCCACGAAGCAGACACACCTAGATTCACAAAAAATATCCATTTCAAATTACTAGGTCACAAAAAACAAACACCACATATCATCAGGAGTTTCCAGCAAAGATGACCTACAAGCCTTCCCATTCATATTATAACACTCAGTTTTCCTCATCCTTATTAGTTTGTATTTTTGGGAAATATCTAAAAGCTTTAAATTAACCGAAGCATGTAAATGTTTTACATCGCAATGTCTATTTGGGATTAAGAGTATTTCAGTTTTCATTTTTGTCTTTCTGATCATTGAAATATGACACTTCAAGAACATGTTTACAGCTTTTTTTTTTAACATGATGTTATTCATTTATAGAACTTAGAATCTATTTTCATAAAATAAATTATACAGCATAAAAAAATAACAATTTACTGAAACCTTTGCTTACAAAGTATTACTCCCTACATCTAGAACTGATAGAATGAAAACATGACCAGTATACTGTCTGACATTATCAGAGATTTATCTCAAATTTCATGGTGGTGGGGGACCCAAGGGCTTTTTCAGTAAAAGATGATTAATTTCTTTGTTCCAAAATGTCATTTTAACATAAATACACTATTATAAGATTTCAATTTTTCTTTATATTAGAAAAGCTAATTTCAGTATTTAAACTGTGTCTTAAGCATAAGATGGGGTGCCATTCCGCAGGTTTTGGTCTAAGTATTTTATTATGTGCTGAAGTACAGCAATGGTGAAAAAAGGTCGTGATACAATTCACATGAATTGTAAAATACCATAACAGAAGTTCCTATATTAAGGCCACCTTATCCATGAGTCTTCCTTTTGCTGGGTCACAGGACTCAATAATTAACATCAAGGCCCTGACACTGAGTAAAGCCTCAGCTTTCATCTACTTCAGATGATCTCTTCAAAGCTTCATTATAAGATTTACTTGCACTAATTAACAGAGATCAGAGTCAATTAGCTATCTGCAGGCTGCCCATCACATCACAAGGCACTTATGTTTGCAGTGATGCTGCATGACAGAAAAGTGGATCAATTAACGCAACACAACACTCGTTTTCTTCCTTAAACATGCATCTCCAGATTTTGGTCACCTCTGTGCAAACATCATAAAGACTGCTAAACCCAGCACAAACCCAGTAGCGTTAAAACTCTTTAGAAGTAGGAATTACTCATTTTTCTAACCATAATCACAACTTCCAAAAAACACCAAGAAAATTAGCAAAAAAAAACCCCAAAACACCCAAACTTATCAGTGTTCTTTTAACATTCCAAAACAAAGGATCCTGCTTCTAGCACAGCTACTTTTTTAACTCAAGAGGGCATTTAGAAGTAGTAAATAATAAAGTAATTACCGTTTTCACACTGCAGTCACCCTGCAATCTCTCTATAAATGCATTTTCATTTTGAAGCTAGGCTGGACAGCAGTAGCAAGCATGGTACTAAACTCTGCCTTCAGACCACAGGAGAGTTTCACTTCTCAAGTGACTACACTGTGAGTGTTTAGGCAGCATTGCCATTCATCTGCCAGTTCTGCACTTTGCAGAATATTTGTTTCTTTGAATACAGCATAATCTTCTGTTCTCTATTAATTACAGGCTCAGCAACCAGTAGTAGAAAAGATCTCTACATAATAGATATAAAGCTAATGATATTAATACAGTGGCTCCATCTTTCAATTGAGCCAGGCTGTGCCTGAATTAATGGAATCTTAATTTTGCTCTATGAGAATATGCACAGAAATATAATCCCAAATTAAAATCTATTTTGTGCTAGCATATCACAATGACCATTATACAGGTATCTCCAAAATCTATCTTGAAGGCAGACCTGAGCTTCCTTTTCCTGGGCTTTGACCACATACAGCTAAGTCATAACTTCACAACAAGAGGAGAGTAACCTGCAGTGCTGTGCAGAGTACCAGGACAATCTGAGCTCAGTGCCACGCCAACATGACTGCATGACTCCTGGTCTGCTGCGTACAGTCAGTGTCCTCCTGCAGCTGCCTGGAAAACACTGTGTACACATACTTTTCATATTTGGCTAGTTTTTACACATTATTTCTTGATTTGATCTTATAAGACATCTCAACTTTAGTGGGATACTGAAAACTGGTTGCTGCATGAGACTTCTGAGTGCTTTTAATTTTCTTAGCTTTACATCATATGGAAATGAAATTACCTCACATTCTGCATTTTAAATGCCATCTCAAGTACTCTTGTGAGTGGGGCACATTAAAATTTTCAAACACCAAAAAAACCCCTGAGATGTCACAAAACCACTGCTTTAACCTGTGAGACTGAGTTTACAGAACTATTACCCAACATGCCGTGGATGTGAAAATCATGTGTATACGTTTTGATGAATAGATTAAAGTAAATTAAAAATAATTTCCTGCTGGTATTAATGCACATGCACATGTATGCATGATTATGAATAATTATAATAAATATGAATATTGCATTAATGAATGTACGCTTCTATATAAAAATTATAAATTAAACAATATTGACAATGACGAAGATTAAGTAAGGGATCAAAGAGATCTAGCCAAAGCAAATGAAGGGTTATATGAGGTGAGATACCTCCAGTCACAATAATTGCACACGAATGGCTTCTGAAAGAGTAAGATCAATTACACATACAATTTACTAGGCTCTAAACTGCTCATCAGCTTCACAACTAGGGCAGGGGCAGATCAGTAGGTAGAGCCTGCCAGGCTGACCAAGTGCATTCCTCCTCTCCAGTAGGAAATGGCAATTCCTGTTCCAGCTAAGAAAACTGATGAAACTACATCTATAAAAGTAGTTTGCTCTCTTGACCTGATTATGATTGTAGGTTTTCCAGTCTGAGACACTTGGGAAGTATTACTTTCAAATACAAACGTTTCCAATTTTGCCTCACTAACCAAGCCTTGTTCCAAGGCTGGATCATGCATTTTTTCTCACCAATCGAGAACTGACTGTAACGCAGATCATGCCTACACCTCTGTCCCTCCATTTCTTAGAATTAAGCTCAAAACAAATGGACAGCTCAATGAAGATTTCTGTCCTAGGAAACAAGATTAAAGATGTCTTAAGTGAGATGTACAAATAAGAGGTAAACATGTTTTTAAAATAAAAAAGATTAAGGCTGAAAAGATCAAGACCATCTTAAAAAGGGGGAAATATTTTATTTTTAAAAAACAATAATCTAAATCCATAAAAATAAAGCTTTTCCACTCCTCAGCTTATTAAGGATTTCGAAAACTTAAAATATTTTACTAATTGCCTCTAAACCTGGTCAAGCCCTTTTCTTCAGAAAAATGAAATCTTAACCCACCTTGCACAGAAGATTCTGAGCTAGGGACTATTTCTTAAATATTTTTGCGTTACCCATTTGGCTTGTGTGTGCACTTGTGCGCCATCTCCCTTTTCATGTCTACAGAAAAGCCAAGAAATCATCCCCTGAACAAGCCCAAGCTGCCTGAAGACCACCATGGCATGGCACAGAAGCAGCCAAAATGCCTCTGTTTCCAAGGCCTCGCAAGTCTTCTGGATAGCAAACAGCACTGCTTTGTCTTGCACTTTTTATTTTAATAAACACCCCCACAGCACAGTAAGCTTTAGGTATATTTTACCCTGTTTAGTGGAAGTAATCATTATGCCAGGTACTGGCTGTAAAACTAGACTACTTAATGTTCTCGGTCAAGGTTAGTAACTTTCAGTAGTGTTTTCTTCACAGACCACTTTTCCATCTTTTCACAGCGATAGAACTGAATCAAGAAAATGCCAATTAGAAACACTTGGGTTTTACAATACTGAAGATAAAGTATTAGGTTTGTAAAGTTCTTTTGAAATTTGAAGAATTTGTAAAATATTCTCTAAAATATTTCATGTTTAGAGCTCAACAAGCCTGCTCTCTGTACCTCAGAAAAAATTGACTCCCTGCCTTGACACACTGCATGTCCACAAAATCTCCACAAAATACACAATGCAATTTCTCCTGTCACTAGTTGAGTTTCCAGATGCCTTAAAAATTAAAACCAAACAAATCCCTCACAGTTAACCTTCCAACACCTAAACTCCCAACAACATCCAAGCCAACAACAATAACAACAAAAAACCCACAAAAAAATCTTCCTTGGCAGCATTAAGAGGATATGCTTGGTTGAAAGCAATGGGATTTGAAAATATAGGGAAAAATAAGACCGTTAAATCTACTGACAGCAATGAACACGGCAAAATAAAAAAATTAAAAAAACCAAAAAAGACTGATTCTTAGAGATAAATACAGTCTGGGATTTCTCTTGTGACTTCTGAGCTATCCCCTCCTAAGTGACCTCTCCCTCACTCAAGAGAGGAAAGGAGAGAAGATTAAAAACAAGATGAATCACATGACTAGACTGAAGTGATTCTGCCCCCAAAGTTTTTGGCTTAACTACAGAACCCTGTGCTTCAACCCATTAAATGCTTGCCCAGTATGCAGGAAAGAAGCATGAACATAGGATTTCTCAGAGTCAATTTGTGCCCAACCACTTAAAGCACCTCTGTGTGTCATTCACTTCCTGATGCATCCTGAGTAAGACAAAGATGCTTTCAGAAAAGCACACCCTTTCCAGTATAGCAATAAAGGATGTTGGTGCCAAAAGTGATCAAGGTCCACAGATTTCCTGTATAAAGTGAGAATTCCGCAAGAGCAGTATAAAGACCAGACTTGAAGTCCAGGACAAACGTGTACATCACAGTGAGACAACTCGTTCTTTATGAAAGCATGGCTCTTTTCACCATGAAAATTCATGCTGGACTAACAAGCTTAGGCCTCTTATTATAATCTTTATCTCCTTTACCTCTAGGTATATGAGGCCAGATTTTTCATGCAATGTTATTTGTACATATTTCAATCCTCTTGACACTTTTTTACTTCTCTAGAAGGATGTTGTTATCAAAACATCTGGATCTGTTCTTTTCTCTATAATTTAATGAGCAATATTTTATCAGCTGTATATTCATCTAGAAATATTGTATATGTCTGCAGTTACACACACAGTATTGAAGGTAAGAGAGAAAAGTATACTGCTTATATTCTTTACACCTGACTGTGCTTTATGTTTCTCATGATGAAGAACAGGACCAGCAAAGTCTACACACATTGTAAAGGCCTGTTTAAAAACTACTCACCTCATGATCTAAACTACTTGCAATAACAGATTATCTGATTAAAGGCTCCTCTAACATAAGTAGATAAATTTATCTTGCCTACAGGCATAAATGAGAGTGCATCTGCAGACTTACAATAATGTTTATCTATTGGTCTCTTTCACAGCTCAATAACATACACTAAAGAAGCATTTTAATAAATTCATCTGCCTTTTGTACTTCAGGGGAGGGGGGAGAGAAGGAGAAAACACAGACATCTCCAGTTTTCATGTAAGCCAACAATTTAAAAGGGGTCTATTACAGTACACTTGGCTCCTGACGGAACTACTCGAGAACCTGTCATATGGCATGCCAAGTTCCTTTAAACTCTCTGAACACGTTTATTATTACTGTTCTACAAAGTCTGCAACAAGTCTTGGCAGACCTACCACTCAACAAGAGGAACACTAGACCAGATGTGTTTAGAATCCAAAAGCACAAAGTTGCCATTTTCCATTTACAAGTCACCTTTAATCTTTTCAACTAACCTTTCAAACTGTAGTCAATCCAGGGTCTTGTCTACTTTAGCAAGATAGATAAGATGGAAATGCAATGAGAGAGTTCAGTTGTCAGGCTAGCTCTTCACTGGCCAAAACCACTTTTCTAGTACATTAATTAGTCTTTTGGTAAATGTAACTGAAGACAAACTAAAATGACTAAATGCTGTTGGGCTTTGAAAGTACAGTGCACAGATACACTGTATTTCAATTGATGTTCGCTGCAGCACTGTCTGGAGGATGTATGTAAACACACACGCACACATCCACGTTAATTTTGAATCTTTCCTCTCCTCTCCACTCCCTCCTTTCCTCTGCTTACCAGGAAACATATGGAATGACAAAACTATCATGGCAAAAGTGGCCAGCATGTAACTGATACTGACTAAATGATCAGTGATAAGAATTTGAAAATGCCACAGTCATTAAGTTTCAGATGGTTGTGTAATATAATAATGTAGTAACATTTATTATGCTCTTTTTTTAAAAAAGTTTCTGGCTCCCAGAACTGAGACAGACACAGTTTAAGAAAGAAAATGGAAAAAGAAGATTCTGGAGCAGAAATCTGCAACAAAAAATTACAGCTCTAGCAAAATCAGGACGTTAGTTATCAGAGCAAAAAAGTGTTGGGTTTTTCTAATCAAAGACATGTATGTCAGTGGCTTCTGGAAGCTTCTCAGAGGTTTATAAAACTATCTAAGATATTTTTTAAGCAATGTAAAACATTATGGCTTATGTATGTACAAAAGCACTTCACTAACTGCAAGCACCAATACATATTTTGATTTACATTAGCATTTTCTAAAGAGAAAACACATACTTTCTTACCTGAAATTCTTTATAAAGATAGTGTTCTCTTAGAAACTGAAGTGATCAAGTAATAAAGAGTATATTTTAGTAAATTATTATAAAGCTGAATGCAGATTAATAAAGGAGTGAATTAATCCCTGAAATATGTTGCCTGAAGGAATATGACAGATGACAATGGGGTTTGGTGATGTGTGTGGGGTTTTTTTAAATAAGGGGGCAAAAAGAGAAATTCATACCCATGGTTTTAGTAAGGATTTTAACAAAGGGTAAAACACCAGAATCAATGACAAAAAAACCCCAAAAAACCAACAAAACCAAAACAAAAAAATGCTGAAAATTCTAAGATTATTTCCTAACCCCACAGTACCTAAATTTCAAAAAATGTCCATTTAAACTATTGAAGAAAACTCACATTACAAGGAATAGTTGTTGAAGTAAGTCTGAGTTTCCTTTCAGGTAATGGAGAGTAATCCATGATGCAAATTTCTGGTTGGTTATGGAATATTGATATTCCACAGTGCTTCTCAAGTGCAACAAGCTGCTCCTTCACCAGGAACATAGATAACGTCTTCAGAAAATTTATTTCCCTGCCTTTTGCATGCTAGTTTTTCATTAGACAAGTAAACATTAAGTAACTTAAAAATTAGACAAAACTTGTATACTTTAGGAAACAGCTCAATACAATGATTAGTTCCCAGAAGCAGCTAAAAACACACCAGAGACCTTCGATTTTGGCATTTGTTGGTTTGTTTTGAAAGAGCAGAGATCCTAGTAGAGTGGCTGTAGCACAGTTTAGTGAGCAGAGAAGTTCAAGCAGCATGGATCGCTGTTAACCCACGACCAACAAGCATTTTTAACTAAGACACTAGCAACTTCAGAAGATTTTGCCCTGTTGACCAACACCCAACAAACTTTCCCAAAGTCTCCTGCCTTTCCTGCTTACCGACAGCAATTGCATGAGGGTACTCTGATATACCATATCCACACAGCCTTGTATCTGGTAACTACAACAGTGTAACACCCCAAAACACTGAATTAGTATCTCCATTTAGACTGAATGCACTGGTCAGAGAGGCAAATTGAAGTCTTGTAATTTAAACAGCAAAGTTTATGAACTCAGAGCATGCTCCTACAAACTAGGGAGCATCTTTCAACCATTTCAGCAAAGATGGTTTGTAAGAAGATGGTAGCAAGAACTGTTTGCTGCATTGGTGTGTCTAGCATGGTAACCCAATTTCAGGGCATTATGTAGGCATCCTACATCTTCCCATGTACAAACCAAGCTGAGTTGCTCAAATATGGATGACCTTCTGGAAAAAAGCATCATGCAGTTGGTGCTCTCAACAGTTTATGTACACCTATCCTCATCTTAATGACGAAGATCAGCAGTTGGAAAGGTCATGACTGAGACCTCCCAGGATGATGAAGAAGAGCTGCTAATCATGCCACAAGTTATGCAACTGCTGGGGGGGAGTTCAAAAACCAAAGCAGATTGCTACAAAGACAGGCCTATGTACAACAGATAGATATCTTTATAACTGTAGGGATAAATACTTACCTGTATGCACAGGAACATCAGACAGAGCCAGACACTGTTCTCCTCAGGGGAAACTCAGAACCATGAGACACTATGTGCATTTTGCTCTACATGACCACCACACACCTTCCTATATAGCTCCAAGGTGAACACTGGGATCTGACTCAGAGATTGATGAAAGCCAGATTATCCATGTTAATATTCTGATAACATTATGTCAATGGGGTGAAAGGATAAGCATATAGGAAACAAAAGCGGAATATTTCCATGGATCAGTGCTTCCTTTGCAAACAGAATTTTGGGATAACAAATTCCTTAAAGAAAAACCCCTTTTGCACAGAAATTTTTCTATTCAGGTCATGTAGTACTACTAATCAATAAATAACATTCTGAGGACAGCTGAAGAACAAACACCCAGTGCAAAACACGCCATAATATGGGAGTTGTTTCTTCTGAAGATATGATGAAATACTCCAAATGACACAAATGTCCTCCTACAACTTTTTCTGAACTTAATGCCAGGACATGTTTGGTTACTGCTTGTCAAGTTCATTTTCTCCTTTCAACAAACACCTCATACAAAAAATATCCTTATTAATTAATGTTATTATTCCATAGCAACTTCCTTTACACTGTCATAACAGAGATCTGTCCCATCATAACGAGATTACGTAAAATACGCATCCTCCTTAGTTGTATAACACCGCCTAAAATGGTATTTACATAAGCTTCTTTTACCAGTGATTTTTTTCTGTACATGCATGCCTTTTGTACAATTGAGAATCTGAAGTTGCTTTCTTCAGTTCAAGAAAGCTGTTTTTAGGTCTTGTTGCTCTTTAACTCCTTACAGGACTTAATAGCATTATTCAGGAAGATAGTTGATAAAGAACATTTAACTGTTTAACAATACTCAACAGACAGTTGATTATAGAAAGACATGTCAGTGCACATATGGCAGGCGGATAAATTATGCACATCTGGATTACTTTTGGCAAGAAACACAGCTAAGTGTCTAACGCCAAGTTTAGCAATCTGTCACTATCAATATGTGCATTTATTTAAAAGACGTCAAGGATTCAAAGTCATATTTTCTATTTCTTCATAAAAGTTCCAGTGCTTCATGAGACGGCAAAGCAGGTGACAAAACACATTGCTTAAATTGCCAAAGGCTGTATAAACAGGGATAATTCTGAACTCGCCAGGCATATAGAAGTAGCCAAATTTTCAAGTCAACTCTATTCCTCATTAGTTTCTACTGATGCCTAGTATATAGAGCAGGCATATAATCAAGTTCTGAATAGCCAGCCTCAAAATTTAGCTGCAAATCATTACAACAATTTGGTAAATTCAAAGAAAATTAAGCAAAATTAAATTATCAGAAAAGTTGCAATTACAACTTCATTTGTAACAGTAATTGCTCATTTTTAGTGATAGTTTAAGAAGAAAATATGCCACCCCGTATTTACCTTTCTCGGCCAGAACAAACCAACAGTAGTAGTGGTAGGCAGAGTTTGCACCATCTTTAAAGGCAAGCATACAATTGAAGGTTGAGAAGTTATGATTGTTCTTAATTTAAATTTAATGCAAATAGACAAAACAGAAAACCTCCAATAGATATGGATTAATATTTGCCACAGACACCAACAGTTATATAAAAACAAATTAGGTGATTAAAAAGCCAGAGATATTTTTCTCAAAAGAACAGAGAGTATGACCAACCCGACCTTTGTAAATCCAGAAGTATTAAAAAAATATGAAAATCAAAATCAGATTTTGTGGCAAAATGCCTACTTGCTTTCTTAAGCATCAAAATCATTTAACTCATGCTAAAAAAGTGGAGAAGAGAAAGAAGTATTAACGTTGCTTATCATTTTTCATGTAAAAAAAGCTACAAAAAACATCTAAGAATTCCAAGATTGACTACTGCTTAGGAGAAGGTGAAAATCCCTTTGGCTGATGGTGCTGTTTCTTTGCTATAAGAAATTCCATTCAGCTTTAGCTGAATGATTGTATTAGACTCATCCACAGTCCTCTTATGAATTATATTTCTTAGGGGAACAAAACCTAATTCTGTCTTACTTACACTGGCTAGAGGTACAGAGAGAAAACAATAAGCCTGCATGAGTAAATTTAACTCTTGCATTCAAATGCTTGACTGCATTAAAAGAAGCTAACTTTTGTTTGTTTTGTATGCAAAGTAGTAACATGTTTTCATACTCTTATTAGTGTATGAATACATGAACTATGGAAACATTTTGATTTAGTTGTAACAAAGCCTTAATTATATTCATAAGAAATGGAAATTAATTGAAATATATAATAGTATTTATTCCAAGTACTTAACCAAAGTAATGTTAATATTTGCCATACCAAAATAAAACAATTTTGGAATATATTTCAGGATTTAAATCCTTGACATACATTCTATAGAAGTAGTCACACACAGATCCCTCGATACACACACACAAAGGTAAATCACCAGCCACAACATTTTACATTTTAAAATAAGAAACTGATTCACCATCTTATTCAACATTAAATCTGAAGCCAAGAGCAAGTTTTAACCTAGCCAAATGTGAAAAAGAGAAGTTGGAAGAAACCAGCAAAGAGACAGTAGAATTATTTTCCTTCCTGATGGGCAATCTCTCCTCTGGTAGAGGCAAAACTATCACACCACTGGAGCTGTTGGGACAACAGATTTCACACCAGTCCCAGGATAAACACCGTAGGCAGCAAGAATTCATGTGGGCCTTTGAGAGATTCACTTAAGATGGCTTTCTGTTTGTTTGCTCATTTGTATTTTCCTGTTGGTTTACTTCTTAGTGGATCATGGTACCTGTTTCTCACAATGAATAATCTACTTCTCATCTCCAGTATCCCTAAAATTTTCACTCCACTTCATTAGTACTAGAAGAAAACATGCAAAATTTGGCAAATCATTTCCCATTGCAGAAGGAAGACTTGAGAAATTCTCCGGACAAGCATGCATACAGCAATATGAGCAGATTCTTAATTAAATTGAACTGAAAGTCTCTTAAAGAGTGCAAAGGGTTGCTTATCAGGACAAAACTCTAAAACAACACTGAAATGGGTAAAAAAACAAGCTGAACAGTGGCACAGGTTAGGTATAATACAAACTAACAATACAGTACACTCACTATTGGACACTTGTGGATTACTTATGTGCTAGCTAAAATAAGCAGACAGGAAACTTGATAACTTCACTTGCACTGTATTTCACTATAAAATGCTTTCAGTAGATTCACAATAGTTTATACTGTGTAAGAGTGGCTTTTTACTGCATAAACATGTTAAAATTCAATCAAATTTACCTCAGCATCTACACACACTGAAATGTCTTGAACATTGAACTGTCTACCAGCAGAGGGGGAACCTCTATTGTTTCTTTCAACACACTCCAAAGGCAGTCTTCTAAATCCAACATTTAGCCTCTAAAGCATTCTTTTTATAAACCTCATCTATAGGACTAGACAACTACTCTGATTTCCCATGGGCATTCAAGACAGAAAGTTAAGTTGGCTGATGCCTCTTGTTGCTTTGATCACACCATGAGACAGCATTTTTAAAGCTACTTCCAAAATTTCAATGTATACCAGCATAAATATATGTTGAGGGAATTGTATAAACTCATTCTTGACCCTTGTTTTAAATGACTTCTTGTCAGTTTACAAAACTCATTTCAACATCACAATCTTTGGAGCTTTGTTTTTCTGTCACAGAAATCAACGTTTCTTCCACTTGTACTTGGGTCTCCAAGTTACTCAAAACTACAGATTTCATTATCATCCTACAGCATTTATAAGACTTTCCCATATGGACGTAAGCTGGACTGCAGAAATAAACTACTTCCACAAAGCCAACTATAGACTTGTGTAGCAAGTCCACAGCAAACACAATAAATGAACCTGTATTTCCTAACACCTCAATAATTGTAATGACTTCTCCCACTGTAAGTAACAATTGTCATCTTAATTTCTCTCCCTCAAAGCCCACCTTGGATTAAAGGAAACTCTGTTACCATATGAAACAACTGGTAATTAGCTTGCATGACAAAAAAGAATTTTATCATGGCACATCAATTGTCAAAAATATAACTTTTTTCTGCCAACAGAAATATCATAAACAGATTCTTCCACTTTTTTTTTTATTTTTTTTTAGTGGAGCTATGATTAAAAGTAGTCTTAAAGAGCCACAGCAGGTAAAGTTCTATTTTAAAGGGTAAAAATTTTATGGGGTAAAATGCTTTTCTCACTACAGGATGAGTGCCCTGTTAACAAAAACAAAACAAAACAAAAAAGACCCAAATCCCCAGCTAACTTTGCCAAAATCTAATCTGAGTACTTAACTGTGCCATTACGTTGTGCTCAAACAAAACTTTGATCATAAATTCCTTTTCAGGGACCAAAATGAATGATAATAGGAAAGCACATTTCTATGGCAGGGCAGCGCTGTTAAAGCTTTCAATAACCATGTCACCTCCCAGGGGCTTTAATTTGCTTCTGTGGTGGCCTTTGTTTTTATCTTTAAAGAATTCAGTAACTACATGATATACACGTACCTGATTTTTTTTTTTTAGTATTCTTTGGTAAAATTTTAATTGCTCTCAGTCACACATTTGTGAGGGCAATGGTCACCGGTGCAGATTTGCAGAGCACCACAGACAGGTGAGGCTCTGAGCCTCTGACAAGGAGTCCCAAACACCAACAGTTTCAATTCTTTTGGGGAGGCAAACACGTGAGCACAGCTTTCATTTTCTGTTTTTTAGCACTCCTCTTCCCACTCAATGCTTGGTGACATTAGCTGGCACACCCGCTCAGTAAATATGCTTTTCTCTGCAGAACTAGTTTCACTAGGAAAAAAAAAAAAAAGAGGAATTTTCTAGGACTACAGTTTTCTTTTCTGCTCTTCATATCTTCTCCCTTGTTGTTTGCCTGTTAAATTTAAGATGAAATACTCAGGTCTGCAAAGAAGAGCAGGAGATTATTATTGCATGACAAAAATAAACCTTGTATTTTCTAACAATAGCCTGCCAGCCTCAGAGACAGACTATAAGAGGCATGCGGCTTGCCCTTCCAAAGAAAAACTTTAGATACTATGTGTAAATAATAATGTTTTCCTAGTGCTATGAAATACAAAAAAGCTGATATGGCTCTAAAATACAGTACCACAGCACAGTAAAATCTTGCAAGATCCAGCACCCAGCACACAATTTAAAGTAGAATGGCGTTGTTGGAAAATTTCTGGTACTGAACCATGCTTGGCATTAAAAATTACGGTGACAAAGTTTTATTTCTGAAATTATCCTCAGTGCCTCAAAGCTCATGAACAGAAAGGTTATGATGGTGGTATCCATAATTCTTCCTCTGTAGGAACCGCAAATATTCTACCAAAAGGGTAGGTACCTAGAAATCAAATTTAAAATCAGAAATATTTTAAATAAAAAGGTGACAAACACAAACTCTTTTTGAAAGATAACTACTTTCAATAGCCAGGAAGTAGAAATTTGCTCAACTTGAACAAACTTCCATTTTCCTCTTATGACCAGAAATTAAGAGTTTCAGAGTGCTTTCAAGTAAGATAATCATAAACATCGTGGTGATGAATAATTGTTCACACTGCAACAAAAGCTGCAGATACGAAAACATTTCTCCATTTACGAGCTCTGCACAAAGCAGCCATCTAAGCAAAGTCTGAAGATGCAACAGAGAACTCTGATAGAGGTTGTGAGACTTTTGGTCCTGATCAGATCTATCACTGTTGCAGAGGGAGGGCAGTTGTCCAGAGTGCAGTCAGCTGAAGAATGCTAAATTTGTGGAATCCTGTGGTGTTTTGCAGGATTTCTGTCAGAGTTTTCCTGCATTTCTATAGAACTACATCAGTTTCTTGCTGAGTCTTTTGTGGAGCTCAAGCTGCAAATTCCTTTAATAGGTACAGGATTGCCACACTTTTCAGCAGTAATACTTTATACCAATCTTCTCAAAACTCCCAAAAACTTGACTCCTGAAGAGCCTCATCAGTCTATATTAAGAACAAAGTAACTGATGAAGCAACAATTAAGGTCCAAAAAAGAGAACTGAGAATCAGATTTAAAGGTTTCTTTTTCATCTCTGGAAAAATGCAGAATTTTATCAAGCTTGCAAACAACACCACTACACTAGCTGAGACTACTTTTTGCCTATTAATACAAAATTAAAGACTTGTTATCTATTAGCACTTACACTCTGTACATTAACACTTATATTCTGAATATTAGCACCTACATCCTTATTAATTCTGAAATACTTCCAACTTTTTTTTTTTTTTGCACAAAAGATGAATTAAAACCCCATTAAGAATGTACAGTCAAGCAAAAGAAATGGAAACAACAGAAATAATCTAAACAGTAACAGAGAATTTGAAATCTACTAGGTAAGAGAAATTTTTGGGCTTCAGTGGGTGTACTAGCAAAATGACTGCTTCAGTACAGACTTTCCACATATCTAAAAAGTATTTTATAGGGATAGTATTTCTGTATTCTTTAGCACTATAGCTGAATGAACAAGGAGGAAAATGATCATACCGGTAGAGAATATTAAAGCACTGTAGAACTCAAAAATCATTAGGCTCAGGGAACAACTCAACTGTTTCTAGATCAGACATCAGTCAAAAGAAACTTACTGGTAAATACTGAAATGAATGAAGTGCGCAAAATAATTTCTTGACAACAGATAACTAATTAGGAGATACTGTATATCATCTACGTCTTGGGTAACACAGGAATGCCATTTCAGAACTTCATAGGGCTATATTTCTTTCCGATTACTATAATAAAAGAGTATCCAGACTCAAAATCTTTTTCAAAGGGCCAAAAAAGGTTTTGAATGACACAATGCTCAAGTGTCAGAGCAGCATCACTATCTCTTCCAATTCATTTGCAACTATTGCTGTCAAATGGGTTACAAAACGACAGGTTATGTAAGTACACTTAAAAATGTATTTTGAATATATTTGAATATAAATTCAAAGTTTAAATACAATCTTATTTCATAAAATAAAATTAAATTTGAGTCACTAAAATATGCTTGTGGCAGATTTTTTCCAGCATTCAACGTAGTTTAGTCAAATGGTCAACATAGTGAGCCCCTGATAATCCTGAGCAAGACAAGTCAACTCCTCCTCCATTGCCTGATCACAATATCCAGACAAAACATATTGTATACTGAGGCATTTTCATTTATTCATTGCAGGTTCTCAGAATATTTAATATTGTACTTCTCAGAACACAGAAGTTGAAATAACTGTAAAATCCCAGGACCAGAAACCTGTCATAGTAGTTTATTGCTTAAATGCTTTGCATAACTTTTCCAGTCAAAGACAATATCTTGACAGTAACAGTAACATAAGTAAGGTACAGGACTCCTTATGACCACAGGTCTTTGAATATATCAGGGTCTATGCATATAAAAGCACTGTGATGTTGACTGTATCAGAGCCATCTTGGAAAAAGAGATGGAAATATTCAGTTGTCAGAGTCATAGCACCAGTTGGGACACCATAGTCTTGTTCACTGTTCTGATTGTCCAAACTTTTGCATGAAGCGCTCAATTCCCACTTCAGATTCAAACTCTCATTGGAATCACCAATAATTATATGGCCGTTAGCTTTGTGTTGTAGCAGACAGTCTACCAGTGCTTAAATTCTTGTAAAATGAATAGCAGACTGTTTTCTTACCTCAAAGATAACAAGCAAATACATTAAAAGACTGACATGTTCCGATACTACATTACTATATCAATGAAACACCTAAGTACAGGGAGCAAGATGCATGAAAAGATCCACTTAGCCTTCTGCCTAAAAAACATGAAGGAAGGGGCAGTGCAGTCCCAGATGTTCTGGTACTACAATTTATAACAGAAGTATCTCTTTAATCCAGTTTTTCTGTGTCTGAGAACAAAATGGAGTGAAAAGAACACAATTACAATTATGAATCTGCAAATTCCCGAGAAGGACAGCTTTGCAAAACATCACACATCCAAACAGCTCAATTTCTAGTCTCCCATCAGCTATGGTTCTACCTAGGACAATAGTCAAGTTCCTCAGCTTTCACTGTATCAGTTTTCTCACTCTAACCCCTCTCTTCCCTAAGTGGCTTCAACAGTGTTTTAGGGCACAGTCCTTAGCTACCATGTCTCCTCCCCAGCAGAGTGTTGGTTATGGCTGCAGACTCTGAATTTTATTAAGTGATTCTTAACATACACTACTCATTTTGCCTTCAAATGCCTTATAGAGATTCAGACCCATGCACAACCTGATCGATAGTACACTAAAGAGGATTCAAGCACCAGACCAGAACTAAATCAGACTAACACAAGGAGGCTCCACATGCCCTACCGCCAGACATAGATTTTAAAACTATCTCTCAGCCAGGTTCTATCAAAAATTGAGATGCTGCTTTGCTGACCTACACTTCAAACACAGCTCACTTTTAAAGTATCCACCCCTGATACAGGTGACGGACTTGATGATCTGCTGCCTTCTACATGCATAAAACCATCATCCAAATCCTGGGCCTTATTACTCTCAGTTTGGCCACTAACAGCCATCTTTCTAACCCAACCATGCTGTCAACTAAATGTCAACAAACCAGTATGTAACAAAACAAAACTTAATTCAATGTTCCTGATTTCAAAACAGGCAGTTCTTCAGTCAATAAACATTCCTTCCACACTACAAGTAAGTGAAAGGTGACTAACAGGCAGAAGACTTTTTAAATGCCTGGAGAGTTCGGAGACGGTTTGGAAGGAATATGCTTGCCAGAAACTGCTGGCAAGCACACTCGCTACAACAGCCGGCAACGGGATATCCAAGCATACATTTTTGCTTCCTTTCCCAGACATAGTATTACCACCCCCACCTTCTTAATTATGTAGGGGAAGGGTGGCATTATTGAATTCATTTTTTTTAGTTAGGCAAGATTTTTTCCTAATGAGCAGAAGGAATGACTTCCAAAAGGTAGCAAAACACATCTGGGGAACATTTTAAGCCCATTTTACAGTTACTAAAATCTGAGATGGTGGGAGTCCATTGGCATAGCATAACACTCCACTTTTATGCAACATACTAGCTACTGCATTACCAGTTTAGAACACTTTTAGAGGTACATTTCTCGAATACCGTCCAGAGACACAAATAATGACTTAAGATAAATATGAGAAGGCACATCCATTTTCTTTAGTTAAAGAGCACCTGCAACTACTTTTATATTTTGTTTTTCCTATTTCGCTAAAGCTTAGTGGTTGCATCTCATCCAAGATGTGGTCTAACTCATAACCACTTCACACCATTAAGGATTTTACTGTGGATAACCTGCAGAAACTGTAGCTTAACCTGAACGAAAGTATAATGCTTTGCTGCAGGTTACGTATCGTGACACACAGATAAGCAGAAAAAACTTCTACATTGCATTTTAGCAACTTTAGCACAAGTTAGCGACTCTGTCTTACAAAAAATACTTTCCTGAAAGACAATTATGAACTGGAAGGAAAATTTTCCAAGTGCCTGCATGTGGCCATATCCCCTCTTCTTTTGTGAGCAGTCTTCCTGAACCTAGCAACAATATCACCCTCAAAAAAGATCTTCATCTTTTCATAAAATACCTGGCAAGTTTTTGTGAAAACAATTTACATGGCAACAAACCTTTTGTGGTTTTTTAGAAGAATTTCTATACCCCATGCTACAAGAATTATTCATGTCTAAGAAATACAACAACAATATATTAAATTTTACTGTATTCTTCAGATGGGTAATATTTACTCTTCCACTGCCTGCAACTGGCAGTATCAGTACATTAATCTATTCTTGGATTGATTTTCATTTATAAGCCAATTTTGAAATACTGCTCCAGTGTCTTGATTCCCAAACAAACACCCTTAAAAATTAGTCCAGCAGAGGACATTAGTCTCTTCTCACTGACCAAATGCTTTGTAATAAGCAGACTGGCGGAGATGACTTAATTCAGACACACTGAGTAACTGAATAATTAAATCAAGTAGAAGAGCTAATAAAGAGTGCATAGACACTGCACAGACAACGTTATTTGGAGAATGGACAGAGTCAATGGAAACAGAATAGTAGCAAAGCTTAAGTGTGTTTTGATTCAGTGTTTTGATTTGTTAAACATTTTTCCATAATTTTATGCCCTAATAAATTTCCATTGACCAACATGACCTAAAGCTACAGAGAAAGCTAGTCAAGTGCAGAGTTTCCTAGAATGTACCTCCACGAAGTTGCTGCAACTAACCATCAGTTAAAATAATAAAGAAAATGGAAGGGCACCCTGGTAAAATTTTTTTAAACTAGTCTTTGAGTCCCAGAACCACTAAGCTACTTTGGACACGATGCTGTTTAAAAATAAATTAACTCTGTATTAAAAATCCAGTAATAAGTGAATTTTACAATGTGGTAAAACCAGGAGTGTTACACTGGGAAAGTCACTGAGAAATGCAGCACTGTAGATAGAGAATGTACTTTGTTTCCTATGTTCAACTGTCATGTAAACTTAAGTTTATCAGGAGGTAAAACTATAACATATGTTCACTGCAAACAAAAGAGGATCAAGATAAACCAAAAATAATCTGGCACCACATATTAATGCATAATCCAATGCAAGTAAAAACCAAAAGCTAACGTTTAACATGATTAGCCTGACATCTTATTGTCTTCCTTTTAACAAAGACGAGACACTCCTTTAATGCCAATGGAATTATTTGAATGATCAATGGGAGCATAGTTCCTGGAGTCAGATAAGAAAAATTCTATTAATTATGGTCAGCTGTTCTCAGACATTTAACTTAGTATACTTACTAGTTGTCAAGAGATACATAACGATCAAGACAACAAACTCTGTCCACGCACTACAGTCTAAAAGTTAACACAGTTGTATGCCAATTGTGGAAATCTGATTTTTGACAGCCAGCAGGAGTAAGAATCAATTAGTGAAACTTCTGGTAGCAGACAGAAAAAATTACCCCTAAGACCACCCATTTGTTTTATTACCTACTGCTTCAATGCACAATGATAATATAGTTAAAAGGCTGCACTTCAATTTTTACTAAAGCCAGATAGATCAGAAATAGCAATGACAGGAGTTTGCTATGAGTTAAAGTCTATCAATGCAACAGCTTAAAAGGATATTCTGCATGGTAGTTGTACTCTTCAAATCATGGAGATTCAGGATACTGCCAAGTAAGTGAATGAAACAGAAGAAGAAATGCAAATTCAGAAATACATAGCTCAAACTTATTCTTTTTGCAATTAAAAAGCAGCAATAAAAAATTTGCAAATATTAACTAAAGATGACAAAGCTGCTAAGTCCAATTCAATTGTTAGGAAGCAACCTTTTCTATTAGAAAAAACAGTTTTTCAGAACACAAAGAGAAGAGCGGTTTTCTGGTCTCTGCATCCGTAAATGCAAATTTTATGTAAATCTTTTTTAATTTCATGACCAGTGGCATTAAGATTAGTGTTTAATTTTCATTCCAAGAGAAACAATAAAGGATCTGAGAAAAAGAAATCCTAATACACTGCAGAAATCTCAAAATCTACATTCCTGGGCAACTGGTGCTAGATTTTTATTTTGACATATATACGCATATGTGTATATATGTGTGTGTGTGTATTTAATAAATACAAACAAAAATTATATATTATAGGAACACGTGTACACATACACTCTACAGATCTCAAAATAAGCAGCACGGGCACATAATTAAGGGGTCCCCAGGGCTCATAAAGAAAGTGCAACGACCTTGTTAGTGTTTGGCCTTTCTTTCGCACCCAGTCTCATTGTAAAACAGTCAACCATGAAAGTACTTTAAAAAGCTGGTTTTCTTTTTATATTTACAGCATGATTTTATAACGTACCTTTCATGTTTTAGAGAAGCTGGTACTTCTGTATATCTTCCTGGCAAATTCAACATGAACCACAAACTTTCTAATTTACAACTTTCAGAAATCTGAATGCTTTTGAATACCAGGATTTTCAACTTTGCAATTTAATGACAACCCTGCCTTTGGCCTTTCCTGACCTGTTGTGAAGTAAATCAGGCACACTAATGTGGGCTAACAAGTCTTTTTCACACTGTTCGATCACCCTGCATCTTTTTTCTCCACAGACACCGCCTCTCTCCCACTCTCTGTCTAGCCATCCTCCCTCAAAGCAAACAAAATGGTCACTGTAACCCTGCATTACTGCTCATTAGATCACAGGTTAGTCAAGTGGAACTGCCCGAGGTTCCCAAAGGAGAGCTATACTTCAAAAATCTGTCCATGTCAAATGAAGAAAAAACCCCTGAGCGTGGGGTCACCCAGATCAATGATCAAAAGAGACTGAGAATAGTGGAGGGAAAAAAGAAAAAAAGCCCTTTTTTGTTAAAAAACAGCCTTCTGTACAATAAATCAGAATACAAAGATACTAAGCTTTTTCTCCCCCTTAACAACACTCCATTTTGGCTTTAAAATGGAATACCTTGTTTTTCAGAAGATTTTCTAAGAGTAAGATGATTTTTTAAGTGCTAAGACTGAGATTTCAATAAACCTCAAAATTACCTTAATAAAATTAGCAAGAGAAATAATAATGGAAAATATTGGGGATTTTCTCTCCATTACCTAAATATTTAATTACTCAAGAATGTAGTTAAAAATAAATTTTCATTCAATTATGACTTTAATTTATACAAATTATGCATTCTGAACTTCATTAGAAATGATATAGGTATTATTTCCACAGAAAAAGTAGCCAACCAGAATTACATAGTTTGAACTCTTCTGGTACGTGACAGATGTGCAGGCACGTGCAATACTTGAAGAATGTGCAGCACCATTCCTGTAGCCTCTGTCATTTTTTAAGAACATATAGCAATTTATTAAAGACAACTAAGAAAATCACAGAAAAGTCCAAAACAAACAAACAAAATTAAAATAACAACTTTATCTGCAATTAATGAATTCTGATAAACAGAACAGACCAAATTACTCAGTGAAGAGTACTGGTTGTTTAACAAGGTTCTGTGCATGCATGTACTTTTGAAAGCAACTTTGGATAGACTCTACTTACCCCAAAGGAATGAAATATGACAAGATTAACCTACATAATGCATTTAAAAAAATCACAGATAACTCAGCTTATTCAAAATGAGTTACGTATTTTTAAAACAACAAATACATATTCTGCCACCAATGAAGACACTGCTGCAACTACTGGGACCCCAAGTGTTTCCTGCAACATTGGTGACAGAATGTATTTTCATTTACAACTCTGAGGAGCTTTATTTTTTCTGCCACAGAGTAACTCAGATTTCACTCTCTCACTTTCTTTATCCTCAGTCACAAGTAGAGGCATAATTAGGAAAGAGGAACAAAGGTATCTAAATTGGAAGAGAGTATTTGGTTGTAGATCTGTAGTTCATATATGGTCTGTTGCAAAAGCATTACTGCAACAGAACAAAGCTATGGAAAATCAAACGAAAGGAATCCTTAAAATACTCAAATGTTTTATAGAATTTCAGTAAATAATTTCTTAACATTTATTACGATAGTAAAATAAAAAACAAAATGAGAATGCAAATGTTGTAATAATACATTCTGAAAAATATTGGAATAAGTTTACAGAACAAACCTGTATTGACAGAGAAACAGATGGGACAACTTCATTTTAAATAAACAATGCAATCGTAGCAAATCTATAACAATATATGCAGTAATCCCAATTATCCTCCTCTATACGTATGTGTGGATGAGATGAACAGCCTTTTCAGAAAAGCTCATTCACTGATGCAGGCTGGGGTTTTTGCTGGGTTTTTTTTTAACAGTCTGCTAGATTCCTCACAGTGCGTATTAGTGTTTGAACATGGAACTTCAGTGTGCATTAACTCTAAAAAGGTCTACATATAAATATTGAGTATTCAGTTTTAAAACAGTATTTCTGACCCTTACAACCCCACATCTGAGCAGAACTTGAACAACCAAAGATACCAGAGAATATCAGAAAAGTTATTGAGAAATTCCTTGTACACATGGTCATGGATTACTCAATGTATTGTCAATACCCTATTTTTGTAAACATTAGGGAGAAAAAAAAACCAAAATAAAACAAAACTGTGTAAATCTGAATAATATATTAACAGATTTTCAAGAAAAAAAAAAATCCTCAGGTTTTGTCTTTTTTGTAAGTTTGGGGTTTGCTGTTTTGGGTTTGTTTGTTTGTTTTTGTATGATCCTTCGCTAACAATTCTTTTCCAGACTAACTAAAATTTTGGCCTTTTCAGATTCCAGAACAAGTTACTGTTTCATGTCAGACTGATGTAACAGATTTTCTAAACATTTAAACTATTTTGAGAAAATATTTATGATTATAAAGATTCTAGCATGACTAATGATATGCTGCAGCATCAATAACTCATCATCAGAACAGTGTCATTATATTCAAAACTCTGCTTCTAGTATTACAGAGACGATTGTTCTCAGATGCTAGGGAGTGGATAACTCATGTTTCATCTGCTGCTGAATCACTGCAAGAAGGGAGAGGGACAATGGCTTCCTCTTTTTGAACCAAATGTCATTAGGCACTGGACAGACAAGATTTCTGCAGAAATAGTGAACTCAGTTCTCAGCATACATCCATCCCCAGAGAAGGCGGCCTCTGATGGACTGCTTGAAGCAAAAACTCAGCAGTACTCCATCCTCACCCTCCCTGAACTACGGGACCCTTCAAGGCTTTTGAACTTGCTGAACTCCCTTCCATTCTTCATTTCTGTTTCAACCCCAGATTGGTCTCACCTCTTCTGCTTTACTGCCAGTAAAGTCTTGGGAGGTGGCACAGAAAGAGGTGCACGAGATCTGTCACCAGTCCCCTTCCATTCCTCCTGTTACTCCTTATGTCTGGATTATCCCATTTTCAAAAACTATAATGTCCTGTCCAACAGAGCTCAAAACCAAGGAACACTCTTTGGTTTTTGGCTTTCCTGACGCCCATAGAGCATCTGAGATCTTTCAAAAAGCATAATGGCTTGAAGGAATCCTGGGGAGGGAAAAACTTAACCAAACAAAAACTCAAAAACTCAAACAGTTCAGAATGGATACCAAAGGATTTAATCTCACCCTATAATAGTAGGTCTTTCCTTCTCGGTCTTTGGCAACTGCAACACTGTCCCAGTAACATGCATCCAGAATGCTGATGCAAAGATGATCCCCTCCCTATCCTGTCACTTAAAAACACATCATTGTTTCATGAAGTCTCACATGTATGCCATCATCTCCACATCCAGCTCTCATGCAACCCATTCCAGTGTCTCAACACCCTCACAGTCAAGTATTTCTTCCTAATAACTAATCTAAATCTCCCCTCTGTCAGTTTAAAGCCATTCCCCCTTGTCCTGTTACTACATGTCCTTGTACAGTCCCTCTTTCAGATTTCTTGTAGGCCATTTTAGGTATTGGAAGCTGCTCCAAGGTCTCCCCGGAGCCTTCTCTTCTCCAGGCTGAACATGCTCAACTCTCTCTGCTGTTCTTCACAGGAGAGGTGCTCCAGCCCTTTGAGCATCTTCATGGCCCTCTTCTGGGCTCGGTCCAACAGGTCCACAGCCTTCTTATGCTGGGAGCCCCAGAGCTAAATGAAGTACTTAGTTCTTTGTCAAGAGCAGGATTAGGAATTCACTAGTCAGAGGTACATTTCTCTTTGTTAAATGAGCCACGTACATTGGTACAGCACAGTTATTTGCAAGCTGTATTATCCATCTAAAAATGATCAAGAATTCCAATTGTTCTTTTGATCTAATAAAAATATATTGCGAGTTTTATCTGCCATGGCTTTGTCTATAGTAAAGCATAATTTAAACAGAAATCCACGTAAACAAAAATTATGCTTACTGTTGGGATTCGTGTCACCATTTATTATAAAGGGATTTTCAGAAAAAGTAGGGCCATTCTGGATAAATTAACTTAAAACCCCTTTAAAATTACTTCACAGTTCCTTTTCAGATCATCCTAATTTCTTTTTTGCTCACCATTATTTCCCCCATGCCAGGACTCAAAGAGAATGGACGAATCCATCTTCTTCCAAGATTTTCAGTTTCTGATTTTAATTTCTTTATATGGTCACTTGCATTTTCCAGCAATAAATATTTACTACCCAACTTGCTATTAGTATGATCATTGTAACTATGCAATGATTAAAGCAAACATGACCTGCTAAATATTTACATTGAACAGTCTTGCAATTGCATGAAATTGATGAAATTGTTTTGCTGTTCACATCTAGCTGGGATGTGAATCTACTCACAGATTACTTTTTATATTGTTCATCTTGGTATACGGTGTTTTATTTACGTTATTTTATTTTAGAATCTTTTTGTATCTAAAACATCTTCCTAACAGGTCTGAAGGAATTCTTTAATCGGAACAGGAGTTCCTATGAGACCTGTAAATAGGAGTTATTTCTGCATTGTTCTAAACATGGCAAAACTAATATTTCCTAAGCATCAGTTTAATAATGTCCTCCTCTCCTGCAAATGTGTTCATAACTGAAGTCTGACAAATAACTCCTCTGTTCCTACAATGGCCACAGTTGTGAAGGAAGCAGCCAATACTCAAAATAGCGGAGTCCAGCTCCAAAACAATCTTCAAATATCAGGGGATACACCTTGGACGAGAAGAAGTATTTGCAGTGAGGGGATTGCAAATATTAAGGTCATTAAGGTCACTATGATCTCAAAACAGGGTAGGAATCCATATTTTGGCTATTTGCTGCAGGAAGATAAATAGTTTCAGAAACAGTTTCTTGAGAAACCAAAAATCTGCGCCCGATTTAACTTTGCTATGCATGTCCCTGTCATAAAGTACACAGATTTGCAACAGCTGGTCTTTAAGAATTCAGATAGGTGAACTAATTTGAGACGCTTGACAGGGGTGAGGAGGGGACAGGCTGCAGAGAGAACTTCCATTCTCACTCTCGGTTGCGGGCTGAGTTTTTGTAGTACCTGCTGCTGGAGGCATTATCTGCTCAAAACTGTTAACTGGTATACTCTCATGCATACTCACTGAAGCTAAACCTCCTCACGTGTCACTGTGTTAAGTGTTAAGTAATGATGTCTACAACTGGTATATTGACAGGGTTTCCAAAAAGAAACCATTTTCCCCTAACTAGCTGAAACTCCAAAAGGCTTGAACTATGGCAAAATATTATGAAGACGCCAAAATAAAAATAAGTAATTACACCCTGGAATTAAGCCTGACATATGCAGCCAACTCGGACCATAAAGCATCAGCAGGCCCAGACAGCACAGTTTTGAAAGTGCTCCAGCTCCCTGGTACCAGTAAGAGCTTCCGCAGATACTGACAAACCTGGACATTCTCCTGCAGTGGTTATTTAGCTTTAAGACTCTTAAGGCATCACAAAGACATTGTTTATCTACAAAATTGTTTCCAGACATAAACAACAGAGAAGAAACTGGCAGGATAACAGATTATTAGCCCTCACATCCCTAAGGTGGCTCTTTTCACAACAAGAGTCATCCTCTACTTTTCTGCTAGCAGAAAACCAAATCAAACACAGTCCGTGATTCAAGATCTAAATGCATTAAAATATTCTCAGAAAAATACATCACAATCTAAGTAAACTTGGGATCACACTTGCTTTTGAAAATATTGTTGGTAATTCAAAGATATTTTCACTCTAGCTCTGTTGAAAAGGAAAATGTGAACGACCTTCCTCTGGAGTTTCACACACATATCAGTATCACAACTATAAAAGTAAGAAATTGTAGGCAAGAGAAAAAAAACACTTCTGATCAGTGCAGTCATTACCTTTTCATCTATCTTCCTGACAACAATATTTAGAAAGATAATACAATCTTAAAATAGACTGAGAAGACTTTTGATATACTGTCTACTAGTAAGCCTATGTTTTAAAAGTTCTAGCATTTTTTAAAATGGTAATTTAGAACATATATTCAATGGCTTCCCCTCATACTAGTGGTCAGCAATTTTTATATATAAAAGAAATTCGTTAATTAATTAATTGTGTACACTTTCAGATAAGTAAAAGAAAACCCAGCAAATGCTTATATTCTATGAATGTCTTTACATACGTGATCTTAGACTACAATAGTCCAGTTGGAAGGGATCTAGAATGATCACCTAGTCCAACAGCAATCTTGAAAACAGCCTTAAATATAAAAAATGAAGAAACTCCCCAAAACTAACACGCTGCGAAACACGTAGCAGCTTCACCACCGAACTGGCAAAGCCTCCCGATCCAATTGTCTTTCTCTTTTGGCCAGTCCTTTATGGCTTCCACAAGACTACAACAGATTCAGATGACTGCTCATCATAGCCTGTTCCTAAAATACAGTGGCTATGGACAACTTCCAATTTACCCTATCTGCGACTCCGAAACACTGCTTTGGCCTTGGAAGAAAGCAACTCTCAGCATGCATACTGGTTCAAATCACAGGAATCCACTGCAATTTCCAGCTTCCAATACTATTAAACAAAGCAGCATAAATTCCAAAATAATAAATAATAAAATAATAATATTATAATAAATTATAATATAATAATAGTATAATAAAAATAATAAACAATAAAATTTGCTGCTGTTCCCTTGCAAAGCAATTTACAGTGCTTTTATCACCATAAATCTCCTGTAATATTTTAAGCTTTTAACACAAATCTGACTAATCAAAAAGAGTTGTTATAATCAAAGCACTTTCGTGATGGAAAACCAAAAGCACAAGTCATCACCAAGATACTTATTAAAAATATATATATAATTAGGTACACTGTTTTAGAATTGCACCCTGTATTTAGGAAACAGTGGCTAAACTGATATGCCACCATCTTCCACCTGCTAAGTAACTAAATTTATTTTCACTTCTAACTCTTATTATTTACTAATTCAGGAGATTTCCAAAACAGCAGTCAGAACTGACTTACATACAATTAATCTTCATTACTGTGATTTTAGTCTAAAAGTTTTGCAGCACACCCATCAACTCAAATACCTTTGTCTGAGTTTTACAGTCTGGTTAATATACACAGTCTTTATTTCAGTACGGCTCAGCTGAAATCACTTAGCAGCTATTTGAAAACACTTAAATACGTGCTGCTGTCACAGGAACAACAAAACTTAAAAGTAACTTCGACATTGGGAAGATGGAATAAACACCACAGCAGCTGACATAAGAGAAATAATAGGCACAATATTTAAAATGGCATCTTAATTTATGGTTTCTAGAATCAAATGTCAAACTTACTTTCTTGATTTCATTTCAAAATAAAAAAACAAACAAACAAAAAAAAAAACCCCAAAACAACCACCTAGGAAACAGCCAACCAGCAACTGAACACAGAAAAAAAGGTTTACATTTACTGATTAGTATTTCGGCTTAGCTTCTCCTATAATTTTTCTTGATAACTTCAATAATATGAAATATACTCTCCACTCATGCCTGCAAAATGAATTAGGTTAAATTACATTTCATAAATTAAACAAGTTATTTAGATATTCTTACAAATAGCCATTATACTTCTGAATTGAACTACTCATGACATCGCTTAATATTTACAGCATGCAGCTTCTACAATATAATTTCTACTTAAGCAAAGCATGTAGAAAACACATTAAAATAAAATAGAAAATTTTTAAAAACTGAAACAACTGTATTTCCCAACAATAAATACAACTAACATCTGCTGCAGAAACTGCTTGGCACTTGTACAGTTTTGTGAGGGATTTTTGTTGTAGATAAATATTTTTCTACAATTCCTATTACGCACCACTCAACTCAGACATTTTCTTTAATTATACTCCAAGGAGTCCTTTCATATCCATTAAAGAAGGGCAATTTGTTGCACAGAAGAATGCACACATACTTCTAAAATTCATCTGTCTTCTGATACATAAAAAAGCAAGGAAATACCTATAATTAATGGACTTAGTTCTGCAAAAATGTTCACTAAAACACTCAATGCTTACCATTATTTTTGTTAAATCCCTAAGTATGCTTTTTTTGAAATAAGGGAAGATCTTATGATTCAGCATTTTACTTTCATTTCAAATCTCAATAATGTGGACAACAGCACAGCAAAGCCTTTAGTAAAGCAAGAAACTTCTATTTTAACATCAGCCATATTGGCCAAATAACACTCCCACTTTGCATACACAGCAAACACAAGGCATCATTTTTTTCAGGGACAAAAGAACAACTTTGTGACATTCTCCTTAATTGTTTTTGTAACTTTGATCACCACTGTTCTTAAGTAAAGCATTTCAAAGACATACACTGAGCTCTTGATAGAGGGTTGTTTTTCCTGAAAATATGCATAAGCTGTGCACATTTAACAAAATTCTTGTATTCAGCATTTCATAAAGACTCAAAGTAGCAATCAAGACTTGTTTGCTATGATAATACACTGAAAGATTATTTTTAAGGCCATGCAGTAGAAACATATTTAAACGATATTGTAAGCATATAAAGATCTACTCCTCTGCTGAGATATCAAGCAATTGGTAATGATGGATGAGGAGAAAATAAGGGTACTGCCAATAAAAGAGAAGAAATGCTAACTCTAAATACGCAAAAGATTCATTCAGGCCCAAAAGTCTATCCACATGGGCTCAACTCCAAAATGGAGAGTTACATTTATAATCTGCTGTAAAACAAAGTAACTGGCATTGTATTCACTATTCTTATGAAAC
The DNA here is from genome assembly GCF_004027225.2 of Strigops habroptila. Classification (NCBI taxonomy): domain Eukaryota; kingdom Metazoa; phylum Chordata; class Aves; order Psittaciformes; family Psittacidae; genus Strigops; species Strigops habroptila. The sequence continues at coordinate 83,655,858 of NC_044302.2, read as the reverse complement.
CGGACAAGGGACATTTCTTGAACGACATTTATAATCAAAATCCTCAATTAACTTTAAACTAAATTTGGCCATTTTATAAAAGAAAAAAGTAGTAAAATAAATAAAAAAAAATCTTAAATCACGTGAAAAAAGCATTTCCACTGCTGGAAACTGTAATCTATACTGCTCTATGAAAAAAAGCAAAAATCAAAACACCTTGGGTATATTTGTATTCATAAAATGAAACCAGTTGTGCTTCAGAATACTGTCTTTTTTTAAGTGGAAGATTTACGAATATGTGCTTTGTTTTTACACTGCACAATAAACTAGAGAAAACTAATAAACTGATACCTAAAAATCTGCATTACATTTCCTTTAAATACTTCTTCCTAAACCTGTTTTCAGAGGAACATGATTTCAAACTTGTAGATTCTGTCCCTGCATTATTTCCGTTTACTTTTTTATGTAACTTGTAACTAAATCCAAATTCCCCCTTCCCTTCCCTGTATTTTTGCTTTTTCCTAAGCACAGATTTTTGGAGGAAGGGGCCATCAATTTCATAAAACATTTTACAGTGTAGCTAACACAGTTATTGCTTTTTCTCTTCCTCTCACATTAAAAACATTGCTCTTCTCCAGTCACATTTATACTTCTCCTTAACACATAATAAGTTTAACTTTTTATCCACTATTTCTTTTGACTAAGAAAGGAGGTATGAATAGCAATAAAGCAGTACAGAAAGTACATACAACTATACTGTACAAATAGCAGTTATCCTAAAGATCAGTAAGTTCTGCATTGAACTGAACTGGCGTTCTTCAAAAAGATCAGATTTTAATATCTTACACAAAGTGCATTTGAGAAGGCACCAAGTTTAAATACAGTGCAGCCATACAGCAAGGTGCTGAAATAGTTTTCACTCTGCTGTAATAAAAAACACCACTCACAGAACAAACAGATTTTACATACAATCTTTAATAGAAAGAGTCCTTTAAATTACATTTATGAACAGAAGGACACAACCAAATTGTAACTTTTTCCTACAACTTCAGAAGAATAAGGAGAGCTTCTCATGAGGAATCAGTAACTTTCAGCATTTCCTCAAACGTATGTGACATAATAGGAATGTAGGTAAGATGAATTTTGCAGAAACTTAAAAGCAAAAGGTATACTAAATAGAACACTTATATAATTTACTATGTGATAGCTACAAGTTAGACAAAGACATTACTCCTTAAAGAAGAAAATCAGAACAAGTTAAGGACTTCAGAACAAGAATTGCAACTCTGCTTTCACATCAGTAAACAGCAGTTCAGGAAAAAGCTTTTACATAAAAGACAACCTATGGCTATGATCTATCCCTTTAAGCAGTCGCAAAGAATGGAGTAATGGGACAGTGCGAGACTAAAACTAATAGCAAATAAAAAACCAAGCTAAACAAAAAATCACTGTCCCAGCAGCATTTGATAAGAGTAGTTTAAAAACGCCTTTTCTCCCTTAAGCAAAATATGGTGAAAGCAGGAGAACCATTTGTATCCAAGTATTACTTGTCTGTTTTCCAGAACAACTAAGCCTGCATAGAGTGCATTGGACCAAGTTCTTAGGGACTGGGACTGGTCTTGGACTGCATACTTACAGTGAAGGGTAACTGAGGCCAGTCCTTAACTAGGATGTCAGGGTAGTAATTTATACTGGGTCAGTGGTATGCAGATAGTAAATAAAACCAGGCAAAACACTGCCACATTAACATACCTCTTGTACGGAGCGAGCTGCTGGCTTGTCTTGGTGATTGGCCAGTATTAAAAACGGCAAAGTACATAACTGTGGGTGCTGGAGAGCAGAATGCAGTTCATTCCTAGCAGTTTCTAGATCATCTTCAGAGGAGGCACTGTCTAATACAAATATTACTCCTTGGGATCCTTGGTAGTAACGACTCCAGTATTTCCTGATATTGTCAGCCCCTTGCAAGAAAATAATAAGAACTAATTAAAACAAGAATAATTAAACAGGTTTATCACCTTGTCTGAAAATAACCCTTCTACTTAGAACAACCAAAGCAATAGACTAGATTTTCTCTCCTAAATAATCATCACTGAAAGAATAAAAAGAAAAAAAAGCAACACACTCACAAACATCAAATTAACATTGTTTAAATAAGGAAGGAATTTGACTCAATGCAGTTTTCATCCCTGAAAGTTTCTGCTCCATTAATGAGTATAGGCAGAACTACCAAACTCCCAGTGCCACATAATCCTATACCTTCTCACTGTAATCTCTTGGTACTAGTATCTAAACCTTTGCCCACTCTTTTTCACTTAGTCCTGCAGATCCTTGCTATAACCTGCAGCTTCTGTCATGGTGGTTGCTCATTTCTGAGAGTGATAAGGTCTTTCAGTTCATCTGCAAGCCACCAGACAACCGTCGGGAAAAAAGTATCAGGAAAGTCTATTAACATAATTAGACACTTAATGAGGAGAATGGTGATACAATACTGAGTTGAACAGTGGATAAGCAGCTACAGTGACAACATGCAAAGGTATTCATTTCAACTACTTTTGCTCTGTCAACTGCATTAAGGATTCTGGAAAAGCCCAACAGTAGACACATGAGTGAATGTACAGGCTTATATGCCACAGTAATTTTTAGAACACAGTTCAGCAGCACTCAGCCATCTCAACAGAAGCCAAGCAATAAGGTTATCCACAGAAAGCTTTTGTCTCCCTTGGGGAGTAGCATATGTTGTAACATTGAGGTAAGGGAAAAAAAAATATGTATTTGACAGCTGTCAAACTATCTAAACTATGATTTGGATATGGGCTATTCTTTGTATGTGAATCTGGCACTACACTCATGGGGACTAACACTAAAAAGTGAACAGCAGCAATACCCTAACAGAAAATTTGACATGTCTGCAAGACACTGATTTGCAGAAATGGGCTGATCCTTTACAGACACTTTTCTTAATTTAAGATAGAGAGAAGTGAACTTCAATGTAGACACAGATACCAAGTGCTGATAATAATAAACCTCCATTTTTTTAGTGAAATAAAACTTAACAAAACTTCTGAGCAACATGTAGGCACAAAATTGTAATTTAATGCAACATTATTATTATAACATTGATACGATACATAAAATATTCACCTAATTTATACATTTTGCAACAGAAAGACAGTCACTGAACAAAGGGATCTGGCCAGGCTGGATCAATGGGCTGTGGCCAATTGCATGAGGTTCAACAAGGCAAAGTGCCAGGTCCTGCATTTGGGCCACATCAACCCCATGCAGCGCTACAGGCTTGGGGCAGAGTGGCTGGAAAGCTGCTCCGCAGAAAAGGACCAGGGGGTGCTGATTGATGGAGCTGAACATGATCCAGCTTGTGCCCAGGCAGCCAAGAAGGCCAACAGCATCCTGGCCTGTATCAGCAATAGTGTGGCAGCAGGGCCAGGACAGTGATCATCCCCCTGTACTGGGCACTGGTGAGGCTGCACCTCGAATCCTGTGTTCAGTTCTGGGCCCCTCACTGCAAGAGAGACACTGAAGTGCTGGAGTGGGTCCAGAGAAGGGTAATGGAGCTGGTGAAGGCTCTGGAGCACAAGTGTGATGGGGAACAGCTGAGGGACCTGGAGGGGTTTAGTCTGGAGAAGGCTCAGGGGGAACCTTATCACTCTTTACAACTACCTGAAAAAAGGATGGAGCCAGAAGGTGGCAACTCTCTTCTCCCAAGGAACAAGTGATAGGACAAGAGGTAACAGTCTCAAGCTGCACCAGAGGAGGTTTGGATTACATATTAGGCAAAAATTTCTTCACCAAAAGGGTGGTCAGGCATTGGACAAGGCTGTCCAGGGACACGGTGAAATCACCATCCCTGCGAGTGTCAGAAATTGTGTACATGAAGCCCTCAGAGGTGGACTTGGCAGTCCTGGGGTAAAGGTTGGACTTGATCTTAAAGGTCTTCTCCAACCTAATCAATTCTATGATTCTAAGGTGAAGAAACAAATACCTAAAAAGGAATTTACACTATATAGTTCAGGCATGCAACTCCAGAGTATCCAAATCTCACCCCATGTAGTTCCTGTCTTCTCCGCACCAGCCACGCTGGAACCTTAAGCACTTTGTTTCTGTATGCTGCACCTAGCACAATTTACCTAGCACAATGAACATTGTGAACACATGCTTTTTTCTACAGAAAATACTGAAGTCATACCTGGACAGTTTTTCTGCAAGAGATCTAAGCAGCTGATTATTTAAATGTAAATGTTCATGGGATTTAGTCAAGATCTTGCTTAATTTCCCTATTAATTTAAACAGAATCAAAGTAACAATAAAGAAACAGGACAGCTGTTTCATTTATTTTATCATCAATCTCTGAAGATCAACATTACATACACAGAAGAGGGACTGCACTGAAAGCTAATTCTTTGTTTCCTGTACCACTATAGTATCTACCAACTGTACTTGTAAAGAATTTCATAGCATCTGTTAGATGTTCCAGTCTTTCCAAACATCTGTCTATGTCAGAACCAAGTAGAGCAAGTTGCTAGAGAGACACTACTTGCATAGCCACACACAGCTGCGTCACAGGCATTTGAAGTATCACATTACTTTAAAAACTGGTAGAGAATGATTTTCAGTGAACTGAAAGGCCAACACCATGATCAGTTCTTTGAAGGTCTTTTTTTTTTTCCTAGCAATGCAACATCTGTCCTACTTACTCTAAGCTTCATCCAGCTCCTTCTCAATCCATGTCACTGCCAGAACCTGAGTCTTATCTTTGTAACTGTACTATTTCTAAAGAGAAAAATTGTGCAATGAGCTGCAGAGCACTGAATCTGTTGTATCCAGGCACAGGGATACCTACGTGGGACATTGGAGCCAGAAAAACAGTATGCTTATTCGTGGACCTTATGGCACTGTCTTTTTGGTTCAAGTTCTTTAGCTGCTCAACTTTGTTTCTCCACATCAACTGTTCCAAAAGAAACACCAACAAAGCATTTTCTCTCCAGACGTGGCCAGTCGTTATGGCATAGTTATAAGAATCAACTAACAATGTCCAACAAATCCTGGTGTTTCCTTCGGGATGTTCTAGTAGAATAATGACCTGCTCTGAACTTGCTTACACTTCAATTCAGAGGAAATCACAGGCTGAGGTTTAAGAGTAAAAAAATCTGCACTAAGCAGACAAGAAGAAAAGAGCTATCGGCAACCAGAAATCACAATTTCTATAAGACAAATAAGGTCATATTCTTTTGCCTTAATTCTTCTTATCCAGGGAGCATAACCTGTTCTCAGCCCCCTTCTCCAGCTGGGTAGTTATCCTGGGCAGGAAATGCTGGCTTGTGAAGCCATCACTCTTTATGGCATGACAAACTCAGTCTTTCAACCAATCAGTTGTTTTTAAAGGTACAGTTTAGCACAGACTATCCTATGAATTAATCTTTTCATCTGTTCTAAAGGTTTCTATGATAACGAAATTCAAAAGTCTGACTTCTTCACCAATCCAGAATGTAATGTGCCTCCATTAAACAAACTCAGATTCTAAATAAAACCAGAAACTTAACTGGTACCCAAAACGTTCGAGCAAACAATAGTAACACACAAGATAAGCATTTAAATTTCTCAGCCTAACATCAAGCGGGATTTTTTACAGCTTTGCAGGCACACGGCTGCTTCTTCAAACACTTTATCACTTTAAGCCTAAACTAAGATAAAAAAAAAAATTAAAAGAAGAAAAAAAAATGTAGTAACTCAGGTAAAATTCTCCTAGAGAACACATTATGCAAAAGGTTCACTAAAACGTGACATTCAGTGGAGTATTCTCCTCAGACACAGGCAAGAGCCGCAACTCATGCCTAGGCACATGATTTGCTTCCTTCATCAACAGACCCATGGGAGTGGGTTGAGTCCTGTGGCATGACTAAACCATCCCATTTACCAAAAAAAAAAAGGGACACACAACACACAACAACAACACACCAAAACAATCACACTACTTATTAGAAAAGACACTGTAGGCTTGACTTACTTCATAAAAGGAATAAAAAAAAAAACCCTCTCCTTACAAGGAATCAAAAGGGTGCTGTAATTAAAACCCACAGTCATTCAGCATTACTACAGGGAAGGTTTATTCAATAACTGCTACAAATTTTAGAAAGTTTTAATTTGTAATTTTTAAAATATCAAATAAATTATTTTTTACTTTCAGCCAAGGGTATAGTGTTTCCATATTAGTACCATTTATTAAAGATCCCTTAAAAGCTGGGGGGGAATAGTTTGAGATTTATGTGCAGTTTAATACATTTCCAAAACAGGTTGCACAATTATGTGCAAATATTATACAAAATGCAGAGCTACAAAATGCAGAGCTGCAAATCTCCCCTTCACCTATCAATACTTCTGCTTACATTTTCATTCACAGCTGCTTGAGGCTACCTTCAATTCCCTCCTTTTCAGTACTTTCAGGAAAACAGAACATAGAATTACAGAAAAACGTCACTGAAAGCAATTTAAAGGTGTCAACTTTGTTACTTGTCAAACTTGCAGCAAGACTCCATTGAGAGCACAATGAATGTCATGCAGCCCTTCCTTCAAGACAGTCTAGCCTGTGCACGAAAGCTCTTGTTCACCTCAAAATACATCACTGTTCCGGCAAAATTATAGCCTTAAATCCAGGGGAGAACTTTTTTTCCTTCCCACCCAAAACAGTTAACCTGGGGCCATAAAAGAATGCAGGCTGCAACCAGTTTTTCTACCACTTCAAATATAACATCCACTCACCTCCAATAAAGCTACATACCTATTTTGAAGGTTTTATAGCTGATTAAATAATTATATGGATAATTCCTCTACTGATATCAAACAGACCATTTCTGATTAGCAAAACCATGAAAAGATGTTAAAGAATATGTCAACTGCACCACAAAATCTTTTTGCATGAAAGACTAGACCATGAGTAGAGAAGTAAGAAGGAGAGGAAGGGAAAAAGAAATCTCTTGCCCATTCTTGCAAAACCTTTAAATACACCCTACCCTCCCACCCCACAAAAACCTTATTAAAAGAATACTGACGTAACGGTTTCTAAATCTACGTAGGGTTTAAAACTTCACTTCTCATCATTTTCTCACAAAGAAAACTGACATGTTTTCTTAGGTAATATGGAAGATATCTGAAATCTTTGAAATCTTAACAGATTTTTAAGACATGTGGCTGTGCCTTATCTATCTCGTGCATACTTTCAATTTAGGTGTCCCAGTACTCCCCTTTAATAACTACAGCATACAGATTTATTTGGTTTGGTTTTTTAACACTAGATATTTTTCAGCCTGTTAGGTCCTTTCATTTTTATTTATAAAGTTATAAATCCTAAGATACCTGCTTTGTACATACATGCAACTTGTCCATGCTGACAGACACATCCACACACAGATACAGAAGTTTCCCACAGGTGTAATGTCAGTCACCATTCAATGGCTATTTTGTATTACTACTGCTTATTGCCAAGTGGCAATACAGATGCTAAACCAAAACCTTCCCCAAGGTTCACAAGTCACAGGACTTCTGCTTCCTAGGGTTTAAGACCAAGCGACCACAGACTGTTTTCTCTAGCCTTTCAGGCAGCCCACTCCTGCAATCATATACAAAGCATGGCATCAGGAAATTGGCAAGTTTTTTTCCTGAAAGAGGAACATTTGGAGATTGCCAGATCAACTATAATCACTGCAGCAATTCAACAACAATCTGGACAAACGGCATTAAAAGAAAAAAAAAAATATGTTGAGAAATAGATTCTGTGCCTTTATATTAAATACATACAAAAATCAGAAACACATATTATTGTACTCGTTTTCATTTTTCTTATCGAACTGAAGTTTATGAAAAAAATCTCTGTCATCTCTTGTCTGCCTTCCAGGCTTCCCCAGTGAGATTAATCTGGAAATTGAGCCTTCAGTATTTTCTCTATTAGCTAACTTAGGTGCTGTCTCCAACTTTGAACCTCCACCTAACTCTGCTATTTAGAACTGTCAGAACAAGCACTTGGAAGTTTTAAAAACACTGTATTTACACTTGGCTGCAGAAAGTCAGTTTGATCTACTGAGGCATGTACTACATCTTACAATAAAATCACACAATTTGAAACAAAAATCTCCTGTTCTAGTCAGGAACATGACGTTCATTAGAAAATCTTACAGATTATTTCAAAGGAAGATAATGTGCCATGTAATATGCTCTTCACATTTACTTAAGCTTGAAGCTTTAAAAAGTTTGCAGCAGGTGGCACACCATACTAAACTGGACTTCAGGTATCACAGTCACTCTCAAAAATTTTTTTTTTTTTTTTTTGTAAGGTACAAACACACAGAAAGTCCTCTCGGGCTGGCAAAGAATGGCTGGCAACAAGAAAAATCATATGCCAGCTTCCTCTCTACCCATACCCCATCTCTGCCCTTCCTCAGCCTCTGCTGGAGGACTCAATAACAGCCAGGATCTCAGAACCACCAGCACAACTTCCCAGCCGAGCACAGCTGCCAGCACACAGCAAGAATCAGATGTACTCTCCGCTGAACTGTAGTCACACCTTCAGGAACAGTGTAGGTAATCTCAAATAAAGCTCCAAACACATCTTTCACTACGCGCTTAAGACTAGGAGGTATATAAAGAAAGCAGCAAGCCCACCACAGTTCTGTACTTCTGTCTGTTTAACTCTTCTGTTGACTGGTCAGAAAAGTTTGAATCCACTTTAGCCTCTAAGGATCAAGGTCTTTTCTGTCCAGAATCAAAAATAAAGCCTTCTGTTGTTGTTGTTGTTCAGCAGGAAGTTCATAAAATGTAGGTATCATTTTTGATGCTAAACTAGGCTGCTATACTCTACCCTTTGATTCAGCTGGAAGAAAGCAGTCGCAAGTCCATAACAGGAGGCAGAGACTTTTTAGCAAACCAAAGGTTCCACTTTTCCCTCCACAAAACATCCAATCAGCAAAAACAACCAGCCACCTGACCCACAAATTATTTAACTAGGAAATTCTGCATTTAACTGATCATATTATACATAGCTTTGATAGGCATTGCTAGCATGGCTCCTACTTGTTTGGAATAAGATAAGCAGTGGGTTGTCTATTCACGCTGCAAAAAGCTGATTGTACAAAAGGACAGTATTTCCAAATAACAGCAGAAAGATCGCTATGCGGAAAATCCTTACTGGAGCTTCCTCGGGATTCATGTTAACGAGATCCATAAGCAGGTGCAAATGATCTCTCTTCTCTATGAAATGAGGAAACTATGTGACAGAGCCTGGGCTTAGGCACCATTTGAACAGCAGGCTGGGTATGATTGATAGCAAACAGACCTAACTTTAATGCTTTCGGAAGCTGAATGTCTCTATGCAACTCACAGCTTGGACAGCTCATCAGGGTCATCTAAAAATTTCATCTGCTAAGACGTTCTGTAAACTGTTAGACGCAGCTATGTCGCAGATGGCACTGCATGTACTCCACAACCAGATTTTGTAGAGGTGTCAACTGCCTTTTAGTTAAATACAGTACGGAGATTTTATTGCTTTGTGTTAGTTCGTTGCTGTGAAGATGATTTAAGATGGCATTTACTTGTGGTATTGGTTTTCTGATGAGTAACTAGATGAAATTTTAGCTGCTCTACAAGGCTACATTGCTAGAAGGCTGTTCAGTACTCTCCTCTACCTCCACAGAGCAAAGGAGAAGATTGGTTTCCCATAACTATTCAAATTTTAAATTCTCATTAAGAGCTAATATAATTTTCTCCCTTCTCCTTCACTTTTTCACAAGTTCAGGCACTGCTTGATAACTGGGTTCATGTTTCCCATTCAACTTGGACTGCATAAAAGTGTGACTCCCCCTCCTACTCTGTCTTCTGCTGTTTACTTCCAAATTAAGGCAAAATACGCATGCTTTGTTTAACCAATCCTATTTAAAGTTATTTTTTTACCAAGCTCTCATTTAGACAATTAATTTAGCTGGCCTAAGAATGTGAATTTATGACTTAAGTCATCAAGCTTAAGCAGTGGGGAGGACAGCTCTCATCCCTCTTTTTCTGAGTGTGCTCAAGCAACTGGAGACTTGAGCATCCCTGATATTAACCACTCTGCTCTTGCTCAGCACTTTACACATTTTGTTTCAAATGAAGTTTCAAAGATGACTACCCAACGTGTAGTCTCTGCTTATGAGAAAGGCCTTTGGGTGGATTAAAAAGATGTAACACAAACATACAACAATATATTTTAGTACATAAAGCAGAGAATGTTACTAAGCCCTGTAACATGTTCTTAGTATTTTTAAACTTGATAAGGAGAAAAAGAGCTGTTCACATCCAGAATAATTCTTTTAAGTTTGACCAAGCTCAGTATTTGGCATTTCACAGTAGTTTCTAAGCCTGCATTTATAACACAGCAAACTGAATTATCAGGTAGACATATTCTAAAAAAGCAACTGTAAATTATTAGTTGACCTCCAGAACAGACCTAAAATCTTGATATAGACCTGAATATGTATCTACGTCACAACAGACACTATGACTTCACATTCCGTTATGACAGCATTGTAACAGCAAATTAATAAACACATGCAATAAATGGTGGTTTCATTCACTGTGTCTCCAGGCTGGAATCTGTCAGAACCAAAGAAAAAGCTTTCTATTACCTTTGCACTTTCATTATTTGTCTTAAGTATAAACCTCAGTGTTTAGCATCCCAAACTTCTTTCAGCAAAACACTGTTAGAACCTTTTGAATAACAAATGTTATCATCTGCCTTATTTTTGCAGCCTTTCCACACCCTCCTGTATGTTCATTGTCCATAATTTCAATCTTAGTTCCCACCAGAAATTGTGGCACCAGAACAGGAAATCATTAAATTTGTAATTTCTTTCTGTACCATTATTCAGCTGAGTTGCATAATATAGAGAGATATTTCCAGTTCTCCTGGTAAGAGAACATTCTGAAAGAATGTGGGCAAGGGCATGGCACAGCTTCACAGTAGTCTAAATTACACACATTATTTTGTGGTCTAAATTTTTGGCAATAAAGTGTGTTGGGGGTTGGTGTTAGTTTTTTTTTTTTGTTTCTCAGGCAGCAGGAAGTCACTATTGATATATGAAAGAAATTTAGAGAAAACGCAGTTCAATTTGGTCAGTAAATAAAGCAAGACCTCCTTTTCAAGTAATTCAAACAGGCCTATGTTCAATTTGAAAGCTATATGTTTTCTTACTTATTCAGGGTCAAATTCAATGTTTTTAAACAAAACATTTAACATTTATGAAATTGGATAAAAAACCCATTTTCTGGTAGGAAGGCAGTCTGGTTTAGGAGATAAACACAATTAAAAAAATAATCAGAAATAGGATTTTTTTTATATATGTATCCTAGTATCATGTATTTAAAAAAAATATTACTGCAAAAAGAACATAGCAAGCTTTGCTCTATGTCTCTATTCCTAAAGGCTGATGGAAGACAATCGGACAACCAGACCTGGAAGAGACAAAAGAAGAGAGACTTTTCTATACACTTTGCCTGACAATTTACAGAAATCAAGAAATAAAACCCAGCTTCATTAGCATCTCCAGAGGCAACCAGCACAGTAAAAACTAGCAGCGTCTTCAACTTCGAGGAAGGATACTGCTTCAACCAAACAAAACGGATACTACGCAGTTAGCATCTTTTCCACATAACCGCTTGGCTGCTGAATATAAGAACCTTAAACAGTATGATTTATGCTGGTTTTTAAATACTGGCTGTTAATATTTTGCTGTACGAAGACATTTGAAGTTTTCAGTCACCTAAGCCTAAGACAATTTTAAAACCGAGTATCAAAAACTATATAAAACTTCACCCTTAGAATAACATGCAACAATGGACAGTGATTGTTAAAAAAAGATGCCCTTCTACCTGCCTCCAAGTTTCCAAGATCAAACGTGACAAGACCTCCGTAGTATTGTAAAGAGAAATTAGATACCACCACCATAAAAACTGAAGGCAAAAAACAGGAAGAAGAACAAAAACATAGGTTCCTATTCAACACTAGGAGAGGAAATTCCAAAATAAGATTTAGTAGTTCTTAACTATGTAAGATGTTTTCCTTATTTTCACATAAAGAGAGCAAGAGAGCAGAAAGCTCAGGCTTCACCTTCATCGAACAGGAACATATCTCTCAATTAGAAGATTAAACGCTGACCACCAGCTTTTGGAAGAATAACAGAATTTGGGAAGCTTGCCTTAGCTCCCTTACCTAGGCAATGAAAAGCTGGCAGCGTTCAAGGCCAGGCTGGACAGAGCCTTGGGCGACATGGTCTAGTGTGAGGAGTCCCTGCCCATAGGAGGAGGGTTGCAACTAAATGATCTTAAGGTCCTTTCCAACCCAAACCGTTCTATGATTCTATTATTCTTCCCCAATATCTCATAGAAAAACCAGACAATGCCATTTCTAAGTACAGACATGTAAACTGCCATAGTTAAAAGAAAAGAAATAAAAGGTGGAGTAAATAAATTCTAACAATCTTTCAGTCTTTGGGAAGAGGTAAATGAGTGAAAAAACGAATCAAATATTCTGGATTACTTCAGGACATCCTGTCATGAGACGCCAAAGCACTCCACTGAGATAAGATTTCTCCTAACACACACACCTGCATAAAATAAAAGTTGTATGATCAGAAAAGGTTAAGGAAGACTCTTGAATGAGGATCTGCTGCAGAATACTCAGATTCAGTTACTCATGCAAAACCTGCATTTACCTATATGAATTATGTATTTCATAGAGATTAGGCAGCAGAATGTTTAAACTGGGCTGCAAATGATTCACCCTATTAAAAAAATAAATAAATAAAAAATCCCCAAAGCTACCTAAGTCTACATGAATGGGGCTCTGAGCAACCTGGTTTAGTGTTCCTGCTCATGGCGCGGGGGTGGAACTAGATGATCTTTAAGGTCCCTTCCAACCCAAACCATTCTATGATTCTATGATCCGGATAACACACTCACGCAGAACCAACAATATCCCTGTGGAGTGGTCCCTTTACCGAAAAAACTTCTGCTTCATTTATAGGATACATGCTCAAGCAGGTTAAAATCCATGGACCAATGGCAGTAAAGAGGAAATACTATCCTTTCAATATGTGCTTATCTCAAAGCATATTCTTGAAACAATTTCAGGTAAGACAACCATGATGAAACTTGATTTGATCTCACGAAACTTCCATCAGGAACCAAGTTAACATCTACCCCAGAGCATTTAAGAGAGGTTTCAACCTTGCTGAAAATCTAATGAACACCCTCAAGATTCATTGTACTGAATTTATATAGATAATAAAGAAAATCTACAGAAATTCTAGAATATAAAGATCTAAGTGTTGACGTTTTTTTAATTAGAGGGATGAAATCAGACTCCACATGAACTCTCATTAGAAGAGTGTTTTCTGCCTTTTACCAGAGCTAACTCTTGATCACTTCAGACTCAGGGACAGAACTGGGCAGCCAAATAGCTTACCTGTATACAGATAATTAAGAAGAAATACAATCGCAGAACAACCATGCCTCCAAAAGCCACAAATTCAACAAGGGAACAAATATCAAACAATAACGGAAGTTAGCTACCTTTGCCACATTTTCAGTGGTGCAACAAATACATTGGTTTTGCTAAATGTTCGCATAGTTACCTGAGCCAATGCTCCTAAGTAAAAGCTTATACATACAATAAACACTGTGAACACACTTCCTTAAGCTGCCACTTGAGTTGTACCACAATTACAGTCCAGTTTGTATAACTCAACCACTGCAGTTCAAGAATTCACATTAAGGAGACACACCACACTTAACTGCTTTCTGCTCCTCCTGCTTTTTATTTTTTGTTCTTTGTTGTCAGCATATGTACTGACTTATTCCCAACTTTATCTGGAGAAACACAGATTTTAAATTCCAGCTACATGGATTTATAATCTTTACATTTAAAACAAGTAACAGTTTGCTATGATAAGATTTAGATACTGCATGTTTTTATAATCAAACAAATAAATGCTATACCTCCAAGTTCTTTTACGTTCAAGATGGCATTCTGGAATGGCACCGCTTTTATACTAAAACCTGAGAACAGAAATTAAGAGTATTAATAAGTTATTTGTTAAAGAGGCCATTTGCAATCAATTGCATACATTCAGAGAAGACTACATTTTTCATCAAGGACCAGGATTTTGCATGTGAAATTCTGTTTCATTGTGATGCTTAAAAATATCAGTTATAAGGGAGGGGAGAAGGAATATATCAGTATGAGCAATAAAATCTGCAGTGATACTATTAAATAGTTGGCACACATAAAACTTAGCATAAAACTTCCATATAGGCCACCTACCATTTAGTAAAGAGTTAGTATGGAATATACTTTTATAAAACCATCTTTTAATGCATCTGGAACTACCAGTTTACATTTCAGACTACCAGTAATATGAAGTGATCCTTCTGCAATAGGAGACTTGGAAGATAACATGCAATTCAAATCACTATTTTCATACATTTAAACTTCATAGGTTTTGGTTACAGTTAGAATATCAATCCTTCTATATGTGTTATTAACAGAAAGATCCTTTTACAGACCTAAGTAGCATATATTAAAATGGTTACAAACATACTAGAAGCATCTGTGAATCCTCTATTAGCCTGTTATATGCATAAAACTTAAAAACTTCCCAGAAGTGTGATGTTTTCCTTTAACTGAAAATTCAGACAGCCAACAGAAATGTAATGTAAAAAGCTCCCAGCAATCCATCAATATATTATATACTAAATTCTGCATGTTTAGCGCATACATATAAATGTATATAATGCTTTATATAGGAAAAGTTATGTCTACTCTTTCAGCATAAAATGTCCAGATAGACATTAAATTTATTTCCATTTAGCACAAGTAGTTTCAACATGATTACATACCTGTGAACTGAGTAAAGAAGTTTTGAAAAAAAGTCTTTCACGCCAAGTTTATTATCTATCATTTAACAGAAATAAGACGTTTTTTCTCCCAGATCAGACCAATAAGGTATTTGAGTACTCCAAATATGGTCAGTGCTAGATGCAGTAAAGTGCAAGAAAATCTGAGGGGAATAATTATGAAATATTTTTGTTGTTGTTGTCTTAAAACAAATCCTAAACTCTTCCTAGAAAGGAGGAAAAACTGGAATGGACCTGAGTGGCATTGATGAGAAAAACAAAAATACAGGTTACAGTTTGAAAAGTGAGTGGAGAAGGTGCTACATTGAATTCTTGGGTTCTCAACAATATTTTCTGACATAGCACAGATATGGTACATATGGGTAGATTTCTTGTAAGCTTAATAGCCTAGATATGCATCATTTTGGTATGGATGCTGCCTAGCTTTCACCAGAGTCTGTTTTCATTCCTCAAGCTTCCTAACTAAATACACATATTTTGTGGTAGCTATGTAGAAACATGTACAAAATTTAATTTTAAAAATAATAATATTTTCATTATTTCCTTTGATAGATCTATACTGCTATGTATATTGCTGTTACTATTTCTTTCAGGATCTAAAGTGTTAAAGTATACTTTGCACTAATTTCAGGTGAACTCTAAAGATGGGGTGGGAGGAAATAAAAAGGCTGAATTATTCTACAGTTTCCTTCCAGCTTTTCAAGTTAGGCACGAATAACTTTTCCATGCAATGAAGTGTGAGATCTCTTTAACATTTCCAGTAACACCACTGTGAAGGCAATGGGCTAATGGCTCACTGCAGAAAAAAGCCCAGTATTTTCTTGTACCTGTTTTTTGTTTACTTACAGTTGTATTAAATAACTTTATGTTCTTCTAATTTAAACAAAGATACACTGAAAACCAGTTAGGGTTGCTAAGGGACAGTCATGAGATTCAAGCTCATGAACCATAGCTATAACATAAAGCCATGTAACTATAAACACAGGTCACTTGCACAACACTCGCTATCTGTTCCCTCGGCAAATCAACCTTAGCAAACTGCTACAGCCACAGAACTAGATTTCTTCCGTCTTTATGATCTAATCTGTCCTCTTTCTGAACTTTGCAGCCAAGTACTCCTTTTTCTTGCTCCACATGTTTGTTTCTGGGTTGTTTTTTTTCTGGTGCTGTTTTGGTTTTGGGAGTCATTTGTTTTTGTTTTTGTTTTGTTTTTTAATCAAAATACCCTTTTCATTAATAAGCATTCTGTTTCATCTATATCTGTATGCATATGCAATTTTTTTGGATTTATGATACCTTTTATCTGTGTTTATGTCTTTTTTTATGTATCTTCTCAATGCCACTGAAACTTTCTGTAAACTGAATGTCTGATCTCAATCTGCCCTTACTACAATAAGCAAGTCTTTTTGCTGATCTAAAAAGTAAGAATTATCACCAGAAAAAAACATTTCTATTACATTTATTCTTTTGGTTGCTAGCATATACCACAAGGCACTACTGACCAAGTATGAGAAGAAATAAATCACAATTAGGTTTCAAAGCATCACTGTCTCATTCTACATTATAGCACATTCTCCTCTTTTCTGTCCATGTAACAAAACTGCTTAAAAAAAAAAAAAAAAAAACGTAAAAAGAGAAGTAAGAAACCTTTCAACGTGTCTGCAATATGCAGACTGTATGTTTCCAATGGTTCTACCTCATTATATCGCAATGTAAGTTTTGACTTTATACACATCCCAACTCTCATGTTTTCATGGACAGTCCCCAGTGTATGACCAAAGACTGAAAAAGTAAGTAGTGGGAGCTTCAAAGCAATCCATTACCTACTTTTGAAAGCAAGATAATTAAGCCTAAGTTCTCTACCAGCTTTGCTATACGTTTCAAAAGTTACCTCTAGGCAATGTTACAGCACAACATGGAATAAAGGCAGCATCCTACCTGTGGTAGACACTATATTCTCTGGGCTTTCACTGCAAAGCTGTGACAGAAGACTTGTCTTGCCAGAACCAGTGAGGCCTATGCAAACCAAGTCATACTCAGGTCGTGGTGGTGGTGGTCCCTTGCAGCAAAGCGCTCTAAAACACTGCCAGGGTAGGGAAAAACAAACAAAGCAAAAACAAAAGGAAGATGTTACTTTTTTTGCAAATGTTTATTCAACAAGGTTCTAAAAATCAAGTTTATACATTTAAAGGCATTGGAGAGAAGCAAATCATTATTCCAACTTTCTATTTCGACAAAACCTACAGTTAATAGAGTGAGGCCACCTCAACTAAAATCTAGAACAGCTTTATAAGAAAACACAAATATACCTGTTAACTTTTCACCTAAACCTCACAGAGCTGGATGTCACTTCTCTCAGTCCATTTCCTGACAGCATGTACAGTAGACATACAGGGCATACAGCAGGCATACAGGGAGGCACATGCCCTACTCAACTCTGCAGCAGGGTATGCATGAATTTGCTTCCTGTGCTAATTTCATTCAATACCTGGTGCGAACATCATAGCAGCTCCTAAGTAGCTGCTAGCCAGGCTCTACCTGTTGTCACAGGAAAGAATCAGAGATGTGCTCCTCTGATGTCCTTCCTCAGCTTGCTTTGTCAGATGTTTTACCTTGCAATATCAGCTGTTAAAAAAGAGTACAGATGGCAAAGAAATAAATTTTGCTGGACAGCTCTAGTCAAAAATACAGAGATATCTCACCTGCTCTGAAGTTAATCACAATATAAGAATAAAAAACTCTTACACAAAGACCACTCTTGAGTTCTGCTCACACCTCTTAAACAGTATTGCCAAAGTATGCCAAGCTCACCCGAAAGGTTCTTTAAGCAGGCTTACAGGTTCATCAGGCTTAAAGGTTCATCAGACTTTTCTTTATACATGATATGGAAACTTTCTATGTAAAAATCTAAAAAACGTACCGTTCTGGGAAAGCTAGGAAATATGTATTTAAGTTAAGGGTTATAATTACCTGCTACTGTGCAAGATAGACCTGCATCAGCCTCATATATATAAATACCTTTTTCCCCAGTATCTGCCACCTTCCTATCAAAGGAATAAATCTGCTACAACAAGGAAAGGAAAACATGTTTGCACAATCACTCATCTCACACATTCTGTCTTTACATATTCCCAGGTCTTTTCTTCCATCTTAACCACAGGCCAATCATCACACTGAGTAAAGAAATCCAGTCTTTACAACCTTAACCTAGTTTGTGTACATTACTACTCAGGATCTCTCATTGAGGGCTAGTGTAGGAGGAGAAAAACTGAATGGACGTTAGCAAGGTGCTGTTGCAAGTACTGGGATCTGGCTCTGTGAGCAAGTCATCCAAAGAGAACACGATTATAAAAAGACAGCTCACTGAATCCAGAACTTTTATTGGATTCTTTCCATTTAGATGGCAAGTTATTACACATACTGCTAAACAGTCTTCATTGGTTTAAAGAAGCAAAAGACAGCAAGTTCAGGGAAAGTTACAAAATTCCCTCAATACCTTTTAAAAATGTGAAAGGAAATATTTTAGGAGTAAAAACATTTACAGCAGTAGTTAAGCTGAACAAAGGCAATACATGTTAAAAGCTTTGCCTCTATTAAATTTTGACTCAATTTTCTTTTTTTTAAGGTCTGCCCTTCCGTGTGTGTCTGTAACGCAATAAACATGCCTTCTAGCTTTATTCACTGACGTCAGTTTATACTTATCTCACAGACTCTACAAAGCTACAGCAAATATTCTACTCTGGTACTTAAGCGGGAAAGGCCAATTGAGTTCATTGCACAAAATAAGCTCCTTCAAACAGAGTTTCCACTTAGTGGATATCATGCTGAAGGCCACAAAATTCTTCGAAGCTTGCCAGAACTCCCAAGGCTGTGTGTCAGGCCCTTTGCAGCCAGTCTCTAAAAACGATTCAATTTGTCCCTGTCATCACTGCATCTTTGCAACAACTTCTTGATGTCCTAGTGAAAAACATAAAGGAATAGATGAGCTCATAAAGGAATGGATAAGGTGATGAAAGTCTCTGCTTCTCTCTGGCCAGACACTGTGCCAGTTCTTATGCAACCAGACACAACTCTTGCAGCCCCAACTATGTTTAATAACCTGCAGTTCTATCAGAGATAATTATCTCTTTGTAGAACACATATGGAGGCTCTGCGGGTGACAGAGAGGCTCCACAAGATGGTTTTGTTAAGTTCAGTATCTGTTTAGTGCAGATTCCTTAAGTCTAACTTAGTCTGGAGAATCTCTACTTGCTGTTGATTAAACATATGATCAAAAAGCCAGGTCATGTCCAAAACAGCATACACAGACCCACCACTCCCTCACTCATCCTTCACCAGTAAACACAGTTATGAAAAGTATTGAAGTCCCTGAGATACAGCAGATACAGGATCCCAGAAGACACAGAAATTACTCCCTCCAGACCACTCTCGTATTTTATTCGATGATTCCTCTATCTTTGTTATATTCGTGACTTTGTCCTTCTGCAAGGCTAATTTCCTTCAGTAGATATTTTTGTTTCGTTAAAGTGAAAACAGACTTTAATATTCTAGCTTCAAAAAGCTGCTGAAATTTCAGCTGTTATGTATAGCACCACTGGCTGACATGAGAATTTCTACAAGCACATTTTAGGGGATACTTGCAACAATATATTTTTAATTTCATAAACTTTTTTCACAATCCTCCTAACTCAAGCTCAATGAACATCTCTTCATTTGGAAATATCACTATACAAACAGTCTGATCACTGTCCCCCTGTTCTCTCAGTAGCTAAAGTTACTTGGCCACTAACAAAGTCAGGGCTATTTAAGCTTCCATTATACAGACTAAACCTCTATTGTCACAAATTTGGCAGCTGCATGTAGTAGCTGCACAAGATCTGTGGAGAGCAGAAAATTCAGAGGTCATTGACCATGTGAATAGAATTACATCCTATATTCTGCTTTTGATTATGGACAGGAAACGTGTCCTAAAACATTTTATAAAGCATGGACGAGAGCTATACCATTATTTAAGATGTCATCACATACTACAGTGCAGTCTGAAATGCACAGAACTGCAAGAAATGTGTATTAGTAACTAAAGAAGCCATTCCTGAAATCCAAAACATAAATATATCAAAAACATTGAGAGAGTTGTTCAATTCACAACAACTGCTCTAGTCCTTTCCAAAGGACAAAATGGTGTAGTTTCCACTCCATCTGGACAACCCAAAGGGCACAAGAGAAACTTGAATGAAGTCTGACTGGTCTTGAAACACTTGCCAGATATGGACCTGGAAGACTCTTTAATTGATTCCAAACCTGATTTGCTCAATGAGTGACTGTCCAAAAAAGGCTGTCATTTAGGTATTACAAAACGAACTCCAAAACCAAGTAAGACCACTCAGAGAGAGGGAGTGTAAGAGATGAGAGAAAGAAAACATTTGACTACCTCAGCTACAGGGTCAAGCAGAACTAGCTGGCATAGTCACCAAAACGTTGGGTGTCTCCATTTTCAGCCCCACTGCTAGCAACAGAAAAGGAACATTTTTTGGAACCCTTTCACCATATCCGAGTAAGACCTTACTTCAGGGGGACAGACATGTCAAACAAAGTGTCAGTTTTCACTATTTTTGAGAACATCACACTCAAAACTCTTTATAGTCATTGGATGATAAGAAGAAGCAGGCAAGGGAGGCAGGCTGGGAGAGTGAGAATTTAATTATTTTTGTTTTAAGTGAATGAGCAGATTTTAAAGTTTGGTACAACAATAAAGTATCTTGAAAAAAGTGTTTGCATTTAGCCAGTTTTGGAAAAAAAGGATGTTATTAACCCAGGAAACCAAGTAATCAGGTGCTGCAGTCTGCAGAAAGCTGCAATATTCACAGCACCACTGATGCTTTCATTTTACTTGCATGTGTGTATGCTGCATGTGCACATATAATCATACACAAGAGCTAAGGGAAGAAGTTAACCAGTCCTACTCCTGCTCAGAGACTTCTATCCCAGATGATTCTAGTTTTAGTTAGATAAGCATTTGAGCTGAAAACCCTAGACAGTGTCCCTTTAAAGCCCTACGGAGATTTATTCCAGGAAAGGCATTAAATATTGTGCTATAGCAGGAGTGGCCAAACACTTCTGATATATGTGCCGCTCAGAGATCACAGATTGAAGCTCCAGGCAGCAAGCCTCCCCGAATTACTACTCTCTCCAACGCATTACACTGCCTCTAGCCATTGAGTCTGTCTTTGCCTACTCATTGTACTTCGTTTCACTCTCCTTTTTGGGGTGAAATACTCCATTATTTCTGCTTTGTTCTGGACCCATCTCCCGTCTGTTTCTTTTGTTGCCACTATTTAATAGGGACAAACAGAAGCAAGGGATTTCATGCTTAGTTGGTTAAACACACACACTCTCATGCAAAAATACCCTAAGTTAGTGCAACATTAATGCTAACAAACCAAGCGCTCAGAGCTCTTGAAATCCAGAATTAAGGCTGAAAGCTCAACCATAACTGTGCTCCTCTCACCCTCTTGCTTATACTTACAGATATGGTGACCCTTTACATTTTATTTTTCAATTAAGGTACCTTTGAACAAACAGACTTCTAGCAGCCAGAACACAGTTGTATCCAGAGGACTGGTTAGTCATCTGAACCAGTTGGTGAAAACTCAAGGGGATTATTAAACGAAGTTAAATTTACATACAGCATCAGGCTCCATAGCTCTGATGTTGTATAACATCATGCAAGCACAAAGAATTCTCAAACCTTGAAGAGATAATGCGAAAGGTGGGGGAAAAAACCACAGCAGACAGTCACAATAATACCGACGATAGGAAACTGGGGACAACAGTGGAATAACTGAATGCAAACGACATGCTTAAGGCACCTGAATGTAATTACACAGAGCTAGGAGAGAGGGGAAAAAAAGAGATATATAAACAAACTAAATTTTTACTGTATGAATACCTTAAATTAGTACATTATGAATCTATTAATTTGACCGGGCAAGCCAAAGCTACAGACTCCTCAGTTTCTATACTGCTGTACAGGTGGTCTTACCACTACACAAAAAAAGGAGGATGAGTCAAAAAGTACCACTTTTAAGACACACAACCAGTGACACTATTTTCATGTTTTCAAAACATCAGACTGATAAGGTTCATCTTCATCTATATGACAACAGCAATGAGGACAAAATTGCTGTTCATTCTGTGACTACCAGCAGAGATGAATGCTCACACAGCTACTGCTATCCTGAAGTGACGTTCAGCACAGATGAAAATACTAAAATCATGACCAGACACCTTCTCTGACAGCCCACAACCTCCAACAGTGACTACTACACTCAAGCTCCTCCACTCCAATACAGACTAATGATCCAAAGTCCAACATAGGGACCTCAGCTTGAGGCCTGCTAACCTACTGCACCAAAATCCAAAGGACAAAGTAATCCTCTTGCCCAGCCTGGCTAATCATGAGTGCGTGGTAGCCCACTGGCTGAACACGGGAACACTCTTCCTCTACATGCACTTACACGTCTTCACTTCTGCATCAGCCTGTGCTGCAGTAAGACAGACAAGAATATGGCATTAAAGACAGGATAATACAAAAGGGGTCAGAATAAAACAAATAATTGATGAAATGAGCCAGCTTTACAAAGCAAACAGAGTTCTGTTGATGTCTGACCTTACAGAATATAACAGGACTTTAAAATAGCAACATATTATTTGGAGCAGGAATCTCCAATCCTCCCTTCTGACCCCTAAGTAATATATTTTGATTCACTGGTTGAAATTATTTACCAACCGTGAAAAACTTCTCAGTATTTCAGAGGAGCCACACTTCTAGAGTCTCAAAAGGAGCAATCACACCTCAAATTACTTTCAACTTTCCAATGTAGTCACCAGCAGAACAAGACACAGGCTCAAGTGCCAAAACCACACAAATGACATAGCCCTATTAATTCTTCAACATATTTGACAACTCTGCTACCAGCAGAGAAGGCCTGGAGGAAATGAGGTCAAGAAGAAAGAACTGGCTGACATCTGACAAGCCAGATATGACACTGCTGTTTAGAGCATATCACTTCAAAAGATTTCACAGTCATCATGCATTCTTCCTTTGAGTGACGATAATGCAATCACAGCAGGTTGAATCCTGCCCAAAATCCAGACTAACTTTTGGTTTTCTCTAGAAAATCAAGTCTTTGCTATCTCAAAGATAAAATAAAGGTTTCAACTCAATTTTTGATGGTCAAGCTGCTGGCTTCCACACTGCACAAGGATGAAGGACATTTGCTTTATTGGATATCAGATGGACCGCTCTGGGGTGAAGACTTCACCCAGAAGTTCAGGGCTTTCGGAACCACAAAAATTCAATAAATGCAGTCAAAAATGTAACTTCCCTGGAAGAAGCTGTAAAGCAACAGAAATACATCCCTACTATAAGCCAAAACAAATCACAAAACCTCACATCCAAAATGGAAAATTAGCCTCTCTGACCTTAATCTCTTGCACACTCCCTAGAAATGAAACAAGAGCAAAACCAAATTATGACTCTCCACTCCATTCACACTGTTCTTGAAGAAAGCATGAAGAAAAACAATATCCAGGAGAAGACAATCACTTGCTTCACTGCAGTATCAAATCAAGGTCCAAGACGGTTGTCGGACACTTCCAGGTTTCAATCAAGTGTGGAATTATTGCTGGAGTTGTTTCCTCTTTGACAGTTTGCTTTCCATTTGTTTTGCTGCACATGAGTAGCTCATACCTTTCAACCCATCAGTCCATTCACATTTCATAGCAAGAGACAAAGACAGTGCAAACAGAAAACCAGATGAAGAGCAAGAGAAATGAAGATTTGCATTATATTCTATACATTAAAAAAGTAAAGAAAAAGAAAATTACTGTTGCTGTCCTATTCTGAAATTGCTAGTCAAAGTATAGTAGGTGAGTAAAACCCATCACCAAGTATGAAAGTGAGACTTCTGCACGTCACAATAGGATTTATGTAGCAAAAAGGGTCTCAAAAAAGTCATTTATGTTACAATAAACACAAATTAATTTGAAACATAGTTGGAGAAAGTACAAGGAACATTCAAGCGTGACAAACGAGAAGGGTGCCCTTGTGCACTGATAGGCAGAAGATTCAGGTGATATCAGTTAACACATCCCTGAGAAACATAACAAGGTCTGAATTCTTGCACCCACTGTACCAGTAAAATTACAGAAACAGACAAACTCCAGAGAGTTTTTTCCTCCCAGCTTCAGCCCATGCTTCCAGAGTTGTTGGGCATCACAATTGTAACTAAATGAAAACATCTCCTGGGCTGTGTCCATGTCTCTGAGTACCAAAAAGTAAAGGAACCTAGAGAAACTTCAAGTGTGTTTTGAGAGAAGAAGAAGAAATATCTAATGTTTACTTAAGGCAATGTTTCCTCTGAGATTAAGCCCCAGGATATGTCTTGTTCTTTCTTATGAAAGATTTCGAAACTAACACCATCAAATCTGAAAGAAGAGAGGAGAAATCTCTAAGGACAGCAGACCAGACTATTTTCTATCGAGTCCAGTCTTACTGAACATGTTCACAGCTGAGGTAGAATAGTAAGTACAAGAAGATCGTGGGTGTCAGTCAAAGTCAGAAAATCTGTACAAAAAACCCAGAAAAGAAGGACCTATTGACAAAGGAAAAGCCTGAAAGAGTTTTTTATTTTGCAAAATACCAAAAGCAAATTTAACCAAATTATGGTACATTAAAGAAAAGTACAGTTTCAACTGTAACCTCTAAACCTACCTGCTCAGGGGTCCTTATACAGTACAAGAAGCACACCATACCAAATTTAGACATTACCCAACCAAGAAGTTAGGAAACCAATGAATGTTTGGTTGCTCTAAAACTAAAAGGAGGCAAGGGAAAGAAGATACCAGTAGAGACTAAAGCAAAAAAGTTACTAAAATAGAAACTGTCTATGCAGTTAACATTTAAATATAAGGATGAAAAGCATTAATAGTGTACATGCACTCTAAGTAGTAATGAGAGGATTTAGATAAAAGGAGAGGGTGAACAAAAGAACAAAGATAGCTGGATTTGCAGGCAGCACAAGTAGCCTGGCCAAAGAATTCTTCTGCTTGGAACACTGAAAACTAGACAGCTTTCCAACACTAGAAAACGGAGTAAGAATTACACAGTGTAGGCAGAGACACAAGTGGGAGATCTAACGGGTGCACTCTATTACCATTTCATGGCATTATCAACCTCCAGTGTTCAATTTGAAACATTATATAGTTGCAGTCTGTGGGCATCTCTTATTCATTAGGCTCCCTATGAACGATTTCACTCTTATGTGCCCTTTTCATTTTATTTTTCCAGTGTGCTATATTTACAAAAGTAAGAACCTCTAAGAGGGTATCTATTTTGACCAAAAGACCTAGGGAATATGAAATATGTACTAACATATACAGGAACCTCCCTCCCCATCTCATATAGCGTAAGAGTTTTACTTGGCTAGCAAAGCACATTACTACTGTGGGAGGAAACAGAGGACCAAGCCATGCAAAAACATTAGTCCAAAATACACAATTAGAGGAAGGCATATCAATCTCAAGTACCATTAAAAATTCTTCAAATTTTAATCAATTAGAGCCTCTTTGAATGTAAAACAGGTTTGCCTCAACCAAATTCTTAACGAGTTAAGTTTGAGAAACTTCAGCCATTGAAAGTATCTCACACTCCATCACAAGGCATTTTGTATTTCTCCTCTCTCCAGCTGCAAGCTTGGGGTTTTTTTCTGGCTATGTATCTGTATCTACCACCAAGTTTCTCAGCTGTCACCAATCTGTCTGCTGATGAAGACTCTATTGGCTATTTGTTCACCTAGCACTGTAAAATCAGAACTGTCAAATTTGTCACTGCTGAGCATGCATGGATTAAAAGCTAGGCAGCCTTTAAACTGCCTCAAACAGAAACCCAACAGGTGCTCTGCTTCTAGTGCTTGAGTATTTGGGGAACACAACTCAATTTGAGATGGGGATTCTCAGCTGACAGGGAACAGAACGGATCATACAGAGCAATCGATCAAATACAAAATGTTTTCATATGTTTGCACTGCTAAAAAAGTAAGCCAACAAAAACTAACAAACAAAATAAAACACAAAATCCCATACAACAACCACACAAACAAGATTTTTCTTTTTTTTAAATAGATATTCACCAATACGGTATTCATGCACTTGAGCTAGGTGGGCGGAAAAAGAAAATTAAAAAGACAAAAGGTAAAGAATATTTTGTAGATAAGTTCTGGACACTTTTAGAGGTTACGTTGCCTCTGAAAAGCCACAACTGAATTTTAACTTTCTGGAGGGAAAACAAGAGCTGGCAAGAACCAGCTGTATTTTTTGCAAAAACACAGATTGTTGTGTCCTTGTTCACAAAACAGCCTGCCATGCAGCTATGCCTACTCACGGGCATGTCAGCATACCCCCTCTGCAGTACAGACAACCCACACCAACAAGTCTCTTCTGATGAAATCACAACCAACCACTTCATATCAGGTAAGGGGCATTAAATACTTCAGTCCAGAGGCAAGTATCACTATGCTAGGGGCAGGAGGGGGGAGGGGAGGCAGG
Organism: Strigops habroptila; assembly: GCF_004027225.2. Lineage (NCBI taxonomy): Eukaryota > Metazoa > Chordata > Aves > Psittaciformes > Psittacidae > Strigops > Strigops habroptila. The sequence goes on along the minus strand of NC_044302.2, from coordinate 83,629,317 downwards.
CTTTGTTGGTTTTGGTTTGGGATTTTTTTGTTGGTTGGTTGGTTTTTTTTTCTTTTCCTGTGGAAAGAACCACTTTTAGTCTCAGAGCTGCTGAAAACCTTTTGAGGGGATTCATACTTTTCTCCTTTGTGCAGGTGCAGCATCCAAACAGCTTCAGCAAATGAACATTTCTGAAGGGAGTAAAAGCCCTCAGCCTGAAACCTTCCGGTGCAATCCCTTTCCCAGTGCTACTGCTTTCAATGACAGTGTGCTGGGTTTCCGTTTTTTTTCAGATAACTATTACACAATACTTCCATAAAAATTCCCTTGCATTAAGAAAGCAACAGGGTGCTACTTCAGAATAGATCTTATGTTGATGAAATACAATCATAAATCCAAGCAGAAACAAACTCAAGACGCAATTCAGATAACTGAACTGGGTGCTCAGTCCCTCAGCTGCTTTAATGTGCAGCTATGAAAGATTTAATACTTGTTCTAAGGAGGCTGCAGACCCCTCAGTAAGAACCGACTCACTGGTTCTTACTGTAACAAAAATTTTACCATTTATTCTAGATCAGCATAAATCTTGCCAAGCTGGAAAACTCCTTTTGCTGGCTAGAGAGAAAATTTCACTGAGGACCAGGGAGAACTGCAATAATGATGAGAGTCTATCAGAGAAAACAGGCAGTCTGGAGCTGGTGGCATAACTCAGAGTGAGACAATGAATAAGAATAGGCTTAAGAAGTAGGAGAGAGCTGTCTTTTAGAGACTAAGACGTATGATTAGTTGTAAAAGCAGAACATTGGCTTTAACTCAAGCTTTTTGTTTAAAGCATTTTCACTTCCCTAAGGACTGACAGATTATTAAAGAATTGTAATAAAGAACTGGAAGCTAGGATTTTGTAATAGAAAGGTATGATACGGAAACAACTTTTGTACTGAAACTAGTAACTGCCAATTACCTACGTATCATTAGATCAGTATTTTTGAAGCACAAGGAATGTACAGAGTATGAGAAGAGATGCACACAGTTCTTCTCATGCCACAGAGAATCTACACTGAAGAGGAAGCATTCACAGCTCACAAGTATTTCTCTAAAGCAATTTATAAAAGTGAAAAGATATGACAAGGCATAGGATATAGCATACATTTTATGCAAGGATTAAGGAATGCAGCACAGTTTGATTATGTTATTCAGTAATAAAATTACGAAGTATAGGATTTAAGAAAAAAATGCATTAAAATGTATCAAATAAAGGTCACTGTAACTGAAAAGCACCAGAAGTATTTTACTTTCCTAAGTAACAATAACACAGTCCTCTTCATTTGAAGAAAAGTGTAAATGATCATGTTTCCTCATCCTTGCAAGAAATTCTTAAGCTCGTGTTATCAAATTTATTGTTACAAAAGCATACAATTACAAATTATGACTTATAAAGATCAGTATTTATTTGGAAGAAATGGCAATCTATAAAACCAGGGGAAGAGAGACATTTGAAAAAAAAGTTGTTTCAGAATAAGTGTCTTATCTTACACATTCGTGAAATTAAGAGACATTAAACCTTGGTTTCCTAGTGGGCTGCACAAGTGGAATCTAGGTGGAATCATCACGCATACAGAAGAACCTTCACTTGGTACGTTTGCAAAGCAGAGGCCATCACAAAGTACTGGTGGTACTACTACCAATTAAAACACTACCTCTGCAGAGCAGTAGTAAGCAAAAACTCTGCCTCAAGCCCCACGGCCCAACAGGTAAGAGTTGTTAGTGGGGCACCAGCTCTACACACAACCTCCTTGGACTTGCACAGGTGAGCAGGAAATAGAGGGGACTTTCTGGGCAGATACTGAACCAAAGCAATTGAAAATGAGGATGTCTTCCAAGACTCCAGTCATTTCCAGCTCTGCAGGTCAAGAACAGAAAGATTAGAGTTTCAACTAGTTACAGCAAAAGAATATTTTCTAATCATTTTTATACAAGCCGTTTATAAAGCCTATTAATGAGAAAAACATGCTGTTCGCAGTTCTCTGGCAAGAGGCAAAGTTTCTGGTGCCCAGTGTAAGGTATGAGCCCCTATGTCTCCTGCAACAGAGGAACTGAAGCACCTGCAAATTGTGTCAGGTCACTATCCTCAACTATGAATGCCAAAGAAATCAACATGAAAATCATAGAGCAACATATTAAAAAAACATAAACCTGACCATTCCTCAAGCCTCACCCAGTTAGACAGAATGCTGAAGCAGAAATTTTCCTGCCACTGTTAACTACACTGCTCAAATCTGAAAATTTGTTAACAGCTACTGTTTTTCAATTGCATTTTCCAAGTTTCTTACCACAGGAAACCAAAAAACCTCCGATCTTTTAAGTAATTAAGTGCACTTTCTAAACCCAGAGATATTTTGATAGAAATGAACAGAATACCTAGGCAAACAGTTCAAGATGAAGCAAAACATAAATTCTAGTGAACATATGCAGTCTCAAGTTCAGAAATTTAAGTGCATTTCCTAAAAAATAGTGAAAGGCCTTTGATTATTATGAGGCGACCTGTGATTTCCAAAACTGATGTGCCATTGCCTAAATTTTTAACCTGACAAACTATCAGCGAGTTGGTTATTTTTTAACTTTATTCTTAGAAACTAGCCAGCAAATTTTATTAAACCTATTTTTAAATGTAGCTAACCTCACAAAGTTGAGGATAATGTCAGCTTGAACAGTAAAATTCAGCCAAAGAACTGAAAAAAAAAAGACCTAAGAATACTAGCAGGAAGGGAGAAAACTATGTAGTTATTAACGTATTACTTCTAGTGAAATACCACTGAGTTCCAATGTGATCCAAACCACAGTGCAATGTGTGTAAAGCAGCAAAGACTGAAAGTTCCATACACTAAACAGAAGTAATAATTATATGGGGTTTTTTTATTATTTTGTTCAGACTTGGGATTTGGTTTTGGGACTTTGGTTTTGGATTTTGATTCAACCTACGTGTGGTTCAAAAGAAGAATATAAATATGGTCTAAAAAATGACTAGATGCAAATTTCAGTGCTAGCTTTCTTCTTAAAGACAACAAATAAAATGAGAACATGACTCGATGTCCATCTAGCACAAAGAAGCTAGAGTAATTTAAAGTAGTTTATTGTAAGAAGACACAATTGAGTTTAGAAGTCTCATATTTGACTCTTGTCCAGAAAGAGGAAACAAAATGAACTATTAAGCTGTAGTCTAAATGTTAGAAGATTTTTCAGCTGGGGACATTATGCAGCCTTAAATGGTAAAAACAGTTAAGGCCTCTCCCAATAAAAGTCCTAGGAAAAATAACCTTCCACAAGTATGATGAAGATAAAGCTCCAACATAGCATAAATTGATTTGGAAATGTTCACATTAGAAAAATGACACTGACAGGAATAAGCACAGTGTTGAATAGTATAAAATCAGGTAAATATTTTTGCACTAAGTGTACACATGAGGTCCATTTCAAAAACATTAAAACCTACTTGGACTTCCAGGCACACTGAAGTATTTTCATGACAAATGTATCATGATTCTTCTTCCTGCTGTCTACTGCTTTCTCTTCTGCTAAGCCTTACATTCCAGCCTAATAGCAACATATTTTCTACTCCAATCAACCATACTATTCAGTGGTATTTCCTAGAAGAATTTTTCTTGTGTGTCAGATAAACACAGAAGAAAATCCTTCAGGGACAGCTTGATATACCACAGATTCCAGTTGAAATAATACTGAAGCAAGAAATTAAGAATTTCCTTAGTGAACTTACCAGCACAGAAGATGGGGTAAGAGTATAGACATTTTAGTAAAATTTAACTGTGTCAAGCACAGGTGGCTTAGACTTCATAATTCTAAAGCCATGTGGATTTAGAAGGATCAGAAAAGTCCATCTGTGTGAAAGACTGACTGCGGTAAAAACAAAGGTCCACACAAGTAATATTACAGTATTGCACTATCTCTTGATCACGCATGTTTCACGTGGAAAATAAAAGCACCTCATATAAGGAATTTTAGAATAGTGACATCCTTTTTGTAATTTTCTGGTTAAAAATAATTTGTTGGCACCTGAGTAGACAAAAACAGTGACAAAAAAATTTAACCTTGCTGGTGCCACACAGAATCTCATTAAGGGCAAACAAAACATACTCCTTCCTTGAGAAATTTTTGAACTTCTATCAACAATTAAATACTCCATTACATCAAACTGCACATAACAAAGAACTGTGCAAATCTGCAGTGCAACTCATTTATCAGTGTTCTACAATTCTTTGCTGCCCACATTTTCAGGAATTAGACCTGCAAGTTTCCCCATTTTTACACATGTTCAAAGAATTTAACATTATTAGACTGTCATAAATGACTTAAGATTTTTGGCAGGCCATCTGCTGTAATAGCTTTGAATTTCCCTTAAGTGCTTACTGTGGATGACTTATTTTAACAAGAATTAACACTACCTTGTGGCTCAGACAAAATCTAAACTCTTAACTCCTTTGCATCACTAACATGACAAGTAAAGGACAATGTTATATGTGTGGTTTTTGCTTAAGGTAAATTAAGATGCATGACATGTTACATATATTGGACATTCTTTCAATCTTAACTTGAAACTATTAATCCTTCTAAAGCAGTGTAAGACGGTATCCGTACACGTGGACTGTGTACTTTGTGTCTCTGGTCAGCAGAGCAAGAGCTCCAGAAAATTTTAAGATAAATAATTCGCCAGTCACCGTATGGTTAAAAAACAAGCAAGATCACTAACACCATTCCACAAATTCCAACTGTATTTGAAAAGTCATACCAAACTTATTCTGCACTCCGAATTTCTGCAATATTCATTAGTTTCAGTGTAAGAAGTGCAAGACCAATTGGCTTGTAATGTTTCCTGTGTTGGTTGCACTCTAGATCTACTTTGTTACTGTAGCATATAGAAGAATTTAATCGATCTTCCCAGAAAGCATCTCAGTAACTAGAGCTATTTCAGTGGCTCATTAGCTACTTATTAAAAACAGACTTCATCACTGATATCTTAGGACAGTGAAAACAAAAACTAGATTGCATGATTTGTTTTTAACGAATTTGATGTCATCAGTTTTGCCATTATAAATTGATACCGAAAGCAAATATTGGCAAAGAAGGCATGCATCCTATACTTTCTTGACTCCTCCCTTGCCCATGCATAGGAAGAAGTACTGCTCTTAACTAACACTGCAGAATTCAAAAACGAATGATCAAAATCTTTTATTTTTGTTCTGTCAGAGGGAGCAATCTCACTTTACACTTTCTAACCCATTTTATGAGGGCTTTCCAAAAAAAAAAAAAAAAAAAAGGAAAACCAACCAAAGAAAAAAAACCTCAAAAACAACCCCCCAAAAAAACCCACCAACCCTGACATAATGATCCTGCAGTTTTCAACCACTTTACACTGTTTATCATGTGGCAGAAATGCCAGCCATACCCTTCAGCATTTCATACTCATTGGCTTGGGTATTCTCCACATCATGAGTGAAGGGGAACTCAACTCTGCCCATCCTCAACACATGGAACCTGGGATTTGTGGCACAGTGGAGAGTTTCACTCAGAAGCCTGAGCATGTAGAAGTTTTAGAGATGTTCAGCATCATGATGAAGTCTCCTGCAGTATTTCAGTGCCTTGTCACACATCATCTATTTTTCTCTTTCCCAGGTCAGCCAATATTTAAGTAACTTTATATTACAGAATTTTTAATTCTGTAAGTCTGTAGGAAGAGATCTGAGAACACTGCAGCAAGTTTCAGTTGTTTTTTTTCTGTACTTTATATAGCCTAATAACACAGGAAATTGTGTTTAATTCACTTCAGTCAATGCTTCCATCCAAACACCCAAAGAAAAGTGTTTTGATACGGAAAAGCTGCCATTCCCCTGTCGTACTTATCTACAGTCACATCATACCATGTAAAGCTGTACTGTGTCTTAATGGCCAAGTTTTCATTTTCAGTATCAACAAAGGCTACATGTATACAAGGTCCATCAAAACCAATGCCTGAAGATGAGGAGAACCTTACCTATGGTGTAGCATCATTCTTTCAGTGGGGGCCTACTTGTGGGGTAGTATCTTTTTATTTGTTTTGTAATTCCCACTTTTAGACACTGGTTGGCTACAGCTACCAAATCCTAACAAGAAGATTGCCACACCCTAAAAAGCGGAGGACGGATTTGGCTTGGTTTCTTTAATTGGGAACTATCTTGAGTACTCCTGGATGCTTACATAGTAACAGTAGCTAAAAACTCTTGCCATCTTTGTCTGTCCAGGAGACTGCACCCCTTCTCCAGGAATGTGGATTCAAGCATAGTTATCCATGTATTCATCAGCCCTAGGCAGAGTATCACCAAGCGCTACACCCCAGGGATGAGGCGTTTCAACTGAATCAACAGGCAGCCTGCCCCACGAAGTGGCACGTGGAGATTGCTCACCGCACTGGGCTGCCGGCTGGTCTGTTACCAGATTCCTTCCAAGATCTGGTGCTTGATTTCATGCTAATGAGTGGGAGCGGATCCATTTCTCCATGAATTTCTGTGATGATGGCAGTTGAGAGATCATTGGTATGGGCTCAATCAGGGGAGGGAGGCTCATTTTCACAGCAGCTGACTTCAGCAGTAAAATACTTGTGGTGGTGTCTCGACCGCAAAAACCATTATTAGTTCAGCAAAATTTCCTTTGCGATAGCATTGTGATTATAGGAATGGTTTCAATGTCTACAAAGAAAGAAATGGAAAGCACTATCTCAGAACACTATATTGAGTTTCAGTAGGCACTTGTATCACATTACCATGGATTCTGAGCATGTATGCCTGCAACATTTTTGTCTAAGCAAAAAATGCTATTTACGAAGTTGCTTGGAAAGCTTATGAAAAATGCAACAAATGCTGCTTTACATAGAAGCAAGAACAGGGAGGGGCCAAAAGAAAGAGACATTTCTTTTATCCAATTCTGTTGTTTGCCAGTTGGAAAGCAGTTACTACAACAGAGGTAAAATAAATAAGTAAATAAACGAAGGCAGAGACAGTTTAGACTGCCCAGTCTTCCCTGTTCAAGCTACTCTTAGTTTTCCACTCTGTTAAAGAAGCTACTCACTTCAGTAAACAGTACTTTTTGTTAGTCAAGTCTTGTATTAAAAAATATTTTGTGGCCTTGATGCTGTATTTTTAACCCTGGCTACTCACATGCAGCTCTGCACATCAAGAATGCAATTGGAGCACTGCATGAAAATCACTAAGGCACCAACTGTAGAAAGCAATCACTGTAGATCCTGTGCAATACAGCAAAGGCTCCAGTACATCCGGACCAGGCAGAGGAAGAGAACATAATATTGTCCCTTTTCAGAAGTGTGGGTTTACTGATTTAAAAATAAACTAAGTGATGTACCTTACACAGCCATAGTATGCCCCGTGGAGCTACACAGAAACAAGTGATACTTAAGCCCTTTCAGATAATGCACAAAACAAAGCAAGTATGAATTAAGAAGTGGATTCTTATTACTCTTACGCATTACATGCATGCCTGATGCAAGTTAGCCTAACTTAACTCAGTGAATCTTAACTTAACACACGGGTCAGCACTTATTTAACTAAAAAGTTTTTAAATCTATTTTAATCAAGCTGCAACTTATGCATAGACTGGACTGCAGCTCAGCATGTACTTGCTATCAAAAAGCCACACAGAAACAAAATAGAAATCTATGAACAGAGCTTGAAAACACCACTTACCTATATGATAGTCATTAAAGAAAAATCTAACTGGAGAGCAAAAGCAATTAAAGACATCTATTTTCATACAGCTGATTATTTCAACATGAATTTCAGGCTGCCCTGCTATGTGAAAATAGTAACATATTTACATGCTGTGGTCTTCTGGTTGACTTTCTAGTGTCTTTGCCAATGCCTTAAGTTTCCTATGTGAAATTAAAATCAATGAGTCTCTAAACTCTGAGACCTAAATGCAGCAGCATATTAAAGAAAAATAAATCCAATTTCCTTTGTTACTTACAAAGCCACTCTGATTTCCCGCTTTCAGAACAGGCATTTGTTAACGCAAATGCATCAGGCGTCACATTTTTTTCCTTATGTTTCAGACGACAACATTGCCAAAAGTACAAATTTCTATTTGTTCAAATTTATTTTGTACTTATACTACATGTGGCATATTGAATGTGCCAACTCTCAAAAATCACACTGCAGTCTGAGTTGCACCCTCTGCTAAAAGAAATCTCACTTGTAAAATCTAACAAGACCACAGCAGTACAAACACAGAATAATCTTCGAGACAATCTAAAGCAATTGAGATATCCAGATAAATGTCCTGGGAACTTTCTGAAGGGATGCCTGCAGCTGTAAATGGAGCGACGACAAGAAACAATGGACAATTTGAAGCCTGGGAGGTTCAGACTGGCTATAAGAACATGCTTTTTCCCCATGGGAACAGTCCAGCAATGTCCAGAGAGGTTCTGCAGTCCTTATCTCTGATAGTTTCTTCTATTAGGTTTTCAAGACCAGAACTAAGCTGAATAAAGCCTTGAGCAACCCAGTCAGACCTCAAGCCGACCCTGCTTTGACCACAAAGTTGGACTACAGACCTTCCAAGATCCTTTCCAACCTCAATTGTTCAATGAAAGCAACACAAAGTCTACAGAGCAATTCTTTGATCTTTCACCTACACAAGTTCTTAGGTGACAAAATTCCCCAACTAATACAGTTTGTAAGTTGACAGTGCCCTTACAAAGATACTATCATTGGGGAGGGCCCTCAAAAAAGCTTGAATAGCTTATTAATTTTAATAGACTTCCACAGACTGCTCACTCCAATGTAGGCATGTTGATTCACTGCTGGTTTTGCCCAGGTGCTCAAACCCAAACACCCACATCAGCTTAGTCACAGGGTGAGTAGCCACTGCCCAAGTTGCTGTTTCTTTACCAGTGAAAACAACTCTAGAGGTGTATCACAGTGGGGGTGGGTGTGCGCGTTTGCCTTGTTTTTACAGTAGTGGGGAAGATAACCTTCTCCTATATTAACTGAAAAGGAATCGTCAAGCATCTGCCTGTGCTTCTGGGAGAGCTGTGGGACAGCTCTGAAGGACTGCCAGATCTATTCGGCATCCTCATTTGCACAGTGGGCAGGTTGCCAGACTGAGTTAAAATATACTGAGGTGTAGCCAGGCCAGCTACCTGGGATGTAAACCACTCATAAACTTGGGTATGAGGGCAGCGTGCATTGACAAAGGAGTCAGGCCATGGCTCTAAAGGACTTCTCTTATGATGCTAGGTTAGCTCAAGCATCTCTGCTCTCCCCTCACCCCATTTTCCAGTTGCAGGAAAAGGAGGTAGTGGACAGGCTGGCCTCAACTTATGCCTAAAAATCAAGCCTTTCTCTCAGCGGCTCACTTGCTTTTTACCACTTAGGCCCGTCCTCTGCCTAAATGCCTCACACACCAGCCATCACGGTCTGTCCCTGCTCCCACTTCTCTCTTCTCATTTTCAGAGGAAAGGGGAGATGGCAGCAGCTCCTTTCTTAGTTAATCCCCCACCAACAAAACTTCCTCAAACAAACAAACAAACAAACAAACAAAAAAAAACCAAAAAACCCACAAAAGAAAAAGAAAACGCCAGTGACTCCCCCAAGCATAAAACTCAACAAAAAGTCCCAAGTCTCATGGCTTGCATATCTCCAGCGAGGTAACACTGGTGGGCCACCTCCTTCTAGAGGGATATACAGGGAGTGAGCATTTCTGGCCATTATGATGGCAGTACCTAGCATCTATCTCCTAAGCTTTCCTTCTTGAGCCCTGCCACATGCAGACTGTCCTTCGCTAGAGCACCAGGTGTCTTTGTCTTAGAATTGACAGTGGTTTGTAATAAACCAGCCTCAGGCACCTATGTGAGTTTGGGCAGCACAACACATCAACCTGATGGGAACCTGGTGCGGCCAAATATTTTGTTATCAGTCTGTCTGTTACTTTTTGTAAGTTTAGGCTGCCCCAAAAGTGGGGAGACCAAGACATACCAAAAGGAAAAAAAAAAAAAAAAAAAAAAGAACAAAACAACAACAACAAAAAAAACCACAAAACCACCAAACCACCAATTTGCACCTTTTAGTCCCTCTCTGACAAATTCACTTCCAATAGGCAGCAAAGTTCTGTTTAAATCAGTAAGCCACATTAATTAAAGTGAGCAGTGCTTACATACTCTTTTGTCTTAGATTCTTGAAAATTTAAACTGTCCATGTACAATCTTTTGTTGAATAAGACAAATTAAGACAGCATGAAGTAAGATTTCATCCCATGCTTTTACCATATCAAAATAAAACCATAAGTGTGCTTAAAGAAAAATCACAATTCTTAAACTTCAACAAAAAACATCCCAACTAAAGCTTCCAAGGTTGGGTAAGGTTTTCTTCTGCACCATGAGCAACGAATAAAAAGTAACCAAGTATAATTTTAGAGTCTTTAAAAAAAAAAATACCACCTGTATTTGTTGTATGTAGGTATATGTTTCATAAAATCCAGTTAAAGCCAGAATAAAACTATAGAGAAGCTAAAATGCTTACTCAACTGTTTAAATGCTGTATTAGTGTTAATTAATTTTACATTTATATGGAAAATTAACTAATTAAAATCTCTCAATGCAACATATGCTTATTTTTGGTACAATTGTAGCACAGGGAAAAAAAGAAAAAAAATCAAAACCAGGAATGTTTCTCTAAGACATGGAGAAAATTATGTTGCCGCTGAGACATAGAAAGATGCAATATGGAGACAAAGTTTGGCAAACTACTAGTCCCAGTAGCCACAGATAATATCCCTAAGAAAGAAAAAAAAAAAAAAGAATGAGGGGGTTGGGAGAAAAGCAGCTCTATGCCTTCTCCACATAAAGGAAACGAATTCTTATTCTGCTGTTAAAGATTTGTTTTCTCTGATATCTTCTATTCTTTTCAGTAAAGCACTCGCACAGACTAAAGTTGTGTAACAGTCAAACATGTTCAGAACACATAAATCACAGAAATCTACCCAATAAACAAAGATTACACCATCACAATCTCTGACCATGGATTTGCAAAGAATAAACTAACTGCTTTTTCCAAGATACAATGGTACACTGCTGCTGCATAGCAGAGCAGCTGTGAGCCCCCAAAACAGAGGGAGCATGCACATATTTTGTGGGAATAGTGAAGTGCCTGCTGGAGAACCAACTCTGATTTCCTGGAGCTGATTCTTGTCGATTAATATTTACAGATTTACTTTTTATTTACATACCTACTTTTTATTTACATATTTACCAGATATATTTACTTTCTTCCAATGCCACAAAGCTCCTTCAAACAAGAAAAATAGCAAGAGCAGAGGATAAGCCTTTCTATAAAATGACTTCATAGTTAACTCAATTCTTGTTCTTATTCATGATCAGTAGTAATTATTCCTAGCAAACAGGGGAGAGACTTTCCAAAGCACACACCACAAACTTGCAAATTAATTCAAGTATTTTGTAAAATTGTTTCTTCATTAAATGGTAGCATTCCCCAAATATACAGTTTACTATAACATCTGGATCCTTTCGTCATCCCATTACTCCCTTTGCTACTCTTGAAATAGCCTTATAACAGGAAAACATTCTCAAAACATGCCCTGGCATGTTCAAGCCCAAAGCTCGCCACTGCAGTTCAGCTCTTTGCAATTTACACCACCTCTTGTTTCCACCACCAAATGTACCAGCATGTCCAGCTTAATTTAAAATTTCCCCAACACTCCTGCTTAGCATTCCCACTGCAACACAAATTACTGGTGCCTTAAAAAAAAAATAAAAACAAGAAGATAGCTCAAACCCCACGACATTTGGCTTATTTTAAATATGCTCTCCTCAAAATCATCTCTCCCCTGGTCAACCATCAGTGGTTCTTACATTGCATAGTAGCTATGACCCCTACATTTGAGGTGGCATGATCAAAGGAGCCCTGGCCAGACTTGGAAAAACATTTCCACTGAGAATGGACATACTGCCTGTCAAAAGGTTATTCCCACTGCGTAAAGGGAGCAGCTCATATTACTCCAGTGTAACATGAAAGTGCAAAATCTAGCCATAGTAATCCACATACATGTTTTTCTTTCCAAAAAGGGCATATGGGAGACACTGACTGGAACAGAACATCCGTATTATCATTTGAAGGGAGGGGATGGACGGGTGAGGGAAAGCTTCCCTAATCAATCCAGCTGTAGAAATCAGCCTCTTAAAAAAAAACTTAAAAAAAAACTGCCTCTTGCCATAGCAATTACTTCTCTTCAGTTGCTTTCCCCTCCTTTAGTTAAAAATTTATATATGCAAATATACATCTACATGTAGATAATCGCACACATACACATGATCAGACTTTACACTCTGCGGAAGACAAAATAACTTTGGAGGCGTAAATCTTAATGTCAATGACAGGAAGGCTTTGGTGAACCATTACCATAAATCTGACAAACGCTAATTTGATGGGTGGCTGTATCTGTCTGCTGCAAGACCAGTCTAGACAGTCTATTGAGAAATCCTAAAACACAACTGTTTGTTCCCTGTAACACCATCTGGATATGGCAATAAGAGCCGACCCAGTGCCATTCACACATGGATCAAAGCACATGCTAATGCCATCATGAAGTCATACACATAAAAAATTCAATCTGAGAACTCTATGCAATTTTCCTAAGTCCTCACTGAAGAAACCTCAGACTTAGCACAACTCAAGCTAAGTGCATGAAGAGGGGGAAAGGGTAGAAAAAAAGAAGAGAATATTTAATGAGCTTGGCCTTCCCGAGGAATGTTAGGCCACCCATTGTATTGGAAAAGGCTCATGTCACACTTCAGTCATGGCACCCATCAGGGTGCCCCTTTACAAAAACTGATCCGGAGGTTTTTGTAATTACCTGTTTCAAACAGAAAGAGTGCCCAGAAATACAAGAAGGTGTCCGAGGTGTAAATCATGTATTTTCTTATTTAAGACAGAGCTGGCAGAATTTGCAATACTGCAGACAATATTGAAAACCCCTCTCTCATTAAACTGCACCATGGCACTAGATCAAAGCACCAAGGGCCCCCTATTGAACTTCTCTAAATTTTACAAACATAAGAGCAAGTCGGGCTACGCAGAAACTAAAAGTAAAGCAAATTATTTTTTCTGCCTCCAAAAAACAAAACATGACTGCCCATGATACAGCTTTAAAAGATATAAAAAGTACTATATAGTCATACTGCAAACTTTAAATTGACAGAGCTTCATCCACTTCCAAAAAAATAAAATCAAAGATTACTGGGTTTTTTCGCTGCCTAGCTCACTTCCAACAGCTTCTGAGGTCCTTTTCAAAAACTGCCCTTCACGAGGTCTCTTAATTTTTATTCAATGTAATAAACTACGTAACAAATTCAACAACCTACACAAGACATTTAGGTTTGTCGGAAAAACCACCAGGTTTTATTTCTGTGAAGTATCTGCTAATACTAAGCTTCCAGCAATTATATTGTTCCCAGTCTTTTGACCACTGAGACTCTATTTCCCATTTAACTCTGTTTTCTTTTTGTGATGTAAAACTTTACAACAAGCAGTCTTTAGTCTTTTTGGAAAAACTAAAGCATGAAGCCGGCTTGCTGATACTGAAGATGTATCAGGACAGAAAGCAAAGGCAGGTTTTAACAAACATCTTGATACAAGCTCCATCTCTAAAATGACATCCTATCATTTAAGTCTTTTTCTCTAATCTTATGAAAGTAATCTTGATACTTATATGGAGGTATTTCATACAGAAAACACTTAAGTAAGAGCAAAATCTGAGGTCTTTAAATACTTTCCTTTGTAAACTACAAAATTTGCCACTAAAAAGTGGCAAAACAATTTATTTCTGGCATCATGAGCAATTCAATGCAAGTTAAAACTGCATTTTCAACTTTTATAGTGTGATGTAATTTCTTTATTCCCAAAAACCACAACTAGCATGTTAACAAGAATGGCCTGTCATAAAACACCGCATCCCTAATACAATGTTTCATAAAATTATCGTAGAAAAGTAAACTCCTTAGTTCCTTTACAGAACCTGCAAAAATCGTGTAAATCTGCACATAACAATCACTGGAACTAAAGTTGCAAACACAAGTAACTTAATAAAACTCTCAGTCTAACCTGAAAAAAATATATACTTGTAAGAGTACAGTTAGAAGTTACAACAGCTATACTCTGGTGCATCACTGAAATACGATTGTAAAAAAAAAAGTACACTCTACAGTCTTCATTAGCTTCTAATTCAGTACCTCTATGAAAGTTTACAGTTGTCTTAAAATTTAAATACCCAATTTCTGTGTATGGTTTTTAATAAAAACTTCAGAAGAAAACCAAGTTCACACTGCTGGAGAGACGAGATAGTCAGAAGAACTTTCTGCTAACATGCCATCAAAAGGGCCAATTCTAGTAACTTTTTTTTAGTGATAAAGATTAAATACATTTTTTTTTCCCAGAGAAGATTAACATTCCAACCAAAAAGGGGGTGAGGGGGAGGAGATGGAAGAACAGAGAAAACTTATTTTTGCCATCAGATTACTCTTTAGGACAAAACAAAAGTGATCAAGCAGTCTTTCCATTCAAAGCGTGCTCATGGATAAACAGAAAAAAGCCTCCCCAAAGATTTCCGGTACTAGAAAAGCCATGAGAGATTGGCCCCGACTTAAGACTCAAAGACTGATAAACTATGAGTCATCAGGTTTTCAGACTGTAGAGATGTTTCAATATGGGGAAGTGGGAGATTTACAGTAATGAACTGTACATCACGAACCAACAGTTGTAGAAAGCAAGTAATTCCCCTTGAGGAAAGAAGATAGGCGCGTAAATATCACAGTGACCTCTCATTAAATTTGTAATGGTATTAAATGGCATCATATTAGTATTAGGCTCTTTCATGTCTGAATGGTGTACAAAACAACTAACTCAAGAATACATATGAACTTAATATATATTTATAAATAAATACCTATAACCTCCTACCCTCTCCAAACTTCTATATCGATAATTGCCTTCAGAGAACTAACGTAATTCTAGACAGAACCATATTTAACCTAACAGTGTTTCAGCAGCAGACAAGTAGTGAAGGGCACGTTATGCAGGATTTAAAACGCCTGATCCCTGTCCTTCAAGAAGTGAACGGGACAGCACTGCCATCTACCGTTCACTGCTGAGGCAGAACCTCTCACACACCTCCAAACGGGTCTACCCTAAACCAGGGAGAGCAGAATCAAAGACTGAACATTGTAAAGCTACTCTCAGGGAGGACACCTGCGCTAACAGACTCCTCTAGTAACTCTGCAGTTCTACATAGTACGAAACGAAAATCCTTTTTTATGTTATTTTTAATGAAATGTCTAAGCAGCACAGGACTGCAGCACAGCACAGACTGCAGCAGCTCCCCAGAGCAGCACTGGCCCTCAGGGTCATTGGGCAGCTGTGCAGTGCCCTCTTCTGCTTTCCCCCTCAACACAGACATACTTCCTTTCCCATTTTTCAGAGCACAGACATAAATAAATCTGTCTGTATTCTGAGAAGTTACCTGTTTCGCACAGACAGAAACGTCACAAGGCTACACAAATTACATACCCACTGTTGGAAGAACAACAATCACTGATTTTTCAAATTTTAGCGTGGCAAATTTATTTCTACCAAATGCTATAGACTCAAAAATTTTTTTTAGTTTATTTTTAAAATAAAGGCTGTGGCTAAACCATGCACTAGATAATAAAAACACTTTTTAGCTGTTTAAAAGAGTTGCCAGGACATTACTGACATGCTCGATTCATTTTGATCACAATCTTGGTATGATGAAGAATTTAGTAAAAAAGAAGCACAAGGATTTACTTGTGCCGTTGATGTCCTCACTGAAAGAAAGTAAGTTTGAGTAGCAAGCTTTAAAGGTCATACTTGAGAATTCCACTTCAAAAGTGCTCTTCCAGTGAACAATAAATTTGGATCCCCTAGAAACGGACACATGTAATTTAAAGAAAAGATATGATGGATTTTATTAATGGAACACAGCTCACATGGTATAATCATAATGATGAAACTACTGAAACTTAATCTGTAAGTACACTGAAGACAAACTGAACCACTCCATTATGAAAAACAAAAAAGTTATCACTGTTTTGCAGGGTACAAATAGCCATGTAATCACTTCAATCATAAGGCAAGTGCCATGTAATTACAGTACATAGTTATTCGTGTCTAAGAGATTACATGGCAATAAAAGGCTACCTGTTACCATATGTAGTAATTTGGAGTTGATGGTGACAGTTGGCAGATGTTGAAGATAACTTTAAAAGGGTGAGAATAATTGTGAAATCTGTAATTACAATTAATTCTGCGAAGTTACACACTCAGAGGGTTTTGATTTGCTGGGTCTTGTTGTGTTTCAGGATTTTGGTTTTGTTTGACATATTCTATCAAAATGTGAATGACCTTTCAGAAACTGCAGGTGCAGGCTGCTGCCCTAGAGCTCTGCAGAGACATTACAGGTATGGTGATCCTGGAACTTCTTAAAAAAAAACCTAATCTGTTATCAAAACATGACCAAGGTACCAACATTTAATTTTGCATTGTTTCACAGAGCCAAAGATCACCCTAAGATTTTGCCCTCTAGCTGTATTCTATTTTTGCTGTGTGGCTTCTCTTGCATATTTCTTTTTCAGTGCTACCTTTAAGATCTAAAAAGCCCTCCCAAAAGACCTCTGCAGTCACTCTACCCCTCTGTCTTACTAAAACAGTTCTTCAGAGAACATTCAACTACATTTGCTCTGCAAAACCCAGAAAAGCAAGTGACAACCTTCCCTCTGTTTCCAATACTTGGTAGACAAAAAGAACTGGAAAGTAAAAAGACTATTTTCGTATAGCTCTGATCAGAAAGTGCCGACCACATTAATCATTCCCTTTCCCCATCTGGGAAGAGATTTTGGTCTGCAAGCTGCTAGACTATCAAATTCAGCCTGCTTTGGGAACACAAAGAAATTAACTTTCAGATGTCTTATTACCTTTTTCTTAAAAGCCACATTTCCTTTTTTACTTGAAATCACCAGTGAACAAGAGACAAAGGCAAACACTATCTGTAAAGAGCCACCTTTTAAATCTTTACTTTAGAAAAGCAAAATTTGGGAACCACAATCTAGATGATGATTCTCTTGGTAGTTCCCCCTTTTTATATCTGCAGAGAGGTGATCAGCTTGGCACCTATCCTAAGTCACCTATGAATCAGAAAATTACTTTCATACAGCCCTTTACAGCCAGTAAAAGGAAACAGGCACCTTCAAAAGCATGACTTCTTATTCTAAAATGAACATCTAAGGACACTACTACTACTACATATAGATTTAGAAGTAAATCATACCTTTAGTAAAGAAATAGTTATCAGCAGGATGCTCATACTGAAAATGAGCTAGGCCGTTTCATTTTTCTTATGTAAAAGATATTAATTCACTTTGTGGCAGCCGGATTAAAACCTCTCTCCGTTAACAGGGTATCAGTTGTCCCCTCAAAACAAGACGATTTATGACTAGAAATTAATACTGAAAGAAAATCATGTAAGTTGCAAAACAACAGAAAAAAGAAATGAGTAGCTAAAATTGTTAAACAAACAGTTTTTGAAGTGTGGCGGAAAAAAAATAATCCATTATTACATGGAAATCATAGGATTACTGACAGTAACAAAAAAAGCAGGAGAAGCTTAACACACACATCTGTCTGAGAAGAAGGAAACAATATTCTGATGATGATGATGAAATAGTTTCCATTCCAACAGTAACTCAATAAGATGTTGAACAGCAGCTATTAATTGGACACTTCTACATCAGCAGAGCTGGATAACTTGGACACAAGCCTGCTGAAAGAGATGGCATAGGTACTGGCTGGACTGGTAATGCTTCTTGTCATTAACGCTTGAAAAACTAGAACTGGAAAAGTTCATATTTAAAGAATGAACTACTATGTCAATATTTACAAAAGACAAACTGGATGCCCTGTCAGCCTGAAGCAGATTTTGTGAAGAAAAATAATTTTTATGTAGTGAAATAGCTGATGAGAGATTTGATTATGAACAATTAAATTCAATTACATAATGAATGCCAATCAACAGGTCTACAGACAATAGACTTACTGTTTTAAACTGGGTTTAGAAAAGTATGTCTTTATGCAATATTCTTACTCTTCTGGAATACACTCAGTTTGGCATGTAGGACATTTTGCTTAATCCATCAGAATAATCCAATATCAACAAAGCACTGTTAAAATTGTGTAAGTTCAGTTGATTTATGGGCTCCAGGATATACCTGGAGCTTTCATCAAGTGATGCATTTCTAGTATGATCCCATAGGACCTGCCTATCCTGTCTGACATTTAACAGCACCCATCCCAAAGAAGCCCAAGATCGTAATAAATAATGATAAATGATGAAAAAGATAGCTCGCCGATACATTATGAGGTGTCTAGTAGCACAGCAGTGTAATTTGGAATAGATTAGCTCCTTGAACAGATCTACTGAAGATAATCCTATTTCAAGCAACTGAATCTTTGCTGGGATTCTTGGAGAGAAGGTCAGAGAAAGCAAATCACAGGCCATGTTGACTATTCTGAGCACAGGTAATGGTAGGTATAACAAGAAACCCAGGGGTGTGCACATTTGCATCGAGAAACAAAAACAGACAACAGTTATTTTCTGCCCTGGAAAACAATGCCTCTGAAAATGCTCTTGGGCATGGCAACTACATTTTCATGGGACATCTGTAAGGATCAGTCACAGCCTAAAAGGACTGATGTCTGCTTTGGAGATTAGGGAATTAGCAAGTTGGAAAAGAAAGGTTTTATGATGTCTGTAGTTGACACAAGAGTAATTCCCATTGCACTGCTGCTGTCTGTCCTGTGGTCCCCAAAGAACAGTATTCACATATGCAGAAAAATAGAATCAAAGAGGTCAGGGAAGAGTCATTAGAATGAGTGAAATATTAGGAAAAAAAAAAGCTCTGATAATTCAGGGCTTGAGGAACTCCTAATACCTGAATTACAAATAAAGAGCAAGGAAAATCTTCCTTAAAACATACAGAAGAGGATCAAAATGCAATAGGCATTCATCAAAGGAGAGGCAGTTGAACATGAGAACATGTTGCCCAGACTGTAGCGGATTTTCTGCTACTAGAAATATTCAAATCATAACTAAATACTTTAACCCTCACCCCAAACAGGTGTTTGAGTTTAGAGGACATCTGTAGTCTTTATTATTAATAAAGATAAGGTAATCAAAACAATACTTCGTGGATTTTCATATATTCATTTACACTAGATAACCAACAACCACGGCTTTACTAAAAATAGAGAGAAGGCAGCGAATGTCCTCAAGATCAGTATTTCCATGGTTTCCTCCACAAGTGCCATCGCGTGCTGTTCAACATCCCGCAGTGCTGGCAGAGCCAGTATTATGCTGAAGCATCTCAGACATGGTGATCAACTCATATTCAGAGCAAAAGTAACTCAAACAGGGACAATACAGAGTTCACGATGTTAGAACTGCTATAGGCTGGATTTGGCTTACTGTGCTTGAGGCAGTTCAGACAGAGCAAGCAGCACAAAGTAAACACAAAGTAATTCCCTACTGATAACACACCAGCCCAATCTTTTCAACGCTGAGAGAAACACTTCTTTCAGGATACCAGTGCATGTCAGGTCCAAGAGCTAAAACAAATCATTCCATGGAAGTGATGGGATCTCCTCTGGGAGAGAGCAGCAGAAAAAAGCTCCCTGCTTACCTGGCCTGTCACAGAGACTGCAAAACATGCAGAAGCAGAAATCACTTCTACAAGAATAAAAAGGAGGAGGCACAAGGGGAAGAGAAACACCCTTTTGTCATTCTCCCTTTCCCTTCCTACTCCAGCCATGAAGCCAGCAGCAGGAGCTGGTTAAGGAAACGCAGGAGACCTGCATGCATTTAAGTGAGAAGGTTGCTACTCCTGCTACCGCTTGGAGCCCACAGCACACTCCTTTGTCCCTATAGCTGAACACAAGTGAGCAGCACTTTCATCATCCACTCCCATGTGCCAAATGGAGAAAGCCTGGAGGACAGAAAATGACTGCCTACCAGATGATGGACCATATTTACTTCAGTGTATTTTATCTGCCTGTCCACTTCAGAAAGCTTTTTATAAACATTAAATTTTTGTTCCATGTTTGTTGCATCTCACCGAATTCCACAGAAAATGCATCCAGATTTCTGTTGAAGAAATTCAGCTTTACTTGCAGGTATCACTCCAGAAACTTCAGACCCAAGATTTAAGATGTGCTGTTTGCCTCTCTGATGTCAAACAGTAAAAGATCCTCCAGGCTAACTTATGATGTTGGTCACATGTATGCAATCCCTATGATTTTAACAGATGTTCCCAACTCTGACTGGAGCTCAGTGAACTGTTTTGGAAGTGCCCAGAAAGGCACAGAACCCCAGCGGTATTACCGTCAGTGAAGTAAGCAGAACCAGCTCCTAACACCCTGGGAGCAGACAGTTTGTCTTAAACAGCAATAGCTTTCATCCACTCCATTTTGAGGTGAGAAGTAATAAACTATAGATTTTTCACTTAGATCCAAAAATAGTCTATGTGTGCGTGCAAACAGGTCTGTGAAGTTTGCACTAACTCAAGAATTGAAATGGTGTCTGTAGATGACCATTACTGGGTAGCAGTTTAGGCAGCATTTATTCAAACCGATGCAGTAGAGAAAATCCATCTTAAGTGCAGTAAGCTTGAGAAGGACAGTCACCAAACTGCCAGAAATAAGACTGGATCAGTTCCTGCTGAAGCCATACTTAATTTTCCCAGCTGGAAGCTTATTACAGGGAAACCTCATGACTGAGAAAACATTTCAGAGAAGAGTGTGTATACACACCCGCATTGGAACAGATTACCAATTGTTAGGCTAGTGAAGGCAAGCGTATTTCTCTAAAGCAATCCATTCTCCTCTCAGGAGATAAATCTTACACAAACAATACTTGCTAGCAACAAAAACATAAGATGTCAACAGCTTTCTAGTTTGTTATGCTATTGAATACCAAGTTCGTATCAAGCACAGTGTGGGAATAAAAAAAAAAAAGATACTGAAAAATGCACAAAGTCATTTGTAATGTAATTCAGGTCAAATTCAGAACAGTTTAGTTAGAAAAGCCTGGAATGATTCTAAACTCCAGGAGGCCTTTAAGAGTCTTGGATATGTTCTCGTGAACCAAACAGGCATAAACAAGAGAGTGTCTTAAATATGAGATAAATCTGAGGTTACATTGAGCCAACATGGATGAAAACCAACAAAAACAAAAACGTATTCTACCTGGCCTGAAGCTGTCAGTAAGCCACAATACAAATGTTGTCAGTCCTGTCCATGCAGCAAAATGAAAAAGACGGGGGCTAAATGGACAATGTATTCTAAGTATTCTAAGAAAATTCCCCCTGAAAATTCCATTTACAGTTAATAACTTGCATTACAAAAATATGTATATAAATCACACTTATTCCATAACAAAGCTTAAATATGTTACCTGAAGCAATGTATCATCAAGTTGAAATGTCAGAGAGCAGTCTGCAGATAGAAGACATATGCTCCTACCCTGCATAGTTTTATTTCACTATTTAGGGATTACTTAGCACACATTAATGCCACAGAATGTTCTTCATTTCCGACACACTGCAAAAAATTCTTACCTGGAGTACGGCATTTCTCACTTACTAATCTGAAAAGACTAAGACTAATTCATGATCTTGAAAAAAACAAATAGTAATGCCCAGATGTATCATAAAAGACATCTGAGAACAAAATTTGGCACATATTCCTTACAAAATTTGTGTCTTGATGATTGATGATAGGTCTACTAGACAAAACAGCACAGTTGAAGACAAGGCTCCTTCTCTGAGCATGAAACCAAAATGAAAGAAAGAAAAGCTTATGAGAATTTCTCAGCAATTTATACTGAACCAGGCGATGCAAAGTTGGCACTGGAATGCTGTCTTGGTTAACATCCTCATTTGGACCAGATGCTGCTAGATGTAATACCAACAGTGCATCAACTTCAGATGAACAGAGAAAAAGCCTTTTATACGCAGGCAAGACCAATTTGGAAAATGCTAGAAGTACAAGAGCATTCATGGAAGCCTCATGAAGATTGACCCACCCTCATACATGAGTGACAGTACCATTTTAAGAGAATGTTCTGAATATACACAAGCAATACAGGAATCATGTGAGCAGAAAAATACTAACAAAAGTGGCCAGTTTTCTGGGCTTAAATCTTTCAATCAGTTTAGCATCAAAACTTTCCTGAGCCACAGTATTCCACCTTTGACATTTTACTTTTCCTCTGTTTCTGGGACAGTTTCATAGAAACTGAAGTATTTGTATTAATAATTTTTCATTATATTGTCCATTAGGAACAGGACAAATCTGAACAGAACACCCCTGATCACCTTCCTTCCTATTAGCTGTCCTTTCACGATTTTCTACAAAAACCTGAAAACTAGCCTCACCATACACTACCTTTTATAAATCTTGAGAACAATACCAATGCAAACTTCAGTCCTATGCTGCAAATAAGCTGAATGCAGGACATACAGTGCTGCTGCAAATGAACATGCTGTATTGGTTCATCAAATGACCTAACAGGAGCATTTACAGTGAAAGTAAAGAATGATGACTTTTATTTTCCTTCATGTTACAAAACAAGGGCATGCATGGACCAGACAGTTTTCAGTCTGTATTAACACAAAGGGATGCAGCAAAAGGTTTCATGAGACAACTAACAGCTCATTCCTGTCACAGGGGTAAGCTCATCCCTTTCTATGTCCCTTCCCAGCTGCATATTCCTGCCACTCACACGCCACCAGTCCTCAGTGCCAATGTGATCCCTCATCTGAGACCACTGAGTTCACTGACTGTCAGAAAACCAACATAAAAGAGAAAAAAATACACCAGTTTGCTAAACTGGCAGAAAACTAAGCAGGCATGGAGATTACAACAACCACGTACACACACTTTATACCCCATGCCAAAGCAAGGGGAAAGCAGGGTGATAAACCCCAGAGCAGAGCTCCCAAGTGGTTCTCCCATGAAGCCTCCTTCCAACCATACCCCCATTTTACAGGTCTGAACATTAACTGAGACAGGAAATTGAAAATATCTTGTGACAGCTATCCATAACATTATGAACAAGGTAGGTGTTTCAGTGAATCAACAAGGTCTCCAGGCTCTAGCTCAGAACTGCAGATATTTTTTTCTAATTCTCATTCCCTTGAGTCTGAAAACTTACTCACTGTTGAATAATGAAGTATTAACTAGAGACTTAAGTTCTCTTGGTTTTCATTTGCCCTTTTTTGTTTGTTTGTTTTGGAGGGGATTTCTTGCTTGTTTGTTTTTGGTTTAGCCTTTTTCTTTTTTTTTTTCTTCCTCAGATAAAACCCATTTCTCCTCCTCATTTGGAGCTGCTACTGGATTTTGCTGGCCTAACTTGTTTGTTTGCATCCTGAGGTTTCCTCTAGGCTCTGTTTGTTCTCAAATATATCTGGAATCTTTCTTCTCTGTAGTCCTTGGCACACATTAGCACTACGTCTTCATGAGCTTTGCAATACAAGACCTAAGGTGAGACAATTCAGAATCTGCACCCCCAGTGACACAACTGTCTAACCAGAAGGGATTTACATCGGTTCTCTTTTCAAACCAGACAAATCCATCTTCCTGGCATGTCTTTTTCCAGAGTGCCTAATAGCTTAGTCAAGATAATGGAAATGGCAGAAAGGCAAACACAGAAGTAAAGGTGTCAAAGCCAACTTCTCTTCACCTCAAAAATCCTGTACCTATTTCAAAGAATTAGCTGTGTATAAACAACCCTGCCTTGGAAAGCCACAGTGACAACTCTGCCCTTTCTCTTTTGCAAATACTAATTTCAAAACAAAAGACAGATAAGGTCCCTTCTCCAAGGAAAATGGCACAATGATCCAGAGATGAAGCAATTGTGAAAACAATAAGAAGCATCAATTACTTCAGCAAGCTAAAAAAGCCTCTACTTCAAAACAAACACAAGAAAAGAAGGTGTTTCCCCCACCAAAAAAATATAATTAGACAGCAAAAACCACTATTATAAGGTATTATAGAATCCAGTAACTGACAAAAATCCAAGAGGTTCTAGCCATTTACACAGCAGCAAGCACACTCAGAGAGCTGCAATGCTGGGGAAAAACCAGACAACTGGAAGGAATACGAAATGTTTAAAACCAGCCTTTAACTTAGTCTTTAACTAAGGCACTGCACAAAATCCTCATAAACATGCAGATTATTCCACATGTTCACTACGGGAGTTTTTTATGTTTTTACTGAATGCTGGACATTATGCTCCCACCTGGATCACAGGTACAAAGTATGGCAGTTTTTATGTTCTTATCTCCCATGCAAACGCTACAGGGAGCAAAAGCTCTACTATGCATTACTCACATGCCCACAGGCAGTTTGGTTCTAAAAAAAAATGAATTAAAAAAACCCAAGATGACAAAACTAAGGCAAACCATACAAAGCCTAAGAGCTGTACACATTTGCAAGGCAACCACAAACAAACAGAGCGCTGCGAACTCTCCCTAGCATCCCCCTTCCTCCCCAGTCTGGCCAAGGGGAAGACTGCTGTGTGTTGCCGCCTTCCCTGCAGAGCAGCAGCACTGCAGAAAGTGGTTCTTTCTTGGCTTCCCACAGGATAGAAGCCTAGAAACATTGTGGGCCACTGGTAGAAAGGTTGCGTTTCTGTTCCTAGGTCCTACATCCCTCTGCCATGATGCTAATTCATGATGCACTGTTCATTTCTTGCTACCACCACATCTCTCTGATGTCAGGCTGAGGCACCCACACGCCCAAAACTTCCACTGTGCAGAAAGCACCTGGTTTCCACGAGGGGCTACACTGAAGTACATGTGCCCCAACTGAAGTACACCAAGCTAGCTCCCATGTTCTGCAATGATGCCAGATGCCGGTGCACCAGCCTAACCCCACAGGCTCCCTGTACTATTGCACAGACAGTGCTTAGCCATGTCTGCTCTTCTTAACTTACAGGTACAGCTGCTTCCAACCTTTATCCCTCGCTCTCTCCAGCTTCTCATACCTCAGACAACACAGTCTCCTAGTAAGTGCTCCAGATGCTCATAAGTCACTTAGCTAGCAGGTTGCTCTATACCATAGTGAAGAGACAGTAACACTAGAGAAAATAGTGGGCAAAAATCCTCGAACGCAGTTTTCTCTCCCCCTTCCTCCTCCAGCTTCAGAATCCACCTTCCAAAACCTGTCCCAGTATCTCCTCCTCACACCAGAACTCATCCATCACACCCTCCCCACCGGCAGGGATCTAAAATCTCTTCATCTGCAGTAGGAAGGAGTCCCCCATGTCTTAAACTACAGGTTAAAATTAAGTTTGTCCACAAGCAAGCAGCGTTCTCACAAGAACGTGGCGTGCCCGGTCTGCACTGCAACACAGACCCCCACCTAAACTACAGCTCCCCGTGCTTTCCAGCAGCAGCCCCGCTGCACCAGGGCTACCGACAAAAACCCCGCGGTGTGCAGGTGCAAAACGCAGCCTCACACAGCGCCAGCCGCAGCGCCAGCTCCGGCAGCGCGCGGTGACACTGCACTTCCCGGCGCTACCGGACCCCAGTGCGCAGCGCTTCCCGCCCCGTGCCGCCAGCAGCCGAGGCCCGGCCCACTGGCGCCCCCCCGTGGGCCGCAGCGGCACCGCGCCCTCCGCCCGCCGAGTGGCGGCGCGGGGCGAAGCGGGTCGCACCACCCGCGCCTGCCCCTCCAACGAGAGACCCGCGCCAAGCGGCACCGCACACGGGATACTCGTAACGCACAGCAAAGGGAGGGGGACCACACACTAGAGGAACGTAGGTTCAGGAGAAAAAATGCTTGTGTTTTGTTTGTGAGGGTTTGGGGGCTGTTTGGTGGGGTGGTTGTTCTGGGTTTTGGTTGTTTGGGTTTGTGTTTGTTGGTGGGGGGTTTTAGGAGTTTTTTGTTTGGGTTTTTTTCACGCTTTAAAAATAAACGTCCCTGAAAATACATGAACGTGGTAAGACTTGTGAACTGCAGCGTCAGTGGTCTGCCACAAAAATGTGACTGCCTCTCTGGAAGACTGAGCTAGTATTTCGACAAGAGCTGCTTAGGAGACTTACCTGCTGAACCCCCTCTGTACCCAGCTGGAGTGCGCCTGTCAGTGCGCGGCTTTTTAAACCTGCAAAGTAACTGTTTGCTAAATAAGTTCTTAAGTAAATTTTAATGCTGTTGTCTCGTGGCTCTTCCTGACAGAACAGACCCATAACTCAAAGCCACGTCATAACACAGGGAATTCTACAGTCAACTCAGAAATGCAGTTTAATGCACTGGGATGTTCAGGAGATTGAAGATAACCATACAAGCTATATACTGTATATACCAGCGGAAGCACTTTATTAACACAGAAGGAAGGTGATCAAGTTTTACTGAAGTCTTCTAAAAATTCTTATCTGGTCTTTTGAGTCTTACCTACCAATGCCAGAAAACAGCAAAAGTAAGGACACAAAAGTTAAGGAAAGTTTAGGAAAAGTTAAGGAAGTATGAATGATCCAGTAGCTACTGACTTTCACTTATTTAAACCCAACAATGAGGTATCATCAGTACCTGAACCAGCTACACACTTCAGTCATGTCCAGGTATGCTCTTTAATGAAAGATTAAAACAATATTGAGAGAATGTAAAAAGTGGCCAGAAAATAAACCAAAATGTCAATGCTTTAGAAGATCTTACTTGAGAGAAGTTTGCCTCTTGGCTGTGCTTTACCACCACCTGCTACGCTACAAGTTTTAACACGCTAACCTTGCTCCCCTTTAGCAAAACTGCTGTCCAGGACTAAAACTGCCAAAAAGATCACCTCACCCACAGACTGTCCAGGAGGAGAATTTCCAGCAGCGTGTGAGACCAGAGTCAGGGGTTACATGAGAGACTCTGACCCACAGAAGGGCTGCACCCAGAGATGGTGCTGGCTGATCTCAGTGGTGACCAAGACAGGGGAGGTCCCAAAAAAGTGCAAAAATGCCAATGTCATTCCATCTTCAAAAACAAGCCAGAACTGTCCAGAGAACTACAGGCTAACCAGTCTAATTCTGGTCTTTGGAAAAGTCACAGAGCAAGACTTCTGTAAGAGGAAAAACGTTCTAGTCTGCTTAGCCAAACAACTTAGATGGGTAAAAATTGGTTGGATGGTTGGCTTAGAGATAGTACTCATACGCTACCATGGCCACAGTAACAGAGTGAACTACAGGGGCCCTACCTGTGACCCATCCTGCCTAACAACTTTATCAGTGACCTGGGAGGAGTAACTCTTGTCAAGTTTGCAGCTGACACCTAACTGGGGGGATGTGCTGGAAAGCAGAGCTGCCATCCAGAGGCATGGTGGAGGAGCAGGGCCTTGTAGTTCAGCATGGAGAAAGTCAGAGCCCCAGGCAATGGTCCAGGCTGGACACTGTTCCCCCTGGCAGGAGCTCTGCAGTAAAGTCCTTGGGGCCCTGGCGAAGAGTGAGCTGCACCCTGGGGCTGGCAGCAGCAAAGCCAGCAGCATCTAGGGACAAGCACAACCAGGAAATGGAGGGAAGTGATGATCCACCTTGACTCAGCACTTCTTATACCACACCTAGATAAGATACCAAGTCCTCTGGTTTGGGCTCCCCAGGAGCTCTCAGGACATTGTGCATTGTGCTGCTAAAGTGGAGTGAACACAGCAGAGACCCAGCGGGATGCTTAGGAGATGGAGCACCTCCCTGGTGAAGGGACCCTCAGGGACGAGGCTGCTTCAGCCTGGAGAAGAGAAGGCTTTGGGGCACCCCAGAGCTGCCTTTTCCTGCCTACAGGCAGATAGATCACTGACAAGACAGCGCCAGGCTTTGTCATGGTGGCTAGATGACAGACAACAGGCACAAGCTGAAACAAGACAAGTTCAGACTGGAGATAAAGGGAAATCTTTCTCCCTACCAGGACAGTGCAGCAGCGGTGCAGGTTGCCCAGAAAAACTCTGACTGCATAAAGCTCCGAGCCACATGGTCTGACCTCCTCACTGATTATGTTTGAGCAGGATATCAGACTGATTTCTTCCAACCTTAACTGTGGCATGAGACCTTCTACAGTGCTGTCAAGCTTCAGTACAAAACTGAAGGTCTAGTGAGGTCTTTAACCTTGCATTTACATAAATCTTGCCTGTTAATTTAATAGGTGACCAGAAACCCACTGTCAGGGAATCAAAACACATAGAAGATTGAAAAACCTACTAATTTGGATCCACAAGCCTGCATGGTATCATCTTCCACTGTTCTGAAGATTGGGGGGAAGGGCCTTCATAAGTACCATCACACTGCTGGTTATGAGTGCTCATCAGAAGCACAAAGAGAACTGCAGGAGGCAACAACAAAAAGTCACATGTGCCAGAGCTCAGTGCTGCTCCACCTGCAATCAGGATAAAACACAAATTCAATAAAATCAGTACTGGATACAAAACATACAGGTTTTTTGGATCTAAACCTAAGTTCATTGTTTTAAATATATGGAAAAAAAAATAATCAGTTCCATAGACCGAGAACTTATCAAAGGTGGAGAAGACCTGCATTCACCTTTATCAAAGAAAACAGGAAGCAGATGTGCTGCTGGCATGTGGAGTGATAGCAGAGCCCCTGTGTTAGCAAACAAAATGGCCCATGCAGCAGCAAGAGGTACATCACAACTCAAAAAACAGCGCAGGGCATGTGGGAGTTTCCTCAAGCCACCCAACTCATTAGCAGAACCCTGATGTTTGCTTTTAAAATGGTCTGCTCTGCGTAGTCTTCATGCCAGGGATTACTGAACTTCAGTAACGGAAGACTGATTCTTATATAAGTAAACTGATTAAAACTTGTAGCATGTACAAAGTTCTTTTGATGAGAAGTGGTGTATGAAACCGCTGTTAATCCTCCAATCTCCTTAGGAGGGAGGGAAGGTTCAGAGAGTGCAGTCAGCTAACAAGCATGCTCTACAGCAGTCAGAGGGGATGTGAGAGTTACTAGTTTCCGAGATGGCTGTTAGTTGCAGGAATCTCATATTATTTCTCTTCCCTTACTCTTTTCCCCCTTTTCTTTTTTCTTTCCTAGTTACAGTAAGTTTTCAGGTACTCTAAATACACCAATGAAGAACTCCATCTGTGCATGTGATAAAACAGCTTTATATAGGGCAATACTGAACAGTATGATGGGCACTGGTTGAATGAAACTTCCACTTCCCTTCTTCCTTTTACGCATTCCCTTTTCCTCACTCTGTGCATCCCTCCTCCAGCACACAAGTAGAAGATCAGACCATTATCTACTTTATTTTACTATCTACTGATAATTATATGTTCAGTCTTAATTTATAGCTCTACTGCAGCTGCAAGATTGCATATGGCAGAAACCTTTTGTCTGGCTGGGCTACCATAGCCTTTAGAGCACACGCCAGCAGGTGTTGACTGCCAACAAATGTTGGGGACCACAAGACCTCATTTCAGGATGTCAAGACAAGGTGATCGAATCCAGTCCTACTCTGGATATGAATAAAAATCCATGTGCACAAGCCACCTCTTTCCAAGCCCAGCTTTTCCACTACAATAAAACAATGGGAAAATGAGGATTTTCCACGCTCTTTCCTGTTACACATTCTATTTTCTGTTCTTCAGAAATTTTGACATAGTTTGGTTGGGTTTTTTTTTTTAATTCTCTTAGAAGATGGAGATGTGTAGTTCAAAATGCAAGAGCACAAATCTTTTACACAGCACCAACATTTGCACACAATCCTGGGCAGAGTAAACAAGCACAGTACAGTCAGTGAATAAGATTTAAAAATGGTCTGCTGTCCCACTGCTCCATTTTGGCAGTATGTCATTATTTCGATTAATGTGTGCATTTCTGGCCTTTGCTGAACTCTCTGCACACTGTACTATGCTGGATGGTGCCAGAGGACCAGCTGGTGTCATAAACACTAACTTCAGATTTGAAGTGACAAAGAAACATGTCTGGTAATGATGTTAACTTGTCCTTCTTAAGTCTTTTGACAGTGAAGGCAGTGGCAGTGCAACAATCCTTAACCCACACAGGACAAATTAGAGCAAATCTAGCTGTCTTTAAAAAGACATCTGTCATACAGATCTGTAGACTCTGAAACATTACCTGTTGCAGAAATCTGAACAAGGCAAGGGAATTTCTCATTACAAGCAGAAGGCTGCTAGCTTGGTAAATGTAATTCTACCACTGCTTCTGCCACAGAGTGGCTCTATTAGAACACTTATACATTTCAAAGATAGATGCTATTTTAGATATCCAATATGCAACACTCGAGTGTGATTTAGGGAAGAACTAGTCACTGTTACAGTCAATGTTAAGGATCCATACAGGAAATGAATGGTACATTCTATGAAGCTAAGAATTCTGGGGAAAAAAATTAATTCTACAGGAAAAAAAGTAAATATAAGTCTGAAACTGACATTGAGTTATGACACGGTTTAGACTTCAGCTACTCTGTGCTGAAGTCTTTTTCTGTAACTGAAGAAATTTTACAGCTTCACAGACATACAAATAAATGAAATTCAGCATTTGTGAAGTACCCGGTGATGCCATGATTGCCACAGAAAGATCCACAAAAGCAAAGTCAAGGTGGACTTTCAGAAATCTTTCCACAAAATTCTTCAAACATAAAAACCAAAAACCAAGTGATCATTACTTGTATGGACAAGTAATTGATTAAGTGGTAGGAAACAGAGGGTAAGAGTAAGTGGTCAATTCCTGCAATGGAGGAAGGCCACTTTCAAGATTTCTCAAGGATCTGTGATGGATTTGCTGTGGCTAAGGTGAGCAGTAAACAACATCCAGTTGTTCAAAACAGTACAGACTAAAGATTCATGGAAGGACACTGTGAGGCTGAATAGACAGCAGAATAGCAGGTGACGTCCTAATAAACTAATGGGGTTTAAGCTGACCATTATATTACTCAGGAATAAGATTTTGGGTTATGATAGTCTCAGGAAAACAATAGTTTGGTCCTTGATCTCAAAAAATAAATCCAGTGTTAGAAGGACAGGAGCATTATCAAGACATTGTATAAATCTATGTCTTGATCTACCATGTTTATACTGAACACTGTACTTTTTTATTCCCTTTATCTCAAAAAGGATAATAGAACTGGAAAATGTTCATACAAGAACAAAGAAGATGATGAAAATATGGAATAGCTTTTCCTTCAGGAAGCAGTCTAAGCAATCTTAGGTTTTTCGTTCCAGAAAAGAGAATTTTTGAGAGCTCTGACAAATTTACAAAGCTCTGAGTAGGTTCTAGAGGGTGGTGGTACCAAGTAACTGCACACTGTCCCTCCCAGTGCAAGGATTAAGAGTCATTGAATTAAGCTCATTGGAGATAGCTTCAAAAAGGACAAGACATGGTTCATCATGTAACTGGTAGTTCACTTGAAGAACCGCCAGCTTATTGACAAAGGAGGCTCTGGATTCTGCCTGACTTCACAAAGAAACTGGACATATTCAGGAATGAAAATCTACTTAATAAGGACATAAACCACAACTAACTCTGAAATTGCCTGCCCTTAAAGGAGTTGGAAACTTGTAAGATGTCAGGTAATAGCTGCACATACACTTCTCCTGTTCTTACTCCTCCACAGGCATTTGTTTATGGCTATTATAAAACATGTTGCTGGTCAAGAGACATATTTGGACTGATCCAATATGGCCATTTCTGTGTTCCAATTCCACCTTCAGAAAAATGTTCAAATAGCAGAAAAGAACATGAGGCAACACCACCTAACTCTGTTTTTCTCCACAACTGTTAACAGCAGCTAATTAAATTACCACCACCCATCCTGTGCAATGAATGAGTCATGGGTCCTATGGGGAAAGGAAGAGGGAAAACAAAGCAATGTAAGTAATTAAAGACTACACCAAAACACACATGAAACACAGAAGGCGAATTAGGCAGGATTAACTTGGTTGAACATTTCCCAATGTATGATAGCTTGTCTTTGCCACCAGACAATTCTAATGTCTCCCATGAACAACTCCTGTTTCTAAAATGGCATAGATAAGTTTCCAGTTATGTGGAAGAGTCTGATACACGCATCTTCTAATGGAGAATGCCACTCACACATCAGAATCAGTAGAATGGAATATGTGAAGAATCTCACCTGATTCTTTGGAAAGAGACACTGCGTAAAGCATCAAAGACAGCACTTTAAGCTAAACCGTCTGACCTTGTACTCAGATACAGCAGCACTCAAGCTATGTTCTAGCAGCTAACCTGGGCAGCCATACCTCTCTCCAACCATTCCAGGCAGATCAGAGGTGCATATGACCATAGCTATAGACATTATTGAACAAGAAGCAATCAGATGTCAGCATATTGACAAGTTAGTGTTTTGTTATTGATATCAGAACATCACACACATCCCTGCCACTTATAAAGATACTGCTGTAAAAGTTATTCTGTATCTTCTGCATTGGATCATAAGCAGAAAGTGATGGCTGATTATGTGTTAAAACCATAGCGTTTACTCATACTTGCATCTGTCAAAGGAGAGATTATCTTTTCTTTTAATACTGGATTCTTTCCTAGGACAGAATCTTCAGAAGAAAGTAGAAAATACTAAACAGGGATGAGTTTCACAAAAGCTGATTGTTTTTAGGGATCCTGTTTTAGTAGGAAGAGCAAAACACTAATTTCCAAATAAGTTTCTATGTCTGATGGTGGCTGCCAAATGTACAAAGGAGAGTTGAAGTATACATGTACAGGCCTACAAATTACTATTTGTAGGTTACATTGTGAAAACCTGAAGTTTAATGTCTTCTCTAAAAATTTTTGCTGTTCAGTGCAAATATGATTTAAATACCTATATAAATGTTTAATCCTTGAAATGCTAGTAAATTCTTAACACCAGAACTATTTTGCAGCATAATGTTCCACTAAATACTATGAAAAAAAATGTGCAACATTTATTAAAAGGAAAAAAAAAAAAAAGAGAAGTCTGAGATCTGTCTGCCTGTTTTTGAAAAAGATGATCCAGGAGCATCTGATTTATCATCTCTACAAAAATTATTCGTTTTGCTCTGTAATGTCACTACTCTAAGAAAAGAGTCCCAGAATCTGCAGTGGCCTCTGAAATCAGATATTCAGAGACATTTAAAAATTGACAAGTTTTTTGTTTTCAAAGAGAGCTGAAGGTATTTTATTTCCATAGTATTTTTAGACGAGAGATGGGAAAAGACTTCTGTCATGCTTTAGGTAAAGGAGCAACAGTTATTTATCTAACTGTATCACTATCACATTTTTGGCATCCATGTTTGCTTCTTCTAAAGAAAATACATGGCTACTAAGCTTTATCAAGTCTGCTTTCCTGAATTGTCATAGTTTTGTTACTTCGCAGTTTGCATGGCAAGCTAACATCCTTGAAATATTTTGTGTACACACAGATGTGCACACACACAACCCCATGGTTCTGGCCTTCACATGTAATTATTTCATTCAGCGTGCATTCATGCTGCCCTAGTCATTTATTTCAAATTCACTAAGACACGAAGCACTTCATTTTCAGATTTCTCCTTTAGAACTCAGCTAATTTGTTCTCTTTTTAATTGCAACATACCCAATTTGGGGGTTTCATTAACTTTCTGCATTGCAGCACTATCTAGGAAATCTCTTTGTGTACAGTTTAGACAACTGAATTGATTTACAACTCAACTGGTTTACATACCAAGACTATGTCAGACCATGTTTTTATAACACTCAATTCAATGTCATCTACAAGAGCCCACTTCCCGTACTAAATTATAGCTTCCAAATAGTATATTGATATTGTAACTTATGCCCCAGTCTGTTCAACTTCTGTGTACCTCATCATTTAGTATCTGCTGAAAGATTAAACAACATTTTAATTTTTATGCCCACAGTCTGTCAGTCAACAGATTCAACAATATCAAGCAAGATTTAAAACACACATAATTCACAACAGCTAATTAAGTACTTATATTATCCAGGGAACAATTTTCTACCCTTAGATTGCAACAGCTCAGCCACTTCAGGACAAGGGAGTGAACATTTACACCTACATCCAGAAATGGCAGTTGTTTCTCAGTCTCCTGACCTGCAAGAAACAAGCTGCTACTAGCAGTTAAAGATAAGCAAACTAACCATTGGCAATGTAAGCTCTTGCTAGACAGTGCCACGGAATGAAGAGGACTATTCGAAGACAGACACATACAAAAGACCAACTGAGTCTGCAAATTTTTTTGATAAATGCTGTTACGAAACACAGTTATGGTATCAAAGAGAACACATAATCTTTGGTTCTTTTAAATTCTCCATGAACGTATGGAAGAGGCTTGAAGACATCAGGAAAAAGAAACTAACAACAGATTTAATAGCCCAACGTCCACTTGAAAAGGGCAAAGCAGGACCACAGAGTCTCCAGTATCCAAACCCACACTCCTAGAAAGGAGAAGGCAATCACAAGCATTTTCTCAAACAGGAAATCATTGGTTTCTAATCACTCTCCCAAACTTAGCAGGATTTTTCTCAGCAGTTTTACATGAAACCACACGCACTGTGAGTGGCAGTCTCTTCTCAGTTTTAATAAGCAAAGACTGCTTTGCAACGGTAGTGTGTCAAGCCATCAGTCACCATCCACATGCTATAGAAGCATTCAATCTTCATGGACTAGCTCTGTAGAATGTGTTTTTTGTGACCACTCATGCAGCGCACACAGTGAGCAGCAAGACAACCGAAGCAGACAGCAATTTAACAATACGTGGTATGAAACAGTCAAATTAGCAATGCACAAGCATTACCAAAATAATGACTGGAGGTCAGGCAGAAAAACGGATCGTGTTCAGCTGAGTAGTTTGCTTACAACACGTATCATCACTGCGTCTGGTAAAAATTCATTCTCCAAACAAAGTGCAATTATGCTATAGCTAAAAGATGGAAACGATCACCAGAGTATTTCAATGCATTAACCTGCATACCTTTAATTTTATTTAAATATTACTAAAAATCAGACTCCAAGACATCAATTACACTAAATTACTTTAGCCATCAGGAGACCCAACCCAGTGCCACAAACTGACAACTGGCAGTATAACGGTATTATCAACACTCAATTTCTTCATTTAGGGCACAGGGTAGATAAAATACATTGCCCAGTGGGCAATCCACCTTCCAACAGACTGGAAATGAAAGAAGCAACACACCTGGACACTATGACCTTGGAAAAAAACGTCTTCTTGATCTCAGCTCTCCCATCAAGTTGACTCCAGTCATGTGGAACGGAGACCAGGTAACACTGAGACCACTCTTCACCATTCTCCACATTTCTCCCAATACTTCAGAAAAGGGTACCATAAAGCTAACCAAAGCACCTTCTCCAAATCCCACGCATGACCAGATAAATGGCTGAAACACAAATACCTCCCAATCTCTTTTTTTTTTTTTTAATATAAAGCTACAATAATTATCAGATTTCATGGAAAATTTCTCTGAGCTGCACATTATCAGCTACTGAGAACCACAGCCTTAATTTAGGGAAATTTTTTACTCACTATAGATTGAAGAAAACCAAACAACTGTGCACATTTGAAAAGCTATAAATAAGGGCTCACAGAAAATTCAGAGAGCGGTATAAGAGGTATTCAGCACAATTTGAGTATAAGGTAGAAAACACTGCTGGTAAACTGAAGATTAATGATTGTGCTGACTCTTCCCACTTTCAGTGGGAACACAGGACTAGACAGGATCACTGTTGAGTCACTGATTTCCACCTTCCACAAGAGCAGATATCCACATAAAGATCTGAGAAGGACTATGTAGAACAAACTTGAACATCCACTTTATCCTGTTCTGCCATCCCCTGCACACATTGTGAGCTGCAAGTCATCTCCCAGCTCCCCATAGTAAAGATTGCCAGTACAAAAATTTCTAAGCCACAAAACCAGCATTTCTCCAGAAAATAATGAGAAGAAATTGCCAATGTTTTGAGCTTGGCCACATCAGAACAAATTTTTGAGGAACAACTTTCTCAGTCAGGAAATGTAGTAGAAAAGGCAAAAATAAGTAAGGAACCACAGGGAACTTTAAGAGGAACCATTAGTGGGGGGAAAAAAAAAAAAAAAAAACAAACACAAAAACAAACCAAAAAAACCCCCCAAAAAACCCCCCAAAAAAACCAAACACCAAAAAAAAGTAAAAGGGGGTAGGAAGAGGAGATCATTAGGAATCTTCATAGAAATTGCTGCTAACATCTTGCAGATCTGAGACTTGAGGCAGTAAGCACTAAATTTGTAACAATTAAAAGTAAAAGAAGCCACCATAGAACAGGCAAAGGAAGGAGGAGCACACTCTGGATGCACATTACATACACCTCCTTGGTCTCAGAATCCTCCCCAAAAGCCCCTATATATACACAATAGAGGGGCAGTAGCACAGAATGACTTTAATTCACAGACAAAACAGCTTAGCTTGTATCACAAGAGACCTTTTCCATTTAGATACAGTTCAAGAAGTAGAAAGCTGAAATATATAGTATGTCATCAATGCAAGAGACTGAGTGAGGCAGAAGCTGAGCCATGGATATGTGTCCTGGGTTCAGCTGTAACAGTCACTATTTTTCTCCTTCTTAGTAGCTGGCGCAGGGCTGTGTTTCGGCTTTAGCCTGAGAACATTGCTGATAATACACCAATATTTTAGTTGTTGCTCAGTAGCACTTACTCTGATCAATGACTTTTCAGTCTCTCATGCTCTGCCAGCAAGGAGGGGCATATGAAGCCAGGAGGAAGCAAAAATAAACACATAAATCCCTAACACCAAGCAATGCAAATGTATAAGGCAAAGCACTTACCAGCACTTACAGAAAAGGTGATCTGGCTCCCCTCAGTGATACTCAGACATGAAAGAAGTAGGTGTTATGAACTAGTCCTGACTAGATGAAGAAACCACTTCTGCTGAGACAAGATGGTCCATGGGAGAAGGAATTAGAGAGGAAATTAGCAAATCTGTATGGTTAGCCAAGCATAGTATTGCTGTGAGAATGATCTCAAATTTAACCAGTAAAAGAAAATGGGTGGAAAAAAGAAGCACTAGTTAACTTTAACTAGTTAGTTAAAAAAGAAAAGCTAGTTAACTTTAGAGAATAAGAGAATATAAAGCTTATGGAGTACGAAAGAATAAAAACATACAATGCCTCTTGTGTGGTAACACCAGTCAAAATGAGAAACAACTTGATACAAACTATTCTGCTGACAAAAAAAATGAACAAATAAACAAAACCAACCAAGGCCAAATTCACTTACAATGTGTTTTAAGTCCGAAAACAACCCAGTGATTCAAAGCTAGGCTGAACAAAAGGTAATAGCATAATACCAACAAGATTGACAAGCATTTCTTTCCTGCCTTCATATAAAGGTATTTCCAACTCCCCTATGACAGCCGATCTCAGGTTTTACCGTTTCCTTCAGGTTACATCAACCGTGACTTGCCCTCAAGGTAGGACAGTCACTCTAAGACAAAGATCAGAGTCGAGCGCAGAGCTAGAATTAGAAGTGGTTTCACATTCTGCCACTGCCCTTAAATCGCTGTCTATGGTAGTGTCAAGAAGTATTTCCCTGTTGCTACATAGAATGTGCCTGTCAGCAAGAGGGACTGACTACTCAGCAGGCACATTTAAACAAAACAAAACTAAATAGTTTTCAAGTTATAAAGTGATATTTGTTACAACAGACAGGCATGCAATTTTGTGAGGAGAATGCTCAATAGACTTGTGTTCACCTGCAGAATAGGAATGCTCTAAAAAGACAGAATCTATACAGTTGTTTCATTAACATAGTATGTATGAGTTACTCCAGTACTTGATCAGCTTCTTGCTTGCCCATTCTGAAAATGTTGTGAAGAATTAATGAAAAATCTTAACGGTTTTTGATTAAGAACAATGCATTTCAAAAACACCAGATTAAAAAAAAAAAAAAAATGCAAGACATGACTGTTAACAAAGAAATTACACCTTGGAATGAGTGGGTTTAATTCTTTTTTGGTTTTGTTTTGTTTTAAATGGTATGAATTCATCTTAAGCAGTGTCCGGAAACTAATGAAAGAGCTGTTTCTAAAAGGAAACTACATTTCTCAACATACAAGAAGCTCTGTGTGAGAAAGCTCCACCAAAATAAGTTCGTGTTGAATTATTATTTGTATCTACATCCTGTTTAGCCGTTTAGGGAAAAAAAGTTTAGTTTGTGTTTTGTAGACCCCTTTGTATAAAGCTTTAAAAAGGCTTCTGCTAAAAGAGGGAGGGCCCCAGTACCTATATCCTCCAATTCACACTGTGTGGCAACTCAAAACCTTCAACCTGAATTTCCCCAACAAAAATAAAGCCATCCTTATCGTTTCCTCATGAAACAGTTGGTTTTCAGCTTTAAGCAAAAGAAATACAAGGGGGATGCTGAACTATAGAAAAAAAATAATCACATCATTGTTTATAGGCCTGTGTAACTTTATCAAGATATTCTGACTGAGCCAAAACCAAGTTTTTCCAGAGAAGGCTATGTTCATCAAGCAATAGCTCTGCACAAGTGTTTTTCTACAGCTTTCCACATGTTTCTAAGACTCATAACCATTGAAAGAGGTAGGACTAGGCACAGAGACCATCTAAGGACCCTTTTCTGGCTTAATTATAGCAGCATTGCACTGATATTTAATTAAGGTTTGCTTACACTTTGGACACCTACTTGAAGTGACACCAATCTCAAGAAGCTACAGCTTACATTCATGTGGCTCCTCATCTTCAAGCTAGTTATGCAAAGACAGCACACCTTCTCACACTATCTTACCAAGGAGCTTCCAGCATACACATATGCAATCTCTCACGACTGCGTAATAGGTCTTTTAGAGCCTGAAGCAAACCTAATTACTCAGGTTAGTCTCCAATAAAATCCATGCTTCTCCTTTACGCACACATTTGTGAGGGCAAATGTAGTTGCGCCAAAACTAGAATAGAGTCCAGCCAAAGCAGAGCAGGAGATGAAAAGCATAAGTGGAACACCCTCATCCACAAGGAGTGAGCACAGAGACCACAGCCAGCATTAAAATAAATCAACCAGCACAGAAATCAACCAGCACAGAAATCAACCAGCACAACTGGAGATTTACTCCTATTTCCTGAAACCTGAGAACATAAACTGTTAAAGCTGACCACTTTTATTTCATACCACATTCTGAGAATCCTAGATAAGGAACCAAAATGAGTCCAAAGCATTTTTACAGCACAGAAGGTACTACACATACAGACACCAGATACAAACTACCATAGGACCTCTCTGTCCCCATACATAATTGCTTTTAATTTCATTTATTCATATTATTGGCTGACCAAGTAGAAGGTCACATACTAGAATGATCCTGTATTTCACCACAAGAAATGCATTTTGAAGTACAACTTATATACTATATTTCTGTAAGAGAAGACCAAAACAAGCCGGGGGGGGGGGGGGGGGGGGTGTTAAAAAGCAGCATCAGTTCCAAAAACCACACCAAAATCAACCAACCCTCAAAAATACCATATCACAACTGTGAAGTCCTCACCAAAGAGAGATGTTTGTTTAAATTATCTCAATCTCATGATCACTGTAAAATGTATTTAATTTTATTAAACCGCTGTTCTGCTTTCAGGCTTTTGGGGGAAAAAAAAAACCAAACCAACCATGTGTATGACACTGAGTTCTAAAAACATGTTTTCTTTCATATTTGCAGAGGCACTTCTAAGACAAAAAGTGCATATAGTCATGTGCTCAAATTATTAGATAATTGTCTCGTGGCACCACACAAAAGCAGCTGACTCTTCCATGCTTGAGCTTTATTTTATATAAAGATGCAACTCAAAATTTAATACTGTAATAATATCTATATAATAATAAATAGGTAACAACACAATCTATCTCTATTTTAATTGTATGGTACAGGAACTAGCTCCAAACCAAATTATTTTCAAATGTGGGTCAAAAAAATGCAATAGAAATTTATTGTTTGGAAATCAGTTTTCATTTCTGTGGTTTTCATTTTTCTGGGTTTGGCTTTACCCTGTTTTGAGCATTCATTTCACACTTTCACCATGTGGAGGGAAAAAAAAAAAAGAAAAAAAAGTGGTTTTTCTTCTCCCTAAAACACTTGCTGCTGCTTCTCTTTCCTCTTGAACTTCATTCCACTTCTGGTTGTTCGCTGGGATCTGCTGTAAACAATGGAATTTACATTAACTTTCCTGCAAAATGCAGCAGTCAAACATTAATTCCACTGCATAAAACAGTTTAAAACTGCTGCTCAGAGACTGTATACAGGCATTTCAAGGTCAGGAGATTCTGAAACCAGCTGCACAGTCTCTTGCCTCTTAAACATACTGACCCAGCTAGATTTGACATAGGTCAGCTTTGCCATTTTGATAGTGACAGCACTGAAAATTACATTCTTTGGCAAGTACTTCTATTTGCCCCTTCAGTTCACAGAGGAAATCCAAAATTGGTGAGGAAAATCAAGAACCTGTCCTCCATGAAAAATTACTAAAATTCTAATAGATGTTAAACTTTTAAACCAAATATAGTTGATAAGTAGCACCATATCATTAAACTACAGATTAAGAAAAAAACCTAGAAAACTTGTACCGATTTTGTGATCTAGTGTTATGTTAACACAACATTAAGTAATGAAAGATAGCAAGAACTGTCTGAAGATCAAATAACCTGGTCATGACCTCTAAAATGAATGCATATTTTTCCTTGGAAACCCACTAATATTTTCATATACCCATGATGCGTAGGTGAAAGTTTTCCTATCACAGTCAAAACCTGCATGTGAGATCACCATCACAGCTTCCAACAAGATCAACAAAAAGATGCTTAACTTGTAAGTATCTCAGAGCTGTTTCACACATTAAAACAACCATTTTATTCACTGGTTTATCTAACTCCCTGCTTTATCTAACAACCTTATTGACTGCCACTCCTCAACTTTATTAGCAAACAACATAGTGTTACTGAAAGCTGAAGCAAGGGCAATCTAACTCAACTTATCCTTCAAAATACGCAGCTACTTGTTTTTCAAGAAAAATCTGTCTTTTGAAAATACGTATTTTTCCACAATATTTTGGTGCATTCCGATGGTGGTATCTGTTTCTTGGTCCAGATTCTATGGTTACTAAAGGCATCTGAAAATTTAAAATAGACATTACACTTCATTTATTACATGAACACAAAACAGATGGTCAAGATACAGAATTTATTATGAATTATGTACCTAGATTAATATAAACTCCCCCCCCCCACTGAAATGTGGATTTGTAAAAGCTGTGAGAAACTCCTTAATCAAGTGCCTTTTGAATAAACTCCAAAGCAAACAAATGTGACAGAAGAGAAACTTTCTAGACTACACACTACTCTAAACAGAAACTTACAAATAACAGTAAGTAGAAAGTGGACACGTTAACTGGTTTGAAATCTGTACTTTGTTTACTCCTTCAAGTGCGTGCAGCAAGGCAGTAAACTGTTTGATTTGTTTTATATGAAACAAGAAACATCTGAACAAACAGCAATCATTTAGATTTACAGTTTAATCACCATAACCATATTAATGCTTATGCATAAAAAGTGAATTAATCTAGCCCTCTCTCATTTAAGCAACAAAACATTCTCTCACTGAAAGCCCTACAGGTCTTGCCTCTTCCTAGAAGTTAACCAAATAGGAAATAGTTCTATTACGCTATAAATCCCCAGAGAACTACAGACCAGTCAGTCTCATCTCTGTGCCTGCCAGGATCATGGAGCAGAATCTCCTGGAAACAATGCTAAGGCACATGAAAAACACTGAGGTGGTTGGTGATAGCCAACATGGCTTCACTTGGGGCAAATCATGCCTGACCAATTTGGTGGCCTTCTACAATGGGACTACAGAACTGATGGATAGGGGCAAAGCAGTTGACATCATCTACCTGGACTTGTGCAAAGTGTTCAACACTGTCCTGCACGACATCCTTGCCTCTAAACTGGAGAGACATGGATTTGATGGATGGACCACCCGGTGGGTAAAAAATTGGCTCAACAGCTGCACGCAGAGAGTTGCGGTTAACGGCTCAATGTCCAACTGGAGACTAGTAACAAGTGGTGTCCCTCAGGGGTTGGGACCGATCCTGTTCAACATCTTTGTCAGCGGCATTGACAGTGGGATTGATGTGCCCTCAGCAAGTTTGCTGATGACACCAAGCTGTGTGGTTCAGTTGATACGCTGGAGGGAAGGGATGCCATCCAGAGAGACCTTGACACACTTGACAGGTGGCCAATGCCAACCTCATGAAGTTCAATCAAGCCAAGTGCAAGGTCCTACACCTGGGTCAGGGCAATCCCAGGCACTGCTACAGGTTGGGCAGAGAAGAGATTCAGAGCAGCCCTGCAGAGAAGGACTTGAGGGTGCTGGTTGATGAGAAGCTGAACATGAGCCGGCTCCAGTGTGTGCTTGCAGCCCAGAAACCAACCGTGTGCTGGGCTGCATCAAAAGGCTGAAGGAGGTGATCCTGCCCCTCTGCTCTAGTGAGACCCCACTCGGCGCACTGTGTGCAGTTCTGGGTCCGCAACATCAGAAGGACCTGGAGCTGTTGGAGTAAGCCCAGAAGAGGCCACATGGATGATCAGGGGCTGGAGCACCTCCTGTACAATGACAGGCTGAGAAAGTTGGGGCTGTTCAGCCTGCAGAAGAGAAGGCTGAGTGGAGACCTCATAGCAGCCTTCCAGTACCTGAAGGGGGCCTACAAGGACGTCTGAGAGGGACTCTTCATTAGGGACTGTAGTGGTAGGACAAGGGGTAATGAGTTTAAACTTAAACAAGGGAGATTTAGGTTAGATATAAGGAAGAAGTTCTTCACT
This sequence comes from Strigops habroptila, assembly GCF_004027225.2. NCBI lineage: Eukaryota > Metazoa > Chordata > Aves > Psittaciformes > Psittacidae > Strigops > Strigops habroptila. The sequence continues at coordinate 83,586,303 of NC_044302.2, read as the reverse complement.
GTGAGGGTGGTGAGGCACTGGAACAGGTTGCCCAAGGAAGTTGTGAATGCTCCATTGCTGGTAGTATTCAAGGCCAGGTTGGACAAGGCCTTGAGCAACCTGGGCTAGTGGAAGGTGTCCCTGCCCATGGCAGGAGTGTTGAAAATAGATTATCTTGAGGTCCTTTCCAGCTCTGACCATTTTATGATTCTATGATTCTATCTTCTAAGAGTTTTTCCAGGTATCCTTGACAGAAGAGAGCCTACTCAATAAATTACCCTTATCAAGCAATTTAATAAGTTCCGCATGAAAATAATAAGCTACTCTGACTCCTGTTTTATTGAAGTAAGGCAAAAGAACACAGTAGAACTACTTAGCAGCACCTCTGAATTGTAACCTGCCACACAAATAACTCCTCGCTCTGGTTTTAACTTTGGGGTTCTGTACAGAATGACCCATCTGTTTATCTGCAGAAAGCTGAAAAAGTATATGGCAACAAGTTTTCAAACGACAAAGGAACAGACATTTCTCCCTGTTTGCTCTTTGTACGACAAAGAATCATAGAACGGTTTGGGTTGGAAGGCACCTTAAAGATCATCTAGTTCCAACCCCCCTGCCATGGGCAGGGACACCTTCCACTAGACCAGGTTGCTCAAAGCCCCGTCCAGCCTGGCCTTGAAGAGCTTAAACTGTAGCAAGAGAGATTAACAGAAGATTTAGGTTAGATCTTCATAAAAAAGTGTGTAAAATAAAACAGTTCTGTAGAACAGAAGAGTATTGCTAGTCAAGCTCAGGAAGGGAGTGCTAGAGGACATTATGACATCTGCTGGGGTATTTTAGAGAACATGTCTGGTCCAAGATGGTTTTGCTATAGCTCATCCTGCTTCTTAGCCAAGGATGTACTAGATGACACTCACTCCTTTCAGCCCTATTTGTCATGATTCTACCAAGTGAATATGAAAAACAGAATCATTTGTGCATCAAGGCAGACTCTTTCTGAGGCTTTGTATACTTCACCCATTGGTGCCATGAAATCTTGCATCAGCAACACATTAATCCATTGTCATCTTTTAAGCACTTTTCTTAATTAAGCTCTTCATTAAAAATTAGGCATTTTAACCTTGACACACCCAAAACAGCCATTGAAAAGACCTTTACAGAAAGACCTTCCCTAGGATCCCAAATAACTCTTGCAAAGCTCCACAAAGAATTAAAGCTCGCTCTTTGAATAAGGAATCAGTTTTCAGTACAAAACGCAGACCTAGACATCAGAAAGTTACCCAAGCCAGTTTAAGACCTAAGGAATACAGCAGTGCTCAGCACCTAAACAGCAACACAAAACATCTGCAACAGTTCAACATACTGAGCATGCCACAGTATAAATTCATATACAACTTCTACAAATAAATAAAAGTTTTAGCACCAAATTTGCTGACTATACTACAGTGCAAACAGTAGTTAAAACCATTATTAATGGCATTTGAGGGAAACAGATTCTAGCATACAATTTACCCCAAAATGTTTCGTCTGCACACACACCCTTCCACCACCACCTCTCACCCCAACAAACAACTGGAAAAGTTAAAACACTGTGCTAAAACTGGAGGAAATTAAAAACCAACATAAGAAACAAATCTGAGGTACATGGCAAGTGAGATCTCAGAATAAAAACCATTATTTTTGTCAGTGGCAAGAAGGATGAAGTTGAACGACGTCAGAGAGGTGAAGAAAGCAAATGTGATGCTTAAGGGACTGTAGAACAGAACAGGAGTGTAGAACATCGATAATGAATAACTGAACTGTGAGATGAAAGACACATTACATTGGGGTAATTCCATAAACAGCTGAACCAAAAACATTAAACATGCAGAACCACACCCCCTGGGTGTTGTTCAGGAGTTTTGAGGAGGTGATCAGGGAGTTACACAGGTTTCCCAAGGCTGTCCCAACAGACACACGGCCACAGAATGGTCAGAGATTAAAAGAATTTGGCTTCAACCCTGTGATAGCTAGAATTGATAAAAATGAAATCACCTCTGTGCAGTCTTGCAGCTCTTTTGCCATGTCTGTTTATCTCAAACAGGTCATGCAGATGTATTTAATACAACTTGGATCGAGGAAGGCTTGTGCATTGCACTACATGTTTCTCTTCAACGAGAAGAAAACATGCTGAAAGCACCCAAGAGTACTGCTCCTCAAAGAGCGAGAATAATAAGCAAAAAGGGTAGGTCACATTTTGGCCTAAGATGCAACATTTATAAAATAACTGCATAATAATTTGTGTTTCTCTGCTCTTAGAGAGGATGTCAAAAGGTATGAGTGAAACAAGGTGGGTCTAGCACTTTAACTGACAGCTAAGAAATTTAAATTGCAGGTTTGGGAAGTCTTGGAACAAACACTGCTGCAAAGGGAGGTACAAGAGATTTCCCCACATTCATACAGGCAACAGTGACAATGCCAGAACAAGAAATTTTAAGGTCTTTGTTACAATATGCCATGTAATAGCTGTAAGTAACCTCTGCTTTCCAGGACACAAAGACATCACTTCTTACATCTTACCAGTTTCTGAAAGCCTGTTGCCCACAATAGCATTTGAAATACTAATACACTTAATTACTCAAAAGCTACCTTCTTAAATGTAAGTTTGTATATTTAAACACATTTATAACAGTGGAACCATTGTATGAAGTTACAGTATCTATTAAACACGATCATTTTCTACTCTTCAACAACATAATACCCAGCAACATAAATCCATTCAAACTGGGAAGAGTAACTACAGAACCATAAATACAACTAAAACAGCTGTATGCAAATACTATGAATAGTATATATTACTGATACTCACTATTTCTATTTGCAAATCACCTGTTAGATTGTTATTCATGTAACTGTACAAAGTAGAGGGTACGATTACACACACAGAGCAGTGCATGCAAATTTTGCATAATTACAGAGGCATTTTTCACCACAGTTCAGAATGACCCAGCCAGACTCCAGGAATCCTTGCAAATTAACTTGCTTCTTTGCAAACCTCATGTCTATGCACAGTCCCAAACTCCGGACTACAGAATGTCAAAGAAAAAAAAAAAAAAATCACTTTCACTGAAGAGCCATTTCTAGTCTTTTTGCCCCCACTATAAATTGAATGGCACAGCTAACTGCTGGATTTGTACACTTGCCACTTGGTAAGTTAGCATGCCCTACTATTATCTTTCTGAGTCCACAGCCACAGGGCAGCTCAAATTTCACACGTGATATTTTTCATTGGAGATTGTCAGGTTTTTTAATACCTTTACTTTGCAACGTACTTGCAATTTACATTTTAAATCTATTATTCATTTAAAATAATTATTTTTATAATTAAAGACTCTACTTTGCAAACTGTACAAAAAAAGCAGAGGCCATTAGGAAAATTCCATGCTCACACAATCACCCCTTGCATCACTTGAGCCTACAGGAGTAGTTTATCTTTCATGTAGCCCAGCCTTGATGAAGCAAAACATGTCATTTTGCCAGTACTTTGTTTTCTGGAAAGACGGCAACACTGAAGATCAGGAATCCTGCCTTCCAAGTGTTTATGTACAGGAAAACTAACCACATAGCTTTGATAAATACAAACTGAAAGGCAAATTGTCTGAACAGAAAATATTTGAGACTCTTGTAACAAGGATCTGGGCTTTTTTCCCTAGTCCTCTCTAAAGTTAATGGTCCGTGAAACACCACTGCTGTTTTCTAGAGCAGGACGGGGCCACAGACAGCAGAAACTAGTCAAAAGGAATACAACCTGGGTTCATAAAATCCCTAATTTAGGACAAAGCTCTGTTGCAGCCTGCAAGTTTGCCAGACACCTCATTCTGACAAAAATTAACAAACTGTTATTTTGGCAAACCCCACCTTTCCCAGAGAAATCAATTAGCAGCTGTCAGAGGTTGTTGAAGGACTGTAAGTATAGTGTATATCAGTTATTAGCTTGAGAAGTAATGCTGTTGCAGCAGCATTGGTTGGACCAAGCTGCTGAGCTCTTTGAGCAGATAATGTGAGCTCTGGCCGAAAGAAGAGGCTGCTTAGCAATTCCAGTATGGTTTACTTTAACCAATGAACTCTGTGGACCGAAGAGCAGAGAATTGTATTCTGATCCTCACTCCTAGCCCAGCCTTGATGATTTCCCACTTCACCTGTCTTTACTTGTCCCATGGGGGCGGGAAGTCGCAATTCTTTATTTCAGAAAAGTAGAAGAGAAAGTCTTATAGCAAAAATATCCACAGCATTATCTAACCATTCACATGCACAGAACTCTTGCATCAGGACATTCTGCCTCCCTTTCTCCTGTTCAGGTTGGTAGCAACACACACCACAACCAGCATGGTTCAAGCAGCTTGACTGTAGATTGCAGCAACAAAGTGGACATAGATCCATCAAATGCAAGTCACTGCCAAAACTCTGGTAGATAGCAAGAACCTTTTATTTAAGGCTCAAAGCTGAAAACATTTATACCTTTCCTTTCCAGCAGTCTACCCACAGAATATCAACAGTGACTGTGAATGGAATTATCCATATTTCCCAAAGGGTAGCACATAAAAGGATTTTTTCCTGCTGCCCTTTTGTGCCTTTGTTTTGCTGCTCATGTCAAGGACATGACATGGGAAAGGGAGGAGTAGACAGGATATGCTATATGTGCACGAGCACTGTTATTACTTTAACTCTGCATTTTCCAATGGGAAACCACACTGGGGAGGGGAAGAGTCTCACATGAAGCCTTCCATACAGTAAGCCAGGCTGGCTCCTGAACCTTTCCAAACATGCTCCCATGATTACCTCCTATTCCATGACTGCCTTTAGTTACTGCCTCAGTTGAATTCTCTTCAGAGCTTCCACTTCACCACTTGATGAACGAATGTTATTTCTATTTTGTTCTATCATCAAATTCCTTACCACACCAGCTGTTTCCAGTCAAACCATTTCAAGACATGAATTTATCATTATAAACAAAGACAAACGTAAGTTAATCCAAAGTAAACCAGAGAACTAAAAGCACATTTGCATCATTTACTATACTTGCTGTATATAAACTATAGTAAGCACAGGCCACTAATACCAAAATATCCATTACTCATCAGTTTCAGGAAGAAGATGCTAACATTGATGCAATGCTGCTAGAGTGCATCCCTTTCGCCATACCCAATATCTGAGAACCAGAAAGCTCTACAGAGGGCTTTTCGGTATCCCTATTGTTTTGCTTTTAAATTAGCAATCTAATCATTTATCTACTGATGCCATATTCTGTAATCAAGGAAAACTGTTACTTTCTAATTTCCTGAAAAGGGACAATATTTTCAGTTGGTTTTTTTTCTAACACATAGTAGCAAAGAACCACACTTCCACTAAGTCTCGTTAGGTTTTTTTTGTATGATTCTCACCACTGCAAAGGCTTCTGTCCTAGTTTTGTTATCCAAAACAACAAGCAATAGGTAAATTACTTTTTACTTATTCCTGGAGTCACATTTAAGGGGTAGGGACAGGAAGGAACTACCCTTGTTCAAAAAAAGTTTACTATTACATGCAAACAGTTGAGAAGGAAAAATGTCTCAAAGCCTAGTACAGAGTATCAGAGAGCCTTTCACAGAAGATGTGCAGGCATACAATCATGCACACTGTTTCTGAGATGGAGCCCTAAGTATCTGTAAAGGTGGAAAACATCCCATCATAAAAACAGTCTCACAAGACAACAAATTCTGGATTATTTTTCCTCTGAAGCTCATGCAGGCTGAACTCTCTATTGTTATTTTATTAGGATTTTTACCTGGTTAAGAAAATTAAATCAGAAACAGAAAGAAAGTTAAAGCTATCATGGTAAATTTTGCTACAAGCTGTCATATGCTTACAATCTCCATAGTCACACAGATTCAAGAAGTAATTTATCTGCCTGTTCCCACACTTCCAACTGTCACGTCTGACTCAGACACTAGTATGTTGGAAAAAGCAGAAATAGGCTTCTGAAAGGACTGATACTTCTGACAGAAGGTGTGAAGAAGCTGTGTGAAACACACAGAGGAAATGGAGATCTACTTTGGTTGGTTGATTGTCTTTTTAATCCCAAAAGTTTTCATTTAAGTTAATGGTAATGTTTTCATTTTAGGATACACATCTTTCAGCTTCAGATCTTTACAAATATCTAAACAGTTTTTATATTAACCACCCCTGCTTTTCCACTCCCCCCTTCAAGAGTATACACATCTAAGTAATCTCATCTGATTTAATCCTCCCAAAATGGGTATCGTGTCTTTCTCTGCACTCTTGCAAAGACCTGTAGTTTTCCTAGCTCAAGACAATGAAGCTTTATCCTCTTAGTCATGGTGGCTGAAGGCACCACAGGCTCTTTTGCCATGGGTAACTACATAAACCCTTCCTCCATCTCGTAATCCATACAGGCCTGAAAAACAGGAAGCCTATTTAATGGAGTAGCACAGCTGAAGCAATGGGTGCTCAAGAGTGTGACTGATAAGCAGCTCGATAACAGGCTAACAATTGAGATGTCTGTAGTCCAAAGGACTAAGAGCCTTTGCAACATACTTGCAGCATTGTACCATGAGGACATGCAGAACAGGAAGTGTCCAGGTGATACAGTACAAACCAAACACATGGCACTGGAAAGGACTGTCATTTCAGAGACTGTTTAGCTTTTGGATAAAAATCAATTAAAACAACAAAAAGTCTATTAAGTCTGCAAAACAGCATGCAGTAGAAAGCACACAATACAAGATACAAGGAATTAATTAAATGGGAAATATGAATTAGAATTTTGCTTATTGACATCAGTAAGGAGCACCATACTTGCTAGCTACCAGACTATTCACATACCTGAGCAACAAATCCAGTAACCAAGTTACATGACTGAGCATGAGCAGGGCACAGTGGGGAGGGAGGAACTATCACACTGTGCTTCTTCACAGCTCCCAGTTCAGCAGATCTCTCCCTTTACTCTGACACCGAAGTTGTCCAAACCTGCTCTCCAGTCAGACCACCTGAAACTCACCTTTCCAATGACAATCATTTCTATAAAAGCAAGTACTCTCAACACCTAGCACTTTCCTAAAGAAACTATTTTATCCTTCAAATGGAATGCATGTCCTGCCTCTACACTGTGGCCACAGTAGTGCATGTGTGGATGCTCTTAAGTCTACTCATCATCCTCCTTACCTTCCTTCCTTAAGTACCAGCAGTCAATGAAATCAGTTTCTCACAGCATTTTCATAAATAAAGCTAACTCTTTATATTTTGTTATTTAAAATGTTTGATGAAATTAAATATTATGCTGCCCAAAAGGTCACAATATTGGTTATCCAATTATCACTATAACTGCAGCTACCACAACTTAGTAGTGCACTGCAGTATACACACCACACTTAGCTATTTTAAACTAAAACAGAACAGGGTGTGCTTTGCTATACATTATACTTGCTTATACCCAATTCTGCAACACACATACATTTATACTTGGACACAGAATCATAGAACAGTTAGGGTTGGAAAGGACCTTAAGATCATCTAGTTCCAACCCCTCCTCCATGACATCCTCTCAAAATCTGGACAGCTTGCTACAGCCTTCTGAACAGTTGACAAATGGTTTGCATACCTTGCAGCCATTAAAACCTCATACTGTAACCCTCTCTGATCCCTCAAGATAAGCATACTCTTATCACATAGAAATTTGGAGAAAGCCTTCTTGAGGAACTTAAATACCACAGGAAAATATGCCTTTGATTGTGGAAGCAGCAGTTTCATCCATGAGGATTTTGTCTTTAATGCCCAAATCTGTTATTTTCTGCCATTTAGAAAACAGTCTTTCAGCTGTTGAAAACAGGATGCAGGCAAAGGTCATGGAAAAAAAAACCTCAAGCAGGTATTAAATCCTACCTGAACTAATTCTAAGAATAAAAGCAAAGTTAAGCTTTGCAATGCTGTCATCAAGAATTAACGGTGGTACATAGTGTTCATCACCTACAGTTTTGACTGTACAGCCTAATAAAACATTAAGTGGTATATGCCAGACTTCCTCCTTAAAAGTGTTAGCAGAAGGAGCAGCACTCCCACTCCAAAAGCTCCAGCATCTGAAGCATGATTTCAGCAATAGTGTCTTAGACGTTGTGTAAACCAAGCTTACACAATGAATTTCTACAAAACACCCTATCTATGTAACTGTTCTCATCATTACCTGGAACAACTGAAAGCAGGGGGGAAAAAAATAAAAAAAAAATAAAAAAATAAAAAGAAAAAGCTACCCAAAACAAACAACTTAGTACATTTGGGAGATATGTTTGAAGTAAACCTCATATTTCTTTTAAATAACTTAATTATGTTTGTTAAGTTCAACTTAACAGCATTTGGCAAATATTAAGGCACTCCAGACAAAGCTTAGAACAATTTATGACATTACTCAAACATCATGGATATTTAAGTGTGTACAAACCCTTCAGCAATTACAGTAGACCAGAACTAATACACATGACTTCTGAACTTTCTTACATTTTAAGTGGTTGGCTGAATTTTTCTTTACCTGTTTAATTAAAGCAAAGAATACTTTTTCTATCCTGGTACTAGTAAATCTTTGAGAGGACAAAACCATGCTGTAGTCTGTTTATGTAAACTAATATGACAAATCCCTTTTGCTAACTGCATTACTTAATCCTGATTGATTCCAAAAAGCTAAGTAACTTCTTTTCACTCAAATGGCATTAACACTAACAAAAATTATTTAGTTAGTTAAAACATTTCCTTACCGTGTAAATCCCAATTCTACAAACAGCAAATGAGAGCTGGATACATTCAGACATAGTCTAAAGAAATTAAAATAGAGACATTATCAAAAATGCTATTTACTAAAAATTAGGTTTTTTCCCATCTCTCCCCTCTCCCCTGAAAGCACCACCTGATGCTATATTTATCTTTCTTCTGTAAGTGTGTATTAAACAAGCTGAGAAAATTCCCATATAAATTCAGACTATGCAGATACTTACTACCTTTCATACAGAAGTAGCTGCCAACACCATTACACTTTCTAATTCAGTATTTCACTACAGGCCTGAAATTACCTAATGCTCCCCAGAATGCCTGTACACAACATTAACATTTTGCATGCAAGCTTTCAGTTCCATTTATTTTTATCTACTTGGGTTTAAAAACAACCTGCAAGAGACATTTTAATAGAGTAAAGTGCTTTTGGCTTCTTAGAGGACTGTAAAGAGCTTCCATGTTTAAATATTAGCGTTTTTCTCTCCTATCATCATTCAAATTCTCTTCCTCTATATAGCAAAATAACATGTATAATTTAATATCCCCACATTTCTGAAGTCATACTCCTTTAGTTTTCTGAAATTTTCATGTTCAAAAGAGAGCTCTCTACTGTCTTGAATATTTTATTTAATCTGCTCTTACAGCTGTGAATAATCATATTAAAAGTTTTTACCCTCAACTCGCTCAACTTCCAATCTGTTGTGATTCCACAATTCTACGTCTTCTGCAGTCACACAGAGAGGCTGCGGATGGACTATGAATTTCTGATGAAACAGATGAAAAACACCTTCTTTAAATAGCATAAAGAAGCCAGAAAATAAATGCAACTCCCCAACACCAAAATAAAAGCCTACTGTAGGCTTGCCATTTTTTATATACAGTACAATAAACGAGGCTTACAATGATTTATTCAGAAGAATTGAGGAATTACTTTCAGTAAGGTATTTGAGAAGTCACTGTAGGCAAAAATTAAAGCAATCAAGTAGAATGTTTTTACTGTATGTGTAACAAGTTCACCCATCATCTACACGTATTTTAAGATGTTGGAGGTGAAATGCTGGATGCTACAGGCTTCAAATAGGATCAGTGAAAAATTTTTTTTTTTTTTTTTGCCTCTGCTTTCTAACCTTTCCCCCCCCCAAAACCCTGCATTTGAATTACCCATTTAATTAGAATTGTGATTTAAAAGATTAAAAGAGGAGTCATGAGTGCTAAAAAAATGTGTAGCAACATTTTTCATTTGCTGAAACTGTTACATTTTAAATGAATAGTATTTCACTAAACTGAAAGTCTGAAACTGAACTTTGTCTGAAAGTCAGAAAGCACAGCATGAAAACCTGAAAGCAAACCTCAACAGCATGGTTGATTTTTTTTTTTCTTACTGGAAGTGATCTAGAGTATTATTACTGACAAGGAAATGCTGCTTCAAAGCACCATTTAAATTGCCAGGATGTATTCTTTTCAGCTTTCAGAACAAACATCCAATTCTATGACTTGTGTTCTAAGTTTCCCACAGAAAAAAATGTCACAGAAAAATAGGAGTAGAACTGACTTTGAGAAATCCTACGTTACACAAACTGGTGGGGTGGGGTTATAAACCATACCCATACCCCTCCTGAGAGTATTTGCAGAGCTTGTTCCAAAGGTTCCAGGGATGGATGACTTCCCCCAGCAATCTCGTCTAGTGCTTCATTACCCTCCCAACTACAAAGTTTTCTAATGTTTAACCTGAGTCTGCTGCAATTTAAGCTCATACTGAAACACAGGGTGATACATACAGTGATTTGTATTTTCAGTATCCTGACATAGTCTATGCTGATGGCAGATCCAACTTTATATATAAAAGATTATTTCAGGTTGCAAGGGAAGTAAACATGCAGCAGCAGCAAACCATTACAATTTCTCAGTGTATATAGTTTGCTTTTATTCTAGACAAGTACAGCATTATACATTGTTTTCCTTTCTTTAAGTTTTGCTCAGTACTTCCAGGCTATACATTCACGGGAGAACTAAGCTGCACTTCAAATTCTCCAGCAAGCACCTGTGGATCCTTGCTTCAGTAGAATAAAGAACACCTATGTTACTTTACTCATCTGTTGTTGGGTTTGTTAATGTTTCAAAACCAATAAGCTATTAGAAGGCATGAATTCTAAAATTATTATCTCCCCTTTCTACTGTCACAGATAGTACCAGTGAATGTTTCCCTTCATCATTTCGCAATGAAATATTAAGCTAATCCCTTCCCCAAGCCTCCAAGATGATGCTTATGATCTACAGTCTGTACCATTAAAAAAGCTCATTAATTCCAATGCTGTTATCAATTTCTCTCTTCTATTCACCTCTTCTCCCCCCCCAAAAAAAATTTACATTCTCCCCAGTATTATTTCAGTTTAATCACTGAAAAAGCATCAGGATTTGATTTAAATAATTAGATGCTTAGTGATAGTACCCTACAGGCTATCACTCTGATCAGTGAACTACAATGTATGTGATAATATGCTGCTACAATGGGAATTTATTCTTCATACTTTCATTATTTTGGTTTTGCAACTCATTTGGGACCACACAATTGGGCAACAAAACAATTGTTGGAGAATTTGCATTTCATTTACTTACAGTTCATTGTTGCTTTCTGAAAGGATTTTACATGGCAAGCATGAAAGTGAAAGAAAAAAAAATCATGTAAAAATATTCCTACAAATATTACAAAAGAAAGATACCTTTTTTTGATACAATTCTACAAACACTTAGTCTTCACAGAAGTCACTTAATATGTCTAAAGTGAACAACAGAGTCATCAGGTCAAATATGTCAAACAACGTAAGCATGCATCTCTGCCAATAGGTACCTTTCTTCTGAGGTAAAGGGTCACCTCATAAACATTAAATAATTTCTCCAGCTGGAAACTGAACTCACAGCAAACATACATATTTGCCCAAAACTTTGTTATTTTAACCATGTTGTAAAAACATGACTGTTCATAATGACCTAGAAAGATGTCTGCCTTGCAACTGTGCAACCTGTCATTCACAACAAGTGTCTGTTCTGTCCATGTTTTCAAGCAGTCAGCTATCAGTACAAAACAATTTCAGTATTTGGCGTTTAAAAAAAAAAAATCTGGCAGTTGACACGGGCACATGCTAATCTGCAACTGCACAAATTCATTATTTTAATAGCTGTATCTTCAGCAAATATTAAATTCCTACCTGTAATATTTGCAAGAGAGAAACCTTTGAAGAGATAAATTAGAGCACATTTCGCAATTGATCACTTCAAAGCTGCAATCACCAAGTTGAAAGCACTAGTCTCAAGAAACTTGGTGGGCAAAAGGAGAGGAGGGATCCTAATCAGCTTCTAGGAAGAGACACCTGACAGAACTGCAGGAGCTGGTATCCTCAATTTTGCCAACCAACAGAAATACTCACCTTGACCTCATCTTGCTTTGCCACAATCCTAAATAAATTACAGTACTAAGTATAGTTCCACGACCACAAAGGCAGAAAGCAGTATGAGAAAAGGAAGTTGCTGGGTTTTTTTCACTGATATATTTCTTCAGCAAAATGAAAGTTAAGATGCCCTCCTGCTCATTTATAAAGAAGTGGTCCACCCCAGTAATCATCTGGAATTATTGGACCTTCCAGGCAAAAGCCTTTCCACCTCCATTTTTATGTGCATCTTTTTCAGTACAGAAGAAATGTGAAAAAAAGCAATAAAAATGCAAACAATATGCAGCTTTTACAGTACCTGTATGTATGGAGCCTGGAAGAACTTTTCAGTGCTTGTGTTTTAAAGAACATGTAGGTAACCAAAAGCACACACAACTATGCTATAGTACAGGTGGCAGGAACTTCGACCAGAACTACCGCTTGCTAAGCTTGTATACTCCAAGTAATAACTCAAAGGCTCCTCTTTCTGCACAAGGTGTCACAGCCCTCTAGCACATTCCATTAATAATATTTCTAATTTAAACTCCCTGAATTCTTTTTTAATACAGTTGTCAGGGATAAAAGATGCAAAATATTTTCATATTCTCCTTTAATGCTGAATAATTAGATTTTTAAAATACCAACCTTCTTGTACATAATCATTAGAAAAAAGTAAATCTGAGCTTAAAGACTAGAAGAAACTGATGCTGACAGAAAGGCAATGATATGTGAACAAGAAGTAGGACTGGATCCAAGAATCCACTTGTCATCAGAAAAAGTAATCAAGTGGATGCACCAGAGAACAATGCTCTCCCCTCTTTTAGGCAATATTCTTACTCAAAAAGTTTTCCATGACTGTTTCCAGGACTGCAATGATTCAAAGAGTGAAAGATGCAGATTAGCCAACCCAAAATTAACAGCTGCAAGAACAGCATAGAGATTTCTCAAGAATTCTGGTCCTTTTTTCCTGTCCTGCTGAAACCTGAAATCAGGCAAGTTTCTAGGCAAGAATGAAGAACTGAGAGAAGAGATCACTCACTGTAAAGCGCATCATCCCTCTGCATTCTACAAAGGCTGTCAGTTCAGTTTCAGGTTCACTCAGTGTTGTGGGCTTTACATATAAAGTTATAAATTGGTTAGGATACAAATGCTGGAAGGCCAGTAGTCTCTTGCTCATCTGTCAAGGCGGCACCTCCAAGCAGAAGGAATCCTTTAGCTGCATGTCCCTGGAGCAGATTAAGTATGTTCGTAAATCCCTCTGAATTAAAAAGTCTCACCTCCTGTGCGGCCAATGCAATTCTGCTTACACTGGGGAGCACTCCTGGACCCAGTCCAGAATATCTCCATTTTCTAACTGCAATTTCCTGTTCTGGAACTAGATCTAGCTGTCCCCTCGGTGAGGATGCATGGACATGTTTAGCACACAGCATAAGCACTAGGACGTCCAGGGAACCATACCTCATGGACACATCCTTGGGTTCCAGCAATCACAGCTTCAGAATTTCCAAAAGCCTACCCTCACATCTGGACATCATGTTTAATACCCCCCACAAAGGACCTGCCTTCCAAGAAACTACAAATTCACAGTCTACTCACTTTGGCCTCCCTACGGTTAGTGCACAACTGAGACCCAGAATGCAACTATGCCCGTGTGAAAAAGCAGTTCCTGGATTGTAACTGTCATCAAGTTCTTCTACTGGGACAAATTACTTATTGCCTATTTACCCTCTCTTTATAATTTCAAAGATGTCCATAATATTGACTCCACACACCATTCAGCTGTCTCTTCTTCAGACTGAAGGGCTATTACTATTTAATCTCTCCTTGTATGGAAGCAATTGTTTTCAATTATTATGTCATCCTTCTCTGTATCTTCTTTGCTTCTACAGTACTCCTTCTGAGATGATGCAACCAGAAATGTTGTGTTTACGACAACAGCAAACCTTACATATAAGCAGTGTAAAAATTAGATTTTTCCTTCTTTTTTCTTCGTAGTACTCTACATTTGTTGACAGACATCTGGGTTGAGATGACATTTTAAAGAAGGATCCTCTTTCCCTTTCTTGAGCACTCGTGGTATTTTAGGGCCTATTCATTCATCTGTACTGCCATGTGACTTCTTCTACAAATATATGCAACCCTACATTTATCAAAACTGAATTTCATCTGCCATTTTATTACCAATATCAGAGGGATACTATGATTTTTTTTTCCCAGGTTCAACATGCATTCTTAGTATCTGTGTCTGCATCAGCCCATCCAAAGCACATGCAGTTTATACAACTAAATACAAACATGAAATTCCCTTGTAATCTCTGCATTCTCTTGTCCCTTTTATTCACTGCCAGAGCAGGGTGGCTATCAATTGTCATTTATGAAACTTACTATTGACAGTTTACAGTATGACTACTTCATTTTTAATTGCTTCAAAGTTTTTCATCTCTATTAGAGGCAAAATCACATAAGGGAGGTCTAGGCAGTAGCTGCTGTACGGGCTAATAAAATAGAGAAAGCAGATGCTTCTTCCATCCAAAAGCTCCAAGTCATTACAAGGGGAAAAAAAAAAAAAAAAAAAAAAAATCTGCAAACTTACTTCCCCTATACGATCAGTTACTGCTGGCTATTGCAATGCCATCTTGCTTCCCCAGACTCTCCAACACCAACAGTTAATGTGGTCCTGTGAACAATTTTTCTTCTACTGATGTAGCAAAACATATACCTTAAAAGCAAAGCATCGTCCAATGATTCACATTCTTCCTGCTGTTTGTCTTTATAAGCAGCAAAGCTGCAGGGCAGGACTGCATCTAAACATAAGAGGGCTTGTCAGCTAGACTTCCTGCTTTGTGTCTCTTCCTCAGATAGCAGGAAGCTACTTACATGCTCGTGTTGGCAATTGATATAGTCACCTTACCAGACTGCCAGCAAGACAAAAGAAAAGTTCTGTACTCTGAAGAGCTCCAGCATGAGATGAGCCAATGTCTTATTCAATTGCAAATACCCTATTTACACCCCCAAGGACTATTACACAGTCAGACAGTTTGCACTTCAGAAAGTTTTGCTGCACACACAGTGAAAAAAAGCAAAGCCAACATACTCCAGAGTATTATGAGCAAAAACCCAATCAATCACAAGATTTTAAGTACTGCATATGGGGTTTTTTTCCTCATGGCTTTTCAGCTGTTTGGAACCACATTTGCGCTTTTAAGTTTGAAACTAAAAATGCTTGTTTCGTTAATGGAAAGTTGATATCCTCATATAATCACAAAACTTCAGAACTCAGTTTAAGAGAATAAACATCACAAGCTGGCAGTATTAAAATACATGAGCTGATGATACTGACAAGAAGCCAAAAATGGTAATCCGCATGGGGTATTAGGAGGAATATTCTGTCCTTCCAAAATATAGATATAGTCCCTTATTAAAAGCTTTCATTTCTAATGTTTTGTGAAATTCCTCACTATGTTGCCTCAAGCTTGGAGGTCTAAATGAAGAATTCGGGAGCAGCATACTGAAGAGAAACATGGGACCCAACACATATTGAAGCTGGAACTAATTCACACAGACATTATACGGCTATTCATAACAAACACAGACTAGCACATTTTCAGAAACTGTGGTACATTTTTTTATGTAATGACATCTACCAGTCTAATGCAATCCTCATCACTGGAAAAGCAAAATAGTAATTTGATTTTAAATGTGCTAATTCACTTGTTTCTTCAGTGCATGTATCTGAAAAGAATGAAATTTCTAGCACTGTGATACTGCTGTGACTTCACAGAATCTTGTGCTGGAAATTATAATCATATTAAGGCATTCTTTTGTGTTCCAAAAGAAGCTATATCAAGTTTCAGTGATCGTAACAGCCACCTCTGAATCAAAAGTTTAACTGGGGAATTCAGGAACTGTTCCTATTGCAGGATGAGTAAATGCATTTTGACTTTAAGCTTCTGCAAAGAACTTGTACACTTCTGCTTGCTGATCTACATTCAGCCAGGTAATCTCCAGTAAATTAAGTCACCAATATTTTTATTGCTCTTTCTGTATGGCTGATTACATCTTTCATTCAGCAACACTGTTTGTAATACTGGCTATGTAGATTCTACCAAGGAGGAGGATTTGTTTTCCAAAGCACCTCTCTTCCAGGTCTTCAGCCAGATCAGGTTCTTGAACTCCCAAACTTACTTAAATCAGAAGCACGCTCATTCAGATGAGGTCATCTCCCAGAACTGATTCCATTTGCCATTCCCAGTTGATTCAGATTTGAATGTTATGCTTCACTGAGCTCAAATACCAATAAGAACCTAGTCGCAACAAATTCTTTTGGTGAGGTTCTCAAAAATCGTTTTGGGTTTCTTCCTACATTGCTATGCTGATGCAAAAAGTAATCTGAAGCAGCAGCACTCTCACTTTCAGATTAAGTGAGCCTGGCTAGGTATACAACACCATGTAATCCAGCACAGCAAGAGCTTCAGCTTGGTGCTGAAGACCAAGCATTCATGCTATGTACTTCTGACCAGTTTTGATCTGGTCCTGTGGACTGAAAACCTGTTACCTGAGTGCTTCTTCCAGTCAGGTTTCATCTGAAAAAATACCAAGTTCATGTCATCTGTGATTACCCAGCAATGCAAACCTACCTACAGTAAGTAGACTTAGATCCACTTCAAAAATTCACATCTGATCTAAACACTAACACAGTTGCTTGCACCCTATACAGTACCTGATCTTACACCTTTACCTGTCTTCTTTCCTGCATTCAGCTACATATTTACTGTGAACCAACTGCCAGACCCCTCATCCTTGTGCCTAATCAGCTTCCCAAACTGCAGGAGGCATAGTATATTAATACATAGAGCACCTGTGCTCTACAGAAAGTGTAAAGTTTCAAGGATGTTACAGCTGATAGATGAGTCAACAGACAGCCTCAATAACCCTTATCATTATATGACAAAAGACAAAATTCATATGATGAATGTTTAGCAAACAATAAAGAGGACAAGGCCACGAAGACTTTTGTTGCTCATGTTGCACGTGATATATCAGAAAACTATCCGTGCCTCAGAGGAAAAATCCAGGGTTCCTGGTACGGAAGTTCCCCTGTATTCCCTTATTCAAAGGAGAGCAGCTACTCATTTACAAAGTTTCAGTGAAGTAAGACTCACGCTTTCAAACAGGTGCTTCCATAACACCATGTGTAGTATAAGAAAGAATGTTTTCTGTGGCCTGCAAATACCAGAAACAATGGAACAGGCAGCAACAGCAATGGAAAGACAGGATCTGAAGTAGATCAGAATCATCAAGTGATCGTGTTCTATCCTGTATTACGCTTCCCAAATCAAATCTGTCCAACTAAATTAAGGGGTCCAACTAAACAAAAGGGGAGGTCTTAAAGGTAAGCTGTCCAAGAAGGAGAAATTGCAGAGAAACTTTTTTTGTTTTAATTATTTTAACATCACCTAATGTTTTTAAGAACACCACAGCTTGGTATATGCAACTTCCCCCAGTCAAGAAAGACTGCCTGAATGCATACTATCCAGAACTTGAGGTCAAGACCATTCAGAAACTCTGAAGTCACTTCAAGGCCTGTTCATCTAAAATTTGAAAATTTAATTCAATTTACTCAAATACTACCCAAATTTTAGCTTCTGTGTGCACGTATGCATAAGTAAAATGTTCGTAACAGCTAACAAATGTACAAAGAACTGAAAAAGCCCCCAAACTTGTTATAGTTAAAAAACAACCCCCAACAAAGTAATAAGGATTCTACTGCACTAGGAGTGCACACTCTTGAATTTGCAATATTCATGTTCATGCTTAACTTTTAAGGGGGGATAAAAGGAACCACTAAAGTTGATGGGGTTGTTCACATGAGAAGTATCACTTGTTTCAGGTTGGAATATACTCTTCATTACTTGCCCAAGAAATATTCTTATATAAAACTAAGATACAACAGAGTATAGAATACAACTTAAGATAAGCTATCATATTAAAAATGCACAATATACAAAATTAAACAGGTTATCAAATTTATCTGACGAACTCTGACAAAGGGCAATGTAAGACCTATTCTTTTTTTGTGAAGTCACACAGATGCAAATTTCTACATCACCCTCTGACAGAGCTTTTAAAAGCTCTACACAGGTCAGGCTGATACATGCAGCCATTCAATGTAAGATCCTTATCTAGTACAGAGGATGCCACTGAGAAAGTATATTGTGAAAGTCTACTCAGCAGCTTAAAAATTACATTGCAAGTATCACGTATGAAAAACTGAAGCATTACTATTGTTTCCCCACAAGTTCGCCAAGCAAAAATTCTAAGATTGGTCATATGCCATGCTTTTCACAAGATGCATCATGCTGTAATTTCTTAAATTAAGCATAGTCTACTGAACATAAGCCAGCCAACACAAGTCTATGTATACACTATAATCCTTTCAGACACAATGCAGCAAGAATGAAGCAGAAGAAGGTTGCATATACATCGCTGGATTATGTAGTCTCGAAAACCTACAAATCTACATTAATGCAGCTCTTTTCACACAGCTTATTTTAAAAGAGTTAACTCCAACACAAAGAGAATAAATCGTATGAGTAAAAGGCGTGTCTAAATGAGTGAAGATGCATTCTTTTCTACAGGTTGAACCTGGATTAGCTATGCTGATCAAACTAAAAAAAAAAAAAAAAAAAAAATAAAAAACCACCACACTACTCCTAACACTGTAATTATATCAATACAAAAATAAAATAGGCACCAGGCTCAAGAGCCTCTTCTAGCTATTAGAGATACGGAGGCTAGTGCTACTATTCTATTACAACGCAAAACCAGACCAGAGCACTGCAGAAGATACTCTGTTCTAATACCAGTGCTTTATCAAATGGCATTAGCCATAAATCAAGTATCACACTGTAGGTTCTGGTTATCTACCCACACAAGCTTCAGGATCATAGCCCAAGCTGGCTCCAAATTACTTGGCTTTGAGCAGGTTTTGAACATTTTCAATAACCTGCTGATATTAGCTGATGCTGCAGATGTTCAGTATTTCCTGGGATCAGCTCCTTAAAGGAGAAAAATGTACCATCAGTGTAGGCCCTATTCAGAAAAATCAGAAGAACAATCTTCCTAGCCAAGTCTGGGAAGAGCTGGCTGAGGGCACACCTCTTGTCAAGAAGGAATGACTCCTGAGTCTGTGCTGCAGCAAACCTGATCTCAGCTATCCTAGCCTCCTTTCAGTAAACTCCCTCACTCAGCCCCACTGCTAACCAAAACTTTGTATAATGCTCTGTCAAGGGACTACTGCAGCCACAAACAAGTGCATCCTTTGCCCTGCTGACAGCTTCACACCAAAGGCAGGAGAGAAAACCTCACTGCCTGCAGGCTGCAACACAGGTGGCCAACTTGAGAAACCAGAAAAGGAACCTTCTGTTTAGGGTTTGAAGCCCACATAGTGCAAGATCCCAACATAAATATATCAAACACAAAATTCCTTAACATGTGTGTCTTTTTGCTACTGCTGTTCAGAAAATAACAAGGTAGTTTATCTCTGGCTAGAGGTTAATATCCATACTATAGCTGCAAGTCTTGCATAAATAAAGAGTAGGCCCATCTTCACAGTAGGACAGACTGTGGCAACAGCTTGGATGTCCGGGCGGAAAGTGGGTTGTAGACAAGTAGTGCCTAACTCACCGCCATCAACTCATTTTGTCAGAGCAGACTTTCAACCAGAGGTACTTGAACATGTTGTTCATTACCAAGAAGAGCCATTCCACTTACCACCATTAACAGAGAAAGGTGAAGGAGGACCAATATCCTGCATTTGGTGAAGATGAGGACTGGAAGAAGCCCTCTGCACAAATACCCAAGAAAATATCTCAACTGTCAAACAGAAATTGTTTTCTTTCCAAGTAATACACAGATGCAAAAAATGAAAACTTTCCTATTTTTTCCTCCTGTTTCCAGTTGTGACAAGTATTCTAAAGACCAAGGGATTCCTGGTATATATGAAGTATGGAAACCCCAGCAACAAGTGCTGGTCATTGACAAATAAAGGCATCTTGGACTGTCCTGAAGCATCAGTGGACCAGCATCCTGTTAAAATATTATCCCCAACCCCTGGCTTTCACATCTACAACAAAATAACTTGGCTGATGTGTAACAACTTCTACATCAAATTACTCCTTTATGTTTCCCATGGCGTTATAACAATCACTGCGCAAGTGATGACACCTTGAAAAAGTCTGTCTTCAGAGATACTTCCCTATACAACAATGCATTAAGCAAGAATTTCATGACCACTCAGGATATTGTTATCCTGAAGATTCACTTTTTTGAGAGCTGGCACCAAAGAAGGCCACACAACAGAAGAAAACGATCAACTGGAGAAAAAAAGTAAGGGGGAAAAAAAAGAAGTAGAGCTATTTAATCCCCTGCTCCCTTTAGTTAATACAAAAACATGCTCTCATTTTCCAAGGCTTATTAAATTTATTGTTCCCGAAGTGGCTGGCTTTCCACGCAACCGCCTGTAGCAGTCACAAAGGTTAATGCAAGAATTTCAAAAAGTACAGGATGGCCAGTTTCATCTGGATATAAAGTGTATAAAGGAAAAAAATCTAAGAAACTGCTCCAGGCCCTCAAGGAGCTACAAAGCTGCCCTTGGCACACAGCAAGTTTATTATCAGTATTTCATTAACCAGGTTCTTAAAGAGAAGACTACCTACCATTTCTGCCACACAGGACTCATTTTCTAGTCTCTCTCTGCTATTCGAATTCAGAAAGCAAAGCCTAAAACTTTTTTTTTAATAAAGCTGAATGACCCAAAATAAATCTAAGCTATATGAACACAAGAACAGTATTTAAGTAAATGTTTATGTCTGGTTTAGTTATTTTCATCCTCAGAGAAGGAAAAGTTGACCACTGCATGCAGCTCTGATCTCACTATGGCAAATCTTCAAATCAATCCACTAAAAAGAGCATCTCCAGAGATGATGAACCTCTCTTGAAAGCCTACACCCATGCACATCTCATGTGGAGACATCAGTAAGGCTGAGTCAAGTTTCTGACTCCAAATGCTTCCTGAGTGGTTGCACCAGACACCATCGGCGAACAGGGATGGACAGCCAAAAGAGACCTACTCCTTATTGCCCGCGCTGACTCTTCAAAGCCTTCACAAATGAAGGAGGGGGCACAGTTTATAGAGTAGCACTCAAAGCAGCAAAACTTGAGTGATGAGATGTGCCCATTACGCTCTCACGCTGTTATGCGGAAAAGCCCAGGTGAGTAGGTACAGCACTACAATAAACTCGCTACCAGCTGTGCCACAGGGTTCAGTTACACCGAGTGTGAACACTAACCACGACCCCAGCCTGAAGTGCGCGCCCGCGATACGATCTCTCGCAGGCGAATAAAGCCAAAATGCATTAAAGAGCAATAAACGTTACCCCTGAATACCAGCTGCCCAGGCGCAGGGCTGCTCCCGCCCGGGGTGACAATTTAGTTCATTCAACCGTACCCTAAGCTCAGGTATTTAGGAAAAACACAGCGACCCGGGTCACGGCTTTAGCATCCTAATAGCGGCCAAATGAGCGGGGCGGCCGCACGCTCCAGCGGCAGCCTGCCGGTTCACCGCCCTTTAACAGCCCCGCGGCCCGGGGAGGCGGCGCGCCCGGACCCCGGCTGCCCCCCGCCCCACCTGCCCCTATGCCCCGCCGGGGACGCCGCCTCGGCCGCGGCGCGCTCGGTAAGATGTCCGACGGGCCGGCGGCGGGGAAGGGGGGGGGGGCGCCCCTCTCCCGTGGGGGGACCTACCAGGTAATCCATGTACCGGGTGGCGCCGGGCGCCGCGCTGCCGAGCAGGTCTCCGGGGCCGCGGCTGACAGCGGCGCTGTGCCACCGGGAGCCCCCGCCGTCACGGGGAGCGCCGCTTCCTGCCGCCTGCCTCGGCGGCGCGGGGGGCTCGGCGGCCGCCGCCGCCAGGTGCGGGGCTGGGGTTGGCTGTGCCGCGGCCGCCCGGAGGGCGAGCGGAGGGTCCGGTGCCGGCGGCGCTGCCCCGCCGGCGCTGTCAGAGCCACCCGGTGCCGGTGCCCGCTCCGTACCTCACCTCACCTCACCGCGCCGCAGCGGCCCTGCGCGCGCGGAGCGGGGGGAGCGGGGGGGGGGCGGGGGGCGGCGCGCGGGGGGGAGGGGCGCGCGGCGGCGGCGGGGCGCGCGGCGGGGAGCGCGGTGCGGCGCGGGGGGGGGGGGGGGGGGTGGCGGCGGCCGTGGCACAGCCAACCCCAGCCCGGCGCCCGCCAGCAGCGCCAGGCCCCGCCCCGCGCGCACCGCCCCGCGCGGCGTCGCTGTCAGCTGATCGCACACGTGGGGCGCGAGGAGGACGCTCTTAAAGGCGTACAGGCCCCGTGGTGTTGTGGAGCTGCGTCGTTGTGTTTTGCCCGCGTGTTGCGGTTTGCCCTCGGTTTCCCTCGCCTGGGCCGGTCCGCTCCGCTCCGCTCCCCGGCCGGAGGGGCTCTCCCCGCCTAGGGGAGCCGGAGCCCGGGCCGTTGCGGGAGAAGGAGCGGGGCCGGGTGGTGTGGCGCCCCGGGACACCCCGGGAGCTGGGGCTTCTCGCCTCCGGTAGGGACCGAGCCGGTCTTACCAAGTGCCTGCTCCGCAGGGTAGGGACAGGAGTTTTGCTATTAACATAAGTACGAACGGGCTCCTGTCGGGAGGGGGCCGGGAGGTAGCCCGAGCTCCGAGCGAAGTTAGTTCTGAGAGGTTTGAGGTAGGCAGGTAAGAAGCTGATCGCTGGCGTAATTCGCCACCACCAGAGGAGCAGTGCTGGTGTCGGGTACTGCCGGCCGACCCCAGGGCTTTCCCCAAGACTTGGGATGTTAGCATAACGTCTGTCTGGGTGGAGAAACGGAAGGAAAGATGGCTTGAGGGGAGATTTAGGCTGGATGTGAGGGAAATATTCTTTACAATGAGGGCGGTGAAATGCTTGCACATGTTGCCCAGAGAGGTGGATGCACCATCCCTGGAGGCACTCAAGGCCAGGCTGGATGTGGTTCTGGGCGACCTGATCTAGTTGAAGATATCCCTGCTCATTGGAACTAGATGAGCTTTGAAGGTCCCTTCTAACCCAAACTATTCTGTGATTCCATGAAACTCCTCAGTATGGGATAGGAAATAGGAAATCAGGAGAGGCAGTATCGAGTGAGATAATCAAAAGAAAAAAGCAGTGCAATAAAAAGGATTGCAAAAGCAGATAAAGAGCAAAGATGAAAGAACGAGTAAATGAGGATCCAAGGGCAAATGGGAACGCGTATTTGTGAGGATATTAGTAAGCAGTTGGCCTCGATGTAGTAAACTGAAGTGGGGGAAGGGTGATCATGGTTGCTACTCTGATTTTTGTAAGGAATGAAGGCCTGTTGCAAATAGGCTCAGTTACAACACCCTGTCAGTGTCAGGGAGTGTTGGTAAGGTGGCCTCCCGTCTTCCCCAAAAGCAGGTACTTCTTGTCAAATGGAATAATTTTATTCATGTGTCTAGTCTAGAAAAACTTGCTTCCTTAGACCCTCCTTACTTTACTTTGGGAATCAATGCCAGATACAGCTGCATAGCAGATTAATTTTGACTTGTATGAGTAAAAATGCATGTGTTTACTGCGAATCATTAAGAAATTTACTAATTTTAGTATCTTAATAGCTAAGGGGTGGAAGGAGGGATACAGGCTTGGCCCTTCCTGCTATTCAGTATTCTAACTGTTTTCCGTATAGTCACAGCCTTTGCTGGCAACCTTCTGCTGATCACGAGATGTCTTTTGACAGTGGGAACTGCAGGGTGAACAGAGGTGGCTAAGGTTCATCTCTTGATAATGTAACAAAGGAGCTGTAAGAAACTCTGATTTTTTTGTTCTTCTGTCATTGTGTGTGTTTTAACATTTTGCAGTGCTTTCCCCTTAACCTTTAAACCCCTTTATTTCTTCTTTTTAGCAGCAGTAATACATCACTCTTGAGACTTGCTGCCTTTATACGCTTCTCTAAGTGACAGGTGACTGGAAGAGAATCCAAAGGAGACCATCAAGAACAAGCAGAGATTTCAGAAGTGTTTCCTGTGAGAGTAATGGGAAAGGACTGGGAATTATTTCTTCTAGAGCTGATTGAGGGGAAAATAGAATCCATGTGTAGAGAGTTACTGCAGAGAGGATGTCCTGATAGGAAGAGAAGTGATTGGCTTGCATTGCAACAAGGGAGATTTAGGTGAAATGCTGGAAAACACATTAGTGGGAAAGATAATCTAGCATGGACAGACATCATGACCAAAGAATTTCTGAGAGTGGTCATGAGTTACATAAACTTTTCTCAGGTGTTATTTAGTTAGCACTGATTTAGATGTGGAAAAATAAACTAGAAGACCCTTTTTGTTTTATCTCAATGTGATAGATCTGATTATGAAGATGCAGTGTGTTTATACATGCAAAGAAAAATACTTAATCCCAAATTACTATTTTATCATGTGATTATCTTTCTAGCTTATAAATAAATCCTCATGAGCCAAACAGAACATCAGTTAACAAAATCAGAAAAATTCTCATGTATACACTGCAAATCCTACAGACTTGATTGACAGAGAAACCAAGCCTAAGCTTATACACCAGTCATCAGTTCACTATAAACACGAGTCTTTTGGCCATTGTGTAGCCTTATGGCACATTAATTTTATGACATAAAATGAAGATGAAGATTGAACAATAGTAAAATGCAAGTAGAATACAAGTCCTGTAACACATGCCTTCTAGCCTATATAGCAGTCATCATGTTGCAGAGATTTTTCTAGCAAGACCTATTTCTAAAAGGAAGTTCAGTTTTATATTGGAATATATATCTAATGCAGTGTTAGCTATCTTCCAAAATAGTCAGCAGGAACTAACATGGCAAGGTGGAAGGAAAAAGCTCAAAGTATTCTGATGGGGGAAAACATCATGTGGTACCTAATAAGTCTGGTTTCAAAAAGTGAAGTGAGCTTCTTCACAGAAGTGCAGTTGTATCTTCAGTTAAATGCTGTTGAAAAAATAATTTCTGTAAAACTTTTATGAAAAAATAATCAATCTTGGACTCGGGCTTTGACCCTGAGAAGTGCTGAGCACCACATTTTAATCATCTATTGTTTATGTCTGTGCAACTTAATGAGTTTGAGCATTTTAATGTATGATTGCCACCTGCTAAATTCAATAGTTTATGGCACTAGCAGTCAACAAACTCTGAAGGTGGAATTGATATAAAATATTTGTTCACTAGTAGATATTAGCAAAATAGGAATTTAAAATTTAAATACCCATGAATATGCCTGTTTCCAAATGTATCTGAATGGAATTAGTAGGGTTTTTTTCAGAATTGTATAGTCAGCTGCATAGATACAAGTTGTTCATTATCAACAGAAGCATTATCTTGTATATCTGTTAGTCATACCACTTTAATTTCAGGTCTTATTAGTTAAATAGATTCTGGCAAAGATAATACTTGTTTAGAAGTCCTGCAGAAAGCAGTGCTATTCATTCAGTAGCAGTACATAGGAACAGTATGGCCAGTATTCTTGCATTATGGTTTGAATGACCTGAACACTGGATGTTTTATGAAAGGTGCCCTAAAGCAAAGAGGCCTAGCAGTATGTCAGTGACCAAGACAATCTACAACAGTTTGCCACATCAGAATAACTTCATTCATTAAAAGAACAAAGTGCATGGTGTGTTTGTTCACCCCTTGTTCCCCTCATCTTGCCCAATTGCTGTACTTTTTAATAACCATATGTGAAAGGCTGACTTATGTTTATTAGCAAGAAGGTAGTTGTACTAATCTGCAATTTTTACTGATATAAGGCACCCAGATAGCTCTGTTTAAGAAAATTAATTGGGGGGGGGAGGAGGGAAATTACCCTTCAAATGAAAGTTGAGAAACTGATAAAGCATTCTATATCTCTAAAAGCACTGAAGGAGATTATATTACTCGTACAGCATTATGTTTCAACACTAGTTTTCCATGGAACAAAGTTGTTACAGAGGGCATACACAAACTCTCACCTTGGCAAGTCATAGGATAGTTAGTGGCAGGAAAGCCAAAACATTGTAACATGTAGCTTCATGTTAATACCATATACTTGCTCTGGAATGATAAAACCTGTAGAGAAAAGCCTGGCGTAAAAATATGGTTCACTTTGACTCAGGAAATTAATGTAATCTAAATGCTCCCAAATGCTACAAAATCCCTTTATTGGGTGTGGCTAGAAATCTAGAATTGGATGTCTTAAAAGACGCAAATTGTGGTTATTTCAAAAAGACAAATGATGTGATAAAACAGTCTCTGACTTCACTGCCAGAACGGACAAGAAGCTGGAGGCAAGAAGTAAGACTTGTTAGATTTCTGATGTTCAGCTGCTGGAAAACTGATTTTAAAAAATGTTTTAATGGTCTAATGATAATAGATTTCTAAGTATAAATTTTAACAATAAATGCATGTGGCTGATTATGACAAAGTGTGTTTCCTAGAAAGATCCAGAAGAGCATAAAAATGTAAAGAAAAAAAAAAAAAAGGACACAGAAATCGAAGATTGGGGTTTTCACAAGGAGAGTTTAAGCATTAAATGGAGACTAAGAGCAGTCAGTAGTTGTGTTTGCAGCTCTAATTTCAGTAAGTGACTTGGAGCCTGCTGTTAAACAATCTCATGTAGCTCTTACTGGGGAAAGGGAGATACTGCTCTGTGTAAATAAAACTTGAAGCAATTTGCAGTTCTCTGATACCTTGACAAATGCCAAAGCATAGAGATACTACAGGCAAAGGTGTATGAGCACTATAGGAGAAGCAAGACTGCCCAGTCAAAAAAAAATCTTCCTTTTCTCTTTCTCTGTGCTCTAATGCTTTGCTACCTTCTGACATTACGGTCACCATGTGTGCTATGGTTAGGTATTTTTCCTACAAAAGAGCAAACTCATGGATATAAAACCAAGCAAGTAGATTTTTACAAGGATTTTTCACCTGTTCTCTTCCCTTGTCTTGTTCCTGAAATACTTGGCTGTCCTTTAGGTAACCTTACTGGCAAAATAACAACAGGCAGCCTAAAAGTAAATATTAATGGCAAAAAAAAAAAAAGAAAAAGGTCAAAAGTAGAAACCAGTTTCTGACTCTGATTACACTGATACAAATTTAGTATAATCTTAATGAATAATTTAAACCTCTGGGATATGAATAAATTAATTGTAATATTACAGTTGGTTTAATATAGGTTATTTATTCTGTGCACCAAAAATGCTACTGTTCATAAAGTAATGCAAGAAGATTTGCATGAAGAAGTTTGAATAGATTAGTCAGTCAATTATATTGCCGAAAAAAATTGAAATTACATATGATATTTATTCATTTCTATGTTACTCCAGCCCAAGTTGGTAGTGCTGTGGACTCATTTTTCATTTCAATAACTCTTCAATGAAACAGTCCCACAGCAATAGGAGCAATAGTTAAGAGTCCTAGCCCTAAACCAGCAACTTTTTGAATTATTAGCAGAGTTTGAGAAATAATCACAGGTAAGGAATCTTGCTTGGTTCTGTGTTTAAGTAACTGTGGAGTCTGCAAGCCCTAGGTTTAGGGCTTTAGGGTTCTTCTCGTACAAGCTTAACAAAGCATTTGACTCTGCTTGGTTTCTTTTTTTTTGTGAAATGTAGAAAATAGTGTTTTCCTGTAGCAAGGTGATGTGAAGATTTTTTGAAGAAAAAGTTCACAGTTGTGATCTGGATTAACCCTCCACTGCTTGGGACACTGTGGAAATACCTTCAAGAGATGGATTAGAAGTTGTACCTTCAAGCCCCTGCTGAGAATCTGAGAGGAGGCAAACACTTAAGAAATCTAGTCCAATTCCACATAATGTCTAGATTTCTGGGATGAGCTGAATCTTTGGATTTTTGTGACTTCGGTGTTGTACGTTTTATGAGGATTACAGTTGCAACTAAAGTTGTAATACATGTGTTTCTAGAATTAATATTGTTCACAGAGTATTCTAATATTTATCCCTCATATTCATGTTTTGCCTTTTTACTGAATAAAAATAGAATCAATACAGTTATACTATGTTCTTTGCTCCAGTGTTAACATGCAAATACATGTTTTCATCTGTAGCCTTTTCTTTTGTTTTTGACCACATGATGAGAACTCTGGCAAGCCAGAATTAAACTTGTGTTCCATATTTACCACTAAAAATGTTAGACACAGTATTGTATCTCTTTCAAACTACAAAATGGCCTGGGTTTGGATCCTGTCCTTAAAGGCTTACACCTTCCCTTTTGGTCTTAGAAAATTGTTATTTTCAGAAATTCCTAAAGCATAGTCTTGTGAAGGTGTGGGAAAAAATATGCTATTACATTAGTAAAAGACAATATAGCTTATGACCTATATAATACCTCTGTTGTGTCTGGAAATGAACAATGCCCATATCTCAGGTCTGCCTGTCCACAGAGGAAGTTGGTGCCTCAAGTAAAGTTGTGCAGAGACCTGGAACATGAGTCTGACTGTTGCCAGCATCAGTCCTTCTCTTCATTCTAAAAGAGCAAAATTCAATAATGGCATGTATAAAATGGTGAGAAGAAATATGAAGTCTCAAAGCAAATGAAAGAACAGATAATTCTGAAACAAAAGAACCTGCATTTTTTCTTATGACCTTGTGTTCCGTATTTGTATTTAATGTGTTAAACTGTCTTATATACTTCAGCTTTTTATTTTCCTTAACTGTCATGTCTTCCCAAGTCAGTGTGAATACAAACCTTAACAGCTAAATTTTGCCTGTAGTCTAAATACCGCATATATTAAGAATAAGCTTAGCAAAACATTGCAGCTATCAGTGGAAATTACCATTTCACCTCTCACTGGAAATAATGAACTCCAACCAGATGTAGTCTCAGTGAAGTTTTTCTACATTTTAACTTAGTTTCTGAATCTTACATGAAAAACAAAATACCTTTTAGCAAGAAGGATAAAATAAATGCTCAAAATGAGTAAGAAATAATTTATTGGTATGGATATACCTTTATGGCAGAAATCAAGCCAGGTTTTAACCTCATTTAGGGAGTATATTAAGAAGAGAAAGGACAAAGTTTTTAACACGTGCCTTAGGGTTTGAACTCTAGTTACCAGTTCACACAAAAGTAATTCTTTCACTTTTATTCATGTTAGCTAATTTAAGCTATGCAGGCATGTGAGCACAAGTTGTAATTAAACCTGCATTTTACTATGTAGCATATCCTTAGGAGCTCTTTAAAGCACATCTAAGTCATACTGACTGAAGTGTGCTTAAATGCTTTGCTGCATATTCCTGATGTATTAAAGTATGTATTACTTACATAAAGTAATGATAAGGCACACGTATCAACATACAGCTGAAAAAGGATTGAAAACCAATATCAGAATAAGATCCTGGAAGCAAAATCTGAGGTATAAGTCTCAATGCCTCAAGAAATGATAAGAAGCCTTGAACAAAACCAATCCAGAAGGAAAATCCTACGTCAGTCAGACATACTTACTGGAAGGATTGTGGTTCAGCCACCTTTTGAAGACAAGGAGTAGGGAAAAGGTTATATCAACTGCAGATCATTTTAAATGATAACTGTTTAGTTGAAAGGCAGGAAATACGGGCCAATGTGCTAATTCTTGAGGAAAAAAAATAGCTGTAGTAAGTAAGGAGATACTGTGAATTAAAAGAAGACTCCGGGGAGATATTAGAGCAACCTTCCAATACCTAAAGGGGGCCTACAAGAAATCTGGAGAGGGACTTTTTACAAGGACATGTATAAATAAGACAAGGGGGAATGGCTTTAAGGTAAAAGAGGGGAGACTTAGATTTTTTAAGAAAATATTGTTCACTGTGAGGGTGGTGAGACCCTGGCACAGGTTGCCCAGAGAAGCTGTGGCTGCCCCATCCCTGGCAGTGTTCAAGGCCAGTTTAGATGGGGCTTTGACCAACCTGGTCTAGTGGAAAGTGTCCCTGCCTGTGGCAGAGGAGTTGGAACTGGATCTGCTTTAAGGTCCCTTCCAAGCCAAACCATTCCATGATTCATATGATTCTAGACAAATCATATCTCTCCAAAGGATTTGTTTCAGCCGTAACTGTTCTGAGGCATTTTGTGATGTTTCTGTAGGCACAGTTCTATACATTTGAGGTAATAAAAGTTTAAGCAATGATACACCAAAAGAATCCAGATAAATCAATCTATATTCCTCCCACTAGGACAGCAGATGTATTTTTATGCTGGAAACTAGAAAAAAAAAAAAACCAAAAAACAGTGCTATGCTGGAAAATATGTCTGGAAGAAGAAAAGCAAATATGTGTTACAAAGTGTTGTTTATTTTTCAGCTCCACTAATCCCCTTGTATTGGGGCTATTAAGTAAATAATATAACAGACACTCAACTGTCTCCTTGGTTTCCAAATGAAGGTCACATATACAAGTCTAAAGGGCATCCATACTGTAGAAGTGACATGAACTGAAGATAATCCAAATGGTTTTGAAGCACCACGCCTTCGTGGTTTGGGAGCTTCCACTTAAATATCTGTATAACCACCTCCATCTTCGCATGAACTGCTCTTAGAAGGATAACACATGGAATATATCATTGGAGGTATTCAACACTGGTTGAATTGCTTTCTCCATAAAAAGAGACTGCTTTGGTTGACTGCTAGCTACTCTACAAATACTGCAATTCATAACAATGAGATTTCAATACTGGGCCCACTTTTGTAGTAAAGTTAGGATAGATTATGTCAAAACAAGTTTACCTATTGTGTTTCCTAAGGTTATGATAAGTAACTAAAGTTGAACACAGCAGGCTGTCATGGTTTAAGCCCAGCTGGTAACTCAGAACCAGGCAGCTGCTTGCTCACCCCACCCCGAGTGGGATGGGGAGGAGAATCAAAATAATGTAAATCCCATGGGTTAAGATAAGAACAGTCCAACAACTAAAGTATAATACAAAACTACTAATAATAATGATGATAAGGGAAGTAACAAGGGGAGAGAATATAAAACTAAAAGGGAAAAGGGAAAAAAAGAATAAACCCAAGTGATGCACAATACGATTGCTCACCACCCACCGACCAATACCCAGCCCAACCCATGGCAGCGATCTGCCTTTCCGGGTAACTCCCCCCCAGTTTCTATACTGGGCATGACGTGCTGTGGTATGGAATACCCCTTTGGCTAGTTTGGGTCAGAGGTCCTGTCTCTGCTCCCTCCCGGCTTCTCATGCCCCTCCTCCACTGGCAGAGCATGAGAGACTGGAAAGTCCTTGATTGGAGTAAATATTACCTAGCAACAACTAAAAACATCGGTGCGTTATCAGTATTGTTCTCAGACTAAAGCTGAAACACAGCACTGCACCAGCTACTAGGAAGGAGAAAAATAACTGTTACAGCTGAATCCAGGACACTGTTGAAAATACCACCTTATAAAGGTTTATTCAGCATTACTATGAGGGTGCTGAGGCACTGGAACAGGTTGCCCAAAGAAGTGGCAAATGCCCCATCCCTGGCAGTGTTCAAGGCCAGGTTGGACAGAGCCTTGGGCGGCATGGTCTAGCGTGAGGAGTCCCTGCCCGTGGCAGGGGGCTTGGAACTAGGTAATCTTAGGGTCCTTTCCAACCCAAACCTTTCTATGGTTCTATATGCTCAAGTATGTGCTTCGATTACCAATTATTTCTTTTTAAGTTCAAAAGACTTTAGTTCAAAAGTCTATAGCAGCAGAGTATTAAGTAGGTTTTTCTTAATTTAAAGGTGTTTTTTATCTTAATTCAACTCCTCTTGGAAATCCACAGGTCAAAATCTCAACACTTATTTTATATCACAGATTTTTAAGAAACTGTTCTTAAATTAGTGTGAGTGGAAATGAGAAAGGATCCCCATGAAAAATGGATGATCTTCATAGTGAGAATGGTTGCCCATTCTGAAATCACATGCAGAAAGCTACTTGAAAACATAAACAGTATTTGCATGCAGTATTTTCATCTTCAGCATAATTTTTGTGTATAATAGCAATAATGACAACATCTTCTCCCTGGAAGACTGGACCCTCTGTCTCAGGGAGAGTAGGAAAGCCTATACTGATCTTTACAAAGAGCCAATTCGTGTTCCCAATAAAACACTGCATTCAATAGGAACAAGACACAGGCTACCTGACCTCCATGTAAAGAGTTTTGTTCAGAGGTTTTTCAGATAATTGAACTGTATTTTCCATACGCCTTATGCACTTATTTTTACAACTAGGCAGACTTGAAAGAAAAATATGGTTCTTAAATTCCTGGCTGCCTGGAATTTGTGTACTCTTGAGTGCTCTTTGCTGTGCTGTGCCATGTGTGTGCCTATCCCACCTATGGCCAAGAGGGAAATGTAAAGCAAACGAGTGGAGTAGCTTAGATGTGCTGGCCCAATCAAAACTAAATTGCAAAAGGAAATGAGGTGATACTATTACACATCTCATAGCTATCATGTAAATCAAAATATATGTTTTGAACTTTGAAGATGACCGTGTACCCTGTGTATCTCTGGAAAACGTATTTTATCTTTGAACTTAGGCTAAATTAGCATGTCAAGATCTGACACTGTTTCTCTCTCCATGGAAGATTTTTAATGAGAGACAACAAAACACCATCTGTTGGGAGGCAGGCAGCTGACCCTGAAATGCCCTCTGACAGCTCTCTCAACTCTGACAGTTCTCTCAACTGTATTGTGTTCCCTGCCCAAAAGATCCTCCCAGTAATGCTATTCCAGAATCTCTGGAAGCTACTCTTCAAGAGTGAGAATAGATCACAACAGCCCACACGGGGGCTTCTGTATCTTTTAAACATAGGAAAATGACAACAGATAGGTATTGGGTTAAAGCATGATGTAACATACTGGGGTTCTGCTTGTTTAAACCCATTGATTTATAGAATTCCATAGAGGAATACAATGAACATTTTAGCTTTCAGGCCAGAGTAGGCACCTGCAGGAAGTCAGAGAGAGGATTTTATGAAGTCTCAGAGGCTTAAGATTGATCTGGAATAAAGAAAAAGTCAGTGTCAGGTTCTGCTGTGGAGTGGAAAAGAAGTGGCAGGGTGCAGTGAGTGTATTTGGGGGGTTTATTCCTTAGAACTGATTGAAAGCAGGAAAAGAGGAACTGGGAATGAGTTTAGGGGGTTTCAGTGGGAAGGATGACAGGAAAAAAGTCAGGCTTGTGGAAAAGAGTGGGATTATAGAAAAAGAAAGAGAAGCATGAGGGAAGTTCTGGGGCTTGGGGGAACCTCTCCACACACTAGCTCTCATGCCTTCTGATGACAGGATACAGGACACATCCTTCTGCCTCACCCACTTCCCAGTAGCCTCTCCTTCCCTCCACAATCCACTCCCATCTTAAAACTCAAAGGCCTCTTCTTCCTTCCTCTTCCTCCACTGAATGGCTGTTGGCTCCCACCCTCCCCAGAGGAAGCATTCACCTGACTCTGCATGGACGGGGCAGGGCAGCAACAGCCAAAAATAAGCAGGCAGGTTATTGCCAGCTCACACATGCAACAGCCCACACTTCACACACTCCAGCTTCACCCCAACAAGATCTTGCAAAACAGATAGCAAGGTCACATACTGCTGTTTACTTTGGCTCTGACTGGAAGTTAAGCTTGCCAATTGCCACTGGTATTGGTGAGAAAAGCTTCCACAGATTTCAGCTGATTTCCATGAGTAAAAGTTGGTTTGTTAGCAAGCTGCTTTTTGACTTGGGTGTTTGGAGGAAGGTTGAGGAAGCCTTTATTGCGACTGCTACTTTTGCAGAGCTATTTAGATGCTTTTGGTATTTGTACGGCAGTTTTAAGATGCCTCTGTTAGCTGCTAGAATGTACAACAGCATGTACATTTTCTATGTTCTTCTTTATTGCTTCCTGCAGAATAAAATTTTAAAGACATTTTTCTTCCACTTCCAAACCAAGCAAAATAATAGTTAGGATAAAACACAGAGAATCCTTTGTGGAAAAATAGAGTATAGCAAGAGTTAACAGAAGTAAAGGATGTTCTTGACTGAACAAGCTGTATAGCATTACACTATTTAAACAACTTCATTCTGCTTATGTGTGCTGTGTAAAATTAGGTGTAGAAAACAACTAGAGGCAAAGCCTGTTGTAACTCCCTAGTGTATTAACTATGACATTTAGACTGTTTAAGTGTGTGAAACATACATAACCATTTGTTCATACAAAAGCGCAGACTAGGGCTTATTGCTGTTTCACAAAGGAACAATTGCTTCTTTGCCCTGGAGAACAGGGGATGGTCACTGACAGAGAAGGACTCAGTCTGGAAAGAACAGAGTGTGCTCTGGTGCCATTGGTTTGTTTTTACTGGAAAGATGTATCAAATTAATAGAGATGTCAATTGACAATTACAGTAAAATGCAGACTTGCCCTTGCTACGGCCAAGGGCAGATCTGTGTTAACTGCTTCTGTCTGAGAGAATCGCAAGTAGTCACTCTATTTAAAAACACAGTGTATTAAATGTTCATTTAGTATTTTCTAACCAATGGGACTCAAAGGGACAATGTAGGTGCCAAATAGCTGATTTTGAATATCAGAAAGGAACCCTAAAAAAGTTGTTCTGTTCATGAGCACAAGCAAGTTGTCTTGAATCAGGATATCTCTCAGCACTCCTCACCACTGCCTCTCACTTTTCAGGCTCTATTAACCTGCTTTGGGACTGAGGATGGGGAAACCTGTGACTATATTTCTGTTAGGATAAGGGTCTCTCCTGACAGATTTTCTGCAGTAGGCCTGCACCTTTAAATATGCATTAAGGCTTGCAGAGACTCAGGAATGAGACCAATTCCATATACGTTATAGTAAATTGTAATTACAAACTAAAAATAGGCAGAATGCTAATTTCTTTTATAGTCTCCTTATTTTATACAAACCGTAAATTACTACCTACTATTTCACGTTATTGTTTACAAGAAACTGCAAGTATATAGTTAAGAGAGAAAATCATGGGGTTTATGCCAACTATGCTTACAGTAATCCTGGATAAAATATATTTTTTTGTTGTACAATCTTCAGATTGTGGCCACACTGCCTTAGCTGAATTTCCCGTTCAACCAGATACTACTTAAGTTGTTCTACTTAAGCATACACACTCAGCTGTCCTTCTGTTTTTCAACTAAAGACTGAAATGAAGAAAGCCTTCTGCCAACAGTTGTTCTCAATGCTATTTTACTGTGTCAAGACTTGCCCTTAAATACAAATATCTGAAGTTTTCATAAAGATAGTTAAAATCATAGATCTAAATTTTTAACAAACTTTTTTTATCTTTGCCAGACCTGGTATCATATAATGTAAATTTCTTTAGGTGATGATGAGGAATGTGAACATCTCTGTCTAGGAGCTAATGCTGTGAGAAACACCACTGTTGCCTGCCAACATGCATTACAGGAGTTTTGACTTCAGTGAGTGTGAAAATTGTGTATTCCCAGGCAGCTCCTCTGATTCCCTTGCATGTCCCAGAAAAACATCAGGACAACCTGAAAAGTTACAAGAAGGAAGGAAGGAATCTGGGGCTTATGCATACTCTTTGGAGAGGCTGCAGTCTGAAAGATAGTAAATTTTTGATCATTTAATTCAAAGACATGAACAGAATCCTGTTGAATTGAACTTTGAAGTAAGTCCTGAACTCCTGTAACTTATTAGCCAATGAGGTAGAGTTAGGGATTTTCTAGTACCTACAGTCTACTTTATTGAGTAGGAGCCTGCATAAACCAAGAGAAAATCTATGCTTCAGATCCTAGTTTTCAAGGATAAATCGCTCATAAATGAATGATCTTCTAAAGGTCTTTTTCTTTCCAGATTCAATTTATAAACAAAAAAACAAAAAACCAAAACCCAAAATACAAACAAAAACCACAAACAAAACAAAACTCAAAGACACCCCACCAGCAAGGAAATTCTTATAGTCACCGAGAATGTTTTGGGAGATGAACAAGACTTCTAAGCATCTCGCACATCTCAGTGCAATGGAAACAACTAGAGAAGAACAGGAAAAGCTTTATATGTCCTGTGACAGAAAACCAGCCAACAAAGCACAGGCTTAAGAAAAAGACAAATGTAACAAAAAAGAATTGTAAGATCTGGTCAGTGAAATATTCACTAACATGGGGGTTTGCTTGGTCAAGGTCACTTATCTGAAATCTTATGCAGGTTTTTGTCAGAAACCACTACTAGAGCACCTTTTTTGTTACTCAAACGGTAATTCTCACATTCATAGTGATATCTGGGCACACTTTATACAAATAGCTTTGAATTGTCTTTCACTCTGTACTCAAGAAGTCTCTTGTCTGGGATTTACTTTTTAAATCTTGTCTATCCTACTAGCGTCTACCATGGAAGTGTGAGCAGCATACATGCATCATAAGAGATTTTATTTATTCTGACAGTATTTACTGTACCTCAACCACACGGAGTAGCAGAGGACTATACCTAACATCTGACATGCTAAGATGGCTTAAAAAAAACTTAATTACATGAATAAATTTAATGCTGTGCTATTGTGCTTGCAATTATTCACAAGTATTCTCAACATTTTCCATATACGCAGTTTAGCACGTTAACACACACAGCCACGTATCCCACTTACTGTCACTGCAACATTTTTTCATATTACTGTCTAACAAGTTTCTGAGGCTTATTTGTTTCAATCTTTCTACAGCACAGGTATTATAAAAATAAATATTTAATCCTTTTGTCCCTTTGCTCTTTTTCAGTCCTTATGCATGGAAAATTCAATTTCAGTATTCAATTGCCCAACAGAGATCTGAAAGGTGAGCATAAAATTGTTAATTTTAAACTGAACTCAGGCAATCATCCTATAAAAGCTTTTTGTAGACAGAATCCATTTTTAGTACTATAGTGTAATAAGCTTACTATAGGCACTCTTGTGTGTTTTATTTGCAAACTAATTTTCTATTGGTGAATAAAACAAAAGCCATACAAACAGGACTGTGATACAATTACATTTACTTTTTCAACAGCAGCAAAAGGTAAATCTGCTGGAAACATCTTTATTTCTATTGAATATGCAACCATTTGACTAAATTTATTACTACATGCTTTCTTACTTTCTGTATCCTCACCTTCTACTTGCTGTACTTATATTTCCAGTTGCATTATAATGACACCCCAGCCTGTGGCATTGGATGCAGTCATCCAGTGCTATACTATCACATTCCATGAAGCGACATTCTTGGTGCCATAATAGAGGAGGGGGGAGGGCTTATCCCTTCCAGTAAGTCCACCTCTGATACCTGAGTCAGCAACCTGTTCTTTGGTTTCACTAGCAATATTAAAGGTGTATTCACATTAAACTCAATTTCAGCCTTGTCACTAGCGATACCCCTTCATACTTCACAATTCTTATGATTCTTGCTTGCTCTGTCTTTTTCCTTTGGAAGCCTCATATGCATTAGAAGATACTGTCTCCCCTGAAAAGCTTCATAATCTAAATAAGGCTATGGTCCTGATACCTCTTCCCCTACTCTATGAATCTGGAGCAGAAAGACTGTGGTTTGCCAGAAGTCATAGAGAAAAGAGAGAGAGAGAGACAAAAACCAAGAATGGATTTCCTACCTCCCAAGTCAGTACCCTAACCACAAGCCCAGCTATTCTTTCTTGCTAATGTCTTGGCAGCTGTATTATAAACCTATCTTGTGAGCAATAAAACCAGTAGTTATCATCATCTGAACAGCACAAACCCCATGACACTATGGACAGGATAGGCAGCAGACTTATGCTTCTGAGAAGCTCAGCTGCATTACAGTCAGGGAGATAGGTATAAATACAACAGAGGGCATGCACACTTTGAAATGCATTTCCACTCAGGCAATTTACTGTGTGGGTGGGAACTTATCACTGTCCCCATTTTCCCACTGTTCCTATGTGGTTTTGGGATGAGCATCTAAAGACAGCATGTGATTTCAGCTTATTCAGATACATTTTGGTGTATTTTTTTCATCTATCCTACATGTGATTACAGCTCCAAAGGTGGGAGAAAGCAAGACAAGGGTGTGAATATTCTGAGTCCGTCTTGGAGGATTATTGGATAAGAATAAACTGCATTTGTCCTTTGAGCATACTCCACATAGTCCTGAGAATGGGAAAAACTGGCAAGTAGCTGGCCCATGAAAGAATGAAGGGAATCACAAGTTAAAAGATGTTGACAGACCTCAGCCAAATCTGAATCTCAGATCAGGGAAACAGGTCACAATAGTCAGTTTTTTTAAAAGCTCATTAACAGTTAGGTATTCTGTGTAGTAACTGTATAGATTTCAGCTATGGGAGCAAGTCCAAAGCATGCTTTACAGGGTCCTTTGACTCTCACTAACATGTTTTTCTTTTTTCCCTGAGGGAAAGGCCAGCAGCCAAGGTAAAGTCTTCTTGTCTTGAACCCATCTGAAGAATATGTGAGGAGGAATATCTGTTCTATTTTATTTCTGGTTTATTTCAGCATAGATTAGAATCATACCTGATTTTTTTAGTCCTGTCTGAAAAATAAACTAAAGCTTTCCGTATAATTAACATGAAATTTGATCACTTGCTTCTATGTGGAGTATTTAAGAAGATGAGGAAGGGGAGTCTGTTAATTCATTAACGTAACTCTGTTAATACTTACTGAAGGAATTAAGGCTAAAGATTAATGTTACTCTGAACACATTAAAAATCGTAAGTAGTGGTACTAAAATAACCAGAGACTGGGAGAATCTTTCAAGTAAAGCTGTATATATTGTGAGCAAAAGCACAGTACATTTGTGTTTAGAGCAAATGTACTGTGTTTGTATTGATCACTAATTCTTCATTTTCACCCTCGTCAGTATGCATATTAATGCACTATCTCAGAATTGAATGAGCCCTGGGGAAGATAATGTTTTTCATATGTTCTGTGTTTGATGTCTGGCTTTCAGAGGTCCAAAACATGTTACTTCATAAAACATATATGGGTAACATTCCCAATAATTTCAGTGGGATACAAGTGGAAACTTCCAGTAGAGGCATTTTAACTAGATCCTACCAGGTCCTGCCTAACTTTCCCAATATCATTGCTGCTGCAGAAGGGGAAGTTCTCATGGATCTCTGCACTGGGCAGAACATATCCAGTAGATGCGGTCTCCAGATAGAGAACTGCCAAGAGGTTTCAATTTACCACATCAGCCAGTTATGTCTTGTGCTGAAAACCAGAGAGGACTAGAAACCTAACAACAGTGGCTGTAGCACAGTAAATGGTCAAAACACGACATTAAAACCGCTGCTGAAATCAGGCATTTAGGAGGAAAACGCAAGATTTCAGATTTCCTGTGCAGCTTTAATTCAGTCTGCATGTGCCTGTCTATTATGACATGCTGTCCAATTATATAGCTCTACTGTATATCTTCCACTTGGCTACTATCTTAGTATACAATTTTCCTGTCTCTACTGTTATTATTGCTGTGTGGCCTAATGTATTATTTACTCACCACTTGTCAAATCCTGTCAGCGGACAGAATTATTCATTGCTTTGGCACGTGTTATGGTACTAAGTGCTTCATAGATATTAATTAGTTCATTTTCACGACAATCCTTTAATGCTTTCTTTCAGAGGTAGGAATGAGGCACAGGAAGTAAAAAGTCAAAGCATCTATTGATTTTGAGTACCTAATAAAAGACAGACAGGATTCTGCAATATTTAGCATCAAGTAGCATCCCAGCCAGACCACTTCTAATATTATTTGGAAGTACAGTTCTAAGTGTGTAACACTGCTGCAGATCAGCTCTTGACATTCCAGCTTAGACCTGCTGTAGTCAAAGCAAGCTTGGGCTAATGGACCCGGGTATTTCTGCTAGCCTTTCTTCCTGCATATGGAGGTAATAATGCAGGGGTTGTATCTGGTAACACAAGGGACCAATCCAGTCATTCTGTAAATGCAGGCAATTAACTCCATATTAGTTTGCACAAAAGGCATAGATGACACAGCCAGTTTAGAGGCAGAAAGATACCCCTTAATGAACTCGCTCACTATTATGAGATGTGGATGTTGAGGCTAACAAGTTCCTGAGGACAAGTGACTTTAGCAGCTGCATTTTGGAAACCCTTAATGCCTTTTACATGTTCAAACTGGGCTGAATTTTGCAGGTAGTCATGCATCTGATATGTAATTGGTATATATCAAGCATCTTTTGTAACCATATTACCTAGCTATCTAAATGCTTACTTCACACTTGGATGTGGATAAGAATAAGCCTAAAGCATGTGAAAATAATGCTGGACATTTTAGATCAGGAAATTAAAATTATTAACAGGGCATGCAAAGTGCCTTCAAAACTTAAAACAATTGAAGAAATATTAACTTCAAGTATTTATATAATCAGAGTGCAGAACTGCAGCAGTAGAATAACTAAAATACACTTTTCCACATTGCAGAATAGTCCAGTGTCTTTCTATGCTATCATCAGGATGCATTGGTGACTCTGGGAACAAGTGAAATAAGAATGGTAAACTGAGTTTGATCTCAAAATAGCAAGGTCCTCTTGCACTGTTTCAGTACCTAGCCTTAGAGGATGCTGCTTTTCTATGGTGCTAAACTAGAATTACAGAATCACCAGGACTACAGAATTACCAGTTGTTCGTATGTTGGTGCCAGATCTCTGTTGCTATGCAGTCTGCGCACATTAGCCCTCCCGGAATTATGGTTCAGAGAAGAGTTCATTACTATTGTTTGCTTACTGATGGCTAGCTCTCTATGGCTCCCTACACCCAGGAAGAATGATTTGGCAACTGAGGTCCTAATTTTTGTTCCTGAGCAGAAAAGGGGCCTCTCTCCAAATTACACAGATTCAGGTGGGAGAACTAAATAAAAACCCCTCATGCATACTGGATCAAAGTGGAGAGGAAATAAAAAGCATCCCCTCGTGAGCTGGGTTATGTGTACATAAAAAAGCAAAACTATTGCCAGAAAGAAAAAAAAAAAAAAAAGAATTCTAACATTGCAACAGTGGAAAAAAAATGTCATAGGCTGTAAACCACTGGTATGTGACTTCATCGTCTGTCATTGTTCTTAATCCTGTTATTGTTTTCTTTGCTATTTGTTTCCACAGCAAAATTCCAGCAGTGATAGAAAATGAATAGCAGGGAGACAGTGTGGAGTCCATCTGAAACTGTCCAGTGTTTTTTTCTCTCCTAGATTGTTGCTAGAATAAGTTTTAATCCTGCAAACTTTACTTCTCTGATATCCTCACTGAATGTCGTAGGAAGGGCAATGTGAGAAGGGAGCTGGCAAACTGGACAAACAGTCACTCGTTATTCAATATCCAGCTCCCTTTGGCTGCTATCACTCAGAATGTTTTGTTGAATAAGAGCTTGCTTGCACACTAGTAATCAAATTTCCTCAGTTTTAGAACATTCCTCTATATCCATTTTGTTTTTCACTCTCATTCTCTGCTTCTAACAATTTCTTTATCCATCCATCAGACATCCTCTATATAACTGCATATATTTTGAATTGATAGAAAATGCAAACAGCACTAACTCCTTTGACCGCATATCAAAGCCCTCTCTGTGGTTTCTGGTTCTGTTTATGATTAACTCTTCTGAATGATCTTCCTGTGGCTTTGTTCATCACACTAACTCGTGGAAGCACCATCTCACTTTATAAAGAGCAGAATCTATACTCTTTGGCCATCTGTAACTATCTTTGACCAGCCCCAAAGAACACTATTATCTACACAGAATAGCTAACATACTTGAAATTTTAAAATAATAATGTAAAAAAATGGTAAGAATCTGAATTATTTTTTAAAACTTCTCTCCAAAGATAGGTTATCACTCTAAAGTCCAGTATTACAAATATGACTACAGAACTACCCTATTAGCCTGCACAAACCTAATTTGCCTCATTGTTACAGCAAAATTAATATGGAAAAAAGAGCTTCTTCTGTGAAAATAGAACAGTTTCTATAACACAGGAGTTAAATCTGCCTTTATAAACATGATCTCACTACAAATATTTTATTTCTTGCAAAACATACTATATAAACATAAACCTTAGCACAATGAAGTCTAATTAAGGAGCTTCTGACTTTCAGTAGAACAACATACAAGCAACAGATTTTGTACATCAATTCTGCTCTA
Source organism: Strigops habroptila (assembly GCF_004027225.2). Taxonomy (NCBI): domain Eukaryota; kingdom Metazoa; phylum Chordata; class Aves; order Psittaciformes; family Psittacidae; genus Strigops; species Strigops habroptila. Next base: position 83,543,942 of record NC_044302.2, on the reverse strand, counting down.
TATTATTATAAAAATATCTCTATTGATAAGTATTCGTTGGGATGAAAGTATCGTAGACATGGAAAGAAAGCACTACCTTATGTACTAACCAGGTATCTGATCATATGTTATAAATGTTTACATGTATAGAGATCATAGCATAGAGAGTGTGGTAAAGACTGAGTGAGGAGATTCTGTCAGTGTACTATAAGATATGATGACTCTTTTAAGAAGAAAAGCAGGTCTCCCATTATTTTTTCCAACCTATGTGGCATGGAGTCTTTGCATATAGGCAAGTGTACAAAGCAGGCCAGAAGACATGTTTTCAGATTTGTCAAACATTAATATGTACGAACAGAAGCTCAAATAAGAAAGAGGAGGAAAAAAGTTTTAAATTTCAGGCCTAACACTTCATTAAAGCATTCGCTACTCATGTCCGTGGAATATCATAACTCTCCAAGTCTTGTAAATCAAGATCCACAGTAAATTCAATCTGTATTCTTAAAGAAAAGTCTGGTGAAGAGCTGTCTATGAAAGGACATGTAATTTCAGAACTACTATGGTTAATAATGTTAAAATTAAGGTTGTAAATTCTGCACTGATATGCACTATATGCAACTCCAGTGAAGATAAAAGGATTATGTGGTTTATATATCAGAACTACTTTGGTACTCAGATTTGACTGAAAACTCTATCTACAAAAAAGGGATTTCTAACATCAGATTTTACAACATCTGCAGCCTTCCTGGCATCTCCAAAGCCAGGAAATTAAGACAATATGAGAATATTGTTCTAACTCCAACACTGAAGGAAATAACAATTCTGACATAGGAGCCAGATTTTGGTTGGCTTTCACCATGTGGACAGGCAAGGGGAGGTAGTATTTTTGCCAATGAATTATTGGCTTTCCTTCTAAGACTGGAAGCCCAGGGGCAAGGCTGGCTTTGTGATACCAATAGGTGGCCCATAGAATGGAAATGTGCTTACCAATGAGTTTCACTTTAACCACTAAGTCAGCATGTGAAGACAGCAGCATTGGGTTACTCTAAACTTGAAATTTTGGGCAAGCCTTCCACTTCCATTACTGACCTACCCAGTTTCCAGCTGCTCCTTGACAGTTAGAGATGCTCATCATAGAAGTTAGTTCCCAAGGTACATTGACATCAAACAGCACATTTACGCCACTCCAGAAAGGAATTGCTCACTAACCATGGCAAACTCTTCCTGTCAATCCCTCTCAAGCCACAGCAGTTGCTCTTTAAGTACTTTCTGGATGAGGTGCGTCTATCCACCTTCCAGACCAACGTGTTGACTCTCAGCCTCAACGAGTTTTGATAAGGAATTCTTTGCTTGGCCTTAGGGAGCTTGAAGGGAACTTATCCATCTTGGTGATGCATGGTGGTGGGTAACTTTTATGTTATTTGGAGACATTTTCATGGATTTTTAAGTTAAAGAAGAATCATATTGTTTACAGTTGGGCCCTCAAACACAATCACAAAGGATGCAGGATGCAGCAATGCAGGATGCCTTAAGTGAGTGGCTTCATTTAGCTTCCTGTGCCAAAGTCGCAGATTTTAGCTAAAGGCACACAACACTTTTGTATCAAGCACAACTCTACATTGATATCTCAAAAAGTATTGCCTACAGAGCTAAAATTTCCTAAGTACATGGAAATACGTATCCTACAATGTAGTTTTGACTCTAGCACTCGTGTCATAATACAGTATTTTCATGGTAGATGAGCAATAAGTGTGTTCAGTTATCCCTTTAGTCCTTTCTAATACTTCAACATAGAGAAAACTTTAAATCTCAAAATTCATTTGGTAAATTCAAGTATTTTTCTGGCGAGTAATTAGACAAATGTATCCAGAGCATCAGCACACCAGGTCTTCAATTCATTCTACCTACTTAACTTCAGTCTTTGTTCTTAGAAAAAAATAAACAAAATGAGATCATGGGGGGTTTGTGCTAATTACAGTTAGAATGCTTAATGCCTGATTTAGGTCCTAGATTTTCCAACCCTAACCCCTAGAAGCCTCAGGGAGTACCTAATTTTAAACAGCAGAAATATTCCTACTCCCAGAACTTCATAGGTGAGATTTTCAGTAATTCAATTGTTTTTACTGAAGTGGTCAACCTCAAAACATGCAAACCTGAAGATGTGATCCATGGAATAAGAGTTTCACATCCTAAATAAGCAAGTGAGCACTTGCTATAAAGTTTAGACAGATCCAAAATAAATACACCAGACTTACTGTGCTCAACTGCCTTGTGTTAGTTACTACTATCAAGTCTCAAGACTTCAGTGAGGCAGAGGAGGAGGAGATCTGAAAACTGGCATTCTTCTTGGAACACTAGTTAATTTTTAACTGGTGAAAAATAAGACTATTTCTACAACAAGAGTGCATTAGATCCTGCCTTTCAGTAGCAAAACAGAGCTTCCAAGCCCTCAGGCACATTATTCTCTTTTAATTGTTCATTTCCTCTCTACTGTTCTGTGTACAAGAAGTAAACAGGTTATTATCACTTTCAATAAAATACTACAGTTTGCTTTCTATAGCAGTTCATCAAGTATTTGTGAGGCAGAGATGCACTTGCCTATAACAGACATAAAAATATTTACTAAAAAAGCCATGTGAATAACAAAGCAAACACTTGTGGAGAGTCCCATGATATCACTTTAAACTTACTTACTTTTGTAGTAACTTGAAATTTTCAAATCATTATTATAAGTTGCATTTTTATTCCTTCACTACTCTGTAAAGATGATGCTCCTACAGCAGCTGCTATGGTCCTATCAACCCTCATTCTCATCCTTCATCTGCCCTTCTATCATCTCAATACGTCAAAAAGCCCTCTTGTAATAGTGGATGTAGGTTGTCAAAATGATACCCCTTTCCATGCTTACTTCTTACATAGCTTCCTAACAAATGAGCAAACACTTGATTCTTAGTGCAAGAGCTGAGATTAGTTTTCCACTTCTTAAGAGGCCCCTAAAATTAAGAGATCAAGTTTACAGTTACAGGTGAGCATCAGTGCCCTGGAGAGATTTTCCAAGAGGTTAGGCAGATCCAGCCTTTTCCATGTTTTGAAGGACATGACCCATGGACTGAAGCCTTCCTTCAGCTAAGCTGGCTGTGTAACAACACAGCCTTTACAACTTGCAAGAAATTTTATAACACAGCATGAAGTCTTGCTGCAAAGAGAGTTATGTTGTGATTCACTGACCAATATAAATACCATGTGATTGGAATGAGACATGTCATGGTTTAATAAAAAAGCTCAATATTTCTCGACAACAGAACACATGGTAACTGCTGATTAGACACTTGAAGTAGTTGTGCTTACATTTTGATTCTTTCAGAGCTTACATACATCCAGATCTAACAGTCCAGCTAAAAGGACAACTCAAAGGAGTAATGGACTCAAAGTGACACAAGTAGGAGACAGTAATTTTCTCACTCTACAAAAATACATTAAATACCATGTGGAAAATAGCTCTTTCCCATCCAGTTTCTGTACATGTCACCCCACGTTCCATTCTCACATACATTTTACTTTACTGTCCACCTCTACAGTATCACCACAAAGCCTAAACTCCCTACTGGGTATAACAGAGCTAGCACTGGTAAACCCCCCCAAGTCCTACTCTTCCTTATCTTTCTTATGTATTGCCAAGTCTGAAGTGACAGTATCTCTTTGAATGACATGTGAAGTAGATCATGAGTGGCATCCTTGGGTGCTTTGATAAAAGTAACTGTAGCGCTCTGCCTAAATTCATTTGGATAATTACATGACTCTCGTTTGAAATTAGCCTGTTAACATTTGCTAGAAGAGTTCTTGTTCTCTTCATCCTGCCAGCTTCTTCCCTTTTCTTCTCTTGAAATATCAATCATAGCTGAAATACTTCTCTTTGGGGAATCCAACATGAAGAGAATTGCAACAAGGCAATCTCTTATTTTAAAGTTGTGTTGAGCAGGATGCACTTGCGTTTCTTTAACATATATGCATATGTATTAAAAAAAAAGTTAATCTCATGAGTTTGTGCACCTTACATTTTCGCAATTTACAATACAGCTTTACAAGGGTATCTGCTTTCTAGATTATCCATGAGTTCAACATGAATCAAATATTTATTCCCTTCCCTTCCAAAATACTGAGACAAAAACTTGCATTGTCTTGAAAATAACCTGTCGTAATTTAGAATCTTGCCGTTTTCTTCCTTTGATGTCTTTCCATACAAGTATTTCAGAGACTAGTAATGATACCTGGTGTTAGCATGCAGCGAGTGGCTTGTGATCTTCTTTTGAAGCTATTTTCCGGTCTCACCACAAGATGTCAGTGTGACCCACTTATACTGCACCGTGTTTCTCCCGACCAACTGGTGCAAGTTCCCCATGGATCCCATTACTTTCCTTTGAAAATCCGCAGAAGGTATTGAGACCGTAAGTACGTGCGATCAGCCAAAGAGCGCATGGACTGGCACGGCCACGGTAACTAACTGCCTCACTTTCGCAAAGTCTTGCGAAGAACAGCTCAGTAATGCTCCCCACGCCACGGAGCAGCACAGGGCAAGGCCTTCGCGTGCACAGAACTGGGAAAGAAAACCCGAGGCGCTGAGCTTGCAATCAAAGACATTGATCGTGCTCCTGCCAGATCTGCTGTGAAGGTTTAAAATGACCTCAATAATCAAACGTTATTAAAATGCATCGCTTGACTCCTATAGTTGTTTGAAGAGTATAGCCACATTAGCATCCGAAGTTCCTTAATATTGCAGCACCATGTCCATATTTAATTTGAAAGGCTGAAAAAATATTCTAAATTGCTGGGATGTTTGCATTTCAAGGGTGTTTTCTTTTTTCAGTTTACATATGCTCTGTGTTAGCAGCAAAGAGGTTAAGAAAGATGGTGGTAATTCCTGAGCCTATAGGTGGCAAAAAGAGAGAAAAGGGGACTGGGACTGGAGGGGAGAGTAGGAAGAGGCTAAACAGCTTAATTACTAAAATCTTCCTAACTCTTTGTCCTACAGAGTAGAAAAGGATCCTATAAACTTCTGTAGAGCTTTGCACATGACATGAATTTAAAGGGCATTCAAAGCATCTTTTGTGCTAATTAAACCAGACAGTTCCAAGTATGCTTAACATAGACATTTGAAAGACTAACACAACTTTTTCTGGAAATAGACATAGCTGTCCCACAGTGACCTGCACTGAGGTGGTGATTTCTGTTTTCATTCAGAGTGTAAATTTAGGCAAGTTTATCTTTTTCCAGACAAGATGGGAATAATTAAAATAAAATTAAAAAAATAAAAGAATGTGGTATTCCTGCACAGAACATTTATTAATGAAATGCAAAACTGAAGTAAAATAAGTCAGGCTATCATCACAGAATTCAGTAGGGATGGCAATAACTTTCAGCTATCTCTAAAAACATAATATTACAACCAACCAGGCATACTGCTTCACTTCAGGGTTAAAGTTTCCTCACCAAGTGAATCATTGACTAGCAAAACAGAAAACAGCTGCTGAACAGATAATGGGCAATGCTCCAGGTTATTTTTATCACTATTTTAGCAAGCCATACATTCAGAATTGCATTTTTAAATGATTCTGGAGGACAGTTTGACAGGAGAAGAGCCAATAGTTAAATAAAGTAGCATAGCTCTTCTTTCCCACAATATTCAGTTAAATGGTTGACCATTAGTGTAAGTCATGTTGAACCTTTGATCTACCTTTCAAAATTTCCTTGCCTTGCGATGCAGCTTTCATGAGTCTAAAATAAAATCGCAATCTTAGAACTTTAACTATAGATATGTCTGGTAATCGTACTCTGCTATTGACTCCATACAGAAGTTCATTTCTCATAGCTATCAAAATTCAATTGCCTCTTTCTTCATGAGTCCATTAGCAACCAAAGATCGCATATAAACTGATGTGCCATTTTCATGGCAGTGGAAGATGTAAGGACAAGAGAGAGATACAACTCTGAACAACGGTCAAATAAAAAGGAATAAAAGTCTCTCATTTGATTCTTTCTAGCATTAGTGCAACTGAGGGAAATAAACAGTTCTCACCATCAGTTGCCATAATGCATTCTGCTTTACATTACCAAGCCCAGCTAGAGCGATTTTCTAGCAAACATACTAAAATCTGGAAATGCTTTTCCCTTTTCTCTGCACTTTCCTCTTAGGTCTTGTTAACTAAACTATTAACACTTGTTGGCATTATTTCCCCTTCAATCACGAACTAGCAAGAAGATTACACCACAGATCAGGTGTACCAGGTCACCAGTCCTGCTCCCCAGACACATGCAGTAGGTGGTATCATAGATTCAAGCTGTTAAGACCCAGAAGATGAAGGTTACTGAGACGATGTGGTAGCAATAAGGATTTGGAGTTACCTTTACTACTCTGCTGGCGCAAGTAGCTCTGCCCTCTCCTGGAAGCTGTGAAACATGAGCTTTCACTGCAATTCTCCCTGCACTCCTGAGTCCGACTCCCTGTCATGCTGGAGAAGGCTCGGCTGTGTTTGTAGGTCACTAAGATTGCAGACTCAGCCCTTCAGACACCTCCAATTTGGGCAAGGATGGCTATGGTTCCCTCCTATTGCCGATAACATGGTTAACCATGCTTGTGTTTCACCTATGTACAACTTCTACCACAACGTCCAATGCACTTGATAAATTTTATACTTTACCTAACCTGAAACCTAGTCTGTTCCTACTGTCAAGCTAATTAAATCTCTTCCTGCAATAACTTCCTGTTTCAGTTAGAAGAAATACAGAGGTTGTATCTATTGCTATGTATCCCTTGGAAAAACAACATCATTAAACTTCCATTAAAATCAAAGAATCTTTCACATTATTTTTCTGTTCATTATTCTTAACAACAAATAACACAACATAGCAATAATCGAAGGTGCATTAGAATTTTGCTTTCGCTACTTATGCATGAGAGCTGTGCATGTGTTGAAGCCACTCAAGACCCCAGCACTATAAATAGTGCTCTATTGTTAGTGGATAAAAGATGAAACCAGTCTCCTGTCACTGGAGCACAGCACGCCCTATTAAATGTTAAGCTCTGCCTCTGCTAAAAGTGAAAGGCAATATGAACTGATAAACTACTCTGTGGGTAAGGCATATGACTGGGAAGAGTTTGCTGTGACTCTGCAGCTTCCCCAGAGCAACAGGAGCAGCATCTTACCTTTCTGCCTCAGCAATGGCAGAAGCTGTAATAAGGCACTGGGTGGAAACTCCTGTACGCTACCAAGAGCAGTTTGCTCTCCAAGAGCTGGAAGCACACAAACTGGACCACTCTTTATATGCTTTGCCGGGCCCTTCTACAACTGCACAGAGCAACAGAAGGTATACTGCAGAAAGTTCAGCTGAGGCCGGGAAGAGTGGCCAGGAGAAGGAAAACACAGGCTTCCAGGTCTTACTGGACGTTGTGCAGTTCCGCCCCGAAGATATCATTATTCAGACTTTCGAAGGCTGGCTCCTGATCAAAGCTCAGCACGGACCCAGGATGGATGAACACGGTTTCATATCCAGAAGCTTTACCAGACAATACAAATTACCTGATGGAGTGGAGAACAAAGACTTGTCTGCGCTTTTCTGCCATGATGGCATTCTGGTTGTTGAAATGAAGAACTCTGTGGGAAAGAATTAGAACCTTGTCCATAGTTTATTGGTGAGATAAAACCATTCTTAATATAACAAAATAATCTAATTCGAGCAATGCTGTAGAGTATAGTAAGCATGTGGCTGTATTTACATTGCAGTGAAGGAAAATCTTTGTATGTATTTTTCAGTATGCTGAGTTCATTATTTGATGTGAAGTGTTAGACTGCTTGCCTCCAGCAACATATGTGTTGGAAAGCCAGGCTTTTTGAACAGCAGAGAATTTAGGCTCATCATAGCAGGAGAAAAAAAAAAAATCTACTTGATAACATATTGAAAATAAAGCACATTTATGAGTTCAGTAGGAGAAGTTATATTTCTAAGGAATAAGCATTTGTCATACATAGTCGCAATTATTAAAGAAGAAATAGACAGGTTTTGAGTCTTATGGACTCTTCTTCTTCTTGTTCTATAGGGACTGGAAAAGCACACAACCTGAAGGATACTATCAGGAAAAAAACCGCAACTATTTCCGCAATTCAAGCTTGTATACAAAAAACCCTTGAGAGATTACTTTTTAGAAGCCTGTTGCATGTTTGAAACTATAAGAAAAAAGAATAATCACTGACTATATTTGTTTGAAAACACAGCAAGTAGAAATTATACTTTCTGTCAAAAACAAAATAATTTGAAAGAAAGCATTCAAAGACATTTAGAAAATTGGCTTTATTTAACATATTCTGCTATCTATTAGGAACTGAGGAAAAATGCAGTGTTTACAAATACTCGAAAGGATCAAATTCTTCCTTGTGAAGCCCTGGTAATAAAAAGGCATTATGCTAGCACAGATGCCTTTATTCTTATACATTTTAAGTAGTCGTCTTGTTCACATGAGTATTTTATTCTTCCTGCTGCTTGACAGTTTAGACCAAAATCCCACTCTGTGTCTTCAAAAGGAAATTTTTCTGGCTATGTCTAGTCCCACTCTCCCTGTATGAACACGGGCTCTACATGACTCTCACTTTAAGTGCAGAGGTTCCTTAATACAGGCACAGGTTTAATTTCTGTCCCAGTGTCTCTCATTTCATGGGAGTGATAGATATGAAAAAAAAAAAAAAAAATTCCATGCACTGTATCAGCATCTGGACTTCTCAACATTAAAAAAAAAGGAATGCTGTAAGTTTGTAAATTCTCAAACATCTGAGGAGATCTGCAGCTGCAAGTTGAGCTGCCTCCTTTTATGTGTACTGGAGATGAGTATGACTGCTGTGCTATGAATAGTAAAGGAATGTGGAATGGAAAGTGCCAAGTTAAATACAGACTCTTTATCATAGCCATCTGCTGTTTGGACAAATCGAAAACATACTCAAACGAAACCGAACACAAATACAATTTTAAGAATATGAGAAAAATCTGATGAACAAAACAAGGGCTCTCACTAGCTGAAGCCAGAGTGTTCCTTTAGTTTAAAATGAAAGCCCTATGCTTGTACGTCTGCACATGTCCATTAATTAGAAAGACTGATGTCTTGGTTGTTTAGATATGATGATAGTTGAAGCAATTGATTTCAGGAAAGTGGGTAGTCCAATCTTGCATTTTATTTGTTATTTGTTCTAAAACTCACAAGAAATTTGTACAAGAAATGCAGAATAAGGTATGGATTGTAAATTTCCATCATGTGCTATTATTGTATTTTTTGAATAGAGCAGAGATCAAGAACCTAATGTCTTCTAACAAACCAAACCAAATATAAAACATGTGTTCCTATATTCCCACTGAAGCCACACTTTTCCTTCATACTGCCTGTGTTTAAGTTGTGTATTGGTTTAAGATAATAAATGGTCACACTTGAAAATCAGATCTAGATTTTCAACACTTTTAGGTCAAGAAGCTTTGTCAGCCAGAAATGTGATGGAAGATGTAACATGGATTTAAAAAAATAAATTCTAGATATAAGTCTGGATTCAAACTTTACAGGCCAACTTTATAAAAGCTCACAAGTTTAGGTCCATGGTTCCCACATCACCTGATGGCACAACTGTTGGGATAGAGTTCAGGATCATCAGTTAGTAATCTGCTTTAGTGATTTTTGTACATGGAGAATTTTGTAAACTTGATTACTTAAAATTATAGCTAATTATAAAAATAATTCTAGCCATGACTGCAGTGATGGTATTCATAGCCCTAAAGATGAAAAAGCAGTTCTAAAAAACACATAACTGATTTAATTATTTCAAATTAGATCATGATTAAGCTACTGGAAACTTGGCAAGGAATTAGGCCAGACAGCCAAAATCATATCATCTGTTCTATATATGTTAATACCATGGATACACACAACCCTGCTTATGTACACAAGCCTGCCTCACAAAACAGGATTGAGAATTTGGCATTTGGCTGTTCTGTGTGGTAGGTCTCTTCATCACTCAGTGTACTTACACTGGAACACACTGACCCAAACATGCCAGGGGTGCACCCAGATGGATTTTCCCTTTTCTTGTACCCAGAGCTTTAACAATGCCTACGTCCATGCTCCTTGCGTGAATGGGAATTTGCCCTGGCCCAGGGACCACACTGGACCTCAGCTTCCTGTGTTTTAACACCAAGAACAATGCAGAGAAAAGTGCTTCAAGTGCTTCTCTCCATTTTTCAGTGGCAGTTTATTGAAAAGTTATCAAAGTACTTGGCAGAGTGTTTCCAAACTGTCTGGAAAGAGCTATTTTCACATGTTGTATATGAATGTATGTATGTTTTACTTTTATAATCTGGTTAGAACTGAATGTGAATGTCAGGGAGAAAGATGCTAATATTGCTCATGGACAGCAGAATGAGAAAGTTATCAAGAGCAAAGGATTTTGGAACATCTACAGCTTAAGACAGGTTTAAGACATGTTGGTCTGGTTAAATGAAGATGCTCATGTTGGCTGCCTACAAAATCCTGGCCCAGAATAAGTGATAAATGCTGATGCAAGCCTTGCAGAGCAAGTGTTACTGAGCCTTCTCAGTTCCTATCAGTGAAGGATTACCATTGCAATTTATCAGACTGCTCCTCCAAATGGATAAAGATGATTTTATGCATGAATCTAAGCACTGCGAAAAATGTTTTCATAGAAGATGTCTCAATATCAGCACTAGTCTCCAAAAGCAAGGTAACGAGCATACATTCACATGTGATCTTTGTGGGCAGAAAGCCCACAAATGCCTTGGACTTACTGCCTTTTTATAGTTCCTGCTGCATCCAAGGCATTTGAGATCTCCCTAAACAATCTGATATTTTCAGTGCAGTGACCAAGGCTGATACCCATCAGTTACTCAGTAACTGCTCAGCTGCAGCCCTAAAGAAAGAGGAAAGGAAACCCCTGCAGTATCATGATGGCAACATTCCATCTAAGAGGGGTAGGTCTTGTCTTCTTTACTTGGTTCATAGCCAGGAATCGAAATGTACTTTTTGTCTGAGTAACACTACAAGATTTTGTTTCCAGTGGGAGTATGAATATTTTTTAAAATATTGGTTACACCTTCTCTTATTTGAAAGAGACACTGTCCTCTGTCTTTTTGACTACCAGAGACAATGGCTGGCCCCTGTCCTCCAGGGGACAGCATCTCAGTGGTGCTATACTGTGAACACAGGGGGTAAGTCTAAGGACTTAGACCTGTAGGTTACATTGGAGATACCTGAGCTGGCCCCACTCAGGCTAACTCTGGAGCCAGAAATACTGTTCCTGTGTGCCAACTCATGTCCATAAAACCTGGACTGTCCATTGCTGTACTTGGGCTAAAAAATCATGCCTTATTAAAAATACTGTCGCAGACAGAGAGACAGGAGAAACATGGTGCTACAGCTCAGGACTCCCTGTCCAGCTTAATGCTAGCTCAGCGCTAGCATGGGGATCTTGGGTCTCTGTGCCATGGTGGGCTGTAGCCCCTCCACAAATCCCATCGATCTCCTTTAAAAGTAACACTCTTTAGCCACATGATAACACTGATGCCAGCATTTTCAGGAGGAAGTATGTCTAGCAGCCACTTGCACAAGTAGAACTGATGCAAGCAGAAAATCATTTACAGTTCCTCTCATGCTCCTCAGTGTGTTTGCTCTGCTCTGGGCTGCTGCCGACCTCACCAAGTACCTCTCTTCTGTTGACAAGGCATGCCGCTCTTAAGCCCTGCAAGCTAATGCAGAAGGAGCAACCAACAGGTCTGTGCATGGAGAGAAGACAGACAACTGTAGCACCAAGGTGGGCCTCAGAACATAGACAGAAGTGTCTCAGGCAAGGATGGGGAGTAGGAAAAACACTCCAACTGGTTCAGAATATATACACACATATATATTGTCGTCATTTAACCCCAGATGGCAACTAAGCACCACCCAACTGCTCACCCCATGCCCCTCCCCGGGTGGGAAAGGGGAGAGAATGGGACGAGTAAAAGTGAGAAAACTTGTGGGTTGAGATAAAGACAGTTTAATGGTAAAGCAAAAGCATACTGCATAATGGTTACTCGGGATGACAGATGCTACAACTCCATATGTTCCCCCTTCCTTCTTCCTCTCCAGCCTTACATGCTGAGCATGACAACATATGGTGTGGGATATCCCTTGGGTCAGTGGAGCTCAGCTGTCCTGGCTGTGTCCCCTCTCAACTCTTTGTGCACCCCCAGCCTGCTCGCTGGTGGGATGATGTGAGGAGAAGAAAAGGCTTGACTGTGTGTAAGCCCTGCTCAGCAGTAATTAAAACGTCCCTACATTATCAACACTGTTTCCAGCACAAATCCAAAACACAGCCCCACACCAGCTACTGTGAAGAAAATTATCTCTACCCCAGCCAAAACCAGCACATATAATATATAAAGATTTTAAGGCATAGTATTTAAACCTCCTACAAGAAATACTTGACTTCTTGATAAAGCAAGCATTTTTAAGGGCTGAGAAAAACATTTCAAAATAACTTTAAGAAATCTAGGCTGTTAATAGAAAAGGACATCGACATACATGGACAAAACCCTTAGTGTACTAGGGTGACTGAATAAGGCACCTACAATGTCCAGCTGCATTTCTTTCAAACTGCACACCCCCTCAATTTTCCCATCCATTAATTGTAAAATCCCACTGTGAAAGCAAAGGTACTGTGGCAGAATCTCGAGAAGTTTCACTTCTTCTAGGCAAAGTTGATGACATGGGGGTTAACCTGTGAGTGCCCTATATCTGAAGTAGCCACCCCAAAATTTCCATGGTCAAGTCTTCATCAACTCAAGCTGGTTCACTGATTCAACATAAACTAGTCAACACGTGCAAGTCATCCCTCATGTTGGCTCTGCATGGAGCTAGTCTGGTCCCACAAGACTCCCTCACCTGGGAGCTGCCGTGCAGCCTCCAGGGCTGACTTGCTCTCCCGCCACAGTACCAAGGCAGTGCAGAGCTCAGCTGGCTGCTCCTGCCGCCGATTCAGACTTCCAAATGGGACCACATGAATGGTTCCCTCTGTGTGCATGACAAGAGGTAAGATGGGATCAAAAGACTTTTTGGGTTCTGAGGGCAATAATTCCTTTATCATTAGTACCACTCCTCATTTTCCAGGATTCTCCTATTAGCCTGGACACTAGAGTTAGCTGTTGCCCAGACACCACAGCAGTACATTGGTTGTAGACACTAAGAGCAGGCATAGCTTTTGTCTGTGAATGAGCTGATTTTGAGTTTGGATGTTGGGTTTAAATAATTCCAAATCTTAACTAAAAGCGGTAGCATTACATCACAGCTAGAATGAAAATTTAATGAAGCAAAATGATTTTCAGTGCATTGGTGACAAACTAAAACATAATTCTTGTGCTCTATCTTACAAGGCAGACAGAAACTTATGAGCTACCTGCAGTGGTAAGCTACCTGCACCTTAAATACAGTCACTGCCTTAATATGTATATATATGAAGCCTTAGGGCTTGATCCTGGAATGAAACTGATAAGGACACAGTGCAGATTGGGAGACTCTGAGGCAAATACATGCAGAACTCTGAGACTCATTCTATCATACTATTCATAGCAATATTTATCTGAGACCTTCTAGAAAATCCAGCCTGAAATGGTTACAGTGTGGAGACATTAAGTTTTCCAGATTTATATATTTAAAGGCCAGAAGGATCAGTGATCATCCCCAGTGTGATCCTCTGAACAGAACCCACATCATCTCACTTGCTAATTTCATGAACACCATAGTATGTTGGAAAAAACCCACAAGACGTAAAGTCTTATCAGACATAAAATCTTCATTTGAAGACTTTAGTTGATGAAAAACTCATCGCAACCTTCCATAAATTGTTCAATTGTTAATAATCATCATGGCAAACAAAAAACAAGTTTAACCTAGCCCTCTGATATTTGCTCAGTTATATACATTTTACCCTAAAACCAAAAGTAATCATCTGGACGGCTCCTGGGACAGTCTTTTTACTATCCTGATGTTGTGAGTTACAAAGATATAAAATTTTAACACCTGCTGCTAAACACCCTCTTCAGTCACTAATAGAATACAAAGGATCAGCAGGTCAAGGGAGATGATTCTCCCCCTCTGCTCTGCTGTCGAGACCCCAGCTGCAGTAATTTCATGCTGTTTTCAGCCACTGAGCTTCTCAGAACCCTGCATCTCTTGAGCTGATGCAGACAACATGAGCACGTCCTTGGCCATCCTTTCTGTACTCCATGTCCTCAAGCAAATAAATGAGATAAATTTTTCTACTGGAATATAAGAAGCAATCTGACTCAGAGTTTAATAGCATTGCCTCCTGCTAGCAGAATGTACTGTCTCAGCTACAAAACAAACACTGAGATAATGGAAGATACTTTGATGACCAAACTGCCATTGAAACCGTTTTGTTGCCTAAGTTAATGAGAACTTATTCTGGTTTCCAGGCTGAGACTGAGAAGTCACTGTCATAAGGTTTGAAAATGGACAGTAAATACTCATTGACATAGAGTTGAGGCTTATCCATCGTGATCACTTACAGGTAAAACCAAGCGGCTGCCAGTGACTAGCCCTTCACTCTGCCAGCTATCTCTCCGGCACAGGGCCAGAGCAACTTCAGGGTTGACATTAACCTCTTCATCCCAAAGAATCCAAGTCCCACGGATTTCTAGAACCCAGCAGCATTTATTTTCCCATTATAAGCCCCAGGATGAACACAGGCACAGAGCTCACTAAGGAGGTCCTTTCTGCAATTTCTCTGTCCTTGGTGAGAATAAAGATACCTGCATGTGGGAAATGAATCCATGCTCAATCCTTCATTCATAATTTATTCATCCTATACAATGGGTTTATTTCTGAGATTATTTTTTAGCCACATTTATATGGGACATGGACATACTGTTGGCCTCACCTCGATTTCCTTACCAGTTACCCACTTAGCTCACAGTCTTGCTTTTTATAAACTATTTGTTATCATGAAAGGTATTTGACTGCAATGTATATATGACTGAGATTATTCCTCAAGGACTTGTGCAGCTTGGGCTAAATCATAGCAGGCTAATGCAGCCTCTTTAGCTGTGCCTCAGTTCTGCATTTAGGAGGTAAATTTTGCCTGTATGCATGTAAAGGAACTGGCAGTCGACCCAGGCCCATTTGTCTGTAACCACAGAGGACTCCCAGAACCATCAGAATGTCTGTCTAGCACATACCCCCACTGCCATAGCATGGAAGAACTGCATACATAATGGGCTTATCCTGACAGAATCCTTAGATGGTTATGAAACATTATCTCTTCAGACAGGGAATGGAGACAGACATGCATTCCAAGCAATATTAAATGGAAGGTTGAGAATTTCTAAGTGACAGCCATCTATTACACAGGCTGGGGCTAAGGTAGCCAAAACGTATCGCGAAGGTCAAACAAGAACCTCAGCGTTTCTGCTCAATTATCTCTAATTTTACACAACCTAGTTTGAAAAAAAGTCTAATTTATGTCTAATTTATGTTCCTGTTTTTAAAATACTTTGTTTCTCCTAAATCCCACTGTATATTTTCCTAAATTTCACAGCACACTATAAAGTGTCTCCATTTCTGAAACCCGTTTTATATTTTCAAGTATATTTTACAAAACGTTTAAAAGCTTATCATATTCGGTTTTTTTAGAAACTGGGAATATCCAGTTTCTAGAATATCGCTAGAATAACGTATTTGTCTCATTTATTGCATTTTCTTCACTGCTTTGTTAGCCGTCTTTACTTGCTCTTAGTATGGTAACTTCAGTGTTTAAAATCATTTCGTGCCCTCTAGTGGCAACCCTGGCAGGCACCCTGAGCTGCAACATTCAAATTACAGATGATGTAGAAATGGAACAAAACCAGTTTATTCCCCTTTTAAGTGAAATTTATTATCTATCTCTATAGTTTAAAAAAATTAAAGTAATTTATATTTATGGTGAGATGGTACCACCAACAAAAAAACCCCCAAATATCCAGAGACATAATACAAATATTGACAACAACAACAACAAAAAAAATCAATCACATACTAAGTAAGCAGTTGATTGAATTTGCTCTTAGAAATTATATTGATGAAAACTGGCATATTTTTAACCATTTCCTTGCACAAATCACTATTCAGTGTGTCTCCTACTAGAACATTGTTCAATAACCAGACACACAGATTTTCCAGGGTTCACAAAGAGGAATCATCATAAGGAAAAGGCTAGGTTCCACCAGAGCTTCATCCTCTGTCATGGAAAATCACTTTGCTTTTCTTACTAAAGCACTGAAGTGATATCATAGAGGAAAATTAACAAAATAAAGAAGGAAAGATTTGGGAGTTTCAAGGAAAAGTTACACAGGGTGATACACACTTCTGTTATTCTTGGTTTCAGAGTCTCTACTCATTCACTTTTTCCTAGTTCAAGATAGCCTAATATCCTTACCTTTTCCTCAAAATGTTCCTGAATTTTTTATTTTGAGCTTCTGCACCTGAACAGAAAATAAATCATCCTGCTTTCAAACACCTCTTTCAGCATGTATTCTCAAGGGTCTTGAGATACCTAACTCCAAATTAAAACAATGAGATACCCCATACACATATACTGGTAGCCATTTGGCTTTAGTTTGGCTTTTAAGTTCCAACCCCAAAATTATAGATCCCTAGGAACGCATTAAATAATAAACATTTTCACTGAATTATAGGTTCCCAGTCTCAATAATATCACAACAACATTCACTTTGACTCTGAAAATCTGATTCCCAATGAAGATGGTAGAAATTCCCAGACTAGCAAAGCATGCAGATACATGCTTTGTGCATCTAAAATGCTGTAAGTCTCTATGTGCCATTCTTATTTTGAAATCCTTGCCACTGCTAGCCTGGACAAGAAACAAAGCTCAATCAATGCAGCTCTTCTACTTGGCACCGTAGATGGTTACAGAGGGCCTAAGAAGCTGGCTTCTTCTAATTCTTTGAAAATTATTTTTGAGATGGATTCTAATTTTTGGGGTTGTTTTTCTTTAAAATAATTGTTGAGTTTTAAAAAATGTTAATTTTAACATCCACAGCAGAGTGCCTGCGCACAGTGGTATTCAAAGCTGGCTCACTGGTGGTAGAAAGATGAAAAATGTCATTTACAACCTTGTTATTGTTCCAAATTCTCTTTGCAATTTCATCCACTAGGGAAATAATATAACACACTTTTTCCTTTCATAATTTTGCCTTGTTGATGGCATTAAGTGTCTGAAAAACCATGACCCAATTTCATCTAACTTAATTTTTCTTAAAATCTGAAGATAAAACTGGAAGATTTTAGAGAATAACTACTCCACTGGTTTACACTTATTTATCTAAAAAATGTTATTCTCATTAGCTTTACAGTTCTTATGCCTTTGAATTCTCCTGGTAACAGTTTTTGTCCCTGTTGAACTCGACGCCTTTGCTTGTGTACATTTGAGATACAAATGCCGAACTAGTACTTACTAAGAAAACATCAGATACAGCGTGCTAAGGGGGGCAGGGGTAAAGCAGGACAGCTGCCACCTCCACCACGGGACCCAAGGAGGTAAGGCAGGCACCTACCTCAACGTCATCCCTTCGTCCTGCCCTGGCCATGACAGCCGCAGCCTGACATGGCCACTTGGAGCAGCAAAACCCCATCCCCGAACTGGCTGTGCAGCTGCACAAGGCGTCTCATTTGTCACTCCAGGGTGTTCAACGGAAGCGAATCTTAAATGCGTTAATTTACACAAATCCAGCAGGGCAGCATCATTTCCACTACAGATCACCTCATGTGAAAAAACAGTTTCAGAGGAAACAACATTAACGGCTAAGGGCATTGAAATTGAGATGAATAGGGCTGAAGAGTTTGGGAAAGGAGTTGAATAAGGTGCAGTAAAATTTATATAAAACAATAAGTCATATAAAAAAGGCAGATCAGGAGCTAGTTTTCTGTAATTGAACCTGTGAGAAGTTATATGAACACGCAAGACTGCAGATCAATGTTAGCAGTAACTTTGGAAGGAATACAAAACCCCAATCACTTATCTTGATTTGCAGCTGTCAGAACTTATGATGAAATCTAAGACCAAGGTTAAACTGATCAACATCTACGTTCTGTTGGAGTTTTAGTCCTTGCTCTAGGTTGGCCACCTCGGTAGAGGGCAGTATGTGGACCGTGGATCAGGTGCCACAGCAATCTCGGCATTTGGCAGAAGAGGACCACAGCTGTGTCAAAGGCAGACACTGATGGGCATACCGGCTGCAGCAGCAGACCACTCACAATCACTAGCTTTGGCGGTTCTGAGAGCACTAACAGACACTGACAAAGGGCTTGAGGAGCTCCTCAGAGCCTGCTATGTGGGGTAACCATGGCCAGGCCAAGTCAGGGTGCTTCCACCACTAACAAAGGTGCTGGCAGGGAAGCCCAGGAGACTTGTCTGAAGTTGAGGTCTTCAACTGCACCATCCTGGGGAGCTGCCAGCTTTGTCTTGAGAGAAGATTGACCCTTCTCACTTTAGCACTGATGCTGGTACTCAGAATTGCTCTCTGTAAACTTGCTGCTGCATATTTAGTGCTTGGATTTGGAGATGGTGACACAGGTGATGCAACATGAATGTTTACCACTGGGCTGGCCACTGAGGAGCTAGTTGTGTGGTGAACTATGTGGTTCTTTGGGCACTATTGGTATTGGCTAATGAAAACAGATCTCTACAGCTAAGCAATAAAAAACTTGGGGCTAAAATGCTAGACTGGCGTGAGCTGATATATTAAAACTATGTGAAGTACACAAGCCAATCAATAGTAACACCAAGGCACTGTGATAATAGGTGCACTAATGTTGGAAAAATGAAGAAAAATGAAGAAAAAATTGAACAAAAGCAAAACCCATGAATCGAGCACTAAAACCAACAATGAAAGGAAGCAGTGGTCTTGTAGCACTCCAGTGAATTGCCCCCAGACAAAGATGAGTTATTTCACACAAAGACTGCCAAGAACTTTGAACTACGTCAGAGAAACAAGAAAGAGCTCCATATCTAGCAGGATGCTGATGGGAAAACATGAAGAACTGGGGACCACACAGACACATCTCCTTCAGAGAACTAATTGTGAACAGGTAGAAACCTTAAGAGAAACTTATATCACAGGATTCAAAGAGAGCTCGAAGACGATGGGATGGGAACCATGTGATTAGATGACACGGACCCATGTGTTATGGTCCTGGGTGATGGAGTTATGACAGGAAATGACCAGAGCAGGGAAAAAAAGCACTACAATGGGATTGAGGCTGGTCCACACAAAACCCACACCCGCAGCATGACCACCTTTTTTGAGAGGGCTGAAATACACATTCTGCACAAGTAAACCACACGCTTTCCTAACTTTAACCTTCCTTTCCTTTTAAAGCCGCAATCAGCTGGAGGAGGACCTCCAGAAACAGTGCAACCCTCCAAACCATCTGGGTCATGCACCTCCTGCGGAGATGCTGAAGCTGCGCCCAGCTAACCTCACGGGAGCCCTGAGAAGAGAAACAAGCACCCGAGGAGGTGCATAAGCTTCTCGGCCAAACCTGGAGAGGTGCTGGGACACCTCCGACGGGTCGGGAGGAAATTTGGCAGGCGCCTGGGAAACCACCCAGCGCATTCCAGGGACCGAGCGTGCGGGTGCTACAACCTGCGAGGCCCGGTAGGACGCGCTAGAACCGGGGCACCGGGCAGCGCTCCGGGGCCGCGCCCGGCCGGGCGGACGCCAGGGGGCGGGCGGGGAGGGGAAGGGGCGGGCCGGGCCCATCGATGGGGGCGGCCGCTCTGCGCTCGGCTCCTCCGCCCTGCCTCTCGGCTCTGGATTAGCGAAACTGGCGACGTGGGACGGCCGCCGGCCCGGCCCCGCGCCCTACCTCGCCCGCCAGGGTGAAGCCGGGACTCGGAGCCGCCGCGGAGCGGAGCGGAGCCGAGCCCGGGCAGGCAGCCGCCGGGGCGTCCCCGCCGGCGTGACGCGGAGGCAGAGGGCAGCCCGGCGCTCTCCTTGCTGCAGCCCCGCCGGCGCGGCGCGGTGAGGTGAGGGGCGGCGGTACCGCGGCGGCGGGGAGCCCCCCCTGCCCCAGGGGGGCGGTGGGGCCATGGCGCTGCGTGCCCGGGCGCTGTACGACTTCAGGTCGGAGAACCCGGGGGAGATCTCCCTGCGGGAGCACGAGGTGCTGAGCCTCTGCAGCGAGCAGGACATCGAGGGCTGGCTGGAGGGCGTCAACAGCCGCGGCGACCGCGGCCTCTTCCCGGCCTCCTACGTGCAGGTGATCCGCGCCCCCGCCGCCGAGCCGCCGCCGCCCGCCCGCTACGCCAACGTCCCCGTCGGCGGCTTCGAGCCGCTGCCGCCCCCCGCCGCCTTCAAGCCGGCGGCACAGCAGCCCCCGCCGGCGGCGGCGCCCGAGCCTTTCCCGCTGCCCCCCGCAGCCGCCGGGTACCCCTTCCCGCCGGCGCCCTACGGCGGCTCCTACCAGCCTAGCCAGGGCAGCGATGACGACTGGGACGACGACTGGGACGACAGCTCCACCGTGGCCGACGAGCCGGGCGCCCTGGGCAGCTCCTACCCCGACTACGAGACGGCGGGCGGCGGGGCCCCCGGCCGCTACCGCCTGTCCACCCGGTCCGACCTCTCCCTGGGCTCCCGCGGCGGCGGCGGTCACCCCGCGGGACACCCGCACCCTCCCGGCGGCGGCGGGGCCAAGAGCTCAGCCACGGTGAGCCGCAACCTCAACCGCTTCTCCACCTTCGTCAAGTCTGGCGGGGAGGCCTTCGTGCTGGGCGAGGCATCGGGCTTCGTGAAGGATGGGGACAAGCTGTGCGTGGTGCTGGGCCCCCGGGGCCCCGAGTGGCAGGAGAACCCCTACCCCTTCCAGTGCTCCATTGAGGACCCCACCAAGCAGACCAAGTTCAAGGGCATGAAGAGCTATATCGCCTACAAGCTGGTGCCCAGCCACACCGGGCAGCAGGTGCACCGTCGCTACAAGCACTTTGACTGGCTCTACGGGCGCCTGGCTGAGAAGTTCCCTGTCATCTCCGTGCCCCACTTGCCGGAGAAGCAGGCCACCGGCCGCTTCGAGGAGGATTTCATCTCCAAACGTCGCAAAGGCTTGGCTTGGTGGATGGACCACATGTGCAGCCACCCTGTGCTGGCTCAGTGCGATGCCTTCCAACACTTCCTCACCTGTCCTAGCACGGATGAGAAGGCCTGGAAACAAGGCAAGCGCAAGGCTGAGAAGGATGAGATGGTAGGTGCTAACTTTTTCCTGACCATCAGTGTCCCCACAGGCCCTGGGGCCAGCCTGGACTTGCAGGAGGTGGAAAGCCAGGTAGATGGCTTCAAAGCCTTCACGAAGAAGATGGATGAGAGTGCCCTGCAGCTTAATCACACAGCCAACGAGTTTGCCCGCAAACAAGTCACTGGTTTCAAGAAGGAATACCAGAAGGTGGGGCACTCCTTTAAGTGCCTCAGTCAGGCATTTGAGCTGGACCAGCAGGCCTTTTCAGCTGGCCTCAACCAAGCCATAGCCTTCACTGCAGAAGCCTATGATGCCATCGGGGACCTCTTTGCAGATCAGCCCCGGCAGGACCTAGATCCCGTGATGGATTTGTTAGCGCTGTATCAGGGGCATTTGGCAAACTTTCCAGACATCATCCACGTTCAGAAAGGTAACATCCTTACATGTTTTCTGAAATGATAGAGTTTTATGTATCAGTAGTATGCATGCAGATGTAGGGACCAGGGGCTAAATTTGCCCTGCATCTGGCTTGCTGGCCTTGGGTTAAATCTTTCCATGTTTATTCAGGTAAGCTTGTTAAAAATACAAAAAACTAATCAGTGACAGTTTTTGTTCTGTGCCAAAGGTCTAGACATAGTTGGGAATTTGCTGCATTTGGCTGTGTATCTTTGAAAGAAACCACATCTGCCTAAATTGCTGATACATTAAAGATTAATGGGCTTGTTTACAAACCCTGGAAATCAAGTGGTATGAAAACACATATTACTCTTTGATACATGTTAGGTGTCTTAAATCTCTGATCTACCAGGTAATAAATATAAAGGAATCTGAAGATGCAGGTCATCTTCCCATTAACCACATTCTTTGAGGTGTGCATGGTGGTGTGTGGATTTTGCAGCGTCAGATAGTCATATGGGATGTTTAAAGCTGCTGGGGTTTCTCAGTTTGGCCATGCATTAAACTCTCTCAGTGCCTTTGAAAGTATAATGGTCTGCCACAGGCTTCTTAGTTGGAGTTTTTCATCCTTTGCCCTTATTATCATCAGAAAATGTTGCTCACCTGTTATGCTTTCAGCATCTTTCTAGCTGAAACATGCTTTGCTGCTTGTATGGTGCTTTGTGATCTCTCAGAGAGAAAGAAACTCTGGAAAATAAAGGATCTCTGCTGTATAACTAGTGATGTTTGTTCAGAGGAACAGAAGTTTGTAGCACTATGTGTGTATAGACAATTTCCCTGCAGTGAAATTAATGATATTCATATATTCTCCATTGTGAGCAGACTAGCCCATCATTCATTCTTTTTGCTGTTATATACCTTACCCATAGTTTTCAACTCAAAGATCAGGGAGGTGTGGGGACTGGAGCTGTGAAAGAGGTCAAGAAAACATCACATATGCTCTGCGGAAGTGGGCGTGTGTAACAGTTACGTCAGAAAATGCATGAGCTTTATTGAAAATTACTTTGGAGATTAGTAAATGATGTTCTGCATCCCGAGAGGCAGAGCTTGAATTGTCACCCACAGTGAATCAGTCTTTTGTGTCCTTACATGACATTTCCAGGGTTTTTGCATCTGAAACAGAACCTTGAGTTTGATGATAAAAGAGCTGGGAGAGGTTTTTTTCAACAGATCAAAAAGGCAGGCTTCCGAGAGGTATGCATTGTTGCGGGAAGATCCGAGGAAACATTTTGCACAAGTGTGCAATTTGTTGTTATTTAATAAAGAAAGCTTTTCATAAAAATTGCATACGTCAAATTCAGATCTCCATTCTGCTGTTAAATCTTGAAAATTGTGAGTGGAAATTTAAACAGTAGTAATACAATTTTGAAGAGGGAAGTGTGCAGTCTAACCTCTGAGCAGTTGTTCTGCTGGCTGCTGTGGCGTGTTCTGATAACAACTTACAAGTAATTTCAATTTGGAGAGAAGGGCAGCCTTGGCAATGCCTTGTGCTAAGGAGTACCGCATTTTAAAGTGCGTTGTCAATGAATAATAGGATTATCTGTAAGCCTTTAGAAAAAAATAAAGGAAAGGATTTTGTATTAGGTGGAAAAAACCAGAAGATTATGTACACTATTTAAATAATATATCCTCAGGTTTTAAGGCTACATGGAGTTCTCCACTGCATAATTTTTGGAGATGTGACTTTGGAGAGAGGATTTGGAACAATAAGAGATGTACTTACCTCAACCCTCTTTCTTTTATAGTTCTCCTTGAATTTGTGCTTACTGGTTAGGTTTACCTTCCTGAAGGAAAGTTCATCTGAATGTGCTTCCACTAGAGCAGTACATGAGCACGACATAGGTAGAATTGATTTTGTGCGAGGGCACTGTCCTGGAGCTGGTTGGAGAAACGTACAGCCAGCCTGCATGCAGCTCTTAATGCTCCAGCACCTCTGGGCTAATGCTGCCTGCAACACAGTATTATCCCTGGTACATACTTGCCATCCAAAAATGGCGTGGGTTTGAGAGGTTGGCCCCTTGAGCATCCGTGTTCATGATAGGAACAGGGTTAGAACAGGGTTACGTGTTCATGGTTGTCATTCCTGTCACAAAACAGGCAAACAGAAGGAAAACTGAGAGGAAAATGTTTTTTACACCCAGTGTATTGCTGTTTTATTACTCTTCAAAGTTACTTGTAACAAGGTATAACTTTTCAATTCCAGACTGTAAACTTCAGATAAAAATATGAACTGTTTGGTATTATTACATCATAAGAGCTTTCTTTTAAATTTACTGTCTGGAATAGTAGCCAATTTTGAGAATTATTATTGTCTCTACAGACTAAACAAATATCTGGTGATGGTCATAGATCATCTGAAAAATAGAATTGGTGGGGTTTTTTTCAAGTGTTTTATTTTCTAGTGTACAACATCTTTGTGCAGTAAAATGACCCCAAAGTGACCTTGGAAGCGGTAGAAACAGTAGCCAGATTGATGCATTGCTTTCATGGCTGTGCTTTTAAATAGATGAACTCTGAAGTTAGGGGTAGTTCTCCTTTGTTTTCTACATAGTGCAAATATATTGTCCACTTGGGATAAAAAACGAGGTGATTTCCAGACTCCATTTCTGGATTTCCCTAGACCTGAGAAGGACCGGAAAATAAACGCAGCTGTGCCCAAACCATGCCTATGTCTGTGGGTAGAATATTCAACTGCATTGTCCTGTCATGGGTTTGCTTTACTGGACACAGTTGAACAGCTGCTGAATGTGATTCGGAAGTGTGTTTTGTGGTATGGACTGAGAAGTCTGCTTGTGTGGGTTTTTTTAATCATTTCTGCAACTTCTGCAAGAAGGACAGAGAATCTCTGAGTCGGAGACAAAATTTTCTATCTGTTTAGGCTTTGTCTTTTCTCCTAGAATTAGAAACCAAAGCTGTGCAAGCCCCGCTGTTGCTTTTTTGGTGAGTTAGCAGAAAATGTGTAAACTGTTGTGCTTTTAATTGCTCTGTGGTCCAGGTCTTACTGCATCCTGTGCTGAGGACATCATACATGATCTGAAGTGTGCAGAGAGGGATTGTCATTTTGGTCACTTGTGTAAAACATGTGAACCAGTGGACTGTGGGAATATTTTTGAACTGTTTATTATCTTACTAGTGTCATAAGTATTCTATGAAATGGCAATAGCTCCAGGGGAAAATTTTTAAAAGATTCCTTTCCTTCTGCCTCCTTCATCTCGAGCTCCCAGTGTTTAAGGAATTTTCTGTGAGGGAAGGAAGAGTTGAAGTTCCTGTTCCAGAAGAGACAGAGGAAAGATCTGAACTTTTCTGTCCCACTTGCCAGTCAAGGATGAACTTGTCAGCACTTTGTGAGAGACCTTACCCGGTTTCATGTGTGCTCCAGCCCAGGTCTAAAGATTAATTGGATGGAGCCCTACAGCAGAGAACATGCCGAGTTGGAAACCCTCTGTCTCCATCTGGAAGTGCTTGGTTTGAGAGTCCCAGTGAGCCTGGCACTGAGCGTATCAGCCCCAAGGCATACATCCCTTACAAATGAGTTGTTGTTTTATAGGTTTTCTTTGGAAAATCAGGCGATTAGGGAAAAACTGGCACCTGCAGGGGTAGACGATGGCAAAGTGGTGTCTCGAGCATCTAAGCACCCAAATACTTGTATGAATCTAGCCATCAACCCTCCATAGGTAAATGCTTCTAAAGTTCTTGCATGAAAGTATTCCTGGGCATATCTGTGTTTCTTGGAGTGGAAGATCCAAATATGTTAGATATACTTGTACTCAGTTTTCTTTAGCCTCTGGCAAAATGTTTGTAGAAGAGGAATATCAAGTTCAGTCAGCTCAAAACCTAAGCTACACTTCTGTAATTTTCTTCTATAGAACTCAAGTGTTTTTCAAGAAATAACTAGTTTCAGTTGCTTTAATTTTGAGAGGAAAAGCAGCCTTCAAACTTCATTTGTAATTACTTTTTGTGTGTGTGTGTTTTTAAGGTCTACTTGTGGAAAATCCCTAGGCATTCTTGGCAAAATAATCCCTAAATATTAATTGCTAGAGCTTCACTCAACTGATGAGATCTTCTGACTTCAATAATCTTCAATATAAATACTCACTGCAGGCCCATGCAAGTTCAGATTCAGAAAATTTATGCATATGTGAGAATTTGACATCATGTATGCTCGTACTCCAGCTCATGCTTGTCTGGCTGTCTTCGTATTTGCTTAGTGAGAGTAGGGAAGTTACAGGTTTGAGGCTTTCTTTCTTTTAACTTTTTTTTGAGGCATTACTATAATTGGCCTCCTGTGATTCCTGAAAGAGGAAGAAATACTAACTTACCATTTCATCTCTGCTTTCCAGATTTCTCCTTTTTCTTAACATTATGGTGTTAATGTTAGACAAACTTTTGGTTATGATTGTTGCAAAAAAGATTTGAGAAAGTGGTCTAAATGTTTTCTAAGATGTAGGCAGCAATTCTGTTTTCTGCATGCCAAAATTTAAGATAATTATTTTTTTAAAAGAACCAAATGACCTTTTTTTGATTCTTGATCGCTGTCTGTGAAAAGTAAGATAAGGCAAATGGTCTTATTTACCTGAAGCAAACGTAATTCTAGACATTGGCTTTAAAGAATGTGTTGAGTGTGTTTTTAGAATGTCTTACAAAATTAAAGGCAAAAAAACATTCCAGCTGGAAGTGCATCAAGATTTCAAGCATCAAGAAAAACACAAACAGCATTGAAACCTGGAACTCTTTGTAACATTTTCAGCAATATTGTTTTTGCAAGGGGAAGGAGAGCAGTATGTATGTTCATGAATAAATCAGACTGGTCAAAATTCATACCTAAAATTTTATATCACAGTGTAAAAACAGCGCTTTTCTCTCTTGCTTACTTTCCAGCCTCTTAATTTGTTGTGCAGATGTGTTTTTTTCCATCCCTGTTTTTCCTTTTATTCACCTTTTTTTAATTCCCCCTCTGTCCCTCCAATATATACACTTTGCATGGGTTCAACTCAGGTAGCTACTGGCTAAGAGCTAGGCATGTAATTGTAGCCAGATGACCCTTACAGCAGTAAAAAGAGATGGGTACCTGCATTTCACCTCTTTAAGGACTTTGATGAGAATGGATGAGGATGGATTGCTCCATGGTGACTTGTATTTTTTGCCTCCCCGTTGCTGTTACACTGATGATGCAGCATTGTCTGCTTGCTGCTGAATCACCCAGTATTTGAAGGTAACCTGAAGGAAACTAGACTTTAAGATGACTAAAATGTGAAAAAAACTTCACATTTAGAAACTGTATAAAATTATAGCTTCCTTACAGTGTGTGAAATCACAGGATAACAATAAACAAGACTAAAATTGAGCAGTAGCCTTACTTGAAGAAGATTAAACAGAAAGAGGGGAAAAAGGCATTCTCTATCTAAAAGATGCATGGGTCTTTTTGAAGTATGAGTTTTGGGGTTTTTTTAATTTTATGCTGCCCCCGCAGTCTCTTCTTACCTTAGCTTTCTGAGGGAGCAAGATTTATGTAGTTATGATGTCTTTGTGTTAGCTTTTGAAAACCACTAGCCTGAATCCATACACATTTGTTGACAGAGAGACATTTCATAGCTGATAAACCCCCTTTTTTTCAAAAGCAGCTGGTAGCAGAGGAAGGCTGTAACTGTTCTTCCTACAGGAGAGACTGCACATGTTGCTGCACACAGGAAGGTCTATCCAGACTGCACACTTAGTCCTAGCAGGCTGGAGAAGTTTTGGTCACACCTCTAAGTTTGACCACGGGCAGTGCATGATCGCCTCTTGTGCTCTTACGGGTACTTGCTCACCATAGGCAGCAAGACCGTATCTACTGCGAAAACCCTGTGGGCAGCTAGAGAGTAGCGGGTCATTGTAGACATTCAAGAATTGAAAATTACATTGTAGAAAGAGGAAGTCATTTTATTTCAAAGACTATGTAATACCTTTTTGGCTTGAAGTTTATGAAGACTCTAGATAGTGAGATGATTCTCTTGCAGCTGAGAGAGCTCCAGGTCTTGCCAAAAGGACTTCCATCCAAACGGGGAAGACAAGAATTGGTAGACTGCAAATGGAAAGTATTTCCCAGAGCTCTTCCAAGTCTTTGTAAGCATATTATCAAAATCAAACAAACTGGCTGATTTTTTTTTTATTTTGCAAGTCACCTTTGAAACAAGGACATATTTCAGCCTTTCCAGCATCTTTCCATGACTTCATTGTTAGACTTTGTTTGAACAGTTAAAATGCCAAGTTAATGTGTGCAGACTGTATAAACTCATCCAGCTTGTACCTTACTTATTTTAAATTGCCTGGTTCAAATAGCACAGAATTTGAAAATTCTAATTAAAAAATGAAATCACATTTGGCTTAGCCCTCAAAACATGAGTCTTATCAGCAGGCTAGAGCAAACAAATGGCAAACACTTTCTTGTCTGTATCTTTAATGACAGCCTTGAGGATTTAAATTAAATAAAAATAAATAAATTATCCTGGTAAAAATGTGTTTTAAATTTTGGAGTGGATTCTCATGAAATGAGTGACAGAATATACACATTTAAACAATTTGTTCAGTTCTTGTCAGTGACTTTGGATTGTTATTGTAGCAAAGCTGGAAGATGTGTGATAGTCTCCGCCTTTGTTTTAGGTAGGTATGCATCATGAGTGGACGAATTCTGTAACAGTAATGAACTGTACTACCCTTTTTATGCCTACGTGCGATTATTTTGTAACAATGGGAAAAGCAGATTCATGGTGTTATTGGGAGTTTGCATTACTCTTTTGTCCTGTGGTAAAGAAGTAACTTGCTCTTCTGGGATTTCTTTTTTTTTTTTTTTTCCGATTTACAATTTTGAATTTTTATATGCATAAATAGTTATGCTGGCTAACTGGCAGCATACCGAAGAAAGATTCATCAATCTGCTTGCAGTTTTTATGTAAGCCCAAACTCAAAGCAGCATACCCCTTCCTCCTAAAACGGCAGACAGTTCTCTTCTGCCTGTATAAAACTACAGTATTCTCTATATAATAGATACTATAGTAATATATTAATTTAAAAAAGTAATATATTTACAGTTTAAAATTAGCATAACTATATAATGTATACCATTTCTTTTACATAATATGATTATAGCATTATATTATTGCAATGTTCAAATTGTCTTTCAAATATTCTGCTTTTGTCTTATGTATTTTAATTGGTGGCACTAATGATGGTTTACCTTGTGTATTTTTCCTGCAACAAGAAGCCTCTTTATTTTTGTCCTTAGACCGGTACTGTAGCATTCAGATTGCTAAGAGGGAGCATTTAAAGGGTACTGGGGAAAAAGTGGAGCAGTATGTGAATTTCATTTGGATCTGGGTTCTCTTCCTCTGAATTTGTGTTAAACTGTCTATGCATTCTGTATTTGCTCATCTTAGGATGGTAGTGGAGCTAAGCAGATGATGGACAAGCAAACACCATAAATAGCGTTTGCTCTTTGCTTCCCTTCAGCCTTTACAGAGAATGACAACCAAAACCAGGTCTTTCATAGAATCCTGATAAAGAAGGGATGTAAGAGCCAGTGGAACCTGCATTTTACTAGCTTCTCTCAAAAATGGTGTGTGGGTATCAATATGCAGTGTTACCTGTCTTCTGTCCACCCACATCCCAAGAACCTTATGAAAATTTTGAAGAAGTTACCATTTAATACAATAATGCTTACACCCATTTGCACGATGGTTTCTATTAATCTTCTATTCATCTTATATTCATTCATCTTCCAGAGGAGACATTTCTGCTCATATGCCGTTAAACAATTTTACTGAAAATTAATTTATGTCATCCATGCACAGCATCATTTCTGTTTAAATGGTTGTCTTGAAGTCAGCATTACGAAGATGTCATTTACAAAACCTGTTTAGAAACTGTAGCATCATTCTAACAGAAAAAATGCCTGTCCTTAGCATCCTAATTGGGAGAAACTAATGTTCAGAACCTATGATGACCAAACTGTCATAGACCAACTTAAATTCTGGAAAAAAAGATATATGCTTTAAAAGCCTGTTTGACGCCCAGTTTGGGTGAAAGCTAGTAAGAAGTACTTGCAATCACTTTCAGCTTGGTTTTTCTGCATATTGTAATCACTTAAGTTTTCAAGTGTGTCCACCCTGAAAGGCATGGCTGGCTTTCTAATGGGCAAATGTACTGTGTTTCCGGTGACCAGCCTATTTTAAGTTTCATTCCCTGCAGTCTGCAGTGTCAGCTGAAGCCATACTAAAGAAAAACTTAAATGGTACACCTGACTGTTGAAAAGTTCAGACTGCCTTAGGATTGGGCAAAACCACCGTTACCTAGTGTTTGCTTTTCAGGCTGGGGTGCAGAGTGTTCTGTTTGTGATGATGGAGAGCAATATGCACAGTTCAGCTGGATTTTAAGGTCAAATTGTTCCTGAAAGGCCTCTTTTCACACATCACTGTAGGTACCTGTAAAGTCAGAACTACTCATTAATACAGTTCGAACATGCTTTAGTGGCGAAAATAAGGTCATTTGTTTGCTCGAAACACTTTGTGTACAATACGTCTAAAGATACATTAGTTTTAAAGTCTCCGTGTTCCAGATTTGAATGGAAAACCTCCATCTGCTTTTGCACAGTTTTTACATGTGGTTACCTAGCACTGCGGGCTTTTTTTATTTTCTTAACGGGTTATGTGGGGCAGTAGGTGCAATAAACTGATAATTCTGTAATATTTCTTTCATTCATTTTGCCATCTTGCTCTCGCCTCCTATTATTAACTGTTTCAAGGGCAAACTATGGCTTGTTGCTTACATAGCAAGTGTGGTGTAGCATGGCCCAGCAAAACGTTCATACTGGAGGTTCTGCACACCAGAGCTTGTAGATTCCTCTGGGGGTCTCTGGAACTGAAATGTACATTGCCAGTGTGATAATTTTAATATTTTCAGTACCATGAGCATTTTGGAGCCTCCAAAGATGCACAAGTGTGATTATAGTCCTTATAGATTTGGATAAATAAATTGGCCATGTATGCCCTTCCTATGTGTGTGGACACCAGCTGGCGGATACATGCGTAGTAAGTCTAATCAGGTCTTAAGTATCACATTATTTAAAGTAAAATAAAAAAAGAAAAAAGCTTTATTAGACATATATAGTATCCATTAACCCTAGTAGTTTTTTAAAATTGAGTGACATTTGATACTCTGCACTCTAACACCATCATTGATCGGTTATATATTAATTAATGTATATGTGAAAACCACCAGATGAGCTTAAAGTTAAGTTTCTGCAATCTCTAGCAAAGACTGTTTTATTTGTGTGTGATGTCTGAATTGTATAGATTAGAAGGTGATTTCATTTTGAACTGAAGAATGCGTCTGGGTGACAGCTTTGGGTGAGCTTTGGAACAGGGTAACTGGAAGAACAAATAATTCTGTTCTACATTAATAATCCTGCAGTCAGTCAGTGTTAACCTAGATGTTAGCACAGTACTGTAATTTATAAGCCTAGATTTATAGGATAGTATTGTTTTGTTCTAGGAATTTTATGAGCAATGGGCAACAAAACAATAAAAAATTAGCTCACATTTTTTAACTGTTGTTAGGTTGCAGATTCTAAAAGCATTATTGCTGCTTTCATGTATGTAAATAAAACCCTATAATACTAAAGTAATTGTAATTTGATGTATTTTATTTTTATATTTCTAACTTTCACTATGGAAAAAAGAGAATATTGCTGAAGTAGTTTTGCACCCTTAAGGAGAAGAATATAATCTGTGAATTAGACTGGTTTTGAAAACTGTTGTGTTGGCACTTTAAGAAAGAACAAGTGACTTCATCATTTTGCCTTTGATGTTGGAGATTGCTTGCTTTTTTCTGTTTTAAACTGTAAAACCATATTTTAAAGTAGCAAGTCATTCCTACTTGAATTACTGTAATGGTACTTTGTGACATTTCTTTTATACAGTTCAGTCTCTACTGGAGAAGTCTTCTGGTTTCAATTTCAGGCAAATTCCCATTATGCTGCTTTCCATTCCAAATCTTGGCCAGGAAATGTAAAGAATTTGCAGAATCTCAATGTCAGCATCTTTTGTTAATCTGTTCTCACAGCACTCTTAAGCGAATAATCTGTCAATATAGTAAAGTCTCTATTCTGCTACACACAATTTCATTGTTTCATTTTGAATTGAGAGGGGGGTGTTTGGGGGATCTTTTCTGAGTATGGTGTAATGTTATGTATAATCTCATGTGGTGGTTCTGCAGCTTCCCTTGTGTTGGAGCTAATAGTTGTATAGCCTGGGCTGAGCTGGATCACATAACTAAGCCATTGATAAACCTAAGCCACCATCTCCTTCCCCTCCAGGCCAAATGCAGGTTTTTATTGGATTAGTCATTTGAGTCATCCCGTAATAACATCTTTGTTTGATCTGATGTAAGTGGGACGGCTATGTAGACAGGCTTGTTCTGGCAGCAGTCTCTGGATTAGAGGTAATGTCGTTTTCTCAGAAGTAGTTTCTTTGAGAAGGGTAAATCAAAACTGTGCTACACACACATGGGCTACCCAGGGTGTGCCATTCCAGGTCTGCAAGCAAAGAGCTGTGGTTAAATAATCTCACTGTTAAGTAAGGAAAAAGAAAACATTTCTAGTTATGCTTTCTGCTTTTGTACCCTTTGATGAAAGCAACATCATGAATATATTGTTTTTTCCCTTTTAGGATGGTGTCTCATGTTACAGAGAGTGTCTTGTAATAGAAGTAAAGCAAACAGAGTTGTTAGACTAGTTCAGAGCTCTCACATAAGTAGCAAGTAGCCTGCTTTGAGCGACACATTACACTTACTGTTAGACCATTTAATATGATGGGCATCTGAATGGTGTGGAAATGTAAGTTGTTTTACTTTTTAGCAAGTAATGCACAAAATTTTATTTTGTACATTGCTGTAAAAAGATGAAAAATTTTTTATTGCACAGGTCATTTTATTTGCACAATATTTCTAAAATAAAACTGCTGAGAGATTTTCTTTGTCAAACTTTGGTGTTTCTTTGAAGATCACAGTGTTTTCTGATCTAGCTGTCCTTCCCTGTGAAGGAGCCATCTCTCAGAGGGGCCTTCAGACTTTGACACAACGTCTTGCTGTTGCATCAAAGCCTGTTGACTGGGCGATTTCTCAAAGGTGGTAATCAAGAATATGGTGCTCTTTGGTTTTGCCAGTTACCACTGATGACAAAGTCAGAACAATCACCCTCCTTTGGTTTTTTTTTTTCCGTTCTGCCATTTTTATGGCTGTTGTCCTTTTTGGTATCATTTGCTATTAGAGTCTACAAAAAGAATAAGAGCAGGTTCGTGGTTGGAGGAGTTGGTGGCCAGGTGCCCCATTTCTGTCCCTCTGAATAGTTACTGCTTCTCACCTGCAGCACAACTAGTGTCCCCAGCGGTGTGCTGGCTCCTGCTCACCTCCCACCTGGCAGTGCCAGGGCCAGCCAGAGAAAAGGGAAAGAGCTGTCTCGTGAGGAGCAGTGCGATCTGTTGGGCTGGCACCCAGCTCACTGCTTCAGTCTCCCACCCTCCCCCAGCTCCATTAAAAATGCACTTCAAAAACTAACATTCTTTGTAAGAGATCATTGGGAACCACTGGATTAACTTTTTTGTCCCCCATTCATTCCCTTTGCAGTTGTTTTGCAATAATTCTTTAACTCAGGGTGTAGAGTAACACAAACATGGATATTTGCTGAAAGAGAGATTGTTGTAGTCATAACTGATACACATGTGAACTGGTATCTCAGTACTGGTGAAAGAAATCTACTTTCTCTGTTCTAGCAGAATTCATCACTGAAATGAAAGAAGTATTTTAATAACTGCAGTGATCAAGGCATTACAACTATAGGATCTAAAAAATTAACTTGGTTCCTACAAGCTGGGTGAGCTTTTAAGTTCAGTATTTCCTCCTGAAAAGAGGATGGAGTAAGGAGATGGCTGGTCTCTTCTCACAAGTTAACAAGCAATAGGACAAGAAGTAATGGCCTCAAGCTGTGCCAGGGGAGGTTTAGATTGGATATTAGGAAAAATTTCATCACCAAAAGGGTGGTCAGGCATTGGAACAGGCTGCCCAGGGCAGTGGTGGAATCACCATCTCTGGAAGTATTCAAAAACCATGTGGATGAGGCCCTTAGTGACATGGATTAGTGTTGAACTTGATAGTTCTGGGGTAACGGTTGGACTTGGTGATTTCAAAGGTCTTTTGCAACCTGGTTGATTCTATGATTGGAGTGACATACTGAAGACATTCATA
Organism: Strigops habroptila; assembly: GCF_004027225.2. Taxonomy (NCBI): domain Eukaryota; kingdom Metazoa; phylum Chordata; class Aves; order Psittaciformes; family Psittacidae; genus Strigops; species Strigops habroptila. The sequence goes on along the minus strand of NC_044302.2, from coordinate 83,509,909 downwards.
TACTGGTAACTTAATGGATGATACACATTCCTGGGAATGATTGTGAATTGCTGATCTCCCTGACTTCAACAGATACTTATTGCTGCTTCAAGTGCTGTATTCCAGCAGTGATGAGCTGATGCTTCTGTGTTTCATCCCATATGCATTATTACTGTAGGCAGTTAAATCGCTGCTGTAGCAATCAGAAATGGTGGTACCGTTATGAACAGTATCAGTATCACAATTACTGCTTGTGTTTTTAAGTATCGAGCAGGCCCAGCCATTAAACATCTGTCCACTGTAGTAAGCACTGTTGAAATACAGAGTAAAAAGGGCTCCTGCCCTGACGAATTTCCTTTCTCTCAGCTTGCTTTTAGTTAGATTAGTAACTTCTGACACAGCTGACATTTTACTGCTGATGGCTGTATGCAACACTCGAAGGCCGATGTTCAGGTACTTTAAGAAGAGGTGGGAATGGGACAGTGGGATGATGGTACACCCTTAGCAGTTACTGCTCTTTGGTTTCTGATCATCTGTGCTGGGAAGCACAGTGCAGACATGACTTCATGTGAGACAAAGGAAGTGAGTGAAGAGCACGCTTGATTGCAGTCTTCATGAGCTGAGCCCCAAAACTTTTGCCTTCAGGTCACATTGCAAGCTGCAACTTGGACAAGTGTCATGTACACTAGGCGTGAAGAACCAGTGTGGGGCTGGCTGCTGGTAGGCTGATTATGCCATGCAATTTGAGAGCTTGGAGATAGGTATACATCAGCACAGGCTTACAAGTATATATGCATGGTTATAGTGTGGAGGGAGAACGAGTACAATTTTGAGTATGGATTCAAATCCACCTTTAAGTGAATCTTCACACAATCTCAAAGCATGCATTGATGTAATAAAACTGCAGATGATGTGAAAATCTTTTGTTTGACCCAAACCTGTGTGCTCTCAGGTTCAGGAATTCTCTTGTTTTATTTTATTTTTCTGAATGTAGATGAATCTTCATGCCTTATTGCAACATTATGCTTACATGGGCAACTTACTGACTCAGTGCACTTCTCTTTTTCCTGATACCGCTTCAGCACCCATTTAGGTTGCTGTTTGTGTTGTGTGGTTTACAGCTTGGAATTATTTATTTCTAGCAGTGATTTTATGTTGTCTGTCTTCTTGGCTGATAGCAGATTACTATAAACGTTCCTTGTTAAATGTGTTTATATAATCTTGTGTTGTCTAATCTCATACTTCAAAAAAAGTACTTCAAAAAAAGTACTTCAAAACAAGTACTGAAACCTGCGAGTTTCTCTTAAGCCTTTAGCAGCATTTTGTGAGCGCTACCGTCTGTTTAACATCAGGCTTCAGGCAATGAAAACCAGCATTCACATCTGCTTTTCCCTACCTTTAAGAACAGAAATAGATGTAGCACATTTTTTTGCAGCATCTTTGATCCAGGCCCTCTTCGCTGTTTGAAAGCTAGTCCTGGTTACTAGAACACGATCTCCTGACAGAAGGTCTTTTCATCGGACCAGAAGCTTTAAATGCATGGGCAAGGCTTTACAGACTCTGTATAGCTGGAGCTAAAAAAACCACAAGAATTTATTTTTATGTATTCCATCCCTCTGGGAACACGGCATTGGTGGATATTTATCCCAGACATGTATTTAGCAGAAGGTCTCCTTAAGCTAATATGCATTAGGAGGTGGCTCCTTCTGTTTCTTTTCCCTGAAATGTGTATTAGCCTTTTCTGGGGCTGCCATAATTCTGCTTTCTAAATACATCTTGCTGTTTTGGGTTGTTCAAACCAATACTAGATGTTCATATCACTAAATGCAGAAACCAGGAGATCTTTCTGCAGGTGTACTTGGAGTGGAGGGGACTTGCTCAGCCTCAACAGCCTGCGAGGCGAGCAGTGGGAGCTTGGAGGTGCTGGATTAGGTGCTGAGGGTGATGGATAGCTTAGTGAGGACGGAGGTGGGGGAGCTCATGGTGTACAGCCTGAGGACAGGTTCGGAGTTGCTGGCTGGGAGGCATCAGAAGTTATTACCATGGGACCCATTCCCTGCTCTAGCATCTCTGAGCAAGACCTTTGTTTTCAAGCAGGGATGCACACAAGGGGCTGCTTTCTGTTTCTCAATTCCCTCACAGTGTCCTACTCCCCCACTTTCACCATTAGAAATCTGCATGGATCATTGCACCCTCAACATCAATGAATCTCTGCTCTGGCTCAGAGTTTTGCTCCTGTAGTTTAAAATGCAAGGGCTGTAGGCTATGGAGAAACATTTAGAGAAAATTTGGGATTAAATGTGGTATGCTGTTAGTAAAGCTGCTTGCAAACCTATGCAAACTAACAACACTTTTTTCTGAGACTTAAATCTAAGATATAAGTCTACGAAGTCTTGCAAACTTCAGTAGATGCTGAACTAATTAAAAATTACATTTTGGAACAAATGAACATTTGCTTCTTAAAGTGAAGCATATGGGCTTTTTTTCTGTGTATTTGGGGAAGGTTCATTCATTGCCCTAAAATAACTAAAATTTTCCCTCTTATTTTGTGATTAATCGTTTTACTAATAATTCAACACTTCATTTAAAGGCACTTCAAATGAACAAGCAAGTTTGTACTTAAGCATATGTATAAGCTTTTGTCCTATATTGCTGAAATCCAGTTGTAGTCTATCTATTTTTAAAAGGAAATTCCACTATAGGACCAGTATGAATCCATATGCATTAAGAGAGCAGTGTTAATGGTTGCAGTTTTGCCCCTTGGATTCCTTTCCCTAATTATAAATCTTTCTCTCTTTTTTTTTTTTTTTTTTTTTTAATGCATAATGCATAATCCGTCTAATCTGAAGGGCTTTGGTGTTTGGTAATGTATGTTTTAGATTGATGTAAAATAATTTGAAGATTATACATTCTCCAGAACTCAGTTATGCTTTCAGCTGCTGATGCTCTAAATTTCAGTATTTTTCTTCCAGTTTGGTCATTCTAGAAATAACATCTGAAGCTGTTTCCCACATCACAACTAAACAGTTGTCATGTTTATTTAACCAGCTCCATCTGGCTTCCAGTAACTCCCAAATTTCAGTTTTTCACAGCCATGCATGGATTCCTGCCATGCCCACAGAATGCAGAGAAGAATTTTGGTCAGCATGGTTTTGTTTGTCAAAAGAAGTGTCCTTTTTGCAGAAGAGGGGATTAAATATTTTTCAGATCATGCCCTCCCTTGCAGATTCCTCACTCCTTACAGGAGAAAATACAGATCTTCTGGCACAGTCCTACTGCTGGCACCTCTGCATGTGGAAAAGGTTTTTCGGTTGTGTTTTTTTGGGCCAGGGTGGAGACGATGAGGTCAATCTGCTGAAGCAGCCAGTGCTGAGCCCTTAGCTACCTGCCAGCATGCCATGGGGCCAGGAAGGTGTGGAGCACTGCCATCATCTCACAGCCCCCATGGAGAGCTGCTGCCCTTGGCCTTTGGGCAGCTCTTTTGCACACCCGGTTCAGAGGGTGGCCTCTGCCACTTGAATTCCAGCTTTGTCAGCCATGCAGCCTGCAGTCTGTGTTCACCTTGTTAATAACTTCCTTGTCACAATTTAAAAAGGAAATTCTTTCATATGGTCTTTCTGCAAGTATATCACACTGGACGTGATATTCTTATGCTTGCAACTAAGAGCTCATACCAGGGCTACAGGCAGGAGATGTCATATACAGCACAGCCTAAATGCAAATTAAGCAGAAAAACATGAATTTAATAGTGGAGAAGTACGCAAAACATAAAAGGTATTTTCTGAGCATTTGCATTTAAACTTCCCCCCACTGAATAGAGAAAACACGCATGTGGTTCTCTGATTTTAGGAATTCCAGATTTTATTTATCATGCAAGACACAATCCCCATTTCATTTAACAGATGTAACAACCTTTTTTCCCCAAGTCTGCCAAATCACCTAATATTTTAACTTGCTTCTAGTAAGAATATACCTTGACCCTTCATTCTACCTGACTGCCTGGTGAGGGGCTGGAGGTGGGCAGGGGATGAGCCACAGCAGGCAGGGGAACGGAATTCAGCGAGCAGCAGCCTTGCTCCCCAGTTGCCTCCAAACCTGCTATGCATGCAGCAAACCCAGATGCATCCATGCACAAGGTCATGTTCCAGATCTGAATTGCAGAGATGTTTCAGTGCAATGCAGGGAGGCACATCTGAAATGGCTTGTTAAACAGGCACAGGAAGGAAAGGACAAAAGATGGTATTACTGCTGATGAACTGCATTTTTACTGTTTAATGGTGTTTACTACATATGTGGATTCAGCCTAACAAGAAGACAGACCTGCTTTCCCAGCAGATGTTGTCCTGCTGGAATATATAGAGAGGTTTCTCTGTTAGCCTGCTGGCTAGTGCCGCTGTAGGGAGTACAGAAAAGCATTCCTTCATGGCAATGTGAAGGGAGTCGTGTCAGGGAACTGTAGTCACATACTCAGTAAGAAGTGTAGTCTGAAAGGAAAGCAAGTTACAACATTGTAAACAATCAACTTAAGAGTGATCATAAACGATGTGAAAATGCCCTGTCACTAACATCTTATGAGAAGATAAAAACTGTATTGGTCAGATTGGGTTTAGTTTTATGAATAAGATATGTATGTAATATTTAAGGCAAAGCATTTGCTTTGTGGGGGATTGAGTCCAATAAAATTAATGTCTTAAGTTATATCTTGGTGCTCTGTCATTTTAAGTCTGCTTTGCGTAGGTCTGGTTTAGATGATACTTCCTTTCTGTAGGAGGCATGTGCTTTGATTAGGTATTTGAAAGAGAACTGTTGACTCTTTTGTTCTGTTTTTATTTCTAGCTCTTCAAGACTATGTTAGGTCTACCTGGATATCTGTGACTTTGAAATAACCTTTCAGATTCTCTAGTTCTCAATAATTAATTTTTGGTATCTAGTGTAAAAGCAGGACGATGTGTTGGCAAGATTTTGGATATTCAGATCTCCTTTGAAGTTTCACAAAGATTGGGAAAAGTGATGCTTCACAAAGTCCAGTTTCTTAATGAAGTCACTTTTCTAGCGTTTTGTAGGCTTAAATTGATCCGACTAGTTTTCTAGTACTTTCATTTTTTTCCCCAATAGTGGTATATTTATCAGATATTCTCTCAAGGACACCATCTGATTTTTAAGATTGTGAAAATAGGCATGGTTTACTAACTTTTGCAAGCTAGAGCCTTGAAAAAGTGTGGTGTTTTTTAAACAACATTCATTGTTCTGCGATTTTTTTATAAGAAAAAGCTTTTATTTTATTTCTTTTCATTCATATATATATACACACGTATAAATTTAGAATGAGCCTTATACAAATCCTTCTTGTTATTAAATCACTTGTTAAAGTACAGTAGTTGGGTCTACATTGTCCTCACACTTCAACTATTTTGTTTTGTTCTTTACACAGGAGCCCTTACCAAAGTAAAGGAGAGTAAGCGGCATGTGGAAGAGGGGAAGATGGAGCTCCAAAAAGCTGAGGGCATTCAAGAACGCTGTAACATTATTTCTTTTGCGACCCTAGCAGAAATTAATCATTTCCACAAAATCCGTGTGAGGGACTTTAAATCACAGATGCAGCATTTCTTGCAACAGCAAATACTCTTTTTTCAAAAAGTGACACAAAAGCTAGAAGAAGCTCTTCACAAGTATGACAGTGTTTAATCTCTGAACTTTGGTTTGTGGACTTCCCTCAGCATGAACATGACCCAGGCAGCAGAGCAAATGCTGCTGCTGAAGAACTGTTGCCAGTGGCATTCGGTGGTACAAGGATGGTTTTGTGCTCACCTGGAACCCTGGTTTAATCTCCGATTATGTAGAAAGGAAACAGTTATAGGGCTATGTAGTAGAAACAGTACCACGCATTGTAACTAAGTTATACTGTGTATGCCTACACTACCATTGTAACTTTTTTGAAATAATGAGTATACTATTTGCCTTATTGCTTTTTAAAATATGGTATTTTAGTGCATACTTTGTAGACCTCAAAACCCTTTGGGTCTTTAAGGAAGTTGGCTAGATAAAAGCCTGCTTCAGATGCCTTTTTACTTTCCTAGATTTGGATTTCCTAAATTCAAACGATTCTCTGTTTACAGACTCCTACTAGAGCAGCTATGTGATTCTGTGCCTTTAGACTCTATTTTTCCTTTTCTAGTAAGTCACATTTTTATGATTGAATGAATGAAGGGTTGATGCCTATGACAAGAACTGATTATAAAACCTCACAGTGACTGGAAAAAAAATCAGCTGCCATCGAGTTTGCACAGCAAGTACTGTCTTATGACAAATGTTGGCTCAGAAAGGAGAACTTAAATCTATTCACACTTTCCCTGAAAATGGAGACTACTTGTAACATGTAGTAGAATGTTAAGCACATATACAAAAATACACCACTTAATTCCCTTTCTGAAATGAATAATACAGTGAGGGTTTTGGGGTTTTTTTTTAGTATACAGCATTACTGTGAGTGGATATTTGAAAAGCTAGCCTAATAAAAATTAGGTGTATTAAGGGGATATGAATGCAAGCAATGTTGCATGAACATTTTTAAGTTTCAAATGATCTGCTCATTGTTCAGTTGCTGATTCAGTTTAACTTCAGACTTGCATCTACATTGCCAGTTGTCTGAGTTGAAACTCCACTGTGATTCATTAGTTTACTAAGTTACAAATTTTCAGGGATGTTCAGTAATATAAACGACCTGAAATAAGTCTTGGCTGAACTGACTTGGAAAACAGGTGGCATTTTTATGTTTGTAACACTCAAGAATTAACAATTGTCTTAATTTTTGTATAACTATTTTTGACAAGCAGGGTGCATTTATATATATGTAAACACTATCTTTTAAAAATTTTTCTGGCTTATTTCCCTTTAATTTTCTGTGTTTCCTACCTATTGGTTTCTTACTTATAGGTCAGTATGAAAGAGGGTTTTTATTTATCCTATCTTTTTTCTCCTAAGCAAAAATAACAAAATCTTCAAGGAAGCAAAATGTTTACTTTTTTGTTTTTACTTAAATTAGTCAAAGATAGCTTAAACAAATGAAAGCCTGGAAAAGGAAGTTAAGCAACAGTTACATTTAAGTACAAATCATTCCTCACCTATGCAGCAGAAACATGTGGTTCTTTCGCTGGATCGTGTGAGTTTCTGTAGCTTAACTCCACACCTCTGTTTTAAAGGAATAAATGTATGAATGTAGTTTTGGTTTTAAGATTCATCCCCAAATGCTGGGATGTTGCTATTTTGCGCAGTTTGTGTTTGGCAGTGCTTCTAGTACATACTCAAAGATGTAAAATATAGGATAATGAAAAGGAAAAAACCAGCATTTGTAAAAGAAAGGACAATCAGTGAGGAAAGACTCCATTTCTAGCTATTAAATGAGTGCTGCAAACAGCAAGGTTGACCATAAAATAAGGACCATAGTCATAGGGCTTGATTTGCTCTTTATTTTCCTCATAGTGTCTCATTCTATTTTCAAAACTCATCACTTCCCATAACAGCTCTTTCCAGCAGTACTCCAGCTTCCCATATGGTCCCATATGTCTTTTAATTATGTGAGATAGTGATGAGGTAGGTTTGAGCTGAGTTCCATGGCTTATGTTTGCTTAAGCCAGATATAGTTTTATTAAATGTCTTTGCAGTAATTACATCAGACTACAATCAAATTAATTCTATGTGGAGGTATTAAGACCTGTTCAGAAATTGATCTTTGTCCAGTTTACGTATTCTAGGAGGTTAGTATTAATGACATGTACATGTCCAGGAGGAAATAAAGCTGTGATATGTATACATACAACATTATCAGACAGGTACAGTTTTCCCAAATAAACTGTCATGGCCTTCACCTTACTTTCTCATTTGTGAATTTTTGGGGCAGGTGGTTAAGTTTTGGGAAAGTGGTTAAATTGGTTAAACTTAATGTACCAACAAAGCTTAACTGGAATCCTGGATCTGAATTGTTGCCATGTACAGAAAGGTTCAAATCTCCATCTATATTAGCATCTTCCCTTTTTCCTCACTCAGAGTTGGAGTTAAACTGATGTAGGGACCCTGAACTCCATTAATGCTTACTGTACTATGAGAGAACTATGGTTTTAATTTTATTTGATACAAGTATGACACTGAGCACTCATGACTGATGGATGGTGTGGTCTGAGATCCAAATGCACTCTACACTGAAGTGAACGTGTATTGTGTGGGACTGTAGAAACATCAGAGGAAATCTAACAGAATCCTTTTAAATAAATAAATGTGAAGGAACGCAAATTAGCTCTATAGCACAATATTAAATGCCTTTATTTTATTCTATTCCTGTACTTTGTTTTTGATGCATCACAATTTCTTCATTGCAAGTAGTATCTGGTATACTTGTTGAGAGTTAGAGAGGTTGAACTGAAAGCTGCAAGAAGATCCACTGAGGTATTGGTTGTTTTCTGAGACTTGCAGAGAAGACAGTTGGTTCTATTCATGACTTGTATATCTTTTCTAGTTTCTCTCTACCAGATTCAAGGTCTGGTGTCACGGTACATTTCATTTAGAAGTGTTATAACACTCAGCTTAGAGACATCAGTAGAAAAATTATATGGTTATAAAACATTCAAGGCAAGCACCAACAAAAGCTGGAAAAAAAAATCTAAAGACTACGTTGGGTATAAAATTGAAATGTTTTTAGAAAATGTTAATAAACTGCCTCCACTGAAAATACGTACGTTATTTGGTGAGGCACAGTTATCTTTTTGGTGAATTACAAGACCCTGTTTGCAGTTTCTTACTTTGTCAGACCCTCACTATTCCAGCTAACATCTTCCGTGCTGTTTGTCTGCTCCAGGCTGAATTCTTCTGGGAAACTTCAGTGAAAGTTGTACAGCTGTTTCTCAGAAGGAGAACATAAAAATAAAATAGGGTTTTTTTCTCCTAAAATTCTCTAAACAGTTTGGCTGGAAAGCTTTAGGTCTTTCATATTTTGGAGCAAGGACTTGAAATTCGGCAGACACGTTGCCTTTTACATCCTCAGATATGCCTGCTGCACTGCCTGTGAAAAATTTGTCCAAATATTTCTGAGTTAAACTAAGGTTTCTCCAGGCCCTACTGTGCTCAATTTTGATGCATAAATTTTCCGTAGCTCCCCTTTGATCCAAGCAATCTTGGTTCTAACCTTGGTGAGCAGCAGGTGAGTGAGGCTTTCTCTGTAACTGTTTTTTCCTTCATCCAGAAGAGTGAGCCTCCCAGACCAGAAGCTGAGCAAAGAAGCAGTTGGTGGGTCCTGGCATGGCTGCTATTTGAGCATGGCCACAGGAGGAGAGAAGCAGCAGCCTTAAACACCAGATTGAAGTTGGGCCTGGTAGCTACAGCAAGGTGGAGGTTGGAGATAGGGAGGAACACATGGGGCCAAAGATCAGAAAAGGGTGAGGACCAAAAGCCCTGTGACTACAAAAGCCTGTTCCTCCAGTCTCTGATTATACCTTGGCCTTCCAAAGCATCCATGGCCTTTTGCTATTACTTAATAGCCATAATGAGCAGGCACAAAATGGGTAACTTGAGTTCTGGTAGTGAGGACAGCAACATTTTGTTTCTCTTAATAGAAATTACTTCCTTTGCTCGATAGTCAAATGTCTGATACAGCAGTTTGAAAGTTTAACTCTGTTGATGAACTGTAGGTTTTGGGCTGAAGGAGATGGTGTAATGCAGTCTCTATCAGGCAGCACTGTGGGTGTTAGTACAGCTCCTTATGTTCTGTTATCTGGGTCTTTTCCTTGGGAAGGGAAGCAGGAATCAGTTTAGGAAACTATATTAAAGAAAGCTAAGATTTATCATTCGGTAAAAAAAGAGTTAGGAAATCTCAGAATTAAGGTTGCCTGCATAAGCACACAAAATAACTTGCATGAAAGGCGTGCTCTCCATTTTGTGTAGGCTTGAGTTTAAACCCAGGACTTCCTCTGAAAAAAGCCCTGGGCATTCACAATTTTCACTGAAGGTTATGAACATGGCGCTTTGAATAGAGAAAATGCTACAAAATGCAAAGTTCTCTGGAAAAAAAAATAATCAAGAATTCATTTCTTTAGGTAGACCACCGCAAATTAGAGGACATTTGCAGTCTGTCAGCTGCAAATGGGAAATAATAAACCCAGCTCATTTTGCTGGAATGTTGCAAATATAAACTGAAGTTTTCAGACATTGCTTTATTAAGCTTTAAAAAAAACACTCAAACACTCTTAAGGAAATTAATACTTAGTCTTCAGAATGAGGTGTGAATATTATTTGGGAAATAAGGATGGGGCCATGTGTAGAACAGTGGGGTAAAATAAGCCTTTAGAGGAGTCTCAGTCAGGTACTGTTCATTCAGTGGATGGAAGGAGAAAGACCTTCCCAGAAAAATCATGTGTAATTTTGTCATTGGAGCCCATTTTTGATGTATATTCACAGAGAAGCTGAATTAGTCACATGGGTTACCTTACTTCTGCATTTCTTAAGTTTGGAGATGCTGGTTTTGTGATTTCAGTCATTTCTCAATGTAACACAGTGCAGTGTAGTACATGCTATACATAGAAACATAAATTCTATGTAATATATACAAGTAATGTAACTTCAGTATACTTCAGACTCATGCAGTTAGCAGCAGAGCTCAGACATGCACTGAGTTAGTACTAATGACTTTTAGATAAAGTAAAACTCTTAATTTTCTGAAGTCAAAAGATGTCTTCCATACGAACTGTCTGATAGATTTGCTGCTTGGCAACTCCATTTAAAACTAAGCACTTAATTTGGTTCCAATTTGAAATCAAGAGGAATTTTTTTTCCTTGGCTCCACTGGGAAGACTATCAGGCTCTGCGACTCAAAATTACATCTCTATCAATCCAGAGTATTCCCCTCCTTTGCTGTTTACAATTGAACCTAACCTACAGAATTTTGAAGTTGCCTGTCAAAAAGCTCTTTCCTGTAATTTCAATAAAAATACACTCCTGGTGGTTTAGGGAATATGACATTATCATTTGAAACAAAAAAAAAAATCGGAAGGAACATGTGGGGGTTTTACTGGTTTTAATTTTAAAAGGCATTTCCAAGGAACATGCAAACATTCTGTGAGAAGATAAAATCAGGAGGTTTTAATTATTTTTACTCTTTTGATCCCTATAATTGACAATAACAGCTAAGTTTTTATTGACAAAATAATGTTTCACAGAAGGAGCATTATACATACATTTATGTGTAACATAAATACACAAAAAATTAAGGAGCTAGGTGAGGCAGCACAAGTTTCTATTTGTAGTGAGTTAGGGTGGCTGTATGTCTCACAGTTGATACTGATTCACCGCATACTATTTTCTAAGATTTTCCTTTTGGAAAAAATGCAAGTCACGTTTTTTCACTAAAAATAAAGGTAGGGAATTAATATTACATGAGTCCTCCCTCGCCCCTTCCATTTTTATCTCTAGCTCTTGGGTAAGAGCTGTAGGAGACATTCAGTTCCTTCTCTGACCTTGAGGGGTGCTCGGCTGGCTCTCTCTCTTTCAGGAGCGTACCATACCCAGCACTCCATCCCAATGCTTCTGAAGGTGACTAAGGGCAAGAGCTGCAAGCGCCAGTTTCAGTTTTCCAGGCAGTTTCTGGTCTAGCTGAAAATACACAGGCAATGTTGCAAAACATCACTTGCAACGTAAGAAGTGTCAGAGTCCTCCAGTGTCATCCTGGCATGGTTCTGCCATGTTTGCAGGCTTTTGTTTTGCTTCACTCGGAGAAATGTTGCAGATGAGACGTCTATCCTAATTGTTAAATCACAGAAATTGAGGACCATGCTACTGATACAGTTGCCATGTCGAGTCTGCAACACATTTTATCTATCGTGTGTAGATCCCACTTCATACAACTGGGAAAAACAGGAAGGGTTTTTCAGAGCTTAATAAGGGTGGGGAATGCAAGCAAACATCTTATTTGCTTGCATCCTTGTTCAGGATCTGTGAAGCAAGCTGTATGAGAGGGAAAATCCCTGCTGTCACTGTTGTACCAGTTCCATGTTGTGCCTGTGTGTAGCTGTGGCATAGAAGCACAGTCTGTCCACTGGATTCATGCAAACAAGACTGAACGTGCTAATGAAAGATTGCTAGACAGAAAGGAAAATCTGTCTGCTCAATTACCTTCTTCAGCAGTCTTTAACTTCATGGGGGTTTTTATGTATTTTCCTCTTCCCACTGTCTCCCTGGGACTCACTTGTGAATAAGCACAGGGAGTTGCTCTTAGACAGCTTGAGCTGTTCCATAAGCAACATCCATTCACAAGCTGCATGCTAAAAGGCAGCTGGATCTCTGCTTTAAGGTAAACAATGTGTCAGGGTGCCTTGAAGCTGAACTTTGAGTGGCATGAAAGTCAGATGGAAAATTGAGATTGTGATGATACACGTTAAACCCTGAATAAAAACATGGCTCATGCATCACCGTGCAGAGGTGAGCAGCTCGAGCTGTTGTCCCATTCTGCCTGTCTTTCCCTTCAGGTGGTTGTAAGCAGTGACACTTCAGTCTTGCAGTGCCTTGAATAGGTAATTTTCCAGGCTTAGCTGTCCATATCCCCACAGCACACACAGCAATGAAGCAGCATGCAAGAACTGATTGCTTGCACTTTGAACCATAGTTAAGGAATGTGTTTGGCCTAAAGAGTTGAGCAATATACATCCCCATTCCTGGGGGTGGGGAAGAAAGAAATGTAACTGCTCCCAGTAGCAACCAGCTAAAGGGCAGACTCTGCACCTTGGAGCATTGCTCAGTATACTAATGTGGGAGAAAAGCCTGTCTAGAACTCAGTAGGGCAGTAGGACGGGAAGGAAGGAGGAAGCAATTGTCTCTTTCCTCCCACTCTGAGTGCAGACTGGGGACCTGTGTGTTGACAGCCAGAGAAGGAAGCTGGAGGATGCTGCAAGTTTCCCTCTGGACCCCTCTGAGGCCACAAGTGCCTGTCCAAAGGATGCAGTATCCCAGAGAAGGCAGTTGTGGCCACTTTCTCTTTGAAATCCATTATTTCTTGGTGTAAAATACAGGAGCATCCCTGAGAGGAGGAACCTCTGGAGCAAAGACTCAGAGCAATGGGCTTCAAGGTCATCTCACAACCTCTCTTGGCATTCTTCTACACTCAGAGACAACAAGGTTTGGAGGAGCCCTAGCTAGCACTGGTGATAGATGCTTGTGCGTGAACCTCTGAGGCCAAAGGAGCTGGGATTCCCCTCCACGTGGGTGAAGCTACTTCGCTGCTAGCGAGAGCAGTGTGCAGAAGATGCACTCCCAGCAGCATCTGACAGAGCTGAGCTCTACCCTGTTCTTCAAGACGACACACTGAAGGTGCCCACTCACCAAAGAAGACTCTGGCCTGTAGGTCCCTAGGTTATAAAAACATTCGTCTGAAGCTGTGTAGGAAGGACATAGGCTCCCAAGGAGGCTGTGCTGCCTGTGATCCTAGCTCATTCCTTCACTGGCTGCTTCTGGATGTCCTTTTGTTTGTCCCTCCAGGAAGCCAAGTCATCTGATGCAGAGGTCCCCTCGCATGCCAGGCACCTTAAGCTAAGCTTAAAGGATCTGCATTCCTTATACGCTCTAGCCTTAAACCGTTGTCCACTTGGACAGTTAGGAAAATTTGTCCAAATTAGATATAAAGTAGATTATCTAAACCATGTTAAAGCCTTGCGTTCATGTAGTCAGCACACGGCTGTCACCATTCCCACTGCCTGGAGGAAGAACAAGCTTAACAAAGAAAAGCAGGCAAAAATGGGCAGGGAGAATTAAACTGGTGTGTAGGGTCCAGTTGCTACAGTGATCTGTAGCAACTGGAAAAGCTAGCTATGTGTCTGTGGGTAGAGGTGATTCAACTTTTTCCTTATTATTGGTGCAGCAGGCATGTTCTGTCTGAAGCAATTCTATTTTTTGTATAAATTTACCATACCTACGTATTTTCTACATTTGCTTTATACTCCAGTTTGGCATGCTGCATTCTTAGAAGTTGCATTAAAAATTCAGGAAGCCTTTTTTCGGGATTTTACCTGTTGGACACTTTTTTGTCTCTTGTGAATAACTGTCACTGAGATATTGTTTCAGTGGTGAATTTGAACTTTTTCTTGGCTCATTTTGAATTCATACTCAAAGGTTTGCAGTTTGAAAGTAGTCTGGCAATGAGCAGATCCTGGTCTCTATCAGTAAGCAGGGAGATAACCTGATTGAGAGTTTTTTGAGTATTTCAGGGTCCTGATGAGCAGGACCACGAAGCAACCCAAAGCAGAGGTGTGTCCCAGATTGCGGTGAAGCCAATACACAGACTGCTGCAGTGAGCTGCAGAACAAGAATGTTTGGGATAACATTCAAGGAGGCACTTGGGCACCTAATTAGGTACTTAAAATACCTCCATCAGCCACCTCTCAATCCTGGAAGTGCCTAATTCCTTAACTACCTACCCTTTTAGGTTTATGTTTTTGGGGCTGTTTCAGGTGCACTTTGAACCTCCCTCAGGGTTACTCATGTCTTTGTAGGTGCACTTCGAACCTCCTTCAGGGTTGCTTATGCCTTTCTTTGTAGGGTCAAGCAGCTCATTGCTTAATGTGCATCTAAAACATACCATCAAGGTTAACCAGGCATTTCTCTGCCTGAGTTTCTTAAGACTTGTGATGGTTATGCAAGAGCCCATCTAAATGAAAACAAGATTAAAGAACACTTAAGTGCCTGTGAAGTGAACTCGGATACACCTTTTTTAAAGTACCTGGTCCCTGAGAGCCGTGCCCAGAAACTGAAACCGTCAACTGGCTTTGATTTCCTATAACTGACCTTGCAGGCTTTCCTCTGGGAGGAGGGTTCATTGGCTCCAGAGGGATGAGTTCCAAGACTGACATGCCAAGGGTGAGACTCGAGACCTACCACATAAGCCTAGAGTCTTTCTCTAGGAAATTCAAAGTGCAAGGTACATTTGAACTTACACTCAGCTGGAAACACTGGTTATTTGTTCTGCTTTAAACTGTCTTTGAATTGAAAGTAGAAAAACATGGGAAAAAGTGAGTAGGTGGCAAGAACTCTCTTCTCAGGAAGCAACCTGATCAACAGAGAGAACATGAACCCTGATATGTCAGGGTGTGTGAGCTGTAGAGCTGTACAGACCTGGGGGAGCCTATCCTGCTTCATGGATCACAGGTGGATTTAAAGAAGGTCTGGGAACTTGCTGGCTGAAGGAAGTCTGGTTTTACATGCTGCTGAGGTTGAGTAGCTACCAAGCATAGAGGGATTTGAATCACGTTTTCAGGCTACCACCTCCTCTGCCCAAGTTGTGTTTTGTTTCTAACCACAGGCATCACAGGGAGTTGCTGAGGGAAGTAGTTTTTCAGGTCCCTACTTTGAGCCATTTCTTGGTTCTGAGTAATTCTGTGTGACGGATGAAGTGAACCTCGTGCATCACCAGTGGGGACCCTGTGGCTGCTGCAGAGCACGCAGAGATGGACAGGATGGACCCGGCCTACTGCGGTGTGATATGGCCGTCTGCAGTGTCTGAAGCACTGCATTTCTTTGGAGGCTGGTCCTTCACAGGTGCTTGTATTTAGCAAACAGGGTAAAAAACCCTTATTTTCTGCATTTGGCATTTTTGGTAAATAAAATTTCCTGTTGTACAAACTTTAATACCCTCGGGTTAGCTCCCAGTGTCCTGAGAGAGCAAACACCCTTCCCAGTTCACCTTCTTCAAGCTAAGTCTTGGGCTAAGACTTTTTTAAATCAGAGAAAAGACCTATGAAATGAAGTAATTAGTATCAAACTTGATATTAGGTAATTACTAGCACTGCCAAACATGGTATGATAGCAAAAGAACACCCAATATTTCACATGTGAAATGTGGTGATCTTGCCTTGCGCTAACTTCAGTACTTCTGAAGTGACCAAAGTTTCAAGTGTTTACAGCAGAGGATTTCCTATAGAGAGGTTTCCAGTCTGCCCAAGGGTTAGTTTATGTGTTTGAAATGTTTTTACTAAAGCAACTAGTGCAACAATTCAGATGCACTATTTGTCTGCTTGGTCACTGATGGTAGGAAGAACAAGTGAGGGTCATGTAGCAAAACATGAGGAGCTGTTCTCCAAAGAGTTTTCCTTCTGCTGCCACCACTCTTTGGGATGGAAGTTAAATTCATGAACTGAATAAATCTATAGGACATTAGAAGGTTTATCAGCCAGCAGATCACAAACATTAGGAAATGAGGCTGGATTAGGGTAAAACAGACTGCAACAGTCTGTTTCTCACTTTCTTCTGGATATGTATTTTACAAGATAGCAGAGGGTTAATTATTAACATGTTTTGAATTGGACTCAATGCTTGCTGATGTGTCTCTGAGCAACTTGTTAGGCCTCCTTTGTGAAAAAAAGTTTGTTGTCCTCTCAGCAGCAGGTAACATCCCTGCTTTAAATTGGAAGACAAAGGCAATAGGGACACCCTTGCCCAGCTCTTGAGCACATTTATTCAGCAACATCGTATGTTAGGAAAGTGGCATCCTTTGCTAAAATGAAATATTAAATTAATGTTGACAGCAGAATCTGCCAGCTTTGTTGGATATTTATTATCCACACTGCCAGTAGGCAGCAGATGCCTATGTTTCTATTACTGACATAATACTCCCTGAAAAAAATAGATAAAAAGATGTAAGTGGGATGAAAATGTGCTGAAGTATCTCTTCAATCAGGTATAATTTCTTAACTAGAATTCTAAACATCAGGAAACATGTCAGTATACCTATACTCCCACTTCAGTACTGAATTTTTAGGTCATTTTATTATTCTTTTCTGCTAATTGTTTGCGACTGGCAGACTTTGAAGTAGTGTATTTTTCTTCTTATCTTACAAGCTGGAGAAGTGCCCAGAGCATATTAGCTCATCAGCCAGCCATTTGTACCTGCTGTTCACTGTCTGCTGCTGCTAAATATATGATAATGGTGCTATCTGAATCTTGGGAGGACAGGAATGAATTTGTAAACTGTGCTCATGCCAGGAAAATGAGTGCTACTTACAGAGGTGACAAAGAAAGCAGCTGCTTTGAGATACAATGAATCACCACACTATATATTCCTCAAGGGTAATAAATTATATTTTCTCTCTTTAATTGATTTTTTGGAAGCATGTGATTATATGGTAACAATAGCATGTAAGAAACCTTTCAAAGCCTTCTAAGACGGAATAAAGAGGCAGTATCAGATTTATTATTATTTGATAGATTTGTGTTTGAATACATATAATTCTGTTACAATGTGGGGGGTTTAGAGGTCTTTTCACATATTCTGTCATAATTATAAAACTGCAGCCTTTAAATATTTTATATGGGCTTTTTCCTTTCTTTTAGTTATTAATTACAAGAGTCTTTTCAGCAACAGTGGGCAATGTTCAGCATGTCTGAGATGCTTATGTATATATCCAAAACAATGGAATAATATGAGAGAAAATCAAGCCAATTTGAAATTCCAGTGTGGTGTCAAATAACTCAGCCTCTGTTAAATATGTTCGGTATGAAAGAACAACTTAAGCTAATTGCATGTACAGCTGGAGTTTGAATTTGTTTTAACATTTTTGAAAAATGATTAAGACACGGAAACAACTGGCTGAAAACTTTAGGTACTGCGTTTGACAAAGATGCAGATAGGAGCTGACTGGGGAGTAGAGGTGGGGATTACTTTGGCAAGCACTGTAGTTCCACTTCCTTTGATATTTCTGCAGTGCCAAGGCAGGCAACACCCTTCCAAAGTGCTTTTTCCCTCCCTGTCCTATCCCCCAAAATAAAACAGGAACAGAAGGAGGTGAAGAGAATCAGTCAGAGACACAGAGCAGGTATTTTGGCCATCCCCACGTGAAGTCAGTGATGGGCAACCCAGGACATGGACACTTCTCTCCCCTTGCCCAATCAGTCCCACAGGTGCAGTCCAGGCTGGGGGGCACTCCTCCAAATGAACAGTGCCGTTGCCCAGGCTCAGAGCTGGTGAATCACTGGGAGCTGGGCTGGCACTGGGGACAGGTTTGCTGTCTCATGGGAAGGCCGGCAAACACAGCTCTAGCTTTCAAACCCTGTTCCCATGAAGTGTCCAAAACATGCTGGACCAGGCAAACTGATCAGACAAGCTTGCAAAACCCTTTTCTGCAAAGTATTAATACTTTCTGCAGAACTCATAGAATTTTCTTTCATGTGAGAAACCACTGGAATTAGAAACTTGTTTATTTGTCCTTGCTAAGGATGAAACAACATGGAAGAACCTTAAAATATTTATATTTAGCCATTAAAAAAAATACTTATCCAAAAGCAATGGACTAACATATGTGCAGGAGGTGTGACTGAGAAATGCAAACGACATCTAAAGGAGGAAACTTAGGACACCAGGTTGTGTAGGGTTACTGCAGCCCCCTGAACATCCCAGACCACGAGAGCACTACAATGGCTTGCGGTCATCTTAGCCCATAGTCATTATGGCCACAGAAGCTGTGGTTAACCTCTTAGACATACCACTGACATTCACTGCATGGATTTTAGTACAACCAAGCAGCTTAAAAAGAAAAACTGAGCTTTCCCATACTCTGCACACATCACCACTGGAAGATAACACTGTGAAATGTTCCAAGTGCTGGCTGAATGTGTTGCTATTAGACAGTGAATAGGAAAACACAAGTATCTCCAGAGACAACAACATTTTGAGGTGTAATCCTGAAGCCCTGCAATCTAATATTGCCTTCTAACAAGAGGCCATGAGCTCTGCAGTGAATTTGCAAGGACTCAGGACTGTGGCTTGCCAGATGCACTCTGTCTGAACATCTCTTGACCTGCCCCCGTTTTGTGTTGTTAAGCCATGTCAGCGATTTCTTTAATTGTCTATCACTAGTTTGTCCTACTTTTGTTTATCCCTGCATGGAACAACCATCATTTTATATAGCTGGCATTAGCAAGCAGTGATGCTTCGTCAAATGAGGTGTTTAAGGCTCTGACACAATGACATAGGGCAGACAAACAGAGGTCTAGTACAACAGCAAAGGGTTTGAGAGGCTGAGAGATAGGGCATGTTATAGAGGCATGCAGGGACGGAGTGATAAGAAGTGGAGCGCAGTCTTGGCACTGGAGGCCATTCGTCAGGGGTCAGTTTTAGAAACAAGGACCTGGAGCTGGGTGACAGTGATTTTTAGGGATAAAAAAGAGGACAAAAATTTTATCTAACATACATAAATGGTACCATGTGTAGTAAATACATTTGTTACATGGAGCTGTAGACCATTGAAGAAAAAGAAAGGTGTAAAACTGTGTGGCAAACATAAAAACATATCCCAAGTGCATCTCAGGGGAGGAAGATGAATCCAGCACCACAAACATCACATTCCTCACAGTGAAAGACTCCAGGGGTTGGTGGTCAACACTGTTGTCCTCTCCAGCAGCCCAAAGCTCCTGAAAGTCCCAAGGAGCAGTGGAAGGGTGAGCATAACTGTAAGGAAAGGGATAGAAACTAATAAATATATGCAGTACAATTTTATTTCCACTGTTGTTGAGACTTTTTCTATACAGAAGTGCTGTAACTGCATTATTAGTCTCCCTTTTCCTGCAGTAATAACATCTAGACTCACAATGATTCTTGAATTAGACTGTTAAGATTTGCATTATAGTAATAATAAATTCTTGTCTTTATATAGATGACATGCTTCATCTTTGCCCACAAATAAGGTTTTAAGTGTAATGGTGTGTTATTTCCTGCACAGAAGGAAAGAAAATGTTTATTGGCATCTTGGGAGTGCCTAAGCCAAGTCAGACAAGACCTCAAGCTCATTGCCCCAGTACTGACACTGACTGCATGGCTACACTGGAGCTAGCACCCTTTAAAAGTAATTTGGCAGGTCACACTTTTCTTTCATAAATTCATTTGCAGATGCTGTTTCCTGAAGAAACAAGATGTTTCCAGTCATGAGCCACCCTGGAAAGCCAGGGCTATTGCTCTGTTTGGGGGCTTTGGGGTGAGCCCCTGCCTCTTGGCAAGTCCTGCTTTCCCACCACTGGCCCAGTTCTGTGTCTCTGATTTCTCTGGGCCATCCTCACCACTGGCCATCAACCCTGGCCCATACCCTAATAAAAGTCATGGGAAAAAAAGACATTTAACTTCAGTCATGTGGGATGGGGAGCAGGACGTAAGCAGGGGAGCAGGAGGTAAGCAGGCATGATAATAACCACATCAATCCGTGTCTACAGCAGTGGGAGGACAGGGATTTAAGAGACATGGAAGCCACCAGGCCTTGACCTCAGAAGGCAATGTGTTTTGCTTCTTCCTTGGTTCTGCCTTGAGAGCTGTTATCCACATCGCTATCTCAAAGTAAAAATAAGACTTTCTTAACAGTAAAGACATGATGCTGAGGTTGTGTTGGGGTCACCAAAAACAAATTTGGGATGTGTCTGACAGATTTGCCCTTCCATTTGGGAAATTATGTTTTTATATACTAAACTGAGTTCAACTGTGAAAAATACTACTGTGCAGCTGTAAACATCACAGAACCAGAGCACTACTCAGAATGTCAGGGAACAGTGGAAAAATCCTTAAAGCTTTGGCAGAAAAAGATGGATGTGGGAAGAGAGGTTTTCATTACAGATACCATCTGATGGTAGTTCTACCAGGAAATAACTGTACATTTGTGTTTTTGAAGGCAGGTTTCCAGTCTAATAATACTACTACTGCTGTCCACTGAGAGTTGGTGTGCCTGTGAGAGTGTCACATACTGAGTGGCTTGTCATAAAGAAGAACTGTGTTACCATGCAAAGTGAGGGCTTTGCTCAAAGGAATCAGATTGGCTTGCTGTGTGTACGTGGATACGAGCATGCACACATGCAGTGGGTGCAGAACAAGCTTGCAGTAAAATGAGTCCTATTTTTTATTGCCTTTTCAGTTGCCTGAAATACTAGAACAATGATTGCAGGTTATGAATGCATGCATAGTTGCAAACACATCCCTACATTCACATCCATACTCTGTACTTTGAAAATAACTGCTTATGCAAATTAAACACTTCTGCATAATAACTAATCATTAATAATTTTATTATTAATCAAATAAATTAATAATAACTGTCACCAGCAGATGTGCCCCATTCTGACTACTAAATGCTGCCAATGAAATATCTTACTGCATACCATTGCACAAATAAATTTTCTTTTTGTCGTCCTCCAAGTACACACATAGTTTAAATTTTGTACTGATTTTCAGTTTCCTATATTCAGATGTTTATTACACCAACCTATACATTTGCTGTATGTTCTATACACAGTGCTTTGAGAATGTACCAGGATTAACTGTAATGGTTTCAGAATCTGCATTGAGTATAGTGGGGTTTGATGTATTTCTCAAAAAAATCCACTTGCATTAGGATTTGATGCAAAGGACTAGCATACATGTCATTAGCCTGAAATGTGTAATTTGCATCTACATTCACTTTAGAATGGTTTACTCTTTGAATTGTTTTTCTCTGTGGCAAAGGATAATTCAAGTTTATTCTGCTGTACTTAGATTAAAAAATGCAATATTAAATGTAGTATTATCCTTGTTCAGGATTTACATGAGTATGTTAAGAACAAAATAGGAGATATTTCACAGCATTATTCCTAATATAACAAAAATTTTCTGTTATGGCTGGTATGAATGTATTTTTTATTCCTTAGCTAAATGACCCTCCAAATCTGCCTTTATTTAGGTCTTGTTGGTGATTTCCTAATCTAGATGGGTAGGTAGAGTTATCACGGAGTCAAAATTCACATTTTAATTAAGAGATACATATGTGATAAAAATGCTGTCCTCTGTCCTTCTTGCTAATCTAATTGAAGGCAACTGGCATTAATGGCTTCCTTATATTTCCATTATATTTGAATAGGAATCCCACATCCCACACCCTGCGTTTTAAAACCCTAGTGTGTTTATTGTCATGACGGTCTACAATTACAGTCTTAGAGAAGCAGTATTCATAAATGAAGAAAAGAAACTGCAAAACAAGTTTTGGTATATGCAGAATCTTGTCAGCTACGTCTTCAGGGCATAATGGGGGAGTTGCATACCCAAAAGCATGTGTTTTTCTCCAGCTGCACTACTTACTCTGATAAAAGATTTCACGTCTTCCTTCCTTGTATTTCGAACTTGGTTGCATACCTGTTAAATTTTTCAAGGACAATTACTTAAAAGTATCCATAAGAACTCTGCGTTCCTATTAGGTGAAAAAGTAAGTATTTGAATCTCAGCTGCACAAAACAGAATTTGTTCTGGAGCAAAGATGTGCCAGGAAGTTAACACCACATGGTAACACCAACTAAATCTTGCGTGGAATAGGATGCTGGATTGAGATGTTGATCTGCCGATCTATAGGCACAACTGAGATATGCAAGGGTAGGAAGGATGGTGTGGTGAAAAAGAATTACACCTTGACATTCCACTTCATTGCACTGCGAAGTTAGCCTGACTTTCAATTCCTAAAAGTTTGTCCTAGCCAGATACCTACATGGATATCAAGGTGTTGAGCCTTCAATAGTGCCCTATTGCCCTGTTGCACATATGCATAAGCAGAGTGAGTTTCTTTTAAACCAGCAGCTTCCCAGAGCCAAATACACAGCTGAAGTGTATATTCTTGGGTTGGAGGCAGTCCAAAAAAATTGGGATGCTCCCCCAACAATGCAGAGACCGCATGCTTTGCTCAATGAGCCTGATTTTGCTTTGCCTGTGAGTTGTTGTAAGAAGGGTGCAAGTCTGCTCCTGGTACAAGCATCAAGTCTGGGGTCAGACTCATAAGATCCGACTCCAACTCCAGCTGTGGATGAAGCACAGCGTTATAACTAATGGAAAATTACAAATGTCAGTTTGTAATTCGTAGCGAATTATTCCGCCTGCTTCACATTGCAGAAACCCCATTCCTTATGTCATCATTGCTAAAATCATTAATAGGTATCTTAACAGACAAAGTGGAGGTTGGCATTTGGAGCAAGAGAGGGAGGTCCTGTTGGAGGCTGAGCTGACCACACTGCACTGTCTTGCTCTCCACCTGTTTGCCAAAGCTAGTGCAAGAAAGCTGCCAGGTAGGTTTAATTGCTAATGTACTAAGTGAAATGTTTTATTATCGATACTTTCATCAAGAATGTACACTTTCAATATTTGTTCCTCTCAACTGTTTCTTGGAAGCATCTGTGGTTGCTATAAGTAGAACAAATGCACTAAGACAACCAGATATAGCAGACTAAGGCAGAGACTAAGGTATGTGATGCTTTTAGTGTAAACAGTGCAGACAACTAAAATGCGTTCTTTTTCATGACTAAACAGAAAAGAAAAATGTGAGGTCTTCTCTGGTATTGCAGTTAATGTACTGGGAACATTTTAGTGGAGCTTGAATCTTTCAGGGACTAGCAAATATTCTGTACATAGCATTTATGGACTGGCTGCTGTCAAAACTGAGCCTCCTCTATGCAAATAGACAAGGTTTTAAAGAGATTACTCAGCCAAATCATCATTTCAACAATGAAATAAACAGCATAGTCAAGAAAAACCTTCCCAGATCCCTGCAGCGTTCTCATTACAATAGCAGACAAGAGCGTATGAGGGACTGGTAATAATTGGTAATACACTGGTAATAACTAAGATGGATTCCTGAAAAAAACTGTATAGTTACTTCAGGGGACTTTATGTTTTGTTTGTTGGATACTAAAATGGCTCTTACTTTTAGCCCCAAATAAAGGGAAAAGCCTGAAGATTTGTGTTGTTTATGTAACATGGATTTGACTTTGTATTCTGGACTGAGAATCTATGCATGATTTGGAAAGGGACTGCAGAGGTGAAGGAGGGAAGCGAGAAAAGAAACAGGATAAAAAAAGATTCAGAGGCAGACATTATTCAAAACCACATTCAAGGCCATAGCAGTAGAACATGGCTAGATATGAACTGGCTAATGAATAAGTTCATTGTTCCATAGTGCCTGTTAAGAAATCACATTTTATTCTGGCCAGAAGTTACTTACTTCTCACCAAGATATTTTTTCCCTAAACTTCTCTTTACTTTATAATCACTGAAATAAGAAGAGACAAAAATAAAGAAGTAGGAACCTTCCCTTGTTGAGGTGGCTGGCAATATCTCTGAAACAAAAAGCGCTAAGTGCTCAGAAAACTTCGAGGAACTGAGATTATGAACCTGAATTTTTCAGGTGGAAATTCCATAACCAAACCCCAAATCTAAATGGTCCTTGAATCTTGCACACTTGAAAACCTACTGTGAATCATTAATAATGTGTTTGAGGATCACTTCAAGTTAGATGTGCAGAAATATCATAGTGCTCGGCTGTGTTGTGCTTTAAACAAGGTGCTAGAGGGATTAATTTTCTATAAAGGCAGCTAAATATCTGTATATGTACGTTAGGCTTTTTTTTTTGTTTTCTCTCTCATTAGCAAAGCCCAATTCACTTTACAGAGCAAATCGATGCCTGTCCAAGACATAGTTGTATCATTCTACGTAACTCCTGCTCTTAAATTTGAAGGAGAGTAATTACAAAAGTGACCTAATATTTACAACTAGTTGAAAACACATTCATTATAGATTTTAAAACCTAATATTTGCTCTATAAAGTCATAGTGCCAGTGCTAAAGTTATTACTGGAGAACTAGATACTTTGGCATGTATTTGCAAGAGACATTACTAAATCAAAACAGCTCCAGCCAGACTTGGACTCTGCATTAAATGGCATTTTGATGTGCTCAAGTTGGCATAACACAAAATTTTGTTGGCCACTTCTAGTGTTAGCTGGAGAAAATGAAAATTTTATGCTAAATGCAGAAATCTCTGCACTTGCAGGCAAAGATGCTCCCTTAGCTCTTCTTGCCCTACTCTTTTCCCTGCGTAAAGCAGCCAGATATCAGAGGGAGCACAGGATGCTCCTTCATTTTGTGACAGTGATCTTTCCGCCAAGGGAATGAGCCGATAGCTTTATTATGAGCTGAGATGTGTTGCATCACTGGTAAGATGTGTTACTGTGCAGGCAGAAGGGCACTGGGGGTGGCCAAGGGGTGCCAGGACACACAGCCAGGAAAGACACCAGCTATTCCACCAGCTGGGACATGGGCGAAAAAGGAGTAGGTCGGTCTGACACACCAACGACAATCTGGTTTCAAATCAGGCAAACTGGAGTCGAGCAGATTTGCAGGTCAGAATGGAGTTTGCCCAGCTTACGGGAACCACCATTCAAAATTGTTTGCAGACGCAATTTTCCCCTGTTGACAGCACCATTCCTCTCCCTGGTTGGAAAGGGGATGCTGGGCACGGTGGCCAGGGCTCGGAGGCAGCCCAGTCCTGCAGAGACAGCTGGTGGTGCCTTTGGCACACACACTTGTACAACCCAGCTGCCAGGTATCGAAGTGTTTCTGAGCTATTCATGGAGTGGGTCCAAGCCATTTGAAGAGCAGGGTGAGGCTGCGCTGCCTGCACAAACAAAAGCTAGCACAGTTGCCTGTTTCTTTAGCAGAGAACTAATAAATAAAAAGAATAAATAATTTATTTCCTATTTATTTAGCAACTTAGTTCTAACAATTGTTAAGGGAAATGGATCTGTAGTATAAGACAGGCCACCACTTTCTGGCTCCAAAATATTCATGCTCCAGGAAGCCACAAAAGCCTGATACACAGAATGGATTTGTATCACAGATTATGTCCCAGAGAAATAAAAGCTAAAGATGTTTTTGGAATTTTCCATCAAAAATAAAATATACTTTTATTATCTCTAAATGCAACTGAACCTATATAAATTAATACGCAATAGCTAAAGGTCCTTTGATTTGGACCCATCAGGGATGTAGCACCATAAGGAAGAGTTAATACTTATACTCTATTGGTTTGGTTATAAATTAGTCATAGCTCCAAATAACAGGAATTTGAATATATTTTCGTATATCTTATTTACATTTTGGAATATGAAGGGTGAAACTGAGTATCTGGAAAATTATACTGCTTATAACCTGAGAGATAGGTGCAGTTCGATTTCCAAGTGTAGACAAGAGCAATTACAAGCCTAAGGTTTTATAAATGAACAGAAAAGAACAAATGCAAAGCCAAGAAATAGCATATTAAATTCAAATTGGGCCTTTTATGAGAGTACAAGAGGTGGCGGTCACCTCTAATGTGAACCTGGACAGGGAGATAATTAGAAAGTCTTTAACATCCATAAAAGAATTCAACTGACTTACAAGCCAGAGCAATCCTGCTCAGATTTTTACTACGGGGGCAATCATGTTGACCCTTACACATAAGTACTTGTTTCATGCCAATTAACAAATGCCTTACAACTTAAACTGTGCCTGGTTGATATGCGTAGAGAATGCAGATTGATAGTTAAGATGATGTAAAACAAGCATGTGTCGGACCTTAATACTTCCGCTACTTCCTGTGATTTCCTTTTAACCGTGTATCTCCTGTAGTATCCACAAGAAGAAAGCTCCTCTGCTGGGAGCAGTACTACTCCAGCACCAGAGAAGGAACCAAACAACAGAATTTGGCTTCTGTCTTTTCCTTGTTGTCCCCCCATGACCAAGTCAAGCAACTTCAACCTTTAAGGGTGCAATTTGTTATCCTCTGTCCAGAACACCTCATTTGGCAGAAGCAAAGTGAATAGCTGCAGGCTGCATTACTGAGCTGAGTCAGAGGAACCGCCTCGCTGGCCTGAGAGAGATGGCACACAGGTAGAAATGCCTCTTAGAAACACCTCTCCTTAGCAAGCTACAGCTTCTTCACAGTGCCAGGCAGCCTGTAAGTGTTGGTTCTTCCTCTCTGAATTGCTTCTTCAATCTTCGGCTCACTGCTGCGTGACAACACTCTGCCAGGCACCTGATATTTCTGCCATAGCCAGTTCTCTTTAAGATTGCCAGTATTTTCCAAATTATGGTTTCTATGTTTATATTTTATCCCCAGAGCCCTGCACGGTACCTGTAGAAAACTATGACATGCTAAGTGCTAAACTTGGCCAAGAGAGAAGTTTACTCCAAGTGATATCAATATAGATCAGGTATAGTCAGGACTTACCCAAGTTCGTCGAACCTGATGAGGAATATGCAGAACTGCTGTAAAAGAAGATCCCAGCCATTCAGAAACACTTGATTCCTGGAAAATATGAATGCAGAACGAAGAATATACTAGAAATGAATATTCTAGGAAATGTATATTGCAAAGACAGAACTAAATGTTTAGGGACATAGTTTAGTAGTGGACTTGGCAGCATTAGGTTAATGGTTGGACTCACTCATCTTAAAGGTTCTTTAAGAACCTATTCTGTTCTGTTCTGTTCTATGCTATGCTATGCTATGCCATGCCATGCCATGCCATTCTAAAGTTATTCACTACAACTATTTCGTAACAGCTTTAATGTGCTGAGGACGTCTGTGGCCAGAGACAAGAAAAAT
This sequence comes from Strigops habroptila, assembly GCF_004027225.2. Classification (NCBI taxonomy): domain Eukaryota; kingdom Metazoa; phylum Chordata; class Aves; order Psittaciformes; family Psittacidae; genus Strigops; species Strigops habroptila. The sequence continues at coordinate 83,482,498 of NC_044302.2, read as the reverse complement.
GTCACTAACACTTCTGCCAGAGATGTGTGATGGAAGAAATAAGGCAGCCCAATGTATTGGAGAGAGTTCATTTATTTCAGGCTTGGAATGAACTCTAGTTTAATATCTTTATGAGTAGCTGGCTGTTGGCAACCTGTATAAAACTGATATATCAAGAGTGTCCTAGGATCAAAACTCTCATACAAATGCTATCTCATTAAAGCAGCTCAGCAGACGCAATGCATGTTGGCTTGTATCTATAGAAAATGAATGCAGGTAGTATTTCCTTGGCACTTCTTCAGTGTCTTTGACACTGATTAAATCCTGCCTGTGGTAGGCAAACAGACCCAGCTGAGCAAAGAGCTAACACAGTCCCTCTGAAACCACTAAAATTTTTCTGGCTGGCCAGCCTAGCTAACATAACATCTGGCATGAGAAAACATCCATATAAGTGAAGATCAAGCGTGTCGCTGCTTGGAGACAGATGGGATCCATGCCCCTGCAGACTGTGAAACTCCTTTTTCAACAATCATTGGTTGAGATGAGATCACCCAGCTGACAGTGCATCGGACCAGATGAATGGTGACCTAATAGCAGTCTCCTGTGCCACTCCTGCTGCCATCTCAGCAGGTGCATATGCAGCAGAACCTCTCTGAAGAGGTGGGAGCACATGTGGAGCCCATGGGTTCAGCTGCAGTGCTGTGGGGCCACACATCAATAGGCTGCAGGGCTGCTCACTCCCGCTCAACCAGGCAGGGAGCAGGATGCTGCTGACTCAGGGGTTCACAGGCAGCTCTGGACGGCTTAGCTGGGGTTTGTAATCTAAATCTCACCGCATTTGTTTTGCCCACACAGCAAAGCAGCAATAAATAACCATAGTAAAAATGATGAGCCATGAATCCATCCTGTCTAACAAGGTGGGGTAGGAGAAAGGACATGGTGGGATGGCATGGTCATAGCCATGCAACTGGCTTGGGAAGGGCACGGGGAGCAAGCACACTCACCAGCATGCACTGGGGCTGCCCCAGGGATGGGGAGGATTAGCTGGTAACAATACCACTCGCAGAGTAAACCCAGTTAGTCAAGGATCAGACAAAACCCCAATGCTCCTTCTAATTCATGCTCATTTAAAGAATGTTTCAGTGCGGTTTTGGCAATGAATGCAATAAGCTGAATTTTGTGGAAGGACACTGTAAAATGACTCTTTTTAAAGGACTTTATTGGTCAGCTTTTTATTATAGCACCCAGAAGAGATATTAAATACAGAATTATATAAAGATTATACAAAAGAGGTTTGGCCAGTAATCAATAAAGACTATCAGTTAACGTTAAACAAAGGCTGATTTATGTAATTGTTAGTGTGGCTTGTGCAATGCTCCAAACAAATGAATAGAAGTCAGAATACAGCTGCCTTTTAAATCCATGCCCTAGATAGAAGACAGACACAGGGGATTTTGTGATTTGATCATGCAGAAGAGTAGTCAGCTTTTGGCAACTGGATGATATGTTGTTGATTATGTGCATGATTTGTTGAACATTTGAGGTGTTCGGGGAAGGGAGAGTTTCCAAGTCATTTAGAATATATATTGAAAGGTATTAGAGAAAATACACAAGAGAAGCGAGACCAGCAGAAAGACCACAAACAAGAAGACATCTTGATGAGGAATATGGATTTCCAGTTTCAGAGCAGATTAAAAGTGTTTGTGCCCTATCAAATAAGAGTCTCTAGAGAGAGATTTGAAAAGGTGTGGGACATAGATTCATTTCAGTGGAGCCAATTCTATCATAAAGAGGCCTGCAAGCATATTTGGGATGTAATTTTACTCTTACACAGGCACAATACCCCACTGCATAAACCCAGACATGCAGTGCGGTGGCACCCTTCTCTTTCCCAAGGCAGTACTGTTCATCTTGGATAATCTGTCTCTACTCAGTGGAGTATCTCTGAAGATTTAACTGTTCTTTGGGGTTACAGCTACAGCAACTGCCAAAAGCACTCAGGAAGGCTGCTGCAACAGAGGCCCCTACAGCATCTATACACCCAGCCATCCTCCCTTGTGTGAAGGTATGGTGTTTGAGGATGGGAAGCAGGAAAGGGGAGGGTTCTTGTGTGAGTTACAGACCACCAATGCTGCAGCCCTTGTAGCAGCAGTGAGGTTGTGCACAGCTGCTGAAAGCAAAGTCGGAAACCTGAGCAGAAAAAGATGAGAAAACTCCTGAGCACTAAATGAAAGACACAAGGAGTTCGGGCCTCTCCAAGGAGTTTGCCTTGATCAGTGTAAGGGATTAGGACATTGCGTATCTTCACTTTGCATTTTGTGTTGATTGCAATGGCCAATGTACACAGAAATAGGCAGATCATTAAAACAGATACAGAAATAGTGTGCTTTGAATAGTATCTTATCATGCAGTGCAATATGATAAGAGAGTCCGAGAAATCTTTGTTTCCGTTTACTTCAGTTACGAGGTATTTGAGCAGAGATTCTTCACAAGGAGTATTTCAGAAGGGGTGAAAAGTAGGGTGGGGCTCTATGACATCTTTTTCCCTATCAAAATGTAATTAAGATTGTGTCTCAGGGCTGTGACCATACCAAAGGATTTCATACAGAAGGAAGTCAAACTTGTGTTCCTTTGTAATCCCACGTGGAAACTCTCACAATTTTGGAAGAATAGAGCCTGACACATTGTCTTTGCTAGAGCTTACAAAGAATTGCGCTTCTTCCCTGCCACATTTGTAATACTGACAAGACACCTTTTCTTTAATGTGGCATTGGCTTCGCGTTCTGACTTTCCTCCTTTCCATATTTAAGTGGAATTTCCCTCTTGATAGGAAAGCAGTAGAAAACCTTTCAGCAGCTGGAAAATTAATAAAAGAAGAGGATTAGAAAATTTGAAGGTATGGAAGAATAAACTCTTCTTGAATATGACAGCTAACAAAAAATTAGCTTGGAACTACCTTCACATCCTGTTCTTCAGCGTAAGTAGGGCATGGACAACAGAATGATGGCCATATGAAGAAAGGAAATTCTAGTTTAGAAAAGTGCTTCACATTTTGAAGTTTGACTTTATTTTAAGCTGGCTAAAAGCCCCAAAATTAAGATTTATTCCTAGTAAAATTCCAAAGCATTTTCCAGGCTGTTTGGTTTCAATATAATATACTTTTTTAAAAGCTGTTCCAAAAGACAACGAAAACATTACATTTTTTCCATTTTTAAACAGTTCCTGTGTACTCTGTTCCCTTTATAAACCATTTTGTTGCAATCACACATGTCAGAGCAAAGTTATTCCATGAAGTCCCTCCAGTGAGCTCTAAGCAGAACTTTTATGTCTCTTCCCCTTGCTCTGGATTATCTCAAGCTGTAGCTCTCTGCAATTAGGGAGGGGGAGATTAACTCTTACAATGATTTTAATATGCATTTAATAATGTCTTTTCTTAGTAAATCTCAGTACGGTATTTTGAATATTCAGGATGACTGCAACACAAACACATAGTTCTCTGTGTGTGCCACACAAAGGCCTTGGCAGCCCTGGGGGCAGGAAAATGAGAACTGCCACTGAACACTCCCAGTTGGGCTGCAGCACGACCATTTTCCAGCCAGTAACAACGGACTAAATCCCCACCACGGCCACGAGAGCCCCATGCGGTGCAGAGGCTTTCGGACCCTCTCCATGCCACAGAGACAGCAGCTCCATAGATACTGAGGTGGAAAGCTGAGCAATGTGCAGCTGGTAGGAATTATTTATGGGCAATTTAGCAAATTAGGCTAACGATTCACATGAATTCGCTCACAGTGGTTGGTGCAGCAGGAGGGCCAGGATGGGGCTTTATCCACTGAGTGGGGAGCCCAGGCCAGCAGCCAGCTAAGTGGAATGGTGCCTTCCCAGGGGCTCCTGATGTCGGAGGGCTCACAGGGGCAGGAAGAGATGCCTGAACACACAGGTTTGGCAAGACTAGCACTCATGATGGTAATACTCTGCTAACACAATGTTGACAGCTTTTCATTTGCCAGTACGTTGCATTTTCAGGTGTTTCATCATGCACACCTTTGGGATTTGGCTTGTGCTGATGGAAGAATAGGAAATAGATTCATCCCTTAAAGTATTTAAAAATAATAAAGCATATGCCTATAAAACCAAAATATAAATATACTCTTTCCGTTTAAAATGTGCCTTGCCTTTAGATACGAAGTGCTCTAAATGACTAAAGGACACAGAGTCCAGTGCCACATCCTTGCACCAGGGCAGGAGTAGGGATGCCAGCCTGCTCCTGACAGCGTGGCTGGCTGAGACCGGGGCAGCCGACTGCTGGATGCAAACCTTTTGTTCTGACACATTTCCCCATGTTACAATGGTAAGCATGTAATCTGCTTAGAAATTTCAGTGATCTCATACAGGACTTTAAATGGGCTGGGCTATAGGAAGACTGTGACCCGGCAAAGTGTTTAGCCCATCTGATGGTTTGCATGCCTCTGTGAAGTAATCCAGCTGGCTCAAATCTCTGCTCCATTAATGAATTCAGTTAATATGTAAAATGAGTAAGGTGAGATGCTGTAATGTTAGGGAGAAAAAAAAAAAAGAAAAAAAAAAAAGAGGTTCAACACTAATGGAAATTGAATTAGCTAAATAACAGTGGTCCAGTAACAGGTTTTACAATGTTTGTAGAATTTATATAAAATATTTGGTTTCATCACTCTCTCTTACAAAATTGCTTAAGTGGGTAATAAATATTTTTCCCAAGGATTTGGTAGGAAAGGACACCATTCTGTCACTTTTCACAGCCTCCTCCCCACAGCTTGGGAAATGGATTAAAATGAGGCAGTGTGCAGCATTCATTCCCCAGACAGCAGCCGGTGGAAGGAAGGAAGCCCAGGTGCCAGTCCCAGCTTTGCTGTACGTGTTTACAATAGCTCACCTATCCTGGCAAGTGGCACAGAAGCATTACGCTGTGTCCCATACCATTATGCTGCTGTTAGACCCTCATTGATTTGGTATTTCCCACATCAGTCTCCAAATCAAACGCAAGAACCATTTCCTACCATCATTTGTCCTGAAGAAAGATCTATTCTGGGAATAAACTAATTTTCAGAAATATAAGGTCTGGAGCTTCTGTTTGCAAGACCACCCCTTTTCAAACCTGGGTTCACTGCCACAGACAAACAATTCCACAGTACAGCACCCTGAGCTGGGAGCTGCTTGAAACTACTGCACCGAAATTGTGACGGAAAACAACATACCTGAACTTCCATCAGGGCTTAGGTGTTTGCTCCAGGATTAATTCTTAATACAGCAATCTCTAAAGAAACAAGAACTCTTCAGAGGTAAGGCATCTAACACAGAACTAATTTTTCAGGTGGGGCAATTTGCTCCTAAGCAGCATCTGAGGTGAAAAACAGTCCTTGTCTAGGAAAGTTTGCCCTTCCAACAAAGAAGCTAGTAGAAGATAAGAAAAAGTGTTTTGGTATTCTTATTCTTCAGGTTATTGAATATTTTTCCTGTTCAAAAGAAGCAGTTTACAAAAAGCAGACTAAATGTATACCAATATGTATACTAAATGAGAAACAACAACAGCAAGGTCACTTAGTTGACAATGGATGCTTGTTTACAACCAAGTTGTCACAGTACTTATTCAATCGTTTCTCCTGACTTTCAAAAAGGAAATTCTACAGCTTCTCTGCTCCGGATACTGCAAGCACCATGGCCAGAAACGGAGGATGAGCATGTGAGTCAGGTCCCTGGTGCCATTGTACAGGCATCCAACTGGACTTGCTGACGGTTCATGGACCCTTAATCAGGAGACCTGACTGAGTTGGGCTGGCCAGAAACAGAGATAGGCAGACACCTGGGACTGGAACATCCTTACGCACAGTTTGTGGGATCCACGGGAAAGTGCAGCCTTCCAGGAAAAAGGAGCTTTATCATCAAATAGAAACTACAGGATCTGGCCAATGTGTGACAAAGGGTATAGTCTGCTGGTAATTGGTTTTTGAAAGGTGTACTTTCAAAATTTCCATCTTAATTACACCAGTTAGTTGGCAGATCATGATTTTTTTCATTAGTTCAGCCAGCAGAAATGATGGAAACCTCTAAGATTAATACGATAGCCAAGAAAGGTTGTCAGATAACCAAGAAAGGTTAGTTTATGGATCACATAAAATGATGCAGTAGAACTACATGATGAGGTGTTAATACATGACTTGATTAGCATGAATCTGATACATGCTTTCAGGGTAATAATTACCAAGATAGCATTTGCTGAAGGTAAAGTAACCCAAGCTACAGGGTCTCTCTCTTGCAGACTCCACACTCATTGTCATTTTCACAAAAATCCACAAAAAACCCAAAATCTTATTCAATTTCAGAAAAATATTTAACTTGAAATAAAAAGAGCCAGGCCCATGATGCGCCTTGCAAAGCACCTTTTGCAACCCAAACAATTCCAAGCCTTCTCAGATTTACAAAAGATATTATTAAAATACACATTCAGTAAAACATGAGATATACCAAAATGAACATGCTAAAAAAAAAAAAAAAAAAAAAAGTTTCTGTAGTCTGATTATTTTAATTAACGAAGAATCTCTAATAATGTTCTTTCTAGTAATCTGTGTAAAATCAAGGTTTTCTTTTTTTAAGCATTTTTTAAGTTACTAGAAATTTTCAGTTCTAGTAAAACCTTCCAACACCAAAGCAGTGTGTAAGTCAAACTCTCACCCTAAATCAAGTAATTTCAAGAGGAGGGGACCCCATATACCTATATAGGTATAAGTATATACCCATGTACCTATATAGGTATAGGTATATATCTATATACCTATATATCTATCCCCCCTATAAGTACCCAAGGAGTTTGGGTACTTATCCCTTGCTGGCAAAGCACCGACTTGTTCCCAGGGTCTGGCAACACAGGTCAGAGGTGTGATCCAATTAATACCTGTAATAGTTCTTGAATAACAATTTTTGCCCTTGTAAATGAAGTTCTGCTTTCTGCAGCACAGATTCACTAAGGATTGAGATTACTGCATCCTGCTCATTAGACTACCCACCCCTCCTGTTAATGGTCTGTGTCCTCTCTGAATCCACCTCTGCTCCATCACAGCTCCTGGCACAGTCCTGCTGCTCTGTGCAAAACAAACCATACAGTTGCCACAGCATTGCCAGCTCAACACCCAGCTTTAGTCTGCCAAACCCACCTGACAGTGGAGGGGAAATAGCTATGATTAAAATCAAGTCATCACTCTCCTTCTCCTGTCTGACTTTCCTCCTGAAATTGTCTCTGCACCAAAGCTGGCAAAATACTGTCAGGCATTAGACATCCGGCATGCAGAGTCCTGCCAGTTTGTTGTGCAGTCTCATATATGATTCTATACATCTACACTACAAAATGAAGGTACAACTGTGACATATGCTAAAATTGTGCTATCTCCAGCTGGCCACAGTAAAGTCACAGTGACATTGTGCTTTAGCTTCTGATGGCACCATGTGCACCTGCAACTGAAGGGGTATTTTTACTTTGGGCACTAGCATGTGTTAAAATGCATCACCATGTCTCCACTGACCTGGTTACCCACAAAATGGGCTCAAACTTGAACAGGCCATAATCACATCTATTGCCTACTATGCTTTGTACCTCTTCCAACTGCTGGAGCTATTCACTTCATATAATTTGAGAGGAGGAAAGAGATCTTCAGCCCTTTATGATGGGTTTGTTCAGGGCCACGTACAAGGCTGGAGCATCTTGGCACTGCTGTAGGATGAGCAAAGATGGATTAATTAAGAGGCTCAGAACATGGTCATGAACCAAAAAGCAGCATGGCATGGAAACACTGTCAATAAGCAAAACACAACCAATCAAACAAAACCTTTTCCTGCTGTGAGGCATCTATAGTGTTTTATTTACATCTCTCAAAAATACCAGGTTCTTGGATTTGCTATACAGGAAGCTTCCTTTTGACAGCTGAGCCAAGAAGGCTGTGCTTTCAACTTAATGATCATGGGAGTGAGGGTAGTAAAGGTCTTTGATTGTCCACTCACTCTCCTTTATGGTATGTGTTTTAAGGAGAGACAGATGGAGACCAAAATACACCTGAGGGATTGTCCCAAACTCTGCTAGTCTACAGAGACTAGGAAAAATAGACTGTAACAGCACAGCCACTACGCATTCTATGACAGTCTATGTATTACCACCTTTTTTCTCCTTTCTGAATTCCCATGTTGTACTATAAGTTCCACACTAAGAGTTTCAGCAAGGATAGAGAGGATGTATGTGAATGCAACCCAAAATAGACATGATATTTTTACTACAATACACACGAAACAGGTTTGAAGCTGAAATTTAACAGCGCTCAAGCCTAGTTTTTTATACTAGGAGCACAGAAATAGGTACTTGTGAAGACTCTGATCAGGATACAGGAAAAATCATAACAATTTCTTTTAATTGGACATAGGGTTGCTAGTAACAGTATAAAATGCCGGAAAAAATTTTGAGCAGGGACCCAAGAAGCCTGAAATAAACAAATCTCTGCTACATAGTCACTAAATCCGTGAGGTATCTTTGCCAAGTTATAGTCTACTGTAAAATTTTACTGCTTTGTCCAGTTTTTAATGTCTTAAGAGTGAGAAACGTGCTACTTACCCACAAGTTTATTTATTATACAGCATACTAATTCTTAGTGTTATGGAAAATGTTTATGTGCATCTGATAAGACTTTCATTTATTGCAATACTTGATAAAACTTTTGAAGATACAATGTAACTCAGCCACTTCAATATGAATATGAGAAAAAGGTCTTTATAAAGCTTCACAGATTTGAAAGTCTTCAGAAGAAAACTTGGAGTTTGAAGAAATTCACATATAAAAGAAAAAATCAGAAGTAGCGTATATCATTAACTATGAGAATTCTACCATTTAACAAAATGACAGTGCATAAAGCTTAAAAGATTGATCCCAAATCCAACAAAACTAATATCAAAGTCATATCAATAGTTTATTATTATGAAAATGACTGACATGCTCAGTAGATTGACATTTAGCCCAGCAATAGCAGCACACTGGGTCACTTCTGTTTAGTAACAGCCTTGCTACTGTCTGCACTGGTTAATTACACAGAGAAGTCCTCAGCTTCACCAAGAAAACCCCTCCCATCTTCTGCAATGTTTCTGCAGAAGAAGCCAAGTCTTTCATATCTAAAGATAGGCATTTTGTTTGTAAAAGCACTGTTTATTTTCTGTCCCCGTTCTGGGTAAGTTTTGACCTACCACATCAAATATATAATAATTTCTATCATAGAAAGATGTATTAACTCCTTGTTTACCTCCTTAACTGTATGTACTAAAGCTTTTTCAATAACAGACTGTTTAATAAAAAAAATATGTTCATGTGATTAATTTGGCTGAAAGCATTCATATAGTACTCTTACTAAAAATACTAAAAGGTTTAGCTAATTGTAGAGCTGGCTTGAGATCCAGCACTCAAAAATTAGTCATAGATTTATGAAAATATTCCACCACCCTTAGGGAAAACACAGAAAAAGCACATGATCATCATTAAAAGATTTTCTGTCTCTGCCTTTTTCCTGCACAAAACTATACTGTTTTAAGATCCAGGACTAGTCTTCCTAGTTACTACACCTTTTATTTTTTACAGAATATCACTCCTTATTTTCCTTCCAACCATCTCTCTGAGTCTGACAGCTCCTGTTCTTGTTTAGTCCATCATTCATGTGCACATAAATCCACACAGTTCTTCAGTTTGTGACCTTCAGCTATGACCTTACAGGCAGACCACAATCAGCTTCAGTCCCCAAGATATTAACGTTTAAAAATATGTGCTCACATGTTAAATCCTTCAACCCTTTCTGGATATTTGACAGGAGAAAATTTGGAGAAGAGTGGCCACAGTAGATCTATCTGCTGCTACCAGTTACAGGGGCTGCCCCTTAGAAAAGTTGCCCCTTTCACTTGTGAATGCTACTTTTTGCTGCTGGGCAGAGAACTAGAGCCCAGCCTGGGGTCAGGAAGCCCTGCAGAGCTATTTGCACCACCTAGAGCATCAGGAGGATGTGGCTTCTCTTCATTTCCCAACAATGGCTTCCTCAATATCGTAAGGTTGAAAATGGTGGCTGTGGTGAGCCACTCCGTCACAAGGAGAGAGAGGGAGGAAAAAGATCTGCAGAACATATAGTAAACATTAATTTTAAAAAATCAAATACACACAGTATTTGTAAGTACGTAATTTTCAGAAGCACAACAAAATTGGGTGTTCTTCCACTTAGGCATCTAACAGGTTTCTGTTTATATGTATCAAATAAGGTAAGAAATTGTAGACTTACTTTCTTGAGAATAGTTGCCATAAGAAGTAATAATAAGGATCTGTTTTTACATCCTTCTCCATTCACAGCATCAGGTGAGACCAGAAGGCAATCATCTAGCCCAACCCCTTGCTCAAAACAGAGTCACATAGAGCAGGCTGCCAAGGGCCATGTCCAAGTCAGGTTTTGAGTACCTCCAAAGATGGAGACTCCACAACCTCGCTATATAACTTGTTGCAGTGTCTGACCACCTTCAGATTGAAAGAGCTGTTTTCCTGTGTTTAAATGGAATTTCCTCTATTTCAGTTAATGCCTATTGCCTCTTGTCCTTTCACAAGGCACCACCAAGGAGAGCTTGGCCATTCAGAGGTCAGTCTGAATGGAAGGATATAGATTTTATGTTATTAATTTGATTTTAACTATCACAGCTGCAGAAACTAACCATGTAAGCCCTAGGGCATCATTAGAAAATGAGTCAAAGGTTATGCCTCTCTGCCAAATACGGAAGGACAGGAGTGAGTTTGAGCGCTGGCAGTGTGATTGTCTACACTGATTAACTGATGGCTCATATGCTGGCTCTGCTCAGGGCTCCTCCAGCTGCCTCCAAAGCAGTACTTGAACATAAGCAGGGAGATGGCTGACTGCAAGGACCACTCCCAAAAGACAAGTTAACTGAAACAGTACTTGAGAGACACCAAGCAATTGTGTTAGATCTTCAGCAGAGGACTCTCAGGTTCAAGTGCCATTGGCACAATTCATAGTGCTGCTGGGATATTTGTTCACATCCAGTCTTTGCCAGTTTCAACTTGGCAGCAGAGGGGGAAACTCAAAACCAGCTAAAATGTTGTTACAAAATCTGATCTGGGCGATCAAACACACCTGACAGGGAAGGAGTAAAGTAACTCATCCTTCTGAGTTTAGCCTAGACACGATTAGCATGACTCACACCTAATTTCTTACCACCTACTCAAGGAAATTAAATTTTTGTTACTGATAACTAATTACTGTTTTATAACAGATCATGTTTGTTCTCAAAGGAAATTAGAAATGGCTGGAGCTATCATTATGCATTTTATATTCCTGTTCATTTACCCAGATGTCCAGGATAAAATGATCTAGACAGAAACTACTAGATATTTTTAGCACAATTTGTCCTAAGAATGTATGACAGGCGTGACATACAGCTTTTAAAAGATCCTGCACCCAGCTCTTTTTTTTCAAGGTGGTGTTTACTACTGAGAGGCTGGAATCAAAATAATGCTGCTGTAACTCCATCCACAAGAGACAAAATTTACAAATTCCATTTGTTAAATTTGTAGCTCAGTTCTGGTTACCAAGTCCCAAAGAAAACTATAGCTTTCTACCATTTAGAAAGGCTGGAAAAAATGTCAACAGCATCAAGACTCTGCAAAAGCAATAGGTGTGACCTAAATTAAACAGGAAACATTCTGGTGAACATGAATTTTGGTGGGGAAGGGAAAAGAGAAAGGAAGAGAAAACCTTTTCTGATCCCTGCAGGGACAGAGGTGATTTTTTTGTAACTAGAAAACACACATTCACAGAACCACCATTTCTTTTAAGCAGGCTGCTCTATGAGTCAGCAACCAAAGGCTCTAGTTTCCAACAGTACCAGCAAGCTCCTCATCCAAAGGAGTAGTGATTCTGAATCCTCAAAGAGTCATAAATACAGAGATACTTTCTGGTGGCATTTCAAAGTAAGTGTGGGATCTCACTGTGGTGTGAATGCATCTTCCATGTAGTGGAAACAGGAAGATCAGTGTGGCAGATTCGCAACATGATGGTTCTCAAAATAACACGTATGTTCTAAGCAGACATTTTCATTCACAAGCATTGTTTCTACATCTACAGAAGCAACTATTTACCACCCCAGCAGCCAGATTTAATCAATCTTTCTTTCTGTATTGTACCTCTTCCCTTTCACAGGAGACAGCAGGACACCATTCAGGGTTGCAGTATTTCTCTTTCCTTTATCCTGGTTTGCATTCCTGAACATAACTGCAAGCTCCTGTTTAAAACATGTTCAATACAAGGAGCAATCACTAAGGACACATCATTACCATGCTGTGGACTGGCTGCCAAAACAATTCACACATCAAATAACCCTCTCAGAACCATGGCAGTGTAATAATCTCCAGTCAAAGAGCCATGAAGATGGAGGCTTGGGCATCTGTCCAGCAAAGTGAAAGGTCACTCTATGGGACTGTGCCTGTTGCATCACTTGGACATCAAGGACTAAAAATGTGTGTGGGTCAGGATATCAGAAGTTCTGTTTGCATTCAGAAGGGAAATGCCCTGAATTGTTTACATTCATGAAAAACAGTATTTTAGAAATGGCCTAAAACCCAAGAAAGCTGTCAGGCCAGGATATGAAGATGAGCACTGCATGGTGTTATAAACGAACAGTTAGCTAGCTCTGGGAGCTGAGGAGATACTTACTTTTGCAGTGAGTCTTTGCACTAAATATACCCAGCCAGTAGAAAGGCTCTGATGATTTTCTGTGTCACAGGACACAGACACCCACAACCAGCACACTTGCAAAACTTAAGAAGTGGAGCCTCTGAAGAACAGCAAATGCCAAGGAAATGGAGAATTTGAGGCATATTTCTATGAACCAGCATTGCAGAAAAAGATCTATGCAACAGCAATAGGAAATGAAAAATAAAAATGAAGGGGCACAGTGAAAATGAGGAAAGTTTGCAAGAATGAGAGCTGAAAGCCTGCCTTTCCTGCAGGCCAGAGGACTTAGGTCATTGGCTTCAGCTGAGCCAAGGAGTTCACTGAAGGAGCACTGGAGCTGTTAGGAGTCCAGGCAAGATTACTTGGAGGAAGAAAAGATTTGAGGTAAAACTGAAAGGCTTAGTGTATTGAAAGCCCCAAGGAGAGCAAAGGCATTTTGAGACAGAGCAAAGTTCAGCTGTGATGAGGTTTTTAGGACTAAGAACACAAAAAACTATTACTGGCTTCATCTCTGCAATCTGCTGTCCTGCTGTCACACTAGAGTGAGCTGAGGAAGAGATCCCTGGAGCCTTTTGTTTTCCGGAGACCTAGATGCAACCAGTGTAGGCTAACACATTTCTACCTAGAATAAATACTTGTTAAAGGCTGTGATTTGAGAATATTTCTGAAGAGCAGGTTTGTGCAGTTGTGTCAGTGAAAGACAGCTTGGGAAACACCATAACTCTGGGAAATGGAGCAGTTGTGCCCAAGTGGCAGCTGGCTATGCACTGCTTTGGCACATTTGGACAAGCAGTTATGCAGAGGTGAACCAGGGTTCAGACTAAGGGGAAGGATGATGTATTGCCATTGTGAGTATCACCACTGACACTGCTGAAGCATAAGCATCATGCATACGAGTGGCTAATGCATTTGATTTCTGGGCAAAGAAGAGCACTGGCACATTTTTGAATAGTCACCAATCTTCACAGGAAGGAGAGAAATTTCAGAATAATTTTATACCAAGTTATAAATGTGTTTCATAGATTTATGGGCAACAACAAAAAAAAAATGAAACAAAATCACTGAGAAGCGTGGGTGCCTTGGCAGCCTTGAAAAGTTTCTCGTATGAGCATTTTAGACTATTTCAGCATGAAACACGATTTCAGCTGAATCTTTTCCCATTTCTTTGCTAGGCCAATTTCTCCAGAAAAGAGTAGGAGATTTCTCTCTCTTCTGCAAATCAGTCATTTTTCAGATTCTGAAAATATTTTTTAAATATTTTTTCCTTTTCTTTTTCCTCCTATTAGGGAGGAGGAAATACAAATATAACAACTATCTGCTTGGGTCTATGTGGAATGAATAGGAAAACATAAGAAGAAAGAGCTTGACCATTGATTATAATCCTACACTCCTAACAATATCAAAACAAGCAAAAAGGTCAATAACTTATAACAAGATGTCACTGACAAATGTAAGCTTGAGCTGAGCAAGAGGAAGATCTGACCAGAAAAAGATGGAAGTTCAAATCACTACACTGATGTTACAAGAACATAGTAATAGTAATAGCAATAACAATAGTAACAGCAATAGCAATAGCAATAGCAATAGTAATACTAATATTAATGGTAATAGTAATATAACTACTACAACAACAACTACAATAACAGAAAATACTCCCTGTGATAACATAAACTATTTACAAGATATGCATTAAATTTTTTGTTTGATTCACATACTATTTGTGGTACAGGCAATCTCAGTTTCTGCTTCAGAGATGTTATGACATAGTTTATGTACTAACACTTATGCTAATTATTAGACATAGATTACATTCATTCTTATTTCTTTTGTAACTCTCATGTCAGATTATTTTCCACTCTATTGATCACAATATCTCTGATGCATTATGGAAAATGAATTCATTCCACGACACGGCTGTGGTTTGGCCAAGAAAAAGAAAGTGGTTTTTATGACATCTATAAAACATTTTTCTCCTATTTAACAAGATTTACTGGAATTTGCACTGAAGGAAAAATGTGCCAACCTAAAAGATAGATGGTTGGCATAGCTCTCTATGCATTGATGTAGGAGGATTGTCTCTTATGTGAAGGGTGTAGTTCAAATAACAGGAAAAAAGAAAGGAGAAGGTAAAAGAAAAGAATCTAAGAGTCTGCTATAAACGTTTCCATGTTTGACATGACTAAAAATAGCATTTTGCTTTTGTTTTCCAAGCCTCCTCTGGACAGACCTTGTCAGAGCAACCAGTACAGTGGTACCCACAAGCTATCGCCAGACAGCAGTGGTGCAGCCCAAGAGCTCCGGCCAGGCTGGGAGTTGGGACAGACTTAGTTGGGATAGGGCTTGAAAGAAGGTTTGGGGCAGAAGGGAACTGAGTGTTGCAGCTTTACTCTTGGGGTGGGAAAGGTTGCAAAATAGGTGTCTGTAGGATCCGGGGACTAAAGGTCTGGGCCAAGTGAGAGAGTTAATCAAATGGCCTGATCAATGCACACTGGTGCTTATATAAACATCCTAGGAAATAAATCCCTTACTTAAAATGAAGGACTTAAGAGAGACATTAGACCTGTTAGGATCTTCCTGATTTTCCCTCCCTGCAGTACAAGGGTTAACAGCAATTCCTTCCCTGTAATGCCTAGAATGCAACTGCACATTTACTATTCAGTTAATGTAATTAAATATAAGTAAAAGAGGTCCTGTAAAGTCTGCATTTAGCCTGGATTTATGTACGGTGCAAAAGCCTTTCCTCATCTTTCTTGGCCATTTGAGTCTATGAGTCTGTGAGCAGCAGAGCTGATCTAGCAGGTTGCTCCTGTAAGAGAAGGACTTGCTTTGCTCTCCCTGCTCCTAGCTCAGGGCTTGGGCACAGAGCAGTGCTTTTTGGGCCAGTGAGTTTTTGGGTTGCCTTATACTGCTTCACAGTAAGCTACCATAAGCCTCCTGGTCATATGAGTGATACTGTCTCTCTACATAGACTTCAGAGGAGAGGTGAGGGTGGGTGACCAGCATGCTGTAAAAGACACTGTCAAGGTAAGTGTTGACCTGAAGTCCTCAGATCAAGTACCCTGAAGATGCTCCTTGGACAAACATATACTTAACACACAAAAATTGTGTGGTATGCAAGATGCCAAACTACGTGAGCTCAGGATCCCTTCTGGCCCTTTAAAAATGTAAGAAAAAAGGGTAAATTAGTAAATAACTTTAAAGCAGCCTATTGCTTGGATTCAGGATTTTGGTTTGGATTTAAAACTGATTTTAAAGTGTCCCTCCTCTCCCAAGTCACCAAGTCTTTAAGACGTGAAAGCACGGAAAAATTGATCCAGAAGTATGGGCTTTTCGAAGAAGAAAAAGAAGCCTTTACTCACCAACTTAGATGAGACAAACTGTCAAGTACCTTAAACTATGTTTCAGTCAGAAGTTACTGTACTAGCACTGCTTTTTTTCCCCTCCATCCTAAACAGATATTGGAAAGCTTTTGAGTCTAGATATTGCCTGAACAGTGGGTAAATAGAGCAGCTTTTTGGTCCTGGCATGGGACCAGGATGAGGTCAGATTTGCTACAATAACAAAAACTGACAGAATTTAGAAAATTATTTAACAGTGGCGACTGTCTAACCACCAATACTGTCTGAGTGCGTGTAAAGGCAGCTGTACCATAAGTCAGGGCGTTTATCTTCTTGCTGTTTGGTGTTCTCTTTCTTTGACTCTTTATGCACCACCATTTCTTTGGGAAATTATTTCAGAACAAGCACTCTGAGCTGGAACTAATCATGTGACTGGTGTTGCTCCATTCAGGACTTAACTGAAAAATACTTTGTACTGTAAAGTCTGAAGGAATCAGACTTCGTATTGTCTTCTACCCAGATACACACTGTGAAAAGGATTCTTCAGTGTTAAGCTCTTGCCTTCATTTTTCTCTGGGTGGTACTGCTGTAGCTACTTTCTAGGGCCCAGATCTATATACACTATTCACAGTTTCAATAAAAGCTCCAACTGTGGCTAGGAAAGAAGTCACTTGCATGCCTCTACCTCTGGTGGCCCAACAGGCAAGCACAGTGCTGACATTGCATTTGGCACTTCCTAGCAGCCTTGTGATTTCAGTTTTATTTTTCCTTTTTCTGTTTATTTTTCTGGGTGTTTGGGATGCTTCAATCCTTTCCATCTCCAATTTCTGTAGAAGCCAAGATGCACGTGCTGTTAGTAGGTATGTACAGGCCACCAGATGTTTTCAATCGATGTCCTAGCACAGAATCAAGCCTTGAAGCTGAAAGCAGGCAGAAGAGTGTGAGTCACTATGAAAGGACAGGAGCACGAGGGCAGTTTAAAATAGTTTCTTTCTCCCAAGAGTGGTTCTTTCCTGAGGCCAGCTGCTGCTTCAACCTGAAACAGGCTGCGAGCAGTTCTCTTTTGATTTGGGTTCTGTGTCTTAATACTCCATACTTATTTGTTGTTCCTCTCTGTCCCCCAATCTCTACACGTCACTATCCTTTTCCTGGATCTTCCCTTTTCCTATATTCTTCATTTCCTTATAGGCTTATGCTGCAGCAATGAGAGTGATTGTATGCCTGGAGGTGTGTCCCAGCTGCATCCCATGCCTGTACCTGTGTGAAAGGCAGCTGTGCTCTCCCTCTCCCCCCAGAACGGATCTATGCCATGCTCTCTCAAGTGAATCCCTGCAGACTCCAGCAAGGATGAGGACTGCGAGGTGTGCTGCATGAACCTCAGATTCTTGCTGGCCAAAATGTTTGCTGATTGCAGAAGAAAGTGTCTTCTGTTTGATTGATTGTGACTCCTTGTTCTGAAGCAATTTTTCACAGAGGCAATGGTTGGTAGCTTAGCTGTGCTTGAGTTAATGGTCAATTTACCTATTTAATTAGTTGGACATAACTGGAAAAAAGATCCACTGTAAATAATGTTGAGAAACAGCACCTTAAAGATTGTTACTGTATTTATGGAGGCCAGTCAAGCATACAGTGGCAAAATAATGACTGGGTTTGCTCAGTACACCATTTCCTTATTCTGGATTACGTCAGCTCTTGCCCACAAACAATTAACGAATCTGATACACCATGGCTAACATCCTGCCAAATGCTGAACCCACCCTGACTCAGATCTATGTGCTATACCAGGGCCATTCTCAGCATTTGTGTACATGGCACTTCATGATGGTTTAACTTCAAAACCTTCCAACTGCAGTGAGATCAGGATGAGTGCTGTCCATGCTGGCTGGGGTGAAACCAGCTTAATCTGCTGGCTAAGACACGCTTGGCTCAGACCCAGGAAGTTTCTTCAGGAATCACACCGTAAACTGTGGCATAAAGGCTAGCTTTCAGCAAAGGGGAGGGCTACAGGAAGGTGAAAGAAGGTCTTTGGAGAAGCAGAGGCTGTTAATCCACAACTAGCCCCTTGCATCTGGAGGCAGACCATGTCTGGTAATTAGCTAGAGCCTAGGCAGAGCAAAGTACTTGAGGCAGAGAGAGGATATGGTGTCTGGAGTTTTTAATCGTGGTTACACAGAGGCACTGAGTACAAAGCCATGTTCTCTCTGTGGGGCTAGTGAGGTGAAATGCCTGCCTGTATGTGTTGCTGTCTTTTGGGCAAAATGCAAAGGCTGGACATGCTCCTTTTCCACCTGCCTGCCTTGTTGCCTGGAGCATGGTCCTGCTGCGAGTAGTCATGCAGCTGGGCCTCAGACACCCCGATTTTCCTGAAAATCAACAATGCTAACAGAGGCAAATGGGAGACACATGTTTTTCACAGCACCAAGCACCCCTGCAATTGTCTGTAGATCAAGCAGCTGGTTCATTACTTCCAATGATGTGTTGCAGTGCTCTGCTCATCCTTCCCAGGGTTTGGCCTTAATATCTGACACCCTAACAAATTCTTGCTCCCCCTGTCCTGCAGGAAGGTGAATGCATGTGACCCTAGGCATTGGAGAGCCTGGGGATCCCTAGGAGAGACTGTGGTCTACGATACAGACCATGTGGGACCCAGTATGGAGAAAGAAAGAATAGGGTGTACACTGAGCCATGATGTGGGGAAAATGTGCTATGGAGGGTGTGGAGAGCATCCTGCAAGCAGGGAGAGAGGAAGCACAAGGAAAGAGCGGAACTGTACACAGTAGAGGGGAGGTACCACAGGAAGAGCAGTAGCAAGCATATACAGCTCTGCCTTAGAAGGGGCTGCAGAAGTGGGCCTGCCCATGTGGGTCAAGTGGGAATGAGATGAATTTAGAGATGCTAGGGCTGAAAGAAGCTTACCTGAAGATGTCTGGGATAGGTAAGGACAAACTTGGGCTTGCACAGCCCTCCCCTCAAACCACACCAGCAGCTCTTGCATTACAGGAGACTAGAGCAGAGCATGATGAACACCCCCAAGCCTGTCCAATGGTCTCTGGGTGAGTGGCCACAGAGCTGCAGGAGCTGAGGGGAAGTGGTCCTTGTGGACCTGTGCCCCAGCCATCTCTCAAGGCTTCTGCTTGGAAAAGTGCCACTGTGGGAGGGGAGATCCAAAGCAGCAGTAATATGTGCTGCGTTTTTTATAATTAAATCTCACATGCCGATGTGAGACTTCTCCCTGTGCAGGCTTAAGGCTGTGGTTCAGTTGCTCTGTGCTTATTCAGCCAAACATTCAAGCACGTGGTTAACTTTTGGGCACATGATTCAATCCCTGGGACTCTGGTGGGACTAAATCATGTGTTCAACTTTTAATTCATGCTGAAGCACTATGTTGAACAGGAAGGGGTAGCTGAAGTTAAGCACCGAAGGGCTTCGTTGAGACAGGGCTAACTCTGGAGTTAGTCCAGTGAAACCAGTACTTCCAGAATCACTAAAAACAGAGAGAAGAGAGAGAAGAACCAGGCCCACTCTTTTAATGGATCTTTTCCTTTTGGCTGAATCTGTTGATACCAGCAAAAGTTAGGATACTTCAAAAAACCAAAGCCACAGTTGTTTCAACATTATTTGTGGGATAACAGAAACCAGGATAGGAGACCACCATTAAGCAACTTCCTATCTTAAAAGACACTGCATAAAAAGGCAGGCTATGATATTGTCACTGTTTTAATTCTCTCAGCACTTCAAAATTGTTACACATGCTGACATTAGAGGTGCTGCTCCATGATGCCAAGAAAGGAGAATTAGGACTGACCTTTACGATCATCTACTTTGAGCAAATCACGTAGTTGATCACATGAGCATCCAAACATTTATGTTTTATTTATAAACAAGCCAAGCCTTTTCCAACTCACCTCCTGGTAAAAAGGCAGCATTCAAGACACAGAAATCTTTTGTGTCATGTGTAGTGCTCATTATTCTGGGAAACTGACTGATGCCTATTGTATACTGAATGCTTTGTTCCAAGTTTGCAGAGGTCGTTCTGGGATGCTTCCCCACAATGTTACTGTGGCTGTGTTTAACAAGCACTTAAAACTCAGAGCATGTATTTGTAGCAAAAATGAGAATATGCAGCTGAATGTCAAGTCCTATTGAAAATAGCAGCCTCCCCCGATGCTGGGGGGAGGGAATTTCTGCAATTATCAGCAGGAAACTTCTGAAAGCCTGAAATAATAAGAAGAATAACAGAAATCTAAGTATGATTTAGGAATGTACATACTTTCCAGTATTGGGTACCTGTAAAGAGTTTAATTTCAGACATTTCTTTACATGTTCCAAAATATTACCATATATATTTCAGAGCTGCTGGTAAGCGGTAGTCAAATACCTCTTGCTCTGATGTGATGCAAAATTCTTCCTGTTCATATATATTTAAAGATTATTAGCATGAAAGCCAAGCCAGCCAGCTTGAGAAAACCCCAGTTAGCAGCCCTTGTTACATTAATTTTGTGCCCTGTAAGAACAACAGGAATGCAGTGGTGTTTTCTAGAGGCCAAGTTTTATACAGACCCACTGCGTGCACCACCCACAGCAGTAAATTTGATCCGCATTCTAGCCTTCACTCAACAGCTGGCTTGGAGATCATTGAGCCTGGCTATATCCTTTCGCCGTCTTCAGAAAACATGTTCTCTGTGATGAACTCTAAGCAAAATTTCAGTATCCTTTCCTCTTTCGTGGCTATCTAGGAATCTCATCGTATAATTTGCTGGCATAGCCCCTCATCAGGTTTGGAAGAAAACACTAGATGACAGTATGTGATGATTACTGTGCCTGTTGCCTTTTACTGATTCATTTTAACAGCAGAAGTTGCACCATTTGTAGAAACAAGTCACTTCTCCCCCTCTCAGAATTCCCATTAAAATTTCAATGAGTTAGAGCTCACCACCTTCACTTTCATACTTTCTACAACTGCATTAACACTGACTTTATAATGTGTTGCACAGGGAAATTATAGGACTGTTTCTAGATTGGCAATGGAAACATTCAGTTGTCACAGAATAGCAATATTGACAATACTTTCCATATTGTCAGATACTGACAATAATTTCCAATAGCTGGAGTTGCACCCTTCCTGAGGTGAAATGGGAGGATGTTTGCAGCTATAACCCCAGAAACTTCAGCTGTAAGAGATGCAGCATTAAACTATCCTGATTCTGGACTCAATTACTTGAATAAAATTATGTCTGGTTTAAATCATTTTGGATCAAGTGGTCTTTCATATGGGACTGCAAATGTAACGTGCAATGGAGAGTGCTCTCTGCCTACTAGATAAATCCAAGCTTGTCAGTAATTGGATTCAGACTCTACCATCCCTGCTCCCATTCCTGTTGTACATACTAGACCTTGAGAAAGATAGGACCATTTGGGGCAAAACAACATGCAGGAAGAATAATCAAACAAAGCAAACTGCCGAATTCCCTCATGTAGCATATGGGTATGTGGAAAGTGAGAGTGTCTGCTTCATTAAAGTTATCCGGTTAAGAAACTTTTCAATGTAAACATGATAATATATAAAGCAGTCAGTGATAAACAAAGACAGAGATACAAACCTGAATGATGAGGGATAATGGAGATAATGCTAAATACCAAAAGTAGCCATCACTAATTTATGGGCCATTGAGAAACTATCTATCTGCACAGCGTTGGAGAGGGACAACCTGCAGTTTGTAATGGATAAGAAGGGGAAAACAGGAGCAACATGAGGATTTGGGATATTCGAGATGGTCCTATGGGACTATGCAAAATTTATTAAGGAATGTTTAGGGGAAGGGAATGGAGGAAGAAGGCAGTGGAGAGTGGACAGAAAGGAGTGCTAAGGGGTTGGTCACTTGTAAAACGAGGCTGCCGGTGTGCTTGTCTGAGCCCTGCTCCTGATCCTTGCAGTCCATCATGCCTTCTGAGTTAATCTTTTCCTAACACTCTCTCTGCATAATCTCATTCTCTACCCCAGGTGTGTAAGGTCTGCAAGGACTAGGTGCCAGCTACAGTGGCGACCAGCAGCAGTGGGTTTGGTGCCAGCCACTAGAGCCACAGCAGGGGTGCAGTTGCCCCAAGGTATCCGACACTGAGCCAGTGAGGGTCCCAGTGCCAGCTCATGAGCATACAGTGCACTTGTGAACCCAGAGAGCATCATGTGTGTCTGTGTCCATGTGTGCAGTTAAACTTTCACTGCCAATACTTGCCCCTGCATTGGAGCCCAGAGTTGGGGTGTCACTGTTAGGTGTAGGGCCTGACTGAGGTCCTTATCATTTGGGGACTGATCTGAAACATCCAGTCACATCAGCTTTGGCAAATCATCCACCTCAGCATCTTGCCAACATGCCCAAGCTCCTTGAGCCTGATTTCATCCAGTCTTGCCCTGCTTCATTGCTGTGATGTTTGCTTTTCTGGTGAGGTTCATGCACTGATGATACCATACTGCAATGCAATGACCAGATGCTCACATTTCTTCTTCTTTTGGTGGCGTGGCTATGTGAAGCAAAAAGCACTGAGTGTTTTCCAACACATTTCTTTGGGATTTAAATTCTACCATTGCAGAAACTAATAGAAGACTTTGCTAAAGAGCCTTGTGCTTTCCAAAATGCGTTCTGCAAGGATAGAGAATTGGGTAACAAGCAGCAGTAAACTCAAGTGAGGGGTGTTTATTTTCCTCCTGGATGAACTTAACAGCTGCTGTGTATTTTGGAGCATTAATAAAACATACACTATAAAGAGAGACTGATGGAATGTAGTTTGATTTATTGTATTTAGATGTATATTCTTTTTGTCTTTTACTTGTTGTCTATTGTCTGTTACTTCATAAAAACATCTTTTGCTCTGCAAGATCTACCCTCACACTTTGTACGACAGCATAGTGACCATCTTTCTACTAAAAATTTGTATTTTTACTGGCTGAATTTTTGATGGTTTAAGAATGAGGTAATGAGTTGGTTCAACTGTGTCAGCCATTATCAGAATGAAATAGTGGCTAGCAATATAATGCATAGCCAGTATTTGCATCCTAACTTTCCTTTCAATGGCATCCAAGAACATGGCTTCCAATTTGGATGCACTTCAGTTACAGACTTAATATTCTCTCTGAAGAACTACAGGCCTGTCCCTCTGAGAAAATGCTTAAGATCTCAGAGGAAAAGCTTTAAGATTATGATGGAGCTGACTGACTTCAAAAGGATTTTGTACAGAGGTAGGAAATAACTATAATCTGTCCTCTCCAAAATTCTGCGCATGTTTAGTGATTACTGTAAAATGGTTTTCCTGCAGTTTAAAGCTGAATAAAATTCCCAGTGAAGTGAGTCAATAAAGCACCACAGTGTTACATCCAAAGAAGTAAAAGTAAATATTATTTCTTCCTGCCCAGGTCCGAGTATTTTACTTTTAAGATAAGCTCTGTAGGACCTTCATTATTATTCATAAAATTCCCCAAGGAAAACCCTTCCAACCACACTTTTGGCTATTTAATTCAGAGGGAAACATCAGGCATAGCTTAGAGCTGATGCACATTTCCCTTGCTGGTTTCCTGCAAACCTCTCAGTTCCTTCAGGGATCACTCATGTTACAGCATATTCTATCCATCATTCATTAATCACACAAATAATAAGGAAGAATATTCTATTTGAATATATCTATATCTATCTGAATGTGAGTGTATCATCTGAAATATCTATCTGGAATGTGAATGTTTTATTGCAAATTCTAAGCAGTCATTGAAGTGTTTTGCTACCCAGCAAGGTGCTCAAGTGTATGCTAAGTGGAAAGGCTTTGTCAAACTGTGATTAACTGCTCAACTAAGGCCAGAAAGTCCTTCCCTGGAAAGGTGGTGGTACCAATGCATTCAAATGTCAAAACTGACACCTGTCTAAATGGGTGCCTGTCATCACTTCCAGATTTTCTGGCTTTTAAACTGAATTCTTAGAGCACTGCCAGTGCACCACAGCAAGTCGTGTTTGAAAGGAGTCAAATTTAGCTTTGAGCATAACAAAGGTGGGAAGCAGTGAACATAGGCACCATATATTCCTAAGCCTGCTGAAACATGCTTCTATAGATGTGTTGGTGAACAGTGAGGGAGTATTGCCAAAAAAATTGGTAAGTGACCTTTAAGGGGAAAGTCAGTGTTGTTTGTAACAGGTGCTAAACCCCTTCCTTTTAAAATATGAATCATTACCATGAATTTAACCAGTTACTTTTGTAGGCATGTTTTGAGGCTCCATTTGTGTTTTGCATCCCATCACTAAAATATTCTCTCTTCGCATTCCTGGTATGTAAATGGAATCTGCTTCACTGCTTTTGCTGATTAGATAACAAAACAGACTGTAATGAAAATTATGAAGCTGAAGGCTATTTGTAAGAGCTGGTTGAAATCTTTCCAATGAATATTTCAACAGGATTTCATCTAAGATCCGCTTTCATAAAATATTCACAAGCAATATAATTCTTCAAAAGGATTTATCGTGTAAAGATCCTAGAAAAAAACCCACAACATTCAAGATTAGAGAAAAAAATCTCATCTCTCCTTTTTTTTTTCTCTTTCCAACTCAATTTCCTTCCTATTTCTGCTAGAAAATGTGTTTAAAATATACAACAACAAACTGTTTATTATTAAAGGTAAAAAAAGCATACAAAGCAGTCTCAGAATTGAAACTGACAAAGAGTGAAAATTGTTCTGCCATATAGTTTGCCTTTTTTTCTCATTTCTTTGTCTCTCAGAGGCAAGAAATTATTTTAAATGAAAGTTGCTTTTTCTCCTTACAACAGTATCACTAAGATAGTGTAAAAATAATTAATTTTCTCATCAAGAATTACAATAGTCACAGGGTTTTGAAGAAAAAACTATCTTCCTGTTAAACATGAAATTCTCATGCAGAAGAAGACATTTCTGGTGTTGGCCACCTCTGCTGTTCACTGCAACTCAAAAGCTCCCTACAACACAGAGAAGGCTTTGTGTACTTTTCAAAAAAGACATGAGTTCCAAACTCCCAAACTTTCTATCATGCTGGCCATTTCACTGAACCTCTGTGCCTTCACCTCCACCCATAAACCGAAAATTGTCACACTTCCTCACCACACACTGCTATAGCATGGAAGCATTTTTGATGTTTCCTGGAACCTCAGGTATTGAAATAACATTGGAAAGGAACAACAAGAGAAAGGAAAAGATATGACTCTTCCCTTTCTATGCCAGAAATAGCAGGAGTAATTCTACTTCATTCTAAGGCAGATGAGCTTCTGAGTTTCTTGTGTTTACCAGGTTTGCTCATGTATTTTCATGGCTACTTGATTATGTCCTAGAAATAAGAAATAGCCAAAGATGCCGGTGTGCTATGTTTGCTTGGCCAAAGGCTGGTTCTATCTGAGGATATTGTTGAACCATGAGACTTGTCTGAGCATTCTGAGCATTCACAAATTCACATCCAGTGTCAGTCTTTAAATTTATGCCTAAACCTTATCTCTGAGAGCTGAAAAAGCTATGCCAATGTTTCAACCATTCTAAATATCAACATGGGGGTGGGGGGGGAGGAGGGGAGGGAAAGACGAATTACTTCTAATGCTCAGGATTGAGAACAGAATAGTTGAAACAGACTTCAAGTGCTGTGGTTGAGAATTACTAAGATATTAAGGTAAATTGGTACATTATATGTGTTATTGAAAAGATTACTTCACATCTTAAATGTAAATGCATTTTATTGAAGTTCTGTTGATTAATGGTTCTGAAACTTTCTCTGCTAATGACTCATCAGGATATACTCTGAGGGAAAGTGATGTTGTGGCTGGAAAGGTGAAGGCAAGTTACTGAGAGGGATGAAGGCAATTGGGAGGGCACATTTATCTGTTGGTGACAGGGTGATCTTTACTCAGGATGCACTCAGTGTGCAGGAAAGGATGTGGTGCCTCTGCTCCACCAGGGTATCTTAGAAATATTCTGGGCAATATTGGCAACCAACCAAACAGTGGAGTATTTTTCCTCCTGAGTGGGATGATCTTTTACGTAAGTAAATCCATAATTATTCTGACACACCTGCGGAACTATAGTTTTAGGCAGCAACTAGGTAAGACTCGTCTCTGACTGCTGAGCTGAGCTCACTCTTGTCTCCCTTGTCCTATCTGTGAGAGACTAATTGCTCCACTGGGAGATCAGGCAAGTGCCAGAACTAGGACAAGGAAAGGGACAGAAGCAGTCACCAGCCACACCAGAGAGAGACGAGGGGAGCGTGATTTCCCCTCGGACAGGGATTAGATGTTAGATCTGTACACCTCATTTTACGAAACCACACCTTCCGTCTGCTCTTCGCCATAGAATCTAAGTGTGTGCTTCAGTGTTTAAACTAAACCCATGACACCTTGAGTGTGAGGGGAGAGATTTGGTGTCCTCAGTTGCTGTTTTCAACACATTACATTTCTTTTTGTCAAAAGGCACTGACAAGGTTTTGACACTTTTTAAAAAGACTTGGCTCCCTTATAGGAACTCTGACTGGGAACATATGTTGGAGTCAAGCAGCTGGACTTAGTCGGCTTGCTTATAGGAACACTTTGACATTTAAAAGGGTTGGGTCTCATTCATTACTCAAGAGAAAGAATATCTGTATTTTAGGTGTTGTTATACATCTTAACTCTGTGCTTACCACTGGCCATACCTTCTCCACTCACCAGTGTCATCAGCATTCCCACGGACATTGCAGGACCTGACAATGAACATGTTTTTTTTAAGTCTGATGTCCCTGATCCAAAACTTAAGCTAATCTTTGTGCTGAATACAGGAATGAGAACCTGTCCCAGAATTCTGTGTAGCCTATTAGCCCTCATTGGTATTGAATCTCCTGGCTTTCCAGACATCATAGCAGAGTCTGGAAAGAACATGCTGCCTGCTGTCCTGAAACATAACCCCTGACCTCGCTATGAACAGTCCCAATCCATCAGACTGCAAAATGCTGAAAACAGAGCTGACAGTCTGTTGTGGCAAATACAGCCATATATTGAATTTAATATGTTCTTTTGTTTGTTATAACCAATAAACATGTCAAACAACATTTCAAGTTGTACAATCATAGAATCACAGACTCACAGAATGGTTTGCCTTGAAAGCCACCTTAAAGATCATCTGGTTCCAAACCCCCTGCCATGGGCAAGGACACCTTCCACCAGAACAGTTTGCTCAAAGTCCCGTCCAACCTGGCCTTGAGCACTGCCAGGGATGGGGCAGCCACAGCTTCTCTGGGCACCCTGTACCAGTGTCTCATCACCTCAGAGTGAAAAATTTTTCCTGATGTCTATTCTAAATCTTCCCTCTTTCAATTTAAAGTCATTCCCCCTTGTCCTGCCACTACATGCCATTTTAAAGTCACACATTTTCCATTTGTTTTTTATTGGATTCTGAAACTGACATCAAAACTTGCGTAATTTGAAAGACCATCAGGGAATGTTAAGTACATTTGCTTAAAAAAGAAAGAAGGAAACAACAAAAAAGTAGCAAAGGACAATATATTCTAGTCAAGTATTTTTCATATGCAGTCTTCACTGCTCCTCTCTGATCAATGGTTTATTTCTTGTGACTTCCCAGCTTTCTGCAGGGCAAACTGAGTGCATGAACACAGTGCTGCCTGGCTGACTGGGAGCTGTATGGTAGCTCATAAGTAAAGACTGACATAATACATTCAGAAGTTCTAAAGACTAGATCTAAGCAATGATCTTTAGAAATCAACACTGCACTTAATTCATCATTTGTGCAATTCTATGGGCTTCAGTGGAGTTACAGTAAAGAGGAACCCAGCCCATCATCTTCTAAAAGAGATTATATCATCTGCCTTTGTAATAGCTTTAAAGATGTTTCCATTACTTTACAGGTAGTGTTGCAACATGACTCAGGTTCTGTAATTTATCAGAATACATTGCAAGCATCGCTCAAAGCATGTTATTTATGTTATTTAATTTACAGAGTTAATGGTTAGTGATTGATGCCAGGAGTGTAAAATGCATGCTGGAGTGCCATGAGGGCTCTTGCTGACCTGGAAGCCTCTCCTTTGTGTGGTTTCTTGCTGGCCCACTTGCAAGCAAGGCTCACATATGGGTGTGGGACCTAATGATGCCAGCAGGCAGTGAAGTGGAATGTCTGATTCCACTGATTCCACTGATTCCACTGTTCCCTTTGAAGGAAATCTGATAAACACATAAACTGCTTGGAGAACACAACCAGCACACAGTAAACAGAGAAACAAAATCTCTCCCTTCACATCAAATTGCTGATACAGACACTGCCTGAAAGTATGTAAAAACTTTGGGTACTACTGCCCCTTTTTTCTGCTGAGTTTTATGAGCAAATGCTTTCCTTGGAAATTGCTACAGTTATACATTTCTAAAAGGAAAATTGTACAGCTTTCAAAACTCCAGCCAGAAATACACATCTGTCATGAACTGAATGTGTAGAAAAGTACCATACTTTAGTTAAAGACCTGCAGAAGCTTGAATGTAAGAGGTCATGGAGCATAACAGCTCCAGCCCCGCCTTTCTTGGTCACAGAAATGATACCGTGGCATTCTTGTGAACATAAAGCATAGAATAACCAACCCATTAATGTCAGAAGCTTAGGTCAGACTTAATTAAAGCCTACTTATGTCACAAGCCTATTGTACCACCTTGTAAATAGCGGCTCAGGTGGTGTAGGAGGAGATAAAGAGAGGTTCTCTGGTACAGCTCTGCTGTCATTGTGCATATTTGTGGTAACACTGAACTAACTGCTGTTACTGAAGGTGACTTCTTACAAACATATGAAAAAATACAACCCTCATCTTATGAGCAGAAACAAGCCACCATCTCTCCTGGAAGCTTTGCAGATATACCTAGCCAGGGCTGCCTCATGTATCCACAATGTGTAAGATTTCATAAAGTTTAAAATTACCCCATCACCTTGCAGACATTTTTCGAAGATGACAAGAGATCAATGCACTCAGGTACAGGTGCAAACTATTTGTAAAGAGTGGTTGCTGGTTGTTGCCAGCTGGTGAACTGCCCAGTTCGACACATCTCGTGTTTGGGAGACATCTACCTCAAGCGTGGCTCTACAGACGGTGGGCAACACCTAAATACCCAGTTGCATCATAAGACAGGAGATTTCAAAGAGCATTGGATAATATCTATTCTTCTCTCTAGGATTATCTGTGTTATTACATTATAAACATATTCTGGATGTGATTAGCATGAGCCTCTCTTGATGTGGCCCCATGTTATGACCAAGACGTTTCTCTGTGCATCATCTAACGTACAGACTATAGGCCAAGTGTTTCAGAAGCATATTCATTACTTCACACTGGGAATTGCCACCGTAAAATATTAAATAGACTGAAATAATAGCTACTTTAAGGGCTCCATTGTGTCATCAGTCAAATGCAGATGGCCCAAAACCTCCTGAGGAAAAATTATGAATGTCAATTTAAAACAGAGTGTCATAGTGATCTTGAAAAGAGTCTTCTACTAAATAACATTTGGGACTCCAGAAGAGCTTGGCAAAGGCAGGTCAGTTTGTATGAAGTGCAAAATAAAAAGGAGGTCCAACACATTCATAAAACTACACAGTTTAAAAATTGTGTAACATACAAAACAGAATTGATGCATTTTTTTCCAGGGTCTAATAAAAACAAAAAATGTGACCTCCATTATGGTATCTTCCTTGGCTGTTACCAAATTCTGTACATGTTACCTAATAAGCTTAACCAGATGTTCAAAGAAATTATAGCAAGCCTAGAAAAAAATAGTTCTTAAAATACAAAGCATTAAGTATTCAGTAATGGCTTTGCATTCTCTTTCTTTTACCTAGAAAATATTCCTTTGGTCTTTTGACCAGATTTCAGGAGGTGCTTTTTTGCTCTGCTAGCTCTGCAATGCAGAAATGGCAGCCCCTGGACAATTAGGAGAAACTTAGCAATCAAATCCAACTTTCATTGGGAACAAGAAGAACCCACGGAAACAATCCTCCTCTATTAGGGCTAACAGTACCAGTACCTTCAATACCATTCTTCAGACAACTCTTTATTTTCTAAATTTTTATAAAAAAGATATGAGTTCACATTTTCTTATGCACTTCTCTTTTTCTAAAGGCCATGAAATCAGAACTTTCACTTCATGTTGGAATAGCGTATTAATTCACAGAATCGTAGAATCACAGAATGGTTTGGGTTTGAAAGGACCTTAGAGATTATCTCATTCTGATACCCTGCCATGGGCAGGGACATCCTCCAATAGACCAGCTTGCTCAAAGCCCCATCCAACCGGGCCTTGAACACTGGCAGGGATGGGGCAGCCACAGCTTTTCTGGGCAATCAGTTCCAATGCCTCACCACCCTCACAGCAAAGAACTTCTTCCTAAAAAACTAATTAGATAATATCTAATCTAAATCTACCTTCTTTCAGTTTAAAACCATTATCCCTCGTTCTACCAGTTGCCTCATAGCAGTATATATCAATAATCTCTCCATGAAGTAAAATTAGAAATAAGCCACCTTCTTGAGTACAGCATTATAAATATGAGGCAGATCTGGTAATATCAAATAAAGAGTTAGCATATGCTGCAGTAACTATCTGGAGAAACTTGTCCCAGGGTGGGTCCTAGGCCACTTGACTTACTCATCAGTGAGTCCTCCTGGATACTCGTTAGTGGTCCCACACTTGTTTGCATGTGTTCACTCGTCCCAGTTGCTGGACCATGGACAAGCGGTCTGACTCCAGCTGCTGGCACTCAGACCCCCCAAACACGCATGTGCATTGAGTAAACTGAAATGACACCATGTGATTTTGATGGTGTCAAAAGCAATCACACGCAGCAAAATTTTACATAGACTATTCAAAACTGGACACTAAAGTGTCTACACACACTTTGTTAGTGAAACAACTGCAAGTTAAGAACAAGCAACTGAAATTACCTGTTGTATGTGTTTGATTCTCAGGCAGATGGACTGTTAGATGCATAATGAGGTGCATTACTTAAAATGAATAATTATTTGATTACCTCTTATCACAGCCTAGTGAATGTAACGCAGCTTATGATTATCTTTACAACTGGGCAATACTGTGTGCTACTCCAGCCTGCTACAAGAGATGTAAGAAATGGGGCCATGCTATCAGTCATCAGTGACACCACGGCACTGGCTAGCTGCCCATTCCCCGCCTTCACTGTAAATCCACGACTCTTCTGCTGCTCAGCATAACAATAAAGCCGATCTACTTACAGACAGTAACAACCTCTTTAGAGATTTGCATGCACAGAGGTGATAAAGAAGAGTAAGACTAGCTCAGAAATCCCCTGCTTGCCTTATTTTTTAAAGGAGAGACTATTTCTCTAATGTGCATATAGGAAATAGAAATCTTATCCCTTGTGAAAATACCTCAATAAACAGCCTATTTGTTTTCTTACGTCTCACTGCTTGCAGTATTGGAAAGGAAAAACTCATGTATGTTTAGGCCTCAGTAACTCTAACAGGCAAGTAAAGAGCCTCTCAAAATGCGCTAGTCTTGCCCTTTACTTCTCCCTTCTGCCACAAACATTCCCATAATAACTTGACACAACTGTTGTAAGATGTGCTCAGCTGCTAGACGAAGTGCCCCTCTGGTAACAACGATAGAAACACCCAACAATGCATACTGCAAAAACCAAACCCAGGAAGGTTACAGCCATAAGGTCATGCTGACGCCTGCTTATTGGGATGGGTTCTGTCTTTCCCTTGGGGATCCACCAGTTAGATTCCACAGTCCAGCAGAAGAGATTCTAATAAAACACGTTAGTCTCTTCTTCACTCAGTTTTATAAACTGCTTCTCTAAAGGATTTTGAGATTTATACACTCCTTTTGGCTACATGCCACAGTGGGTGGATTCCCAGCTAAACTCTTCAGGGCTATATAGATTCAAGCTATTCTCAATAACCATAATGCTGCTCTTGAATTTTCATCTGTTGTCACAGACTTATTTCTCTTTGTCAAGACTTATAATCCCTTAATACCATGGTCAACGTCACTCTTAATCTTTGTTCTTCTAATAAGAATAATCCTCTTCCATTGCCCCTTCTAATACTTTCTTCTGGTATTAGTAATATGCAAATACTGAGCTGAAGATTATTATACTCTATTTTTGCTGGCTGTTTTCCTGAGAAATGTATTCTATTTATGGCACATGTTGACACAGCTGGTTTCAATTTTCCTTCTCATGCATAGCAATCTGGGGAAGCCTGACATACTGCTGTATGTAAAAGCAATCATGCCAAGCTTTTGTTTCAGTGAGCATCCCGGCCTATGGGTCCTTTCTGCTGCCTGGGGAGGCCATTACCTGTGTTCACTTGCCAGATTGTCCTCAGCTTCCTCAGCAGATGTGGAGACCCAGCACTGGGGACAAGGCCAAGGATAATACTGAGAGGAAGACAATGCTTTTCCAGCCTAAGGTCCTGTTCTCCACCCACTATTCTGGAATAGGAGTGTCTGCACATGGAGTTAATCAGGGGTAAGTCCCTATGCAGGCAAGCCTTCATACTAAACACACCACTATGAAGGCTGCTGAGGTCTCTAACCACATCCTGGGTACTGGATGTTCACCACAGATTCTCTCAGCACTGTGTCTTTATGCTGCAATCTAAACCTGAGCCTTCAATGTCAGCGAAGACCAAAACCCACATACCCAAAGCT
This sequence comes from Strigops habroptila, assembly GCF_004027225.2. Taxonomy (NCBI): domain Eukaryota; kingdom Metazoa; phylum Chordata; class Aves; order Psittaciformes; family Psittacidae; genus Strigops; species Strigops habroptila. The sequence goes on along the minus strand of NC_044302.2, from coordinate 83,449,695 downwards.
CTGCTATTAACTTGAAGACCTTTTATGATGATGATTAATGTGATAGCTGTCATACTTCACCTGCACATTTAAAAAGCCTTTGAAAATTACTAATTCATCTTCACAGTACTACTGTAAAGAAGATTATCAAATGTGTCACACTGAAAATGTTTCACACCTATGTTTAATCTTTGTATGTGTATGTCAGACAAACAATGCTTCATTTTTCTCTTTCTAGATGAGCTGACAGAACACTGACAATTTTGTGAGTTGTATTTTTTTTTTGTGGGAAGGCATGCAAAGCAATTGGGAAAATGATTCAATGCGATGACCCTCTGAATTCCTGTGTGACTTGATGTTGAAAGCGTATTTTTTTCTACTTTCACATTTTTGGACAAAATTAAAGGCAAAGTTCCAATTTCAATTCCCAGTTACCGCTGTGTAAAACTGGAGTAACTCCACCAAAACCATGGGTATTACACTAGATTTATGCTGCTCTGAGACCAGAATTTGGACGGCAGGCTTTGTGGTCAGTGCCTGACTATAAAGCTTTTCAACTTGAGGGTTTTGTAATCATCTCTCCCAGAATTCTTTTCAGATGAACTTCAGAAGATACTTCAGACAATGCTGCATTTTTCTTTTAAAAATCTGTATTTTGTTTAATAAACAAATATAAATGTAATCTCACTTACAAGTACAAAGTAGAATAAAACTAGGGAAAGGAACCAGAAAGACTCAATTGCTTTAACTTGCTCTTTTGCTAATATCCGTATTTGAATTTGCTAAACCAGTGCTAGAAATGGAATTACCCTCCAAAATATAAATGAACTGATCAAATTAAGTTCAGTTCAAAAATGGGTAAAGTGACTTTTTATGCTTACTTGGCAGGGTTTGCACTGGAGAACCTTTGGGTGGGACCCAAAATTTGAGGGCCCTTGAGTTGCATCATCCCTCATGTCTTGGTCATGTCCCACAGGCCTCTTTTACCTAGTCCTCCTCCTCCCAGCTGCTATTTCACCTTTCGTGGTACCCACAAACTGGCTTTGCAGGTGATAGCCCCACCATGCAGATCTGTTCTAGACCTTCTTTCCAGCACCAACATGGTCTCTCTCTCCAGCCCAGAGACATTCCTCCCATGGCAGGTGAAGAGCTGACTCAGTACACCTAGTGGCAATTTTTACTTCATTTATCTATTGCCTATTAACACCATCTTCTGAGTATTGATTTGGGTACTGAGAAAAAAAAATGGAGACCATAAAAAACACTCAACACTCCTCCTCACCCCTTCCTAGTCTCAGCTTCCCTTATGTTCACATATGTTGCAATCAGACAGCCTCAATTTCTTTAGTGAGGCAAAGGGTGGCACAAAAGGTTTAGTATAAGAGGGGATATAATGGCTTCTCCTGGACAGGCCAGAGGCCTTGCACCTGTTTAAAGAGACCAGAATCGAGAGCACTGTATACATTGTCATTAATTCCATTAATTCCATTAATTAAGCTCTGGTACTAACCGTAGGAAGAGCAACAATTAATGTTGTGTTAGGGATAATGAAAACATCCAGGCATAACAGTGTGCATTAACCATCTACCCACTAGCCAACATGGATCTGGAAGCAGTGTTCATGTATTCTTAGGCATTTCTACCAGTAAGAGTCGTAATCAGTAATGTCATACTCCTCTCCCAGGTGCTGGAGGAGGCAATATCATGCTGCCTAAGGACAGAAGCATCCCAAGGACTGCAGCCCAGCTGGTGATGTTCTGTGTACAGAGTCATAGAATAATAGAACAAACCAGGTTGAAAAAGACTCTTAAGATCATCAAGTCCAACCATTACTACAGCACTGCCAAGGCCACTACTAAACCATGCCACTGTGGGCCTTGTCTACATATTTTTGAATGCTTCCATGGGCAGTGATTCTACCACTTCCCTGGGCAGCCTGTTCCAATGCCTGATCACTCTCTCCGTGAAGAAATTTTTCCTAATATCCAGTATAAACCTCCCCTGGTGCAACCTCTTGTCACTTCTTACCTGGGAGAAGAGACCAACACCTACCCCTGTCCATCCTCATTCAGGCAGTTGTAGAGAGTGATAAGGTCCCCACTGAGCCTTCCCTTCTCCACACCAAGCAGCCCCAGTTCCCTCAGCTGCTCCTCATAAGACTTGTACTCCAGACCCTTCACCAGCTTCATTGCTTCAAGTCCTCACAAAGTGCTCCCTGTATCTAGTGGATCTAGAAGGATCCTGGATCCTGAATCTAAAAGGAGTATTGTAGAACAACTGGCACAGTGGGAGGAGTTGGATGTTGTTATTGTTTCACTTGTTGTGGTGTTCAGACAGGGTAGGATAACTATGAATATCGTTTATTTCTTACAATCTCACAGATAGGAAATAGCTTAATTGCCACTGCTGTAAAAAAGTCAACATTTGGTTCTTCTAAATTTTTGAGCCTTTAACAGCAGTCCAGATTTTATTTATACATTTCTCTCACTCTTGCCCTCTCTGTCATACACACTCACTCCCTGATCTTATGAGGCTATCTTTAGACTTGTAGGCAGCTTGGATAGTTACTGGAAATCACCGCCTACTTTCATTTTAATTTCAAATCTTAACAAACAGAAAACAAACCAAAACCAACACTGTAAACTGAACTTTAGCTATGAAAAATATGCAGATATCAGTGCAGCCTGGAGTCATGCAAATTTTCATAGGAGCTTGAGCTGTTTAACATCTAAGTTTTTTCTGGAAGTTTCACCACTATCCCAGTCAGTCCCCTTTAGTATCCTGCTATGCCATAACATACTGCCAACGGATATGACAGAAGTTGAATGAATCATGGGAAAGATTAGAGAATATCACTAATGGGGAAAATGGAATAGCTGAATTGGACATGCACCACCAGGAATGGAGGACTGCAGGGAAATTAAGTGTAATGCCTGCTGTGAAATGTGCTGTCTCCATTCAGCAATCACTTCTATGGTTGACAGAAGTAACAAACTTATTATCAAAGGCTCAGAGCAAAGCAGACACTGAGCTTTGCAACCAGCCAGAGTTTGACCTAACCTTTGCATGTTCATAAAATTTAAGTTAATTTGAATTAGTCTTTTATTCTTCATATATTCTAATGCAGATACTCTTGTTAAGCCCTGGCATAGGCTCTTCTATCCACACATTCAAATATTAACATAAACAGGGTGTATTTTCAGGGTGACATATGACTAAGCCATCACATTTTAGTTGGCTGTGCTGAAAATTTACTTTTTAAAGATCACAGAACATCTTACCATGTGGTGCAAGCTAATCTTCACTGGTGTCTTTTCTAACTTATGGGTGTCGATTTAGACTCTACCCACCTCACATCACCCCTGTGGAAATAGCTGGTTTCTGCATGCATTTTAATCTGAAGTATTGCCATATAGACACACAGTTTTAATTACTTTGCTGTGACCTGTTTCCTTCACCATTTCTTTTTTCTCCCTTGGGAAATCTACACTCACACCCAGCATCTGTCACCTGTCTAATTCTTGGGAATGAAGGCTGATGTCATGATAGTTTCCAGCCATGTGTCAAGCTGCCTGTCAACCTGTGCATGTCTCTTCCCCACACATTATTTTTCATTTGATGAGTGTTCTATTCTGTCCCTCACCTCAGGCAGTGGAGTAAATCCTTTGTCTACACCTAGCAAGCCTACAGCTTGTGCACTTCTCTCCCAGGCATGTGCTGTCAGCGCAGCACTGCAGGAAAGGCCCTGGCTCCAACAAATATGAAGCAGTCTGTGCCTTCAGGAAAGACAAACGTGAAGCATGCTACCTTGGCTAGTTCATGCTTATTGCTGATAGCAGACCTGGAGGAAACTGGCTGGATGGTAAAGTTTGAATTTAAAAAAAAGATAGCCAAGTCCATCAGCCACTTCAGTTTGCTTGCAAGGGGAAAGAAGCACTTCAGACTCTCATTAAGATACAGTTTTAAGTGTTTGTGCTTGTTACAGAAGCAGATTTGTGTGCTGCAAGGCATGCCTATTCAACTGAGCCAGCTCACTGCCACAAACTCCCTTTCACAAACTCTTGGATTTCCTTCATGCTTTCTTATTCCTCTCGGGGAAATACAACTGCCTCTTAGATGTCAACATTTAGTTATAATGATCATAAATGCTACATAAAAGATGAAGGCATCCAGAGATGGGATAAAAATTAGTCGCTTGGTACCTATGGTGATTAAAAGTTTCATAGTGCTTTTTGAAATCATAGGTGTGTTCATTCCTCTCCTTTCCTGGACAAATTCCAAGTTAGCATGCTGTCAGCTTTACTTTATGTAGACCTTTCTAAAGATGGCAATTTTTCCCTTCACTTTGTCTGATCCCAAGTTGAGCACTTCCAGTACTTGCTCAGTCCTATCCTGGAGGCGGTTGGATGATGGTAACAACCCACATACATAGAGGTGGAACTTGCAACTCGCAACTCGCAGCTCAGTTATTATTCCTGCAAATGGTAACACGATTTCATTACAAATCATACCTTCTGCCATACTAGACTCTTATGCACCTTCATACATCTCGTTCACCTGTTACAAAACTTTCTGCCACAGTGATTACTAGCACATTTTATTGTGGTTGTTCTTGCCGTGCCCCAAATTCAAAGTCAGGGTAGCACAGCCACACATACAGGAAATGGTGATGTTGGATAAGTCAGTAGAGTGTGAGATGAACGACTGTGAGATGCCATGGAGCTGCTTGCCAGGGCTGAGCTGGAAATGCCTCTGTCGAGGCAGAGTAAGATGGTGTGGGAGAAAAGAAGTACATTCTCCCCCACACTCCGCAGATTTGACTTTCCTGCTGCCCTTTTTTATGTGGTTTCCTCTGAATGCAGATGTTTGGATGTGAAGTTTATAGCACTGAGCGCCCATCCTATCCCTTAATTACCCCAAGGACCAAGATAGCTTAATCTTCTCACAGCACTTAATGGGGCTTAGGTTCCCAGGAATGTTGCAAGGTCTCATCAGCGAGGCTGATGAAGCTTGCAGATTTCGTGACTATTTCACGTACTCATTGAGGTGGGGACTGTGAAGTGGTTTTGTTGCTCAAATCATGTTGCAGTCTGAGAGATGCTGACCCTGTCAAAAGCTAATTATAGTTCTCTGAAGTACACAAAGGAAACAGAGCTAAAATTAAAAAATGATGGTATGTAGATGCTACTGGTGGAACAGTATTCATTTCCCTCTGCTGTCATAACAGGGAAACAAAAAAAAATCACCATTTGATAGACACCAGCCATAACATCCTTCCACCACTATCTCCAGTTTTCGTGTTTGGTGCTTTTGCTTACAGATGTCAGAAATTTCTCAGCAGTGATCTTTTTCCATTGCTTTTCAGTGTTCGCCATTTTTCCTATCATTTTTCGGCTGGTATTATTCTTCCTGTTTTCTCTTCAGGCATTCTGTTATCTAGTCGAGGCTTCATATTATTTCCTCCCTATTCACCCATGCTTATTTTAGCTGCTTTTTCCTTCCTCTTACTTTTTCTATCAACTTCCTATGTACTACTATGTCTTCCTTGCTTTCTTCCACACTTTAGCCAGTTGTCTACTCAGAAACCTCTAATATTTGGACATTCTGATATGAATGTGATTCATCAGAAACATCTAGAAAACAGAACAATTTCAGCCTCATAAACAGTGTCCTCATGCAATTATGACAACCGCAGCATTTGCTACTACTTTCCACCTTATTTTTCACTAAAATAGATAATCAGTTCCTTGACTGCTTGCAGCACACGGGAAGAAGTGGGACATGAGGAAAGAAAAGCCACCAGGAGGGGTGGCAGTGACTCTCTGACCAGCTCTGAGCCTGCAGAAATGACTTTTGCTGGTCTGAACTGATGATGAAACCAAGGCCAAGGTCAAGGTGTCCTCTTTGGGCCTTGTCATCGTCAGTATATACAAGAGGAAACTGAACTCAGGCCAAGGACACTAATTTCTCAACTAAAGCTATGAGTATTGGGTACACTGTTTCTACTTTTGTCCAAGCTCCAGACAAGACTTTCTGCTGCCTGAAGTTAGAGAAATGAGCTTGTCCTGCTCTAATAACAAACCATGTCAAACTTACAGTGACTTTGCTGTGGGCAGGCTAATAGTAGAATGCATGCATTACTCTCTCCATGATTTTTGCTTTTCTTTCTCCTCTACACCTCTGCATTATCTTCTGCTTGTTTCCTATGTTCACCTGTTTCCTGGCTGTGAAGTTCAAAAGTGTAGAGACATCAGAATGAAATAAATGGAAGGATATAGAGTGCAAATACAGCAAATCAGAACATTAGTAACTAGCAAACTCTCTTGCACTCTGTATGGTTACTGCAAGATGAATCATACCCCCATGAAGAAGGTCCCCTTGAATTTAAGATAAACTGTTCTCTTTTTGTAGTTTGATTTTACATTGCAGAACTTCAGAGTTTTAGTCCTGCTGCCTCATTTCATTGGTTCTGCAAACCTCCATTCAATCCCACACATATCACAAAAAATTTCTATATGGGCTTACTGTTTGCCTTTGAAATAGAGTGCGCAAAACTTTTTTATAGCGTATGGCTAATAATATTGCTCCTGGATACCCTGGTACTGTAACAGAGAAAACATATGTGGTTTGTTTTGCACAGCAAGCAGCAGGGTACTTTTTGTCTCAGCTGTGTCCAATAGGATTCAGCACTTGTCAGCAGTCTGTGGAGCTTCCTGTAAAATCCTATGGAATTTTGGAGAGGAATACAAGGTTTTATCAAAATTGTTAAAATAGCCTTGTCAAAGAGATATTACTGTCTATAAAAACTGATGGAAACTGCAGGTACCCCTTCTAACATGCTTTTAATCCCTTGCAGCTCTGCACCTTGCAAACATGCAGAAGCAGATGAAACCGAAGAAAAAAAAATGGGGAAGTAAGCATAAAATATATTCATATGGGCCAAAATTGTAACTTTCTCGTTCCATGGCAGATACTTATAATGCAAATCTAGGAAACTTTAAAATTTTTTATTTTCTTCTTTAATTGGTTTTACTAAAAATCCAGGGTTTGATCCAATCCTTTTCAGCTGTCAGCCAGTTTCCCATTGAGTTCAGTAGTGTTTAGAGTCCTTACTAAAGACAGATGCACAATATCCAGCCACAAGCAACTGAGGATTCGTTCAGTAGATCTGCTGGGAGTGCCTATAAGATACAACCAATCCCAAAGTGTCAGTATCCTGAAGCTTGAAAATGTTATATTATTACATCCACAGCCTCATCTCAAAGGTATCTTTGCAGCTGCTGTACAGTGTCCTGTGTGTAGATAATAATAAACCAATAAATATAAATAATAAATAATCAACAATAATACCTAAATTACAGCTGCATCTCTGTAGCTTATTGTATGACACCCAAAGGAGCTTTAGACCACCTAAGAGGCTTGAAGGACTATTAGCTCCTTTTAGAAAGGAAAGCAAAATAGTATTATGCTCATCTACCCTTAGCATTCAGCAACCAACAATCCAAAGCAAGACAAGCTAGGAAGGATGGATCATCCTTAATCCGCATATTGCTAAAGATGCAGAAGAGTTCTTTATCTTAGGAAAAAAAGACACATAATTTTCAACAGTGCATGCATGGGAGGGAATGTATGTGTACTTCTCAGGGGTCCTGAAATTATGACCAAGGTAGCAAACGCATATATGTTATGTTTCTGTTTATATATGTAGATGAAATTTCTAAGGGGTCTGTACCTGTTCATAAAAAAATAATATAGAGGTCTGTGCATTGAAACAGACTGAAATAAATGGATTGGCTGACTTCCCGTTAGGGAAAGGGTCATGAGCTAGACATGATTTCAAGTGTCATCCAATATTCATGGCTTTGCAGTGATAGAGAATTGCTGGTCTGTAATTTGGATTGCAAATGGAAAACTTCAATTCCTGGTGGTTTAACTACCCTAGGAAACTTCTGAGTGCAGGAAAGTGTCATTGAATGAAAACAGATATCTCTTTGCTTTCCTGTCTTCTGTGTCTTGAATCCAAATCCCCATTGAGAATTAATATATCCTGCTTTAACCACTATAAGACCCTTCACCTTTCGACTCAGTTCAATATTGAACAGGTACAAAGAACAGCCTGCACAGTGGTTGCACCAGATTAGGGCTCAACTATGTTGTTAAAAATATTCAAAACACCTCTCTGCTGAGGATTGTTCTTTATTTCTTTGATTTGATATGTGTAAAACTTCAAACCGCAGTGATGGCTTGTCACATGCACTGCATCTAATGGAGAAGGCATGGTTAGCGTGTGTTGTTTTAATGAATGGTTTCAAAGCAGAGTCCAAATACTTAATTTTCTGTTCTTCATTTTTTTGAAGTTGAACCTCCTGTAGTATTATAATCTATGTATGTGGCATGTGTTCATACCATGCAGTAGATTGAAAAAGCACTAGCATGTTTTCAGACACAGAACTATGAAATAACCCCTTCTCAGATGTTATCCAATGCTTTTAAAAAGTCATTCATTGCCTTTCCCCAAAGCTTTGCTCTGAAGAGACATCTATGCAATTGGATGAATCTTTAGAGATTGTGTTCGATATATATGCCAAATCTCTTCTTTACAGAAACCTTGCTTCAGAGATCGTGGGAGTGATATGAACAAGTCTGAAGCTTTTTAAATGTTGATGTGATATTTGGCTAATATTTAAGCAGTTCACAAGTAGGTCAGCATAACCAACAGAAACATATTTTTCAAAGGAAACGAAAACAGACTGTGTAGAGTATTGCAATGTGTCCACTTTCAGCTGGCACCTGCACGCAACACCAGCATTTTTTAATATATAGTGTTTCATTTCTTACAAACAAGGTTAATCCAAAATTACAGCCCTCAAATATTAAAAAAAAAAAAAAAAAATGGGAAAAAGGACTCTGTATCTTTTCCTACCATTCTGGGAAAAAAAGGGAATATGGGGGATTAAAAGAGCTATCAGATTCTAAACTCTTTTTGAGTCACCAGCCAGAAGGCATGTAGACTTTTGTAGGTCAGGATGTCTTTTTTCCACTTCAGACCTTCTGCTGGCCTACTTTACAGTGGCCAGTTATACACCCAGGGAAATCCTCCTTTCCCTATCTGACTGCTGTCTAATACATGTTTTGAGTTGCATGGGTTTTCTTTCAACTTAAGTAGTTCTAATGTTCAACATTACCATTAGAAATTTGATCTGCATTACTTTATAAGAGTGATTATTTTCATGAGTCATTGCAAGTGAATGATGCACACATGGCAAGTAATATTAACCAAAATACTAACCAAAACAACTATGCAGAAAGTTTGGATAATATTATTGCCTAAACAAATTCAAACACCAAACATTTCTGTGGCACGAAGCTGGAGGTAAAAAAATGTACATGATAAATGAGGTACCTTTTGGGGGTTTTTTTTTAGCTTTCCAGACTGTAAATGTCTAGAGGAAATTGTCTGGGATAGTGATCTAATCAAATGAAATTACGTGCCCTGACAATTTTCTGACTCAGTTTCCTCACAGTAAGACAGGAATACTTGTTGTCTGCTTCCACATCCTACAGGATCTACTAGATCTTCCTAGTTCCTGAGCGTGATGGCACACAGGCAGTCTCTGCTTTTGTGCCGAGATATGGCCATAAAGGCCAGCCACTGTTGACTTCTTTGCAGGACAGGGCCTACCATTTGCAAAGCATTCAGCCAGCCATCCTGACCCTACAAAGATTCTTGTGTGGATAACAGCCACAGACTCAGAGGTACAAGTGACCATACCACAGGAGAGGTATATTCTGGAAGAGTTCTCAAGCAGAAACCACAGGCAGGGTCCACAACTGCTCAGGTACCTGGGTGGCAGCCTGGCACAGAGCCCAGCTGCACTGCACTGCACAATGGGGTGCTGCTAGACCAAGCAATGCTGGCCTCACTACATCCCCAGCTTCACCTCATTCCCAGGCTCACTTCTTCCCATTGCCGAGTACAGCAGCATGGCCCCATAGCTGGGCAATTAACTGAGCCCTGTGTGGGAATCCCACCTGAACTGCTTGAGAGCTGCCAAGGGCTTTAGAGACAGCTTTAGGCCTCCCTTATTCCAGCAGAAGGGCTTCCAGCTGCTCAATAACAGAAATACAAATAAATGTTTATCTTAGACATTAAAAAAAAGCAGATGCTGGTTTCATTGGGTCATAAATAACCCAGGAAGGTGCATAGGTTAAAGTGTAATGTGAACCAGATTTTCTTTCAGATTATATCTTCTTTGCATGGTCTGGGCTTTTAAGGTCATCTCCATCTGGGGCACTGGATAATTCAATTAGAAGATTCACTTTGACTTGACCTCATTTATCTTTTGGAAGTAGCATAATAAATCACAGCTTTGTGAGCTACTGTACAAGACAGTTGCTCTGCCTTCCACCTTGCTCATTGATCAGACTGACAAGAGCACATCTGACTCCAAGATTTGGAGCTGGTCTTTGTTCCTCTGACAGTCTGGCTCCAGGAGTGTAAGCAAGAGCCAAGCAACTGAAGCAGAAATAACACCAAGTAGGAAACAAGTCATTTCCATGCCACTGGAAATGCATGTGCAGAAAGCAACCATGTGTAGCCTGAAATTGTGTTTGTGAATAAATATTTCAGTTACTGTTCTTAGTCTGAGTTTATTGCTGGCAGTGGTCCTTGTGCTCAACAGTGGTGCCATACAAGCTGAGCTTAGCATTCAAGCTCAGTTGAAAAATGACACCAATGCATGTTTTCTGCCAATTTTAATACAAGCTTAACAGCTGAGCATGGCATTCTCTACACACACTGCATTCTGGGGGTGGATGGATTGTTTTGCAGAGCAAGACAGGCACGTGGAATTAGCTAGCAAGGCATCTTGATCAGCAAACACGTCTTCTCTTACAGGGACAATCGCTTGAATTCAAGGCTTTGTGAATTGCTGTGTCTCCATTGTCTTGCCATGGGCAGGATTACTTGCTTTGAAGGTGGCACAGAATTCAAGATGCATTTAGACAGATAGAGTGCTATCCAATAAATAAGATCATGAATGGACTTAGATGATTGAAAATATAGAAGAACTATGTAGACAGGGACTCGAAAGAGGCAAATTAGAAGAGATGTTATAGACATTGATAAACTCATGAACACCATGAAGAGATTTGGGATTAGACTGTTTTCTTTTTCAACAAACTACTTTAAATTTATAAAGTCTCACACCATAGGAATTTATGTGTGCAAAAAAATTACATATGTTTAAAAAGCAACTAAGCAAAATCATGGCAGACAAAGCCACCATGGGCTATCAAATAAAAAACCCCACTCATTTGATTCTGAAAATCCAAAGATTGATGGATGTTAGGAGCATATGAACAAATATTATTTATGCATCGTCTCTTGATTTATGTTTTGGACAGGTATTAATACTGATTGCTGTTGGACACCGGATAATGGATAGTGCTTGCTGCCTATTTACCTTCTTAAACTGCTGCAGGAATTATCCTACTCTTCATAGGTATATATATCACATGTGCACCCAGTGTGGAAGAAGACATCTTAATAAATTGGTGCTAACATGGAAGAAATGGCAGTATTTTTATGCTACCAGTGGGATCTACACACCCAAATGTCTTGAAACTGTCACCCAAGTGAGAATTTTTTAAAACATGCAATGTCTGTGCCATATACAACACATTTTTTTCTATAAATGAGTCTGTCTACTCAGGAGGAAACAGGTCTAGACTAAGAAAGGCCTTGTGCATCTTAGAAATAATGTGACTTTAGGGAAATACTTATATTCAAATGGCACACTCTGCTTTGTCAATTTGTGTAATGCTTGAAAATCAATATGTCACTTTGTCTTGATAAAGGCTAAGTGCAGATAATGGATTAATTGGACTATTGGGCTGTAATGAAAATGGTCCCAGGAGAGCACAGATGCACAAAATTGCATACAAGATTTGAGACTACCCAGCAATAACTGAAAATACTTTTAGTTTTGACATGCAGATGATTGCTGAATTTTCAACACACTGAGTCAGCATATGGTTTACAGTTTGGAGGGATAGTCACTATTGATTGGTTATTTTCTTGAATGTCAAGGAAGATACATAACTTCTCCCAGTATCATTCAGTGTGTGAATATTTCAGCTTTCCTGGATTAGTACTTTAGCTTTACTGGTGACAGGTATGTGACAGTAAGCACTCTTTTTCTTATTTTAAGTAATTCAGACGTTGCGGATGCAAAGCAGATGGAATGAGAGAAGTAATTTAAAAGCATTTTCCACTACTCTTTTATGGTTTACTGTTTGTTTTTAATTTATGATCTGTGACTATTTCTATAGAATTCACAAGCAGCAACAAAAAAGCAAGCCAATTGTCAGCAGGCTTAAAATTCTCTCTAACTACATATTCATGAACTGCACTGGAAAAGACTGGGGAGATCTGCAAACCAGAAAATCAAATAGGATCAATTTATACCATCTCAAATAGAGCATTTTAAATACTTCATTTTCTCCAAAAGCAGCCCGTTTTATAAAAAGGACCAAGGAAGTGATTCAATACTACCGTAACTGCAAAGAAGCAGGAAAGGGTGCACTGTGCTTTTGTTAAACATTGCTCAATATAGGCAACTGCATACGGAAATTGATGCCTTCCCTATGTGTTAGTTGTTAATGCATAAAACAGCACAAACGTTCATGCCCTGACATCTGGATGAGGAACTTTAGGGCTCTCTCACTTCTTTCTTTCAGTTTGCTGGGTTTTTTTGTTCAACTACCTCAAATCGCAGTGACAGAAGAAGGAAGAAAAATAAATTTAGGCAGCCAATGTAATATAAAAGATCTTTTTTCACACTTTTTGAAGTACCAAATCATACCAAATGTATGTAGGGACAAATTCTAAGCCTTGTTAAATGTGAAGGTAGGTTGAATAATAATTTTAATTTAAAAAAAATATTTATTATTCACACACAGAGAAATTTCCACATTGGTCAGCTGAAGTACTCATAATGAATAATTCATCTATCTCCATTAAATAATTTTAAATCACTGAAACCTCTATGCCAGGCTGCCCAGCTATCTCTTCTAAGATCCTGATCATGCTAAAACTATGTGACTACCTGCAATACTAGTTCTGAATATTTAAAACATACTTTTAAAATTCTGTCCCTGTTTAAGGACAGAATAGTCCAGTATGGAATCAGAAACTGCTTGTATGTGAATCGGGATCTTTCTAGTGAAGTGAAATCATCTGAATTCCCCAGGAAGTGAAGAATTGTCTTGGGTTCTTCATTTTCAAATGTGGGTCCTCGTTTGTATCACCAGAACTGCGAGGTCATAGTATGGACGTACTTAGTCACTCAATTCAGTCGTGTGCAGCTAAAAGATCAACACCTCTGTGTTTCTTCAGAACATGACCCTATTTATTCTCTTCCACCTGAGCAAAAATCACCCTGGGAAAAGTATTTAATACTCTGCCTGGCAGGTTAGGGTGCTCCTTGCTAAGAAGCTGGATTTAGCATAGACAGCCTCAGCAGCACTGGTGATAGAAACTGCCTGGATCAGTTTGTCAGGAGATTAACTAATCCCAGTAATTACGACATTTCATTTAAAAATATATCAGAGCTAAGCCATTAGATTAGTAAAAAGTTCCTGTTTGCTGGCAAAGGAGTCTTTTCAAACTTATTCAGCAATTTGTGTCAGATGCTAAATGTCTGTGGTCATAATTTCAAATTCCCATTTATTTTCAGTGAATCAGCTGTTTTTTCTTTTCTTTGCCATAAAAACAAGTAGTTTCTCAGGACTCGGTTTCCCTAGATGTCGCACTTCTCACAAAGAGGGCATAGGTTGCTTCCTGTCTTCCCCAATGCTGAGGTTATGAAAACCGCTCTGATCACTCGTTTCTCTCCTCTTTCCTTCAAACTGAATCTCCTTTGGAGCATACCTGACTATTATTGGCTTACTTCACAAATATAAAAAGTGCAAAAGCCTCTTGTCTTACAGAAGAATTGAGTGTAAAGAAAGTCAGGAAGCCAAACAGTACATGGCAAGACATGTATTTTTGAAAGGTTGGCTAGCACAACTCAATGAAGTAACCTCTATATGCCTGTGAAGCCACTCGGATTATAAATTCTCCTATAATTCTCTATAGCTTTAAGCATTTTGTCTCTGTATTGTGCTGGTGTGAAGAGTCTTTTCTCTTTTTTTGACAATGAACAGAATCCCAGCTTGATTTTATATGAGGAAATCTCCTGGGGGACTTTGCAGACCCACAGAAGATGGGGCTATTGTTCGCTGGGAAATGACAATACCAGACCAGTGGAATACACAGCTGTGCGCCACAGGGCACTGCTGTTCCTGTGTTGTAATCTCCTCCAGCAGAGTCTTCCAGTGCACAGGGGAAAAATCCCTCTTTTCAAACAGGCTTATGATTTTGGAGCACATGTTCTTACTTAAACATAGGGTCCAAGAACTCAAAATTGACAAAAAAAGTTATGTGAAATGGTCCCACCTGATGCTGTGCCAGCTGTGTACTCAGGGCTAGCACTGCGCTGAAGTACGAGACATAGAGACCATGCTAGGTACACCACTGATAACGAATTAAATAGTGCTGTGGGATGTGCCTAGGCAGTGGCACTCAGTGCTGTTAGATCATTAGAATTGTCCCCATCAAGGTTTTGGTCCAAGACAACAAATAGACTCCCAAAGTTTCCTAGACATGGTAATTTCCTGTTGTGGCCATGTTAGGGAAGGCAAGTGGGCTTAATGGGCTATGGGCTCTCCTAAAAGTATTGGCCTCTGTGCTAGTGAAAGATCTCTGTTATGCTTCATTTACCGTCATAGGTGTAATCACTAAGTTGGGCTCTTACCTAAACGACTTTTGTAATTATGATCTTTAGGTTTTATTATTACAGTAGCTGGTATCTACAAATGGTACTATGGCCTCTAAACCTGCTCCAGAGGATGCAGAACACAGCAGGTTAGAACCCATCACTAATGCCTGGCTGTCTGCAAGTCTCCTGACTTACTAGTGGGTTAAGTCCAACTTTCCCACCTTCCTTCTGAGGTTGATGCAAATGATGTGAGACCTAGTCTCTCCACCAGCACCTTCCAGTGGAACACCAGAACTGATAGTGGCAGAGGCGGGACTTGGGAGCCCCAAAACAGGACCTTCTGGAGATTTAGCACAGGAAAATGGAACTTGCCTTTGGAAAAAAATAGAAGCGCTAACCAGTTCTTGTGCATTTGGAATGAATTTAAAACTCATTTTTCCTGGATGGGAAAAGAGAACAAATACAGTCAACAGCAGCTTGAGCCAAAGAAGGCAACAGGAGTTTTGTTATTAATGCTTCTATGAGCAGACTGCAATATGAAATGAACCACCCATACAAAAATTGGTTGGATGGTTGCTTTTCTTTCAAATCTTGCTCTTCGTATACAATTGTAGCAAACACTTTTAATAACCTGCCTTATGTCAGAACACAGAGAAGGGGTGCAAGTTTCAGAAAAAAATGAACAGCATGTAGGCAGTCATCTTTAGTCATCGTATTGTTCACCTAAATGAACAAGCACCCTATAGAAATAGCTAATTTAAAGACAAAAGAAACAGAAAAGGACTACCTGATTCATTGTGTACTTTGAGAGTGTCGTGTTATGTAAGCATTTGGGCAATGATCCTTTCCTGATGCTTTCCATTCTCATTTTTCCCTCCTCTTTCCCTTCCATTCTTTAACCTTACATCAGACCACAGAAAAATAAAACTGAAAAGGAGAGGTGCCTGTGGAACAAAAGGGAAAACAAAACACCATGGGTGTGGAGGGAATATGCAACAGTGGATTCAGTTGTAATTTAGTGCAGTTTGTAGCCTCATCTTTCCAGACTGCCCAGCAAGAGGCCACATTGCCCAACTCATCATGTTTCAGTGAAAGAAAAACCCATGACTATTGCAACCAGGAAATGTTGACATAACGGAGTTACTAAGAAAACCTGAATGCTAGTCATTCTCCACATTAGACACATTACAGACAAGGTCATGCAAGCTTTATTCACATTAATACCACTGCTTTTTTGTTTTCACGGGGTCTATGGCAATCAGGCAAAATGCTTTTTCGTTTTGTCAGTGCACAAAATGAAACAGCATTTTCCACAAACACATTGAAAAGAAACACAAGCTTGTAGCATGGCTGTATGCTGTGTATAGAGAACAGGTTTATCACAGGGAAGGGGGCACTGCAGAAAATCACCAGAAGGACAGATTCAGGTACACATGGGTATCTTTATCCTCCAGCTAGTATCATTATTAATCTTCTAATGTGCATGAAGAGACATTAATCCTGTATTCAACAATTCTCTCTTAGCACTAAAATATCTGTGCAATGAACTGTCTCTGAGACTACATCAAGAGTACACCACACTTTGAAAAAGTCATTACTGGAAGCAGCGGTAGCTGGATACATGGAAGATTGAGCCACTTAAATTCAATTAAAGCAAGTTACTACTGCAGGTGATGGCTCTGTGGCATGAACGACGGAGGAGAGTGGCAGAGCTAGCTGTATAATTTGAGCAGGATGAACAAGGCAAGGAGAGGGATGGAAACAGGCATAAGCAGGTGTGAACCTCACACAGTTGTGGTGGTACAGGTGGGTTCTTCCCCCCGTGGTGGGAAAGGAGGGGCTGGGTGCCACCGCAGGCCACAGGACCATCTGCCTGCTGCACACCAGGGTGGTTTGCATGAGAAGCGGTGAGAATGTGAGTTGCAAAGGCAGTGCAGCTGAGCCTGTACACCTGCCTTTGCACCTGAGGCTGCTGCTACGTCCTTTGCAGGGACCTTCGCTTTCAGACCAGTTTTTATTCTCACTCTTCAGTTCTCCTATTTGGAGAAATTCACATTTTATGATCTCCAACTTTCCCAAG
This sequence comes from Strigops habroptila, assembly GCF_004027225.2. Taxonomy (NCBI): domain Eukaryota; kingdom Metazoa; phylum Chordata; class Aves; order Psittaciformes; family Psittacidae; genus Strigops; species Strigops habroptila. Next base: position 83,432,814 of record NC_044302.2, on the reverse strand, counting down.
GCTGGAACATGGCTGAATTCCATCGCTTTATTCAAAATAAAGAACTCCAAAATCCTTTAGAAAAATGAATATATAAATCTTTGTATCAGTTTGGTTCCGATGAAGATTATGGCTCAGAATCAAGAAATTTGGGGCACAGAGAAGATAAAATGTAGTTGCTTATTTAGCCATTGTTTTTTGATACCTTCTTTCCCAGGCCCTGAAGGTACATGTGAATGGCCCACTCACTAAAGCACTTCACCTGAAGACGTGGCCTAAATCAGTGCCAGTTAGGATTAGAAGGCAGGATTTCTAAACTCTTGATCTCCATACTTAGCTACCTGTTATTATCTATTTCCCCATTTTCAGAACAAGCAATCACAGAGGAACCATAGATCTACACATTTTGCAAATGACACCAAAATTGTGAAAGTATTTGGGGGTTTACTGAACTTAAATATGAGGAATGTATGGGCAAAAATTGAGCTGCTTCCTGCACGTTGCTAAGCTTCAATCCTTGAATCCTCTGCTTGTAATTGATACTAGAATACAAAATGTCCCTTTAGTTTAAAAAGTCATTAGTACATCAATGTCAACAGAAGTAAGCATGAATGAAACAGAAACTTACACTTTCTTGTGAAAGCAGGTGACCAGCAGTAATTTCTGGGTAACGAAAGGGGTAGTTTCAGGACAGAGAGATCTCAGGCAGAAATAACCGCAAGTATGTGTCATTCATTATTCACTGTGAAGTTGAAAGGGTAAGGCAGTCTGCCTTTCAAATTTGAAAGCTAAAGGTCACACTCAAAATATTTTCAAGTTTTTGGTAAAATTTAGGTTCTTACATCTGCTATAACTCCCAAATATATAAATACTCTGCTTTGAATATGTACATCAAAATACACAGTTCTTGCTATTATCATTATGTAATTCAAGTATTTCAGGGTGCTAAGAAAACAAACATTTGGAGTCACTTATCTTTTAATTGGACTGCAAACAGGTTTCTGCTGGGATGGTGTTATCACCTAATGACTCTAAAAAGCATAGAACTACTGAACTACTAAATCTAATTTAAATTCCACTCGAAGAAATGGTTGAAAATCCACTACAAAACTGTCCTTGCTTAGAAGAATTTCTTGTTAATTTGTGACTTTAGAGTTAAAATCATTTTCTCAAACCTGATTTTATTTATTTTGCTGATATAACATGCTTATCATCCTGGGAAAGGCTCACCTTTTTACTACTTAGGCTGCAATTTAGCAGTGTCCTTCCCCTGTTATTTCCCCTACTGCAATAATTTGCATTCTTTTCACCCTAGCAGTTTAACTATCACAATTGAAAATAACAGTGTTGAATGATAAGTGAACTTTTTTTAAAAGGAATAAGATTGGGTTTGTTTGTATTTTGTCTCATTTAATTTGATAAGTGCATTTATTTCCCACCTAAGTATCTCAGGACAGGCATACAGCACCCATCATGTGGGGCTTAATATTAGAAATACAACAATGCTGAAAACTTGACATTAGGGAGTCTCACAACACTTTTATCTGAAAAAAAAAAAACCAAACCCAAAAAAACAAAACCAAACAAAAACCAACAACAAACAAAGAAAAGACTCCAACCAAACAAAATAGACCGAACCAAAACAGAAACCCTCCACAGTTTAATGATCTAAAAAATTAAATTAAGTCCATTCATTATGGGAAGGTTACTTAGACCACATATCCCCCAGAGATTCTGGCCTCTTTACCAATTACTCTGGTAATTTCCAATGATATGGACACTTGTTCTTTGGATACAAAGTTCAGACTACCATCGTTATTTCACTGAGGACACTAAATAGCAGCCAGATGGCTGCTTATTATGAGCCTTTTAGGAATTTGAACCCAAAGTGAGAAATAAAGTGTACTTTTCTCTAAAGTGTGTTTTCCATGAGTGTGAGCTGCATACACACTAAAAATGCAGGACAATGTAGCTATAATATTTTCATCCAGTGTCATAGATGTTTCCTTGCCTTACTCTTTAAGGCAAAAGAAGTTCATTCAGGAATAAATGGTAGTGTTATTTCCTTTTGGAAAAGGAATATAATTTCTTGTGTTTAGAAATGGGGAAGCATGAAAAGTGCCTCCACATCAGGAAGCAGGAAAACTGCTGTGCATTCGGAGCATGGCACTGCAAGGACTGCCTTTGCTGGGCTTTGCACTGGCAATCGGCTGCAGCCAGATGGTTATTTGACTCTTCCAATAAAAGCAGTAGTTAACAAAAGCCTAAAGAAGTATAAGGCAACCCGTCCTGCTCTGCCCTTTCCTTCCAAACCTTTAACTTCGTCTCATCCCGTTTTGGAAAAAAAAAAAATTTTGCAATGAAACAGACCTAGTGCACTGGGGCCAACATTTAAAATTTAAGGGATCTTCAGTTAACCTCCAAAATGCCTAGCAGAACACTTATGCCATAGTCTAATTCAAAAAGGTAAAGTGCATACTATAGCTCTTCAGTTATTTCAGGAGAACTTTAAGTACCAGCCTGCCTGTCAGAACAAGTTGTGAGATAGGCAAAAGCCTAATGATCATCCCACCACCTCAGAAGTCCATGTATTCAGGCAGGCAGTACCCACCACCCCTGGAGCCAGAGACTAGAAATTGTTGGGATGGGAGAAAGCAGAGGTCAGGAAGGACAGACTCTATGTGCTGTGCCCAGGAGGATGTGCTTGGCATCAAGATAGGCCAGCCTGTTCATTTTGCCTTCCCCAAGGAGATGAAGTGGGTAGGATCCCTTTGCTTGGCTGCTGGCAATCCTTTTTTCCCTCATACTTTCACAAGGGCACTTCTGCTTGACAAGGCTTGGCTCAATCCTTGAGTACATAAATTTTCAGTCTTCAAGTCTGTTTAAGCCTATTAATGTCTTCGGGTTACAATACATATTTAAGAAAGACTTACAGGCTTAATTGGAAGACTTCCAAATAAACAAATGCAAAATGATGTCCCTAAGTATGTTTTTACAATCGTTAAGCTGTGCACTCAGAAATGTTTTCTGTTATTTCTAAATTCCTTCACAATCAGCATCAAAGTTCACTCTGCCTTTTTTTGTTACCTGTTAACCTTCCATAGGCCATCATCAAGTCAGATATTGGTCATTCTTTTGTAAAGCAAAATAATTGTGGCTTATTAGCCTTCTCATAAGAGGGAGAGGTTTGATTTCCTCAAATATTCCCCATTATCAAATCACTGTGGTTTAGGTTCCTTTCCTACTTCAACTACTTTTCCAAACATGGACATCAGCACTGAAAAATCTGCTCATATTTGCTCCCATAAATGCAGTATGGAGATAATACTTCTTTAAGCCACCAGAGCCACATATTATCCCCTTTGATCTAAAGTGTTGGAATGCAGATCAGGATGAACTGGTTTTCTACTGTTGTTTGCAATCATCTGTAGTTCCTGTTCAGTGTCACTGCTTTCTAGGAGGAGCCAAACTCCACTTTGGCTTACAGTCTCTCGCTCAGATACAGCTGTTTGTGGATGTGGTTGGAGGTTTTCCCACAAGGCCACTGTCCCACTACAACTGAAGCACAACAAAGAGAAAAGGGGATAAAAGGAAAAAGAAAAAGGCCCAATAATCAAGAGTACCTCAAGGAAGAGGAAAGGGAGGAGGAACAGGGTGGTAATAGCATTTATCTTTGACAATCACAGAACATGTTTTAAAACATAATTCCTCATTCTTCAGTTATCTACAATACATCATTTTAGCAGATTGCTTCCGTGTAGCTGTTTTACACATTTCAGTCTTTCAATATATGCAACACTGAAAAGTCCTTCGAACTCTGAATTATTCTTCTTCCTTTCTAGCCTGGCTTTCTAAGGGAACAAGCCCTGTACAACTATGACATCTGCCTGTCTGCCTCCCAACTCCAATTTCAGTGCAACACTCAACTTGAGCCAACTCTGAAAGAGGTGTGAAGTTCTCAAAGACGCTAAGTTCTTGCAAGTGCATTGAAAACAGGCAGCTAAAAAGAGGAAAGAAGACAAATTTTTTATCTCACGGTGAGTGAAAGACAGACCCAATTCAACATCTTCTCTATTTGAAGAGGTAGCAGCCATCTGGCCAGGGTACAGGAACATTTTGGCTGGTTTGTCAAGGCACATGTAACTCTGAATCAGCCATAGGATGCACGGAAGATTTTCTATGTTAGATGTGTGTGAAGGAGCTGAGGGTGAACCTGAGAAAGGACAGGACTAGGGCCTATAAAACACACATTTAAGGGAAGCTAGACTTCATTCATGTTGCTGCGCTTCATCCTCCAGTGATTCCTTTTAAAGAAATGGCTATCTTGTTAATGAGGACAAGGAAAGGAGAACTACTGATAACTTCCGGGCTATGTGCCAGATCATCAGTGGGTTTAGTTAGGCAACAAGAATAAGGAGTGTCAGCACAGCTGCGACACTAGGAAACTCCATGATATCCCATAGAACTCAATGAAGAGATATATAGCATTATACCAACACACCTTTTCTGCCATCTTTTCCCAGTGCATAGTCATCACCTTGCACCAACCTCATCATATGTAAAAGATGACTGTGAAGACTGCATGAAATGTTTGAGCTGATTCAGTTTTATACTAGCTTCCAATTAAATATCATTTGCATTTATAGTTAATGAGGGGACTTTCTTTGCACTTAGCAATATTGTACTTAACCTATTTGCAGCTTAAACACATGCAGCTGATTGTATCACTTTCAGATGAATAGAGAACCAGGTTTTGAAATGCCCTGACCTTAGAAACCTGATGGCAAATCACAAGGGATTTTGAAGTTGAACTCCACACCCTTATATTATTATTCCTATACTCTTAAAAACAGCATTCAGTAAAAGTTCATTCTGCAGCAAGTTCAGGAAGTGTTCTTTGAAGCCTGTTTCCTGGATTTCCTGGTCCAAAATACCTTCTTGTAAAGTGGTTCCAAAACAGCATGAGTTACAAGAAAGAGTGTGACTCTGTGTTGTACACATTTGAGAAAGAGACTCTGCCGTGATAGATTCACATCTGCTGCCAGCTAGGCTCTTTTACTGGATGTTAGAATAACAGTAGAAGCTGGAGCAGCAACAGGGAAACAACTTGTCAAGACAGAGCAGACATTGATGAATATAACTCATCAAAACTTGAAAACAAAGTAAGCATTGTTGGAGCAGCAATGAGAAAATGTGTCTGTTGGGTAGCTGCTGTGTGACAGTAAAATGTCAGAAAATTTGCTTTGCCTGAGACTGCAGAGAAAGGCATGATACGATTTCTGTGGGACTGTTTATCTGAGATCTGAAAACAAAAAATAAAATGTTGTAAAACAATAGGGAAAAAACCCTTGTCATTAACATCTAAAGGCAATTCTCTGGAGAAGAAAATTTATGCAATGCCTTTGCCCTAGAGGATTTGAATGCTTAGATAACACCACGCTGGGAGTCAGTGGCTTTATATAGAAGAATTACAAATAAAAATTGCAAGCTGCTGAGTTAGACACCAGAAGATGAGTTAGAAACTCATCCACACAGTACGAAGGAGCATTAGATACCTGAAAAAGGTTTTTGTAGTAGCTAGTGAAATGTGCCTGGTGCTGCCTGAGCCAATCAGGAAGAAGGAACAAGGTCTGGATCACGGAAGGGAGGTTAGTTCCCAGCTGCAGGCTACAGGACAGAGTCAGTCTCCACTCAGCACAGTCTCCCAGCACTCCTTGGCCAGTGACTCAGGTAATGGCTAAACCAGCTCAGCTGTTTTCCCCAGAAATCCCAGGAGGATCCTGTGTAGGGGAACATGCTTTTCCTTTGCTCTTTGCGTGCAGTAGTGGAAAGGGCAGAGCACTCACCTGGTGTACCATAGTGTTGACCCTAGCTTTCTGGAGGGCACCCTGAATGATCGTTTAGTCTCTCTACTTGTTCACCCACTATTTTTGCGAAGAGCACCTGTGGCTCACAGCTTTGGGCTCCCTCCCGGGAATGGAGGGAGACCCCTTTCTCAGTCAGAGAGGAAGAAGGTTTAAACCTGGATTTCCCCAATATTATACGAACACCCCAATCACCATCCCTACCTGCCACCACCAACTCTTACCCAGAGTATGTGGGGTTTGCAAACACAGCGGCAAGGAAACATAGTTTATTAACCCAGCCACGGTGTAGGCTAGAGCCAAGTCATTTGCCACCATGAACTGCAAGCACTGGGCTCCCTACTCCATCACTGAGGAGTGCATAAATCCAAGACAAGCCCAAAGAATAGCCAACCTGATTTCAGCATCTCCCGGTCAAACCAGGCACTGTCAGGACTCCAGATATTAGAAGCGTTCAAGGTTTCCTGAATGCTGATATATGTCATCAACTAAACAGCTGAGGTGACTGATACACAGGTCATTGTGATTTACTTTGAAGTGAAATAGCATACTAAATGTTCTTCCTTTGTATCACTGGCCAACACACCAGGTGGATTTCACCCACTGAGCAACATCCTAGTGCCAACAGTGTTTGCTCCCATTACACCCCCTTTGAGAGATTCCCCTGAGCTAGGTTTGAAGGAGTGAATTGGCACAGAGAAATTACTTCAACCAGCCAGGCTACAGATCCCCTGTGTAACAGTCTGCATTTCCATCACTTGTGTTACTTTTCAAAGGACGTAGGAGTCCGGTGTGTCTGCCCTGAAAGCAAGAGCGGCTGTGCCATTTCCTGTGCCTGGGGAATCTTCACAGGCAGATTGCAGAGCCTTTGAGTCAGGCACCTCCTTCTCTCCAAATCACATGCTTGTATGGAAGCTGTTAGTCACTTGTGTCGACCACTGTAGCATGGGACAAGAAGTTGAGCTCAGTGGAGTACTTTATAAATTTAAACATCTCCCACTAGCAAAACAACAACTTCCATTCCTCTATGAAAACTGCAAACAAGAAAATAAAATAACTTCTTGAGACCCTTGCCAGATCCACCTTTGGTATTTGTTACTATCAGTGTAAGCACTTAAGTGCTGTCAGTGTAATCAGATGGATGATTTCCCTATACAGCATCCAAAACACATGTCCAGCTACATCCAGCTCATCACTTGCTGGGCAATTGTAATCTCAGTGGACTCTGCACTGGCTGCACAACCAACCAGCCTCATAATTTTTGCTGTCTTTTGTCTTTGATATGAATAGCTAAGAAAGGAATGGGTCCATATCTCACATCATCATCAAAAAGCATGAAGAAGATGGGGTAATATATTTTGCTATTTATTTTAAACTATTCTACAGTTACCCATGTGTAGCAGGGTTGGTTTGTTTTTTCCCAAGGCAATGAAAGTTGTAGAACTTGCAAACAGCAGCCATGCTATTCATTGAAATACACTTATCAGCTCCAAGAGCTGTGGAATTACGAAGACTTTCATCCATTTGAAGTACCAGAAACTTTCTGTTCCAAAATCTATGTATGTGGAATAGCGTCTCCTTGAACTAAAGAAACATGTATTGATGACTTGTGACCAGTGAGCATTAAACTATGTCACAGTTCTGTAAGAGAAACAAGTTAACCTCCTAGGCAGTCAGACTTGTTTGAAGAAAAGGACAACATCCACAACTGGTGATGACATAAAGTGTCACTGAGGTAATGGGCAAAGCTGCATTCAGGTATGTACATCCATCCTATAGAAATTGAATGACGCACTGTTTACAACTATTATAATTGCTTCCGGCAGCAGCTCAGATTTATGTATGTGCTCATATATTGTTGTTCTGGATTTGTGTTTCTTAAAAAAGAAATATTATTTATTTATGTACTAAAAGGAAGTTCAAACTCTAAAGCAGAAGGTGGGTACTTCTAGGTTTCTTAGTGAAGCATCTCTGTTCACAGCTGCCAGACTGAGAATTTCCCAGCAGGGTGGAAGTGGGGAATTCATGAAAGCAGAGCACAGCTCCACTAGCCAACAACCCCTGAGAGCAGCTGCACTTCTCAAGATGCAAGAGAGGACCTCTTCCTAATGGCTGAAGTAGTGCAGAGTTCGGGCAGAGTGAAGGCTCTCAACCTCTGTCTGTGTCACAGCCTGGTATGACATGAAAGGCACTGCCAAATGACCCTGGTCTGCCAGGCATAGAGCGTGCTGCAGCTGAGCTGGGTGTTGGGGGAACAAGCAGCTACTTCCCAAGCTGTGGCATCACTGAGGGGCATCATAAACCCACTGTTTTAGAAACTCTCAGGCTTTCAGGGAAACCAGTGAAGTGGAAATTGATTTAATGTGTATTTAAGCGTAAATTGTGGGTTCAGATTAGAGCAGACCACAACACTTATCAGTGGAGCCCTGGTGGCTCATGAACAACATGCACAGAAGTACTGGGCTTCTGAACATGGATCCCGTACTCACAACCAAGGACCACCAAAGAGACATCTCAGAATTGCAGAAATTAACACAACAGGGAAGACTCACGAACAGAAGTACACAACCAGAAGCAAGATGTCTTTAGGGAAGGAAAATGGGCAACTTGTCTTACTGATGGTTACACTGCAACATTCCTAGGAGAGTATAGGACCTGGGATGGACAATACAGATTGACTAAGAGAAGCTATAAAGCAGGCAGCTGTTTGTTCTTCTAGGTGATTCATCCCATTTCTGCTTACTTCTACAACTGGTCTAATCTTAGTCCTTGAACTGCTCTTCAACAGTGTTTTCTGCAGCCATGGGTAAATAATAGCAGTCCTCAAGCTACTTTTATTTCTTTCAAGGACTAAGCTCAGGTCCATCTTTGTCTGCATTTACTCAGTGCTCAAAATCAACACCTCTATTGCCTTATAAATACTTCTCTGTGTCTGCACATGACTAAATTTACCATTAATCATTAATTGTGATTACTATCAGTCTAAATCTGAAGCAATTTCACTCTGTTCCTTTCTGCACTTTGACTAAGGCACTAGGAACATTGCAGCTCTATTTTTAAGGCAGTATTCATGCCAACGGGCTTTAACATCTGAGTTACACCCTCGGCAACTCGGCTCAGCCAGACTGGGCAATGGTTATATAAGGAAGCATTTTAGTGATCTGATCTGTTCCAACGAACCCCCACAACTGGACTTCTTGACAGGCAGCTTGTAAGTCAACATTCGAAAAGTTCATGCGGTAGGAGATTGACTTCTATGAGTTCTCCTGCCAGCTGCAGGGGGAAGGAGAAGAAAAAGCAAACTGAGCTTCTAAGTCTTTCTACCCTCACCCAGCACAACTGTCCCCTCTAATGGGAACAAAACTTGTCATCCTGATTCTTGCTTTTCCCTTCATCTGGCAGCAAGGCGAGCTTCCCAAGCAGCATGGTGCATCATAACCTGCTTCCCAGAGGCACAGCCCAGCACATCACCTCTGCATTTCAAACAAGCCCATGGGTCTGCTTCCAAATGACCTTCTTTTTAGAAACCCCCTCTAACCCCAAAGGACTTGTCTCTGCCCCATCCTCCTACCTTCCCCTACCTCTCTAACCAACCTCTTCCTCAGTCACCCTCTGCTAGCAAAGCAGCAGCTTGATGGCTTCATATGTTTCAAACTGACTTCCTATCTGCCTCTCCGTTAACGGATTCGATTACTTATATATGCACTTGAATATGCACTTGTAGATGAAATATGAATTTTTGACTCTTCCAATTATTCTTTTTTAATTCCCTTGAAAATTTCCTCATCAATGTACTTTCATGCACTGTACATAAAAGTTGCTATGCAAGATGAAGTTGTACAGTGTATTCGTTGGAGCACATCAGTGTGATCAGTCATATGCTATAAATTGCACGTATTTATTCTGATCTATTCCCTCTGTTCTTGCTAGAAGTTCTGACACTTGGTACCATCCCATACTAATGCTCAATCTGCTCAGTCTTCACTCTTATCCAGCAAATTTGAGACCTGATGCCCTCTCAGTATGATGTCATGCAAAGCTTCTGTGGCTGAAACCCCAATATACAAACAACTTCATGTCTAGTAGTGCTTACCAGCACATATGAGGGTCCAGAGAAGGGCCATGAAGATGACCAGAGGGCTGGAGCACCTCCCGAATGAAGACAGGCTGAGAGAGTTGGGGCTGTTCAGCCTGCAGAAGAGAAGACTGCAGAGAGACCTTAGTGTGGCCTTTCAGTACTTAAAAGGGGCCTGTAAGAAAGATGGGGAGAGGTTTTTTAACAGGGCCCATTGCGACAGGACGGGGGTGATGGTTTTAAACTAAAAGAGGGGAGAGTCAGGTGGATGTGAGAAAAAAATTCTGTACAATGAGGGTAGTAGAACACTGAATAGGTTTCCCAGAGAGGTGGTGGATGTGCCATCCCTGGAGACACTCAAGGCCAGGCTGGATGTGGTTCTGGGCAACCTGATGTAGTTGAAGATGTCCCTGCTCATTGCAGAGCGTTGGACTAGATGAGCGTTGAAGGTCCCTTCCAACCCAAACTATTCTATGATTCTGTGACTGCTGCAGAAATAACCAAGCAGCAACACTGGAAATGAGGAAATAATAATGTAAAGCAAGCATTTCACCATAGAGAGTCTCCCTACAACCAGATGTGAAATTATAGATTTCACCAGTCGCAGTAAAAGAACATTTTGTTCTGGGACTGCATTTGGGATATGCGAGCTCTGGCAGGAATTATTTAACTTGAAATGAGTGAAGATAAATTAATAGAGTTTCCATTGAATATGCCAGGACAATTATTTTCAGCCTGTTTAAAAATATTCATAGAACGTACTTCAATATAACATCACAAGGACAGTTAAAGCAGGATGGAGGTCTGTAGCTCAGGACACGTAAGTAGATTCACTGCTGAATTTGGCCTGGCAGGTAGGAACAGGCTACTGCAGCAAAAGCAGTAGCTGGCCCTTACTAGTATTTTAGTAAATGAAAAAACCATAAAAGTTTTATGACCATTTCTGTCCTATTTTCTTTTCCTCCCAACTCACTTCCAGAGTTGTAGATGGGCTGGATGAGGGGACATGATCCAATAACAAGTGCCACTACTGCTGACAGAGATTCCTGTGCTCCGATACTGAGTCACAGCGCGGAGGAAGCTGCCCCCCCGGGGCCACCACCATCACTGACATCTCAAGAAAAGGTTCCTTATCTCAAGTTATAACAACAACTACACACCAGCTAAGTTCTGATCAACAAAATATCAAGATCAGATTGAACAATGCATTTGGGGTCAGGCTGCAGTGAGTGTGTATTGCTGATCAAGATGAAAATTGAAGACAAAAGAGCCCTAAGTTACTAACATTTAAGAATTTGTATTTAAAAATCCTCCAAGCACATGCAGTTAAACAGAAAAACTTAGTGAATTAGACCCAGTGCAGTCCTGTTTGAACAAGTTGAAATCAATGCATTTATTCTGATGTTACAGTCATCACTTGCTCAAGTTGTCCAGGTAGATTCCTAATGACATGTCTCTACTTCTCCGGCTACATGCACTACATTAGAGGCACAATTCTGGTCACAGCACAACAGAAATCTCAGCACATGTGCAATTTGAAAAATAAACACAGAAAATCTGGAAGAACACTGTTACTGGCAGTGGGATGCTGTAGTGTTTCTGCACCAACCACAGTATTTTACAGATCTTTAAAGAAAGCACAAACACATAAGCGTGTGGATTATAAACACTTTATTGATTATACATATGTTTTCAAGGCACTTTCATGCTGCAGATAGAACTCCATTTGGTAAGAAAGGGAATCCTTCATAAACCCCATCTTCACTAAATTAAGATTAAGAACATAACTTCAAGGTTAAATGAAACAACCGAAAAACTTAAACCAGATCCTGACCATCAACTACGTACACTCCTGGAATCACAAATATTATCCATAAATACAAAATGTTTGAGGGGACGGAAATTTCTCAACTGATTGGTTTTTAGGAAACCCAGGATATAAGATTCATCCTAGCGAGTTTTTACCATCTCAAAGTAGGACTCCTAACTAAGCCAGTGACCTCGGCTAACCCAGAGTTGATGCCTCTCACATTTATTATCTATGTAAGAAGAAGATAAATTGTCCTCTGCCAGAGGCTATTCTGTACTGTCCACAGGGAAAGCTTGCATTAATGCAGTCAGATCTAATTTTTTTCTACTGGGAATTCAGGGTAGGATATTAAAGCAAAGTCCATATGTAGTTGTCCGTTAAAATATACTGATACAATATACTGATATGAAGTTCTCATCAAAACATTCCATAATATGGCACGGTTTTCTCACAGTAGCACCGAGGGAGAAAACTGAATGCTGGCACATTCACTGATGAATTAGGCATTTAGTCTCTTTTTATAAAAAAAACAACAACAAAAAAAAAAACAAACCAAAATCAAACAAAACCCCAAACCTCAATGCTCAAAATATAGTTCCATAATGCCCGATCCACTTGAAATGAACATCTGTTGTTAGCCAATAGCATTCTGGAAACAGAGAACAAGAGTTCAGCCCATTCAGCTGGAGCCAAAAAGCCAGCACACCATCTTTTCTGTATTTTTTGTGTATGACTTCTTGCTCAGAGCATGCGAATGCTGAAACTTAAGAATGCCCATTCTATTATGCATTTCTAATTGCATTGCTGGTTTTTTAACTCAGTCGATATTATGTCGTGGTCTCAGTTTTACCATTGCCAGCATTACAGCAGCCCTGTTTCATCCCCACTGCACAGGGAGCACCACAATTTTGGCACACCTGTCTTTACAACACTACGTTTAGCAAACTGTCAATAGTGGATTTTGTCACCACTCCAGCAGCATTCAGCATTACACTATTTTGGTACTGAATTGGAGGCATATCGCTTGGTCTCCCAGTAGGTATTGGAGTATGACCTCTTTTGCTGTTGACAGGAAGGTCTCAGAAGCAGGGTAATGTGAGACGGGCTTCTTTAAGTGTCAGGAAAGTGTAGGGATTATAATGCTTTACTCCTCCTCGGAGTGAGGCTTTGGAGGAGGTGTAAAGGGATCAGGTTCCTGCTACTGGCTAGAAGGCATCAGAGGCAGGCTGTAGCTGACAGCTGAGATCTGGAAGAAGCTGCTGTGTGCTTGGTGGTAGCAGAAGTGGTGGTCTCAGAGAACAGTAAACAGATGTACAGCTACACCTCCACAAAGGATGCTGGGTGTCCCTGCAGTGGCTGGCAGCACCACCTCTCTGGACAAGAGTTTCCAAAAACAATCCGAATGATTTTCTTTGGAAAAGCAGAAAAGGTCTGCAGTGCAGATCTGCAGCAGTGCACCTGGAAACCCCAAGCCTTTTACACCGACTGCACTGCTTGAATTCAAACCTGCTCATGCTGGCACCATGGAAATACAGTAATGACAGAGAAATAAAAACGGTGTATCAGCGTTCAAATACACTTTAGTTTGAGAATATAAAGGGTTCATATCTTTAGTCTCTAGTGTTCCACTTGACCAGCTGAAAATGTGGCTTGCGTATTTTCCACTGACATGGAATACTGTCCTTGAAGTGGGCTCTGAAAAATGCACTGCTTCAAAATGCGCTGCTTCAAAATGCACCACAATTATGGCAGAGGTGGTAAAGGTAAGAAAGACTGCCCCCACTGCTTCTGTGTTTAGCTGCCAGAACACAGCAGTAAGCAGCCCTCCTCACAGATGAAAATTTAAAATATATAAATGACATAAACACAGCTAATTGTCAACAACAACAACAAAAAAATCATTCAAAACAAAGTAGTGCGAAATGAATAGCACCAAGGATGTAGAAGCCCGTACATCTGTTCTATAAAAGCAAAAACTGCAGTACCTAGGCTCAAAATAAAAATTCCAGTGTTAACTGAGTGACTGCAGTGCTGAGACTGCATGCTGATACTGAGCACAGTGTTTTTACAGAGAAGCTAACTGGAAGCTGTAAGAATGCTAAAGTACAAAAATATATTATGTTCAGTGGCTATTGAGGAACTGGTTATGATCTCAGCAACATCCACTTGAAGTCAGTTCATTCTCTGAAGTCAACAAGCATCTTGCTGTTGTCCTCAGTGGAAAAAAGACTGGACCTTAACCAGAGACTGCACATCACTATTGAGCTTGGATTCCCAGAAACACAAAAATACTCCCTTAGCAGGGCAATTATTGCACGTTTTACCACCAGAGAAAAATTAGAGTAGGTAGTACTTGTCATAGTGTGTAAGGCACATGTGTTCTGGATGTGAAGGGAAACTTCTGAAGCTTCAGAAGGTGATACATACTTCTTTGGAGAATTGTTTCTGTAAGTAGCTCCCCAACACACAAAAGTATGCAACAGAGGACTTGATTCTACTGTCATCTGCTTGAACTCCCATTGTTTTACTGAAGGCAGAATTTAGCCTGTTGTCATGAAGAGGAAATTTTGATGTGTACTTCCAGACATAACCTAAGCCTAAAGATAATGCAGCTGACAGGCTGACAGGCAGAGACAGTTTTTGCCATGCAGATTAGGGGTCATGGATACATTTTACCAGTTTGCAGACATTAAAGGCTACAGTTCGGTGTCAAGTAAGAGGAAAAAAAAGAACAAATATCTCACAGCAAGAGTATTTTACTGGAATCCTTATATACTGTCACTGAATTGAATTCTAGATTTCCAGTTCTGTGTCCCAGATGAATACTTGTCAAAATAATAACAGCTTTGTTTCTTTAGCACTGGTGTCTGAAGAGCCTTTGGGTCAAAATGACATTATTGAGATCAGCACCTTGACAACTTGATGTTGGCAATCACTTACAGAAATAGTTGAAAGTTCTTCAAATGGAAGTGGTGGTTCAGGAAAAAATACCAGACTTTTATAGACAACTTGCTTCTTCAAAAAAAGTAATTATATTAAAAATAATATAACCCATGACAGAACATTCTATTTTACCCCTGTAACAGTAACTAAAAATATGCATACACAGGGTGCACTCAAAATCTATAGGGCCAAATTCTGCATTGAAGTACCAACTGGAAATCTTATTTTATCCCCACTATGATCAGTAAGATTTTTATTATTATTTCACATGTATGTGGATTTCATCTAACAAACAGTGCATCATTTGACCTATAATAAATAAGTTTAATAAAGAACAAATTATATGTGAACAATGTATACTCTCTTTTCCATACTACATCAAACAGCATGACCAAAGCCGGCTGTAACTACACCCAGTACTGACTGCGCTTCAGAGTTGGGTTTGTTTTTCGACAGTACTGGATCATTTCAGGATCAAGGTTTAACCAGCTGTTTTGAGAAGACTGTTCTGCAGTCAGAGAAACCACTGCAGGAAGCAGCTGTTCATGTCTTACTGCCATGAATGGTGAGGCTGTACTTCTCTCAACCCCCTTCAGGAGAGGAGTCACTGTAACACTGGGTACAGCCAAGCTCCGTTCCGGACATTGATCTGGACTACTGAGGACTGTGTCTGTTTGACTTTTGACGTGTGGTTTTGTCTTCTCTTTCTTCTGACACATTAGCAAAATGCACACAGAAATGACAGTAACAATGAGCAGCACAGACAGCAGGACCAGGGGCATAATGATGTACCAAGGGTTGCTACTTTGATCTGCCTGCTCTCTGGGACTCTGGGCACTATCCTGGGTTGTGGTCTTAGGCCCTGCAGATCCACTTGTTCCCATTGCCAGATTTAGCAATGGACCTTCCTCATGTAGATTTCTCCAGTGATTCTGACCTGGCCACATGGTTGGTTCAGTCTTCTGTGGTGCTGCTGTAGGCTCTCCATTCTGAAAGGGGGCTGCTGCCTTGCCCTTTGAGGTAGCATCAATCTTTAAAGTGGTCATGCTGGTTATGGAAGGCACTTCGGTTGTAAAACCCTGCACAAGTGGGGGGCTGTGTGGCACAATGGAATACTGAAAACAGCCAACAGCAGGCTGGACAGCATCTGCCCTAAGTATAAATGTGAATGAGTCATTTAACAGATCAATGCCTGTCATATTCGTATCGATATCTAGTAGCACAACACCGCTATCAATGTCAGACTGGGTGAATGTCTGAATGTCTTCGAAGACTACATCATACACGAACCTTTTCTTTACAATCCTTCCATGAGACGGAGGCACTATCACTTCAAATCTAGGATTGCTATTTGTCAAATTAGCTAGCTCAGAAGCATCCAGGTCACTGCTTCTGAATTTATAAGCTGCTTGATTTGAAATCTGCATGTCAGATACAACTTGTACTAAAGGCTTCACTGTGATGTTCAGCACTTGTCCTGTTAGATTGCATTCTGTAGTGAAAAGCATAAACTCTAGTACTTCTTTGGGCGCAGTGAGGTTTGTCATGTGGTAAGACAGCTTTCCTGAGTACAAATCTGCCTGCTCAAATTTAGTAACCTTTTCATTCCCAATCATCAGGTGCCCGTATTTGAGTGGCTGAGTCATTTCATACATGATATTAGTGCTTTTTCCATTTGTGACAGCTGAAAGCTGAACATTAGTAATAGTGACAGACGTCTGGCCCTGTGGAAGTGCAACATCGGTCAGGTTGACCAGGACAAGAGTGATTGGTATGACTTCAAGACTGAATAGCTTGTATAAAGGGCGATGTTTACCATCAGTCACACTGAAATAAAATACCCCAGAAGATGAACTTCCATCCTGTACAAACCAAACTTTACCACTGTCAACATCAGCTTGTGTGAAATCATTTATAGAGACACTGAGATTGCTTTTCATTGCTAAATAACCATTATTGGGGTTATTAACAATGGTGTATTTGAGCTCAACTGGGGTGTTATCTAGGTCTTCAACTTTCAGATTCTCTGACCCCAGCACTGACACATCTCCCTGCAAGACTTTCAAGTGCAGCCTTTTAGTCTTCAATTCTGGAGCTTGGTCATTCACTGGAACAACTGTGATATTAAACATCTCTTCTAAAACTTCACCATGGGGCTTTGTTGCAGACTTGCTCTTTAGGTTTAACCAAACAGCAAAAGTGAAATTGTCCTTAAGTGATTCAGAATTATCATGTATGTACACAATTCCAAATTTGTTCAGTATGTATTGGGAGAAGTTGGGTTTTTCTTTGGTAATGTTTCTTTCTCCAACAACAACCACTCCATGTTGGGGTAAAGATACAACTTGATACCAGACTTCATACATGGAGCGCTGCACCTCGGATAGCTTAACCAATAGATTTGAAGCATCTAGATTTGTTCTGTTGATTAATACTTTACCTCCCTCCTGGACTACGGCACCTAGCAGAAATGTAAAGAGAATCTTAGAAATTGACTATTTTATAGTTGCAATGTTTCAGAAATTAGATATCAAACACTGATGATGCTCAGTAAAGATTCTCCTCCATGGTAGCCTTGATTTCCATATGTCATGGCTAAAGATACATTACCACTATTTTTAAAATACAGTCACATACAAGAGACAAGATTTTCTGTTAATGCATACATTAAGATTAAAGAAATGTCTATATTCCAAAAGCTTTTCACCTACCGTACAGGAAACTGGAAAACACAGCAGTTGGAAAGACCAAATGCAGGTACTTAATCTCATTTTTAAAGATGCAGTGATGCAGGTTACCAAGCTACTGTCTTCACTACACTCTGCTAAAAAAGGGTTTTACTCATTTGTTACAGATGAGAAAGTAGCCTTTGTTTTTTCACACTTACTCATTAGAATCCTAACAGATCCAAATCAATCTGGAGCCCAAACCATACAGTGTCTTTACCTGTATTTGCCAGAAGACGACTGTTCCGATCATGCCTTGTAATTTCATATGAAATGACAATATGGAACACCTGGAGGTCCAGAGCTGATGGTGGAGAGGAGACAGTAAATGTGAAGAAATCTTCTGCACTCCAGCTAGCTGACTCGGCATGTAAGTGCTCATACATGATCACACCTTCATCCACCTGTTTCAGGTGAAGGGAAGCCACAGGTATAAGACGAGAGCGATTTAAAACACAGAAGTGTAAGGACAGAAAAAAAAGTATTCGGAACACTGTTCAAGAGAGCTCTTGTACCTTAGACCACACAGTGTATACAGAATCATGGGAAAAAAACTTCCCAGACAAGTCTAATCGTTAACCCAACACCGTCAAGCTCACCAATAAACCATGTCCCTAGATGCCACATCTACACATTTTTTAAATACCTCCAGGGATAGTGACTCCACCCCTGGCAGCCTGGTCCAATGCTTGACAACACTTCTGGTGAAAAAGCTTTTCCTCATAGCCAATCTAAACTTCCTCTGGAGCAACTTCTTATCCTATTGCCTGTTACCTGGGAGAAGAGACTGACATTCACCTCACTACAACCTCCTTTCAGATAGAGAGTGATAAAGTCCCCCCTGAGCCTCCTTTTCCCCAGACTAAACACCTCCAGGTCCCTCAGCTGCTCCTCATCACACTTGTGCTCCAGACCCTGCACCAGCTCCGTTGCCCTTCTCTGGCCCCGCTCCAGCACCTCAATGTCTCCCTTGGAGTGAGGGGCCCAGAACTGAACACAGGATTCGAGGTGCAGCCTCACCAGTGCCCAGTACAGGGGGATGATCACTGTCCTGGCCCTGCTGCCACACTATTCATGTTCATCCAGCTGCTGACCAACACCCCCAAGTCCTTTTCCACCAAGCAGCTTTCCAGCCACTCTTCCCCAAACCTGTAGCATTGCATGGGGTTGTTGTGGCCCAAGTGCAGGACCCAGCAGTTAGCCTTCTTAAATCTCCTACAATTGGCCTCAGCCCGTCAATCAAGCCTGTATGTAACCTACACTGAGATTATCTCACAATTCTCTTTCTCTTAAGATGGACTCTGTGTTGTCAGACAAGCCTACCTGAAGGTAGGTGAAACGTTACTGTGCATGAATGCTTAGTAAAGACCTCATGTGAAGAACACAGATATAAAACACTGAGAAACTTATCTCAAACTAGCAATGGCAAACAGGAGCTTAGCTGGACTGTACTTTTAATGAATTGGAGTTTCATATCTAGGGTTTTTTCTTTATAAGGATACCAGTGGGGCTGGACTCTTTGTCCTGAAAAAGCATACGAAAGACTGAAGGCTTGAAAAGGACTTTGATGCAGGTATTTCATGATGAATAGGCAAATACAATTGGTAAGAGACTACGGAAACCAGAAGGAGGTGCAATGACCATTGAAATACACTCTCACTTATAACCAAGAGCTGATGAGATTACTTAGTGAAAAATTTCTGCATCACAGCAAGAAGGGGATTCCTAAGAGTCAGGAAAGAACCTGATTTGTCCTATACCTCCCTTCACCGACCTTGCAAATCATCACATTCAAGAGAATCCTATCAATCCCAGCATGAGTGTCTAAGCTTCAAAGTACTGCAAAATGCCCCAGTAAATCTTCAAAGAAAGATATTTATACAAGATACAACCACTTACGTCTTTAGGCCCCAAATCAAAAGGCAGTATTTTCAGAGTAGGATTCTCATTCTACACCCACACTTTAAGATCAATACTATGATACATTGAAACTGCAACAGGATTCCTAATAACCGTAAGACCAGAACACTTACTAAACCTCATCCAGTAGATTCAGTGTCTGGTCTCCTTGATAATTCATTCACTGGCCTGCAGAGAAGACAGCTATACCTATTAAATCTTTGGCAACTTCCCAGGGAAGTAGTGACCCGGCTTGCACGTGCTAGTTTATAACGGCCAGAGAGATCCCTGTCTGAGATGGTGCTGGTTCTTAGTTTACTATTCATAACAGGTTGCAAACACCCTGAAGGAAATCACTAGCATGTTTTCCTATCATGTATACTTGAAAGGTGTGAAAAAAAGAACACATACACACACACAGACCCCCTGCTGCTATCATACCTGAAGCACTTCAGCAGTATAGAATCTGAGCTGTGACCACAGAGAGAGCTAATCCTGAAATTACTGCAATAGCCCCCACTGAGATAACTAGGGAAACAGGGCTTTCAGGGTCAGTCTTCTAAGCAGCCTCAAAACCATCCCATCTCATTGTCTAAAAAATTCAGACTGATGTGATAAAATCCTATATGCACATCTCCAGGTTTATGCTTTTCTTATACTGATTTAATTCTTAATGGCTACTACTGGACAAAACAAACAAAATTGATACTAAAAGGATATGTTGGTTCAAGATAACTTTCCAAAGCATGTCTCTAGGACTTCAAGTTGGAGAATGCTAGTATCTGTGACAAGAACAGGCACAATATGCATTCTTTAAATCCAACAGTGTTTAGCATCAATCTCACTAAGTTGGCGTTTTTTTTCAGTTGCAAGACCATGCTAATATCTGGGCTAAGAAGAGAATGGGATTGGTAAGGATTTCTGTTTACCTCTGTAACGACTTTAAATATAACAAAGAAACTGCGGCTTGCGGCAAGATGAAAATATTTCTAAGATACCATAGCAAGTATTGGCAGAGAAAAAAAAAAACCCAAGCATCATGTTGAAAAGTACTGTTATTCAAGTGTGTTTAATGCACAACTAATTTTCTTATATTGGCTGAAGAACAACTATCTGTGAAAGTATTTCTTGGAACGTAAGAGTGATTTCAATTCTAGTGGTTTTTTGGCAATGAAGCAATAAGCCACAGGGCAGAGGGAAAAGTTCAGAATCATAGCAAAATTGCCAACTACCTTTATAAACTAGCTGCATAGTACCTTCAGAAGTGAAATTTCAAGTTCCACAATACAGAATTAAGTCAATGAAAACCCAAAGAACTAATATCTTCAATTCAAATCAGATTTACAAGCTTCTTATTACCAAAACGAAATTTAATGTCTTATTCTCCATTACACAGAGAATATGCTTGCAAGATCAATGTCATTTTGCTTCATGTGGCTACAACACACTAAACAGTGAAAGCTTTATTTAGGATCTCTTTTCTCTCCCTCATACCTCATTCTGTACCAGAATAAATAGCATGCTGGTTAAGATATGTTAATTCTACCTGCAGTAAGTCACTTAGCTCTACTTTGTTTGAAGTACAAATGGCCAATATAAATACCTCCAACAGAGAAGAAAAGCATACACATTACTGCAGCTCAAATCCTTACACAATTTACAAAGTTCAAAGGAAATTCAGCACTACATTAGTAAGAACTAAAGCCGTAGAGAATAAGTGGTATGTTCTGACATGGCACTATCTGATAAACATATGTACAGATCATATCCATAGGCAAAAAGTGTAAAATTCCAGAACCTTAGCTGAAAGACTTCCTGTCTGACATGCTTAACCGTTTCACCTAATGCTCATAAAAATCACAGATTTTAGGAACAGAAGGGAACACTGTCATTATACAGTTCATCTCCATCAGAACATAAGACAGAACTATTGCAACTATTGCAACAAGAGCAGTATCATAATGGGATTACAACGTTTTTACAATGGGATTACAACATTCTGTGTTCATCTTGATTTATAATGTTCAAGTGGAGATTCATTCCACCACAGTCCTTGGCCAGGTTGTTTCAAAGTTTGATGATAACTAATAAGAATGTCAACCTTTTTTCCAGGTTTTCTTGGTCAAGTTTCAATTTCTGGCCAATAGATTTTCTCATTCCTTCATATATACTAATCAAATAGGCACTTCTAAAATCTGTAAATGTAAGTTAAAACCAAATTATCTCTTAATTTTTCCTTCAGTAAAGTCATAATATTGAACTCTTTTTATCTCTACCACTTAGATTTTCTGAGAATAACTTACTGCATGCAGAGCTCACAGTTATATTCAGATTTTGCACACAGACAGAAGTAATTTCAGTTGCAAAAGAATGTTTTCCATCAGGTTACGTGAGCTGCCACGTTTTAGTCGTTCAAGTATGAGACCCTATATCACAGCTAAGATTCTTTAAACACTTAATATCACAGCCAATCAAGTCAATAAAAGTCCTTTTGGAGACACCCATGAGGACTGTGCACAGCTGAAATTAATCTCTTACTTGGACTTTTCATAGAGCAGAAGGCTACTCCTTCTGCCAAAAACTAAAGGCTTCCAGCCTCGGACTGCTGGTTAATGGCACCAGAACAGCTCTTTTTGAAAAATACTGTTACAAGCAAAACAGTGGAAATTGCCAAGACCCTGCTAGTATTCAAGTAAAGGGGAAAAAGGCTCCTCCTGCATTCATTACTAGACGCCACATATTTAATGACATAGCAAATCTGGGTGATTGCACTGATGGGTCACATATGCCTGGTTATTTAACAGATATAAATGGATCAGACAAAGAACACGCAACTGAGATGCCCTTTGAAGTAACAATCTACCCCTGAACTTGGTATTGTAAAGTAAACGCTTACCATAGACTGCGTAAAACTGAGGATTTCCTGAGCAGTATTATCAGAATTTACTCTGATCAGCCTTCCAAGTTTTGGGGAAGTTACAATCACAAAAGTTATAGTTCTGTTTCCTGCATTGGTCACATCACTGGTTACAGCTTTCAGATCATGTCGTGAAATAGGCTTCCTGGAACCTAAAAAATGTCAATTATAAGTAACACAGATTTGAAAGAGCAAAGGGCCCCAAAGGGCAAGTTTTGTATGCATGACTCACCCTGTCATCTAACTAGCCTACTTAGCATTTTAGTAATGTTTTATAAGATTAGGAGGTTTACCCTTTTCATAGTTACCTTCTAGTTAGAACTCTTCTACAGCTTTTTCAATCAAAAATCCCATCATAAGATGTACCTTGGTTTTATAATACATGAAGAAACTGCAGTTCTTTTCAGCACATGTAATCGTTAAACACTAGGTTCTGCAAAAACAACCCAAAGTAAAGAATACAGCATGCATAAGAATCCCAATTCCTAAATTACATGTCTAGAACTGAATTCAAACTCCAGTCACCGTTAATGTTTCTGGTAATCCCAGTTGCCCACAGAAAGGAGAGTGATTTGCCAGGGAAAGCCTCAATACAGCAAACTTTCTAGTGAACACACAAACCAAAATCGATTATTACCAGAAGCTTGAACTACACTTTATCGACATGAAAGAAGATTTTCATGAAATGAAATTAAAACATAAATACTGATTTAAACACATTAGGAAGAACATCACATTACAGAAATAATATCCTGAGCTGAAATAATGTAATATTAAGATGGATGAAGACTGAGGGATAACAAAATCTTTCTAATACATAGCACTATACTAACCAGTACCTTCTGGTTTAAATATTATAAAGATTATAAGTTTTCTGGGATTTAGTGAAACCAAAACAAATTTTGATATAGCTGACAAAAGCAAACCTACTAATTTTCTTTAAAAAAAAAGAAAAAAAAAGAAAAAAAAGTTTATTTGTCTTCTTTTTGATGCACTGTTTCATGGTACATGTTTAATGATACTTTTGGAGGAGCAACAGATTCCCATAATCCTACTCTCCCTGCTCCTACTTCTGCCTCCATTTTTACATTTTTTTATTTTCTTGAGCTACAAGCTTTTATAGGTACCAATACATAATTTCAGATGCTAGTAGTATACATCCTGGAAGCCTGAATTATCAATCCATCTTCAATAAAGCACAATGTTTATACAGGAATAACACAAAATAACATTTTCCTCCTATGATAATCAAAAGAAAAAAATATAGTAAGCAAACCGAAGAACGGTGATGTTTTGCAAGCCATTAGTAACATGAGGATTCTGACTGTTTGCATGTACTTGTGCCCTGGTTCAAATCACATCTACTTTGAAATAGAGTTGTTACAATGAAATGAGATCTTCTGACTCTGCCTGTTTTCCCCTTTTTACCTTCCTATGCCTCTCTTTGCCCATACTGCTTTGAAGAGTAAAGCAGTCCCTCAGGTCTAGAAAAATTCCTTCACACTATATCTAATTCAAGAAGTCTCCCTCCTCTTCCTCTCTCTACCCTTTTTTGCGTGACAGGCAGAGAGGGAAGCATGACCTTGTGTTGTGTGTACAGCAGATGTGATCAGGAATGTATAACTGAGAGCAACAGTTAATCAGATCACGTGCATCTGCAAACACAGTTGTTTCTCAATAACCTCCTACTTCCACAGATCAGGCCTCATTGCCTCAACAGAGGAAGACAGAACAACTCTCAAACATGCTCACGCTTCACTGATGGAAGTTATCACTCCAATTTTTCATAACAGCACCACGTTATCACACCATCACCATCACAGTGCAGATGTCACTCACTAAACAAGATGAAATACAATCTAGGGCCATACTGTCTAGAGACAATAAAGTCTCTCATGCCTTCCTGTAAAAATGAGATCCTCTACCAAACACAACCTGCTCCTTTACCCACTTCTGCCCTGAGATTTGAGAACCTTTTCCAGCACCTGCAGTAGTTCTGCTGTGGTCCGACGCCTCAATGGGGAGAGTCAACAGACTGGGTGAAGGAAAGGGAAGTGAGAACACTGTCTCCTTGTTCCGAAACACAGAAGCAGAGAGGTTGCAAAAGCAACCCAACACAAACACAGGCGAAATGAACAGAGATGGGCAGGAAGACACACAACAAGGATGGGTGATGCAGAGTAGGGCCAAACTAATTCAGACAAGTGGAACACATCAGCACAAGGCCATCATTGGTACCTAATAATTTTGGTACCCATTTTTAATTGCCTACATTTAAGATTTGGAAAGTGCTTTGTAATGACCATTCTGCCTATTACTCCTAAACAGTTATGAATAATCTCATCTATGGACTGCTCAGACAGCTTTGCTTACAAATACCTACAAGAAAGGCTGCCTTTCCTCCTCAAAGAGCAACCCAGTTCATTCCTTCCTTGAGCAATTGCTTCCCTGAGGAAAGTAAACCCTCACATTGTAGATATCTAGCACACGTAAGAAAAAAATCATCTATCTAGCAGTTAGTTTTCTGAGCACACCAAATAAAACAAGCTTCTGTTAAATAGAAAAAAATCCATTAATCATATAAACAAATCTGGTATATCCAACACAAAAGAAGACAGCAGTACATGCTCTCAAAAAATTGCAGAAGAATATACTTGAGAGAACACCCAGTCATGAAGACATGGCAATTTCTTCACAATATTTTCAATTTTTACTTCCCTACAGAGACAATTCTTCAAGCTGTCTCAAAATTAACTTTTCCTGCAGTGCTATAAAATATAACAGGACACTGGCTATTGTTTTTATGTGTATTAGCCACTTTGCAGCATCACTGCTGTAACAGTCATTTCATGATCAGCAAGTACAGCTGAAGCCCATACACCTCCAGAATGTCTTTTAAAAGTATCATAAAGCAAGCATATGAAAAAACTACTAATATTTTTTAACACCAAAAAAGAGTTTTGCTAACTCAAAGTAAGCAAGAATTGAGGAAAAACTGTACGCTTAGATGAACACAGCTTGCAGTGCTGAAAGAAATATTGTACTTTGCAAACTGGAGAACAGATGTATAGTCTAGAGTCTATGCTTTCTATCGAAGTATCAGGCATAATTTTCTTACAATTATTTTTGGCTTAAGATAGGATTCCTGTAAACCCCTGTGCCTGAGGCAACCTTACACACCAAATCACAGGTTAATAAGCTTTTTAAGTGGATTTATGTGAATCCCATTTATATTGACTGAATTAGAAGATCATGCTGCTACAATCTCATTTTTTGTTGCCTGTGTTTGAATAGATTTTGTTGCAAGCCTGTGTTTATGCAGCTTATACCCGGGAAGTTTAAGAAATCAAAGTGCTCCTCTTCTGTATCACATTAATAAACCACGGTGTAGTTTAACACCTATAGAGGTTTACCAATTCTCAGTCTGTCTCTGGCCGTACAGATGATGTTCAGAGCAAAAAAGAAGGTAGCACACATGAAAGTGTGATACAAGACATTGCTGAGAGAAGACTAACCTTCATTTTTCCTTTAGTCCTGCAATTAATGTTAGATTACTAACTCAGTGAGGGATTACTCCTGCCAATGCAAAGCAGCAAATAGCTCTGGTGAGACTCTCATAACACATAACTGCTGCATGAGCAGGATTTCACAAAAAAAATACTCAGCTGTTGATCCAACTAGCTCCAAATGCACAAATACACATCAAAGACTTCAGTCCTTCTGATTCATCAGTGTCTCTATGCTGCTCTCCATAACTCAGCTCAAACAACAAGAAAGCGAATTAGCAATCTGGTGAGTTTATGTTTGCTCCTATGGACACAAGCTTCACCCTGCTTTTACCAAGCAAAATACAACCAGTTAAGACATCTCTAAATATATAATACGGAGCTTTTAAACAAATCTGAATGGGAAATGTTGAGAGCTTAGGAGGACTTATATATTTCACTTATATATTTCACTGCCAATTTCCATGACTCCAAGCACATGTTTAAAGATTATAAAACAATAAAGCAATACATTGTTTGAGAAAACATAAATGTTCTTTTAAAAATCAGACAAATAGATGTTCCCAGGTACAGTTTTCTATAGTTTACCCAGCTAGCTATCTGACAAATGTATACATATTTGTACACATGCAACTTTTTCAAGTGTACGAAATCACAATAATCTTTAAAAACAGACCTGGGAAGACTCCGAGTCCTTTGTTCACTTCAAGGCTAATGACTAGTGTCTGAGCTGTTATGCTAAAAATCTGGCGAGGTGCAAAGTTCAAACCATCTGTCACCTGAAAGTTGAAGCCTCCAGACATCGCTCCTGTAGAAAAAAAAATGCAAATTTATTCTTGTATTATTCTGCCTGTCATCCAAAACATGCAAACATACACTGGATATCTTTTGCGCTTGGCTACAGTGAAATATATCCAAAGTAATCCTGAAGCAATTTTTTATCGGTACCTTTTCATCTTAATTAGAATAAATTTATAATGCAGAAAACACCTTTCCAAGGAAGAACTACTGGCTGTTTTTTACACTGAAGGCCAGACAGCCCTTAGATGTCAATCAGCAGAGTGCCCCTTTCTTTCTTTCTTCACTGACCGCAGTGGAGCTGAAACCAAGTTAAACTTGGGGAGACAGTGACTCCCAGAGTGCCTACTCCTTTGTACCTTAGGAGGGACCAAAGCACTTAATAAGTCACGTTTTGGCAAAGAACAAATCTGGGGACAAAAACAACTAGAAAGTTCTTTCATTTAGATTTACATTTTAAGGACTGAATCAACTACCAGGTTGTTTCCTTTGTCTCTTCGCTCTGCTTCAGCTTTGATGAAGAGCCTATGTTGTCACAGCTTAAACTATTTCAAAGGTTATGTGTACTCATAATAAATGCACATCTTTTTCTTTAATCTTAGGACCTGTATGTACTTTGGCACAAGCAATAGCAAAATACCTCCAGGAGTCTGAGTGGATTCCTGTAAAAATACACATCTCAGAACTGACTTATTGCTTTAAGTAGAGGCTCCCCAGACTGTTTAATCAGGTAGAAAGAGAGAATGAAAAATTAAAACATTAACTGCTGCAGTTATCATTGCTCATCTACTTGGTTTGCCCAACTTAGCCATGAGATACTGCTACATGCATATATATCCTGAAAGCAGGAGAGTGTCATATACTTTCACATAAAGATCAGTACTCCTTGCTGAACTACAAATTAGCATTCCAGAAGAATCAAATATGGGTTCTGAGATTATAGTTAAAAACTCCCCTAGGCAATGCTCTTATACCCAGCCAGGCGCTAAAGCAGTTCTGCAAGATCAGATCATATTGTTTTTATTTTAAAAGTTTTTATTCTCTGATGTTCTCTCTTGATAAAAATGCACAAGTAGTAGCACATTTAAAAAAAGGCATTGAGAAGTCTATTATTTGCATCAGGTTGCAAAAAAAAAGGCTTACCTAGCCTCACTTGTATTTTTGGCTAATATAGATCAACTGCCCAACTCACACAGACATTTTGCCACTGGCAGTCAGGAACAGAACTAAATTCTGAAGTGCTGCTTGGGTGGAGCATGTATTATTTTATCAAAATTGATTTTTAAAGGCATATCTGATCAGATGTGATAAAAAGGACACCAGAAAGAGGAGTGTACTGCACTGAAAGACACTGAGAATTCAGAACCAGCAAGAGTTCAGTACTGCCCTAAGGGAAAAAAAACCAGACAGGGTTTAAGGGCAGACCTCATACTGTGAAAGCAGGATAGGAGCACCCTGGAGTACAGCGAGGGTGGAAAAGGGAAGGAATTCTCACACTAAAAGAGGAATACAGGATCGGAAAGCTATGTTCTGGTTCTGCATTTATGCTGGTGACAGAAAAATCAGGATTATAGAGGAAACAAACACAAAATTTAAGGGGAAAACATGAGAACAAAGAGGGAGATCTGCATGTCACAGCACAGAATAAGGAGCATAATGTAACTCGCAAGACTGAGCAAAGATGAAGGGAAAATTTTATGAGGTCTAACGTTAGAGGCATAAAAGCAAAGTACAGTAGTACTTTCTCTGGTAGTACAAAAGACCCTGAGTCACGGCCACGTACAGATGTAAAAGATGCATGGTGCCATAAGGAGCAGCCAGGGGATGGAAGAGCTGCCTCAGCCAAGAAGATGCTGCTCTTCCCCTTGAGAAGGGCTAAAGTGAGTAAGAAAAGTAGACACCAGGCTGTGCAGAACATGAAGTGGGGTACTTCCCAGGAGAAGCCAAAGAATCTAGCACACACCAGAAGAATGAAGACGAGTGACAGAGCAGCTGATGAGAAAAGGGACAAGAGAAAAGGGGTAAAAAGCTGAATGACTGCAACCACATAAGGAAAGCCCCTTGGACAAGGCTGGGAGCAATAACAGTGGAGTAATAAGTACACTTCTACCAACAGTCCAACATGAAGGAGAAAAGAATATCACAGACTGAGAAAGTAAAAGAAGCAAAATGTCCAAAGCACTTTCTGGAACACTGGAGGCCATGAGGCTAGGCAGATGGCAGGCCAGAGCAGCTGTAAGAGGTGACAGGTCACCTGGGCAATTTTACATTTCAAATTTACAATACAACCCACACTCCCACCCACTGGAAAATTAAAACTGCTATTCGTTTTGCTTTTATTAATCAAGATTCACTTTTTAAGACTGCAGATGTGCACTCTCCTTTTCTGGAACACAGAGTGGATTCATTTCCTCACACTGAGACTACCATCATCCTAACTCCATAGATGTTTTTACATGTCAAAGTCTCCCTCAAAACAATTTAAACAGCTTGGTTCACTTTTGCCATGCTCTTAACCTTTTATTTCCTGACCAAATTATTTGAGCAGTATACTTACAGCTCACCAGCAGCTGCTTGTAAAACAATTTCAGCAACACATATGCACTCTGCAAGACAGAGCATTGGAAGTCAAGAGTATTTCAACCTGCAACCCAGCCTCATGAAGACACAGCACAGACCTAGAGTGACTGCTGCACCCAAGGGAGCCTTCCTCAGGGCTGGCAAGAGAGTACCTCATGCATCTTCTTCCCCAAAACTGGTTTATTCCTTCATTAGCACCTCCTTTCTTCTTTCAGCTGAGGTAAGATGATAATAGAGCTGGAACAGGAGAAAAGTAGCTATCGTCCTGCAAAAGCCGCACCTCTTCTTCTCGCTGGAACCCTGCTGGGATGTTCATTCCTGTGGCTTCCCAGCACTGCCACTTTACTTTTATTCCCCTCATATTCTCTCTGTAGCAGCAGCACAAACAACCTGATCTCTAGCTCTGCCACTGGCAGAAAGGACACAATGGTTAAAGCTGAATTCCTTCACAGCCTGAAAGGCAGGTTGACATCACCTAGATGAACCATAACTTCACTGCCCAGAGCTGTTCAGGAACACAACTACACTGTGACAGCTATCTGAAAGGCTGTTGGTACATGAGTAGCTCTGCACTGTAGCAAGCCAACAAAGGTTCCAGGAGATTCTCAATGACAAAGGTCAAAAAAGCAGATTTCCTATCTCTGAAAGCTGCATGACAACGTTCCTCTCCGTAAACCTACATTCAGAAAGAAGGCTACTACCAACAGAACCACTAATGCACCAAGGTTTCTTGGTAAGCATACATTAAAGTAGTCATCAGACCCTTTCCTGTTTAGTTTGTGAGACCATGTATCACATAACCGGTGCTTTGAGATTTTTGTGACATTACAAGTTGATCTTCAAAGGATTACAAATCTACTGAATAGGAGCAGTATTTTGGTAACAGAGGTGGTACTTTTGAAACCACATACCATTGTGTACAAATACGAGCTGCCCTTCAATTATATGAGCCTGGGTAAAACTAAGGATGCTCTCGTTCGGAGAAGACTTCAGAACCAAGTGCCCATTGCTAGGTGGAGTAATGGAATATATGAGTTCTGATGGTGAGGAGTCCTTGTCTTCTGCGCAGAGGTCATCAATAGTTATTTCTGTGACTGAACCCACCCAGACCTAGAAAAGCAAAAAAATAATAGTAATAAACAAAATGCATACAAAAGAAACTCAGAGGGGAAAAAAGCCTTCAAAGAAAACAAAGAAGTAAATATTTCTGCTGCACAACATTAGCAGCTATGACAGGTTTCTCATGACCCTCTCCTCATGGACTGGAACAGTTAATGTTGGCAAATGGTTTTCAAAATACAAGACCATGAAATAACACAAGCAAACACACCCTACGCCAGTTTGAGTTTTAGATAGCTTCTATGAGTGCTATCATGCAAATATGAGTGCTCTATTTGTCAGGCACTATCCAAACTCCTACAAACATAACAAAATTCTATTATGACAACTGAGTCAAAGGAGCAACTTTCCAACACATACACATGAATATTAGTGTTATGTACTTCACAGCAGGCAATGCATTCAATATGCTCTATTTTCACCAGCAGAAAAGAAAAAACAGCCTGGGGACAGCACAATCTCTGGTGCAAATGGAAAACTTTTTGTAGGTGCATTATTTTCTTCTAACAACATGTGCTAAAGGTCCTTTTTTAGTGCACCAAACAACCTGCAGAGGTGCTTAGTCCAGTGGGAGATGACAGAATCAACACCTCCAACAGCTGCTTAGCACTTTGCAAGGTCACACTTCTTAATATTTTTTGTTAGTTTAAGATATGCACAAACTGCAAAAACCCTTCTTTCAAGCAGAGAGGACTGCTGTCTGAGCTTCATCCATATCTTTCTGGATATTTCTTGTTTGGAAAGGATAAGCAACAGCCCCTTTTACTCTTCATCTTTGCTGTATTTAGTTGGAATCACAGACAAAAGTACTAAGACTAACAAAGAACAATACATGTTTATCTCAACACGAAATGAAACTCGTAAACATTCACTCCATCAATACCAATGTTTTCTATGCTGAGTTTATATCATAGTGTACAATCTCAAGAGCCTGATCTTTTAAAAATCTCAGCTGGAGCTTCAAAACACATACTACATCGTCCCTCTCTGTCTTCCTAGGATCTTAGTACATTTAACAAATATCTGGTAGTAACATCACACCAAATGGTTGAAGACGAAGTGTGATCCTTGACAAAGGGCATTTTACCTCTCCTAAAACCAAAAATGAGCAATCACAGATTTTCCCTTAAGTATTAACTTTACTTTTTAATAAAAACCATGGAAGAAAACCTTTTTAAGCCACAGGGATTTTTGCCACGACACTTCCATAGAGGAAAGATTTCAGACTACACCATGTCACAAAATATGTGCCATGGAAAAAGAGACACTAAAATGAAATTATATGTGTTTTCTAGTTAGAAAAAAGCTTAGAAAAGAACTTGTGTTACGATTTATAATAGAAAAAATCTTGCAACCAGGAAATAGCTATTTCCTCCCTTTAATATGTATTTCTCTGTAATCTAATTACTACTACTGAAGTTTGATAAAAGATGCTATCTATGAGCGCAAAGGATGGTAACTAATAGCAAAGGCTGACTTACTGAGTGGCACCAAATAAGCACATCAGTGTCACTGGTTGTGTACTGAGACCCTTTAACTCATCCCTATAGAACTTGATTTAGATTACTCTGAACAGAAAATAAAAGGTCAGCTACAGAATATGCAAAAACATAAGAAAGGACTATGCAAACATGTTATTACAAGTGACTCACTGAGTTTTGAAATATTTTCTCATCCTAAAGGAAAAAAATATCTTTTTTCCATAAGGCCAGTGTTTATTTCTATTGTTCCAGCACAGTAACACACAATGCTTTTTGAAGTGCAGTACATGACTTGCAACATGATCCTTGAGGAATGAAAGTCGATCCAAGAGCTGAAAAGGGCTGTAGGGAAATGGACACCCAGAATACTGCAAATGCTGTACAAGCGTCTTATTTTCCACATCTGGGATCAAGTCCTCCTCGAAAAGCACCATGAAAACTGCATCCAAACTTCCAGGACGTACCATTACACTAATTATGAATGTTCCACAGCATGGTCAAAAAAAAAATAAAATTCATGACCCTGCCCAATGGCAAATAATTCATTCTGTTCCACTCAAAGCATTCAGCTTATCAGTATCTCCTTGCATGCTATGTATCCTACCAGACACACTATCTTCACGGCCATTTTCATACTCTGGTAAGTGACTGATATAAAGAAAACAACAACAAAAAATCAGTGTCTCAATTTGTTGGGTTTTTTTAAAATCTATTCTAGGAAAATACAGCC
Source organism: Strigops habroptila (assembly GCF_004027225.2). NCBI lineage: Eukaryota > Metazoa > Chordata > Aves > Psittaciformes > Psittacidae > Strigops > Strigops habroptila. The sequence goes on along the minus strand of NC_044302.2, from coordinate 83,400,387 downwards.
CTCTTGTGGCAAAAGGAGGATACAGTCATTTCACAGCATCGCTACCCATATATTTAAATGTATCATAGAATCATAGAAAGGTTTGGGTTGGAAAGGACCTTAAGATCATCTAGTTCCAATCCCCTCGCCATGGGCAGGGACACCTCACACTAAACCATGTCGCCCAAGGCTCTGTCCAACCTGGCCTTGAACACTGCCAGGGATGGAGCATTCACAACTTCCTTGGGCAACCTGTGCTAGTGCCTCACCACCCTCACAGTAAAGAACTTCTTCCTTATATCTAACCTGAGCTTCCCCTGTTTAAGCTTGAATCCACATAAATGCAGCAAATAATGCCAGGATAGTGATTTTCTTAAAAATATCCTATCTCCCTTCCCCATTTCCACCCCAGGGGAAAAAAAAAAAAAACCACCACCACAGAACCTGTGGTAATTTTAGGAAATTATACTTAAAATGCTTTATAGGTTCTAAATAAACATATCCCTCATGCACTTACTGTTCTAACAGAAAGGCTAAAAACTTCCCTTTTATTTCCTAGAGAAAATTAAGAAAAAACTCCCAAAATGTTTTGTTGTTTGTCCTCCTGCATCTCATCCTATGGTGTTCATATCTTTGATGGTGTTCATAACCTTGGTAACAACAGACAAAGTTGTCTGAAGGGATGTTATGGATGCCTCAGAAATGAGATTTTTCAACAGCAGATGCCATACACTAACCTGTATTTCAATTGTTCAGCAGTTCTTTCTAACTCTTTCTATTGAGACCTGCAAAATTTCTGAGGTGCTAAATTTCAGTCAACTCAAATGGTCCTACTGGACCTCATGTAAACCTTTGTACATTTCCAACCTTTAAAAAGATATAAAAGAGCTACTGCCTTTTTAAAAGCAACACACCAACATTTGCCACTAGCAATGTCCTGGAAGAGCAGAGGCTGCTTGGGGGCCACCTAGTACTACCCTGCTCAGGAATGCCCAGCTCATCTAAATACTTAGCAGGACCAAGAAAAATCCATTTTGTCCCACCTACTTCAGATGTGCAAGTTTGCTTTGAAGAAAGATCATCTCAGTGTAGTCCCACCAGTACACAACTCAACTGGCAGCTTTGTTTTAATCTGCACATGAATCTAACATTTATGTGCATATTAGTATGCGCTCCTGCCAAAAATAAAGGTTATTTCTCAGCAATAGCTTATGCATGACCAGCAAAACCACACACACAAATGCAGCATCCCGATTCTGGGTATGCAAACAGCGTCCTCAGCAGAGGATCAACTTTGGCTAGGTTAAGCTCTGCTACTACTGTTCTTGGGAAGCCCAGACTTACAGATATTTTTAGAAAAATCCATATGCTGCACTGCAGTGCACTGCACGGCCTCAGTTCTGGCAACAGACTGCAGTTCAATGCCAGCAATGCGCCAGAAGGCAGACAAAGAAAAATTTCTGACTGGACGTATATCCCTCTTGTCTGTTACTAGACAAACATTACTGCATGCTGTGCTGATGTCTGTAGAGTACCACTGTAAATACTTTACATAAAGTTTTTACTCAGTACCACCCAAATCCTTGTCAAGTGAGTCTGCCCTTCTGCCAGCACTCTCTGCACAGGGCAGGTTATCTTGCGCCATAGAAACCTGCAGATCATCACAGACCACCTACCTTCACTGTGAAGCTACACAATGCTATCACTACCACCATTCAAAAACTATGTCTTTTCTCATGTGAAAAGCCTAAATACACAACACAAGGTTATAATTACCTTTGCAGTAATCCATTCTCCCTTTGCAACACACAACTAACTACGCAAAACTAAATGCATGTTATTGATGCCACCACTGTGTAAAGTGTATCATGCAGCATTGTGGATGATACATGTGGATGTGGCCTCAACATACCCTGCTTAGCTTCTTTTAAACTTATTCCTAAATATCTTTGTCTTGATGCCTCTCAGCTGGTTTACTGTGAGCACAGGTTTATTATATATCCATTTAAATTTACTTTTCAGTCACCTAATTTGTTTTTACTCATCAGATCTCAGATTGGAAGCCTTTACACACAGGGGCTTTTTAGTTTACATGGGCAGTAAGTCCATAATAGATAGGTTCTGATTACTCAGTGCTGTTGTAACACAAACAAATAAGAGCCCTATAAATACATCAATAAAGAAATCCAGCAAAGCACAGAAACTGAAGTGACAGAAGTGACTTTTTTTTGAAGATTGAATCATTAAAAAGCCAGCTAAATTTATTAGGAGGAAAAGGTAGCATCAGGCAACAATTATAAAATTTTCTTCAGGAATTTGGGTGGAGCAGAGTTAGAAACAAGTTAGCATGTTCTTTTTTTAGCTCACAGTATTACACAGTAATAGCTTCAGTGTCTGCACTAATATTCTGATGACCTCTAACACCCCAGATTTTCACAGATTGCATGTATTATCCTTACCAGGATTTTTTCAAGAAGGAAACGTTCCTGTTCTGTAACACAAATACCCCACATGTAGTCAATTCTCTAATGAAGCGCCAGTGAGACTGCTGCTCTCATCTGTCGTCCTGCCCCACTGGGATCCGGAGAGGAGCAGGCAGCAGAACACATCTCAACAGGTCTGACCTTTCAGTACACTTACTGTCAAGAGGCACAGGGTCTGAAGGCTGTGCAAAGACAACAGTGAGACGCTTGCACCCTCACCATCGCTACTCTAGGCACTTTTCTAAGCTACCCTGTGCATCAACAGCCCTCAAGGCACCCTAGCAAACACCACCAAAACACAACAGTGATCCAGGTGCAAGCCACCCCACCCCACGAGCCCTAAGTCAGTCTAAGACACTTCATGTATCTTTTAGATTAAAAGAAAGCTCAGTCAGCCTCCTAGATAAACTTGACTTGCTCTTCATGATGACCAGAATCTCCATAAATACACACTATCCATTGTACTGCCCTCCTTCATTAACACTAATTTATTTAAATTCCAGGACCACTATTTATTATATTGACTATTCCACCAGATACAAACCTAACAGTCTGCTAATGAATGCGCATTAAATGGTATCAGGTTAGAAATAATTTTAACATTTCAAAATGTTGACAAACATACCCGAAGAATTCTGTTAACTTTTATAACAGGAGCTTCATCATTTACTGCAGTAACTGTTACAAATACAGTTTTGGGCAAGCTTTGTTTCCATAATTCTGTGTTGTTCACTATCACAGTAAAATTGTCCATCAGTTCTTCACTGTCATCATGAACATAGTAGATTAATTCTTGTTCCACCTGAAAAATATAACAACCTGAAAAATTAAAGAGGCTAAAAGATCATCTGTCCATTCCTCTAGACAGCATATCTCAACTTGCCAGTCCTGGCATTCCCCCTTCCTTCTGAATGGAAAGTGGAAAATCCAATCCCACCATATTTACCACAATGTTTCCTGGAATCTATAAACTGAACATAGTATTAAAAGATGACTTATGATACAGTTTTGCTTCTTAGAGCCAAAAGACTGAAAATTAGCTTATCAGAGCCATGACCTGAACTTTTTTTTTTCCCACTTTCCTCCTTGTTCAATCTACACACCATTTTCTCTTTTCAAAACGTACCCACAGTCTGTCTATCTTAGGTTTCCAGAGTAGCAACACTGCCTGAGTATGAGTGGCCCATAAGTCTACTGTGATTATAGCATACCAGTCTGTGTGACTAGTGGCACACAAGGAAGTGATGTGGTTTACTGTAACAATGCATCCTTCCTCCCCACCCCAAATGACCAGGTAGCAACTGCAGAAAGATCTTTGATACAAGGCCAGAATAAAGCTCAAACTCATGCATCTCACCACCTCCCACCAAATCATCCCACAGCTTCTAGCAATACAAGAATTCATTGTGACTACAGCAGATCTAAACACATTACCTGCTTTCTGGTAAATGTGGCTAACTTTATTCCAGGAACACGAGAGTTTTCAACATATCCATGTTTTGGCTGCTCAAGTAAAACAAATTCACAGCTGAGTCCAGCAAAGTGTCTACTTGAAATTTTTAGATAGTCTTCCACCAGGGCTTTCGAGCCCCCTTCAATCACGGTGAAGTTCTGTACTTCCAGTGGAATCGTTCTGGGGATGATGTCTACAGAGATCTCTATTTCACTCACTGTTCGGACACCATTAGTCACATCCAGAGAGAAACGGTCATCTAGTTGGTCAGGAACTGTCTGCACATACTGAACTTTGCCCTCATCAACATCTTGCTGTGTGAAGCTCAAAACCGGCCTTTGGTCAGCATCAGCTCTGAGATAACTTTCTTCTGAGGAAAACTTCCGAATGTATCCATGCACTGGAAGCTGTCTTACTGTGAACACAATCTCAGATGGAGAACTGTTTTCATGAGCAACCTTAAATTTAAAAACACACCCCAAAATTACTTGAACAGAAACAGGAGAAATTCTTTAATTCTCTTCTGAATTTTTCACTCTCAAACCTGGCATTGTCCTTCTAATTAACTGGTATTCCTTATTTGGGTTACACGGTTCTTAATACAATACTTCAAGTAGACGTGTTAAATAAACATGGCATGGGAGTGTTTTGAAAAGGAACTGTTAACCAGCAGCCTCAGAACCCCTGCCTGAAACAGGGATTTCAGCAGCACAGCAGTGTGCTGCCAGAGCCCCCTTGCGGTGGTTACTGAAAGGCTACAGACAAACAACGGGCACGAAGGTATCAACCAAAAGGAAATGACCTCAGGTTTGTGATTTGATGTTTTCAAAATTTTGGATGCAATCCTCAGACAGTATTATTTGGGCTAGTTCCAAACTGAATGAAACAAAATCCCAGAGGAGGTTTATATTGGATATTAGGAAAAATTTCTTCACTGACAGGGTGACCAGGCATTGGAACAGGCTGTCCAGGGTAGTGGTGGAGTCACCGTCTCTGGGGGTATTCAAAAATGAGGTAGTTGAGACCCTTAGTGACATGGTTTAGTGGTGGACTTGGCAGTCCTGGGGTAACAGTTGGACTTGATGATCTTAAAGGTCTTTTCCAACCTGGTTGATTCTATGATTCCGTGGCATTTCACACCAGCTCAACTAAGAATGATACATGAAGTACCAACAATTTTAACAACAAAAATAAATATACAAGTGCAGTATCTTCAAATCTTAATCTTCTCAAGCACCAATATGTAATGGAGTCAAAGACCATGGGCAGCCTTTTTCTTTAACATAACCCATTTTCCTTTCTAGAAACAGAAGCTTGCTAGTGTCAGTCCCTCCAGAATAAAGCATCCAGAATGCAGTCATGTTAGTACAAACTAAAAGGAGTTGAAGAAGACAAAGAGACTGCAACAGCTGAGAAAGCAGTGAAGAAAACTTGCTATAAGATTGGAGAAACGAACACCACAGTTAACTTACCTGCAGTTTTCCTTTACTGATTTTAACTGGTTTTCCTTCTTCAACCAAGAGATTGTTTTTGTTCACAATCCTTGGTGGCCAGTGTTGACTTTCCAAATATATGCGAACACGTACTCCAGCATCCAGATGGACATCTCTAGCATGGACCGTAAAGTTAAATGTGTCAATAAAATTGTTGCTGTCATCATGCCGGTAGGTCACATACCCCTTTATCAGATCACGTTGAGAAAAGGTATCCATCAACAGATTATTTACATATATTCTTCCATATTTTGGGAAAGAGAATATCTCATATGTAAGCTCATGATCATTTCTTATATCTTGGTTTGTAACAGCACTTAGATTAGCTGTTGTAACAGTTTCCTCTTTCCCTTTTTGAACCAACAAGCCTGTATTATTTGCCAACCTAACATAAGGATCAGTGGCACTAACTTCTAGAAGCAAAGAGGTGTAGTGCTTGCCATCTGTCACAAAGAGCACAAAACGCCCAAAATCTGCACCACGGTGTATAAACAGGACCTGCTTTTGCTCCAGGTCCACTTGTTTGAATTGGTAGAGTCTGTGTGAAGTATTATTTGTTAGCACCAAGTCTCCATTGGAAATGCCACGTCTAGTATATAGCAACTGTCCATCATCAAAATCAGAATCAGGATCATGATAGCAAAGATCTGCCAAAGTTAATAATCGCTGCCCATTTCTCACTATGTTAAATATCTTATCAACTACACGTACTGGTTTTTCATCATTCTTCAGCTGGACAGAAATGTTGAATCTAATTTCTACTGACAAAGGTTCTACTTCTGGATCAAAGTTTGCCCACTTTCGTGACTCTTCACTGGAACTGGAAGCTCTGACAAGAAATTCATCAAACACTGTCTCTGAATCATCATGCATGTACATAAGGCGCTTATTAGTTATATCTTTGTTAGTGAAAGTGGTAAGATTGTGATTACTTTCGAATGAGCCTGAAAAATTAATGAGTTTTAATTTCCCGTGTTTAGGAAACTGTATAACTTTATATTGGAAAGTTTTATTATCCGGTGTTTGCACAAACAACTCTGCGCTTGTTATTAACTCTCCTTCACCTTCGGTAACTCTAAGACCACTGTTAGTCAAAATAATGTTTCTGAGATCTGATTTGATGTAGACTTCAAACTTGTACATATCTGATTCCAGATACTTTGTGGAAATGAGGAACTGAAACGAATCAATGTTATCTTCATGATATCTGCAGTTTAATTCATATGCCACTTTTTGATCAGTAATATCTTTCTGGCTAAAGACTGAATCTTTTTTCAAAGGCTGGTCATTAAGTAGTATCTGTCCATTCTTTGGTAGGGACAGCAATTTAAAATGAAGCTCATCTTCAGGTATTTCTAGATCCACAATCACAGCAAAAAGATTATCTGAATTCAAGTACCTTTTTTTTGATTTTTCAATTTCTAGAGGAGCATGTTTCAATACAATGTATCTTAACCATTTCACTTTGATTGGAAACATGTGCTCTTCACTCATTCTGTTTCCTATGCTAACTTTGAATTTAAATTGGTCAGTAACATTTTCCAGCTGTATTTCTTTAAAAGTGCTATAGTATCTCACACGGCTGCGCTCAAGAGAGCGCTGAGAAAAAGAGTTGACTCGCTTCCATTCTCCCCTTGAATGCTGCCTTTGGACTTCCCCAAACTGGGGTGGCTCTGTGATCTCATAACGGATCTCCAGCTCCTGGAGGTTGGCATTTGTTTCGACCGCCAGATGCCTAGGTGTTATCAGAGCTGTAACACCTTGGAGTAGTTTTATTCCCGAGTTGTTAACAACTCTGTAATCCAATGGAACTGCCATGACACGTAACACAATGGTGTTGCTCACCTTCTCACCATCACTCGCCCTCAGAACAATCCTTGAGTTCTTGACGCCTGTGTGGACAAAGAAAACAGTGCCTTCTCTTAAGTCCTCGTTAGAAAAAGTAGTAATAGCTTTTCCAGGATGCTTTGAATCTTCTAAATACCCTGCATCTGCATTCAGATTTCCAAGCACTGAAAGACTCAGATCCACAGGATCTGTATCCGTATCTAGAACTTTTATCAGATCACTAGTCAAACGTTTCTTTGAGTTCTCCAAGAGAAGAAGCAAGTTTCCCTCGGGAAGTGTAATTTCAGGTGCATCATTTACTGGAGTGACAGTAATGCTAAACACATACTGTTCATTTCCTTGCAAACATGGAGGCACAATCTTCTCACTGCTGGTAGAAATGGAGAAATTAAAATAATCATAAGTGTCCTCAGAGCCATCATGGACATAAAGAATCTTCCCTTGCCATATGTCCTGCAGAGTAAATGTATTTACCTCCTGCACTGGTTCAACATCTAGTTTCAAATCTCCATGAGAGGGTGGGGTTTTTATTTCAAAAAGAATTTGTGATTGATGAATGTCTAATTTCTGAAAATCTAAGTTGACTTCAATATGTTTAGATTCGAGTGAAGCTTGTCCGCCCTCTAGCACGATCAAGTTACTTAGAACTAAAAGGCGGCTTTTGTCTTCCTTGCCCGGAGAGACAGAGCTTTCAGGGGAAATGGCAAACGTTGGGGCTGCTTTCACAGTAGGGTTCTTCACAGCCATCTCTAAAGAAAGGTTTGCATTAAAAGCACTCTCTGTTTCACATCCAGCTGAAATGTCCTTTGTTACCAGAACATTCTTAAGCGATTTCTTTTCTGAATTGGTTTTCAGGTCTCTTATGCAACCTTTGAAGGACCCTCCTCTGGCGTACTTCCCAGACACTGAGACTAGCTCTAACTTAATCAGTTCTGATCGTGCGCTGTCATCTACACCACCTACAAAGAGAGACCCCTTCAGAAGTGGCAGCTTACTGTAGGGAGGCAAAGATTTTTTCACAGTTTCTTCATCCAGTGTCAGCTGCAAATATTCTGCAGTAAATTTCAGTTTGATGTAGTGCCAGTGACTATCGTTGACTGACTTACGAGAGGAAAGCTGGGTTCTACTTTTAAATTTTCCAACATAAGCTTTAATTAGTCCATTTTCCATTTCCATTGCAATGAAATCTCCCATTTTCCCAGGATGGTAAAGCAGCAAGCCACGTGTGGCTGAGGTTTGCAATGTATACTCCAAGATTCCCTCATCAGCAACATTCCACAATGGGAAAGAAACATAGGATCTGGAACTGAAGAAACTAATGGGTTCATCTTCACCTGCAAAGAATTCATCACTGCACCCCACTGAAACTTCATGGACATTTTTAAAGCCAGGAGAAGGTCTCAGAGGCATCAGAATGTCTAGCTGATTGAATGATACATCATCAATACATCCTCGGAAACTAGGTAGTGATCCAACAATGTAGGGAACATCAAGTTTACTAGTACCACCTATGTAAAATCCATAATCAATATTTAATTCATAGAAAATTCCAGGCATTTTTGCACTACTTGTATCATGTTTATCAATAACCAATGTGACATTGTCATGTTCATGATGTAGTTCAACCAGGTGCCAAGCTAAATCATTCAGCTGAGATCTTTGCTGAGAATGCAGTACTCGTTCCCCCACTCCAAAGTTAATCCTCAACTGCAAGAGACAGAATTTTAACCATCAAAATCCAAAGCAGTATTTTTCATAATAATATATCAATATGTAGTTAATACATTAATTTTCCTATTGAAAAAAAATTAATTGAAAAAAATTGAAAAATTGAAAAAACTGAAAAAAATGAAAAAATTGAAAAAAAAGAAATTCCACTAAAATTTTCTGTAGGTTTACCTGCCATGACAAATATGGCTTGAATAACTGCAGAAAAGGGAATGGACTCCTCTGCAGTTCTGCTAAGACCAACACTCCCGAGAAATCAAAGGACAGTAACATTTCAAGAATTTACCTTACATAAAAAACATTATTTGGAACCATTTTCTATGACGCTAACATCATCAAATCTGAAATTTTGACTCTACTGACCTCATGCTTTGAACACAATGATCTTCATTTTAAGATCTAGAGATCTCAAAAGGCATTTAGAGTCCAATTTTAATAACTATAATTGTAAGAAATAAATACCACATTTTGAAATTATCGATTATATTTTGTGATCTTTCCATTTTTAAAAACATAACCTATTAGAATTGTTATAGGTAACACCTTAAAACACTAAACAACACAAGCCACATGTGTCCTTTTAGCTATAGTTATGGAGCATACCTCTAAGTATCCTGAAAGTAGCTCCATTAAACAATAATCCTTCTTCCCAGCTGCAAGAAAAAGCAGTCCATGTGGCTTGCTTGTTCGAAACCTCAACTGTAAGGATGTCTGAGAGGATGCTTCTACCATGTTCAACTCCACAAAGCTATCACCATAAAATGATACTGAAAGAAAAAAAGGAAAACAGAGGATTTAGTCACACACACACAAAAAAGTATTTTTCTCATCTACAGCTAAATATATGTTTAAAACTTATATTAACTCCCTATATACTTAAATATGAATGAATGAAACTAGATCTCAGACATCAAATTCACCAGTCCAATCTACTGGATAAGAGCCCAAAGGCCAAACCAGTATGGACAAAGAAAGAATATGGCCCAGTATTCTACCCCCAACAGTGATGACAGGGAACATCATAAGAACAGTGCAATCACATTTAATAATTTCCTTCAAATACTCTTCCCATTATTTTTTTGGTTTGGGTGTTTTCCTGAGCTTGCCATAGTCGCTCTATTTCATAACTGCCAAAGAATTTCTCTCTGAAGTACTCCTCCAGTTTTTCTTTGGAAACATATTCATCTAGAACACACTCTTACATCTCCATCAGAGACATCCTCTGCCATCTCTGATGAAAGACCTACAGGTCTCCAGATAATCTGCATCATTCTTTCATATGTTCTCATCCATCTCTTTTCCAGGCTGAAGTTCCCTCTTGTTTCCTGTACGCAGCCTCCAACCACCCCTGCTGCCCTGTTGGCCAGTCACTCAGTTCTGTACAGACCTCCTTCACTCTCCTCCCCTCTTTTCTGCCTTGAAAAACAGTAACCATAACAAACTTTCTCATTCAACTACTCACTGTCTTTACTATCCTCATTATTACTATACTGAACAGCACAAGATCAAAGATTTCAAGACCAAATCATCAGAAACTCTGCTGATAATTTCCCTCCTATGCAAAAAATATCAATTATTTACCCCTTTCTCCCACCTTTTAATGCATTACTTAATATGCAAAGCCCTGCATTTCTATCCAGTGGCTTCTCAAAAGCTTTTGATGTCAAACTTTACCAAAAGCCTTTTGGGAATCTAAATCTTAGTCAGCTTTCCCATGCCCATCAAGAAAACTCCAAGAGGTTTGTAAAGCAGAACTTATACCATAGAATCACAGAATGGTTTGGGTTGGAAGGCACCTTAAAGATCATCTAGTTCCAAACCCCTGCCACAGACCAGGTTGCTCAAAGCCCCATCCAGCGTGGTTTTATCTTTAAAATAATCCTACTGACTCTTCCCAAGTTGATCATACTTACTCCTGCATATTTTATCCTTTGTTACAGTATCTATAAATATGAATGGTATGGATGTCATGCTTACAATCCCATGGTCGTTCTTGTTTTAAACACCGGCATAAAATTTGCCACCCTCCAGGCTTCAAGTACCCAGGTAGTTTAAAGCATGAGATCAGATGCTACCCCTAGCGAGCAAGCAATTTCATCCCTAAGGTCTTTTAAGTCAGCGCCTCTTGTTTCCTCCACAAAAAAGGGGGAATTACAGCTTGGGAATCTTCCCAATTAGCAGTAAAGACCATTTCATTTAGCTTCTCTGCAGTGGCCATGCCCTTTCTGAGTGTTTCTTTTATACTGATAACTTAATCAACTGGCTGCACAGACCCTCTGCAGGGGTTTTGTTCTTGATATATTTAAGAAGGATTTATTAAAAGCTTTGATTCATTCAGCTAGCTGATCTTTGACCTTTTTTTTTTTTCCCAGGCCTGTCTATTTTCACATTACATCTGCCAGGGTTTATGCTGCTTTCAGCTGTGTTTGGACACAACTCTTTCAGGATGCCATCAGCTAAATATTTATTTTGCAGCTTTTAGCTTCATTCTGAGACAACTTTCTTATTTTAACACAGTTCTTTTTAAAAGTAACCATAATCCCAAAGAACTTTCAAGGTTTCGTTGTTCCTGTCTCTACACTAGCTGTCCCTTTCCTGCATCCAACAAGCTCTGACGACACTTACAAAGTGTGGCTTTAACTCAGACCCTGAACTCGATTTTGCACATTACAGAGTATCAAATCAAAGGTCTCATTAAACAGCAGTTTCATGACACAATCATTAGCAGTCTCTAAAAATTTTCTGCAGTATACTTAAAAATTCAAGGTGGCTCTCCAAAGAATCAGATTTCGGCAAACCCCACAGCCAACAGCTATGTAACAGTGTGTTATATTAAGTACCCAGAGAAACACAGGAGAGATTTTTAGATTACTTAAGTACATCTATTTCTTGCAAAGAAAGAGTCACCACTGTGCATGGAAAAATTGATTCCAAGTTGAACAAAAAGGAATTCTTCTCCATCAGTTTACTTCTAGTATAAAAGAAGTTTTCATCAAATAGCTCTCTTATACCTCACAGGCCTTCCATTAAATCTATATAGCAAGAGAACCAATGCTGGTTGTGGGTAACAGAAATGTTTATACTATGGGGTTAACAAAGAAAGACCTCCCTTTTAAAGTGTGTATTCGGAACTAGAGACAACCCACACACACAGGTAAAGGAGGATTAATTTTTACTAATAAGACAGGAAACAGGTTAAATGCTCGTAATTTTTATATTGTGGTAAGTTCATATTACAGAAGTGGCTAGAACTGTCACTGTTCTCTATCTTGTCTCTATCCTATAAAGCTTTGGACCCAGTAATACATGTAAGGGAGAGGAGTCCCCTGACCTTCATCTCAGCAAATGAGGCAGAGATACTGTCTTTCTGAAGATCAAAGGAAGCATAACCTAGCTATCTGAAATAAGCTGTCTTAATCAAAAGATTACCCCACTTCCTTCAGCCGCTGTAGTAACATCAAAGCATCAATATAATGTTATGGGTACAAGAAGGTTTCTCGTTGAGAAGAGAAACCATTCTCACCCTACTGAGACTCTGAGAAGCAGTTACTTTTGCTTTGCTACATTACATCCTAGCACCCCTACAGAACTGGCCAGTAAGAGATGTCACTATAATTTTCTCAGTGAATTTCCTCAGAAATTAACAAATGAAATTCAAAGCGTTCACAGATGTTAATGCCCTGAAAGTTTCATTACCATCATCGTAACACAGCCCAGAATTTCTGAATTGAAACTAATGGCTGCTGATAGAACTTGAAAATAACTTTTTAAAGACATGATAATCTCATTAGACTCAAGTATGCAGAGGAAAAAATGGATTTTGGAGGAAGCAATTAAGCAGAAAGACAAACTTATTCATGGATTATTAAGTGCAATTGAGAATAACTAGAATTTAAGTTGCAGAGTCAATATTTTGCAGCATGACACTGGGAATTGGCTTGGTGTTTACACTATATATGAATTTCCTGGAAAAGAAAAATTAAACATAAGTTAAAGCTTTTGCCTTCCATAAAACACTTTAGAGTCAGAATCCACCACTGAATGTGCAGCAGGAAACTCAACATCAGCCTAGGCACTGATCCAGCACTAAATGAGATCTTGGGCCAAGACCACCTACAGTGCCTTGGTGTGATTTCAGCTTCACTACCCACCAAACTAAGCAGCATGTTATTATAGTATAGGAATCAAGTTTCTCTGGAGCAGACACTTTTAGACTGATTTCTGGCTGAAACTGTGTTATGAGTGACCTCGAATGTGGTGCCACAGCTTATTAAAAGAGGTCATTTTATTGTGGATCATTACAGCAAATAAGTGGAATTCAATCAACAACACCAGCCTTGAATCTCTCTTACTACTGGACACGTGAATTCAGCAGATCATATAGGGAACGATTCCTCTGGAGTGCCTGGGCAGACAACCTACTCTCTAACAGCTCTATGCCCTAAAATGAAAAAATGGGTGAAAGCAGCTGAGCCAGATCTATGTCAGCTGTAATGTCACTTCATGGACATGAAGGCTTAAAAAAAAATATGGCATAATCACTTGGGATGTCAATTTAAGGATCTGTTCATCCTGAGTTGAACCAAAAGGTTCTTCATTCACTCATCACCTAGTGATGGCACTGGACTGCCATTTTACCCTTTTGTTCAGCTTTCATTCTCTAGTGTTAAAAACATCAAATTCAACAAATAGCTATACCGTGAATAATTTTCCTTTTGGCTTCTGTACTCAAAGTGCAAAGCAATAAAAGTTCTCTTCTCCACTGCCAAAACTAACAACCCCAGAATTGTATCCACAAGAACTCGACTCACATAGCTATGCACATCGATATCATAAGCTATGCACGCCCATCCAACAACAAAATGAAGACTAAAGAGCTAACTGAAAGAATGGACTTCTTTTTTCTTTTTTTCCCACTTCTTTCTGTCAGCATTTCTCATTTCAGACTAATTACATATCTTCTCAGCAATGCATAAAGATCATAATGAAGAATAGTGATCTTAGAATCACAATTCCACAGTCACATCTTAATTGGAAGTAATTTAATGCAGCTTCAAGTCTGTTCAGCTCCTTTTGGTCTTTACTATGGACAGGAAGCAGCCAGAGCTCTACATATCTCAAGACTTCTTTGGATCCCTTTTCTTCCCAAAGCAAGCCATATGGAGAGGCTTTCTCTACTGTGCCTGAACCAGTAATCCAGAAAGACTTTTAAGCTCATAAAGCTTTTTACATTCATACCAAATGAAAAAGAGGGGCATTTTACCAGATCCCTTCCCTGCCCTTAACAGCCATCCTTCTATGAAAAAATTGAAATAATTTGCTCTTCAAACAGAAAAGAAAAATTACATAGTTCCTATACAAGAGAGTATTTGGACAATGTTCTTGTCTTCAGAATGTTCACGAGGTATAAGTGCCAGGGCCCTTTAAAGATAATGCTTTTGACAGAAGTCTACAGTGTAAAGAAAAACAATGTAGGTAACAGTTGAAAGTATTTTCAGACATCCTAAATCCTTCTGATGCAGACAAAAGCATTTGTTTACTTTTAATACCTAATATATTGATCTTCTATTTTCAACTCTATAATAAATGTCATAATTAGGCCACAGAACTACGGCTGCTCATAGAAACTGTTCCCTGTTAATTTGCTGTGAAAACAACTATATATAACTTGTTTTACGGGAAGGGGACGTGTAGTCATGCAATCTATTACACCGCTTAGTCATTAAAGATGAAATCATAAAAGTAAAGGATTAAGTCTAACATAGCCCATGTATTTTCAGTCAAGATCCTGTCCAAGTTCCGGAACCAGGAGGTTTTGTTGCGATGGGCAGCAAAAAAGCCAAAGACAATCATCACTTATGTGCCACAGTAACTCCTCAGCAGAGAACATGGTTCAGGCAGTGGCCTCACTATAACCTGCATCAGTGTGTTCTACAGGCTGACCGTATAAGAAGGAACTAAAAAGAAGAAAGCAGGAGGGGGAAGGTCACTTTTGAAATTGCTGTGTTGCCATCTGCGTTGGCCTGTGGTACACTGGTATCTAGGAGGCCCAGCCACAGAGCGTCCGTATCTGCTAGATCATAGAATCACAGAATGGTTTGTGCTGGAAGAGACTTAAAGCTCACCCAGTTCCAACCCCCCTGCCATGGGCAGGGACATCTTACACTAGAGCAGGTTGCTCCAAGCCCCATCCAACCTGGCCTTGAACACTGCCAGGGATGGGGCAGCCACAGCTTCTCTGGGCAACCTGTGCCAGTGCCTCAGCACCCTCACAGGAAATAATTTCTTCCTAACACCTAATCTGAACCTAACCTCTTTCAGCTTAAATCCACTACCACTTGCCTATCCCTACATGTCCTTGTAAAAAGGCCCTCTCCAGCTCTCATGTAGGCCCCCTTCAGGCACTGGAACCTGCTCTAAGGCCTCCCCTGAGCCTTCTCTTCTCCAGGCTGAACAAGCCCAACTCTCTCAGCCTGTCTTCACAGCAGAGGTGCTCCAGCCCTCTGAGCATTATCGTGGCCCTCCCCTGGACTCACTCCAACAGGTCCACATCCCTCTTGTGCTGGGAACCCCAGAGCTGGACACAGACTCCAGGTGGGGTCTCCCTTGACTTGCTGGTCACGCTGCTTTTGATGCAGCCCAGGACAAGGTTGGAATACTAGATGCACATTTCTCCCAAGACACTCCAACTGTACAATGTACCTTTAAGAAAATAAAGGTACTTTATCTTTTTATGTGCAAAAAACGCAAAGTCAAAATAAAGGTTAATTCACCCATCCTACCACCACGCTCAGATAAAGTGCAAGAAACACATACAACATCAGCTGTGACTGGTGAGGTGCTGGCTTCATCACCTTTAGCATATCTAGAGGCAACACCTGTTTTAGGCATTTGAACGAATAAGCTTCCCATTGTCCCACTAAGGTTTGCACCTTGAAGCTTTGTCCCCTGCAGCTCACTGATGGAAGTGTAACAGGAACAGAAATCAACTGGCACAGGTAGCTCAGGCACTAAATCTTCCAGACCGTGGGTTTCCATGTGTTGACAAGTTCTGGTACGTTTTTGACTCTCTACTATTTTGGACGTTCAAATAGAACCTCTCGCTAAGAGTGTGGCCTGTTTCTCCCTGTGGTTGGTAAAAAAGGTGTGACATCTCCTTTTGAGGAGCAGACCTTTTCACACTAATATTAAACAACTAGGCACGTTCTGTGATAGCTCACTTCAGGGCTGTAGAGAAACCAAGGTGGTATAACGTGGTGCCCCCCCCATTCCGCCTTTGTCCCTTCATTCTCAAAACAGAGCAGCTGATTTTCGGTACTGATACATTTATTTTGTACCATCAAGTCTTTTAGGGTGATCCAGTGAGAGGCGGAGGGGTTGTGCAACCTAGGGAAGAAAGCAGGTTTCCACACAGTAAAAATACTTCCAAGCTTCATAGAAGTACAGCTTGAAGACTCATTAAGGGTCCTTATGCACTAAATGCTAAGCAAAACAATGAGAGACACCTTGAGTTCCAAATAGCTTCTGCTGTAACCAAGATGAAATATGCAGTTCCAAACTCTGTTGTCCTAAACCACAGGAAAACCAGTACACAACCTCCAAAATAAATATAACAGGAAGACTCTCTCTTGGGATAGGATTTGAGTGATGGAAACAAGTGTTCAGAGCCTATTAATACCAAATATAAATAAGATGTTGTGATATTAATAACTTTTAAAAGCCTTGTTTACTGTCATTCTACAGGACAAGTGGACACACATTAAAAAGGGAGAGAACATAGTGAAAGAGTACCAAGTTCCACTTACCCAACGTAACAAGCTTTTAACAGCCCTTCGCCAGAAAAAAAAAAAAAATGCAGAATGAGAGATTAAAGAACACACTTGCAGTTATTGTATGGACACACATTCCACAGTATAAACATGCCTAGAGGTGTCCCACAGAACCAAAACATTTCTCTATCTCTTTCCACCTAACAAAGCTTTGCACCCATGTCCAAGACTCCTACCACTGCTCCCCCAGAAGAGCTGTCAGTCCTCTCCAAAGTGAATTCCCTGATGTACAAATACTGACTCTACTCCTACAAAAGTCTGCTAGTTTAGCGTGCTTCAGTTTTGTACTGCGGAACTTAGCTGGAACCATTTATCAGCACAACTGAGCCAAACTGGTTTTTTAACATACCATGAGTATCTGTTCTGAATTTTGTGATTAATACATTTATTTCCCCATCTAGTTGTATTCCCTTCTTTCACCTTGAATATCCCAATAACGTGTTTGAAACCATTGTGACTATAGAGAATCCTAACTTCAGACTATATAAAAATATCTTGGAGAAACAGATATTGTGTTCTAGCACTCGCACACAATTACTTTAAAAGTGATTAATTTATACTAAAGCTTCTGGGAAAAAAAAAAAAACAAAAACCCAAACTTCTCCAAGTGGTATGAAAAAGATGAAAAAGATAGGATAAAAAGAAGAATCCACTATATGAAGCTGTCCTAACTGAAAAGTAATTATTTCAGGCAAACTACCTTATATGGCTAACATTTTGTTGGAACTTTGGAAGGGTCTGCATGTACTTTACTACACATCAGTAATAAAAATCACTATTTTTTAAAATGCACTGCAAATAGTAAAAGAAATTGCCATATGTTTCATATGGTTGTCAGGAGCTGCATGTTCTAGAAATAAAGATGACCAGTTCTGATGAGTCAAAGCTCCAATAAACTAGCAGTTAGAAAAATAAAATTTGACAGCAATTGCTTTCTTCAAGTACTTTCACATCTGGCTTTTTGCTTCTTAACAGCAGTAAGGAATCAGATTGGTAGCTGCTTTTTCACAAGTTTCTGATTGAAACCTGTCCTCATGTTAGAAAATCCTACAGTTTGTGTGACTGTCCATTAAAACTAGACTGAACGGGCTTTAAAGTACTAACTAGAACTTCATAAGCATGACTACCCTTCCACAGGTGTAATCTGATGCTGAGGACAGTCCTGTCTTTTACAACGAATCTCAATGCCTCCCGCTTTTGCAGGAGGAGAAGAAAGTGAACCTCCTTTATCTGATTCAGCAGCAATTACTAATAAACACGGGGGGGGGGGGAGAGAACCTAAAACAAACTTCAAAAAATATAACTTCAAATAAAAATGCACTCATGGCTTCTTCATCTTCTCTTACAGCTAGATGGAACCATGTTTTGAATGTTTCTTTTTTTAACTCAGTACTTGCTATGCCACAGATATGATCCAATTCAGCTGGTGAGACTGAAGAGACCAAAGAATACCTTAGGTAATATGGTTTCCTTACAAATCTTACACTCTCAAAACACAGTGCTGATTATTTCCCAAAATAGGAGTTCAGTAACGAAGCTTTGCTATGAGGACAAAGAGCAGAAACAATGCAGCAGAATGACAGAAAGAAATTGAAGAACCAAAATAGGACACTTCATCATGGCAAAATACTAATTTCATCTTTGTCCTTTTATCTAAGCTGTTAGCAGATGACATCAACAGCACAGAAAGACCACGGGGAAAATGGAAATGGAAAAGCGAGCTGCTAGATTCACTGCGAATGCCCTTTACAGCTGGTGTAACCAGTATTCAAAAGTGAATTCCCAGGGCTGATTCATACTTTCTCAGTGTAAGGTTACAGTGAGATTTTGTGGGTAAATCAAACACTACAAGTCTTCAAACCTCTTACACTCACCTAAAATGTACACTCTAAGATTCTGGGAGCCAGAACTCTTTACCTCTGCATATAGCTATAGCAGCAGCTGGAGTAAGAGAGGAGAGCTGGAGTTTAACAAGCTGATGTGATAGTGATGCCAGTACACATGGGCTGGCAGAGCTCATCTTGAAGATAGCTCAGCCACAGCATCCTGCACTGCTGCACCCAGGTTAGCGCAAGCAGCAGCAACCTGCGTTGCTTATGACCCTACCTTGCAGTGTGGAAATGTACCCTCTGCCTCTGGCTTTGCCTTGCACAGCCTGTAATGCCAGGAATGGAGGGACTACTGCAACAATGAGGCACAAAGTTGTTTGACAGCTTCATATTTTCAAAGCAGTACTGGCTGGCTGAACATTATTGCCAGCAAAATCAATGACAAAGCCGTTTGTTATACCACTTAAGACAACACTACTATTACTAGAGAAATTTCAGTGGCAATCAGATCTCCCTGACATCCTCGATAGCTCTAAGACATCTCCAGGAGCAATAAGCCCACCATCACCACCTTGCATGCAGGCTTTTTGTTCACAAAACTGGTGGGAATATCACTTGGAGCTCTGAAATTCTCTTGTGGAAAGATGAGAGAGGCATATTTCATTTGTAGTATCTGAAATGAGTCCTGTAAGAAAAACTACTGATGCAGCCTTCACTAATCTGTGAAGCACCAAGAACTAATTTTTAAAGTTACAATTAAGTAACTTTAAAAGGAGCTTCTTTCTAACTAGTCTTCTCTTCTAGTGAAAACAGACACCACAAAATCACAGGAACTGGCAAGACACTTGACATTTTTAAAGAAAGGGAGTTATGGCAACCGATTCGTGTCACATGGGAATGCAGAGTACGAAAAACCACCCTTATGCAACTGCCTGATGATCCATTACTTTAAAGAGGTATTTAGATAATAAACTTGATTACCAAACTTTGATGCCATAATGTACTTGAAGACATATCACAAGAAGAAAAATGAAACTTCCAGCTGAAATTTTTGGCTGATCCAGTGGTTTGGGTGACAGCCCAAGACCTGCACCTTAACAGTCACCACCACCAGCCAGAGCTGCAGGCCCTTGGCACGTCTGAAATCACAGATAAGACAGCTGAATTTGGGTGCCAAACACCAGATCCCCGCAGTGGCTGTGCTGGCCAGCCTCCCGTGAGGCCGCTCCCCGCAGCGCCAGGCGGCAGCGGCAGAGCACCGGCGCCCGAGCACCGCGCCGGACACCCGGCCACGCGCACACGCCGAGCCGATGTGGCCGGGCCCCACCCGCGAAGGCTGCCAGCGCAGGGACTGGGCCCACGGCCGGCTGGGGCTCCTGGGCCGGGGCACCCTGCGGGCGGGCTGCTGCCTTTCGCGGGGCCATCGCGAAGAGCCTGCTTCAGTGCTCAGGCGTCTTCCAGCGGGGTCCCGGCCCAGCCCGGCCGCCTGTCCCCACCGCGCCGAGGGCTGCCGGTCATCGGCGCTGGGCCGCCCCTTCCCCCGCCCGGCGCAGGTGTCTTCCGGCCGGCCGGGCCGCTGGCCAGCGCGCCCCCCGCCATGGCGGCGCCCCGCGGGCAGCCCTACCTGCGAGAGCCGGCCGGCTGCCGGCCAGCAGCAGCACCGCCAGCAGCAGGGTGCCGGGCACGCTGGCCCCCTGCCCGCCCGCCATCCCGCTGCCACGGCGGGGCCGGAGCCGCGGCCCGACCGGGCACCACCACGGCCGGCAGCGGGGCCGGGGCGGGCACAAGCCCTGGGGAGCGGCGAGAGGGTTTCACCGCCCCGACCCCGCTGGCAGGTCCCGCGGGGCCCCGGCCCGGCGCTCCCCGCCCGCTGCCCCGGGGCGGCCTTCTCCTTCCCTTTCTCCCTCCCTCTCTCCCTCCCTCCGCACGGCGCAGCTGCTCCCGCGGCCCGCCCCTTGCTCCAGAAGCACCGGCCTGGGGCTGGAGAGGGGGCCGCTCCTCGCCGGGGGCCGAGGGGGGTGAGGTAGTCGTGGTGACCTTGGGTCGTGCTATGTGGCCAGGCGGGGCCGCTCATAGCTTTGTTGCTCCCGTGTTAGAAACCTCCGAGGAGGGAGGCTCCAGAGCATTCCCGGGCCACCTGAGATGATTCTAACCAGTATAGGACCTAAATTAGACAAAGTTCTGCATTTCCTCGTTTTGGATGAGGCTTTGAGCAGCATGGTCTGGTGGAAGGTGTCTCTGCCTGTGGCAGGGGGTTTGAAACTAGGTAATCTTTAACGTCCTTTCTGCCCCAAGCCATTCTATAAGTCTCTGATTTCACACCTCATCATTGGTGTCCTGTGCTTGAAAGCACAAGGTGTCGTTCAGAAACTGTTTTAAAGAGGACATTTGAACTACTCGTATATAAGCCACTTACTGAACTGATCAAATATGCAGACATTCCTTCAGTTACATACATGATCCGTGCCAGGAACAGCCTTGCAGTCATGAAATTTTCTCTGATGTTATCAGCTGGCAGGGTGCATTGCAATGTGTCTCAACAGGTCGGTTGTTTTTTTAACTTGTTACTTGCTTGCACATAGGACTGGAATTTGTGACCTGAAATCTGACACTAAGCAAGCAGAGTAACTGAGATAATATTCCAAAACTGCAGAAAGAAGAAAAAATGGTGATGGCATGAATCTCTTTTCTGGGTCAGCCGTCTGGTTCTTTCTTTTCCTTTGAGGTTTGCAGTCATCATTTAGTCTAGATTTCCCTTAGGAATTTTTGGCAGGCTTTGCTATCTTTACGTTTTTAGAACAATGTACATTATGGGAGGAGTGATCCATGACCAGAGGGAAATCACAGGGAGTGGTCTTCACCCAGATAGCACTTAACAGCTTTCTTAAAGATCTCGAAGGCAGAGGCCTAATAAACTTCATTCTCTTCAAACTGGCACTCGAAGATTTGTGAAAACTGGAGAAGGAATTGTAAAAAAAGCTTCAGTCTAAGACGTAAACAAGAAGGGCAAAAAAAAAAAGGATTTAACATGGAATAACATGGAATAACAACACTGAGGCTGTAAAAGCAGACCTCCAAAACTCTACGGCTGGGGAAAGCCTCGGGAAAAAATTTGTCTTTTCACCATCCATGTGTTGCACAGGTCTGACTTGACATACTGGGCATCCCTTACCCCCTGCGGAGAAGTTTGCCATGACATGCCTTGGATGTACCTCAGAAGGGACAGCATCGCTGGCACTGTAGCCCTTGGGAAGTAATACTCAAAACCATATTAGGAAACAAATACTGCAGCAAGAAGGTTAGATGAGAGGCGGGGGGAGGCAAATGGGAGTATCCTGTACATGCTAAGTGTTTTGGGGCTACCTGTAGAGACAGTGGGGCAGGAGTGTAAGAGCCCTGGTATCACACGCAGGTGAGACCTCATGCAAGATGCCATGCAAGCAGTGTGTGCTTCCGTGCTGGACCTGGTCACCAGATGGAAGCCTGAGGTCAGAGAAAGGGAAAACACGTGAGTAATATGGTTTGAGGTATCACATGGATACTGAGCTACCAAACTTGTGAAAAAGAATGAGACCCTTTTATTTTTTTTTACCTCATGATTCATGGTGTAGTATGAAATTTGGAAATATGATGCATTTATTTTAGGGTACATGAAACTTAAAATCTATTCCACATTGTAGCTACTCCAATACTGTCACAAAAATGTAATCAGTCAATATGTTATATGTAACTCTAGTGAGTAACTCAGCAGTCACTGAACTAATATTTTCCTTAAAAAAAAGTAATTTTATTTTTTTTTTAATATGCTCATTTCAAAATTACCTGTCATCCAAAGAAAGGCAATCCACTCTTGACACAGGAGAAGGCACTGACTGAGCTAGGATTGTTCAGCCTGGAGAAGAGAAGGCTCGGAGGGTCTCATCAGTGTCTGTGAACAGGTGATGGCACCATGTGAAGAAGAAGGAGCAGGACTTCTTAGAGGTATCCAGTGAAAGGGGAAGAGCTAATTGGCACAAACTGAAATAAAGGAAATTTCATTTAAACTCAAAAGATCTTGTTCACATTGGCGCTGGTCAGGTTGCCCAGACAGGCTGTGGGGTCTCCATCCTTGTTGATATTCAGAACTTGACAGGACACAGCCCTGAGCAACCTGCTGAAGGTGACCCTACTTTCAGCAGAGGGATTGGACTGGGCGATCTTCAGAAGTGCTTTCCCACCTCAACTGTTCTGTGATGCTGTGACTCAGACAGAAAACTCCATGGTTACTTAAAAATTAAGAGACTTCTGAGAAGACAAAAGCCCCATCTTGAGAAAGGCCTAAATGGCCAATGGCTTTAAACCTCATTTTCTTAAGTCACGCAGGGGTTTCCAACCCTGTGTCCTACTTGCTTTCAGCAGGACTTAGCTTTCTTAAGAAATGTAAATCTAAATTTCTTTGTTTCTGCAGTTCTGTAGGGTTTTTTTTGTTATCTTTGGCTTTTGTTACTCAAGGATTTCTTATGTTTTGAAAGCATAACAGGACTTGTTTCGTAAACAAAAAACCTTGGTCATGCAGTCAGGCAGGCAGAAATCCAGTACGTAAAATGTGATGGTGTGTGTTCTTTCTTCCTTCTACGTAGGGTGGTTCCTGTATGCCAGCTGCATATCCACGAGTTGACCTCAGTGCTGAGTACTTCAGTGCAAATGTGGAAAATCTTTCAACCAGTTGACAAATTCTTTCCTACTAATGACAGAAATCTGCTTGTTTGCATCTGACAGCCTGACAGTCTATTAGTTAAAGCAGAACATGTGACATTACTGACCACTATAATACACTACACATCAGTTTCTTTTTATTGGATTTGGTTGGAGAAGAAAGGATTTTTGTGTGCTACTAGAAGATCAGTTTCTATTCAATTTTCAACCAACAATACCCTTTTCAAGTTGCTGGTGCAGCCAAGACTTCCTTAGGGCTCCTATAAGCTTTCAACCAATTCAAAACAAAACAGAAAAACCACACACACAGAGGGAAAAAACCAACCAAACAAACAAAAGAAAAAACAAAACAAAACCAACCAGACAAACAAAAAAACCCAAAACAAAACAAAAAACCACCCACATATTTTGGGGGAAAAAAAAAAAAAATCTATCAGATTTTCTTTTTTATGGTTAAATTATCAGTTTTGTTGTGGCTGAAATTACTGTTATGGATAAGTAACAAACACTCAGAATACATGCCTAGATAATTCTGATGGGAAAGATTGAGCACTGGCTGCAAGCAGTCAGGCAAGGTCCTATGTTAATGATGTAAAGATCTGCAGCTAAATAGAAGAAATAGTCTTTAGGTAAAGGAGTAGTAACCCAACATTTATTGCATTAAAATGACATTTTAATTTGCCTTCTGAATTTTAACACTGTATCAGATGGCAAATATTCAACTTGGATTTCCTGAGTGGAGGGGCAGTGTAGCGGACCAAATCTTCTTAACATCTTGGGTATAAATAAGAAGTTATGAATGTGTGCTTTGTAGTCTTCAGCAAAAAAAAATACAAACCTGCAGTGGTCCATACAGGTCCCTGAAGAGCCTGGCTGTAATGACACTAGAGGGAGCCCTGATGCTGCAAGAAAATCTTTTTCCTGTAACAATTTCTGAAGTAAATAGTGCCTTATAAATGAAAACGTTGTTGAAATAGAGCTTCTGGGGAAAACGAAGAAGCCATTACATTCAGATGGGATCAAACTGTATCCAAGTTCTAAATTCCAAGTTTTCCAGGGATTTGTTAAGTAAGACAAGTGAATTTTAAAAACGGCATTGTTAATAAGGACTTTATTTTTTTTCAGTAAAGAGAATATTTAAAGTCAGCATTCAAAATGGAGTAAAAGAATCACTTACATTATTGTTCTTGCAATTTAAATTACAAGGGCCCTGCTCTACAAAATCTGTGCTCTTCTTATTATCTCGTATTGAACACTTAAAAAGTGGACCATGTAGTCCTGAGTTTTCGAGTTAGACAACTGAATTTTTGCTGAAGCCAATGGCTGCCGTTAGGACTCAGCACTTTGAAGTTCAGGCTGCACGTTTGCAGTAAAAGTTGGTTTCGCAAAAGTGCATGAGTCCATCCCACAAGTTACTGTGGAATGCTGCTCATGCATGTCCCTAAACCACTCTAAGAATTTTGAAAATTATAGGTATCTGAAAGAGAAATTTGCAGGCACCTAGGACTGACAGTCCTCAGTAGCTCAGAGTGATAGTTTAGCCTGTGCCGCTGGGATTGGGAATACACATTGTGCTCTGGGAGATCATAACATAGCCTAAGGCAAGGCAAGGCTCTGTGCTCTAAATGAAGGAGAAGGATGGCATTGGCATTCACTAAGGTTCCAAATACTTCCTTTCTTCCCCTTGGTGGCCCATGCCTCAATTCAAGACCTCTTAGCATGCTTCAGGTATTCACCATACAAACTGTGTCCCTTCCAAAATACCACAAAATGTGTGCATCACTCTTGCTACTCTCTGGATGTTGTGTGAGCTCTGTTGGAGAGCTCTGAGGTTACATTCAGGAACAGGTCATTCAGGAAACTGAAATCTTCCTCTTTTTGAGCCAGAGTGGCACAGCCTAAGAGACTTGGCACAGGGGGCTGCAGCTACTGGAAGGAAGAGGTTTAACTAACTGTTGGACGGCCCAGAGAAGAAATTGGTGGGATGACACTAGTGGGTAGTGCTGTCTTTACCTGCATGGCAACCGCGTGCCTTTGATCACTGAGGCACCTTTGAGACACTGCTAAATAGTAAACTGGGCTGCTCACGTGGCCAGCCCAATGGACATACCCAGTGTAGTAATGTTACCAGGGCAAGAGGAAATCCACAGCCATGTAGGCAGGCCAGATACTGCATTTTCTCTCTGGAGCTATCTATGGGGTGAAGGCTTAGGCATGCTTCTCCTCATGTTTTTTAACCTGTGGGTGGTAAGGCCATTATATCACTTTGCAGCTGTACACATGTACAGGCTGTGCAGTACCTGCTGTCCGCATGTTCATGCCTGAATTGTTATTGCTGCTCAATGATACTGATAAAGGCTACTCCTTCTGCTAAAGTAGAACAGCTTTAAAAAAGACATGCCATAAAGAAGCATGAGTATGTATAATAATGCTGCCATGGTGTAGACTTTGCCTTATTCCTTATAGGATACATGCTAGCAAACACAGGATGTGCTCCATGTGGTCCCTTCTAGTCACAGATCAGCCTTTCGTCATTTCTTAGCAACACAAATCTTTAATTTACAGAATATAATAAAGAGTATATTAACTTGCATATTAAGTGTTATTGAAATCAAACTATGATTATTAAAACAAATGCAAAAAGTCCACTGAACAATCCATTAGCCTTAGATTATGTTATTGTGTCTTGTTTGTTCAGCTTCAGTGTGTGGAGATGTGTTTCTTTATCACAGGTATTTATTGATACACATATGTGCAAGAGTCTGAAGTGTAACACTGTCCTTAAAAGAAATATTCATTTGCCTCAAGTCCAGTGTTAAGTGTTGCAGTTCAGTGTCCTCTCTTCTGCAAATCCATGTGCAAGTATCAGGTAATTTCTTTCAAGGAAACCTAGTTAAAACTTCCAATTCCAGAAGCTTCTTCAGAGGAAGTCTGAGAGAACTGAGTTTTGAACCAGATCTTCACCCTTGTCTGCTAAAGCAAAACAACTGTCAGTCAGCCAAAAGTCCAGCAAAGAAAAAAACAGAAACACAACTACAGCAAAACTATGCAAGTTATCTGAACGCGGGGAGAAGTGTAGAATGCAGCTTTTGTACAGGTCAAAGAAGGCAGAGGAACTCAAAGGGATGTTAAAGAAAATGCTTTCATGTTGTCCCTGGCTTCAGCACACTGAAAGAGAAAAGCAGCTCCCCAGAGAGGGCTTCGCTTCCAGGGCAGTGGCAGGTGGTCTGCCTCAAGATATTTGCAGCATTGAAGTTCTTAGGTTTTGACGAAATTTACCATTTCATTCCATGACATGGCTGATTTAGGGACTGTATAGGGATCAGACAGTGCTGATGCGCATTTAGAAGCAATTTATGTCAGAATGCTGAATAAAAGTAGTGAAATAGGGGGAAAAAAACAAACTTTCATACAGTTTTGATTTTGGTTTTGGTTTTTTTGGTTTTGGTTTGGGGTTTTTTTTATTTAGTTTGCTTCACTGATTTATGCAGTTTTACTAAACCCTTTTGGCTTCAGCAGGTTTTTTATGCCACTCCTGCTGATCAGGAACTTCACAGTTGTTGTTTGTAACTTGGTGCCCTTGGTTAGACCATTATTCTTCAGGAAAATCGTTTATATCCATCCACACTGATGTGATTTTCTCATTTGCCTGTGCAAACAGTTCAGATTCTTCCAATAACGTTAACAGATCTTTCTTTCACTAAGTGAACCCTGTGTTTGTGAGAACTGTCCTCAGCATCATTGTTAATATTTTGCTTGAGCATCTGGTGCTTTTTCATGTGCTCCCTTTAACATCACTAGAAATTACTGATGTCTTTACAGTCCTCATGCTCTCATACTCACATGGCTCTGATTCCTGCTGCCTATATTAAAAGCTGCATTTGCAAAAGCATTTTGTATGGCTTTGCCTTAGAGATACTTATCAAATTGCAGCTTTAGTAAGTTCACACCATTGATATGCAGAAAGCTGCCACTTCCTATAAATAAATATATTCTGTTGATAGTTGCTTTTGCATCAGGGTTGAATTCCTGTCTTGCATCAATCTTATGCAGGTGCTGTTGTGCTTGCTCAATTGTCTCTGGCTCATGCTAGCTATTTTCACAGCCTTCATGATTTTGACTGGTTTGCTGTTACTTTTAGAAGCTCTCTTTTTCCTGTTGGCCATGGGTACAGAATAATGTTGGCTAAGGATACATAATAATATTGGATGGAAGGGACCACCTGAATCACTAAATTCCCCCCTTCTAGCTACTGCAGACATTACCTTGTATAATAATCATTGTTTTTCATTTATTGAACTCTGTGTTAAAAACACTAGATGGCTTTGTCTTATCCCTGTCCTGTACCTGATTGCCCCTTTGCAAAACTGCCCCTGAATGTGATTATTCTAATAGTTTGGAGACTTCTGATTTTCAGCTGAAGTTCTTCATGGGCAGCTGATATGTTACTTGTGCCAACATTGCTTTTTAATCTAAACAGTTACTAAACGCTTTGTGCTGAGCTTTTTCCTCAATGTATTATAAATGGCATTCCTTTTTCCTTCAGCCCTGAACAAGCCTAGCTCATCTGTATAGCCTCCTCTCACAAATATGGTTCTCGGTACCCTCACTGTTCTTTTCAGCCTTCTCTTGCTCCCTTTCTAGCTTGAAAACATCTTTCAGAAACACAGATGACCAAAGTAATATAGATCCATCCAGACGTGGTCACAGGAAGGCCCTTCCTTATGCCTTCCCCTTTTTCCTTGAGAAGGTCCGTCTCTGCCCTAGTCCATGGACCAGATTGTCAAATCCAGGGGATACCCATTTACCTCAAACCTGCAAAGGAGGGGACAACTACAAGAGCTGGCACACAAGCTGTCTGTCATCGTGCTGCTCTCCAGAGGCCCCAGCTTTCTCTCTTTGTGCTGTCTGGTAGCAACCTCTCAACAATGGCTTAGACTGATAGGAAGCGCTGGACTAGCGCCTATACTTCCTCACACCAGATGTGTCTAGTACAGCTGGGACTGCTGTGGGCCTTGTACCACAGCAGGATTTAGCACACCTCTCATGGCATCCTGGAGCCTGTATAGTATACACTATATTATGTTCACTGTGGTGGTTCTTTATTCCTTAGAATTTGGACATTATTGATTCCACACACATTTATGAAGTTGTGTTGGTTTGTTTTTCTCATATCTAAACAAGTTGAGACATTGCAGCTTTTTCTTGAGGACTCTCTGGCAGTTCTCTGTTGCTTCATCATTATCATTCATTTGTCTGGGGTAACAGAAGTGCTGCATTGCTCACTGCATAGGCAGTTAACAAACAAGCACAGCCCAATGGGGTAGGAAATGGGTCTGATGAATGATGAGGTGTCATGGTTTAAAGAGTGAAATTGTACACAGAGATGACGTAGGCTGCAAAAGGGACATTATGTAGAACTGTCTCTATGTTTTGATTACTTTCGTGAGTGATATGCTTCTGTAAAGGCTAATAGGATTAGTATTTTGTATACTATGTAGGTTTTGCCACAGAGTTTGGAAGAACAGGATTTGAAGGCTGGGCTGTTGGCTTGGTGCTCATGTGCATGGGAGCATTGCATTGGGTCAGAGGACCTGGGGAAGTACAGGAGGGATTTTGAGTGAAGAGAGCATCAAAAAGACCATCAAAGCAGTGCCCTTGATGGAGCGGATGCCACAAACTCGGTCATGTATGACCTTGAATGGAAAGGCCAATAATAGTCCTAACCTAAAAGCCTACTAGTACCAGTAAATGCATTTTCATTGAGCTTGAGAAGGCTCGGATTTAATCAAAAAAAGTCTAAATCTAATACACACAGAAACTTGGAGACATCTCAGGTCTCAAGGTGACTTGGTCACTGGTAAAAGCTTATTCCTAATGGCTACAGTTTTTGCAGGCTGGGGGGACAAGGCCGTATATGGGCTCAAGTTTTGCTTGCTGTAATTAACTTGTCATCCAGCCAGGATTCCCAGTGTTTCCCAGCCAGGACAATTCCTTATACAAAGAAGAGCAAGATTTATTTAATTTTTAATCCATTAATTTCCTTAAGAAGGAGGGTGTCGGTTTGAAAAGCTACCTCTTAACACTTCAGGCATGTTTGACTCATCCTGTCTGGCCAGTCCCTCAGTGCCCTGATAAACCCGGTGTGAACACTTTGTTCTGGTGTGTGGTATTTCAACCCTGAGATTACATTTTGGAAGCAGCCTGGTTATTGTATCTCACTCCACTGTCCAGACCAACTGAACTGGAGCCAGTTCACTCTGCACTGTTACCACCGAGGAATGTTTCAGTGGTTTGGGTGGCCTATGGGAGCTGGGAGAGGGAAAGACATACTCTGAAACCAACATGAGATACAGCCTTCACCATCTGTAAATGGTGTCGATGATACCTACTCCATTTTGTGGAGTGTCTACACTACTCCAGGCAGTATTCCTGTAGATTGCTGTATGGGAGGTACTGGACTCTTACCTTCTTCCCTACATTGTGTATAGGCAGCCCATAAATCGAACCGTTGCCCACTCACTGGCAGTGCACATAGTCCCACAGTCAGGTAGGGGCTCCAATGTCAGTAATGCTGTTGCTCCATTTATTTTATTTTTTTTTTCCAGCTGTCTGATCACGTGCTATTCCTGTGTATCTTTTTTTAGACTGATCACTGATGAAAGCTTGTTTCCTTGCTGTTATTTAGCTAGAAGAATTCAGTGCAGAAGCCACAGATGGCAACTGGGTCATCTGAGAGACCTCAAGCTTCTCCCTTGACAGCTCATATTCAAGAGAACTGCTTGTAAGACAAGAATGCACATTCAGGCCCTGACCGATCACAGGTGATGATAGGGCTCATCTGCGATGTCCTTCAGTGTAAAATCTCTACCAAATGCTGTGAGGGCTTGTTTCTCCGAGCTTTTACCAGTTGTCTCAGATCTACATAGTGCTGTTGTTCTTCAGGGTCCTGCTGGGATGGGAATTGCTGTTCTCTTCAGCAGTTTAAGAATGCAGCCCTCATCTTTGCAGGACTTTCCCGTTGTCCCCTATGTGGCAGTAACACTATCAGTGCTAATAAAACTTGTGCCCTAAACTTGCAGTGACACTGTAAGCACTAGGTATGGTCCTCCCAGACAGGGACATCTAGTGATAAGGTGGTTGAAAACAGCATCTGTGCCTGAAGGCCCACCTTCACTGAACCGTAGCATCATACGAGTGGACTTGGGTTAGTCAGCACTGAGACCAGAAATAGGGCCAGGGGTGTGGAGTGCCAGTATTACTTCCCAAACTATATCCAGGTTGTCCCAGGCTGCTTTAAAGATATGTACACTGCCTGGGGCAATTCCAAAGTAGAAAATCTTCACAGCAGCATCGCTGGAGTGAAAAGCAAGCAGAGATGAGTTGCTTCAAAACAGAGGGAGCCTGGAGCCTGGATGCAACTTCTATCAGAAATCAAGAACACCTACAAAGAATTGTGGAGGATGGATAAAGAATAGAGAGAAAGAAATACTGACAGACAAGGAAAAGAAAAAAAAGAAATGTGTAAAGGAAAAAAGACCAGAAGGGAAAGTTTCTTCCTTCCTTCTACCTGCCTTGCTGTCTGCCTTGCAGGCACTGGGTAGCTACCTATATATCTGTAGCTGAGATGTAGATACCAGAAAGAAAAGTAAGTATTCTAATGAATTAGGGAAGAGGTTTCACCCATCATTTATTTTTACAGTCTGTCACGACTTTTCCTAAAGCCAAAGTAAACCAGAGAGGTTATAATTTTTTCATAGGCAAACCCCCAAGCTTCCAGTCACAAGCATTCCCCTTCAAAAGAGAGGAGCTTCTCTCCCCTGTTTTTCTCTCCCCTCTTTTTTATGCTTACAAAGAAGTGTGATATTCCAAAGCTCTAGATCTGTATTCTTTGCACAGAAGAACAGTACTTTTTATTGTTACGTACTCCGACCATGCTTCTTCTGCAAACACTTTAGCTTTTAGGCACAGCATGTCTGGTTTATTTTGGCTTCCTTACACTTTATACCCAGCATATAAGGAAAATAGACATGCATCTCCACTCACGGTGCTCAGCTCTGTATTAACAGCACACTGATCTGTTACCATTTTCTGGAGACACTCTTGCATCTCCTGGCAGGGTTGATCTTCTGCTGCCAGTGAGAACCCTTTGAGGTAGCCATTGACCAAAACACCCTAAAGCTAGAAGAAGCTTTGCTTCCCCAATATTGTCCCAGTTTTCTCATTAACAGTGGCAGAGGTCAGCCAAATCTAATACAATTCTTGTGATGAGATCTCAGGCCTAACTACTTGTGTGGGTGTTTCCTGAGGAGCAGCCTGCCCGCAGAGAGCCCAAACTCCCTCCTCACGCCTACTGATGTGGCACCACCGAATCCAGTGGAGCTCCAGCAACTGAAAACTGCTGCCAATGAGAGCAGCATTGGGCCCGCCCATGGCGTGCGTTTTACAGGCTCTGTAATTTTTTCCAACCCACTCCTGACTCCGCTTCAGGGCTCATAAAATATAATGCTTGATAGATCAAGGGAGGGGGTTTGTAGTTCTTAAATAGTGTGGAGTTTTGAAAGAAAGCTATTGGTTGCTTTCATTTGTGTGAGTGTGGTTTTTCACATGGAAAAAGCAGAATTAGTCATTTGATAGCTGGCACTTGAACAGTGTTATGTTGCAAATAGTCATTTTTCCCTTAAATACGGTGCAGAGGCTTTTTTTTTTAGTAAGTAAACCACAGTTTTCAGCCATGTGATCCAATGAAAATAATTAGAGGTAGGAAAGGGACTCCCTGTGCATCTTAGTGATCCAAGTCTCTTTGATTACACAAGTACCTGCTGCTTTGACCATCAGAATCCATCTATTGTAAAAGTGTCCGTTACATTTGGGTTTGCTTACAGAGGTAGTTTTAATCCCCCACCTGACAGTCAAACAGGGATTTTACCAGTATCGGCAGCCTCAGAGCTGTATTTTGCAACTGTTCAGAATTCTCTGAATGCAGCATGACTTCAGAAATAGACCCATTGAGAGCATTACTTTCCCTGACATATAGTCTTCTTTATAGGATATTGCCCAATCTGCGTACCAGTCCTCAAGAGGGAACTAATAGCAAAGGGAGAAATTTATTTGTTCTGTTATTCTCCTCCTTTGACACTCTTGCCATACAGGGTGTGCATGCCTGAGCTCTCCATCTTCCAGCAGAAAGAAGGATTTCCTTTGTGCTTCCAGTCTTTTTCCCCAAGTGTTGATCATCCAGCATCTCCTTCCAGTTCCAAGACAAACTGCTGTATGGCCAGTTGCTTACAAAACAATAATCCCCAGTTGCTGCTGTTTTGGATGGTCAGACTAAGCAATTGTGTTAGTTTGACTGTTTAACACTTCCCTCATTATGTTAATTTTCAGTGGAAAGGCTTGCAGTAAAGTCAACATTTGCCAAAGAAACCACAAAGTCACCAGTTATTTTTGTTTGTGAAATCAGACAATAACTGTGGAATCTCACACACGCTGGCTAGTGAGGATAGGCACATGCCAGCACCAATGTGACAGACACCAGAGCAGTATCAGGCAAAGAAGCTTTTGAAGTGTGAAAGGAGGTGCTTTGGAGACCAGTGAGACTTATGAATAGATGTCCATTAAGTAGTCACCGGAATATGAACACAACAGTTTGCTTTTCCATTGAGAAAAAAAAAGAGAGCTACTCACTTTCTCTTTGTCTCATTGATGTTATAAACAACAGCAAGAGTAATGTGAGAAAGATACAGAAATAGGGATATAATTTTTATGAGTAGCTTTTAACAAACTTGTGCTTGTTAAGATGAGAACACAACAAGTTGGTATGTTTATTTGTCTGCAAATATTTCAGTTAGTTCCAAGGAGTATTACCCACTGTTCTTGTCAAAAGATCAAAATTTTAGAGTATTGTATACCATTCATTTTCCAGTGTGAATGTCATTAATTCCTGATTTTTCTGTTGACTCATTCCCTTTTCTCGTCTTGGCTTCTCCAGATACAAATTGCAAAATATGTGCAGTCCTTGTCTAATTCTCAAGGCTGTTTTGGTACCTAGGTAAAGTTCACTAGGTGTTTTAAGTAATTCCTAGGAAGCATTCAAGGCAGTTACATTGTTCTTGCAACAATGGAGAATAATGCTTAGATTAAAATTATCTGTCATCTTTCTTTGTTAACAATTTTCTGAAAACACTGAGAACACTTAAAGAAGCAGTTAACTCTAAAGTATTAGTTTCTTAGTCATATGCTTGTGAATGATTTGACTTTTCAATTAGGGGGCTAAACTGAAAGAAATCAGGAAGAAATATTTTAGGTCTACCTTGGAAAAAAAAGTGTGGTAAAAAATGTGGTGAAAGGAAATATTTTATTTGATCCATAAACCAAACATTTATTTCATTTTCAGCAGTGCTGGGAACCAAGCAAAGTGAAAGAGAGTTTGCCTGCTTGTAGGCATGTGGATGTTGAAGTATTTGTCTCTCAAACAAACAGATGAGTTTGCCCACTTTATCACAACAGCACTGATTTCTTCTTTGTCAGGGGCAGCATGGAGAAGAGGTGTATTTAAAACTTTTCTGATTTCATTTAGCTGAGCTTCATTTTAAGCATCTTTTAGCTTTGGTTTTTAATCATAACAAATAGTCAATTGAAAGAATACTTTTAAGAACTCGTAACCAAAAATAACAACTCTCTTGCTGACACCACTTCCCCTTCCATCCAGCTCTGCAAGTATTTTTCTTCCTCTCTTTCTCCTCTTATTCAGCCATGTCCTCCTACAGGACCAGAGGCTGGGGTCTGAAAGCATACAGGTAAGGAGCTAGCTGGGGAGAGAGGAGATAAAAGCATTTTAGGTGTGGGGAGAACAGAGATGTTTTCTTTTGTTCTTTATATAATTTCTAGTCATCCTGCCTGCCTTAGAGAGAAAGTACACCTTATCTGCCAACCAGTTTTCATGTCACTTAAGCTGATATCCTTTTCCTAATCCAGTGTTTGGAAAACTGGATTGCCAATTGGCAGTCCTAAAATGTCATTTCAAAAGAACATTTGAAATGGTTTATTTGGAAACTTTAAATTTACACATCTTGAATTTTCTAGAAAATAAATAAATTCTCTCTTTTTTACTCTGAAACTTCACAGAATTGATCTGAACTGTGTGGATAGCTCCATCCAGCCCCAGCAGTGCCATTTTTTAACAAACTGAATGCCTGCTCTAGCACTTTGTCAGATCCTGGGTGTCATCTGCAACCTGCCAGTCACTGACTTACATCTTGAATAACAGTGTTTCTCATTCCATGTGAACTGGGTTTTGTTCTTGTTTATACCCAGTGGTATAGAACAGCTCCTATTGTCCATTGTTCCTTTATGTACTTTCAGAGAACTTGTTTGTTTCTGGCAGCCTTCTCTTCGAGGAATGTGATGCAGAGCACAGATAAAAGCACAAGCATCTGTTAAGATGATTGGCATTATCCAGAAAACAGTGTAGAAATCGTCTGCTTGGGATGGCAGGCAGGGACAGCCAAAGAAAGTTAACAGTAGCTTCAATTTGGGTATGATAAAGCATATGCTTTAATTCAAGGAGCCTGTGCAAAGCTTGCTGCTTATTTCTTATGCTTCCTATGCATGGCAGTCGTGTACATGCTGATTCAATCAGCAGGAGCTGACATTTACATAGGTGCTAAGCTCCAAAATACTTTTAAGGATAATAGTATGGCTAAAGGCAAAAAAAAGAGTTCTTCAAATATTGTGCATTCTTGAGAGCGTTAGGGAATGTTTGCAGTCCTAAAAGCTGGTCCTTGACAGACTTCAAGTGTTGATGCTTTATTCCAGTCCTGAGTGATGGAGGAAGGCATCCCCAGTCACCAATGCTATTTCACGCAACACCAAGTAAATTCTTGATGTTTTCTCATTTGAGCTTTGACCTGGCCTGACCCTGCTTAACTTCAAAATCGGACAAGCATGGTCTGGAAATATTTTTGCGTAGCTAAGGGTTGAACACATATTTAAATGCTTTAGGCCTTCTACTATCAATGTTAGTTGTCTGTTCCAATATATATTCTTCTATTAGGCTTTTACATAGCTGGTTTTGCCTTGCCATCCCTAAAAAATATTTCTGTCGGGAAAAATTGCTGAAAACTGACATCCTATGTGTTTTTTATATTTCTCACTGAAATGTATTTGTAAAAAGGAACTGAGAAATTTCACTGGTGTCTGCTGAAATTCACCACTGTGTTCCTGCAATGATATTTTTTTAATATTGTTCCTAATTTTCTTGCTAGATTCAATCATATAAACTTCCTGAAAGAGACCAGCTGTTACTATTCCTTCCATTCTCTCCTTCCCCAGTGTTTTATCTTCAGTTTTGTAATGCAAAATCCTTTTAGATGCCTTCAATGAATACAAGTGTCAAATTCCCAAATCATCAGCAAGCAAATATAGCTGTGGAGAGTCTTCTGCAAGACTCCAGTCCCCAGCACATTCATAAAATGATCAAAGTGAGATACTGGCATGCAAACCAGGGAAAGACTCTCCTATCACTGATGTTTCCCTGTGGGTTGCACAGAGATACCAGGTTGATACTTTGATAGATTGCAATCTGTTTTCAGCAGCTGACCCAGACATAACATCATCATTTCCTGATTATATTGATATGTGTTTCTATTATTTGCTTATTTTGCGCCTTGAGAAACAATTCCTTTTTGTTGTTAAACTGTAAACAGCATTGCAAGGCCTCATATTAAATCATAATTATTTACCGTGCTGTTCACGCACCTTTGTCCCCGGGGAATGTGGTGACGTGAATTTACAGGAAGATCAGGGTATTTCTCACCAACAGTTTCCTGTTATTGATATGCTTTTGTTTAGTTGTGATCTTTTTTTTACCCTTTCAGGTTCTCAGGGGAAAAATAAACAGGCACATGACATTAATCACAGTCCTCGGGTATCGTATTGGAAGCCTCACAAATACTTTCAATGTGGAATTGAGAACAAGG
Organism: Strigops habroptila; assembly: GCF_004027225.2. Taxonomy (NCBI): domain Eukaryota; kingdom Metazoa; phylum Chordata; class Aves; order Psittaciformes; family Psittacidae; genus Strigops; species Strigops habroptila. The sequence goes on along the minus strand of NC_044302.2, from coordinate 83,364,070 downwards.
TTTGGATCTTTCAAAAACACCAATGACAGGTTGTTGTTTATTAGTACTTACACTCCTATTCTGATAAATGATTCCAATAATTCTTAAAAATTCCTTTGTGATTGCGTTCGTTTTTAGAAGCCAGAAGGGTTCAAAAGTTTAGGAAGGCAACCTTGAACAATTTGTATCTGTGTGTGTAGGTTTGCAGAAGTGGGATAAGCTTCTGTTTGAGAGAAAACAGGGATCACACGGAGATACAGGAATTCAAAGTCCTTTCAGCAAATACTAACAAACATGGATAGAAATGTTTTCTTCAAGACGGTTTGCCAACTTTTCTTTATAAATAAATGAAGCCCATTTTCTTTTTGTAAAAAAAGGTAATACATAAATTGCATGCGCCAGTGCATCAAGAGCCACCAGCATATCTACGAGGGTAGTTATCCAACACATGTAACACATAGATCTCCAATCTTTTTCAGCGGTTTTGGCTATCCTACTTTTATTTTTGTCTCTGTGGACGTGTGGTACACTCCTAGCCAGTGACCTTTGCATAATATCTTGATTTTGCAATAATGAGCTGCAGCAGAACCACCAAGAAATTTAATGTCAAACCAGATTTTAGGAGGGTGAGATGATTATTTTTTTCTTCCAAGGCATTTTAGAAATATTGTGGTGAAAGGCAAAATGACAGTGTGTCCCGGAAAACCCACACCAGGAAGACCACTGAGAGATAGATCTGTTGGCTAAAATAAATCATTAAAGTAAGCTCACAAGTAATGTAGTAGCTATTCAGATTCATTAACAAATTCTCAGGGTTCAATATTTTTGTTTCATGTATTGTTGAGTAGCTTAGAAACTGTGTTGTAAAGTTTAGGGCAAAATCTCAGAGTCAAACCTACATATCCACATCCTAGTAGTGGCTGCAGATTTACTGTATTTGGTACTTAGTGTTCTGCTTTGAGTGTGTGACACTATTGTTTTCCTTCATTACTACTGCTAGCATGAAGGACTACTAAGAACAGACCAACAAAAGTTGTATGTCATATAATACCAATAAAAATCTGTTATATAACTTCATACAGCGGTTTTTAATTACCTCCTCTCTTCCTTTTGGAGCATTTAACTTCTGGATAACATGTCGATTTTATTTGAATTCTTGAAACACTCAATTGTTCTCTTTCTAGTAGGCTATGTAATCCAAAATACACTGTGCAATTTTCTCTATGGCCACGCACAGTCCTGTTCCCACTGGATTTCTGTAAATTTGCCCTCATCTGTAAGATCAGTCAAGTGGGATCTGGCTTTTTTTTTGGATGAGGAAATTCTAAGAAATGTCAGGTTATTAGGTTCTAGTTGTGACATGTCATCCTCTGGACTTCCAGGCCCTGAAAGCAATTTGTCATTTCCATTACTGGATCAGATATATTTCCTCCCAGCAGCATCAGTTTAAGATTTCACAACACAAACAAAATATTTTTTCTTTATGGAAATCTCACTAGAAAAAAATAGAAGTGGAAAAAAGCCACGGATATTTATTGAGCAGACCATTCTGATTTTTTTCTCAGCAGACAAGGCATCCATTCTGATTTTGTTGTCTAAGCACATTTATCCCCCCGATTATAAGTGCATTCATTCCCCACAGTCAAGTTCTTTCCATTCCGAGTGAAGTTCAAAATGAAGTTACAGCACAGCAGCAAGCTCACCTCCCACTCTCTGATATCACCCTTGAAGACCTTGGGTGCTGAGTTCTCTCCCAGCACATAGGTATTGCTAGATTAGGGTTGCCTTTTACTCTTTTTCCAACACACCACCTTTTTAGCTGCACCTGTGAGGATGTCAGCTTCAAGTTGTGTACCTGTGCACTGTGCCCTGGCTATGCTTGAGCAAAACTGTGGCTTAGTGTTCCATTCATATAACTGATGTATCCTTCCACCTGCTGCCAGAGCCAATTGACCTGGTGAAGATGAACTTGGTTAAAGTGTTTTAGAAATGAATGAAATGCTTTATTCCCTTGTCATATCCGCAGTTACTCACCCTCTGAACACACAGAGCTTTAACACAGTTCTTCCTTCCTCTGTAAGGGTTTTAGATAGGGATCTGGATCTTCTATTTAAGTACCAGACAGGATGGAAGGAAGTCAGAATTACATGTCATCCAAGACATTCCAGACTCTTCATTCCTCCTGGTTTGGTGTTTGGAATCAGTCCTTAGCAGAGAGGAAAAGAAAGAGTCCATCATTTCTCTGAGCCCTGAAGCATTTTGTTGCTATCATTCCTCTATAGTACTTGCTCTCTGCTAACAACCTCAGGAGCCATTTCCACCAAGATGTTGAGACCATCTTGTACTTTGTTATATCCTTCTGAAACCTCAGTTAGTGATTTTGATACTTTTGATATCTCTCTGGATAATTTTTATTATTATTCCTTCATGCCACAGTAGAAAGTTATTCCTATTGTTGCTAAGTGCCTTTGGAAAACAGAGATGTCAGTCATGATCATTACAGAATCATGGCACCAAATCAGGATGCCTTTACATCTGCATGTATGCTTGTGGCAACTTTGGTTGGTTTTATATACGACTAACTGATTACTTTCCTATTTGTCACACTTAGGAGGACAACTGTTCAAGATAACAGATGAAGGCTAAGTTTTTGAAGGTCAGTATTAGATAAAAATGCTTATTCACAAACTCTGTCCTGTTTTCAGAAATACCCAAGTTCTGGAAAACTAAACTTTCTTAAAAGTTCACAAGTCTCTCCTGTTTCCATGGTTCAATATCTTGCTGAAAAATACTAATTTCACCCAGCATGTGCCCATACTTATTAAATCAGCAGATATTTTACATAGAATAGAATCATAGAATCATAGAGTCAACTAGGTTGGAAAAGACCTTTAAGATCATAAAGTCCAACCATTACCCCAAGAATTAGTCAACCACTAAACCATGTCGGTAAAGGCCTCATCTACACTTCTTTTGAACGCTTCCAGGGATGGTGATTCCACCACTTCCCTGAGCAGCCCGTTCCAATGCCTGACCACCCTTTTGGTGAAGAAATTTTTCCTCATATCTGTATTTCTCTTCTTCCCTAACAACAGATTTATAATGTTCTTTTTAGTTCCTACTGGTCAAATAACACTAAAAAGGCCTTGATTTTCTTGCCACTGCTTTCAATGTTAGCTTTCAATGATATTTAACTAGTCAGGCAGTTGGACTAGATGACTGTTGTAAGTCCTTTCCAACTGAAATATTCTAGTCTAGTCTAGTCTGGCCTGGTCTGGTGTGTTCTATTTTGTTCTGTTCTAGTCTAGTCTAATCTCTACTCTTCTGTACTATACTATTCTACATTATATGATACAATACGATATCATGCTATACTACACTACACGACACTATACTACCTTGTTGTAACTTCCATTCATCAGCTTCAAGGTAATGTACTTCCTTAATGAGTTCGGGCACTGTGTTATCCTCATGATACTGGTTTACTGTTTCCAATGTCTATACAGCTGTAAGTGCTATTTTAACACAGGGGCCAGAAGAATACTGCGGTATTTAGCTGAAAGCATGGGTTAGTATTCACCTGACCTAACTCTAACGACTGCAGTGCAGACACCTACTGCCTACTGCTGATCTATTCTCCCTAGTTCCCTGATAGAACAGGTGGAACAGATATAATAGAACAGATCAAACAGGGAAAGTTTCTTTAAGTGAATCTCTTTTACCTTATAGAGAACACCAAGTGTAGGTCAGATGAGCATGTACAGTTGCGACTAATCTGGGTTTAGGAGCGTAGAGGTTTAGCAGCATATCTCCATTTAGTGCAGTAAACCCCACTCAGAACCCTAGCACTACATGTGCATCCCTTCTCACCTTGGCGGTTTTTCATCACTGCTGGGGTTTTAGCATTGTTCATTGCTGAAGTGTGATTTATCTGTGAACTCAAACACGAAGAGGTACCCAGCACATGGTACCCAGGCAGTGCAAATGGAGCACTCTCTCTGCAAATTGTCACGAGTTGTGAAACGGATGCTGTGCAGGCTCATCCACAGTTACAGGGAACAGCAGATATATTCTATCTTTGAGATGCAGGGTGCAAAAAGCAGGGCAGCCTTAGGTGGATCTGTGCGATGTCTTGGATTCCTAAATGAGATCTCAGTTTTGCAATTAAAAAGTGTATTGTCTACTTGAGAAGTCAATTACACAGTGGGATTGTAGATATGCAAATGCCCATGGGTGAAATGTGCAGCCCTCTTATCTGCTGTTTTGTTTGCAGACAGCAAGCAGTGTCACTTAGTAAGTAAATCTGACTGATTTGAAGGTAAATGTAGGTTGAAGTTGGACCTCAAAGACAAGTGTAAATCCCAGAGTTACAGTCTTGCTGGCAGGGCTCTCAAAGCTATTGGCAAATGTTGCCCTGGAGACAGCTTGGTCTCGTTGAGACACTGCTCAAACCCAGCAAAGAAAGAGGGACAGTGAATATAAAATCATTCCACTCTGTTTAAGAATTCCAATGGCAGGATCACAGGTCCCAGAAAAAGTCTTCATGAAAACCCAGCCATTTTGAATGTTTGAATACAACATTTCCAAACAGCTTTAGTTTTAGCCGAGGAAGGGTAACACAGGTCTATTTGACTCCAGGTCCTGGAAGCATTTCAGCTCTAGTGGTGATGTTCTCTGCTGACTTATTTACCTAATGAGAGCTGAGTCACAGTAACCAGGAGACTGTTTGAGTGCAGACACCTTCTTCTTTTGTACCAGAGGTATTTACAGTCTCCCATGCCAGTGAGATGCAGAGCACTCTCATCTCTTGCAGGAAAATTTCCAAGCACTTTTAAAGTTGCACAGTGGAGTAGAGCTTACAATATTACTTACGTGCTTGAATCTAAACACGCCCTTCAGATCCCACTGGTGAGCTGAGCTCCCAGACATTGAGGTCTACTACAGAGAGTACATTTATAAAACATAAAAGCCCACTATCTTTTCCACTGCAAAATATTTATTTTTGCTTTTCCTAAGCTTTGTTTTTCTCTGACATTTTTCAGATATTGGTGCCAATGTCATTTTACAATTATTTGGCTCAGAGTATGATATATTAAACTCTTCCTCTCCACACAAAACAAACAAATGAAAAGAGAAACAGAAAATCCTTTATCTGTTGTCTTTCTTTTTTTTTTCCCCTCATAAGTAAATAGTTACCCATTGTTGTGATAACCGCAAATCACTCATGAATGTTACCAACAACATTCTGGGGAAAATGAAGAACAATATAGGTGTCACTAAATAGTCTTAGTCCAAACACCTTAATATGTTATCATAGCAATAGGCACTGATTTTATTTATAGAACTACATTTTAAAGGACAAAATGCCTTACAGTGAATTATGGCATGGTACTAAGATGTATATTTTTCATTACTTTTTCTCTGGATTTCACGTAAAATTCTGCAAGTTGCAATTGAAAAAAATCTTCAGCACGATCCAAACCTGCAATGTTGCCAGAGCAGTTTGCTGCAGTGCTTAAGAAAAAATAGTACAATAATTCTTCAAAATGTCCAGGTTGCATTGCTTGTCGATTCTTTATTTGATTGCTCCTGCTTTCTTCCATTGCACTTCCAACTCCACAGATTCCATCCAGTAAAGACTCATTTTAAAAAGAGATTTAAATCAACATGACCTAAGCAACATATTTTCAGTCAAGGTGGTGGAATACAAGTACAATCCCAGGGAAGTTTGCATAGGTAGAGAATTCATGGTATTCAAGAATGCATAGGTATTTCATTCTTAATGACAAGAAGGGAGCAAAGCACTTGGCTCTTTCCTTTGGAAACAGGGTTTTTCGGTATCATGATTTGAACAAGTCGCTGCCCCACAGTGGTGTAGCGCATCACACTAACGTTGGCTGTGAGCCTCAAGAAAATTTCCAACAAAAGCCTTAGTGGGTATGCAGTTATTCCAGAAAAAGACTCTCCTATCAGCAGAGCTTAGTCCACTCTCAACTGGTTTGAGCAACATCGACATAAGTGCTCCCTTGCTTAGTTGATGCAGAGGTGGTGGGTGGGCCATGGGGGATGTACACGGCCCAGCTGGTCCCCAGTGCCTCTTTTGTATAAAGGGATTGGCACCAAGAAAGGGAGGCTTCAGAAGGACCCACTCATCAGCTCCCTATCAGGCTGCTTCCATGGGCCCTCGGTCACTTAACCCACACACCAGCATATTACTGGTTGTGCTCATGTCACCCCACAGAGGTGGCATTTCCACACCAGATAGGGCCATGACTGCAGGTTCATGTTGCCGGGTCTGGAAGGTAACCTCCATGCAGCCCACAAGGCTCTATGTGGATGAGATGCAAGGAGAGAACCTGGACAGGGTTTGGAAAGTATGTGGTGCTCAGCAAGCAGCAAGGGAGGAGGGAGGCACAGCTGGGGAGAGGACCAAAACACTAGCAAAGCAGGTACACCTTGGGGAATGAAAACAGGAAAACAAGGTGGAGGGAAATAATGTGACAGCCAGGGCACAACCTGGTAGGCAGAGATGAGCCACTTCTCCCCAGTAAGCTTTGCTATGTGCAGGTTTATGGTTTTCTTTTTCTTTTTGATGTATATGTTTGCTTGGTTTTATTTCTCCCCTGAAGTTCAAGCGTGTGTGTGAATTCAAAGGCAATGCCTTTTCTCCCAAACTCAGAAATACTCTAAGGGATTTGGGATTTATAATTCCAACTTGCAAGACACAAAGAAAGTTCTTTTCCCAAAATGATGCCTCATTTTAACAAACCACGTAGTAAATAGAAATCTCGAGCATAAGGACATTCGTTGTTCAGCTGGTAATGTCTAAGTTTAAATGAGGTTTCTGGCTTTTTTTCAAACGTGTTTTATTAGTAATAGACTATTTCTCAAATATGACATTTGATCGAATTATTTATTTCAAGCAAGAGGACAGCATCCTGTGGCTGATAAAAACATTTCATCAGTGTGTACAGATCACATTTCATCATAAGTGTACAGATCAGAAAGAAAAATATTTAGCTTTCATTCAGGCATGATGGCAAGGAAGAGATCCTGGAGGCATTTTCAGATGCTGCTTAGGAAACTTGGCAATGTGGCCAAGGGACTTGTCCTTGCAGTCTTTACATCCCTCATGCAAAACCCCGCTGGCCCTTCTGTAAGCCCTTACTGGGGAAGCACTGCAGAAACAGACCAATTTGTCCTCAAGGAGAAAAATACTAAGGCATAGGCTTACGTTTTAAAAAGTGACAAATGATTTTCAACATCTCAAGGATCAGCAGGAGACCTGAGTCTGCTTCCAGCTGCCCCCCATCTTGTCGGTAAACCTGGCAATGTTACATCAGTACTTTGGGTCTCACTTTCTTCCTCTTTAAACAGGAAAGGGAAATACACTTTAGAGATAAGGATGCAATCATTATACGAGAGGCAAATATGGCTATTATTTTTTATCACAAGTGTAAGAAAGACATAGTCATTGCACTGGTGTTAAGAGCTTCAGAGCTTCAAACACTGGCTCAATGTTTCTTCTATTTTCTTCTGTTTTCTTTATTGCATGTTCCAGATCATGGAAATAAACTTTCCCTTACCAGGAAGAACTGGACAGAAATAGTACAAAGAAGTAAACATTTTAAATTTAATTAAATAAAATAGTTTAAACCTGTGGTGTGGGAGAGGGAATAGATAATCAGTTTTAGAATGAGATGTCATTCTGCGTTACAGAATTGGAGGAGAATGAGACGTGGTTTGTCTGCTGAAATAACTTTTGCTGCACCCTGGAAAAACATCTGTGGTGATAAAAATATATAAAAGAACTTTTTATAATAAGAATTAGAAAAAACACAGACAGGAAGAAACAAATTAACATAGTAGAGAGGCTGAATTTACTTTAGCCCAGCAAGAGGCAAGAAGAGGACTCTATATAGCTCAATGAGCTACTCCAGTACAGACAGCATGTTGTCCATATATGAGGATATACTGCTAGTCCAGTCCTCCTTGTGTGTAACTCATCCTTTAGAGTCATAGAGGGAATATCAGGGCAATTGGACCATGATTGTGAGCTACACGTGTGATACATCACTATGCACGTTAATTAAAACCAACACTTCAAGTATATGTGTTTGCATAGATGCATGCTTAGCTGATGGGGTTTATATGCATGTGTTTTTCTCAGAGCAGCATGGGTTTGCTCAGCCCTGCATGGGACTGGGACTTCTTTGTGCTTGACTCTGTATAAGTTCACAGGAAGACATGGTCTTTGTCCCAAAGCATTTTAATGTCTACCTAGAAACAATGGCATGAAACAAAAGGAGGGAAGCAGAGAGGGAAAGGGACAATGAGGTCTCACAGTTACGTGAGTCAACTCCATGTACAATAGAATTGACCTGAATCATCTGAAAGGCTCCTCGAGTAAATAGCTTTGCTGTCCTGGTACGTGTCCGGGCAGCTGGTGCTTTTACATGGCTTTGATGGTGTGTCTATTCAGGTTTTGTTCTGATGTGGAGGATGTTGTTCGCATTGTAGGAGAAGCAGGCCTGGTTTTGAGGAGGGAAGCAGGACTTCCAGGTTTCCATGCCATTGCAATGAGTTTGCAAAATAAAATAAAACCTAGGACATACAATGTTTTTACAGCGTGTCTGAGGAATACAACAGGAACTGATACTGGTTTTATTATCTGTCCTTCTGGACTTTTCTACTTCTATGGCCCCAGCAGGGGCAGAGGCTGTGGAGAGGATCCTCCTGTGATTTAGTTTATGTTCCCTGAAAAAATCAATAAAATTTAATTGCAGATGACAGTCAGTCAGCATAACTTTCACATGAGTCTTCAGGAGAAACAGTTGTGAAGATGCACAAGCATGCTAGAAGCAAACATCTGTCCAGAGATGGAGGAATGACTGTTGTGCAAACTTGCTGAGCTGTGATAAATCAAACTGCAGCAGTAGCCATCTCTTGCTCAGAGATTCTTCATTAAAACGATAAGGCTTTAGGATACAGAGAAAGTGTACACTCTGCACCAAAATCAAGTCCTCCCCTGTACATAGCTGTACAAATCATAGCTACCAGAAGTCAAACTACAGACATCAGTCTTCCTATTAAGCCACTGGATGCCTGGAGGTTTACCTTGGAAACATTTTGAAAGCACTTCATTAAATCAGGACACTTATTTAAAAATCAGTGACTTCATTTTGAAAGCGCTGCAGAAAGCCAACCGTATCCTGGGCTGCATCAAAGCAAGCTTTACCAGCAGGTCGAAGGAGGTGATCCTGCCACTCTGCTCTCATGAGACCCCACTTGGAGCACTGTGTACAGTTCTGGTGTCCTCAACTTAAGGACATGGAGCTGTTGGAGCGAGTCCAGAGAAGGGCCACGAGGATGGTAAGGGAACTGGAGCACCTTCTGTGTGAAGACAGGCTGAGAGAGTTGGGGCTGTTCAGCCTGGAGAAGCGAAAGCTGTGTGGAGACCTCATAGCAGCCTTCCAGTATCTGAAGGGGGCCTACAAGGATGCTGGAGAGGGACTTTTGATCATAGACTGTAGTGATAGGACAAGGGGTAATGGGTTCAAACTTAAACAAGGGAAGTTCAGGTTAGATATAAGGAAGAAGTTCTTCCCTGTGAGGGTGGGGAGGCACTGGAATGGGTTGCCCAAAGAAGTTGTGGCTGCCCCATCCCTGGCAGTGTTCAAAGGCCAGGTTGGACAGAGCCTTGGGCAACATGGTCCAGTGGAAGGTGTCCCTGCCCATGGCAGTGGATTGGAACTGGATGATCTTAAATTCTTTTCCAACCCAAGCCATTCTATGATTCTATGATTAAATGATCCATTATGTAGGCCATTAGTCTGGTACCTGCAACAGCTGGCTGGAGCCCTTGCTTTGGCATGAGTACCAGTGGGGTGCTGGGTAGGACACTTGGCCTCCTCTTTCTTCAGTTTGCTGTCTGTAAGCTGTAGTTCCTTTCTGCCTATGAGTGCACTGACAGGGAAAGCACTAACGACTGCGAGGTGCTCATGAAATGGTGGAGGAAGCACCACACCACAAGGTGGTGAAAATGTTTTGTAATACACAGGGGTCCCCATTGTTGTTTTCAGAAGAAAACAACAACCTGCTCAGCACAGGTTCAGCTGAGCTGCTGTTTAAATTGCATCTGAGTTTTTTAGAGCACGAGAGCTACAGGTAGCTCATTTTGCATTTTTCCATATGTGAGCACTGCCAGATGAACTCCAAATGCTTCTGTCTCCTTTCCTATTAAAGGTGCTATTTATATCCTCTCTGGCTGCATTCCACCTGAAGGTCAAATTGTTTACATGGAATGAGGATATATTGTGTTTTTCTAAATAGAGAGCACATTTTTTGATTCATAAAAAAGCCTGTTTTCCCTGCACAACATAATGGACAGACCTTACTTCTCACCCACAACAGAGACCTGGCTGCAAATCCAGGGTGTTCCAGAGAGCAGAGAAGGCTGAAACATTGGGAGAATACAATAAGAGTATTCACATACATGCAGAAAAGTAAAGAACATCCATGTAATGAACACAAATAAATACAGATTAGTGCAAGGGTATTTATCTCTACTGAACATTTAACCCAGGTTTATGTTTGCATTTCTTGCAGCAACTCCTGCTCTGATAATAAACAGCATATGAAGTCCTGCACAAATTCATACTCCACAGACAAATTCATACTCCTCAGACAGAAATACTGTTCCCATTATTTATTTTTCAGTCACATAGATTTTCCTATTTCCTTTATTGGAAGCAGGATTTGGTCAAAAGTTTTGGGGATCTACAATCCCAAACAGAAAACAAAAATGGCAGATGCTGTTAAAAGTGAAATGTCTGTTTTTGCAGATATAGTATGTATTCTATCTATTTTTTTCCACCAAATTCCCCATGTAATACAGAAGTACTTTGTGTGCTGGTGGAACAAAACCATGCCTGAATATGACACAATGTGATTCTCTTTCTAATTTGTAGTTCTTCAGCATCTTCTCATCTTCATGTCACATGGGGATAAAAATATATCACAAAGATAAGAACTGTTCTCTCCATTCCAACGTTTAAAGACATAAGCAAAGAAAATGAGCCATTTTATAACTTTGGTGATGCAGTAGTTTTCAGGATAGAAGCACATGGATCAGGCAGAAACTCTTACACATGGAACCAGGCACTTCATGTTGATCAGCCATGATACCTATTTTTGGCATTTTATTTTGATCCTAGGAAAACAAGTGTCCTCAGAAAGAATTCTTACTCAGTGTGCAGTAAGAGAGGCCAGTGCATGGCCAGTGAGCTGATTATAGGCTCAGACTTAATTGGAGAATTAAGGTCGTTGGCTTCTCCTCCCTGTTAATTCCAGCCACTGCCAGGACAGTTGCAGCTGTACAGCCTGCCCCTGAAATGCAGCCTGTCAACAGCCTTTAAGCCTGGCCTTTCCTTTCCATTACTGAGACTATGGCAAAGTTAAGAGCTAAGGAAAAGAAAGAAAAATAAATAAAACAAAAATAAAAATTAAATGTTTAAAATGAAGTGACTGGAAAGGACTGTTGAGTACCCACCACCCTGCAAAGGCACCCAAGGAGCCTCATCTGCCCAGATGAGCTCTGCCCGGACATACAGCAAAGGGGAACTGTTGAATTTGCTAATGTGCTGTGAGCATCTGAGAGGCTTACATGGCTCACACTGGAGAATGAGCACTGTGAAGCCAGGGGTTAAGGCTGGATGGTGTTTCTTCAAGAATCACTGGAGCTAATAGAAAACCAAAGGTTTCAAAGTTATCCTGTCTCCAACTAAAAGATGTGAGAAGCTACAGGTGGACTATCAGTTCATGAAGTGAGACATTAGACTGTTGTCTGCCCAACGGTTCTGTTCACAGCCGAGTCTTTCAGGGCTATTCTGCAGCACAGCACAAGAGTCCCTGCCACCTGCACTCGTAGGCACTTCCCAGAACAATCCCCTGCCTTGCTGTTGTGATAGACCTGGTCATTGGGAAGAGCTGCCAGATCTCAAGGAGGTCCTGAAAAAAAGACTGGCAGATTGGATGGCTGTTAGGCAGCTAGGGGTCATTATGAAGAGCAGGTTCGGCTAGAAGGATCTTCAAGTCTGACCTACTATGACTGTTCTTACTTCTCCTTATGTTATGCCTTTCTCTGAGGTGAGCAGCAGCACTGCTCTACCTTACCAAGTGTTTAGATAAGGATTACCAAGGGTTGAGATCAGCTACTGTGTGCTTCCTATGTGTCCCTAGTGTGTCAGTGTTTGCCCCTATTGAGTCAGCTGAGACTGATCCTACCTTCTACTTTTTGTGTGTCCACCCTGGGATTAAGAGTCCCATGCTCTACTGACTGAGCTAGCTACCCTGGGGATCAATGGAAAACAGACCCCACACTACAGAACCAAGCTAGCTATAGCTTGAGCACCATAAGAACCTGGGAAAAGGTTATTTTGGACACAGGTATAGCCTATGCTGCCTTGGTAACTATTTAATTTTTGTGCCCAGGGCATTTGTGCATAGTTTCTATCGCCATCGTTTTATCGCTGTTAAGCCGGGTGTGCTGGTGGAAAACGGCTGGCAGTGCCGGGTTGCCTGCACTCAAGCTGGCCAGAGGGAGTCAGACATTGTGGCTTGCCATGGTAGCAGCCAAATTTCAGCATCTCGAGGAGGCTTTTCAAAGTAGGGAGATGAGAATGAGGGGAGGGAAACAGATGCTTTCACTGTTCACTGTCCTTTCTTGTGTGCTCTGTACTTACTGTTGGTCAGTGTCAATATTGCCAGCCCCAAGGTGTCAGTCTCAGTTGGGAGCCAAGTCCCAAAAAATCATGGCATCAGTTTCAAAATTTTAAAGGGTTTGGTTTGGTGTTTTTTTAACAACATCTTTTGAACCGTGCATGTGGCTGCTGTGTCTCTGGGTGCGCACCTGCAAGGTAGTGCATTGCCTGCAGTGAGGTTTATTGTGTGGGAAATAAAGGTTTCCCCAGACAAACTTTCTATTCTTTTAAATATCAGCTGAGGTTCCTAACTAATGCTGTGCAGACAGGTCCTAGGCTACTAGCAAAGTAATCAGTAATGTAAGGTTTGTGGTATGGCTGTAAGAGGGGATAACATTTCTTGTTCTGTAAATCAGCTGTATGGCTGTACAAGATTACAAATACTTAAATGTATAAGCAAGGTGGGGCTGAGGGAGTGCAAGGGGTGACTTCTTTACAATACAGTGTTTCACCAGAGCCCATTTTGTTCTTTTTATTTATTAAACGCCATCCTGGAACTTTAACATGGGACTGGATACTGGTGGATCCCCAGGTGCAAAGACCAGCATATACTGAAGAGCAGACCTGGGCTCTCCTTGTGTGCTGCTCTTTTCTTATGCTTACAGAGCCTGAGTATGTTCAAAGCTGAAAACTAGCGATGTAAATTTCCTAAATGCCTTTAGAAAACCAAGCACTCAGCCACTGCCAAGACCAAGTGGTTGAAAGTTCCTGAAACTGGACAGCATTGCTTGGGTTTTCTTTGAAGACAGAAAAAAAGAGAAGAAAAAAAAAAAGAAAAGCCAAATGCCTGAAATATGTAAGATGGAGCTATGCAGGAGTTAAAGGGAAGCTGCATAGGAAGCAAAGTAAAGCCCAAAATAAAGAGCAGGAATGGAAAACTAAAAATAACAAACAGGAAAGTGTGACACAGCTGCAAGGGCTCTGGTGCATTCTCCCCCAGCATTGTACCTTTTTTTTTTCAGGAACATACTAATATTGTGTTTGGATTTCAATGGCATTCCAATCCATTATTTGTTCTTCAAAAATAGATGTTTCTTTTGTGAGGAAGAAAGATATTTTCAAGTAATATTCATATGATTTGACTTGTCTCAGTTTATCGAATATAAATTTTTTAGGCTCAGCATTTGCAGAGCAGAAAGACTGCATCAATTATGTAATTTCAAGAAGAACTTAATCTGTGTCTCGTTAGAATGGTGAACATCAGCTCATGCATTATCAACCGTTGCCCTTGATTCCAGTTGAATATTTACTTGACAGCTTCCAAAAGTAGGAAGAGGTAGCACACAAATCTGAGTTGCAGCTCCTTTGGCAGCACCATGGATGGGAGGGGATCAGGAAGGACCAGGAGCATCATGTACTAATAAGGTTAAGGAAATCTCTTGCCTTTTTCTTCATCCAAACACAGGTTTGTTTGTTTACACAGAGCATCTGCGTGCCCTGAGAATCCTGCAGGAAGCAGTGTGGGGGATACAGGGCTGCCTCGGCAGCAGCCGGATTCCAGCCGGTGCCTGCAGAAGAGCCGGGCTTTCCAGGCATGGGTGCAGCAACCACCCCAGCCACGGCTGAGGCACCCAGCACAGGCACAGTGGTCACTGGCAGCTGCTGCATGAGGAGATGGGAAGCAGCGCTTGGAGGTCTGGCTGTTTTTAACACCTGTTTACTCACTATATTCACCCATTCTGCAAAAATGAGCCACGTGGCTGCATTGTGCGTGGCCTGTGTCCACCCAGAAGGCAGATGGACAATTGACTACACTTGAATAGCGCTGGTGCCTATTTCAGGAGAGCAAGAAAGCCAGAGCACTTCAGTTTGTCATCCCAAGTTTCCCTGGACAGTCACAAACCCCAGTGGAAACCACATCAAGACGTGCCAAACTGAACATTGTGATGCCTGTCAAGTTATCAGTCCTACTTATAAAATTCCTATTTTCAGCAGACACAACAAAACCAGGAAATATTTACCAACTTTGCAGGTGTCAGGAAATACTTTCAAAGCACTACTATGACCTGACAGTCCATTTAAATAGATAACAAGCATGTACAGAGGTGATAACAAATATATTTTAATTTAAAATATATACCTTGGTGGTTTTGGTCTAATACGTATATCCTGGCAGGTCAGAGTGGCAAATTCATATTGCTAATCACAGCCTGGTGATTAGGCCATGATGCATCTCACAATACTGGCGTGAATGTATTTATATAATGAAATTTTACATTAAAGTAGTTAAACGTGTTTTATGTTTTAAACATGTTCAGTTTAAGCTGGTAAAGCTGTTTTCGTTCAAAGTTCATCTACACTGGAAGGATATTTATTACATGTTATTTTAATAATGAAATACACATATTTCAGACTTTTATGTGTATTTCAGACATCACTCTGAAACATATGGTTGTATATTGTCTGAAATGTAATGGGGACTGCAACATCCTATAACACAGGCTAGAACAGAAGCTATAATATTGCATTACCACATACTTCTTATTAGTGTCATTTCATATTAAATATAAAATAAGAGACAGTTCATATATTACTAGTTTACTGTTTAGCAGTTGAGAAAATAAAGTCTAACTACTAGAAACAAGGCCTGTTTGCCAAACACATTCATACTGGAATGACCCCCCCCCAAAAAAAAAATCTAGAAACTAGATGATAGGAGAACGTTGTGTGACGAACCATCTCATGACTTTTTCCCTAGGAGAGAAGAGCATCTTTAGCTACCTCTATGCTTGTGTGGGCAGGAAAGGTTAGGTGAGAAGAGGATGCCTGGAACACAGAGTTGAGTAAAGAAAGGAAAAAAGTCTAAAACAAAATCCACATTTGTAAAACAGGGGAAATGAGTTGGAGCGTGCAGTGGGAGCCAGGAGAGATGTGAAAGAAAAGGTAGAAAGATGAAAGGGTGGAAAATAAAGAAGAGGCTGGTGAAGAACCATTAGTTCCATGAGCATCACTTTATGTCCCTTGGGAGGCGGTTCTGAAGGGCCAGTTCTGTTTAGTATCTGTATCAATGACCTGGATGAGGGGCTCGAGTGCACCCTCAGTAAATTTGTGAATGACACCAAGTCGGCTGGGAGTGTTGATCTGCTGGAGGGTAGGAAGGCTCTGCAGAGGGATCTGGACAGGCTGGATCAATTGGCCAAGGCCAATTGCATGAGGTTCAACAAGGCAAAGTGCCAGGTCCTGCACTTGGGTCACAACAACCCCATGCAGCGCTACAGGCTTGCGGCAGAGCAGCTGGAAAGCTGCTCATGGAAAAGGACCTGTGGGTGCTGACTGATGGAGCTGAACATGATCCAGCTTGTGCCCAGGCAGCCAAGAAGGCCAACAGCACCCTGGCCTGTATCAGCAATAGTGTGGCAGCAGGGCCAGGGCAGTGATCATCCCCCTGTACCAGGCACTGGTGAGGCTGCACCTCGAATCCTGTGTTCAGTTCTGGGCCCCTCACTACAGGAGAGACATTGAGGTGCTGGGCGGGGCCAGAGAAGGGCGACGGAGCTGGTGAAGTGTCTGGAGCACAAGTGTGATGGGGAACAGCTGAGGGACCTGGGGGTGTTCAGTCTGGAGAAGAAAAGGCTCAGGGGGGACCTTATCGCTCTCTCCAACTACCTGAAAGGAGCTTGTAGTGCGGTGGGGGGTTGGTCTCTTCTCCCACATAGCACATGATAGGACAAGAGGAAATGGCCTCAAGCTGTGCCAGGGGAGGTTTAGACTGGATATTAGGAAAAATTTCTTCACTGAAGTGCTTGTCAAGCATTGGACCAGGCTGCCCAGGGAAGTGGTTGAGTTACCATCCCTGGAGATATTTAAAAGATGTGTAGATGTGGCACTTACGGACATGGTTTATGGTGGGCTTGGCAATGTTAGGTTAATGGTTGGACTCAGTGGTCTTAAAGGATTTTTCCAACCAAAATTATTCTATGATTCCATGATCATTTGCATTATTTCTTCTATCAGTGTAGTCCCATTTCCACTAGTAGCAAGAGGTAGACATTCTAAGGATAAAATTTGATTATATTACAAGTTCATCCTGGAACCTCCATCCAAAAAAATTTTGCAGGCTTCCGTGTCCTCCTTCTCCTTTCTCCTGACTTGCCAGGTATGGATCCACAGGTTATATGGTAAATCAAGCAGTACCAAGGAGCTGCAGTCACTGCTCCAGGGCTAAATGGTCCCTGGCATGGTGGTGGCTGGGCCAGCAAGAGGACTCCCAAACTCTTCCTATACTGGGGTTGGCCAGGAAGGGGCTGTCCCAGGTAGGCAACCTGGATCTGGCCACCTTGTTTTGGAGATGATGTTTGGTGTGGACACAAACCATTCTGAACATGGGCCACCACTCAGCTTCAGCAATGGAGAACGGTGCCCAGCAAATTCCCTGAAATAAATGCAGCCATTGTGAAAAGGTTTCTGTGGATTTAAGAGCAAAAGTATGTCTACTCTGGATGCACCATGTCTATGCCATCAGCAGCAGTCTTACTCTGTCATTCATTAATGGATAGGAAAAATAGACAGCGATGCTTTCAGGTTTTTTTATTGAACAATAATAGTCATACAATTTTTTAAACCAACCAGCTTATTACATGTACATTCAAGAACTTGTAATGCCATTTATGACACTACTGCAAAATAATAATAATAATGTATGCAAATATTTACTACATTCTTTAAATAATTCTCTTCAGTCTGCAGAAGGACCATGGGTTTGATCCTGCTCTCACTGAAATCAAGAAAAATTACTTTTGATATCAGTAGATGAGAATCAATATGCTTGCTTGTAAATAGCCCAAGATAATATTGCTCCCTCTCAGACCTAACCATTCAGTACACGTTAAAATGTGGTATGTGCTAGTTTAAGATTTCTGCATGTCCATTTGTCACGGAAAGAGAGCTTGCACTAACATGCTGACATTTGGATGTCTACTACTGTCATCGTTCTCTTATAGAGCACGGTTCAGAACTGCCTTCCCAGGTGAAAGCAGCCTGCTTCCACTAACACTGGCTTTGAATCAGGATTTGGACTCTGTAAAGGCATTGGAGTTTCTGTTGTTCGTAGTTTTAAAAGTATGATGTTTTCAGATCCTGCACCAAACTGTGGCTGAGGTACTGCATGCTCTTCTTTCGCTAAAGTCACTGTCAAAGCTCACGTTCATTTCAAAGGAAATACTCCATTCAAAACACATTTCCAATGAGAGTGCTCTGCATTCCTGAACTCAGGCAAGCCAGGTTCCCTCTGACACAGCTACATCAGTTTCCATTATCTGAGAACCTGTTGTTTCCAAACATACTAGCAAACCCATTTCAGTGTGGATTTTTGTGTAACAAACATATCGCCCAGTCTGGACTGAATGAGGGACTGCAAGTTCCTATAACACTCTAATGTGTGTAAATTACTCTCCTGGCTGAAATGGGACCGCTTGCTCATGCAGGTAAGAAACAAAGTGCTATAGGCTGTGGTGGCACTACCACTCAGTGAGGGTCCAAGCCTTCCCTACACTGAACCAGATGAACTCCCTGTGAGTGGCAGATGGGCTGCAGCCAGTGATGAAGATGAAAAGTACAAAGGTCCATTTGCTGGGCTCTGGCATTGGACTCATTGTTCCCTATGAAATGCAGACATCACCTTAATACACCAAAGTAGCTACTTTACAGAAACATATATATTTAAATAATGCTAAACAGCTTGTTTCTTTTCAGATCCCCGTCTACAAATCGTAGAATTTACCAAGCTGCTATTTCTCTGTACAGAATTTAACTTTAGAAATCCACCTAAATACAATATATGTCTGCAGCGTCTTGTCTAAATTATTCACAATGTACAAACTAAAATGCTGGGTGTTTTCCCACTGAAGAAAGATGTATTTGTCTCTGAGGAATTGTCACCAAACTTCCAAAACCAGAAAATGACTAATGACTTACACTGTTTTATTTAGTTCACACTGTTGTGCTCCTATGCTATTATTATTCTTGTGATTCAGGGGTGTTGTTTGCTATCCTGGGATTTGTTTATGTGAGTTTCTTTCACACTGGCTCCACACCAATAGTTTCACTCACTCAAACTGTCCACTGAATTCAGTGAGAGCTCTCGCAGCCTCAGGGTGCAAGAGTTAGCCTCTGGCATTATTTAAATGAGGAGGGTTGAATGGTGTTGGGTTTTTTAACATTACTATACATTCAGGAATCCACAATACATTTCTCTGTTCAAATACTTATCAAAACAAATATTAAAAATCATATACACTGTACAGTCTATTTTTAAGTAAACATTTTTCTCATGGAAAACAGAATAACAATTGGCCTTCAGAGGTTACATTTTCATATGCTATAGATCTACTTTGTTCTTAAAGTGTGTTGTTGCATATTCAATAATCTGTGAGAAATGCATTCACTTTAAAGTCTTATGAGTGTGAGTAAATATCAGCGAGGATTTAGCCATTTCATTACCGGAGAGCGAATAGTTTTCTCCTTAACGAATTCCTCTTTTACAGAATTGCCATCCCCTGATGCCATGTCGTTGTCTGAAAATACACAAATAAAAAGGTGGATTTCATGAAAATGAGAGAATTAAAATATTGTCCTACAGCAATGTGCCTGGTTTTGGGAACACTTCAGAAAAACCTTAGTTGACAAATCTTGCAGGAATCTCCCTGAATGCCTCCAATTACCCAGCTGAAAAATTTCTGCCAAATTATGGCATAAGCCAGATGTGTTTTCCTGTAGTTTAAGCATAAGGCAGGTGATTTGAGTTCAGTTTCCAGTTCTCACTATAACAGTCTAGTGTGACAAGTGACCAAGCATCACATCCTCAATAGCTACAGTAGTAAATTGAACATGCCTGAAGCTATTCTCTGACTGGGGCCAGCTGGCATGGAATAGCTTGGTCCATGCCACTAAACTCTCCCAGTGTCCAAAAAAGGGTAAAAGATACCCAGTTTGTTCACTGGAAATGATCCCTGGCTAACACTGATTCCTGAGCTGTGGCGGAGGTTGTCTGGCACAGCTAGATAGACTGGGACAAAGCATGCGAGCCACTGCCCTACTGTTCAACCATGAAGGTGATCAAATTGCAATACACAGGAACACGCTCTGGCACTGTTAAGTTTAGTAGGGTATACATAGTTGTAATGTCTTTATAAAACATAGGGGCCAGAAACTTGTCTGTTTAAAATGCAGAGACATTCACAGCTGTTTTAATTTGCTGAGAATCTGTCCTAAGAGCAATAGCTACCTCTAACCACTATTAAATGAAACTGCGTGTGACCATCCCATGCAGTACTACACGCAGTGTCCCTGGTCTACTTCCAGTGATGGACCTCTAGGGACAGAAATGAGTGTGAAACCTTTTCACTGGTAAAAAAATGGGGACAGTATCTCATTCTGGCTGGGATCACACAAGTTGCTAAACATTCGGGCAGCAGAAGGTTTGTGACCAAAGGCAAGGGGAGGACAGGAGAGAAGGAACTGATGAAAACAAGCTACTTAGGAAGATTTGGAATACAGACTGGATACAGAAAACAAAAAGCAAGACAGGAATATTTTCTCTTCTTATTTCATCACCCTTGGTAACAAAAGCTGGAAAGGCAAAAGAGCACAATCATATACAAACACAAAAGGTTCATAACTGATCCATCTCATGAAGTTTTTTCAAGATCATTTTAAATGTTGTATGACTGTAAGCTGGAGAAGTTTGCTTCTGTCTAACTTTTTCTAAATGGAGAGTGGGGGAAAGATAAATCATGTATTAAGGCAGCATTGTACTAATTCTAGATAGCTTACTGTAACAGGAGAAAATCAAAATAAGTCAAACAAATTGCAGTTGGAAGAGAAACAAAATTTGAAGACTTTGGGGTGAAATACTAGTAAAGCTCCCAGTAGGTCTATGATTGAATCTTTGATATTTGTTTAAGATCTTTATAATTAGATTTATTTTGTCTGGTATTTTAAATTTAGAGTAAACATTGTTCAGTTAAATTTACCTCAGTATCATCAGGTGGAGAATAAAAGGGAAAGAAATTTTAATCCCAGCTTTAAAAAAAATTCTTTCCTGCTTCAAAAACACTTCAGTTTTAATTCTGAAAAGTTCTGTTGCAGGCTTCAGACATAAACTTAAAGGTAAGAACTTATTCCAGAAATAATGGGATAAATTACTTCAATAAAACGTTTCATAAAACAGTTTACTGACATCTGAAAATGTATAAAGCTCTGGGATGTTATTTTTGTCATATATTAGCTAACAGTAGTAAAACCTAGTGAAATCCTATCCTACACAAAGCAGATACAGGCACCACATCTCAAGCGACTAATGCAAACCCTGGTATAGCCTCCCATTGCACACGAGATGCCATACTCCTAGCGCATGCAACAGCTGTGAAGTATTTTGCTCATGTTAGGATTTCAGAATGTTTTTACCATGTGTCACAGGCTCACCTAATTCCTTGCCTTATGTTAAGGGAGCTGCCAATAAGAAACATAAATGTGCCTTGGGCTGTTAGCTGTTTGCACAGCTCCAGCAAAGTACACATCACTCACACGCAGTGCACACAGCATGGTAATAAATCACATACAAAGTGATTTCAGCTAAAATTAACTGCCTAATGAAGTCTTACCTGTGTGTGAAACGATTTTTCGTCGATTTGGAGGCTTTGAAGCAGACAGTTGAAAAAATGGGAACTTCAGACACTTCCCAGTTACTCTGTCACAGATGCCAGAGGGACAGTTGCAGGTTTTCCTGCATTCCATTCCATAGGTACCGTAGGGACACTCTGAAAAAAGTAATATAGCAAAGCAGCCCTCAGCGATCCAAGTTAGCTGCTGTCTTAATAGCTTGTCTGCTTATATCCTTAAAAGTGGAAAACCTTTGAGTGGAGGTCAGCTAAACATTAATTGCAGGATTTCAGCATGCCATCTGCTTGTTACGAGTATTTTCCAGTTTTAACAAACCTTGACACACATTATATACACAATTTCTCTTCCTGTAACTTATTTACAACGTGTTTGTTATTAGTAATCCTTCTCTGAAATACTTGTAATATTAAAATGTAAATTAAAGGCAATATGATTATGTAAGTATGTAATCATAGAGGATTTAGTTAAAGGGTTAGCATTGGATTTAGAAAAGAAAACTTCAGAAAGTTCCTGAATTCACTGTTTGGGCATGATATTGTCTGACTTATATGACTGTCATGATTTAAAGCAGCATTCTACTGCTGGCATAAGCAGCTTGTGGCTGTGGCCACTGCATATCGGCTCCATGGAATCTGCTGCCCGAACCCGAGGAGCTATCCAGCAAATATACCCTCTGCCTAGAGACACTTCTGGCTCCTGGGGAAGAGCTTTCCCCTATCCGACAGCTTGTCATATAGCAGAAGTCTGACTTCCCACAGCAGACAGCAAAGAGGGACATCTACATCTCCAGCTTAAAGAGTGAGTATGCTGTAAAGGGATCACTGGCACTAAGGCAGCTGCTGGTTATACTGCATCTGGTCATACTCTGCCCCAATTCAAATCTCCTGCCCCTGAGCAAGCTCGTAGAGGAGCACCAAAGGGCAGCTGTCAGGATGGGACTAAATGCTTTTTAAAAGAAATCAAGTCAGGTGCAGAGGATTTGTCCCATCCCCTAGCTGACACATATCGTGCTGGACTACATAACTTCCGAGAGGGTTTAAACCTGGGGTCACAGCCCTTGACTCCCTCTGCCTTGCTGTTGAAGAAGGTACCTTCCCAGGACCATAGTTGAAGAGAGGGAAACAAGGAAAATCCAGCTGCAATGTCCTCTTTCCAAACCCCCAAGCAAGGTTGGGGGTCACAAGAGAAGTTTGGGATGTCCCAGGAGAAAGGTCCTTATGCTCAGGCTGTTCTTGCCAACCCAGGGTGCATGGTCACCTTAAATGGCAAGTCCAGGAGAGTTTCAAATTCAACTCCTAAGGGCAGATGAATGACCGTTCAGGGCTGGTCCAGGTTCCCACAAGAAAATTAAGAAACAAGATGACCATGATAAGTAGAAGTTATACCTCCCTTATCATATTATCCCCCATTTTCAGCTCTGGGACCTCCTAAGCCAGGCATAGATTCTGAGCATATAACTCCACAACAGGGTTATCCTTCTCAGTTTGCCCAGTCTCCTTTTGAATCAGTGCAAATACTTAGTTTTGCCATACAGCTATCTGAAAACCAAGTTAATGCCCCAAAATTAAATCAATAATTTACAATTCTCTGCATGTCCAGTGGTTATGCTTTTATAAATGAAAACACTGGAAAACTGACCGACTCCCTCCTAGCAACTGCACAGTGAATCCCTTCAACCTGGAGCATCTCACTGAGCTTCACCAGACTCCCCTTCCCAAGCAAGGACACTCTTTGATCTGCTGTTTGCCCATATAAAACAAAAACAAAATCTTGCCAAAGTGAAACAGGTTTTATGTGCACAATTCTCCCTGAGGGACAAACTGAGAGCACACACCACATTCAACATCAATCTGCTGCTGCAGGTGCTCAACTGCTCAGCCCAGAGAGGTGGGACACAAAGCTGTGCACAGCAACATGGAAAACAGTCTGAGACAAAGCACTTGGCTCCATGTGGAATAATCATGTGGAATTGATGCTGCTCTTCATATTTGATAAAACTGAGATCTGAGTCAATTTTGCTGTTAGAAGGTTTTGTTCAGCAGAAGAAGCTCCCGGTGATCTAAGGGAAGCAAGAGCAGGTTCTTTGCTGTGACAGTTATAGCTCAGGTTTAGAGGATATTCAGTAACACAAGTGCAGAGCACCAGTATTCCTTAGTCTGTTCTGGACAATAACGGCATTGCTATTGATAATATTATTATTATATTATCATTCTTATAACACTAAAAGTACTCAAAAAATTGCTCTGAAACTTATTCTGTCCATGTCTTACACATTTTAAAAATAAGAAATTGAAGAACAGACAGTGAAGATCATATTTCCATAACTTCAAAGTAAAGGAGTCGCAGGCAACTAGAGACAATATTGCCATCCTGACTGTGAATTATTACAAACATGGAAGTTATCAAAATGAGTGAGTGATCTGGTATCATAGCTATAAATGGATATAAAAAAATAATACTTGGCTTCATAATTTGCCTGATAAAATTCACACACATACAGAAAGACATTGTACTATCTCAGAGCTGACATGAAAAAAGAAAAAGAATTGGAAATTACATCAATGATATTTAGTGGGGAATATAAGCCTCAAATACCAACTTACAACTCTAAGTCAAGATATGGCTTGGGAAAATAATGGGAGTTTTTCCTCTGACTCACTGGGAATAAAAAAGGAAAACATTTTCTACAGAGCTTCCAAGATTCAGCTACAGGGATTCAAATCTCATGTCCCTCAATGTTTCTTTTTTCCCATTTGAAGTGTGCTATTGGAAAGAAATTCCTATGAGGACATTGAAAACTATATAATCACCCAAAAGTTCTCTGAGAAGAATTATAGGCATATCTTGCACTGCAGTAATTTTTAATAAACTGAAGATCAGATAACTATCTCAGTCAAATACTTTTCTGGTGTGTGCACCAAAGATATGACATTTATGCATAGATTCTAGTCCTTAGAAATAAAAGTAGTATTTTGGGTCTCACTCTCAAACATGAACATGAATTTGTTTTTAAATACCAATGTAAATAAGTGTGTGCTGTATGTGAGTCAGCCTGAATGACTTTTGCAGCATCTGGTTCTAAGTCATTACTTTAACTGAGGCTATTAATACCCCTGATATTTAACTGCCAAGACATCTTCACTTTTAAGGAAGTTATTCAAAGTCATATCTGTATCTACTTACTGAAGTGGTACATGAACACAGGAAAACTCACTGCATTTACATTTTGCAAAACCTTTTTTTAAAATGATTTATTTTAAAAAACTTTTATCCTACTTTCCTCTCCTTTTACAGATTCTCCTTTTTGCATGGAGTCTGGATCGCTCTTAAATGAAAAATGCTATTATAGTCTATGACTAAAGAAATCAGCATGCAGCATACCTGGAATAAGCTGAGAGCAGTGGCTGGCTGCTCATCTCTCAGTCAGCTCCTGTTCTGTTATTCCCATCTTTCAGGCAGGAAGGTCTCTGCCTCCCCTGACGGCATCCCTAGGGTAGCTGAGCACCTCAAAGGCAGGACTGAATTAAACAAAACAATGTCCCCAGGCGCTCAGGGGGTGCTTTATCTCCATCTCTCAGACCCCAGAAAGAGTACCCGGTCCCCAGGAAGGCAGCTGGCAGTGCCTGAGGGAACCTTACCCCAGGGAGAGTGCATGAGGAGCAGGGACCCCGTGACAAGGTTGGACTTGCAGGATTAAAGTCTTAGCAACTTATAGAAAGCCACACACCAAATCAGTGGAAGGATCAGGACTAGCGCCTGGCTCTCCCAAGTCCCAGTCAAAAATCTCATCCAAGCACACCCCATCCGTATTTCCTCACACATGTCCCCAAATCTAAACAATATTCTCACACTAATAACCCTGTCCTCCTACATGTAACAC
Source organism: Strigops habroptila (assembly GCF_004027225.2). Classification (NCBI taxonomy): domain Eukaryota; kingdom Metazoa; phylum Chordata; class Aves; order Psittaciformes; family Psittacidae; genus Strigops; species Strigops habroptila. The sequence continues at coordinate 83,338,831 of NC_044302.2, read as the reverse complement.
CTGTATTTTCACTTTCTTCTTGGATAAGGGCTGAGCTGGAAAAATCCCATTTCAGACCTTTCAAGCCGGAGGCAAGCTCTATACGTAGGTTGCTGTCAAATTGCCAAGGTGGGTGCATGCAAAGTGAATATTGTTACCTTTGCAGATACCAAATTCATCACCAAAGTCATCCTCCTCAGTGTAAAACTGGCACTTCAGCCCAGGACCACACTTGACACCATCCATACCCGAGACCGTACGATAGCAAGTCTCCCCCAGAGCAGCTGCACACACTCTGCAACAGCCACAGTCATCCAGCACCGTTCGCTTACAGCGCAAGGTACTTTTGCATGCGTTACTGTCACAGGGCTCGGGACAATCTACAGCGTATTTCGCACTCCAAGCAGTTCCAGCGTGCACGGGCATCAGGAGGAGTGTGAGAAACAGGAAGCCCTTCATGTCTTGCAGGGGTAAATGCTCCGTTCCAAAGAGCAGGCTTTAATGCTCAGCCTGCTGGTGCCTTGTGCCGAGGGAAGCAGCAGTACAGAATCCAAAGTGGTAGCTGCACACATCAGCCTACAAGTTTATGAGCTTTATACAGTGTGTTGCCCACATGCTGCACCGTCGTCAGCTTCCTCAATCCGGCAGCGCTGCTCCTGCCAGCCTCCCTTGTTTCAGTTTATGAAATCCAGGATGAAGGTTGGATTAGCACTCTGCTGCCATCCAGGAATTGAAAAGCCTGAGCTGATGTAATCTGTTATGTTTAGTTGGTTGTTTTGCATGAGGACTAAAAACTCTCTCACATCCGTCTCAAATGCTCAAGGACGTCTGCCAAAAGAAAAGAAAAAAAAAAAAACCCACAACACACAACCGAAGAAAAAAGAAACTGAGGAGGGTGCATTACCTTCCTGCAGGAGAGGGATTGCTCTGACACAGGGCACACTGCTGACAGGACAGCTCTGCCCCGCTAGCACAGCTCACACGGCCATTAGAAAATGAGACTGAATCATCTCACTGCTGAAAGAATAATCTTTGAAAGAATAAATCTTTGCTATTCCCTTCGAGGACATGAGGACAGTTACATTAAGGAAAAAAATGAGATCATGTCATTTAACAACCAAGCTCAGATGCTTCAGTTGTGTTTTTCCTGCCTGCACTGAAATGGTAGTTTTTAATCAGTATTTAGGAGGAGCTGAATTAAACATTTCACTCAACAATTACTGCTGCAACTTAAAACAGGTCAGACAGAAACCAGCATTTTGTGGGGTCTTCCGCAGGAAGTTCAGGAGAATGATCAATGAGCTGCCCCGACCTCACAACCAAAGGGGAAATCCACATCCATCACCAGCACTGCCTGCACAGCCTTAACATAGATCCGGGAGGGCTCATTCTCCTCCCCTTTACACCACTTCTATCTGATCAAACTCTATGGGATGTCCTGATGTTGCTCTTCAATGACACCAGTGTAAATAAACAGAAAATAAGTCTCAATTTCCTCCATCCTCCTTTAGATTTATTCATGCTGCCAGAGCCTTGACAAGAAACAGCAAACAACCAAAGAGTTCAGTGTAACAGATGAGCCACCGGAGAGATGGAATTTTGTGCTCTAAAGAAAGATCTACAGGAAAGGAAAAAAGAAAGAAAGCTAGCCATAAATAAATCTCTGAATACCAAAAGTTGCTGCCACTGAAGTTAGTGGGAATCAAATCAATCTAAACTTGTATGCTGTGACCAGCTTGCTATTCGGGAACCCTGTGTCTTGAGTGGGCTGAGTACACTGCCCGCTCCAGCTATGTACATACTCTGAATGCAAATGTGAATTGATAGATCCAAAACAAAAAGCTGAACTCTTCTCTCTTGTGAAGAAGATGAGAAAACCAACATACAGTATATTGAATTTGGGTAGGTTGTTCATATAATTCTAGTGTACATGAGTACAAGAACCTATACAGAATAAGAGAAGAGAGGAGAGGAGAGGAGAGGAGAGGAGAGGAGAGAGGAGAGGAGAGGAGAGGAGAGGAGAGGAGAGGAGAGGAGAGGAGAGGAGAGGAGAGGAGAGGAGAGGAGAGGAGAGGAGAGGAGAGGAGAGGAGAGGAGAGGAGAGGAGAGGAGAGGAGAGGAGAGGAGAGGAGAGGAGAGGAGAGGAGAGGAGAGGAGAGGAGAGGAGAGGAGAGGACAAGGCAGGGCAGGGCAGGGCAGGGCAGAAGAGGACAGAAGAGAAGAGAAAACCTAATATGTTTAACACAAGTCAAAGGTAGACTATACCTGGGCAAACATTTGCAGGCATCCATCTTATACAGGATATAATTACTCAAAATACAGTTCTTCTAATCACAGTTGCCAGCTGGCAGATGTTTACATGCACTACCTCATGCCTGTGTTCACATGTAATCTTGGACTAATCGGTGAATTTAAAGTGTAAAATTAAAGCATTAGCTTGAAGTCTTATGTAAACCGACATAGTACTATTGGTAGCTATGAGATGACAGCAATTAGTAGTAGTAAACAATTTCATCTTCAAAATCCAATGCAACTGTCCTCTGGGAGGTGAAAGGAATACTTCAAACATGAAGAGAAGATTGCACCTAAAAACCAAAGAGGAACAAAAGTGCAAGGTTACAAAGAGCAGATAAATTAGAAATGGATGTGCTTACCAATGACCCCATCACAACTACAACATGGCAAAAGCTTGTTCAAAAAAAAAAAAAAATGCAACCCAACATCACCCCACAGTTCACAGCTCAGCAAAGTAATGTAAATCACTGCCCATTTCTGCTGTCATCAACTAAAACTGACATTGCTTTGTATTAATAGGACATGCTGTGGGCCTGAGGAGCCCACGTAATCCCACTGAGTAGTCCCTCAGTGGGAGAGAAAGACTAAGTTCAGTCAGAGGGCCAGGGAGCACAGCTAAGGGTAGGAATCCTTGTCAAATCTGCTTACAAGTGTGAAATAGCCCAAAGAAACAGGTTGCATATTTAGTGCATGAGACTTCACAGGGCAGCAGTAAGGAGCAGAAAGGCTCTCCCTTGAGTCCCTCCCTTAGGAGGGGACTAAGTTAGTTCACACCTGCCTAAGTTAGTTCACACCTGCCTTTAAATTCATATCTGCTTGCTCCCTCAGAGGAGATAACAGGGGCGTGTGCAGACCCATCCACACATGCACTTAGGTGTTTATGCCTGGTAGTAGCCACCAGCTGGTAAAATCCTGTTCTGTAAATATATTTAGGAAACGTTCGTTGTATAAAACACCAAACAAAATCTGAAAAGTCTGCATTTCATGTTTGGGTTTCTAACAGGAAAAATGTCCTAGGGAGATGATAAATAAAAAAATTACAGACAGATGTGGTGAGGAAAAGAGATCGTAAAAGAAATCAGCACACTCCCCTAGCAACTATCCAATATTATTTGGACTAAGATGGAAACTGTATTCTGTGCTTGGAGCTAGAAGCCAAAGTAAATTATTACAATGGATAAAAAAATACTTGTAATGGAAGAAAACAATATGAACAGATAGAAGTCTGTCTTCTACATGAGTGGCATGGAGGAAATAATAGTATTATGATCTTCCACACTGTCCATTGATTAGGTTGTGAAATAAATCCTATGTCGCTCCCTCTAATTTTAAGGTTTCTTTGTTGGTTTACCTGTTGAATCCATTAAGCTTTTCTTTCCAATGAACAGCATGATCCTGTAAGGCCCTGAACTAAGCTCTCTCTTGAAATTGGTGCAACGGGAATTAATGAAGCTTCGCCAGCTATCAACAGCAGAAAAGTTGGCACCATTATTTAACTTGTGATATAAATATACTTTAAATGTGGAATATTTTCTGGATCAGATCAGAGCTAATTTTTCTTTCCCAAATTTACAGTGTAAATTGTCTTGGTGCCAGTTTACATCATAATTACATCACCATATATAATGTTTGGCATTTCTTATGGAAGCAGAAAAGGTTTCAACCCTTAGGTTCAACACTACAGGGAACTGAGCAATCGCTGCTTCAGTATCAGTGAGCTGTGAAGTGTGTTTCCAGCTGAATACTTCAGAGCACAATTTTTCTAGTTCTTTGGCAAATAATCAATTTCTCAATCAAAAGCAGCTTGGGAGGGGGGAGTCTTGAGGTTGTATTTATGCCCTCTGAGAAGTTTGATCCCACTTGTTTGACTCCATAAGGTCCCCATGAAGTGACATACCTCATGATACATGATTAACCTCCGCTGATAAACAAGTCTACTCATTAGGCCAATACTATAAGGCTTTGTTTGTTTTACTCTTAAAAACAGAGAGTAACATTCACTTCAATTCTTCTGAACTTACACATTCTGGCCACTGTTGTTATCCAGTCTTTTGAACACATAAAGGCGGATCAGCAGGAAGCATTAATATCTCTTTAAACATAGGAAAAGGATTAATACATGACCCTTGTTGCTTATTTCCAAAAGGCAGTCCCTAAACTAAAAATATGTTACCGTACATTCCTGAACGATCCAACCTTTTCCCAGGCTTCCTTTACAAAAAGCCATAAGCACAATGCTACACAAGAAGCAAAGATTCAAAGGGAAACACCGAAAGGAAGCTGAGCTGCAAAGTCCAAAATGAAAAGCCAGAAATAGGAAGTAAAAGATAAGAATCAGGAAAGTGAGATAGCGGCAAGGACTCCCCTTTGTATAATTTCTTTTCTTGTATCTTTTCAATGAATTGCTAATTACTCTTTGTTTCGACTGTAACATGGCAACTCAGCCTCACTCTGGTAAAAATAGATGTTTTGGGACATTTCCTCCTTGCTGAAGGCAAAGAGGTGTTTATATGCTTTCTCCAGGCAGACCAGGTGCTGTGCAGAGAACTGGGTAAGCTGGTTACCTACGCAGACTGCATGAGCTACTATAGAAATTACTGGATATGGTGGGGTTATATGCACAGAGCTTCAGGAGCTACAACCATAGCTTATTCGGAGCTTATTAAAAATACACTTGCTCATAACTCCACATACAAATACGTGGCATGTGCAGCCTGGGAGCTGGAAGCCAGACTTGCTGCACATGACTTCTGCTCTGTTTCCTTCCTTAGACCTGTGGCCATACAAATGGAGCTGGGCACCTTTCAGTTTTATGCTGCTGAGTCCATGTGCCACAGTCCTGTTCCTTGTCAGGTTACAGTCAAGGCGTGGCTCTGACTAAAGGATGCTTACACAGTGTGCCTATTCCCAGTGATTTTACAACCACTGCGATGATCTGTGGAGCAGAAATCACTGGCTTTCCCTCAATTAATTCACGAATTGAGTTAAATATTTCCACTGTGCTTGAAGAACATGTTAAAGAGACAAAAAATATCACAAGACTGGTGGAAAAGCTCTACTACATGGCCACAGGATTCAATTTTCTCCAAGGCATGGAAGTTTGGGTTTGTCAGACACAATAAATAGGTAGTTGAAATAAGTGACGAAAAATGAAAAAAAAATCAGTTGTGATTCTATCTTTTTCTACTACGTTGAAGTCACCGGCTTTTCCAGAGGAAGAAAGGAGTTTCAGTGTCCAAGACCTCTAGTACCTGTATTAGAGAATTTGATAAATGTACAAGAAAAACACTTGTTTTCTACTTCAAAAAATTTACTTCTCTGAATACAATGTTAAACTTGATTGACCACTCACAGCCCAAACCAATGCTCTGCCTTCACAAAACCCCACCTTATCAACAGTTTTGTCAGTAGCTGTTTCTTTTTTGAGATCTCTTGGTCCTAGGAACCCAAATCACCCTGATTAAACTGTATATCCACCTAGGGAGAAAAAAAGCCTTTCCACATAGAAAAACATCTCCACTGTTTTTCACAGTTACTGATTTTCAACCACTTGCAAAAAAAAAAATAAAAAAGACTCTTCCAGGAATGATCTTCAAACATTCAGGGGTTTTATCAGTAAAAGTAGATGTGAATGATGATTATTTGCATGTTCTACTTTGGTCCCTAGGTGCATATATCATGCCCATATGCTATGCATCTTTAATGCTGAGATAATGTCAAAGATTTTTTCTTCCTCGCTATTTGACATAATAAACTGATGTAGCAATACACACTCACTTCTCTATTGCCATGAAACCTATGATATTGGTAGTTCTCTGCAGAACTAGAATGACATTTATTACACATTATATAGGCATTTCATTGGTGTTTTGGAGACATAAACCACAACATAACAGTAAATAAAATTACAAATATTGTGACTTTTATCCTTTCCCTACCCAATGTGAATGGTAACTGTACTCTGACTCTATCAGTCCCTGATAATTAAGCAAAATTTCCATTTGAGAAGTTTTCCTTGGTTCCTGTGCAGCATCTCAAAGTACACTGTTTGGTTTTCAAATCCTAGATGTAAATTCTAGAATCAAATATTTCAGGATTGTTTGGGACTATCCTCTTACTTGCAACTCAAACTGATTTTGATCTTTGCTCTATAAGAAAAAAAGTGGCATCTCTATAGACACTCTCTACTGAAATATGTTTTTGAAAACCCTGGTGTAATTAATCAGTGCTATTGTCTTACAACATTTCTGCAAAAGTTTTAGCTATGTTTTATATATAGTTTAGACTTGACTAAGTAGCTATTTCCTGTAATGAATGACAAAGCTATTAAAAGCTCAGCTCTGGTACTCCATGGGTTGCTAACAAGAAAATCTGTGGTCATATGTGTGAAATGTTGAGGTTTTTGAGCTAGGGCTAGGTGCCCTCATAGGCTAGTATTTCCACGTATTCTTTGTGATATTGCCAGGATAATAACCTTTCTATTAACTAATTCATTTAGATAAGCAAAATTATCAAATCTAAGTCAATCATCATTTTTCTTTAACAAGAAATGTCTCTTCCATATCTCTCTGTTCCAAATGGCTCTTCTTTTACCCATCTTTGAAACACAAACACTTTCCAGAATAACTAGATGATCCGGAAAGGCCATAAGAGCACTTCAGCATCTCCTAGGTAATAAAACTTAGGGGAAGAGCCAGCCAAAGGCTGAAAGCTGTAAGGACACCAATGGGACTATTAAAGAATTTTCCGCAGTGTTACACACTTTCTTTCCTTAGGATGAGTGGCTGGTTTATCCTGGCTTCTCTCTGCACACAATATCTCCAGCTCACCTTTAGCCCTCATTATGCTGTTTTTCTCCATTGCTGACATTTTAATCTCTTTATTTAAAAGTGTTCTCTTTCTGATTTATATGCAGCTTTATTCTTCACAAGTCTATGCCATACACAAAACACACACTAAAAGTAACAGTGGAACAAGAGTGCATCCCTTCAGCCCACCTGCATTGCTTTCTCTTGTTCACAGTCCTTACATTCTGTCCATCCTGTCCATCCAGACTGATGTTTGTTTGAGACTTTGGGCTAACTGGTGCTGAGTCTTCATAGAATCCTGGAAACACAGAATGGTTTGGGTTGGAAGGGACCTTAAAGACCATCTAGTTCCAACCCCCCTGCCATAGGTAGGGACACCTTCCACTACACCAGGTTGCTCAAAGCCCTGTCCAACCTGGCCTTGAACACTGCCAGGGATGAGGCAGCCACAGCTTCTCTGGGCACCCTGTGCCAGGGCCTCACCACCCTCACAGGAATGAATTTCTTCCTAGTACCTAATCTAAATCTACCCTCTTTCAGTTTAAAGCCATTCCCCCTCTGTGTTGTCACTACAGGCCTTTGTAAAAAGTCCCTCTCCAGATTTCTTGTAGGGCCCCTTTAGGTACCAGAAGCTGCTCTAAGGTCTCCCCAGAGCTTTCTCTTCTCCAGGCTAAACAAGCCCAACTCCCTCAGCCTGCTCTCAGAAGAGAGGTGCTCCAGCCCTCTGATCATCTTTGTGGCCTCCTCTGGACTTGCTCCAAAAATGTCCACGTCCCTTTTGTGTTGGGGGCCCCAGAGTTGGACACAGGACTGCAGGTGGGGTCTTGAAAGCAGAGTAGAGGGGCAGAATTACCTCCCTCAACCTGCTGGTCACGCTTCCTTTGATGAAGTCCAGGACAAATCTGGCTTTCTGGGTTGTAAGCGCACACTGCCAAGTCATGTTGAGCTTCTCCATAATCAACAACCCCAAGTCCTTCTCCTCAGGGCTGATATCAATCCATTCTCTGCCCAACCTGTATTTGTGCTTGGGGTTGCCCCAACCCAGGTGCAGGACCTTGCACGTGGCCTTGTTGAACTTCATGAGGTTTGCACTGAACCTGTTGAGGTCCCTCTGTATGGCATCCCTTCCCTTCAGCATGCTGACCACACCACACAGCTTTGTGTTGTCAGCAGTATGGGTTATGTTTCCCCTTTTCCCACCTCTTCTTCAAGAAGTCTTCTGACATTTTGTCTTCAGGCATTTTCATGCTATATGCAATCAATATCTACTTCAGTTCAGTGAACAGGTTTGGACAGGATTTGAATTAATATCTTGGCTTCCATGAAAAAAAGATACCAGTCAAGGTCTCTGAGGGATCTAGCACAGGTCCATTTGTGTCACCAGTGTGTCAATAGGATTTTCATGCACGCACATGCTTCCTACATCCTTTGTCCTTTGCCCTATCAGTCATATGGTTGTATTTTCAAATATTTGAATGATTTTTTTTTTTACCCCTAGTATACATATATTGTGTGTGAACACCGACCACAATGACACAAATGCTTTGCCATTCATTTCAGTGGGGCCAGGATTTCACATAATACTATTAACGTGTTATGATATTCTCTGCTGTAAAGAAACCAAAAGCAGTTCAAAGATTTTTGTGTGTGTTTTTTACTCAAAGAAAAGGAATGTTTGCAAACAAGCTCCAATTAGAAAGCAATGAAGGGTAACAGCTGCATATTGCCTGTGTTTCATTAAGCGAAAGAACTGCCAAAAAGCTTGGAATTATAGGCCTAAAACCAGATAAATTATAAGCCCAAAACCAGCCACTTCCAAATCTATTTTAGTTTGTATCTCATTATTTTTAAGTTTCTTAATATACTGCTAAAAGAAAAGAGGTCTTATAAATAAGCAGTGTTACAAATGCAGAACACAGCCTTGTGTTTTGACTCAGAAATTTGATCATTTATACACATTTATATCATTAGGCATATTTGATAGAATTAAATAAAATATGGTGAGTTGTATTACTTTCTTATTTTATCCATAGATGAACCTTAATTATTTGATAAAAAACTTGATGTTATTTTTCAGTCATTTAATCAAATGACCAGCAGCTCTATCCTTTAGGACAAATGCATGAAAAAACTTGAGTAAAACATTCAAAGCTGCAGCTATTTTCCCAAATTATGAATCTGACAGACTGAATATGTGATTTCTCCATACTGGCATATTCTTCTTCCCTTTTGCTTTATCTTCTGAATTGTCGTAGACTGACCATGGGTTATTTTATGTTTCTTGTCCCTGATAGAATAAACTATTTAAGCAAGCAGAATTTCTGAAATAGTTCACAATCAGATATACTGTCTTAGGTGATTTAATTAAATTCAGAAAGCTACTGCTCAGCCCTCAACCCTATGTTCTAATTGCCCCCCATGCTGTATAATGTATCCTCTTCACTGTGCCAGGAGTTGGCCTATGATGTTACAGACTGTGATTGTTGGCTGGGTGCTAGGCATATCTTATCCTGCTTGTCAAGAAGCTGCAAGGGTGACCAAGAGGAAGATCTGCTACAGATGGTTGTTGACAGTAAGAAGCAGCCCCCAAAATACCTCATGTGGTACATGGGATATTCCCTCATGTGGATCCCATGAGACCAGTTGGGCCAGAATTTTGCAATAGTAGCTTCAGTTCTAGCTTTAGTGGCTTTTTCTGTTTAATAAAACGAAAAATGCTTTTCATTTTATGAAGCATTGATAGTAAACAAGTAAGTCTGTTTTCTAGAACCAACTTGGAGGGAAAGCATTTGTTTTGTTTGTCTATTGCCTAAGATAAGTGCCTGAAACAGGACTTACGACCCACTGGCTGTGCCCATTGAAATCCACCCAGTCACAAGCAGTGTTTGGCTAGGCAAATGAATACTGCCCACGATGTCTAAGCTGGAACCAAGCATCATGAGAAAGAAAAAACCCAACCCAGCTGGTGGAATAACAAACCCTTCTGAAAACCACTGTCCCAGATATGAATATCAAAACTTGTACAAGTTTTGATACAAAAAACCATAAGTTTTGATACAAAAATGTGACCCTGACTTAGGTAACTGGGTGTAGAACAAAAAAGGGGAGGGAAAGAGACCTGAAAGAGAAACACTTTAAATATCCCATTAGAAATTAGTCTAATTCTTCTGTTCTCACCAGCTGTGCTCTTACCTTAGAATCACAGAATCATAGAATCATAGAATGGTTTGGGATAAAAAGGACCATAAGATCATCTAATTCCAATCCCCTTGCCATGGGCAGGGACACCTCGCACTAGACCATGTTGCCTAAGGCTCTGTCCAACCTGGCCTTGAACACTGCCAAGGAGGGAGCATTTACCACTTCTTTGGGCAACCCGTGCCAGTGCCTCACCACTCTCACAGGAAAGAACTTCTTCCTTATATCTAACCTAAATCTCCCCTGTTGAAGTTTAAACCCATTACTCCTTGTCCTACCACTACAGTCCCTAAGGAAGAGTCCCTCTCCAGTACCCTTGTGGGCCCCTTCAGATACTGGAAGGCTGCTATGAGGTCTCCACGCAGCCTTCTCTTCTCCAGGCTGAACAGCCCCAACTTTCTCAGCCTGTCTTCTTATGGGAGGTGCTCCAGCCCCTGATCATCCTCGTGGCCCTCCTCTGGACTTGCTCCAACAGCTCCATGTCCTTTCTATGTTGGGGACACCAGAACTGTACACAATACTCCAAATGAGGTCTCATGAGAGCAGAGTAGAGGGGCAGGATCACCTCCTTTACCTGCTGGTCATGTTTCTTTTGATGCAGCCCAGAATACGGTTGGTTTCTGGGCTGCAAACGCACACTGAAGCCGGCTCATGTTCAGTTTCTCATCAACCAACACCCCCAAGTCCTTCTCTGCAGGGCTGCTCTGGATCACTTCTCTGCCCAACCTGTAGCTGTGCCTGGGATTGCCCCAACTCAGGTGCAGGACCTTGCACTTGGCTTGGTTGAACTTCATGAGGTTGGCACTGGCCACCTTTCAAGCGTGTCCAGGTCCCTCTGGATGGCATCCCTTCCCTCCAGCGCACCAACTGCACCACAGAGCTCGGTGTTGTTGGCAAACTTGCTGAGGGTGCATCAATCCCACTGTCCATGTCTCTGACAAAGATGTTGAACAGGACCAGTTGTAACACTGACCCCTCCTAACACTCGTTACCAGTCTCCAGTTAGACATTGAGCACAACTCATTGACCACAACTCTCTGCATGTGGCCATTCAGCCAGTTCCTTATCCACTGGGTGGTCTGTCCATCAAATCCATATCTCTCCAGTTTAGAGACAAGGATGTCATGTGGGATAGTTTCGAACACTTTGCACAAGTCCAGGGACATGACGTCAGCTGCTCTGCCCCTGTCCATCAGTTCTGTAGTCCCATCATAGAAGGCCATGAAATTGGTCAGGTGTGATTTGCCCTTAGTGAAACCATGTTGGCTGTCACCAACCACCTCATTGTTTTTCATGTGCCGTAGCATGCTTTCTAGGAGAATCTGCTCCAAGATTTTGCCAGGCACAGAGGTGAGGCTGACTGGTCTGTAGTTCCCTGGGTCTTCCACGTTCCCCTTCTTATATTACCCTTCTTCCAGTCATCGGGAACTTCTCCTGACTGACATGATTTTTCAAATATGATGGACAGTGGCTTAGCAACTTCATTCGCCAGCTCCTTCAGGACCTGCAGATGGATTTCATCAGGTCCCATGGACTTGTGCACGTTCAGGTTCTTAAGATGGTCTCGAATCTGATCCTCCCCTACAGTGGGCCTAAGGTCTTTATTCTCACAGTCTCTGTATCTGCCTTCCAAGACTTGGACTGCGTGGTCAGAGCACTTGCTGGTGAAGACTGAGGCAAAGAAGTCATTAAGAACCTCAGCCTTCTCCAAATCCAGGGTAGCCAGTTCTCCTGTTTCCTTCCAGAGAGGGCTCACATTATCCCTAGTCTGTCTTTGGTTTGCAACATACCTATAGAAGCCCTTTCTGTCATCCCTGACATCCCTGGCCAGACTCAGTTCTAACTGGGCTTTAGCTTTCCTCACCTGATCCCTAGCTTTCCAGACAATATCCCTGTATTCTTCCCAGGCCACCTGTTCTTGCTGACACCTTCTATAAGCTTCCTTTTTCCTTCTAAGTTTCCTCAGCAGGTCCTTATCCATCCGTGGAGGTCTCCTGGCCTTCCTGCCCCATTTCCTTCTTGTCAGGATGCAATGCTCCCGAGCTTGGAGCAGGTGGTCCTTGAATATCAGCCAACATTCTTGGGCCCTCCTGCCCTCTAGGGCTTTGTCCCATGGATCTTTACTGAATAGGTTCCTGAAGAGGCCAAAGTCTGCTCTGTTGAACTCCAGGGCAGTGAGCTTGCTGTGTGCCCTTCTTACTGTCCTGAGGATCTCGAACTCGACCATGTCATGATCGCTGCAAGCAAGGCTGCCTTGAAGCATCACATTCCCCACCAGCCCCTCCCTGTTGGTGAGCACGAGGTCAAGCATGGCACCTCTCCTTGTCGGCTCCTCTTTCACTTGCAAGACAAAGTTGTCTTCCACACCACTGAGGAACCTTCTAGATTGCTTGTGCCGGGCCATACCATCCCTTGTGCAGATACTCTCAAATCTGCGTAATGAGGCCAAGACCACTTGATCAACACCATTGTTCATAAGACACAATACACAAATTTACTTCGGTTAATAATTGAGGGCTCTGATGTGCAGTCCCTGTCAAATCTCAGTGTGACACTGGCTGGCTGATTGCTGCTGCAGCAGAGTCTCATATCACAGCTCCACAAACTAGTTCACAGGGCAGCAAGTTAACCCAAATCAACCATTTCCACTCCTGGAGGAGCACAAACACCAATCTTCTGCTACAGAGGTCATAACTTCTGATGTTGGTGTACCTTGAATCATGAGCACCATAGACACCCATATTGCATTTCAGCACACTCCTTCTCATATACTCAAGATGTACTGTAGAGGCATCCCCAAGAAAATTTGCAGATAGAATCCACCCCTTTGAAATATTGCAGGAAGAAATTGAACTGTGCAACAGTATCAGCAAGCTTACCTTCTGTCTCTGTGTGTGCAAGATCTTGGGTGCTGGAAGCAGAATTGCTGCCTCCAAATTACTCTTTCTGTTATGACCTGGATTGTACATAGTAGGAATTTGTTGACATGATCTAGCTGGACCACATCGGAAGATGGGCCCCCTCACAATCCCCACTGAAAGGAAGCAGTGTGAGTTTCTCCACAAGGCTCCACCAGCATGCCCAGTGCCTCAGTTCAGAGAATCATCATGTGCTCAGTGCAACCATTTGTTACTTGAACTCTGCTAAGACCAGTGCTAGGACAGGACTGTGGCTTCTGGGTCGAGACTTGCATGCCCCAGGCTCTAATCAGTGAAAACCACATCACTGTCAGTGAGGTCCATTGCCATTTGAAAACGTCAGGTGTTTTGCAAACAGACTAGTCCAGAGCTCCCCCTTCTTCTTCTGCATCTACTTTTATCTGGTATCAGGGGTGCTGAAAGGATGTGTGATACAACTTTGGTTGTAACAGCTTGAAACAGGGATGTTCCAAGAAATCTGATCACTGCATCCTCTACATGGTTTCAAGATAACCTTTGAGTTTCTTTTTATTTCTCTTTGGCAAGTATCCAAGAAAATTATCTTGAAAATCTGATGGCATGCTTTGTTTTAATTCTGTTTTCTAAATGTTTCTTCCTGATGCCAGATTGAGTTGCCCAAAAGGAAGGTTACTTTTACAGCCTGCTAGATGGCGGTCAGTTCTGTAGCCAGAAGATAAAGACTCTGACTAGGAGCAGTGGAGGCAATCCATGCTCCAAACATATCACTGCACTTTCAGGAAACAACAGTAGTTGACAATAGATAATGCCACCCTCTGTACTGAGAACTGGAAGTTCGTTTAAAAATAAAAAAGATTCCCAAATTGAACATACAGTGCATTAGATGTACAGCCAAAACAAGTACAAAACATCAGCTACTACTGCCCAATACAAGGGCAGAACAAATGTAACGGCTAAAGCTAACAGCATCTGCATTCCTGAGTGACATCTGAATACGAGTTGTCAGCCCCCTCTATTGGACAGAAAGCCGTCAGCCGCCTGTACGCTCCACATCAGTGCCGTATGTCATGTCTTTGCTTGGTTGGTTAACCATAGAGGCTGCTCTCTATGCCCAATACAACTATGTGACAGACAAAGAGCAAGTCAGACTTCTCAGCAAATAATCCTTCAGGAATACCACTTACCTGGAAGACCTCACTGAAAACAGAGATAGATGCAATCATCTGACAGAGATGTCATCTCCACAGAGACCAAGCTGCAAAGCGCAAGCATGGATAGGCGCCCAGGCTGGCTAAGGCCAGGAGGATTCCTGGGGCAGGACTCCTTTATCCGGCCAGAAATTTCAGTAAAGATAAAAATAGGTACTATGGGAGAGCTGGTCTGTATTTGGAAGAAGTCAGTATTTGGAAACTGGGAGGGAATGTGCAAGGGGACACCTCACAGGGACCTGGAGGTTTGTGGTGTGACAGGTTAAGAGAGACAAGACTAGATTTCTCTTATGGAAGGAAAGTGAAATTGCAAATGCTGTGCTGGAAACAACTGGAATCTATAGTAAACTCCACCCCAAGCTGTTGCATATGAGCGCCTCTCAGTCTAGTAAAAATGGGTTTCCAGTTTAACTCCGTGAGGCTTTATGGGCGTCTGTTATTGTAAAACTGTAAGGCACCTGGAGCTGCTGCCTGTGGCTTTCCTGTTTTCAGCTCAGTTGTGAGAAACCGCCCAGCTCTGTGAACCAGCCCCGCTGCAGAACTCCTGCCCAGACTGCCCCTCACCCTGAGTGTACACCCACCTCTGGGTGCACAGAGTCAAGGTTACTGCTCAGCTCACTGCTCCTGCACCTCCCTGGGGCAGGCCAGTGCTAGGCTGGGACATGGGCTCAGCAGGGCCCATGGCAGGGCAGGGCCTGGCCAAGGGGAGATGGAGGCTGACCATGCTGCACCACTGCTGGGTTAGGGGCTGGTGGCCCTGGGCGCTGACATGGGTCCTGGGCCATGGGCTGGCAAAGACCCAGGGGCTGGGCAGGGGCAGCGAGGCCTGGTGGTGCCCTGGGGGCCTGGCAGAAATGCCCTTCCACCCGCTACATCAGCATAAAAGAAAGAAAAATGTGCTGTAAATGAGGTAAAGTCATTACAGGAGATCACACACACAAAGCTCAGCATCTTGACTGGAATTGACCTGCTGGGTTATGGTTTCCAGACTCTGCCACTCATTATTCTCCACCAGTGACTGAGATACAGCCACTATTACATGAACCAAGTGAGTGAAACCTTTGCCTTTGAGAGGCTAAACACCAAATAGTTCTTACTGGTCTGTAGGGTGCAAAAAGTCTCCTGTGGTATGAGAAGGATAACCTTGCTGTTATTTACCTTACAATGGTAAAAGGGACTAACTTGTGTTTGCAACATCCTCTGAAACCCCAGCTGAAAAGACAACGCCATATATTAGTCTTTCCCCTTGTATATCACTTCCCATTTTTCCCCCAGCTTTTCCTAGTTTCTGGAAAACCACAGGCTTCTTCAGAAACACAGCAGGTCCTTCTGTTGGTAGATGTCTGTTGAAATACACAGCAAAATTACTGGGTTTTTGACAGATGTTAGATTGGAATTGTGTTGCAGAAGTTGCATAATTACTCCCATTACAATCAGTATTTATACTACTTTCAACAGACCATTTACTGAAAGGATGAGATCATTAACCAAGCTGTGAAAAGAGATTATTCTGTTATTTTTCTCTCTCTCATAATGGAAGATTAATAGGAAAAATATTTAACTGTTTAATACTTTAACTCTTTGAAAATTAAATTTAGTGATGGGTAGTTGAAGTATTTGGTTTTGAATAACATCGCAGCAAAACGTTTGAACATTTAAAGCTTTTGTTCTGTTCTTTTCTCATACAGCAGACATCTCATTCACTATCAGTCTGAAAATGAATTTTCTGTAAGTACACATTCAGAAATGATGCCTTGTCCCAGGCACAAAAAGTAAGGCAAGCAGTACTTTCCCATCACACTAAGAAGTAGGGTGAAGTCCAATAAGAACTGTGTTATCTAAGAGGCAGTTTCCTACTAAAGATGAGTAAACATGTTATCTGTACAAAGGGGAGTATTTTGAACTGTTTTCTTAACGCTGACATGGTGTTTGTAAAGCTGGAAAGCTGGGAAGTACTTTTTAATGGTGGCACACTGAAGTAGCACCATCTAGATCTAATGCACAGCACAGTATTTATTAAAACTGTCTTGCCTGTCTGGTGGATCTCTGTAAAGGGAAATTATTTTTTTCATACAGTCAATATATTTTTCAGTCAGTCATATATAAAATCCAGGAATGTCTCTTCTTCCATACCCTCTTCCAAAAGAAGTAATCCCACTGTATCAATCAGCACAGATTAAAAGCCCACGTGAACCTCCCTAGAACACACAAAAGAAGTAACTATCAATGCGTGTTCCTTGCTCTCCAGAGGAGCATGCAGTGCCACCTGCAGTGCATAAGCATGTTTGGAAATGTTGCTTCTAATCTGTTCCAACCTATAAAATGGATCAGTTGACTTGCATCATTTCATGGGAGTTGGGTGAGGTGTAAGGAGAGGCTGTTTTTCAAGCCTTAGGGAGCCTTTGATGTAAATGTTGTAGGCCAGCACAGTGCTATCATAAATCTATTTCAAAAAGTATTTTTTTACTGTTGGTATAAATTAATTCTCACTTCTTTAGCAATTGTCCTTCTGGACTTGGCACAAAGACATCAAAACCAGCACTTTTGCGTGCATAGTTAAATCTATACTATTCAGATGTTGAAAAGATCTGACGACTCAGACCCTGAAAGTTCTTCATTTTCTCCAGTAACTACAGGTGGTGCCAAGGAGAGCACATTAGCTAAAGAAATGCATCCGACATTAACTGAGATAATCCCAGACTCAAATTCCCATACTCTTGATCTTGCTGAGTACATTGACCTAAACTACTCAACATTCTAACACTTCTTTTTCACAGCATAAAGTCTTTTACAAATGTTGTTAAAATCACTGTGAATCTGATCACTGCTGTTAAGTGTCTAGCACTGCTTTGTTCCCAGTGAAAAGACTGTTAAAAGTACATCCCCTTCTCTTTGTAACTTTGATTCCTAACTGGCAAGCATCATCCTTCAAAAATTCATTTTTCCCTACAGCATACAACATGTTGCTGGTTAAATTTGTGTAATTTTCATATTTGTTCTCACAGCTTTTTCTACCAACAATTTTAAGAGTTGTTTTCTAAAGATATTTTGATGGCTTTCCTTAATATGTGATTCCCAGCCAGCCACCTAGCACATTGTGCCAGGTTTGGTATCTTCACAAGAGTCAGGCAAAGGCAAAGGTTGTGTGTATTCACTCACCTTTGCAATACCACTCAGCTGGAAAAAAAGAAGGAAAAAAATGTTTTCTCATGAAGAAAGGGAGAAAAGTATAATCTAACTTCAACTGGTATTTAGACTCATTTTACCAATACTTTCCTTATAAATCACTTTCAATATTTAGGAACTGATCCTGAGCTTAATTGCCCCTTTGCAAATCCAAAAGAATTTCTCTGGTGTCTGTACAGCAATTCCCTACCTAAGGCAGCAGTAGTGAGCCAAGTCCAACTTCCCATTGGTTAAGTAGGAAATTGAAAACCTGCACAGGACTTAGGCTGTTGTATCAATGTCCTGTTCAAGAACTGAACTTGCCACTGAACTTCTGTGTTGAAATCACTCTGGTGCTTGACTGGCACACAGAAAAGTCGCAAAGCATAGAATCATAGAATCATAGAATAGTTAGGGTTGGAAAGGACCTTTAAGATCATCTAGTTCCAACCCCCCTGTCATGGGCAGGGACACCTCGCACTAAACCATGTCACCCAAGGCTCTGTCCAACCTGGCCTTGAACACTGTCAGGGATGGAGCATTCACAACTTCCTTGGGCAACCTGTGCCAGTGCCTCACCACCCTCACAGTAAAGAACTTCTTCCTTATATCTAATCTAAACTTCCTCTATTTAAGTTTGAAGCCATTACCCCTTGTCCTACCACTACAGTCCCTAAGGAAGAGTCCCTCCCCAGCATCCTTGTAGGCCCACCTTCAGGTACTGGAAGGCTGCTATGAGGTCTCCACGCAGCCTTCTCTTCTGCAGGCTGAACAGCCCCAACTTTCTCAGCCTGTCTTCATACGGGAGATGCTCCAGCCCCTTATCATCCTTGTGGCCCTCCTCTGGACTTGCTCCAACAGCTCCATGCCCTTTCTATGTTGAGGACACCAGAATTGTACACAATACTCCAAGTGAGGTCTCTCAAGAGCAGAGTAGAGGGGCAGGATCACCTCATTCGACCTGCTGGTCACGCTTCTTTTGATGCAGCCCAGGACATGGTTGGTTTCTGGGCTGCGAGCGCACACTGAAGCCGGCTCATGTTCAGTTTCTCATCAACCAGTACCCCCAAGTCCTTCTCCACAGGGCTGCTCTGAATCTCTTCTCCACCCAACCTGTAGTTGTGCCTGGGGTTGCCCCAACTCAGGTGTAGGACCTTGCACTTGGCTTGGTTCAACTTCATAAGGTTGGCATGGGCCCACCTCACAAGCATGTCCAGGTCCCTCTGGATGGCATCCCTTCCCTCCAGCGTGTCAGCCAAACCACACAGGCTGGTGTCATCGGCAAACTTGCTGAGGGTGCATCAATCCCGCTGTCCATGTCGCCGACAAAGATGTTGAACAGGACCGGTCCCAACACCGATCCCTGAGGGACACCACTCATTACAGGTTTCCAACTGGACACATCGAGCCATTTACCACAACTCTTTGCATGCAGCCATCGAGCCAGTTCTTTATCCACTGAGTGGTCCGTCTATCAAATTGATGTCTCTCCAATTTAGAGACAAGGATGTCATGGGGGACAGTGTCGAACGCTTTGCACAAGTCCAGGTAGATGACGTCAGCTGCTCTGCCCCTGTCCATCAGTTCCGTAGCACCATCATAGAAGGCCACCAAATTGGTGAGGCAGGATTTCCCCTTAGTGAAGCCATGTTGGCTGTCACCAACCACCTCGTTGTTTTTCATGTGCCTTACCATGTTTTCCGGGAGAAACTGTTCCAAGATTTTGCCAGGCACAGAGGTGAGGCTGACTGGTCTGTAGTTCCCTGCGTCTTCCACCTTCCCCTTCTTGAAAATGGGGGTTATATTACCCTTCTTCCAGTCATCGGGAACTTCTCCTGACTGACATGATTTTTCAAATATCATGGACAGTGGCTTGGCAACTTCATTCGCCAGCTCCTTCAGGACCCGCAGATGGATTTCATCAGGTCCCATGGACTTGTGTACATTCAGGTTCTTAAGATGGTCTCGAACCTCATCCTCTCCTACACTGGGCCTAAGGTCTTTATTCTCACAGTCCCTGTATCTGCCTTCCAAGACTTGGGTGGTGTGGTCAGAGCATTTGCTAGTGAAGACTGAGGCAAAGAAGTCATTAAGAACCTCAGCCTTCTCCAAATTTATGGAGAAGTAGCCAGTTCTCCCGAATGCATGGTGCAATGTACCCAGTAACAAAGATGAAAACAAAAGCCGTAACCAATTAGACATTAACAGAAGCAACGTAACTGAGGGGAAATGAGCTCTAGAACTCTTCAGAGTGGTAAGTTTTTCTCTGAGAGATTCAGGTGGGAGGTGAACCCCGGTACTAATGTTATCCCTGCTCCTGTGTCAAATTCGAAGGATTTTATGGTATCCATGTTATTCTGGAACAGAGCTGTTACTTCCAGCTTTAGAAACACTGCTCCCTAGCAATCTGGTTTAGTATTGCGTTCACAAATAACCTGGTGGTCCTGATAAGTTTCTGGTGGCCGCAGGAGAAGACAGTGCAATGAACCTCTGTGCCTTTGCAATGAAGCAGATGGAGAATGCTCACTAACGTGGGGGAAAGAGTTTCTCACACTTGGAAGTGATTAAGTCACTGAGGGTACAAATACTCTAGCTAGTTCCAGAAAGGGACATTGCTGGTTTCCTCCCTGTGTCACTGTCACATCAAACTGGTGATACTATCTAAATACGAGAAATCAGGTTCAAGTCATCACTTCCTTTTCCATATAATTCCACTAATTATTCCAGAAGTGTGGTAATATTCATAATATACCCTTCTTCCAGTCATCGGGAACTTGATTATTTTAAATATACATATTGATATTTTACATAAAACTATTTCTTCATTATCACAGGCATAACATTAAAGCATAGCCTGTATAAAGATCCATCCAAGATTACTTAGGCATCATACTAAAGTCGATGATGTTTCTAAAGGTATAGCCAAGATGATATACAAGTCTTATCTTTCTCAGGGACTTTGGATCAGCACTGAAACTGCTGGTACCAAGGCGGCAGACCTCCAGACCCATTTGACCACCTACAGGTTTCTTACACAGGGGCTGCTCTCTCCCTATTCAAAACACCCATGGATGCCTCCATGCCAATCTCAGTGCTGAATTAACAGAATTCTCAGTGCAGGGACATGTGAGGCATGAGCCAGGCTGAGCAGGAGCTGGTATGCAGGAAATTCTTACAGCCCTACCCCAGGCATCCAGGGTGATGATGTTGGTGAGGACATCTTCCCATGCTTCATTCTGCAGTGTCCTGAGCCTTCTTCACTATGTAACCACTCTGTGCTCCTAAAGGTTATTTCAGTTATGTCCTGTATTATCCATACTTCCACTTTATGTGGTTACCCCACATAATAATTAACAGTAAGTTTAATCCCCATTTTTGCTTAGTCCAGCACAAGATATCCCTTTGGGATACAGGTGGGACTCAGACTCCATTGCATCAGTTCAGCACTGCCTTGGAAAAATTACCGCAGAATGTGTTTTGGGGTTTTGGAGGGGTGAGTTAGAGTTTGCAGCGAGTGGGTTAAAGAGAGTTTTAGAGCACAGAATGGGCTTGAAATATCATCCCTGCTCACAGTGCCAGTGATCCTGTAACCTTATCTAGATTAGTACAACCAAAAGCAGGGTGTTCTGTGATATTGTTAAGCTATCTAAACAACGTATTCTTCAATATCAAAGAATAGCAAAAAATTATCATCAGCAAAATTCCTTTTATAATAACACAACAGTAATTAACACAATACCTTGAGGAGCATTGTATCATTTTCCTTGGAAGAGCTGCCAAACTGAGAATTAGGAAAGCACTGCATAACCTCAAATATCTGCTATTCTTTTTCAGCTATGGATGCTTGATGGGATCCAAGAACAACTCTAACTTCTGATTTGTTTAATCTGTAATTTAAAGAAAGTACAGGGAGATAAGGTCACTACTGGAACTGAGCAACATCTCTCAAGATAATCAAAAGACATGTAACATAATACTCACAATTTCATTTTAGAACAACAAGATAAAACACAGGGAAGAACATTGTTCATTGGGATGTTTTGACATAAGCTTGTATTTTCCTGTGCAAAGTAACATTTCTTTACCGTTAATCTAGTTTGGTGAAATAATGGTTTGGTAGCTTCAGGCATTTCCAAAGTTTGGAATTAATTTCACAAAAAATGGCTTTTTAAGGAGGGTCCCTTGCAAAAGGACTGCTGGTACTGATGCCTTTCATTAAGGCATCCTTTGAATTTACAGCCTAATCCTGCTGTCTCCTTTGAACTTACAGCCTAATCCTGCAAAGAACCAATACATGCCTGACTTACAGCATGTATGTTGTTTTGCTGACATCACTGGGATGTCAGAACCCACATCGATACTCAATACTCATTCTAAACATTATGCATACAGGTAAGAGGTCTGCTAAAGTGGACATCGTCAATATTAATACTGGTTTTGTCCTTCATTAAATACAGGCTTCAGCCCATTAAGGAAGAAGAATGGATGCTGCCCAACCCAAGACACCCCTATAGTGAATATTAGAACGGGAGACTGCCAAAACCCAAAGAGAGTTGTAAATCCAGTTACTGCTAACAAACAGCACAAGTTAGGTAACTAATAAATTTCCCTCTCCACCAAGCTCTCTAAGTATCATCAGAAATGTATTTATTAGAGTTTCCCTTTCTTCATTTTACCCTGCTAAACTTAATGCAGCCCAATAAGATTACACTGCCAGAAGACATACAGCTAGTTTCCTGTGCTTCATCTTCAGGACACAACCTCTCTACACACAGGACAACTTAGTCAAGACAGAAGGAAGACTTTATCAATCAAAAAAAAAAAAAAAAAGAAATGTTCCTCATTCCAGCTGCATGTCTCACTGAAAGATACAATTCATTTATTTGTATTTTAATGTTCCTTGTTAAAATAGCTGCAAAGGCAGTGCTGGATCTTAAAATTGTATCCTTTTATCTACTAAGCATGCTTACACAGTGAGAACGATGTAAGACTCACAAAACTCTGTTCCTGGGACTCTCCCATATATCATCCCCAAACAGAGGTGCAACTGCTAGACTTGCAGAAAGCCCAGGCAATCAGCCACAGTGCATACAGAGAAGCCTGGGGGAGGAGGGGAGGAACCAAAAAAAAACCACTGCCACCTCATCCAGGTCTCCAACAGGCTGTTTGAAAGGCACACAGAAGTTCATGTTTCTGGATTCATGCTATTTTGTCTAACACAAAAACTATTCCAGAAGTGATTATCAGATAATACTCATTAGCACCTGCTAAGAATAGTCTAGACATAGCATAGGGGTGGGTGGGTTTTGCATGGGCATTATCACACAGCTCAGGAGAGGAAGATCAGGCAAGATGTTGCTCCAGTCTGCCTCAGTGACAAAGACTTAAAGTCAGCCAAAAAGGATGTGCTTGTTAGAAAACCCAACCAGAGCACTCTCTTCACGGGACCAGAGACAACCTTTCCACTAAATAGCTCCCAAATCTGGCTTTTTATAACCATAACTTACTGGAGATCTTTGACCCACTAACTGAGGAGAGACTTCCGCTCCCATCAAAAAGTCTCTTAATTCCAAAGAGGAAGGCTTGGCTTTTGTTTTGTAAATGTCCAAAACAGCACATGCTAGGTGTGAATGTTTCTACCCTTTCAAAAAATGCAACCAAATCCGATCCAGCTGAAGAAGTATGAAAGTCAAATTCACTTGGAAAGAAGGTGCTGTGTCCTCTGTTTGAGACTAACTGATGGAAGAAGGCTGGCTCAGCTGCCCATACAGTGTTTGAGGAGGTCAGGTTTGCACGGGTTTGTCTTAATTGGCTTGCTTTTAGTTACCCAAAGTACAGGGGAAAAAAATAACCAAACCAAAAAACGGAAAGCTAAAATACAATTTAGAGAACATTTTAGCAAACACATGGCATTTTACTTTCTAACATGAACAGCAGATGTCCTCCTTACCCTGAGCCAGCTGTTCAACAGCTGTGCCAGCCTTGGGAAGGGGTGCTTGTGCTTGCATTTGACTTGTCAGGCTCTTTGTCATGGTCGTGACTGACATTCAGGTTATGTGAGCCCAGGTCACTAAAATGAGAGGAATAGTATGGGAGGAATAGTGTTTGCACCTAATTCAACTTCATCTCTCAGTGTTTTGAGGCTTAGTCCCAGGCACACAGGTAAGATTTGTTTAAAGCACTTAAGAATATATCCCCTTCTGTAAGACATGGCTGTTTCAGATGCATAAATAATGATTGGGTCTTTTATCAGCACAGTCTGGAGCATTGGCAGGATCTAACTAATGAAGGTAACTGTACACAATGCAGCAGATCAGTAGTGTATGAATCAACTTAAAACAGAATGACAAGTTCTTAGATCAGATGCAAGCTTCACGTAGTGGGGCTCAAGTCTTCAAGTCTTCAAGAAACCTTCCGGGCTGTGTGGTAGTGACACTTCACTGAATGTAACCAGTTAGTTAATAGAATATTTGATACTCCAAAATACTTAATATCAATGGAAGTTACTTCTATTGTTTGGGTATATATTTGGAAGTGAGAAACTGTGCCTTTGCAAGGCTTTAATAAGATTTATTCAGCTTTCATTCAACCAGAGGACTGGCCAGTCTAAACAGCTGCTCAGAAAACAGAAATAAATTCTTGTCATTTTATTTTGTAAAAGATATGCAGCCCACCACAGAAAGAGACAGCACACAGTTATACAGGGCAAAAATCCTCCAGACAGATGATGAGAGATCTTTCCTCTACTGGATATGTTGGCTTGTCAGCCAACCTTTCTTCTTCCTGTCTGACTCAAGATGCAGATGGCTATTTGGCCCCACAGAGTGCCTCAGCAAAGCAAGATGTGAGGTTTACATGACATGTCCCAACCCTTGCCTTTGTGGGGAGGACCAGAGCTGCTGCTGAGCCAGACCTCACACAGGCACTGTCAACAGCCTGCCCGGGACCAGTGAATCACTGGACTCTGCAGACATCACAGAAATGTATCCATCTTTCCCATCCCCATCCAACAGGGAGATATATGGGACCTACTACAAAGGCAGCATTTTGCCCAAGCGCTGTTGTATTAACATAAGATAAAGAGTGTTTCTAAATGAGATCACATTTAAGAGAACATACAATAAATAATTAACCTCTCAATGTTCATGCAATAGTCAGACAGCTCTTAACAGTTAAAGGAAAGGAAGAACCTCTTCCTCAGGGTTGTGTTTGCCACAGTAAGATGCAATTGAGGGCCAATGACACATCTGCTCAACGAATATTCTCCTATTCAGCTGTAACATACATTGTTCTCCCACAGACAGCTGTACCCATTGTCCATAAAGAACTGCTTGACCAAGGAGTGCTAGATTCCTGTTTTCTAAACCAGAGAGCCCCAGCAGGCACAACTCTGTTCACCACTTCAGTATTTCGTAATTACATGAAGTTGCAGAACAAATTAGAGACAGGGAATGAGCTATGTCAACTCAGAAAATAGTGTTGAAATGGTGTTAGGACAAAGCAACGGTACAATCCAGTCCAGTCATGACGATCTCTGAACTCACAGTGCAGTGAGCTGTTCTCCTAAATTTTCAGCACAAATTGCATAGGGCACAGTTGGTGAGACCACTACCAACAGCAAAGCTCATGCATCCACCCCTCATTCCGCTCCCAAAGGGAAACAATAGGGGTAGCTTCAGACGCAAGTAGCTGAACCCTGTCTATGCTTCTGGGAAGCTGAAAATAGGATAGCAAGAATTTTGATTCACCAAGTCAATTTTTTTTACTTGTAAAATCTTTATATTTTTCTAATTACTGTTGCTTTTCAGGCATGAGAAAAGAGATTCTGTAGCAGCTGGGCATTATAGCACCAACTTTAACCACAAAGAATTATGGAGTTACAGCAGCGAATCCCACTATCCATGTTGTCACTCTTCAAAGGGAAGGAGGCAAAGTTGTTCTTGGACCTCATTCACAGACAGCAAGAGAAAGACAGTTTTTTCAGATTCAAAAACACATTCACTACCCATGCTACCACTCTAATTGTACGGAAAACATGATGACCCTGGTGTCTACGCTTGACTCACAAAGTAATACCCTCAGTGAATAAGGAAAACCATAAGGGGAGCATAATAGATCAGGTTTTGACCAAGTTTGTACTTGTGTAACAGTATCTAGTTTTGAAATAGGCTTTCAAAAAACACTTCATTATACTGGTAAAAGAAGTATTCCCATGGTGAATTTTAGCAGCTTTATGTCCTTACAGATGGAAATACATATGTCTGCTTTCAGGACAGATGAGATCTTAGCAGGGCTAGAACACAGTGCTTGCTACAGCAGGACTTGTAGCTTATACTGTCAGCCACAGAACCATTCAACCGGTATTTGTGACTTAAGCTTCCAACATTTTTGCGTTGCACATTTGGACTGGGCTCTACATGGATGAGTATTTCTGACCAAGAATCTAATCCAGCTGTCTGTGTCCTTACTGCATGCTGAGTATATACAGTATATAGATAGCTCTTCCATACCTGGACTGCTGCAAATACCCTGAAAGTTAGTGAGATGCTAGGCACAGCTTCAGATACTTGAAAAACTTGGTAGTTTCTCCACAACAGAGCTCCTGATTTTACAGGCTTCAGAAACTGAAGTTTCTGGTTGTGGGACAGAATAGGTATGCATTTCCTAACTGTCTTCTATTTGAAACCTCATTTCATCCCTTTATGTACTTTACATTTAATAAAGAAATGTCAATAAAAATCTACTGCTTGCAGCTGTCAATTTATATGGTAAGGTCCATCTGTTACAGTACAGATAGTCTGTGTACCTAATGTTTTGGGTGTGCAATAAGCTTGCAGAATGCACCAAGATCAGCAAGATTATGTTAAAAAATGAGCTGAAAACTCATCTTCCAGAGAAATAATGGAAAGTGCCTTACTGGAGTATCACTATGATAAAGCACTGTTCATAACATAAAACAATCTTAATTTTATGATGACACTACTGTTTCAGATACACAGGGACATTTTTAAGTGCTTCAACAACTACTTGTCAAACAGCAAACAGAGCTCCTGTGAAAAATTAAGAGCCTTGGGCATTTTCAATGCCACAAATGTCTCTAAAAGGTCTTGGTTTTAATTTCATAGAGTGGGTTGGGTTGGGTTGGAAGGGAGCTTAAAGAACACAGAAGCACACACAAGCACAGAAGCAAAGCAGGAGCAGAGAGAAGTCCCAGCAAAGTAAGACTGCATCAGTAAAACTGAGAGGAGAATTTGTCCCACCGACTGGTGCTGGTACCCAAAATGGTTACTTTGATTCTGTCTTTAATCACACAGGAAATAATCAAGTCCAGACTTTTTCTGTTCTTCCAAACTACCAACCCTTGCTTAGGAAAGAACTGATTGTAAAAACCTCCAGAAAACAAAAATATCTTTATCAATCTAGTGAAAAATCTGTAGCTGATCTTCAAGTCAATTGACCACGTAGGGCTATTTCACTCTTCCCATGCATTAGTCTTATTTAATTTCTTTCTTCTCTGCCCATTTTTTCACTGCCTTTCTTTCATCCTGCTATATTATTTTCTTCATCTTACTGCTTCCTCTTTGGTCTGCTTTTCCCACCTCCATGGAAGTCACAGCAGCATCCTTGTCAGTGGAAAATCCCGCTCAAAGCCTATTGTTCAGTATTTCTCCCTTTTTCAGACAGTAACTCTATCCCAGCTGAAACCAGGACAGAGTGTTTAGTGAATTGAGTGAATTGGCAAAATGAGCTAGTGGAACTGGACTTACATGGTAAACAAAACATTCAATCCTCTGTCACCACTGCCAGTAGTGAAAACCTGTGGAAAAAAAAGCAGAAGAGCAAGAAGATAGAACTGAGTTTTCATCTAGGCAGGCACTTTCTCTGATCAAGAGGCATGAACCCATGCCCAATACAGTTCCACCACTTTGGGATGGAACCCATACAAGTTTACGTACTAGCTAAGAAAAATGTTATGATCATTTCATATCATTGTGATGTCTGGGGTGCAATAATACTTTCTCACTGAATATTTTAAGTCAGATTCTAAAACTTTAATAAAATTTACTGCAACAAACACACTCATATTAGAAGACAGGCACAGTACAAGTTATTTCCCATTCTTAGACATCAGCTTCTTGGTAGTCATTTCTCAAATGATGTTCAACGTTTCCATTTTCTAATCTGTTTTGAAGACCACACAAGATGACCACAGAAACCAGCAGGTCAGTAGCAGGTTTATTGTAAATTACTAGGTAAAAAATATGAGTGGTCTCAACCTTCCAGACCTGAAGTTAGCAACCGTGTGATTTACGAACAGCAGAAGATGAGGTTTTAAAAATGGTGAGAACTAAAGCCATGATAGTTTCACATTCATTTCCAGAGATATTTGCGTCCCTGTTAACATATCCTATCTCTTTTCATGCATTTGATCACAGTGTAATTTTCCATGGGCTGACACTGCTTTACTCCCCTAACCTCCCATTCTTCCCCACTTACAGGAAATAGTCTAAATACATTTCCAGAAAAAAAAAAAAATCCAAACAATATGAGTTTCTGAGCTCACGGGGCTTCTAAGATACAAATGCAAGAGTGAATCCTTATCACTTGCCTCTCGTCACTCCTAATAATAAAACCAAAGCTCCAAAGACATCTGTGGATAGAATATGTTTTGAACAGTACTACTAAGTTGCATCTGAATAGCATTTGAAGACCAATCCTGACATCCTTTCTTAGCTGTTGACAGCGTACAAGTCTTACACAGGCCAATGTCTGTTAAAGTCCAAAATGCTTGGTTCTCATGAGCACTAAATAAAATTCATAAGAAGGCAACAGCTACCAGGTTTGCTGACACACAGAATTAAACTCGTACCCTTGAGGAATGAATGAACTAACTGTTGTGTTTGATCAAAAGAGTGTGCTGCTTGACTATGTCCACCTGGCTTATTAACCAGTTGATTACAGAATTATGCATAACAATAGAATTATTATGCGATTATTTATATTTTCATTGTCAAACATAGTAGGTGGATTTAAGGAAAGGAAACAAATCAAAATCCAATAGAGAGAGTTTGCTAATTAAGCTAGTTATCATTACCACTGTGAAAACAATACAGAATTCCCAAGAAATCATTTATATCTATGTACAGTTACATATTCAACCTAGATCTCTACAAATATCTAAACAGATTCTGTACCATGACCTATGTGATATACAGAACAATACAGACCCCTGGACTGGCCTCTGCTGATCCTAGCCTTTGAATGATTCAAGGCAATTTATACACATTTGAATGTGATTTCCAATGGAGATGCTAAGATGATGTAAAATTACTTACAAGCATCTTAGCTAAAAGCAGGACCTACAACTTTATGCTGGTAGTTGACACAGGGTGGATTCCATCCATGCTTGCCAGTTTAATGAAACTAAATATGGTGCTATTCTTCAGAGTTAGAATATTTTTCCTCTAGGATAAGTAAGACAAGCTACTAACATTTCACATGATGGACTGATGAGGAAAATTGCTTTCTCTTGAAAAAAATTGTACTATCTTTTGCCATGTTTCCATTGGAAGGAACACACATATTTTGAATTATTGAATGGGCTAAATAATACATTTAAATCATTTGCTTTCAAGGAAAAGAAGTTCACAAAAATGAGTTCAAATAACCCTCAGAAAAAGCCTTGCTGCTGTACTTGTTCTCCCCAGTCTCATGGCATTTCCACAGACAAGCTGTCCCATCAGCCGCAACAGAAAAGAGCCTGCTCTGATCTGGGCTCAGGGCTGTGTGAAGGACTCTCCCTTTGTGACCTGTAAAATAAAATATATACAAAAAAGGAAAGATACATCACAATTCTGTACTGATTATGCCAGTCATTTTCACCATCCTCAACCACACTATGGCTTGTTCCATTTTACTGCAGCAGCAAAACATGCTGCACAGGACGTGGGAAGCTCTATTATCTAATAATATCTAAAATTATCTATAGAATATGTTCACATTAAGAAAGAGCTGAAGGCAATAAGAAAACTGAATAAGAAAACAGGAATCAATGCTATAAAAAGGTTACTGTCTTTCGGTTGTTATTCTGTTCTGCTCAGTAATAGGCAACCTCAATTACTAAAGTACCCAACAGTTGCTGATGGTTCTTCACTGTTAGCTGAAATCTTCACATTTTGCAGGAATATTTAACAATGACATTTAGTTACAATTTATCTGTTCATTTCTTTGGGTATAAAACTCGAGGTTAAGGGTGTTTGAGGCTGATTTAGAATCACCTCACAATCATCCATCACAATATTTTTTCCGAACATATTTTGATATATTCACAATTTCTTCCAACATTCAATTGCTTACAATTGCTTCCAACATTCAATTTCTTACAACATTCAAAACTCTTATTAAGAGTTTTCATAAGCAGGAACATTTGTGTAACAATTACGTGGTCTTTTTGTTCATGAAAATTAGTTTCTTTTGCAGATGAGTAAACTGAATAGGAAACAGGATGATGAGTAACACTCCAGGTTCACTAAATTACCAATGCACTTGACTTATATGGTAAATGTTTTACTCCATACACTATTCTCAAAGGTAATATTAAATCTAGTTTTCATTTCATGTAATATAATCAAGACTTACAAAGATTTGAGAAACCTCAAGCTTCCAGATAATTACTCATAGCATCACATTACCTTAAAAGATGTACATAAATGAGGAGGGATAGCGAAGGAAAAGCAACACAGACAAGCAGCATTAGACAAGGATAACATGTAACCAGACCCACATATGTCTCTGCTGCCCTCTCTCTTCCATCCGTCTTTGTTTTGACCCTCCTGTGCCTTCCTCTTACAGGCTACTGTTGAAGCCAAGTCCCTGGTTCCACCCAAGTCCCTGGTTGAAATTCCAAGGCTTCTTTGGACGTATCTTGTCCATGAGTATGAAAAACCAACCATACATAAGAAAATGCAGCCAGTGCACACGTAGTTTGTTTTTTTCCTTTAACTTCAGACACTTCTATTGGGTCACTTCAGTTAACATTGAAACAAGTAAAACTTCACGGATAGGAGTGACAGCAAGCACCAGAAACAAGAAGGCCTAATAGCAAGGAACAACTCTTAGGTGTAATGTAATCCTACACAATGCTGCAAGGAAACTCCACCTTCCTCTAGCTGTCAACATGGTACAAAGGAAACATGCTGCACCACATTGTTTCACAGCCAAAATCATTCATTAAAACCCAGACAGCAATAACACATGGTGATTTATTTTAAATATCATTTGGAAGCTGGTTCAGTATCCTAGCATGATGAGCTGCAAATTCAAAGAGCCAAATCTAGTTCATATTAGCTAGAAGGCCATTAGCCTAGAATATATCTGAAGCAACCTGACATTAACACACTCAATCCAGGCCTAGTAAGCCTTAGGGAGAAGTGGAAATCCACACCCTGCACCTGGGATAGCCTTAGAAATAACAGGAGATAATCCCATCATTGAAACGAAAAAATTTTGCAGAAGCAACTTAGACTATTATCCTAAGAAGTCAACCTTTACAATCGCATGAATCAGGATTGTGCACATGAATGCATTGTGTAGGCAGAGGAAGGATGTGTAGGTGACTGCTTTTTTAACTCTTTTTTTACATAAATGCATGAGGTATGCACTTGCAAAAACACATTGGTTAGACAGATAGTCAACGGAAGGAATTAAAACTACTAACTGAAATACTTGCCATAGAGTTCTGATGAATTTATAAGTATGGGATACTTCCATATTTTCATCTGATGTCCAGGAAGGCCATGTCCAGTCATCAGTTCGCTGGTTTTGGGTAACCAGAGCAAGGAACAAATCTATTGCAATTTAAAATTCTGCTTTAGTTTTCAGAAAGCATCAACATACATTATCCAGTAAATCTGAAATGTTATCTACAGTGTTTAAACAAGCTACTGTGAAATAGTCCCAGCAAAATATTTACTTATTTAGAAGGATCATTCAATTCGTTACAACACTTCAAAGTACAGTTGCCTTATTGTCTTATCTAAATATGACAATAGTCTATCAGTATAATAGGAAAGCCCTTCAAACATATCCTCAGCTAAGCTGTAATAGCTCCAGGAAAATAAACACTTTTGCTGCTTTACTCCAGCTGAAAATCTGTTCCTCTGTCTCCTAATATTCAAACTCCAGAGACGGATGTTTGACCTCTGACTCTTACACCTCTTCTCACCCGAGCACTCTGGGAACTTTCCCTCCTCCTCAACATTCTCTCCACATGAAGAATTTTGGCCAAAACTATTACTTCCAATAAGGAAAAGATTATGAGAAGTGTCTGGCTGCAAAACCACCTCCTCTTCAATCACTTCTATGTGGAGACAGATCTGGTGAATAAGAAACAACAAACTGCTTCTGAGTCTAATCACACACTGCCGTGCCGAATGTAGCACAACTGCACATCCAGAGAAAATCCTGCTGTTCCTCTGACCACAGAACCACCCTCAAAGTCAGTGGGAGTCTGCCAAATAGGCACAGCTATACAAGAAGAGCATAGCCTAAGTATTCAGACATTCCATCATTTCACCTGAGAATCTGTAGCTGCACTTTGGATGATTTTCTCATGATTAATGTCCCAGACACGCAAAATCCCATCTTTCATTCCACCCCCTGTAGCAAGGACTTTGGACTGCCAAGGACACCAGTCCATAGCCTGGGGGAAAAAAAAAAAAAAAAAAAAAAAAGAAAACCCAAAACCAACCAAACAAGAAAACATACCAGAACAGACTACACTAGGAAGTTAGCTGAAAAAACAATAGTTTTTCCTTAAAAGCCTAGTTGGAAAAATGAACTGCAACAAGCACCCAGAATGTACACACAGAGCAATGTAGGATCCCAAAACTCAAAATGTTGCTTCCCGTGCCATTGTTTCACAGTAGTCTACACTGTCACACACATGCTCATAAAACTCTATCTTCTCTGCTTAACTTCACAGGCCATAGACTCACACCTCAAAACTGGAAGAACCCAGCAGGATAGTCTTACTGCCTAAGTCATTGTAGAAGCCTAAGCACCACAATTTACAGGGCTTAAAAGAGACCTGGTTTCTTCTGAGGTATTTTCAGAATATGCCTAAAGGCTCAGACTCAACTGAAAAAAACTAAGAACTCAATTCCACCTGTTTCAATAAACTCCTCTGACTCTTTAACCCCAGCACTTTGGGCCAGCCTCAGGCTCTTTCAGGAGGATAAACAGCTTATAAATGCTGGACTCCTCTGCCTCTAATTGCTAATACCTGTCCTTTCTCCCACACATACTGGGACTTCATAAGGATGATGAATCTTTAATTGTCTCATTTCCAGTTTACTACTTCAGATTGTTTCCTAGCAACAATGACATGAAAATATGGGCAGGACGCAAAACAAACCTCATATTTAAATCAATTGCAGCAGAGAGAATTTTCCAAAACTCAAAAAATTGAACGATCTCGTTTGTTAGCTTTTAAGTATTGTGTCACAAAACTTCTTTGTGCAAGGCAGAGATAGAGGAGAAGGATGTAAACTTTACTTCTGTTTGGCATTATATTTACAAAGGCCTAGTAATCCAGTAACATTTCCTAATCACAGTCCTAGCAAACTTATTTGTGACTTGGAATGAGGAGAACTGGTCTTAAAATTAACTGCATCACAGACAGGCAGAAGAAACTAATAAATATCAGTGAGATAATTTGAAAAATTACCTAACTGTCCACATCAACAATGTAATTTCACAAGGGCAAATATAGAAAAGCAGACATTCCTTCTCCGTATACCTTAACTGCTGAGGAATGTGGTATGGTTTTCAGTGGTTGTGACTGCAATTTCACACCAGGGTCATTAGGCCAGATATTCAATATACCATGACTAGACCCACTTGCCAGCCACTGGTTGGTTAGTGACCATTTCAAGCTGCAAATGCTTTGTTTATTTTGGCAAAGAGTCCCAACATGGTGCTGAGCAACCCGAACATCATGGTGATGAATAGATCCTAGTCGTGAACCACTGTGGGTGAGAAAAGACAGAATGGGTTTAATGTTAAAGAAGACAAGTTACATCATCATGCTGATGTTTCTTCAATGGTTTCAGAAGCAAACCGCATCAGAACAAAATGTGCCTGGAGAACAACAGTAATTCAATAAAAGGAAACACAAACCAACTATCGAAAGCACACCCTGACTGTAGAGGGGTGATTGGCAACAGAAAGGAGACAAAGAGCTGCTCAGTTCAAGCCAGGCAGAATACTTGTTGTCTCTTGTGGTTTTCATTTTCCTGAAGATACATTGCATTGTATGCCACTAATCTGCACCCTGTTCAACTGTCAGGCATTTAATGCAAACTATTTCCTGTTCTTCATGAAAAATCATTTCACAAGATGATTTTTGCCAAGGCTGGATATGCCTCCACACCCAACAAAGAGGCAGTGTAAAACTGCACTGCTCTGGGAAAGGGCTTACTAGCAACTGACAGTGTGTTCTTCGGTTCTGTCCCTTCCCTCGACTCCTTTCTCCTTCCCACTTCCAGGCTTAACAAAAATCTGTAAAGCTTGACACTGTTGCACTAATTGCCTGTTAGGAAATGGATGCACGGTTCTACAGCCAGCATCATCAGTCTACCAAAGGAAGAAGGAAATACGCCACCTGGAAGCACAGCTACTATTACAGCTTAGCTCCCAGATATCGGCATTACATCAACAGCAGATCTGAACTGAAAATACTGAGAATACCTTGCAGTGCATTTTCTTTTCCTGCTTTTTTAAGGAAATTACCTGCATTAAACATGACAAAACAGAAGCAATTCCTGCTACAAATTCATATTTCCAACTGTCATGATGACACTGAAAACATCAGCAAGTTCAATACCATCTTTCTGGGTATCTAAGAAACAGATACCTGACTACTACAGTAAACTAATTTAAGGCAATAATGACTGATGACTTTCCTGTACTGGGTCTTAAAGATTTTTCATATGCAGTTGAGTGATTTGGAAGCTCTCAAAATGCACACGCGAAACTGACTGACTGCAAAAAATATCACTCTGTTGTGCTTGTGTTATGGACTTGCCAAATCTCTTGAAGTTCAAAAAACCATGAAAGAATACAACCAAGCAGTGCTCAAGTGAGTATTAGGCACATCTTAATAGAAAATACCTATGAAAATACATGTGAATACATGCATTATATGCAAAGGCATTACCATTTGCGTCCCAAAGATTTATATAGATTTTTCCTACTAAATAAGAAGCAGAAAATCTAACCCAGTGCATTGTGCCTGGCTGAGATGGAGCTAGCTTTGCCATAGCAGCCCTCAATAGTGCTGTGCTCTGTGCTGGTAGCTAGAAAGGCGTTGTAATGCACCAGTGTTTGGGCTTCTGCTGAGCAGTGCTCGCTCAGCATCAAGGCTGTCTCTCCAACAAACCCCCCCTCACCAAGGCCGGGGCTGGGCAAGACCTTGGTTGGGGACATAGCCAGAACAGCTGACTCAAACTGACCAAAGGGATATTCCAGACCATATGAAATCTGCTCAGCAATAAAAGATAAGAGAAAGGAGGAGGATTTGGGAGCATTTGTTATTATGACATTTGTCTTCTGGAACAAAGAAACAGAACTGAATTGCCTGTGTTGGCCATATGAAGGTCTTCAGTAATTCTAGTAGTGTAAGTGGAAAGGAACTGGGTGCCTGAAAATCTTGGCTGAAAGAACATTTTTCCACTCGGCATAAAAAGAAATCAGAATTATTTGCTTTTAACACAGAAGATGGCATCTGTTTTGCTAAAGGCAAAGAGAAGACAACAAAATAGTGTGGTGGGTTAATTTATGGTACTGAAATTTATTTACAGTTCATGATGATGTGTTGTTGGACTATTTCTAACCACAGAAATTAGTATAAAATCCCAAATTATCAATTGTCCATAGTGAAGTTTACTGTAAGAATGCTGCTCTTATTTTATTACCAATGAATATTAACCATACATCTTTTTTTCTACTTATACAGATATTTTAACTCTGCTCTAATGTTAGAATGAACTGGTTAGCCTCCAATCTACCAAAAGCAATAAATATTATCTCAACCTAATCTGTAAAGTTCACAGGTTCATGCTGTATTTTATTAACAATTCCTACTCAGAGGGATCTGTAATTAAAGTTTGTGTTGTTTTCACTTCTTTGGCCAAGCTGAAATGCAAGTTGCATTTCAGCAACTTGCTGAAATGCAACAAGGTTACAAGGTTACACCACTTGGCACTGGCAGGATGTTATAGCTGCATCCTCATAACTTAACCCACCCAGCGCATCTGCTCCAGCAACAGCATTTTATCAACTGGTGTTCAGCTGGTAACCATGTACCTCACTCCACCTAGGAGACCTAATACAATCAAAACCAGAGAATATTGTGAAATCAAAACAAAACTACCATTAGTGTTCCTACCCAGATACGAGTTTCATTTTGAGTTTAACAAAGTCAGTCCACCCTTGCTATTATTTCTTCACCTAAGTAAAACAGAAGACTATCCCACGATTTTAAAATCATAGAGGCATCCATCATAGACAAGTCTCCCCTCAGCTCCTTCAAGTCAAAGATCTGAAAGTGGAAGTAAAAAAATGCAAAAGAGCACACTCGATCTTACCCATCAGAGTCCCCATATTGAAATGATTCCTAAATATGTACCAGCCAGTATAAAATTCACCTTTGGCAAAGCAAAGGTCAAGCACTTCAAGCCTCCTGGATAGCAGTGAGATGGCCTTCCCTTGTAGATACACAGCTAAAGAGGTGTGCAACTCTTAGCAGCTGTGTTTCACTGGGCATCTCAAAAGACAGATGCAGTCTTGGTATCAGTGGAGGGGCAGTCAAAACTACATGCCTCCTGCCCAGCACTCGGCAGGTTATAATTCTGGGAGTCCAGACCCGATGGAGATACCATCTCAAGCTGAGGCTTTGCACAAATCCAGAGCCTAGCAATATTCTGCAAGTGGTGACAGTTTTCTGGAAGGAAAGTAAGAAACGGAGACTAAGGAGGCAGGCTGAATCCCCTTTGGCTGCTTTCCTACATACAATAAATCTACATATGATTTCTGAGATGGCTGATAAGTAGAGAGACAGAATAAATCACTTTTGAGCAAAGC
The DNA here is from genome assembly GCF_004027225.2 of Strigops habroptila. Taxonomy (NCBI): domain Eukaryota; kingdom Metazoa; phylum Chordata; class Aves; order Psittaciformes; family Psittacidae; genus Strigops; species Strigops habroptila. The sequence continues at coordinate 83,302,138 of NC_044302.2, read as the reverse complement.
CAAGGAAAACAGCTAAAATGAATAGGACATTTGTGTAAGTAAAAGCAGCAATGCCGTTTCTGTGAATACACTATACCACTCACCTGCTCAGAATATAATGATTCCAGCTCAGAGCTCCAACCACAGACAGGTGACCAAACATATTTCTCAACCTCTTTTTGGTTTCAATGTCCCACAGCTGCCAAGCCAAAACAAGAAATTCAAATTTAACAACAAAAAGAAAAAAGATTTTTGTTCTGTTCATTTTTTTGCAAGTAAGTCACTGCTCAGTTCTGATTCAGCATACGCACAATCTCAAGCTCCTTAATTTCACAAGTAAGGAGTATTTCCAAATTTTGGCACCTATATCAGTGATGCTGAAGTCAGAGAGGATTGAACAGAATACACTTCTCTGAGTTCAAAGCTGTTTAATAACATGTCAGTATTTGGAAGTCCATACTTGAAAGCACCGGTCTTCAGTACTTTCAGATTGCTGACTCGGTACTGCAGCACGTAGGTCCCCTTATTATCTAGCATCTCAGCCAAAGTCCCACAAAAATCTTTTAACAATGGACTGTCCTATAACAGCAGGCTATGATGTATGTATGTAATCAGATTAAAGGCAAATTCTCATGTGTGAATCTGTAAGGAAAGTTTTGGATTGAGATCTCAAGGCATTGATCACTACAGTGAATTTAGCAAGAGAGAGCCAAGAAAAAAATACCCTGTGCTGAGTAAAATAATTTAATAAAAGACTTCCTCTTACTGGTAGCAAAAAAAACCAAAACCGAATGTCTCTGGACAACTGAATCATTAATTTGGTCATTAGGAATTTAGTGGCTTCAGAAGCTCCCTTACATGTAGATAACACTGGATGTCACTAAGCCCTTCAGTAAAATGCAGCATGATACAGGGAATGCTATATATTGTCTCCCGCAGAGTTCTTCTATAGTTGTTTATTTGTTTCCATTAAACAAAAAAAAAGTATCAAATTGTCTTGTGACCACTTTAGCTAAAAATGGAGAAAGACTAAAAAAGTAAATTATCTAGTACTTGCACTTCTCCATCACTGGTGCCAATTGCAAGGCAAGTTCCTTCTTTTATCCAAGCTAGTGATGAAATGTATTTGGAACTGGAATTCAAATCAATGCTTCCAATGGCTTGAAGAGTTTCTCCATTCCAGATGTGTGCAGCAGGTCCTACAGCAATAGCAATGAGATTTTCAAGGCTCCAGTCCAGTATGTTTAGATCTAGAAGAAAGCCACCAAGAATTACTGCCAAAAGTTGTAGGTAATAGGATGGAGAGAGGGGGAGTATGGTTTGGGGAAGAGAAGCCTATTTTTTCTTTTTAATTAGCTACGGAAAAACAGCAAGAGAATGTTTCTATGAAACCACTACTAACAAGTGTTCCTCCTACACGAAGGAGAGTCTCTCTAACAAGCCAAGGTCTTCATAAATCTAATCTCAACAACTCACATGTTTGTATAGCAGGATCTGACTTACAGCTTTCTCACTAGAACTTTTTAACCTAGCATTTTGCGTTTTGGATTACCACATCACTCACTCAAATTTCTGCTACCAGAAACGAGGGTCCTCCAGCAACAGCTACAGTTCCCAAAACACCCTCATTCCAAAGTAATTCTTGTTATTGAGAAAGACACAGGATAGAGTCTAATTTAACTAAGCAGAAGTAAATATAGTGGGTTGACCTGAAAGTTGTATTGAGATCAACAACCAAAGGAAACTGCATGAAAGGTAGTATTGATTCTAGAGTTTGATCAGTAAGCCTCCATCCTGGGACAGGCAGTTTTCAGAGATGCATCCTTATCAGATAAATGACATCATGCATATGTCCCGCAGTTTCCATTTTATGTGCAGGGGATACACCTTCGCCATCTTTCTTGAAACATACATACGAATTCCCAATCTCTGCAAAAACCACCACAAAGAAGAAATTAACTTACAGTAATCATTGCGCAAGCCAGTAATATGAAGCCTCACTTCTGGCTCCATTGGTACGGAAGGCTTCATCTTGGTAACAGCTCTAATCTCATTTTGGTTCCCCCCTCGGCACCCTGTATTTGAAGATTCATGACACACAAATCCGTAATGCAAAACACCACCAGTTTTTCTCAGGCCTAAGCCTTTCATTATAGTTTTACCACCTCTTTCAATCCTCTATGGATTTCGTCAGCTAGAACAGAGAATAGGGTCCATTATACCTTGCTTAAATTCTACCACAGCTCAATACAGAACGTGAGGGGTTTTTTCTTTTTTGCCTTAGTTTTCTGTCAAAGTTGTTAGCAGCAGAATGTTTTATATGTGCTCTCCCACTTCAAAACGCCCTCATACAGCAATTAGCTTTTTTGCTTTCTGGTGTTAATTTCTCACCAAAAGGTCTCCCTCATCAATACATAACCACAGGAAAAGGTTTTTAAAGCACACAACTTTGATCACAGCACGCAAAGCTTCTGACAACACATAAGCGAGGCACAAAATTAAATGCAAGTATGAGCAAGCAGAAGAGTCACCCTTTGTGGTCTTTGTCTACGTTATGCTGCAGGGACTCCTAAACATCATACTAAAAAAGCCAGATCATTAGCACTATGAATCATCTAATGCTAGATTTTTATGTGTAAGAAATTATCTTGCAGTAATGTGCAGAGCAGAAAGCTGGAGATTCACATTTCTGCACTTTTCTCTGTGTTTTGACTTCCTTTTTGAATCATTCTCCAGAGAGGAATATTTAGTAGCAAAAGTTCCAAGGTCAGAAGACATTATTTATCTTTACAACTAACCCTCTCTGTTCAAAAAAATTTCACACCATAAATATAACTTAAATACATACATAAACATCCTACATGGAAATCCAGTGACAAATTGTGGAGAGCTTATTTCACACAGTTGTTCCCTACTCTGTCATGAGTCTTCTTCCTCTAATCCAAAATTCATTTCTACCAGACAATCAATGTTTCCCCTCTCAGCTGTGGTACTCCCTCTCTCTCCAAATAAAGACTGAAGATCAGCAAGAAGCAGGCCACAGTGATTTCCTTCTGTATCTAATACTTTGTGGAGTTAAACAATCAAGCAGGCTTGCAGGAACGACCTGCCCAGTGGGACGTGTAACACTGCATTCTAACCGTAAAAAGGTCTAAGGTCACTGAAATGAGAATTCTCTGTACAGAAAAATCTGTATTTCTAATAGCTAGATTTTTGGTTATTTTTTGAAAGTACAAAAACTTTCTGAACCCAGCCAAGTAAGATAATTCAGGAAAATTAAAGCACTTAATTGTAACAGCTTGATTAATAGCAACACTTCTGAAACACTCTGAAAATTTGTTTCTTCTTTAACATTGGTAGTTGTTATTAAGAAGTGAAATATAACCGATGAAATCATCCCTGTTACTCATTTCAAGTTACTCTTCTCCCATGAGTAATTAATCTACCCCAAATTCATGATGATTACTCTTTCAGCTCCATTCACTACTTCACAGACACACAAATGTGCACAACAGGCTTTTTAATTAGTGCAAATTGAGTTTCATTACACCATTTTGTGTTACTTTGCCTGGGCACTAGCAGATATCCCCGACTTTTGATAGCATTTTGGCTATCACATGCCTCTCTCACTTCTCAAAATGAGACCTGGAAAATGGTAAGTAGGCAGTACTGTCACATCAGACCACTTGATCAACAAGTAGGTTGGTGGGATAAAACCCAGTGTTCCTGATACCTGTATACATTTGCCATCAAGGAAAACAAAACAAAACAAACAAACTACTGTTACTAATCCCTATACTGTTGCTATTGACTGCTCTGAAATGAGTCTTATTTGCATGAAGAAGAGCAACAACAGAATATATAAATCTATTGCATAGCCCCCAACTTCTTCTACAGGAGCTGAACTACCGATTCATAAAGAAGCTGGTTTTACTGTTTTCACTTGAGCGTGAATCAGGTCCTGACTGGTAAGAACCCATCATACACAGAAATAGCCAGATCACCAAAACAAATCTTCTGTCCAAGAGAGAACATAACAAAATATTGGTTTGGTATTTACTGAACTGCCTCACATTCAAATAACTCTGGGAATATCTGTATTATTTCACAGGTTAGCTCCTCACACCCTGCCTTATTTTCCATCACCTGATTATTCACACTCTCTTATGCTCGTTCATTCCTAAGAAATCTTTTGGACCAAATTAACCAGCTCCCCAACAGATGAAACCACAGGCAGTTCAGTTTACTCTAACTACCTTTCCTTACAGGTAGGAGAAACAAGACCCCACCATCTCTGCGTGCCTTGCACTTTCATGTACTCAACAGTCCATGAAATACATATCTTGTGCCCCTACATTATCTGTAGGGTTGTAAAACTGAAAAGCTGGAAGGAAATTAATGTTTTAAGCCCATCAATGCATCAGATGGAACCCAAAGGAGAGCCAGGTAAAATACTAGGGCTTAACCACACTGGAAGAAGTTCCCACAGGCAGGGGAACTCTAGAAACAGCCCTGAGCAGCATAGCACAGATTTCAGCCACTTTGTATTATCCTGTAACATTTGTTGGGACAGGTAGATGCACTTGCTTTTCCTGTGTAGACGCAGCCTGCTGTATCTTACTGTTCAGTGTGCACGAACGTATTCGCTATAATGCAACATACCCTTCCAGGTGCAATTGGTATTTTCACAGACCTTCATGTCACCTCCTTCTGCAATGCTATATCCTTCGTCCTGGATCACTGGAAGCTGAGAAGGACATTTCTGTCAATGCAATGAAGTGAAAACAAGACAGAATGAAGACATCTGTCAAAAACGTATTTTAGCATCATGGACAACATAAATCCCCTCAAAGAGTTTAACACTTGTTAAAAAAAGCTTTGAAATGCTTGTCTTTTGGATGGGCAGTCAGTAACAAATATAGAATACCAGTGTACAGATCATGTGCTCTAACTTAAGCAATCATCTTTCCTTCCATAAAACACCAATTCACTGCTAATGATCACACAAACTTTAACAAACCTGTCTGAACAAGGCCATCTTACCAGTGGAAGAGGCCCCAGGCCTGTACAGCTGTAGGTACTACCACAGGTCACCTGCCAAACCTTAGTGTGCTCTTGTCCTCTTCTGAATTAGCATTTGGGCTAATTTTACCAGCAAACAATACCCTGTTTTCTGCATGCAGTCAGCAAGTCTGATGTCTCAGGCTTGCCCTATGAGAGAAGATCGGGTTTGTGGTGTATACACTGCAGGGCCATTGATTCCAGCATGAGACCTACTGGATGTCAGAGTCCTTTCTCAAAACAGGGTTCCAGAGCTCGGACTCTACGCCTGCATTAAATACTTAAACCATATACTTAATACTTAATGTCTTATAAAAACATAAACCAATACTTAAATACTTAAACCATATAATACTTAAACCAGTATTATAATATGAAAACAAAAATATCTACAAGGTGTCTCATTATCATTTCCTGGGGGCTCAAAGAAACAGATGATGCAGCAGAGATGAGAAAAGGTAGATCTGAACTGTTACTGGAACTTTTTATTTTTTTTTAATTAGCTTAGGCCTTTAGCCAAGATTCAGGCAAAGGCTCAGATCAGCTCGCACAACATAGGAATCTCTTCACCAGTCCCTAGTAGTGTGCATTTATTCACAATGTGCACCAAGTTGAATGCTTTGATGCCAGTTGTCTGTTTGGTCTGTAATTCTTTATTACAGTCAGGTGGAAATGCAGCTGATGTTTTTACCAACCACTGAAGATTAGTATGTTCTTCCTCCAATGCCTGTGAAATCTATGCTTCCGAGCACACTCATTGTTACTCTTCTTCAAAACCCTGTTGTAATCATGTTAAGAAATGTCTTATAAAAACATAGCCAGAAAAAAAAAAGCATTCCTCCTTTATATATCCCAGTTGTTCTACAGCAGCCCTTCGTCTTTGAGAGGCACTTTCTGTATAATTTATATAGACAACTTGGCAGAAAGCTGATCAGATTGCTTGGATCTGTGTCCCTCTAAAATAAGTGAAGACATTTCTGTGGAAAACCAATTGTGTATACAAGGAAGTAATCTTCTGGCCCACAAAGAGACCACACACATTCACTGAAATGTGAGAAGATTTTATTTTTTAATGCATCCCACTCTTTAATGCTTCAAGGCAGCACAAATTAAATAGCCATTAATTACTATATCTAAGAAGATTAATAGATTTGGACTGACTTCCAAATGGTGTTAGGGAGAACTTAAGATTTGGTCATCCCAGAATGTTACCTCAAAGACCCCCATATCACACTTTTAGGAAACGGTTGTGGACCTTGATGCAGAACTCTGAATATCTTAGTTCTAACTCAACTCCTGCTTGTAAATCACAGTGTAATTCTAGGTAAGTTACTTCACTGTAGAGATGAAAGACTGACACACGGAAGACTGACACACAGTACATACTGGGATCAATACAGTTTAGTATCTTCATCAATGACGTAGACAGTGAGATCAAGTGCACCATCTGCAAGTTTGCAGACAACACCAAGCTGAATGGTGAAGTTGACATGCCTGGGGGACGGGATGCCATTCAAAGAGACCTGAACAAGCTTGAGAAGTGAGCCCATGCGAACCTCATGAGGTTCAACAAGGCCAAGTGCAAGGTCCTGCAGCTCGGTCAGGGCAACCCCTGGCAACAATACCAGCTGGGGGATGAAGAGATTGAGAGCATCCCTGCGAAGAGGGACTTGGAGGTACTGGTGGATGAAAAAAATGGACATTAGCTGGCAATGTGCACTCGCAGCCCAGAAAGCCAACCGAATCCTGGGCTGCATCACATGAAGCATAGCCAGCAGGTCAAGGGAGGTGACTCCCTCTACTCCACTCTATGAAGATGATCAAAGGGCTGGAGCACCTCTCCTATGAAGACAGGCTGACAGGGGTTTAGCCTAGAGAAGAGAAGGCTCTGGGAAGACCTTATTGTGGCCTTTCAATACTTGAAGTGGGCTTGTAAGAAAGATGGGGGCAGACTTTTAGTAGGGCCTGTAACAATAGGACAAGGAAAGAGGATAGATTCAGACTAGATGTAAGGAAGACATTTTTTAGGATAATAGTGGTGAAACACTGGGACAAGTTTCCCAGAGAGGCTGTAAATAGCCATCCCTGGAAAGAAGGGATTCTGAGCAATCTAGTTGAAGAGGTCCCTTCTCATTGCAAGGCAGGTGGATTACATAACTTTTTAAGGTCTCTTCCAACCTAAAGCATTTTATGACTTTATGACTAAGAGCGAGGACAATGACAGGTACTCATCTTTCAGAAGACACTACATTTTAAGGAAGAATGGTTTACATACATTACTTTATAAAAAGCTCTTATCTCACAAAAAAAGAAAAAAATATTAAATGTCTTTGTTGGATAGATTCAACTAAGATTATTAAACCCATTGAGTTGTTTAATTAAACAATTCTGAAATTCACAGACGATGGAGGGGGACAGGAAAGAAGAAAGCATTGTTTTTGAAAGGAGCTGAAAATAGCCATCAGCATCCTCAGCAGTGACCTTGCAACTGGTACGTCAAGGAAAGCAGAGCACAAGAAAAAGCATGGTCACTGACTAAAAGTTTACAACTTAATATATGAAAAGTAACAATTAGATAGCACTAAAATAAAGAAGTGGTTTAGAGTGTAATGTTATGGTAGCATCTTTTACTACAACAGACAAGTATCACTATGCTTGAAATGAGATCCTTGTAAGTTAGTGAACAGAAAATTTTCAGGAAGTTATTGAACAGAAACGGGTGGGTGGCTGGAGCATAGGTTTATTTAAGATGGCCAAAAAGCATGGATAATATCTAAAAAGAAGAAAAAAAAAGAAAAAAGTGTGTGAGTGTCCACAGGGAAAAATGAAGGGATAAAGCGTACAGCCACAGAAAATAACATCTACATGAGAAGTGATCTGAAGCCTGTTTCACATGTGAGGCAGATTCCATGTGTTCTTTCATCCTTGGCCAAGAAGCTGACCTTGTATTGTAATGACAAAAAAATTTCTTTTGAAAAATAAAAAACTACTTTTTGGCGAATTTTTCATAGCTCTTCATTCTGTCTTCGTGACAAAATGAACAGCTACATACTGCAAAACTGAAGAAATTATCTTCTTCACACGTAGTAGTTACTAAAGCAAATGGAAAACTGAGTCATTCATGCTTTTCATGCATAGTTTTTACAATACATGTTTTCCCCCAGAGGTAACAAATGCATCTTGAGGGGTTCATTAGCTTAGTTCTGATTTTAATTTGCAGGACAATAGCCTAGAGGAAGGCAAGAGAAGCTGAATCAAATAAATAATTAAGGAATTGCTCCTGACATTTGACTAGGAGACATTTCCTAAACAGACCTCCTCATGTTACTGTTCTCCACGTCAGTAAAATAGTACCCACATAACAGATTCCAGGCTCGCAACAAGGTAAAAAAAAAAAAAAAAAAGAAGAAATCAGGAAAGCAAATACCCTACCTGTGCGTTTCAATGTTCATTACTCACCTGTTTCTTTTCCATTCCAGCTCTCCTGATATTCCTTCCTTCCAAGCCTGCTGCAGCATGTCTGCTAGCTAGAGCCACAACAGTTTTTATGCTGGAGAGTTTCTTAGGCACCTGAGATGTCACTGGAAAAAACAATTCTAACGGTAACAATTCCTTTTAAACCCATACACAGGGATATTTGTCAAGTACTTTTCAGAATAGCACTGATTTTGTAGTACCAGTATTCTAAAAGCAGATCTGACACACTAAGTGGGACAATGCAAATACTGACAATTGAACCAGTCACCCTGCTTTCTTTTTGTCAGTGAAGCTAAAGAGACATTTCTACAGCACTATTCATCTTCTCCTAAAAGATATGTCTAAAAAAGGTCAGATTGATCATTCCCTTCATAAAAAGGGTCTGTTTACTACTGCAGCTCACATCCAGTCTTACTAGATTTATTGACTGGTTACACAGGATCCTACCCCATAGGAAATCAATATTCAATTTCCCAGAGCCATATAGGTTTTCACCACTGCTTGTAGAGGCAGCATGCAGGACCTTCTGTTCTAGAAACTGAAGTAGGGAAGACTTCATCTTATTTCAGAATCTGAGTTTCCTAGAGCTAGACATGTGTTATTGAACACCTCTAGTATTCTGCTTAGCAGAAGACAGAATTGCACTTTCTGACCAACAGCCAGGGCATCGTAGGTATACATCCTGAACACTAAACAGCATCTTTTATTTGCTGTCTAAAGATTTCAATTATTAATCAAGAAATAATCCATGTTTAGTTCCCTAGACCTTCCAGGAAGCTTTTCTCATTCATGCAGCATGTAAACCCTTCCTCACTTTCCCTAAGCACTGCTGGAAGCAGGAGTCAGCAAGTTCAAAGGCTCATTTAGCTTTTCGTCAGCTCCCTCTATTGACAGAAACAGCCTCCCCTGCAGCCACTTCTCCAGACCAAGTGAGAGTACTGAAAGTTTGACTTGTGCTCTGAAAGGCCCTCAGTTAAGCCTCTCCATGAGGTGAGCTGAGTGTGAGCATCACTTGGTTGCAGTTCCTTTGTCAACAGCTGAAGCCTTACACATTGGAGGAGAGACAACACCACAGAGCAAGCTTCTTCTTAAGAAAGTGTGCACTACACCACATCCAGGCATGCAGACTGATCCAAGTGCTGCAGCAGCAGTTTTGGCTGCTTCTGTGGTAGCTGTGTGTAAGGCAAAGAAGCAGAAGGAAGGGAAGGACAGAGGCCTGTGTAAGTTCTGCTGCACTCCTGTCACTTACTGTTAACTGTTCCAGATATGAAGGTGCAGCAACAAGCCCTGTGCAGTTACAGCCCAGTGCAACTCAAACCAAGTCTAATACAGCGCCATCCAAGAGGAAAAAAGTCTGGTCTGCAACAGGCATTGCTTGGCTATGGATCAGACCTCCTTTTCTCTCACTGCTTTCATCCCCCTTGATATCAGCTGCCCGTATGAGCTGCTGTCCCAGGCAGGCGCGCCTGGTCACAGGAACTTTGGGCGCAGCTTTCCTGTCACGACAGCAGTGCACTGCTGCCCCTGCGCTGCGACGGCCAGCACCGGCTGCTGCTGCACGCTGCCATGCCCAGAGCCCGACAGCGGGGCACGGGGAACACCACCCCACACCTCACACCAATGCCCCACTCCGGGTTATTTCCGAAGTCCCTGCAAGAAGCCATCCCCTACAGGAAGGCCCCTTCGCGCCCGCTCTGACCTGCCGTGCGCCCCGGGGCGCTGATGAGCCGGGTCGCGCCGCGGGCCCCGGCACCGCCTCCAGCGTGCCGCTGCTGCCATCTTGTGACAAGGGGGCTGCTGGCGGCGGCAGCCCGGGCCGCCAGCCCCCTCTGCATGGCGGTCTTAAACCCGGAGTATGTGGTCGCTTCGGCCACTGGGTCCTGCACAAGTGGAGGGAGACGAAACACAGAAATTAGTCATGAAACTTAGTATCATTCCGTCCCTTCACGGTGTGTCAGGTTTTCCTTTACCGCGACACGTGGGCTCAGCTCACCTCAGAGCACAAGCCATGGAAATGGATGCTGGCATTCACCTAGGTGGAGAAAAACAGAAAGAAATACACGCTTCTCTTAAATAAGCACCCCTAATCAACTGTAACACAGAAAACCTATGGCAGAGAAAAAAAAGCAACAACTAAATTTGTGTTACTTATGCATTAGGCTACAGCACTGGCCTGTGGAAGACCCAAGGCATCTTCAGACATTTAGCATAGGCTCATGGATCTGGTCTTTGCTGAGGGACAGGCATTTGGGCAAACCCACATGTCAGCTGTCTGGAACCAGGCTGGTTTTCTGATCTTCACCCAAAGGAAGACTTGGATCTCTCCAGATTTCTGAATCTTACCACCACTGCGGGTTGCTCATGTTATTATTTTTAATGTTATGTGACACTTTTTATTACATTAAGGCATACTAAATAAAGATTAAATGATAGATTTAAATTCCATAAAATCACAGAATGGTTTGTGTTGGAAAGGACCTTAAGATCATCTAGTTCCAACCCTTTGCCACAGGCAGGAACACCTTTCACTAGACGAGGTTGCGTAAAGCCCCGTCCAGCCGGGCCTTGAACACTGCCAGGGATGGGGCAGCCACAGCTTCTCTGGGCAACCTGTGCCAGTGTCTCACCACCCTCACAAGGAAGAACTTCTTCCTTATATCTAACCTAAATCTCCCCTGTTGAAGTTTAAGCCCGTTTCCCCTTGTCTTATCACTAAAGTCCCTGATTAAGGGTCCCTCCCCAGCATCCTTGTAGGCCCCTCTCAGATACTAGAAGGCTTCTCTGAGGTCTCCATGCAGCTTCTCTTCTCCAGGCTGAACAGCCCCAACTTTCTCAGCCTGTCTTTATACGGGAGGTGCTCCAACCCCTGGTCATCCTCGTGGCCTCCTCTGGACTTCCTCCAACAGCTCAATGTCCCGAAGTTGAGGACACCATAACTGCACACAGTGCTCCAAGTGGGGTCTCACAAGAGCAGAGTAGAGGGGCAGGATCACCTCCTTTTGATGCAGCCCAGCACACAGTTGGTTTCTGGGCTGCGAGCGCACACTGAAGCCGGCTCATGTTCTGTTTCTCATCAACCAACACCCCCAAGTCCTTCTCCGCAGGGCTGCTCTGAATCTCTTCTCTGCCCAACCTGTAGCTGTGCCTGGGATTGCCCCAACTCAGGTGCAGGACCTTGCACTTGGCTTGGTTGAACTTCATGAGGTTTGCATGAGCCCACCTTTCAAGCATGTCCAGGTCCTTCTGGAGACCATGGTCCCTCTGGAGTCCCTCCCTTCTTACTTTCAAATTTATTCATAGAGCAATTTATGTCAGAGAAATATAAAACATAAGAATATATCAAAATTAAAAATTTAAGAACCTAGATAATATTGAACACGACATTTTGGGGTTTTAAATAGTTTTAAAGCAATGTTTTAGATGAAAATAACTACAGTAAGGAAACACAGGAAGTATAATGGATCATTATTAGGTACTCCAATAAATATTTATAATATATTAAGTCTTTCTGAATTTCTGAAATAATATTAGATATATTGTTGATACACAACTTAGACACCAGGATCTTGCATGGGTTTTCTGAAATCAAACACATTCAAACTTGCTTTTAAAATCAGCATGTGAGGAAGGCAAAACAAAATCTTGAAAGCTGAGAGGAAGAAAGGAAATAAATAGCAAACGGACAGAAAGAAAAAGGGAAGAACTGAGCAAGGGAAGACATGAAGACAGAACATTTTTTTTCCCGTAACTTTTTTGTTGTAACCACTACATGTTGATCCACCTTCAGAAAGTAAGATCAACAGGCAAACATCTTTAAAATGTGCAACAATAAATGAAGACAGATAAAAGACCAGACTTGTGTGGCTCTAAAGTTCAGAGTGTCCGTCACAATTGCATCAGCAGAACACCACTAGAGCTGCCTGGCTTATGCTTGAAATTCTCAGCTAACTCGTGCTTCTCTCATGCAGACCTTCAATCTCTTCAGCTAATTGCCAGTTATCCAGTAGCAATAAAAAAAGCAACCCATTTTCCATCATCAGTCATCCCCCCATTCAAAACCAAACAAACAAAACCCATTTTAGCATCTTCCCTTATGCCAGCGCATCACCAAGGAGGTTTTCTTTGCCTGGTGTGCTGTAGAAAGCTTTACTAACAGCTGGTCCCCAGGCTTGTCCATGTCTGACTGAGAGCATAGGGGCATCTGATAGCTGCTGAACTGCTCTGCCAGGGACACCTGAGGGGCGCAGGGGTTGTGCTGGAGCTGAACGACAGACCCAGAGGCACCAGCAGCTCTCAGGACAGTGTGCAGCCCAACACCAACACAGTTTTCCACAGAGATCAGTTAAACAGAGCAATCAGCATCCTTAGGCGATAGGAACACACTTCTCATTCATTTCGGGTTTGGGTTTTGGTTTTTCCCCCCAGTTTTCTGTACTTTTCCCCAGGAGCTCTGAAGCCCAGCAGAGGCACTGTGATATGAAACAGCCACTGCTGCAACACAGACAAAATGAGCAGCTTGTTCTTCCCAGTCTGAGCTGCGAGTTTCATATTTCAACTCCTCCTTCACATTCCAGGCCTGCCCAGGCTCCCCTCCAAAGATTCCGAAAATGGAGCCTTTCACAACTACTTATCCTCTGAAATACTCAGTGCCCAGGGCTAGGGTCTTTGTTGTCTTTCTGTCCATGGTTTTGTGTACCGCCATTCTCTGCCTGCTGCAACTCAGATTTTTTAAACCTAAAATCAAAGATTTTTATTCTTTCGAAGTCAAGGATTCACGAGGAAGGATCGTTTCCTTGGAGAAGTACAGGGGGAAAGTAAGTTACAACTTCATTACATCTTCTTCTTGAATCTTTACTGAAAACGGGTATCCACTTGTGGGTAAACAAAAGTTTGGTTATGGGGTTTGTGCTAAATTCTTGTTCTTCAACCAGTAAGCTGGAGATACTTTTTTTTTTTTTTTTTTTTTAATCTAGGCCTGCTCCAGGAGTTAAGTATTAGATGTAATAAATCAAGAAAAATGGGGGAGGGGAGTGGTGTATTCTTTATTACAACCCAGTATAGCCTAACAATACAATTTGTGCATTTTAATCTTAGATAAGAATAGTAGCATGTTGTATCGAATTCTGAAAATTAATCTAGTAAATACGATTCTAGTGCCTGTCTTAAATATCTGCTTTTTTACATGCTTATATTAAAACAAATCAGCTGTAAGTTGGAAGTTTTTACTGAGTTTTTAAAACAGGTTGTCTGAAAGTAAATATCTTAAGATGCTATAATCCTTACCGGTTTACTAAAACTATGATCAGACATATTAAATTTAGCCTTCCAGCAGGAGTGATTATGGTAGTGGGAGATGCCGTTTTAAGACTTAATTGTAATCTCTGCACCATCTCTAGCGTTTTTTCTTACTTGTATAACTTTATTTCTCTGAAGGCAACTTTGGTTGTAAACGTGGCCAGTTACTGCCAGCACACAGACAAAAATTACATCGCACTGCAAGAACTACACAGAGAGTTTGGTCCCTCCCACTTCACTGTGCTCGCTTTTCCCTGCAACCAGTTCGGAGAATCAGAGCCTAGTTCAAGCCAGGAAATAGAATCTTTTGCCAAAGGAAACTATGGAGTAACCTTCCCTGTTTTCCACAAAATCAAGATCCTAGGATCAGAAGCAGAGCCAGCCTTTAAATTTCTAATAGGTAACTGTTTTCTTTTATATGTCAAGCTGCCTGTAACCATGGTATTATCCCTAAATTGCAGTCTGAGTTTGTTTGTTGGGAAACGGCGTAGTCCTTGTAGTCAATGGAGAGAAACAGGCACTCAGCATACGCTTCACCTAGTTTCAATGTGGATATCAAAAATACGGTCAGAAGAGTTGTGCCCTGAAAGCATCCATTTCTCCTCACTGGCTACAAAAACAGCTTACTGTGTCCAGCCCAGCTAGAAACATACATTTTGTTGATGTATAAACTTGAGAGCAAAGAGACCCACCTACAAAATTCCATTTCAAATTATATAACTTTTGTTGAAAAACAACTTTTCTTACAGAGAAAAATCTAATTATGTGGGTCATAAAATTACTGGAAGATTTTACATAAGCACATGCACATTAAAAAATTCCTTTTTTAGCAGCGTAATATGTCTTCCTTTCTGTAAACTGTATTGTAAAGCATATATACTCTAGTTATATATAATCACCGATTTGCATTAATTTGTCTTGCGAATTTCAGGACCCAGCCTGCAAAACTCAATTACACAGGTAATCCTGTTACAGTAAACATTTAGTGACTTAGAGCCTCATATTCTCACAAGCAAAATGAAACCCTCTTCAGTTGACCAAAGAGCTCATAGTCTCAAAGTCAACTTGAAAATCCCCTCTGAATTCTCCTGAGCCTTGGCCAGGTCTTTGAACCATACTAAATACTGACATATGAAATAAAGGATAATTAGAACATAATCCTTCTCTATCACATCATTTTAACTAGAAAATAAGGTAGAAGGCCCAAGCCCATATTCCATCTCCCTGCCCCAAGACAGGATCACAGTTACCTGAATTAGTGCTACAGCTGCTTTTCCAGACTATTACAGTAGTCAGATAAGAGATGCTAAAACCTCCCAGGCTATTACAGGTCTTCACAGCTCCTCTTGTCAGAAAGCCATTCCACCATCTAAATGAAATCTTTCTTATGCCACTTAAATCTGTTGCTTCTTGCCATATCCTCTGTGATATCTGCCATGTACTTTAAAATTAATATCATTCAGGAGTCATTTTAGTGGTCACCAATGTCACTGTAACTGTGTTTCTTCCTGCCTCCCCTTAGGCATGTCACCAAAGACCTCAGGTAAAGTCTCGTTGCTCTTGAGTTGCCTCATGTCCAGTGGAATTATTGAATGCATTTTGGAGGTGCCTTTCAATTCATTATAGAGGAGACTAAAGCACATAGGTACCAACTGTGTGGGATGAATCTAGATTCTAACTACCAATCAGTATCAGAAATTAACACTTATAATAGAAACAGAACAGCCATATGCACTCGGTTCTTATTTGACATGCTGTTTGCCCACAGGGAGGAAGACCCTCTGGTACTAAAATATTTTGAGATAAGGTCTGTCTTTTCCTGCATTCCTCTGCTTCACATGAAACTATTGTGCATCTTCAATTAAAGAAGCACCTGTTTTCTTCATGTAGCCATCCTGACAGTCAGAAGGGAGTCTCTGTGGCACAATTGGTCAGCGCATTCGGCTGTTAACCGAAAGGCTGGTGGTTCGAGCCCACCCAGGGACGGGTTCCCCTTTCCCTGCCTATGGCAGGGGAGTGGAACTAGGTGACTTTTAGTGTCCTTTCCAACCCAAACCATTCTATGATCCTGTAAGAATCAGCATCTTCATGCTACACCCCCTTGCGACAGTGACTGCTAGCAACTATTTGTTCAGCACTGTCAGACAGTCCAGTGCAAAAAGAATCCACTGGCACCATGAAAATCAGGGCTTTTACACAACTGCTTGTTTCTGTCATAGCAGTAAGGCATTTTGTTGGGCAAAGTTTGTGGCCTCACCTTTCCTCAAATAATGTCCAGCTTCCTACATGTCTGTACTTTGTATATTCATATGAATTGATGCAAAATGAAGAGTATTCAGAGACTGGGTGGCTTCAAACTAATACAACAACTCAGTAAAGATATAATTACTAGCTGGGCCAAAGCTTCCATGTCATGCACTTTACCTTACCCATTTGCTTGCCATGGTGTTCCCTTACAGTCATGACATTACAAATGTAGTGCAATGGCAAAATTCAACCCACTGTTTCCAAGAGTCAGTGTAGGATTCAGTATTGTTCCCCACTGGACACATTCCCCAGTCAAAATCTCCTGGAGTTTTCTCCTAGTTTTTCTCTCAAAAAGAGATTTCCCTCCAAACCTGTGAGACTCTCCAAGGACACAGCCTCTTTTAGGAGCCATATAGTTTCTATATAGCGCCTTGATCTCAGAAATTATCTTGACTGGTATTCATGCTAGCAAACATACTGGTAAAGTTTTGCCTCATGGGATTTAAGGAGCCAGATTAAGCCGTCACCAGAATGACTCCCTGCTCCCATTTCATTTCCCCTAAACCAGCATCAAACTGGGGATTCTCCAAATGAGTATTCAGGCCTCATATCATCCTCCCTAGGAAACAGAGCATAGTAAAAGTAGGAACTCTTATCAGTTTCATAATAAGGGGAAAGCATCATTCACTTCCCACTTTCCAGATCATTAACACCAACCAGTAAACCTATGCCCAGACTACTAGCAGAGTACAGGGTGGGATTACTTCAACATAGTTTTGGAATCACTGAGGACAATGAAACAATTACAAGTGTAAGTCACTAAAATGATCTGATGCAATTCTTACAGATTCTTCAAAGAAAGAGCCTCGATGGAATTTCTGGAAATACCTTGTCAGCCCTGAGGGTAAAGTTGTGAAATTCTGGAGACCTGAAGAGCCCATAGAAAGTATCAAGCCAGAAGTAGCGTCACTAATCAGACAGATTATCATGAAAAAAAGAGAAGACCTCTGAAAAAGCCATTTATGCAGTAAATCCATTCAACAGCATGGGTACACAACCTTACTACATTCCTGGAAAATGCTGCTAGAAGCTAAGCCATCAGGTGATTTTACTTCTCTTTGGTGTTAGTATTTTCAGCTATACTATGTCTTTTAACATTGGACTGGGTCGTGCAATGGCCTTGAGAACCACTGGAGGCTACTGAGAATAGCAAGACACTCAGTACCTTGCAGGGATGGACCTTCAAATTGCATAAAGTTTTGAATGTTTCTTTACATTGCGGATAGTAGTTAATTAAAGTCATCACGAGCAGGGAGATAGCTAAAAAGAAGAGGAATTGTTGATAAATTACTCAGTATTTGCACAGAAGAGTTTTGTTTCCCATCTACCAGTACAAATAGATTTCGATATTCCATTAACACATAAAATGCCCTGACTAAAACACATGGGGCCAGATGCATCACAGCAGGGTTTTTAGAAACAAATGCCACTGAAGATACCAGCTTTGCAGTACCTTCTTGAGAAAGATGAGGGAATTATAAAGCTGTCAACTTAGTTGTAAAAAACTGTACATAGAAAATAAAATTATTAAAAGAAAAAGGAAAAAATGCAAAAATGTTTCCTCGCCTGCTTTGTATTTTGATTAATTTTACATTTCACCTTTACAGCAGCACCTTTAACCTCTTTAGCCTTCTGCATACATTTGCACTGCAGTAGAGCAGCTTGGCTGTGAGCTGGATCCCCAGGCCTTCTGACCTGGCAGAAAGCAGGGCCTGTGTGAACACAGACACATGGGTGCTCACAGGAAGATTCAAGGGGCAACAAACATCAACAGCCCAGCAGTCAGACATCTTTCTACCTTGCACCTCTACAATAAAACAGTCCTTAAGTAAAGGTAGAAGAAGGGGCTGAAGGTTCATGCCTTAAGCCCCACTCTTATCAACTTGCAGTGTCCCCAATCCTGCATGTAACCGCAAACCCATTTCTAGCTCTGTTCAGCTGTTCTATTTCGAACTGCCAAGTGTTTTGATTTATCTGTTTGATGAATACAGTCAGAAAATTGGAATAAGGAACTTCATTCCAGCTGCCCAAGTCTTAAAGGAAGCCTGAGAGAATATAAATGAGAGAAACAGCATCTGGAAGGAGATTTCTATATGAATAAGGACTGGTAGCATTAGCACTGTTCTCTTGCAAGTCTAACAGTGACTGAAAATACCCAAAGTGCTTCAAAACATTTTCCAATAAAGATAGCCACATAACTGAATTAAAAAGGTGAGAAATTCAAAGGCAATTTAAAAAAGGGTATTTTTTCATTCCTCTGTGAAATTCGTCAAGAATTTCACAGGAAGCCTCTGAAAGATAAGGACATAAAAAAATTGAAAAGAACAAGCAGTGATACTGATGTGGAGAATTCAACAGTCACCCTCAGTATGATAAGCATCATTTTGGAAGGGAAGTCAAACGTTATGCATGACAATATTATCCACTCTAACTTTCAGAGATCAGCAAAAGGCCTACATAAGGGTCTAGTTAGTCCAAACATGCCTATTGCTGGTGGTTTAGACCAACGTGCAAGCTGTTTGCCCACAAGTTTCCACACCCAATCGGTCAAAACAGCTCCTGCTTTTACACTGGGGTTCTGTGTTTTACTCCAGTTCTCTTGTGCATGTACAGTTCCAGTCTTGGGAACATGTAGTGGAAGGTATCAGCTGATTTTTGTCACATACCCCTGCTGCTTTGATGGAGTAGGAAGGAAACAGAGATGTGGATCATCTCCCCTCGCTGGGAGCAGTCTACATTCCATAGAACTAAATGGCAGGACATTATGTTGTTCCCACAAGTGGTGGATGATATCTTTATTTGAAAATGTACGTGACATTTGAAAATGTCCTGTTATTGCCTGAGCATATTACTCAACATACAGGAAATTTCACTCAAGTTCTTTAAATACCCTATGAAAGATAAACAGTGCAATGATCCCTTCTCATTTGGAAGGGATCAGGAGGGAAGGGAGTGTGCACACCTTTCTTGCGATTCACTCACTAAGGCTCACATTCTGTTTTTCACACGACATGCTGTAATCTTAAATAACTCAGTGCCAGCATTGAAATCAAATATCTTTCCTGGTATTCCGAAATAGCATGGGCTATTAGCAAAAAAGTGGACATGGTTATTTAACTCCCTGCTTCCTGAATTACTTTTACTTCAGATTCCTAGAAAAGGAAGGTTTTGCCTGAGGAAAGAGTCACTGAATGTCTTATTTCACTGTTTGACTACAATCCACTACAGCCATCTTCTGTAGAAATTTGAATATAGGTACCATTCAGTCCTGAATCTACACAGAGTTTAAGTTTTTCAAAGTTTACAGTTGATTAACATTCCTCCAAAAACTCTGTATGTTTGTATTACTTATTCTTCATGAGACATACCAGTTCTTCCAATGTAATATTTAGGGCAGATCACTGATAAACTAATCACTTCTTTCTTAAAACCAAGTTAACAGTTAGCAAGGGTAAAAATAAAGCAGGCATCTTTGCAAGCCAAATATACACAGATTGGAAAGACGAATAAATAAAACAAAAGATAGAACTCTGTTATACGAGCACACATTTATCTATAGTCAAAAGCCAACAAAGTAATATGAATACATGTTTTTATAAATACCCATTTACAATTATGTAGGATACAGCTTATAAAAAAAAAACTAAACTACAAACACTATAAACAGATTAAAACCTATTTATTGGATTCTTAAATAATCCCATCAATTTAAGATAAAACTGCCCAAACCTGAAACTCTTACTTAATACTTACATAATTTAGTAAATTCTTTAGAAGCCAGTTGGATTAGCTGTACAAGTACATCAAATACAGTTACAATTACTTTTATACCCTTGTTCACTCAGTTTGCATAACCTAGAACAGCTCCATTCAGTCACAGGAATTAGGAAGGCATTGGCCCCATGCTACCTTTAAGGATCAGATGAAATATTTCTAAAACCAGTGTATTCATTGTAACAGTATTTATGATAACATTCTTGTCTCAACAGCGATGTGGCAATGTGGCAGTGTAGTCAGTTGCTGGTGTATGTAGAACAGCTACTAACAGTACACTGCCTAATCACCACACACAGCAGCAGGATCACCCCAATTCTTTGGACCTTCACAAACAGTGACGCTATTTCTCTTCCTATGACGCCTGCACTTTGCAAGGCACATATAGCAGCACCCAGATAAAGCAAGTAATAACAAGTTTCTTTTGCACTCTTCTAAGTGCCTGAAGTGCCAGGATGAGGATAGAAGTAACACTCAGTTACCTGAGGCAGTATCATAGAAGCTTGCAGTGTAACATCGATCAAAGGATCAGTGTATTTCCAGCCGTTATCCTTCCAAAGTATAATATTATGTCCTATTCAGATTGCGTCTCCTGGTTGGTGAGACTGTGTGCATGTCTGTTTACAAATGTATTGCTGTTCACAAATTAAGTTATTTTGAGAAACAAGAGAAGAAAAACTCTAAAGGTGACTTGTCTTTTTTTTTTTTTTTTTAATATAGAATGGAAAGGTAATTATTTTTCAGATATAGCATTCAGGCAGTTATTTTAAGCCTTTCCAGCATCTATTTACTCAGTAAACCAAACTTTAAAACCCATATGACTTTTTAACTCATCTTCTTTTGCTCTAAGAAAATTTCTAAAGTTTAAAATTGTTTCAAATGTTTGAATTATTTACCTGTTTCAGGTACTTATAAACTTCCTATTACCTTGGTAGCTAAAAGCAGATGAAAATCAGAGTCTAAATCAACTAAAAATTCTCACAATTCTTTGGATGATAGTGGATAACAGAAATACAAGATACCACTATAATACCAAAAATGAGCCTGACACTCAAAAAATTAGGTGGACCCAAAAGATTCCTGATACAGACGTAGTAGCTCTCCATTTCAGTGGTCAAGGTATGTGGAAAAGGATAGCAACTGCATGTTAGCTGATGTCAGAATTTCAACCAGCTAACATACACTGCCATCCCATCACACACAAACACACCACCTGCATTCCCGGAAATTAGACCCCTACCACGTTCCAAAGTGGTTGGCTGTTCCTTTAAACAGTGATGAGCTGGCTCTGCAGCTGGTGACAGTGCAGTAGTGGCTGCTACATTCAGACACAGCAGCCAGCTAGCAATACACTGCCTACCAGACACAGAATCCATGCAGAGCAACATGTCTCATGAAATAACGTGCCCGGAAACATCTCTCATTTTCTACCTAAATTCAGCATTGCTCACCTATTTTCAGGTTCATGTTTCATATATATGTACAAGTTCAAGCAGTAAATACTGTCATGAAATAAATCGCACAGAGAAGTTTCTGATTCAGAAAAGCCTGAAGTAATAGTTAAAACCTACGTGGAGTATGACTAGGATCAGATCCCAGACTATCCAAAACAAACTGGATAGCATTGCAAACAGTTTCTTGGCTCAGTTTTACCAGCACCAGTATAGCATGTCATCTCCACAAGTTAATTAGTATCACATACACTTACTTCAGTCCTTTCTCCCCTGGGTATCCATTTATGGTCACTGTTGGAGTCTTAGTCTAGATGAGGCCAGAGTACAGTCACCTTTAGGTTATTTTGAAATTAGGATTATCATTGGTTACTCTGTAGAGCAACTTAACTTCAGGTGATCAGCCACACTGTACCTCCATTTACAGCCACGTAATGGAGGATGCGTAAAGATCCCAAGATTCAAGCTTGTGGATTTAGGCTGAATGGAGGCAAATTTTTACCTAAAAAATCCATTTTGAAGGAAAGCCCTTTGAAGTCACGCTGGAAAGCAGCCACCGAGTTAGACACTCTGTATAGAAATGAATACCAAATTCGAAGCCTTCCCTTGCTTCTTCAAAACTGGTCTTAAATCACTCAACATAAATCTCAACTCAATACGAAACAGAACACTGGAAAACTTACTTGCCTGAATGCTGTTGTTAGCAGCCACATAAAAGCGCTGGCTAATTGAATTCTGCTTGTTCCACAGCAAGAGGAGGCCACCTCTGAGTTTTCCACGGTGCTTTTGAATGAAACAATATGGAGTGCAGCTAGCAGCTGTTGACACTTCAGACACAACAGCCAGCTAGCGCACTGCCAGACTGTTACATCCTCTTGAGTTTTGGTCATTAGTGCTTCCTCACCATCCCCCTCCAAAGTTTCTTCTCCTAGGACCCAGTCATTGCTCAGTTTAACAACATAGCTTTTCCCACGGGGTCACTTACATGAAATATTTATGTTGAAGTGACATTCTCAGCATGCTGGTGGCTACATTTCTATACTGTCGTTGCATCTAAGACCATACTGCTCATCGCCTGCTTCAGTATTTTCAGCATGGTCAATTCCTTTTACGCCTTCACCTCCCACTCCATCAGCCTGTGTAATTCTGTCTCACCAGGTTTTATGATATATGTCAACTCCTTAAGGCACAAGCTGCCTGTATTTTGCCTCTTTTTACTGTCAGGGATATTGTTGGTGATTTATAGGTTTCCACCTATGTTCCTACTGGATATGCAAGAGGGTTTTTTGTCCCTTTTATCTTCACCACCCCCTAAACGTGGACAAATCAGCGTGCACTGCCAATAAAAAGACAGCTCTGTAAATCTATACAACCCCTTCAAGCATTTCAATCAGTTTAAACAGCAAGCAGTCCCTCTAGTGTCAAAGGAGAGAAGCCCACACAGGTGCTTTCCCCTCAACAGATGACACTTTACCACAACTTATGTTTTTCTGACATTTCAGATGGTACAATAAGGAAGTGTGAGAATGATTAATAGAAAAGGAAAAAATAATATAATCTTGGGGTTTTTTTTTCACGATCACTTATTTTCGACAGTTTCCACCTCTCCCTCCCCCAGAAATGTAAAGAGAGGAACTCTTTAGTGCAGCGCATACAGTCTGTGAATGCCTGTGCCTGCCCTTACCGTAGCCGCTTTCTGTAGGCGTTGCTCTCGGCTCCGCTTCAGGTCTTTTCCAAATGTTCTCATCCCTTTCTCCTGGAAACAAACACAGAGGCACAACACTTCACAAACGCGTGCCTCACAGTTTCTGCTCCCTTAAATCACTCTCCACCCCGCCTCGCTTCTTGCAAGGCTTCGCTGGGAGCCGCGGGCCAAGCTCCCCGGCCGCCCCACACACCCCGCACAGGGCACCGTTACCCGCAGCAAGTCCTCATCCCTCTGCCTGTCCTCCAGTCGGATTTCTCCAGCTTCCACTCCACCTCAGCTTCCCCGGTTCCACCTCAGCCGGGGCTGAGGGAACCGCCGCCGCCGCCGCCTCAGGCCTGACCTGACCTCTAGGTGTGTGCCTGCGGGCGTAGTGGGGCGCGCCGGGAGGTGAGCGGGTGGCCAGGGCAGGTATACGGAAGACAACCTGTGGAGAAGTCCGCTCGCAGCCCGCGGGTCCTGCTGCCCGTGCGGCGGTGCCAGCCGCTCCGCCGCACACCCCGCACCGCTCCTCGCCGGCCGCCGGCGTCCTTTAAGCAGTCCTCAGGCGCGCCTGGCGAGGCGGGAACCCGGGGCCAGCGGCGCGGCTCGGCCCGGCCCGGCCCGGCTCGGCCCGGCCCGCCGGCGGGCCGGAGCGCGCCCGGGCTGCGCGGCGGCGCCAAGGAGCGGCGGCGGGCGGCGGCAAAGGAGCGCGGCGCGGCGGGTCCCGCAGCCCCTGCGCGGGGGGAGCGGGTCAGCGGCCGGTGCCAAGCGGTCCTGGCTCCTCCCGGGCACGGGCAGGCCACGGGGCCGTTATCCCGGCGGCTGCTGCCCGCCGCGCCGGGGCGGTGGGTCACCTCCGCAGGGCTGCCTCGGCCCCTGCCCAGGGAGCGGAGCGGGGCAGCTTCGGCACACACCACGGGCAAAACCCCTCTCGTCGGCTGGCTTCTCAGCGAGGTTTTTGCCGGCGGTGAGGAGCCGGGCACGGGCACCCAGCAGCGGCCTCGCAGCGGGGCCCCGGGAGCATCGCCTCGCTGAGGTGACCGGCCCCGGCTGTCCGAAAACGGGAGCTGGGCAGAGACCTAACGCAGGGCACCGCATCTCTGCACCGTGTGGTGGCCAAGGCCCCCACAAACAAAACCGGGCAGAACCTAGCCACCGCCATAAGCAGCCAGTCAGCCTGCGATCCCTTGCTTTAACGTGTTGGGCAAAGGCACAAGTTGTAGGGGAAAGTGTGGAGAATCAATTTATCTCAGCAGATAAGTTGCTTGCATGTGTTTTATGGAGTGTGTGTGACGGGGGGATTGCACACACCTTAGGCACTCATGTCACCTGAAAAAACCTGAATGCAGAGTTGGTAGGAAAGAAGTTGAACGTGTTTTTGTGGTTTTGCTGCAAGATGGGGTTTGGTAAACTCCAAGGAGCTAGGAAGTGAAAAGAAGAGATACCACAACATATACCTTCCTTCCTGGTTTGTTGGGGTTTTGTGGGGGAGGTTGCCTCAAAATAAGTTCAGAATCATCCTTTTTCAGCCCTCGTTACAGTTTCAAAATTTGGAGTGATGGTTTTCAAGTAACAGAAGCTGAGGGGCACACAGCTTGTAGAAGAGCCCATTTTTCATCTTTCTAGCTTTTGGATCTGAGAATCAACATCAAAAGTGTTATCTTCTAACAGTAAGAAACAGTGCCACTTTTAAAAATGTTCTGAAAGTTTTCTTCACTTTCTTATGGTTTCAGGAATACAAGAGAGATTTTTCTGAATTTTCAGTTGGAAAAGTATAATTTGAAAAACATTAAAAAAAAAAAAAAAATCCTGCAAAAATCTTCTCATGAAAAGTCCCTTTTCTGACTCAATTCTATTTCTATAGCTGCTGCACACATCACATCTGAAAAAGGACATAATGTAAGCAAGATGGAGGAGAACACTGATGCCTGAGTTACAGGCAATACTTGAATATCAGGTGATAGACCTGTTTTGCCAAAATAAAACTATTTCAAAAGTGCCATTTCATTATCTGATTTTGTACTGCTAAGGACACGGCTAAGCACACCCCGGACACGAAGTGTCTGAGTCACTCAACTCCATCTTAAAGCTTTCCAAAAAGCAAACAGCACACAAGGCATTCATTGCTATAGTACTACCACAAAGGATTGTTTGCAATGCTTCAGTTGTTTGTTTAACTGAATATGAGCTCTTCCTACAAGACTAACGTTCACAGCCAACCAGCAGTTAACCTGCCTAACAGCAGATGCTGGCATGCACGGCAAAGCCAGCTAACTTTAATACTCAATGAATTAGCAACACTCAGGCAAAGCGTATTGAACGGTTACCTATCAGACCCATGCCTGGACCTCTTAACAAAGCTTTTGCTCGCACTGAAAAGTTTATTTCAGATGAGCAAACCTGTAACCATGCGATTTGTTGGACAGTGGGACGAAAGAGGTCACAGTCTGAGAGCTGTGCGGTTGTAAGCTGGAATACAAGTCAAAAGTCACTCAGTCAACAAGATTTTCTTTGAGTGAATTAGAATTAGGATTAATTAATGCAGAGCAAGGCATTAAAGAGTAAATAACATGATGCACGGCAATTGGTTTTAAAAGCAGTGATTCCTGCCCATGAACCTTCAACTTATGCATGCATATATCAGGAACATGTTACAAGAAGAGATTTGGAGGTTTTTCTGCAAAATTTCTGAATGCTGATTAGCAAGTAGAAAACATGCCAAGACATTATGTTTGCTAGTAACCTTAAAATAAGTGGATCCCTAAATGAAGTCAGTGGTAAATAAAATCCAGAAATAAGCAGAAGTGCCATGGGAAAATCTGAATTGCTTTATGTTTGTTAAGGAGGATGACTTGGATTGTGAGGCAGGTATTAACAACGCACCAATGATATTCTTAAAGCTCTCTTCTTCACTTGAAGCACCTGGTATTTTGGAAATGATGTGATAGATTAAAAGCTCTGTTGTTACTTAAAAATTGAAACTGAATTTTAAACTTTTGTTTAAAACAAAGTCTAAAAATCAAAGTCTAAAACAAAGTCTAAAACAAAGGACTTTTTTTTTTAGAAAAGCTTTCCACAGATAAGCATATCGCTTCTGAAATGCTTCCAGCATCTCACTAACGTGCGTGTCTTCAAAGTTAAATGAAAAGTTCGTCTTGGTCAAGTGTCTTCACTTCTTTCTCCCTTCATTTCAGGCTCCTTATTATAAAACCGATGCAGACAATTGCTCAGTTATTTCACTTACATACTAGAAACATGGTGAATTGTTGTAGCTCACTGTAAAAATATTCCCAAGCCACTATGTAAGAACCATGTGTGTAGTTTGTCCCTGCTGGCAGCAGATGGTGCTGATATGTTGTTGCTTGGTACATCCTTGAAAGCTGGCATGCAGGTTCTCAATCCCATAGTAACTTTTCGGTTTTTTCTCATCCATTATCCCCAAAGTCTTTTGATACCAATTTTTCAGCAGCAGCAGCCGCCCTCAGAACTTTTCAAGCTAAAAT
This sequence comes from Strigops habroptila, assembly GCF_004027225.2. Classification (NCBI taxonomy): domain Eukaryota; kingdom Metazoa; phylum Chordata; class Aves; order Psittaciformes; family Psittacidae; genus Strigops; species Strigops habroptila. Next base: position 83,275,604 of record NC_044302.2, on the reverse strand, counting down.
ACGAGTTTCTAGTTTGAAGGTGGGATTCGAACATCAGTAACAAGCCTCCCAGATGTTATCAGATAATTAAGCACTGACTGAAATAAGACGTTTCAGGGAAAGCTGGATTCATCACATCCAGACTGCTGAACAAGGACCACTAAAACTGGTAAGCCCCAGGTGTCTCGGAACACAATAATGACGGTGCTCCTTGCCAAATGATTACCGACAAGAGGTGATGCTCGTTTTTACCACGTTCTGGCAAGTAGGGGATCACGTAAAAAATTATTTTAAAAGTGATAAATGGCAGCTGTTCTCCATGTCAGAGAAAGAGTGGTAAACAAAACTGCTCTTTAGATAAGTTTATGGGAAACTTTTGATTAAAACAAAGCCTTAGTTTGACAAACCTTCCCAGCTAAGGAGCACAGGGATTTGGACATCGAGGGCATACTGGACTGAATGCTTTTCCAGAGAGGATGTAGTCACTGTCTGTAATGCCCAGTTTGATAGACTAAGAAAGGTGTAACAAATTATGTTAAGAAAAAATGACAGTTTTGGAGGAGTGAGGGATCCAAATAAGATCTGCCACAGTTTTGAGTTGCTATTCGAAGTAGGTGGGAAAAATTTGTTGAACATATTTTGGTGAAAATTTGTTTCTATTTTGCAGTTGCAAAGTGATGAGAGGTTTCTGGGAACCGGGGCCTCTAACTTCATGTCAGACAGAAAATAATGCCTAGCTTTGTTAGATCCTCACAGGGCAGAGCTCTTGAGGTACTGAAACATCTTACTTTTTTTTCCTGCATTTCTTCACTGTTCTCTCTAGCTTTTCAGCTGGTATCCCAGAAAGATCCCACTCCTGTTGCCTGCTCAGTTGTATCAGTACTCAGATGCTTCTGAGAAATGGTTCTCACAGTGCTACAGGGCAAACCATGGGCCTCTCTAAGCAACTGACAATAGCAGTAGATAGTGGTTCCCATTTATAAAAGGGAGCTTTGCCCCTCAAGTGTTTCTAAGTGCAACAGAAAGCAGAGAAAGGAACGGGAAAGAAAGAATTAGGAAAGGGAAGGGACCCAGTTCACATGGCTGTTCTCTTCACATCATTTCACATTGCAATGAGCAACCATTGTTTAGACTCCAGTATGAAATACTGTTGTCCAGACAACTGGAATATTCTGGCAGTGAAACTATGGCTTCATTTTAGCTGTACAAAGCACAGGTTATTAAGATGTGTTTCAGAGGACAAGGAGGGAAAAAAGTTCCAGCTTCTTTGATGGGGCTTACATTAAACCGTGCACTTAACATCTCAGTCTGCTAGCTTGCTCATCAGGCATCTCCCATTTCATATATCTTTGCCAACACAGGAAAGGGGTTGTAAGCGTGTGGGAAGTGAGCTCTAGAAATTACTGTCCACTATTTATCCTCAGATGAATACCTCAGACATTAAGGAAAATTGCGTCTACACAAACAAGTGAGAAAAAAAATTCAAAACCCTGCAACTGTCCCGTATGTGCTGCATTCTGTCACTGCAAGTATGCTGCATTATGCGGATAGGCTGACACATAAAAGGTGGAGACTGTCTTATATTTTACCATTTACCTACACCTTCCCCTCTACCTAAATTTTTTCTTACTTCCAATGTTAAATTTAGCACTAATGACAAGCCTTGTTGTCAGGCATGTGTAAGTAGATGAAGGATCAATTTATCTCAGGGAGGGATTTGTTTCAGCTGGCAGTTTCTGGCTTGTAATAGGTTTTTGTTGGTTTAAAAACAGGGTGTGGGGAAGGGAGGAGGAAAAAAGAAAACAAGTGTACTAAGGGATAAGTGCATTTTAATACATTATATGATTTTCAGTGTAACATATTGTTTAATGTGACCTCCAGCTTTCATAAAACAATAGCACACTCTAGTAATCGCCTCGTTTTGCTATTCAGTGGGCAGACCAAGAGCTATCCTGCTTGTCCAAGGCCTTTCTGCTGAGTTTCTCTCTTCAGTGTTCACCTCCTTTATCTGTGCATATTAAGAATCCATTTCAGCACACCACTGCTACAAAGACTGTCTCATTTAAGGCTTCAAACACCCTGGAATCCCATACTGGCTTTGGGGACTGCAGAACATAGAGCTACATTTTGTTCACCTTGGTTAAACTCCAACCCAACAACAGAACCTCTGCGTTCCTTGCCAGCTGCCAACTGTGTGCCTAAATAATAGTTCCTCTTGGAATCCTGAGAGTCTGGATTAACAAACTGCCAAAATGCCACTCAGATGTGCTGCTTTCCAAAGCTTCTCTAGCAGCTTCCACTGTTGCCATGTTACTTATTACTACATTACTATACCAAACTGCTGTTATTGTAAAATTAAGCTATCAAAAAGTAATTATGGCATTGAATAATTATGAATTGTAACTGTATCCAAGGCTTCAGGCACCAGTTATAGATGATTCTTCTTGGAGGTCGTCTTGGAGACAGGGCAAGTTTTCTAACATTCTTTCCTGGATATACAGAATATACACCTTAAAAAGCACCTGTCACTTCTTTTTGCAATGTTTCAACCAAGTAATTGCTAACAGGTCCAGCTCCATCAGCTGTGAGTTCCTGAAATTTTGTTGCACCTCCATACCATTTCCCATGGAAACAAGTCTCCGGTTTCACTTAAAAAAACTAATATTCAGGGAATGTCAGACAATATTTTCAATACAGCTGAACCTGTAAGCTAAGGTTTTGATGAAATTGTATTTTGGTAGGTTGTTTGGTTTTTTTGGTTTTGTCGTTTTGTTTTGTTTTTCTGTTGGGTACTACACTTTTCAAGAACAGGTCTGTAGTTACACTCAGATAATATCCCTCACTATTGAGATACTGACTTCAGCAAACCAGTGGTTTATGCAGTTTCTAAATGACATAGGTTAATTCATCATTCATACCCTAAGACTGTGTTCGTACAGTTAAGCAGTTTAAAAACTTCATGTGGCAAAGATAGGCAGTTTGTACCTAACTCCATAGTAGATGTTTGTCTATTTCAACTATTTCACCTTCTTAAGCTTCTAAAACCCTTTCTTCATATTCAGGTTACAGATACAGGTCAAATCATCTTTGTCCACCCACAATCTGTGAAATTCTCTCTCCTCACAGCAGATACAAGTCCATTCCAGCTCTCTCTTCTCAGAGGCAGTGTGAGTCTCCAGCCCTGCAAGGACCGTGGATTTCTGAGCCCACTCAAAGACCAACTGAGACAAAGGCGGTGTTCAAGGCCAGGTTGGACAGAGCCTTGAACCACATGGTTTAGGGCAAGGTGTCCCTGCCCATGGCAGGGGGGTTGGAACTAGATGATCTTAAGGTCCTTTCCAACCCTTACGATTCTATGATTCTATGATTCTATGATTCTATATCTTCTTTGTTAGAAGATATAAACTTGGTAACAAAAGAAAAGAGAAGAACACAACACAAACATACATACAAATGGAGCTATGCTGAGGACTATCAGATCTACCAAGTATAAAATGGTAGAAAACAATTATCAATAAACATATCTGTAGTTATTTTATCGGTAGCACCCTTCATACACACACACACAAAAAACCCCACAAACCCACAGGGTAAGAGATTCATATATTATTTGTAGTCTCATCTCTTCCTTTCCTCTTCATTTTGTTGAAATGCACTTACTCTGCACTGCACACCTCAGAACATCCTGGAGTATGTGTTGTCCATTATGAATTCATCCCTAGAAAACCAACCAATTGCAAAGGAAATACAGGTAGGAGTCTCCTAAGGGAAGAAATAACTTAATCAGAGCTTTTAGAAAGCTGAGCAGTGGCACATCATAGGTTAAATAGTGACTTTGAGCACTCTTCATCTCTCACCACAAAAAGTGGTGCAAAATTCCCCAAGGATGCAAACAACTCTAGGAAGCCTTTGTCTGTTGATTTCTACCTGAGATCCACATAAGTTAGGGAACTACAAAGCTACTTCTTAGTTGATGGACAATGAAGGCCCATTGAAGTATAACAATACAGACTACTTTCAAGAGAAAACTCTTTGCAGGCATGTAAACTTTTCAGGCATTCAACATTAACCTATATTAAAAAATGGAACTCTTTTTCAGGATTCATTTAAAGTTAAAAGCTCTAACACTTGAAGCAGAGAACTGATCTGCTGTTTTTCAGCAAGGAGGGTATTTTTCTGTAAGCAGTATAGTTCCTTTTATTGCATCCCTCATGACAGCTACTTCATACAGCAGTGAGGTACTGAAATGCAAAACAGTAGAATCATGATCTCTAGAAATGTCACTTTAAAAAACCCTCTCTTTTCTTAAAGCCTCCTACTTAAATCTTCAAAAAACTAACATATCCACAAAACCTGTGGGATCCACACCTTACCACACAAACCATACAGGCAGAACCTTCACATCTATTACATGATTAGGCCTAAGTAAAGCAGTCCTGCAAAAGTCACTAGGCCAATTTGCATATTTAAGGTTAAATGAACGTATTAGTGTTTACAGACCTCAGGCCACAGAGTCCTCTCATGTGCCCCAGCAGCAGCTCAGCCATTGTCCATGAGAGCTTGGACAGGCTTCAGTAAAAGGTATAGACAATTAGAAATCAGGGAGGAAATGAAAACAGACACATTGGCCTTGAATGCCAGATCTGGACACATGCCTATGGCAAAAAACATTCATAGAGATAACTGTACGAGTCAAATGCAGTGTTTTGGTAATGCCCTTCAACTCCAAGGAAGGAATCAAAGACCTGCAGAGAAGAGGTGGCTCCATACGCTGGCAGTCACATGTGGTTCTACCCACACCTGCAGCAGCACCCCATTCACCACCTGACCCAGGACGCTGTTAGGAGGATCTGCCAGTACTGAACAGCAGTACACCAGCACATCTGAACAGTTACAGACCACTTCTGGCAGCTCAGAGCACAGGTGGAGCCAGTGCTTGACTTTCTGTCCTTTGCTGAGTACACACACCATTACACGTTTAGGTTGCCTACACAGAGCCAGAGCAGGGAAAAAGAAATGCATCTTGGAGTAGATACAAAGTCAAGAAAACCTCCACTGTAAAGTGATAGATCCAGGAGCCCTGCATCCCAAACTAGAGGCATTGCAATGCCTCAAACTTCCCTGGGTTGTTACCTCCATATATAACATTGATGCTTGGACACTGGTTGTCAAGTGTGTGGTTGTGTTTTGGAGCATGGATTGCTATGACCAGGTCTTTTCACAGTGGATTTGTGAAAGCAGTTGTGAGCAGTTAGTGCGTCTATTTATTATGTTGAAATACAACCTTGTGTGCTACTGATAGCTTTCTGATTTACCTCTAACTTCTGCCTTCACCTTTTTTACCTTGACTGGAAGTACTACTGCTAATATTACTTACTTGTGTGTCATCTCCCTTTGTTACTTGTTTTTTGTTCCTCAGTTTTAGTATTTTCTTTTTGAAAAATCTTCAATATGAGCATTGAAAGACAGCGCAAATCCCTCGGTACTTTTCTCCACATCCTAGTTTGTTTCACTCTTGGTTCTCTGAGAACCAAGAACTGAAGAACTTTCTCTTGATGTCAAAATCACTTCTAAATCTAGCCCTTGTGTATTTACTGAAATGTAAACATAACTGACAAGCATTCATTATCTTGAAATTATGACCTACTTGCTAATTTGCACTGTACTAAATGCTAGTAAAATGCCCCTTGGTTACCCAGACGTATTTGCTTTGTGATAAAGCATACATGGAAGTGTTTTGTGTAAACAAAGAGGTTTGATTAGATTAGGGGGAAGTTTTCAAAAGCATCCGACACCCCTAATATTCTTTCAGCCTAATAACTCTTTCCATACATTGCTTAAGGCTTGGGGGAAGATGAATCCTATGAAACAGAAAACCTTACTTGTTTATCTAGAAGAACATAGGCAATTCCACAGGTGCCAACAGAGTTGCACATTGTTTTCAACCAAGGCTCCTTCTGTGACAGCAGATGGGTGAGGGCTTAGGCCAACAAGCAGACTTTAAGAAAGGATAAATATATTACCAAGCTTTTTTTTTTTTTTGCGTAGTTTAATTTGAACTTAATGTATGCACTGACCAGCAGTAGCACTGTTTAGTGTATTTTACAACTGGGGCCTTAATAAACCAATTAAAGCTTAGCTCGTAGGACTGTGTTCAGTGTGAGTACATAAAGCTGCATCTCTCTGTCTTAACTACTGTGTAGGTAACCATTGCCATCATAACATAGGAACTATCAAAAAAACTACATTTACCCTTCTATCCCCTCCTTTCTTGTTGAAAACAGACAAATTTATGGCCATTACCCTTGTCAGTGCACAGCTGGCAGCAAGTCTGAATAAAAAACTGACAGTTTTCAGTTCTGAAAGTCACACTAACACAATACTTGTGCTTTTTCTTTTACCACCTAAATCTATGACCCAGTTTGCCTCCATTAATTGTTTGTCCTCCTTGATATTCTATCAGTGAGTTGGTAATTTCCTTCTTCCTCTAGAAAGCTGCTTTCATGGGAAACTACAGTTGCAGACCGAGAAACAGTATCTTGGGTGATTGAGATTATTTCTAATCAGGATTTCTAAATCAGGAAAAAGTAAGTGAGGTGCATGTTCAACGGCAATCCTGTGCTGGGAGATTTGTTCGTTATTTTATGGTCAAGCTGAATAGTTTTCAACATTGTGGTAAATGAGACTAAAGTTACAAATACGGGGCCAGATATATAGTGAGGGGCAGTTGTTTTGGGGTGTTGCCAACATGCCCGTGTACCTTCAAGGTCAGTTTGTAGTCTGGCTGATCCCAGGGCTGCAGCTCAGTCTAAGGTACAGAAGGGAGCCCCTGTACATGGATAAGGCTGTGATTCACACATTTTTCTAACATTTTTGTCGCTTTGAAAGTCCATGATTTTGAAGTTTTCATGTTTTTTTATTTTGGAAAACTAGATGAGGGGGCTGGAACTATATGATCTTTAAAGTGCATTCCAACCCGAACCGTTCTATGATACTGTGAAAACAGAACAGAGCAATTCTACATTTGAATCCAACCTTTCTTTTCATTTTTGAAATGCTCATATTTCATCCAGGGAGAAAACCATACACAAGTGAGATTAACTTCACCTATTTGACGCCTCCACACATGCCAGAGGCTGCAATTTAAACTTTGTAACTTAGATTGAGCGTCCGTCCTTTCTTAGACACTTGTTCAAATGCATTCATAAACTCTCAGGGTCTCTGTTGTAACTGTTGACTGAAATAGAGTAACAATATACCGAGGTGTGTCTTTGGTACAATAAACAGGTTAATCTGGCTAAATATTTTGTTAGCATGCAAACAGTTTAGGGCTGTAACATAATTTTTTATCACTTTATTTAAACAGCTCTATACTGTTCAGTAAATTGTAAGGAATGCTTTTGCACTGTAGTTTTGACATATTAAATATATTTTCTTACAGTAAAAAATCACCTTACATAATGTTAATGGCTATTAATACACATTAATAGATCTTTGACTATATGAAACTACAGCTCAGTTGTCTATTGCAACAACTCAATTGTGACAGTAGTGGAAATTGACTTCAGTATCCCATTTCTTTCCATTGAGCTAGAAGAAGGTGAATCACAGGGAGTAAATTTGCTAATTCATGTTGCTTTCGTTGCCAGAATAGTAGACAGCTGAGCGGCTGCAAAAGAAACAAAAAAGAAATCCCAAAGGAGCTATGATTCAAAGTAAAATTGTTCGTATGACATCCAGTGGAAAGTAATCAGAGATGCAGAGGCTTCAATATGTCTGAGCACCTGCTAAACAAATAAATATAATCCTTCTAGTTCCGGGCATTTACGAAAATAACCAAGTGTTTTCAGCCAGCTTTTTTTATGGTGACTTATTCCTGTGCTTGACCTTTTTCTTCCTAAATCAAGGTTGTGTAAGAGTTCATACAAAAGTAACAGCATAGTATTTATAAATACTTTCTGCAGGTTCACAGTTCTTCTTGTAGGTGTTGATTTTGGCCTTAACCCAAAACCCCAAAATGAGAAGTAAAAAGATTTAATATTGAGGATGTTGAATCCATTGCTAACAGGGAATTCTACTCATGGCAGTCATTTAGCATAAAACAAATACTTAGCTAGAGATCTTGATTCCACCTGCTCTGAGTTTCATTCAAATTTAAAAGGGATTTTTCTGTGTTATGTGAAGAATTGGACATCTCATTCCATTTACCTATTTCAAAAGGCAGTGCTGAACTTCAGGGGCTAAAATTAAGATTATAGTTGTAGACTACTTTAGTTTTAACACCATATAATTCATACTGAAAACACTAGTAAGCTTTACAGTTGGCAGATATTTCACCAATTTTTTAATTTCTCTCCTTTGGTTGTTTGGTTTGGGTTTGGGTCGGGGTTTTATATATTTTTTTTTCTTACCACAACAGTTAACTCTACCACCATGCTGGGGTTGTAAGACTTGGAGGGAAGAGGCATGAGTTGATTATGGGTTTACAGTGTCCAAACCATCAGTTCTGGGTCTGTTCTGGGCTGTGGTGTGAGATCACAACATGGTGAAATGACCAAGGAGCAGGCAGAGTAGGCTGCCTGAGAGTAACCACTAGCACAAAGGGACAGAAAGCCCAGAAACAAAGGGAAAACCTTTCTTACAAGGTATCTGTGATTCCCATTCAATTAAATACATTGTGATTTTTTTTTTTTTTTTTTTATGATAGTGTAAAGTCACCTGTCTGGCGTCTTTCATTCAGAAAATTATTCCTTTAAAAAGTTTGTCTTTATTGGTTTATTATTCACAGTGGTATGAACCCAAAGGTCACTGCTAAGCAATTTGGAATATAGCACAACAGAAATTTAAAAAGCAAAAATCCGCAAAGTATTCATTATGAATAACTTTATTTTTTAATAGAGAGCTGAACATAATTATGGACATAAATGCCTTTATTCTGAAAGAGTTCAATGACTTGAATTAACATTTTTAATGTGCAGGTCCTGACCAACTCCTAAACCCTTTTCAACAGAAAGAAATTTGCTTCCAAACCTACAGTTTGGCTTGCAACATTCTTCCTTCCACACATGCCTCTCCTTACCTCTAGCTCCAGTATCAGCTAGGTATAGTCCTCCAAGAGGCAGGATGAGTTTGGGGCAGAGAGAAGAGACGATACATGATTATGAAGAACAACCTGAGCAAGTCACAGGTTGTCAGAACCCTGTCTCTTGTTCTGTCACAGGCATGTGCAGTGGCCTATGCCAAAATATGTTACACCTCTCTGCCTCAGCTTCCCAACTGCATCCAGGGCATAAGATGCTTTCTTTTGTATCACACCTATCCTTTTGGAATCAAGGAGTCTCCGGATTATCTTTTACCGTGTGCACATACAGGGCACTGTGTCCTCTGTGTGCTATTGCAGCACAGCTCAGGAAAATGGCAATCCCGTTACGCTAGAGGAGAAGAGTGTCTCCAGCAGGTCTCTGGCTATACTCCCTCAGCACTATCATAAATGGGAGCTCACCTGATGTCTGGGACAATTCAGCTGTCACCACAAATCCCCAAGCAGTAACTATTAATCATTCACATCACAAAGTGCTAAAAAAAGGGCTGCTTTTTAAGGTACTGAACTAGCTGTACACATTACGACAGAAAGGCTTAAAAGAGAGGACATTTCTATTGTTCAAGGATAGATTGAGGAGAGATTAGAATTGTTAGTATTTATTTGCATTAAATGCCTGCAAATGTGGTCAAGCGGAGTTGAGATTTCCCAGCAATTTTGGGAAATCCTGCTGAGTCAACATGCCATTGGTGTCCTCTCTCTGAAAGCCAGAGCAGCCCACCCAAAGGGACTCAGGGAGATCCCTGGTACATGTGTTAAAGCTGTTTGAAACTGTAAAGCATCAGCTGAGGTGAGCTTTGCGCAGACAGAAGTATGAGATTCAATACAAGAGTCACTGCCTGAAATACTGAGACATGTGCCATAGAAGAGCACAAAATGTAACCATCTTCTGCATATTCGGTGTCTGTCAGCCTGTGACCGAGACACTTACATGGAGGATGTCTGGATCACAGCCTCACAGGCTATTACAACAATGCTCTTCTGGGTGAAAAAGAGAATAATCCTCAAAATTTCCAGCTACCCTATTCTAACAACTGGGTTCTGATTGTAACCACATCATCCGCACAAGAAACCCAAAGACTTTACCAGAAGTGATCACAGCGTGTGAATAAACTTGAAGACACGTATTAATTTTGGGTTTTTTTATAGTGTTTTGTTGAAGAGTATAAAGTAAATATTGAACATAAATAGTCACTGGCTATCAGAGTTTGAACAGGTGCTAGCTGCAAGGCTTGAAAACTGTTTCTGATACACCTATGAAATAGTTGTGCCAAAGCAAACCACAGCCTCTTTTGACCTCCTTAGCTTTAGTTGTTCGTTAAGACTGTGCAATGCAAAATGTAAATAGTGGCTGCTGACCAGCAGTAAGTCAATGTTTAGAAAAGATGAAGAGTGCTGCTGTTGTCATATAAAACTGACTGCAAAATGGCTGTCTTTTCCCTGAAGTTTGACATAGGGATAGTTTTCTTGAGATAAATGTTCAAGAAAACAAGGGGAGAAAGGTCAGTGAATTTCTCTACAATCACTGAACAGGACAGCCAAACCCAACAGGAGTAGCCTAGTACTGCTGCTACAGCACCACTGCCACATTACAGTCTGGTGTCTACACGTTTAGTAAGTATGTGAGCCGCCTTGGTGCCTGCCTGTCGCCACCCAGGGTCTGTGACAAAACGATGGGAGCAGCAGCTGCATCTTCCTCATGGACATTAGCTTCGTATGAATGGGAGTTATAGGAACCTGTGTGCTTCAAAAACAGTAGTCATGCCAATTAAATGACACCAGATGCATGCCCGTGCTTATGTACAAGTTGATATGAATACTAAAGCAAGAGCATTATTAACATGTAGAGAGTAGCTCAGATTCATGAACACACAATGTTTACTCTTAATGACACACCGAACAACCTTGGAAACTCCCCCAGGAAAATGCCTTGCTGACACTCAGACTTGGGTATTGCCTTTAGACCAGGGAACGGGCAACACTGCTGATAAAAGAGGCTTTCACAAGTTATAGTTATACCAAAAGCCCTATGCCATTTCGAAATACTTCTATCCAGGTCCCTTTTGCCCTTGTCATCCTAAAGAGACCTAAAATTACTGACTTAATATGCAACTATTTACTAAAAGATAGCTCCTCTTTCTAGTACTTCTTTTTAATCAAGCTGCACCTTCCGGTCTGGTGTTATTTTTTAATTAACATCTAAAGATTTTATTTAATGAAAGACCCACATGCCCAGAACAAGGCTTATGTAAAATCAAGGTGCTTATGTTCAAATCATGATCACTAAGCCCTTTTCCTGCTACCCCCCCGCCCCAAATTAAAAGGTATTTTCCTGTTTCACCTCCAAGCATCCCAGATGTCCACAAGTCTGCACCATCACATGTCCACAGCCACCTATCCTGTGGCCCAGCACCAGCAGCGCAAGGAAAGGCAGAGGAAGGTTACTTATGAGAAGGAACAAGGCTCATGAAATGTCATTGCATCTGCTTTGTCTTACTTCTGTTAGGAGCTTGGCCAGCTCCCTTCGCCCATCACAGGGAAAACATACCACCAGGGAGAGAAAACCACAGTGAGTATCAATCACAGACCAGCGTGTTCTTCAGTCCGTCACTCCTGCATGTCCAGGAGCTCTGCCTGGTGGCACAGATCCTGACCCAGACGCTAGCATAAAGCCAGATCGGTTTGCACATGAGGTTTCCTGGTGGTGGACTTCCAGCTTCTCCAGGGATCAGCTGCTGAGGGAACAACCATGAAGCATAAGCATGCATGAAGGGGCCAAGCTTTGTCCCTTGTGATCCCACCAACTCCTCTCTGACAGAAGGACAGGGCACTGGGAGTCTTTGTAAGTTACTGTTGGCAAAAGCAGCTGCTGGGCTTCTTTAATCTGTGCAAGAGATCTGTCCACTTTTTATGAAGGTCCTGTTTGAAGGTGGATGAAGAAGTGCGAATTAAAAATAAAATACACCTTTAGAGCTTAAAGGAGATGTTTATAGTGTATCACTATAACTGTGTAACGATGTTTATAGCATAATACTATGAACATACCATGTTACAGACCAAACACCTTTTCCTTTTACCAGTTACATGTCTGTGTGTCTGATGATGCTCCTGTGAGTCTCAGTGAGAAGCATCTTGGTCTGATTAGCCCATTCTCAGCCTTTCCAATTAAAATAAGGGATTAAAATAAGTTTTAAGAAGACATCTATGATAATTTTCTATTACTTTTAGATCACAATTCAAAATTAATCGAGGATACTTTTAACACAGAAGCACTATGAGTAAATGTAATCCGTGGAAACTCTATAGCAGGTCAACAGCAAAAGTAAGTGGATAAACATGTTTGTTATTCTGAAAAGACATGGAGTAGCAGCAAGAACAACACTAGTGACAATCCAAGAGGATGATTATTTTATTGTTGCATCCTATAAGAAGTCTCCAGTTTTAACATGTCACTTTGTTTCTGAGGAATTAATACACTTATGAACATTAAAAAGTTATACACACTACGCATTTTGTGTTTAGCTTTATAAAACACATAGAGAGGAACTGTAGATATCTATACAAGCTGCCTTATATTACCAGTTTACTCCCTGCTGAATTCAGTGCAGCCGGGCAGATTTTGTCTCCCACCTCTGCTGCCCAACCAGAGCTTTCATACAGCATTTTGGCCAAGGTGACAATGGTTTTCTTCTGAAATATGCACATCTCTGGAGTCATCCCAGGGCTGAGCCCCTGACATCCCAGACAGGGCTACAGCACCTGCCTACTAGAAAATGCCACAGACACGAAGGACCACAGGCAGGAAGGATCACAGATCCTGCGAGGAGCAGGGAGTCGGACTCCATGATCCTCAGGGGTCCCTTCTAGCTTGAGATACCCTGCGATTCTGTGAAGGACCACCTCCGCAGTCTCTAGGAGCCACGTAACTATACGTCGTGCGGGCGACAAGGACTGCTCTCCTTCCTAATACAGCCTCTGCCTGCCAAAAGCACAACACTATGCGCAAGGTTGCAGCTCCGCTAAGAACCCTATCGAGATGGTGGCATAGTGCTGTCACCTAAACCATCACACAAGCCTGTTACAGTTGGATTGCCATTAATGTGCATGGTGCTGTGCAAGAATACTGGAAAATCTGGGTACTGGAAAGCAGAGAAACTGACCACAGAGAGAACATCTCTGTCCTGGGTGGAGCACAGTGCCCTCACTCGTGTGCCACAGAAAACAAACTTCAGGTACCGTTTCACGTGTGCTGCCAGTGATTCGGCTCCCAAACTGGTAAGCGCAAGTGAATTGTATCAATTTGGAACAATTTATTGTTATTCATGCTTCTTTTTACTGGAGACAGTATCACTGAATGTTAACAGCAGCATGTTTTATTCTACAATTTTCTGCTTGAGCACATCAAGAAAATTTGGTGTAAATGCTCAGCTCTTTTTGCTCTAATGAAAGCAAATATGCAAGCCTGATGCAAAACACTGTGTTTACATTAAATCAGTACAAAGGAATGTCAATTCTAAGCGCTATTTAATCATCATATTGAGTGCAAATATATACACTTACGGTTGCACACATGAATGACACAAGTGCAAGTTGTAAACATTGTGGATGTGAAATTCCATGATGGGGAAGGTTTAAACAGTGTTTAAAACACTTGGGGTGCTCTGTCTGTTTTCACACCCGCCAGCTGCAGTCCTTGTCCTCCGACTTACGTTTTCCTGCTCAGCTGAGTGAAATCTCCGGGTAACACTGGGCAGAGCTTCGTTGAATCACTACATTCATTACACTCATTAGCAAACAGAGAAGCTGTGGCTGCCCCATCCCTGGCAGTGCTCAAGGCCAGGTTGGATGGGGCTTGGAGCAACCTGGTCTAGTGGAAGGTGTCCCGGCCCGTGGCAGGGGGTTGGAACTAGGTGAGCTTTCAGGTCCGTTCCAACCAAAACCATTCTCTGATTCTATGAAACTACTGAGGTCGAGCTGCCGACTCGATAACCGTAAGAGCTCTGCGTGAAGCCTGGCGACCACTGCAGTGGCCCCAGCTCGCTGCCGTTGCCTCTGCTGCGCTTCTCCCTTCTCATCTCCAGCCTCCAGCGACGGGAGGCAATCTGAGATACCCGTTTTCAAGGACAAGAAGGAGAGCCGCGGGCATGGAGAGGGGCTCCCCCGCCAGCCAGACTCCGCTTCAGGCCCTGCTCTGCCTCGCCCGGACACGCGTGTCCGTGGTGGCGGGGCCCGGGGGGGCCTCAGCGCGGTACCCAGCGGAAGCGGTACCCGCCGGCGGCCGTGCGGAAGGTGAAGGCGCTGCCCTGCGGGAAGGCCAGAGTGCGGATGCCGCCCGCCTCGCCCAGCGCCGTCCGCAGGCTGCCGCCGCCCTCCAGCCCCCCGCCGCCCTCAAGCTCCTCGCAGCCCGGGCGCCGGGCGGCGCGGTCGGTGCGCAGCCCGCGGAAGGAGCCGTGCAGGCGCGGGGCCGGCCGCGGGCGCTTGGCCGTGGGGCTGCCCCCCGGGCTGCTCCCCGGGCTGCCCCGCAGGCTCCGCAGCGCGGCGCGGCACTTCTCCGACACGGCCCGCAGCATGGCGTCCACCGCCGCCGCCTCGTCCCGCGGCTCCGCCGGTCCGGCACCGACACGGGACGTGGTGGCGAGAGGAGATGGAAAGTGGAGAGGAGGAGGAGGAAGGGCAGCCCCGTCGGCGCCCTGCGGGAGCATCAGCGTCTGCCGGGGGAGAGAGCGCGACTTCTGCGGGCTGCGCCGCACCGCAGACCCGCACCGCAGCCCCGCACCGCCCTGCCCTGCACCGTCCTGCACCGCAGCCAGCACCGTCCCGCACTGCGCTGTCCCGCAGCGCACTACGCTGTCCCCCGCTGCTCCTTCCCACACCTCACCGCCCTGCCCCACACAGCCTCATCCCGCACCACCCCGCCCCAAACTGTACCACACTGTCCCCCACTGCCCTGCTCCATCCCACACCACTTTACCCCCCACCACACAGACCCCCACTGCAACACCCCATCCCACCATCCTGCCACCACAGCACTGTCCCACCCTGTGCCACTCAGGCTCACCCCACACCCTGTCCCCACCGCACTGTCCCCAGGGTCCAGCTGTGCCCTGGGGCAGCCAGGCCAGACGTTGTGCAGGCAGCACTTACGTCGAGGACGGCAGCGAGCTCCCTGGCCTGGCTCGCCAGCTCCTTCAGCTGCACGTTGCTCTCCTGCATTGTCGCCAGTTCTTCCTGCCTCTGTGTGAGTGTCTCCTGCAGCTGCAAAGGGCAGGTGAGGACAGGGCGGTTGGGGCAGCCCCACCACCCAGGGGCCAGCGGATGCTGCACACCAGGGCTGTGCAGCACCTCAGCAGGATGAGAGAGGGCAGAAGCCCAGCACAGGCCCGTGGGGGTCCCTACCTGGCTGTTTGCCTCCAGGGCATCTCCCAGTGTTTTCTGGTGCTGGTCTGCCAGGTCGCTCCAGCATGGCTCCGGGCAAGGCAGGTGCTGCAGGGGCATCTGTGCCGGGGGCATCTGTGTCACCACGCTGCTCTCCAGCTGTGGGGCGCAGCACCCAAAGGCCACCTCCTCACCAAGTGAGAAATCAAAGTCGGTGCAGTCCAGCGATGGTGGCATTAAGGTGGATGCATCTGGAGGGAACACCACAGGCGTTAAGACAGGTCTTCACACCCTCTTCTCCTTGGCTCCAGTACGCGCATTCTGGGCATCCCTCTAGTATGTCCCAACATGCTTTTTCTCCGCTGTGGCAGATGTGCACCTAAATTTAATCTCTTAATTTGGTTTTAATTTCTTTCTCCCATGGGGGAAAGCTCAGTGCTAGCCCAGGTTCCCTTAACGGGGTGTACAGAGGCACACTGCCTTCGACGGTCACAGGGTGGGAATCCTGAGTGAGTGGGAATCCAAAACCCAAAATCAAAGAAAACAAAGAGCAGACAGAACACAGCGTGACTGCTGATGTGCACATGCAGGTGCGTTTGGCTCAGGTAAGGAAAAATATGTACTTGCCAGATATAAAATCATCGATAGCATCTCTGAACTCCTGGAAATCAAACTCTGGTCCATCCTGGAAGCAGGGACCCTGCAGGAGTGAAGCCGACATGCCAGTGAGCAGATCCCAGGGCTCATACCTTTCCCGCGCTGCCCACTGCTGCCCATAGCGCTCGGACACAGGCTGCTGCCTGCGCTCAGCACTTTCCCACAGCGCTGGTACCCCCGGGCGCCTGTCCCCTGCCCTGACCAATCTAATGAGTGGGGCAAGCGCTGTCCTCCACTGTGCCCATCTCACAGAGGGGAAGCCTGAGGCCGGGTGGGCTGCCAGCATCTGGAGGGGACCACCCCGTGGGTGCCCTGTGCCGGGGACAGCCAAGCCTGCCCCAGCCGGGGGTTACCTGCTGCAGGGTCACAGGGCCGGCCGGGGTGGTGGGAAGGATGGGGTCACAGGCTGCCAAATCCTGCCAGTCGATGGTGCTGAGCGCTGGGGGCAGTGAGAGGCAGCGGTGAGGGGCCCGCGCACGGATGGGCACAGCCAGCGGGGCGCGGCGAAGTGGGAAGCGCGGCCGGGGGGGATCCTTGATGGGCACGGCCGGAAGATGCAGGGGTGGGGAGCACGGTGGGGGCCGGAGGGCACAGACGGGGGTCGGGGCTGCCGCCGCGGACAGACTCACCGAGGGCAGGTGCGGCGGGGGCCGGCGGGGCGCCGCTGTGGCCAGGGCGAGACGGGAGCGCTCGGGGGCTCGGGGCGGCTCCCACCGCAGCCCCGACGGGCCGGGCCGGCTTCTTGGCGAGGCGGGCGGGCGGGCCCGAGACCCTGTTGGGGCAGATGCTGCCGAACGCCCGGCGGCGGCCGCCCTGCTCCATCCTGCCGCCGCGGCACCGGCACCGGCTCCAGCCCCGGCACCGACAACGTCGGGCGCCGTTCTGCCCGCGCCCCGCCCGGCGCCGCCCCGCGGGCAGGGCCGCTGGGGCCAGGGTCCATACCGGGGGCTGCCCGCCCGTCTTCCCTCCGCCGGGGCGCGGAAACCTCCCGCCGCCTCCCCGGGCCGCGCCGGCGGCTCCCGCGCCCGCGGAGCCCTTCCCCGCGCCCGCGGAGCAGGGGCGGGCGGAGGGGGTTGTCCCGGAGGTGCTGCCGGCCCCGCTGTCATCAGTTTCCCCCCCCCGCCCCGGTCCCTGCCTGGGGCTGGGCGGGTGTTTGTAAGGATATTTCTGAAGCGGCAGGGCCGGGGGCCGTCAGCGGCTAAAGAGTAAAGGTGGGACAGGAAAAACCAAAACCAAACCGTCCTGTGGTATCGGGACTTTACTGAGCCCCGTACCGGGAGCGAGGGGGTTGTCCCCACCGGGGGGCTTCCCCAGCGCTGCTTCGCCGAGCCCGGCTGAAATCACCGACGGGGCTGGTGGAGGCTAACGCCGAGGCTGCGCGGTGGGCGCGCAGGCGTTGCCGGCCGCAGCAGCTCGGGCGGTGCGAGCAGCTCTGGCCATAGGCAGCGCTCGGAGCGCGGCCCCGCTGCAGGCGCTGCCCGGCCCTCGCGGGCAGCCTCGGTGTGTCTGTGCTGCTCCAGCGCCAGGGCAATGCAATGGAGAAAGTGAAGTACGTTACGGCATCACGGCTGGTTTCTTCCCTGGTATTCCCTTGATTTTAAACTAAAAGAGGGGAGATTCAGGCTGGGCGTGAGGAAAAAATTCTGTACAATGAGGGGTGGTAAAACACTTGAACAGGTTGCCCAGAGAGGTGGTGGATGCGCCATCCCTGGAGACATTCAAAGCCAGGCTGGATGTGGTTCTGGGCAACCTGATGTAGTTGAAGATGTCCCTGCTTATTGCAGGGGGGCTACGACTAGATGGCCTTTGAAGGTCCCTCCTAACCCAAACTGTTCTATGATTCTAATGTTCCCCGCGCTACAGTGACAAGGTGGTTGGAACATGCACCTGGATTACAGACCTGCTGCAAAAACAGTCACCAGCTGCATCGTTATTTGGCGTTTTGGTTTCCTATACTCAGACCCCTGCACCTGTTTTTCTTTTATATATTTTCTTTCCCCAAGCCATGACCTAACCAGCGAGAATCAGTTTGAAATGGTGAACGCCACCACCGGACATCACTGCTTTCTGGGGCTGGAGCTAACTGCTGGTGTGAACTAGTTCCGTGCCAGTGTGTGTGCTCTCCCAGCAAACAGTACAGGTGACAAGTAGAAAAGAGTTTTATTCAGCGTTCATTCGGTCCTTCCGCAGTTATCTTTATGGACCATCCTCCAAACAGACAACACAATGCTTGGGGTTCTGTATGTTATTTACACACTGGGGTTTAAGAAACAACTTAAGTGCAACTGACGGACAGTAACATTATGTGCAAACCGTGATCTGATTCTCAAACGCTAACGGTCAGTTGATCAGACTCTACAAAGCACAAACGGCGAGCGACCGCGGAGCCCGCTCACCTCCGGAGGCCGGAGGTGCCGGTGACGGGCGGTGCGGCGAGTCAGCGGCCACCCCGCAGCCAGGGGCACTTCTGGACCACCTCCGGGGGCAGGAGGAGCGGCAGGGACTGCCCGTTCAGCGACACCAGGAGCTGCAGCTGCTCCATGCAGTCCCGCAGCAGCTCCTCCGGGTAGCCGCTGACGCGCAGGTCCAGGGGCCGGCGGTGGCCCAGCAGCCGGTCCGCCAGCCCCAGGCTGCCGGCGGCCAGCAGCGACGGGGCGTACCCGGTGAAGGCGTAGTCGGCCAGGCTGAGCTCCGCGACGCCGCCCGCCAGGATCCGGGCGTCCGCTGCCTCCGCCGCGTCGGCGCCCTGCGCCTGCAGCCGCACCTGGCTGAAGTGCTCCAGGAAGAAGCTGATGGTCGGCGCCGACAGGTCGAAGCCCAGGCGGAGCAGGACGATGCACTCCAGGTTGCGGAGTTGCTGAACGGTGAAGGCGCCGCAGCACAGGGCGAGGAGCTCCTTCACGCTGGGGGGGTGCACCTCCACCTGCGAGACGGGACGGGGGAAAGGAGCGGGGGGAAGGGGTGCGGAGCCCCGCCCGGCGCTGGCACCGGAGGCGCTCGGGGTGGCCGAGGAGGGCCGCACAGACCCCGGCGGCGGGGCAGCCTGGCTCCGGGGCCGCTCCACCTACCAGCTTGCAGGCGATGAGCAGCGCCGTCACCCCCAGGAGCTGGAAGCAGTCTGCGGCCACGGGGGTGGTGGTGAGGAAGCGGTCGAGGGTGTTGACAGCCAGGCAGAGCGCCTCGAAGGAGAGTCCGAAGTGCCGGTGCACGGGGATGAGCCAGCTCACCAGCTTGCAGCGCGCCTCCGCTGTCACCTGTGGCACCGGGAGCGGGTCAGGCGCGGCCGGTACCGCGCTCCACCCGCCCGCTGCCCCTCGCCGTCCCCGCCGCCCCACCTGCGGCTGCCGGGCGAGCGGCTCCCGCGCCTGGAAGCGGCTCTCCAGCCCTTTGCGGGAGCGGTACCAGCTCTCCCCGTAGTCGCGGAAAGCCTGCAGCTCCTGCGGGCTCTCTGCCACCGCCGCCACCGCCGTCCCCGTCCCCGGGCGCCGCCGCCGTGCCGGGCGCCGTGGGCAGCGGCCGGGGGAGCCGCGGGGTTCCCGCCGTTGCGGGGTGCCGCCGCGCCGCGCGCTCGCCGCGGTCACCATGGCGGGGCGGCCCGTGCCGGCTCGGCTGCGGCGGCTATTTGAGTGGTGGGGCCGGGACCGCCCGCCCCGGGGCACCCCCCCGCCCGCAGCGGGGCGGCCGCTGGGCACCGCCGGGAGCGACGTCTCCAAAACAGAAAGGGAACCAAGTTACCGAACTTGGGCTCTTCAGCGCTTCGCACCAGGCGAGACGGCTGAGGAGGAGTGGCAGCGGGGCTGCGACGTGCGGGGAACGGCGCCGAGCACAGTCCCTCTCTGAAAGGGCTTGGAGAGCACTGGGCAGAAGTGCTGCAACACTCACCAAGGGCAGAGCCTGAACCGAGCCCGCTGGAACTGCTTCATCGTCCATTTTCACAGAATGGTTTGTGTTGGAAGGGACATTAAAGATCATCCAGCTCCAACCCCTGCCACGGGCAGGGACACCTTCCACTAGACCAGGTTGCACCAAGCCCCTGTGTCCAACCTGGCCTTGAACACTGCCAGGGATGGGGCAGCCACAGCTTCTCTGGGCACCCTGTGCCAGCGCCTCAGCACCCTCACAGGGAAGAACTTCTTTTTAATATCTAATCTCAATCTCCCCTCTCCCAGTTTAAAGCCATTCCCCCTTGCCCTGGCACTACATGTCCTCGTAGAAAGTCGCTCTCCAGATTTCTTATAGGCCCTTTTAGGCAAAGGAAGCTGCTCTGAGGTCTTCCCAGAGCCTTCTCTAGGCTGCACAACCACAACTCTCTCCGCCTGTCTCCACTTGAGAGGTGCTCCAGCTCTCAGAGCATCTTCATGGCCTCCTCTGGACTTGCTCCAACATTTCCACGTCCCTCTTGCATTGAAATAAAAATTATGTGGCTGCTACTAAGATAAACATCTCTCCAGCTGCCACCATTTTAGCTCAAAACCCAGTCAACTTTAACAGCTAGACTTCCACATTAGTAATACTTTCATTTTGAGGTCTCCAGGAAATAATAGCACAAATAGACCAGGAGAGAGACAGGGAACATCAGAGTTCTCTGAGCAGTTTGGTTCTCGGTTCTACTTCCATGCATGGACTATATTTACACAATGGAGCACAGTTTTAAACAGCCAAATGGAGAGACAGCAAAATGTTCCTGCACTGTGACCACCGGTTTACGGAAGCAGAGCCGGGGCCAGACTGGCAGTGTTCAAGATCAGGTTGGATGGGGCTTTGAGGAACCTGGTCTAGTGGAAAGTTTTGCTGCCCATGGCAGGGGGGTTGGAATGCGATGAGCTTTACAGTTCCTTTCAAACACAAGCCATTCTATGATTTGGTTATATGAGCCATGGATCAAGTCCACTATAGATGAGGAAAGACTTGCAGAAGGAAGAAGAAAACCTCTCCCAGGTCAAGTGATAAAGAAGATGTTAGTAGGAAAAGGAAAAGAGAGCTTCAAGCAGTCTATTCAAAAGCAAGAGAAGAGAGGATGGAAATTCTGCAGAGGACAGCAGGAGCAGTAAATCCTCTCCAGGGAAAGGAGACAGAGCAGCAGGACACACTGCCTTTAAAAAAAGTACACCCTGCAGCACCCTGTTGTAACTACAGTGAGAAAAATCAATTGATAACTCGTCTTCTGACTGACAAATAGCTTGAGAAAAGTAACACAGAGGTGTTAACAGAAGTATTTATTAAATAAACGGAACAAAAAAGTTAATCTACCCAACAGAGCACAGGCACAGAAGTTGCTCATGCACACTGCAAAAGCAGAAAGCCAGTGTAGTCTTTGTTTTTCATCTGTGTTTAAATTTAAGATAACCACACTGCATACCAGTGTGGCCCATTTCACCTGTTTTGCAGAAAACTTGCTCTCTCAGGAGCATGCAGTTTCCTAGTTATGACATATATCCCCTTAATAGCAATGAAAAGCAGCAATTTCTTTAAAAGATTACAAAGCAGGGCATGCCAGAGGAACACACAGAATGCCTCTGAATTTCAACCTTACCATACACAAATGGCACAAAACCTCTCTATTCATCAGAGTTAAACAAAGGAGAACTTAAGGACAATTAACACTTTCACTATGGTTTAGCCATTTAAAACCAACTTAAATGCAAAATTCAAATCCAGAAGAAACAGGTGCTTGTTAGTTGGTGAATTACTGAAATGTATTTCTAATTCATGTTTCCAAAGGACACAAATAAAAGACCCCAACTAGAACAAAATCTAGGAAATTGTTCAGGGTCTCCAAGGAATGTAGTTTGTAGGTTTTAATTTCTATGCCTCCGACATGAAAGAAGGTGGTGTCTGGGCATACAGAGTGCAAAACTGGGGTCTTAAGATCAAAATCAAACCGTTTCAATGCTTCCTTGCATACATGTTGTATACTTTGGAATTATAAAAAAGCACTTCCTAGCTATTCTAGGGAACTAGTACCACTAGTTTATCACAATTAATAAAAAGATAATATAATCAGTTCTTCAGAGTTCTTAGCAAAATACTGTTAGGAGAACTTGCCTCTTCCAGAATTGAGTGCAGGGTACTACACCCAAGCTGGTTTACTTTCAGATTATGTTTCTCTCTCAGCACAGCAGTACCAGTTCTGCTGTCATAATTCAATGGGAAAGCTCATGTATTTTGCATTTTCATGTATTTTCCTTAGTGCCCTTTCTGTATATAATCAACATCTGCTTTACAAAATTTGTATTTTTCAGATTATAAAAAAGTATCTTCCACACTCTGCCTTTGCCTGTTACGCACAGAGTTCCTACTTGACTGCAGCTGTTTAATAGCAACGCTACCCTTCTCCCCAAACCCTATTCTCACTATTCCTCATTTTTGAAAGCTGAGGTGGTGATCTAAAATTTCAGTTCATAAGCATAAATGGTGTGGACAGGTGTAATAAAAGGGCATCTGCTTCCTTAAAGTTATCTGGTTAAAGAACATTCAGTATGAAACAAATAACAAACATACAAACACTGTGAGCAAGTGCTAAGAGAATGAGGACCAGAAGGCTTCAGCCTCAGACTGATGATGTGAGAAGAGGCAGAGGATGGTGAGGGGCTGCTGGCAATACCCTTGTCTAGCTGAGCACTTGTTCACAGCACTCCTTAGAGCATCTTCATGTAAACCATACAGAAAAATGAAGACATCTATAAGATGTATTGCTTTAATGCTGTAAGTTCATCGATCAAAAAAAATTTACCACTTAGGAAATCCACGTAAGAAATGTCTGTCTCCTGTTTGCACACACCTAACGATTCTACTCACTGAGATTCAGGACCCAATCTTTAATCATTACTACAGTTTTCACCACCAGTGATGTTATGATTAGTACATCAAACAAAGAGTTGGCCACATCCATTTTTGTATTGAAAAGAATCTGCTTCCATCATTTGTAGTCAGACAAATGGCACCAAATGTATTGTAAAGGCTAAACATATTCAAGTGTCATCTTTAAAAATGACATAGAGAAAGGTAAGTTCTATGCAAAATCATGCAGTCTTTTCTCATCATGGCTGATATCAACCCCACTAAGCATTTAAATACTTTCAGCTGATGTTGGAGTCCACATTTTCTCCTGCCATTATTGAAGCTCCAGTTTGTTACTGATATCTGGGTTTCAGTTACCACTCTCTGTTTTTATCAGTTCTTTGATGATGTGCAAGACCTTGTCATCTAGGAAGAAAACAAAACAAACTGAATGGAAAAGAGCAAGCTTAAAAATTTATTCCTAAACCCAAAAACATCGGAAGACAAGTCTAGTTCTCAGCAACTTAAAATTATAAGGTTTTAGGTTATGCCAGACTCTAGAGCAAGACAAGTGTTTCCCATTTATGAAGCAAGAGGGCAAACAAGTACGTCCATAGTACATGATTAGAAAGTTTATAGAATTATTCAGTGACCTAGCTATGGCCATTTCAGTATTTCACAGGAGACTGAGAAAGTTACAGTTAACTACAGATACGTTAGCATAAGGGAACTTCCTTTCTTCCTCCCTCCCACCTACAATATTCTTCTGAACACCCAGCGTTCAAAGTTCAAATTGTGCCTCTCTATTGCTTGCTTCGGGGCCAACATGCAGTTTCCCATCATTAATCTAAATTGTAAGACAACTTGCATAATGCTTAAAACTCATCCATTCCTGAGATTAATCACACACAATCTTATTTCTGTTTTAAGATGCATACCTTGCCACTACTACCACTACTTTAAATGATGTTATGAAGCATATCTTTAAAAAACACCAGTTGTACAGATCTTCATATGTCTGGGGTGCACTACACAGTATATGTAGGATTAGTAGTAACTTTGTGGATGTCTCTCAAGATAATGAAACGATACACAAATCACACTAACCCTACTGGGTGAGGATGCAGTGTTTTAATGCTTCCCCAAAGTTGCCACAAGGTCTGTTTAAGAAATAGCAATATCAGCAATGCAGAAATAAAGTTACCTTCAAGTGACATTTTAGGATTTTCAAGCTTCTTCTTTAAAATAGACTCAATGAGAACCCTCAGCTGTTTAAAAATTACTGCTATCTTTACAGGAGCCTATAAAGAACAGAGAAGACAAACATTCACATTATTCAGACATTTCATACCAAAAGATAGATTATTACATATAAATAGAACTTTATAAGAAGATACCTACAAACATGATGTATACATGTAATTTAAGCATATGGATAGTGTACTCATGAAATGACTGGGCTTACATTATGCCCTCTTATCTTAAACACTTGTTAGTTGTAGCATTACAGCCTAAAGAACAGCGGCTCAGAATGGTAACTCAGAATATGTTTCCACATATATGATGAACAACCAGCATGGTGAAATTATTAATTTACCAATATCCTACTTACTCTATTTGCCTTTTTTCCCCCCGAAGGTATTAAAGTACGAATTAATTTATACCTGATATACAATACCTACACATTTTCCTCCAGGACATCTGCTTGGCGTCCTGAGGAAGCTGTCACAAACCTCTTCTAAATCTCATTAGGAACTTTGATAACTAAAGCTGAACCCTCTCCCAGGAATCTTTCCTTTTATCCCTCCTTTGCTATTCCAGTCTTTATTTCATCTATGTAATGTCTATGGTACAGTAACTAGCTATTATGGATAAAGCACAAAATGCAACATATTCTGTCTGGCATCTCAGAAAAAAAATAGAATATTTAATCAGCCCAGCAACCGCACAGCCTGTAGCTTCCTAGGGACCATAAAAATTATCCAACAAATCCACAAGGCAGCTGCTTTTAAAAATTCCACATTCATGATAACCAGCAAATTCAATTAGACGGTTGCTTGCCTGCATCAGTAGAGTGCAAAAAACCAAAACATTTTGTAGCTTATAGTCTTCCTTGAGTATAACAGGGCCCACATGAGCACATAAAGATGTGACAAAGTAGCTGGCAGGGTAGCAAAAGCCAATGTTTGCCATTTAACAATTTATAGGGAATTTTAGCACATCACCATTTTTTTTCTTAAAAATACACTCAGAAAATGCACTCAGTTTTCCCATTCACAAATAAAACTTTTTCACCTGGAAAAAAAAAAACCCAAACAAAATCAGCAAATAGCCCAAACCCAAGCAAACAGGTATTTTCTCCATTTAGATTTTTTTCTTTACCAAATAATTCTGTTTCAGCTATCAAGCAAAATAATTAGTATTTTAAAGCCAACTATGTACTTACATGATTACAAGACTGTAGAAAAGACTATATAAAATAGCACACTTATGTTTTCAGTATCAGATCTATAAAACAAGGTTTAGTCTATATTAATTTCCAACACCTTTTCTGAAAGAACACTGACTTTCTTCATGCAGGAACTAATTTGTTACAAGCCACATATTACAAACCTGTTCTGTCAAGTGGGATTTGCTAAAACCATAATTTCCTTTAATTCTCTCCTTCGCTATTCCCTCTTGTCTTCATCCCACATGTACATCTTGTATATCAACTGTGTAATACAAAAGCCCGTGAAACCACAAAAGGTAGTTATCACTCCAGCGCACCTGAAAATGGATCCAGCCATCAACTGTCAGGAGGCGCTCCCGATGCTGGACTTCTATATCCCCACCAAAAAGCAAAATGGGAAAGGGGGATATTAAAGTAGTCTCTCTCAAATACACCTTAGCATACCTCACCTGCATATGAACAAACATAAGCATTAAAAACAAGAAACCTGAAGCCACATAAAATCTGTAACATCATATTTGATTGCTACTTTTAAAAGCAAAAAAGTACACCTTTTTCCTTTTAAGATCCAATCAACACATATCACTGTACATAGAACAACTAATGGCAATTTGTCCTACACCACATGAAACAAGTCACCTCTAAGTAAGTGACAGGCTTATATGATACCAGGACATTAGCTAAAGCCACAGTTTTCTTGTTAAAATTCAAACAGAAAGATAGTGTTAACCTAGTGCTGTTCAGAGAAGAGACATCAAAATTAATAAACCTATTGAAATAAAAGTCAGGTAAAACTGTTTTGTTAACATATTCTTATTAGCAGCAGCTGGTTTGTCAATCTATCTAAATATGCACATATGCATAAATGTAGGTACACAGAGAAACTATGGAGGTCAGCACATGCTACTTCTGACTTTGGAGCTTCTCACAGATAATGATGGAATGGGATGGGAAGGAGTTGTAATCAGAGGAAAGGAAACAAAAAGAGTGCATCTTCGCACGGAACTGCAGGCTTTTTTTGTTCCACTGTTCCTAGAACAACCTACCTACTTTAGCTGCTGTCTTGTCCTTACACTACAAGGTTCTTGGGGGCAGAAAATATGTTACACTGGTGTGTCTTATTTAATATTAGAGGCCCAACTCCATTTTTACACAAATGATCAGCTATATTCACTATTTTACTTACCTTCTCCTGGTAAAGGAGCCATCCATATGTCTGTAAGTCTCGATTTACAGAGGAGGGATGCACTTGTGCTTTACCTTGAGCAGTTTCTACCATACAAGCCAGCTTCTCTGTAATATCCACAGACTTTGTATATATTATTTTTCCTACGTTGTCATACAGTCCTGCAGTCAACACAGCTTTAAGAAGAGCTATTTCATGGAGAGAAAGGGATTGAGTGGCTCCATTTCCATCCCATCCACATTGTGTTGTAGGTGCTGTGAACCCTGCTGCTCTGACCACCCTTATGAGTTCTTGCTTCACATCCTGAAATTAGTAAGGTATTAGTAAAACTCAATCTAAAAAGGAACATACTCCACTCCATCAGTTGACAATGACACTCCATCCCAAATATTCATGCTCTCCACAAGACTCTCTCTTACTAGAGATATTCTATGAGAAAAACATTATCTGGTATACAGGATTAGATACATGGTACTATATATACTGCAAATAATCTCTCACCTGTAGTTACTATAAAAAGATACTTTTGCATGAAAGATCCACTTCTGCTTAGGAGGGCTCAGTCACCCAAACTTAAATAGGGAAGATGTCTTATTTAAAAGATTTTCTCACCAAAAATAAAACTCCATTTACGTAAGTTTGTGGCTAATCTTTCAAACTGTTAAGAGACCTATATCAAGAGATCGATACAAGAATAACACAATCTAAGTATTTTAATTAGTAAGTTTTGATTCTCTAGTGGAAGTAAGGACTAGCTTCTCCAATGGCAGGGACTACAAAGATGTATACCAACAAGGTGTGCATATCAAAACTCAAACAAAGACACAGCTACCTCGTCTGAGGGTGTGCATTTCATCAGTCCCTAGCATTCCACTTGTTTTCGTCTCATCTAAATAGTAACTGTGATGTATCAAATCTTTAAAAGGGAATGACATTTTCAGAGGGAAATTTTAACAAAACTTTAGAGTGCGGAGTACAATTATTTGGTTTACCTCCAGAGTTAACAGGGAAGTCCTATTAAGGAAATTTCTTCTGCAGTAAGTCATTTCAGCACGATATCCCCCTTCTTGTCGAGCTCTTTTCCACCTAAGGAAAAAGTCCTGTCTCACTATAGCAAAAAGAATCACATCAAGAGTATAACATTATGAAAGTGGTAGTAAGTTAAAAGGCAATACTGTGTTCTGGTCAGCATTCTCCACTCAAAACTAGAAATAAGTGGCATTAATGAAGAGGAATGCTGCAGGTCAAAGAGTGCTTTGGAGAACATGCCTGAAACATAAATTTGGCAGATACTAACAAAAATACAAGGTAATTTTCTCTCAAAAATAACCCACTTCTGTCAGTCTTGACAGTTACACAAAATTCAGACATGGTTTCTGAGACTTGGTGATAATGGCCCCAACATAAAAAAAAAAACAAAACAAAAACTTAAGCCATTTTATAAGATGTACTTTCTCAAATACAAAGTGTTCAGGTGAGCATACCACAAACAGTAAACAAAATACTTTAAACACTAAACAGACACAGTACACTGCTGTATGTGTGCAAGTGTAGTTAAAAGGAGCAGAAGAATAAGGTACTAAGCAAGCTATTCTTTTGTGTTGCAGTATGTGGCAATCCGTTGTTGTTCTGAAGAAAAAACCTTCAAGTGCAAGCAATTCAAGATAAGATACTTACGAAGGATTCTTTGCAGAACTGCATTAGTGTTATCTGCATCTAGGTATAAGCACAGGAGAATTATTGCTTACCCCAGATAAGCATTGTAGATTGTTATATGGTCTGAAACTGCCATTGCTAGAGATGATTTTGCAAGATCTGCTTCATCTTTTCGACCAATTGGTGTAGTAAACGGGGATTTTTCTGTCATAACAGCAGCCAGAGTTGCCTGCAATTAGTAAAGTACACATCACTTAAAGTATCATTAAATATTACTGTGAAAGAAAATTTAAAGCTATTTTATGATAAACCTGTATGCTTATAATAAAATACTCTTATCTTCTACTAAGTCTCAAGGAAAACCTATCACCATAAGAATTTCTCCATGCAATTCAGATCTTACATTAAAGACATTGCTTACATAGTACCTTATGTAAAAGGCTGGGAAAAAAAAAAAAGTTAAATCTCAAAACCCACATGAAATGGTTTGTCAGGTGACAGAGCAATCCCTGATATGATACAGTGAAGGCTGGATTAAACATCTCCTTTAGATTACACCACATTAACAGGAGATACCGACAGAAAAAAGAATTTTAACTTTCAGTTTTCAGCAACTAACATTTTCTCCTAACTTGCAGTGAATTAAGTGGATTAGGTGAAAGTTTAAACCATTCCACGGTCTTCATATGGTATGTTACTGTATCAATTAATTTGCAATAACTTTACATGAGCATGTTCTTGGCCCACAAACTGTGGGTTAATTCAGATTGGTCTAACCCACGCCAGAGGACTTTTTCTGTAGGTGTCATATTCCCTGGGATTGCAACAGACAGAACTGGATACCAAGTCTGACTATCCCCTTGCAAATAGTACCTAGGAGTTTAGAACCATAGAATCATTCAGGTTGGAAAAGACCTTTAAGATCACCAAGTCCAACCATAAAGAACACCTAGATTATTCCCCTCCGTGATGTCCAGGTGCAATCACCTTAAAATAAACATTTTAACTTCTTACATCATGCCTTCAAAATACTAAGTTGCAAGAAACCAGATTAATTGTAAAGAGTTAAGCATTGGTAAGCATTTCTATACTTTCTTAATTTTTTTTTCTTTTTTCTTACTCACCACAGGATCCAAACAGCCCAATATAGCACCAAATATAAGCATTTTGCCAATCTTTACATTGACAGGAAGGGCTGCGAGGTGCTGGCCCAATGGAGTCAGCCTGGGCTCATTTAACAGACAAGCCCCAATCTTCCTCAATAGGTTCATTGCATTACCAATTACTTGCTGCTGTGGTGGGTCTAATGCTCTGGAAAGAAAATCTTCAGGAGATCCAAGATTGCATTTCTGTGGAGCAAATTGGCATATATTTCAATATAAGAATTTATTATAAAAAGCTTTTTATAGCAGCTACAAAGGAAACCAGAAAGCTATGACTGCAATCAAAAGCCTGCATTCCGTCCCCTCTACATCAAACTCTTGGATCCCAGGATGCACCCCACATTAGGTTAACAAAGCTTACCATTGACCAGAGAAGCATGTTACCAATGGCCACAAATGAGCAGGAGATTCTCAAACCTGATGCAGCGGAGTTCAACCCAGCGCTAATTTGCCAGGTTGCTAGTTTTCCCATGCACATCCTACTCACTCAGGATGAGAAGAGAGGGAATGGAATTGTGTCCTTAGTCAGAGATCAGTTTGAAGGCTATTTAGCTAACTTTCAATTGTCACTCTGAGATAAAGTGGAATAGTATAGTATGCTATTTTCACTCAGCATTATGCTCTGGATTTTTCAGCACACATGTACTGGGTTCCCTCTGCTCTGGTAGGGGAAGCCCCACTAACTACGATGGATTAGGGGTCTCTTAGCAAACCTTTCTAGCTAACAAGGTCAGTAACTCCGAAAAACAAAACCACACAATAGTATGAAGGTGTAATTCCCTCAAAGGCACATCTAATATTTTTAGCAACAAGGTCAATAATTCTAAAACCCAAACCATACCATAATATGAAGGCATAATTCTTCCAAAGGTACACGCAGTATTTCTGGAACAGAGTATTCCATGAAACTTTCAAACCTGCAACATCATAGAAACACAGAATCACAGATTTAGTCTTTGAATCCAACTTAAAAACACAGGTTTTGCATGCTCACTCTTTCCAGATGTTATTTTGAGGGACAGTGGAGGGGTGGCATGTGTTTTAATACATGGGTAAACTGTTGAATTAAGGTATGTGTGGTAGCTTGCTTCCCGCAAGAGTTTTAGGGAAATTTTTCACTTAGAGAGGGAAAGGCAACTAGACCTTGGTTTTCAAAACAAATTCTTAAAATGCATAGCTCTCAAACTCAAAAGTTTTGCATGTGGCTAAAAGGCACATTTCATTGGTTATTTCAAAACACTTCAACTGTTTCTCAGCTGAAAGTTGCTTCAGACTTTCAGACAAGCAGGAAAAAGTTTATTCCACTGCAGTAACAGAAACTAACTCTGCAGAGCTGTGTAATTTGGTATTTTTCCCTCTAGATACCACTTCAAAACCCTGCATATTTGTCTGATAGAAAATTCAAAGTTCAGGAGGTAAGCTTGGTTTGTATTTGATCCAGTAGATGTTAAAAAATGCTCTTCTACAATTCCTGGGGGCTGCTTTTTTCCTTTAATTATGAATATTTTTTTTACATTCTACAGATACTGAAAGTTAAACTAACTTTCAAAAATAGTGAAACAAAAAGACTATTCTAACACTTTATTAACACAATATTCAGCTTCTGTTTTGTTTTTTTTGGGGGGGGAGTTGTTTGGTTGTATTTTTGGCTGGTTGGTTGGTTTTTGGGGTTTTTTTTTGTGGGTTTTGTTTGTTCTTTTTTTTTTTCTCCCCGATTTTAATCTTTCCAGTTTGCAGTAATTAAAGTGAATTTCAACAGGGCTTCTTGCTTTTGCAAAGAAGAAAAGATATTTTTGTGATTTACAAAATCTTGGTAAGATTACTTTACCTTTCTCTTGTGTACATTCGGAAGCAGAATCCATCTCTAACACGCCCAGCTCTTCCTTGTCGCTGCAGAGCACTAGCTTTGCTAACAAAGGTCTCTTCCAGGGAACTCATCTGACTACTTTCATGATACCTTAAAAATTGTAAAGCAAGTGTCCATTCAGATTTCAGAATTAAAATTTTGATGTCAAAATTATATTAAATACCGGCATATTGGTAATATATCTAGATACAATTTATTTGAAAATACTGGTTGTTTTGAAAACTAAGCAAACCTAAGCAGGATCTAGACTTGACTTCAGATCCAAGGTTCTCTGCAGGGCTTTTCACATATTAACGGACAAATAATAACTTCTAAAAACTGACATAGCATAAAAAGGATCTACTTTATTTTGAAATCAGTACTTAATCACAATTCTCCACATTTATGAGCAACTCCCCTTGTTGTTCTTCACACCATTTGAGGACACAAAGATTCATCCCAAACTTGTACCCAAACTGCAAGCTGTTTAATATTAGAGTTCAGCACAATATTTTTTTTGTCCAGAACTGTAGTTTAAAAAGGATACACAAAATTCTTGCAGTACTCACCTCCAAATATTTACAGTAATCACCATATGATTGATAAAAATCAAAAACTCTCACCTATTTTCTTTTGTTCTCCCAGTATCAATTACAAAGACAACATCTGGTATCGTAATTCCTGTCTCTGCTATATTGGTTGCCAAAACAATCTGAAAAGAAGTAACATACATAAATAAAAGAATTACAGAATGTCTGTTTAATAGTTTTCATCCTTTTAATTAGTATTACAGAATAAGTTGGGTTAAAGCTTTTTACCCATGTTTCCTTAAAAAATCTGACAGAGCATTAAAAACTACACAACTTGGAAAATGGTTTAGCCTTCTTCAATTACTGAGGAATCAAGAGTTAGGGAAGAATTTTGCATTCACTTTTTCTTTTAAAAATCCATCAAAATATTAGCTAGTACCTACCAAAATTGGTCAACTTTAAATAGTTTGGCAGCAAGTAAAATACTATTTTCCCAGATAAAAGCTATAGTTACTGGTTAGCAATAGTTATAATACAGGAAAGCATCAATTAAAGAAGCTCTTAGAATCCAGCATGTTGTGAAAACCTTGATAGTAATCAGACAAATTTTTAAACCTAATATTTTTCTATCTGTTACAGAGCACCAAATTAGAAGAACTGTTTCTTCGCAGTGAGAAAAACACAGGAACAACTGGTTGCTGTGTAATTCTGCATGATTTGATTTTAAAACAATTCAGAGTTGCACCCACAGTAAGTTTCTCCTTTCAGTGGCAAACTGCCTTTCTTAATGTATCATACCTTTCTAACACCAATAGGAGGTATTGTAAATGCAGCTGCTTGATCTTGAGTTGAAAGAACAGAATGCAAAGCTATCAACCTGTGCCTAGAACAAGAAATTACACAATATATACTTATTAATACACATTAAAAAAAATGAAACCAGAACAATGACAACAGTTTGTCATTGAGAAAGGATGAAAGCAACCAGAATGAGTAAGTTGAAAGACTAAAACTTTGTATGATTAGGTATGAAAATCTGATTCAGCATTTTGCTACAATATCAAGAAAGGCTAACACCATTAGCTTATAGATGTTCTTTGCTTTGATAACAATGCAGGAAAACAAACTACTGCAGAACTAGGTTAACTTACATCAATAGCCCAGCAAAAAAGGGAACTAGATGTCCACAAACCCAAGTTCCTTACATTGTGCTTCCAAGGACCATTACTGAAACTTTGCATGGAACTATAAATACATGCAACTTCCAGCCTCAGTAATAAAGGCCTTCAAAGATGAGACAGCCACAGAGGTTTGTACTTTCCTTCTCTTATAGACCTTGACATCTCAGACCATCTATGAATCTTCAGAATTTGACTGCAAATGTTCTTTTTATGCCACCATGTTGCTAACTTTTAGCTACCACAAAATAAATTTCAAAACTATCTGTCACAACAACCCTATGCCTTTTCTCTTGGTAGATTACTGTCTCTGGATCTATTCTAAGGAAGTAGCCACTTCCATGTAAAGAGTAAGCCAGAGAAAGCTACATCCCAGATACGCAACTTTGATACCCTAAGAAGTGGAAAAGAAGTAGTCAAGTGCTTTGTGATTAAGCAAGCCTGTTGAAAAGCAAAAGAAAAAAGTTATTACTGTACCACTCCTAAGCATCTGTCATCTTTGCTTGTATAATTTTTAGATAGAAATACATCTGTAGCACAAACAGCACTGAGGTATAACTGTTTCCCTTTTCAAGAATAGCAGACCTCAAAACGCAAACAAACGTATTAAGTTAAGCTATTAACTTCATAGAAAATATCTGCATTACCTGTCACGCAAGTTAAATCTTCTGTCAGTTGAAATAAGGTCATACAGCTGCTGAATATGGGCAAGGCCTGGTAAAAAGATCAGCACAGCACCCTCAATGTTCTTGAACTGGGGACTTCTGTCTGGAAAATTACAGTACAGGCACATAGTTAAAACAAACATGCATTTGCCAACAGTTTCTGTTGAAAAAAGGAACTAATTCTGGTCCATGCAGTAAACGCTTTTTAGGATATTTCATATAAGATTGGAGTAAAGTACTTCATTATCAGTAGAAAGCACTGGAAAATAGTCCAAAGGACAGCCCCAAGTATATAAACTTCTTAAGTAGACTGTACCTAAGTATGCAAGCAACTCCAAAATAAGTTCAAGGTTGATCTTGTAAGGGTTCATATAGAAGATAGCCTGCTGTGTACGACTGCTATACTTTGCATAGTAAGGAGCCAAATCGATACCAGATCCAGACTGGACTGGGACATACTCCTAAAAAATAAAAGCAGGGAAAAAAGAAAAGAAAAAAATCATATTCTGTGTTTTAGAAGGTAAGAGAGTAAAGGTCAAATTGTCATTCACTTAAATTTAGGTTTCTTAAAACAGAGATTGAGACAAGAGACATCTCATTGATTAACTTCCCACCAAAATCAGCGTTGGATTAAATCAGAGCCATCTACATAACCTGTGTATAGGTATCTACTGCAGTTAGACGACATTCCAGATTTAAAAAAAACAAAAAATTAAAGTCTGTCCAAGAAGTACTACACATACAGTCTGCTTTGCAAATGAAAACAGTTCCCAGGATCATACGTGGCATCCAATTAGTATCAATTCAAAATGGGATTAACAGGGTGGCTACTATTCTTTCAGAACTTCTATTCTGGGATATAGGAAACCAGTCTCCCCCCTTTCTCCTCTCCCTCACCTTTCCCAACTAATGGTTGCAATGAAGGTTAATAGTTACATAGGTGGCATGTTTTGGAGCAGAAGGAAAGGGAAAGGCAGGGAGAATTAGCAGAACATACAAGCATTTAAATTGTCTTTAAAACATCTTACAGACACATACTTAGCATTAGGCTTCTATGCTAAGTGGCATTATTGTAAACTATCTCATCGTTAATCAACGCACTTAAAGAAACTTCTTTTTACATATCCTTCTGTACTGAAGGCTCAACAGAAATAAACCACAAAGATTGAGGAGCACTCAGAAAAGCACCTGGGCTTCAACTAAAGGATGCTGTTGTGATGTATGGGGTAACTACCACTATGGGAGGAAAAAAAGTAAAGAAAAATAGAAAAGTCAGCAGAGCACATGAGAACACATTTTTCAATATATGTATCGATGTTTGACCATGCCAAGCTAGATGGTCCTGCAGAGATTTTGAGAGAGCAAGTCTGAGCAGACAGGTAGATAAACAGCCTAAGTGAGATGGCATTCCTATACAATTCCCTTTAAGAATTTTGATCCAAAAGCACACACAGCTGTCACTACAGAGTATCTACAACTACAGCCTATTAAACAAAAAACCTCTATGCAATAATCTCATGCCAAATTGGAGGATCTTGGGAGTTTTTCCAGCTAAGAAGGACATGGCCTTGTCTCTTCTGGTCTTAGGTTCACTACTTAGAATTATCTGGGAGAAAAATCTTAAATGCTTTCCCCTATAGCTGCTGCTTATAGATGTAGAGCTACGAATCTGTACAAGAGAACTCAATGTCAAATATCGCAAAATCAAGATGACTATAAAGGAGTTGTAGAAACTAACATCAGGGTGCAGTGTTAATAAATATTTGTTTTCCACTGTAGGAGTGCCATTGTGTTTATCAACTGAAATAATATTCGATACTATACAATCCAATCACACTTAATAAAAGGAATAAAAATTATAAAATAATTAAAAATACCAATATTTCAAAGCCAAAACTAGAAACACCTATTTTACCTGATACTTTGTGGTGCCTCCTCCTTTGCTAGTAACATTTACTGTTACTTCTTCTTCCTCCTCCAAGAACTTCTGACAATATTCTGAGTCTTTCTCCAGGACATAGCCTGTTGCTTCAATTACATCTTCAACATGGAAAATCTTTAGTGAAAATTCACAGAAGAAATACAAAGCATGTTAAAAACCGATCAGCAACTTTTTTTTTTTAAACATATATGCAAAGCTGAACAGAGCATGCCCGTCTCTTTTAATGTTGTAATAGCTCTTGTAAATTTCAACTTAATCTTTCTTACAATTTCTGAAAAACAAAACTTAGACGTGCTACAAGTTTGTTAATGCCTCTCCACAGGATCATTAATATTACCTTTACAACAGCCTATATAACATGCACATGAAACATATATAAGAGTATAATGACAAAGTGGCATGGAGTGGGGGAATTCTTTAGTGCTTTCCTTTCTACCCAGGTTGAACAGAGAAAAACCTGTCACTGATGGACATTGATTTATTATCAATAATAAATCCATCAGAAAGAACAATAGAACCCTGCACTTCAAAGCATTGAAGCTATTTTGTATTTTCAAAAAAGAAAAGGGTTACAAGCCCTGGAAACATATGTTTAAGATATGCATTTTTGGTGAGAAAAAAGTGATATAGGTGTATTTTCTATAAACACCAACCAGACAAACACTGTGTATGTGTCTACAAGGCGTCTTGCATAATCAAAGAAATATTTACCTACCTCAACAGGGTAACTCCTCCCTGAGATCCTTAAAATGGGACAGTGTGAGAAATAGCTGGAAAACTTGTCACTGTCTACAGTAGCACTCATTAAAATCAGATGCAGGTCTGAGCGCTTATGCAGTATCTCTTTCAGAATAACTAGCAAGAAATCAGACTGGACACTTCTTTCATGTACCTATAATTAGAAAAAGATACCTATAGTAAAGGTTTAGTACAACTCAAGACCCAGAATAAGTATAGTTTGAGAAGAACACTAAGAGCTGATAACCTCATCTACAATAACATGAGATATACTTGAAAGAAGACCATCTTCTTGAAGTTTCCGAAGCAGGACACCTGTTGTACAGTACAGCAGTCTAGTGGCTTCTCCTGTTCTTGATTCCATACGAATTTGATATCCGCACAGGGAATTCTTCAAAGAAAGATATCAAAAAGATTAATAACTTAAAATAGTATACAAGCTAGAAATACTAAAAATTAAGTGAAGCTTAAGCACTGTTAGATTCAGATAGTGCACAAGCTGGTAATTAAATAGTACGGTGAGTAACTACCACACTGTTTTTTCATACAAACACTTTCCTCTGTTAAGAAAGGGAAAATACACTGAAATCTAAGACTAAGTTTCTCCAGAGTAGCAAAGAGCTGGTAAACTCGGGGTTCCTTTCAGGTTTCTCAGCAGTCCTCAAAAATATTTTTGCAGTAATAGACTGCCATAAACCACACAGGACCTTGGTTTTTTAATTCAAATAACAAAATAACTGATGTTGGAAAGTACCACTCTCAAAGCAGATCTTCACTCAAAGCTAGACTGGATTTCTCAGAGCCTTATTCAGGGGAGTTTCCTCCATCCCTAATGACAGAGATGCGACAAGACTCTGGGCAATCTGCCCCAGTGTTTGACCACCTCTTGCTCTTAATCACCCTCTAAAGATCTTAGAAATTATATATTGATACCCAGAGGTTCACAGGTTACAATTTGGAAAGGAACAGCTTAGCGAGAAGCCCTTTTCAAGAGAAAATAACATCTAATTATTTAGTTGTGCAAGAAAATGTTTTCACTTCATACCAACAACTCAGTGCCCTGTTTTTGATGAAGACTAGAAAAAAGAATTCAGACACATCTTACCTTTCCTCCTGGTCCTGATTCGCAGCCTAGCTCTTCACATACCCTGCTTGCCAGACTCACTGCTGAGATTCTTCGGGGTTGTGTGCAAACAATATTACATTTATTTGATCCCTCATCTAGCAACAAGTCTTCTAACAAGAAATGAGGCACCTGGGTACTCTTCCCACTGCCTGTTTCACCAGCCACAACAACCACTCGATGTTTTTTAAGAGTTTCTACAATCGAGTTTTTGTGCTTAAACACAGGTAACTCCTGTCTCTCTTTCAGAAGCCTCTGGTATCTGGAGGAACTTTGCAGCTTTTTGAACAAAATCCTTGAAGGTTCCAAATTATCTGTGTCTGTGGTCTCAAGGGAGAGACTGCTGAAGTCCTCATCAGAAACTAAGTTTTCCCAGGAATCTTCAGGACCCTCAGACACTTCCGGTTGGTTTTCAGATTGTAGTTGCTGTTGTTGTTTGAGTTCGTTTAATAATCTAGCAATAAAGTTATCACGAGGTTTGTTGGTTTCTATTTTGTTTTCTTCTTCCTTTTTCTTTTCGATATCCCTCCATTCTAGCCAGACATCTCGGTAGGTGGGAGGCAGTAACTGATGAACTGACTTAAGACGGCAAAAGCAGGAAAAAAAAATAAATATATTATTTATATACTACTTCGTAGTATCACTAATGTTTTATGTGTAAACGAACTCAAGCAGCAACATGGATGACAGAACCTGAAGAATACTAACTACAGAAACCATGAAAACAGTAATATAAACACCCACAATACACTTTTCATTTTCAGCTGGCTTACATTCTTTACAACACTGAAAGAACAGTTTTACTATCAAGAAATCTCCTCCCTGTATGCCACGACACATACGCATGATTGTAAGTAAAAGCAGATGAACATACAGTACAAGCAAAGGATTTAATGGGAAACACTTCATTAAATTGTTTTTAGAACATAATTACACATATTGTAACAAACAAGTCAGAGGCAGATTCCAGGCTAAGAAGAGGAATATTGGTGAAAATCTTACTTGTCCTTTGGTTAAATGATAGAGTGCCAAAGTAGCAGCTAAATGTTGTGCTTGCATGCTATCTTCTGTTACAATTGTTGGACACATTGCCATGACATCATCTGAAGATTTGATAATCCTGACCCTTAAAAGACAAATTCAAACAGACATTTCTCTTAATTTGTTACCTATACAAATAGCACACATCTTAATGCGTTTAGAATGTAACAGTGAAATTCAAATACAAAACCTGAGTGAAATAGACTTACTGTTACTCAATAATATTTCATAAACAGAGAAAGCCGATAAAGTTTGATTGAGAAGCAGAAAATTTTCAGCAGCAGATTCCCGCAATGAATTTGTGATTTATTTTTTTTCCCCTGTTAACAAACATCTCCACTTTCTTCAGAGCAAAAGTATTTATGCACATGCAGATCATTATTAAGATAAATTGCTTTGGAAGGACTAAATATTTGTGCGCTTGTAACTACATAGCAGGGATTGAAATGACAGTTTATGATCTACTGAGATGCAAACGTCTGTTTACAAATAAGCCAGTCAGATCAGCAGCCAGATTTCTCGTATTTTTAAGGGCCCATTATATTAGTAGCTTTTAACTCGAGCAAGACCACAGGTTCTTCTACTTGGTTCGTTCAAGAAGCATTAGTCATTTGTAATGCCATGTCTACTTTATTTGCCTAGGATAATATTGTACTTTATACTGCCATATTATAGATTCATTTTCCTGAAGAAATTTCAAAATCACTGATACTGCATTGCTTTAATTACAAATTTACAGTAGCTTTCAAGCAAATTTCCAACTTCCACCTTAAACAATCCCTAAGGGGTTTTGGTATTCATAAGCTTAAAACCTATGATTTAATATATTACTTTGAATAAGAATACCAGAAGTTAGTTGTCCAGGTTTGTCTTGCAGGTTTGCTCCAGAACCTTTCATTCAGCAGTACAGAATTAAAAACTAATCCCTTCTTTATGGGATCATTCACTAGAACCTTATTTTTGTGATAGTGTCCAGTCTAACCATTACTTTTGCGGAGCTATACAGAGTGAAATACCTCCCTGGTGGACTAAAACAAAACAAAACGAGATTTGGTTAAAACACGCTACTATTCATATGAATCTGGATCAACATGACAAGACTTTTATTCTGAAATTAACTAAATGGCAAACGTGAAGTTTATAAGAAATACATACCTACATTTCCAATATTTTCCAACTGGAACCTTTTCAAAAGCAGGATTTGGGCTCTTAGGAAAATTCTTCCTGCACCAGTCAATCAAAAATTGTTTTGGAGATTTACCAGTCCAGCTTCGAGCACTATAATCAAAATTTCTTATGTCTAGTGGTTCTTTCTTTTTCACTACAAGAGCAAAAAGACACATTTTAAATCTCCGAGAATTTATTTTACCTTCCTCTGACAGCCAAGAAAGTCTTCTACCTTTCCCTCAAACATATTTTACTAGAAGAGCAGTATTTTCTGAAATGTTTTCCAGAAATACTGGTGCTGCTAAAACACAGACATTCCTGCTTATCCCACAAAAGAATCTAGCAGGAAATTAGTTACAATATCTTGTTTGCCATCTTTGATCACCCGATAATTTAAGAACTCTAGTGAAAGTTTGGTCATTAGAAAATAATGTAACAGTTTAAGGTTTGCAATGATAATAGAGTAAAAAGATGAGAGAATGAACATGAAAAGAGTAACTAGCCCTACAATTAAAGAAGATAAAAATCATGCTTTTAGACATGACAACATGGCAAAAATAGCTATCTACATCATCTGATAAAACAAATACAGATCCTTTAAAAGCCAGCATGGTCAGTGAGTTAGTCCACCTGCCTTTCCCACAATCAGAGCTTGGTGATGCAGCACTGCCATCGTACCAGAGAAATGAAAACTAATACTGGAAATCTGTGGTACAATTCAAACTTGTACTGAACGACTACCAACACACCTTTATCTTCCTTTGCAGCACCATCGGGTTTTTCAAGCAAGCTCAAATTCAAAGTGGTTTCCTGAGGCTGAGGTGAGGGAGTTTTTTTCTTTTCATTTTGTTGTTGGGTTGAAACCTTTATAGCCGGATTAAATACCGGATGTTCCTCGAGTATTGCCATTTCTGTCAGAGAGAGAATACAACTTAAACCCACAGTTGCTTAGCATTTGTTCTTTAAAATCAAAAGATCAATTATGTAATTGACATATACATATAACGATATCAATTCATACCGAGTACCCAAAACCAGAAATATTGAAACATTACTAACTTTTTAGAATTTGACCCACATGGGAAGGACAGATTCACGAAAGCCTGCAATTCACAGAGTGGCATAAAAGATAATTAAATCAATTCAATCTGACTCAGAAATTTACTGGCCTAACAAATACACAGGTCACAAAGTAAAACACAGGTAATTTGCATGGCTCTACCTTGCTGAATTCTTCTTATTTTCTCTTGTGCTACCTTCTGGCCTTGCTTGTCTTTATCTTGCTTGGAGATGCTTGCTTGTTCTTTTGCTTCTGAAAGCTTGGCAGCCAGATGTACATACCTTTCATTCTATTTCAAATAGAATTATTAATTATAAGTTGAATATTGTATGCTTGTCACTTCTGATCAACTTCATAATAAAAAAGGGGAGGTTTTGTCCTTTATACCAAGCTTACAAAAGGAGGAACTATTAGTTTTTAATGGAACTAACAATCAAAACCGCTCAGATTTTGATAGTCAGTTTCGTAATCTCACGAAGAAACGTTTCAAGAATTTTTCCTTTCCAGCACAATGCACTCAGTACTTTTCAACCCAGTACAAAACAACAAATCCAAACAAGACAAACAAACAAAAAAAAACCCCACCAAAAAACAACACCAAAAAAACCCCCAAAAAACCCAAACCAAACCAAACCAAAACAAACAAAAAAAAGCCCAACCCACACAAAAAGCCAACACAAAATCCCAAACCAAACCAGGAAAGGAAAAACAACTTAGGAAAGTAGAGGTTTCAACATTTTTCCCTTCAGTAGGCCATAAATGTAAAAACAGATGGTGTAAAAAAAGTATTAAATCCCCCAATTTTAACAAGTAGATCCACTATTTGCAGATGTACCAGATATATCAGGTTTTTAAAGACTTCCATGAAGTATTATTTTCTCACCGGGTCAAACTTCTCTTCACCCGTCTCTTTCACAGACTCATTGTTCTCTTCATCACTCTGTTGCTCGGCATATTGCAAAATCCATTCCTTCATACTCATTTCTTTCGCTTTCCCCACATTCGTCTCCTAGGAAGAGCAGTAAGTAAAATCATCAATGCTTTTCTCCAACAGTATTTAGGAACTATTGCTTAAGATTTCATAAATAAACAAAGTTTACGACACAAATAACTTCGAGCAAACTTCTCCAACGCGGATAAACATCTCACGATATATTTCCATAGATTGAATGATTATAATTGAATGAAAGAAGTTTTGCAATATTTTCAATTTCTAGGTTTACAACCCAATAACCACAGAAATCAAAACACTGCAAGTACACAGGCAAACTTAACAGAAGTGTGTAAAGAGGGCCATCTGTAAAAAAAGAGAATGAACCCATTCCAGGACAAAACGAAGGTATAATTGACCACAAAAATGAACTATGAAGAGCCTTCTAGACTTCACATGAAAAAAGTTACCTTTGAACGACTATTTCGCTGAAGTTAAAATAATGTGAGTGACAATTATTATGCATACCCTATTTTAAAGAAGCTTTTAATATCAGTGTAGGAAGTTAATGCAAATTCTGTATTTTAGAAAACTTTATCCTCTCTTCCTCCCCATAAATATAAATTAATTTCTCAGATTACCTTAGTTTCAGGGTCATTTTCTTTCTTTTTGGTATGTACTAAGCGAGGTGGAGGTTCACGTTGTGACACAGGAGAACAAAATTTTGCTCTAGGTTTCTGTTGTTGTTCTTCAAACTGCTGGCTAAAGCCTTCAGGCAAGGCATCTTCAAAATAAAAAAATAGCTCATGTCACAGAATATGTCAACAATAATTTCTGAAAACTTTATAAACTGTGTTGAGACCCAACTAGAAAAACATAAACAAAGCCAGCATGCCTGAAATATAATCGGGCTTTAGCATTTAGATAAACCAGCATTTGCTTGTTGGACTTCCATAGAATTCTAAGATTAGGAAGAAGAGATCTATGAGACTCCATACACTAAAAAAAAAAACCTAAAAAAATCCCAGAACGAGTCAGCAGCACATCTAGGAAAGGAACACTACGATGATTACACGTCTTAGTAAAACAATATACTTAATTACTATTACAAAGCATTCCTATGCCAGTGCCGATGCTGTTACTCGTCTGTTAAAAAACCCAGTCAACTCCCTGTCACCGTACTCACCATCAGGAAGGTTTAAACAAAGCCAGTCGAGTGCAGAGTGAAGATCACCACCATATAAAAGTGTATTTTTCATTGCTTCTTCAATGTGCTCAGTCTTAAAAGAGAATCTTTGTAAAGCCATGTATACATCCTAGAATAAGAAAATACTAGGATTTAATCTAGCAATCTAATACAGGCTTGTAAATTCCTATTTTCTACATATCAGATAACTGGCATTAAACTGAGGTAAACAGTGTAAGTTAACGTCAGAAGGCCAAGCAGAAAATCCTGGTTTGCATACAGCACTTACAATATTTTTATTGGAAATATGTATGCATATGTATAAGTCTCCATTCCAGCCTATGTACAGAATGTATTTTCTGGTTAGAAAGATAAACCAACAATTTTCCAGCTATATGGAACAGAAAGCCATAAGAAACCTAAAACACTCCTATTAAGCTCTTCCCTGTCTAAGACTCAGATTTTAGTTACTGAGTGCATAAAGACGTATCTTCCTAATAAGCATACTTGTCTATTCCACTGACTAATGATTAATTATTGTAACTACTCGAAAGCATGCTACGCTGGCTTGTACCACATGCAGAAGTGTAGTGTGACACATGACACAAATGATGAAAAAGAAACTGTTTATTCTCAATGAATAACGGTCAGAGAACACCACTTTAAACTCTACCTGTAGTTTCTTAGCAGTAAGTCTTCTGGAAATCATTCCTTTGTCATCATTTTCTTTTTTATGGTCATTGATTAAATTAATAATCCTTTTCTCCAAATTACCATTTATCATTACCTGCACAGAGAAAAACAGTTGACACAAAGCAAAGCATTACAGATTTTTATCACATAATCAGTGCTCTTCATGGCTAAGGAAATAAGAATGCAGAAATCTCTCTGCAATTCAAATCCCAACTTTTACAGCTTTCTGCAAGTACAGTAAATATTTCTTATGAAAGGGCCACCTTTTCTTCTTTTTACTTTTGCAAGCTATATGCTTTTACTCAAAATAAAAGAGTTAATTCCTTTTTACAGAGAAGACCTACTTACCTCTTCAAGGAAAATTAGTATGTCAACGGAAATAATGTAAGGAAATAAAAAAATCTAGTGGAAAGAAAAACACCTTTCTCCTCTGCTTATAAAAACCAGTAAAAAAGACCTTGATCATCAAGATACATCTGTGACACTCTTTTTTATCTGGCTTTAAAAATAATTTTAGTAAAATAATAATTCTATTATTTTTGACGCTTCTAAAATACAAACCAAGCTTTGTTTGCTACTGAGGTTTTTGCATAAAATCTATATTCTTCCTCTGACAGGAAGAAGAATCCGCACACAGAGTAAAAGCCCAGACATAACTCTTAATAGTCCTGCATGCACTATATCATTCGTTACTTAATATAGATGTTCTCCTGCCCTTAATTTACCCTGCTTCTTAAAGCACACCCAACATCCCAAACATGCCAAGCTCAAGTCAATGTCTAATACATGAATGTAGTTTATCTGCATAATACCAAAAAACAGCTGAAGACATACCTACTCAGCTAAATCTGTACTGTGAAAACCAAAGTTATTTTACCTAAAGAAGATACTTACCTTAAGAACAGATTTATCTAGATTGGCAGCAGCATTGGAATCTGTCGTTGAACTAAAACTGTAAGTTTTTGGACCTGCAAATTGCAAATAACCATGGATTACCCAAGCAGATCACAGAAAACATTGTTTACAGTACCTAAAGCAGACCCACATAACACAGGTTAGCGCAAGCAAATATTACACTAATTTGACAGAAATATGCAGATATGTAACAATAAGAATAATCGACTGTACAGAAAAGCACTGAAACAAGGAATAGCAAAGAAGAGTATGGCTCTTAGACAAAATATAAAATCCCAAGTGGCATAATGAGAGGAAACGGGATTGACTGCTCACTCTCCCTCACCACTGGAAGATGAGTGCCAAACAGGGAAGCTAATGGCAGGTTTAAAACAACGCTATTGAATTTTTTGCTCTGTTTGTTTGGGTTTTTTTTTTTTTAATTACAATGTGCATAGCTAAACTCTCTGCCACTAAAGCTGTTGATATAGGGCATTTACTGAAGTC
The DNA here is from genome assembly GCF_004027225.2 of Strigops habroptila. Classification (NCBI taxonomy): domain Eukaryota; kingdom Metazoa; phylum Chordata; class Aves; order Psittaciformes; family Psittacidae; genus Strigops; species Strigops habroptila. The sequence goes on along the minus strand of NC_044302.2, from coordinate 83,230,755 downwards.
CAAGGGCAGGCAGAATAGTTTTATAGTACAGAAATCAATCAGTTTGGAAGGGCATTGAGAAAACATTGCCCCTAGCTCAGAAAGACCCTAAGCCACAACTGGCGGAGGATGGAAAAGTACCCTACAGCAGTATCATTGTATGTCTGAACTATTCTTACCTCAGTACCTGCTTTTGGACCCTATCTAGGAAAGGGGACTGAGTTAGACAGGCCTTTGGTCTGATCTGATATGGTAATTCTTAAATACTTTTCCATTAATCAGAAACTGTCAGAAAAGAATACTAATTCACAAAGCTATTTATTGCCATTAGAATGACAACACACAGCTTGCTGTTGGATACTACCCTTTTCAGCACACACATACCGTTTCCGGTACTGCACAGGTATAAAGAAACCAAGCAACCTCACAGCCTTCACCACCCTGTGAGGCTGTGTGCCACTCCAGAGGGAGCAGTGCTGTGCTCCAGGAGGCACAGCTACCTCCCTACTTCTCAGCCTGCCAGCAGACAGGTTGGACAGGTCACCTGGACTGGCTGCCTGCAGAGAGGCTCCTGGAGAGCCCATTTTTAGAGCAGGACGGGGTGTAGGTAACCATATTTCAGAATGTCCTGGTTTCAGATGTAAAAGTCATTTTTCTCCTTCCCAGTAGCTGTGTTTTGGCTTTAGCCTGGCAACAATGCTGATAACACACCGATGTTCTAGTTGTTGCTCAGACACGCTTACCCTGATCAAGGACTTTTTAGTCTCATGCTCTGCCAGTGAGGAGGGGCACAAGACGCAGAGGAAGCAGAGACCGGACACCTGACCCAAACTAGCCAAAGGGGTATTCCATACCACAGCACGTCATGCCCAGCATATAACTGGGGGGAGGCACCCAGAAGGCCCAGATCGCTGCTCGGGTCGGGCTGGGTATTGGTTAGCTGGTGGTGAGCAACTGTACTGTGCATTACTTGTGTTTATTGGGTTTTCGTCCCTTCCCTTTTTAGTTGCATATTCTTTCCCCTTGTTACTTCCCTTACCATTATTAGTAGTAGTAGTTTTGTATTACGCTTTAACTATTGGACTGTTCTTATCTCAACGCATGGGGTTTACATTCTTTCAATTCTCCTCCCCATCCTGCCCGGGGAGTGAGTGAGCAGCTGCGTGGTTCTGAGTTACTGCCTGGGCTTAAACCATGACACAGAAAACATAACAATGGTCACCTCTGCTCAGGAGCTACAAAGAGCAGTGGGCATTCACGAGCTAATCACTGGCACTTACTGGTACACTGTGCAACCACACAGTATTTAGACTACACTAACTTACTTTTCACTTACACTGACTTATTTTTCACCGCAGCAGACAACCTGGGAGAGAAGCAGCACAGCTTCTGGAGAGGACTGAGCACCACGGCATTGGGGAAGTGGGAGACACAAGAAATGGGTTTAGCAGAGCCCAAATTTGTAGAAGCAGAGTACACAAGTAGTTCAGTAAATTTAAGTTATGATGATTGCAGGATTTTTTTGGTGACAAGTTGGAATCTCAAATGACCTAGCCATTGCATGATTTGCTTATGGTCTGCAACAGAAGTCGTTGCTGAGATCATAAAGTATCTGAGCTACTTCTGGCAAAGCTGGTTTATTGAAAACAGACATCTCCCACTGCTGCAAAACAGTTTTTCAGGCCACACTCAGAACACTCAGCCCCCGGCTCAGGCAACTCCTGAAGTGTCTCCAGCCTCAGAACTGCTTTGGACTTCCCTCACAACACACAAAAAGTATCCCAGATCCACATTATGTTGGTTTGGAGCATGTACAGAACGAAGCTCCACAAGAAAGGCTCATTCCTAGGGAAGTGCCCCACCAGCATTTGCCCCAAAAAAGCTACCACCAGTCTAGTGACAGACGTTTTGTAACTGACTCAACACGTCCAAGCCAACAAGGTTCATCGGCTCAGGGACACCCCGGGAAGCGAGCCGGCCTGAAGGCCGTGCCGGAGGGGTTTAAGGCACCTCAGCAGATGAGCATGAGGCGGCCGCGACCTCTCTCGACGCTCATTAACGTCAGGCTTAGCAGGCCTCCTCCCGCAGCGCCGAGCCAGCCAGGCCACGCCTCCGAGGTCTCTCTGACAAAGCGGCCCCTCCGGGCGCCCCCAGCCAGCCGGGGCACCCCTCAGCCGCCCGGACTCCTCCTCCCCCAGGCGTAGCCGCCCGGCCGGGGCCGCCTCACGCCGCAGGCCCGGTACCTTGTTTGACACGCGGCTCCTTGGAGGCGGGCGGTGGCCGCGGCACCGCTCGGGTGCTCGCCTCGACGGCAGCGGCGGCGGCGCCAGCCTCGGCAGCAGCTCTGGCGCGGGCAGCCGCGGTGGCGGCAGAGGCGGTGTGCGCCGCGCTGCCCGCCCGCGCCTTCTTGTTGCGGCCGCCCATGACGCCCCTTGCCCACGCCGGAACCGCGCCGACCCCTACATCCGGACACGGCGCTTGGCACCGCCCCCCGCTCCCGATTGGCCCGTGCCGCCCGCCTGGCTCCGCCCTGCCCCTCCCATTGGTCAGAACTTCAGCGAGCGCACCTCGCCGCCGCCAGGCCGCCTAGGTCATGCAGAGAGCGGGTTCCGGGTCGAGGGCCGCGACCGGCCGCGGGGGATCGTGGGAAGGTTTGGCCTAGAGGCCCCTTCGCGCTGGAGGGGGGGTCACGGCGCTCCGGTGCTGGTGGGGTGGGGCAGAGACCGCTGTCGGCATCGGGCCGTACGTGGGGGTCCCGGTGCCGGCGGCCTCTGTTCCATCCCCGGGGTGCAGCGCCAGGGTAGTGGCATAAAGGATCCGGGTGAGGGTGGCCCGCGTGAGGCACTGTGGGAGAAGTGGACAAGATGGCGGACGCCTTTGGAGATGAGCTCTTCAGCGTGTTCGAGCAGCCGGCCGCCGCGTCTGCCGCCAGGAAGAGCAAAGCGTCCGTCATTGATGGCGTCAGGACACCGGGGTGAGGGCGCGGCGTGGGGCCGGAAGAGCGGGCCCTGGGGGTATTCTGGCGGCTGAGGCTCGGCCCGCGCCGCCAGGCTGTTCCGCTACCACCTAACCTGAGCTGCTGAGCCGCCCGGCGGCCGCGGAGTCGGTGCAGGCTAAAGGACGTGCTTACTGTGATCCCTGGCGTCCGCGCTGTGGCCAGCCCGGATGCAGTGGGCGACTGGGGAGCGCCGGGAGTTGGAGGCGAGCACATGCCGGAAGTAGTTTGAAAGCGCATGGCCGGTTGTGCCCTGCTTCGGTGTGATGACTGTTTCCTGTCGGACCACATTTCTGCTGTGAAAATACATACCTGTAGCAGGCAAATGTTACGTTTGCTGTCTATTTATGTTGCAGAAAACGATCAGAAGCAAAGTCCTCAGCAGTTGCAACAGCAAAGCCAAAAAGGAAAGCTGAGGTCAATCATACCGAAAATGCTGTTTTGGGAAAGAAGCCAAAACTGGAAGATGGATTAGAAGATGTCAAGTAAGTGCCCACCTTAATATGTCAGGAAATTATAACAAGACATGCTGGTTAGCTGTGTGCCAGTTGTGAGTAGTCAATGCAAGTAGCTCTGCAGCGTTTTCACATAAGGATGAATTTGTATATGAAGTTGACTTTTCATTATCTGTGTGAGCGAGGATGTGTTGGTAGTGCAGCTTCAGCAGAGATGAGCACTGGGTATATTTAAACTAGCACTACAGGCAGATAGACTGCTGCGGTATGAAATTTGCATGTCTGTGGTTACTGCACGTGGGTTGGTGGTTCTTGGTCAAAGCCATCATGTTGATTTCAGTCATACAGCAAGAGATAAGCAGTGAGGCACATGGGAGGAGGCAGGCTTGCTGTGTACCACACTGCAAAAGACATAAATGGCTTGGGATACAGGAAGAAGAATTTGATCAGGGAGACAGGAAAAAAGGCTCTTGAGGCATGTAAGATTATAATTGCAGCAAGTATTTGGAATGTCAAATACGGACATGCTTTTAAATTTGAGCACAAATGGGAGGTATTTGATATGAAGATGGGATTATAATTGGACATATCAACAGCTGGGGAGATAAAGCAGCTGAAGAGAAGCCAGAATGCAATTTCCGTGCTTTAGGGTCTGCATATCTCTCCCTCTGTTCTAGAACTTCACAACTGGTATTATGAGAGGTTTTGAAAAAAAATTGAAGGGACAGTATGGGCACTTTTTCAGCTTAGTGTATCTTAAGAGATTCTTGGGAACTTGAAAGTTTATATTGGTTCAGAAAATGATTAGAAGGGTTCATGGAATAAAAGTTAATATGGAGCTGCCAAAAGCAGGTGTGTACTTCCTAGCTCAAGATGTAGAAAACTGGTACAGAAATAAAACTTACGTGCTTGCTGTGTTCTTATACTTTTATCTGGGTTATGTATTATTTACTTGTTTCAGACAGAATGCTGGTATGGATTGTTATGTGGGCTTAGTTAGTAATTGTTCTGAAGTTCAAGGTAAGATTTTCTGTGAGAAAATAATGAGAAGACTTCTCAGAACACTGTAATTGTGTTTGAAGCAAACCAGAACCAGAGTCAACATTTGAAGTCAGTTTCTGTGTTAGTGGGCTCAGTGGAAGTATACTTGCCCCCAGTAGCTTACTGGGTGTGCTAAAGCCATTAGAAAAAAAAGCAGCGTTTATGGAGCGAGATACTGGTCCCTTCCTGTGGCCATGAGAAGAGGGACTTGTAAAGAAGAGAGCGGGATCTCGTCTTCAGGCAGCTGCTTGGGATCCGTCAGGCTGCTGTTACTTGGTGTCATGACTCGTAGCATGAATACAGTTCTTGAATTTTGCTTTGTTGCATGTTGAAAAAAAGTTCCAATTTAATCAGAAAACTTTATGGGAATAGATGCGATCCAAGTGCTGTTTGGTTTGTGGTGCAAGTTTTTAAGGTGTAACAAATCCCAAAGCAGCAGCTAGAACGTATTTATATAGTGGCAATGTTTTAAGACTTAGAGGTGTTAGTGCCGGTAGGAGTCTTTGCCAACTGTCCATTTCAAGTTTCTGTATCATTTATTTTAATGCTGCAGTTAAAGTACAGGTGAAGTTCAAAAAAACCTTTAGTTTTAGTATTTATAAAGAAATTTTAGTATTTATAAAGAAATTGGGGTTTTTAAATACATTTCTGGCAATCCTAACTCATGTTTTTAGTCTGGCAGACGTGATGCCTCGGGTAAAGGTACAAGCTGTGGAAACTGTTGAAGGTTGTACACATGAGGTGAGTGGAACAGAAATGCACGTGGAAAGTATAGGCTTGTTTCATATAATTGTATGTATTACTGCCGGTAAAATAATATTGTTTTATTGTGCTTGTACTTATTATATCATGGAGTTACAGAAACATTTAGGTTGAAAAGGACCTTAAGATCATCAAGCCCAACTGATAATCTAGTACTGACAAGTCCACCATAAACCATGTCCCTAAATGCCATATCTACACGTCTTTCAAAGACCTTCAGGAATGGTGGCTCAACCACTTCCCTGGAAAACCCTTTCAGTGAAGAAATTTTTCCTAGTATCCCGTCTAAACCTCCCCTGGAGCATTTGAGGCCATTTCCTCTTGTCCTATCGCCTGTAACTTGGGAGAAGAGACCAACAGCCACCTCGTTCTGTCCTCCTTTCGGGGAGTTGTAGAGAGCGATAAGGTTTCCCCTAAGCATCCTTTTCTCCCAACTAAACCCCCCCAGGTCCCTCAGCCATTCCCCATCACACTTGTGCTCCAGACCCTTCACCAGCTCCGTTGCCCTTCTCTGGCCCTGCTCCAGCACCTCAATGTCTCTCCTGTAGTGAGGGGCCCAGAACTGAACACAGGATTCGAGGTGCGGCCTCACCAGTGCCCAGTACAGGGGGATGATCACTGCCCTGGCCCTGCTGCCACACTATTGCTGATACAGGCCAGGATGCTGTTGGCCTTCTTGGCTGCCTGGGCACAAGCTGGATCATGTTCAGCTCCATCAGTCAGCACCCACAGGTCCTTTTCCATGAGCAGCTTTCCAGCTGCTCTGCCGCAAGCCTGTAGCGCTGCATGGGGTTGTTGTGACCCAAGTGCAGGACCTGGCACTTTGCCTTGTTGAACCTCATAGAGTTGGCCTTGGCCCATAGACCCAGCCTGTCCAGATCATCTGTAGAGCCTTCCTATCCTCAAGCAGATGTATTGTTTTATATTATATTTAAGGTAGCCTTTATATTATATTAAGGTAGCCTGTTGGCTTGTAAAGAGTTTGAGGTCTGTATCTGGCACTTGAAAAATTAATAGGGTATCTCACCAGAAGTAGTTTGAATGATACTTGCAATAAAATGAGTGATTGTGGAACACTTGATGATAATATTGATAAGTTGCCATATTTTAAAAGTACCAAGCGCATTCTGTTTACTGTTGTTGAGGATGAAAACCTATTCATTGTTAAAATAGGTCTGTGTTCATAGTGCAATCTGAGTGTGCAGCAGTTCATGAAAATACTATTCTGGTTCAAGAATGAAAGGCTTTCTTGTAAGGCTGATTATTGTTGAAAATTAAATTTTGGTAAAAAGGGAAAAAGATTTTTATGCAAAAGCAAATAATGAAAACTTTCCATTTTCAAATCATGTTAGATATAAGTACAATTTAAATATGAAAACTCAGAAGTATTAATATAGATTTATATTTCATCGTCCTTCATCCAAAGATGAATGTCAGAAAGAGTTTCTATGAGAATAATGTATATTTTTTACATATATGTATAAAGGTACTTCTTTGTACCTTTATGATAATTCTGTTTTCTGTGCTGTCTTCCCAAACTAGCTCAATTTAAACAGGGTCACGTTCCTCAAGGACCCTGTACGATTAGACTTTTATAACGAAAGAACTGAATATACAATTGATGATACAATTGCCTGTGTATCTATACAGCCTTTGCTATCTCAAGATGTCTGGCAGAGGTTTGCCATCACTTGGTAACTGAAGAGTGCTTAAATATTTAGTATGAATGAATGTTAGATATTGACCAGCAACAGTAACTTCCCTGTGTAAATACATTGTCCTTGGGAAGAGAGTATTTTCAATGTGAGTTGATTAGTTGATTCTAATGTCCGTTGGCCAGAAGCTATGATTGTGTCTTGGCTTGAAGAGCTAATGTTCCAAGGTAGGTGAAGCAGAAATACTTCACAGAAGACAGTAGGAAGTAGCAGAGCAGTGAGAGAAGGAACATTGTTGGGCCAGGAGGATAGAAATATTGGTTGAAAAACTCTTTCGAGAGAAAGGAAGGAAGCCTTGACACATGAGGTCATACAAACAGGGTAATACAAATTCACATTTGTTTTCATGCACTTTACATCTCCTGCCCTCAGTCTTCATAGGTTGACGTGTCACTGTATTGGACACCGAGAATTCTGCAACTGTTTTTATTTAAAATGTATTTTATAGGTTGCACTTCCAGCAAATGAAGAGTTCACAGGTCTGAAGCCGAGAACTGGGAAAGCTGCAAAAGTATGTCATAGATTGCATTTCTTTTTGCGTATGCTTCAGAGAATAAAGGAGGGTAGAGGGAAAAATTACATATTTTGTCAGTAAGGCTTGGAAAAGAATGTCTTGAAAAGAGTGCCTTGCCTGTTGCAAGTAAGATGGGCGTTTCTACATTTTAAATTTGATAGAGTATAATGATGCGGTTGAATGGAGCCGTTAAGCTGACTGCAGTTCTGTTCTACATCAGGTGGTGGCTTCAGCTGCACACTGTAGTTTCTCTTCCTAAATTAGTAAATTAGAGAACAGTCATTGGGGCAAGACTTTAATTTGATATGGCAAGAACGCATAAGCAACGATCTTAGGTGTGGTATTAGATAAAATTATTTAAATACAAAGTCATTGAGAAATACTGGGTACTAAGATTAGTTGAAGTTACAGATATCTACAGGATGTCATTTCTGCCTGTAATTTGCACATTAGATCAGTCACAAAATTAATTAGATGTAAGAAACAGTGTGTCTTAAAATTATATAATGTTTTTTCTTTTTTTTTTTTTTAGGAATATCCGTTTATTCTTGATGCTTTTCAAAGGGAGGCTATTCTTTGTGTGGATAATAAGCAGTCTGTGTTAGTGTCAGCTCATACATCAGCTGGTAAAACTGTTTGTGCAGAGTAAGTAATTTTCTGACATGTTCTAATAAGAGAATGGCGTGATGTTTGTCATGTCCTTTTGTTGAACCATCAGTGGCTGTTGTGCCTCAAATTCTTGATATGAAGTTTGGACCATCAGTGTTAGAATTGACTTGACTACTCAGATACAAAAATTACTTCTTTCATCTTTTTTAGTGGGTAGTGCAGGGCTTAATTCGTGTATAAACTTGTCTTCTGTTTTTAAACAATCTGGTTTTGTTGAGATGTTGTTATGTAGATTGAAAGGAAGGTTTCTGCTATCCATGCTTGCATGAATTTAGAAAAAAATACATTGGTTTTCTAGCCTCTGGCTATAGGGAGTTTCTTGTGTGTTTGCATTGTCAAAAGCAGTGGTTTGAGTTAATTTGCAACTTTCTGTTTGTCAGACAAGAAATGCTTAAAAGATGGTGTACGTTTTTTGTCAGGGATTGGTCTGACAGTGGGGTGGCTTGCTGACCTGAGGTGAGAAGTGAGATGTAAATGTAAATATATTAGAGCATGGGTTCCAGTAATAATAGTTTGTCATGAGACACTGGCAGATTTTTAGATTAAACTAGAAGTGCCCCCATGTCCATAAAAGTCAGTTAACTTGTCAATGATTTGTTGCTCTTCAAAGATGCATGCATAGTTGAGTTACGGTTACACTGAACTTGTATGAAATGATTTGTGTTATTCTACTGCTGGTCTGCATTCCTTTTTTTAATTTTTGGTCTTTTTAAGCAGAAGGTTAGACAAAAGTAATATGCTATGAATGACTTCCTGACAACTTCTTTATGTACAATGTTTAAATACAGGTATGCAATTGCCCTGGCTTTGAGGGATAAACAGCGTGTAATATTTACAAGTCCAATTAAAGCTTTGAGTAATCAGAAGTACCGTGAGATGTATGAAGAATTTCAGGATGTTGGTTTGATGACTGGGGATGTCACCATTAATCCTACAGCTTCTTGTTTGGTAATGACAACTGAGGTAAGATCAGACATTAATTCTTGATCTGTCAGTGATCATTTTCATTATGCCTCCCTTTGATGTTTTAACTTTTGGTTGTTGAAAAAGCTAGGTAAATGTCTGTAAATTCGTGCTTTTGGACTGTCTGTCAGGAACTTTCATTCTCACATGGAGAAAGACAGAACTTAATTTCCTGAATGCTCAAGACACTGAATTTTCTTTGGATAAACGTGAGGTACTAAAAGTCAATCAGACTTAGTGAATCCTGTAGGGTCAGTATTTTGTTCTACGGAAACAAAAGGGTGAGAGGAAAATCACTGAGTGATACTTGAGTGTTTCACGCCAGATGCTAGTACTCCTGGAATATACAGCTTTTCACCTTTGGTAAAAAAGTAGTATTGGCACAGTTTTGTTGTATTACTGTTGCAGAAATCTGTCCAGCCATGAGTTGAAATTTTCTTCTTTCTGTCTTTACCTTAAATGAGTAAGCTGTCTTATGGAGAAAACTCTGGTAGGAAAAGATGGGGTGGAGAGACTGAATGACTTGATTTCTGACCAAAGATTTCCTGTTTATCACAGAGAGGTTGTCTGTTAGGATGAGGGAGGAAGATGGCTTGGCAGAAGTAGACTTGTAACAAATATGCTGCCACATAAAGGCTGGGAGAAAAATAATGGTTTTTCTTTAATGTTCCTTCACTGTTCTTGCAGGAAAATTGGTTCATCTCAGACAATGAGATTTGGAATCAACTTGGAAAGCACCTCACAGCCAATCTTACAATGCTTGTAAGATTTGTGCAAAATAAGATTTCATATTGCCACGTAAATGTGAACCACAAATTCAGGCAGTTTCTTACTGAAATCTCTGTAATATGTGACTGTTGTTATTTCATGTGATGGATCTCAATTTTATTTTTTTGCCTTTCCCAGATTTTGAGAAGCATGCTCTACAGAGGTTCTGAGGTTATGCGGGAAGTTGCATGGGTTATTTTTGATGAAATCCACTACATGAGAGATTCGGGTATCCTATATGTACTTTCTTTCCCCGAGGAAGTTTGATGTTTGGTTTTTTTCTTTCCCAAGAACATTTTTTTTTCTTTTGAAGAATTAAATCTTTATTCTCTCTCTCTCTTAAAGTAACTCATCTTTGTACATAAATCACTCAGAATTTGTTTTGTACTGAATGTGTGTCAGACAGCTGTTGTGTGTCATAGTCTGCATTTTGTTTGCCAAGGCAAAAGCCACTTTGAGGGCATTTGTGTAGGGGAGGCTGGATTTAGTTTTTGTTTTATTTTTTCTTTCAGCATGCTATTCTTTGGTTTCAGAACTGAAAAAAATAGGCTTTAATCATATACATTTCCCATGTGACTTTTCCATTTTCAGAACGTGGTGTTGTTTGGGAAGAGACAATTATTTTGCTTCCTGACAATGTTCATTATGTCTTCCTTTCCGCAACTATTCCAAATGCTCGCCAGTTTGCTGAATGGATCTGCCATCTTCACAAACAGGTGATGTTTCTGATGTGGTATACGTCCATCCTTGTTGTCTTGTAACATAATACTGTCCCTTTGATTGATGTGAACTCAACCTTTGAGCATCTTTTCAGTCATCTTCTTATTGCTTAATTATGATGGTATTGGTCACTTTTGGCTTCTCTGGTTGTACTTCTAGCTTTTGCAGCTATACTGGCTGTTTGTTCTGCATAGCACCATTAGAGCTGTTTCTTTAAATTTTATTTTCCACACTTACTTAGACACTAGCTTGATTTCAACAAACATTCTGAATTACGAAACATGATGAACATACTCAGAGGGCTGATAGACAAGAGGTTATTTGGAGAAATTGTTTGAAGAGCTCTGTAAAAAGGCCATGTGGAAATAAAAAGTAAATCATAAATCCATAGGAAATACTAGATATGCATGCAAACAAAGTAAGAAAAGAGGAATATAAGTTATCTATCCTGTTCCATAACCATGAAGTTTATCTTACTCTATCTTTTTAAGAGATGCTTTTGCAGCAAAGAAGATGGGAATCAGAATTAGGGAAGTTAATATCGGTAAGAGGTTGGTCAGATTTTAAAAATACCCCTGAGACTGATTATTAGGTTGTTTGTAGTGAAAGGGGTGTAGTATAAGAGACTTTGTTTTGAAGAACACTAGGCTGTGATTTTTTTTTTTTAAGTAGAAGCAACCTTTCTCCATGCATTGAAACCTCAGATATTTTTAAGTCTACTGTGTGCCTTTTTTTAAGGGGTGTAAGAAATATTTTGGGGTTTTTTTTACAAAACAGAAGTTTACAGTTTTTCCTTTGGTTTTAAAAGATGTTAGGATTTTGAGGGTGTAATAATGCAGAAGGAAATAGTACCTGTCCTTACTTTTTGTGTTCTTGAGAAAGAAATTTTTTTTTTTTTTTTTTTTGGCCAACTTGTGTTCTAAAGAAAATGCAAACATTTTCTTAAGCAACATCATTAGTACAAAATCCATATTCAGGAAAGAAAATCTGTTCGCTTCTGTAAGTCTTATTTTTTGGCCTTTAGAAAGATGCATTTTAATAGAGAAGGGCTGGATTTTCCACCAAGCAAGTATTTTTACGTTGCAATTAGAAACATTAGCATGTATGCTGTTCTTTTTTTATAGCCTTGCCATGTGATTTACACTGACTATCGGCCCACTCCACTGCAACATTATATATTCCCAGCAGGAGGAGATGGACTCCATCTGGTGGTTGATGAAAATGTAAGGAACATTCAGTTTGTTTGAAAGATCTTTTTCCTTGTTTATCAGTTATGAGCTTGATCTCCTGCAAAGTTTGGATTGGCTATACAAAGGATGTTTGTATTAAAATGAAGTACACAAGGGTAACAGTGATTTCTGAATTGCTGTTAAGACTTTTTTCAGTCTTACAGAAGAGATTGGTTGCTATCTTAATGTCATGTAGTCAGCTGAGTAATACTTTGCTGAGATGTCTTAAGTGCCATCAGAGTGGCTTTGTTTTCTAAAGTGCATGCTGCTTTCTGTAAATCTGCAAAGTAGCTGATGTTTCTTGTGCTGTTTCTCACACAAAAGAAAATGTAGTAGCGTTTAGATTTTACTTTGGTTGAGGGTGTAAAATATTTTTGTGTCTTTAGGCGATTTTGAAGTAGTGACTTGTTTAAAATTCATCATCGGCTTGCACAGCAGTAGCTAATGCCATAAACAGTAGTACTGCACTTGAAGCTAGATCTTCGTTGGGCAGCGTAGTTTCGTTTAGACATTCCTAAAAGTTACCTTTGGTATTGTGTCATTTAGCAGGTCTAGTGTGGTTAATGGTGTGATTTATAGAACAATGGGCAATAACTTCAGAGACACCACTGTAATTCTGAGCTGTGACATTGACCCAGTAAACTCACTTGTTGGCTTATGCTTTGTTTTTGTCCTGCCTGTAAATGTGGGGTAACAGTACTGGCTGCACAAAGCACTAAGTATTTTTAAGTGGGCTATGTAGGAACTAATTGCTTACAAAGGTTGTGTTTTGTATCTAGGGAGATTTCAGAGAAGATAATTTTAATACAGCAATGCAAGTGCTTAGAGATGCAGGAGACTTAGCAAAAGGAGACCAGAAAGGCAGGAAAGGAGGAACGAAAGGTGAGTTCGAATTCAATTCTAAAGGAACTTTTTGTATAATACAACAAAATTTTAGGCAAGCTGTGCTCGTGTCTCAGTTATTGCATAAGATACTTTTTTGATAAAATTACATTTGAATCAGTGCAATCTCTCTGCAGGTCCTTCAAATGTTTTTAAGATTGTGAAGATGATCATGGAAAGGAATTTCCAACCAGTGATTATTTTCAGCTTCAGTAAGAAAGACTGTGAAGCCTATGCACTTCAGATGACAAAGTTAGATTTCAATACAGGTACAGATAAATAAAATACAGCTTTATTTACAGTTGTAGTTTAATGTGAAATGTTACTCTGGTTAGATATTTCTATTTCCTTTGGAACTTTTTTTGTAAAAACAAGTGAAAAATACATATTGCTTTTTCACTTACTGTGCTGGTACGTCAGGCTATTTTTAGTAGGAAACTGTTGATGCACGAAGAGTTCTAGATCATCACAATGTTGAATTATTCCTCTATTTTAAACTTTATTTCTTTCTCCAAAATCCTCTTCACTGTAATAATACAAGAGTTCCTAGAAAATTCTAACTATAATGGGAGAAGACTGATCATAACAAATGAATTTCCAAAAATTTTCATTTATGTCCATTAAAAAAATAAGTATCCTCTCAAAGTCAAAGCAACTGTAAAACAAACCACTACACTGTTCTTTCTCAACTATTCAATCCAGTTTTCTTTCTTTCCTTCCTTCCTCCCCTTTCTCCTCAAAACAAAACCTGAAAGGTAAACAACATTTTGGATTAATACCAAGCTTGGAAAATAAGTTTAAGTTCATCACTTCTCGGAAATGTTAGGAGTTGTAACAAAAATAAGGAATTTGTTGTGAATTGATGTATTGTTTTATGTTTGTGAACTGTTCGTGCTCGCTTACTTGCTCCAATCTTTGCACCTTCTGGTTCAGTGTTGCAAGATAATGCAGCTGTTTCTGTCAGAACACGTACAGATATGCACAAGTGCAGAGATGCATTTTTCTATATTTTCTTCAGTCATATCTCTGAATTCTTGATATTTTTACTATTTCAGTAGAAAGGGGTGTAAACTTTTACTGTTAACAGAGAAAAGGGAAAGCCTCTATGTCCATGCAGACAGGGACTAGTAGGTAGAAGAGAAACAGGGGGAGGTTAATTAAATAGACAAAGTACGTAAAACTGAGAAATCCCAAGCTTGGAAATAACTGAAGTTAGGATTATTCTGCCAGGTTTGTTCTGTTTTCCTTTCCCTTGAGCATCCACTTCTGGTTACTGTTAGGCTTCTTCAGCCTCACATTCAAGTCTTGATTGTCTGACCCAGTCTGGGTGGTTCACAGTCTTCCGTAGTATTCTTATTGTGAAGTTTTGTAAATATTAGAATGTGGTAAAGCTTTTTTTACATATGGTATAAACCTTCTAGATTTTGTAATAACTTACAAATTGCATTCTTAGATGAAGAAAAAAAGATGGTTGAAGAAGTGTTCAATAATGCGATTGATTGTCTATCAGATGAAGACAAAAAGCTTCCTCAGGTCAGTGGAGATAGGATAGGGGTAGCTGCTGCTCTCCTTTTCTGCAGCTTTTGAGGCTGTGGGGTTTTTGTAGTGGGTACAGAAATCATAAACTAAATATTGTCATTCATCTCCCCAGGTTTTAATCTCTCTTACACTGCTGCTTGACATTGTGAAATAGGACTCAGTGATTAGGATTCCCATTATATTGGCAGCAAATGACATATGCCAGAATTAACCATGGAGTTCCTACACTGTGCTTGTTTGGGTTTTTTTTTTTCCCTAATGATGTTTTTAAGTCAACAGGTATATCTGGGTTAAAACTGTCTGGGAACAAATCAAATGAGAGTGCGGTATGCACTTTATCAGGTATTAACTGCTGAGCCTTTCAAAAAAGTTGAACTGATGCAACTGTATTCTAATTTATTGCATAATGAGTAAGCATAATGACTGTCGTTACAGTGGAAAAAATACAAATTTCTGAATGGACAGAATATTACAGGTTTCAATACTTCTGTAACAAATACTAAAACTGTAATTTCATTCTCCTCCCCTCTTTATTTGTGTCCATCATTTCTTAATGCAGTGATCTTTATTGTAAGCATGGCAATTTCTCCTTGAGAAAAACAACCATTTAAGTTTTGGCCATGCCTGCTTGCTTCAGATTCCACATACCTATTTTGTTTGTGAACTTGGGATAATAGGAATCCAATATACAATGTGTGCCTGGTTGTTAGGGTTTTTTTGTAAGCTGATAACAGTGGCATTATATCCAGTAATGTCCAATATTTACCCAATAATATATCCAATATTATATCCGATATTGGATATTATATCCAATAATATCCCATCATTATATCCAATACTATCCAGTAATCTCTGGACAATGATATCTCAAAAGCATCTTCTCAGAATTAGGTTTGGGATGGTAACCAAGTGTTAATAGATTGTTAATGAGAATCTTTGTTTTCAAAGAGAAAACCAGAGACAAAGCAAATTTCATGTAAGTATTTGTTTGAACTATGATGTTTTTAGAATTTAAGAGATTAATTCAGTCATTTACAACCTGAGTTTCCTTGTATGGCTGTCACAGGTGCTGACTTCACTCTTTTACAGCACATTTCAATAAGTTAAATCACTGGAGCTAAAACTGACAAGAAATATCTCGTGCTTACAAGGATCACTGTTTCCAAAAATGATTTTAAATGAGGCTTTGGGTTTGGTGGTTTTGGGTTTGCTTTTTTTGTTTGTTTGTTTGGGGATTTTTTGGGGGGGGGGGGGCGGGGCAGGAGGTGTTGGGTTGTTTTTGGGGTTGATTTTTTTTTTTTAATAGATGCAAATTTAAATGCTACTTGCATGTGTAAATTAGGGCACAGCTTCACAGTTTGCCTAACCCAACTTAAGACTAGTCTACTGAAAAGCTTGGCCTTTGGCTTCACCCTTCATATCATTCCTAGTTCCATCTGGAAAATAATATTGAAGGGGTATTTATTGCACTTAAAATCAGGAAATAGTGAATCATGTGAACACTGAGGGCAATCTTGAGGTTCTCCACACAGGTTTATTTTTTAGTAACAAATACTAACATTTGTTTACTTGTCTTTGTATGTTTCTTCCCAGGTTGAGCATGTACTTCCACTTCTGAAGCGAGGAATTGGTATCCATCACGGTGGTCTGCTTCCTATTTTAAAAGAAACCATAGAAATTCTTTTCTCTGAGGGCCTAATAAAGGTATATATTTCGTGTCCATACTTATTTTTTTCTCTGTTGTAAATACACAGTTGGTAATCCTGAAAAAAACTCCTGAGAAGTATGTCTTAGCTCAGCATGTATGCTAGTATTATAGTGGAGATCTGCCTCCGTCTTTGTCTGAAAAAAACAATTCTTGAAGCTATTTGTTTATTTTTTTTTCTCTATAAGGAAAAGCTTGTAGTCTTTAATACTTTGCCTTAGATGTCTTATGTTAGTACAAAATTACAGTTCTAGTTTTAAGTGCTCCAGATTTTATTCTCAACTATTTAAACGTACATTGACTAAATGTAACATTTTTGTCAACTGTTTTAGGGTATATTTTGCTCCTATAAATAATTGTAGACATTTACCAAGATGTTTGTTGATTGCCTTAAAGGACATGCATTCAGAAAAATCTAATCTTAGATGAAAATTGTGGGGTAACTATCTGCTATTCTTTTTCTTGCAAACATTGAATGTAGAAATTATCTACTTTTCAGTAATACAGTTTGCATCCCCTTATGCGTTTTTTTGGAGTCTTTCACATGATTCCATCTTAGTAATTTTCATGTTTTCCCAGAGGAAATAAGGGAAGGGGTAAAGAATGTTTTTTTAAATACTAAATGTGCCTATGTTCGTATGTTGACTCTACCGAAGTAGTAAAATCTGGTGAAGTTTTGTGTTGCTATCTCTGACTATTTGAATGTTTGCTTAGAACTCTTTGTTTTTGCTTCCTTAACTTTAGTTTGTTTATTTAGGCCTTATTTGCCACAGAGACTTTTGCTATGGGAATTAATATGCCAGCCAGGACTGTGCTATTTACGAGCGCCAGCAAATTTGATGGGAAAGATTTCCGATGGGTAAGTGAAAACCAGTTTCAGTAGAATAACTGAGTTGCGTTATTTAAATCTAATAAGGATTAAATTTACTCTTGACATACCCACTTCAATGTAGTAGCAAATATTTTTTTTCTTTCAAAAATCTTTTTGTTTACTAATCCATTTATAATTAGTGTACAAATTCCTGAAGACAGGATTCCTCAGATATGCATAAGACTATTTTATTTTCATAGGTACAGCAAAAAGGGCATCAAACACAGTTAGCAATGTGCAGTGGATTTAAATAAGACTTCTGCACAACTTGCCCAAAACTGTGAGACCCAAGTATTTTCTTCTGTGTCAGAGAAATGTGGAGAACAAATGGTCTGAGTGTCATATCATAATGACCACTAAATTTAGGTTTTGAGTGACCCAAGGGAAGAAATTATGTACCTCAGGAGAGTCTTGATTGTTGTGTTATAGCAGAGTATGTTGGATAGCTCACAGAAGGATGGAAATGTGTGGAGGGAGGGACAGGTTCTTAAACAACTGGAAAACAAATAATTTAAAAGTTTTAAACAAATAATTTATAAGTTTTAAACGTTAAAAAACAGGTATGTGGTTCCCATGTAAATAATAAGGAGGGCGTAGAAGTCATCACAGCAAAACTTCATAAGCATAATGATTCATCTTTGAGACATAGAAGAATTTCAATAAACAGGACAAGTGATTTGACGTGCATTATGAAGTAAACATCTCTTCAGTCTAGTTTGGGCTGTTCAGTTTCATGATTCATATAATCTGATTGCATGTCCTTAAGATATATGTGAGAATTAGCTACCTTTGATGTATCAGATACGTGGAGCTCCTACTTTTAAAATTTAAAATTAAAACTACGTTTCCTTAAGTAGTTTTTAAGATCCGACTAGATTAGACTGATGAGTTCTTTATAACCTCTTCAGTTTCATGGTTAGCAGGCTTTTGCTAGGTATCAGTATTTTAGTTTATATTTGAATAATTTGAATGAACTGATACGTTATTTGAAGATGGTGAAGATGCATTATCAATATGTTGAAGATGTATTATATTTTAATTATCTCCTCCATGCCCAGCAACCTCTCATGACATGAGACATTAATAAAATGTTTTTTGTGCTTATTAAAATGATGCACCGTGTTACAGAAGTCACTGTATCTATGGAAGCATTAGTTAACTTAGGCTGCTCATGTACAAATCTATCACTATGAATAATGAATCTTAGTAGTTTAGTGGTAATTATGAGTAGTGAGTTCAATCTGTGAAAAGTTCATGTATTAGATAACTCTTCTTTGCTAATACTTACGTGTCATGGTCGTTTAATGTATAATTGTAAAAAGCACTTCATACGTTCTTGCTATTTTTCTAAGGTTTGTTAATTTTTTCTTTTTATTGTTTTATCCTAGATATCCTCAGGTGAATACATTCAAATGTCAGGTCGTGCAGGACGCCGAGGTATGGATGACAGAGGAATCGTAATTCTTATGGTGGATGAAAAAATGAGTCCAACAATTGGCAAGCAGCTCTTGAAGGTAGGAGACAAGTTAACTTTTTTTTTTTTATTCTCCCCACTAATGTTATTCTCGTTTGAATAATGTAATGTGTGAAATTATAGACTTAAAAAAAACCTATGTAGAACGTGCAGCTAGGAGATGACAACCCATAAAAGGAGTATGGGCTTTTGCTGAATTCTCATGAAAGCAAGAGTTTCTGTTGTGAGACAGAATTAGAAAACTAGTATCATCCTCTGTATAAAAGGGATCGGGAGAGTAGAGTTATATGCTCTTTTCTAGTGTTATCACTACTACTGCAGTATTCTGGTTTTTTTCCTTGCTGACCACAGTCAGTTCAAGGATATTGCTGAACTAGGAAAGGTTTGCTAAGCTTTCACAAGAGTTGCTGAAGGCTTCGTTCTGTGGTGAAATAAAACTTTGTTAATGGTCTTTTCAGTGTAAAAGACAAACTGGACAAAGTCATCCAAAAGTGAGGTATATATGATCAATAAGAAAAGTGAGATTGCTGTCCAAGCTCAAATGAGCTATGGAGAAATTGATAGTGCTTGTAGGAAACTTTGAGGTTTGGAAATAAAGAGGTTGGGAAAAAAACACCCTTGTGGTTGAGATGGGCATTAGATTATAGGGCTTCCCCAAACTGTAACGGAAGTTGTTACAGCTTATTACAATAATACCCTCTTCTTTTATAATTTGAATGTGAAACATTGCACGCATTACAATTCTGTTTAAATTCCATGGCAAAGATAACCATAATGAAGAATAATATTCTGGTGTGAGTGTTGCCTGTCTTAGGCTGCTTATGTTAATTGTGCACACGTTAAAATTTAAAACTTGGTGAGTTACTCCGCACATTATTCAGGAGCTTGAGAACTGCTGAACTTAAGTTCAGTAGTTTGAGAACTATAGAACGCAAATCTGCATGAATTAAGATTTTAAAAAAAGGAAATAGTAGATCACTTACATTTATTTGATACTATTTTTTTGCCTAGATGTCAAGGAAATAAAAAAAAAGTATTCCTGTATTGAAACTTTAAGCCCTTTGATTTTTTTTTTAATAAGGAAACACAAGGGAAAAATAATGCCAACTTTTTTTTCTGTATATATTATCTCTTGGTTCTTCTCCACGGATCTAAATAAATTCATGTATTTCATTAATTTTTCATACTATTTCACTTGTAAGGACGGACTAAATATAAGTTTTCTTTTAAAAAAATATCAGAAGGAGCTTTAATGAAGGAGTTAATGCGTCTCTTAAGTGGCTTCTGTAACTATTCAGCCAATTGCTGAAAGACTGTAAAAGTAATCTTTTATGAGATGAGCAGTACAACATAAAAAATACTTTATATTTTCCTTTTTAAATACAAAACACTTGGAGGAAATTTTGTGTCAAAACAAGCCAAGAATCTATATAGACTAAGATTTCTTCAATATTTACATTTTTTATTTAAGTGTGTCTGAATTAGGTTTTACTTACGAACTGACAGTATTGTCTGTAGTAAGATGAATATTGTGTCTTGCAATAGTATTTTGCTGTCACATCATATATTGCAGCTTTGCTCCAAGATAAGCTGAAGATTTGTAGGGAAAACTTCAGGAGAAATAAATTAGCCATATTGACAATGATAGAACATTTACATAAGACATTTTTATCATAGCTCTTCAACCCTAATGCATGTCTGCTCCAAGCCATTTCCTGAATACTAGCGCAGAACTTCTAGGAATAATGTTACCAGCTGCTTAATGCTGTGATCAGTGAAGTGAGAGCTTTGAGTATGCTTCGGTACCAGCAGTATTGCTGCAGCTGTGCTGTTTGGCTCCGGCGCTTCATTGCGACATTGTGTACAGTACTTCAAACATAAATTCAAAGTTCAAATCTTAGATGGAGTTCTTTGGAGGGATATTTGTAAATATTTCTTAAACTCAGTAATGTACATTTGTCTTCTGCAGTGTAACTAGGTTTCATTTATCCTTAGCATTTATTTGAGCAACGAATATTTAGTTCACTGGTGACTTACACACATCTATAAGACTAAATGCTTGCAATACTGTTGGATAGCTTTCTGAAGACAGTAATACTAAGAAATATTCAATGGTTTGTTTTTGGGGTTTTTCTTGGGTTGTTTTTTTTTGTTTGTTTGTTTCTTTAGCTACATTGTGTTAGATCAGATAGGAAATGGAAAGCTTCTCCTTGATGCTAGATGGCCTTTGAAACCAGAGCAGCATCTCTCTAGTTGGAATTTGGCCATGTTACAATCGTGTATTCCTACAGAGACAACTGAGTTATGGAACAGTGGTAATCTGTTATGTCTCTAAGAGACAAACATCTTAAGCTAATTATGTTACAGAAGTGAATGATTGCATAATGAAAGAAAATGTGCTAATGTAAGTAGGTTTTTGAGCCTCGAATTGGAGTGTATCAGTTCTTTGCATCTACTTATTCCTTCACAGGAGAAGTTAGATGGACTGCAAAATTGAAAGAAAACATTCATCTAGCCAGTTAAAATATACAGTATTATGCTTTCTTTTTCATTTGCGTATGGAACATCAAGTGCCCGGATGCCAAGCTGTAGGAGATATTCCACTAGCTACATCTGGTTCCTGGCAGGGCCTTCATTTATAGAGTTGGCAGTACTGTGCTTATTTGGCCTGTATGCTGCTATTAGAAATCTGTCTGGTCTTTTTGTATTTTACTTTGACTCTTAGGTTGTTTTATTCTACTAGCAAATAAACAGGATAGCAATTCATAAAGTTGAATATTTTTCTCTTTAACTCCCTGCCTGTTTGCACAGCTCTCTTGTATGACCACTGTGCAGCTGTTGGAAGGTTTCTTAAATGCGAAAGGGCAAATCATCGTTCCCTTATAATTAAGGCAGCATCATTAGATATTTTGTGTTTTAATCATCTGCTGTGTATCACATATGGCTGTTCTTTCAGACTCCCAAGTACAAAGAAAATTGTTTAGTGTGAATAGCAGTATTTACATAAAATTAAAAAAGTATATGCTGATCAGGAATAAATGTAAGATTGAAATGAGGAGGAGGTGATGTGAAGCTTCATATGCTGGAAGAGGAGGATTCTGGAAAAGAATCTTCCTCATAAAATTGCTTGAAGTTAGCTATGCTTATGTAAAAGTACTACCTGTCTGCATTACGAATTAATAATAAGCATTGGGCATGAGTGTTATTTTGTGTGTATTTCTTAACATAGAGAGTGTATCAAACAAATAAAACTCTTGCCTGGGTTGTGAGAAACGCCCTAGTTCTGTAATACTATAAAAAATCTTTGATAAATCAGAATTAAGGAAAAAGAGTGGTTAATGTGTAGGAAAGAAACACTGTTTTATGCAGAAGTAGTTAGCTTAATCTTTGACTATGAGATTGCTTGTTCCTTCTTTTGACATGTCTGGTATTGACTGACAGGCCATGGGACTGCTCCTGATACCGTGTCTATGAATAAGGTTTTCTTGCACAAAATGTGGTGGCCTGTATTGAAATTGGTATGGAATGATAGGCTTACTACTTCACTTTTATGATAAAGACTCTGCAGAATCTTTAGTACTGCTGGTTGTCTCCGCCTTTTAAAACTGCACTGTGTGCAGATTGCCCAAAATGTTTGCTTTTCCCAAAATGCCTTGAAGATGTTTCTAGAGAAGCAAACTTGTATTTCAGTCCATTTCCTGTAACTTGTGAGTAGTAACAGCTTTCCATTTAATCTTCTTGTTGGGGACTGTGCACAAGACAGCAGGTGAAGCCTTCTAATGAGACTATTTTTAGTCAGCATTCAGTCCCTCTGCAAACATCAGCTAACATGCCAGCTTAATTATACTATTGTACTTCAATTTGATTTAAAGCTTACTCATGGGGTAGGGGAAGTGCCTCAGGATCTGAGAAAATTGTCAAAACCTAGTTTGGGAAAGAAATAGACTTCAGCTGGAGGTTGGCACTGCCACTCTCTGGAAAAGCCATTGCAAAATTCAGTTCAGGAAAATACTTAACTTCTAACCTTAATATAAAAACTGCTTAAGTCAACAAGATTTTAGTATGAAATCGTGGAAACAATTCAGCTGGTTTAAAGGAAATAGATGCTTAAATGCTATTGTGAACAGGGTCATAATGATGCAAGCCAGCAGATAGAAGTGAACAGCAAATAGGTCTTCTTCCTGATGAAGTTCTTCTTCCAAAATGTAGGAAGATGGGTTTCATCAGATGGTGTGTAAAATGGTTAGTCACTCTTGAACTTCACCTCAGGCTTTTCCAGAGCCAGAAGGACTAAGCTAACTGGTATTAATTGTGGTTGCTGCTTGCTAATACCACAAGTTACTTGAAGTTTTCTTAGGTCAGTCTGTGGAAAGCAGTTTCTCCTAAGTGACAGAGTTTTGGGAAATATTATTTTACTTTGGTAAACTCATCACTACAAATGTAGGTGTGTTTTGATTGATGAAGCTAGATTTGGTTTTCTTCTTACTTGAAAAGTTAAGTGTGAGATGAACAAAAGACAAAGTTCCTTTTTTTAAATTTTTTTCTATGTTCACTTTTTGTAGAAGTATATATTCTTTGCTTGGGCACACATTTCCTGTAGGTTAAAACATACTACATGTTGACTGAAATTGTAAATTGTTACACTACTGACTTAATACCTGTAGTAGTAAATCTGAAACCAATGAGTGTTGAGGATCTCAGCTACCTTCTGAGTGCCCTTTGTTTTTTTCTATTTCAACTTTCTTTGAGTTCATCCAACTTAGTAGGAGCAAAATTATTCTCTTAAATGTAATATACAAATACAGTTAGCAGGCCAGCTCAGATCCAAAAGAATCATTGCACAGTGTAGTGTTGAACACAAGTTACTTTTACCCCCACCACTCTATGTGTTCTGTGCAGAGCAGTTAATGTAGCAGTGCTGAGATCTTGGTTTGGGGAGGGCCAGTTTTTAAATTTTGTAAGTACGATATCTCTATTGTATAAAGTATTTGTAGTTTTAAATATTTGCATGAAAGTTTAAATATTGCTTTGTTAAATTGGGATGCCTCAGCACAAGTGTGGGGGGTTTCTTACATATTTTTCTTGTTCAGGAAGAAGACAAAAGGCTTAGGGGAACAACAGAACTTGGAGTTACCAGCCTGAAGTAAAACTGAGGATAGTTAAGGTGGTAGGAGATACTGTATTAGAGAGAGCAAATGACTGAAAAGTTCAGTCATTCAGAATAACTTCAGGCGGCAGCAATTGCATGTGAGAGGAATTGAGATACATTTTTTTCCTTTTAAGTCTCTTATTACAACCAGAGCATTTGTGGAACCCAAGCCTGAGGTATTTTCATCAGCAAAGCCTTCTGAAGCGGTCTTTTGCCACCCACCGTGGCTTCTGTTTGTGGTAGTGCAACTGTTTTTGGGGAAAAGCAGTGAGCCAGATTGGTAATAAATTTGTGTTTCAAATAGCTGCTTGCTACTGCCTGTTAATAATAAACCTCGCAGAAGGGGGTTAATCGGTTTTGCAGTTATGCTGATGTACCTCAGGATAATTGTGTTATCAGTATAACTACGCAGTCTTTTTTGATATTTCTGAGAGAGATCTGATTATTCATGTGGTAACTATGACTGATAGTGGAAAAAATGTGTTCTGTTAATATTTCACTAAAAGTACTTCTGTGTCTCACAGTCAAGTATTGAGCAGTCACTTTCATGTAATAATTTTTTTTTTTTCCATAGAAATTTGTAATGGTGACTCACAGACAGCTAAGTGTACTTACTTCCCCTTAAGAGATAAAAAGTGAGGGACATTTTAATCAGTGTTTTCTGTTCTTTGCTCTTTTTGTAAAGCAGTGCTTTGTTTCCTTTTTGGAAACCCGTTCATTCAGCTTATTTCTGGAAGCAGTGATAGGCAAATGAAACCATCAGTGAATCAAATAGCATGACTATGTCCTGTAGTGTATCTCATTTGTGTCATTGAGAAAGATAGTTTATTGTTGCTTTGCAAGTTGCCCTTTTTGTCTTTGTTAGCTCGTAATGTCCGCTTGAGTTCACTTCAGACAATATTTGCCATCTGATGTTCCCTGTGAAAGTTTCGTACATGTTTTCCATGATAGGCTGGAGAGCAAGAAGGGGATGTGCAAACTTGTTCTTCTCTCTGCATGGGAACAGTTTTGAAAATGTAAATATTTTTCTCCCACAGTAAGAGAGAACAGAGTAACCCTTACCAAATGTACGTCTTGCTCAACACTATGTGCTGTAACGCAGCAATGACAGCTCTCACATGTCTGGTTAGAGGAGGCTTCCAAGTCTTGCAGTAGTGAAAAAAATTTGAAACCCCCCTGTGAATATCCATTCCAGACACTAATCTTCCTCTTTTCCAATATTTACAGATCTTTCTAGTTTACATAGGCAAGAAGTGGAAGGAGTAATAAATGCTGAATGCTCTGTTGGATTATTTGATTGTGTTAAGAAGATACTCTGTCCTGAAATTGTTGGCAGTTGAACAGGGCACAGCATCTAGCCGTTATAATTTTCAAATAGCTCTGAAACTATTCTGAAACTATTTCTGTAATGAATTGTTTATGATCATGTTCTTGATTTTTAACACTATGAGCTTAAACCAGGTGTTTTTTTGCAACCTAAATCTTGGAAAACTTGAAAGGATGCTACTGGTAAGTTGGCTTAGTATTCTCAAGAAGTGAGGTGGTTGCAAGGGCACAAAGTAAGTCATTAACTTCTGAGAAGTTTACTTGGTATATCCAAGCTGTTCCCATGTATCCGCGCAGCTCTTATCCAGAGGCATAAAAAAGTTTGCAAAATTGTGCTGTTTTTTTTAGAAAATATTCAGAAATAAATCTGTTGCTACTGTGTGTTGGAAGAACCGGGATGGGGGGACTGCCCTCTTCGAAGGGGTCAGGAGGAGTATTACTTGCAGAAAGGAGGCTGGAGGGCTCCACTAACAGTATAGTCATGGACACTGTGTTTGAAATTGACTTCTTGATGCCTGTTCAGGGTAGTCTTTCTCAGCAACTTCTGTTGCAGCTGTGATCAGCTAGGCTTTTGTCTGATTTCTTCATAAGTGGTTGGTTATTCTTCCTTTCTCTAATATGGTGCCTTTTCTCTGGGGACAAGAGAGGCTTCCTCAGAGGCTGACAGAGGTTGAGGCAGGTGATTGCATACTGTAGTTTGTCAAAGAGAAGGTTGATGGATTGTGATGGAAGAATCTATGGTAGAGGGTGAGCTAAATGTCATGCACATGCTTCACAATATTTTTAAGAAAGTGAGAAAGAAAAGTAATCGATCTGGGAGCTGGTAAAACAAGGATTGAGCAGAGAAAGGGATTGCAAGAGGAGCAAACCATCATGGAGAAAATGTAAGTTAAACTGGTTTGCTTGTTACTGTATCTTGGCAGCAAGCACAATCCAGGGTAGTTGAACACTTTATACTGTGTAGGCTCTTCAAGAGCAAGTTAGGAAAGGCCCCCACCTTGTGCATTTTCCTCTCCTCAGTATATCCCTTCTCTGTATCCGACAGGTGTCTTTAGGTAAGCACTAATTGCCTCTTCAGTAATCATGTTATCTTTACAATTTGCCAGAAAAGGCTGGTTGTCTGCTCTTGTTTTATGTGTACTTGATATGGAAGAACAGCTGTATTTTGATGCAGGGCTTCCTAATGCAGCTGAAAAATCTGCCTGTTGCTACTGGGTAAATGAAGCAAGGACATCCAGGTGGTTTCTGCTTGTTAGATGCAAGTCTGTTGACAGCCTGGGGTAGTCAGTAGAAACTAATGCACACCGTAGAATTCACTGGCTGTGCTGAATGTGTAATACGGTAAAGCTACTATAGTTGTATTTAATTTGGAGAAGTAATGGTTCCAATTTTCAGAAAAAATAAGCTTCTCAGAATTTTTGATTTCAAATGTAGTTTTGCGTAGAGAGCACTGAGAAAACAGGAATTTCTGAGACTTGGACAAAGATCTGTTTATGAGATGAAGGAACAGGGAAAATTCACAATTTTTGCCAAAAAAGGATTTGTATTTTAACTGCTTTGTCTTAATAGAATGATCTTTATTTTCAACTTGTAAAATACTGATCATGTGTTTAAAATAAAAATTGCCACATCAGCAGCTGGCTCAAGTGCTGCCTTTCAAATAAGTCTGCTTTATATAATCTTTGAAATAGCTAGGGTTTTTAGTTTGTTTTTAAATCACTCCTTCACAGCTGAACTGTGCTGATTTTATAAAAGCCTTTAAAGTGAATCTTCAGGAATTGCTTGGCATTTCTGGTCATGTTCTGTGCATGTATTTTAGTTGTGTAACAAGTTCGTTGTTTTCTCACTTTATGATAGCATTTAAGTGACAGTGTGACACTTAGGATTTTATTCTTTATTTGGTAGTTTATAATCTTTCAAGCACACAGCTATGTTATGCCTTAAAGCTGTGTAACATTGTCAGGAATGGAAAGAGATTCATGGTGTGATCAGATCAATCTGTAGATATGTTGGTGGCTGTAGCCAGCTGGTGGTTGTGTTCCAGCTGCTTTAGTTGATGCCTGGCTACAGCAGTGGGCGTTGCTGTAGGAAAGAATCTGACCCACCATTAGCTGACACTGGCATAATTGCTGTGCTGTTCTTCAGTAAATACCATTCTTTAAATGGCATTCTCTGTTGTAGAGAAGCTAGCTATTTTGAGTGGTGATTTCTCTTTCCTAGAATAACTGATATATTTAGACAAATGGACAGGAGCTGGGGTACATAATCCTATGAGGTCTAAAGAAAAAGCTGTGTTACACGTTGGTTATCATCGGCAACAGAACTTCTCAGTCTTTAGACTGTATGATTTATCTTAAACTTGTTTTACATGTATTCATGTTGGTACTTTCTTAGTATAAACGTATGCTGAAGGCTTCTGTGTAACAGCTGGTTTTTTTTCTGAGAGAAAATAATCATGCAGTGAGTAGGATTCTGGCATTTGCAAGGTAATCTCATAAGGCTCTGTATCTCACATAAAGCGAACGGCATTACAGTATTATTCTTAAATCTCCTACATGTGAAGGAGTCTCAGATTCAAACTGTATCATTAAATCTGAGATCAGTGCATCAGTGGATGTAGTAATCAGAATTCCTGACAGTACATTTAAAATGGGGGGGCAGGGGGGGGACGTATATTGTGGTAATGTCATTTCAAATCCATTAGACTTAGGTTGATCTAGGAGAGCACTTGATCTGAATTTCAGCATTTGTATATATAAACTAATCATCAGGGGCTTTTTAGTAGACTATGCTTTTTATAAATGAGTTGCAAAAGGGTACGATATTCTTGGGTTTAGGTAAAGAAAATCTTGAGCTTAAAAGAATGCTCAGAGGAGTGTTCTTCCTCGTGTCAGCCATCCCTGAGCTTCTAAAATGTCTGACAGAATATGTTGATCTTTCAGCAGTCACAGAGTTATATGAAAAATGTCTTGAAATCCTAATGTTCCTGTTACCTGTTGTAGTTATTATTAATGTAAAAAGTTTAATCATAACTGAATTTTATCATAGGCCTTGTTGAAACGGGAACACTTGTTTAGTAAATCTCTTTCATTTCATGTATAGATAACTTTAATGAGCAGTAAATATTGAACAGTTGCAAACTGTTGCTCTTAATCTTCTTCTAATATACTTTCTGATTACATTTCACTTGTCATTTTATTCCTCATCATGCAACTCTCCAGATTGCTGGTGTCTTCACTGATCTTGTAGAATTTTTAGCAGACCTTGCTATTTTTCTATCTATGCCTTTCTTAGATTTCTTTTAAGTCCAGACCTTTGAGTCTCCATTGGGAAACTTTGTTTTGAAAAAATACCGATTTACACTGTTTTACTTTAGTAATTCACAAGACTTTGTTGGGTTTGGTTGGGTTTTTTTAATCCCTTACAGGCTTAATTACATTCGTTTGGTGGGGGTAGAGAGTTTATTGTCAAACTTCTCAGGAATCAAGGAGGAATGATAATCCACATACTCAACAAGTTCAGAGAGCTCTGAAATATTTGTGACATCTAACTTGGTTTTATACCAAGTCTGATGCTGCTGTTCTGCTGTATTCTATCCAGCTGTCTGTTTCTTCTGGTTTCCATTTCTATCGTTGGATAGAAATTGTAATTTTCTGCTTCCTAACTCCTGGATTTCCCTTGGATCCTCTCTGGAGAACTGTCAGGCACCTGTTCCTTTGATACCAGTGCTACTTTAGATGAAAGGTTATGCACTGCAGTTGGGCAGTTTCATACTTCAGAAGTTTTGGGTCTCCGTCATCTAGTTGCAGGGACTTAATCTGGTTTATCAGGATGGCCTTCTGTGCTGACACTTAAGTGAGAGACAGTTTCTCAAGTTTACCCTTTGCTCGGAGAGGCTGTAGTGTTGTGATCTTTGACACCTTCTTTCAACAGCCCTGTTTAACTGTTCCATGTGTTCTTTGAATAGCTGGTTGGTTTAATGTATATCAATTAAATGTTTGCTCTTCTTACAATGGTGAGGTCTTCCTCTTGAGTAAGAACATAGTACAGCAATGGTGAATCAGACCAAAGGTGGATCTGGCTAGTCCAGTACCTTTTTTTTGACAGGGGACATTAACAGATGTTCTTAGAAAATAAGAATGAGGAAAGAAGGTAGTGATGTGATATTTTCCCACAATACTTTCCCAGCATCCTTTCTTCCTGTGTTCCCATGTACCTTGTGAAAAAATGGAACCTCACAGAATCCCAGAATGGTTAGTGTTGTAAGGGACCTCTGGAAGTCATCCTGTCCAAGCCCTGTGCTCAGGGAGGATCATCTAGAGCAGGCTGCCCAGGACCATGTCCAGATGGCTTTTGTGTATCTCCACAAGTGGAGAGTCCGCAACCTCTCTGGGGCAACCTGTAAAATAGATTAATTTTATAATGATACATTCGTTAAGCTGAAGAAGTTGTAGACTACCCGTTTTTGAACAGGCTTCCCAAGACACTAACATGATCAATAAGTCTTAAGAGAAAAAGATGTGCAAGTAGGTTTTTCCGGAGTGTTAAAATAATGGATTGCTTTAAATAGTTAAATAACTACTATTTTAAGGTTAAAATAATGGAGTCCAAGTAATAGACTATAAGAAACGTCTTAAGTTTTCAATTTTAACTTTTAATTTCATTCAGATCTAATTTATAATACCGTAGTGTAACTACAGGTACAATGAGACATAAATACTATTACATGTTGAGCATAATAAAATTGCTGAGGATTTGACGAGACATGTAATCTAAATTAATAAGTTGTTCTACCCATCAAAGCAGCTCCTCATGTAAAACACTGCATCATAATTTATTTGATATGTTCTTATACTCTGCAATTAATATTTTTTTAACCAGTGTTCTTGCATCTTTTTCAGGGTTCAGCTGATCCTTTAAACAGTGCATTCCACCTGACATACAACATGGTATTGAACTTGCTTCGAGTAGAGGAAATTAACCCTGAATACATGTTAGAAAAATCCTTCTATCAGTTCCAACATTACAGAACTATTCCAGAAATAGTAGAAAGTAAGTATACTGTATGTTGTACTCGGGAGAGTCAGTATAAAAGATGCTGCACTGTGAGATTGGGTAATTACACTTCATTACTCTTGTAAGAGTTTATACCTGTGTAGTTCTTGTCTACTCTGCCAACAGTTGCCACTGCACTATTTGCTGTCATGTTACAGTTTCAGGAAGAGTAATTTCCTCTTGTTCTTAGGACCTATATTGATATGCACTGTCAGTCTATGAAGAGAGCTTTTCTCTCTGAGTCAGACAAGAGTGGTTGTCACATTGCTGAACTGTAGGACAGAAAGAAGGAAAAACAATTTAAAAATTCTTGTGGCTTGCTAGAGGTGCCAAGAAGAAAAGTCTTATTCACTTGTGATGTGCAGAACTTAGCTAAAAGAAACATAATTTTAATATCTCATTACAATTTCTAAAAAGAACTCGGGCACACTGTTCAGTAGGAAAAAATGCATCATTAAAATACAAAGCAAAAATCAGAGAGTACTGAGAAATTACTTGCACTCCACTGAGTAACTAAATTTGAGCCATGATCTTTAAATAGTCTGTTTTCATGAGCCAAACTTAGTTTCCAAAGATTTCAGCCAGTGTTTGAGAGTGAGGCCTCTTTCAAAACTGAACCCAGAAGAACCTTAAGAGCACAAAAGGTAACTACTTCCTCAGCCATTGATGAATGAGCGGTTCGTCCGTTCATTTGTTAATTGAATGTTAAGAGAGATTGTGTACATGTGCATGTAGCTTGGATAGACATGCAGAGAGGGGGTTTTGATTTCCCTTTGCAGTTTTTGTTAGTTTGCAGGTGCAGAGTTAAGGCAGTAAAAGTCAAATATAGTGTGTATTTCCTGAGAACCTCCGTGATCCAATTGGCATGCCTATATTTCCATTCTGGCAGTCTAGTTTTGCTATTTAAACAGAGAAATGGAGCTGGAGAATATTTTTCGTATTTCTTGAACATGTTTTGTTTAGACACCAAACTGGGCATTAAAGTGTTGTGATCACATCTCTGCAATTAAAAACATGAAGTTTAAAACAAGGAGGAAATTATGCCAAGAGTGTGGATTGATAGGTTTTTTCTTCAAAAAGTTGGCAGCTAAAAACAGGGAGTAATTCCCTGAGCTGTCTCTCATGTCCCAGTGAAGTGGGATTTCTGAGTCACCCGTATGCATTCAAATAGCGTTCAAGAGGGTGAGTTGGTAGAGAGGAGAAAGAGATCTTTATAATGTGTCCTTTGTTTATGTTTACTAGTGATGTTACCAGTGTGAGAAAATAAAGCATGTTGTTTACAATAGAAACTGATTCATCTTAATAAGGTATGAAATGTTGGAGAAAGAAAATACTGGTTTCCAACTGGTGAAATCAGAGCCTAAAGCAGGTTAGGAAGAACATCTTTTAACAACTTCCCTCTTGTTGGAAGACATCTTGTTAGAAGATGTCTTTGAGCAATCTTGTTTTCATAGGAGAAGGTAGAAGAGTGCTAGTGGGCAGTGAATACGCTCCTGCAATAATTGGAAGTTTTTGTGGGGCTTGTGTGCAACCCTAAATCAGTCATTCTTGGACAGTTGGGGGTCTAGCCTTCTCTGTTTTTTCAAGCTTGTTTATTTAAAAGAAAAAATACTGTTAGTATTTAATAGTCTATGAATAAAATTCAGTGGACACATTTATGGATATCTAGCTTTCCAGAGAATGGATTATTGTAAATAGAAAATGAGTACCAAAAATTATGACAAAAGACTAGTTATGTAGACCTGAAAGGGAAACATTGATTTCTAAATCTGGGAAGTTATTATTTCCATGAGATTTTACTTTTTATTGTAGGAGTGAATAAGTTGGAAGGACTATACAACAAAATAGTCATTCCCAATGAAGAAAATGTGGTCATATACTACAAAATCCGACAGCAGCTTGCAAAAATGAGTAGAGAGATTGAAGAGTATGTTCACAAACCAAAGTACTGCCTGCCGTTTCTACAGCCAGGAAGACTGGTAAAGGTGATTTGATTTTTTTTTGTGTGTTTTGGTTTTATTTCACATTTCTATCAATCCATGAAATTTTCAGGTTTCATTTGTGTCTGCCAGTTTACAGTCTTGAAAAACCATTTGCATCACCCTAAGCAACAATTTTTACTTTCGTCATATTTCTTTGTTAACATTCATCAACAAATTTAAAAAAAAATAAAAATACTGTTTTCATGATTAATAATAGTCCATGACTGCTGTTGTAAATATCAGAAATACAAAAAGGTAGGCTTGCTGGGATGTGATTGTTCATGGGTTATGTTATAACATCTTGTAATATTTTCAGGTGAAGAACGAAGATAATGACTTTGGATGGGGAGTGGTTGTTAATTTCTCTAAGAAATCGAATGTTAAGGTAAAATATACATTCTCTCCATTAGAAGAATATATACATTACTGCTTTTTCTGAAAATACGATAAAACTCCTATTTTCTTTGTAGTTTTCAAAGGCAAAAAAAAAAATTTCACCCCAAATTTATGAAAATCTTAGGCCTTCCTGAGTGAGAATATAAAGAAAAAAACTATGGAAGGTGGGACAAACCCTAAGTCCTGTGGTTATTTTTTTACTTTTGGCATATTTATGGAGCAAATGTTTGCAAATGTTTTGTGTCTGGGATAAGTAGTTCAAAAGTACACATGGCACTACAGGCATTTCAAACTATTTAGTTTGTTTCTGATACTTCCCCAGCAGCCTTACACTAAGCCCTTCATGGGAAAGATGCCATGTTATCTACTCTCAGAAAATGTATAGGAGTTGAATGTGAGGGCTGAAAGCATAGGGAGACTGACATTTGGCTCTATGTAGAAGGTTATTTTAAACTGAGGAATTATGTCTTGAGTCCTAAGTTAGTGCCTGAGACATGGGATTGCTTGTCCCTTGAGATGCTGTTGTAGAGTTGAGGGTTGGGAAGTTATAATAAGAAGAGAGCAAAACAATAGAAATGGATTCAGGAAAATGTGGGAGAAAATGCAGAGGGCAGTGATGCAAGAGAAGCCAGATTTGTTTTTCCTTCCAAATACTCATTTTTATAGTTGGTCTGTGCATAACCCCAGAGATGATGTTTTGGGCTCCCTTTCAGAAATGTTTTGACAGGCTACTCAGCTGGCTAAATTAAAATCTGAGTTTAAAGTGTGTTTTTCTGTGGTAGCATTTTTCCTGTAATTTTAGCAGATGACCATTGGCATTAGTTACTAGGTCTAAATGAGAAGTTGTCTTCGTCAGGTTCTGGTGGTGTCTGTACATTGTGGCACCTTTTGGTGCTTTTCTAATATATATTCATTAAAGAGGAAATGAGAAAAATGTGTGCATACAGAACTTACTAAAAAAGATTTTGTTTTGGTTTTCCATCTTCCTTTTGAAAGTCACTTTTCTTTTTCAAGTTGGAAAACTGGACTGTTACTGCTATTGCTTAAACTTTTGCTTCTAGACTGCTTTTTTCATAGAGCCACATGAGCAGTAAACCAGATTCACCTCTCACCCTAGCCCTCTGTATAAAACTGCCAACTTTTGTGTCACTGGAGGCATTTCTTCTATCTGTGTCATATTTTATTCACATAGACATTTGCCATCCGTGTCTGGCCTGTCTTGCTGTTGTATAAAACCTTTAGGTTTGAACGTTAGCTTTGAAATGATGGTGTGTTCTGCAGGAGATGGCTCTGGCTCCATCAGCACTTTTTTCATTATGTAATTCTAGCAGCTGGGTTGAATTTTTCCTTCCGAGTTCTGTGGAAAGAATGACAATAGGTGCTGAAAATTATGGAACAGGCTCAAAGCTATTTAACTTTTAAAAACAGTATGAAAAACTAGTTTCTATGAGCAGAGGCAAAACAAATGACTTAAAGAAGCTGCTACTTACCCATTTTAATGTGTTTATTCAATGCGTTTTTGTCCTGGGCTACAGATGCATTTCCCCATTACTGTTTAATGTAGTAGTATACTTAGTTAATATTGGAAATATATCACTATTATGCCATGTCTTTAAACCTTAATCCACTTCTAAGCTGTGACAGATTTTTGGATTTGCTTTTAGAAATGATGTTGAATTCAGTCTATTACTAGTTTTTCTTTAGTTGCAAATTTTTCTTCACTGTATCATAGTTTCTGATGAAGTCCTTTTTCTAGTGAGGAATATATGTAATTAAGATTGACAGCGTTGCACTATGCCTGTATTTCACTGGGTAATTCTCTTTGCAATGTGAAAGCTAACGCATGAGTCATTGCTAGTTATGTGCGTTGTTAATCATATTTAGATGGTTTCGCAGCATAATTTCACAATGCTGTGTTCCACAAAGTTGTGAATGCAAAAGCACTTTATCCTGAATTACAGTACACAGAAATTTATTTCAAGCTGTGATGCTTACTATGTATTGTACATTATAGTAGGTTGCAGAGTAACTATTTTTGAGTAAGAAATTTTATTTCCACTGGATTGTCCCAGCAGTATACTAGTTTTATTCTTGTGCTGTATGTAGTCCATATTGTCATCTGGTCCTTGATTCTAGATGGTTTTGTCTGTTCACAGTTGATGATATTAAAATTTAAGATGATGCAATTTGGATCTTCCTTATTTGGATTATTATAATCCTTGTATATTAAACTTAAATTTATGTACTTACCAGTTCATGTTTATTCATAATGTTTACTGCATAAACATCATTTTTAGTGCTGTGTCATGGTCATGGAATTTTCAATTAGTCCAATGATCTGGAAATCTGAATTTATCTGTGCCACATTTCTGGATTTGCAGATATGATCAGCTGTCTTACCTGGTTTTGTTTACAGGTACATGAAGTAATAGATGTTTCAGGGCAAATCTAAAATCCTTGGAAGGCACCCAATTGTGCAGTATTCTGCCAAGAAGGACAGAATGTTATCCTTGAAGCATGTGAATCAATGCAAAATAGATCAAAGGGATCACTCAAAGTTGATATGAGAGAGATATCTGTGACTAACAAATTTTTACTGGGTGTCCTAGTCTTCTTGTACTCTTGCATATATGCAGGAACATGTCTGTTCCTGTTCAAGTGTTTAGTACCTAAAATATTGTAGGAAAGCCATTGAAAGGAACAGTACACTTTCAAAAAGCAGTTCTAGATTACTGCTGGAAGTCACGTCTGGTCAGCATTATCTAAAAGCCATTGGTATATGTAAACTTAGACTATTAGTAATTAACAGCAAATGTTAATGACGTTTATACTCTTGCTTTATTAATAGGTTTACAATACAGTTACTGATAAAAAGCTTTTTCCTCTCATAATTTTCTAGACATTCCCAATGCTAGTATTTTCTGTAGCATATATGCACAGCTGTAAGTTCAGTCTCTTCTTCATTCAAGTCAGCATTAAGCTTTCTGTGGCTTTGTCTGGACACTGATTTGGTACATGTGGATATTATTTTAAAATTCTAATTCAGAGAACAGCAGTGGTATGGGTCTTGTACATTGCTGTGAATGCTTTCTGCAAATGTGGCATAGAAACGGCCTCTTCCTCAGCAAGTAACTGCATTTCTGGAAGAAATTGTATATCTTGTAGAACAGGATAGCCCTGTTTTTCTGTGAAGTTTACTATGGCAGTTTCTCTCAGTACTTCTGAGAATCTCTTAGAAATGCTAGCTGGCTCCACTCTGCTTTACATGCAGTGAAAAAAAAACAGTATGATGTAGATTTGTAATGAAAAATACTGCCCAGTAAAACTGAACTGAGTTAACACAGGATTTTGAAAAGACTCTCTCTTGTATTTGGAAATAGGGAAGCTTGCACATACTATTTTAAAAGATGATGTCTGCCTTCAGTGTTAGGCCTATAACTTAATCTCATGAAAAAGTTTGTTTGTAGTAGGAGCATATTTGAGCAACCTTAGCACATACTGATCCAGTCAAATAAGTAACGTCAGGTTTTTTTAAAGCAGTGTGTAAGAAAGGTTATGGCTTTGTGAACAGTAGTCTTTAACCACCACATCTGCATATTTGTGTTCTTTAAATGAAGTTCAGATGTTATGTGTGGAGTTTGGGCTGTATAAAGGTGTGATCTGCAAGATGCAGCTTCATCTGCAGATACAGGCTGTAATGCTTGAGAGCTTTTTCTGTGGTCTTTATAGTGGTAAAAAACTAAACTTGCAAACCTACAAATGGAACAGATCCCCCAAATTCTGTTTCGGGGGGGTGGGGGTGGGAAGAAAAAAAGGGCAAAGTTCAGTACTCCTAGCACGATGCAAATATTTTGCATTACAGTTGTGAAATAGTTGGCTTACATTCTTCTAGAAGAAGACAGAAGCTCCTGAAACCGCAAGTAGAATTTAGGCTACTCTGGCAAGGGAGAATGGGGAAGGGATAATTTTTTCAAGTGCATTTTTCCCCATGAGGGATCTGTCAAACAATAATGATTCAGTAGTTTTTAGAACATGCTGCATCACTGAGCTGATACTCTGTGACAAGCACTAGCTCATTTCATGCCTTTAATATTGAATAAATCATGCTTTTTCCTTAAGTTCTTCCTGGTATTTTAAAGTAACTGATAATGGACCTGTTTTCTCTGTGCCCTCAACAGCCAAATTCTGGTGAATTGGACTCGTTATATGTAGTTGAAGTGCTACTGTACTGCAGCAAAGACAGTTTGAAAAATTCTGCTACTGAGTCCGCAAAGCCAGTCAGTCTTGATGAGAAAGGAGAGATGCAGGTTTGTTACACATGTTTATTCTCAATAATTTCTTGTAAATGTTCTCAAACATTCTATTTCCAAAGCATTTTCAAACTGTGATGAAAGAGGGGTTGATGTATTAAGGAAGAGAAAGGAGCTGTACACCTTCCTCTGCTTTCTTAAACAGTTGCTGATTTCCCTGAAGAACTAACTTTCAAGTGTGAACAAAATACTTGAGTGGATTTGTTACCTTATAAGAAGTGCTTTGAAAAGTGCTTGCTGTGTGTTCAATATTTCAAATCAGTACATAAAAGACAATAGCAGTAATGTAAATAAAGTTATGAAGATTACCTATGTATGTGATAAAATCTGCAGATAACCAAGCGTTTAGTAGCTGGTTTTTTTCTTGTCTATTTCCGCAGGATTTTGTGGGTAATATGCATTTGTTCTACTAGATCTGAGAATTTAGTTAGAATTTTTATAATGCTTGAGTAATACATTTCTTGATGCTGTTTGGCAGATACTTTTCTTAGCAGTATCTTCTGCCTCTGGGAACAGAATTCTTTTTTTATTTGTTTCTCTTTTTCAGACCCCTTCAGCTCTGTGAGCCTATCTCATTCTAAAATCAAATTGAATTTCTTACTGAAAGCATTGCATTATTTAAATTGAAACCCTATTTTGGGTCAGAGACTTTTTTTTTTTTTTCCTTGTCTTTTTTTTTCTTTCTTCTTTTTTTCCCTTTTTTTCCACAGTGTCAGTTTAAAGCTTGAGATACAGTATAGAATCTTTATGGTGTCTTCATGGTTTGATACTTATGTATATGTATTTGCCGATTTGATGTTCTCCATTGTTAGCATTCCTAGTTAAGTATATGACAATAACTTGTCTGGTTTGGATCGTAACAGGTATTCCTGTAGATAAGAGGCAAGGTAATAGAAAAACTGAAATTTTTTCCCCACTTGTAGCCTCTCTCCAGATTTAACTGAATACAGAATTTTCTCATTTGGACAAACTCACTGTTCTTCTTTATAGTACTTTATTACCCATATTTCCTGCTTCGTGATACTCCTTTACCTACTGCTATGTGCTTGTATGCTCAGATTTTGTTTTCCTTTGTAAAGTTTTGCTATGTAACAGTAATAATAAATACATTTTTTTTTAGTGATGCATCAGTTACTGCTTTCTCTTTTACAGGTTGTTCCTATTTTGGTACATCTTGTCGCAGCTATCAGCAGTGTCCGACTTTACATACCGAAAGACCTGCGGCCTGTTGACAACAGACAAAGTGTGCTAAAATCTATACAAGTAAGTTCCACTAGGCTGTGTAAGCTCTCTGCTCTGATTAGTAAGGTACTCTTGGACCCAAGACAACTTGTTCTAAAGAAATTTGTCTAAATCTTGTCACATCTTCACCCTTATTCTTGAAAGGGCTTGGAAGCCACCGTGTGTGTCAGTTGTTTCCTCTTGTCAACAGTCTTTTTAAACTGATTTTGAAAACTGCTGGAAGATCACATAACAAACTTACACCTTCTGTGTCTCTATAGTTGTGCCAGCTGATTTATAAGAGTGTAGCTGATTTTATTGTTCCTAATCCTAGAAAAAAAAGTACCTTTTTCCTTCCAGGAAGTACAGAAGCGATTTCCCGATGGAGTACCATTACTAGACCCTATTGATGACATGGGCATCAAAGATCAAGGACTGAAAAAAATAATCCAAAAAGTAGAGGCATTTGAGCATAGGATGTATTCACATCCTCTTCACAATGATCCCAACTTGGAAACCATATACAAACTTTGTGAAAAAAAAGCACAGGTAAAAATATAAAACAGAACCCTCTATCTATATTTAGCTGAAGAGAGAGAAACCAATACTTCCCTTCTTACTTGCTATTTTTTTTTATTTGCAAAGCCCAAATAATCCTTTTTTAATGAAGAAGACTAAATAATCCTTTTAAAATTAACAAACCCAAATAATCCCTTTTAACTGCACTAAAATAAATTAATCTCACTAACAAACTGGCTGAGTCAGCGGTATGCCCATGATTGATACATCTGAAAACTCTTCAGAAAAGGTCATCAGGGATTAGAAGGTTACAGAGGTGCCACTGGAGTCTTTTTCACTAAATAGGCCTAGCACAATACAGTGTAGGTCAGGTCTTCACAGGTAATTGAAACTGAACATTTTTAATATGCCTGTGCAGAGCTAAAATGAATTGATGAGGCTTATCAGCTTGGGGAGTGTACCGTACTAATCGTGGTGGTGCTGCTTCCTGAGCCGACTCCTACACTGGAAGCAATACACTTATTTACTTTGTACAGAGTTGAACCTTGCTAAACTGAAAATGGTTGTGCACAAAAAGAGCTGTAATGTTTTTATGCTGCTCTAGAAAACAGGTTCTCCAGGAGTCACTTCACAGAAGCGAGGTGGTTCTGGTGTGGGCAGCACAAAAGTTGCATGTGGTAAGACCTGATGGACCAAACAGTGTTCTGCAGAGGTGTCTGCACTGTATAGCCAGCTGTGAGAATGTTGACAGTGACCGTGACAAACAAGATGACACTGGAGAAGCTCTAATAGCGGGAAATAATGCCTTTCGGTTGTGTTTGATTGGACCATTGATTAGCTCAGATTTAGTACAGATTGATTTTTTTTTTTTAAATTTGTTTTAAATTTCCAAATCTCCATCTCAGTGGAGTTGGATGAGTCACTGTCAACTACTGTGTCCATATACCGTCATCCTGAGGCCCTGATGTAAATTACACCATTTCTTTAGAACAGTTGTGACTGTTAAACCAGGATCATGTCATTTCTCTCCACTCCCCCTTCCTCCCCTCCCCGTCCTCCCCCTTCCCCCCCCAGATTGCTGTAGATATCAAAGCAGCAAAGCGAGAACTGAAAAAAGCTAGAACTGTCTTGCAAATGGATGAACTCAAGTGCCGCAAGCGTGTTTTGAGAAGACTGGGGTTTGCCACGTCTTCAGATGTTATTGAGATGAAAGGGCGGGTTGCTTGTGAAATCAGCAGGTAATTTGTTTCTGCATGAAGTGATTATTGTCATGAATGCACATTTTACTGTTCTTGCTGAAATTAGTATGTCATGTTTATATTTCTAAGTTCTGAAACCACTGGAAGAAAGATTGATCAGAGACTGTGACCTGTGTCATAAAGGGAGTATGCTGATTGAAGCGATAAAGATGGCAACTTAAGGACAAAATACAACAGCAAGTGGGGAAGCCGAATCAGAATTTTACCAACTTCCTGACTTTCAGGAACTGTTTGCTGACAAGTTACACTTTTCCTTGTAAAAAAATACTTTTTTTCCCCATCTTACGGATTTGTCTGAAACTCCAAAAATGAATGTGTAGTTTTATCTACAATTTGATATTTATCCAAATAGTATGTTTGGATTTTGTATTCACATCTTGCACTTCCTTTTATAATTCATAATTAACCCTTTATTCTACAAGTAAATTGAAGCAAGTTTATTGCTTTTTTCAGTATCTTGGAATTATCCAGTTTAATCTTTTTTGAGCAGCAGCAGCAGCGCCAATTCTGGTCGTTTTCATAAGCTGCCTAACTCTGGTTCTTTTCAATCTCTTGATAGCCTGTCTGATAAAAACTGAGTAAAGCAGCTGTTAATACTAACTTACGAGCTATCAGGAGAGATTCTTTGTAGTCCAGTAAGAGCTTTTAGTTTCTTTAAAATGCTGTCTCACTCTCTTACTAATAAGCATCCTTAAAGAGCTAGCATATATTAGGTTTTGGTGTTCCTGTAAGAAAAATTAAGAAGCTATCGTTTCTTATCTGTATTAAGTTACTTCACAAAACAGATTAATAGTAATTAATCTAAAAATTACATATCAGTAAGTCTTCTCCATAAGCTTCCTTCTCCTCCTCTTTATTTTAGTGCTGATGAACTCCTCCTGACAGAGATGATGTTCAATGGTATCTTCAACGACTTATCTCCAGAACAGACAGCTGCACTACTAAGCTGTTTTGTATTTCAAGAGAATGTGAGTTACTTTTTCAATTCATGAATTCTAGACATTTCTGTCTACCAAGAGTGTTGTTTATAATTCAGTTTCAGAATTGGTCATAACAGTACCAGCCATTGCACATTTTTTATCCTTTCTTAAGGTGTTTGACATGAACTCCCATTGAGCTTAGCAAAAGCATTGCAGCTTCAGTGCTAAAATATCTTTCCCCCTGTGTGACATACCAAAGGTTGTGTAAAATTGCAGTCCTTGTCATCAGTCTACCAGTTTCCCCCCACGCAGTGAAGCAGTATTACTAGATTCTCAGCTCACGTGCTTGTATTTATGTATGTATACACGCACATTCTTAAAATGTAGAATGATTACTTCAAAACAGAGGCTTAACAATATTTGCTCCTGCGTTCTGGGGTGAGGGTATCTTTAATTCTGAAACATGCCCATGTTACATCATTTGGACAGTACCCTTAACCTGTTGATGGAAATGGCAGCACTACATGGTATTGATACCAAAAGAGCTGTTCAAAACAGACCATATGTTTAAAAAAAAAAAAGTTTAACACCAGATACCTTTGTTTTCCCACCTACAAGCTGTATAGAAGTTTAGCATCATTAGCAAAATACAGTAAAAATCAACTTGCATATGAAATACTACTGCAGATACCGAGCAACATGTATCACTCAGGTTGATTCCAAATGTGGGAGGCACATTAGCAGCAGATGCTAATGGGTTACTTTTGTTAGTGGAAGGCATGCCGAGGTAGGCCATTGTTAGAATATTGCGGTTCACCCAACAGTAGTACTTGGATCTAAATAGATAGGACATAAAAATGTTGCTGTATTTGAATAGCCATATTTCATATATAACCACAGATATTTAAGTTACCAAAAGCATTTACTTTTTATATTCTTAAAGAAAAGCTTGTAACAGTTAAAGTAGTAAATGATCATCATTTTGGCAGTTCAAAACTATGGGACAGCTAAACAGAGGGAATTTTGGAAGTATTCAGAAAGCAGGCAGGTTTTTGTTTCGTACTGTTGCCACACTGTACAGAAAGATTTTGGTTTTTTCTGATTTAGTTTGAGGAAAAAGTACTTGGGGAGTTCAGTAAATTTTAGTGTTGATAACACATTCAAGAAGTCATTGGAATAATTTGGGATGGCACTAGCAGACATTGAACTTGTATTTTTGCATTTAATTTGGTATAGAGCAAACGTATAGAAGTAAATGAGATTATTTAAATGTTTTCTTTTTCAGTCCAGTGAGATGCCAAAGCTGACAGAGCAGTTGGCAGGACCACTTCGGCAAATGCAGGTAACCTGTCTGTTAGAAATAGGTCCAAGCTCAGGGTTAATGTTAACATGAGTGAGGAGTGTGAGTGGAGTATAAGCACACGGTTTTTAGATGATTTTAGATCATCAGTGAATTTGGCTGACACTGTGCATGCGGTTTTGCAGCATGCAGTAATGGGTTATCTTGTCTGCAGGAGGTCTTTATGCTAATTTAGAACATGTCTTTAAAAACTTTTATGAGCTTGCTTACTACCCTCTTAAGTTGTTAGTGCAGGCAGACTTAATGTAAACAGTGG
This sequence comes from Strigops habroptila, assembly GCF_004027225.2. Classification (NCBI taxonomy): domain Eukaryota; kingdom Metazoa; phylum Chordata; class Aves; order Psittaciformes; family Psittacidae; genus Strigops; species Strigops habroptila. Next base: position 83,188,721 of record NC_044302.2, on the reverse strand, counting down.
TTTACTTTCTGATTCTGAATAGTTTAAGACTGCAAGGGAAACCTCATCCTGTATGCAGTACCTAATAGTATGCAAGACTTAATCTGTTTAAGCATATTATAAATTTAAAAACCTTTATTTTAAAGGAGTGTGCAAAAAGAATTGCCAAGGTGTCAGCAGAAGCAAAACTGGAAATTGATGAAGAAAATTACTTGAATTCCTTCAGACCCAACCTCATGGATGTTGTCCATACATGGGCAAATGGTGCTAACTTTGCTCACATCTGCAAAATGACTGATGTCTTTGAAGGTATGTTAATCAGTTCTTCTTTAGGAGGTGTGAGATAGTAATTCTGTATCATGGAATGGTAATTCTGAATAACCATATAAAAGACCATAAAATTTATTAACCCAGATGTATTCAAGCTTCTGCATGGCTGAAACTAAGTTGGAAAAAAATTGTTTACTGTATAGGCTAATTTCTAGTTACACTGTTGGTAATTAAGAATCTATAGAAGACTTTTTAAAAGGCATATCTCTAAATTTTAAAAACTTTCTATAAAACTCTGAAATCCTATGTATTAAAACAAAAGGTAATTTTATTTTGCTAGTTAAAAGAGGAAAACATATTCCCAATGCTTGCCATCAAGATGTACAGTTCTTGTGCTCATCCTCGTTACAGTTAATTGTTTTATTTACTTGGTAAATTGAAGGTTCCTCCTACTGTCTTAGTGATGACAGAAGTGAGAGGTGGTAACTATATCTCTGTTCTGGATAGTTTATTCACAGCAGTGCAGTGCAGATACTTGAAAAGCCTAGATGTAACCTGTCACCTGGGTCAGCGTGGTTCCTAAAACTGGAGAACTAGAAACTGCTGCTTGAGGAAGGATACTTAGTTTTCATCATTTAAAAAGTAGGATGACTTAAAGCCCAGATACTTTGTAAAAAGACAAACCATCCACCTGAAGGTCAAACCAGAATGGAAACCTGATTTCATCTTTTATCAGCAATGTTGAAAGTTGTGATGAACAGTAGGATGGGTGCACCAGTCTTACAAATCTCTGTGTAATTGCTGATACTTGAAAATTCTTCTTGAAGTCGTTCCTGTCACCATTGTCTTGCCTCTTTCAAATGCTGTTTTACTTTTTGTATGTACACAGTTGCAAATGGGAGCCCTTAAAACAGAGGAAGTCATGCAGTTCTATAACCCAGTGCACAGAACTTTCTATAGTAGGTTGCCTGCAAGCAACAGGAATCCTGGCAGTCTTTGATTCTGCATTCAGCATTCAGCAGATTCCTCCTCATGTCTGATCAGATGTCTGAGCCTTACAGCTGCTGTGGAGGCACCCTGAGGCTGGGGAACACAGAGGGAGAAGCAGTAGCTGACTTACGTTTTCAAATTGATACTTGACTGTTCGGAATACACTGGGCGGTAGTGTTTTCCATTCACTGTATGTGGGCTAAGGCCAGCCAGTCAGCTTGGTCCTAGTCGACAGTGCTAGCTCCCTCAAAATCAGATCTTATGGGCTGATTTTGAGAACTTCAGCTCTTGTGGCAGGGGTTGATGCATGTTTCTTCCCTTAACTTTCAATTTGGCTGGTTTTCTGTGCATTGTCCAAAAAGAGGGGAAGCCTTTCAGATGTCCACTGCCAATTATGATTACCTTAAATGCAGTGTGGTGTTGCTAAATCCCAGGGGAGTTTGTCCCATTAGCCAAGTTGCTACAGTGATTTCAGAATTAAAAACCAGAATACAAAAGAATAAAACAAAAATAACCCAAACAACAAAACACAAAGCCCCACAGCGTCTTTATTTTGATCTGAAGTACAAATTTTCATGTTAGGTGTTAGTGTTTCCTGCTGTAATTTTGATAGAGGTTGTTGATGGCTGATTAAAGCTCTAAAATAAGGTGATTTTTCCTCTTTGCCTTCTGAGCAGTGTGGAATTAGCAGTAATAAACTGCTGTTACTACAGGGAGGCCCAACTTCACTGTAAGGAGGCGGAAAATTGTCCAGCCATTAGAGAATGAATTAGAAGCCTCCACTTTTTTTAAACTGCTTTTCATCACAGACACTTTCCCCAAACATGCTAAAAGTACTTTATGAAAGACTGTGCCCTTCATGAGACGCTGATGTTCGTTTGTGTGCTCCATCCAGGCTAACGGGCACCAGCAGAACTTTCCTACACAGAAACCGTAAGACAGTGGCATGCTTCCACTATCACAAGCCTAAAGATGGATGGTGCTCTGTTATTTTATTAGTACTGATGGTCAAGTGTCTGAAGCCCCTTTTGATGCAGTTACGAGTAGTGTGAAAACTTGTAGCTGCCTTTTGAGGTTGCAGCAATAAGCTTGAGTGCTCTAAGAGCAAACATGCTTGCCACAGATTGAAGCAGTGTTGATTGACTAATGAAAACAAGTTGTCATGAAGCTGAAATTTGTGCTGGGGAAAAAAATAGAAATGCGAGCTTTTTAAAGCTGTAGGGAAGAATGGTAAGGTGATCTAAGTATCCTAATAACCAATTGCAGATCAACCATTTTGCTTTGTGGCAGTAAGTATACACAATAGTAATTTATTCCAAAAATGCAGGGCTTTTCATGCACCAAAAAAGTACATCTGCAACACCCCCAGCTATGCTGCCTGTAAATGAGACTCTGTGGAATGGTTGTCAGGGGTGGCCTTGGAAACTGAGATGAGTGGGATCTTGAAGAGCTGAGCCGGAGCCAGCCACAACGCAGTGTGGCCGCGCTCAGGGAGCTGCCCGTGGTTCACTTGCTTTGGTTTTGTGCTTTGTGTCCAATTGACAATGAATAGCGTTTTTCACTTCATGTCATTGCAGTGGGTTTTACAGACTGCTGCCCTCACACAGACCGTTCTTTCTTTAGAAACTGACATAGCCTACTGGTACCATATGAATGTGTTTTAGAAGAGAAGTGTTATTTTACTTCTTACTTTCCCAACAGCTTTGTAGAATGTCCTTTTCATATGGACAGTTCTTCTCCAGGTACTATGCCTTGTCTAGAGATGATCTTTCTATGGTTCAATGAAATGCGATCTAGTCCAATATTCCAGCAGTGAGCAGGGACATTTAGTTGCTCACAGTCCCATCAAAGCTGACCTGTAATGTTTCCAGGGATGAGGCATCTACCACCTCTCTGGACAACCTGTTCCAGTGTTTCACCACCCTCATCCTAAGATTTCTTCCTTACATCTAGTCTGAATCTATCCTCTTTCCTTGTCCTGTTGCTACAGGCCCTACTAGAAAGTCTGTCCCTATCTTTCTCACAAGCTCCGTTTAAGTATTGAAAGACCACCTAAAGTCTACCTGGAGCCTTCTGTTCTCCAGGCTGAACAAGCCCAGCTCTCTCAGCCTGTCCCCATAGGAGAGGTGCTCCAGCCCTCTGAGCATTTCTCTGGCCCTCCTCTGGGCTCACTCCAACACGTCCATGTCCTTGTGTTGGGGGCCCCAGAGCTGGACACAGTACTGCAGGTGGGGTCTCGTGAGAGTGGAGAAATGGGACAAAACCCCTTCCCTCAACCTGCTGGCCATGCTCCTTTGGATGCAGTCCAGGACATGGCTGGCTTTCTGGGCTGCCAGGCACATTGCTGTATCATGTCCAGCTTTTCATCCACCAATACCCTCCAGTCCTCTACAGGGCTGCTCTCAATCCCTTCATCCCATACTTACCCTATGACGGTTATTTTGCTTACAGCAATTTTGACTCTAGGTGCAAGATGGTGTTGGAGGAAATAACCAAACAGCACAGTTTGCATGCCACTAGAAGAGCATAATGGTTAGGGTCATTTCGTGACACTTGTTACAGTGACTTGGGCTGAGCTCAGAAGTTAAAATAGGACATGGGTGTGTTACAAACTATTGTGGGTATTAGGTTGCAGTGTGAGCCTGTATGCATTGCTGTAAGCATGCAATTGAATAGTATAGAGTGGTCCATAGACTCCTGAGTGGCACAGGACTGGTGAGGTAGACCACTTACCAAAGGCTATCAAAAAAAATTACAAAAAAACACCCCTATGTTCTTGAAGCAGCAAACTTATGAATCCCCTAAACATGTCTGGTTTTTGAGGGAGGTCTAAACAAGTAACTTGTTACATTACAAGTACTTGAAAGAAAATAGGAATTACTAAACAGCCCATAAAGTCCTCTCTTTAAATTAGTTAGAGGCTGTGAAGACAGTAGAAGAAAACAACAGGACAAGCATTTGGAGATGGTGAAATTCTCCATCAGGCATTCCCTTGAAGCTGTTAAAGAGAAACCGAATTTAAGACATACGGCTCTTCTTACCCTTCACTTCTAGATAAATTGAACAGGGTTGGAGAAGGAACTAAGACTTTAATCCAAAGTGGGCTCGAGCAACTGAATTATTCAGTGACATGATGTAACAGGAGGTACAAAATTTTCTCTCCTTTTATACAGGTAGCATAATTCGTTGCATGAGAAGGTTGGAAGAATTGCTGCGGCAGATGTGCCAAGCTGCAAAAGCCATTGGAAACACAGAGCTGGAGAACAAGTTTGCAGAGGGTATGTATTTCACTTCCACAGTACAAGAAGTAACTCTAGAAAAGGAAAGTTTGGGAGGGCAGGCAGGACACGGTGTGGGTGAAGGATTTGGTAACATAAGCTTCTGCTGTCAACTTCCTGGTAAACAGATCATTGCTCTCTTTCCAGATAGCATCTGTCTTCCAAGGTTTGACTTTAAATCGTGGTGGTTTTGATGCATACTGACAGTTTAACAAAGTGTGTGACTGAAAATGGATGTACAATGGCTTCCCATTAACACCTGTAACACTTTGTTTACTGCAAAGTGTTACAGGCCTGTGACTGTATTTAAATAGTGATTGTGTCAGTTATGAGTGCTGGATATTAATGTGTTTTCCTTTTTAATAGGGATTACAAAAATCAAGAGAGATATTGTCTTTGCTGCAAGCCTTTACCTGTAACAGGTTGTCTTCCAGAAGCAGCTCAAGAGCCACCTTACGGGGAAATTAATCACACGATACTTCCATTTCAATAATTTTTTTTAATGGAGCGTATTTTAACCACAGTTATTTTAATAAGGCATGTACAAACAGTATATGTAATATAACTGTTACCATGTTTTCAATAAAAATTTACAATTTGAATAGCTTTTTTCTTTTAAGCAAGGGCTTGCACCAACAGAAATTTGAAGTTGAGATATACAATAACTGTGGTTATTGTAACTGTGATAGATGTTACTATATACAGGTAAAGTGAGCATCCAAGAGCAGCAGCAGTTCCTTAAAGGCATTTACTTTTATTACATAGTTAGACTTGTGAAATTGTTTTCCTTTCAAAGAGCAAGACAGGTGGGTCATGCTTCATGGCTGATGATTGCTGCCAAAGTGATTTCCATTTGTTGGAGTCTCATGTAGGGTTGTATGGGAATCTTCCTTCGGTTGAAATGTGCATCCTCTCACTTTGAAGAAGTCAGACACGTATACAACCTAAGTGAACAAATTAGTGTTAAGATCCTGCGCTTGTAAGTCTTTGAGACAATGGGTAAATGCTTTTGCAGAAGGTAAATTCCATTATTAAAACAAAGTTTAAACCGATTGAAGCATTAGAAAGTTGCTAACAAGTCATGTATAAAATTGCATCATCTCTTCTTTCAGTAGCTTTTTCTCCAGCTATTGCTCCTGCTCCGACTGACTGCTTCGCTGCTGATGGTTTAAGCCAAATTTAAGGCTCATGTGGTAACTAACTGCTCTAATGGCCTTGTTGAGCACTGCTTCATCACAATAGCCATAGTTTGAACAACTTTAAATGAAGGAGCAAAATATGCTTGCTGAGGGCCTACACCACATGTATGGTTAATTTACTCTGTAAGTTGTTTAAAATAGGACAGGAGAGTCTGTACTTTAGCTGAGGAGGAGGTTTCAATAGTAACTGTTACTCTCCGCAGTGTCACCCTCACTTGCATTTATTCAAGCTGGCTAAACCAACCTTGGATTCTTCTCCTTGACAAGGTTCACAGCAACTCCCTCCCCAATTCATGTGTCTCATAGCTCCAGCAGCTGTAAGGCTAGCATCCTTCCTTGCATTTCTTTGACCATGCCACCTCACTTCCTTCACAGCTGTCGACTACAAGACAGGTCCCTTGATCCAGTTCTACCACTTGTTTTCTTCCCTTTGCCCCCTTCAAGTCATATTAGTAGGCATGCTGGATACAGTGCTGCATGCAGTGTAATAATTAAGAAGCCTTCTCTCATGATCCCTTCCTACATCACCTCCTCCCATCCCACTGCAAACCTGAGAACTTCAGAACACAATTTATGGCAGCAGAAGAAACCATACTCCACACTGAGGGCTGGCTGGTGGCCCAACAGGCTGCTTTAGCTGCATACCAGATGAGTTTCAGCTTCCACTCAATGCTGAATTCACTCAACTCAATTTAGTCATCCATTTGCAGTTGCTGCCCCAGCATGCTCTCACCTCAGCTGCTCCTGGACTCTTCAGTTCTTTCACATAAGGGTTTTGTTGGGAGTAATCTTTAAAAATAATTTCCTCACCTTTCAACTCTATTCCCTGTAGCGCCACCTTCTATTCAGGCTTGTATTGCCAAGCATCTCTAAGATATCCTCCTCGCAATCATCCAGCAGCCCCCACTAAACTTGTTATCCTAGTTATCCTATCCCCTGCCTTGTTATCCTAATAAATAATAAAAGTTCCCTCAGCTTTTCAGTCCCTGATGTTTATCATTCCCTGCACCCCTTTTCTTAGAAAATGAGGTTATACAAAAGTGGGGGGTAGGATTATGTTTTAGTCAGCAGCCATTTAACCATGCAGCCATTTAACAGCGGTTAATGCAGTATGCACAGCTTCCCAGAGCAGTGCCAAGGCTTGTATTGATTGATTGCCACAAGTAAACGAAGCTTTGTCTTGGAATGAACTACACCCTTCCGACTTCCAGCTGAGAGAACATTTGTTTATCTTGGACGTGGTCCTTGCCGGTGAGCCTCAGTTCTTGGTAATGGAATTCCTCAATATGACCTCAGTTAGTTCATGTCTCTGATCTGTCCCTTCCCATGGTTGAATGCACCATGGCATTCATGGCCATCATTGTGATGATGGCCAGCACAACTGCTGCCACTAAGTCAGCCAGGCCTGCAGCTCCAAGTTTAGCTGATCCTCTTTTCCATCAGATAGCTCTTCACACATCAGAACAGCTCAGCTTCATATGCCTTGTGAACACTCTTCTAGCATTCAAAATGCACACAGGGCATGCTGAGGAGTTTTTGTTTCCCATGAGACTGAAAAAACAGGCAGTTTAAGCTGGCAGAGACTGATATTTTTATGCTGCCCTTATCCTTAAAGGCCTTGTTTTTTGAACCTCTTAGCTCATACACAGTTCTCTGCTATTGTGCTTGATATTTAGAATTTGGCTAGAAGCAGAAGGTAGGGTTATATAGAGGCCCACATGGTTTTGCAGTTGATCATTTCCAACTCGGTTGTTTGAAAAGCTCTGGGGCAGGGACAATTTCATGTTGTCCAACAGCTAAAACAGCCACTTACCATTGGTGCAGTCTCTGCCTCACTCCCTGAAGTACTATTGCTACACGCAGTTCAAGGAGTTACTTTGAAAGTTGCTGGAGAGGGGAAGCATTAGGAAGGGAGGCCTGCTTTCCTCTGAACACAGCCTGCAGTTCTAAGGTGCTGCTTATAAAAGCAGTATTCACACACACACACACACACACGCACTTCCCTTCGGGAATTACTTACAATGAGCACAGCTACCACGGCTCCCTGAACGAGTCCTGTTAAAACATCACTCCAGTGATGCTTGTAATCAGATACACGTGACAGACCCACATAGATGGATGCAGCAATAAGACCAAATTGTATGGTAGGACGTAAAAGTCTTGCCCAGTCTCCTTTCATTCTGGCCTGAAGGTAAAGCTAAAAGGAAAAGAAAAATTGTTATAAAATGCAGAAGCAGTAATTATGTAAAATTGTGCAGGGTCTGTTCAAAGAGCTGAAATTTGTGTTCAGAGACATGATGAATGTTCATGTCTCACAAATATTCAAAGAGCTCTACTGTCACGACTATGCTATGGCAGAGTTTGATAGTCAGTGTTGGTCTTTATGTTTTTATAAAAAAACTACACAACACCATCATACAGGTACTTATAGGTACTTGTTGTATTTGTACCAAGGTGACAAATCACAATTTTCGGGATCATAGAATCATAGAATCGTAAGGGTTGGAAAGGACCTTAAGATCATCTAGTTCCAACCCCCCTGCCATGGGCAGGGACACCTCGCACTAAACCATGTGGCTCAAGGCTCTGTCCAGCCTGGCCTTGAACACCGCCAGGGATGGAGCATCCACAACCTCCCTGGGCAACCCATTCCAGTGCTTCACCACCCTCACTGTAAAGAACTTCTTCCTTATATCTAATCTAAACTTCCTCTGTTTAAGTTTGAAGCCATTACCCCTTGTCCTACCACTACAGTCCCTAAGGAAGAGTCCCTCCCCAGCATCCTTGTAGACCCCCTTCAGATACTGGAAGGCTGCTATGAGGTCACCACGCAGCCTTCTCTTCTCCAGGCTGAACAGCCCCAACTTTCTCAGCCTGTCTTCATATGGGAGGTGCTCCAGCCCTCTTATCATCCTCGTGGCCCTCCTCTGGACTCGCTCCAACAGCTCCATGTCCTTTTTATGTTGAGGACACCAGAACTGTACGCAGTACTCCAAGTGAGGTCTCACAAGAGCAGAGTAGAGGGGCAGGATCACCTCCTTCGACCTGCTGGTCACGCTTCTTTTGATGCAGCCCAGGATACGGTTGGCTTTCTGGGCTGCCAGCGCACACTGCTGGCTCATGTTAAGCTTCTCGTCAACCAACACCCCCAAGTCCTTTTCTGCAGGGCTGCTCTGAATCTCTTCTCTGCCCAGCCTGTAGCAGTGCCTGGGGTTGCCCCGACCCAGGTGTAGGACCTTGCACTTGGCTTGGTTAAACTTCATAAGGTTGGCATCGGCCCACCTCACAAGCGTGTCAAGGTCCCTCTGGATGGCATCCCTTCCCTCCAGCGTATCAACCGAACCACACAGCTTGGTGTCATCGGCAAACTTGCTGAGGGTGCACTCAATCCCACTGTCCATGTCACCGACAAAGATGTTGAACAGGACCGGTCCCAACACCGATCCCTGAGGGACACCACTCGTTACAGGTTTCCAACTGGACATCGAGCCATTTACCACAACTCTTTGCGTGCGGCCATCGAGCCAGTTTTTTATCCACCGAGTGGTCCATCTATCAAATTGATGTCTCTCCAATTTAGAGACAAGGATGTCATGTGGGACAGCGTCGAATGCTTTGCACAAGTCCAGGTAGATGACATCAACTGCTCTGCCACTGTCCATCAGTTCCGTGGCTCCATCATAGAAGGCCACCAAATTGGTCAGGCAGGATTTCCCCTTAGTGAAGCCATGTTGGCTGTCACCAACCACCTCGTCGTTTTTCATGTGCCTTAGCATGTTTTCCAGGAGAAACTGTTCCAAGATTTTGCCAGGCACAGAGGTGAGACTGACTGGTCTGTAGTTCCCGGGTCTTCCACCTTCCCCTTCTTGAAAATGGGGGTTATATTACCCTTCTTCCAGTCATCGGGAACTTCACCTGACTGCCAGGATTTTTCGAATATGATGGACAGTGGCTTAGCAACTTCATTCGCCAGCTCCTTCAGGACCCGTGGATGGATTTCATCAGGTCCCATGGACTTGTGCACGTTTAGGTTCTTAAGATGGTCTCGAACCTGATCCTCTCCTACAGTGGGCCTAAGGTCTTCGTTCTCACAGTCCCTGCATTTGCTTTCCAAGACTTGGGTTGTGTGGTCAGAGCATTTGCTGGTGAAGACTGAGGCAAAGAAGTCATTAAGAACCTCAGCCTTCTCCAAATCCATGGTAGCCAGTTCTCCTGATAGCTTCTGGAGAGGGCCTACATTGTCCCTAGCCTGTCTTTTATTTGCTACGTATCTATAGAATCCTTTCCTGTTATCTTTTACATCCCTTGCCAAACTTAATTCTAGCTGGGCCTTAGCTTTCCTAACCTGGTCCCTAGCTTCTCGGGCAATGCTCCTGTATTCTTCCCAGGCCGCCTGTCCTTGCTTCCACTTTCTATAAGCTTCTTTTTTCCCCTCTAAGTTTCCTCAGCAGCTCCTTGTCCATCCATGGAGGTCTCCTGGCCCTCCTGCTGCACTTTCTTCTAGTCGGGATGCAACACTCTTGAGCACGTAGCAGGTGATCCTTGAATACCGACCAGCAGTCTTGGGCCCCCCTGCCCTCTAGAACTGTATCCCATGAAACCTTACTAAGGAGGTTCCTGAAGAGGCCAAAGTCTGCTTTCTTGAAGTCCAGGGCAGTGAGCTTGCTGCATGCTCTTCTCACCGTCCTGAGGATCTCAAACTCAACCATCTCGTGATCACTAGAGCCAAGGCTGCCCTGGAGCGTTACATTTCCAACCAGTCCCTCCCTGTTGGTGAGCACGAGGTCAAGCATGGCACCTCTCCTCGTCGGCTCCTCTACTGCTTGAAAGAGGAAGTTGTCTTCCACACAATCGAGGAACCTCCTGGATTGCTTGTGCCGGGCCGTACCGTCCCTCCAACAGATGTCAGGATGGTTGAAGTCCCCCATGAGGACCAGGGCCTGCGAGCGTGAGGCTGCTCCTATCTGTCTGTAGAGCGCTTCATCCACAGAGTCCTCTTGATCAGGCGGCCTGTAACAGATCCCCACCGTAATGTCCCCCATTGCTGTTTTCCCTTTGATCCTGACCCACAAACACTCTGTTACCTCATCACCCATCCCCAGACAGAGTTCCATACTCTCTAGCCTATCACTGACATAGATAGCAACGCCCCCTCCCCGTCTGCCTGGCCTGTCTTTTCTAAACAGCCTGTAACCTTCCATTCCGACATTCCAGTCATAGGAGCCATCCCACCATGTTTCTGTGATACCAATGACATCATATTCCCGTAGCCTTGCACACATCTCTAATTCCTCTTGCTTGTTCCCCATACTACGGGCGTTTGTATAGAGGCACCTTAGCCGAGCTCCAAATGAAGCCGACTCAATGGCTGGGGCAGCTGGAACATCTCTGCATTGCTCCAAGCACTTATTACAGGTGCTGGCAACTGACCAGGAGCGTTGGGATGGATCAATGCTCCCCTCCCGCAACACATCTTGTTTAAAGCTTTCTTGACCAGCCTGGCAAGCCTCCTACCAAAACAGCTCTTCCCCTTCTTTGTCAGACCAGCTCCACCAGCCTCCAGTAGATCTGGCCTCCCAAATGGAGCCCCATGTTCTAAATAGCCAACCCCCTGACTATGGCACCAGCATTCTAACCATTTATTAACCTGCCAGACACGCCTAGCTTTTTTAAGGTCCTCCCCTTTGCCTTGGAGAATCGATGAAAAAGCTATCTGAGCTCCAGAGCCCCTAACCACCTCTCCCAGGGCTCTGTAGTCCTTCTTAATGTCCTCCAGGCAACTGCTGTCTATATCTCTAGCACCCACATGGACCACTAGAAGGGGGTAATAGTCAGCAGGACTTACTAGAGTAGGCAGCCTCTCAGCAACATCCCTGATCCGAGCCCCCGGCAGGCAACACACCTCCCTCGAGACTGGATCAGGCCGGCAGATGAGCGACTCTGTGTAGAGTCCCCTACTACTATGACCCTCCTCTTTTTCCTGGAGGCACCAGTAGCGATCCTCTTTACTGGTGCATCAGCAGGATGCTCATTAGGTGTGGTGGGTGCTTTCTCATTAGCCTCCTGCAGAACCGCGAAGCGGTTCTGGGTAGGGACATCAGATTTAGGAGGAAGCCCCTTGTCGTTAATTGTCCTCTTCCTCCTTTTTTTGTTCGTTTTTCTCGTGACTAATTCCCAGCTTCCTGGGTTGCTGCCCTCCTTCTTTCCTATACGAGCAATGCTGGACGTTTGCAGCCCCTGCGCAGTTTGGGCCTGGAGCAAGCAGGCACTAGTAATACCAGAGATAGGTACTTACAGCTTAGAAAGAATGCGGTGGAAGTCAAACCAGTGTTTTACTCCATTAACTACAGGTAAGTCTTATTAAAAACAAACAAATAGCAACCATCCAAATTTACAGCCCTCCAAATAGAGGGAGCCCCATCTTGCTCTGTGCAGGGAGATCATTAACGTCTTTGGTGACATTTACTTATAGTATACATAGAGCTGACAATCTTTCTTACTTTATTATCAATTCCAGACACCTTTAGCATGATCAGCCTTCTAGCATCACATTCCAGGTGTAGTCAAGCATCAGAACTAACTTGATATGATGACTGATAGCATCTAGGATCACATTCCGCATTTCTGTATTTCACTGAGCTCCATCTGCTCCTCAGCCTTTCTAGCTGCATATTAACTATGTTACCACTCCAGTAAGCAAGTGGGTGTGTGCAGGTTCCATGCTTTTTCTCTCCCTTCAGCTCTATTTATGTTTTATCTACGCTTTTGAGGTGTTCTCAAATTCACAGTACTTAACTCCATTACTTTCCCGTCTAACCTAAGACCCTGCTTTGTCTCTCTCTCCAGTCCGTCTAGGACAGAGAACTCTTATTTCAGCTGTAAGAGGAGCTTCTCCAAATCCACCCTGTAAGCAGTATTGAGAACTTGATCCTGTTGCCAAAAAAGGCACCATAGTTACCGTATTTATGGAGAAGAACAATACAGTTGGAAGTTATAGTTAACATTTCAAGTCTGTCTCTTCAGTACCACCTAAGAACTTCTGGTCAAGTACAAACCCTTAACTGAGAGTCCTGCGAAGTCATAGAAGCTGACTAAAACCACAGCAAAACAGCACACTAAACTGCTGGTAGATCCCCCCCTTGCCAGCTTTAAAAGCTGTGGCTGCCTTTTAGCAGCATTAGATTTACAGTATAAATACAGGCATAGAGCATGCACTGTGGATGCAAAGGTGTTACTTTCCAAAGTTAAACGTGGGGAATGTTTGGTTGGTTTCTCTGGCTAACTTCTACATCGTAATTTTTGGCATGCTGACTTTTTCAGCTATAAATGGAGCATCAAAAAGATCAAACCTATCTATAACTGGTTTTCTTTAATAGGTCAGGGTGAAATCAGCCTCTGAAGAAGCTACAGCCGAGCCTGAACTTGGAAATAATTTTTCCCCCATCAAGTGGTGGGCACTGCATATTTCTTGTGACCTTAGTTTCACCAGTAGGGAAAATATTGTGCAGCCACTTAAAAAATGAGCTGTCTCACAGTTCTTTTAACAAAAGGCATTTTAATGATCTTATATTAATACCACATCTGGATTTACCCACAGTAGACCAGAACACTACCTGCCTGCCTGCCAAATGGAGCAGAGGTGGGTCCAAGGAGCACATGCTGATAGCCTAAAAAGAGCTGGCTGACAATTCGATACTGGCTGTTCTTTCCCCTTTCCCTATTGCCACCAAATTCTGCTTAAGGCAGCTAAAAATACCTTGCTGTAATAAAGTTTCTTCCGTGTAAGCATTTCTGGTAGTTGGCAAAGGTGTATAGTCATATTAGAAAGAAAGAGAGTTACGCAACTGCAGATAGGTGGCAAAATGGCAAAACAGCTTTACTTCTGAACAGAAGAAGAAAATGAGGCAAACCACAGAAAAAGCGAACTTGGAAAGATGGCAGTCCACAACACTTTGTAAAATAAGTAAAATAAGGCTATTTCCCTTACGCAGCATGTATTCAGATTTTCTTTCTGCTTGACAAAGCAAACAAGAAACTTGGATTTAGCATCTACGTGAAGACTTTATTTCCATGCTAAGAGTGTAATCTCCAGTCATAGAGAAGATCTGGAGCTGCTCTGTCAGCTGCAGAATACACACAGTTGGCTACAGGCTTCACCAATTCTATGTGCTTCTTCGCACAACCAGCTCCAGTAGTTGTAGAGGAAATGCCCATAGCTTTTCTTGCACCTTCTACCAGCAGATTGATTTATATTACCCTAAAAGTAGGTATGAGAAGAGTGAGAAATCATACCACAGATAAGTGTCAGTGTGACTGATCACTGCTGTATTTAATTTCAGAAGTAGCAGCTGTTCTGGTTACAACTGGTTTTTTCTCTATTACTTGTTTTTGTTCAGTTGAGAGTATTTGCTGCAATGGCAAATACCTCGTTATTTTAAGCAGGTAACTTCAAACTGACACTGCTTTTAATAGGCTCAGGCAGTTGTGCTCTCCCACAAAGATTCTTCCTACTGCCATGACTCACTCTTTGCAAGATGACAGCCATGTGCCTGGGCTGAAACAGGCCAGCACAGGAAAATGGACTAGGCAAAGAGATTCTGCCTTTTACTTCCACTAAACATAAACCCAGGTTGATACCAGAAGCATGCCCGAGTCCTCTATATAGCATTATATGCGCAGTATAGAGATGTCCTGGTGTTCTGCTGCACTAGCACTTACTGCTACTTTGACCCTGTTGACTAATGGCAGTCAGTGACTTTAGACTGTTCAGAGGGCACCTCCCAATGGGTGCAACATAGCATGTGTCATGTTCTCCTGCTCCTCCCTGAAGTCATCTACAGCTCAGGCTTAAAGAAGGGAAACAAGCCAGTCCCCGCCAGTCTCCCCACCTAAATCTCTTTGCTAGAAAGGAATAAGCTTTACAAGTAAAATTAATTTACAGAAGCAGCTGGAACTTAGGAAACGTCATCTCATAACTATGACTGTAATGCTCCTTGCCAGCATCTCTCTGCTGAAAAATACATTTGTGAGCCTATGAATGCAGCAGGAGCATCCAGAGCTGTTCAGGTAGCAACATGCTCCTATCCATGACAGCTATTTGACCATGCTAGCTCCCTGATATCCTGTTTCTGACCATCTGTGTCATTGTTCAGTAGTAGCATTCAGCTGTGACCTATTTCCCTTCACTCCTCCATCCTGGTGTTTCTCATGTTTGTTTTGTTTGTTCTTTTTAAAGTGCACAAATAGATTTCATAGAAACGTCCTTGTAATAGGATTAAATAATCTCCAACTTTTTTTCCCCTTACTAGCTAATGCTTACTCTATAATGAAAGTATGTTCTGTACACCACACACATCCTGAACACAAGATTTTTCTTAATCTATGGTCTAGTACTTCATTTCTAAAAATACACACAGGAATGAGGAGAAACTCACAGCCACTTTGTGGCTTCTTGAAAGAAGCCACAGATGTGAATGGAAGGGTCTCTGCAACTGGAGAATTATTTGCTACTCAATGTTTCTAGCATAACTTTCACATATTTGCTCTTCCACCAAAGCAGTATTAATATACATATACACATGCCTGGCTACCTAATTTTAAAGTGACTTTTAATTTCCTAGATAGACTTTTAGAGGCTACACAAGAAAACTTAACAGTCAGCACCTTTAGGGCACAAAATTCTTTTAAATCTATCAAAACCTAATAAGTCCACTAACCAAGGTCATATTTCAGATACTGAGTTTTGATTCTTAAAAATCCTCAGCTATTTTCCATTCAATACCTTCTCAGATTTTTTTTCCCCAAGTCCTATTAAACAAAAATTCTGTACTGTAAGATGTTTTACCTATTAAGGTGTGAGAAATCCTCTTGCATAGAATCATCCTATGATTCTCTAAGTTCTTCCCTGTGAGGGTGCTGAGGCGCTGGCACAGGGTGCCCAGAGAAGCCGTGGCTGCCCCATCCCTGGCAGTGTTCAAGGCCAGGTTGGATGGGGCTTGGAGCAACCTGCTCTAGTGGAAGGTGTCAGGAGCACCGTGGCAGGGGGTTGGAAGTAGATGATATTTAAGGTGAAGGAAGAGGATATACTTCTGCAGTTACTTCAAGGTGGACGTGTATCTGGGCTACTATTCAAAGGGGTGGTCTATCCCTTTTTACTCTAGCCATGTAGTCCTGTTGACTCCCCTGTGCCAACTCTGATGTTTGAATAGCCCTACAGCAAGCTGGTACAGGGAACTGATCCATTGGACAGCTGAATTAAGGGGGGAGAATGAACAGACTAGGGAGAAAAGGCAGAATATGTACTTGTCTGGCCTCTTTAAGATAGCTGCATGCTGCTGCCAAAGGCAATTGATGTGCAAGAGCTGCCTCCTATGCAATGGGAAAAAATCCTATCTGTTACTAGTAATAGCCCAACTGTCAACTCTGTATCAAAAGTACAATCTACTCTCTACAGACTTTCCCACTGGATTAGTAACGTTTTTTAGGTTTTTAATCTGCCAGCCCCAACTTGGCTGTACCTTGCAGAAATAATTGTTTATTGACATCATTTTACCATAAAGCAGGATAAACAATAACACTTTATTCCATTGTAAATGCTAACACTTGGTTCTTTTCTGATGGAAAAAAACCCCTGTATTCCTTAGAGTAAGTATTTTTCTGTTGTGCCTACCAATTTAAAGAAACCTTTGCTAGAAGAACATAAGCACTGCAAGGTATTTGCTTTTAACTCAGTCCTACCGAAGCCAATTCACCATAATCTCATCACCACTGTCACCCAAGCAAAAGAAGAAGAAGTTTTGCTTTGTTTGCTTACTATTAAAATGTCTAAATACCAATATTATAAGAATACTAGGAGCACATACAAGAAGCAGCACAAGCATCTCCATTCTTGAACCTTACAGCATGACCGGTTATCCTCTTATTTTTCATCTCTGCTTCGAGTAGGATTAGTACAGCTCGCAGCTACGGCCAAACAAACTATTTTCAGTAACAAGTATCTTCTCATTAGTTTTTGATGGCTAGGTAGTCCTCTACTTTCATGTGGGCAGGAACAAATTAAGGACTGTTCCGTAGCTCTAGTCAGTAACGTTTGGGAAAGCAAAGACTTACTGCCATGCAAACAGACATACCTAAAATGCTGTGTTAAAGGCTTGCAGGCTGTTACTTGGGTACTGTTTCACTCAACCACCAATCCCAACATAAACAAAGAAAAGGATTTCAAGAGCAAAACTTGATTGGCAGATTTAGGAGCAGGAGTACAAAAAGCAGCCTAATGCCTGCGTTCACTCTTGTTTAGCCTATGATCTCTCCGCAAAAGAAGGCTGTCGGCCCAGGTCACTGAAATACCGGTTGCCCTCCTGTTCTTGTCTGTAATTCCCTGTGTCCTTGTACACACAAGATGTTCTTTCCCAATGAAATGTGGGAGAGTTTGAAAGCCACTCAAGTTACATCATGCAAAGATTCATCATCTTCTTTCATCCCAAGTCAAAGCAACACAAACACGTTGCCATCCCCAGAATAGCAAGGCAGCTTGGCTAGGTTTCTGTTCCTCATCCCGGGTGCCCAGGCCAGCTACAGCCAAGACTGACACCATTACAACAACCTGATCCTCAGGGAGGCACTCACTTCTGCCAACTGCAACACTTGCAGTGGGCTCATTCTCACTACTGAGGACAGCATACATTTAGCTTTTTAATTTACAGTAGTTTTCAGATACAAGTTTAAAAACATCAAAAAAGTTGAAGCAAAAGCTTATGATTAACTGCAGCATTCTCCCTCAAGAGAAAGGGTGCTAGTTTGTTCGTGGTGGACATTGCTAGAAGAGGTGTTCAACTGTGCTCGTCCCCCCATTCTCCAAGCCAAGATCAGATGGTTTGTTGATACAGGAGAGATTGTTCCAGCATTTAACTCCAAAAGGCAAGGAGCAGGAGGGGGAGGGGATGACAGAGGCAATTTGGGATCTGGCATCTGTTATTAGGTCACTGGGTTCCCACATACTGCTGCAGCTCAAGCTCACTCCAGTTTCAACATGAAGCTGTTGTTGGCAAGAGCATCCCAGAGATAACGGCTCCGTCTGGGCCAAACTGACCCACCTAGCTCTGCCAAATGAATTTCGAAATACATTCTCCAGGACAACTTCCTGGCCTGACAGTTTGCAAACAGGTTTTTTCTGTGGTTTCGCTCATTTCATATAACAGTGAGTTAGAAACCAGAAGAAACTATAACTAGGAAGTAGGCTAAAAATCCAGGCCTTAAACTGATCCAGGTAGACACTATGTCTTTTTTACAGGTACATGGCATGATAACATCCTGTTAAATGCAGCTGTGATCTCTATGCTGTAAGAATTACAAGTGATATACACTACTCCGTATTTAAATAGGTATATAAGCTCTTTAACATTCCTGAAATTATTTTAGACGCACATTTAAATCAACATGACTGAGATCAGCCCAGAGGAGAAGGTCTTGGGGGTGTTGGTTGATGAGAAACTGAAGATGAGCTGGCTTCAGTGTGTACTTGCAGCCCAGAAACCAACCGTGTGCTGGGCTGCATCAAAAGGAGCGTGATCAGCACGTCAAGGGAGGTGATCCTGCCCCTCTACTCTGCCCTTGTGAGACCCCATCTGGAGTACTGTGTTCAGCTCTGGGGCTCCCAACATAAGAAGGATATAGAGTTGTTGGTAGTGCAGAGAAGGCCACAAAGATAATCACAGGGCTGGAGCACCTCTGCTATGAAAACAGCCTGGAGAAGGCTCTGGGAAGACCTTAATAGCAGACCTCTAGTAATTACAGAGGCCTATAAGAAATTTGGAGAGGGACTTTTTACAAGGGCATGTAGTGACAGGACAAGGGGGAATGGCTTTAAACTGAAAGAAGGTGGATTCAGATACTAGGAAAAAGTTCTTTACTGTGAGAGTGCTGAGGCGCTGGCACTGGGTGCCCAGAGAAGCTGTGGCTGCCCCATCCCTGGCAGTGTTCAAGGCCAGGTTGGACACAGGGGCTTGGAGCAACCTGCTTTAGTGGAAGGTGTCCCTTTACCCATTCTATGACTATGATTGAAGCCATGCAGTTCAAGCATTTCTCATTTTACAGTGCCAATGTTTGTGCCATCAGTGAGAGAATTTCTCCTTTGATTCCCCCAAGATGTTCGCTCGTTTTTGAAAAGCATTACCTCTAAAGAATGATTTAGGCTGGAAAAGAGCAGACTAACACAGCCAAGTCCACCTCTTAACCACATAACTAAGTGCCACATCTACATGTCTTGAAGTACCTCCAGGGATGGCGACTTGATCACTTCCTCGGGCAGCCTGTTCCAGTGCTTGACAACCCTTTCAGTGAAGAAGTTTTTCCTAATATCCAGTCTAAACCTGCCCATGCACATATTGAAGCCGTTTCACCTCCTTCTATCACTTGTTACCTGGGAAAGAAGACCAACACCCACCTCTCTCCATCCTCCTTTCAGGTAGTTGTAAAGAGTGATAAGGTTTCCCTTGAGCCTTCTTTTCTCCAGATTAAACAACCCCAGTTCCCTCAGCCGCTCCTCATCACACTTGTTCTCTGTGGAATCATAGCTTCTCCTCTCACAGTATACATGTTCAGCAAGTAACATTTAACAGTAGGCTTTCTGCAGTATGCACACATGGCAGACTCCTCCAGTCTCTCCAGAAACCAGCACACTAGTGTCTGGTTATAATTAATATTGCTTATGAGTAATGCCACATGTTAACAGTTCCATCCTGCTCATGACTCAGTCCATGGCTGGACTAAGTGTGCAAAGAGCAGACGAAGCCAGCATCAGAGTTCAGTTAACAAACAGGTATCAAGTGCTGCAGCTTGGTGTAGGGCCAGAGGCAGCACTCTGTCTTGCCACGTGGGCAAGGGGAGGATTAGAGAGCTGTTTTCCTTACCTTCCTGCAGTAGCTGTCTGCTTGAAGACATCTGCACCTTTTTTTTAAATAACTTTTTTTATTACTACTGAATAAAGAGACCACATTCAATGAAAAGGTTGGTATGCAGTAATGCTGTGTTAATAGAAATGTAAAATCATCATGCACAGGAGTCATTAACCTTCTTCAGATGTCCCTATGAAGGCTTCCCCACAGTTTCTGGACTAATAATCTTACTACAGGACAGAAGAAAGTAGAACTCTAATCTCCACAAAGCCTCTTACTGGACAATAGCTCAGCCAGAGACAAGATAAGAAAGCCAAGTAAATATTGCAACTTCCGTAGTAGGTCACTAACCCATTTAGATGGAAAGAGCATACTTACTGCTAGGAAGAGCATGCAGTACATGGAGAACGAAGAATGGCCAGAGTAAAATGATAGTCTGGAAAAGAAGAGAGCAGGCATCTCATTATTTTTCTTTTGCAACATCCAGTCTACAGTGATACTAATTCATCTTACACAAGTGAACTGGGAAAATGCAAACATTCCATGCTTTTTCTTCAAGGAGGCTATCGAGGCACATCACATGTCTGAAAATGGCTTTTGACAAACAGCACAGACTTCACCACTCAGCAGCTATCCTGTTCCAGCATTAAACTGATCTCCACATCAGGCAGTAACTACTAGCCCTTCGAATAAAGTTTGAACAGCAAGCGAACACATCCTCAAAGCTAGAAATCAAGTGCCCTTTAAAACAGTATTTTTGTTTTATCTTCTTGATTAAATACCAGAATACTGTAAATAAGTAATTTAAAAATTTATAATATCTGATAGGCACAGTGCCACAATGTACACATTGACACATTAATCACCCCAAACAAATCAGTAGCCTTTGGTCACCATCAGGAGGCAGAATTTAACAGCACATATTTAGATGTATATACCACATACACACATGTATACACCACATACACACATGTATACCTTTGTTAAACATACTGGTGCATACAGATCACGATATCTCTCATTGAAGGGTAGGCGGAAAGGCAGGAAGGCAGTTCATTAGCCAGCCAGCAAAAGACAACACCTCCCCTTATCTATTATTTGCAGAAATAGCTTCATGCTTGGCTATTTCATTTAAAGAGTGGCAACACGGCCGTCAACTCATAAAGGCTTCCAGCAGGTCCAGACTGAAGGGACTCAGCAGTTGATGCTGAAGGTCCTCTCTTGCACAGATGGTTTCTGTGAGGAGCTGAGTGTCAAAGCTGTAAAACAAATCCCACCCACCTCTTGTCAAGAGTAGAAGGCAACACAGGAAGACATTCTAATTCTGTCTAAAGTGGAAAGATCAAAGAAGCTGTACTTAAACTATTTTTTTCTATTTTATGCATAGAGCTTGTACCTCTGCTGCTTCACAGCCAGGCTCCTGTGGAATTTAGCTACATAACACAGCACTCCTTGCTTAAGAGTTTGGCATACCCAAACAAGGCCAACTTAATTACAAGTTTCACAGCAATCTAGATTGCCCTCCACCAGATCCAGCAGGGCCCTGTTTTGGTGCCTCAGCCAGGCAGAAAGCCCAAGGCCAGGGAAATTCCTGGTGAAGGAAACATTTTTGCTCTTTGGACAAGACTAATGAAGCCAGCTCTGATAGCAGTTTAGATAATTCAGTTAAACATTCACTACTCTAATACCACAAAGGCAGCAATAAAACTGTCTTGTGCACAAGTGAAACTGCAAAACTTCCTGCATTAATTTGCATGTATAACATTATAAAATTGCATCAGTTATCAGGAGAAAAAAAACCACACGGAAGTTTCCTCCATAGGTTTTAGAGTTCTTGGTTTATAGTTGACTCAAAGCACAGCCAATAGTGCAATGAGAAGTACTCCGAAGTTGTTTCAGAAGTACTAAATAAGCAATCTTGAAAATAGTAAGATGAATTTTTGTGTGTGAATATTTGTATATTCATGCACAAAGATATTTTTCAATTCAGTTCTTAAATAGAAAACCTGTATTGACGATGTGTTATCTTCAGATGTTGAAAAATTCAAAACCATTAACATCACATTTCAGCTAGACATCCCTTCTCTACTTTACTACTCTTTAACTCTTCACCAGTTAAAATGTCTGGGCAAGTGTCCACTATGAAAGCCAATACAATAAGCATTTTGAAGAGCTCTGCCTTTCAGATAAACGTGTCTTCTGAGCCATGGAAGCAAACCATGTGCTCTACTCCAGAACAGAAGACACAGATTAAGGAATTCATGGCTCCTATGCCAATGTTTTATCCACTGACTTTGGGGCTATTGCTGTTGTCAATGAGATGACATTTCCTATAGTTCCTGAAGGCAACCTATTGCCAACTGAAGGAATTCAGAAGGCTAATGAGAAAAGGAATAAAAACAAATACTTTAAGAAGGTGTGGTTTTTTTGGTTTGTTTTTTTGTGTGTGGGGGTTTTTTTTTTTGTTTGTTTGTTTTTTGTTTTGTTTTTTGTTTTTTTGTTTTTTTGTTTTTTTTTGTTTGTTATACAGTTTAAAGGTGGTGTTGACTACTGGCATTCTTGGTTTTAGGAATGTATTTCCCAACATAAAGAACGCCTTGTTGCTACTTGAGGATTATAAAATTTGAAGGCATTCTCATCAGGCATAGATAAGTATGCTGTACATGACTGAAAATGTGCTTAGCACATGAAGTATTGCCAGCAATACAACTGGGACAAAGTATTGATCCAACTTGTACATTGTGCAATCCCAATGACATTTCTTTGGCAATACTGTCATCTCTAGATTTCTTTAAGGAATAGACATATCTTTAACAAATTAAAGAAATCTTAGAACCCTTTCAAACACTAGGTTTGACAAGGGAAGAGTTTTCCAATGATTCCTCAGCACACAAACAATGTCACCCCAAAGCCAGGAGAATATTCTGTCTATCAAACCAGCCAAGCTGCTGGACAACCTAGGCTTCTTTGTGATCGTACTGCAAGTGCTGTCTTGCCACGAGCCAGCATTATTTACTAGTCCTAAGAATGCATAAGTATCACAAGAAAATAAATTTATAAATATGGTACAGACAACTCTCAAACCCCCTACCTTTCACTAATGAAGGAAAGGCTAAATTACTCCAGTAGGAATTTGCACATCAGATTTCAGGAGTTCTTTTTCAAATTAATATCAGAACAATATCCAGTGAACAGGAAATAGGAGATGGTAAGTGCAAAGTCTTGTTTTGATTCTTTCCAAGATGGCACAGTCCGGCATCAAAAGAATAGCTTTGCAGGGAGAGATCCATGCCTTTTACTTGGGCAATGCCTACCTCACAGATCCCTTCTAATGTGAGGAACAAGGCTTTAACAGCAAAAAGCATAAGCTTTAGTTATTTCCACTTGGGCAATATATTAATAGCAAGTTAGAAGAATGCCTTAAGTAAAAACACAAAACCAGTTTCAGATCTTGGTTGAGGCCTAGAGTTTCCAAAGTCTACAGCACAGCTGGACATCTCAGAAAGGTCTTAAAACAAGGTAATTTAATGGCTGTTCAGCTTGCTTTAAACTTAGTTTTGCCACAACTTTCACATGGCTTATTATAAAGACAAAAGTAAAGAGACTACTTTCTTTTAAAGATTGCCATAAGACTGATTACAATTAATCACTACAGTTTATTTTAAGTCTGCATTCTTAAAGATTACCTGGGGAAATAATCAAAGTACAAACAATTCCTACAAGAAGTAATTGAACTGAACCACTCAGTACTTTCAGCCAGGATATCTAATCCCAGATAAGCACATCTAAAACAGTGGCCTTGCAGGACTAGACACTGACAACCGTGTCATTCTGTTCTGTTTCTTTCCATGCACAAAGGCAACTTAGCCTAGTGAGCAGAGCCCACCTGATAGAAGGTTCTGTTTCTTCAGTTAGTAGAGAAATGGAACATAGTGCACAGCAAATAAAAGGCTCATTTGTCTTAAAACATATTCTTCCTTGTAAGTGACAGTGTAAGTAACAAGTTTTGCTTGGCAGTATTTTAAAAAGTGCACTATTTAGTAAGTGAATTACCGAACACTGGAGCCAATAAAGAAACTGGATGTCTTGTCTCTATATAATGTCTTTGTAAGGACACCTGAATGTGCAGAAACATTTAAGCAACATACAGGAATCTGACAGGGGAATTAAGAGCTGTAGTGCAAACAATACTGGGAAATAGCTAAATACATAGGGCACACTAGGGCATTAAATGGCAAGAAATTAAAGTGTTAGAAATTACAGTAGAAATGGATAAACCAGAAGAAAGCTTACCTTGTGGTGCCACAATAAACCTAGCAGATGCTGAATGACAAGGGAATCTTTCTGATACAAGAACTGAATTATGGAATGATCCCTTAGAGAAAAACAGGAGGCCCAGCAAAACATGTATACTCCCACATCAACGCAAATAAAACCACCACTGGATTAGCCACAAAGTGTCTTCTATCCTCACGTTCTCTGGAGTCTCCAAGTCCAACTCAAAGCTTCCGCTGACATTCATGTTACCCATTTCATTGATCTGGACTGGAATAAGTGCCAGACAGAGCTGTAGCTTTGCACATCTGTGCCGAGTAAGCCAGACAGCTCCACACGCTTGTCAGTGCAATACTCCTAGAATTTAAGTGCCATGAGGATGTGGTTTAATGAAGTGCTAGTCCTACGCTTCAGCTGAAGCACCATATTCTTTAGAGTCTGCACTCAGCAATCAACATGTTTTCACAGCACCTGCTCTTTGCTCAAGTGCTGCACAACTTTCAAGACTGGCGGGGATTGAAAGGTTTGAGGACTCTGAAATGAAGTGCTTCTGTGATTATTGCAAAAAAATGTTTAAATAAAACGCACAAGCAGTTCATGTATTTAACTACTTAGGAACCCATCTTCTAAATACAACATTCCCAATTTTTCCTCCACTTTCTACCTTCTCTTCCAGTATTTAAACCCACACTTAAGTACAAAGCTTTACACTTACAGAAAGGAAAATGCTGCCAAAGTCTCTCCAGTTCATGGATAATTTTATTGACAATGGTGTTTTGACATAAGACTTATGAAGTGTCTTGCACAATTCCCTAATCATATTTGGGGTGACAGGCACATGCACTCAGCCCTACTTTAGGTAGTAGTAGCAGACAGTGAGAAAACTGGACCAATACTGACACTTAACACACGAGACTATACCCATTTTTTTGCGGAGTTACACATTTTTTCATTTACCTTATTCTTATCTTACACAAATTTAAAGTTCCCTGCTTATCCTACTGACATAAAACTGTCTTCACTGCTAAGATGACCAGATTTTTAAGCTTGTTAAAAACTTCTGCTAACATAATTTGTTTGGTATTGAAGAAGTATCTCAAAATACATCAAAGTAGACAGACATAATATAAATTATCTAAGATAACCTGTCAAAAAAATCTCATCCTCCTCCTGTTTTTCCCCTTTCATATAAGCAGCAGTCATACTGCATCTTGAACTTTCAAATATTCCAGTTTTATCTAGGGAGCAAGAAGTTACTGACTCCTGGCATTCGTACCACACACAGACATGTGGGATCTCAGCATTACGGAGTCCAACCATCTGGCAGGCTGCAATGGCATTCCATTTGCTTATTGCAAAAGCGCTGTAAAACAAGTTCTCTTCTGTCAGTTTTGACCTTGTCACCCAATTTAACTCAACACACAAAGCAGAAGTTTAACTTTCCACTACATTTCTAGCTAGCCTCCTCCAACAGGGAAGAAAAAAAAAAAAGAAATCAGGACTTTGTTTACTCCTCTTTCCTAGTAATCACTTCTCAGGAAAGAGTTAAAAGTGAAAATAGCAGCAAGGGGGACCAACGTTTCAAACCAGCATTTCTACAGACTAGTAGCTTTGTCTCACATGCATCAGATTACAGGCTTCTGTTCCATTAACCATGTCTGCACAAGTTATCCACATAATACTGTTCTGAGTCACAGGAGTGTTATTATCATTTTACATAACGGGAATGAGAACAAAAAAAGATAATACCTGTTAAATCAGGGATTTGATTGTTATTCCCTCTCTAAGAAACCGCTTTGGGCATGAAGCACTTGGTAATTGTGGAGAACCCTTCCCCCAACAGAATTTTGTAATCTTTGAAGGCGAAAAGGAAAGGGACGCTGCAGAACTGTCAGCATTATCGGGATTTCAGTTCCTACAGTACAGTTTGAGCAAGACATGTCCAAAATTTTATCTTAGGGGACTTTTCCACTCTATTAACTTTGACATAAGCTTTGCAAATCAGTGAAATTCTGCCAAGAATGAGAAGATACATCTACCTGCTTGCTTAGCCATAGCTAGCTTCCAAATATTTTCAGGGTGTGCTGAACACAAGTTATAAACTTTGTTTTCTAATGAACTTAAGCACGATAAGCTGAAATAGCAGACAGACTGCAAGCACAGCTTTTCTGAAAACCATTAAGGGATAAGAAGTTTTATTTTCAGTTATGAAAATGAATGCTATTCATCACTACTGAGAAGAGCCAATTCACATCAGAGCAAAGAAAATGCAAGATCAGAAACATGATCCAGATTGCAGAACTGCATCTCAGTTGGATAAAGCAAGTTCACCCTTTAGACTTGATTCTCCCTACCACCAGTTAATTTCTGTTGCAAAGGCAGCTCTTTTTGCTTCTAGATCAAGTACAGCCCCTATTACATCATCCACTGTAGCCCAGAAGCTTCTAAAGTTTAAATATTTAAAGACACTCATTTTCTATCATATTTCTGCTTTTCCTTCCATGTAAAATTAAGTATAGGTGCCTTTTCTAAGATCCAATCCTGAGAAGTGATGAATTAATTCATCAGGACTAGAAGTATTCCCAAATCAGCCATGTTACATGTTGGAATAACAGTAATGACAGGAGACTGAGAAGCAGCGTTTAAAGGAAAAGTTGCATCATCTCAATAACAGTACACATACGCAACCTTCCATTCTTCTCTTTCAATTGCTTTGGCATCCAAGCTCCTTGAGATTTTTTTACTATCTTTTCAGAAGTGAAAACTACTAAATTAGCCTGTGATGAAAACTCCTGAGCACAAAAGTTTCAGTACTGTAGAGCACTTAACGAGTTCCGTAACAGAAATAATTAGAATGCTGCAGCCAACATACCAGTACACCCCGAGCAAACACATAGTTAATAAGCTTGCAGCAGCTTTAGAGAAATTTCTGATTCACAGTGCTGTTAGAAACTGCCAGATTAGATAAGTAATCCATTTAGTTATGCTGAATTAAGTGCAGTTTGATTTTCGACCAAGATTTAAGATGTTTCAAAACAAAATATTGGAACATTCATACAAGCTAAGTTAGTTTAATGCAAAATTAACACTTCATCATAGAAATATTCCCAGTACTGAGAGACGGGGGTAGGGGGAAGGACAGGGGAAAGAAAAAGGAGACGGGAACAATTGTCTAATAGAGATGGGTTAGCCTGAAGCAAAAGCCTAGTCTCTTGGGTTACGTTTAAAAATTCTAAAGCAAACCAATTGCAGACGCTATCTAATGAAACAGAGGAAAACAAACATATTCATTAAAATGGAAGTAAGTAATGTATGAAGCTTGTGGGTTTTGGTTGTTTTGTCCTGTTTTTAAACACAGCTACAGTTTTGAAGGTGTAGGTAGAATAGAAAATGCGAGAGTTTCAAGAGTTTGGCTGAACTGCAAAACAAAGTTATGCACGTTAGCCCATACCAGCCACCTGGCATAGATGCCCCACTACTGGGAGCTGCTGTGTGATTTAACTGCACTCACCAGCATGCATTGAGTACAACCTGTGAAACAAAGCTGAAATAAAATTCCTGGCAAATGACTGGTAAAGGGCACCACCTTGGCAATTGTTTTAAATAAATTACCAAGGTCAAAACAGTCAGCTCTAATTTCCTAAAAGCTCCTTTGAAGATTACGTTTTGAGTTTGCAATAGCAGAATACACACAGCTTGTTCTGAGAGCAGTCGGCATGGGAGCAATACATCAAATGAAGCAAGGAACTGTTTTTTTCCTTTAGACATCTGAATTGTAATATGAATCTGTACATTAGTAACACAATTATAATTATGAACCTTAATAGATGCATTATCTGTTACCACAAACAGAACAGAGTGACAGACTGAAATTAGAGAACTTCAACTATCCAAAGTGAAACTCACTTCAGAGGAAGTTTCACACACACATACACATCCCTGCAAGCTGCATGAAGTCTATTTTGAAGCCTAACGGAGTTCAGACTGCACAGAGTGCCTCTGAAGTAGCTAGATTTGTAAAACACGGCTTAATATTTACCATTTCAGGGTCAAAGGTTTCACTTTTGTGTATGTGCTTAGTGAGCTGAGGAATAAACCAGAAAGGACAGCTTCTTGGAGCTCCCTGCTCACTAGGTTATCAGTGCCCCTCCAGACCCAGAACACTGAACTTCTAGGTCCCACCCTAAAGTCCATACTCAGTAGAAAAGATAAAAAGTGATATTTAAGAAAAAATAAGTCACTCATTGCATTATTGTAACAAACCTGCACTGCTCAGATAAAATGCAATAAACACTGCCTCCAAGAAAAATTTGTAGTAAACTCAGGAAGCCTGGGCAGGTTGATTTAGGGTCCTTTAGCACACACATAGGACTATTACACATGAAAACAAACAAAAAAACAAACCAACAAACAAAACTTCACACTGTACAAGAATGTGGTCTGATGGGGATTAGTTTAAACAGTGTTACAGCAACAGGATATATCAGCAAACTGTACTGCACACTGCAACCAAATTTAGCCTGCCTGCAAGAGGAGGGCATTAGCAGCCTAAATGAACATGCTGGCTTCCAGTTCGTCTTCTGAATATCCCTACCACTGCTCTGTTCCTCGTCCTTTCTATGCCCCTATCCTGGAGAACATAGATTTGGGGGGCAAATTAAAAAATAATTATTTTTTTCTAATTTAATTCTAGGGCCGTGAAAAAATTAAAGCATGTCCTCAGAACTGATTTACAATGTGACTCAATCTTCAGCTACAAAAAGGTTTAACAGCGAATTCTGTATGCACTATAGAAGAGAATTAAGGCAATCACTTTTAAGTACATCCACTATCTGTACTCATTTGCAGATCACCTTCACCACCACCTATTTATTTGCTCAGAAACAGAGGTTATGCAAGACATGGTATGTATGCACATGCATAATACATACATAGTTTTTGTTAGAAACCTGCATCATAGCTAAAATTTAAAGACTGTTTAGACGTATTCTCACGTCCTTCTCTGGGAAAGATCTCAGCCCATTACTTTCGACTCCCAGCTTTCCTGTGTGTTAATCGAGAAATAACATGGTATGTTTATGCCTTTCCATCTGCAACTGTTCCGTGTCTCATAGCAGCAGCATGCTAATTAAGCAATTTACATCCCTGGAATGAGAAAAGCTGCTTGGTTTACATGAAGATTACAGAACATTGCTCCATGTAATACCTCTGCTTTCTCCATTTTAATAAGCATGAAAAAAGTGCAGTGCGTTGTTTGCTATATGCATTTTTTTGCTCTAATCAATACCTCTCTCCACTTTCAGGAGAAGGAACCTGAACTGTTGCCTTGCACAACATTGAAAATACTTTGTTATGGAACTAGTGGCAATATTTCAGTTTCAAAAACATGAAAGAAAGTTTTGAACTGCATTCAGGAAGACTTCAATTTTTTTTTTTCTTTACTTTTTAAACAAAAGCTGGACCCAGCGGTTACCCAGATTTGAAATTCAATCCAGATTTTTCAGTTGTAGCCCAAAACGACAATAAAATTCCATCACAAAGGGACACACATCTAGCATTTGTAAAATCCAGTTTGGAGCAGATCATATAATATGAAGAAGACAGAAAGCACTCATATCTATGTCTCAATAGAAGAACAGAAACAAGCCAACAAAACCTCAACTGTAGATGTTTTAAGACAGAAAGACTGGATCTGCACCTTAAATGAGAACTCAATAAGCTCTGGAGTAAAAGTGAATCGAAGGGTTCAAGAAATGAAATGACATGTTGACCCTTCTCCTTTTCACTCAACATAAGGTACGAAACAAGGTAAGAAAATGCAAAGTCATTAGAGAACCTCAACAAGGAGGGAAGCCCACTTAGGTGCTTGGGGCCAGGGTTCAAGTTTTGCCCAAGGCTGAATAATATGAAGAACTGCCAAGTTTTCCTTTCAGGCTTAGAAAGTAATTGTTGTACAGACAAAGGAGAGAGAAACCCTAAAATATGTTAGAATCCACTAATTAATCTTTAACGCTGAAGTACAGATGAAAACGTCTAGAGACTAGAGGCATAGAACTCGGGCATCTTGTGACTAGAAAGGTTTCTCAGAGAAATACAGCTGGAAGAGCAAACATGGCAGGGGATAAGCAATTCAACAGCTTTATTTGACACTGCTGTTGGACAGGCCTAACAGGAAAAGTGCTCTCTCTAATATGTTACTCAGGTGCAAAGATGAACTAATTGGACATGTAAGCAACAGCTTTGGTTGCATAAAACGCTGTGATTTCAGGGACAATGTCTTAAGAGCACAGATATTCCATCCATCCCCTACGGGAAAAAAAGAAGTAAGAATAACAAGAGGCCATCTTGATTCAGTGAGCAGCATCTGACTGAGTTTAGATACAAATAAAACTATGAGAAGTACACTGCCTACCACGGGCAAGTACTGAAGCGTCACCCAAGCGTGCAGAGGAGGAACTGGGAAGGCCAAGGCTGGAGCTAGTGAGGAATACAAAGGGCAATGTGAAGGGGTTCAACTGGTAGGTCAGCAGCAAAACAGAGACAAGGATAAATGGGCCCACCACCAGACTAGGTTAGCTATGCTGTGACAAAGGGAATAGAAAATCTGAAGGTGCTTGATACCTTCTCTGTTTCAGATTTTGAAGTCTTTTTCCAACAAGACCTTTTCAGCCTCCCAGATCTTCATGCCTAGTAGTAAAGTTTAGAGGAGAGAGGTACTATCTAGTCAAAGAAGATCTAACCATGCTTACTTAAAGCTGGACTTGCAAGTCCATGAGACTGGATGGCAGTCCAGTGTAACCAGTAGAGAGATGCCATGATGAGGCCATTTGGATATCTTTAAGAAGCCATGCTAGGGAGGCAGGGGCCCAATGATTAGAAAAAGGGCAAAAAAGACTGAAGGAATTGATTCTCCTAACAGGCACTGGAATCTCCACCCCCAGAGTTTTTTAAGAATCAGGATCTACAGGGCTGTGTCAAAACTCTACAGTTACTTCCCCTTTAAACTGGAGGATGGACTAGATGACCTCCAGAGGTTCCCTCCTGTATATACATAAAGGCTTCCTAACCATCCAGCCACATATCAGAAGTGTTTAAGCCATTCTTGCTAGACATTGTAACAAGGTCTCCACAGTCTTCAAGATGATGTAAACATTAACAATACTGGGTGAGGGAAAGGAATCAACTCAATAGTAAGAAAAGGTTTGATGAAAATTTCAGAAAATAAAGATTCAGAATTTTATAAGATATCTCTAAGGTATAATCAAAAGAGCAGAAGACATTTGCTTTTAGGAAGCCAGCATGTTTATGTCCTGAAAAGTTCCAGTAAGTTTTCTGGTGACATTTTAAGAAGGTTTTTTTAAAAATAGTTTCTACCATCATCTGCAGGTAACAATCATCCTGAAATCCAGTATTAAAATACAGATTTATGTTAATGCCAAAACTACAAAGAATAACTTCATAACCCAATTGCCAGCTATCTGAAATGATTCTTTAACTTGTATCTAATAAATTCATTGGTCCCAATTAGTTTCTGCTTCAGAGACTTTTGTGACCACTATGGCACAACCAGCAAATCAGGTACACTGAACATGTGAGAAGAGGAACACATTAATTACAAGCCTTTTGCTTTCAGAGGTTGTATGTTCAACACAGCATTGGCAATAGATCTATTTCACATTCCTTACCAAGTACTAATCTACAAACCTACTTTTCTCCTACATCATTACTGCAGGAAGTGATTCTAAAACCAGGAAACTTAAGGAAGTATGCTTTAAAGTTTTGAAGTTTTAGGGTGGCATTCTTTGCACCAGCAGTAACTAGAATTTGTTTATTTCCACCTTAGCATATTGTTGTCCCTGCGAAATTATTCAGCAGAGACAGAGTAAAAATACTGCATACTTCATGCTGCAATGTTTAATATTTTGTGTATAAAGTGTAAGTTTAAATAGTATCAGATTCCATATACCTGACCTTTATACAAGGTATTTAATGCGCTGCTTGTGCTGCCAAGTTTATAACATGATGTATATATATCTGAAAATGACAGCACAATCCTAAATTAAGTTCTAAAAATACTGTAAGCTGTATATAGCACCTGCTGCATTGTTTGGGAATTTTAAAAGACTCGTTCAAAAGCTCTTGCAAATAAACACAACTCTTCAATATCAAAGCTTGGTTTCTGGGGGTTCTTTATTGTTGTTTTGGGGGAGGTTTTGTTCAAGTTTGGATGGTTTTTGTTGGGGAGGGGAAAGGAGGCTTAGGGGGTTTTGGGTTTTTCTTTTTTACCTGCTTGTAGAAAGAATTTCATAAAACTGGAGAGAAAAGCCTAGTGCCGTTACTAAGTTAACACCCCTCCCCCAAAAAAAAAAAAAAATTGACAATCTTTATTTAAGCCACATTTACTGTCTTTGAGATTGGATTTTACAAGCAATAAGAAATAGCCATTATTTGCCTAAGATGACAGTCCAAGTTTACAGACACGGTTAAGACTGACCTTTTCCAGGTTCAGGCTGGCCTGATCAAGCATGTGTCCTGGGTTCCAGATCCTGCTACCTAAGGATTACCAATGTGTGTCTACACAAAGGTGATCAAGGTAGAATTAGCAACTCCTGACTGCCAAAATGAGTAAAGAGCAACCAATTAACATCACCACACAATATATTAAGACATCTAACCATGTAGTCAGAAGGCACCCCATCACCATATTGAAGTCCTGAAGTATTTTTCCAGACCAATCAACTGTTAGGATACACTAACAACAAAGACTTTTTTTGTGTGTTGAAGACTTATCCCACAATTCATATATTAGAGGAAAATATAAACTCTTATGTTCTATTTTGTTATGCTTCTAGACATTCAAGCTTCACTGTTTACAAACCTCATTTCAGACAGGCAACCAGCAACTACAGCAAAGTACATTCAGCTGAGGAACAGTAAAATATTAATTCACAGCTCCTACTGCTGAATATCTGTGGTTTCTGTTAACTCTTTTGGGTGCAAGAATGCTAACAAACAGGATGCACAAACAATCTGCAAAGAACTGGCTAGAGCAGACAGGTTTGGGAAGTGTGCCTTAGCTACCACTAAGGAATGGAGAAGTCATCATCTGTCCTTTAGGTGTCCTCTCTGCCTACTCCTCTTTGTGGAATCTAGGTATCTTGCCAACCCACTTAAAGCCAGTTAAAGGCAAGCAGCAGCAAGCCAAAAGAAAAGTACAATTGAACAAGAATAGGAGCTGCAAAAGCCAAAGAGATCAGAGATTAGTAGAGACTGCTCACTAATCACTGCCATGTGATCAGGGATGTAGCCTAGGACACTTATGTATTTTATTGTGCCTTACTCATTACCTTTATAGGTGCCAAAGAAAGTACCTTAATGGCAACCCAGTAGCACTGAGCATTGGTATACTAGAAGTGACATGCTAATTGCCAGCACCAGTGACAGGAGGACCTCTTGGCTTCGATCTCCATTCATAGACACTTAAGACTTGTGCTTGTATATCAAACTTATTTTTCTAAAACACTAAAACATGCCACTGTCTCCTAGTAAAGAAACTACATGATATAAATTCTGTACCCTTCTGCCCAGTGCAATTACAATTTTAAAATATGTATCTTACTCAACTGTGTTCTGTGCTTTAAGGAGAACTGCTTTTTTGATACTCGAAAGAAAAGTCACCTTCACAGGTCAGGCACCTTTTTACTGAGTTACTACTCTCAGTATTTATTTAAATGGAATATTACAACGCTCTACACAAAACTAGTTGACATCAGACCTGGCAACACCTTCATAAACGCTTGAGAATGCAGTTCTGTGTAAGTCATTCACCCTCAGAAAACTGCCATGAAGTAGCTTATACCAAGCTTCCATGGCTAACTTAAAATGAAATGCCAAATGCTGCCTGTTTTACAAAGAGACACAGAAGAAAAATAGACAGTTTCTAACACTAATAGTTCATTTAACTTGCATTTTTTAATGTAACTAGTGATTTTCATGTATATTTTAGAGATTTGTAAGTGCTACATACTTTCAAGTAATATATGCATTGTTCAACAAATACGAACGAGATTTACTAAGCACACAACAGTGCTTATGATCCTCAACTTAGTTTAACCACCAGTAATACTGAAAGTGCAAGCACACTATAAACATTGTCAAGGAGAATCTAAGATATTTAAACTTGAAGAGGACTCTGTTTTCAGCATAAGACAGAGCAAACAAGATACTTAAGTCAACAAGAAC
Organism: Strigops habroptila; assembly: GCF_004027225.2. NCBI lineage: Eukaryota > Metazoa > Chordata > Aves > Psittaciformes > Psittacidae > Strigops > Strigops habroptila. The sequence goes on along the minus strand of NC_044302.2, from coordinate 83,154,596 downwards.
TAGCTTATTAAGCTCGGGTAAGAATGTAAAATCTTACTGAAACTAACCAAAACCGTAAGCACTTTATTAATTTAGATGACCAAGCTTAAGTCCATTGTTTTATACACATGATAAAGCATATATGTGTTTTAGCATATATTTTAATACTACTGTTACTGATGAACAATAAAGACTAATTATTATCTTTCCCCTATGTCCTTATGTTATTATACAGTACACAAAGTGTTGCAAACATCAGATTTGCTTAAAACAGTACTGGAACAAAATATGCTATGATTCTGGCCCCAAACACTCTAAGCCTCTAACCATAACTTACAGGATTCTAGCCATTACAATCAACTCAAATTTTATTCTTGTCCCTCTTTACAGCTGAAAAGCATTTTGAGAGTCATTTAAAAGTTTAACTAAAGATTCAAATCTATGCCCAAGTAGAATTTTAACACCAGATTTCATGGTGAAAGCCACACAAGTCTGTTTCACAAAGCACCTGAGCATGTGCAATTTTGTTTAAAGACTGATTCTATTTGGAACTTAAGTATCTTTTCACTATCTATATAGTAGCAGAATAGTAAAAAAAACATTTTTGGTGATTTGAAGCAAAAGAAGTCAAAACATTTTACACCTGTCACAATGTAATGTACAACAAAATCTGCATTTCCCGCCTCTGGTACTGTAAGTTATTATTTATCTTCTTTTAAATTCTAAGAACTAGTTTCTGGCAATTACTTCTGCTAACTCACTACACTAAAATTTGCAAAGCTGACATGATACAAAGACAATTTGCTATCTTGTGGGTGATTGATAGCATCTCCCTTATTTCAATTATCAAGGTGTTCTACTGCAAGTCAGATCTTTGAAAAGGCAGTAACATTTTAAAGTCTGACAGATATGCTGATGAGAAATTCTTTGTTTTCCACATTTCATAAATATCCTCCTTTGTTTACTCTGCATTTTTCCAAACTGCAGTTGACAGTCATATAGAAAGTGACCATTACAAGTTTTAAGAAGTACATAACTTATTTCCTGAAACAGAGATAAAAGTTATACCTTCGAATACGTAAATAAGCCTTATAAGCAGTTATAGGTATCAGTAACAAAAAAAAAAAAAAGAAAAAAAAAAGCTGCACATGAAGCACATAATCTCTCACACTAATCTTACTGTTTTAATCAGAGAAAAAACTCCAATTTCTCTATTTACTACCTGCATGAATTTCTTCTCATTGAAAAATTATCTGCTATACTACCAACCTATCATTATGCACTTGGCTCCTCTACTACCAATAGCCATGCAAAATACAAACTGCTCCTGGCATCTTTGCATAGGTGTTGTGTATGACTTGGAGCAGGACCTGGTCCTCCACCAAATAAATATGCAAGACTTTTGTGTGGCTGCTGAGGAATACTGTACCTGCTACTGAGAGATCCATAGGGGGTACACACGCTAGAGGAGCTAATGAGCACAGGGGACAGTAAGCAAAACCTACACATACAAATTTAAAACACACAGAGAAAAGGTCTAAGAGGTTATATAGATCTTCTGCAAAAAGAATGGAAAGGAGCTTCTCTAAAGCTAGGATTCCAGGGAGCTTAAGCAACTTTAATAGCAGAAATTACTCTGAACATACTTTAACATTTCAGATAGCATTCAAACACTGATGTTTGTAACAGTGGCAAAACTCTAATGTGTCAGACACTTCATTTTGTTTCACCATTATCTTGTTACAATTGAACTAGCAGGTATCTATTTAAGGCGTAAAATGCCTAATAATGAGAAAACTGAGTAGAGTGATTCTCTGTAGTCCTCCATATTTTTATATGGGTAAAAACTGGATGTATTTGCTTTCATTTAACTCTGAACTGTTTTCCTTGCCATTTCACATGAAATTTTGAAGGCAGATTTCAAATTCTTGTCTTCATTGGGATGCAAAGACATTTTAGAAACAAACAGAAGCTAATCAAAACTGAGTATCATCCACGATTTGGGGGGGGGGGGGGGGGGGAGGCAGAAATAAATACAGAATGATTTATGCATTCTTCTGTACATTAATAAAACAAGATTCCACAAAGTAGAAAGAAATCTACTCAGAGTTCAAAATTCATTAAAGAAATTTATTCCAGAAGCAGAAAAAATGCAGTAGCGATACCAAAGTCATCATCTCAAGTCAAGAAACAGGCCTTACAACCAAGTATACAAGGTTAGTCAGACTCACCTTCCCTCGTTAATTTTTGCTTTGTCCCCTTGACACGAGAAATTCTCAATGTAACCTAGACTGCAGTTGATCCGTGCCCAGTCGGGCTGGCACACAGCAAGGAAGTGAGGACGCAGTCTACCTATGGAGTACTTGGCAATGTCTGTCAACGACTGGCTAGCAGCTGCTCCAAAAATGAAGGTCCCAATGGCTTTGTAAATAGTGGCTATGTAGTTATTTCTGACAAATGAGTTTGAGTGCAAATGATTACAAAAGACAGAGAGTGTCTCTCCTAGGATTATCTGAAAGAGAAATAAGGATGACAGTTAAAAAGATAGATAATAGCTTAAAAGGAAAGTTATTACTCTGTTATTAATACTCAGACATGTTGTTTCAGAAATTAATTTTTAATAAAAACATTAAGCTGCAAATTTACATTTTCCAAGAGTCAGCAATAATCATGCCCAAACTTTAAACATTTATGTAGAATTAAAAAAAAAAAATTTACCTTATCCTCCTTTATGTTGAACTTAATGACATTAATTTTCTGAACACTTATGAAAACAAAGCCTTCTCAGAGTACCGTTTATCCTAATTACAATAAGTTAGGCATGCCCCAATTAGAAATATTGTGTCCAGTACAACATTTTATTCTACATTGAATTTTCTTAAACTAAACTTCTGCCAAGCAAAATTTTTGTATTTCATCTTAAAGTTGTTAGGTTTTCTGTGATGCCAGAGACTATTCTGAAGGGTCTTCATTTCCAGATGTAAAAGGCCACTTATTTTAACAAAGAAAATTCCTGTTCCTTGGGAAGATTAAATCCTATCGGGAGAAAAGTAATAAGAGCAGGGAAAGACAGGCATTATTGAGGTCTTTCCAAGGATTTTTCACCCTGCATGTCCAAGGTATGCCCACCAAGTGTTGACAGGAATGCAAATTTAATTTTGTTTTCCTGCAACTCTGTCTTTTGCAGAAACTAAGTTTTTCCTCAACCAAAGTACAAACCCAAAGTCACCCCAGACAGGTTGGACGCTGAACCAGATGGTCCCATTTGGTACAGAAAGGCTCGACTCACATGGATGATGAGATGGGTGGGGGACTGTATGCATGTATGTGAAGTGACTTTTAAAAATGCTGTGAAGATTAAATGATGGTTCCATCAGCCACTTAAGAGTCACAAGTCAGGGATCCCAGCAAAGCAGAGCTTTGGTGAATTAAGCTGTTATTAAACACTCTGACACCTGGGCAGACAAAGTAGCTGTCAGCAGCTTTGCACATTAAGACAAACAGGCAATCCCATCAGATGCATGACACTGAAGTGTTACACCCTGCACCACACCAAAACATGGACTGAAGCAGAGAAACACCAGAACATGGACTAAAGCTGAGAAAGTTTTCAGTAAAGTAGATGTTGGCAAGCTGTCATAGAGAATATACTTATCCCAGAGAGTAACCTCTTAATGAAAACAGCTGAACAGAAATATCACACTATGACTGGTAAATAATGAATCCCTTTTCAAGAACACTGCTACAGAACATGCAAGAAGGTCACTTATCTCAGTTGAGATGACTAAAAATTAAGTGATCTCAATGCAGCTACTTCACTGGACACAGATATCAGAGTATTTATCTTCAATAATCTGACTGAGCATTGAGTAAAGGACATCAACATTTACTTTTACCATCTGACTTCAAAGCAATCTTGACAGAAAAGCCTGATTTCACAACTGAAAGGTGGTAAATGTTAGCTCAATGTTCATAAAGGTTCATATGGATACTGGATAAATTCAAAGGAAATACACCCACTGAAAGTTACTATATTCACTTAAGCCTCTTCTGACTAGGGAAGTCTCCAAACTGCAAATGGCTGGTAGCAAAATACTGAGGACAAAGCATCAATGTTCACTTGCTTTTGTGTTCTTCCTCAATCATCTCTTTTAACTGCTGCTAGAAATGAGGTAACAAGCTAGATGGACTTCAGCTGTGACCAAGTACTGCTGCTCTTAGGTAATACTGACTACTAATGATAGTAGCAGTTTAAAAAAATTAGTCATATCTTAAAAAGCAGGGTCTTCTAGTATGACTTGTCAGTTAATAGAACAGACAAAACAACAGAAAAAAGTTTTAATCTGCTCCAGAAGTGTTTCCTTAGGCTTTTGAAACAGTTTTTCTAAGAAAAGGAAACCTAGGTAGAGTCACAGCCTCACATTTCTACAGTTATGAAACAAAAATTCCACACAAGAACAAATATAAGCTACAAGCTGGCCTTTATGTTGAAACCTAGATAAAAAAAATCCATGCAATCCTTACACAAGAAACAGTTAGAATGCCATAATTTTAACCCGATCTTAACCCATTATCCCAGAGAAACAGCTGGCCAATACTGAGGTTTACATTTAGCTGCTCCTTTTCCAGCTTTGATTCCTAAAATATACTTGGATAAATATTTACACACCTAAAAATCTTATTTGGCATAAAAGTTTTAACTCTGCTCAAAATGTAGCTCTGATGAGCTTGGATGTCACCCAACACAGAGCTGTGAGTGGAATCTGGAGCATTTTAGTATATCTGGACAGTGATCTTGAAGATGCCTTTGAAGGGCCACTGTTGGAACTAACATGCAGTCCCATGAGACTTAGGACACAAAGTGGTTAAATGGTGAAGTCCAGTTCTCCCCTCTGCCCATGCCCACCACTTTTTGCCCCAGCACTGGTACTGTGTACTTCCAGGAGCTATTTTGCTCAACCTAGCTCAAAGCAGCTTAAGGAATTTCAGACAAGCCACCAAAGGTGGCAAAGACAGTGGGACCACACCTTTTCTCCATAGTAAGCTATTAAGGTAGCTCAGCTGATAGCATGTAACCACATCTTAATCACATCTTAAGGACACAGAGTCACTATATGCGTAAGCCAGTTCAACTGAGCTAGGAGCTGTGGTCAACAAGGGAGATCCCAAACTGGCTGTTGGAGAGCCAATCTCTCCAGCTCACTGATCTGGATGCGAAGGGGAGGGAAGGAAAACAGTGCCCCATTTCCAACCAAGTTAGGTGCAGTATGAAAGTGAGCCCTAGCATTAATTCAAACACAAGCGGACCCAGTGTTTTATCATGACCTTCAGCAAAATACCCACTGAAAAACTCCCTGAATACTTATTCTATTCTAGTTATGCTTTTGGTAAATTGTGGCTGGAAGCTATAATATTTTGCTATTAAAGAACTTTTTACCTGTTGTTACACTTTCACACAGAGAAGTATTTCCAGTGACTGTGGAAGAGAAAAATGCTAACTTAATACTATCATTCAAGCTCATACTCTGAAAGTAGTAGCTCCCAAAACAAAAAAGCTTGAGACAGTAATTTAAAATACATTAGTGCTATTCTTAACTGATATGGTAAGGGAGGAAAAGCTTTTACCTCTCAGGCTATAGAATTAAGCCACCCAAGTTCTAAGGTATTCTTTTTCTGTTCTATAATTGTAGTTGTTTGACCTTGAAGACTGAAGAAAATCTTCTGGTTATTCTTGTCAGAACACCATTTCTACTGCTTTAGCAGCTTGTTTAAGGACATTAAAATCAAGAAATGCTATAAAATACAGTTTTAGAAGTCTGTATTAACAGATTGCCCCTCCTCCCTCTTCCCAACCCCCATTGAAATTAAATGCAATGAAGAAAAGTTCAACTTACAACAATTATACTGAAAGGAATAAGTATTCCTGCTAACAATTTATAAGAAATGGTGTCCTCTTTGTATGGATACCGGATGGATTCATCACTACAGAAAACTCCTCTCTGGAAGGGTATACGTCTTGAACTGAGAATTGCAAAAGGCAAGCCAGCTAGCAAAAAGGAATAAAAAATACATTACAAAAGCAACACAAACTCTAGCAACGATTATACCCCCACATTTCCAAAGAGAAGTGCATAAAGAGCAATGGGCATGCAGCAAGTTAGAAGGTTATGCACTTCCTTTGGCCAGTGACTACTGCCTTGTCTTTGTAGCTCCCAGGAAGGATTGTTGAATGAAAGAGAGCAGGACAGGGTTCCTCTGACCTTGGCATTTGTGGCACAAAGTATTGAAGCATGCTGAAACTATGATGGAGTAAACGGTTCACAGACAATCCCCCGTTTGCTCAATCTGCTGCTACTAACACAAGTATCTATATTCCTTCATATTCCCGTGAGCAGCAGTTGCCCCTTTATACCTTCTCTGGACAACTTTACAATCAGAAGAGCTTAAATCTCATTTTTTGAAAGCAGAAAAGGAGTGCTTCTCAGGGAGCGCAAGTGCAGAGGGAGTTTTCAGGAAGACATGGAAAAAAGGAAGAGTTACACATGCATTCAATCCCCTCACTTCACATACACTGGATAGCTCCCTGGAACAACATGGTCACTGCACAAGCCCTACAACCTCAGGGCATGGGGATTTTATTCCCCTCTCTTCCACAAAACAGGAAGCCTTTGGCTTATCCTAAATACAACAGGACATAAGATTAAGGCACACAATGCTCTGTGCTACTGTGCCTCAAAAGACCTGCAACACTAACCAAAACAGTCATTTGAACACCCAGCTCAAAAGAGACTACAGACTAACAGAATCACATTTTAAATCTTGGATACTCTATCCTTGACACATATACAGTATCTGCACAATCTGTTTTCTGATGTGAAATTCAACTATTTCTGATGAGAAATTCAACTATTTCTGATGAATACCTCAGAAAGAAATATCTGTGCAGAAAAATGAAGTGGGGGACTAACAGGAATGTTCAACTAAACAGTCTTTTTTAACTTAGGCATATCCAGCCCGCTGACATTGAAGTGCTTAAAAGCCCTTGAATTTGTGCTCAAAATCCAGCAGTACTGCACATAAAATGCATACCCATGTGGAGACAGATGACAAAAATCATATGGGGAAGACACTCATAATCTACCAGTATGGGATCAGAAGGATGAAAACCAGCCACCTTCCTTCCTGCCAGAGAAAGATGTCGCTGCAGTCACAGTTCTCTTCTCAGGACCTCGGTGTCAAGGCCTAGCCCACTTCTTCCTTTCCATGTACACAGCTAGCCCCAAGTAAGTGTGTACAAACAAAAGTAAACACAGAAAGGAGAAAAAGAAAGGGGGGGATAAATAAAAAGAAAATACAAGATACCAACCAAGCAATAAGAGAAGTGTTATGGAAGAGAAGAGAAACACTAAGTTACACAGTCAGGATTTACAAGAATTGAAAAAACGAAAAGACCTAGGGTCCTTTTCAACCATCTTCCCCCTTTAACCTCTACTCCTTAAATCCTCTAAACTAATCCTGACTCCTGGGCCCATCACAAATGAGACATACTGTGGTTTCACCAATAATTTACTATTGATTTTTTAATTCACACCATAAAGTGACTTCTTAAATGAATACTTCAGCTGAAAAACAGACACAGAAGAACAAACAAACTAAGGTGAAAATTTTCTTGAAGTAACCTATGATGAATGACACACAGCTTTGTTCCATGACCAAGCAGTTAACTGTCTTATGCCTATCATAGTGCTCATGTATTCCAGGTAAGGCTGTCACAAAGAATCAAGTATCTACTGTACTGTTACAGTAATAAAGTAGAATAGCATGCAAAAAAAAAAAAAAGGCAGGAAAAAAATCCACTGTCACTGTGAAGAGAAGTTGTTTCCAGTTCTGTGCCAGCAGGACTACACTAGCTCTGGAAGCTGTCCAAGCACACCAACAAAAGCAGAAGGACAGCAGGATGGGCTAAGAGCCAAGCCAGAGCCTCGCCAAAACAGTGAACCATTCAGACACCAGCCAGCACAGAGCTCTGGAGCCAGACTGTGCTGTACAGTGCAAAAACACAGCCCTTCCTACCAGAAAGGGAAAAAAGAAATCACTCTCCCTTTCTCCTAGTAGTAAGCATACCAGGGTTTATGAAAAACACTGCAGCCCAGACCTCGTTTCTGCCCTCCCCTCATGTTGGTATTGTTACAGCATGTCATGATACATCACCAGTTGTTTAGAAGCAGTGTGCAGTCATGGCGATGGAAGATGACCTGTCAGAATAATAATGCCATGGTGTGTTTCCAACACCATTTATTCTACAATATATGTACGGAATGAAAACTTCATCCTTTGCCCTGCACACATACTAACACCACATTCAAGACCGTATGTTTGAGAAAAATTTATTTTTTAGATCTCCAGAACTGGAGAATGAGGCTTGCACAAATAACAGTCTCTCAATTTTTTACATATTTACTTCTTTAGGCAGTTTTAAGCATCAAGGTAAACCAGGTGCTCACAAAATTAAGTTCAGCCTAGAAAAACCTTATCACAGCTTCAGCACACTGCCACAAATACTTGCAATCAAAGGTAGACGGCGTCACTGACATCACATCACCAGCTCTGCATCATCCTTTTAAAGACCTGCTCTATGAATAAAGGTGTCACAGTGGCTTCCTCCTCATTTCCTCCTACCCACCCCTGAATGTTTCAGCTTTTCAAGGTGGGAGATGAAATTTTCAGACTGGTGGGGTTATTCAGGTGGTGTGAGGGGCTTTTTTTCTTTATGTCATTAGCTGCTGCTAAATCAGAAATAGAAAGCAATGGCTTGAAATGTGTGCTCACTCTTCATCGATATTGAGATTATGATGTAATTAGTCTGTAACTGAGTGCAGCATCTTCCTGTATCAAGATCATGCAAACAAAATACCGAACAACTCGAGGTTTATTTTTGTTTTGCTTTTCAAGCAAGTGAGAACCACCTAAAATAAAGTTATTAAAATGCCTTCTCTTTTGTAATTTCTTTCCATCTCTTTTAACCTATTTGAAGCCAATCCCGCTTTGCTAATTAAGAAAGAAAACTTTACAAACAGTTTCCTGAAGACATAACCAGCAAAATTCAGGTAAGACAGTATGAGTCTTACAATGTTCTAGGTAACTGAAGGTAATTGCTCCTGGTTGGGAGGAGCAATTAACTGGAAGAGCTATGCACCGAAATACAGTACTGCTGAAGAAGCTTACATAGCAAGCTTCATGAAGTTGTTCTTCAGTTTCCCCCAACTGCGTAACAGATTTAAAAAGTAATTCCAGCAGTCATTTGTCTAATTGCTGTCCCCAGCACATTTCAGTGCTGAAAGGAAACATGCTCCCTGAAAGCATGAGATAAAGATTTAAATTAAAAAACAGATTACAGTAAAATTGATCAGATTGACTTAACACTGTTAAGCTGAAAACGAAAGTCACAGAACTACAACATTTGTAATTTACTTTTTGCTCAATCCAAGGCAGTTATTAGCCTGAAAAAACAGTACTGGCTTTTGATGTCTTTTGGTTAAAGTACTCTCCAACGTCAATACCTACTCCCTCAGAACATACTCCATAAGCAGGTTTAAATTTACTTCTTTTAAACACACATGAATTGGCTTCACTATTAAATGGTGGGAGGTAGGACAGAAGTAGAAGGTAAACCAGATGGGCAGCAACTCCTACTGTTTCTGGCATGTAAAGCCATTAAGAAAACTACTTCCAGTATATAGGGGTTTTGTTCTATTTTAAATGAATCAGCAAAGCCTGTTTTTTTAGGGTTTTTTTAAACAAACAACAAAAAAAAACAACCAACCATCAGAAACACCCTAATGTAATGTAAAATCCCACCCCCCAAAAAAAAAAAAAATCTAAAATAAAACCCAGATATTTCAAATATATAGCTTAAGTACTATTTGCAGTGCAAGTCTCCCTCAAAGACAATGCAGAGACAGGGGAAAAGCCTAACAGTTCGGTTTTTTATGAGTACAAGCAGGACAAACAACCAGAACTGGCAGTAAGCAATGAAAGGGAAAAGCCCCTTACCAGAGCAAGTACAACAGATGGGTTTCCCTATAGTTGTGATAGACATGTTACTTTTTCACCTTGAGAGATATCTTCATTTCATAAGACAGGAATAAGTTTTTGCATCACAGTAGCAATTTCATGAGCATGAAACATCAGGAGGACTGGGTATCACTGAAGACACCAAATGGTATTTGTCTTCAGAATGGTACAATTATTGTTAGTGTCAAGGTCTTTAACCTCCCAGATACAACTGAAGAACAAATTTTAATAGTACTATAGGAGGTGGTACACTTTGTCAGAAGATTTATCCACATAAAAGTCCACAGTATTTTCTCAAAAAAAAGTAACAAAGATTCAACAGCAGATCACTGGGAAAAGCAATACTGCCACTCATCTGTCACAGTCACGTGTTGCCATAGAAAATTAAAAGAAAGGTCCTGCTTTTTCCCCCCAAACATGCTACAGTTTCTAAGGGTAGAGTCTGGCACATTAAAACAGAAAATCAGTAAAAATCAGTTGAGCTTAAGTTTTACATGAAAGTAGAAGAAACTGGGGAGTTTATGTATTCCTTTAAAGTAAGGAGTAAAGATGGCAGAGGGTCATTAAAGGCTCTCTACTAAATACTTTCCACATGACAATACCAAAAAGCATCCCTGATGGATAATTAATTTTCCAAGTCAATTGTAACATAGTGAAGAAATTGCCTAAAGGGAAGATGACAACAGGTATGTGAAGAGGAACTATAGGGTTGGGAAGAGGTTACCAGTAGGGTAATCTCAAGAATAAAGCCAACGATCTGGTATTACACAGTTCATATGCCAGCATCATTAATGAATAACTCCTAGATGTACTGCTGACAGAGCTGTCAATTCTTTGATACGGTGGAAAATCAAGGTCAGCCAGTTCTGCCTGCAAAACCACTCTTAAAGACTGAAGCAATAGAACAGATAGATTTGTGTAGTACTGAGTTTGGAGTCATGCAATTGGAGGCTAAACAACTTGGATGAGCTGGAAGTTTGCCAGTTCAAAATATGAGGGGAAAATCACATCTGCTTCCTATGGTTGTTATACATCAATATAATAGAGTGAGCAGTCTTTCCAAAAGCATTAACGCTTTTAGCCACCTGACAAGAATTTCTTCTCAAACAGCACTCAGTCAGAATTCGCAAACATGTTTGAGTTTAAATCATCTGTCTTAAATGCAGACAGAGACAGACTGCTAAGGTACATTCCTTATTATCTCAAAAAGCTAGAAAGGTTGTGTTTTGCACAGTTCAGCAGAATGTAAGGGCTGTAAATCAACTAATTGCATAGGCAGTACATATCAGGGAAAAAAAAGAGTAATGCTGATCCAACAACAACCAAGAAGTAAGGAGCTACAAAGATAGCTAGCAATAAAGATATACATGCTGAAGGAGATATATAGACCTCCAAAACAGTCTTTCAGTCAGAATACAAGAGGTAGAAACACATGTAGTTCAACTGATAAGACTAAATATTTTAAACAATTATGGCACACTCGTCCAAAAGTCTGGCTTATAGAACTTAATGGACTAGATTTCCATAAACATCCTGTACAATAGAGGTCTATTTCTTTCTAAGTTTCTATTCTTTCCACAGAACTAAAAGCTGATCATTACCACTCTGGTGACATGAAATACAAAAATCACATTATATGCCACCCTTGAGTGGTCCTTTCCACTTCCCTCAGGAAGGACATCACTTGACATTCATCCATGCTGTTATTTCATCAGCCAGGTTATTGCCCTCTTTTGTATTTACTGCCAAGTACCCTGCTTTACTGCCTCACTGCACACACTCTCCTCTAGGGCATTTATGACTACACTGAACAGAGAAGACTCCTGGAGAATTCTACTTGGTACCATCCTTCCTTCATTGTGAAAGCCAAGGAGCACATACTCCTACTGTCCACTTGTCACATTACAATGAATTATTTATACATTTGAGGATTCTCCATCTAATCTCATGATTATTTACTTTCTTGATATTTTGGTGAAGTAATCATTTGAATGTACAGATCCAAACACTGAGTTGTTTTTTTTTTTTAATGCTACCTTTAGCCTGAGTATGCCATCCTCCTGAAGGTACCTAAAGGATTGAGAAAAGTACAGCATCAAGTCCATAGACATAGCAAGTCACTGCAAGTAATGTATTTAAAATGAACTGCAAATCACTGGAGCAGTGACTTATACAAGTTCCAAACTATAAGTGGTGCTCCTCAGATCTTTCCTCACACAGTTCCAAACTGAGCAGACCAGAACACCCTTGCTACAGATGGGGCAAAAGTGGGGCCAAAGCTGGATGCAGCAACTGCCATTTCTCAGCCTCTGCCCCCACAGCACTGATCACACAAAGGAATTACTGATCAATTTGACCAAAACACATCACTCTGCACATTAACCCTTCACATAGTATAAACATGTGTTGTTATTACTATGTTGGCTTTAAACAGAGTTTGAACTAACACAAATTAACAGTTTATTTTTTGGGATAAGATCAAGTTCAGAGGTGATACAGATCTGTAGTATTACCAGATGAACAGTTAGTATCCAGTAAAACTCATGACAGATTATGAAGTTCAGCAGCATTGCCGCGAAAGATTTCCAGTACCACGAAAATAAAACATACGAAAAACCCCATGAAGATAAAACATTACTTCTTTCTAAAAGTCTACCAGGTAAGAGGCAAAGTCTCATTCAGAGCGTAACAAAATTATTAATACATAACCTGAAAGTTAAAGTTCACTGTAGTGTCAAACAGCAAGATTAATTTCAATTAACTGCAAAGCCACCAGTGGGCCTGATGCTGCTGCAAACAAATTAAGTGCACATCTGCCAATCGCACAGTCTTGAATATGTTTCATTACAGTCCCCTACTTTATCAGTCTCTACCATAGCAGCTAAATTTGTCCCTCAAAAAACATATGAACTAGCCCGGGAAGCATTTCTGTTATTAATTAAATAGGTGCCTTCAGTAAGTTTCCACACAAAATTTATCCCTTTTAAAACAGACCATAAAAGATTAGTTTCTTTTGCCAGAAATCAGTAATTGCCTCCAAAGTACGATTGTGCTAATCTGTAGAAAGGAAAAGTTACAGTCTGAACACTGATACACATGGTGGAAGTAGACATTTGTGAAAACATTAAGCCTAATAGGTTAAAGCTGGCACAGAAGCAAAGCTACATAGGTCCCTTTGGGGAAAGCATTATGATACTGAAGTCTTCGCAAAACCAAACTAAGACCGTTTTGGTTTTGTTCTTTGAGGTAGAAGACAACATGATCTGACCAGCTAAATATCTTTTGGATGTGTTCAAGGTGGAGAAATTAAGACTCCTACAGGCCTATAACACTCCTTTCAGTCACATAAGTGCCAAATAGCAGAGCTCATCACAGAGAAGTGACTTATTTAAAACTCTGTTTACTACTGAACACTTCCCCTACCAGGAACATAAGCATTTACACTACCTGTTTTAGTAGCAACAGTTTTGGCAACTTTGTTTCCCAGAAACTCAGTGCAGCACTTTGACCTAGTTAGAAGAACTGAACTCTTGTCCTCTTGCAAATCCGTTCATCATATAGAAATTCACTAGCGGGTTGTGTCCCTTCAGCCAGGCAAAGCTTTGGCAGGGAACTACAGAACCTAGCACAGGGAGCAGATGAAACTCAGCAACTAGCGAGTTGCTCAGCTCTCCTGCTCCTTTGGTGAGAAGGGTGCTTCAGAGAGGCCTCCTTTGTTCTGTGCTTCTTCTCCCAGTGGCACCTATCCTTAGATCTAAGAGAAGCTGTATGAACATCACTGAAGGCAGTGGTTGAAAGAAGCAAGATAACTGGAGGAAAACTGATTTGGAGGTGAAGTCACCAGAAAAGACCAACTGAATAGGACACATGCAAATAGGCACGCTTGGACCTCATTGTAAGAGGAAGACACTGACATTAATTTCTCATTAATACTTGGAAGACCTGATCTCATGCAGACAGTTAAAGACCAGAAATGCCAGACCAAGTACATCTTCTGAGAGGTTATTTTAAAAATATTCACAGAGTTGCAATCTACATACACTACCCCTAAGTAGTTACAGCTTTTAGACTATTCAAAATTACTTTCTAAACATCTCTAAAAAAGATTTGGAAATGTTGAAGTATTGGAAAGATATTCTGGGATTCTTGAAATGTCAGTCATCACGGACATGTGCTGCTCCGGACACCAGCCTAGCCTAGACATCTAAAGAGATTCATTTTTCCCAAGTACTACCAAGGCTTGTGTGACCCTAAGTCTCAAAAAATTCCAGTACAAAAATTGTGCTTCTTATCCAGACACAGAAAACAAATTGGAAAATTGGAAAGTATGAAGTGCCATTATGAAATGGTACTTGGAAAAGAATAAACATGAGGTTTTTTACACAGACATTTTATTTCCTGACAAAAGGTGGCAATGGGAACAGGAAGAGTTCAGAGCTATAAATGGAATTGTCAATTCTAAGAACAATCTTTTATTTATTTTTTTTAAGAAGATCCTTGAAACTTACTAACACATCTTGTAAATCTTCATAAGATGTTCTTAAGACAGTCAGCCTAGTTTCTTTTATGCACAAAGTGATTTCTAAAGAATGAAATATTTATGCCTTACTTATTATTGCAGGTTTTGATGTTTGGTTTTGTTTTCGATTGCTTTGTTGTTTAAGGGTTTTTTTTCCTTTTGAAGTAGTCTTATATTCCACTATGGGCCTACCTCGACAACTGAACCAGACAAGACCTTCTATTATTACACAGCAAGACGCTCAGGCCATTTCTTACTGTCTTTTGAAAACAAGCCATTAGTGCAGCAAAGGGCATATACATAATATTATTATGAGCATTTCTGCTTAGATCTCCTAAGGCTTTAGCAACTAAGGACTAAATAACTGGATCAGCAATACCTGCACATTGCTGAATGCTAAGGTGAAGGGCTATAACCATTCTACTAAATTAGCCGTTCACTTTTTTCCTCCCAAATTGCACATATGATTCCTTTTGCCTCCCTTAGCTTTGTACCACAAGTTGTTCTTTCTGTTTTGTGATGCGATATAAAGCTGAGGTACAAGTCCTACTTTGGAACAAGTATCCTGTTCAAAGTAGTTTTTGATTAGGGAAGAAAAGTTTGCATGGAAGTGCAAGTTATCAACTCTTAGACCAGATTATCACCATCAATTCCTTCCTTTCAAGAAAAGTGTTGTGTCAGGATAATATTTTTTAATAGATGTGGGATAATCAGTGTTACTGCCCAAGAAGTTTTCATGAGCCAGCTGTGTCCCTGCTGAGGATATTGACTCTGGAAGGTATGGTGAATTAGCTGTAAGTCAGATGTTTCTCCACTGCTTTAAAGCCAGAAAGAAAAAAACCACAACTTCTTCAAATTTAAAAAAGGAAGAGAAAACAAGATTATCCAACTGAAACTGAAATGCCTCTTTAGAAATACAAAATTGCAGAGCTGTAATTGCTAGTTCACCTGTGCATGTATCAATTAAGGTACACATGCATCCTACTGGAAAAGATATTTCCTTGAAGTTGTGCTGAAGATTTATGTTGGTACATGTCAAAATGAAAAAACTTCAGACTATTTTCCATAACAGAAAAAATATATTAATGATAACATTATAGATAACATTAGATATAGACTGTTATGTCTAACTTATATTTACTGCACAGGACTAATGCAAGCTTTAATAAACAAGCATTTAAGGGGAAAATGAGTAATACATGTAAAGGTTCCACAGATTTCTGTTTCCTCTTTTTTAAATGACTGCTTCCATTCTTAAACCAAATTAACGTATGTTCCTTACTGATTAATTTAGCATATGCATTTACCAGAAAACTAGAGATCATGACCATCTCCAATACAGTTTGGTCAACCACTGCAGGCAGAAACAAGATCTAGTTTCAAGTTCAAGGCTATTCTGAAGAGTTGAATTTTGGTTTCCCTATACCTGCTCAAACCTTACTAAAAACTGGAATATAGTCAGGCTTAAAATATTGTTATAAAAAAACTGATGAGTTAAGTTGTTCTTTGTAAAAATCATGTGGTCTTGAAAACATCGAGCCTCTTCTCTACAAGCAACTAGATTTTCAGCCTCTCTCATTTTGAAGGGTTTAAAGAGTCATCATACTTTTTTTTTTTTAAACTTAAGAAAACCCTCTCAGTCCAAATTAAGACTTATTTCTGTAGAAAATATATGGAAGCAACAGTCACCAGTTCTGTGTGTTCCACTACAGCGCAAGTTTTAACATCACAAGTGTTTCTCAGACTAACCCATTCTGAATAAGGGACGTACTTATTCCATAGCATTTTAGAAGCCTGTAGGATTTTTCTCTCCAATGATAAAAGCCTAGACTAGCTAATACAGTTTAAATCCTCATCTCTGTTTCCTTCCTTCTTGTAAAACAATGCTACTAGCAATACTAGCAGTCAAGAGATTAGTTCCAGATTTTCTGTGAAAACAGAAAGTAGCAGTGGCACCTTTCATACGCGAATGACTATACATATACGGGATTTTGCCTCTACAGAATGTCTTCAACTTGCAGTCACAGTGCTGAACTCTTGGAAGGCATACATTTTACTCCCATCACCAAAAGCTACCTATATATTAGCTACTTACAGAGAAAATGGGCAGGGTGAACCCCACTGTGTAGAGGACAGTGGATGTGATGGTACTGTCATGGAACGGATACTTGATGCTGTCATCATTACAGAAAAAGCCTCTCTGATACGGTTTTATTTTGGCCAAGTTTAGAACACCAAGGGGTA
Organism: Strigops habroptila; assembly: GCF_004027225.2. Lineage (NCBI taxonomy): Eukaryota > Metazoa > Chordata > Aves > Psittaciformes > Psittacidae > Strigops > Strigops habroptila. Next base: position 83,137,780 of record NC_044302.2, on the reverse strand, counting down.
AGCCAGCTGTTGGGGGAAGGAAAACAAAAAAAACAAAAACAAGAAATACACGTGGTTACATAAAAAAAATAAAATCATTTTTAAACATGCATGGAGGAAGCTACCAAACATGCAAAACTCAGATTTCCTAAGTATCATGCAATGTACACACCAAATCCTGTTTATAGACATTTATCTCTTTTAGAAGGACTCTGAGGCTGCCCACCAGATACAGAAGTTATCAAAGTATAGAGTTCAAAGTCTTTGCATGAGCAAGGTGAGTTGCCACACACTGAACCAATACTATCTTAAAGAAAGCATCGGCCACCCACATGACTGAATAGCTGAGGGCAGGCTGCCTTTTGTGCCCTCTCCTTTGCCGTCACCACACAACATGAGCTTGTGTCTTAATTACCAGCCTTGTTCTACACACTATAACCTGGTCAGTGTTTACGGAGACCACCACAAAAATACAAATTTTGTTGTAGTTAGGGAAGAGATTTCATGCAATTAGGTTTCATGCAGGTAAGGAGAACAAGAGAACTACAGAGACACCAATGGAAAATACGGACACTCTGAAAGGACTGCATCTCAAAGTAACGACATTTATACTTTAAGAGTTGCATTTACACAGCTTTTGAACATTTTTGAAAATGTCTGCGTGAAAATAGCCAAGATATTAACATGGAAACTGAGATTTGGGTACAAATGCAAATGATAGCTCTCTGAACTTACACTTTGTGACATATTACCTATTCTCTCTCTTGCAAATTCACTTCCACAATACTGGTAGTCACAACAACAAAGCCATCAAGACCTCCAACAATCGCATTCAGGTCTAACTTATTCCGGACAAGAAGAATCAGCTAGTGAATAGACATTTGCAGCAGCTATGACCTCGGGAAACCCAAGTTTGTCGTTTGGTCTCTTGAGCAAGAATAGATCAACAGTTAGGCAATTGATAAGTTAGGTAACGCTGTATTTTGGTCTAAAACAAGCTAAAGAAGGGCAAAAAACCCTTTTTTTTCCCCAACATTCATGCAGTATACATTTTCACATATAGACACTCTATATGCAGGTTAGATGGTAAGTGCAATTATTGAAGCAGAAAAGACTACTCATGATACGAGCTGCTGTACTGAGAACAAGAAAAAACGTTTCAAAGAAGTTCACAAGAGAGAGATTGCTTTGATCTCTGGTGACATTCTTAAGACAACTATCAGATAAGTCACTTAAAAGGGTATTTATATAAGCTTATTCCTACATCCTTCATGAGAAGAGAAGACATCAAGAGTGAAACTGTAGGAACAGAGGGATAAATCCTGGCCTACTCTTTGGGCTGGTAAGTCGCAGTGCAAAAGCTCATGAAGTGCATACTGAAACTGTGTATGAGTTTGGTTAACACCCCAGCTCCCAGTCCCTCTTCCAAGAAAATTGCTATGGTCACAGAAGGCAGCCTGGCAGGAATTTAAAGCCTCCCATGGAGCAAAGACGAAATTTTTCCACAAAACATCTGAACTCCTAAGGGCTGTCCACACTTAGCCTTAACAACTGGGGATGCTGATGCAGCAAAGCACTTCAGCAGATGCTTACACCCTGTAGAGAAAAACCAGAACAAGAACACAAACAGCATTAAGCTTGTTCTTTAAGCACAAAGATTTTCATGAAGTAGGATGACATACCTTCAAATCAACTGCATCTCATAGGTTGCTCTCCTTCCTCTGCTTTAATGATTGAGAAAAGAGATAGAACTTGACAGAATGCAGATGGCAGAAAGAGCCAAAACAGAATTGCAGACCTACAAATATGAAAGGGGCCACACCGAAGAACTTTGAAAGTTCACTCAGATCAAAGGACACTGCTGTATGTTCACATGTCTGAAGCCAATTTTTAGCTCCACTCAAGGCCATGGCAAGATTCCACTAACAAGTCAGAGCCCATGTTTCCTGTTTTTATTTCTGCTATTGCATACCCAGCACCAGTACGATGGAGTGGCAAAGCCATTACTTATTCGATACAATCCTATCTTCTCAAACAGGTTACCAGATTTTCACTGAAGGAAATATCACATCCTTGTGGTTAATTTAAGCAGCAGCTTGTGTTTTGCAGAAGTTGACTACTTAACAGACATAAATACCTGTTTTCCCAGAAAAGCTGCTTAAACTCAACACCAAGCATCTTTCTTTTTCATTTAATTACATTTTCAGCCTTCCGGCTCAACCTTTTCTCTTCTAGCTAATATTGCTCAGTTTTCACAAAAAGATTTTGAGGTGGTTTGCTCAGTTTTGTTTCTGGGTTTAACTTCATTAGGATGGGGTATTTCATTTTTACCAGCTGCTGAAATATTATAGAATGGTTTGGGTTGGAAGGGACCTTAAAGCTCATCTAGTGCCAACCCCATGCCATGCGCAGGGACACCTTCCACTAGAGCAGGTTGCTCCAAGCCCCTGTGTCCAACCTGGCCTTGAACACCGCCAGGGATGGGGCAGCCACAGCTTCTCTGGGCAACCTGTGCCAGTACCTCACCCTCATATTTCTTCCCAATATCTAATCTATACCTACTCTCTTTCCATTTAAAGCCATTCCCCCTTGTCCTATCACTACACGTCCTTGTAAAAAGCCCCTCTCCAGATTTCTTTTGAAAGACTGATACAAGATCTCCCTGGAGCCTTCTCTTCTCCAGGCTGAACAAGTCCACCTCTCTCAGCCTGTCTCCACAGGAGAGGAGCTCCAGCCCTCTGATCATCTTCGTGGCCTCCTCTGGAGTTGCTCGAGCAGGTCATGTTGGAGCCCCAGAGCTGAACACAGTACTCTGCAGGTGGGGGCTCACAAGAGCAGAGTAGAGGGTGAGAATCACCTCCCCCGACCCGCTGGTCACACAGGTTTAAAGTCATGGGTCATGCATTTGGTTTTTATTTTCAAGGAAGATTTCTTTAGGAACTGGAAGAGAGCTGTTACATGAGTGTACCTCAAAAAGAAAAAGAACAGTAAGTGTTTTAAATCTACCAGCAAAACAAACAATCAGGTTGAATATGAAGGGGTTTTTTTGTTGTGTAACTGCAAGCAGGAGAGAATTACTCACTCCGTAACCTAGTTAAGACCGAAGCTTGAGGGTTGGGTTGTTGGGTTTTTTTATTAGGGAGAATGCATGACATTGAGTGCTCAGTTTTCATTAAACAAAGAGGAAAGGACCTCAAGATTTAGTTTATGCTTTCTTTTCTTCCCATTAAATAATCTTCTTTTTGAAGCTTGTTTATAAAAACTAGTCCGTAAGAACTTTTACATAACCAGCAGTTATCCAAGTTTTTCTGGTGCCTAGACATTTAAATATTTCTTCATACATTTTTATTCTTTTCTACATGTTTCAGTGAAAGAAAAGGATGTACCTTTTTGTTAAATCAGGTTGATTTGACTACATTATGCAGTAATTACAAAGTAATTTAAAAGTCTGCCTGATCTAGGGTAGGGTTAAGAAACATGTTTTTACTTTCAACCATGAGATTCTGGGAAGGGGGAAGAGAAAAAGCAGCAAAGGAATCAGAAGAGGACAGTTTCACTGAAGTGAATGCAAAATTAATTTTATAGTTCATAGTAAAAGAATACAAGAAATTGGAAGGTGATTACACATCTCACACTAACTGCCCATTTCCATTTTTTTACATTACTGTTAGAATTCCCACTGCAATCTAAACAATGCACTGCTTTCCGGCAATGAAGTAGAAGACGGAAATGGTGTTTAGTCGAACGTTAACCTATCCTAAACAAGTAGCAGCATTCTTACTACTGCTCATTTTACAGGGAGAGAAGACAACACTTAGTACATTGTAAGCAAAAGGTGCTGAAGATTTCACTGTAAGAGGGGGAAAAAAACAAACAACCAAAACACACTAATGTACATAACCAGCCAGTATTGCCATCACAGGTGCCAAGCATCTCCATGACCTTTAAGCAGACAGGCTGTACAGCGAACCTCTGAGGAATGCATGCATATTCCATTTCATTAACTTCTACAAACTGGAGGGGAAAGGCTGACCAAGATCTACTGAAAGATTACAAGGCTAAAAGGCAATCTTGTAGATCAACTTTCATGCCTTGTCCTCTTCAAGATGTACCTCCTCTTCATTTTTACCTCACCAGTACCAGCAGTAACCCCTGAGGGTGCTCTTCTGATCTAGGTAACTTTATAACGTACCTTATACCTTTACCCTTATACCCTAAGGGATCACAATGGATCAGTTGTTTCTCATATCCTCTAAAGCATGAACTTCAGCTCTAAAAAAACCCTTTCCTTGAAGTGTCCCATGCTTCAGACTAAGAATTAGAGTCTCTCTATTATCTGTTCAAATTTGTTTAGTTGATCTCATCATGAACTAGTGACCAAGAGGTTCTGGGCTGTTTTCCTGGATGGCAGCAAGAAACAGATGGCATTCCTCTGATCTGGTTTCTCTTCCCTTTAATTATACGGAGAAAATAACCTGATCACTTCAGTGCTCTGAAACTGGCCTATCCAAGAGACACTTCTGCAATGCTCATGAAAACAGACCCTGGCTAACCCTGAAAGCTACAGCAGTGGTAGCAAAGTTGAATAAGAAAAAAGACTGGAGATTTGAAGCCTTTACCTATGTACAGAAGGTGAAAAGGCTTCATATATGTTGACCAGAATAAAAATGCACAGGACAGACAGGGAGAGGAGAGAGGCAAGGCTGATATTTGAATTACTGAACAGTGTTTGCATGGAAGAAACAGCCACAAGTTTTTGGCTATAAGAACAGGACAACACACATTTGAACAGAATTAAGTTAAACTAGCTGAAATACTTAAATGGGGCTATGCTGAGTTCACAAGGAGTTCCCAACACTAATCTGTAGGTTCAAGCCAGTTGTAGTGTGGTTTCCATTGAAAACCTAGGGATACCTCATGGTAATATCAATACTTCAGGGAACTCATTTAATCACATCTGGCTGGACAACACAGCACAAGACAAAAGCCTGTATGGAAGGGAGGGAAGTCCAGGCTCAGAGACTAAGGAGGAAGTTACTGTGAGAATGGTTCTCCACCCACAGAAAGGGAATGTCAAGAGAGCAATACCCAAGGGAACAGGGGTGGGGTGGGTGTGAAATCTTCCTTAAAAAAGACAACAGTTTAATGAGGGGAAAAAGAAAAAAAAAAAAGAAAAATCTGTCAAAGTTACATAATTTCTCCTATAAATGGAAGTGCTGGATACCAAACTATGATCTTTTTACAATGTGTCTAACACTGCACTATTCTTTTAACTTATGGGATTTATTACATCTGTAGCTTCAGAGTTAGGTGCTTAAATTTAGAAGCATAAGGAATTGGATTCTGATACCAAGGTGTCCATTTGGCTTTGCCAGCAAGCTGCATGGGATATTTTGGGGATATTTTTCCCTAATCAGGGGAAAAAACCCCAGCATTTATAGCTGAATTCACTTGTTTTCAAACACAGCCAGCAGTTGCCATAAATATTTAAGAGCAGCAGAGAATACAGTTCAACATGAGGTAACCTCAGAGTCTGAAAATACTGCCTTCTACTTAAAATTTAGGAATATTTTCCTAATCAAGTCTATGGACACAGTTTTAGATAGGTCTCTAAGTTTTATAATTGAAAGGAAAGGGACTCTTAATTAAGTTTCTGACCATTTCAGGTATACTGTACGATCTAGCCCAGAACCAAGTATGGTGCTCACAAAACCTGGCTATATTCTCAAGAGCAACTCAAGACAAGCTAGACTGTCCTGCCCTTCTCTCACCTCTAGTCTTCTACTGCTATCCCCTTCCCTGCAATGAGCACTAGCTTTTCACACCATGCTGTCCAAAGAAAGAAAGATCCCATGCCCACACAACACTGGTTTTGTTTTCCTGTTTTTCATGAGCACTTGTGCCTCTGGCCAAGTGAGCCAATTGTTCGTGAAAGGGACAGAAAAGGAATATGTAGCCAAGGGTGTGGAAGAAGGGAGAACAAGGACAGACTGGCCATAATCTCAGATCAGCTTAAACACCTTGTCACATTTTTTCCTGGTCAGCGTTGCTTTCCCCTCCACTGTTCTAAGCAGTTCAAAGGAATGCACTGTATTCTATGTAAACATCCTTTAATTAACCCAGATGGCCTCCTTATCTGTGAAAGCAAAAAACTCTTAGCTTGAGGCTCTGTGCTATCTTAAAAACTTGTGCTGAATTGGTGTTTCAAGTTCTTCAAGACACACAAGGCTCCTACCTAGTCCTCCATCAGGAAGGTCTCCTCATTTAAACAAATGAATATTTAGAAACCAGGAGAAAAGCAATTACTCTTAAGGCAGACTACAGCAAATGAGAATATTCTAGCTTGATTATTAACCAAAGTTTTTTCCTCACGCTGTACTGAACTCACAAATACGTGTCAGAGTAAGAGAAACTGTACTAGTCTAATTGTGAAGAATTTGAGACTGTGAAGAATTTTATGTTTCTATACATTTATCCTGAAAAGTAGAATTCTGGCTGTATTGGAGAAATAATCCCCATAAGACACCACAAATGACAGCTTCAAAACAGAACAGTTATTCGGTTAAGGCTGCTCATCTAAGAAAAAGGTACTTTTCATAGCTTACATTCTTAGTAGAGAGATGCTGCTGTAAATAACCCCACAGACAGACAAATGCCATCATTCTGAGCTGAACCTATACAGCTGGCAACTACTACTGAGTGCAACGGAACATTTAAGTTCTCCCAGTCTTACATATGTATTTTTGCTTTTCTTTTCAGCCAAGACAACCATGTTTGCTTTGCTGCTCATTTTGCAATGTACAGTCTGAGGTACGGAAGCAAGCAAGAGATTTAAAGAAAGTCAGACAGGTCAACCTCATGCTGCTGGAGAGAGTTTGGGAGCATCTGTAAAAAAGATTGTTCTTTGTAAAAAAGCAGATGTGCTGAAATTTTTTTTTTCCCCACGAGCAGTCAGAAGAAAGAATCAACACCTCTTAGACAGCAGGTTCTGGGAATACAGAAAGCTACTAAGAGGAAGAAGAGATTAAACAAAAAGAAAAAAAAAGACTTGACACCAAAGAGTAAGGGATGTACAAGAGAAAAATCAATATACCGTACATTTTCAGTAGCTGAGATGAGCAGGTAGCTCACAGTTCATCTCACAGCCACTTTTAAAGACTTTATCTAACTTTTCTACCCCAAGGAATGCAAAGTATTTCTAATATCAGCACACTGATTATTCTGGTAACACCAGAAGCTGTGCAAAGCTTCAGTAAACAGGATATATGTATTTAACAGCATGAACTACATTCTAATCTCTGTTACTATTCTACTTGCAACTGCACACTACTTACATTTTTATTTGTTTTCTGATCTATGATTTGGCTAGCAAGAAGCCTGATCAGCAACCCGGGCCAGCTGAGGACAGTTTCACTAAACAACTCCCTCACCATGCCTTACACTTTTGGTTGAGTCAAGGTAAAGGTGGTGGAGGCAGGAAGCAAAGGAAACCTTCCTCCAAGCTGGATCAGTGTCAGCACTGAAGAGTGCAATTTTTAGTCCAGTCATCTACTCATAGAGAACTACATCATAGAAACAACCAAGTTGGAAAAGACCTTTAAGATCATTGAGCCAGACCATTACCCCAGGACTGTCAAGCCCACCACTAAACCATGTCACTAAGGGCAAACTGATCTCCCCTCATGGCTGCTCCTCATGATCTCCAGTCACAGCCACACCTCATCTGCCCCCTCATAGTGGCCTCACACTATATAGGTGCCACCCCTACCCCTCATGGCCACCCCTCATAGCCCATGGCCGCCCCTGCTCTCCCCTCATGATCTCCCCTCACCCCTCATGGCCACCTTTCCTGTCCCCTCACTATTTCCCCTCATGGCTGCCTCTCCTGTCCCCTCACGATGGCCCCACCTCTCCCCTCATGATCTTCCCTCTTGGCTGCCCCTGCTCTCCCCTCATGATCTCCTTTCACCCCTCATATTCTAGCTCCTCCATATTCAACAGTTTAGTACTACATGAGAGCACTAGTTCAGTTATCTACATTACCAATCCATTAGAACAAGTCACACCACTTGTTTAAAAATATTCCTAGACATGTATTCTCCTTCATACCTACAATTCAGTCAAAAAAAAAATTACATTTAGAAGCACTAAACACCTGTTAGTCTAAAAACCATGCAGTTGTCTCTCCTGTGAGCATGTACAGAAGCACAAATACAGAATAAAAAATGCAGAGAGGCAAGACAGCAATATATCCTAGCCTGTTCTATTACTTACCTGTATAATAATATATGGCTCAATCAAGACAGTGGCAGGTCACAAGCAAAGGCTGTGCTGTGGGCTTTGCTGTGTTCAGGGGACTGAGAAGGCTCAAGTTAGACCAGACCATCCACAACCTTCTGGAACTCATCACCAGTCCACCCTGTGAGGCAGAGGCCAACTACTCTTACTGCTGACAGACCTGACAAGGGTTTAAGACACTCAAATTAATGGGTAAAGGACACCAGAGGTGGGCAGGAGAATGGAAAGGGAGAGCAGTGCTGCTCATGGCATGGGGAAGAGTCCAACTGGCTGCAGCCAGAGCAAGTAAGAGTGACTTCTACTGTAACCCCTCCTGGTGAGGGAAAATTAAATATTTAATCACTGCTCACATTATGTGCTCAGTACTACGGTCACTGATAAAGGCTTTGACTGTATTGTCTAGAGAATTAAAAAGCCCACAGATACAAAATGCCCCCAAAGACCAAGATGATCTACAAACAATCAACCTAAAGCACTGGGCTTACAGACAGGGAAAACTATACAGCAAAATAAACTGAACTATCAAGGTCAGCTGTTGGCATGGGAGGAAGGGATTTATTATATTTCTGTTTTTTTACTGCAGGTGACACCAACTCTGAATGTCATTTAAGACTAGTGCTCTTTTAAACTCCAGAAGTTGTAACTATTTTTCCATTTTAATCTTTGTTTTGTGGGAGGGCACAGCAAGAGGTTTTCAGAGCATTTCCCATATAGCTACACACCCTAAACCAAAATACCTCTCAGCTTCTAGAAATATAATGGGCAATTAGTTGTTAGGAGTGCAAATGCTTTTTTCAGTGAGCCTTACAAGCATAGTAATATTTTATTTAAACAGTCTTTAACAAAGCCAGGCCTTACAATGGCAGTGTTATAGAGGGACTCAGAATTTCCATAAGATTGTCTACCCTGTCATCCATCAGAATGTAATTTCATACTGTACACATTGCTGCATGCCACCACATTTGAGTATTTTTCACAATTTTTCACTGTACACTGAATTTTACAGTGTCTAACAGTACATTTTGAGAACATAAGCTTTGTATTAAGCTAGATCTACATAGCATTTTAAAGGGAAAAAATTAGAATACCCTATCTATTTTAGAGCTATCAGAGCAATCATTTGGTACCAACTCAGAAGACTTCCTGAGAAGTTAGTTAAACCAGAATTTGTAAAAAATATTTATAAACATTGCTCTTAATACTTGAGTATAATGAATAATACCGCAATATAGAAAGTCTTCCAGTACTGATATAATACAAGTAGGTGCCACTTTCCAGTTTCAGCAGAAGTTATCAGTATTAGATTTGTGATCTAAGTTTCTATATATGAATTAGAGATTTCATTTTTTATTTCCTTGTTGTGTTGATGGTAGGAGTCTTAAGATTCAAAAAGAGATGGGAATAGTGACAAGAGACTGAGTCTGCAACAGAAATAGTGACCTTGCTTCCATTCCCAAGATCTCCATTAGCATTAGACTCAGCTACCATACTGGTTTGGAGTATTTTAACTGAATACTAGTACTGCAGTATAGGCTCACATATCAAAACAGAATTGAAACCCTAGTTTCTTTCAGTCAGCAAAAAGCTACAGAACTCATACGAAACATCAAGAAAAGGAGACCCTGACCAAGATGATGATTTTTGGAATTTAATGGGGAACAGTGCCTGACTGGATGGAGCTATTTGCAGGGCTTGATCTTACTGCCTCCCTTCTGTATCTCAGCATTAAATGCCCTCTTGGCCCCTTAAGGGCCATATATGCTTCCCATTAGCTTGCTGCACATCAGAAGGTTTCATGGTTATAACTAGAAATTTATTCTCTTGGGTCTCTCCATCACTAGCTTTCGAACCAGCCTCTTCAGCTTAAGGTAAGGATAATCCACTGCGCTTCAGATACCTTAAAATACGGAATATAAGCTTAGATGCATGTATGTTCCTTATCATTCCAATACTCCAGTTTCAAAGAATACTGCACCTACTGTTAAGTTTCAGTGACTCAGCCAGAACAGGTTTACAGTAATCTGCAGATCTGCAATAACAGAACAAAGTTAAAGGTACAAAAATGCAGTGAAATTAATTTGAGGGGAAAAGTTATTCCAAGAGAGGTGAAGTTACCCAAGATGCTGAAATTTAATACATAATTCCTTCTAAACTTAAGGCAAAAAATGAGCAAAACTCCTGTTTGGTACAGCTTCCTCCTTGCCTAGGAAAGGGATCATGTAACAAAAACATGTAACCCTTCTTCTAAACCAGGGATGGCTGGCTAACTACTCAAAACTGCCTTATGAGATCAAGTAACCCCCACGTGGTCGCTCTGAAAGCTGCACAATTAGCAGTAACAGATGAAGGGGAGGAGACACTAAAATCTAGGCTAAGCCTAGCAATATCCAGTGTTTCATAAGCAGCATCACAGAAACAAGGCTGTATTGATATGGCTCCTGATTTCCTTTATTTCCACGTAGTAGAATCAGGATTTACAGCCATCCCAAGACAGGTGCCCTGACCTGACACACTTGCCTTTTTTAATTTAAAATAAAAAGTTTTATTTTCCTGTCGCCAGATAGCAAGATGCCACATGAACAGGAATGCCAAAACTGTGTTGAAGTACAATACAAATAAAAGTGTTGAACTACTAGTAAATATGCATAAATAAATAAAAATGTTGAAATACCACACAAATAAAGCTGTTGAAGTACAATACAAATAAAACCTTAACACACTTCTGAGTCAGACTGCTTCTTGGTTGCAGCCTTTTAAAGATGAATCAGTGAAGTCTGTAACACAGCAAGACCAGCCAATTAATGCCTCTTGTACTGATCGTTCAAACCCTGTAACTCAATGTGGTAACAGAAAGAGTGTTTGGTAAGTGCACCAAACAGTTTGAACATTATTTTCCTGTATCATATTCTGCAAAAAAGCTTATTTGGGTCTATTTTTTGTTTCTATACGAGAAAGCAGTCTTAATTTTAAGAGTGGAATCTGACTGTGCTAGACAGATTCTTGTACCAGAGAATCTGGCAAAGTAGTTTGAAAGACAGAATGCAAGTTTATCAACAGACAGCTTTCAGTTCCGTGCCTCCAAGATCAGTCTCATAACTTAGAAAACTCCTCCCAGAAAGTGAGTCAACTCATTAGCAGTTGGTAAGAGATGAGCAGAAGACCCTTAATAGAAGCCGCAGTTTCCCTCCAGTTTTTAAACTGCAGGACTACACCACTCTGGCTGGAAAATTGCTTGTGGTCTCACAAGTGGACTGAGAGGTATATTGCTGCAGCTGAACTGATTGGTACTTCCTGATGTGGTACCAACTCTACTGTTCCTACAAACAGTTTAAGAAAGTATCTTAAGGAAATCTTGCTTCTTCAGGATAGCTTAAATGGTTTTCATTTTTTGTCTTAAAACTGGGCTAACTGATTAGTCTTGCTAGTCATCTATTATCTGCATTTCTAGTGTTTGTGGGTTTTTCAGCTGTCTTCAGTCAACCATTTTACCTGATTAAACCCCAAGAAGCAGGAGCTTCCACTGCAGAACAGGGAAAGGAACCAATCGCTGGCACCACCACCACCACTCCTGAGCAGATACAGCAATAATCAAGCCCATCACCAATGAATCTAACTTTTTAAAGGCCCTACTTCTGCGGGTGGTATAACCTGCCAGTAAAGTTCCCTGTAACTCTGCTTGTCACTTCCTTTTCTCTTTTTTCCTTCCCACCATCCAAGGTGAGATTATTTTAATTCTCCTGAACTCATTCTGGAAAGAGCATTATCAGTTGCTGGGGATAAAGTCACTTGTAAGGCTGCAAAACTCAAGTTATCTCTCATCACCAGATACCTTCCACAGTTAGGTCACTTCTTCATGCTACCCACTTCTGATGCTCCAACAGTCACAGATAGAGGACTATCACAGCTTCACCATGTCATCAGTGTCTGATCAGTGCAACAGTGCTCCTATACAAAACTATGCAGTAGAACGCAACCAGTAGTCAACTCTACTTCTCCTCCCACCAGGGTTGTCGTTGTGTGGGTTTCAAACCAAGCTGGTTTTAGTCGGTATGAGTTCATGCTATCCAGCTCTCTAAAAACAGGTCAGTGTACTGAATCAGCTCAACACAGGCTCAATGAGCACACAAGCAGCTACAAAAGTGAGGCAGGACCTCTTCAGCTATGAGAGATGAGCTATTATATAATGTAGCTGCAGTGTGGTACTTTATTTTCTGTAGAAAACACCAGAAGCCCCTTCCATTCCCTTTGAGCAAAGGTCACGACCTTCACATAAGCACACTTCAAGAGCCCTTCCGTCTGTTTAAGGTTAACAGGTCACCAGCACTCAAACAGCTAGTAAGGAACCTCACTGCTGACAAGCATCTTCCTGTATTATGCCAAGAGGAAAGAACACAGTGCCAAATTAAAGATTTGGCTCTTGGGAAGGCACTGGAAAGTGAATTAGGATTTACCCATTGCTGTAAAAATCAAGTGCAAGAACTTCTCTGAGGCAGGAGTTAGCTAGAGTACAAGATACACTTTAAGAGCAATACCTGGCAAAGCAAGAACCAGATTGCTGACTTTGAATAGTGTTCACTAGCTGAGTTCTAACCTGAAGCTTTTCAGTAGGTTTCCTAGAAAGATGGAGGAAGTCTCTGGGTAGAGCATCTTTCTTTATGTGGGGGCAAATAAGAATTGACTGTTGCCAGAACCGCAACAAGGGACAGTGTCACAACCAGAGTACTCGGTCTCCTATGTTTGAGAAAGCGCAGCAGGCGAGGGAAGATTTTCCCTGTTTTAGATGACAATCATGTTTCCAATGAACTGAGAGTCAACTTCATAAGTATCATCTCATGGTACTTGGTGGACAGTGTCATTTGAAAACAAGCTGCTCTTTCACATGAACCTGTTACAGCTTAACAATGTATTTATGCACTAGAAAAAAGATTTAGCATCCACATGACATGGAAAATAAGGATGGTGACACATGTCAGTGAGTCACAAGTAGTAGGGGAGGAGGTTTTATTTGAACTAGGACAACCAGGAAGTGCGAACCCACATACAAGGAGGCCTTCCTTGCCTAACAGCAACACCTTAATCGTCATGGAGACAGGTGCCTTCAGTGAGTATACACTGCCAGAAGGGAAGAATGGCACCCGGAGCAGACATTGTACAGGGTGTGCAGTGGTCCAGACACCTCACGTTCCCAGGTTACATATTGCAAAAGCAAACTCACCTGTCCTATACACAGGAATCTGCTGTTTAGCGTATGTGTATAACATATCATTCCATGCAGTATACTTTAAATAGTAAGCATAAGAAAGTGCCATAAGCATTTAGTACTTCTGGGTTTAGTTCACATGTTCCTTCTGTTTGGAGGACAAGAACTTCTCCTTCCCTTACTCAGAAGTAGTATCATGATGAAAAACACAAGACTGACACAGTCTCACTTTCTATACCACAGGTCACCTACCAACATCCTCCTTTTTTGCACAGGTACCGCTCGCAGCTCAACATGTTTCAACACCCAAGGAGCAGACAGTCCCACTGCTAAAGAACAGCTGGATAGTAGGGAAGTTTTCAACTGGCTTCTTGAGCCAGCACAGGGTAGGACATGGAGAGGAGAGGCAAAAAAAATCCTCAAACATGTACCCACCAAACATAACTAGATTTACATCAGTTTTAAATCTAGTTAAGTAGCTATTTACTATTTCCAATGTACTGCAGAAGAGTGGATCAGAACAGTGAAGAGCTAAATTCTTTAGAAGACATCATTTTTTCTAGTCTTTGGTCGTACATAATTTTTGCATTACACCAGCAATCACATATTGACAAGTACACTCCCTAATTACTTATAATAGCTTGTCAGTGATTGTATAGTTAGGCAAGGGACTAAAGAAACACAGTTTCTGTTGTATTGCATCCCTGCACTGAAGTTAAACATGAACTGCAACAAGCGCAGACCAGATGCGAGCTCTCCTTGAGTCTAATGTCACAGAGAATGTTTTCCTTATTGCTCCAGTCACTTCTGCAGAACTTACTTTAATCTGACTTGGTCTTTGTGAGAGTGTGGTCTAAAGGTTAGTTAATGTGATTAGTAGTTCTTCCACTGATTACGGGAATATTACCTCGGGTTTCCCAACTTTGTTCTGTAAGTGTTGTTTACCTGCCTTAATGAAGAAGGTGCCTGATTTGCAGCCAAACAATAGACGTGTTAAGAGTGGCAGAGAATATATATAATGCCTAATGAAGACATCACTCACAAGCTAAGTAATTAAGTTATTAGAATAAGCTGTTATTTTTTTGCATGACAAATCAAAACTGTAATAAACCATAAGAAACAAGTCTTACTGTCAGAGAAAAAATTGTTTTATTGTTGCCTAGAAATATCATTCCATCTATACAAAATGTCTCTCTATCAGAAAACCAAGGAGGGACAAGTAACAAAAATATGCAGGAGAAGGAAATCCTGCAGCCCCAGACAGTCACGCGTTCCAGCAATGGAAGAAATCAACCACTGTCTACCAGCCCACGGAGAGTAAGGGAGCTGTTGCCTGCAGCACTGCAGAGCTGCATATGGACATGCAGCACACACACCCCCAGCACTGCAGATCAGCACTCGCAGAATGCAGATACAGCCTCATCGCACTATTTTAGGGCAGATACTGCAGAAACCCGCAGCTTTTTTTATAGAATATGAAACTAGTTTAATGCTGAAACATTAGTATCATTTAGAAGGAAGGAATTCTCATCCTAGTAAAACAGAGAGAGAGTTTTTATTTATTCTCAGGGCACCAAAGACTGCTTTCCTTATAGTCTCTCTCTCTCTTACAGGGTAGAAAGGTGGATGAGGGAGGGAGTTTCCTTAAAGCAAACTAAGAGCAACCTTAGACTTAAGTTTCAGCTTAAGGGGGAGATGTTGCTCCCTCCTGTGCTGCCTGCTCTTTCTTGGTCTTTTACCTCTGCTCCATCTTGGGCACTTGTCAGACCTTTCATTAAACCCATTTAATTCAGAAGAAAAGAAAAAAAATAATCACAGTAAAGCTCTTTTTCCTTTTCTTCCCTTTGGAAAATTTGTGTTGGGAGAGCTGAAGCCGCACAAAGAATGGTTTGACTAAAACGGGAGTAAGTCACACAGACATATACAGTCAGAGTCATCCACTTGCACTGCGGTGAACTTAGGGATAAGAAAGGTCACCGTAACTTGAAGTGATAACCTTAGCATTTTTCCTGGCCAGCACTGCTAAGGCAATGAAATTAATTTTCTTCCCCATCTTCACTTACAATGGGGAAGGGGGGAACAGGAGAAAAAGCACAAGCTCTGTATCAAGTGACAATAAGAGTTACCCTGAGGATCATGAGTATGCTACTGGTAGACCTTTTTGTGTTAGAACAGGCTACCACACCAACATTGAGAGTTCAGACCTCAACTAAAGCTGGCCTTCACAATTTTAAACTTCCAGTATGACATAGTTAAACAAGCTTTCTCTTGAAGGCTCCACGTCTCTTTAGTGAAGATACCAGGTATCAGGTTATCAATACCTGCAAGTCACTCTATCTGGGCAGTTACCTCGGTCACTTGAGCAGACACCAAAGTGCACAGGGTGGAGGAAGGGCAAGGAGAAAGTAAGAATTAGAACAGAAGCACACGATCGACAGGAACTATTCTTCCTAAAGTAAAAAAAATTACAACAGATTCCCGCTTTAGACCCACAGGCTTAAGACCCATGTTCTTCTATGGGCTTGCCTCAATCACATGGGAGCCAGGGAGAAGAGGAAGAGAATTTGGTCCTCTATCCAGTATCTTTCCCATTCCTACACTTAACATATTTTTGTCTCAGCTAAAGTTTCACTGAAACCTGTAACTCAATGTGTTTAAAAGTTGCAGGTGCCAAGAGACTTCATGTTATGCAGTGCCTGTATTGTTTTTTCCCTACTAGTGGGAAGTAAACAAGCCCAAGGGAAAATAAAAAGTCTGTCAACCCTCCAGCACACTGAGGCATCACATTAGGGCATCTGTGATCCAAATGCTACATGGACGCAGAGGAAGGTGCGTAACGTGATATTACACTGCAGGGCAAGGTCAGGAATACACCCGCAGGTAGTAACTTGGGGCAGGAGCAGGGGGAAACCCTCATTCTTCTAGCTAAATAATCCTCATGTCATATGCCTCCTACAGACTTAATTTTTATAGATTTTGTTTTCCTTGATTACTTAAGATTACTCACAATATGCCCATATGCTTCAAACAGTCTGAAGTATACGGATAGTGCAAAACTTTTTCTTGATTATAAAGATTTTGTAATGACAATTACCAGTACAGACAAAACTGCTTTACTCAACATAAAGACAGTGTGGGAGTTTAAGCCTTGCTACAAAAAAACTTCTTGCTACAGTAAAACTTCTGATCTGAATAAAGATCACTCCTACTGGGCTAGGTAAATCCACTATCATTCTCCAGAAGCTCTCTCTCATATAACATTTTTTCAGAGCAATGCATCATTCACTGCAATTTTGCTCTTTCAAGCCATTTGGCTACAGGTACAATTGCTTTTTGAAGCATCTATCAAGATGAAACGTTGCTCACTATGCTCCTACTGATGCTAGAGACATCTGTCTGATTGAACATGATCCAGGGAGAATGACGAGAAAGTGCTTAGCTTTATGACTGAAGTACTGCTCTCATTAGATTAGGAAGCAAACATCCAAAGCTAACAGTTCCTGAGATTAACCAAGAAGTACATCTTCAGATACTGAAGACACTTTCCAGGCTCTCAACAGCCAGAGATCCAGAGGAGTCACGACTCTCACAGAGTAAAACTTCCTCTCTGCTGATCGATAACTAACATCGCTACTTGTCACACCGTGTCATTACCTAAAAGGAGAGAGGTAATGCAAACTGACAGACCATGATGCAGTTTCAACAGAACTAGAGATTGAAAGAGAAGAAGGAAACACTGGGAAGGTGTCATAACTTGGGGTAGCCAAGATAAGCCGCTGCCGTCCTGCGGCGGTGTGCCAGCACAGGGCCATCACCGTAGCGCCTCTCCTGCCCCTGCTCGTGCCCCTCACCGCTGCACACAGACAAACATCACGTCCTACCGCACACCCCGCCTCACCCTCAGCCTCAACCTAGAGCATCAGCTTGGTTTCACCGGGACCGCAGGCAACTCAGACCTCAAAGCGAACCTCCTCCTCCTCCTCCCTGCCGCAGCGCGCCGCCGCTGCGGGACAAGGGGGCGAAGCGCGCTTCCCGTGATGCCGGACCCGGCACGGCAGCCCCCGACCACCGGGCTGGCGCACACACCCTGCAGACGCCTACCTTCCCTCACAGCACAGGCTCTGCCACTACCGGCTTACAGCCTACAGAAGAGGTCAGGGAAGACAGAGTAAGGACAACAGAGAGCAGAGGTAGCTCCAGATGTCAGTGGGTAAGCAGCAGCAGCTCCCTCCCTCCTGCACTCTCCCCGGGGGGCGGCAGTGACCAGATTCCTCCGGGAGAGGGGCGGCAGCGCTGCCGGCTCAGCGGGGCGGCGGCAAGGGGAAGGAGGGCGGTGTGGGGGGCGGAGGGGCGGCAGGCAACGGTGAAGCAGCAGACAGGCACAGGGAAGGGCATGGTGCCTGGCGCGGCTGGGGAGGGGAGTGTGAGGCGGGGCAGCATGCGATTAG
Source organism: Strigops habroptila (assembly GCF_004027225.2). Lineage (NCBI taxonomy): Eukaryota > Metazoa > Chordata > Aves > Psittaciformes > Psittacidae > Strigops > Strigops habroptila. Next base: position 83,119,855 of record NC_044302.2, on the reverse strand, counting down.
CCCGGTGCCGTGCGGGGAAGGAGCGCAGCGCCGCGCCCGGGCCGGCCGCCCTCGCCCCTCCGCCGACTTACCCAGCACCACGCAGATCACGTCCAGCGCCACGAAGGGCAGCCGCGTCCTGTCAAACATGCTGGCAGCGCCGGGCGCCCGGCGCGGCGGCGGCGCCTCCTCGCGCGGCGCGGTGACAGGCTTGGCCCGAGGGGCGGGCGCGGAGCGGGGACGGAGGGAGGGGCCGGGGCCCGGCCGCGGCCAGGCGAGGCGCTGCGCTCCGAGCCACAGGCTCCCGCCCCACGCGATCACGGCACCCGCACTGCGCTACTGCCGCCGCCGCGGCGCCCACCGGGGCTTTAAGGAGGACGGGCGGGCGCGGGGGGTCCGAAGGGCGGGGTGGCGGCGGAGCCTCATCCCGCCCCTCCCTGCCCGCCACTGTGACGCCCCTCCAAGCGGCCGCGTTCCAACGGCCGGGCGGGCCCGACCAATCGCGGCGCGGCCCGCCTCACGGCTCGCCCCGCCCCGCGCCCCCCGCGCGCTGGGGCGATGGCGGCGGCGGTGTCCCCGCGCGGTGCTGGGCACGGGCCGGTGCCGGTGCCGCCTGGGGCAGCGCCGCGGCGCGCCCCGCGCTCTGCCTCCCCCTGCCCGCACGGCGCTGTCCGCCGGCGGGGCCGCCCGCGGCGCAGGAGCGTGGCCCGCCCCCCCCCGGCTCCTGCGGGGCTGCCCGTCGGGGTGACCGGCACCGCGCGGGGGGCGGACACGGGGGCTCAGCGGCCGCGGGGTGCGGAGGGACGCAGAGGGTCCTGCAGTGCAAACGCGGGCGCTGCTGCTGCTGTTGTGGTGTTCTGAGATTTTTTTTATGGGTTGTTTTTTTGCGAGGAAAAAGCTGTTTTCTGGAGGAGCGCTGGAAAATTGCATAACAGCTGAGAAGTTGAGTTTCAGCCCAACCCAAAACAATGTTTTTCCATGTTAAAAGGTTTTATTTGGGAAGGAAAACAGTGACCAACACGGAGAAAATGTATCTTCAATTTGGCCATGCTGCCCAGAAGGGCAACCAGCTGAACATGATCCAGCTTGTGCCCAGGCAGCCAAGAAGGCCAACAGCATCCTGGCCTGTATCAGCAATAGTGTGGCAGCAGGGCCAGGGCAGTGATCATCCCCCTGCACTGGGCACTGGTGGGGCCGCACCTCGAATCCTGTGTTCAGTTCTGTTCTGTAGTGAGTTCAGGCCCCTCACTACAGGAGAGACATTGAGGTGCTCGAGTGGGTCCAGAGAAGGGCAATGGAGCTGGTGAAGGGTCTGGAGCACAAGTGTGATGGGGAATGGCTGAGGGACCTGGAGGGGTTTAGTCTGGAGAAAAGGACGCTTAGGGGAAACCTTATCGCTCTCTACAACTCCCTGAAAGGAGGATGGAACTAGGTGGCTGTTGGTCTCTTCTCCCAGGTAAGAGGCGATGGGACAAGAGATAACGGCCTCTGGTTTTACTAGGGGATATTAGGAAAAATTTTTTCACAGAGAGGGTGCTCAGGCATTGGAACAGGCTGCCCAGGGCAGTGGTAGAGTGACCGTCCCTGGAAGTGTTCAAAACCTGTGTAGACAAGGCCCTCAGTGACATGGTTTAGTGGTGGACTTGGAAGTCCTAGGGTAAAGGTTGGACTTGGATGATTTTAAAGGTCTTTTCCAACCTAGTTTGATTCTATGATTCTATAAATGAGTTCCGTTTAGAACACAGAAAGGAGCTCCACATGGCAGCCTGTACAGGAGTTCCCAGTTTCATCTCAGCACCCAAGAAGCATCCCAGCTACAAACCAAAATGGCCAGTTCTAGAGATTAAAACTAGAACTTTCTTTTCATAAATGTGTAATTTACAGAGCGCATTTTCCTGTGCAAGTGTTCTGGGATGGTCTTGAGGAGGTAGAAACCCCAGCATTGTCGTAAAACATAGTAATGGAACAAACTGAAACACAACCTGGCAACTGTGAAAACTGTGCTTATCTTGTGAGAGCTGCTGCTGAAAGACAAGTGTGCAATCTGTCCTGCTCCTCACAAAGCAGGGGATTGTTCACAAGGCCTTAAGTCAGGAGTAGATAACATCCCCCAAATTACAAGGTGGTTAGAGAAACCGGGAGACAGGAGACGAGCAATGCAAACATTCCACGGGCAATTGTCTTAATTGCTTTCTTCAACCCAAAAGCATCATGTTAATCTTGTTGGGGCTAAGACAGCAAAGAGCTCAACAGCTCTCCTGATCCACACCCCTATGCGGTAAATTAAAGACCGAAGAGATTGTGCTGATTCAAATGGATCTCTTCCCAGAAGAATGTAAGCAAGATAATGATTACACTTAAAAACACCTGGAAATTGGGCAGCAGCAGCACAGCATTCACCAAACAGAGAAATTAATCATGCTTTATTGTCTTGCAGTTGCTACATCTCTCTTTCACCCTTGAGATGTGGCTTGCCTGAGGGAAGGCGCATCGCTGCAATCTTCTGCCAGAATTCAGGAGAAAAAGCAGTCTCCCGGTTCCTCTCCAAACTTTCCGTTGCACAAGGGATATGAGCCTCTCTGTTGCAACCCTGTTCCCACCACCAGGCTTGCTATGTCTTGGAAACCCCCAGCTGAGCACGGATTGAGGGATGAGGCTAGCACTGCATCCTCCTGGGCTCTCAGGAGGCTTTTCTGTGCCTTCACATGCAGACAAGTATTAACCATGGAAGCACGCCAACCCAAGCACTTTCAGCCTGAATTGCTGCTCAGATTAGCAGACCCCTACGTTACTCAAGGGTTGTGTTAGTACAAGTACTGCATATTCAGGTATGTTGTTATTTCACACAAAAAGGATGTTTTGGCGTAAAACTGAAGGGGGCCCAGGGCCGACCAAACGTGCATACTTAAGCACCTTTCATAGAGTATCTGTGGCAGCTGCAGTGCTCAGGGTAGCAGAAACGGCAAACTGGTGGTGCTTGATCAGGGATCATCTGGAGCAGTGCATTCCTGAGGGGATGGAGGATGTTTGATTATAAACACAAATAGAAATCACATTCAGCATCCTTTAGAGGTTGGGTTTTTAAAGTATACAACACAAGTATCGGAGCCTCTAAATTCACTTTTTTCCAGGTACTAAGAGTTCTGTGTTATCTTCTGAGTCTGTGGCATTTTTCCTGTCCAGGCTTTGCCTCGTACTTGTCCTTTGCTGCACGGCGCAAAGAACCCACCGTTCTTTTAACCACCATAGCAACCCGGCGATGTCAAGTCAGATTCACTCATATGCTTAGCAGGGTCTATGCTAAAGAACATTTTTGAAGTGGGATCGAGTAAAATGAAGGCAATGGACTGTAACAATAAGTTATATTTTATCTCTTCATTAAATTTACAAATTTTAAATGATCTAACATTACTTTCTAGAATTTAGACTTTCCTGAATATCTTCCCCTCTCTTGTATTCTCTTGTTTGGTATGGTAATTTATTGTGTGGGTTTTTGTGTTTGGGGTTTTTTTTTTATATCTTTTTGTTTGTTTAATTGAGAGCAGTGAGATTTGTTGAGTTGTTTTTGTTGTCAGTTTTTTTTTTAATTGTATCTTTTTTTAACTGAGGGCAGTGAGCAGCCCTCAGTGAGAGAACATCAAGACCAAGTTAAATTCCTGTTCATGTCTCTGTTTTCCTTTGGTTCTTCTACAAATCGTGACCTTCAGTGTTTTGACCATGCTCCTTAAAAGTATTGTGTGTACTAGGATTAAACTCTCAGGAAGTTTATCATCAGTCTGTAGTGGTACTTGTATGATAATTAATTAGTACTGACCCAACAGGACTCTTAACTGCAATTAACATTCATATAGATGAGCAGCTTTAGTAAGTGATGGGACTTTCCCAGGCTTCTTTCCGTGTAGCTTGATCTGGGGTAGGAGTCAATAGCCCTGAATGAGCTGTTATCACTCAGGAAAGGAATGAGAGGGTCATGGTGGATAGTTCTGGGAAGCCGTCCTTTGGGTGCTCAGGGGAGAGATCACCACCCCAACCAGGATTCTGGGAATGCTGTTAGGAAAGACATCAGGAGAAATCCATCAAGCATCATAGAATCATAGAATCATAGAATTGTAAGGGTTGGAAAGGACCTTAAGATCATCTAGTTCCAACCCCCCTGCCATGGGCAGGGACACCTTGCCCTAAACCATGTGGCTCAAGGCTCTGTCCAACCTGGCCTTGAACACCGCCAGGGATGACACATGCTTGAGTGCAGGCAATCCCACATCAAAATGGGTAAGTAGAGAAAGAGAAAGCTCAAATGAAGGCAGAAGGGATCTTTAGAACTTGTATACAGCAGCTTCAATGCAAGAGAAACAGAAGTATGGTAGGATTTTTCAGCTTTGAAAGAGAGCGATGGGAAAGGAAAAGGCTTTACAAAGTATAGAAAATCATGAAACGTGCAGAAAAGGTTAAATGTGTAACAAGCATTCCCTGCTTTGTATCAGGTAAGAACTAGGGAGAACCTATATAAGGTGTCAGACAACAGGACTCCTTTACATGACAATATTGTGGAATTTACTGCCTCAGGGGCTCAAAATTACAAAGGAGACAAAAGACACTAGGTAAATTCATAGGGGATGGATGCTGGTAGCTCAAGAAGTACCAAAACTGCTGATTTCCTACATTTAGAAAGGTCTGCTAGGGAAGAGTCATTCTGTAGGGCCTGTTTCTCCAACTCCCATAAACATCTGCTGCTGGCCACGGTTGCATGGAATTGGGCTGCATGAACTTGATCTTAATCAGGTCTTCATATGTTCAAAGCCAGCCAGCAGCCGTAGCGTAACACTGCAAAATATGTTAGTAATAGTTAGCCAAAGTGAAATAGTTCAGACTTGTTTGTAATTCTCTGTCAGATTCAGACACTGCAGTACTTTTGCATGGTTACTTAGAATTTATCTGCCAAAACCCCACTCATGCAGTAAGACCTACAGATGAGGACCAAGGAGGGAAGTCTGCAAAGACGGCCCTCCTGAGTTTCTCTTACATCATCTGTCTAGGGCATAGGATTTGCCCCCTACAAAATGACACACACTCCTATAGATTGTGTTGAGGCCTGGACCTCTGAAGTCAGTTGACACCCTTTGCACAGAAAGTTTCAGGAAGCAGAATTTAGATTCCACCAAAATATCTTAGACTCATATCTCTTCTTTTGTTTGGTCTGGCCATGTAGTTGTTAGAACATTTATATTTCTTATAAACAAAGCATGGGGAGTTTCCTGTCTTCTCTGCTTTTCTTCTTTTCCTTTTAAGTACAGTTGATACTTGTTTGGGTACTTCATCCCCACATCTCTGTTGTCTATTCACCTGAAAGCTCCTGCTGTCAGGCTGGCTTGAGATGCCCACTTGCGGCGCTCTGCTCCTTCACTCCTGGGGGAGTTCAGAGGGTTCTGCCCCCCCAGATATAGGTTAAAATTACAAGAGCATTTCTGCAAGGACAATGAGACCTGTTCTAGTAGAAAAGACAGGTTATTTCTAAAGATTAGCCACAGAAATAAGGAATTGAGCAGACATCACCAGTCAGCATAATAACATAAACGCAATACTCATGTTCATGTAATGAATGAAAATGCATTAAAACCCAAGTATATAGCTTTGTTTATATTTATTTAATAGCATGTATCATACTATCAGCCTCAGAAGATCATACAGTCTATTCTAGAAAAACCACTTCAGGCTATGTCTACACAAGTTAATTAAGTGGGGCCAGAACACACTGAACAGGCACTGGCACATGACTGTCCACCCTATTTGTGTGTTAGCTCACAAATGGTGTTGCTCAGAGCTGAGTAGCACAGGCCAGGGAGCATTCCCCCTGACAGTTTTGCATGCAGCCGTGCTATTTTGACAGGAAGAAAACGCAGCTGTGTGGCCATCAGCTATGCTCTACCAGTTGGCCTTAAGGCTAAGAAATTGTCCCTGTTTGCTCTTTATTGGATTTTATTATTTGTTTCAATTACAGATACTGCTCTGAAGCAATAATAGATTCTGAAAGAAAGAATGTCTCAAGGGCTCTCACAAAATGTTCATGGCTGAGTGAAAATTTTATTAAAAAAGTCTTGTGATTATTGCAAGTTGGAGTGATTTAGGGGCTGCAGGATTTGTGTCCTCTGGCTCCTCTGTTCCCCTCTATTTCCCTTCTCGGTCATGCTTTTCAGTCAAACCAGCTAGCAAACCAGAGGGAAGTCTTGCAGCAGTAGGAATCTCAAGAGATGAACTTCAACAGGGTAAACCAGTTGCACAGTGAAGAATCTGTCAATGATATATGAAAGGCACTCAGTTTTGACCCATCACACCTAAAACAGTAACTCAGCCTCCTGAGCATGCTTACATGTGTTTGGATATCCCTGTATCCACTCCAACAGATAGAAGAGAAGCTTGAGGCAAAATGTGTCATTGCACCATGTGCTTCACTGGCTGATGACAGCTGTGCATCCAGAGTGCAGCAGCTAAGGTGCTTACTCCTGCTGTTTGTCCCTCCTTGGCAGCAACAGCCCCACCACCCTGACACCCTGTGCTTGAAACAGGCAGCAGCCTATACTGGAACCGTTGCGAGGCAGCAGCTCCCAGTCCTGTATTGCTTCAGCGTGGCTTGGATACCAGTACAAGTACTGCTAGAAGTACAGCGTGGGAGCGGCGAGAAGTAGATCTGAGGTTTTTTCCTGTTCTGATTCTTATGCCCGTGCTAGGGGGATGAGCCACCTGACTGCTGCCCCTTCAGCTCCACACCTCTTGCTCATTTACATTGAAAAGGCTTCCAAACAGCAACACTCCCTTATCACGTACATTTCCTAACACAGTGAGTCGAGCCTCAGATGTTGCTGTAAGACTCATAAGCTACACTCCGAAGCTCCGGCCAGGCTGATATAACCAGAGTGGCTATGGAAAGATGTCCATAGCAAGCCTTTTGCAGCATTTTTAGTAACAGTATTATGCTGTTAAAGTTCTTAATGTTGCTTTTGTTTGAGCTCCACAAATCTGTGATTTTTTTTTCCACTGCCACAGATCCAAAGGAATTTATTCACAAGTTCATACCACTTTGTTGTTGTCGTCGTTTTCTTAAGACATTGTAAATGTATTGGGTGAAATTCAATCTTGGACGCATCTCCCTGCACTGTTATAATGCAGTTACAATAGCCTAGCACATAAATAATTGCAACTACAAAAATAAATTATGAGGGGGCTTTGAAAGTGAAATAACAATAGGCAAAATGTCACCAAAACCCTCAAGCTGGCAGAATCAAGTAAGGAAAAAGAAACCCACTTCAGTATTGACTGTGGAGCACATTTATTTCTTGCATCTCTGAATTACTCTTCACAGAGCATTATCAGGGTCAGTCACCACTCAAAATAAAAGGTGGAGGAGAATAAATACACAGATAATTGCAACATTAATTATTCAGAATTCCTCTTCGAAGAACGATCTGAGGATTTGGGTCTTAATACAACCATTATCTAATGAAAGCTTTTGCCTCTCCATCTTCTATAAAGTGGTGTTTGACTCCTTGAAGTAGTCATCTGAGCTAAACAGAAAAAGCCAGCCACAGCTGGAGCTGCTCCAAATACAGAGCATTCAGTTATTGAAATCACTTCCTCTTAGTTTGCGTCCTACACGCTGAGCAGGAAACGTGGGATTTCACTCTGCTGTCTTATGCCTTTAGATGGATTCACCCTCATGCCAACAGTAGATTCAGTGCCTTAAGGTACAAATCAATAGCTCATGTAATCTACTGCCAGAGCACAGAATGTCCAGATTATAATTAAGCCCTGACCACTTGGTATTGACTTTTATTACACTAATACTGAGAGGCCCCAGTAAGATTGGAACCAATTGTATGCTGTACACACAGTCATTGCTTCAAAGACCTCACAGAGAAGGGTGAAATAAAGTATTATTTTCCACAGCAGCAAAAAGAGCCCTAATATTGCTCCTGTTCTCCTTGAGGCATTAATACCAAGGGAGACAAGGAATAAACCTGTCCCACATGAGTCATCTGTGCAGATGAAAGCATAAAAATACCCTCTTATCTCCTGTTTTATCTTTCCTTTCCACATTGCTGCTTCTTTCCCAATTAGAATAACAATAAAAATAAGAGCGAAGTCAGCACTGGGCAGGGATGTTGTCGTGTCTGGAGCACCAGAAGCAGTGGAAGCAGGCAGGAGTCTTGCTTGATGTGCTCTGGCTCCTGTAGTCAGAGCAAGCGCTTGGCAGAGGAGAGAAGAAGGATTATATCTGTCAGAATAACTTTTATGGGACCCAACTCTTCCAGGGATTGTTTAAAATCCACATAATGCCTCTGAGTGTTAATGCTTGCATTGGGACGCTTGCATTAGCAGATAAATGTGCAAGAACACATGTTTCCAGACATCTGCCTAGTGAGTGCACATCTGAGCAGTTTGCTGAAACTTGGTCCAAGGTCCATGAGGTCCTTGGGCTCCTGAAATGACTTCCAAGGTTTGTAATAAATTGTACTGCTGAAACGTACCGCAGTTAAGCAAGTCTCACATGATAGAAACAATGTGTGGTGCACTGCGCTCAAACCACTCCGTGTTATTTTAACTTTTCAGCCTTTGAAAGCACTCAGAAGGAAACACATACACACTGAAGAAATTTGTACCTACAGATGCTGTGAAAATAAAAACAGAAAACTTGGGATGATGCCCCAAATTACCACCCTCCCAATGCAAAACTAGTGGATAACATAATGCCAGTCTTCACTGTGCTTTGTATTAGCCAGAAGTGAGGAAGAAGAATGAAGCTACTAAGAAATGAGCACTCCCCCAGATTTCCAGGGAGCCCCAGCTGAATTGCTTATGTCCCCTCAGGTAGATCTGTATTCTTCTAGCCATGTCAGAGGAGCGAGGACTTGAATGCGCTATGCCATAGGGTTAAGTGGTGGTGTCTGGGAAGGAGGGGTTTGTTTTCAGGCACAAAAGGCATTGCAGTGTTGTTGAGCTTCCCTTCCTGGTGCAAACGCAGGCTTGCGTCAGAGTGTGAGTCAACAAATAAGTGGTGTGGGCTTTCAAGGAGCTTGGGCTTGAATGGGAATGCAAGCCATGAGCTAACAGCTAACATACACCCCTGGTCTCTTCTGCCAGGTGGGCAGATAGCGCTGCTCTACTGCAGGTAGACACTGCGAAGATAAATATCTCAGAAATGACAAGGGACTCGGATACTACTGCCATGAGTATTCAGGGCACAGATTTAGTTTGTTCCTTACTCTAATGCTGCTATTACTATTATTATTATTGTTGTTGTTGTTAGCATTATTATTATTGTTATTATTATTAACAATTAATCTATTATCAGGCTTAGATAGGAGTTTTTGTTCAGCCACCATATTTTGGATGAGCACAGCTACTAGCTTTCAGATGCAAACACAGATTATTTCAGGTAAGATCCATTAAGGTACCAGTGCAGCAGCATCGGCAATAAATAGCTGGGATGGTTTCTCCTAGAAACAGTGTCTTACAGAACACACACAAATGATGCAGATCCATGCAAGTATAAAAAGCCAGTGTGAGAGACATGTTGTGCAGTATTGGTACAAGAGCAGAGCAGCCTCAGCATAGAATCCTTGCACAAATCAACAGGGCAAAATCTGCTCTCTGTGTACATAGTTTGTATAACTAAAGCAATTAAGAGGCATAAAAAGGCCATGCAGTTGCTAAAAATAGACAAATGGGAAGTATCCTATCCCTGGCTCAGCAATTGGCAGAAGGTATGTGCTGCAGTCATTTATCGTGGACCTGATCTTTGTTTTGCTTAGGAGTCCATGAAGTGTGTGATAAATTAACTTACATTGGAGCAGCCATGGCAGTTTGGCAGAGTCACCCAGGACAGAACATGGCTTTTATTGCCCAGTTACCTGCAGTCTTAACAAAGTTTTGTAACCGTGAATCAAGATAGGTGACATGAATTCTGGGTAGCATTTCACCACTGTGTTTCCCTGCTTCAAGAATAAAAGCTAAGAGGAAAGCTATAAGCAGAAGTGGGAGGGGACATAAAGGCAGGTCTATAAAACATATTAGACCCTGTTAAAAAGTGATGTGTGTGATGCAATGCGATTTCAATTTACATCTGCTGAGTATGCCCATGTTATGGTTTGTTTTCTATCAAGTTGTTTGTACTATCCTTGTTTAAAAACAAAGTTTTATAAAATGAAAAAAAAAAGACCCAAACAACCAACCCACAAACCCAAACCAGACCGATTTCAGAATCAGACATCAACTCTATATGGTAACGAACCCGCTTGACTTTATCATATTTAAAGACAACTGAAAGAAGTGGTTCTGTAAGGCTGGGGATTGGGAAGATCTCCAAGAGATTGTAGCTTTTGCTGTAAGACTGCTCCACATGTGTTATGGAAAAGAAGGGGCAACGCGGCTTCCCAAATCTCCCATCACCCAGCTGAGTGCTTTTACTGCCAGACATGGGCAGGACATAACCCGTCTGCTTCCGGGCTGTGTTTCAAGGGGCAGTTAGGAGTGCCCTGGCTATTCCTGCTCAACCAGGATCAGCAGGTAACAGAGGCTGGAGAACCCCAGGTTTTGCATCTCTCTTGCTCTACGTGTGAGGTAGGCTCTGAGCAGTCTTGTCACTCCAGGGGTGACTGTAGATGCCTGCAGGCTTGGTGAATATGCCTAAGTGCTGGTATCTAAAAAGCCTGTTGGACATTGAAGACTTTGTGAATCAGACTCAGGATGGACACCATAACAGAGATGTCAGTCTTCAGTCACCCTTCCTAAGTGCATTTCTTTAGTCTTACTCATCTTTGCTGAGAGTTGTTTGCTCAAATGCTCAATCCAATACATGTAATTGTTTGCAAGATGGGAAGCTTCCCTTTCCTTTGCAGCCTGCTCTAGCATGACCCTGCTGTTGATTTTCCTTGCACTTTGATAATTTGGAATGCACCTGTACTTAAATGTCTCATAATAAAATGTGTATGTGCGCGTACCTGTATTTACCAGATTAAATAAAACAATTTTAATTGTAATTCAGTTCAGTGCTAGATTTTAGTGTAAGAAGTAGGAAAAAGCCAAGGTGTTGTAGACAAATTATGATATTTGTTATAGGGAGGACCTTCTGCCATCAGTGCAGTTCAGAGCGGTACCTGGATCCTAAACTTGCTGAGGCAGGAGTGCAGCTCTGGAGACAGAGACGGCAGAGGAGAGGAGAAAGGAAGCAAAGGAAATGCAGAGGCATCCCCGGTCATGTTTAGTCACTGCAGAGCACATATGTGATTTTATCAGTGTTGTTAAGTGTTAATCTTGCAAGAAACATTTTGAAATAGAACAGTGCAGGTGTGAAGGAGTAAGAAGTCGTAGAGCCTCACCTGAAAGCATCAGAGAAGTCGGTGATTGCAGCAGCTGAGGTGAAAGGCCCAGTGGGTTGCTCTAATAAAGGAGATTAGTGTCAATTACAAAAGTGTTTTAAGTAATATTTCACAATGGAAGAAAATACAGGATTGCATTCTGGTTTTTTTGGAACCAGGAAGAAAGATGACAGATGTATTAGAGTATTCCAATATGAAGATCCTGGATAAACTAACTCAGCATTGGTCCTTCAGGCTGTTTCAAACAACATGACAGTTATCTAGCAAAAAACCATGCTGAGAAAGGTTCAGATTCCAGAAATACAGTGTCTCATGCATTTCCAAAACAGTCTTATAACAAGTTGCTGTCCAAATTTCCTGCTGTATAATATGTAATGCACATTCAGTGGTGCTGCTGGCACATTCCCCTCTGAGTCAGTATACAGCCATTGCCCCGATTCAGAGTGAGGTGACCACTGTGCTACTGGAGCTTCTGTCATTACAAACAGAAGTAAAAGAAATGTCTCAATTCCTTGTAGTCATCAGTATCCTTATAGAGATGGCAGAGTCTAATTCATCTCTGACCTGGTGACCATGTATAAAGATGTGCACTTACCTTCTACATTTATGTGTCCTTCTAGTCAGTTACAAGAGTTTTTAGCTGGATTAACATTTAGTTCTGGGGAGAAGGTTAAGGAAAGAGAACAGGAAGCTGGAAAAAAGCATTACTATATATATGTTTTCTCTTTCTTTCGGACCTAATGCAATGATATTATGTCTTAATGCTCCTTAACCCTTCCTATGGATTCTCCTTGCACTGTGTGTTTGACAAGCTCTCAGAGGCACAGGAAACCATGGCGAGAGGTGAGAAGGAAGGTAAAGTGGAGAGAATTACATGTACTGGCCTTACCCATACAGACATGAAGGGATTCACTGACACCAGGGAGCAGGATAACTTGCTTACTCCACAAGCCCTGGAGTAATCCTCCATGGGGATTTCCCTCAGTTCCCCTCTTTTTCCTATCCTGGGTGTTACTGCTAAAGAGAGGCATTTCAGCCTTTGGGAAATCTTGACCTGCCTATGTAGACATTCATCATTAATGTAGCAGCACTGAGCTTGGACTGAAATGGTCACATCTAAATCTGTTGAAACTGCAAAAAGTAAGACTACAGACTGCAATAAAAAATTTGGGGCCTTCTCTGATCATTGAAGGTCATCACAAATATGAATAAAGAATAGCAAAAGCCTCTTTTTTCCCCCCCCTCTTGAGGTACTGGTGGTTTCCTTGAACAAAAGACATCACAAGGCTCTATGCTCTCTGTAAATGTGACTGTTTCATACCATGTGGAAATCTGGAAATAAGAAACCATATCCCAAAGGCAATTGAATTGAATTGATAGTCTGGTTTGAAGGAGTCAAGTTTGAGTTTTTCCCAGAGCACATTACTTGTGTGCCGAAATAGAGAGACGATTTTCAAAGGTAAGGTGTTGCCTAATGCGTGCTGGAAAACCACCTTTGTAGATTTGCACTGAGGCAAAATGGTATTTGAATCTGCTGGAATGCTTTGCATATTCATATCGCCTGAAGGCTGGAAACTTTTTATCACCAGCAGTGATGACAGTAAAGATACAGTTCAGGCAATGGAAAATGAGATGAAAACAGTTGTTCAGACTCAAATTTTCTTGAAAACACTTTTTTTGAAGGCAGAAATCCAGATGTCTTTTGTGGAGATGTACTGATTTGCAGAGTATGTTATACTGCATGCCAGGGACAGCTCAGATAAGTACAGGTTGATCACTGAATAGACTTTTGATTGAACACAGAAAACGTAACAGCTTTTCTTGGCTATGATGAGGAGAGTGACATGCCATGTCCCTGCAGCTCAGACTGAGGTGAATAACTCCCTACAGCATTTCCTTCTCTACAAAATTCTTGCTGGCTAGATCACAGTTCACCTTTTAGCAATGATGGTTTCCACAAATCTTACTGTTGGGAATGGAACTCTCCCTCCAAGAACCTACCCTGAATGGCAGGGCAGAAAAATTACACACAGTGATGAAGAGCAACCTGAATCTGGTATCTTTTTTAACTTTGTGCTAAGAAATCCAGGAGAACCAGATTATACTCCATTTTAGTCCTGTCTCAAATAATCCAGATAGACTTCTTGCACTTGCTTTTTTCAATGACCTTTCTACAACACCACTCTTAAAAATTCAGTTGCAAAATCAGACAAGGCCAAGTCAAGGACAGAGCTACTGAGAGATGAGGGAAGGGCATGGGTGGGTTTTATACTAACGCTTAGTTCCTGGTTCTGCAGCTGACAGGATCCCTAAACTTTACTGAAGTCTGGAGATCTTTGGGTGTGTGCAGCCACATTCCTGTGCACACAATAGCTGGAAAAGTTGCCGTTGCAGCCTTGGAAAACATGGCTTTTTTTCACAATTATGATTCATTTCTATGACTGCAAGATGCAAAGCTGAGATTGCAGTTGGCAACACAGCAAATAATTAGGGATGCTTTACCTTGTGGGATATATTCATGAGCTGTATTAAATAAATTGTTATGCACTCACATTAAGAATATTTATGTACTCCATTACATGATATATCAAAAAAATTCAAACAACCAAACAACAAAACAGAGAACAATGCAACAGGCACACACCTGGGAAAGGAAGAGAATGAAAACTCATTGAATAAATAGTGCTATAAAAAGCAGTAAAACTTTTGCCAGAGACCTTGTAGTCTCTTGCACAGATTTACAATTGTGTTTGATCCTCCTTCTTTGGTTTCTCATGGGACCCTTGTCTAGCTTTGTCATTCTTTATTACAAGACTGACATCAGTCAGCTGGTTTGAAGCCAGCTGCAGTAATAGTAAACTGGCAGGGAGTTCAGAAATTACTGGAACTATTTGGTCATATTGAAACTGAAAAAGGAGGACTACTCCAAAACTCTGGAAGGCAAAAAAAGACACACTCTTAAATGCCATTTCTGCAATAGTTGCTTCACAGCAGAAAAAGTCTACAAAGTTGAAATTGTTTCAGTTTATTTAATGCTATGTTGGCCTTAAGAGTAGGGAGGAGGGCCAGGCAGCAGAATCTGTCTTCTCCAAGAGGGATTAATTTCATATTAGCAAACAAAAATATATATTGGTTGAGGATCCAAACCTTTAAAAGCATAGAAATAATTTACTAAGGAGAATGACTTTTTATATTGTGTTGCCTACAGTTTTACAAGTAACATACTCCATTTGTCTCATATGGTTTATAGTCCAATGTGGAACGTTAAGAGACTGCACAGGCTTTTGCATCAGCTACACAAGCACAGTGTGTGATGGACCCCTGTGTATGACTGCCCCACTTGCAGAGTTGTCTGAAGGAATTCAGCTCTCCTGTGCTGAGGTCATTCACTTACAGCTTTACAGTTCTAACCTGGCTCTATGGGATATGTACTGACTGGCTGACTGCTTTTGAGTATCTGGCTGCAGTGAGAGCTTGGTGAAGCTTAGGAGTATCTTACTAATACTCTTGTGCGTGGTCAGAAGATGGAAACAATGACACAATGCTTTCCTCTGTCTCTGCACCTCTAGGTTCCTGGGTAGTACTGCACATGTCCTGAAGTAGCTTTTGCCATTGCATGCCATTTTTCTATTAATTTCCTATTATTTCTTCTACAGGTTTGGTGTGCTCAGAAAGGCACCCCCTCAGGTGTGAGTGCCTGGAAACTGGATATAGCCTTGGAGCAGCTCCAGCTCTGTGTACCTGTATTCTACCAGCCCGTCCGGGATTGCTCCCTCTCCTTCACTGCCAGTGGGAAACACACCTCTTGAATTCGCTCAGGCCATCAAGCTTAATACATAGCACAAGATCAAAATCCTGAGAGCTAGAACCATGACATTTTACTGTTCATGAGAGCCAGGCTGTCAAGCTGACTGTTGTCACACATTCATCCTCTTGGTGGACAGGGTGAGGCAAGTGATCACAGCCCAGCATGGGCAAACTCCATGACACAAGCGTGCAATGTGTACTTCAGGGGTTCATGTAGCAGCTGACAGATGCACATTGACAGATGCGCTCAGCCATACCCAGTGGTGCCCTCTGTAAAGGGGTCAGCACCAGAATGTGCATGCTTAAGCTTCTAGATCCCCATTCTTTCTACTTGAGCTGCACAGGTCAGTGGCTCCTCTGCAGACATATCTGTTGGACTATGCAACTGTATATTCATCTGCTGAAGAAGAATTGTCATTGGGAGTGCCAGAACAGGGACAACTGGTAGTTAGGTTAAGCAAAACTGGGTTAGTTGCTCTAAAAAGCAGTGGAGTACAATGGACAAGTGGTGGGGCTGATGGAGAAGCACATAGCAGAAAACTGACTTCTGAGTCTTCCGTGACTTTATATATAGTTTATACATAGTTTGGCTTAACATTTTAAAATAAACGTGGTCAGAAAGGTTCACAGCTGCTCTCCGGCTGTCTGCTGGCTTGAGGTTTGTGGCTCTAGTCACTAATGAAGGTAGTGAACTGCATGGAAATTCACACAGCACTTTGAAAAGGGAGGATCTTTTAAAGCTCTGGGACCATTCCTTACAAGTGTTTTTGAAGAGGACAGAGTGCCCTTGGTGTTGGGTTTTTTTCTTCCCCGGAAATACATGACAGCATCTACACACAACGGATTATTCACCAAATTTAGCAGGTTCAGCTCAGTGCATACTTTCCGTGTGGTTCAAGTGCTATAAAATACTCCACGGAGAAATGCTGCTGACAACTAACTAACAGGCAAGGAACAAATACACAGGGGAGCAACAATGCAACTACGCACAAATCCCAGAGTACTTGTAGATTTTTGCCCAAGGAGTCAAAGAAAAGAAAGATCCACCCTGGGATGAAAAATAGCCAGCTGAGGGTACCTCAGAGGTATTCTGTTTTCTCCTGTATGAGTTATCACTGCACAAAAAACCCCAACAAACACAAAAACAAAACTCCAACACGTAACCTCCCCACCTCCGATTGTGCTTCCCACTTATATTCTGTGTTTTACTTTGGTACTCACCTCTTCAGTGAGTTTTTTTAAAGGTAAATCTGTTGTATCATGCTCAACAATACAGCATGTTAACTGTGATGCAGGTCTCACTGCATCTGAATAACAGCTGCCGACGTATACTCAGCTTCTTGCATGGAAAGCAGAGTCCTGCTGCTCCTGATGGAATCTTCCCCTAACTGCCAAGATCTTTTCAAGAGTAGTTTCTCCAAGGCCTGAATCAGTGCCCACTGAAAGCAAAGGGAAAGATTCCTATTGATGGCAATGGTCCCAAGTAAGCCAGAGGTCTAGGCTGCCCTTGCCAGAAAATCTTGTTTATGTGCATTTTGATGACTTTTAAAGCTTCTCTTTTTGTAGTTGTCTTTCTATATGGATCTTAGTTTTCAGTGAGTTTTTTCCAGACACTTCACATACTGGATAAAGTGAGGTTGAAGTGTTTCTATCCCTGACTCAACACAGAAGATCATTTTATCAGATTAATTTTTAAGAGACCTGCTTTACTCAGGGTGCACTGGGAAGTATATGCAATGTTAAAACATTCTGCCATCCAATGGCCTGATTTTCCCTGTATAAACACATGGGATGGAGGTAAAAGACTCAGTCATGTGCTAAAGAAAACGGTGCGGTGCCCTCACAATAAAACCATAGAAGCTAGGGTTTTAACAAGTTTACCCAATGGCTGAAGTTTACTTGCAGTTTGGCCTCAGAGGTAAGTATAGACATTCCAGTGTGGATGGGGATTGAGGGCAGATTTCACTGTGGAAAGAACTGGGACAGTCTCTTAAGCTCTCAGGGAAGGTGTGGGAGCCTGTGGTCATGTACATACCCCTTTGATGCCACTAAATGGCAATTTATTACCAAGGTGCAAATCAGGTGAACAAACCTGTCTGAAAGGGGCTCATTGGGGCATCTGAATTATCTACAAAAACAGACAGGAAAGGAATGAAAAACCGTGGCCCTTTAGGTAAGAGTTTATTTCTGGAGGAGCTCTAGCCCATCATTTCTTGCAATTGCTATGAGGAGGTAGCTAGCTGCCTGCAGAAAGTGCGTGCTGACTGTGGTATAAACAAGTGCACTCAGAGAGCAAACTGTCATCTACTGTTTTGCTTTAACTAAACTTGTTTTCTCCTGTTGGAGTAAGAGCAGGAACAGTCGCAGCTCACTGATTTCATAGACCAATATTGCTTTAGGCCAGACTTCAGTTAGTTTAAAAAAAATCCTCCCACCTTTTCCCAGCTTTAAGAACAGCAAATTTTATTACAACCACGATATCCCAACTAATTATTCAGAGAAATAACAACTAGCTGTAGCCTCGACAATGTAACACATGAACCACCACTGTAAAAATAGTTCAGGAGTTGGTGGCACCATAAAGAAATGTGAAGTGATTTCAAGGGCTTGATCAATCTAGTCTTGGGAAGAAGAAAGCAGTTTCCAGGGCAAGAGCAAACTGCTCATGGCAACTCTCAGAGGCAGGATACGATCATTTGCCCATTGTTGTCAATCTGGCTGAGCCCTAAATAGCTGCTCTATTTCCATAACAGAGGACTTTAGTTATGTAAATCCTCTCTCAAGCCGAAGGACTGCAGACAGGATAGGCGAGATTCAGCCTTCCCTTAGTAAAGAGTGTTGTCCTTCTACAGAAGAGATGCCAAGTGAGCATGAGCTCTCCCAAATCCCAAACCCACAAAGCCAGCACAAAGCATCAAAAGGAATCATCAGCCTCTGCCACCCGGTACCAGCTCAGAACTCTTGCGCTGGACAGTGCTTATGCTAACTCGGTATCCTGACCAGGCTTTTATTACACATCTGTATGAAAACCCCCCAGATATTCACTGAGGAGATAAATAAAATGAACAGCTTCAAGGAAAAACAGCCTCCCCTCTCCTCTCATAACCGGCCTGCAATTTGAATGCCCTGTGGTAATTTCATCATACAATCTCCTTTTGCTCTAAGTTGAAGCCAGCTGCACAGTGGGGACAATGTCTCTGTTTGGTGTGGCATTTAGTATCTAGCCTGGAACTCAATGTGTAGGCATTTCTTCTCCCCTCATATTGCAGCTGAATGACTTTGCTGTGTTGATTTGAAATGACCTGACTAATCTCCACTTCCTCTAACAGTTTAATGAAATGTCAAAAGTGAACATGGAATTGAAAAAAGACCATTCAAACAATGATGAAAAGAAACACATGGACAGCAGTTTTTAAACAGTCTTTGGGCTATTGGAAATAATTCAATGAGCTTCAGCCAAGCTGCAATATAAACATACTAAGAAGGGACCAAAAAGTGTTTTATATAAAGCCACATTTTTCATCTGGACTGTTTAATCTGCTTCAGGATTACAAAAAGGAGGTATATGAGGAAAGCCGTAATTAAGTACATTTGAAAAAGAAGACCCTTCCTGCCCCACTCAGATCAGTTGGTGTTTGGAAATACAAACCACAGAGCAACAGTTACGTTGTGCTGGTTCCACCATCTGAAATTTCAGGAGTGAGAGGTAGAGAGGATCTGGCAAGTTAAGTCCCGTTCTCTTCCAAGAAAAGTTTAACGGTGTTCTCAGCTGCAGAAGAAATTAAGTAGGCTGATTGTGACTGCAACCTCACATAATACCAACTCGGAGGGAAAAGCTTACACTGTACTCCCCCATTGAGCACGGTACAATGAGCTAAAACAAACATATCAGTGCTTTGGATATGGTTAGTGGTTTACTTCCTACTAGGAAGTTACTAAGAGCTATGATAAAATAGCATTTTCATTACTGAAGACAGCTCCCAAGTTTCATGAAGTGCCCATGCGAATGAATTTCTGCTCCCAACTGAAGGTGAGAGGAATACTGTTTTGCTGGTACCAGCTACTGCCAAGCACTGTTCCTTTTTCCATTATTATTTTTCCTCAGTTGCCTTCATACCCATTATAATCATGACAGATGTTTAATGCAGTTGTCCTCTGGAGCAAAACATCCTGAAATGCAAAAATATGCTTTCCAGGGGCTATCCTATCTCTCTCCTCCACTCCTACCATTTTGCTGCAGAACATGGCCACTGCAGCAGCATCCTGGCGCTATGTACACAGCAGTCTGGCACTTCAGGAAGCCTCTTCTTCCCAGAGCAGCTCCAGCACCCAGTAATACTGTTGCTGCCTCTCAGCTTTCTGCTATTATGCCATGACATTCATAACCATGGCTACAAGGAAGATACAAGCAACCTTAGGGCTGACTGCACATTCTTGCATGCTAATTAACATTTGCCTGAAGTCCAACATTTACAGTTAGGAGATGGCAGGCATAAGCAATGATAGGGTACCAATTGCTCTTGCAACCTCTGCATGCTCAAGCTGACACCTTATGGAAAAAGTTACGTGATCATGCAATCAATAGCCAACGTTTGTGCAGAAACCTGGTGGCAGAGGGGCAGCCTGGAGGTTGGGCAAGCTGTCAATCTGACCAACTGTTCAGCATTGCATGCAAATGCCATTATCTTTACATATTTTTTTAAGTGGAGTTTGAAAGGCTGAACTTTGAGAAAAGGAAACATGACATAAACCAGCCTCCCATTTCAGTGGAGCCCCTACACTTAAATGATGCAGCGTTTGAATCCCAGATGCTGCTCTTTGCTGTGCAGATCCTTAAAGCTACAGGATTTAATACATTAACATTACATTAGTAATCCAGACAGAACAGGAAAATTTGATTTATAGGAACAAATGCAGCTGTGAGGGACTGGAAGAGCAAGGGGAAACAGAGACCTAATAAGCACAGCAGAGATTCTGAAGACTGCTAGAAGCTGAAAGGAGGAGTCTGGGCCACAATAACATTAAGAAACCGGAACAGATGATGACAGGCCATTACAAAGTAGGCAGTGAGGTTAGCCCAAGCACGGATATGGAGAACGCAGTTCTTTCTCTTGAAATGACAGAAGGCAGACAAGAAAAGCCCCATCTTGTGTCTTTGTCTTAGAGAATACAGCTTCTGTTCATCACACAGCTCCCACTGAAAAACTAACTCCTTGGTCTCAGTGCTCAGACCGTGTGTTATCACCCACGGACATTTCCACAACTGCTCTTGGAGCTTCCTGGGAATTTCCCCAGCTGCTGATGCTTTGGCACTGTCTAAAGGTCATGGTGGGTTAATGCCTTATGTATCTTGAGATCCGGATTTTAGCTTGATGGTATCAGAACAGATGATCACAGCTGCTTGAGCCTCATGCAAAGAAAACTTCAGTTTGCATCAATGAGTTACCACATAGGATGGAGGGCTGGATTTTCAGAGTGCAATGAGATAGGGATGGTGCCAGGCAAAGAGCCTGGTACTGTTACGAAGAAAACCTTAGATTCTCAACACCCAGAATTGTATTTCACCTTGCATCTTAGTCCAACAAAGCTCAAATGTAAAGACAAAATGTAATATTTCCAGCAGAAATTATTTTTCTGCTATGAAAGGATAATAAATGACACTTCACAATACACCATCGGGTTCATATATTACTTTTTCTGCTCCATTAAATTACATGATGATTTGCTGGAACAGAGAACATAGGGAAATGGAATTAGTTGGCCGTCACTGCGGGTCGCATGAGCAAGCAAGATGCAGTGTGCATTTGTGGAGAATTACATTTTCTGCTTGCAAGAAAAGAGACAATGCAACCTAATTCTGGTCTTACAGACCATTTAAGTTGCCATTAAACTTTAAAATATTACTCAACTTAGGATGTTGCCTATTGACAAAGAAAAAAACAACCCGGAAAATGCCGCTCTACTTACACACTCGTAACTTGCTTCTGACACTTGTAAAGATCTCAGTTGCAGGTAGTAAAATAAATACTTTTTCATAAGAAAATGTGCTTCAGGTGATGACAGTGTAATGAAATACTTGTTATTACTTTAATACTTATAAACTTATAATTCAAATCACAGCTGCTAAAGGTCTCTATATATAAACAGCACAGCAAGAACCTATCTCTGTAACTCAGGGCTCAACCAGGCTTTTAGAAAGGTACTGAATAATTTCCTTCTAAATATTAACTCGGATCATTGTACACAATGATAACAGCTGGAAAAGAGATAAACAGAAGATGCAATTAAGAGACTTCACTGCAAACTCTGCCTTACTTGGGAATTTCTGTTGAATTACTGGATCCTAACAATTTAATTCTGCTAAAATCAACGGACGTTTTACCATCTATCTGCTTTAATGGCAAGGATTTAACTCATGGAATCATATCCAGATGGAGTGTGGAAGGACATAATGAAATTGAAGTACCTGCACTCATCAGGGCTAAGCACTGAATCTATAATAAATAACCACAAGAGCTTAATGTGACTGAGGCAATGATGCTTGAAATCCTGCCTCTTTTGTTCTTTCCTTTTGGTGTTTGAGTACTTCTCTATCAAACAACTGTGGAGGTTTTAGCAACATACTACAGTTGTGGAACTGTAAATTTCTGAAATTTGTGGGAAAGAAGAGGAAGTTTGTTGGAAAGTAAAAAAAAAAATAAAAAATACAGATTTAACTGGTGAAATACACTGCTGAGATCATTGAGGGAATGCAGCCATCAAGTTACATACAGCGACAACTAGCTAGACGGTCAAGGAAGTATTTTATGGGAGAGGTCAGACCCAGTCCCTAAAAAGCAGCTGTGTTGGGCAGTGCTAATGGTCTCAGCACTGCAAGATACACTCACTGTCAGCCAGTGAAAAGGATGGACAGATACATCTTAGACATTCAGGAAACAGAGTGGAAGATGAGAGCATACACAGGGAAAATGACCAGGATGGGGTAAATACTTCTCTGTAACACAGAATAGATGATGGATATATTCTCCAATCCTGATTCAAAGGCACAAGAAGTTTCACAAGAAAAAAAGAATCCGAAAGAATTATTCTACTCTGCAGATAACATTCCGAACCCGTATGATTTTGTATTTCATACAAGCAAAGGACATTTATGCAAGTCAGTGTCCTCTACACAGTTTGAAGAGCCTAACTCAAACAGATGTACATCATTAATACAAAAATTCACATCATTTCCCAGAGCAGCATGGTGATAATCTAGGTTATGCTTTTTGTTCTGATGAAAATGCAGACTCTTACCCAGCAATGTAATAATCTTTCCCAGCTCAACTCCTACTTCACAAATATTGCATCACTCCAACTTTTTTCCTCTTTTACTTACTTCTGAATTCAGCATTGCGCAGAGTCCTCTTTCAATTATTCCACATTTGTTGATTATTTTAATGCACTGAAATTCTGTACAAAGAGGAGGTTTTACTCTCTCTCTCCAACCATAAAAGATGACATCCCACTAGTGTCTGGTAACTTAATTACTGCATGTTTTGGGTTAAGACTCAGACTCATAGATGGTATGTGAAGGAAGGTGCTTACACATGCACACCCTCTTAATTAGCAAACAAGAAGTTAAAAAAAAAAACAACCCCAAACACCAAAAAACCCACATCAAAACCCTTCCTGGATTTTTCCAGCTTCTGTTAGGAATTATTTAAGACTTAAATTATTTTATTTAACCCACAATTCTGAAGAGTGCTAGCTTTGTCTCTGCTCACATCCAAAACATCTGGAGTAATGTAGTGGAAAAGCATGGTGAGAGACTAGAATAAGACCCTCCGAGGGAGGGAGCAAGCCTGTGATGAACATTGTATCCAACATGCATCCATAAACCAACATGCAACTCCTGATAAGACAACTTCACTGCACGTAATAGCCCAGTTAACAGAGTTGAAGTGAGGTAAAGCCTGGAATTCTAATTTTAATTGTCTTGTTCTAATTTTTTTATCCTCCTGACTTTTTTCATTGTAAGAGCCCAAATAACTTGCGTATATATTGGTTCTGAATAAAACACTGAGACATGACTTTATTGTTTCTCTTAGCTGGAATTTCCTAGAGGAAAAATACTGCCAAAACAATTTCACAGCACATTCAAAATTAAGAGTGCATTTGACCCAAATAACTATAAATGAACCTAAAACAAAAACAACAAAAACAACAAAAAAAAAAAAAGGAAAAGAATAATTTCTTCCATTTTCCAAACAAAACAGGAAGATAACTGCACCAAAGAGCATTTCAAACAGTCACTGAACAATACTGTGAAAGCATGTTTGTTAATAAAGGTAAGCACAGTTTCTTTGGAGGAAAGAGAAGTTCTACAGCCCAAGGCTGAAAGCTGTGTGTTCGGAGAAGCGTGCTGTAAAAAATTAAAGTATGTGAGCTTCATTAATCTTTGATGTACATTCAACAAAACCAGGACCTACTTCACTGAAATCTGAAACATTTCACTTCCCATAAAACCGTGTTTTTAGAGGAACAAGACAGAGTTCCTGTCAAGCACCTGAAAGATGTGTTTTGAATTTATTTCAAAGGTGCAGCTTTTCTCAAGATCATATTGAGGACTGTTTGTTCTCATGCATGACAGTGTTGCTCAAGGCTGTTGCCAGATGTCACAGTACCACTTGTGACAGCCACAGGGAGAAGGGGGAGTTTTCACAATAGGAATTGCGCAATCAGATTAGCCAGTCCAAGGAGGATTATAAAGATGTGAATGATCAATGCTGGCCACGTCAGCTGCCCAGCACGATGCTGGGAGATCACGTAGATGAGGGATGGATACACGAACACAAAGGCCAGCCCACATGTTGCTCCAGAGTATCTGAGGAAAGGCGGAGAGAGGAGAAGAGGAGAAAAAGAAAGAAGAATGCCTTGTGTTAACTCTTATTTCTTGTTGTCATTTCTCGCCCCCCCAAACCAATGCACAGTTTGGCTGAACAGTGACTATCTGCAGTTGCTAAAGATCGATTTCTGTTCCTTACTGTCCTTTGCCAGCATTTAATTGTCCCCCTCTGTGTTGCTCAGCCCCCTGTACCCCTGTACCTGCACTCTGACACACCCCTCACATTTCAGTAACATGCCCAGATGCTTCTGGGGACTGATTCCTCATCTTTGACTTAGCGTTTCTACTTTGGGGAAATGTGTCAACATGCAACAGAAAAAGACGGGACAGTGCATCTTTGTTAGGCGTCCTTTACTGTTGGAACTGCAAATCTCACTGCACCCCAGCCATCGGAGGACACATGTTAAAGCATGTAAGCACAGAAATGCTCCTGAATCTGCAACTTTTATTTTAATTTATTTAATGACCTCCTAGCAAACCATTCTCCTGACCCAAGAAGATCAACATGCCCTCCTGGTAACATGATGAACCACAGCAAATGAAACACTTAACTGTTTCTTTTTCTCACTGCTCCCTTGCTTACCAAAACCTCAGTATTTCCCCTTACTCTCAGTTTCCACCTAATAAGCTATACTGCAGCCAAATACGCGTTATTTTATTTCAAATATTTGAACATTGCTTTTAGACAAAGCAATCACAAACATCACAATACAGACTAACCATCTGAAACACAAAAACAGCAAATACTTAAGTTAGCTGTATCTAGAGAATTTATCAGGTAGAAATTTACTGTTTTAAACGTTTGGTTACTGTGCACAGTGAACATGTTACAGAAGGTAGGGATTGGTTTGTAAGGAAGAGAAATGTATTGCATGGTATTTATTTGGAATTAAGAACCAGAATATCTATATTACTGGAATACGAAAGCTTTCATTAAAAGGAGAGGTAGGAAAAAAAAAAAAAACAAACCAGGGAAAAACCTTAAAGATCAGCCACTGAGCAAAAGTAAGTTATTTTGCTGCTCTAGTCAGAACCAAGCCTGTCATTCTGGTTTTATAATTGCAGATTTCTGTATTTTTAAACACCTCCCTCTCCTGGTTGCTGTAGGAAAGATGCAAACTAGGAATGAATAACAATGATTACAAATATGGTGGTGTCAAATGCAGAAAATAAAACTCCTTACACTGTTTCCTTTACTCTTGATCAATTATATATTAACATCGTAAATTTAAGATATCATTTAGAAGTACAACTTTAATGTCACTTTTCCCTCTGAAGTTACTTGCTTTCTTGGATTGCTATTACAGACTTCCAAAACAGCTTCAAATGGTCTTCACATAAAACAAAAACTCGAGAGAAGCCACACAATAACCAAGCAGCTTTTCCCCTGACACCATATTCTTTCACATGTATAGGTCCTCAGGTACAGCTCCAATGAAACCTGGGGAATCATCCCAATCACCTCAGACAGATAGCCACTTATCAGAACTTTAAAAGAGCTAATTGTTTACACCTCCAAATCATTATTTACAGCTTAAAAAGGTGTAAGCCTCATAAAACATAAAGATACAATTACCTGCACTCATATCATTCCTTTCAACATCAAGAGGCAAACATGCAGCAACACCACAGGCAAATTCACTCACCTTATGATACCTCCTATATTTGGATAAAATATTGCCATTGCCACTCCAGCTCCTACAATTGCTATGTTCAGGATGAGCACATGGAAAATGCTACACGAAAGTGAGGAAAGAATGTTAAAATCTATGTTGTATTTATTACAAAATACTACTAATTATCCTTCATTTACACTAACATTTAACTGGTACATGGATGGCATTTGCATGATTCACTCTATCAAAGCCAATTAATTTCACAGCAAACATAACATCTACTGAATATTCAAAGTGCCAAACTCTAAATATATAGTGTTTTGACTCAAAATATTCTTAAGGAGTAAGTACCATTCTATGTATAATTTGGCAGTTCTTCTGAAAAACCCCGTACGTGGTACTCAGCACTCAAGTCTTTCAGATGGATATTCAAATACCAAAAAAACAATACTGTATAACTTAATTCCCACAAGAAAGAATTAGCTTGTTCAGAGAATTATCTGAATTGCTCAAACTGAACTAATGGAAACCAGAAGAAATGAAAAGAGGCATCACGTGGAAAACATTACATAGAATTCTAGGGGGGAAATAACACCTTAAAACTTGAACTCTGATGCATTTTGATAGAGCACAAACATTTAGATGTCATTTAATACTTGATCTGTGTTCTATTCATGCTGGAATTTTTTGCTGTATTTGTTTTTATAAATAATTTCCTGTTGATTTTCATTTTGCGTTAAGGATGAAAAACCAGAGATTTTCTGTTCTGCAAAGGCAGCTTTTAATGCATCAGGAAAACTCAGTGTGGTTATGTACAGAGCTGAGACTGAGGAGAGTATCGCTTTTCTTTAGAGAATATGAAATGCTGGCATATAAGGTACAGTCAGGAAATACAAAAAAATGTGATATTTTGGTCACACAGCTGTTTCTATGAAGGGAAAAAAGAATTCACAGAGAGGAAACAGGTTTTGTTTATTCTGCTGGAGGATTTGATTTCTTAAAATAATCAAAATCTGCAACCCAATTGCTTATTTTTTCCTAGCTGTAGAAAGTATCTGTATTATGGAGATGTTGCAAACTAACAAGCTTTCCAAAAGTGACACTTCCATGGCCGAAAGGCTGGCTGCCAGTTTGCAAGTTAGGAAGAAAGATTAGGGAGCTAGGGTAGTCTCATTAAAGTTTAGGGTAATGCAGGCAATTTAAACTCGAAGGAATAATTTACGTTATGGACCATTTATAAGGTTTGATCTTTAAAATTCATTTTAAAAAGACACAAATTATATCTTTAATTTTGCACATGACATTTTAATAGTGGTACAAGAGGTGTACCTCAGAGACTGAAGATAACAATGGGAATACAGCAGCTAAAACTTTATTGGAAGAAAAACATAATTGGATATAAACCTGGTAAACTCCCAAGATAAAAAAATAAAATCCCAAGAATCAGACTTATTAGAGAAGGTTTACTGCTTCTCAATATTGCTAAGGAAAGCCAGTTAACTAAACTGTTCACAAAAAAAGTGTTTGCCATTAAAAATTACTTCCTCTCTGATCTGTAAGATCAGCAGATTGCAGATCTTACAGACAGCACGACTGAAACCAAATGTTATGAACACAAAATGACAGCACTTCTTTTTTTTTTTTTCTTTTCTGATATTAAGTTTTTAGGAAGAAGGATTAAAAAGAGTGTAGGCTTAGTAACTCGCTTTGCAAATTTGGGTCAGTTCAGAATATTTTAGCAGAAATCCTGTAAAAAGCCTGAAGTATTTCATTCTAACATGTTTTGAAACAGAAAAAGTGATTTTTGTAGTTCAAAGTTGTTGCTCTTTAAAAAATTAATTCTAGCTTCTTAAAACTTCAAAAGCAAAGTGGTGTGTGTGTGTGTTTGGTGGGAAATGAAACATTTCAACTTCTTGATCTGGGAAAAAAATAATTGGGTTGGGGGGTATGTGTTTTGGCTCAACTGAAAACAATGCTCAAAATGCTGAAGCATCCAAAACAATTCAGTGCTTGCAGAGTCGTGCTTTGCAATTTTAATTGTTACAATTAAGCAGGATCCTCAAGAATAAGACCAAAATCAGAAAATCTGAAAAGGACTTAAACCATGGCAAAAGGTTACACTGTGTTTCTCCCTTGGAACATCCTTGCTTCGTTTTCTACCTTTTTGAAACAGCCCAAGTTGTAGCCATGTTATTGGACAACAGGTGTTGAACCTGCAAACCATTTCTTTTACCTATGCAGATATTCATAGATAATCTGAGCTTCAAGGCAGAAAAAGCCTCATTCTTAATGGAGAGAATGGCATTATCATTTATCAAAACTATCCTTCCAAATAAGAAGAATCTGGTATCTAGGGCTACTGGTAGCTGTAATATTTGAGACAGTATTTTTCATAAGACTGTACGTTTCATGCATGTGTGCTGCAGTAGAGACAGGCCTTTCCCATAGCCCAAGACATTTTAACAAGTTTTAAATTGCTCAGTTTTAGCCTGACACTGGCTTACGGCACAATTAATGCTCAACACACATTGCAAAAGGGCAGTTAAAAAACAGTATTTTGGAGGCATAACCATATCTACTTATTATGACTGTAGGAAGAAAAGTATTTAGATGATATTAGAGATCAGGGAAGATTTGGGCCCTTTTTACCTAACCTCCCTGTTTGCACACAGCTGTTTTCTAAGCAGCGTAACTTTCTTCCTCATGGTCACTGGCAGCAGAGTTGGGTGGCCCATGCCAGGGCTGGACTGCCTGTCTGGGCAGCCTGATGAGGTTTGGTGCTCTGAGGCACAGGTTGGATTGCCTCAAGGAGGCTGTAATTCACAAAAGATGCACACCCCTACAATCCAAGTGCAGCATGTGGCACACCGTCTTCTATATTCTGTCCTCAGTCTCAATATTCTCAGTTGGGCAGAGGAAGAGACCCTAGCTCTTTTCTATAAAAGGAATCACTGCTCAACTGCAAAAATCCAGCAACCCCACAAAAACCATAGTAAAGAGGAGAGAAAAACAATCAAGCTCTCCTCTAAGTCTCTTTTTTACCCCATTGCAAAGTTAACTTTTCAGACTGACAGAGTCAAGAAACAACCTGGTATGCCAGAAGATCATTACAAGGCTTGCTCTATGAACTTCTGTCCTGTGGAAGTGACAGTTAAAGTTAAGCCACTGAACAACAGTGACCACGTATATCAAATTAACTTCAGCATCCTCAAAGTAAGAATCCTATTGAAAACTGTGAAACCAAACCCTAGGACAGGAGACGTTTAAAGAAAGAAAATGATTGTAAATCTCCTCAGGTCAGATGCAAGGAAATTAGAAGTGCTGGACTCAGCATGGAGTCACACACAGTAAGGGAAACAGGAAAGCAAGGAGAAAAGCAAAACAGGATCATTTATTAAGTAAGAATTTTTGAAAGGTTACTCTGTCTAAAAATGCATTTTCTTCCTGGAAATCTCACTCGAGCGACATCGGGCAAAAGACTATGAATTAGAGCAGTTAAGAAGCAAGACAGAAGCTAGGTGAAGAGCAGATAACTAAAGGCCCATGCAAACAGCAGAAATCTATTTAATTGCATCAGAAGACACGTATCTGTGGGAGAACTGGCAGGTCTGCTGGGCTACCATGGAGTAAAGGGAGGACAACCTTTAAGGAAAGCCAAGTGGTTTCTGTCCATCAGCTTCTTTAACATCTGAAAACAGGAAAGATGTCAAAAAGTTCTAAAATCTGATCAGATGCCTATGCAAAGCATTTTATGTGCAGCACATAATTAATGAAGGGAATCTTTATCACAAATATCACTGTAGCTAAGAGCCAGTAACAGTAATAAAAAAATTAGCATTCTGTACACATAAGATCGAGTCACGTAAGAAACAGCAGATTAACAACATGCCTCTGGCCCTATGTCACCCATTAAATGATGCCATTGCAAACATATCTCACTTTAGAAAATAATTTCCCAACACACAGCGTTTTGGCCTTTACAAAACCAGGGAGAGAACAGAATGAACAATTCCTTGGGTTTTGTCCCAGTACATCACTTGCTATGTTGTAGTTTGTACGCTAGCATAGATTTTGCAAAATGAAAGAAGGAATTAGGATGCCTTCTCTTGTCTCTGAATCTTCTGTAGGAAGCACAGAAAGGCTGAAGATGTCAGAAGATTTCTGTGCCAGCATGTCTACACATGTATTTGTTTTCAAGACAGGCAGAGACATAGAGAAGTAGCTTTTACTGACAGAACCTGATATCTCACTAGGGACATAAGTCTCACCTCTGTGTCTGCCAAGATCACGGGGCAGATCCTCCTGGAAACTACGCTAAAGGCACATGAAAAATAAGGTCATCATTGGTGACAGCCAACACGGCTTCACTAAGGGCAAATCCTGACTGACCAATTTGGTGGCCTTCTACAAAGGGGCCACGGAACTGACGGACAGGGGCAGAGCAGTTGATGTCATCTGGACTTGTGCAAAGCGTTCGACACTGTCCCGCACGACATCCTTGCCTCTAAATTGGAGAGACATCAATTTGATGGATGGACCACCCAGTAGATAAGGAATTGGCTGGATGGCCACACACAGAGAGTTGCGATCAATGGCTCAGTGTCTGACTGCAGAAGGGTAACAAGTGGTGTTCCTCAGGGGCCAGTGTTGGGACTGATCCTGTTCAACATCTTTGTTGGCAACACGGACAGTGGGATTGATGCGCCCTCAGCAAGTTTGTGTTGACACCAAGCTGTGTGGTTCGGCTGACACGCTGGAGGGAAGGGATGCCATCCAGAGGGACCTGGACAGGCTTAAGAGGTGGCCAATGCCAGCCTCATGAAGTTCAACCAAGCCAAGTGCAAGGTCCTACACCTGGGTCGGGGCAATCCCAGGCACAACTACAGGTTGGGCGGAGAAGAGATTCAGAGCAGCCCTGCAGAGAAGGAATTGGGGGTGTTGATCAACAAGAAACTGAACATGAGCCGGCTTCCGTGTGCGCTCACAGCCCAGAAACCAACCGTGTCCTGGGCTGCATCAAAAGGAGCGTGACCAGCAGGTTGAAGGAGGTGATCCTGCCCCTCTACTCTGCTCTCGTGAAACCCTACCTGCAGTCCTGT
Organism: Strigops habroptila; assembly: GCF_004027225.2. Lineage (NCBI taxonomy): Eukaryota > Metazoa > Chordata > Aves > Psittaciformes > Psittacidae > Strigops > Strigops habroptila. The sequence continues at coordinate 83,089,095 of NC_044302.2, read as the reverse complement.
GTTCAGCTTTGGGGACTCCAACACAAGAGGGACATGGACCTGCCTGAGCAAGTTGAGAGGAGGCCATGAAGATGCTCAGAGGGCTGGAGCCCCTCTCCTATGAGGACATGCTGAGAGAGTTGGGCTTGTTCAGCCTGGAGAAGGCCCTGGGGAGGCCTTAGGGCAGCTTCCAGTGCCTAAAGGGGCCAACAAGAAATCTGGAGAGGGACTTTTTACAAGGGCGTGTAGTAACAGAACAAGGGGTAATAACAAGGCTTTAAACTGACGGATGGGAGACTGAGATTAGACATTAGGAAGAAGTTCTTCCCTGTGAGGGTGCTGAGGCGCTGGCACAGGCTGCCGAGAGGAGCTGTGGCTGCCCCATCCCTGGCAGTGTTCAAAGCCAGGTTGGACACAGGGGCTTGGAGCAACCTGGTCTAGTGGAAGGTGTCCCTGCCCATGGCAGGGGGTTGGAACTGAATGAGCTTTAAGGTCCTTTCCAAGCCAAACCATTCTATGATATTTCAGCAGCTGGTAAAAATGAACTGGCCTGTCCTAATGAAGTTAAACCCAGAAACAAAACCAAAGAAAACCACCTCAAAATCCTTCTGTGAAAACTGAGCAGTACTGGCTAGAAAAGGTTGAGCTGGAAGGCTGAAAATGTAATTGAATGAAACAGTAAAGTTCTTCATGTCGAGTTGTACCAGTTAGTCCCCACTGCATAGGAAAACTAATGTCTGACCTTGCTGGTTGTAAATGCAGAGAAGCCAGAGCCTATAGGTTAGCTGAGGAATTTTTGTACTATATTTCAGGTACCTGGGATACTAGAGAGGCACAGCCAGACAGCCAGAATGTACTACCAGTCACTATAGACTGGAGATTTAAGTGGCTTCCTAGAAACCATTTTTGACTTCTCAGAAACTCTACATACCTCCCTATAAGGAGTCAAAAAAATAAAAAACCGAAAAAGTGAAGCTACCCACAGGACATCCTGGAGACAAGAACCAAAAGAACCAGGCAAGTATTTGCATCATCATATTCGTCATACAATGAAGGCTTAAAACAGCAAGCTGGAATTAACCTGAGAAGAGACTGGCATGAAGCTGTAGGGAAATGAAAACCATTATGGTCAGGGAGTAACTGGAGGGAGGAGATAGGAAGAGGCACATCCACATAATATATAGGACATGGTGACTTCCCAGTGGCTGTGAAATCCATGTTTAGCACTTAAATCAATGGCCTTGTTTCCAACAGTAACTTGTAGCAGTTCCTAAAAATCTCCTCAATGCTGAACTGCATACAATTTAGCATCAAAAAAAGTAGGCACTTATTTCACTGCCTAATTTTAGGCATCCAATTTCTAGACCTTCTTATACCTATTTTAGGACCCACAAAAAGTCTGAAACTTGGAACAATGTCTTCCCAGACCTGTATGCTACTGCTGATGCCACAGAGGAAATACACATTTCTTCCTGGGATATTTTTTTCCTTTCCTTCATCAACAGTAATTCACAACATAAAATAAGAAACTCGGAAATAAATGCCAACTTCTCGGCTGTGACAAATTCAGACAATACTCCAAATATAAATGTCCCAGGTTTTATTTAAATAACCCCAAAACAACAAAACTAAAATTGAGATCTGGATCAGCTCTTTCCCTGGAGTTCAGACAGTGTACAAATGCAGGGGTGTGCCTCATCTCTGAAATTAGCATGTGAAAAGCTATTTTTATAAGCATAGCAGCAGCCGAGATAACACAGCCAACAACTCACTTAGCTATTAGCTCTGTTTGAAAACAGATGGATGATTACTAGTTATGCACAATCAAAACACATATTACTCCCTGAGAGGTTAATATCTAGAGTGTATGTGCTTCACAGCTTAAAGGCTACTTGATGGAATGTTTCTGGACTGAACAAAATCTTTTTCCTGTATAACTTTATTTTTGCCATAGAGATACACAAAACAAAGGAACTGTGTTGACAACTCTATCATTACCGACAAAATGAAGAGCTAAAACAAAAGAACCCCCCCATTCTGCTCTGCCAAGCTGCCTGCTGATCTGCAGGCAAGTTTATTTTGCATGTCTATTCGCTCCCTGACTCTGCAAACATTGTGAAATTAGCTTTTGAAATGTACCTAATGCAGAAAAGGAAATTCCCGAAAGCTCAGCCAAATTTCTGACAACAGAAGGCCAGTTAAGCAAACTGTGCCAAGCTCTTGTCAAGGAGTAGACTTCTTACCTTGGGTAAGCATTTCCAAAAAACTGTCTTAACAGCTGAACTCTTGCCAGATAGCCCAACAGTGGGTATACAGTCATCATCTGGAACAGCAGGAATATTCTTGCAACAAATGACATGATGTCATCACTGGGAAAGTTATCTAGAAAATTCTAAACACAGGAACAATGTTACACTTATCAATGATACATTGATATGTTATGCACATCTGCTGATTTTTAACAGCTGCATGCAAGAAAGTGATAAAACCCAATTATCTTCAACTGCTAAATGAATTCCATTACATGAAAACCCCTCTCCCTCTTTTACAATTGCCTTGCCATCAAATAACAAGAGATTTTTTAATATTATAGAGCTGATGTCAGCTTTCACCTTAGCATTATAGATGGAATTATTTTCTAAACTTCTGAGCATCCCTCAAATAATCAAGGCTGTGGAAAGGCCACATGATTTTTTAGGCAGATAAATTCATATGCTCCTATTACCTGTCATATCATATCTACATATTAAAAAGTTATTTGATCAGTAAAACTGGATCATATACTACAAATAAGAATGTCTGAAAAAGTAGTATAAGACTTAAGTATCATGGAAATATACAAATGGCTTCATAAGTATTTACGATAACTACAGCAAATAAATGGGAAGAAAATAACTTGTCATCTATTATTTAGCTGTGGATTTCACCCCATGAAGTTATTTCAAAAGGTTCAAAAAATAATTTAATAGTTAGACAGTGGTACCAGTTCTAACTAACCTACTGTCAGAGGAAGCCTTTAAATGCTGCTTCATTGCTAAATATTATGCAAGAGACATGGAACACCTGGCATAAAATGGATCACCAATTGATAACTCCTATCTTTGAAGTCAGTTAGGGTGGGGTAATCAGCCTCACCTATAAGCAGATAAGAGTTTAACAGCCTTCACAGGGTGTTTCATGTGGTGCTGTTATGTGAAGAACTCCGCTGGCAAGGCTCACCATAGTGTTAGTCTCCAAACCTACCCACAGTGAGGACTTCTACCTAAATGAGTTTGCATTCGCATCACATTTTTTTTTCTGGAGTACCTGAAGACAGTTCCAATGAGTGGGATTGGTCACTGCACACACAACTAAACAAACTTTTCAGGATTAAAGAAGCTAAAGAAATTAAAGCTTCCACTGGTCTCTTGGTCATTTTGGTCCTTTCTTCACCACTTTCCTAAAAGTATTAAATCTTTGGTTTTTTACAGAACTACTGGCCACCAGACATGAATATAAATGAGATAACACAAGCATTACTCATCTGCTTGTGCCCATGAGGCATTAGCCAATTGACCAGAGCCAAGAACAGATGTGTCTGCCAGGGTGAGTCATGAAGCAAGAAGCAGTAGATGTTCTTTTTTTAATACATATTTACTGAAAGATCAAGGACAAATATGTACTCTAGTAAAAATCTCACCTGTTCAATACATTCTTTGGATAGCGGTGGTGAAGGAAAAGAAGCAAAAATTATCACCCCGACATACAGATACGTTAATCCCACCAGGAAGTATGCAATAGAGAGGTCTCTCACCTGAGGAAAAATAAAATCTTATTTTGGCCAGCACTGACACCAAAACAGACAAAATAAAAAAACTCATGAGGAGATTCCTATAGCATTTATTACTGTCACTTTTATATTTATTACTGTTTAATATTTATTACTATTTCTTTCTATTGCTTGAATGGGGGCTTCAAAACTGGTCCTGGATCAGATCAGAGAGCTGCAAAACGATACTGCAAAGTGGATCTACACAAGTATTATTTATCTATCTACATACAGAAAAAGCATGAAGAAACAGATATGCCAATAGCTGTATCTCATTATTGCTGGATGCACAAGTATACACTAGTTATTACATCAAACAAACGAGAAACACCCTCTGCTTTCTTACATTCAATTATCCCTACTAAGAGCCTTGGGACACAGTAACAACCGTTGAAGACAGAAAGCACAGCAATGCCATCTGTTAAATTTCTCATTAGGACTAAAATCTTGCAATTAAAGACATCAGCCTACCCAACTGCAGGTATAACGTAAACAACATTTTTTAAGAAGCTGCTTTGAAACCCAAAAGGATGGTCCACACAAGCTGGCTCCAAACCAGAAAATAGGATGTCAGGCTTCTGTATGAATGGTGTGAAATATAACTTATACACCATTAAATAAAAATACAAAGACAAATAAAATAGAAAGGCATAGGTAGGCACAGAAGTATGTATGTATGTCCTTTAGCTTTACAATTGTGTTTTATGACTTTAATTTAAAACTACAGATTCACCTTCTTATTAAATTTCTATAAACACCTCAGGTAAATGCACTAAATAATCATCAAAGACTTTTAGGAGAGACTACTGAAGCTAAGGTCATAAATCCATATTTAACTATATTACATATACCTAAATACAGATTTTAACTTCAGTGTTCACTTCTGAAAATTTTAACTATATTTATAAAGTATCTAGTGTATAAAAAGATTGTCAACTACACAAAAATGACTAAAAGTTTTTAGCACCATTTAGTATTGGAAAATAAGTAGCAAATCTTCTCCAGTACTTTATGAATTTGCAGAATCCACATATACACCAGAATGACCTCATAGCAATGTACTTAGTATTCTACATCAATTCTCTTTTTTTTTTGGAAATAAAACGGGAGACCATTTGTTTCTAGTTATTAGCTAACTATATTCTGTGTAAGCTTATTCTACACTACAAAACGCTTACTACCTTACAGCAAACCATTTGTTCAGCTGCTGCTGCTAATCAGCTTCTTAAAGGATTACTGGTAATGCTTCAAAACATGACCCTATTTTCCTATGACTGAAAAGCAAGTCTTATTAGCTCAGGCAAAGCACCAAATTAGGACTGTATGGCTTCCAGACCAAGATCATAATTACGGTCTCCAGCCGGCTCACTGAGCATGGGCAAAGCCTGCTCACATCTGTGCATGGAAATGTTTCCCTAAATGTTTCTTTACATTATATCCTTGTCAAAAGCAACATATTCTGTACCTTTCTGAGGTCTTCCAAGGGCAAGGTGGTACACAAGGAAAGAAAAAAATGCTAGATTACAAGTTTCAAGAAAAGGTCAGAAGGCACCCTGTTTTAGTGAGGGAACTGGAATCTCCTGCTCATTTTGCCAATGCTTTTGGGGTAGAAGATTGATGCCTTTTTCCCATCAGCCTACAAAAGGCCAATGATATTTTTCATCAGACAACAACGTGGTGTTAACGTGTCCCCCAGGGTGGCCCTCATGCCCCTGGCAGCTGCAACCTCTTCCTCCTGCTGACCACTTACATGCAGCTGGAAGATGCTTCTCTGGTTTTCACTCTCCTTGCACTGGTCACTGAGTAAGGACTAGTAACTTCCACCAGAGGTTGAACAATAGCATTTTCTCTAAAGTACTCCCAGAATTCTCCTCAGTTATATGAGAAGCTGTACAGCTTTTTACGTAACAGCTCCCCCTTCAAAAGCGTCACTGCCCATCCTAAAAAGTGAGTTTAGGAATACCAAATCTGAGCATCCAGATTTCTTGCAGGGATTTATGAGTAACTTAAATGCAGGAAGCAGAGACTAAGCAGGGTAAGGTGGTTTTGCAGGGTGACACGGACTCTCATGTCTTGAAGACAGGAGTTGCACAATTTCTCAAAATGCACCCAAGACCTTCTTCAGACACACCATCTGACAAAACCTGTTTTCACTTGCTTTAAATTTGGTATTTTTAGGTGTATTCCTCATGCATGAAGACAGCATAGTAACTCACAGTTGTTATTTGTACTACTGTAAAACTATTTTTGCTGTGACAAGTACTTGCAGCTGTGAGGGCAAGCAATCTGAAATTAAATTCTTACTACTTCCTTTGGACTATACTTGATTAAGAGTGGATAGCTAATGTGCTATTACGACTGATTATACTAACCAGGTTCATGTTCCTACAGTTCTTCAGTGTGTACGCTTTAATCTGTTCTGAAAGTGGTGCTGAGATAATTTTGTTAATGTATTTTTATAGCATGTAACACAATACATCTTTTTCTTCAGGTATTGTCACCAAACAAAGAAAACCCAGATTTTGATTTCCATAAGCAACAAGAAAAGAAATAGGCAACTCAAACCCCTGAATTTATTTTTCCTCAAACATTCATCACCTCCCTTGCAAACATCTGCTTCTGCATATAAGACGGTTATTTTTGTACAAGAGTGTGTTATTTCTGTATGTAACAAGAGCATCTTTTGATTAATGTTCATTACTCTTCAGGACACCTGGGTTCACTCCCTAAAGACTGTGACTATAAATACTGTTTAGACAGCATAATTCCAGCTAAAACCAAAGGACACATGGATAGACATGAAAGGATTAATTTTAAGTAACAGAGGAATAATCGCATTTGTGTATTTTAAAATTCATATTAATCTGTTCATATTCAGAATGAACATTACTGTGGTGGAAGCTGCCTAAGCATAAAATATACGGCAGTTATCACACCTAAAGTTTATAATCTAAGAATAAAATCATAATGAAATGTAGAAAAATGTGAAAGGAAATTATTAAAGACAACATGCAGGTCATGGCCATAAGGATTACAGCTTGCCACCTACCAAGCCGCTGTCAAGTACACTTGAAATAACAGGCAGATTTTGAGGTGGAACCTGGAGAACATGTTAACTGAATTTATTGCTGACCAGGAGCTTTTCTGGTCAGATGCACAGAATAAAGTGTTGAAAGTGCCTTTGGAAGGACAGAAAATAGGGTGCTGAGGCTGGTGACAGCAGCAGCATAACAAAGGCAGAAATCAGCCTCCTAACAAAAGGATGAGCCTGATAACTAACAAAGAAAACTCTGAGTAGAAGACATTATATCACACTCATAGACTAGCACCTGGGCACAGGCTGGACATGCAGCACAGGACTGGACACAGACACAGTGACAACTCTGTGGCTCTACAGATATTTCCTATGCGAAGCTGAAAAGAACAGGCAACTTTCAGGCCTTGTCTTCCCTATTGCATGACATGGAAAAAACAGTTCATTTTTCTCTCAGTACCAAAGTGAAAGCTAGTTTGTAGAGATACTTCTTGGATGGAGAGGCCTATATTGGTGCTTAGCAAGTATTACCACATTAGAAGAACTGCCTTTTCATATCCCATTTCAGACTGGCCACTTCTTGAAAGAGAGATGTTGCCTCTGCAATATCTCAACAGGACTCTGATCCATATCACAAAACCAGACTTCACCTGTTCAAGCATCAAGGGCAAGTGATAACATTTAATAAGGTGATAAAAAAGTACTTCACCAGGATGCATAATGCTGTGCACAATTTTGGCTGGAAAGAGAAACCAACGGTAGAGCAGTATCAGCGGAAGCTCACTCTTTACAGGTAATAAACAAGGTTTGAATATGGCAGAAAAGAAGAACTATTCACAGCTCCATGCCTTCTGCAGTTACCTTCTGAACAAAAAACATCTCCCCACTACCAGCCTTTCCCCCAGGTAAGTCCACAAACAATAGTTAAGAGACAGCACCAGCATATTTATGCCTCTAGATCACACTCTCGGCTTGTACAGCATCTGTACAGTTGCTCAGGGAACCAGATCACAGACGTGAATCAGAAAAAAAACCCCACCCAAAACAGCAACCAACCAACCAAAAAACCCAACTAATTACCTTTTCGTGGCTGGGTTAGTTTTTTATGCAATCAGTTTCCAAACTAGCTGTGCAGTGCACAAAGTCTTGAACTGATAAATATAAGGGGGCAGCAGTGGGAGATGAGAACAGGGAGTTAACTTTGAATTGCAGACTAAGAACCCTGCTCGCAGGGCTTCTCCAGGCTTTGCTGCTGACATTTGGCTTATCCAGTGCACTGCTCCTCTCACACCCACACCACTGTACTGGAATAGCAGCCAAAGGAATCCTCCCCTCCATGTGTGTTTTAGCTTTGGGCAGTGATACATGCCTGTGATCAGAATGGAAGCTGCTATTGTTTTGGATTTCTGACTCCATAAAAGGAATGTTATTGTTTCTCTTACTTTTTTCCACCTCCCCAAAGAGTTGTTCTTATGACCACTAGTTTCAGCAAGTTCAAAACAGTACTTTTCCAGCTCCCCATGTTCTGTGTCTTTTCACAGAACTCTGATGGAAATGACATGTTAGCAGGTCAATCAATAAAACAATGGAGTCTCCATTAGACTCCCCATGAGATACTGATATAAGAAAGCATCTTGCTGATGTAAATACATAGGAAAAAATACCCTATACATATGTAAACCTCCCACTTAGTCCAGCAGCTTAGTGAAATAAGCACAAACAGCTTTTCAAGAGCATCAGTGCTTCATTAACATTTGGAAAGCACTACCAGACCTAGGTGAAAGGCTGCTGTAATCTCTAGCCAAATAAAACTCCTAGAGGAACTATGCACAGATTTGGTTTACCATTAAAAACCTTTCCTGCTATACTTAACGGTGCTCTTTCCCTGCAATTTGAACACTCTTCTGGAATGCAAGAGTCTTGTCAAGGGCTTGGGATCCATGCTGGGGCTGACTTGGAAATTCGACTTAAGCTCTAGGGAGGGCATTCAGAAAAGCTGATTCAAATGCAAGCAGCAGTTGCTTCCTCCTTAACACAGGAAAAGCAAACTGCAGAAGAATCCAGGCGCTGCTATTTGCAGCTGATTGCTTGCTCTGATGTAAATGGAAGGGGAAATACCACAGGAAAAGTCCTGAAGGTGGCATGGAAGCATTAGGCCTCCACTGCATACAGAGTTGATTGCTGGAGCCACCACGGCTTTAGAACCTGAAAGGCACAGCTAAAGAGAGAGAGAAATCTTGCTCTTTTCCAGATCATGAGATATTCTTATGAAAACTGAGAAAAAACTTACTTAGTTTTCTTCCTCCAGAGCTCCGCTAACCGCCTTTTTAGTTAAACTATATTCAGAAATGCCCAAAAAGCCCAAGATGCTTTTCTGAAGGAGAATTTATGACTCCTTTGCAGAGGTGGTCACTCACAAGCTAGCCCTGGTTCACAGGTACAAAAAAGTCACTGGGCGGATTACTAAAGCAAAAGGTCATCTCACTGCATTCGCACATAATATGCATTTCACCTCTGAATAATCAAATCAGGTATATTTTATATCATGTGTTGGCAACTGGGTCTAGGTTCAACCCCTGCTTGAGTAGAAGTGTTGGACAAGATGACATCCAGAGGTCCATCTGAACCTCAACCATTCTGTGATTCTGTACCAGTTTATTCCACAGCTAATATTTTTAAATCTTTGCATGTTATTCTAGTTACGTTTACAGCTAAGATTTTAATAACGCTGGAAAGTAGGAAAGAAAAAATAAACAATCAAAATAAATGTAAAAATGTACTCTAGGACTACCTCTATCATGTTTACTGTATTTTGTATTTTATAACGCGAAGATATTAAGAAAGAATGCAGTTCCATCTGGATGAGCAATACATAACTTTTTCTAGAGCAAAGCAACAGCTCAAAGTCTACATATCACAAAGATTCCCAATCCAGGCTTCAACTTTGAGGATTTCCTAAATAGGATCAGGTTTCTCTATGAATCTTGACTACTGAAGCAAAAAACTACTGAAGCAACTCTGATTAAAAATATTATATAGACCCCAACACTCTTGTTCAGGACTCTGCTAAAATCAGTCTTGTGACCTATTTTCTCCAGCATTTTTAATTCTAAAATCGGTCAGTTTTTCTAGGGTCTCAGAATAATGACAAACCACCTACTTTTTGTGTGCAATTTGGCCATCTAATACCAGACTGACCACAAATAAGTCTAAGACACTCCTCAAGGCTTTAATCTGAAAAATTTGTAATGCATCTGTTATGCACTGGTAGCCTGTAAAAGTATGTAGACCTGGTTTCTTACCAGATCACAAAAATGAGTTACATTTTCTGAAGCTATTACAGTTCCTGGATCAATTTCAAGATGAAGCAGACAGGAAAAAAATCAGTGTCGCCTGGCTATCTAGATACAAACCAGCACAGTCTTGTGAAATTACTTACATTGTTTTCTTGATTCCTGTTATTTTGAAGAAGTGTGATGACACAATTGTGGATGAAGAAGGCAAGTGTCAGAACCCCTGTCAGCTGAGGGAACTGAATTCTAAACTCTAAGGGAGGAGAAAAAGTGTTAATAACTTACTTCTTTGAAACAAACACCACCAAAATGCAGAGGACATACAGTGCTGTGGAATCTACTGGCAGAAACATGAGCCTCCATGTCAAAATGGGCCAATCTATTTCATCTTTGACCATAGCCAATGCAGATATATAACCAGGAAGTACAAAATGGTTACTATATAACACACTCTCCAGCAAAGTTTCTAAGGAGACCCCAACCATCAAAGGTTATTAGGATAATCTAGGATTTATACATACAAACTTCTCTGCTTCTTAACAGTTTAACTGGAAAACATTTTTGAGGAAGGAATTAAGGCTGTGTATCTCTTGGTTCCTGAACAGGGAGATGGGGGGAAGGAATCATACCCTGTGAACATCTTTTGTTGTTAACAAGTTACTTATGCTACTGTAGGAAAAATGAGGTCTGCAGATGTTTAAGAGGTTCTGCTTACAAACCAGGGCATAAAGAAAGGCAGACCAACTTCTTATCTATGAGAAAAGTATTTATTTTTTTGTCTCCAAGGGAATGGCATTGCTTTGCTTCTTTTAATACTTCAAGGACAATTCCACAAGATTGTGTTTCTGGAAGCGCCACAACTGGCCTAGGAATTCACTGATGTGTGACATCATTAAAGCAGCATTCTGTTGGTATTATATAAGGATGTATGTACTCTTTAGAGTGTTAACAGCAATTAGAGATCCCTGAGCTAGCTCAGCTTCTGGAAAGCATCCAGCAGTGCAGCAAAACATTCATCAGAGGCTCACATGCCCTTACACATCAAACCACAGAAAGCTCCATGCAAACATATTTAAGCCAGTTGTCTGTTACAAACTCAGCAAGGTAAACATACCCCAAGAAATTAATGAAGGGCTCATCCAGGTTGAAAGAATATGCCTTCCCTAGGGCCGGATTTACTGTATCTTCAATATCTAACTAATACGATGCGCTACTGATACAATTGAGAGTGCAAGCGACTTTTGGTCTTGTTTTTCATCCACTACTTTAATCTCAATAATAAAAAGCAAAGAGATTCAGAATCTTTCAGCACTGCATTTCCCCCATCACTACAACAATCAGTAGCAGCCAGATTTACATGCACTAGCTATGTGCTTTGTCTATCTCCTAGCTGTGCTAGTCACATTGCCAAAATAAACTGAGTGCGCCACCTCTTAGTGACCTGTGGGCACGTGTCATGCTGTAACTAATTTTACACAGGACTGCTTAATAGATCTTGAACTTCAAGATGCTTAAAACCTGATTTCTTAGACATAGTCTGGCTTCCAGTTTATGCTGGTTTGTTAGTGAACTTTAGTTTGGGCAAATTTTCTCCTGCCTTCTCAGGAGGAGTCCGTACATATGGGGCCATGCAAGCATTTGAAGACTGTCTGTTGGGGAAGTTCAGGTTAAAACCACATTTCCAACCTTGCAATGGAGGAAGACAAAACACTGTGGTCTCCTCTACTTACAGATATCATTAAGAATATTGACCTACAAAATAAATTAGGTCATTAACACAGATGACAATAATCCAGTGATTTGAAATAAAAAATTTTACACTGGAGACAAAATCAGTTTGTTAGTCCAAAAATTCTGTCTAAAAGTAAAGGCTAGTGACGCAGGAAAATAGATAGCATAGATAGCACTGTTTCACAACCACCTACATCTATCTTTAAGTTTGTACTTATGCTGCAGTAGTCAGGAGGATTCTTAGGGAATTACGAAGATAATCCAGTCCATCCTTAAAGCATCTGCTTTGTCTTGCACACAGTCATACTCAGGAAAAACCATCTGGCTTTGAAGACTCAGCATGAAAGGATAACAGTCTTTTTTTCTTGGTGACATAACCAAGCTGAAGAAACTGTTTTAAATAAGCCTTTCACTTGTTTCTTGGCATTCAGATCTTGAAATAGATGAATGCCTAGTAGAGATGGGGAAGGAATGACCTTCAGCAGTTATGAAAAAATGAACAAACAGATCTGATGACAGCTAGAGGCTTAGGGGTGGAGAAGGGTAATACTGGGTTTTTAGCAGACTTCTTTGCCAAACGTCCATAGAATACGTTAGCCAAGCTGTTTATTCTGCTTGTGCCAGATCAATTTCAGTTCAGCTAGAGAGCTGCATCAATCCAAACAGTGGCAGAAGACAACAAAGAGTAAGTAGATGCAAGACTACTGCAACTGTCATGTGAACACACTTAAACAAGTCGAATTTCATATCCGTAACTTTACTCAACTATCTGTAGTTTACTCACTGAGTTGTCACACTTGTTGCCACAGTGCATTAACATGATTCCACAAATTAGATCAGATTCTGTTAGAAACAGGCAAAAACTCTGGTGTCTTTTTTTTTTTTTTTATTTCTATACTGATACAGTATACGCATCTTAATGTTTTAAGCTATCCTTGTTTTCCTCTCTAATTCTACACTACTGGACCTAACAATAGTTCGCAAACCATGCGTAAAACTGTTAATACAGTGCTTATTGTGACTGGTAAACTAAAAATGCACAAACACTTAAAAGAAACCCTAAGAAGGTCCATATCCCTGAACTTTGTTTTAAGTAAGTAAGTAACTTTTAAAGAAGGACAAACTACACTTGTTTCTAAGAGGAGAATAAGTGATAATAATTCAACAGTACAGGGGACATCTCCTTGGAGCTAATTGGTCATACAATTTGGCCTGTTGCAAAGGATGTAGCCTCCACATGCTAATCAGATATCATTTCCTCACTTTATTTATGTCACAGAGGTGTTAAAAGGTGAGAAATTCACTAACGAATTGCTTTAAAAAAATCTTAAATCCATCATATATATGCTTCATTAAAGCATTTTATTTTACCTGGTACAAAAAAATCATTCTCTGTAAACCAGTTGTATTCTAAGTGGATTCCCAGACGAGCAGCCTTTACAGTAACCAGAAAAACTAAGTAGACAACTGAAACTGTACCTGGAAAAGACAAGAGCCAAACAAACACCATGAGGAAGTAGAAAGTATTTATGCTGTGTTTTATTCCTGCTCTACCAACTAGTTACCTGTAGCCCAAACACTTCAAGTTGGTATTCATTCTTAAAAACACAGGCTACATCTAAATGTTCTTTTTCTTTGTATCTTTCACACATCAGAGAAAAAGAATAATGCACTTGAACCCAATGCAAGCTTTCAGCATGTTTAATGTTTTCCAGATGCTGCATTAGTGACAGTGGAAATACCACCTTGTAACCCTTGGTGCTGGGCAGCCAGGGAGGTCTTCAGGCAGTAACAGATAAATTCCAGCTTCAGCTGTCAGGATTTTAATCTAACATGAGAGAAACTTGGCCACTGTACTGCAGTTACTACAACGTCCATTGAGTCATTGACTTTTTGAACCAAATACCCCAATGAGATAGGAATGTTTACTGCAATTGTGAACTTTATACTGGGAGCTAGAAGCCGGTAATGACACTTGATCCCTACTGATTTAAACTCTGTTTTTATCATAACCTTCGATAACCTTGATCATAAGATTGGCTTTGCATTCCATCTCATTGGTTCAGAGGTATCCAGCAATACAGGTAGACGACTACAAATATGATCACAGATGGATACAAATGCCTTGCTGTGCCTGCATATGGGACGGACAGCATAGGATTTTGACTCTGCCATTTGAAAGAGATAAGGGCAGAATGGTAACTACCTAAAAATTGAAGGAAACTGTGCAACAGTAAGTAAGGCTACTGCAATGCAACCTGTTGGCCAATAATACTGCTAGTCACCAGAGAACAGGCTATAGGTAAAGACAAAGAAACAGCATTTTCATAGTTCAGAATACAGATTCAAATAAGACATCAATTCATTCTAGCAGTATCTCCAAGGTTAAAAAAATAAACTGAAGAAATTATCATTCGATTACACGGAGCATAGTCAAGGAATTAGGAAGATAAAAGGTTCTGTAATTTAGGATCAGCTTAACAGCTAAAATATTCCGTATTTTCCTAATCATTCAGGTTTCCATAGGTGTAAAAATAAGTAAAAGTTCTCCATTAAGAATAACTTCAGCATCTCGAAAATTGCCTTTAATTTTTTCTTGTCCTATAAATTTCAAGGTTTATAAAAATTAAGGCAACTTTGAACAGTTTCTGAATGACATAATAATCTACTGAATTTTGTATTTTAATATTCAGATTCTCAAATAATAAACTAATTGTCCATGATAACGTGTTTATTTTAAAAACAGATACAGTTATGGCTAGATCTCACTTGATAAAAATATTTTCTTATCCCTAATGTTATATCTAGTTTACTCAAAAATGTTACTTTTTACACAGAAGCACTATCACTTACCCAACTTCTGTGCTATATTATCTAGTGGTTCCAGCCACAGTAGATCCAAGCTCTAGTTCTGTCTCACTGGAACAGAGGACAAAGTAGACCCTCAATTCCCTGTCTTCCATCTCCTAGGATAAGAGGAAATAACCTCAAATTGCACCAGGTGAGGTTTAGCTCAGATATTAAAAAAAAATCTTTACCAAATCGTTATTAAGCATTGGAACAATGTGTTTGTGTTACGATCCCTGGAGGTGTTTAAAAGACTGCATAGATTTAACACTTAGGAACACATTTTAGTGGTGGACTTGGCAGTGCTGGGTTAACGGCTGGACCTGATGATCTTAAAAGTCTTTTCCAACCTTCCAACCTAAATAATTCTGTGACTCTATTCTACGATTCTACTCACTGGAGTAGATGTCACTGTTCTCTATACATTTTAGCAACAATGAACCAATGATTTAATAGTATTTGTTACCTACCTAGGACATTAAACTTTGCAAAGAAGGATGGAGACTTTAGATTTAGCAGGGGTAGAAGAATAGCAATCAGGTAGAATGGTACTGTCTGTGATTTGTTCCACCACTTCTCAAAGAGTTCAAAACCTGTATCATTGCCAGAAGAGAACACCACACTCCTGTTCTGTGGTGGGTGACCACTAGCAGCACTTGGACAAATCACTGGAAGAAAGGAAAAGAAAAACATCCCCAGGTGAAAAAGGTTTTACTTGCACAGAATCTTCACAGCCAAGACCCCTATGAGGAATAGGACCATTCAAAAGCAATGTGTAACAATTCAGACCTGAAACACTTATTTTTTTCTTTTAATCAGGAGTTGAGCACTAAGATTTCACTGTTAGGCACTTTGCACTAAGCTGGCACATGCTCCAGTTCCTTCAGCTGAGCACAACAAAGATGCTTACTTGTCTGAAGCCTGAGCTGTGTCATAGGATCAGCCTTCAAGGCCACATACCTATAGTTAAGTGTCTTCATGCCTACATGCATGTGCTGGAATCATGCCATAGCAATGCACCTCTGCACCTGGCTGCATATTTAGCACTGTAATCTGTCCCTCCACACTAGAGTAAGATCATATGAACCACGATGCAAGAGTATCTGTGTACAGAAGAGCCTGTATTACTCTACATTGCTCTGGGAGCACACAAACTAAGGATGAGAAGAAAGCTACTACAACAGAAAGGTCTAAAACTCATATGCTGAACCAAAACATCTCATCACCTTTGTGCCATGCCATGTGCAAGTACACCACTGCTACACAACACAAATAATTTAAGATATGCGCCCGTAACACTGCCACATGGTGGCTGATTGACGGCAGCATCTGAAAAAGTGACTGGAACAAAACCAACCAACCAAAAAGATCCCTTGACAAAAATGTGCTTATTTGATCTTTGTTAGTATCAGCATTTCTTTCTAACACATGCCTACGAAATTGTGTGTTGAAATATGAACTTGTCTTCTTGTTCTTGTGTCTTATTTTAAATTTTGGCATCACCACAGCACATGATAGCCTCCCTCCCTTATTGGCTGTATGCCTGTTCTGTTACAAAGGCAAAAGCGTGAAAAATGTTCTGTCAAATTTCTTGAGAGACCTTTGTGTTCATTTACGTCCAGTTTTCTCATTTGCTTTCTCTCCATTGCTTGTTAAGAGGATTGTTTCACAGACCTTGAAAAATGCTTTTGTTCTTACTGATCTCCTTAGTTGCCCTGAATGCCATGCCAAGAGTCTGAACATCTGAACATCTGGCAGCCCTTAATTTTGTGAAGGAGCTGATTTAAATTTTCCAGTTGCTGGAAGATGCTGTGGAATATTGTTGTCTACTTTGTCTCCAAGTTATAGCCCCTGATGGATAAGAATAGGACAGAAAAGCAGAAGCAGCAGAAAACACACGAGAAAGAGCACTGCAGCAGCTATTGGTGCCTTCTGGTAAGGACTGCAGGGGATACAGGATTCAATACTGATGCAAATCAACTGGTTTTCAGAATTATTTCTCAACTCCTTTGCCTGACTTCAGCAGCTGCTCTCCAGAAACATGACTGAAGCCAGCATGACACACAGCTGCCTGGCTGGTACTGAAAGGCTTCCCCATTCCCAGAAGCACTCAGGATACAGAAAATTTTCTGCTCCATAACAAAGCACTACATGTTCAGTTACTGTATATAGGCAGAAAGATCAGATGCTGACAATGCCCTTCTCCTGCCTTCACTGTACATTATTCTGCCTGCTTAAGAACTCCCAACAGCCCTATCTCCATACTCGACTGCAGCTTCTTCTCTTAGTTGTGCAAATGTAAAAAACTCTTCACAAAACACAAGCAGATGCTCATGTAGGGCCTGGCACTTGTTTTTTCTTGCGCTCAGCATCATTAAAGCTGTTCTTACAGCATTTTTTAAAATAAGAATATTGCTGCAGAGGTCGTGAGGAGCAAAGATGCCCCAGCTAAGATTTTAAACAGCAAGCAGATCTGATGTGCTTCAATTTTAGAGTGCAAAAGTTAATCCTCATTGTACAACTACTGTTAAGAGATCTAACATTCACGGTTTTAAAGAGGATCTATTTGGGTATATACAAATTCATAATTTACTTTTTCATCCTTATTCCCACCTCCACTTTCTTCTCCCTTTCCTTCCCGTCTCCTCCCCTCCTCCCTCCCCCCACATCATTAAGCTTTCCAAGTGTATAGTTATTTGTGGAAGTACAAATCCCAGATAGAAAATTACCTTTTTTTTTTTTTGGTTTTGTTTGAAAAAGGTAGGTAGAACTTTATAACTGGAATGCGGTTAGGTATGGAAACACGATGATTTGCCTTTAAACTCCCACCCCAAACCACAAAACACAATACTAATAAGTGCTTCTTACCTTTATTACTTCCATTCGTGCCAGGAACAATATCTGTTACATTAATGTCATGAACAAAGTCTGAAAAGAAGAAAATCTTGCTGTCAATGTCCCAAATCTGCTATCAGGCTTTTACCTGTTGACTTGATAAAAATTAAATAAGGGAGTATTTTGGAAAACTACATCAAAGTGTGATACATCAGCTTGCACTCCCTCCAACTCCAAGTGGGTAATTTAAAACTTTCTTTTAGAAGTATTTAAAGCAGCCCTCACACTGCACTACTTTCTTCCCAATAGCCCTGTCCCTTTCTTAAGTTGTCAAGCCTCCCCTCACAGCTGCTCATTCCTGTTCCTGCTGGAATGCAGGGACACCTCTGCTTATCCCAGCTCCTCCATCTGCAGTGTTGTACAGTAGGTTACAGCCTCTTTTGGGACAGAAACAAAGCACATGCAACCATACCCTTAGTCCACATGGTATTATAAGGAAAAAGTTTCCCCTACTGATTTTTCCAATCTTTTTTTTCAGAAGAGGCTCTGTGGGGTGCTTTTTCCATGTTGTATTTTAAAGGGAATCTCTGGAAAAAGGTTTAAGTCTCATTGTTTACGGTCATCTCCAGTAGTATTTTGTTTGCAGTACACTCACTCCTATGCTGCTTTACTGCTCTGCCCCACCAGGTATTTCCAAGTTTCTGCAACTTCACCAGTATGAGAGTACTGGATAGCAATTTTCTTATATTTATGTATATATACTCAGAAAATGCCCATCAGCTTGGAAACTTAATTAGTGTGTCTCTGCTAAAATTTGCTTCTGCTGCATGTGGGTGTATTATGCACACATAAATTCAACTGGGGCAGTAGGCCTCAGACATTTGAAATGCAATTAACAGCAGCTTGTTTCTCATAAAAAAGGCAAAATGTATTGTGGGAAGAAAACAGTTTTTGTTTCTTCATCATGTTTTATGACACCCTGAATCACAATTGAGTTTCTCACACTTACTGATACCAGTGCAGTGTATACAACAATCAGCAGCTTGAACTAATACCATTCATCAGCTCCTCACTTCACCACTCTTTTGTGTTGCTACTTAAAAAACGTATGTAGCATGAAGCCATGATAAGAACTGGCACGTCTTACAGAATTAGAGCACTTTAAAGTTTGTTAAAGTTTGTTATAGACAGATAGCCAATTTATGTTTCCTCTGTACTTAAAAAGTGTCTTAGGACTAGCACTTGAATTTCTGGATTTATTTCTGTTTTGCAAAGGATAGCACACCATGTTAAAAAAAAGAAAAAAAGAGACAAAAAAATCATATTTGGCTTAAAGTTCTTGTATTCTTTGCATACTACTACTTTCTAGACCATCCTTCCTTAGGAGATCAATTTGTTCCTACCTAATTGTGTGTGCAGACTGTTCAAAAAGTCATCTGAAGCAGCAGAATTAAACACTGTACCCCACTCTGAATAACTTGGAATGCATGGCTGGAAAATGCCATTGTGTCAAACCTACATCCTATTACCCATTTTATAACCTACTAATCAAGTAGCCACAATGACAGTTAGGACAAGAATTCAATGATTACTTATCACAGAGCAAACAATTTAAATAAGAACCCCAAACAAATATAGATGAGTGATACATTAACATGCCAAACTCAGGGAAAAGCAGGACTTTTCTTCCTAGAAAAGGAACTGTTTTGTTAATTCTGAAGTTTGCTTAATAGAATTGGAGTTACTTGGTTTAGAATAATTCAGGATTAAAGTGCTAACCTTACTTAAAAACAAAAAAATACAAAACCCCCAAAAAACCCCAAAACCAAACAAAAACCCAACCAAAAAACCCCAACCAAACAACAAAGTCTAAAATGAAATGGTCTTAACAATACATGAATTAGGTCAGATGTAAAATACACCAGTCATTAACCAATGAAGTATGTCCTTCACGGGTGGTGGAACTCTAAGGTAAAGTGTCTACGCTGTTACTTGCCTGAGATTTGTTAATTACCTTCAAAACAGAAACTCTTAAATCTTAGTTGTATTATTCAATACTATGAGTCAGATTTTCAAAGCTCTCAATTCCATCATTTATTCCCACAGCTCTATATACCTAATTGATTGTATCCACAAAGGCTTGCGTGCCTGTGCACGTATAAGGGTGCAAATAACCGATATGTCTTCTTTCGTAGCAATGCCAGATTAGGAACTGTTCTTTCACAATGCTAGAGTTCATCCTTCCTTCAGGGACACTTGCAAAAATTTTCAATATGGCAGCACTCTAAGTGTGTTTGTTGAAATCTAGAATGAAACTAGATTTCTTTTCATTGATCTGGATCATTCCAACAGCCTCGCCTGTTACATGGCTGTTCAAATGGTTACATGCAAACAAGGAGGGAGTGAAAATACAAAGTGGAAACAAGCAACCAGGTCTGGGTTGTTTAACCTACACCAAGAAGCCTCATTACTGACATGCAAATCAGATCACTGGCCCTTTGTCTTCCATTAAGACCATACTTTAAGAGAAAAATTGAGAAACTGGTTTTGAAAATATATATAACTGTGTTCATAACTCCCCACACTATTACTTATTCTTGCCTGACTTTTCAGTCAAAGTAACAGAAAAATCAAGATTAAGTAAAATGGACAATAATTTTTCAGTATAAAGCAAAGTCTTGATCTTTCCATAAGACAGCTGTAAATGTTAATCAGAAATGTATACTTACTGTATATAAACTTTCCTGTGTTGAACAGAAAGTTGGACATAAGCACCCAATAAACAACCA
This sequence comes from Strigops habroptila, assembly GCF_004027225.2. Taxonomy (NCBI): domain Eukaryota; kingdom Metazoa; phylum Chordata; class Aves; order Psittaciformes; family Psittacidae; genus Strigops; species Strigops habroptila. The sequence goes on along the minus strand of NC_044302.2, from coordinate 83,068,779 downwards.
TGGCTCCAACAAGCGATACCATAGAAAATAAGAGGCTTGACCACTGACCAAAGGATCCAAAGTAATACTTGCAAACATCTGGGAATTCCCAGTTTGAGGTATCTATTAAAGCTGAAGAACATACAAAAAAATAGAAATATATCTAAACAAAATGTTGTATTAGAATCACTAGAACTCTTCATGACAGGATGTGTTCTTGTTTCAGAATACTACTACTCTGAGTACTTCCAGAAGCACCAGAATAAGACATGATGGTAAAAATGCAGCTATGCATTTACAGCTAAGGCCTTTTGCAGAAATTATGGCAAAGTAGACCAGACCATGAACTAGTCCTCAACAGTGCCCAGAAATGAGTTGTCACAAACTGGAGGTCTTAACTGCCTTTATTAGAGGAAGTGAAGGGTTAGTTTATGCATAAAAGCACCAACTACAAGTGCTGCAAGATGTGTTTTGAACAACAAAAGTACATTCTAAGCAGAACCACTGTCAGTGAGGCAATTGTCTGTAAATTGCTTCCAAAACACATTATATACAAATACTAGTGTACAGGCATACAACATCAGTGGATACAGCTATAGCCCACATATTCCACTGTGGAACATGATCAGAAATACATGTAAAGAACTGCACAGTGCTTATAGAGAAGGGAAGCCTCTTAACTCCTGTAACTCGCCAAACGCTTAGTAAGTGAACATGCGAAACTTTGCTTACTAAGAGTTTGGGTTTGGCTATAATACTTAGGTCCCAAGGAACTGAAGGATAATCCAATAAGGGAACACAGACATTTAGCTTACAGAGCTTAGTTCCAGACTACAAAAACAGAGAGACATTCAAAGGAACAGCTTTTATTTGCAGGTTAGGTCTAACATACAGTAAAGATACAGGCAAACTAAGAATCTATCAGACCTCTGTATTTCACACTTAATGGAAATATTTTCACTGTGAAGCTTCGTATTTCTTACGTATCATTTTCCGCGATTTCACAACTCTGTAGCAGCAATAAAGAGTCAAAATGCCCATCAGTAAGATGAGAATGATTCCAGAAGTAAAGCCTGCCTGTTAAGAGGAAAAACACAGTTTAGTTTATCTATCAGCAACACTACAGAAAAATGAAGAGCAAGCCATGTTGCCAAAACCATTTTCATACACATACATTTTTCATAGTATTACCTGTTTTATTCCCCATGGGATACTTAAGATAGATGTACCCATCATTGTGTTCCATATCATAAATCTAGGAAGAAAAAAAAAAAAGCCAGTGAATAATTTAAGCAGCACTCTTATGTCATACTATCCTTACAGCTACAATAATTATGCATACATTACAGAACAATCAATATTAACACATTTTCTGGCTAATACATGGCAAGGTGCTTAACATACATTGTCACTATACTGGAGTTTTTACCATAGCCATCTGTGCAACTGTCAACTTTAAAAGCAGTTCCTAGCGGACTGTACACGTAGATTTCATCAGGAGCTGGAAGTACATGATCAGGCGCAATCTAACAAACGGATAAAAACCAAGACTTGTTAGTAACACCAAAGTAACTATTGTCCCAAATACACCAAGCCAACTGTTGTAAATCACAAAACCTTTCCATGAAATTACATTAAAAAAAGAAAAACTGGACTACATTAATTTTCTCCCCATAAAAACCTCCTAGTTGATAGATTTTTAGTAGATCGCAGGAAAATATATTTTTCTTCTGCAAAATGTCTGTAACACGCTATGCACAGATCTTGCTAGTTCAATCACTGCAGCTGACCACTGCTTAAATCCACTTATAGGTGGGAGAAATGAGTACACACATCTGGGCAGCCTCGACCACTGTTACAAAGTTCAAGCTGTTTTTATGTTTTCTTTGGATGGTAAAGGCATTGCACAAGAAGTCAGTCACGACTTGTGATAACACAAGACCTTGTTAAGGCACTCAGCTACTAGATATTTACTTTAAGGCAAGCTGCAGAGTGATTCTCCCCCTGCGTTCACTTGTACTTCTTTTATAAATCTAGGCTGTGGAAGACCCAACATGCCAAAGGCCACTCAGTTTATCTGGTCCTGCCTTTGCCTTACCAATGCCCTGTCTGCAGGAGATGTGAGCCTGCCATAGTAATGAATCCGCTTATTCATCGCTGAAGCTTCATCAGTGGCTCTCTGCATGTCATCATTCACACTGACTATATTTGTAGGCTCCACATGAAATGGTCTAAAGGAGGAGAAAAAGAAAGAAAAGGAAAATCTTTAAAATGCTAAAACACAAGAGCTAACATACAAGCCAGAGCACAGCTCAGCATCATTCAGGATGAGCCTGTCATTCATTGACACAAAGTAAATGCAAAAATATCACTGCCAGGAGGGAAGCTGCCATGCATGAAAGAACCACATGTTTATATCATCCATATTAAAATGGCCTCTTGCCCAGATTCTGTGGGGCAACCTAACATCAAAATTCACACCTAATATTCAGTCTATTAGTTCTCAACAATGAGTCACACGAGAACTACATGTTAATAAGCTTGGCCAAGCTTATTAATGCTTATAACCAACCAGTGTTGCCAGAACTAGTGATGAGGAACACTGGTAGAAACAGAAAGCGTGAGAACACAAGAGCAGAAAGGAGATAGAGGACTGAGCAGTGGCAATGAGGACCACCTATGAAAAGGCTAGCAACTCCTAATCTATCCAAAAACACTGTATAAGATTGTGTTTAATGAGGAAGGAATCAAGCCCAAGTAAGTCCATGTGCTCATACTATTTTTAACCTATACAACCAGGAATGGAATTTGTTACAGTACACGGAACAACAGCTGTCCATTTGCAGTTTTGAACCACTTCATGACTTCCCTTCAGATTTAATTGGAGTAATCATGGGGACCAGGACTGTCAGCAACAGAAGTCCTACATGTCTCTCATAGAGATATACAGAATACAGGGCATCTCCCTTCCCTCTTCCCCAGCTGAGTTAGACTGCAGGCACAGTCACAGCTACTGAAGGAGAAAGCAGACAAACCACACGCTCCTTGATTTCTCTGCTCTCATGTAGCTACACAACAAGCAGAGTGAAAGCCACTCACTAAAGTTACAACACAACATAAATCCAGCTTCATGCAAAGGGTGCTACCAGAGAAATGCAACCTAATCAAGACATTGCAGGTATTTTTTTTTTTTTTAAATCAAGGCATACTACCCTATTGCTTAAACATTCATTCCTAGCACTGACAGGCTAATTTCTCGAACAATAGAGAGGATACTGGTGACCTATGAGCATTGATACAGGGGTTTGGGGTTTCTTCTTTTTCACCAGTGCTTTTAATTCCTGAAGCAGTCTCAACATCTTTCTGACCTTCTTCTTCAGGCTGATGTTAAAATCACTCAGAAACAAGAATCATCCCAAAACCAGAACCCACTAAAGTACAGATCACAAGTTTCAGGCTACCAAGAGCAGAAATTAAATTAGCAATAAATCCATGCCATATTTCCTCTAATATGAGCAAAGTCTGTTTGAACTGACCGTTTTTCAATACCCATCAGACTACAAAGGAACGTGGTCAACCCCTCCTGCCTCAGCTTTCAATACTGTGACAAAGGTCCCATTCTCTTTCCCAGTGAATCATTAAGCATTTGCACCATAGCCCTACCTTTTATCTGGAAGGAAGAAAAGGAATACAGCTCTGAAGCTGGTTGTTGTATCTTTGGAAGAGATAAAGTTAGGTCCTTATTCCTGTTTGCTTAAGTGGACACAGCAGGTAAGAGTATTTACTGGACTAATAAAAACTGACAAAGTGGAAAACAGATAAAAATAACTTCCTTCTCCACAAATTCATTCTTTCCTTCATTTTAGACTTCATTAATTCTTATGTCTTCCTTCATCATGGAAAAAATGGCTTAGATTTGCTAAGCCATTTCCCACTTACTGAAATGGAAGTGAACACACTCTCAATTTTTAAAACGTTCTCAACTCTTCCCCCCCCCCCCATCTGTGACATGAAAGGGGAAATTCCCATTTAGTGCGTGTACTTCTGTGGCGTCCTTATAAACAATTAAGAGAGATACCGCAATTAAACAGGAGTAAATTTTAAGCAATACCTTTACTACCCAAGTCAGAGGCACACAGGGCTGATTCCTTAGGTATTTAATGTACAGAAATACTTGTGAATTTTCTAGAAGATTTCACTTGTTCTAGGTTAGAATTTGTTGGGCTGATCCAATCATTGGACATGCTAAAAAAATCTCATTACAAGATCTGTAAAATAAAGACTGTAGTTATGAAAACAGGAAACGTAATATGTTTAAATGCCTCCCCGCTCTCAGTCATCTCTCTGCTGTTTTCTTTTTGAATCACTGGCACACATTCTATTTAGAACACTTACAAGAACGTATTTTGCTAATTATACAGCAGCTGCATAGTGTGAAGAGCTTCATGAAGACTACCTGTTTCCCATTTCCAGTAAATATTATTAGTACAACCCTGTAAGCTTCCAGTGCTACTGTGGAAAAATTACACTGAGACAAAGTCTGCATTTCATTTCAAAGATAGCAGATCCATGGCAAAGACTTCCTTCACAATGGTGTTCAACAACTGCTGACACGGATGTCAAAGAAAACTGTTCCAGTGTGGAAGACAGTGGAAGGTTACTTTTTAAAGGAATTCAAGTTAAAGCCATGGATGATTTTAAAATTAAAATATCAGCAAACAGGAATATAACATCTTATTTTACATAGAAAGCAGTGGTGTTAGTCAACAACCAAAGATCAAGAAAAATATTCATGTAAAGCAAAAAATTTCCCTGTCTATGGGAAATAAATTCCTCATAGGAAGATGTTTCATTTTCTGTTGTATTATGAACAGAATCTGGACTGAAAAGCAATTATGGACTAGCACAAAACAAAAGGATATGATTCAGAATCCAATATATGGGTGAGGAAAAAAATAACTAAACAACCCTAAAGAAATTCTATGTATTTGTGGCTGCTGCTTCCTGCCTGGAGCAGTACGCATGTTTAACATTGCCAGTACTTACTCTGTTTCCCCTCTTATCCCTTCTGGTGCACATCTGTTGAAAATTATCTAAACCAGCAATTAATTTCCTTTTTCTCAGGACAACTGCACCTCTAGTCTTATGGAGCAAGTGACTGTGCTAAAGTAGATTATCCACCCATCAGTTTTATGGTGGTTTGAGATCTCTTTGAAAATACCAGTTTGACATGGAAGCTATGTGGGCAGGCTGGGATGCAACCTTCCTCCCTGATCTTCCCTAGGAGAGGGTAGCACTCTGTCTAGGAATCAGGGTAATTTCCCAGACCCCAGCTACACGCAGATCAAAGACTCGTTGTAGGGCATACTCAGACAGAAGTCTGAGAAGCTCTCAAAGACTCAAAGAAGTTCTCAAAACCTGAGATTTTCATAGCCCAAAGCAGGTAGCATCTAAACCTCACAAACTCTCTTCAGGGATCTTGAGTCTAGCAGACAAGCACTCTCTACAAGCAAGCATCAGCAGCTGCAACAGATTCCTAGAAAACTTTATGATTTAAACAAGCAACCACATTATCTCTCTCACGTGGCAAAATGATTACAAAAAGGATGTGGGACAATGTCATCTGGGGGAAAGGGAGAGGTTACATGACTGGAGGGTGTGACAATGCAGAACAGTGCAGACAATTTCCATGCATTGAGATAGACTATACTGCCAAATGACTTTATTATACTCATACCAAAAAGCACAATTCCAATTTATATTTGAATAGCTAGCCTGAAAAACAATGGTCTTTTTACCAGGGCTAACACACTGTTAAAATACAGCTGTTTTCCCACAGCACAATGAGTAGGGACAAGATGGAGTATCTCATGCAGGAGTGCCACACCTTCCATACGCTCTACCATGCACATGTATATCAGAAACCATTCCCAGAAAACCTGCACCTACACTCATCTGCTAGTTATTTCTCATGCATACAAAGGACAGTTAATAAGAATTCTAGTGCTGGTTCAGGAAAAAAGAGGGCTGTCTAAACCTCCTCACGTTACAAACTTTGGTAGCAATTTTGCAAGCAAACAAAATGAAGAGATGTTCATGAATAATGTTGTTGCCAAATATTGTGCTAGGCAAAGTGCAAGTGATGGATTTGAAGGGATAGGGGGAACAGCACAATAGGAAAACTTGTTTGGCGATGTACAAACAACTGTTTCTAGACATCTGATCAAAAGGAGTGGTCTGAGTATTGAGCTGTTACAGTTTAATACAATTTTTTGTGCCAGTGTGTCTTTTGGCTCTACATGATTATAATTAATTACTTCACATTACACAAACTTTTCACATTTAAATAAATATGAAAAAAAAAATCTTCTTTACAGGATGCTTAACAATTTCTTTCCTCTCCTCCAAAGAGATCATAAGGAGCCACTTATTTTAGCTTATTGCACATATTTCTTTGACACCCCACACCAAACTAACTTTTCAAGGAAAAAATAGGATTACTACACAAAAATAAAGCTAGTTAATTCCTGTGGCTTGGCTTTACTATCTTACTAAGTTACCAAATTATTACAGGAGTGCTTTATATAGCAGAGGAGAAACTAAAGAGTAAAACTGATGGAAATTAAAGTAAGGAGAAAAAGTAGTAAGATGACAACTATACTCATAGGTTGCTATTTCTAAATTGGGAATTGCATATCTGGATGGGAACATTACAGATGTCCACGTGCTTCTCTGAAGGAAAACTGTTCCAAAGAATTCCACAACTGACTTGATTTTTACTTTCTAAGCTGTCTGAATTTACTTAAGCATTGTAAACAGTACGCTTACAGTTTATCCTACAAGATCTTAAGTCTCTTGGCAATACATTTTACTTAAAACTTTTTTCACACTCATATCACCCTTGTCATGACAATTACAAGGTAACAGCATGACCACACAAGTATCTTAAAACATTGCATGCAGAACCAAAATAACCTTTCAGAGCAAAATACTAAACCGCCTCTTTTGCTTACAGGAAACACATTTTAACAAATAAAGAATCACAAGCTTTACCATACCACATTTCAAGAACTGTTCCCTCTTATGTGCCAAAGGCAAAGCTATCCTGCTTTTCTCTGACAAAGAAGTACAAAGGTTCTTAACTAAGAAGGTTCAAATTTTTCCTAGCTAGGAAGCAGTAATACTATGTTATTATATTATATTATATTATCGTATAGTATTTATTATTATATTATTTATTATTATATAATAAATGTTAGCAACATTGCAGGCAATGGAGTAAAAAGACCATATAGGTGTGGAAAGGTAAAAGCATAATGACTGCAGAAATGAATAGGCAGTTTTGCACAGGTTAGTCCTGACCATTGTCTACCTTTAGTAAGATGAAAGAACTTTGAAAATAAAAGGGAACTAACACTTTTGCCTGAAAAAGGCTTCTCTAGCTGCCATCTACAGACACTGTTTAATTTATAACTTAATTTCACCTACTGATCTACATTATGTGAGAACACTTCAGGACTTCAAAAAGAATAAAAAAAGGAAGAAGGCTTGATCTCCCTCTAGCAGGGGGCATTGTCAAGTTTTCTCCTACGCAAAACAAACAACACAAAACATCACTTGTTTCTTTGAAGGTTCAGGTATTCCTGAAGACAACTGCAGTATCTGTTGACAATGAATAGATTTAAAGGGCAGTCAGAAGAAAACCCAGAAACTCCATCTCTTGCATACAATAATCATCAATAAGCCACTGCAGCAATGACATAGTAGGTTTTAAAGGGACCTACAAAATAGGCAAAACACACCTAGTATGGTGTGAGTAATTCGGGTCATTGTGGAGAACAATAACATCCTCTTCAAAAGGATTAAGACTGGCTTTACATTTCCCCAAATTAGCAACAGAATATGAGACAAAATAATTTACAACTCTAAAACCCAATCGTCTTATTGTTCTTATGTAAACACTGAAAAGCATGCCTTTCAAAAATCCCACAGCCTTCAAGCTGTTAAGAAAACCAAGTAACTATGTGAATGCCATTAAATCTCAAACAACCCGAACAACAGAACAGAACAGCACTAATACAGACAAACGATTATAAGAAATCACACAAAACACTTCCAAGAGCTATCTCAGTCAAAGCAAAATGATCACCCACCAACGCCTGATGAAGTTTCTGAATAGTGAGTTAAAATGGAGAAAATTAAGCAGAGCAAATCATGTACTACTGCACTTGCACTCCACTGGATACTTCTATGCATGATAAACCTCTCTCCCTGGAGCTGCTACTCCCTAAAGCTGTAATGAAGCAGCCCTTCAAACAACTCACTGCTCTGACCATGACTGACATGGACGCTGATGGCCTTTTCTTCCTTTTTGTAAAGACTTGTGTCTGCCTCTTCTAATACACAGAGATGGAGTTCAACTTTGGCCCCACTACGATTTGCAGGCTTTCCTGATATCCCGGGGTCATGTCCTTCATCTTTGTGCCTCTGCGTGCTTGGAAGGCAGAAGACTAGGTTGTAGAAAATGAGAGAATGAACTCAAGGGAGACACAATAAAGATCAAGTGGACGGATCTGCAAAGCTGTAAGCTGTGGAGGTGGGAACATAATCCAAGTACACACTTCTGTTTTTGTGAGGGGGGGACCTAACACCACAAGCTAAGACATTTTACGAAGCCAAGTCTCCAAACTTTAAAAATCACAAGAAAAGGAAAAAAAACACAAAATGAGGAAACAATACCTAACCTCACTTTTGAAAAGTGAATCTTGGCATTTTGATATATCACAAAGGCAAAAACTTCTCTTGTTGCAACTGCATCACCACACCACCTGAAATCCACTGCTCTTCAAACAGAACACATACTTCCTCTAACACAAGGAACTCCCAGAAGCCATATAAATTAGCAGTTGTCTTATGCCAGGAGGACCATGAGGGGCTCACACACTCCTCGGAAAGAAAATAAAGCAAGAATTCATTTTGCGCATTTTCTCTTCCCATGTGAAAGTGCTCCACTGTTTCCTAACTTTTATATACAGAATTCTGCAGGCTTCTACACCTATGCCCCCTTTGTTCCCCTGGGCTCAATCAGACCCTTATCCTCTTTCCTTTGCTCGCAGAGAAAAGAGAGATTGTTTAGCCCCTGGCTAACGTGTAAGCTGGCTCTCATGGCTTTCTAAAGCTGCGGGCTGAGACAGCAGCAAAACACTACCGTCAAGAACGCTCTTGGCTGAAGTGGGTCCCAACAAGAAGATTCTATATACAACAGTGCCATCTTCTGTTCCCTCAGGAAAACTGCTCTACTGAAACACGACGCTGGATTAAAGGGAAGGGGGGAAAAAAAGTAAAAAAGAAAAAAAGAGCCATAAACGGGGTCCAAGGGATAGCTGGGGGTAAAAAAAAAAAAAAAAAAAAACGCAGATCTGGTGCCTTCAGCTAGGATCAGAAGGGCAGTTCCCACGCCGATCTTAGTTTTGGTTCCAGGACCAGCTCACAGAAATCTTAACTACACCAGCAGAGGGCACTGCACTATAAGAGCATGCAAGGACAGAACAAGGAGGAATGGCTTTAAACTGAAAGAGGGAGATTTAGGTCAGATATAAGGCAGAAGTTCTTCCCTGCGAGGGTGGTGAGGCGCTGGCACTGGGCGCCCAGAGAAGCTGTGGCTGCCTCATCCCTGGCAGTGTTCAAGGCCAGGCTGGACGGGGCTTGGAGCAACCTGGTCTACTGGAAGGTGCCCCTGCCCATGGCAGGGGGTTGGAATTGATGATCTTTAAGGTCCTTTCCAACCCAAACCATTCTATGATTCTAAGTCTCCCACTATGACCTCCTTTTGGGAACAGAGCTATTAAACTCTAAGAAAACATACAAAAGAACCACTCAGATATGTATTATTTTTGCAGGCATGGCAAAAACTCTGGGCTCATGAATTTTTCATATTTGCTCAGTCTCAAAAAACAATACATTTTTTTTCCTTAAAGGCAATAAAGGTTGCTCAGTGCTAGCATATAATGTATTTTTCCAGCATGACCTGTAGAATGCATACAGACCCATTTACACATACTGACAGTCACTTATCAACACCATCTGGCAAGCTTTCTTGTATAGTCTCAACATTTCAGTTCATCATGCTAAATAAAAACCATAATGCTTCAGTATACACAGGATACTCGGTGTTTGAAGAGCACTTTAAAAGCCACATGCCAAGTTCTTATAAGAACACTCTCTGAAGTGATGTCAAAAATCTTATAAACAAAACACAGTATGAACATCTGTTCACCTGGTGCTTGGAAATAATATACAGAGACAAAGTAGGAACTGTTCGTACTCAGATCCTGGTTTTCAAATGTTAGCTTTCTGTCTCTGCAGAATTCTGTTGCTAAAAGCAAAGATTAAACAACTCATGGCTATATAATCATTCTGTAGCTTTAGTCTTCCTCATACCTTTTGCACCTAAAGTCTTCGGGATTAAACTGTATATTCATGATGCCATAACTGCTTTCATCGCCTCCCACAGGAACCAGGAGAGGTTTGGTATCCTCTTCCATATTTGTGAAAGTACCTCCTTCTTCTAGATTCTGTCCGTTACTCCGACCTAAAGAAAAGGAAATGAGACAACTACAGTTAAGCAAAATTGTCCCTGCTAGACATTTAACACTGGCAAAGTCCCACAGCTTCAGAAGCTCCTGGGGTGAAAAGCACCTTCAACTTGCCACTAGAGAATTCTCATTCCATAATGCAAACATCACAGAGCAATTACATTGGTAACAGTATTTTTTACAACACACTATCCCTTTAAGTAAAGTAGTCAATGTACAATCACGCTCCAAATCTCTCCTAGCACTACAACAGACAATATAAATTAAATGAATATGATAGATGCTGTTGCTTATATTGGGACTGAAACAAGTCTGTAAAAAGTGAGGCTCAAAATCCTTTGAGCTAACACAGCTAAGAATAAAGTCTACCATGTGCAAATTAACATGAAGTCTATTAATACATAGGTCTTATCTTCCTGTTTCCAAAGCATGGGACTCCTTTTCTTACTGCTCCTCTGTAAGACCAGTGTGATTTTTACAGGAGCTGTATTTCCAACTTGAAACAGTACAGCTGAGAACAATTTATCAGTTATTAGAGACTATTGTTTCACTAAATTACTTCAAACTTTGCAGCAGACATATATGTAGTTTTCCAGTGTATTTCCCAGAATAAAGATCAGATTATTGCAGTCTACCATGTACAGGCTCTTTGAATTAAAGGCAATGAATGGTTTAATAATGCATTACTAATAATGTCTTATATGCATTCAGAGCACTCCTGGCCAAACAATGGGGAGCAGATCGCTTTTAAGCTAATGGAATTCTACTTAAACTGAATTACAGTCCTCACATGGGACTAGCTATGGTCTTGTGTGCAGCTGAACAAACGTAATGGCTTTAACAGCTCTCATCCCCGCTACCTCCTTAAGAGTTTCTCAACCAGGACTCCTTCAAACAAAAATGGTAGAAGTATCTGCTCTTTCAGTGGGACTGTTTCCTGATGATTTAGAATGTTAAAGAGGCTGATGGAAATATAGATGACAACCAGAGCTGGCACAGGGTAAGGAAGGATCGCACTGGACATTTGAAATCTGGGGTGGCGATGTAAGAAGATAGATAGAAAGAATGAGGTGTGTGTGATCCTTCTGCATCCTCATAGAAATACACTGTACAAGCCCAGCCCCAGAAATTACATCAACCTAAGTTAAGCACCGACATGATTCTATCCATTCCTAGCTGCATGCTGCCAATCCTCTTAGCTCATCCTGCTAACGTCTCTGGGAAAAAAAAACCCAAACCAAACAAAAAACAAAAAAAATCAAAACCCAAACCAAACCAAAACCAGCAAAACAATCCAAACAAACCAGCAAAACACAAAGAATCTGAAGGAGAGGATGAACAAGGAAGCAAAGCTGTTACTTTTCAACCATGTCCACTCTGTGGGATTCAAACAATAGCTAAGGGAGGCATGGAAAAATACTGAAGGAGCATGCAGCGAGGACTGCAGAAGCACTAAGATTATCTCACCCCGCTGAGGAAGCACATTTTAGAGGACAGGCACTAGCTTCTGCTTTCCTCTCCCTCCCCATCCCCTGGTGTGCTGAGCGCTGGTAAGGGATCTCTGCTCTCATCACTCTGTCCTGCATCTTTGCAACTCAGAGTTTAAATCACGCTTTCGATTTAGCCATAAAAACGCAAATGAAAATTTAAATTCATAATGGCTAAACTGAAATAGAAAATTAATTCAAAACCCAAACACTTGGAAGTGGTTTTAGTCAGAATTTTCCAAAAGACTGTGGTACTGACATCCTGTCCTTTCACAGCCCCTGGTTTACAGCACAAACTAAGTAGGCATCAAATGGTAATTTAAGATACTGCTTTAAATACACCCCTTCCGTAAAACCTGTTGTAAACAACATATTTGTGCTTTACAAATCAATCTGGCAGATGCAGGCAACATCGATCACCAGTTTGATTTTCTCTGTGCTATGGCTACAAAGAACCCAGACATTTTACAATATTTCATAAAGAAAAAACAAAAAATCATTCTTAAACATGGCATACACTAAGTTTGGCTTGACATCATGATTTGGAGCTTACAGAGTTGTTGCTTACAGACTCTTTAGGGTTTACTTAAAAGCGCCATTAGCAACAACAATTTGTTTTTTAAGTGCTTGTTGTTGAGAACAGACAGGTGAAGCTTATGGCCAGCAAATTGATTACTTTACAAATAGATGCAGCTATCACACATGTTGCAGCTGGAGCCAGTATAGCCTGAAAGACAACTGTAAGCAGAAGAGCAAAATGAAGAATGAACCTGATTAACCTTTCTTTTATCTAATTTCCACCCCTTCTGGCTGGATTGTGCTCTCAATAAATTAATTTTTAATACATGGGATGGAGCCAGTTGTGCTATCTGAACTCACTGCCTAACACAACAATAACCTCTTCTCAACTGCTTACTTTCCTAGTGTCCTAATTACCTAAAGTTTTTATACTGGGTATCTGACCTATTTTCACCTCATTCTAGAGGTTTCTTTTTTAAAAAAATGTGATATTACATGCAGTATTCTCTATATGGTCTTAAAAGCCTATAATCAGGACTGAGATGTCAAACATGAAGAATTCATGTCAAAAATCAAAGTTGCTTGACACACCTCATTCTGTTTGTGTACTGTATGAGACACCATGATTAGAGTTAGCATGAGGCTATTGTAGCATTCAGAGGATTGCTATGGATCTCTGGGAATTAACATAGGGCTGCTTGGAAATGGAGAAAGCTGTTTTAAGGATACCTGACTCATTTGCTGTCAAACTGGATTTTCCTGCAAGTGTGAAAGAGGTTCCTGCTAGCTGTAGTGTACCTGGAGTTGGTGACATGAATTCATGGCACTTTGTCTCTGGCAGTGCCGAGTTAAAAGCATTGCTGTTCCCTGCTGTTTAATCTCTCAGTCTTTCGTCCCCTAGATACATTGTGAAATTGCCTTTTACATAAAACTTAGCTGTGACTCATACTACGCACTGCAAAAACGTCCAAGAGGACTAGTTAGGGTTTGCTGAGCAGCAGATAAGGCAGATCAGTCTCACACAAAAGTGAACTGAACACTATCACTCTGCTGCTCTGACAAAACATTTCTCATTCTAAGAAATGTCCAGCTTGAGAAAAACAATGTTCTGATAACTATTTCTAATCGATACCATAATTTGTATCTACCAAGATGACTAAGATTACCTAGGAAATTTTAATTTTCATTAAACTTAGCTAAGTTTAATGCTCCAATCTTTGAATACTCCAACTTTGTAACCTCCAGCCTTTTAAATACAAGTTTGTGTGTTTAATTATCCTTGTACAGATACTGGGTTCGCTTTGTAAGGTATTTGGTAATGAATGAGAAATACGCATTTTCTCCCCAACAATTCCGCCTTATATTCTTCTCTAAAAATCCTTCTTGTCTCTCTCAGGTCCTCTGCTATTTGCTTGTCACCATTCTCTCTGCATATTCTCTTTTTTCACCTCCAGGGACCTGCTTTCTGTCCTCCTGTGGCACAAGCATCCTGTCTCTCAACTTTCTCCAGTGACAGCAGAGATGAAGATCAGAGAGAGTGCTAACTGCATTCTCCTACAACTAAAATCTTCCTGATGAAGCAGGAACAAAGGAAGAAATTTTACGTTTTCCCCTACAGCATGCTGTAGGGGAGACTAAGAGGAAAACACTGTGAGAGTGTTTTCTCTGCACCCATATTTCTTTTCCTTTCCAACTCAGCTTTGGTGAGGAAAGTGTTCGGTTTTGCTTGTGAAACACGTAACCTATCATGTAACTGATGCAACTAAGCCCTCCAAGCTTTTGACTCCATGGAGGCAATACTCTGGCTTTGCTACCCCCATAAAAGTCAGTGTTAAGTGCTGTTGAAAACATATCCCTGAACTTTCATGGCTTTATCCAGTACAGTTATTAAGAAAAAAACATAGATCTTCCACAACAGCTGTTATAAAGGAAATACATTCTGGACATACCTTTGTAGTACCAAAACCCCCACAAAATGGGAGCAACATTGACACTAGCATCTTTCAGGAACTACTGTACACTGCCTTAAAGCACACTTTCACTTAAGAAGGAATGGCTACATCTATAAGGAAAACTTTAAATATTCTTCCAGATATAAAAAAAATCTGTCAAAGCTGCTAGCATGCTAAAGTAAGTTTGGGATTCTGTTCTGGGCAAGGGCTTAAAACAGGAGGTACTTTTTCCAATCATATGCTATCAATACAGTCCTAATCATCATTAATATCTAATCAGCTACATATTCAAACATCATTAATGTCAAGGTATCTTTCAATGATCCGAAGTCTGCACAGACTTTAAATCTTGCTGTCCCTTTTCTTTGCAGGATATAATTACACAGATTGCTGTGGTGAAGCTCAATATGCCCTCTCATCCCATTTTTAATTCTCCTACATACATCTGAAGCACTGTACCAGAAGGGCAGCAAAAGAGAACGAATAGATGAGAATTCAATAATGCAGGTTTTCTGCTGCTGGTTATAAACTATGAAGCAATACCTAGAGGTACACAAGTTACCCTTTCCAGTCCCACTCTGGGTTACACTCCACATGGTTTTCAGACGGTAATCTAAACAGGGCTAGACCTTCATTAATCCTCGCTGGCTTGCCCCTATGAGTTTCTACTTTGACTGCCCTCAGGTTCTCTCCCTGTCTCCTGTTACAAAGTCTGAAAAGCTTCAAGGAGTGAAGATCGGTGGGTGAAGACCCAGCAGATTCAGAAAACTCATTCTAGCCTGGTGGTTGTGCTGGTCTTCTGCGATCTGGTCTTCTTTGTACTGGATAATGAAACCATACTACAGTTTGCTTGCACTGTGAATCAAACAATGGTGGCTTACAGCTCAGCCACAAATGTGTATGCCAATGCTTTAAGATGAGACACGCACCTTGACAGATCAGAGCTACAGTGCAGGCCACGCAAGAGGGTTACCAAACAGGTTTACCCCACACCAGGAACAAAACTGTGCTCAGTATGTCAGTCATGCTAGTCATCCCACAAGCACAGACTGTGCTTTACTGGTTTGTAGGTCTCCTATTTATCAGAGAACCTTCCCTGAGGGCAGGGGGAGGAAGGCAGAGGAGCACTACCAACACAGCCATGGCTATCTGTGCAGTTGGACATGGTGCTGGAAAAACAGCAGCTGGACCTCTGAGAACTGGAGGACATGGACCTCCATGTCACTAGAGCTGAAGCTGAGGCACAGACAGCAGTGGTTCTATAATGATTTCCCTGTGTAGAAGGAGACTCTGTGGACCAGCCATTACAGATAAAGCCAGAGCTCTTAATTTGGAAGTCACGCACCTTAGAATAAATGAATACAGAACTTAGTCACCTATAACTTGTTACTTTTCAACCTGTTGCAGTCTTAAATTGATAGTGATTTTGCCACCAAATGCTGTTCTTATGCTTATTTGCAGCAGTTGTTTTCTTTTCACATTTCCAGTGTTTCTTAAAAGGATTGCTCCCAATCAATTGGATTACACAAATAAAATGAGACAATTTAAACTGTGGGCACATTTTGTTTCATTTCTTATTTAAAGTCACTACTCCTAACTCCCCACCTCATACTTGTGGTTTAAATACAAGAACCCATTTAGCTCAAAAAAGGAAAACTATTTTTAAAAATGCTACTTGGTGTGACCTGGTCTTCTCTTAAATTTTCAGGTGAATGCATGAAGAAAGCTCAGGGCATAAACCTCAAACTGCGGGATGTGCGTGTATAAATTGTGAGAAATAAGCAAGGCCTACACTGAATGAGAAGAACTTTAAAGCAGGACAGTGGACTTCCTTGGTTCCTCTTTTGGGGCAGTGCATCCTCCACCATAAGAGACTGAAGAATGCTTGTCCTAAGAGCAGTATCTTGGGACAGCATGCCACTCGTTAGCTTGTCCATACATCCCTACAACTGTGTGGTGAAGATTATTAAAACTGTATAAGCAATGTAAGTTAGTAACTTTTTTGGGGAAAAAGCCTCTTGAATATACAAGCTGAACCACTCTTGAGCTTCTGCACACCTCAGAGTGCACCACTGGTTATGTGGTTGCTGCCAGAATCTGAGTAAAATTAGGAAATGGAACATTGATTTGTCTCCAAGAGACAAATATTATTTGTATATAATTTTTTTTTTTTTGGTGGAGACTGTAAAGAAATTCTTGCAGGAACAAGAAGTTATCACCTTAGGGGTTAATTTACATTTTTAACACCATTCTGGTTTTAGGTCGTTGGGTCCACAGGCCCGTTAAATCCGATGTAAGCTACTCCCCGATTTATGGGTCACCCGAGGAGCTGTCACGCCGTTTCTGCACATCGGACAGCGCTCTGGCGTTCTGTTCGGTTTCCCTCGTTACAAGCGCACCAGGCAGGGTGTCACCAGGCTCTGCGGCCCGCGCCGCTCCTCCCGTCCCCCTCCTCCCCGCAGACCCAGCGCCTCGACGGCAGGGCGTCTCGGAGGGAGGCAGCCTCGGCTCGGCCGCCACCGCTCAAGGGGCCCAACACGCCGGCGCAAGCTGCGCTCCGGCCAGAGCGGGCGAGGCAGCGGTACCCGTCGTCTCCCTGCAGCCCGCGACCCCAGGGCCCCGCCGAGCCGCCCTTCCCTTCCCGCCCCGCGGCCGGGCCCGAGGGCGCTGCCGGCCGGCGCCACACGTCCAGACGCGACTGCTCTACCTGCGGCAGCGACACCGCCTGGCTCCGCGTAGTCTCCGGCAGCCCCGCGCTCCCGCGGCGGCAGCAGGAGGCGCCGGGCCGGGCCGGGCCGGGCCGGGCCGGTAGCGCTGAGCGGGCCGCGCGGCTCCCGAGGGCGGCCCGGCTGAGGAAGCCGCGCGCTACCGAGCGCAGGACTACGCGTCCCAGAGAGCCGCGCGCGGGGCGGGGCCGCGCTCCCGGCGCCGTGTCGGGACGGGGGGGCCCTGCGGGGTCAGTACCTGCGGTAACGCAAACCCCAAACGTGGGAGCTGGTGGCGGCGGCTGCTGCCCCCCTCTGCTCCGCCGTATGCACGGTGTCCGCCTGGGCGGCCGAGTGCACCGGTGTGCAGGCGCTGGGCTTCCTTCATGTGAGGTACTCGTGCTCCGTGCCTGGCCCAGTTCTCAGTGGGGCCGTTACGGTACAGACAAGCGTTTACCGAATAGCCACGAAGAAAAGATTCACATTTGGTGGTGATGGTGGATGAGGTGCCTCTCACCCGTTTGTTTCCATGCCTCCTTGGTCAGCGTGTTGACGAGTGTGGGCCTGATCCTTGCCAAGGCAAACCACGGTGGCTTTAACGTGACTGGCTGAGCACCTCTGTGGGGAGTGACGTGTCCCAAGTCTCCTGACCTGCTCAGGGAGGTTTGCAACCCTTGCTGAGCACAGGAGAGGTCAGCAGGCGAGACACCCGGAACACCAGCCAGCCAATGCAGCTTAGAAGTTTACTACTTAGGTCTTTTGGTCCTAGGACATGTTCCCAACACGTCCTTTTCATAGTTGAAACTCTGGTTAAAGTCAAATTCTTGGGATATTTATAGCTCATGCTGGGGAAAAACTGCTGAATTGCACACAGTTACAAAACAAGCTAGACACAAATCACAAACTGTACTTTCTGTTCTGAGTGCAGCCCAAAACAGATCATGTGGCCACCCATGGAGCTGATCGTGCAAGAAAACTGCTGCGTAATTGAATTTCAGGCTGTGGATAGCAGTGAGGCAGCAGGCATGACCACTACCCGTCATCATGAAACTCAGCTCCACACAAGCTCAGGTGGACCAAAACTCTTGCTACTGTGTAGACCAGCAAACTTACTCTTGTCTTTTGCTTCTCAGCCACTCTTTGGGGCCAGGCATACCTTGCTCCTCCCAGACGTGTCAAGATTTTGGTCAATGAGTGAGGAAGTCCATGCACCTGCTACCACATGCATTTGAAATGCAGTGTTAACACCGCATGCAGTAGAGATACATGAACAATTGGTTATTTTTGGTTTACAAGCATCTAGTCTTACTCCTGCAGGCCTATCGTGTGTCCTGTGCTAGACGTAGGTAGTTACTACTACAGGAGATAGATGACCTGCATTTCTTTTCATTCTTGGTCACCAACTGTAGTCCTCAAGGTACGCTTAATACAAATGTTCTACTATAAGAATCTCGAGCAAGGCAAACAGAAATGTAGAGAGTCCTCCTGCTCCCTCACAAAAACTGCTGCCAGCACCCGTCTTTACAAAAGTTGCTGCCCTGCAGTGTTTGTGTTGTGGCTTTCTGTTCTGAGGACACATTACCTTCCAGGCAAAAAGTGTCTCTTGCTACATGCCTGGGCAGTGTTTAGAAAAATGGGAGCCTAAATTCACTGAGGACCTCTTGGTAAATCTATATGACAAAAAGAGTATTAAATCCAGCCCTTCAAAAACTTTCCACCTCACACTATGGTGAATCTTCTTTTGATTTAGCCTTAAGGCATACTTTGCTCTGTACTTGCAGGTGTAAGATAATTGTAAAACGCACAAATTCAAAAAATTGAGGCATTGTAGAACATTATAGTGGATGAATGCTTTCCCCATCATTGCAAATAGAGGCATGATCACATGGCTAACAAACTTAGTGGGCTTTGCATTTTGTTACAGATTACTCTAGATTTCCTTCTGAAAAATACAGATAATACATCAGGATAGCATTTAGGATGTAGAAACTGTGTTACACTCAAAATCTTGTTTGTTGTCAAAGAGAAAGCACACCTTATATATAAAGAAAGCCAAGAATTTGTTGTTAGTATAACTGAAATCCCAAGAGTCTACTCATTATTAGTCCAGCTGTAATTGTTACACGAAAAGAAAGAAGAAAATAGTTTATGCATACACTTACTTTCTGCCTCTTTCCTGTGTTATGCTCACCCTTCGGCTGCTCAGGGTCCTGAGGCTGGTGGTTTCATTCTTGGGCGGTGGTGTGAGGAGAAGACGTTACGTCACGTTGTCAGCATCTGGAGCCCTTCCCTGGGAGGAGTATGATGTCTGCATTGCTGGTTTCTTCTTCCTCACTCAAGGAAGTTACACTCACACATCAGGTTATTTTTGTAAGTTTTTGTAATGTACTTTTACATCTTTTTCTGGTGATCTTCAGCTCCAGGTTACTAGTTTGTTCTCTTTTGCCTCTAGATGACTCTGCTTGAGTGTGGCTGGGTGGACAACATGACCTCAGGGGTAGTCAGTAAACATCTTGTGCCCTGCCACCATGGTTTACATCAAAAAGTTAGCAGCCTTAGGCAAAAAAAAAAAAAAAAAAAAAAAAAAAAAAAGTTGTAACTTCCTGAAGAATCTTCTGAATTGAACAAATTAGTTAGATTTTCCATGTGATTTCTTGACATTCACAAAATTTCATCATCTGGCTTCTCCTGAAGGAGTGGGAAGTAATTTGGAGGCAGTAGACAGTGTCCCGCAATGAGCAGAATCAAAGGAACAGAGGAAGAAAATAAGAACTCCCCAAGTTCATCTACAAGATTGTGACACCTGGTTGTACTTAAAACGAACTAAGAGATCACCCACCAGTTCTTACAGCTCTGCCACCATGTCTGCATTCATAGTCATTCCCTATGCCTACCTTTTAAAGTATTAGAGTTAGGCAGTGCTGAACGTGAAGTCCTGCTGGCATAGCTGAGGGCATGGTAGCCTCTTGGTGGAAAGGAGGATGAACTATTTGAAAGCTCTCGGCGTGGCTTATGTGTACCAGAGTAGCACATCTGCCATCAACCATCTATCCTCAGGAGAGCAGATGTACTGCTCTTTTTCTTTATAGATGTCCAAAAGAGAGTTTCAGTGCAATGAAAACAGAAGCTGTTCTGGCTCATGAAACAGCCTACCCTGTTTTCTTTTTTAGGCAAAAAGTAAGATGGTGTGTTACAGAGCTAGAGCAGTGGATAAAATTCTCACGAGCTCCCTGCTAGTTCTAGATGCTGCTTCAGGAGCTTCGAAACAGCTTAATGCTCTTCCCACAGAGAGGTGAGTTCCTCATCCTTGGACATTGTGCATCTTACTGATAACTTACTGAAATCTAGTAACTCCAAGCACTTAACTTTGCTACCTTCACTAAGCACAGCCTCATCTCCAGTGGTGCAGGTTTAAGCTCATTGTGAAACAGAGAAGCTAGCTCCCAAGTCTCTTGGCTGCTTCACATTCTGAGCACAAACATGTCCTGTTCTGATGTTCCTGAAAAACAAGCAGCTCTAAAGGGTAAGGCTCAGCTGAGCATGAGAAAGGTGAAAATAACAGAACTTTAATTCAGAGACCACTCTAAAGTAACCTCCATCTGCTGCAGCAATTTGCCTTATTGTTGCCCTAAGCCTCTACTAGACACTGAGAAGTTCACTGCAGAATTACAGATCTGGTGTCGCTTCTCTGCAACAGAAGATATGAAAGATCTTAAAACGTGCACACAGTTTTTCAAGTAGATTTTCTGACAAGGCAAATCTGTTGAACATGGTGGGGCAGGCCAATGAGCATCACATTTATGGAATGCTTTACACTTCCTGTATGATTTTCAGAATAAGCACTGCTGTATTATTTCACAGGATGAAAAAAGGTGCAGAGAACACGTACACTCAGAAACCCAAGTAGCTCAGAAACACAAGTGGAAGGGACAGAGTACTTTTATTCTGCAATTTTTAAAAGAGGCATTGAATGGATACAAGTCCTGTCTCTGTTCTCCTGCACTTCAACATAAAACTCTTGAGCCAGGAATTTAGCCCTGTCTTTTCTCTACCAAGTCTGGCATAACAAAAAACTGTGGGAAAAGGATAGTGTTCTTTTTGTTTGTTTATAATAAATATATAGCCTGTTTAACCTAATTAAACAGGTGGGGTTTGTTGTTTTGTGATTTTTTTCCTGTTTTTTTTCCTTTTTTTTTTTTTTTGGGGGGGGGTGTTGTTGGGGTTTCTTTGGTGTTTTTTTTTTTCTTCCTCTCTAGCAGAGGTATGGCCTGTTAGCTGTTATGCTTCTGCTGGAAACTTTTGTTTCTAGGAGAACGATTAATGTCTGAGTTGCAGTTCTGCCAAACAGTAGGTTTCACAGAATCATAGGCTTGGTTGTAAAGGACCTTAAGATCACCTAGTTCCAACCCCCCTGCCATGGGCAGGGACACCTCATATTAGACCATGTTTCCCAAAGACTCCCTCTAACCTGGCCTTGAACACCGCCAGGGACAGAGCATTTACCACTTCCTTGGGCAACCTGTGCCTGTGTCTCACCACTCTCACAGGGATGAACTTCTCCCTTATATCTGACCTAAATCTCCCCTGTTGAAGTTTGAACCCGTTTCCCCTTGTCCTGTCACTAAAGTCCCTGATTAAGAGTCCCTCCCCAGCATCCTTGTAGGCCCCCTTCAGATACTGGAAGGCTTCTCTGAGGTCTCCACACAGCTTCTCTTCTCCAGGCTGAACAGCCCCAACTTTCTCAGCCTGTCTTTATACGGGAGGTGCTCCAACCCCTGATCATCCTCGTGGGCCTCCTCTGGACTTGCTCCAACAGCTCCATGTCCTTATTTTGAGGACACCAGAAGAGCAGAGAGTGCTCCGAGTGATGTTTGTGAAGTAAAAAGCACACTTGAGGTTATCATGAAGAAATTAGGGGATATTCAGATGCGCAGGGAGCCAAGCACGCCCCTCGGATCCACCCAGATGCTGAGAACGGGCACTGAGTTCCTGCGCTGCCGCCCCCCTCCACAAGCCCCGGCAGTACCCCTGCGCCACGCGCGGCCCCTCGCCCCCGCGGCGCACGGCTCCTCCGCCGGGGGCAGCCCGCGGGGACGCGCGCGGCATCGCCCCCCGCCCAACGGCTCCGCGCCCGGCGCGCGCCGCGCTTCGCCTCAGCTGCGGGGACCGAGGCACGCGCTCCGCTGCCGAGGCGCGAGCCTATTGGCTGGCGGGCGGGGCACGTGACGGACCAGCACATACACGTGGCGGTGGCCGCGTTGGGGGCCTAGGTCGAGCGGCGCCATTTTGTGTGGGTGCAGAGTGGCGGCGGCTGCAACAGCAGCAGCAGGGAGGTAGGAGCTGGGCTCCCCCGTTCTCCGGTCTGGGAGGATAGCCTCTCACCTGGCACAGTGGTGACGAGGGCAACGAGTGCTGCGACAGGCAGGCTTAATGGTGTCTGCTGTGCAGGCGCGGTGCGACCCACAGCCGGGGGCAGGCAGGGGGTTGCTGCTAATTTATTTTGCCTCCTGCAAGCAGATATGTCAGGATACAGCATGAACTTAGAAGACTGGAATGCAGAGATGGGGGACGAGGCATCACCAGTCCTCCCAGCTCTGGAGCAGGTATGGGGTAGCAACTGGTGGGCTGTAGCTTGCTGGCTTTTCTTCCTCTTTCTTTTTTCCTTCCATCCCCAAGCCTTCTGCCTAGACAGCTGGTGGGCTGTGGTCCCCTGTGGTTCCTGAAGCACGTGGAGGAAATTGTCCTTAACTTGTATGTTGAAAAGACAGTCTTAACAAATAGCTGCAATTTTAGTCCTAAGTGTTTGGGTGCCCTGCGTCCCTGGAGGTTCTGGGGCTGTGGTCGGTGTGGCCAGTTAGGTGTTACTGCGTAATGCTGGCTGCCCACTTCTCACGTTGTGAGAGGATGTGTCCTTTTTGGAAAAGTATGTTTCTTAAAAATGACACATACTAGTTAGTCGTTAGTTATATGTGGGCAAGGAATTGAATCGTGGTGTGGGTAGGCTAGTGGACCAGCAGAGGCTGGAAGGAAAGTAAGAAAAACTTAAGCAGACTAGAAACTTCTAGTTGCAGATCAGTTGTAGTAAAGGGTATTCAAAGGGCTCTGTAGCTACTGAAAGGGGTGGTTCCTGTTGCCTGCCATTTTTCCTTTCTAGTGGACTCCTGCTCCCTTACGTATGTCAGATCTAGTGTTTCTGAAGTTGTAGATAAACTGAGAACAGATCACTGGTTCTTGGGTGTTAGTAGGGTGCAATTTCTCACACACATCAGATTGGTTTGGTGGTCCTTGTTTCTGTTGAATAGTGAAATGGCAGTGGTAGAGCTGTGTTACTAGGGATTAGCAGAACCACGTCTTTTGGTAGTAGTTTAGTTCTTGGATGTGGGTTTGTTGTTTTTTAACCCCATCTGGTAACTAAGTGCCTGCCACAGAGCCGCTTGTGGCCCCCCTCCCGCCCCCCTTGCTCCCCTGTTGATATGGAAATCAAATCAAGGAGAATTGGAAAACAAAAGGTAAAACCGTTGGATTGAGGTAAGAACTGTTTAATAATTGAAATAAAATACATTGAAAAAATACTGAAAAATACTTCAAGAGATTATAGTATTGTTTTTAACAATAAATGTCTGTTGACAGGGTGACAAAGCTGACGCCTGCAAAGACAGAGACAGAAAGTAGGAGAAACTTAATTAACTCAATGTTAGCTGTGTATAACGTGGTTTTGGTGACATTCAGATGCAAACAGTATGCCCTTTAGTATACCAAAGAGTAATAAACAAGTGAACACAAGAGTCTGAGAAGAGTGCATCTCAGAAGGTGTAGTGGGCAACTTGTTTTAAGTGCAAGACTTAACAACTGTAGTTGTATTTATGTATTTTGCTGGGCCTGGGGTTACCATGATGATGTGCTTTTTTTCTTTTTGCAGGCTAGCTTCACTGAAAGACCAAATGGCCCCTCCTCTGGCTTCAGTCCAAGTGTAGGCTCATTGGGTATGTAGAAGGCACTTTTACACACGTTTGGAGGAGTTGATCTCTTGAACAGTTAAGGAGAGTAAAAAAGCGCACCGTATTGTCATTGTGATATTTTCATGTATCTCACATGAAGTAAGCAAGTAACAGTGAGCAGACTTTCCTTTTGACCCTCAACCCTTCTTTATTGCAGGTCTGTTGCATACAGCATATAACTTCTTGAGAGTCAATAGGTGTTACCTCACGAGCATTTCTAAACATGAACAGTATTGAAAATAAGTGTTATATGCAATGTTTAGGAGTTCTAGTGATGTCCTGTTTCACAGGTATGTTGAAAATAGGAAAAGGTCAGATGAAGTTGTAGAACAGAAATCCATTTAAAAAAACACAGGACATTAATGTTTGGTATCAAGTTTCTGTAAATGGCTCCTGATTTAATGAACGTAATGCCTTTATAAACTTGAATAGAAGTTTTACATACAGAAGTTAGAAGAAGTTTAGATTAGGAGATAGAAGTTTTAAGTATGCCAAGCCATGGTTGTTGCTGAAGGAAACGGCAGACATGTTTTTCGAGGTCTCCAGGTTGCTATCTACAGTAGTAGGTGACACAGAACAAACACGAAAGGCAGTGCTTGTGAAGAGAACTTAAATTGCAAGTTAGGTGGAAGTGAGTCTTGGTGCTTCATGGTTGGTTTGTTCCAGCTGTTTCTTTCTGACTAGCTATCATCCCTGGTATATTTTCCATTACACACTGCAAAAGTAACTATTTTCTGATTTGTGCCTCTTGTACTGAACTTGTGGCAGGGAGGGTTTTTCTGCTGAGGGTCTTGCTTTCACTGTCATTATCAACCATTTGTTCCTTTCCTGAGACATGCGTATTCTGCCATTTTAGATCAGTGTGAGCAATTTCAAAGAGTTTGTTTTGATTTAACCCAATATTTCTTGTGGGTCTTAGTGGAGGGGGAATGTTACCAGTGTTCTCAAGCATAAGTAATAATACTGAGGTTGCTGTACTTATGCTGGATATGAGCAAACCTTATTTGCTGTTTAAATAAAGAGTTAAAGAACTAAAGCTGCTTGGGAAGTCCATAGGTGAGGCTTTCACTTAATGAGATTATGCATCTTGTCTTGACCTTGTTTGAAAGGGTGCATCAGCATTAGGGATTCTTTCCCTACAACGTGGTGGAAAAACATGTCCTTTTTTCCTTTTTTTTAATTTTTTTTTTTTTTTAAATCTTTCTCTTTTTTTGTTATTTCAGAAAAGGCTGCATGGGCCTTCTTTCTTCTCTTGCAAAACTTCTAATTTGTGAACAGATTGTGCTTCAGCTGATATTTAAGCTTTCATGAGCTGCTCTCTTGTATGCAGTGGACTTCTAGGCTCAGGACATAGCTCGCCTGTTTGACACTAAATGGCATGAGTAAAGTTAGTGTATGCAACTTAAAACTTTATTTTTTTTCCTTGAAACAATAGTAGTAGTAGTACTCTTGTGCAAAAACTTGTAATAAGGGTAAGGTACAAGTAATATTGCATACTTGCAAATTATTTTTTATAAAAACCACGCAGATATATGTGTGTGTGTATATATATACACAATATCAGGATTTAATAGCTCTTATTCAGTGATATGCTGATGCAATGCTAGATTCTAATACCAGTGAAGTGGAAACAAGGGTTCATTCTGTTCCTCTTAATCTATGAAAGACTGCTTGAAAGCTAGTAAATTTAGAGTGGTAACTAATACAGTGATGAATTAAACACTAGCATGTAGTACTTCTGCAGTCCCTATGAGACCAGTGTGCGTGAAACCTGTACAGAATCGAGGTGCATGAAAAATTCACACAGTAAATGAATAATAATTTTGAAAGTTGCTATTTCACCAATCTTAATAGGTTGGTTCACAAGTAATAGTGCAGTCTGCAGGCGAGTTGGTCTAAGTGCTAAGCATAGGAGACTTGACTGAAGAGCGATGATTCATTCTATTCTATTCGCTGTCTATAAATCTGTGTCTATAAATCTGTGTTTTTATCCAGCATGTTTCATTAGAGGGCAGCATGGTGGAGAAACTTACTGAAGCAGGTTTCCTGATCAAGTATTTTGTTGGCACACAGTGTGCTTTCCAAAAACTTTGGATATTTAATTAACTTACTGTGCATAAGTTATGGAAATCTCAGTGAAAGAGGAGTGATGGAATAAGGGGAGAGTCCTTACTCCTTTAGAGGCAAATAGACTTGGTCAGTGGAAGCCAATCTATTGTAGTAAACAATAAAAATAGCAGTTTAAGTAATTGGGGTGTTTTTATTTTCTGTTCCATTAAACATGAATATCAGAATCTTCTATACAGGGTTTGCCACAAACTACTCACATCTTGCAGGTGAGCAGGAACTGTGAACATTGTTCAGACTATAAAAGCATCAGTTTAATATTTCCATTGTTGTACAAGCCAAGTTTTCTAATGGAGTGTATTGGTAATGTATCAAATGTAATCGTCATCTTTTTTCTTTTATGACAAGCTCTTGTGCACAGGCGATCTTTAATGCGTTTTTTGTCTTGTTGTGGAATGTACTGGTGCCTAGGTTTTGTTTTTTTTCAGGAGTATCTATATCATTATGTAAAGTATTATCTATATCTGTATCATTATGTAAAGTCCAAGTTTTTACTTGGAAGGAAAACAGTAACAGTTAGTTTCCATGATGTGTCATGTGCTTGTGCATCATGTAATTTTGCAGACTTAAGTGTTTTATTTCAGATTTCATACCTTTGTTATGGTTGCTTGGGTACCCTGATCTTGACTTTGATATTGCAGATTAGGGAATTTCTTTTTTACAGAGTCACTCAGGTTGGAAGGCCAGCTCTGAAGATTGGCTGGTCCAAATCCTTCTGTCGAGTAGGGTCAGCTATAGCAGTTTGTTCAGGACCTTGTCTAGCTGAGTTTTGAATTTTTCCAGAGTGGTGACTATGCAGGTGCTCTGGGCAATTTGTGTAGTGTTTAACCACCCCCAGAGTAAAAAGATTTTCGTTATGTTAAAGTGGAATTTCCTGTATTTCAGTCGGTGCCTGTTGCCTGGTGTCCTCTTGTTGGCTATCAGGGTAAAGAATCTGACTCTTGTCACCTTGCTCACTTATGTTAAGATGTAAGATCCTTTGAGTCTTCTTGTTTCCAGGCACAGCAGTTCCAGCTCTCAGCCACTCTGTGTACAACAGCTGTATCAGTCTTTTCTTTGTCTTTGTGGTCCGTTGCTGGACTCACTCCAGTATGTTAGTGTCTGTTTTGTACTGGACACAGCACTGTAGATATGCTGTCACTAGTGGGGAAGGACCACCTGCTCCCACCTGCTGGTAACATCTTCCTAGCTGTTGGCCTTTACTGCTAGGGCACATCGGTGGCTTACGTTCCACTTACTTTCCACCACAGCCCTCAGTTCTGTTTCATCAAAGATGTTTTCCAGCTGGTTGTCACCGGTGTGTGCTGATGCCTGGAGTTGTTCCTCTGCAGGATTTTCCATTTTTCTTTGAACTTTGAGATTCTTACTTCAAATTGCCTGCCCGTGTCTCTGTGAGTTTCCTCTGAGTGAAACAGCCCTGTGCTATGTACTGGTTTTGTGTGTGTGCAGGCTTGGTGAGGGATGCATTCTGTCCCATCATCCAGGTCATGAATGAAAATGATAAACTCTGTTGGCCCCAGTATTGATCAGTGGGGCTCTCTGCTAGTGATTGGCTTCCAGATGGAGTTTGTGCTGCTAATCACAACTCTTGGAGCCCAGTCGTTCAGCCTACTGAATCAGTCCTCCTCAATGTCCAGTTGTCTAGGCTGTACTTCATTGGTTAGTATATGAAAATGTTATGGGAGACAGCGTCAAAAGCCTTACTTTCTTGTTTTCCAGGTGCTGTTGGAAGACCTAATAGAAGTCAGCATATGCAGGATCATTTTGGAGGGTATTCTAGGGGTAGAGGTAGGTTTGGATGGTTAAAATCTGAAGTTTTGTGCGTGATTAACCCTTCTTTTTGGATAAAACATTCAGATCGGAGGACCTTGCAATTGGTGTCCAAGTCTGGAAAGGCAGATTTTACTGGGTTGGTAGCAGTACTGTTGCTGAGTGGTGCTATTCTTAATGGAAAACAGTAATTGCACCTGTCCTAAGCTTTGTAATTTTAATACATTTTGTTTGTCTTACAACACCTTTGTCATGTGGTTGGTTTTTTTGTTGAGTGAGAGGTAGGCTACAGACCCGAGGTCCCTTTCAGCCTCAATGATTCTGTAATTTTACTGTTGGGTTTAGAAAGCCAACTCCAGCAGGCCTACCCTGAGGTGAGATATAGCTTTGGATGTTGATTCTTTTTTCTAATTATAGGTAGTGATGAATCCCTGAACAGATGGTGTCAACCAGCAAGTACATTTGGTAGCAGAAGGAATTTTGCCAACAGAGGTAACTTTTTGGAGTGTCTGTAATTTTAGTGGCTAGTCGTTTTTGATGCATAAAATTTTCCCTGTGGAGGTACTCAGTTCTGTTGTATCAGAGTCAGGTAAGTATGAGTTGGAGAATCATATATGTGGGTTACCATTCCTTATTTCTGCATAATGTGGGCACTCAGTATCACCTCTTAGTTTTGACTGCATAATGCCACCATGTTTGCCAGAAGGCAGGACTCAACATTGTTTTGTTCACCTCTTGCTTTGATTCCATTTTTCTTGGAGAGGGGTATTGTTCTGATAATTGTGTTGAGTCATAATGTACAAAAGGCAGCTGAACATTAGTATCCATATACATGCTATGTGAGGGAGTATATGAGTGCTCTTCAGTGGAAGACTTGAAAGCTTTCTTCAGGTTCCATAAAGCAATATTTAATCCCTGTGCTCTTACTGCCTATAATGTCAAGTGCCACTCTAGTATGCAGTGCATGTTGAAGAGTTTAGTAGTTCGCAGTTTGGCAGTATTGCTGTATATGCTTCCACCAAGTACTATGGGAAGCACATACGGCAGTGAAAGCTACTACCACTTAACATCTGTCTGGATAGTTCAGTGGCTGTAAGTGGGACAGGTTATGAAACAAGGGAGATAGAAATTAATACAGGCAAAAAATACTTTTCCATATGTTTAGGCAAATCACTTAGTTCTGTTGTAGTTTTAATTTGAATTCATAAAATCAGGACCGTGAAGAATAATTGCCAGATAAAAGGCACTTGATCTGCACATGCAAAAATGGGCAAACGAAGTTGCTGTGTGCTGTGCTGTACTGCAGGTTTTCAAGAAAGGAGTGCTGTAGAAAATTCCAGTACACAAAAGAGAGGTTTTGGAAGATCTCCTGGTGGCCTTGGACGAAGTGAGAGTAAGGTTTATATTTTTTTTTAATGCTGACTGATTTGTGTGGGAACAACATACAAGCAAGGTTTGCTTGCTTCTTGAACCAAATACAAAGGTGGAAGTTATGAAGTAGCTTGTGTTCTTCAGCAGTGTTGTAGAACATGGATGTCGTCTTTGGAAAATAATATTACTGGGAGTAATACAGAATGGATTGGATTTACAGAGAATGTTTAGGTTTTTGTGCTGTAGAGATTTTTAAGTAAATAGTATTAACTTTAGGCATAGTATTTTATTATGCTAATTGTAGACACTTTACCCACTACACAGTTTATTACTTACAGGTATTAAAGATGAGCAAAGAGAAAGACCTCAGTCTGGCACTTCGTTTGGCTCTAGAGGAAGAGGAGCATTTGGAGGTGCAGGTGAGACTTTTTAGTGGGGTGGCGAATCTTTCAAATTTCCTCATTGCGGATTTTGTGGCATTGCAGTACCCTCTTAGCATTGCTAAATGCTGTCTCTGTGATTGTTCTCCCTGTCTGAATTAAGAACCTTTTGCAGGTGCTAGGTAGCTTGCTTGCTTGCCTACACAAGGCAGGTTTGTAACTTGGATAAATTTTAGTAATTGGATTTTTTAAGCTTTTGTCTTCTGTAATTTTTTCACCTTGGTCCTACTGCTACTAGGTCAGTTAATGCACAGTGAAGCCGAGTTGCTAACCCCAAAATTCAAAGCAAGTCTTCAAGAACACTCTCGGTTTCAAAATAGACACTCTAGACTTTTTCCACCCCTGCTATAAAGGGAAGTGTTTTAGGTTTGTCCAGGTTACCCTACTGACAATAAGGTTCGTAGCTTTGAGAGACCAGTTCTTTCTGAGGACATTATTTTAATGTTTTGGAGTTTTTTGCTGTCCACAAAGGAGTTTTTCCCTCATTGTCTTGTCTTCCTTTACCATTGATGTTACTGTAACTTGGTTGTGCTACTTAGAGCATAGTAATCTATCACTCGTGAAAGTCCCATAATTCAAATTAGGAATACCATTGAACCAGTGTAATGGGTAGTGGATGGCTGATATTCTCAATGTAGGAACAGTTTGTATGATACTGGTGGAAGATCTTTTCATTGTGGTCAAGAGAAAGATAAGTATGCATTTTCAAAAGTGTTCTTTAAATCCAAAGAACAATTGGTTTGCCTCTGTTTGACTTAGTTTAAAGTAAGATTTTAGATTTTTAGTTCAAATAATGATTTTTAGAAATATTAAGTGTTTGTAAAGACACATGCTAATACTCATAGTGGACATAATTACATCCTTAATGCGGTATCGTAATTCCTTTTTTTACGACCATTGTATTAGTATGTAAAGACCATTATGGATATTGGTCGGCAACAGTTGCACTAGTCTGTAGAGATAAATGTGGAAAGATAATTCTTAATAAAGAGTAGTTTGTTACCTGGGAACTATATCCTTTTATAGTAAGAGGTATGTCCGGACCTAGCAAAGGAACAGAGCGAGCGCTGCTAGGTGGTTGTGCTGCCTTCATCTCTGAATAGTGTTCTTGTCACTCTGATAGAATTTGTAGAAGTAGCAAAGGTAGAGCTGTGTTCGGTTTTCTTAAAACAGGTATGCTTTTTTGCAGTTAGAGATCCTGTGTAGGCGTATTCTGATGGAAAAGGAAATATTTAAAAGTGATTGCATGCACTATATGTTGCATCTTTGCTCGGATTCTCTGTTACTGTCCCAATGAAACTGTGGTTTTATAGAGTTGCTTAAGTTCTTAGGTTTTCTCTCAAATGAGTTTTATTCCTATAAGTAATTATCTTCGGAATGCTTTCTTTAGCAGCAGCTTCCAAAGAATGCAGTGAAGAAATAGGATCTGGAAGAGGTGAGTAGCTTCTTCGCAAGTGACATGCCAGTTTTGATTTTAACTCGAGGAACATTCTCTTACTGGAAGTTGCTGGAAGTAATTAGGTAAAAAAGAAGTAAATGGGAAAATGCATAACCATCTCAAAATTGTTCATGTAACATGAGTTGCCAAGCAAATACTGTTACACTTAGTATGTTTAGACTTCATTCATCTTTAAATTACTGGGGAACGTAGTGGTGGTTGTCGCCTGAAGACAGACTAACATTTTGGAATGGAGTGCTGTAGAAGTCCTCTGTGCTGGCTGTTTTTTCTTCCTGATGGTAAAGCTTATATGCCTGAGACACGAGTGTAAGAGAACTTAATTGGCAATAGTGTAGGCATCTGAGTGAGGATAGTCATTAAAGCAAACCACAAAGGAACAGTACATTTCTCAGTTTCAGATGCTGTTTCTGGAAAACAGGCTCCATGTGTTTTACTGAATTCAAATTAGTAAATAGAATTTAATGATTTGTGTGCGCAGGAGATCAGGTTCCAATGCGTGATAAATAATGACTTCGACATGTATTGAAAGTCTCAGTTGGGAGAATCTATTAAAATGTTTACTTGCCTGCGGTGCTTTTTGCAAATGACTTTAGACTTCTTTTGCCTTTCTCTTACTCTTTGAGATGCAAAAAAACAAATGGAGAACTTCAGACTTTGTATGAATAATTTTGGTACCTGATCCCTCCTCATTTGAGATCCCTGTGAAATGACTAATCTTTTAGTGAGCATCGAATAATTAACTTTACACCTCTGAGACTTCTGAGTTGATTAGCTTGAAAAATACCTTAAAGAATACAGAACTATAAATGTGCTGCCATGAACAGATTAATTTTATTCTTATGTATTAATGAATGCATTGTTACTGAATTTGAGCTTTTTAAGTGAGTGTTAGATCTAGTAGTATAAATCTAAGTTCTAATAGAATTTCTGAAATTCCTTTCTGGAAAGTGGAGAGAAGTCTAAATGACATCTCACTGAATTTAACTTCAGTATCTCCATACTTAAAATAGTTCTAGTTCAGGTTTTCTTTACATTATTCATGAACTTGAGTGGTTTTGTTCTTAAGGTCCGAAGGTGACTTATGTGCCCCCTCCTCCACCTGGTGATGAACAAGCCATCTTTGCACATTACCAGACAGGAATTAATTTTGACAAGTATGATGAAAATGTTGTTGAAGTGTCAGGACTTGACCCTCCAGCACCGTTACTGGTTAGTGAACTCATAAATCTCAGGGTTTATGTTGAATATAATTTTGCAAGTATGTATTCTGAGTCTTAATATTCACTACTAATGGAAATATTAAATAAGATTTTGAACATTGCAGACAGCACTGTGTTGGAAGGAGATGCTGCCCATTTGCAAGACAGAAATTTGAATTCAAAATGACATTGACAGGCTACAGAAATGGCCCAGAGAAAGTAATACTGGATGGACAGGAAGTATAGTTCTTAAATTGCGTCAAAAGACCAGTTCAGGTCTTGAGGGAGGTCTTTGGCAGTAGTTTCTGTTAGGGCTGGTAGAGTTATCTTGTTGAAGTCTGTTACTGGGGGGTCTTTAGCAGTCTAAATGGCCACCTGTTGGAATAGTTTTCAATAGGTGGTTTGAAATAATTTCTAGCCCTTATTTCTGTGGCTGCTGTTTATTGTTTAGAAGTAATGTGTTAACTTTGCTTCTACTCCATGCTAGTTGGCTAGTGTTTTGATTAAAAAACTGAGGGATGTGAGGGGGGTGGAATAAAAGCTCTTTTTAAGGAGAACAATAAGAAGGGCCGAGGGGGTAGTAGCAGCTGTGTTGAAAGAGAAGATGCAGAGTGTTGGGTTTGTGTTTTTTTCTTTTCCCCCATCCATCTTCTGAAAGGTTTTCTCACTGAAGTTAAACTGATTTTGTCATGTTACAATGCTTTTTGATCCTAGTAATGGGAGCTAGAGCAACATCCCTATCTAGCTTTAGCGTAGAGGATAAGTGTGTATCCTGCATGAAGTAGAACTGAAGAGTTTTAGTTTGTTTTCATAGCATGCCCTGATGTGAGTTTACCTGCTTGAATCCAGATATATGGCTTCTGAGCAGCTTTCTGTCAAAGCTGATAAGACTAGCTGAATGCCTTCACTGTCCTTCAGGCAAGTTCACTTGCATGGCATGAGCAGGTTGAAGAGACCTGTGAGACTTTTACCTGCAGGAACCTTGGCAATCTAGATAACTGGTGAGGCCTTCTCAGGAGTTAATACTTTTCAGTATTTGGATGTCTGAATCCTATGGTAAGCATTGCAGTTTTTAAACTTCTAACTTTCATCATTGTGTATTGCTAATTTTTTTTTTTTTTACAGGCTTTTGAAGAAGCTAACCTCTGTCAGACTTTAAATGTGAACATTGGTAAAGCTGGGTACTCTAAGCTTACTCCAGTGCAGAAGTACAGCATTCCTATTATACTGGCGGGACGGGATTTAATGGCATGTGCCCAGACAGGATCAGGAAAAACTGTAAGCATTTTGTGTAGCCTTGATACTACTGAAAGTGTATGACCTTGAACTTTTAAAGTGGATGCCTCAGTCTTGTATGTGCCATGTGATTCACATTTTGCCCTCTAAGGATTTGACTTGCAGTGGCAAGTCTAGCATTAAGTACAGATGAATGATGGATGAGTTGAAGCATTTTTTGGCTGAATTTCTTTTTAATTTCAGTGAACTTGTTACTTGTCTTGTTACAACATGCCAGTCTTCAGGGCTACAGATAGAGATTCAGAAGTATAGGCAGTGATAGAAACAGCTGATGAGGAAAAAACCTCAGCAGCTGGAAAGTTGGGGTTTCTTCCTGTCTTGTGTGGGCTTTTATGTGTTGGTTGGTTGGTTGTTTTTTGTTGTGTGTGTTGGTATGTATGTGTTGTGGGTTTTGCTTTTGTTTCGGATTTTAAACTTACACCAGATTGTAACAGTATGTTGTCTTGGTTCGTCATCCTTGGTTTGATCAAATCTGATGTGCACCAGACTTAGTTTTAGGTGATTCAGTATTAATCATGGAATAGTGTTGAGAGTTGATAGTAAGTTGACAGTTGTCTCAACTTGTTAAACTGTTTAATATACCCAAAACAGCTATCTATAAGAATATTTGAATATTAAGTATAGGGGTTTTTTGCTATCCATTAAGGTATGGAATTCTAGCTTTGATGTGAGGGTTATTAGTTACTTCTTTTGAAAGACCTGTTTTCAGCGGGGGAAATGTTCAAAGCTTATGCTACAAGTATTCTGAATGTTTTTGGGACTGCTGTGCAGGTCTTAATGGAAGGAAGGGTGGTGGTGCAGCTGCATTGCAAACTGATCTGCTATTGTAGTAGCTTGGAAAATGGTGATACGTGGTTTACCTTAAAAATCTATGGATGATGATGTAAAGCATGTAAGTAAATACTAAGGAGGGGTTTCGATCCTGGGGTACCTAATCGTCAGTGTATGTCAGCATGATGTGTGGCACTGCCTGAAGAACACAGAAGTTAGCTAACGCATGGCTGTGTTCCTGCGTTATTAGACTCTTAATGTCCAGAGAGATATTTTTATGCATCATAACAAAGAAGAAATAAGCTTAAATGTTCTGAAGTGCATTCACGTAAATCCTTCTGCAGTCTGATTTCCTTGAAGGTGATAGTGTGCTGTATCATTTAGGCTTTAAGGTTGATACACAGCTTTTGGTGTGACTGATGAAAGTTTTAAGACTAAACAGCATAGATATTGCACCTTTTTCTTTTTTTTTCTTTTTTTTTTTTTTTTTTAAATTTTTTTTAGGCAGCTTTTCTTCTACCAGTTGTGGCCCACATGATGAGAGATGGCATAACTGCCACCAGCTTTAAAGAACAGCAAGAACCGGAATGTATTATTGTTGCTCCAACTAGAGAACTGATAAATCAGATCTTTCTAGAAGCAAGGAAATTCGTGTATGGGTAAGCTTTTGCACTGTTACCTGGTATTGGTCATTACGTCTCAGTTTTTCTGGTCTCAGACAGAAATTTCACAGCTCAAGCAAGCTCTTTTAGCTCTGCTGCTTCAAAACACAACAAAAGGTCTGTAAACTTGTCATTGAGCCCTTGTTGTGTGAGATGTTGTGTGAGAGCACACTTTTACTAGTTTCCCAATGGTCTTTCTCCTGTGACGTTAGTTTTACCAGTGAACAGGGAGAAAATTAGATCTATTGTCTAAAGGCTTGTTACTGTTAGGAGGTGGAATGGAAGGCATCGCCTGAGCAAAATTTGTGGGGCTAAATTAGACTTGTCTTTGCTCATTGAAGCAAACAGGCTTGGAGGCTGTCTCTGGCTTTGGGAAGTACCATCATGTTTGCATATTGATGTAAGCATGTTACTAAGAAAAGCTTCTTAATCTCTAAAACTATGTACCTAGTTCTATTAATTATGTTATTTTACACTACAGATACAGATTACTTCACAGTAAAATAGCTTCTGAATGTAGAAAATTTCTCCTATAGCTGCTGTGCAGTAAAAGCAAGATAAACCTACATTTTGGGGACAGTTAAACAATATCAGGGTGTGAATCTGTACCCCATAAAGAATTGCATGCGTATTGTTCAGATTCACGATATTCCTAAGCGCCTTGATTTTGTTCACAAATAGGAATCTGAAATGCGTATATTAATTGATAGTGGATAAATGTTGAAATGCTGTGAGTCCAACCTGCTTCTGTTCTCGGCTAAAGCTTTCTGAAAAGTTTCCTGTAAAAAAATTACCCAGTTTATATGAAACTGAGTTAGTATCTTCAACAATAGACAGTTTGAATTTGAGTGTGAAAATACTTCATGCATGTAAAAGCCTTAGCAGGAGGTTATAAAGGTAAGCTTACAAACTTGCTCCTCTGTGTCTGGCAGTTCTTTCATAAATGGTTTCTATTGGAGAATAATACCTGATACAGCTCTACTCTGTAGATCGAAACAAAAAGCCTAGTAGGAAGAGCACTAAGTAGTTTAGTGTTTGGGTGGGTTTGCAGTCTGATGTTGAGTGGCACATTGGGTTGTCAGTGTGATTAGTTGCTTTACAGAGAGCCATCTGTGTGGTTTTTATTTTTTACGCTGTCAGGTATGGAAAGATTACATCTGAAACTCCAAAGGCATGTATTTTGTGATTCTGCTTTTTCTAAGTATGCCATATAAAAAGGGACAATGTCTAAGACCCTAGTGTCACTTACCGCCAGTAACTGAGTTGAAGGGAGAGGGATGAAAGCAGGTGAAATGAAGCACTCTTTCCAAGCAAGCGACTTGTGTAGCCTCTATTATATAGTTTGAGTGGGATCTTTGAGCTTATGGTGAGTGCGTTTCTAGTCTTAGGTCCTGCTTTTGGTTATTGGCTGTGCTGTCTGGTGAAGGAGTTAAACTGCTCAAAGTAACCTGGTTTATGGTAGATCTGGTGGGGGTGTTTTATGTATTTTCATGAAACAGTACAGTTTGCATTAATCCAGGGGTTTTTTTCTGTTTTACAGAACTTGTATAAGGCCTGTTGTGATCTATGGAGGTACACAAACAGGCCATTCAATCCGTCAGATAATGCAAGGCTGTAATATACTGTGTGCCACTCCAGGAAGACTTCTAGACATAATTGCAAGAGAGAAGGTAAGATTTTAATCTGAAACATGCTTAGCTTTTTACATACTGGTTTTCATTTTTCAAATTCAGTAGAAGCAAAGATAGAGCCATGAAAACCAGTCACATGCCACCTTTGTAGAGGCATTTATGAAAATACAAGGGAGCTTTTCATGGAGTATCTAAACACCATGAGGTTTTCAAAGGAGTTGCATGAGTCCAGATCTCTTCAGTACTTTTCAGGGCCCATTGGAAAATCTCAGTCGAACACAAGCTGGCCGCAGTGTTCTTGGCAATTAAATTATATAATTTAAATACTTGGAACACCTTTTAGTTCTTGTGGGAAATTCCATGTTAGATTTTCACTTGATGTCCTGTTTGTTTTGCTAGAATAGCTGGCAATATGCTAATATTAATTCTTTGAATGTTTTAGTATTGATTTTACTCAAATGTAAAATTCAGGTGTAATACTGTATTTTAATATTTATTTTTCCATCCATTTTAAGTTCAAATCAAAATTGCTACGTATTGTAATGTGGTGGCTCAGTGATTTTGCACTGGAGAAATGAAGTTTGGCAAAATACTTGGTAGTAAGGTGGAGATTGGCTTTCTGTGTTGACAGGCTTCTAGTAGTCAGAATGACAGTCTTGGGCAGCAGCA
The DNA here is from genome assembly GCF_004027225.2 of Strigops habroptila. NCBI lineage: Eukaryota > Metazoa > Chordata > Aves > Psittaciformes > Psittacidae > Strigops > Strigops habroptila. The sequence goes on along the minus strand of NC_044302.2, from coordinate 83,031,149 downwards.
GTGAAGTTCTCATGTCCTTAATACTTCCTGACACAAATTTTTTCAGATCAAGGTTTTTTTTTTTTTCAAGTATATGAGAGTTAGATGAGAGAACCTTTCTAAAGCTCAGACATAATTTCAAAATAGATGTGCTGAATAATAGGTGATGTGTAGGCTGTATCTTGATTTACTTTGCTGAAGCAAGTTCTGAAGCACTTCAGTGTCTGCATACTATTAGAGTTAGTGCAGATCAAGAAGTAAAATGGAAGTTGAGATGCAAATATAATGCACATATGCTTTTACTCAAGGATAAAGTGGTGGATAAAGAATTGGCTGGATGGCAGCATGCAAAAAGTTGTGGTCAGTGGCTCAATGTCCAGTTGAAGACCAGTAACGAGTGGTGTCCCTCGGGGGTCGGTGTTGGGACCGATCCTGTTCAGCATCTTTGTTGGTGACATAGATAGTGGGATTGTTGCGCCCTCAGCAAGTTTGCCGATGACACCAAGCTGTGTGGTTCTGTTGATACGCTGGAGGGAAGGGATGCCATCCAGAGGGACCTGAACACACTTGAGAGGTGCCCAGTGCCAGCCTCATGAAGTTCAACCAAGCCAAGTGTAAGGTCCTACACCTGGGTTGGGGCAATCCCAGTCACAGCTACGGGTTGGGCAGAGAAGAGATTCAGAGCAGCCCTATAGAGAAGGACTTGGGGGTACTGGTTGATGAGAAGCTGAACATGAGCCGGCTTCAGTGTGTGCTCATGGCCCAGAAACCAACTGTGTGCTGGGCCACATCAAAAGGAGCGTGACCAGCAAGTTGAAGGAGGTGATCCTGCCCCTCTACTCTGCTCTCGTGAGACCTCACTTGCAGTATTGTTTACAGTTCTGTTGTCCTCAAAATAAGAAGGACATGGAGCTGTTGGAGCAAGTCCAGAGGAGGGCCACAAGGATGATCAGGGGCTGGAGCAACTCTCGTATGAAGACAGGCTGAGAAAGTTGGGGCTGTTCAGCCTGGAGAAGAGGAGGCTGCGTGGAGACCTCATAGCAGCCTTCCAGTGTCTGAAGGGGGCCTACAAGGATGTCTGAGAGGGACTCTTCATCAGGGACTGTAGCGATAGGACAAGGGGTAACAGGTTCAAACTGAAACAGGGGAAGCTCAGGCTAGATATAAGGAAGAAGTTCTTTACAGTGAGGGTGGTGAGGCGCTGGCACAGGTTGCCCAAGGAAGTTGTGAATGCTCCATCCCTGGAAGCATTCAAGGGCAGGTTGGATGGAGTCTTGGGTCATGGTTTAGTGTGAAGCATCCCTGCCTACTGCAAGGGTATTGGAACTAGATGATCTTAAGGTCCTTTCCAGCCCTAACTATTCTATGATTCTGTAATTAACTTCTACCAGAAACCTACTACAAAGAAATAATTAAAAGGTGGATTTTGGCAATTAGGATATTCTATAAGCATGTACTGTCAGTGAACCAATACAGTTTTTCTTCCACTGAAATACTTTCAGGTTGCTTTGCATAATGTGAAATACTTGGTGCTAGATGAAGCAGACCGCATGCTTGATATGGGTTTTGGGGTAGATATGAAGAAACTGGTTTCTCACCCAAGCATGCCACCAAAAGAGAAACGTCAAACACTAATGTTTAGTGCCACTTTTCCTGAAGAAGTTCAGAGGTGAGTGAAGTAAAAACACAAATATATCTGAAGATGTATAGAATGAATGTCTGAAGAGTTAAGAGCACTGCTTGTATTTAAAAGCTTACAGTCTTGCTAGAAGGTGCTGAAAAGCTATGGTGTTAACATTCCTTGCTGAAGACTTCCCTATTTATTTTTTTTTTTGTTTAGGTAACAGAACTAATAACTTGCACAGATTAACTGCTTAATTTAGGTAGGGACTTCAAAAGCAATTTCTAAAGCAAACTTAAAGTTTGTCTGAAGGCTTTTAAATTCTACTTTTGCAGAAGTCCTTATGCTGTCCCTGTTTCTTTCTTGTCCCTCCCCCACTACATCTGTGCAAACTCAAAACCAGTGATCTTACTGTTTCATGAGCAGCACTGGTAGTGCTGTTGTTGACAGCAGGATGTAATATAACTAGACTCTCTAATTATTGCCTAACTCGCCAGCCTTTCTGTTACACAGTTCTTAATTACATGCATAAATGGTATTTGATTATGGTGGTTTTAAAGCTTCCACAGATGGTTTAGGATGTATCTTACAGCTCTATTACTCACTGCCTTGAAACCTCCACTTCCCAGACTCTTGAGAGAATAGTCTTTGACAGATGTTAGTGGGTTGCTGGGCCTGGGAGTAACAGTACAAAACAGCTCATTCCTTACAGGTGGATGGAAATTATTCAGTATTTCCACTTCTTAAGAGATAGGCAGGTGAATACTCATTTGTAAATCAGAGGAGTGTAAACTTCAGTTTTAGCAGTTGACATGATTCTGGTTTATTTTGTGGAAGGGATACTGTTGTGGCAGTATCACCAAAAAATGCCAATAAACATATTATGTTTTGAGAGCATGTAAACTGATCAGACCATTGCAATGAAAGCATGTTGGCACTTCAGTGAGTCAGATCCTGACAATTTTCTTCTGGCTTTCAAAAAGTCTGAAAGATCTTTTCTGAGGCGGGGAGAAAACATCGTCAGTAGCTGACTGTCCTGAATGGAAGAATGGAATGGGCTGCTTTTCTCTATTCAGTCAGTTAATACTGACAGCTGTTGGGGAGATTACTTGTCTTTCTTCTCAGTAGGATTGAATTAACTTTAAAATCAGTCTTCAGTAGCCTGTTGTGGCTTTGGGTCCTCTATATTATAAATAGTTTTTTTCATCTTGAAAGAAGATCTTGTAGTGATAGGTAGCAGATTCATGTTCAATTTTGTTTCTTTTCAAGGCTGGCTGCTGAATTTTTGAAATCAGATTATTTATTTGTTGTTGTTGGGCGCGTGGGTGGAGCTTGCAGTGATGTTCAGCAAAATATTCTTCAGGTTCCTCAATATTCCAAGAGAGATAAACTGATAGAAATTCTGCAAAGCATAGGTAACTTTTCTTATTGCTAATTGTTTTCCAGGGAGGACAAAATTGTTTGTTCTTAAACTTGTGCTTTTGCTGTTGACCAGCTCATGATTCTCTGCTGTTATACATGTTATATGCTTTATAAGTCTACTGATGGAAGCTTGAAGCAGACCATGGGGGCTTCTGGGTTTTTAGATATAATTGTTTTATGAGTATTTGTCAAGGTCTCATATCTATTGAGTACTAGCAGACAGGCTTCCCAGATGATAAGTTTCATTATGTGGTGAATTACAGTACTTTAGCTTCTGGGGGTATTATCTCAAGATTATAGGTGTATTTCACTTATGTGAACTTTCTGACCTATATTTTGTTAATGGCTGGGGTTTTTCTATTTTTGCTCTGAATGTATCTTAAGTTCTCATGCTGAAAACTGGAAGGGAGTTTGGAATTAAAAATTGGTCTGTGTACCTTTATGTTCAGTGCTTAGAATGGCATGCCGCTTTTAGCCACATGTTGTAAAAAGGGAGTGCATGCTTGTCGCAGAGAACAGCATTTGTTTCTTCCTTTATAGAGGAGAAAAAACCAATGCACTTATCTTGAGCTAGGTGTCTGTGTTGCTCTCAAAATTGATGGATTAAATTTAATTAGTTCAGCACAGACGAGAAATTTCAGTCATGCCTTAAAGACTTTATTCAAAGTGTGTTCTGGTAGTAGGTGTTTATATAAGTAACTTTAACCGTGAATAGTGAAAATACGTCTGGTTTCAAACTGCAGTGAATCTGAACTTCTGTTTAACATAGGTCATGAACGAACCATGGTGTTTGTGGACAAAAAGAAAAAAGCAGATTACATTGCAGCCTTTCTTTGTCAAGAAAAAATAGCTGCTACTAGCATCCATGGGTAAGTATATTTAAAGTGAAAATCAGGTAGTAGTATTAAGTGAAAGTCACTTGATAGTATATCTTACCTGAAGCTTTTATTGAGATTCATGTTTGGCTCTATCTGTGCGATTTAGCTTGTGTAAGATAGCCTTCTTATCCTTAGCAGCTCTGCCCAGTTGAGAATATAGTGTTTCTGAAGGCCAGTTCTCATAGCATTTGCTGTGTATACGTCTTCCAGGTTGATCAGACTTGCAGTGCTGTGTGTGAACAGGAAAATCTTACGCTTACTGCTTAAAAATTAAATATATGTATAATTCAGTGGAATCAGCTTTTGTTTATATACAGTTTTTGTTATCATTTGTGTGACCAAAACCAGGCCTTAGGGTAAGATGATATTCCTAAATTCAGTTGGCAGTTGTGAACCTTCCACTTTGTCTTACAGGCTTCCTCAAAGTGACGAGGTAAGTCAGGTTATGTACCATGCAAATTTCTGCCGCCTTGATGTGCTCATGGACATAGCATTTGTATGGAGATCAATCTAAAGAGAAGATGCTTCTAACCTGTGTTTGTAGTCTACTCATTAGTGTTGCATACCTGAACAAATACTGAGAAACAGGGTGAAGTAGTTGCTAATTCCAGGTCTAAACCCTGGAATCTAAAAAAATGGTTTGTCTTTCATGTAATGAGCTGGAATGTAGTTCTGAGGTGTTTATATGTCAAAATATAGGACAACAAACTGAATCTTAAGGTTCCTAGTGAACTGTAGCACATAGAAAATGTTATTTTGCAATATTTTTCATCTCGTAAGATGAGAGGACTTGAATCCTTGCCAATAGAATGATGTTTTGTTCAGTGTTCTGACAGTCATCAGAATATCAAGGTTGTAAATGGGTTAAAATGATGTTAGTACACAGATAGATGATGTTTGTATATGTCCTGTGCCCTATCAGTTTTACAAGTGTGTGAAGAGATCATTTCGAGAAGATCTGGCCACCTGTTCTTGTCTCATCTGAACTGCTGTCCCACAGCTTGACTTGTGTGGAAGGAGATTAACTCAGTATGAGAGATTCTTACTACAGTGTGAGTTAAGGCATAGTTACAAAGAGAATAATTGGTTCTGTGGAAGCTGCTAGACTGTAATGAATGTTACTGATTTCTGATTCATTTGAGGTTTTTTGAGGTGAAGTTGGAATAGTTGCTTTTCTCTGGAATAGTGGGCATACTAGACTTCACTAAATATCCCATATTAGATTCAAAAGGGCACTGTTTTTTAGCTTTCTAAATTGGGCAATGAAGAACATAACTTAAACTCTGATCTACTGTATTGAAGTACTGTATAATCTGTAAAGATTCTTTGAAATTGCAAACCCCATAGCAAATCCAGTTTTCTGAAGCGCGTCTGCAAGGATGGTGGAGAGGGACTCTTCATCAGAGGCTGTAGTGATAGGACAAGGGGTAATGGGTTCAAACTTAAACAGCAGAAGTTCAGGTTAGATACAAGGAAGAAGTTCTTCACTGTGAGAGTGGTGAGGCACTGGAGCAGGTTGCCCAGAGAAGCTGTGGCTGCCCCATCCCTGGCAGTGTTCAAGACCAGGCTGGACAGAGCCTTGAGCAACCTGGTCTGGTGTGAGGTGTCCCTGCCCATGGCAGGGTGTTGGAACTAGGTGATTTTAAGGTCGTTTCCAGCCCAAACCATTCTGTGATGAAGAAAAGGCAAGTTATGTGCTGTTTGCTGGCCACAGTTTTTACTGTATCTGAAAATGGCCTGTGCAGGAGTCTAGGTAGAATTCGTCTGTGCTATTCTGTCTTCCTTCTGTGAAGAGCAGGAAAAGCACTTCTGAGTATGGCATGAAGAAACAGTCAGTTAAACAAGTGGATCTTAGCAAGGCAATGAGTTCAATGAGGCTGTCTCTGGTTCTTTTTAAAAAAATTAATTTCTTAGAAACTTAGGTTAAAATAGTTGCTGTGTCTTGATGCTACACAGTTAAAAAATCTAAACTGGTGGCGTGTAGGTTGTTTTCATATTGTGTTCCCCCAACCTACTTCTGTCCATGAATCATGACCTTTTAACCTGTATCTTAATTAATACTGCAGATTTTTTTGAGATGTGTTCTAAGCATTTGCTTTCTTTGCAGAGATAGAGAACAGAGAGAGAGAGAAGTAGCCCTTCAGGATTTTCGTTCTGGAAAATGTCCAGTTCTCGTGGCAACTTCAGTGGCAGCAAGAGGTCTGGATATTGAAAATGTTCAACATGTTATTAATTTTGATCTTCCGTTGACCATTGAAGAGTATGTACACCGAATTGGACGAACTGGTCGTTGTGGAAATACTGGCAAAGCAGTTTGCTTCTTTGATAATGCTTCAGATGGCCATCTTGCACAATCTCTCATTAAAGTGCTTTCAGATGTAAGTTTCAAATCTTAGTGTTTAACTTTTTCTGTTCTTCAGGATTTCAGTTTAACATACTCAGCAACTATATTTTTTGGTACAGTTATGGAACTCTTAATATGAGTTGGTAAAGCAGTCAAAGTGTCTAAATTCACTTCTCATTATGTAGGCCCAGCAGGAAGTTCCTGTTTGGTTGGAAGAAATTGCTTTTGGTTTTCAAGGAGAAAGATTCTTTATGTCACCTAATGTGCAGAAGGTAAGTCTGCAAACGAACTGGAAGTCTTAGCTTTTAGAACTTTATCGCAGTGTGACAGTGTGTTCAGCAGTATATATCCAAAGTAATGCCACTGAAACGGTTTCGACTATCACTGTGTACCTTATTTCATCATACACCTTCAACGTACTCAGTGTTAGTTTCAGTATTTCTGAAGCTAATTTTGGACAGCTTGCCCAGTTTGGTCTCTTAACTGTGTGGCCTTAGTAGCTGCATTAGCCTTGATCTGTAGTGTCAAGAATTACTCTTGAAGGTTTGTGCAAACATGCTCAAAGGCTGTAGTTCCACAAGTTTCTCTGCTGCATGTGTAGGTTAGGAGCAAATAGTTGCTAGTTACACAGTCACTGCTTGTTACGAATAGCTCAGTCAGGTAACTCATTTGACTGAAAACTTCAGCTAATTATAGTTAGATAAATGCCCCAATCTCATGCATGTCAATTGTTCTTTATGCCTGCAATAAGGAGGAGCTTTCTGGTCTTTCAGTTTTGCACATGCCATGTGTTAAAACACAGCTTAACTAAATGAGACAGCTTAGGTGGCATAGCTCTCAAATCACTCTGCAGTCACTAGTTGAGGATTTAAATTCTGTGCTTACTCCTGCTTTGAATGATTTTTTTTTTCTTTTTTTCCAACTGATGTTTGATACTTACTGCTCTTACCTATTTGGATTTTAATGCGTTCATCAAAAGCCTTTCCTTGGTCTCATGCTTCCATAAGAACTTTACAACATCTGAGTTGAATTTCAAATGTTAAAACCCTGAAAGAGACCACAAGAACAATAATTGCTCTTACGGCTTACACAGTCTCTGAAGCTTGAGTTCAAGCTCAGACCTTCCTTTCATTGTCTATCTTCTTTCATACCATTATTATTGAAAGTATTGGATGGCTTGGGTGTATTTACTTGCCTGACTAGTTCTCTAATCAGATTTGAATCCTTCCTCTTTGGGTCTTCACGAAACTTCCTTTACACACTTAAACTTTTGCTTCCTTCTCATGCATGCAGTCTCAGTGAATCTTTCTTCTCTATTCCTGTTCACAGACACTTTTAAAATTTGTATAGCTTGCTTTCAAAGGTGGATCTCTAGATTGCTTCCAAATACACATCTCCAACCTTTGTGGAGCGTCTCCCAGAATTTCATTAAATCTGTCATTTCTAGGTCCAAGTATATCCTTCATGTCCTGTGTCTCTTTGTCCACATAGAATACTTTCAGGGCAACTGCTCTCTTAATCACATACATGCAGTGCACCAGCTCTTTTGAGTTGGAGATCATCAGATTGTATTCCTTTCTTGTGAGACCTCATGTCATTCTGACAAGAGATTCTGAGAGAAACTGAGTATTTGTAATCAGCCCTCTTTCCCCCCTCCTTTGAAATTGACTATTAAAGCTGGTTTTTGCTGTTTTACTATTACCGAAAGAGGCATTTGTATCATCTACTGTTCAATAAGGATCCTGATGCCCTTTCTCTTGGGGAAGAAAGGTGACGCTTGTGTTTTTACAATATTCACTTTCTCTTTCAAAGGGACTGCATGCAAGGGCTGTTTGGTAATCAGATGGTGAATTTGAAAGGGGAATCTGTTGGAGGCTCTTAACCTGTTTATTTTGGGACAATTTTACATGTGACTGAGCTTTGTAATTTTTCCAGAGGAAAAGGCTTTTGCTGGGAAAGTAATGCAGACATTCATTCTTAACTAAGGAATGGAGAAGGTAGTTTTTCCCCAAAGTTGTCTCACCTGGTTTGTGTTGGGTAGGAGAAACTGGGATTTGAACTTTTGAAAGGATTATTCTCACACCTGATAAAATCTGAGCTTGATTAAAGTGCATTCATTTTACACTGAGGTCTAACCACCTATGTATAGAAGTTTTATGATGAAAGAGCTTCTGTATTTATTAAAAAAAATACAATATTCAAATTATCTTAAGATAAATGCAGAAAGCTAAAATTGTTTTGTAGTGACTGTCACCTCTAAATTGTTGAACGTGTTAATGATTCTAAACTAGTACCTGTTCTGTCCTAGAATTACAGAGGCAGAGGCAACATGGACCCAGAAAGAATGAAGATGTCATATTCTGGGAGTGCACAGGAGTCATGGGATTAGAACTACTTCAGTATCAAACTAGATTGTATTCTGTTGTGCTTTAAGTAAACTGTTGCATTTCATGTTCCTTACTGTTGAGTTTCTGAAATACTTAATGTTTAAAAGAGTAGTTTGTATGAAATGCTAAAGCTTTCAGCCATGTATATATGCTCTGTTATGATGAACCCAGTGACGATTATCACTTAATGTGGGAAGTCAAAAGTAATTTTTTAGGAAGCACTTCAGGTATTAAGCGTTAAAACTTTCAGTATGTGCTGGATGCTTGGTAGCTTTCATGCTGTAAAAAGATGGAGGTTTTGCAAGCAGAAAATAGTAAATCCCTTTAGCTTACAACTTTGTTACCAACTTTTGCATGGGAAGATAGTCTTGCGAAGAGTTAGCTTGGGAAGAGCTTTCGGAACGGGCCCATCTGAACTTCATGTTTGTTCCTTTTTGTAACAGATCAGTTGCAAAATTTTAATCTAGTAATGAGATGACATAGGGATCTCTTAAAACATCTTTGAAGCAGTTACCTAATAAAAGCTTGAGGAATGCATATTGATAGTGGATTTTTTTTTTTTTATATCTGATGTAAAACCATATGTCATTTTGGTTCCATAAATTGGTATTATTTGACATGCATGGAATATGCATCTCCATAGGGAACTAAAGGTCAGTGGCTACATCCACAACTTAGTTGAAACACATGTTTTTACAGGCCTGTCTTGGGAAGGGTGGAGCTCTGTGTGACTTCTAGTATGTTATTGCCTTTGACAGACATAAAGGCTCTTCTGTTATCTCTTGTGGAAAAGTTTACCCTAGAACAGGCTTGGTGGGTCATGTCCAAAAGAGTTTCCCAGACTTGTAGAAGCTGCAGATTGTAAGCCACCCTTAGCAACATGTCAAGGAGATTTCCTTAAAGTTGCATTTTTTTTTTTCCCCTTCAATTTCTTTTAAATTTATTATTATTTACCATTTTGGTATGCTGTAAAGATGCATATGATTATGTCACTTTCACAAAGGAAAATGGCAAAGTAATTGTCGTGGTAGTTTGTAATGTCTTGTACAGCTGAGCAAGCTTACACAAGCTTCTCTCTCAAGTTCCCCGGTATTTAGCACACCATGCTGAGCGCTATTTCTTGTACAGTCTTCCCATTTAATACAGGGAAATAATACATTTAAGTTCTGCTTAGAAGACTGAAGGTTTAATGCCCATGTTTGTGAGAATTGGAACTGACTGTGGCAGTACTATGTAATCTGTTGTGGAAAAGCGGGTTGTCATTCTTTTTGTATGAATATGTTTTCAAAAGTATTTGTCTACTTAAGTATCTGTTTACAAAAATACTGTTATTTTTGTAGACTGTAGTTTTACTGCTACATAATGCGCAAAAAAGATAGCAAAAGTCTTAACTGTATACTCAGAAGCGGGCTGAAGGGATGGTATACCTCAACTGCAGCTCACAAACAGTGTATGTATTTAAGCTTCAAGTTTGTAATTCAGAGTAAAATACCCTGACTCCTTTTCCTGACAAGTCTCTTGGAGGATTTTTTGCATCCATTCTGAACTTCAGGTAAGAAATTGAGAGTGCTTTGGTTCCTTACTGCAAGAAATACAAGTGAACTGTTATTTTTGGAGGAGGCTGTACAGCTGATAGAACTTTCCATTTCTGTGGAAAGAAACCAAAGGAAGTATAGTCATGGGCCACTTGTACAATAAACCTAAGAAGAGAGCCTGGATTAGCCTTGTTTAAAGGTCCACTTTAGATCTCTGGGTGTTTTTGCTTTGCCGTCCCATTTTATGCCTTTTGAGTCAGAGGGATAAGCAGCAGGGGCAGTTCTGTAACTGTCCGAAGAGCTATTATGGCCCTGTTGTTCTTAAATCCTTGCACTGAAAGCTAGGCAAGAAAAATAATGGTACTGTTGTAGCGTAGAGCTACTGTTACTATAGTGCTGTGTCACATTTTTTGCTGCTTGGGACTGTAAGTGCTCAAATTGCTCAACATTTTCCTTTAGAAGGACTGCATGAAAAACTAAATATGGTCCTCTTCTTTAGAGGAGGTGTACCTGACCTAAAGGCCATAAGATGTGGTGAGTGGAAGTTAAAGCTGCAGGAGTCTCAGGCTTGTATTTTATTTGTAGCTTGGGAAGTAACGATTAGAATAGCTTTTTAGTACCTGTTACAAGTTTATCAAATACAACATCTCAAACTACTCCTACAAGAATTGAGTGTTTGTTTGTATACATGATATTTATCAGAACATGTGGACTTTCTTTAAATATTTTGGTGAAAGAGTATTCATCTTTGTGTAATTTGGGATGAGTGGGAAGAAGATTGATAATAAGTGTGGTTTTTGGAATGAACTTTTAAAAGTAAAACTGAAGAGTGAATATGTGTGCTCACGTTAGTGTCCTTACAACACGCTTGTTTGACTGCCGATTTACTGTTTCATTATTCGGTTCTTTATAGATACTTTTTACATCTTGTCTTTCCATGCAGAGGCTTACTTGGTTGATTTCCTCATGCCTCTAGGTAAAAAGAGGCTGCATGGAACTTGAATTTGCATGCATGCAGTCCTGAAGTTTTGAAATGTTTTGAAAGATGGTGGCATTATGTACTGAACTGTGTTGTTTCCATCTTCAGCTAGGTATTAATGTGCCTCAGGGTATCTTACTTATCAAAAAAATTAACCAAAATAATTTAAGACAAAAAAACCAAAACAAAACCCAAGCAATAACCAGCTGACTTTATCAGTGTAATAATTTGTAGTGCATTAAATAGTGCATATCTAAATCTGGAACCCATCGTAAAGTCTGTCCAGAACATGTGGTGGCATAACATTTGTAAACATTAGTGCTCAAAATTCTCTTTTGCAACAGTCCCTAAACAAAGCTTGGTATTACTAACACACACTGTATTACTCTGAGCAAGGCAGTCGTCTTTGTGTTTGTTTTATATGGAAATGTTTACTTCTTACCTGTGCATTCTACAACTTCAAGCTTGTTTTCTCATGTTTGGAACTGCTTCTTTCCTAAGGAGTAGAACTGGATGTTTCTTTTGTTTAAATAGTTTCTGAAAGTGGTAGGAGTTGCCACAAGCAAATTACTTCATAGTGTTAGTTTTTTTTCTGCTACATCATAAAAAACACAAACAAATGCAACAAAACCTGTCCCTGGGATGGTAGTGAAGTAATTTTAAGAGAAAAGTAAGTCAGGCTTACTACTTTTTATAGAGAAATACGGAAGAGCTAAGTTTGATGACATTGTCTTGTCTGATCAGAAGTATAGCATGCCCATTGAAAAGGGAGTGAGGGAGAATTGGGATTAAGGAGAATGTAAAACTTAGTATTTGCAGAAAACTACAGTTCTTTTTTGAGTTTTCAGTTTTATTTTAATCCTCTTGTGACTCTATAAATACATGTATAATCTGCAGGAAAATACTTAAACCTTATTCTCAGCCAGAGGAAAACACTGACAAACAAGGGAAGGTGGGGTGGGGAATGAATTGCATAGTCAGCTGCCTCTCTATAACTTCTATTCCTGCACTCGTGTAATGTCATATTTATATGGAGAACATGTTGGAAGCCTTACTGGGAAGTACTCTTAGTACCTTCTTCACTCAAGAGTCCTGTTTTCTTGCAGGTGGCAGTCAGGATGAGCCGCCTTAAAAGGTTTGAAACCTGAGAACAACGTACCTGTAGTTCCTTTTACACAAGCTACTGTTGCAAAATGCCATCTTTTCTTCAAGGGTACTTCACTGTTGTTTCTTACTTCTCTCATACTGCGATAGTAACACACTTACTGCAATGCCTCTTTTTTTTTTTTTTTTTTTTTAATTAAGTTTCTCATCAGACTCTAGGAGGACTGCAGTTACGAAGGTGAGAAGGAAGGAAGGTCTGTAGCAGTTATGTGTGCCAACTGTGGTTTGACTCTGGATCCTGATCAGCAGTGCTCAAGAGTGACAAAGAGCACGTGAGGGGTTTCTTTCTCTAGCCTTTGATCTGCGGCTTCTCATGGGTTAGTTCTAAGGAATCAGCCGGTAGTAGCTGAGAAAAGCAGACATTCTGTCAGTTTTAAATTTGTTGATTAAAGGCTGCATCTCCACTTGAAAATTAAAGAGCGTTAGAAGGATTGTAAATAAGAGCTCAGACCAACAGAAAGATAAAATAGTATGTCGTCAAAACTACTTAATGCCAGATTGGCTTAAGTCTGTCACAATGTTTCAGCATATAAGAAAGCACCCTATAGGAAGACTTTATAAATAGTCTGTTCTGAAAATGTCTTTTTAATTGTCAGTAGTTATTTGTTTGAATTAGCGTTCTTCTGCAAATTAGCTTAAAAAATACCAGACAATGGACCTGTTTGTCCTTAACTGATCTCGGTCAGGGCAGGGAGTAGAAAGCAAGCTTGCTGGACATTATCAGTGTGTCAGCTGGCTTTATACAAAATCTGCATTCCTCTGTAATTTAAAACAAACTCTAAACCTTTAATACTAGGTTAAGGTTTAATACTAGGTAAAAGGGTTTTCTTCTGTGTTAACCAGTAATTCAGGTGTGCTGTTCAGCAGTTTGAGGGAATTCCCTAGTGACACGAGGGGGATATTGTGACATCTGTCACAACTTTGTCTTCAATAAGACCATATATGGATGAATCTTGGTTTTGAATGTACAGACATTCAAAACAGACAGTTTTGAATGTCTGTACATGGTCTTGTATATTCGGAACTGTCAAGGCTGAACATACTGTTTTGTTCTGTCATTGCAGATTTTACTTTCTGTAACTATTATTGTGTGTGTTTAGTTTCAGTCTTTGGTAGTGACATTTCTAATAAACCTTCTTTTTTGAGATTATTATGGTATGATTGTTTCCATTTCTTAACTGCAGTAGCTGATAAAAAACAGTAGAAGAAATCATATGCCTGTGGAGTGTGGACCAAGGACGTGGGAGTCTTAGATTTAAGTTCATTCTCTTCCATTTTATCTGATCTTTGTATTTGTTCTAGTATAAGAAAAAAGTACTGTCTGACATAAGGAAAACGTTGGAGTCAAGCGGGACAGTAAATTCTAGGCTATATCTGGTAGTGCTTGAAATACAAATACTAGATGTTTTTCATTTTATGCTGCTTATTTTCTTCAAAGCAACTGCACAGTACAGTCTTTTGACACCTCTGAGTGTAATGAGTTTGGCTTTTATTTTTAAGTGGAAGTGAAAATATTATGGTGAGAAAGGATACTTAGAGGTAACTACTTTGTGTTCAAGACTGGGAGTCAGTTCTTCGTTCAGAGTTGAGCGGACAAATTATTTTTAAGTAGTGTCAAACACTACTTAAAATATCTGTCTTCCTTTTTATGCTTCTGAGTAGTTGTCTGACTCGTCTGTCAGAGCCTAATGTCCATTCTTTGGAACTAACTGTGAATGTACCTGTTTGCTGGTGTTGTCTGGGAAAGCTGTGGACAGTGGCTGTGGTTAACTGGTTTTAGTCTACTAGCTTGTCATCGCTACTGCAGCGTAGTACTATCAAGTAGGATTTCCTTGCGTCCTTCTTCTTCTTTTATAACTTAGCTAAAACAGATTTCAGTATCTAATCCTTACTAAATAGCTCCAAACTTTAAAGAATGCTATGTTTTGGCCTTCCTCCACTATTCAAAGTGAAATGCGGACATAGTCACAGGAGATGGGATGGTTGCTTAAAAGATTTTTGTTCTGGGAAGATGAATGAAGTTTGAACTGAAAGAAGTTGACTCAATTTTGGCCTTTTTGTGCACTTTTACCACTAGTAGCAGGGAGTTGAAAACAGGCAGGTCACTTAGCAATAATACTTTGTCTTGATAAACTCAAAAAATCCCAGCAATCAGCTCTTCCCCTCCACTCCCCCTGCTCCAAAAATGCTGGTTTTCTCCCTTATAATACCATTATTATATATCAGTTGAAACCAAAACTACCCCTGCAGCTCTATTCCATGGGTTTTCCAGTCTGAACATGCCAGTCATATAATAAAATGATACTAAAGGAAAGACATATTCTTGTTAGGTGATTCTGTATTTTGAGTTCATATGCAGCATACTCAAATGTACTAAGTAAAAGAAATCCTTCTGAACTGGAAGGAACAAATAGGTGAGTGGACACTGTAAGCTTTTCTGAAGCAGTTGGTCTGCTCAAACTGTAAAGATCACTTCTAGAACTGAACATGCTTTATTCACATCTGCTGTCTAGATTGGTTAATGTGTAACCCACCCTGACCGAACCATTTTTCCTTGGGAATTCTTCTTGTGCCCAAAGACTGCAAGTATAATATATACAACTTAGGAGTGGAAAGCAATGATTTATTGGAAGGTGTAGTTAACTAGGAATTCTGTGATTCTATGGTTGTATGTTAGTCCTAGCTAAATGTTAATATGCTCTTCATAAGACACCTAGTAAGTCATGAGGAAGAACCTGGCCTCAGACCACAGCAACGAAAATGCCTAAGCAAAGACTTGGCCTGACTCCATGGGAGGTACAATTATGGGTATTCAGATAGGGAGGGAGGAGTTCAAATCATTCTATCAATCGTGTATGAGAATTTCAGAGACTTAGAAGTAAGTAGTTTATATCAGAGACATTTCCTAAAATGTTTGTGCTATTCCAGAAATGTGACCGGGCAGGTACTTGCTCAGTCTCAAATTCAGGTTGGTCATGCTTCTGTAACTCCATCTCTAAGCAAGGAATATTTGTTCATTTTTATAAGGAGCAGTTGTATTTCCATATTGTATTTTTCAGTCAGTAAGATTTGCTTCAGATTTGCCATGTTAAAGATTTATTCATGAAGTGGTTACCTCATAAACATCTTACACTCTGGAAGGTTTGACAAAGCACTTCATAACAATTCCAGCTTGCTTCAGAAGAAAGCCTGTTCGTAGCTGTCACAGTGGCTGGTCCCAGGCTGCCGAGTTGGAAAGTGGCAGCCTACAATCCCTGTGGTTCTAGGTCCCAGGCTGCCCAGTTGGAAAATGGCACTCTATAATCCCTGTGGTTCTAGGTGGAACCGTTGGTGAACTGAAATGTCATCCCCAGTAAATGGAGTTCACAAAGCTCATAGTCAGCAGTTAATGACAACACATGCTAAATTCAGCGTATGTCGGGCTGCCAAGCAAAGTGGCAGTACCTTGTTGCTGTTCTTGCTGAGGTGCTGGAGTTCTTGCTGAAGTTTGTAGGTTGGGATAAAGACAGTGTAACAGGATAGAAACAGAATTGAAAATAATAGTAGAAGTAAAAGAATTAAAATATACAAAACAAATGATGCCCAGCCAGTTCCCAAGCAGTGCCCCCCCAGCCAGCTTTCCCACAGCTTTACATGCTGAGCACAGTGTATGCTACAGGATATCCCTTTGGCAGTGGGGGTCAGCTGTCCTAACCTTAGCCTTTTCCAACTTCTTGTGCCCCACAGCCTGCCCCACTGCTAGGTGGTGTGAGAAGGTGAAAAGTCCTTTGCTTAGTGTAAATGCTTAGCAACAACTAAAACATCGGTGTGTTAACACTGCTCTCATCTTAAACCCAAAACAGCACTGTACCAGCCACTAGGAAGAAAATTAACTCATCATCCCAGCATAAACCAGGACAGGTACTAAAAAGACAGTAATTGAAACACAGAGATAACACCTCGTGTCTCCCTTTTCCATGCTCAACTTTACTGCAGGGACTTCTCCTCCCTGCCGCCGCCTTGTTGCAGGTTTTACTCCTTCCCTTTAGTGTGGCATGAGGGGTGGTGGGGAGGTGTCCTGGGTTCAGCTGTAGCAGTCATTTTTCTGCTGCCAGTGGTGGTATTGTGGTCAGTATGTGGAAGTTTTACTCTCCTTCCTTCTTCCACTGTTGGTTTGCTGCAGCCCAGGTCCTCCACAGGCTGCAGAGCTTATCTGCTGTTTTGTGGATTCTCTGTGGGCTGCAGGAAACACCTGCTCCACCATGGAACTACTCCTTCTCTGGCCCTGGTGTTCCTTCTGCTGCTTCTTGCCCTTTTATATTACCTCTTCATCTGCCTGTGGTGGTTTTGCCCTTTCTTAAACATGTTTCCCCTGAGGCACCACCACCTTGGCTGAGGGGCTCAGCTGTGCCCTGCGGTGGGTCCGCTGGGCTTGCTGGGCTTGGCTGTGTCTGCACTGGGCAGCCTCTCCTCAACCTGCAGCCCCAATACCCATACCCTGGCACTGTGGAGTACACCCAGCCTGGGGTGGCGTATGGTGGGGCAGGCGACATATTGTTTTAAGGTAAGGAAGCTGAGAAGTCAAGGCTCTGCTGCCTTTTGAGGGCCAGCTCAGCAGTGAGTTTTGCTTAGCAGGGATTGCTAATCTGGTAATTAACACAATTGGCCTTTGGAGTGGCTCTTTTGGCTCCTGAAATTCTATGTCACCTGCATGGCCTTATGCTTCCTACCCTTTAATTTGGAGAAGTGCAGAGCTGTTGGGTGCATCACCTTTGAAGGATGCCGGCTCCAGAAATAATCATTTCAGAGCTGAATGTGGGGAATATCTGTATGATAGCCGTTCTCTGTTACACAGCCTTTTCCTCTCTTTCTGATCTTCGGTGAAACATTTGTGAGAAACCAGCTCTCAATGCAAGTGGTTATTATTATAAACTGCTGCAACTCTGCCTGCATAGTGGCTCTCCATCAGGAGTAACTCATGCTGTTGTGGTCCTGACTGGGCGTCTGTGCTCACTGTGGCCTTGCGAGAGAAAATCAGAAACAGCATCTTGTAGTTCTGCTATGGAACCCACATGGGATTTTCAGTAATGCCCTTAGCCTGTTCGGATGGGTTTAATTATGTTTCTCTGTCTTTGTAATTGTAGTAAAAGGTTTGGGAAGCTTGAATTACAATAGGATAAAAACATTTAGAAAATTTCTTTAGTAAACCTCCAAAGGCAGCACTCTGGGGATAAAAGCATCCCTTCTTTGCCAGAGTTTTAACAGATTGCAATTACAGCTGATGTGGTGTTGCAACACTGTGAAGGAAGATGTGACGGGAAGGAAGTATTGCATAGTTCTCTATTCTGAAATGGATAACGGCTTTGTGGCCTTTTTAGGAAAACACCTGATTTTTTTTTCTTGAGGAATAAATCCTCTCTAGTGCAGAGATGAAGACTCACAAATAATTGCGCTTAGCTATTAAAACTTTTCTGCATATACTAAATGTGAGCAGTTGCTCACTGCACAGCATAGCAATTAGCACATATCCCATCTGTTAGGTTTGGACCATTTGTAGGTCTGCCTCTAAAACTATGTCAAATTAAAGCAATAAAAGATAGTCATAACCTTGGCTGATGTATTGCATCGAAACTAAGACTATAGTCCTAAATATGAAGTTTAAGAGCATGGTTTTGCAGGTGCTGCTGTTGTAGAATTTTAATGTTTATCCTAAAATGAAATTTAAGGACACAGTTTTTCACCCCTTAAATGCAGCCTTGCATAGAGGTGGATGCTCATAGATTTCTGGTGTCAAGGTACTTACTGAAAAAGAGTTGTCTATACTCAGAAATTGATAACAGACAAAATCCTGCTTTCACTGGATCTTCCCCACATACAGGCTAGATCGGTAGGGAATAGAAGGACATTTTTTTTTTTTTATTTCTCTGCAGTTCTGCAGTGGCTTAAGTCAATGAAAGCCAATATGAAGCCTTTCTTCTTTACATTCAGGGGAATGAGGTGGGTCAGGTCATTGACCTAGGAACAAATGAACCCAGCAAGTGATGTGGGACCGATATAGGTTATACACGGTCTTGTGAGCACAAGTACTGGCATGAAGAGTCAAGTCAGGAGTGTGAATGAGGTAAAGTGGGACTGGGGCAGTGCCAGCTTTTATTGGCATGCATTGCTGTGGAATTTTATAAACTTTTATAAACTGATAACAACACATCTTCATATGCAGAAGAAAGTTTTATCCTGCTGCTGACAGGAGCAAAAATAGTATTCTTACAATGATAATTTCCATTGTGTGCTATAGCTACACAACTCCATGTATTTAATGATCTTGTAAAGCAATCAGAATGTGGCTCAGTTTGCAGTGTAACTTTAAAACCATACCGCTCATTTCCTAGTACCTTAACCTGCCAGATCTGAAGTCTTAGCAATTTTAATGTTACTTTGCAAGGAAGCTGTACATTCTGAAGCAGTTCGAATTTCCGAATGTAAATACAAACTATTAAATTTATTTGCTGTTGTGTATATCAGGAAGGCCTTTTTCCAAAGATGTGCTTCTGTCCTTTCCATAGTTAGAAACACAGATAACATTTAAGAACTGTAACATTTAAGAATTATGTACAAATAATTAAAATGAAAAATAAATTAAAAAATGAAATATGAAGACGCAGATTGTTCTTATGTTAACTTTATTTTTTTTTCCCCAAAGCTGTCCTGGGTTGAGTGTGGTTCCGAGTTACTGACTGGGCTTAAACCACAACAGCTACAAAACCTATTCACAGAAAAAAAAAAAAGTGGCATGGCTACCTTTGAACTTGTAAAAATAAATTCAAGTCTCAATTAATGAGGTGGTCTTTTGCAGGCTATATTAGTGTTAGCATTAAAGTTGGCAAAAAAGACTCAGTATTGGAGTCTTTGTTTTAGAAACCAAAGGTGTGATGTTTTTCATAGAATCATAGAATAGAATCATAGAATAGTAAGGGTTGGAAAGGACCTTAAGATCATCTAGTTCCAACCCCCCCTGCCGTGGGCAGGGACACCTCGCACTAAACCATGTGGCCGAAGGCTCTGTCCAACCTGGCCTTGAACACCGCCAGGGATGGAGCATCCACAACCTCCCTGGGCAACCCATTCCAGTGCTTCACCACCCTCACTGTAAAGAACCTCTTCCTTATATCTAATCTAAACTTCCCCTGTTTAAGTTTGAAGCCATTACCCCTTGTCCTACCACTACAGTCCCTAAGGAAGAGTCCCTCCCCAGCATCCTTGTAGACCCCCTTCAGACACTGGAAGGCTGCTATGAGGTCACCACGCAGCCTTCTCTTCTCCAGGCTGAACAGCCCCAACTCTCTCAGCCTGTCTTCATACAGGAGATGCTCCAGCCCCTGATCATCCTCGTGGCCCTCCTCTGGACTTGCTCCAACAGCTCCATGTCCTTCTTATGCTGAGGACACAGAACTGTACACAGTACTCCAAGTGAAGTCTCACAAGAGCAGAGCAGAGGGTCAGGGTCACCTCCGTTTACCTGCTGGTCACGCTTCTTTTGATGCAGCCCAGGACACGGTTGGTTTCTGGGCTGCAAGTGCACACTGGAGCCGGCTCATGTTCAGTTTCTCATCAATCAACACCCCCAAGTCCTTCTGTGCAGGGCTGCTCTGAATCTCTTCTCTGCCCAACCTGTAGCTGTGCCTGGGATTGCCCTGACCCAGGTGTAGGACCTTGCACTTGGTTTGGTTAAACTTCATGAGGCTGGCACTGGCCACCTCACGAGTGTGTTCAGGTCCCTCTGGATGGCATCCCTTCCCTCCAGCGTATCAACCGAACCACGCAGCTTGGTGTCATCGGCAAACTTGCTGAAGGTGCATCAATCCCACTGTCCATGTTGTCGTTTCCTTTCACCATTATGTTATGCTTACAATTTCACAGGAAGATAAAGTTACGGCTTCAGCATTTGAATCAGTCAAAAATTTGTTTCAAGTGTGGGTCAAGTTCCTGGTTTTCAAGAGCATGGCCTGACTGAAACCTTTGTAGCAGGATAGGAAAAGAAAGAAGTATTGCTATAAGGACTGAGGAAACCTGTGCAGCTTGGAGAGCCATAGACAGAGTCAGAACAGATGGAAAGGGCAGAATTAAGAGAAGAGTTTAGGTTTGATCTTGCTTTGGCTAAAACTTTGTGAGGCAATTTATCAGACTAGCTCAGGCAATGCTGCCTTCTCAACATAAGTCACTGCCACATGCGTCTTGACTTTTTCCTTGCCGACTGCAATGAGCAATGGCTTTTCAGGATGCTGGTGAAATGGTTAATGTGGGCACGGCCTGTTTGCTTCTCCTGGTCATTACTTTTTTGCCTATTCATATAGATCTCTCTGATTCACCTATTTCTGCCTTCAGGTCAGTGATGATTGGGCTGGCAAGGATGTTTAGCCTAGAACTGCTCTCGGTACATAACATTCAAACTATTTACAATTACCAGAAATGGCTGAACAAGTGAGATGTAAATAGAAGAGTCTTTCTTTCTTTTTTTTAATTGTTTTTCCTTGAGTGAGAATCTGACCAAGTTGTCCCTGAAATGTTTTGGTTCTTTTCTTGTGCAACTCTGGCACTCGAGTATCTTTGATTTTACAGGTTTTGCATCCCAATTGGATGGATGAAAAGATGTACATGCAGCTCAAAATGTGCCAGAGTTTTTAAGTGCTTCTTGAAATTACAGTTCCGAATGCTTCAGGGTTTCCTGCATGTGTGGACGATTCTTAGAAAATGTTACCATCTCATGTTTTAGTATTTGTTAAGGGTGTATGTCTGTCCCCACTTTTCTTATGATACCACTGGTCTTCAGCAATTTCATGGTTAAGCCCAACTTTGTCACTTCTTGAAGCAGAATCGTGTACGTGTTTTCCATCAAACCTGCTTTCATCAAGACTGCACAGTTAAATGCTGCAAGGTCAGTTTGCAGGACTGGCTAGTGAAAAAACACCTCATTTTTCCACTTAGCTGCACAATTCACTGTTCTGTGCCTAAGTATTTGTTTATACAGACTCACTGTAATTATACAATGATAAGCAACTTTATAGGCTGTGCTCATACATAACACAGATGATGAATGCTTTTTGAAACCTGGCTGCTGTAAGATAACAAATTAATGTGGGTCAGATTTTTAGCAGTACATGTGCAGTGTTGTGCCTCATTCTGCCAACAGGCAGGGACAGCCCAAATGCCTCCCTTCAGGAAGCGCTAGCATCTGGGATCAGCCAGTCCCTGGAGCATCCATCCCTGAAGCACCAGCCACAAGAACACTGGTAGAGAGGAGTGTGAAATGAAAGTGAGTCTTCTTCATGAAGGCACTCTCTTCCCCTGTTTCTGGAATAGTGTCTTCACTTTGCACCCACATTAAAGACAGAACAGCTTGTCCTTTTAGAGCACTCATGTGCAAACTGGATAAAAGCGCCAGTGTACATATGAAAACAGTTTTGGCATGATTTCTTTTATACTTTAAAGGCTTCCTGTCTTCTGTGGCAAATAACTTTTGGTAAATCACATCACCTTTTTTTGTAAGATGTTTTTCTCTTTACTGTTAAATCATTACAAGTGGTGGTAGCTGGAACAGTTACTGCCGCTTTCATTAAGAGAAGTCTGCATCCTGGAATCTCCAAAGTACATCAGTCCAGTCCACACCAAAACATCTAAGACTAAGTGAGCTTTAATGTAAGCATGTAAGTGGTCTTGAAGCAGTCAGGAGGAAGAATCACATTTTTTAAACTTTAAGCACTTGCTTAACTATTTTGTTAGGTCTAGTGCAACTTTTCATCATTTTGAACAGCTGTCTTTCAGGAAGTCAATCAAAACAGCACAGGCAACTGTGTCCAGAATAAAGGACCAGATATTTTTTAAACAATAAGTGTCTAGTCCTTTCTTTCATGATCAGTAAAGAAACAAAAAAAAAAAAAAAAAATCTGGTATGTCAAGGAGAGTTTAGGGTACAGTTTGGGTCTGGTTCTGTTGAATCACGTTTCTGGTTTATATGTTACCTGGTAGTAAAACAAATTGAAGTTTTCAAAATACTGGTATACATGCTGATGAATGCTCTATCTCTGGCAGTGTTCAAGACCAGGTTGGATGGGGCTTCGAGCAACCCGGTCTAGTGTGAAGCGTCCCTGCCAATGGCAGGGGGTTGGAATTGGATGATCATAAGGTCCTTTCCAACCCAACCATTCTATGATTCTATGGTGGGGTGTTACAGCACTTTAAATGTTGTTACAGCACTTTAAATAGCAGAGGGAATTTAGAAACATCGAAGCAGTTCGCAGTCTTCTGCTGAGGTCATGGACAAGGGGGAGATGGCAGCATCATTAAAAAAAAAAAGGGGGATTGACAGGCTACTTGGCTGAATCTGATAATTAACTAACGAGTGATCTGGAAGCTGGAGTGGGTGCTGAGCTTGTGTGTTCCAATGGCTGCTGTGAAGGAAAGAGGCATGCAAAACCATGAGCTGGACAAGTCAGGGTAGTAGAAATGAGTCAATGATGTGGTCATCAGCCCACCAACAGCATGGCCTGAGACATGGGTGTTGTGCCTGGGGGATTTTGCTCTCAGCCAGTCTGCTCATTTACAGACTGGGGTCAGCAGGGAGACATTGCATTGGATAGGTGTGGAAGACAGAAAGAGAAACTTAAATTGTGAATCCGGACAAGTAATTGTCCCAAGTAATTGTGTTGCATGTGCAGGGAGAGGGTCTGAAACTGAATTTTACAACTCCTGAGTACAAGCCTGCTGCTTGCTGTGTGACTGCTTGTCATACCTGAACTAAACAGAATCTTCCCATTAATAAATAGGTGTGAGCCGGTGAGTAGTGTGACCATCCTTTGTGCTTTTGCATGTAGACTATCACATGGGAAAGCAGGGGCTTGGGGAGTGGAAAGAAAGTGACCATTCTGCAGGGAGAAAGATCTTGGAAGTGGGAAGAGATCCTGGGGATGAGAGAGTTACGTGGAGTGAGATGCTGGGGGAGCCTGGGCGTGTGGGCTGGTGAGGCTTGTGGCTGGTGGTGGTGAGCAGCTGTGGAGCAGGGAGCCAGCAACGCCATTCCCAAAGCAGCGGCCATCTCCCTGGTGGGACAGGCTGGTGTGCCTAACTGAGGTCACTGGTTAGGGTGACATCTCAGGTATCACTGGTTCTAAAATAAACCTCTGTATCCAGATCTGCAGCTTGTCTTGCCTGTGACACTATCATAGGATGAACATTCGTTGTGTGTTATGGATCTCTTCCTGAACTGGGGCCAAGGCCTCTGGATGACATCTGTATTGATTAAGATATTAAAATTCATGATCTGTTATTGGGGTGTGTCTGCTTAGAAAGAATCGTTTAGTGCTTAGTAAGAGGCATGTTACTGAAAACCTTGGATTTCCATGTACTAGCACCTCAGTATCTCTCTTAATTGTAACATTCCTTCTATTTCTCATTACTTTTCTTCCTTTTTATGTTGCTGATGGCTGCAGTGTTCTTTTAAGTCAATAATTGGATACACTTGTTAGCTTTAAAAGAGATCATAACTCCAGTTGTTTCTTTCGGTGCTGATGCCCTAAATAATACATGTGGTGCACATATGTGAGTGCTCCTCCTTGGCTGTTGCTCAATACACTTGCTTCATGGTGCATGTTCATGCAATTTAATGGCGCTGTTGAATTAGCTCATCTGACAATAGAGCAATCTGCAGCGCTGCTCTATATGTTGTTATGTAGCTGATACTTAGTGCCCTGTGAAAGTACTGTGAGGTTTGCGCCAGTGTGCCCCCAAAATGGCTTTAAACTGAAACAGGGACATTTAGATTAGGTGCTAGGAAGAAATTCTTTACTATGAGGGTGCTGAGGCACTGGCACAGGTTGCCCAGAGAAGCTGTGGCTGCCCCATCCCTGGCAGTGTTCAAGGCCAGGTTGGACACAGGGGCTTGGAGCAACCTGGTCTAGTGAAGGGTGCCCTGCCTATGGCAAGGGCTTGGAACTGGATGAGCTTTAAGGCCCCTTCCACTCAACCCGCGGTGCGATCCCCCGGCAGGTGCACAACGGTGGGAGCTGTGCCGGGTCCCGCGGGGTTGGCTCACGGGGTCACCCCACCCCGGCGGCTGCCACCGCCCCGCCTGGCAGGTGAGGCGGCCGCGGCGGGCGGGAGGCTGCCCCGGGCGCGGCGGGAGGCGGCGGGACGGGCCCGGGCCCGGGCGCGGCGGGGAGCGGCGCGGCGGAGGCGGCGCCCCTCGGTCCCCGCGGGTCCCGCGGCGCTGGCTGCGAGCGGCGGGAGGGGCCGTGCTCCCCCCACCCCACCGCCCGCCGGCCGCCTTCGGGGGCTCCCGCCGCTGCGGAGGGCAGGGCGAGTGGGGCTTGGCGCCGGTGCGGGGCGGCGGGAGCCAGGGGGAGGCTGACACCGCTGGCACTGGCGCCGGGGCGGGGGTTTGTGTCTTTCACACTGCAGGAGAAAGCGTTACTTGCCCGGTGACTTCCTATTTTGTTGTGTCGGTGGCGGGGAGGCACAGGTCCTGAGACATCGCCCTGCTGCTGCAGTAAGTGGAAAGGCTTGTCTGTGTGTTTGTTCTTTAGCAGAGGTCCTTCTGCTCATTTTTGATAATACGGAGCGTGGGAAAGCGTGATGTTCTTCCCCGGAGCATTACTGGAGTGGATCCTTACCAGCGGTGATGATCCTTGCATTCACATCCCTCCAGATGTTCATCCCACGCTTCAGGCAGTGCATGCTTCTGTGCCTGCGGGCCAAGCGACTCCTTTCAGTTTCTTTCTTTCGAGTCCATGAAGCAGAATTGAAACTTCCTATTTTAGCTGTTTGTGATTGTCTTTTTGGGGAAGAATATGATTCAGATGTTTGGCAGTGGTTTTCTTTGTTTGGGCAACGCTAAGGCTTAGTTCTCAAAATGTTTGCAATATATGCAGTCACCAAAGGCAGTAAAAGCTCTTTCCTAACTGCTGGCTGCTTATGTCGTTTGTATTCACTCACATTTTCTCAAAGTGGCGTATCAGATTTAAATACACTGGCCCCATCCTGCTTCTGTGCCTCCTGGAAAAATACGATTCTGTGTTATCCTTCTGTACATATCTGTCATGACTGTCACCTACCCGCACTCATGCTTAAATTGGGGAAGCTGCACTGAGCTTCTCATCTGTAACGGGCTGTGTTACTGGTCTTTTGAAGGTGATTGTCTAGAAGAGTTGAAATCCTACTTCTAGCCTCTCTATATGAATTAAGACACTGGGCAAGAGAATGTTTTTATGCTTTAAGAAAGTTGCATGTATTGAGCAAAAGAACGGAATGGTTAGTTCAGGTTTTTCTGTTAGATAGAGGCTAATCAGTAACAAGACAGGTCTCAGAAGGGGCAAAAAAAAGCTTTAGTTTTATATCATAGAGGTTGCAGTATTGAATGTTAAAGGTCTTGATTTTTCTATGGTAATTTTTTTCATTATTTAGTACTTGTAGGGAACATTTTCAACTAAATAATGCTCCACTGGGAGATCTCAGAACACAGCTGTTTTCAGTAGGTTCCATGGAGCCTGGTTTCACACTACTGTGCTAGCTAGCAGTTTTGACTAAGATGTAAAATTATCGTTCATATGTTTACAGTATAGGCCGTAAAGAAAAGAAAAACAGGATGTATAACCTTTATGAGATGATCTGAATTAGCAGGGTGATATGACAATTCTCTTATGCAGGTCAACATCAAGATAAATATATTTGGGACCAAGAACACAGAGGATGCCCATCGGGACAAAAAACTCTTGGAAAGTAGAAACATAAAGACCATTTTAAAGGACTGTGTCTTTGCTGATGAAAAAAGGGCTAACATTCTCCTTAGAGTAATAGGAATAGCAGGTAAGTGTCTGGTAGTGATCTTATGTTGCTATAACAAGGTACATGAGGTGTTTAGCATCCAGCAGTGAAAGGTGGTGAGGCACAGATGAAGGTAAGCTCTGCAGAGGCTTCCCTGTCATGTTACACATTCACTGCATTAATGCAATGGAATGCGTAGCTTACTTTATAAATCTAGCTCTGACTATTCAGATACTGTGTCTGCACTTCAGGAGGGGTGTGAAATACAGGAGAACCTTCAAAAGAGAGATAATATAAATAAATAACCAAAAGAAATGTAAATCTAACTTTTATGAAAGGATTTAATGTATATTCTTTACATTGATATAAGGTCGAGATTAATATGGAGAAAGATATTTGATAGTGGGAGTGTAAGTAAGCTTACTGTGAAAAAGATAAAAGCTGAAATGGTGTGTAGGAGTTGTTTATGTTGCAGATTAACTCATAAAAACAAGAACAAATTATGTAGGAGCATTATAAATGCAAAACTCCCTGTTAGCTGAGTCTGTACGGAGTCTGAGTTTATAATGTTTTCTGGAATATATGATAAAATCTCGTTTTTCAGAATGGCCTGTTATGGGTACAGGTAAGCTGCAGGATCACGGTCATCTTTTCTGAGTGGTAAGAAAGTATGAGAATGATGTTACGCTCTTTCCTTCTTGTGGCTGTTGGGAACACAGGATTATCTGCATTGCTCTCTGTGTTCTGGTAACGCAGCACTGCAGTAGGACAGGGATTACAATTACATTCTGTTTTTTGGGGCTGTAGCTGAGTCCCTGAACAGTCCGGGCAAGTTTTTGTTTGCTTTCTTGTGAAACACAGTTTGCTAATGTTATTTAAGTGTATATGTGTTTTACTTCGGAACATCTGGAGTTGGTCTTAGTTTAAGAGGCAAGGCTGGACAAGGCAAAATAATGCTCTAAAGTAGTACAGAAAATCTTCCTTTGGATTTCTGACACGTGTATATTCTGCAATTAAAGGTTAAAACTACCCAACCTGGTCACTGCAAGAGATTTGAATCTGGCCACCTTCTCTCAATGAGAATTCTACATTTCTTTAAACCTCAGCGCATGGATCCTCCTGCCCTGCCCATCCATCTTTCTCACCTAGACGCTTACCATGTCAGAGGCATCTTGCTCTCCACCGGTCTTTGAGTGACTGTGCTCAGGGCAGGGGCACAAAGGCAACCATCTTATCTAATAATGGCTAACTAACTGAAAGCGTCTGACACAGAATCATCTCTCAAAGTAGACTCTTGTAGCCAAAATAGACTTTGTAGTCCCTCAAACACTGAGGCTGAGAAGAAGGCTCTAAGCCCCAGCTTGGCTGTACTTTCTCAGTGAAAACAAAACATGGAATGACAGTGCTGTTATGAGAGCTGCAGTTCTCTCTGGTAGTATCACCAGCATTTGTTTGTAGTGGTATTGGTAGCCCAGCCTTTCTTTTAGTGAGCATTATCAAGTCAGATATAATTAAAATGTAAAAAGTGACGAATATATAAAAATTAGGTCTTGTTTCGTGTTTGTAACTTTAAGCTTTTCTTTTTTTTTTTTTTTCTTTAATTATGAGGTATAATACATGAATTAGCAAACAAATACTTATTTTGCAGCTTTTGTATTCAGGTGAGCATTTTAAGCCTTAGGATACATTTAGAGGCTTATTTGTTATGCTCGTTTAGAGAATAATGAATTCTATTCACTAGATATGGATTACTTATTTTTCCGTATTGGTATCAAGTTGCATTTATGTGAAAATTGTATTTAAATTCCAATGTACAGCATTTTATATTAAAATGTATGAATATTCAATATGCTGCTAAGTATTAAATATAAGTATTGTTCTATAACAAAAGAAAGGGTTTATCAAGACATGTTTTGCATCTGTAACTCCAGGGTATAATA
This sequence comes from Strigops habroptila, assembly GCF_004027225.2. NCBI lineage: Eukaryota > Metazoa > Chordata > Aves > Psittaciformes > Psittacidae > Strigops > Strigops habroptila. The sequence goes on along the minus strand of NC_044302.2, from coordinate 83,003,109 downwards.
AACAAAATAACTGTTATGAGCAGTTATTAACTGAAGTGACCTTTCCTGGTCACTGTCCTTCAGGATTTTAGAACAAAAGTATCTTATCCTTTTGTGACTGTTTTTTTTGTATTTAGAGACTGAAAGAGGAAAACGACTTTCCTGCCTTTTGAGTTTTGAGTTGATTTGCAGCTTTTATATTAAAAGTCATTGAACTTGATGAATACAGCCTTTATTGCTTTTATTTTTTTTTTTCCCCACTGTTGCATTTTTAGAACAAGGTTCTGTGGTCAAAAGTTGGCACAGCATTTCAAGAGGCTCTGCTCCATGCTACTCCTTCAGATGTGTCCGTAAGCTTAGTGGTTTCTGTTTTCTTAATAAATATGTATTTGGTTTTATTTAATTTAAGTTATTTTAGTAGATTTATGATAGCATTGTGTTTTAAGTTAGGCTGTCATAATTTCACATTTAAATAGGTTTATTTTTAAAAAGAAAATGTTTGAATCAAGGTCTATTTAAATTTTAAAATCTAAATTTTATTCATCCTGGTCTGAGCTTCAGCTGAGTATTTTTAGCTCAGTTAAAGATTGTGGGTTATGAAACCAGTGTGCTCAGATCTTTCACTACAGTGTCATTTTTCCCATGGGTAAGTTTGTCAGTGTATGATTTATAGGGATTAGAGACTTGGGAAAAGCCGTGAGCTGTTCCTCATATTTGTTGCTTCCTCCAGGACATTCACATGTCATTCTCTTCTCTGACCTATGTAGAGAAACCTCTGTTTTTCTCTTCTGTTGCTCATTGGTACTCACTCTTGATGGAATCCTGACCAGTTCTGGAAGCTGATGTTTCTATACCCTGTTATCTGGGAATGAGGCTGAAGTTCAGATTTGGATCATTAGCCTGAAACATCCTCTTTCACTCAATCACAGAATGGTTTGGGTTGGAAGGGACCTTAAAGATCATCTGGTTCCAAACCCCTGCCATGGGCAGGGACACCTTCCACTAGACCAGGTTGCTCAAAGCCCCGTCCAGCCTGGCCTTGGGCACTGCCAGGGATGGGGCAGCCACAGCTTCTCTGGGCAACCTGTGCCAGCACCTCAGCACCCTCACAGGGAAGAATTTTTTCCTAATATCTAATCTAAATCTCCTCATTTCCAGTTTAAAGACATTCCCCCTTGTCCTGTCCCTACATGTCTCACGGTATGCCTTTTCCCTCTAAGATTTGTATAAACACTGATTAATTTAAATCTTGGAGTTCTGAAAACCGATGGTTATGGCTTTTCCAATTGTACTCGTGTATAACATCGTGGTCGGGTGGCCCAGTAGGGTGGAGTGCAGGCTAGGGGTCCTGGCATTCAGCATTGGCTGATCTCATATAGGGTAAGGTCTGTCTCTCCGTGTGGTAACTGGCATGGCAGAGCTGTAGCTATTGCTACTTAAGACTAAATAAAAGACAGCAATGGCTATTCGGTGTCTTTCCTCTTTCATAGTTGGTAGAAGAGTGACAGACTTAGTAGGAAAGGATGCCCGGTCAGGTTCCAGCAAAGATGTTAGAAATTTTTGAAGATGCCTATGCCTATGTTCTATAAAGGCTAAAGGCATACTACCTTTCCATTTATAAATGTAGTGTGCTCTTTACTCTTGGTGCAACAGCCACACTGCATGCAGAAGTATGCGTTTGTGTAGTTAAAACCAATTGAATCTGACTGGAAAAAGCTTTCCTGTCACAAAATGGGGGAGAATTAAGAAATAGTCTTAAATAGAGTGTGGAGAAAAGTTACTTTGGGTAATTTTTTCCACTAACTTCTTTAAATTTTTAAACCATAGCTCTTCCAAGCAACCTAAATTTCAAAATGAAAATGGAAAACCAGAGGTTTTGTTATTGGGCAAGCCTTGTTTCACCAACAATGTTACACAATTTTTTATTTATCTAATGAGACCTTCAGTGAGATTGCCCCTTCCTGCAAGAAATCTGGCTTTGGTGAATCAGGTTTTTTTTGTTTTTAATAGCTGAAGACCACAGTTCTGTTCATGATATTTGCTTAGTCATTAGAAGTTAGCTTTTATAGGTATCTTTAAGTGAAGCACTTCTGAATTTATGATATGACTTTCACTCAGGAATGTTCTTTCAACACTTTTACATATGCAATTGCTTAAGTAAACAGCCAAAGAGCTATTTAGTCACATATCAGTATGGTGACAACCATGTAAAACACGGGCAGGGTTGTAACCTGCTCTGTTACTATCCTGACGTATAGTGAGGATATAGAAATAGCAGCTAGCATGTCAAATAACCAGCTGCTAATTGGTATTGGAGAAAATGGAAGGATGTGCAACGTAGCATCAGGACTGAACTAAATTAACGGCTGACAGCTGGGAAGAAATGTCGTGGAGGTCTCTCTCCCACATCCTCCCCTCTATTTCGCCACTTTTAGCAAGTGGAAGTGGCTTACAGTGTTACGAGCACTAGAGGAGTGAAAAGAGGGAGAAAAGGGTAGGTGTGGTTACAGGATGAGGACTGCTCACTGAGTGTGGATGGAATCTTTGGCTGTTTAAGCTTTCTGGTGAGCATGTGGAACTAGATTTTTTCAAGGGCTTGTAACTTGCATGCCAGATTTGCCATGCCTGACCCTTTAGTGCTGTGCTCTGCTGTGGCAGTGTGCGCTGGTTTTAGCACATGCATAATTAAAAAAAAAAATGATTTCCCAATGCTTCTGAGTTCCAATTCCTGGCTAAAATAGTGTGTGGGATTGCTGGATCTAGTGAAAGGAATATGATAAAAAAAGTACTTCATTATTCTTGGAAACAGCTGAACTATTTTGGCTGAAATGCAGCCTCTTCTGTGTCATGTCCCCTCAAAAATAGCAAACCAGCATATGTAGAGTATCAGCATAAACTGCTAGAGCTTTGCCAAGTTGTAACCAAAGAAAGACAGTGGGAAGCGATAAATTTAACAGGCTTTTCCTTTTTTTCTTTCTTTTTTTTTTTTTTATTTTATTTTTTATATTTAGCAGATAGTTCTTCGTCTCCCTCTTAGATTTTTTGCACCCTTTGAAGTGTTCTATGCTTTAACCAGAGCCATGGTTCTGCTCATGCTGTCTTTTCATTTTTCTCACAAACCCTCAGCAAAGATCTATACAATAATTAAATTTCCAGAAGGAGTGTAGCTGCTCCCAGATAAAGTCTGTGTCTGTGCCAAATCATAGTTGCCTTTTTTTTTTTTTTGCAGTGGATCTTCTATTGAAGCGGACTCAATTTTATTAGAAATGTTTTGTAAATTGATTTTTTCGTAGGCTGGAAAGCATGGATGACCCATTAGCTGATTTTTTTTTTTTTTTTTGAGTAGTCCATGAAGTAGGAAAACCTATTAGCACTTAGAGCAGTGTAATCATGCTCAGTATTGACAGCTGCTCTGTGGTAACATTGCTTTTCTCTCTTTTTGCTCAATTCTTTTATAGTTGCATGTGTTTGAAATTATGCTGCTGCCTGTATGACCTGGAAGCAGTTGTTTCTTGACATACTGTTATGTAATCTAAGTCAGCTTTTACTTTTTTTTGTTACTGTGTAGTTATGTTCTGTGAATCTAAGGAAGAAGTCAATCACTAGGGGAAATTCTTTAATTAGTCACAACCCTAATATGTAAGCCTTGTATTCCCATGGTTGATGCAGACAAGTGGAAAATCTCTGTTTTGAACTGTTGGTTTTAGTTCACAAGGTCTTTACAATACTGTATACTCAGTGAGCTTTTATTACATGTTGCTAGCAGTTAAGCCTACAGAAAAGAAAGAATAGAGCTTTGTTATTTATATTACGTGCCTTAAGCTCTTTCCTTTAAACAATTATATGTATGCTAATCTTTACATGCCACGCAGAAGATTAGGTACTCTCATGAATGAATGTATGCTCCGAGATTAAAGCAGTATTTATAGGGCTGTTGTAAAAACGTTTTAGCTGATACAATTATTTATTTTTTAAGTTTTAAAAGAAGTGCTTATGCCAATGTAGCATCTGTAACTCATTGTTGATTTTTCTTTGACTCATCCTGTCCGATAGTTCTGTTTAGGCAGATAATCTTCTAGTGCTCTTGGTGATTTTGCTTGCTTTTGTTGATGCTGATAATCATCTTTGAAGTGTGTTGGTTTTCTTAACTACTAGTTTCCCAGCTAATGAAGTACTGGTTACATCGGTGTTTACCACAGCCATATAGCAACCATTGGGGTGTGTTCCTATGAAGTTGGCAAAGCCTTTTTTAGATTTATAATTACTATTTTCCTTTGGTTTTGAACGGAAAGTAGTTTTCTTGTAGCCATGACTTTGGGACTGATTTTTTCACTGTGATATCTTTCTTAAACTTAAAAAAGTATAATAAGAATAAACACACACTTTGGTGCTTACAAAATATACTCTTAGCTTTAACAGTGAAACTTCTAGTATTTCAGCAGCATTGCTATGTACTATATTTGTTCTAAAATTTAAAAATTTTAGAACAGTGCTAAAATCTAAAAATTAACAGTGTTTAATATTTCAAAATCTGCAGTGCAGAATACTTGGAACTATTTCTTAAGGTTCTTTGTGTTTATTGCCATCAATAGCATAATTTGTCTTTACTACATTGAGAACAAGATCTTACTCTAGGTAATTGAAGTTGCAATATGTTCTCTTTTTGTAATTGCTTTGTTTCTTGCTGTGGTACACATCTTGCTACAGATGAATTTTAGGAGTATGTCACTGGGCAAACTTCTCTTTCGTTTATCTTTTTATCCCATGTGTCCTTTTGATTTTTTTTCCTGTTTTGCACTGTCATAGCCTCAAAGTTTATCAAACGGTTCCTAATAGAGTCTGAAAAGAATGTTTAAGATGAGTTCTGGCAGAAACTGAGCACAAACCAGTATTTTTTTATTATGGTTTTCTCTTTTAGATTACTGTAACAAAACCAGGAAGTTTTTGTGAAAGGGACCATAACACAGAGTGAACCCCTTCTGCCTACATCCCACCCATAGATCTCTGTCCCAGTGACCTGGTGCACACCCACTTCCTAGCATTGTCTGAACCTGTCCTGAAGAGGAGATGCCTTATTTGGTCTGAAAACTGCTGGAGTACCTGTTCCAGGGAGATAGCACTTGCCTCCCACCTAGAACCCTCCTGAGACACAGGTTTGCATGGAGAACTGAAACTCCAGCAGCCCCTCAAGTGAATCTGAAATCCTAATGTGAAACAGGGACTGCAGCAATAGTAATGCCTAATTTGCTTATGAACATGGCAGCTAGAGCTACTTGTCCAGTAAGTAGGAATACTGGGAACTTAGACCCTCATCTGCTGAAGGGGATCTGGAACCTCTATTTTCCATAGGCAGATCTCCTACTTAGAAGCCAAAGGAGTAGCCTGGGTTGCAACATATTCTGCCCTTCACATCGGAGTTGGGCTGTTTTGCAGACAGGAATTGTTAGAGACAAGCTGGGCTGGGTGAGCAGGCGGTGAGGTGAATTGAAAACTGGCTGAATAAATGGGCTCGGAGGGCAGTGATCAGTGACACAAACTCTAGTTGGAGTCCAGTGACAGGTAGTGTACCCCAGGGGTCAACACGGGATCCAGTCCTGTTTATCATCATCACTAATGATCTGGATGATGGGGCAGAGCATACCCTCAGCAAGATTACTGATGATAAGCAACTGGGAGGGGTGGCTGATATGCCCAGTGTTGTGCTGCCATCCAGAGGGACCTCGGCAAGCTGGAGAAATGGGCTGCCAGGAACCTCAACAGAGAGTAGTGCCAAATCCAGCACCTGGGGAGGAACAACCCCAGACACCAGTACAGACAGGGGGCTGACCAGCAGGAGGGTAGCTTTGCCCTGGGCATTCTGGTGGACATCAGGTAGAACATGAGCTAGTGATGTGCCCTTGTGGCAGAGAAAGCTAGTGGTATCCTGGGCTGCATCAGGAGGAGTGTAACCAGCAGGTCGAGGGAGGTGATCCTTCCCATTGCTCAGCACTGGTGAGGCCACAGTTGGAGTACTGTGTCCAGATGTGGACTGCCTGGTGCAAGAGAGATACGGACATACTAGAGAGAGTCCAATGAACAGCCGCAGTGATGATTAAGGGACTGGAGCACCTGTCATATTGGAAAAAGGCTGAGGGAGCTGTGACCATTCAGCATGGATAAAAGAAGGCTCAGAGAGATCTCATTAATACCTGAAGGAAGGGTGCAAAGAAGGGACAGCCAGCCTCTTTTCACTGGTGCCCAGTGGCAGAACAAGAGGCAGTGGGCATGAACTGAAACATGGGAGGTTCCCTCTGATCATCAGGAAATACTTTTTCACTGTGAGGGTGACTGAGCGCTGGAGCAGGTTGACCAGAATTTGGGGACTTCTCATCCCTGGAGATCTTCAAAAGCCATCTGGACATGTTCCTGGGCAACTGGCTCTGGCTGGCTGTACTTGGGCAGAGTGGCTGGACCAGATGACCTCCAGAGGTCCCTTCCAATCTCAACCACTCAGTGATTCTTTGAGTGGTGACAGCAGTGCTTGGGCTAGGAGAGTGTTTGACTGCTGTCATTTTCACGCTGGAACCCTAGATTCAGCTGTACCTTTAGAAGAAATCATTCTATTTCGCTTTCTTCCTTCTTCCTCAGAGTTTTGGGTTTTTTTGGCGGCACAGCAGTTAAGCTTCAAAGAACAAGCCAAAGAGAGGTGCCTTCCCTTGTCTTTGCAGAGTGTTCCTCAAGTCCAGTGCCTGCAACACTTAGCTGGGATAAAAATGTGCATTCGCCCTCTCTTGGGTGGCTGATGACTGGAACTGTTGCCCACTTCCTGCACAATTGTTTTATTGGCTGGTGATGCACAAGAGATAAGGATTATTCCTTCTCCCACAACAGCCTTCCTTTTCCAAAGAGTTCACTCTGCTAAGCAACTGCTCAGGAGATGGCTAAGCAGGCTGGATTTCAAGTGGATGTAGATGTATTTCTTACCAATTCTTTACATGGTCCTTGGATGGCAAATTACTTAGGTGAATTGGATTGCCCTCAGAAGGATTTCAGGTGTACTTGCCTCTCTCTTTATACAAAATGTATATGCTGAACTTAGGAAAACTGCATCAAACTTCTCCCATTGTGCAAGAAAGTAACAGAGCAATACTTGACTTGAATGTATGTGAGAAATGCTGAATAGCATTATTAGCTCTTATACTAATGCTTACAAAGTATTAGGGGGCATCCTTACTTTAAGTATATTATTTTTATTTTATGACAGCATTTCCTGCTCATAGTTACTGAAAAGGAAATGTTCAGGTGTGTGATTTGGGTGCTCGTCCTGCTCTGCAGCTCTACAGCAGGTATGTTACTTGATTATTAGCACCTGTCTTGCCATAAGAAAGGTTTTCAAAAGGTGACCTTCTTCAAATGAAATTTCAAAGAATTCTGAAAAAAAAAAAAAAGTAGTATTTTAAAAATAGAAGTTAGTAGGTGATTGCCTAAGTAGCGTATAGTATGTAGAGAAAGATTTATTTATGGCAGTCTTGATTTCTGCTTGTGGAATGTTAATTGTGGTCATGATAGCCTGTGTTTGTTTTCTTTTGTATTTAAAGTATTAAAAAAAAAAGTATTACCTATTCAAAGATTCATGCAAGTACTACTAATGTTCTCATTCCTGATTTAAAAAGTCACCTAACAATGTGTGACTATTGTTGGGGTTTTTTTATGTGATAGTTTCATAGTCAGTTTAAGCTGACACAGGTAACTGCTGAAGTTGGAAGATCAGATAGTTCCACATTCTCTTTGCCTCTCATATTCCTCTCCTTCTCCTGGAGTGCATGTTGGTGTGGCTAGTTGTGAGGAATCTGATCTGGATGTGATAGAAACATCATTCTTATATAGTCCCTATGGTAATATAGTAATTAATATGAACGGAGTTTCCAAGCAGCGATATCTGATTCACGTCACTAACTGAGGGTTTTATTCAAACTCCATATGGAAAAAAAACTAATTAAGTGATTTGTAGACAACAAAATAAGTTATTATTTTTCCACTGGTATTTTATAAGAAATTAGGTTATGTGATTTCTTCGATTTTGTTTTTAGATGAAAACTCTATCGGAGATGCTGACATTTTCCCTTCGTCTCCTGAAATTGAAAGAGGATCCACCCTGAAACTATTTTGTGTTCTTGGAAAACACTACACACCTCACAGAAATGCAAGCCATATCATCTGGAAATTGAATCATGAATTGATCACTCAGGAAAACTATAACATTGTGAACGAGACTGTGTCTAGTATAACCATCCATAATTTCACTTACAGCAAAGCTCATGTGAAATGTTTCATTAAGTACTTGGGCGAGGAACAGCTTTTGGTTCACACTGAAGTTAAATCTGGCTGTAAGTAGAAAAGCAGAAAAATTAATTTTAACATTTTTGAAAATAACACTGTAAAAATTCTACTTTTAAAATAACTACTTTTTTCCTTTTTTTTTTTTTTTTTTTAAGGTTGTGGCATTGTAAGACACCTGTGTTCAAGTATCTCCTTTTTTTCTGAAATAAAGCATGATATTGCAGGCATTCCTTACTCACTGTGGTCCATAACCTCTCTAATCCTGACTTGGCCAGCTGAAGTGAGTGAAGGTTTTCTGTGAGTTCAGGTGGTACCAAGTCTGTCCCTTTGGTTGTGTCTTTTATATAGTTTAGCCAATGTTAGCTTTCTCTGAAAAGGATTTCCTCTTTCGTCCTCTGTTCCAAAACAACTATAATTACCATCTCTTATGGAGAAAGCTACAGGATAAATATGTATACGAATTCTCTAGTTTATTGAACAGATTAAGTCCAGATTATATTAATTTATACCTTGGGGTCGCATTTTAGTAAAGAAGCAATAAATGCAGATAAGTAGATCTGTGGAATAAAACCCAGCAGAAGGTAATAACCTGCAAAGTTAGGTGTGCCATAAACTTAACAATAAAAGAAAGAGCTTTTCGGTCTTATATTAGATGGGACAGAAAAGTACTATTTTGGAGAGAGGGCTTTTTCAACCAGTTTATTTCACTGGGCGCTGTTCCCTTCCTTTCATTTCCAGTTTCTTCTATTGAGTGAAGAAGTCTGCCTTTAACAAAGAAGTCTTTGAAGGTTAAATTTTTATGGATGACTTCAGACTATAGATATCAGAGAGAATTGTTTTCTTTGTTCTACCGTGTTTATAAGATAAAGAGAGTCCAGAATTAGTATTCTTTTCAAGGTCATATAGATATGTTGGCCAGAGAATTGTCTTCTGCACTCTGAGATTGTGCAGGCTTCTCAGACTCGGGGTTTTCATAGGGTATGTGGTTAGTCGTTCTGGGAAGGAACCAAGAGTTTTATCCTTCAGAGAATGGCCTTTCCTCAACTTCTGTTTGTTTTCCTTTTACTCTGTGGTTTGGCCTTAAGCTACTGGTTCAGGACAATGTATGTAGTGGTTTGATATAAGATAGTTAGTGAGTTACTGTGAAAGTACTTTCAGGCCCACTTAGCTAAGTACTTCTAAGAAGCAGTTGAAGAGAATCTCCCTCTACTCCCAGGGGAAGAATGGTTTCAATTTTAGTTTTGTAAGAAGTTTTCAGGGCAGTAAAAAAGTTATAAAATGAAATGCTATGCAAGACACTTAGTGAAGTTCGCCATAATCTGCTTTTTGACCAACAAATTCAGTTGTACACTAAAAAGTCACTTTTTTTGCAAGACTTTTTTTTTTTCCTTTTTAATCTTTTGTCATTGTAGTTCCACCAGACACACCAAGAAATATTTCCTGCATTTATTACTTTGATGCTGAACTTACCTGCACCTGGACTTCAGGAAGAGAAACCAATTTTAGGACAAACTATACTCTTTACCGAAAAATGTAAGTATAAGGTGTATTAGGAACTGGGTTGCTGGGGTGAGACCTCCAGCTCCCTTCCCCTCACATTCTGATTTCTGTTCAAAAAACCCTGAAAACATAGAATCATTTAGGTTGAGAGTCATGACATTTCCTCAGTAAATTTAATTAATTTGGGGATGGTATTGGTTGGAAATAGTTACAATCTAACCCAATATTCAGTAGACAAATGTTTACATCAGAATTGATATTCACTTATTTCCTTGAAGTAAAATTACTAATTAGGTCAAAAGCTGAGTGAGCCTAGGCACAAATGGAGAATGAAGGCACTTTTGTTGGAAGTGTTACTAAGAAACTTTCTATGTAACTAACTATCATTGTTTTGGATGGATAAAAAGATTACTTCTTCCTCTACTTAAACAATTCCTGGTTAAAACTATTAAAGCCCATGTTGTTCTGCTTGATACCAGTAGGGTTTAACCTAGGGACCTCCGGAGTCATAATGTTTCAGTGAAAGAATCCAGAGTTAGTTGTCCTTTTTAGATTGCTCGCATCTGGGGATTTGTGTTTACAAATACAAATTTTGTAGTCTCTTGCTGTTTTGTGACCTCATTTTAGAAACGTAAATACTTGATTCTTTCATTTTCCATTACATTTTAAATACAGTTTAGGACCTTTCTTTTTCATAAGCTACTGTGACAGTGGTGAAATCAGTGTTGCTTATTTTTCTCTTTTGTTTTTTAGGATGACAGAAGGAAGAGTGATTCTTGCAAGGACGATGGGCTCCTGCCAAAGCAAAACGGAGTCATGTTCATTTTATTATCCAGATACTCCATATAGTAGTTCTTTTTGTTTTCAGGTGAAAGCTGAAAATATTTTGGGTGAAGCCTCATCAGGTTGTGTTCCTATACCTATGGAAAAAATAGGTAATTTAAAAAAAAGTTAAATAAAGATAAAGCAGTGTATGTTGAGCTGGCTACACTCTCTCCAATTCTTTTTCCTATGATATACAGATGAGAGAACTGTGAAACAAATTGTGTAATCAAAGAAGAAATTAATGAAAAAAAAAATTCAATATACTAGTTTTGAAACTATTATTTGGGTTTCATTTGTTTTTAAATTGGTTTCAGTTTTGAAATGCTATCTAATTGTAATTGTTATCTAAAAGCATGAAGAGTCTGAAGTTACATTTAGGGTTTAATAAAATGTTTCATCCTTCCCAAATTTTTTTCATCCCAATTTAAATACTTAGAATTTAGTTGAAGCAAGTCTCTTGTTAGGTTTCTTTTTATGCCTTTCCATGTAAAATTCTTTGATCTGGTTGGTGGTACTGCAGCAATTTTCCACAATTTCTTGGTCTTACTGAGAGGTGGTTAAAAATGATAGTGTGGTGTATTCATACAATGAAATGTCTAACTATATTTTTTTTAAGCGGATGTCTGATAGGATGTACGTTATTGCAATAATGATCAAACACAAATAGACACAGCAATTCTGAACTCTTATAGAAGCGTTTTCCCTGTTAATGTTTTTGTTTCTCCATTCTAGAGAAATTCGAACCTCCTGAAATACTTTCAGTTAAAAAAATCACTGGTATAAAGCAGTTGCTTACAGTAACCTGGAAAATGCCTGAGAAGATTATCCCTTCACAAGATTTAATTTGCCAGGTTCGATACAGAAACTTATATTCAAACTCTTCGGTAAGCTACATAAATTTCCTTCCGAATGTTAACCTCTTTGTGACTAATTTCTTCATGTTATAAAAGGTAAAGAGAAGAAAGGCAACAACTAGTTGGAAATCATGATTAACATCTTGTTATTTTAACAAGGTCGTTGTTTTGTTGTCTGGGATGATTTGTTCTTTTCCTTTTGGTCAGTGTCTTTTTTGGTGCATATGATACTTCTGAATCTATTTCTGTGAAAGGCTGAGGGATTACCTTAGGCTAAAGAGTTACACACACAGCCAAAATGTTTTATTTTCCTGTCACATTCTGGTGTTGAAAACAGCATTTACTCCCAACCACAACAGTTGAATCAGATTAACATGCACTAATGATACATTGATTTTCAGGTGAATTAAAGTATTATTTTGCAAGATGGAAAGTAAGGAAAGTTATTTTTCTGAGTTTGTCTTTCTCACACTTATATGGAACTGCTATAGGAAAAAACAGTAGTCATTTGCTTCTTTCAGATGGCCTATTCCTATGCTCCTCACTATAAAAGTGATTCTGTTTGCTATCTTACTGTTTCCTCTTCCAAATTTTCCTCTTCCAAACCTAAGAATAGACCAGGTTGCTTGGTTTGGGTTTTTGTTTGTTTACTTGGTTTTGTTTGTTTGTTGGGTTTTGGTTTTTGTGGTTTTTGTTTGGGTTTTTTTGTTATTTTTAAGTTAATTGAACTGAGATGTCTGCCTTGACTTAACAATTTTATACATGAGATGTGTAATTCTGGGAGAGAAGCAGCATCAGGGTAACTAATACTAGTCCTCAGAGCTTTAAAGAAGTTCCTGATACTAAACGTATTTCTAGTTAGCATCCTTCTCACATTCTCATGGCAAGCGTCTTGACTATAGATATGACATAGTAGTTGTTTGATTCACATTATAATATTCAGGATGATCTGATGGGCAGGAAGGCTCAGGTCCACCTGGGATATTAGAAACTGAAATAATATTTGTTTAAAAGACCTGTTCAAGATGTTTATCCCTTTGGTGTCAGGACTCAGGTGTTCTGGTGATACTTACATGCATATGAGATCCTTCCCAAATGCTGAAAACATTCACATTTTTATGAAGTTACAGTAATATTGTGTATTGTATCTGTTTGTCATCACCTGCATAAGAAATCACCTGTCTGCTTTTTCTCTATCAAATACAGTCTACGTCCATTTTCTTCCTCAGAACTTACCTGCATTTTTCCACAGACACTCTAGAGAGAAAATAGTAGCAGTGATTAGTAAAAACAAAAATCCAGTGAGTTTAGTTGTGCTGGATCTTAGACAGGCATGATTCATAGTTTTGTCTGTAGCTGATCCAGTCGCAGTGGCCAACAAAGACAGTCTCAAACAATCAGTTAGATATAGGAGGGTTTTTTCTGTCTGTCAGCACATACATGGGAAAAAAAGAATTAAAATCATTTGAGCAAATGACGGATATTTTCTTGACCTTTTAAGCATTTGTACTAAAACAATCTAAATGGTTTGCTGTGAACTGTTTTAATGATTTTACTGACTTATTTTTCTACTTGCATATACAAAGTTTCTAAGTATAATTCAATATTATTAACAGCCTTTTGGCAAGTAACTAAAAGCTAGTCTGGGGTGTCTGCAATTCTATGCCAGGTTCTTCAGGAGCTTGATAATAATTTTGAAGTCCTTTTTATTTATTTGGCTAAAGAATCTGTAACCTAACAGTGGTTTGTACACCCCTGATTTCTCCTAGAAGCAGTTTTCTATTTTTGACAATGAGTTTCTTGAGATGAGAACGTACTAGAATTTTCAGTTTCATGAGGCAGTGCACTTTCCATTGTGGTGTTCAAAGGAGTGGGTGTCTGGATTTTGTCTTGTTATAGGTTGATTCACTTTTCATTAGAATGTTCAACTGGTGGAAGACAAGAATTTCTTCATAGTTTTTTGGTCCAATTGTTGTAAATCTACATGATATAACTACTTCAGTTTGGCTCCCAAGAGGGAATCTTCCTTAATCTAAAACTTACTTTTGCTGATCTGGTTATAATACAGCTAGCTTGAAAATATATTTTAGCATATTTCTGTTTCAGTCATCTGAAATTTTAGCAGTGGAGATTTGTTAATTACTGATTAATTTTTGCAGTTTGGAAGGGAAGACATTAATAATGGTGTAGTGATTGTATCAATCCTGTACACAAACACTCAAATATTTCTGTAGTTCCTGTTGTTTAATTCTACTTGCTGTTGTCAGTCCAGTTGAGTTTATGCATCAACTCCAATTCCTGGTTTTTATGTCTTCTTTCACCTTTTGTTTTGGAACAACAATTTAGCTTTTGACCTTCATCAGTGAGGTGTGAGTAGATTCCTTTTAAGATGAAGAAATTACCTTGTCATTACTTTTCCAAGAAAATATTCTTGGAATATTTCTCGTATTCTTATCTTCCTTCATCACTTAAAGGCTTTTTTTTTTTCTCTTGGTACCAGGATTTTCTGTGCTTTCATCGGTCTTTTAATCATATGCTGATAATCTTTGAGATGGCCTACAGCCACACCGTTATATGGTTAAGACCTAGAAGATCCTGTAGCCCAGAAAAGAAGACTAAGAAACAAATACCTAGCTGACTCACAAGCTGCAGGCTTCCTCAGGGATGCTTCTGCTGTGAGTTGGAGCTGTATCAGGATGTTACGGTGATCCTGGCTTTAGCAGTACCCAGTTGCTTCCCAGCAGTGGGAAATGCAGTTATCCAGCACTTCCTGTGCCAGCACAGCTGCTCTAGAATCACATGTGAGCTGCACACAGTTCATGCCACTGGTTAGTCAGTACAGACCTAGTTACGGCTCAAGTTTTTCAAACCCTGGAGTTTTACAGGGTGAGTGGATGCTAGACAGAAAATTGAAATATGAAACAAATAATATTGAGTTTCACAGGAGTGAGGTGGAAACAAGAAAACTGCATCCTTTGTGTGTTATTATTTTTTTTTTAAAAAAAACCTAAGTCATATATCTGCATGCAATTTTATAGCAAATAACTTTTGCTCATGTACTTTCAGGAATTTATCACTGTCCCACTGAATTCTGCAAAGAAAATGGGATCATGTAATCTCACAGGTCTGTGGGACTCCACAGAATATTCAGTTGCCATTCGGTGTATCAGTGTTGTGTCAAAATTCTGGAGTGAATGGAGTAGAGGGAAAAAAGCAAGCACAGAAGAGAAAGGTAAGCTAATTGTTTCCTAAGGTTTTCTTTGCTTATGCTTCAGGGCATTAAAATTTAATAATGGAAAACTGTATTTTTAGCATATTATCAGTCTATTGAAGTTAGAATTCTGTTTTTTAAAGAGAACGTGTGTATTTTGTTTAAAGACAGAAGGACAAGAACAAGGAGTGGAGGAGATTTAAAAGTTGATACACACAGCATGAGCTGAGGAAGAAAAAGAGTGAATAGACAGTGAAGATGGGAGGAATGAAGTGTAGTTGAGACTGAACATTGCTAGGCAGGATAGTAGCAGAAATGCAGTGTAGCAAGTATGTCCAATAAAATGAATTATAAGTAGAGAAATTAAATTGCCAGTTATAAAACACACCTAGAAAATCTCCTCTAGAACTTAAGAAATTAAAGAAAGCAGAAGGAAACTTATGGAAAGAGAGAAGCTGTAGTAATTAGAGAATTAGGGCACAACAAAAGGCACAACATTACCCAAGGGAAAACTTCTTAGTAAGTTAATCTTAGACTGTATTTTTGAAACCTTTTGATTGTTTCTGCCATATTATGTTATCTTTTAAATATAACAACAAATCTCAAGGTGTTTTTATGTCTTTAAATAGCTCCTTCAGAAAGAGTGGATTTGTGGAGGGTAATTGAGTCTTCACACCCAGCTGGAAGTAGATATGTACATCTTATGTGGAAGGTATATGCTCTTTCTGTAAATTGGTAATCGTATTGGTATCCTACAACTGATGTTAGAATCATAGAATGGTTTGGGATGGAAAGGACCTTAAGATCACCTCGTTCCAACCCCCTGCTGTAGGCAGGGATGCTTCACACTAGACCATGTCACCAAGGCTCTGTCCAGCCTGGCCTTGAACACTGCCAGGGTTGGAGCATTCACAACTTCCTTGGGTAACCTGTGCCAGTGCCTCACCAGCCTCACAGTAAAGAACTTCTTCCTTATATCCAACCTGAACTTCCCCTGTTTAAGTTTGAACCCGTTACCCCTTGTCCTATCACTACAGTCCCTGATGAAGAGTCCCTCTCCGGCATCCTTGTAGGCCCCCTTCAGATACTGGAAGGTTGCTATGAGGTCTCCATGCAGCTTCTCTTCTGCAGGCTGAACAGCCCCAACTTTCTCACCCTGTCTTCATCTGAGAGGTGCTCCAGCCCCTGATCATCCTTGTGGCCTCCTCTGGACTTGCTCCAACAGCTCCATGTCCTTCTTATGTTGAGGACACCAGAACTGCGCACAGTGCTCTGAGTGGGGTCTCACGAGAGCAGAGTAGAGGGGCAGGATCACCTCCTTCAGCCTGCTGGTCACGCTTCTTTTGATGCAGCCCAAGACACAGTTGGTTTCTGGGCTGCGAGCGCACACTGAAGCTTGCTCATGTTCAGTTTCTCATTGACCAACACCCTCAAGTCCTTCATGTTGTGTTGAAGTATTTTAGTGTTGTAGGACATAAAACTGCCAGGGGGTTTTGCTGCCATCAGGAAAAAGCCTCACTGAACTGAGTCAGAATTGAAAAGACTTTTTTTTTTTTCTTTACTGAACAGTAGATAGAGTTTTGTAATCTGTGCAGAAAGGAAGGGTTTAATTTAGTTCAGGTCACTGGAAAATCTGATTGAAAGTTCTTGCAACTGCTCTTAAATAATACAGCTTACCAAAGCTGTGTTTAAATTAACTTTAATCTAGTAGAGTGACCAGAGGCTCCTTGTGTTTCTTATCTCAGTATTTGACTTTTGAACCTTTCCTTCAATGAAATTGTTGCAGCTCACTGTCCTGAAGATGGGACTGAAGAAAATACTTTGCTTTTCTAAATATAGTATAATCATTTTGTAATTTGATTTTTAATACAGTATATAGATTTGTTTATACAAATAATACTGTGAAATACTGACTACTGCTTATTTTTGTAATAGCCATTAAACAACTTTCCACCTTCTGGGAGAATTCTAGGCTACAAAATACAGTATTTTCCAGAAAACAATGCTGCACTTAAAATGACAAACATCTCTTCCAATGAGAAGGTGATTTTACTTTTAAATGAAGAGGCATATATAATATCTGTTACTGCCTATAACTCTGCTGGAAATTCTCCTGAAGCTGTTTTGAGGATTCCATCCGCTGACGAAAGATGTAAGATTTCTCAATGTTTTGATACACTTCTCTCATTAGAAAAAAAAAAAAAAGAAAAGAAAAAAAATCTTCCTGACATCTGTTTAAGTTCTGTTATAGCGGAAGCGAAGTTGTACTAAGGACTTTTGTCGTATATATATATGTATTATGTACAAAGCTGTGTAGTCCATTACTTTTTAGTAGAACAATATTATCTGGTTGTCTTATTTTGCTATTGCATATCATACTTTTGTTATGGGTGATAGTTGTTGAGGTTTTTGTTTTGAGATGTTAAGATATCAGCACTTTCTGATATCTTATTAGAATTTCTATTTTATCACTTTCTGGATGCTTTTTGTTTTTTGCCTGTTTTTTTTAGCCCTGGGCCTCCAAATAAATTTATAGAGTCCTACCTAGTTCTGTCTCATCCCTCTACTAGGTCGTAAAGTTGGTTACCACAGGGCATTATTGCAGTGCATTTAACAACATCGTTCAAAGATGTGTTTAATACAAGTTCCTAAGATGCCTCAGTGGAAGCAGAGATAGAAACACTGTGTTTATTCTCATTTCCTGTGCATTCCCCAAGTAACCCATCCCACCTACTGCCAGGGTCGGGAAGATGGTCTGCTCTAGCACAACAGTTGTGTTCTTTGGCTCTTACGTTTAATTCTTGTATCTCTGTAAGCCCTGTATTGCAACATCCTTCTGCTTACCCATGATCCAAAAGATCTTCTCACACATCAGTTGTTCATGAAACAAATGCAAGTGTTCCCCAGGAACTGCTCAGTCAAATTTCACTTCTAATCAGAAAACTGGATATGTAGGTGTGAAGTCATCTTGTCGTCAAGTTGGCTGGCTACATCTCTATACACTTACGTATTCCACAATAAATGTTTTCCTGATTTTTCCATGCTGTGACATGCCTTTTTTTTTCCCTACATACATATCTTTTCCTTCTGCTTCATAAAGTCTTCTTTGCCAGGGTGGGTTTTCACTCAGACTTTCATTACCTCTGTTCTGCAGGTTGATGGTTCACTTTTGCTTCACTGTCATTCATGACCTTGCTGACTTGATTTACTGTTTTGCTATTGCCTTCATATTCTCAATCAAAACTTGCTTATCTACACTACCTCTAAAATTGGTTTGTAAAATTTTACAATCTGTGAAATTCAGATCCTAGAGGAAAGACTGGTCTTTGATTCTGTATGTGTAAATCTCCTTCTGTATGTGTAAATCTCCTTAAGTATCATATCCTCAATTTCTCCTCCCCTTGTTCATTGTAACAATTCTTACATGCTTAAAGTATTTTGAGTACCTGCATGTGAACACAGGTATAAAGTAACTTTAAAATTTTTTTTTTAAAAAACCCTTGACTAAGTCCCATACTCTTCTAAAGGAGCAATCTCAGATTGCTGTGAGTAATTTTCTTGCTGCAGTTTTTATGAAGATAGAATTGATGACATTTTCTGTTGAATTTTTAGCTTCTCAGATTATTGAAACATTGAGGACCTTTACGACAAATGAAGAAGTGGTTGTGGAATGGGTAGCCTTCGAACCAGAAGTAAATGAGTATGTAGTTGAGTGGTATGAGGAATTGGAGACAGATCCTTTTAGTAGATCATGGCAATATGTATCAAATTCTACAAACTGGAAAACTAACAAAAGTACGTTCATTTATCAGTTACAGCTGTTAACAATGTACTTATAGATACGTATTTATGTGTATTTATTTATGGGTAGACCAGAAAGAACAAGCAAGGATGAACTCATCCAGCTTTCCTAAGACCATTTTAAAAAGTGACAGTATTACTACATGCTTTATTGGTATCTTTGCATATAATTTGTGGCAATTTTAACTCTCTTAAATTTTCATGCAGTATGCAAGATGGTGTTTTCAAAGTTTTCAGAAAATAAGCACCCTGCATTTTCTAAAGTGAAAAGGAACACTTGGTTCATTAGTGATGAGTATAACTAGCTTGCCCATGAAATTCATCTTACAGGCTTAGGCAACAGTGTTTCAAATACTGTTTCTATGCTACAGTAAAACAAATCAGAAAAAAATTCACTTGAAGTAGAATTCAAGAACAGTTAATTACGCATTGAACAGAGATGGGTGAGTAGAGTCATATGCTGAAAGTTGTGTAGTTCAGCAATTTACTGTGTGGAGTAAAGGCTGTTTATAGCTGTTCTCAATATATAAAACCCCCAACTTTCCTCCTCGGCATTATTAGGAGATCTTTGTTTACCCTAAGCGCAAGTCACATTAGAAATTTCAAGAGGAATTCAGATTTACTCTTAATCAGGCCTAGTTCTGGCATTCTTTTGCAGAACTATTTTAAGGATGATCTCTGGACCATCACAGCTGCTGCTGGGCGATAACAGGTGTCAGAGACTGAAAAAGCAACAGAGAACTGATAAAATACAGGCATCTGTCGATAGCTGTATTCTCACTGAATAAGCTGCAGATCTTGAGGATGAACAGTTCAGGAAACCCTTTACACTAGTTTCACCCCATGAGGTGTAAAGCTACCGATGTATCCTCTCAGAGCTGATCAGAGTTTCTTGTAAGTAGGGTTGCACCCTGTTGGTTACTTGGCTGCTGGATCGTTCAGAGTTCAAAACATCGTTTCCAGAAGCTCAAACTATATCTTGAAACATATAAAATCATACAGCAGACATTTCACTTGTACAATTGTACTTTTGAGTCAAGCTGCTTAGAGGCAGATCTGCAGTTGGCATAACTGGAACATCAACGTAGAGTTAAGAGCTGGGGCTCCATTGTGCCTTTTAAGCTGTTTGATGCATGAAACAAAACTTTCTTCTGCAGAGCAGTTAGCTTAAAGATATGTGAAATTAGAAATACTCCTGGAAGTATCATTTCATACTGGTTATTTGAAAATAAAAACCATCCAAAACCTTAGACTGTTACGAGATGAGTAAGTTGCTTCCTATAGAGAAACTGAATAATGCTGAGGTATAATTACTCATTCAAATTTCTAGTTGAAAAATGAGACAGAAGCCAAGTGCTGTTATGAATACTACTAACTAAAATTCAGTGTGTTAGGGACAGTAATGAGCATTTGAGGCAATAAATATGTATCGTGCTTGCTAAAATGTTGAAGGAATATAGAGGTCTGTAACAGTGTATTTAGAACTGCGCTGTAATTTACTCTATTCATTGTGTTAATCTTACATAGAGAATTGTATTTCAACATTCCTTCTTTTCCTTTACAGAAAATTTTAAACCGTTTGTATGCTATAACATCTCAGTGTATCCTCTCTGTGGAAATAAAGTAGCAGCTCCATATTCCATGCAAACTTATATTCAAGAGAAAAGTATGTATTTTAAAGTAATAATGTTGTGAAATGTGTGTTGTAGTCTGTCTTTCAGGGTGTATTATCTTTGAGTAATTTGGAACTGGCATTTCTGAACGAGAGATACAGATGCTGAAAAAACCCCAGGATTCAGGCTTCCTGATTTCTATTCATAGATCAGCTACTGAATTGTTCAGTAAAACACATGTGTATCTTCTGATACACACTGCTGCTTGAATCTACTCATTCGTTGTAAAGTTTATGTACTGCATACAAAGCGCTTGGAAAGAGCATAGCTACAAACATTTTAAAGTGGCTATCTCTTAAATGTTACAGTTTATTTAGGTATATAATTAGACTTGATTTTAATGCTTGGCAGCATTTATCAGTTTTAATATATGAGGAAATTTTCTACTCATGGAAAAAATGATGGTTTGAAAAGCTTCCTTTTTTAGAAAAAATTTATAATGTAACAGAATATTTACAGTCCTGCACATAAAACTTGGCAAGAAACCAGGATGTTTACTGTTTGGGTAGAAACTGTGAATGATATTGTGTGTGAGGGGAAGGTTTCTTTATTTGTAAAAGTTTAATGTGAATTCAGCGATTCGTACAGCCAGCTGTAAGAATGTAATTTTAAGATTTCAGGTGAAAATGTCAATTTCTGTGTGTGTGCATATATAGGTCTATGCAAGTGTGCATGCACACATAGTACAAAGCACCACTAAACATCATTAGTTACCAGGAGGAGGTGATAGAGTATTGTATGTTTGAGTAATACTTACTAGCACAATTAGAACTTTGTTTCAAGTGCTTTCCTCTTTCTAGAGAGGTGTGACAATACTAAAAGTTGTCAGAGAATGGGAAAGAAGATATTTGTTTTAAAACTGAAGCACGGAGAACTCTTGCTTTGAAGTGTCATGTACAGTAACTTCTGTCCTGGGTTCAGGACAAGCAATGCATGTGAGGCTGTATTGTATAAGTAGACTTAGCCTAATGTAATGGGAAAAGACTAGGGGATGCTGGAGACCCCAGCTAAATCTCAGCTCAGCCAGAGACATTTTGCATACATGGTGACCTTGCACCTGAGTTCCCTGTGAGTGCATAAGGATGTTTTACCTCTTGATCAATCGGTGATGTTGTAAGGATAGAGCTTTTTAATGATCTCAAGGTATTCAGATGCAGTAACACTGAGAACTATGCAAATGCTAGGATAGATGAAAGGAAGTATTACCAGAAAAAATCACACATTAAAGAGGGTGAAAAAAGTTAAGGGCTATATCAGACCATTAAGATGACACATTTACTTGTACATGTCTTGCTGCTAATGTTACTGGTATGTGTGAAGTAACACGGATGGGTAACACTGGTACTTAGACTATTTTACTACTTTTTTTTTTTTTTAATCTATAATGCTTCTGTGTAGAGCCATCAGAAGGACCTGTAGCTGACACAGGCATTCCAGGAAAAAATGAAGTTACAATAAAATGGAAGGAGATTTCAAAGGATAAAAGAAATGGATTTATCAGTAACTATACAATATTTTATAAACCTGAAGATGGAAAAGAATTGAGTAAGTATACGTTAAACAGCAATTCTTTCAACAAGGTTATGACAATCTGCTGTCTGAAGATAGCTATTTTCGTAGTTATTAGCACACTTTCTTACTGTATGTTACAAATATGTCTGAAAATACTAGTATTAAAATGTGGTTTACATAAAGGCTAATTTTTTAATTTTTTTTTTTTTTTAGGTTTAATTGAAAGGAATATTCTAGTGAATAGTCCCTGCTTTAATACTACACATTGTGTTCTTGCTCAGTTTCTTTGTTCTGAATTTATTTTGTACGGCACTGCTTGCTCTCAATCTTTTTTACTGTTAATGTTGTACTACCCATGGTACTACGGCCATGACTGTTGAGCACATTGTCCTTTCTGCTTCTCAGATGCAAATCTGATAAATTTCCATGCGATAAGTGTAGTCAGTGTATGGCAATGGTATCATTCCTCCATTTCCAGACCAGGATGGAAAATAAGAGGCTTTTTGCAGATTGTTATCCATTAACAGTAAAAAAAAAAAAAAAAAATCAAATTTGCACGAGTATGCCAAATTAGAGAGTATTATGTGCCAGATGATACTTGCTGTTTTCACCTTTTGCATAAGTACTAGTCTCCCTCCATCGTCAGATCTCTCTTCCACCATGACACACCTCTGAAGCTAATGGAAAAACTAATGACAGAAGTAGAGGAGCTGAAATGGAGCTAAAATACATTGGAGAGTTATAGGTCCTGTGCAGATTCATGAATTTGAACCTCATGAGGGTTCGGTGAATTTATAAATTCCATGAATGTCCTTGGAAGAACGCCTTTCCCAAGCTCACAGCTTCTGGAAGAGTATGGTGGAAATTTTCTAGTAATAGTGTTTTTTACAGTCAGTTTCATAATAAAAGCAAAACAACAAATGATAGTCAAGAAGCTGAAATATGCTGCCAAGAAATAGTTTCTTTGGACACAGTTTTTAGATTTATGTTTTCAAATGTGCTTGATTTTCTATGCTTGGTATTGCTTTTGTGATCTGGAAGCTGACAGCATAACTTTTTGAGCATATTCTCAATCTCCGATCTCAGGTATAGTATCCATATAAGGTGTCAGTATATTCCTATCTATCTATTCAGAAATTCTCTAGCCTAAATCTCATCAGAATCTTTTACAAGAGATGTTTGGTGACCTAAATTTGTTCTTCCTGTATAGTTCATGAAGAATGCTGTTGGATCATTCAGTGCTTCAGAAATGGCTCATTTTCCTGCTTTGTCTTAGACATCACTGTTAGCAGACACCTGACATAACATTTTTTTTGAAAAAAGATGTCAAACTTATAAGTGTTTTGATGTCTTCAGTTGCTTCTGGATACCCAGTTTGGAGCCAGGGCAAGGGTATTCTTGGTAAATTTTAAATTAGAAAGAGGAAGCTCATTATTTCTGTCAGATTCAGTCCTCTATATGCAACTTCTCCTGCCATTATTGGTTTCTGAGCAATTTAATGTTGACTGCTTTGTTCAGGGTCATCCTTAAGACATGCAGCCTCATGTTATGAAGCCATGTATATCTGTATTACTTCTGCTTAGTAAAGCAGACTGTGCCCACTTTAGGGGTTCAGATTAGATTCTTTAAGAATTTAGTTTTAAATAGCAACTCAAAGGAATTAAATTTAAATGACAAAAACTTACTGTACTGCTGTTTTTTGAGGCTTCTCTGATGTCTTTTTGACATCTTTTTGATAAGAATAGAACTTCAGTGACTTAAATTTCATAAAATGAATGTGCTTTTAATACTGTTTATATACATAGAATGTTATGATATATGATCTGCTTAAATGAATTGGAAAGTGAAGCACATCATACTAATTCCAGTAATGGAGAAGGTATTGGAAGTGTTGAGTTCTATTCAGAAAAGCATTTGAAACTTGGAAAAAAATTCCTGTTGATTTTGGCTTTCCTCTGACATTTTTGGGGTGATAACCCAGTGCTGATAGATTGCATCGTTTTGGATGATCAGCGTCTAAATACATGTCCTAGAAATATGGTTAAATTTAATGAGCTGCAGAAACTATTTTATGTTCTTAATTTCTGAGCTTAGGTTTCAGGAAATAAAGATCTCAAAGCACTGTTTGCAATGATAAAATAAACTACAGGAAACCATACTTTGCCTATCTTCAATATCAACAAAAAAATGTGTAATTATTTTTAAAAGTAAATACATATGGTTAATTTTTTTTCCTCGAAATTTTTAAGTAGCTTTGATAAACATAAACATTACTTAGTAATTTTTCTCTCTCAAAGGACTGACAAGGTTGCTTTGTATTTCAAGTTGTCTTTAAAATACTCTGTATCATTGTAAAAGGTGCTAAATAAGTGTATGGTTCCCTGATATAGTACTATTTTGTGTGTTTATTGACATAAATCTTCTCCTAAAAAGATAAAACAGTGAACGCTGATGTTCTGCAATACAGACTGAAGTCATTACAGCCTAATACACAATATACTGTCTATATCATGGCAAGCAATGAAGCTGGTGGAACCAGTGGGGAGCCAAAAACCTTCAAGACTTTGAAATTCAGTAAGTAATATTCCTGGTTCATTACTACTATTTTAAAAACAGGTTTGGAAGTAGGAAATACAGAACATTTTTGTTTAGGCATTTGTTTATTTCTTTTTCTTTTTTTTTCTTTTTAGTTTATTTTATTAGTGTTTAGCAAAACAGGAAGAATTACCAACGCTAGCTGAATTTAACTCAGTTTCACTGACATCTCACAGGATAAAACCTCAAGACTAGAAATCAAAACACAAAATCTTGTTTCCAGTAAAGCTGTGAAATACTATAGATGTTTGTGGGAGCTGTCATTCTGTCAGTTATGTGATGGCGTGCCTAACAGTTTAATAAAAAGCAGACATTTCCATCTGAGATACTAGATTTAGAATAGGCAGGCATTGCATTTCATCTCTTCTGCTATACAAGCTTAAGCAGTAAGGCCACAGGTTGTGGCCATTGCATGTGGGGAGATAATCTCTTAAGTGTTCTAGCCAGATTTTACCATGGAGGTCGGTATGACTGCTGTGGGTTAGAAGTTCAGACGGTTCCTCGCTTCTCCTTTTGGAAGAATGCTTTCAATACCTACATAAATGTTCATGGTGGTGGCCAAACTGAAATGTAAAAAAGTGCATGAACTATCTTTAAACTTGCTATGGGCCTCAAAGCTGATTTATTTTTTGTCTGTAAAGTCATCTGCTAGTTTCCTAGTCAAATACAAAGTAAGGTAGACTATGCTGAGGTCTGGTCTTTATTGCTGTCAGTATCTACCTCTAGGAGGTGCTTGGAAGCCAGCTTAGAAATCTGTGCACTGGTTTTTGTGTATTTAAAACCTATCTATATCTCCTGCATTGAATTTACTATTTATTTTGTAGTAATGGGTAGAAGTGGCATTATATGGCAGTTATAGGTGATTCTAAAACAAAAGGTACCCAGAGAGGTGTAGACTCTTCATTCTAGGTGACTTTCAAAGATTGGCTTGGTATGATCCGAAGCAACCTGATTCCTGTTTCAAAGTTGGATGAGGTCACCTACAGATATCCTCTCCAATCTGAATTATTGTGTGACTCTGTTAAATAAAGGAAATTTTAAAATTCAATATATCTGTTCCTGAGATATCCTGGGAAGTCTCATTATGAGCTGCTTTTCTGGTTCAATAACTGTGACAGGTTGGATTAAAAATATTCATCTTTTGACACATCCTGCATTGAGTACCATACAGTATTCTGAATAACTTTGGCTAGTTTCGACATAACATTTTAGAACTGTGTAATTAGGTGTCTTGGATGTTGAACATTAGCTGTCTTAAGGCAATACTTGAAGGAACTATAAACATCTGTGGTGTTGGTTTTTTTTTTCCCCTCTCCTCTAAAGATAAGGAAGATGTTATTTTCATTGCTCTGCCTGTTGGATTAAGCATGTTGGTTCTGCTAGGCCTTTGGATAGCATGCATTTTGAAAAAACATGCGTGAGTACATTTTCTACCTTCTAAAACTGAATGCAATCAGTTAGTTTTAACTTGTAAAAGGGAAAATTTTATATCTCTTACAAATGATTTTGTTGGATTCCAAACCAATGTCAAATTAAGAAAGCAAGCAATTGGAGTAACAAATAAATAAGCATACAGGTTATTTTGTAACTGCAGTTAATGTGTTGTAGTCCAAAAATGAATATCAATTTTCAAAAGTGTAGTAAATTAGAAAAAAAGAAATAGGAGAAGCAGATTTATATATCACCTGTATCAATTTGTGGAAAATGCTATATGCCATTTGCAGTTCCATCGTCAATCAAGTGAGGGGAGCATACTTTAAACCAGTTAGTGAAGAGTTAATAACGCCAAAATATCGTTTTCCAAGTGCTCATAATACATCTGCTAGTACACCAGTAGAACACATATCACAAAACCTCTGTTGCTTATCTTAGCTACATTAATACTTCTGTTAGTTTGTGTCACTTCCCCTGGACTGTAAAACAGTCGAAGAAACTAGAAATTACATCACCTGAAATCAAACATTTGAATGCTTGATCCATTGGTATGGATCCCTATCTATACATGATTCATAATCCTTCAATATACTATCACAGGTGTCCCATTCCAGATTTTAAATTGCTTCCTAAGAGCATGGGATGTTATAACAGGATTTGTTAAGGTTATAAGATGTGCTTTTCTTTAGCATGAAAAGTGACTGGGTTGTTTGGATGAAGCTTAATAAGAAGGTTAAAAATCTAAACTATTTTGGGGTATTCTAAGATACCAGAACCAAGATTGTGGCCATGCAAAACATCAGGTAATAAGCATAGCTGAAGTAGTAAGCATAACTTCCAGCTCTTTTACATAGTCAACTGTGTTGTGTATTCTGAATTTTTACAGTAGTAAGGAACTATGTTTTGATTCTGGAGAATAATTTGAGATGTAGTTGAGTGTTTATATTCTTGTGTATGCATATATTCATATCAATATGAAAAGTCAAGCTATGGCCTGGTTCTCATTCACTTACACGTACAGCCAGAGTCAATGAGTGATTAATTGCTTTCCTGTTTACTACTCCATTGCACAGCTATAAGCTACAGTGTCAGTTAGCGTCATTTATCTGCTGTTAACATAAGAACCCAGAGTAGCTCTAATACGGTGTAGTGCTAGGGCCACTTTCCTAGAGCAAAGCTTACCTGAATTGGCTTTTTGCTGAAGAACTATACTGAAATGTAATCACAACAGGTTTTGTATACAGCCTTATTTTGGCATGGTAGTATTTGATCTACTATATAATAAAATAAAATAACCTTTGTGCATTAGTAATTTTTATGCAATGTCTCTGTGACCCAAAAGTTTTACTTTCTGAGATCTTTTTTAATAGAAATTAATGTGAGGGAAAACTATTATAGTGAAAAAGAAAAGATTGTGTTAATATAGGAAAGACTTCCTTTGTGAAAGTTTGATATTTTAGCAGTGTCTGGGATTTCTGGAGATTTGTTTTTTAATAATCTATTTCTTTCATCATTTGACTAACCTTTGTTTCTCAATGATAGGTTTAAAAAGGCTTGCTGGCCTGATATACCCAATCCTGCAGAGAGCATTGCAGTGGAATGGCCTCTTGATGCATCTGTGGTAATTATTGCAATTTCATGTATTAAAAAAGGGTTCAAGTGGAGAGAAGTCCTTCTTTGACTTTTTATGACTAAATAAAAAATCCTGTTGAGTTTCATTCTTCTGTTTAAGTGCTATGAAATGCTTTTAACTGAATTTCAAACTGATAGAAGAGGTACATCTTTATAAAGTAAATTCATATAATTCTTACATGATAACGAGAAATAATGTTTCAAAGTTATAAGTAAGTGATCAGTAGACATGATTTAATAAATCAAGTCAATTAAATTTGCTCAGCTTATTGAGTCTACCTGGTCAGATTCCCACACCAGGGTACCTCCTCCCTTTTCCACAAAAAATACAGGGTAATGTGATAAGATTTGGTATATTATAGTACAAACATTTCAGTCTTATTTATTGTTGGATATTTATTCCTAAATAAAGTTTTGATGTTTATTTGAATGAAGTTGATCAAGTCTACATAGATAGTGTCATCTATGGAGAATGGGATTTAAACTTCTGTCTAAAGAATGGATGGTTAGACTGGAAAAGACAGAAACAGCCTAAGCCTACTTCTGAGCCTTCCTTTGAAACTCCTTATTTTATTGAGCACTGAAAACATAATATGAAAGTGTTTAATGAATAGACAGGATAAGATTGTCATTTTTAGTACTTATTCACAAATAACTGCGTCTCAGCTGAAGCGCACATGAACTCTTTTATTAATGCACTTTTAAAATTGAGTCAAGCAGAGCTCAAAAGGCAATATTTTATGTATTAAAAAAATAAACTAATACATGATCTATCCTTATATAACTTTCCAATTTATCTCTTTGCACTGACAGAATAATTCATTTTTGAAGGTAGTAACAACTGAGGCTAAAACCATAGACTTTGAAGATGTAAGTGTTTTGGAACATTGTTTTCCTGAAGACAGTCAGGAAGGATCACTACTAATGAACTGTGAAAACCATATTTCTGCATGTACTGATATTAATACAAAAAGCATGATTAATAGAGAGAAAAAGATACTGTATGATACAGAAATTGAAGTTGATAAATGTTTTTCACCATCCATACCTTATATAATTACTGATGAAGATATCAGAAGTCAAATGCATTCAACCTTAATACCAGTGAAGGAAATCCAATGCATAGAAATGATGGAAGATGGTGTATGTGGATCTCAACACACTTCAATTAAAAATGAAGAAAATGATCATGAAGTTTTAAAGCTGGAAGATCTCAGTGAAAAAGCACTGTTCAATCCATACCTTAAAAATTCTGTTAAAACAAGAGAATTTCTTATTTCTGACAACTTGCCAGAACACAGTAAGAGTGAACCCAAAAGCCAGTCCACTGTCTTACCTCCTTTTCACCAAAATGTTGCAGGACAGTCCTATGTAACACTGGACATGTTTGGGCTGGCCACAGCTCATTAGCGTGAGGAAACCTTCCTTTGTAAATTCCTCTTGTGAGATACATTTGGCACTGCTGCTAGTATGCATTTGTATATTCCAACCCGGCTGGTCTCAGTTAGTCTGGATGAAAACAACCCCTTCCCTTGGACAGCTGTGGAGTAATTTTTTACCTTGTGTTTATACCCATGAAGGTTCACTTTTCAGTGTGGGGAGGGTTTGGTTTATTTGATTGGTTGTTTCCTACCAGACAACTGCACCAGTCGAGAGGCAAAGGAATTACCTTTTCTTATTTCTTCTTAGTTCTCCCATATGAGTTTGCTAAAACAAACTCATCTTTACTGTGGGAGCATCCGGCACTTGCAAGCAGCTCACTGGTTTCCAGTTCCCATGGCTGAGCTCTGCTGGGGAAACGTGGACTGACTTGAACAGAGCCAGGATCTGCCAAATTCTTCCTTAAGTTACACAGAGTAGAACTACTTTCCTGTTCTTATTTCCCTCAATTGTTTTATATTTTGTTGTATGGTAGATTTTAGTAATTGCCGTTATGCATCCTGACTTGTGAATCGGTGGTTTGGCTCATAGCTTCTCTGTCTTTAATGAGAAGATATTTGTCATGTATATGCTGTTGATCTATCTGCATTTTGGAAAAGGTAGTGTTATTCTGGCTTTGTTTCTTCCTTCCCTTTCTCTTGTGTTGCATTTTGGGCTGCTTTTGTCTCTCCTGTTGTTTCTTGCCTTTTAAAACTCTGTTTACTGCAGGGTATCTTCTTATCTTTTTGTCCCTTTGCCTCTAATTTTTCCCAGATAAAAACTGTTTCACAGTTGAGGTTTTGATATTCTGAATTGAAAAAATTCAACTAAATACAGCATCTTGTGCTGGAATAAGCACTGAGCTTATACTTAGGAAATTACTTTTCTGGGAGGTATTGAAGAAACTCTACGTCTACAAAATATCCACAGATACCCTCTGATTTAGGATTAGAGACTTCTATATGAAGGCCGTAATTCTGTCGTTTGTTTCATGATTTTGATAAATCGTAATCCTGCTTGTAGTTTCCACTCTATACAGCAGCAATTAAGCAGGAAACCCTCCATCACGCTAATTACTTTTATTTTTTCAGCAGGAAAGAGGCTATTGCTGTAAAATTCTTATCAAAATATTTACTGTGTTAAATGACAGGTTTAAAAAAAAAGAGCCGAAGAGTCAACTCTACGTAAAATGTGGTAAAATGAGAGGTGTGATCAGCATGACACATGACATATAGACATTTTGAGACTTCATTTTCACAGTATTTAAAGGCTTGATGTCTTATTTGCACATAACAACACTTCTTTAGGAGTGAAAAAGATACAGGAGTCATGGGGATAGAAAGAGGAAAGACAAATGTGAATAGGAATAGAAAGCCTTTCCTTTCTGCACAGGGAAAAGAGTGAGAGAATGGAAAAACACATTGTCCAGCATGAATGGGGAGGCTGAGCCTTACCTTGGATGAATTGGCTATTACTTGCATTGTGTTGGGAAAGATGGGGTAAAGTTTGCATTTAGGCTTTTGATCTATAGTTTGAAAGCTGATTTTACATGTATCAATGTTTGTTTATTTTCCAAGGAAGGATGAGAAAATAATAACTGCAAATGTTCCTTGTACAGCAACACTGATTTCCACTCCCTATGCCTCAAGTTTGTTGGATCACTTCCCCAGCCACAGTGCTATAAGCCAAAACGTATGTAAATAAGCTTGTTCTTAAAAGCCCTTGCTTACTTTGATAAGTCACGCTCTGAAAAGCATGTGGGGGACAGCTTTGGTTGGGTCAATGCTCCTGCTGTTTCACCTACTTCCAGACTTCTCACTCACAGCTACACTGCCGTTTCCTAGGGTTCAGAAGTCACTAACTCGGTCACAGCATGTTTTTCCCCTTAAATATCAGCATTTGTTTTAATATCACAAGATTTAAAAATAAAGAGATACAGAGATATTTTGAGGCCTGTGTAGGAATTGTATAGCACCCATATGAAAGCTGCATACTCTGAGTTGCATGATTGAGTCAGGTAAAAGATAATGCAGCCTTTAAGGGAATCATTTGAAAGAAGAGGTTCTTGCTGGGTAGTTACAGGGAGAGTAGGATCTCCCTGTAACATCTTTTAGCTTCTGGAGAGTGAGTAATAACCTCCTTTTCCATCCCACTTTATTTTCTTCTGTTTTGCAGTTCTGCATTTCTCTCTTCACTTCTCATTTCCTTGCCGGTTATTTTCTCTGAAAAAGAGTAATGCAATAAATGGTTTTGTTTTATCTTGGAAATGAGGGCTGCCTTTTGCCTGTACTCTGGAATGCCAGCTTCTTGGACTTGGTTTGTTTTGCATTCAGTTGTATTTTTTCTGACCTTTTACAATTTGTCTTTCAAACTAATGCTGTGAACCATGAAAAAATAAAACTGAGAATACATGGAAAAGTTTTTAT
Source organism: Strigops habroptila (assembly GCF_004027225.2). Lineage (NCBI taxonomy): Eukaryota > Metazoa > Chordata > Aves > Psittaciformes > Psittacidae > Strigops > Strigops habroptila. The sequence continues at coordinate 82,971,929 of NC_044302.2, read as the reverse complement.
CCATTTATACTAAATACACCATTTAGACATTTTAGGTTTTCATATTAGTTTAGAAATGCGATCGTTTTTTGAGAGGGATCCACAAACAGATTGGGTATTTGGGCATAGAGTATTTTATAATGTCAACTGGCAATGGCAGGTTGGATATTACAATACTTTTTTGATACTGTTTTTAATAGAACACCTGGTGTCGTTATTCCCAGAGAGTAATCTTCCTAGATTTGATTTCATTTACCACCACTGATCTGAAAAACGCCCATTTCTATCCTTCATTAAAATGCAGAAAATTAATCTCTCAGGTGTGTGGGTCTTTGCAAGGTTGACAGAGATCAGCTTGTGGCGTATTTTCAAGATGATGTTGATGCACCTTCGCAGTTGTCATTCTCTATGTATGATACAAATTACTCATTTCTGATGTTAAGGCTTATGCCTTCCAAGGTATTCATGGATCATGTTTTTTATATTTTTAGCTAAATTAAATATTCAGTCTTTGTTTCCTGAGCTTACCTTTAACTCCCCAGAATTTTGAATTCTTTGAACAGGAATCCCACAATTCTTTGATATAACAGAGTAACCTATTATAGGCAGATTTTCCAAACTACATAACCTATGATATTTCTGTTTTCCTCATGCCTTTTACAATTGCCCAAATAGGGAGAAAAAGATATAGTAATTGTTAATGCAGTGAAGAGAAGGAAGCTTTCTTCCTCCAGTTAGCGCTTGCTTGGCCAGTGCATGCTCCTCCAGAGATGATGTGACTGCTGCTGAACAGCAGCTGCAGATGGACTGGCAGGGGTCTGGCGCAGGTCGTGCTATTTAGTCTTTATCTTAACACAACAGATAGCATGTTGTCCTCTCCCATTCCTGAAAGAGTGATTTATTATAAATAGATCTTTCTTTTTGAGATGATGACTTCTCAAATAGGTGTTTCAACTTCTGTTCGCGAGCGAGAACTTACTCAGAAGAGTTGTATCGCTAGCCTGAGTTTGGTATCTTGTGTAGCAGAGGCAAATGTTTGCATGCAGCAGAGCCTTAATCTGGCCACACATTGTGTGTGTGTGACTCATCTTGTATTATTCCTTAGCAGATGGGTTCATGTCACCTTTGCCGTCATTTCAATACACCTGCTACAATTCCTTTTTCATATTGATGCCACAGGCTTTGTGTTTGTGTGTTGCTTTGAGATATGACATTGCAACATGGGCAAAGGAGTCTTGGAAGGCTGAACGTTCTACAAGAAGTAAATCTTCAAGATGCAGCAGCAGCCCATTAACATGTGCTGAAAGACAAGGTGGTGGGGAATACCAGCCTGGCTGAACAGAGAGCTTTGGCTGGGAATTGGTACAGAAAGAGAGATTATAACCTTGGGAAGAAGGAACAGGCAGCTCCGAAGGACTACAAGGATGTTGTGAGGTTATGCAGGGAGAAAACTAGAAAGGCCAAAGACAAACTAAAACTGAACCTGGCAGCTGCTGAAAAAGGCACTAAAAATTGTTTCTATAGATACATTAGCAACAAAAGGAGGGCTGAGGAGAATCTCTGTCCTTTACCAGATGCAGGGGAAAACAGTGACAAAGAATGAGGAAAAGGCTGAAGTACTTACTGTCTTCTTTGCCTCAGTCCTTAATAGCCAGATCAGTCGTTCTCCGGGAAGTACCCAGCCCTCTGAGCTGGAAGACAGGGACGGGGAGCACAATGAAGCCCTCATAATCCAAAGGAACATGGTCAGCAACCTGCCACATGACTTAGGCACGCAAGTCTATGGGGCAGATGGGATCGACCCAAGGGAACTGAGGGAGCTGGTGGAAGTGCTCACCCAGCCACTTCCCATTGTGTATCAGCAGTCCTGGCTAACCAGGGAGGTCCCAGCTGACTGAGGGTTTACAAATGTGGCTCCCATCTACAAGAAGGGCCAGAGGAGGACATGAGGAACTACAGGCCTGTCAGCCTGGCCCCGGTGCCAGAGGAAGGTTATGGAGCAGATCATCTTGAATGCCATCACACGGCACATAAAGGACAGCCAGTTGATCAGGGCCAGTCAGCACGGGCTTAGGAGAGGCAGGTCCTGCTTGACCAACCTGATCTTCTATCACAAGGTGACCCACTTAGTGGATGAGGGAAAGGCTTGGATGTTGTCTACCCAGGATTTAGTAAAGCCTTTGGCACCTTCTCGCACAGCATTCTCCTGGACAAACGGGCTGCTCATGGCTTCAACAGGCAAACTCTTTCCTGAGAAAGAAACCTGGCTGAATGGGCAGGCCCAAAGAGTGGTGGTGAATGGAGCTAAATCCAGGTGTCAGCCGGTCACAAGTGGTGTTCCTCAGGACTCAGTGCTGGAGCCAGTTCTGTTTATCAGTGACCTGGTCAAGGAGATCAACTGCACCAACTGTGAGTTTGCAGATGACACTATATTGGGTGGGAGCATTGATCTGCTAGAGGACAGAAAGGTTCTGCAGAGGGTCGATCAATTTGGAACGATCGATTGGCCAAGGCAAATGGCATGAAGTTCAGCAAGGCTCAGCTCTGGGTTCTGCACTTGGGCCACAACAACCCCATGCAGCGCTACAGGCTTGGGGCAGAGTGGCTGGAAAGCTGCTCATGGAAAAGGACCTGGAGGTGCTGACTGACGGAGCTGAACATGATCCAGCTTGTGCCCAGGCAGCCAAGAAGGCCAACAGCATCCTGGCCTGTATCAGCAATAGTGTGGCAGCAGGGCCAGGGCAGTGATCATCCCCCTGTACCGGGCACTGGTGAGGCTGCACCTCGAGTCCTGTGTTCAGTTCTGGGCCCCTCACTACAAGAGAGACATTGAGGTGCTGGAGCGGGGCCAGAGAAGGGCGTCGGAGCTGGTGAAGGGTCTGGAGCACAAGTGTGATGGGGAACGGCTGAGGGACCTGGGGGTGTTTAGTCTGGAGAAGAGAAGGCTCAGGGGGGACCTTATTGCTCTCTGCAACTGCCTGAAAGGAGCTTGTAGTGAGGTGGGGGGTGGTCTCTTCTCCCAGGTAACAAATGATAGGATGAGAGGAAATGGGTTGTATAATGGGAAAAATATCTTCACCAAAAAGTTTGTCAAGCATTGGAACAGGCTGCCCAGGGATACTTTTGAGTCACCCTTCCTGGAGGGATTTAAAAGACATGTAAATGTGACATCTGGGGGCATGGTTTAGCGGTAAACTTGGCAGTGTTAGTTTTGTGGTTGGACTCAATGATCTTAAGGGTCTTTTCAAACATAAATGATTCTGTGAGTCCATAGGGTGCATTGCAGACATACTCCACTCTGCTGAGTGGATGAAATTTCAGATCTCATTAAGTTCTCGGCTCCTGTCTGCCCTGGGAAACAGATTGCATTTCTTGCTTGTTCCAAGCTTCTTCCAAGCTAGTCTTATGTGACTTACATGGGCATTTCTATTTCTGCCCCCAACCCCTTTGTTGTCTCTCTAGTGGTTGCTAGACTTCACATGAAGATGTGTTCAGTTACCACACATTATGTATATTTGCCTGTCTTCATCAGATTGGTCTGTATGAGAAAACTTAAGCATCCTTTTTGTGAGAGCAACAAATTCACATGCAAAATGAGAAGCATATTGTGCTGTTTCTGTCCACAGTATGATTTTTCCAGTGTATTGGAGATTCACAGGTAAGGATAGTTCAAACGCTATATTCACTGTTTGCTTCCTTTAGAGCTTGTGCAAGCAGAGCATCTTCAGCAAGTAGACTTTCAAGTTGGTGTAGCGTCAGCAGAAGTGATGCAGTTATGCACATACGTATCATCTATGTAAACACTTTGATTCCTCTGAGAAACTGCCTGTTGAGTGTTTGTGTACATCTGAATACGTCTGTGTGTTTGTGTACCTGGGCCCAGACACAGTGTGATATCATAATTAATCTAGTTTGTGCATTAGTACCCGCAGAGAAGGAAGTTGTTTATGTAATTTATATTGCTGCTCAGCCTCATTTGTCAGCACAGACAAGATTGCAAGCTGCTTCACTGCTGGGATCTTCTGTTTTATGCTATGCTTAGAATCTATCCTAAGAGCCCACAGAATCCCGGCCCTTGACCAGAAATCCTGAGCTATATTTTTACTGTATTTGTTCCTGTGCTTTTACACTGACACTCCTGGTGGCAGTGTATGCATTGCTTTCACATCCAAGTGTCCAATGTGAGGTGGTAGCTAGCTCCCTCCATTTGCATCTCAGTGCAAACCAGCACTTAAGCAGTCTCTATGATCAAGACGCTGGAGACACAGGCAGGCTCAAATGCAGAACTACAGTGATGGTGCAGGTGTATCTTCCAGTGCTCCCATGATACACATGTCAAACAGATGTCACGCCTCTTAGGATTATAAGAGGTAACCTGTGAATATTTATTCAATAGCTTTATATTTTACTTGCAGCTATTCTGAAATATTCAGGTAGGATACTGTGTCAAACATCACTTGTAAGTAACACATAGACCCTAATCTATCATACATGATTTGAAACTATAAACTACTTGCTTGTAAACAGATGAAATGCGTACTAATTTGAGCTAGCTTTCTGAGTGGGTTTGCTCTGGTTTCAGATGTACTGCAAAGATAGTGGAAGACTTGTTCTGCTGTTCTGTGTTAATGTTTGCCATATTGATTGTAGGAAGCAATGTAGCTAAGTCTTGAGCTTGTAAGTACATGGATTTACTGCAAGTTGAGGTAGTTCTTACTGGCAACCTCTTCTGCCTCCCGGCAAGTCAGAAATAGAATTTACAGTGGTCTTATGACGTGTTTGTAGGAGTGCTATTTATCAGAAAATGTGCTACTCCTGGCTAGAACACAGAGCATACCTTAAGTAATCGTTTTGTCCTGTATACAAAGGGTGACATTTGTAAATGAGGCCGACAGAAGAACATTAAGCGCTCTTTTTGTAGTACGAACTGTTCTTAGTCATAATGTTTATTAGGCATATTCATCACAAAATATGCACTTTTTGTGTGTATGGTGTGCTTCCCCGTCACATAACTGTAGGAGGGAGGCTCTCAGCAGAATACTATCTTTTTAATCCTTTTAATCTTTCAGTTTTCTTCAGTGTTCCTACTTACCAGAAATTATTTTTTCAGTATTTGACAAAAATGTAGTTATTCTAGTGAACTGGGATTAATTTACCTGCTCTTTTCCAGGGCTTTTCTATGATTATTCTGTTTGACCCTTTTTTCCAGGGGTAAATAATCATTTCATTGCCACTTCGCTGTTTAGTTCAAACTGCTGTTTTATCTGGGCCTCTTGAAATCAGAACAGGAATGTGAACAGAGACAATCAAAAAGCTGGAACAGATGTTTGACTAAAATATTCTTCTGTGAAGTGAGATTTTTTTTTTTCTTTTTAATAGAATATCAAAACATGAACAGAAACAGACGGCTTTATGTATGGCGTAGGTTTGTTCTCCTAACTCTGTTTGTAACAGGATACTTGAAAAGTAAAAGGAGTGGTTGTTTCATGCTGCCTGCTCCTATGCTTACTGGCTTCAGCTCTCAAAACCCAACATATTTAGAAAATGCTGTCCCCATACAGAAAGGAGACCAGTCAAGTATCTAAGTTTATGTGAGAGATCAGTGCACCAGCGCGCTAGCTGCACTGAGCTGCCCTAACTACAGGTAAATAATGTCTGTTCCAGGGCTCTGAGTTATCCGGGTTATTCGGGTGAGCATAGGGAGTGTGGAGGGTTCCCCTGCTGCTCATGTGCCGCAGGATGTGGTTGCTGGGAGAGTCTCTGCAGCCCAGCAGGTGCTCAGTAACAGAATGGTCCATCTGAGCCTGCAGTGGGCTTGTGTTTCCCAGTTCAAGCAGTCAAAGAAACTATGTTGTAACACAGTGTGCAATATTCCAAAAGTGCTGTTTTAACACTGACTAGCCCTACTGAGCCATGAGGTCAACACTTTCAAGTTTGAATGTCTGCCAGCAGCATTTTTCTCAACCTCTTATATTGCCTTGATTTTCAGGCATTGTTAAGGACCACACTGACGATCTACAAAAGCTAATCACTGCTAAAAGCCTGCTGAGCCAGCTTGTATATTATCTTGATTTCATTGTTCTAACTCGATAAAACTGACATTTTTATGTGAGTACTTATTTCTCGGAAAAGCAGCCTGATTTATATTTCCTGGTCTGTCACCGCTATCCGTAGAGTGCAGTGCTGACCTACCCAAGGGTAACTTCTGCAGAATTTTCACCATTACTTGAGCAACTGTGTGTCTGATGGAATTTGGTGAAGAATTTCCATGTTTCATAATCATGGAAAGGTTATGCAATAGTATTCAGGGATGTCAGAAACAATGGGCATGAGATTATCATCAGGGTAAATGCTCAGGGATGCCCTCTTAGAACATGGCTGAACTAAATCCAGAACTTTACTCTGACAATAAAAAGCAGCTTGGAAGGCTTTCTAGAATGGTACTGTGGTAAATTATATCCTAATGTCCTTCTCCTAAGAGAATGCAAGAAATCTCTTCTTACCCTTAATTCTGCCAAATGAGCACGGCATGCTGAGCTGGGAGAGGTTTTGGGTTTTGTTTTCTTTTCCTGTTTGTTTTTTTCTTCTTTTAGGGGCAGGAATTTTTCCTGGAGTAAATAGCTTATGGGCTACAGATGCTTTTATTTACAAAACGTGTTTGAAAAGCTTCTGGACACAGGAAGAATTACAGAGCAGGGGAGAGTGTCTTTGCTTTTAATGTAAAGCTCTTTCGTAATTAGCAGAAACACTTATGTCCAGCTGCTTTCATGGCTTGCCGCCTTTGCTGCTTCTCTCTCCCATGAGCTTCCAGCTCCTTCAAACACGCTTCCTGCATTTACTTTCATCTCCAGTGATTTTTGCAGTTTTATAGCTTGGCTTGTGAATAGGCCCTGAGTTTTGCATCTCTCTTCTGCTTTTGCTTTTATTTTCAGAAGGGTTTAATTTGTTTTACACTTCTGATGAAGCGTATCTGCAGTTTATGAACCTAACAACATTTCATGCTGTCTGAGCTGTGAGAAGAAGGAAGCAGGGGGGCATTGAATCATTTTGAGTGAAAATGGACACACAAGAGTTTAGTTTTTGTTAATTTTCACCTTTCTTCCAGCACGCAGGCCTGGGTCTCTGTCTATAAGTACTGCCCTTACGAAGTAAAGGATGATCCTGGATGTAACCTGTGCACTATATCTCCTGATATACTGGGTGTGCAAGGGAGAGAAGATGCTTGGCCTTGAACAGACATGACCCCATCCGTTCCCCCCATCCCTCTTCACCCTCCCTGTGCATTCCCACTCCCCAACCCCATGTCCTGAGGGACATACAATTTCCTTGTGCCATTGTGTGATTGTCTCAGTGCAAAACTGTCAAAAAAGTTGCTGTGAAATTACCTAAGCCCTGGCTTTACTAGCAGGTCTAGCAGGTCTGCTAGTCTGTAGATGTGGCCCATGTTTCTGATCTCAGTTTGAGGCAGGAGTGAGGTAGCTCACTTCCCAGTGAAAGTGAGCTGGCAGTGCTGAATCTAATATGTGGTGGGAGCATAGGCATGCAGGGAACCCCTCCATGCACCCCTGCTTGCTTTGTGAGCGGTTTTTGTTGCCGTGTCCTCAGGTAAGTTCTTGGATGCGTTGTCTCCTGTGGTTGTTCTGCTGCCACTGCTGAGGTTTACTCTTGTAAGGACTGATTTTTTTTCTTTAGTGATAGCGCTGGCTAACTTGAGTTTGTCTCTGGACAGAAACACACATTGCGTGAGTTACCTCTATTCACTCCAGCTTCTGTGGCTAGTCTCAGTTTCTCTGCCTTTAAAGGAGTTTGTGCTCTGGCAGTGTTTGTTTGGTTTCAAGTGTTTCTATGTTGATGTTTTTATTTAAATTACTCCACATGTTGCACTCTCACGGAGCCTGATCTGCCTGCATTGCATTCGGGCTAATTTTAAAGGCTGATACGAGTTCCTCTATTTTTCATACTTAAGTGATGATTCACTTTGCTTTCATTTACACATGTGTTTCTATCTGTCTAAATGTCATTGATTTATATTAATAAGTAGAATGAAAAGGCTTTCTGACACAGACACACAGGAGTGTTACTAGTTTCACTTAAAGATGGAAGATCTCCAGCAAATGAGTAAAAATGCGTGGAGTAAATGGAGCACAATCAGGACTTGCTGAAAGAGCTGTACCCTACCTGCTGCTGTCCTGGGGCTATCAGCAGGTGCTCCTGTAGACAAATGTCTGGGAGGAAGATGGGGAGGGAAGGATGGAGCCTCTTTAGATGTCTCTGGCTGAGACACTTTATTCGTAATAAATGGCAGTCAGGATATGTTTTAAAGGTTAACCTGGTCAAAGAAAATTTGTCTTAGTGCCAAAACAGCACCCTCACCTCGTCCTTGACCAAGTCCTGCAGTGGTGGTGGAGAGAGGCAGTGTGTGTGATGCTACGGTCATCATGGCTCTTTGGTGCATGTTGCCGCACATGTTTCTTCTCCAGTGCTGAATCTCCTCTAAACGGGGAAAAGCTGCATCTGTTCAAGCAGAAAGAGTTTTGCTGCCACATGTCTGGTCCAGAAATGATCTTCAATAGCTCTGTATTTGTTCCCGAAGTGCATGGGAATGTATATTGGTAACAACCGAGGGTCAGTAGTGGTTACTTGTCTGGATGGTGCAGTGGAGTGATTCAGGCTGTAGCAATGCACGAGAACAGGCTTCTGATTAGCAAATCCCAGCATGTTAGTCAGCCAGCCGCGACAAGGAGCCAGTCATCTGGCCTCTTTTGTGTGGACGGGCTATTGTGTGGCCCTGACCAGCAGAAATGTGTGCCCGAGGGCACTGGGAGGCTGACTTGCGTGGCAGCATGGGTGCTGAGCCTGGCCACGGGTCTGGATTCAATGACCCATCAGGATCAGGGGTGGTGGAAGCATGGGATGAAGATCAGAGCTTTTACTGGCAAAGGGTGAGGCAGGGGAGAAGCCGAGGGGACTTGCTAAACCGCCATAAAAGAAACATTAAAACAATACATGAGTAACTTGGTAGCGGGTCAGAGCTGGGGCTGGAGCAGTCAGCCTGTCCGGCTGCTGAAGGCTTCATGCTGCCGCCATCTCCTAGTATGGCTGTGGTGGGCTGAGTGTGCCTGGGCGCTGAGCCCACGCTGGACTGCCCAGAACCTCCCCCTAACGCACCTGGAGGGACAGGCATGAGGACATGCTGTGCCTCTGAGAGTCGCACAGCTGCAGCATGATGGCTCCAACATGGTGCCCAGGCTCCTGCACACAGCCCCAGCACCAGGGCGCTGCCTCAACAGTCCCTGCAGGCTTTGCCGGCACAGGTCTGCTGCTCAGCGGCATCCTGGAGGTAACGGGTGTCCCAGGCACAACCCTGAAGAGTGTTTTCCGAGGATAAGAGGCTGTATCTGCAGCTGCAGAGACTGGCTCAGTGCTCACGGGTGGATGGCTCCTCCAGAGCTGTCCCCCCACCGAAGCCGGCTGCTGGCCCCCGACCCAGCACAGCTGCAGACAAACCAGGTGCCCCTGGGCTAGCACATGTCTAGGCATGTCCCCAGCTCCGCTGGCCCCCAGCCACGGGGATGGAGGGCTGTGCCCGGGAACCTGGCAGCTTCTGCGTGCTGATGTATACACTGCATGACTATGTGTTTCCTGTGGAAAGCAGGGCATTCCTGTAAGTCACTGTCCCGCCTTACTGCCTTTGTTTATTAGAACAGTTACAGGAAGCAATCTCGCTCTGCCAGCAGTGAGGCAGCAGTGAGCAGTGATAACGATGCATCTTCTGCATGTGCTTGGCCCTGCAGTTGTGAAGCACAACTGTGCTGAGCTCAGGTGGGGAGAACACACAAAACCCCCATGTCCCTGTAAAAACTTCAAGGGCCTTATGTAAAGCAGTGACAAGTGAACTACTGCACAGTGAACTAACATTTTGGAAAAGGTGTCCAGTGTTGCATTTTCACTTAACACCAGTGTTAACAGGCATGACATGCCAGGGATGGTTCTTCTCTGGCAGTGACAGAAACGATTTTTGGTGCTGGAGGTGACACTTAATCTAACACATCTCCCCCCCTCCACTCTATGGGTCAGTCTGCCTACACAGATCAGGACTTCAGTCAGGAAGGGCAAGCTGTCTTCCCTCAGGTGCCACCCCTGACGCCTTCTGCAGGTGTGACCATGCTTTGAAGCTCAAACTGCGCCTTTTCAGTACTGAGATGTGGGTTCATGATGGGCCTGTGAGAGTTCCCCAACCCTTAGATACAAAAGAACCAAACCTAGGTGAGGCTGAGGCAATACCAGACAAAGCCCAGTCACTTCTTTCTTGGAAATGAGTCAAGAGCGCAGCCAGAATTATACCCTGCTCCTCATTCCTATAGTGTTCCTTAGAATGGGATTTTTGGACACATTTAGATAGTGCCCTGTCTCGCTGCCTTCTGTGGTTACTACTTATGTCAGCCTTACACAATGTTGAATCCAGCACACAAGGGATGTAGGAAATTTTGTTTTGGTTTCTTTTTGTATATGATGTACTAGACAAATGCAGCATTCAGGCACAGCTGGGTAACAGAGGAAGACATTCAAAACTAACTATGAGGTAAATTGTAGAAAGCAGACTTTATATGACAATAAACATGCAGCTTGCAAAAGAATTAACATAGTGTACTGGTATTAAAACGCATTTCCATACAGAGACAGCTTATGCAGCAGTTTACAAGTTTAACTTCTGGCCGGAGTATGCAAGCCTTTTAAAGCTGGCATTCAAACTACCAGTAGCTTAATCAGCCATACTTAAACTACATACTAACATTTGACTTACTGTTTACATTCACTAGCCATTCAATCCAGCATCAAGGCACTTTCCTTGTCAGTCTGTCTCTGTCCCATGCCTCCACTCACTTAGATGCACATATCAGCACAGCAATATTCTTGACCAGTAGCCTTGACAGTCTCCTTAAGCCCAAATAAAAGCAGCTGGGTCCTAGACAATCCCTCGCTGTATCAAAGTGCCTGGCTGTATGTGACACTGTAAACAAGACTGGCGTGTTAAAAAAACATGGCAAGTTGACTGGATCCATAGCGAATGTGCTCTGATGTGAAGAAAAGCAATAGGTGTTACCAGTTGCAACACTGCAGAGAATGCTCGTCTACCTTGCCTGCAGCCGCTGGAGAAGAGCAGCCGGTGCGGGGTGCAGAAGACGCTTCAGTCTGAGCAGGAGGACGTGGAGCTTTCCAGCCGTATGTTGACAGTTGTGCCATAGGTGTTTTTCATCTATTGTTACAGAAGTGTGCTTCTGCAGAGTATCGCTGACTCTGCTGCGAATATCCCCTTCAAAGTTGGCTTTGCAAATAGACGCAAGTACTGACTAAGGCTGCATTCTGGGCAGCACTCACTGCCCACCCTCTCTCTGCACTAAAATTAAGAGGGGGGGGGAAGTGCATGATAGTTGACATCTGGCCGTCAGTCAATTTTACATTTTACAAATGCGCCCTTGTGCATTAAGTCAGCACTGCTTTTGTTTTTTACGAATGGCTCAGATTGCACAAGTACTACAAAGGAAACAAGTGAAAGCAAAAACATGAATGCATTTTAGATTTTTTTTTTTTTCTTTCTTAGCTGATCCTTTCAATTCTAAGGAAAAGAAATGGAATTTGTGAGTCCAATGCAAGATACTTAATGTTATCCTTCTCCAGACTTCTGCACTTCCACTTCACTGCAGTTTTCTGGGTCAACAGCCAAGCTGTAGACTGTGGGGTTGGCTGTAATTCCCAAATGGCTGCACGAAAAAAGACTCAACATTTTTGTTATAAACCGCTTCCAAATAACATTAAAAGCAACTCTTGGAATTTAAAATGGCTACATGTACCCATCCTAGCAAACAGACAAGAGGTTACAAGGGATTAATGAAAATTTGCAATCCATCAGTCAGGAGAACTTTTTAACATAGTTAAAGGAATGTATCCAAATAACAAACAAATGTCCCTGGGAAAATAAGCTAGCATATTTAGTCCCATTTAATGCACATAAATTACAATTTAAACTGTGTACGTCCTCGAACAGGGCTGACCATTACCACTTTGTCAGTCTTTGGAGTTTCAGATCCCTCTGAGAAGTCTATACCATAGCAGCATATATTTAGGTGGGTCTTGGATGTTCAAGACCTGGCACTAATTAACCAAGTTCAATTACTGAGGTTAAATCAGTACGGATATTCCCACATATTGGGCACACTCATTTAAGTTTTAACCATCCAGCACTGCTCATGATTTACAATCAAAGCTGAAGCTGCAAACCCCACCCCAGGCAATGGGGCTTCTCCACTGCCCAAGAGCAGGACTCACACGCAAACTCCCTCCTCCTCCCAGGGCCAAAGGTTTTTCCCAATCCTGGTGACCAGCATTTTGCTAGGCTGCTGTAGCACAGATCGGCACATGCTTGTCACAAATGCTCTAGAATAAAGCTTTAAAGAAATAAATAATTTTGATTTTCTTTTTTTTTTTTTTTTTTTAAGAAGTTCAAAACAATTTTTGCTCTGCTGTGCTTTGCGCTGCCAGGTTAAGGCTTAGCAGGCAGTTTAGTTTGCTATGGTCAGGCATATGAAACAGTCCCAAGACTTTTACTACATTGGAAGGGGATATTCCCAGGTTAACTGCCCTGAAAGCAAGCCAACACACCCCAGAAACAACCTCCTGTTCTAACAGAAACACTGCAACAGAACTATGGAGATAAATATATTCACTTTTCTTATAAGCTGAGGAGCAGTTAGCCAGCCTGCACTTTTCAGTGCATGCTAATACAGGAATAATACTTTATATTTCTAGTAGCCTCCCTTCCCTGCCACCAAAGTAAAAAGGTCTTCTCTCACCCCCACTTGAAAAATTCCAGCCCAGGAAATCAAGATGGACATGGAAATGGCAATACTGAAGTGTGATTTCATTTTAACAATGCCTTTATTTTGTAAAGTGCACCCTAGTTACTGGGAGGGGAGAAATCTTTTTCTTTAGTCACTATGTTAGAGCCAAGTTCAGAGAATTTAAGTGGATTGCTATCATTACGTTACAGACTCTCTAAAAATCTGTATCCAACTGTTTGATACAATTAAATTGTTACAATCCAAAGTACAAAATCAAATTAAACCCTGAACACTGCATGATACAATATTTGGCACATAGGTTTACAATGTAAACAAGCCGTAAACCTGTTAATTTGTGTAAACCTGTACTGTGGCTTCAACAAGCTATTCACCCACCAGTATCTCCTGCTTAGTCTTTAGCATTTTATCCCTAGATAAATGCACAAGCCTTAAAGATGTAACTCTGTCAGACAGACGGAATTCTCTCTAGGATACACTCCTATATGATTCTGTGAGTTTATCACCACTGGCCCATAAACAACAAAGAAGGATGCCAGAAGTGACAGGCCAGAACTCTTTTAAACACAGACCTTTAAAAATGAGAATCTCTTGACGCTAGTTGTTTCATTTTGGAAATGGTCCATTTAACAGCAACTGAGAACAAAATGCCTTCCCTTTATACAACGGAAAGGCAAACAGGAATTTCAGGAATAACTGAAGTTATCCCTCAAATATAACATATGTTATCAAAAGTTAGTATCACTGGATCACAAAAAAAAAAAAAAAAAAAGGGCAAAAAAAAAAAGCCAGTGTATTTTTGAAGACATCCATGCCTTTGAAGCAATGTTCAGACTAAGCAGCCAGGTTGTGGCCCACAGTATCTCAGCGATGAGGAGGTGGATTAGATGCATATGGCTGCAGGGCAGTTCTAATAAGCACGCACACTGCTCAACAGAGACTTTCCCTTTTACTTGTGGTTTCTACAGTCACTATGAAATTTGCATAGAGAAGACAATCCATCCCCCAGTAAAGTAACTGCTATTATTTTCAAAGAGGAATGTGCGCTGACAAAAGAATGCACCTTCAGTCTCTGAAAAACCCCTACAGATGGTCTTGTGCTGTCTCATGACAGCACTGTTTTCATTATGCCCTTGCTCTGCGGGAGGGAGTTTGAAGGTGATGCAGTGGAGTGGAGAGAGAATGAAGGGGACTGGTCTGAAGAAAGGTGTAGTTACAGTAAGCTGCAACATAGCCTTTTAGTTTAAAAAAGTGCCCAGATACAAAAAATACCACTAGGAGACAGGAACTGTGGAATAATTGAAATGTTATTAAAGATCCTGCATTCTTTATCTGTTTTAAATAGTCCAGACCTCCAGAGGTAATCTTAGGAATTTAGCATTGAATTTCTGTTACAAAAGCAGAAGACATATGTGAACATTTATATGTACACCTGTCCTTCCACGCAAGCAGGCAGACGAGGACAAGGCAAGTTGAAATGATACTGACACCTGCCTTTCCAGGGCCTTTAGCAAGTGCTTTGCAGAACAGCAGCACCAGAGGTCACAGCAGAAAAGGTGGTCTTAAACACATAGTTCTTTTGCTAAAGGAGAACCAAAATCTTTTATTCTCACAACACAGCATTTAGTGTTTTGAATTAAGGTTTTATTAGTGTCAGATTATAAAGCTGACTAGACTAAGTTAAGGTTAAAAAAAAAAATAAAAAAAAAAAAATAGAAGAGTGCCATAAAATTTCTAGTTATCACTGGATAAGGGGTTTATTTTAATGTCATTTCATTTTTCCTTAACCCCTGGTAGAGACAGTCTCCAAGAAATGCATCTTCTTCAATAAAATGCAAACTGTATGAAACAGGGTAAAAGTGAGATTAAGAATAAAGAATTCTAACAACCACATAAGTGTTGTGGCTCATGATTGCTAATACAGAGCAATTAGAAAAATGGTAAAAACTTACAGCTTGTTACTTTCCTCTCAAGCTGTAATCAACAAAGGTGCACTTAATAAACAGAGGCAATTTATATGACAAGAGGGGTATGGTATAATCTGACAGTGATTTGGGTAGAAAACCTCCAAGTAACTGTTAATTAGTGTTTTCATCTGGATTTTTAAACTTCTGAATACAAGACTGAATTACTGTGCGTCAAGTTGCAAGGCACATTTTTAGGCCAAATTAGTATACAGTTCATCTGCACGCATATCTAAATGTAGGCAGAATACCAATTACTATAGTAGCATTCGGAGTCAAACAATCATGGTGGTTTCCTATTTGCACACCATAGCAAGTTATATTTAATTGTTCTAATTTTTAAGTGGGGATGAACATGATTTGCGTGTCTGGTAAATCGGAATCAGACACTGGGCCAAGTAAAAATTCAGAAAGTCAATCAAGCTACTGAAAGTGTATGACAAGTATTCTTCCACATTAGAATAATAAGCTTCAGTCTTACTTTTGCACAAAGATGCTCCAAGCAACTAAAGCTGGCTTTTTAGGCTTGTACACTGTCATGAATCAAAGTATTTCTTCTAGAAGGTCTATTGGCTGATGTCATTAATTGAAACTTGCCATTTTCAATCACGCGTAAATCTGATATGACAAGATGCAAAATCCCCAAGGTAGCACAAAGGCTTATTCAGCTATCCAGACAGAAGATTTTATGTAGTGCATAAAAGTTCAGTCTCCAGTAGGTCTGGACTGAAAATCTTCCACAAAAACAGTCCTTACTGTACTTTGTCATATTACTCTTCACTTAATTTCAATATTTCTATCTTCATTCAGATAAAAATACCTAGCTTAATTTATCAGAAACACAGGAGAAAGTGTGAACAGGCACTAATGAAGGCCTAAACCAGAGCCAGTCTCTTCTCTCACTGTGGCATATAGCCTCCTTGTCTCACAGTCTGTGGGAGGTAACTTTTTGGCATTTCATCAACTGATGGTGTATTTCCTTCCACTATTTCAGGTCCCACAGTTTGTCCTTCAGTACTTGCCTGTACAACATCTGATACAGCAGCTTCCTGGCTATTTTTTTCCAGCCCAAGGCCCAATAGCTGTGAACACTGACCTGAGATCTGCAGTTGTGCAAATCCAATAGTATCCCCCTCATTAGCAGAAGTGATTTGCTTCATTCTTTCAAAGCATGGTCTGTCTGTGTTGGTTTCACCCTGAACACCATTTTGCTTGAAATACTGCTGCCTCTGTGTTGTACTGTCACCTCCTCCAGCGTGATGATCCTCTGATCTCTCTTCTGAATCTAGCAGTGGCTGAGTCGACTCAGATCTTGAAAAGACTTGCACAGGTGTTTGGTCTCTGTAGCCGTTAAGTACTACAGTTGAATACTGTACAGTGCTTGAAGTGTTTTGTGTAGTTTCACCTTCATCACTGTCAGAGACACTTTGCCTAGGAGAAGACATGCATGAGGACCCTCCAATACCACTGCTGTGCCCTTCTGAAGTACTTTTTTCCTTTTTAAGTAAGTCAAAGGGTTTTAGATCTTGTTCTGAGAAAGACTTCTTGTCATCAGCTTCTATTTCTACGACGCTTACGTCTGTGAAGCTGCCTTCTGGATACATCTGATCTTTGGAACTAAAGTTATGCTGAAAGAAAGAGATGGATGTTGCCTAAGAGGAAGGTTATGTTCAAAATAAAAAACCCCATTAAATACCTGAATTTTTATTCTGTAATTTTTTGAAGTTTCTTCATTTAATTTTTTTCCTAAGTTTGGCAATACCTCCAAATTATGTTATGAAGGATGTAGCTTTGTTTCCAATATAAAGCCTTGCTTACGCAAGTGTTCTAGAAGCACAGTTGGTGCAAGCTTTGCTCTAATTTTAATTATTCTTAAGAGCCATAAACATAGAACCATTTGCTCTGCAGCACAGGAACATTCTGTATTGAGAGCCATACTTACCTTGTTTCCAATAATGCATTCAATGTGATGGCTATTCTTCACAGAAGTTAGTCACAGTTTATTGAACAGAATTTGCTATGTCATTCACCCCCCATGGGGCATAAATTTTGCTATCACCTTCTCATGCACGAGTAACTTAAAGCTTTCTCTCTCATTCACGATTTAACTGTGCAAACAAGTCATAGTTTAGGGTTTTAAGAACGGGAATCATGAGTTCTGTTACTTAACCCTGATTTTCCATGAATGAGTAAAATAATTAGGACTTGACCCTTCCAACTACTAGACTGAATATAACTCACAATGTTAAAGCCTGCTCTATACTGTGAACTTGTGCTAAGGGCCATGTATTTCTAATGCTGAATCTATTAATGAAAAGAAGTCTAATAACCATGTTGTACCACAATGTCATGAAACTTAACATCCAAGTTTTTTTCCTTGAAATCCCTGTGTGCTAGAAGACAGAAGACTTCCACTGGTTAGTTTGTTTGAAACCTTGTGGACCAGGAAAGTAGAGGATGCAGAAAGATGAGTATTACCTTAGCTGGAACTTGAGGAGACCACTGAGCAATGTTACTCTTGGATGGATCAGGGACAATAGGCCAGATATGCTTTTTAATTCTGTAAAGGATTAAAACCAGAATAGAATTACAAGATGCACTCCCCAAATTCCTATGTTAGTAGCAAGTACTGCATAATCCAGGACACTACTCCTTTACACAGGAATTTTGCAAGAGTATTTATTTCCAACTAGGAATGCTTCCTGGGCTACTTTACATCTTTGTAGGAAGCTGTACTACTTAGCAGAACACAGCACTGCACTTGTAACTGCTTCACACATTAGATGTAGCTATCCAAGGCAAGGCAAACTAACAAACGGTAATGAGTTAGGGATTTTAAAATTTATAGCTCTCTAGAATCTACAGAGCACTTATTTCATTAAAGTCTATGATGCATGTCAGTATAAAAATACACTGTTGCTCCTTTAAGATATCGATATCACAGCTGTCAATCTAAGCCATCTTCACAGCTAAAAATAAAGCGAAACTATTTGAAGAAAAACTTGCTTGGTTGTTTGTAACTCTCAACTCCCAAGTTTAAGAATGTAGTAAAAAAATAGATGTAGTAAAAATAGATGTTTCTGTAGATCATTCACTCCCAACCAAACTAACTTTGAAACTGATGCATCTATCGCACTCTTTAGACAAGGTGCAACAACAGATGCTCTGTAGAAGAACTCTGAAGAAAACTATAAGATGGGCTTTGCAAACTGACATCGATTAAGAACAGATTTTAGTAACAGCAGGGAGGTC
Organism: Strigops habroptila; assembly: GCF_004027225.2. NCBI lineage: Eukaryota > Metazoa > Chordata > Aves > Psittaciformes > Psittacidae > Strigops > Strigops habroptila. Next base: position 82,953,877 of record NC_044302.2, on the reverse strand, counting down.
AGAAAGAAAAGGGCACAAAATGCTGTCTTTAATTAGAAAGAAAAGATAGTTGACTGGGTACATGGGATATGTGCTACTCCTTGGCAGGGAAAAGACTTCAGCAATAAGCACTCAGCTAAAGCCACAGACAAGAGCTCTGTGGTAGGTAGAGGGAGCAGAAGGAAAGAAGATGTTTCCCAGCAGGTAATAAATTGGCACAGAGTTTGACTGAGGTTATGCAAGGTAGTTAAGTAAGATGCATGCATGACTTTTTTGGTTGTTAAGCTTAAGGTTTGCTAACACTGTAATTAAACAGCTAAAATACAGCCAGCAAACAGATCATCTGTGCTTCACAAACTAAGGACCATCATTCCACTCTGACATGATGACTAAGAAAACAACACAGAAGATGTCACGATCACAACTTAACAAACATAATCCTCACCAACTCTAGCAAATGAAGCTAGGAAGCAGGAATTTCCTTGCACGATTGAGTCATGGAACATTTAGGTTGTGTGCAAATCCTTAACAGTAAGAAATTAGTTTCAGAAGAGGCAACTTTCTCAAGGAAAAAAGTGTTTATCACTAGTGAATATGTGTGTTTTACCTTCCTTTTCTGATCTAGCTGCAGAATATTTACTTGTGTTGAATTATTGCCATCTATTATTCCCAGAAATACCAGAAATGTATGAAAAAGACTTTGTTATACTTACAAATCACGTTTGTTGAAGCAAAACAAAACTCCAAGGAGCACAATCAACAGGAACGCTAGACACACAGGTACAACTATGGCTTCAATCTCTCCTTTCCCTGAAGGAAATGAAGAGAAGCAGTTATAGCTCACTTTGACATTTAAGGAACTCAGCAGCGGCATACATTCCCAAAGGGACAGGGAGAATTTGAAACTGAATACACCAGCAGCACTCAGTCTTAAGATTCACCTTCAGAAAAACCTTTCCACCATATGAAAAGAGCCTGTAAGTGAAAACACAAAAAGCTCTGTCCCAGTAATCTAATGGCTTGCATCAACAAAAACCCCCAGGTTGCTCTAGGAGTTATAATACTGACGAAGCAAGTAAATTTACAGTTTGGGCAGATATGACAGGAACATCTATATGAATTCATCTCTGGTCCAGGTGTTTCAGTGGCCTTATTGCTGCCATAACATCATCATGGGCAAGCAAGCAATTTAAGCAAAGTCACTAGTCATCCATAAGTCTATTCCGTACATGAAAATATCCTCTGCCTGCAAACATGTAAGTTGCATTATTGTTATGTATTCCTTCCAATGTTACAGACATTAAGTAAAACTTGCAGAATGCTTAGGGAAAAACAACACTATACAGAAAAAGAACATTAAAACCTGCTAAATTTAAAGAAGTGCTTTTCACAACTAAGTTCAATTAACACTGTTGCTCTTACCATTACAAATATGAAGCACTCTCTAGAGCTGAACATACAATAAATGTCACTCTTCAAAATGAGTCTCTGTAGAGAACTGTAACAAACTTTAATAGTGATATAAATAAGAATGTGGAACCTGACAAAGGGTTGCAAGAATGGCATGTGCTGACTGGCACCTAGATTAGCAAATCAAGATCCCAGTAAGTCTCTGCAGCTTCTCAGGACACCCATGTCAGGATAATAAGGGCCAACCTACTTTGAGATTAAAACAAAAATTCTGGACTCTAGGACCAGGGTAGAAGCCATCAGACATCAGAAGAGAAAACAAGGGCACTGAGTAAATCCTGATGGCTCACACAGAGTGGGGACAAAAGAATACTATAACCCAAAGTATACACAAAACAATCCCAAAACAGTGTTTACCAACATAAAAGAGCAATCCAGGATATATGCAGAGGATAGCTTGTCCTCTGTACAATTGGAATAAGCTGTGACTAAACTGCCTCTTTCTGACTGAGTACTAGATAGGTTACCTGAATACCATGCACCTAGTGAGTCTGACTTTCACTGCAACATTTTCTTTAATGAAGTCACCTTCCCCTCCCATCATATCTTGCACAGAGCCTTGCTATAGTGTTGCAACATTACTTCCTACTTTAATTGTGCCACTCTTCCTTACCAAATTTTTGTGTAGTAAATGTAAAATCAGGACCACTCCTGCCTCCTTCATCTGTGTATGCCATCATCCGCACAGTATACAGTGTGTCACTGGCTAGAGAAGAAAGGGTATACTCTGTCTTGGAAGGATCCACTGTCACAGCTAAAGAAAGGAAAAAAATTATACTAGTTTTCTGTACAATTGATTAGATCTCCACAAACACAGTAACATTAGGACACCATGTCCTAGTTTTAGTAGAATGAATGGCTGTATGGAAAATACAACACAAAGACGACAGGCTTGTACAAGAAATGCTGAGATTCATTTGTTTCTGTTCAAGTGTTTGAATTTAGTCTCTTTCTTGATGTTATTTTATGTGTTAATTTCCTGTGGGTTTGTGTGTTTTGTTTTTTTTTGTTCCTCCTTCACGCCCCCCCCAGTGTAGCTACAAACAAAACCAGTAGTAACGTTGAGGCTTAAAGGTCTCTAATAAGCAGAATACATGGCTAACTAGAAATAGCCAGCTGCTAATCAGAAAAAACTGTTAAGAAGCAGTAGAGTAGGCATAAGTAATTGGCCCTTCCAATTTAAGCAAATCTAAAAATTAAAAGATTTTGATAGTGCTACCCCCTGTCTTATGCCTGCTGCTCATACACACTACTGAGAATGAAAATGCACTTCAAACAAGATGTTTTACATCAGTAATATTGTATTGATCTAGAGCTCCAGGAGGATTAAAAATACCTCCCTTTTTTTTAAGGCTTTATCCTATTTGAATGCAGTCAACTTCTTTACATCTTGAATGGTCCAGCTTTACCTTGCTACACCAACATCTCATCCTGTATTTAGATAGAAAAATGGAAGCAAAGTACTCGCCAATCAGCTTTCAGCAACTAAACTCACTACCCTGTTATACACAGACTGAATGTTCTGAATCCTTTAATAGGGACTTTTCTGTTTGGTATAGATGCCTCAGACACTAGCTTTATGTTATCAGAACTGACTGTCAGCCACAGTTGATTCTGTATCTCTTTTTTCAGGAGCATGAATTAGGAAGAAGACCAACGGAATACTTCAATGCCACAAAGTACTTATCTGCTTTTTGTTACCTGTTTCATTTCCATCAATAGTTTTGTAAAATATGGTATAACTTCTGATAAATCCATTTTGTTCATCCACTGTGAGATGGTTCCATGTCAAAACAGCTTCAGCTTTTCCTACTTTTTTAGTCTGAACTGTTGGTCCTTTTGAAGGACCTGTAACAGGAGATGAAGATTAGTTTCTGTTGTGCACCCTTGCATCCACAGAAACAGTATTAGTGAGCACTGAATTGCTACTGTGTAGAAACTTCAATGGAATAGCTGGACTAACTCATCTGCAAAGCATTATTTTCAGACAACACAGAAACTCCGAAGATGTTTTGGAAGAGAAACCTCCAGGGAGAAAAAGATGTGAAAAACAATAATCAGCAGATCACATGAAATCTTCAATTGAACGTAATTAGTCTTGGCTTTATACTTGAATTTGAAAATACCACAGATAAAAATATTACTACAACAATAAAATAACACACAAGACAAATTATCTGATAAAGCTTGGAAAAAGAGTCAGCCACAGACATCTGTTTAACTCCTAAATATTGTAAATAAGCAGAATGGACATTAATCAAAGGGATAAGATCTAGTATATCAGATGACTCTGAAGTGTAGGACTACTTTTTGTTATGTAGCCCATATTAAAGAAAAGGTCTCATTATTTTTTTAATCAAAAAAGTCAGTTTACATGCTCCAAGATGACTATTTTGTACTTACGATCCTGCTGAAGATAGGCTTTCACGGACTGTCCACTTCCCTGACCATCAGCATATAGAGGGTACACAGTTATCAAGTAACACTTGAAAGGCTTTATATCACCTAAAAAAAGATATTGAAAAACGTGTTGTTCCACAAATAGTCAAATTCCTCACCATTCTTCTTGTTTACTTCAGATACAGGGTTCTGGGTTTTGGCTGTATTATTAACTCCAAAATATTAACTGAAGGATTAATACAATGATTCACACAGAAATGCTAAATTTAATAAACAGACTTCATAGAAGTTTTAGGTTCGGGTTTTTTTTTTTTTTTTCATTTATTTTAAATAAAAAGCCTTTATCTGTCTGCAGCACTGAACCACAAAATTATTGATTTGAGCTACTGATCACAATCACGATCTGAGAAGAACTGTGAAGCTGACGAAGTTTCATTGTTTGAACTGCAAGAGGGATCAGAGAATTTGATTTTGAAGGAACTCAACCTTTTCACTTCTTTAATGGTTTCCAAGAATGAGAAGACTAAAACAAAAATGCAGATAAACCCCTTGCTGTTACATAACATAAATTTTAAAATGAAAGATTAGGTAAAATTCTGTATTTGACAAAACCACAGATACTTCCATACTCATCACAAACTAACAGAAGCCCTCAGCATTATCGCAGATTCCTGTCTCACAATAAAATTCTAGTAAGTATAAGAATTTTCCTTGAGAATATTTACTAGGCTTAGAGAGTGTCTACAATGCATTTGTAGACTTATAAGCTAAATACCTTTTAAGTATGTTCCTTGAACATTTCCTGGTTCATTCTGCCATTCTATGATGCAGTCTGAGCTGTTGGACACCAGACACCATTCAATCACGTATTTAAGAACATAACTGTTAGGAGCAGTCCACCCTACCCACAATTTGCCATCTTTAGGTAGTGTTCTAACATTCTTCACAGGAGCTGTGATGAAAGAAAACAGAAAGGTTACATGTACTGACAGTTCTTCTGCTACATATTATAATAATAGCTATTTTGTCAAATGTGGATTCTTTTGGGTTATTGCAATGGTGACAATTTGACAGAACCTAAGTAAATGTAAAAGCCATTTTCTGAAATACAAGCAGTATTAGGCTATTTAGGAACTGTTAATTACTCAGCTCCTCTGCTCTCAAACACAGTAGGTTGCCTTACTGCACAGTAAACATACTATGTTTCTTCCAAACTAAGGGGTTTATTTCAGAGAGATATCAAACTTTGAGACTTCTGAATTCCTTATAATATATTTGCTGGAATATATTCCTATCTTGCAGCAAAATTCTAATACCGACACACATGTACCTTACAAAGTACTTCTAACTGCAATACTACTGTTTGAAACATACTGTGGCTCTCCTTTGGTGTTTAGGCTAAAAGCATCATCTGTCTCTATACTTGTTTCTTTGCTTCCTATCCTGGTAGTGTTCAGATTGCCTAAGACGAGGCTGGAAGTAAGGAGAAACCAGCCTGTAGTTACTACTACTGCATGATGAAAGGAACAGAATAAAAAGAAACATGAGCAGTAGGGAAACAGTGGAAGCAGATGACAAAGCAACCAGGCAAGATACTGAAAGCGTGGGAGAGTGAGACTGAGACAAGAGAAGAAAGGAGTGAGGGGACATCAGAAAGCAGAACAATCGTGAGATGGTATATACAGGAACTATTGGATGCTTGCTTCCCCAACCCTTTTTTAAAAAAAGAAGACAAAAATGCCTGCTATGCTAAGAAAAACAATACATAGCACATGGTAGCTCTACAGATCAAAACCAACAGCAAACTAGCACACACAGCTTCAAATGAACCTGTAAGGATATAAATCCACACATTGCCTGGTATATAAATGGTAGCATAATTATAAGGCATATGACAGTAGATACATTCTGTAATACTTTAATTATGCGTCCATATTAAAGGTATCATTTTACAACACTGAAGATTTCTTAAATCAGAAGCCATGCAGATGCATTTGAAAGAGACATTACTAGGCACTAACCTTTTGAATTATTTGCTGGGATAAGTAAAACTGATGGAGGGGATGCCCCGACTTTGTTACGGGCAACCACAGTCACTTCATAAGTTCCATTTGGCATCTTTAATGTAAGGTTGGTGGTATTAACACTGTATTTCTCTGGTGGACTGGAGAGAGATGACTTGGCTCTGACAGTCACTTCATACTGCAAGATTACTCCATTGGCTTCAAATGGCTCCAGTGCCTGTTAGAAACACATCTTTGATTATAATGATAGTGTACAAATGTGACTTAACCTTTACTGTCTTTAATGCATAATTTAAAAATCTAAGAGCAAGACAAGTTACATAGATCAAATAGCTGCGTGCTGAAGGAAAGCACAAATAACCTGCATTCATTTCCATAACGCATTAACTTCTGGAATTATTTCAGGTTTAAATCCTACTTTTCTTGGCTTACCTGTAAAACTACCTGTAAACTACCCTGTAGTTTAATAAAAGCTATTCTGTAAAGACTGCAGAACATGTGTTGATAAAACCTTCATTTTATGTGACCTTACCACACACATGACAATAAGGAAATCTTACATCTTAACCTGTGTTAAATCCGAATGCAGAACAGCCTGAGTAGTCATCTTCTATTAATGTAGAAAAATACTTGTTTTGTGCTAATAATAGTTTCTGTGTAACAGTATTAGTTTTCAGACAACTTAAGAGAAAATTGTTGAAACCGTAAAGTAGCCCCAGTTTTCCAATTTTAAGCTGAATAATGTCAGAAGTGGCAAGCGGCATGTGAGTTCCATCAGAAAATGATGCCATATCAATATATGTGTATACATATGTAATGTATGTATACACATATATATGTATCAATACATACGTGTAATATATATGTCATGCAAACCACCTAGTAATAATAGACAGCTGATCAAATGTAATGAAGTTCAGAGACCAAAAGAAAGCTTTAGATGGGGACCAACCATAATTGCATTTGCTTTCTCAGCTGAATTAATCAGCCAACTAGACACAGCAGCCCTCTGCATGCAAATGTGCAGTGCTGTATTTAATAAGTTGGGCCTCTGGAATGTGCCTAGGCTTAATGGATTTTGGAGGTGAAGTATCCCTGTCCAGACAGTGTTACAAAAGTTTTAGGATACAGCAGAAGGCATAACATGAAGGTTTACTTTGTTCAAGAGAAAGTTTCCAATTCCATCGACTGCTTAAGCACAGCAAGACAGGACTCTGAAAGTGGATTCTGTATACTCTGGATCACAGATATGTATCAGTTAACTGATGGCCTTTACAGCTGTACTTCTAATTTTTCCACAACTAAATATCATAGTAAGAATACTAAAAACACTTCTTATGCTGATAAAACTCATACTATCCCAGCTTTCTACCCAAGCTTGCTGAAGTAAATTTTGACACTTAAAAACTCATGTTTTCAAAAGAATACTCCATTCCTGCAGTTTGTCATGTTGCTTTACCTTCCACATCAGATGCACAGACCAGGAAGGTGGTGAATGAGATACATCAATGATCCTCCATATGGGTGGTCCTTTAGACGGTTCTGATGAAAGAAACAATTAATTCAGCCTTTGACTATCACTAGATGCTTACCTTTTTCTTTTTTAATAAAAGCATATTCAAAAAGAGTATCCTTAATTCCTCAAAGAAAATAATACTTGGTTTATTAAGTGGAACACCTGCATGGAAAGATTTCCTGAGAGGATGAGCAAAACACCAGCTGTGCTTTAAGTATAATGTATCAAACTAAGAGTCACCACGCTGAGCAACCGTGGGAATGGGCTTAAGATGACAGTGCTGAGTGAAGCCAAACCTGCACCATGCAGCCTATGTCCAGAACCACAGCCCTGCACATCTGTATACTGCAAACCTTGCTATGGTCTGTAGTTCAAACACTCTCCCTAGACCTCAAGTCACCTAAAAAGGGAAAGTGCAGAAAAGTTAACAAAGAGACAAATTTCTCCTGTGAGAATTCCCCAAGTTTCTTATATCCTTTATGCTAAAAAGGATAACAGCACTGTTATCCTTTTGTACAATACAAAAAGGAGCACTAAGGAACAAATAGGGTATTATAGAAAGGAGAATAGGAAGAGTGTGATCAGGAAAGGCTAAAGCATACGGGAGGGGCTGGGAGGCAGTGTGGAAATCAGGCTGACAGAAGCTGAGCAGATATGAAGTATTTGTAATAGTTGGAGGGAAGAATAGATTCCCTACTGGATATCAAGATCACAACCGGAATGTCCACTAGTTGGTTCCATATGCGGCAGGATCAGTATCGGCCAGAAACAAAATTAATCTTGAAGGCTATCACAGTAGAAATGAAATGAAAATGGGACCAAGCTAAAGTAGTTTCACTCCTCAAAACTCTAGAATTAGAAGAGTTTGTAACTGATAACCACCAAGTTCCTGGAAAAATAAGACAAAATCCCCACACCTTTTAAACCTCTCTGAAGTCAGGTATCACCAAGTGATTCCCAATGCTGCTGCTACTGATAATTCAGGAGGAAACCAAACAAGCTTTTAAAATCAAATCCCTTTGAGGGTGATTTACTGAATCTAGAAAACCCAGAAATATGAGTGCATATTATTGTAATATAACAGTTACGAAGCAAACCTGCTCTGCTGGCTATAAAGACCCTTGGTTACAGTCACTATTTGGAGATACAAAGTATATGTTTTCTGGTAAGGATCAAGTAGTAAAATAATTGTCAAAAGATTTCAAAATTGCTGGAATGCTTGCATTACTCTTCAGCATCCTGACTGTACATTTGTACCTTCGCATTTAAGGATTCCATTGAAACTTCACTTAATAGTTACAGTACTTAACACTTGGAAACAACCATATGGAAATGCAGAAGTATACCTTCCTGAATATAACAGTGATAATACACCTATATCGATGTAGCTTCCTATGGAGACAAAACCCAAACCTTTTGAAAGCAGAAGGCAAGCAGCATTCCCAGTGGAATTTTCTGGGATATGGATCTAACAGTCTTAGACAAAGTAGATCATCTGAAAGTGAATTTTATAATCTGACTGAGGGAAATAAAAGTGGCGTAAGTACTTAAGTGTCCATTGTCTGCTCGTTTCATTTAATCTTTGCAATAGGCAACTGTACAGTAAAAAAAAAAAAAAAAAAAAAAAGGAAGTTTTGGTACAGGTTTTTGCCAAAACTGCAACCTAAAGTCTCTTGTCCAAAACTGACATTTGATAGAAAGATGATCAGGCAACTACAAGCATTATGAGCTTCTTTCCAACTTAAGTTGTCCCACTATCCTATAAATTTTTAAGTGTATCTAGGCATTTACAGCTGTGTGTAAGCAAACTCAGGCCAGGAAATTGTTTTGCTATCAACTTACTGGTACAGTAGCTAAAAATGCTAACTGCAAGCAGTGTAGAAGTGTGACTATCCTGTTATTGTTAGAAAGGGTACCTACAACAATTCTTTAAAATGCTGTTCTACTAGAACAGCTGCTAGAAAACAGACTATTATTTGCAATGCATCAAAACTAATGGCACAGGTCTTCCTCAACAGTTCATTTTACCTTTAGCAAGAAGCAAAACACTAATGTTGGGTGTTCTGACACCAACAGAGGTTTAGATTTAATAAGATACCAGTTAGCACCTCTCAAGCATCTATTAAAGACATTAAATCAGTTCCAGTTCAGTCTAAGTGGACTATTCAGGTGAATTACAAAAGGAAAATGTACCACAGAAAGGTAAGCCTGGGGCTTTTATCTGGAGAGCAAATGAAATGGCCAACTGCATAGTACTAGGTTGTGTTTGTTTATACACTGCATGCATTTTTGTTCTGTTAAAGGAAAATGTAGGAATCCACTACTTGAGAACAGGATCTTTTATACTGTAACAAATACATGGGTACGATTTTAATGTCAGTGTTCCAATAACTACTGCTCAGTTATTGTTGTGCAAGTTTATTTTGTATAAGTTTACAGTTGATGCAACAATTGGCAAGTCATGAAAGCGTTGCAAAACGTAATAGCCAAAATTAGACAAAAAATAATTCAGTAACAGAAAAAGCTAAACATTCAACTAACGGTTCTGGCACGACTCAGTGGCAGAATGCACACTCTTTGTAGTTGAGAATCTCTCCTATAAGTTTGTTCTTTAGTGGGGAAATACTGCAATGAATTCCATGATTGTGACATATATTAAATTCATAACAGTGAGTTGTAGTTACTTTAATGCCACAGTACATTTCAAGCAATGTATGTGTTGATGAGCAACTGGAAATCATTAATAAAGTTAAAAAACATGCTGTGTGACGCAGTGGACATAGATCTTAGAAGATACAGAGTGCAGTAACAGTCTCCAGTGCCACTGTCCTGAAGGAATATGAATGAGTCCAGGGTGATGCAGCATACCTGCAGATCATACAGTTCAGTAACAACAGACAATTTCAGGGGTAACAGCTAATTTCGTAACAGCTGACTGGAGCACCACAAGGAGTTAAGAAGCCAGGGAAGTTGATGAGCTCGTTGTAGCATGAATAGATTTGGTGCATGGCAGCAACTTTGCAATGCTGAGGATTTGTTCCACAAAGCAGTGAAGCCTGACACTTAACTAAGGCTCTCTCTTTAGCAATTTTTTTTTCCAGGGATGTGAACTTAAAGCTTAACCTAGTGGTCTCCTATCTTCTGTGTATCTTGAGCAGTAATCTGTTTATACTTCAAAGTCATATATAACCTGCTGGCAAAGTCCTTCTGTGCAAGACTAAACATGAACCAAATACTGCTCCCAAAGAGCTGATGCTAGTAAGGCTTTCCACATTAAATCATGATAGCAGCAATTCCGTGTTCACCCCTACTGCAGAGGGACAGGATATTACAAGTCCAGATAACAACTTCAATGATTACATAAGGCATCAAGAAGGGAAATTGTGACAGTGATTTTTGTGATTAAATATATTAAAAATAAAACCATTTTCTACACAAACTCAATCTTGCTCAAAGTCAGCTGTTCATACATGGCATTCTCTTCTTTATGCCTCCCACCGTGACAAACATATCAGTAATAAGACTCTTTATCACTATCTGTAGAATGTTGTAAACAAGCAGGTACAAGACAGTGCAGAGGCAGCTGTGACTGTAATGAGCAAGAAAAGTTTGTAGATGCAGAATACCTTGGGAAAGTTAAGAGTGTACCGGAGTGTTTAATCTAGATGCTTTGGTGCATAAGAGGCTAAACTTCCCATATGTACATTATTTCACATCACTGTTTTTCACAAAGTTTGCAAAGAAGTCGCATATGTATCCTATATGACTAAAATCTTCCGTTTCATACTTTGATGCTTGTTCACTTATGACATTTATCAGCCTCCTAAACACCAAACACCAAGTTTTTCACAAACTAAGGCAGTCCGTCTTCCAAAAATACCCCAAACCCTTTCACACAAGCAAAACAGCTTCTGTTACAGAGGGCAACCTTCAGAACAAAGAAAATGAAGCATAAAGTATACATCTCTTCTAAAAGACTTCGAGAAGATAACTTTCTGTGAATAAATCTTTTCTTCCCTACTTCCTGTTTTAGCTGTTTTCAGGGAGCGCCTCTAGACTAGCTTTCTGGAATGCTACTCTCATGTTCCTTGGAATCCACAGGTCAAGTCGGTCACTACTGAAAGTAACTTGGTAAAGCCTTATTGCATGTATAATCAAACAGCTCAAGCAAGGATACACACTTTCAGCTGACTCTTGCCAAATTGCACATTTTGAAAGTTGGTGACCTACTTTCATGTATTACTTACTATCTTCAGTGGTGACCCCAGTTTTTTCTTCGCTCCAGTCACTCCAGTAGCCCACTCCATCTTCCTTCATGCAACGAATTGAAAATACATACTCTGTGTAGGGTCTGAGCCCTTGAACACTGAATGAAGTTCTTGGTGAAGCTGTATCTTCAGGAGGAACCTGTAAATGAAAGAAAGGTTTTAGAGGCACTGATCAAAATTTGTAAAGCTAAGTTTTGTGCTACTACAGCTCTCATCCAAGAAGGCTGTCCACAACATGCACACCCAATACAAACAACAGTTTTTCTTCCCTCTTATTTCTAAAAGCTTAAATTCTCAACCATAGTTTGGTAAAGGATCAGAGTTGTGTGTATTTATCAGGTATAATGCAATACATACAGTAGAATAGGTAAGCTTTATTTTTCATTCTGTTTTCTTTAATTAGTTTTTGTTTACCTCTCCTTCCCATATAATTCCTCTTCTTACTGACCTTACAGTAATAACTGAGCAAAGTCCTCAAAGGCAAGACGGGATATCTGCTGGAGTATCAATTGCAAAATACCTGTGCTAGAAGCCTCCTATAAAGCTAGAGAATAGAGGATCACTGCTTCCACTGATAGAGAATAATGTTTCTTAACTGACATGGGAAAGAGTTTTAGAGTAGTTTATACTTTTGCTAATAAATTATTTTCATAAGCTCTTTCCTTTATCTTAATTAGCAATAGAATACCAGAAAATATTCTTACTGCATATGTACAGAAACAGATGTGCGATGTGGATAATAGATATATGTAGGTACACACACATTAAGCACCTCCCTCACATGTTATTCTACTTGCCATTAAGGAGTTTGTATAGTGAGCAACCCTGCAAAAGGGACAACTGCAGATTAAACACACATGCAGAACACTCAAGAGGTTAACCCTGAGTGCAAAGAATTGTCAAAATAGTCAAATTTTACCACAGCTAAGCAAGCTCAGTTGTTTTCAGAGTTACTATTTCAATGGTCTTGTGTACACATTAAAAGGGCAGGACAACCTCCCTGGGCAGCCTGGTCCAATGCCTGACAACCCTTTCAGATGAGAAATTCATCCTAATATCCAGTCTAAACCTCCTCTGGAGCAACTTGAGGCTATTTCCTCTTGTCCTATCACTTGTTACTTGGGAGAAGAAAGCAACAACCACCTCACTACAACCTCCTTTCAGGTAGTTGTACAGAACGATAAGGTCCTCCCTTGAGCCTTCTCTTCTCCAGACTAAACATCCCTATTTCCCTCAACCGTTCCTCATCAGACTTGTTCTCCAGACCCTTCACCAGCTTTGTTGCCTTTCTTTGGACCCACTCAATGTCACTCTTGTAAGTGAGGGGCCCAGAACTGAACATAGGATTCGAGGTGCAGCCCCACCAGTGCCCAGTACAGGGGGATGATCACTGCCCTGGCCCTGCTGCCACACTATTGCTGATACAGGCCAGGATGCTGTTGGCCTTCTTGACTGCCTGGGCACAAGCTGGATCATGTTCATTCAGCTGTTGACCAGCACCCCTCCCCGGCCCTTTTTCTGCAGCCACTCTTCCCCAAGCCTGTAGTGTTGCCTGGGGTTGCTGTGGCAGTAGAGGTACAGTAAATTCAAAAAAGCATTCCAGCACTTAACAGTGTTTTCCCAAGCTTTAAATGACATTTGCATCAAGAGTTTTTATGGATACAGGAAGATGAAAGTTCATGAATGTTCCAGATGTTGCATGTACAGAATAAAACTTCAAAATAAACATACTGCAATATGATTCAGAGGACAACAGACATGTACACAAAGAAGAGACAAGGTCACTGTACTCCAGATTGTGCCAAAATAGCCTAGATAACAGCCCTCATGAACAGGCCAGAGAAACTGCCTTGGGAGGCTACATAAGGCCTAATGATAATAAAGTGAATCCTCTGAAGTGCAGCAGTGAGGGAACAACTTCCGCAGTTTGACAAAGGGATGGCTTACACCAGGAGGGTGACAAGGAACATTAGTGGTATTACCTGCATCCAGTTTGTGTCACCCATGATCCTATAGCGAATATTGAATTTCAGCTTCATCACAGCTGCTGAAATCCGATTCTCCCAAGAAAGCTTCAGAACAGTAGGCAGTACTCCTGAGTTGACTGATAAATTGTGTGGAGGCAGAGGTTTAACTAGAAGAGGAGATAAGAGTCAACTCTATAGCTGTATTTTACCATGCCTCTAGCAGTTGGTACACTATGCTGTAACACTGCCATTAAAACCTTCCACAAACTCAAATGGCTGCTACTTCACACCAGATTCTAAAGCAGACTACTCAAGAAGAACTTGATAGCTGAATTGTAGTCAAATCTCCCACCTTCCTACCTTTGTCCACCACAGTTCTAATCAACAATATTTCAGCAGTGTTAATTTTTATAGTGAAGGAACATTAACACAGCAATTCAGCAATATACACAGAAGCAGCAGTTATGTACAAGTAAAGCTTTATTAAGAGGCATATAGTTACCAATCTCAATGGGATCAAGAATAAGAGGATCAGATTCAGCCTTCCCAAGAGCATTTGCTGCTTCTACCCAGACCTTCATGTTAACGAAGAACTGAACTTCAGTAATCGTACAAGAATTGTTTACATCTTTTGGTATACAGTCAGGGAAGTTCTCTTGTAGCCTAAATAAAAGAGAAGGAAAAACAAGGTACGAAGCAGTAAGTTTGGTTTCCTTTAGAGAATCTTTTAAGTAGATCAGAGTGATCAATCACTTTAGCTTGTATGCTTCTCCTCTGCCATTATTTTTGTAAGCAGACAGGTCGGATGAAAGAGTGAAGAGATTTAGAATGGCTTGTTAAGCCATGATTGCATTAGAATAGAAACTAGAATAAAATCTCTTGACTTCCAAGTCACATATCTTCAAAAGCACAAGACACTATTGTAATTATGAAGTTGTATAAAAACCTGACTTAGCTTAAAGAAATAAAGGTCAAGAACTGATACATTTAAAAAAAAGCAATACAGCTAATAACTAGAAGCATATTCATGCATTAAAAGACGTAGTCAGTATTATCTGCATACCCTTCAGGAGTACAGTGTTGCAGCTACACATCATTTCTGCTCACCACTTTATGCTACACTAACAGCAGACAGTGCTAGGGGCATCAGCAGACTTGCAAAGCATTAAGGTTTTCCATTTATCCAATCTTTCTCCTACACTTGTTACCAAAACACTTTAGTGGAATGGGGTAAATGGAAGGCTGTGGGCAGTCATTCCAGTTTCCAAAGCAGAGCACCAATTTTGTTCACTCCATTTTAAACTACAAGAGACCATCTGAAGAGTTTGAAAAATACTTATTTTGCTTTCACAGGAAAAATACTTTGGCTGAATCTTTCATGTTAGGATGCCATTCTGAGTTCCTAGGAAGTACAGAGTAGATAATACCTCTACAAAATTCAGTCACTTAGAATCACAGATTCACTTAAAATCACAGAATGGTTTGGGTTGGAACGGATCTCAGAAGGTCATCTTGTCCATCCCTCCTGCAATAAGCAGGGATATCTTCTACTTGTTTAGAATGGGATAGAACAGTCACTACAGAAAAATGTAGAATAATTTGGGTCCAGCCACCTGATGATTATGTGTATTGTACTCAAACCACACTAATAATTTATTTGAAGAATGGAAGGAGATAGCAACAAAATTTCAAGTCTGACTTAGAATGAGTTTAAATATGAGCTCTTCCCTTCCCCCAAAATAGACAGCTATGCTTCAGAAAACTGGATTTAAGTTAAGAACTCTTCCAAAGTATCAAGGAATTTCATGGAAGTTCGGTTTAGCATGTAAGTATTTTTCAAAATTCTTTAGATATTCTACAGAGGGCTACTTACCATCTGTATTTCAATCTAAAGTGAGTGTCCAGGAATGTATGCCTTCCAGGATTCCAGGTACAATTCATAGGATATGTGAGTTTTGACACCTGATGTACAATGCAGCTTAAGTTCTTGGGCTTCTCTGGTGGCACTGAAGAGAAAAAGTTACAAATAATTAATCTATATACACATTTCAATCCACTAAGAATCATGCTAAGTGTCCCATTAAGGCAATTTCTATGAACATTAGAAGTACTTATAGTCAGTTTTATTTCTAAAGGAAGGTGCAAAAAGTGCTAGATACCATCCAGCAAAGGAAGTCAAGAAGCTTAACCAGCTGCTCTCAAAAGCAGTAGGCTGTATGAGGAACACCTGAGTAAGGAACAGCATATTTCTCGTTCTTTGAGGCAGAAAACCTGATATCATCTAAATCTATTTTAATTCACACAGGAAAAATGCTAGTGAGCACTACAGCTGGATTAGCAAATGCTAATAACCTGAGCTCTAAAACAATTCTGGATAGGTCTGTTCTCCCCTACCTGAGCTATGGAAGAATAATGCTTTAGCTGTGAACATGTACAAGAGAGATAGGGGATCTTCATCAATGCACCTTAGTATTGTGTAAGAAAATTTTTCAGAGTGCAGCTGAACTATTATTTTTTCCTTCTTAAATACAAATCATGGCATACAAATTTGTTTCTAGCTTTTAGAATACCACTTTATTTACAACAGTATAAAGTACTTGAATTTTATTTCCTTTCCAGCAGAATGCTATTTTCAACAGAGCTACCTTATGAACCTATGGTTTTGTTCCTGAGGAGTTGTATTATTCTCAAACCTGTTATTCATATTGTTTACAGAATTTTTCTTTAATTGATAGTAGAAAAATACAGTAGCTTTAAATACAAATGTATTAAAATTCACTGGTGAATTACAACTGTAGAATGTTACCTGTACAGTTTATCATCTTAGGATATTGTATCCTGTCCTCACCTTTCCATACATTTTGGCTGTCAAATCTTTTATGGTAAGAAATTTACTCGTCAGAAGTTGAAAAAGAAAGCTTTTTTTATGTGAAAGCATTTTGTAACTCATGCTAGAACCACACTAGCTTAAAATTGTGAACTCAACCCAGACTTTCGTACACAGACGATGCAACAACTGCACTACCTTTTCCTAACACTAGGAGGCAACATAATTCATCAGCCGTTCATACTCTGTTATTAAAGACACCTGAACACTTAATTAGTTGGTGGACAGTTTATAAAGTAAGTAGTATATTGAGTTATTCATGTTACTTTCTCAAGATCTCAGTCTTGTCTCAAAGAGCACATGCTCAGAACTATGCAAGTGCTATCATGCTTGAACAAGGGAAGTTTATAATCAGTTGGAAGTATTTTCTTTTGTACTAAGGTAATCCAAATAATATGTTCCAACCTTAACGCAGTTCAGGTTAATTTCAGTGATATAGATGGATTAAATATTTCTCAGACTGTTAATGAAGAAAACATTAATTTCACAGTGGTATTATTAAAGCAGGACATACCACCTGATTGTATTTCCTTGAACACTGACACAGAAGCAAGAAGTAAGGAGAAGTTAGTTTACTTCCTAGGAGCTATTTCAGTTAAATTCACATCTTTCTGTAATCTAAATTTTCCTTCTTCGACATTTTTTTCTGCTGTTTTCTATTATTTTGTTTTCCTCCTATTTCAACACTGAAACACTCCAGAATATTTTCTATTTTTTTGAATAGAAAATATTATTCTGTGCACATTTACCAACTTTGATGTCATGTAATTTGACAATGTTTTTATACAATTATCCAGGAACTGAAGGAATGTAAGATGTGCACACTTACTATTGTCTGCATTCTCTTCCCTGTTTCTCAGAAATATTTTTTTTCTAAAGCAGAATAAGAGGCAAGAAAAATGGTACTTACAGCCTACGGTAACTGTAATTCCATAAATGTTCTGCTCAATCTGTCCATCTGCTAAAATGTTGCATGTCAGAGGAGTAGCTAGTGAAGAAGTATCATTAAATGTGACACTGGAAACTGTTCTGTTTATTTCACGATACTGTTCTTTAGGTACTACTCTATTTTTAATTTTCCAGATAATTTGACTAGCATAGATATTGCCAAAGTCCAGACAACTCTCATTCAAAACGCATAATGCTGTGAAATTGGAACCAAGGGCCAATACAGGAGACTCTGGGATGATGTGACCACATGACTGTACAAGTTCACCTGAAACTAAAAAGAATTGCATCTTTATTAAAAAATACAGAGCATTCTGTAATCAATATTGCTACTACAACACCAGCGTAACGTTAAAAATACTACGTGCGTCTATGCAGGAAATTAGTTAGTTACTTGACAGTTACAAAACTGAAATGCATTAGTGGACCACCAAGCAGATCTAAAGGGCACAACCAGTGTAGTGCTCCCTAGACTTTGCAAAAGCATTTTACCAAGCAAGAAAAGCTCTATTAATAAACAGGGACCTTCAGAGACAGAGGAGAGCAAAGGACTGAATGTTTACTGTGTTTTGAAGGAGAAGGGTAATACAGTTGAGGTGACTGGGATAAGTGTGAACCTTTGTTGCGGTGAACTAGTTTTAGAAGAATTGCATGCAAACAGTTAAATACTTGAGTTGTCAATTTCAAAATCTTCAGTGGTATACTATAAGCATATTTGGTAACTATAGTGAACTCTGCACGTTTTGTAGTACTCTTTTTACTAAGGAACTTCAACACAACAATAAAATTGTGACTACTGCTACAGAGGCACATAAAGAGAAAAGTGTCAAGTTCTAAGGATGAACTAGACAACTGAAATACTGCTTTGAATCAACAACCATACTAAATATCTTGAGGATGATCATTTTCAACATAATAGCAGTGACCCACAGCTCTGAATTGATCATAGAGCCTACTACACCAGTTCACCAGTAGCTCATTGCTTTAACAGCACTTAGTTTAACCAATACATGCTTTCATTTAGATACCATTTGGCATATGTGAAATCAAACTTCAGTTTGCTACAATGACAGCTCCAGTGATGTCAGTGGAACTAAAGCAATCTTCCAGCAACCAAAGTCACTCTTCACTCTTTCTGCACACAGATGAGCCAATGAATAGAAGCAGAAGTATTGCTTTAACATGCATTATTTTAACACTGTATTAAGAGCACAGACTAGTCTCCCTATCCTAATACTTCTGCTTTCTGCCTTCATCCCACAAGAATCTAAACAAAAAGCAGTATATGCTTCAAGCATCCGATTAAATAAGTCTCTTGCTTGTGAGACAGAAAAGACTTACCTTCAAGAGAACAGATGTTCAAGAACAGATATAAGCTATGGGCCACCCAGTTCCACCCAGAAAACATGCTGCACAGAATTCCTGTAACAGACAAAAATATATAAATATGTATTTAAAATATTACTCTTCAGATCACCATCAAATTCAGATTTGTATTTAGTCTATGACAATTTCTTAAGTATGCACATTCCCTTTTCTGAAATAGCATATTCTTACTTTAGAGAAATAGTGGGCATACTGTTTCCATTTTGCTTACTGTTGTAACAAAATCCAATGTCTACTTAAGACAACTGATGCAGTTTAAGGCCCCTTTAAAGCAGTTACAAATTTAAGAAATACATCAGCTTAAGGTTTTTGTGTCATGTATGGGAACAAACTTCACTGGAACTTCTGTGGGAAGTTCACTTAGAATAGAGAGCATAACACTGTGGCTCAGGTTTTGAAACAGAACCCTATGAATTTTATTATAGTTACCATACTTACGTAGCTTTCAAGGGCACTGATATAAATGCTTTGCTCAAGGTTCAGAACAACTCACCCCAAAACCATGCGTCTCATTCACAAGAGTGACTTAAAATACATTTAAGAACTACGAAATACAATGCTTCCATATCAACAACCATATAGTGTTGACTCCTATAGAAAAAGAAATAACAAACCTTCAAAATCCTACAAGGGAGTTTGCAATTCCTCAGAAATTTGAAAGTTTTTTTTTTTAACATTTTATGTTCTTTATTTCTGTACTGTAGCAGAGCTCACTTGTTCTCCATTTTGACAATTCTATAGAACAGTTCAGAGAAACTGAAGCATTCAGAGTAGCTTCCACTTCAGTTGTTTTGAAGCCACAAAAGTATCCTCTGGATTTCTCAACTTGCAGTTATAAAGCAGCCCTAAATTAATAAAAGCAAGTTACCATTCTCTAATCATATTATTGGTAGTCACACTTGGGCATCTTTACAGGAATAGGTAGATTGGCTTAGTCAAGCAAGGCATTTAGTCCACAACCTGATTTCTAGAAGCAGACTTCATACTGTTCTTATAGCTAGAAACTAAACAAATTTTTACGCTTACTAAGATTTGAGATGAGATTGCCAGTAGTAACCCTGCTTCTGAAGTTTTATTTTCACTGATCTGACAAAACTTCTTTGGAAATTGGTATTCTGAACTTTAGCCCTACAGAAGGCAACTCACTAAGAAGTTTTTAGGAATTCCACAGTATTCCCTACAAAAGAAAATTTAAATGCTACATTTACTATTATCAGAAGGGGAAGAAACTGCAGTTTATGATAGGAAATACTCTGTTGATTTGATTGCATGTAGTTCAGTTTATAATAATGGCAGAAAGACACAAGGCATTTCATAAAGATCAATAAAACTAGACATTTAAGCACTGATGTATCAGTCATAAGCTAGAATCTCATTCCTTAGGCATCAGCACATATAAACATTTTTCCCCCCCCCAACAAATCAAGATTAACATTATAATGTAAGGAAAATCTTTATTCATAAGAACCAGAAATAAACAACTAAAGCCAATCTCAAACCTTTATAGCAGAGTCTTCATAGGACTCACCAATGTACATGTGTTTCAGTTACAACTAAAATAATAGCAATCAGAATCACTCAACAGTATATTTGCATCTGTGCTTGCGAGTTCAGCACTCAAAACCTACTAAGAGTTCCTGTATAGAAATTTAATACTAGAGATACTGCTGATTAGAAGACTTGACAATTATGTTAAGAAGCATTTATATTCGTCACTAGAGGCTGTTTGGAACTGTAGTTGTATGAAGTTTAGAATCAAAAGGCTATTCATTTTTTCTATGTTACACTCAAGTACTCTCACTGGGCTGGATATGAAAACCATTATGCAGTTTCAAGTGCAATACATGTTTAGGTATTTATTACAAGCATACACTAAGAGAACTAAACCAATTGATTTTTTATTATCATGGATGTAAAGTCTTCTAACACCTGAAAAATAAGGTTTCTGCCTACTCATGCCTTTCTGCATTTTAAAGTCCCAAGTAGTTTCACAAATTTTAAAAGATTCATATGGTGAATACAACCAAACTCAGAAGACTATTCTCTTTTGATTCCGGTCTTCAGACACTGAATAAAGCTAGCACATGGTAATCTATTTTAGTGTCTTGACTTACTCTAACATTTATCAGAAATACTGCTTGCCTGTTGTGAACCTAAAGCTTGTTGTGCTCTATTAAGGATATAACTTGAGATTTTCTTTTTTTTTTCTTTTTTTAATTTTATTTTAAGCAAGGTTCTGTTAAAGCTCTTTAAGTTGAACAATTTGAGCTGCAGAACATCCAAAGCTCATGAGAGCCCTAAGGCAGCTACAAGCTAGGTGGAAAGAAGCAGCAACTCCCCTCCCTGCTAATTGCTAAAAGCTGCAGAACAGCAAAAGCTGCTTCCACACTGAAAGAGGAAAGACTGAAGCAGATATAAAAAAGCAAAACCGAGAGTTTTAAAAAAGAATGTTTGCTATAGCACTTCTCTCTCACTTGGTATCACAACTGATGCCACATTACAATAATAATGGCACGTCAGATAAGGTAAGTATTTCATCAATACAAAGTATTAGTTTTCTTTCCGGTAGTGATTTATTTCAGGTTAAATTGTATTTCCACAAAACTGTTCAGGAACTGCTGGTTTTAAAATCCTAGTAAGTATGGCTCAGGATAATACAAAATACTATGAAGCACCTGAAGGAACGTCAAAGCCAACACCGAGCCAATAACAGACTCAACAGAAGTAAAGAATAATATAGAATTATTGCATATTTTGCTCTAAAGTATAATGTTTTTTGTAACAAATCAGATTACTTCATCTTTTAAAATGTTATTTCTATATATAACTGTCTTTCAGACCTGGAATACAAGATTTTAGTTGTCCTAAGCAGATTAATTTACACATAAGAGAATGAAGTCCAAATCTCTACTACTTTGCCCTTTGGAAAGTTTAGTGTCTCTTTCGAGGGAGCAAAGAAGCCACTGAAAGTTGATAGCACTTATTCTACCACACTCAGCTCCTGAAAGGCAAGAGAAACAAGACTAATGCTCCATCACTTGCAATGGGAAGTTCAGAGGAAAGCCCACCTACCTACAGCACAGGAAACAAGCAGTTGTGACTATGGTGTCAAGATCACACTACAGTTCAGCATTTATCTGCTTCTAGGCTGTTCTGATATATTTTACTTCCCCATCGCTGGTCAATCAGTTTGACAGGCTGAGAGAGTTGGGGCTGTTCAGCCTGGAAAAGAGAAGGCTGCATGGAGACCTCAGAGAAGCCTTCCAGTATCTGAAGGGGGTCTATAAGGATGCTGCGGAGGGACTCTTCCTTAGGGACTGTAGTGGTAGGACAAGGGGTAATGGCTTCAAACTGAAACAGGGGAAGTTTAGATTAGATATAAGGAAGAAGTTCTTTACAGTGAGGGTGGTGAAGCACTGGAATGGGTTGCCCAGGGAGGTTGTGGATGCTCCATCCCTGGCAGTGGTTGAAGGCCAGGTTGGACAGAGCCTTGGACCACATGGTTTAGTGCAAGGTGTCCCTGCCCATGGCAGGGGGGTTGGAACTAGATGATCTTAAGGTCCTTTCCAACCCTTACTATTCTATGATTCTATGAACCTACACACTGAACCCATGAAGGGGCTATTGCCTTGTAATGTGTGCTGCTTTTTAAAACATTAGTCTCTCTGGCTTTTACAAGACTGATTCCTAACTGAAGTTTAGTTCTACACTAAGCACTTCCACTCATCCTGCCCAGGTGAAAGACGTAAAAAAAAAACCAACAAAACCCCACCAAAAAACCAAACCAAACAAACAAACAAAAAATGGTGGGGCTTATAATCAGCCCCATATAAAGATGCTCAGATGCAGACAGTGCAGAAACCCTGCATAAAATCTACACCAAAACTTTAAAACATAGTGCTATCACCATCACTCAAAAGAAATGCTGCTAGACAATAACTATTTCAAATCAGACTAAGTTGCAAGTCTGGACCACAGAAAACTCGATAGTTTCAGCAATTATGCAGCAGAGCCCAAAGTTTTACAGGCTGGTTTAGCGTATTAGGAACCTGAGGTGAAAGTTTAACCAGATGCTGAACTAACACTGAAGGTGCAGTTCAGAAGTTTGGTGGGGTTTTTTTGTTTGGTGGTTTTTTTTTTGTTGTTGTTGGTTTTTTTTTTTTTTTAAAGAAAAGTCAAATCAACATTTTATCTATACTATGTAGTTGTCGAGAACCACTAAGTGAAAAAGGAAGGGAGACAGAAACTGATGTTAGAAGTTTGTCATGTTACTTTCATAGTTAAGCTTACCAAAGTAGCAAAGGACCAAAGTCCATCAAAATACTACACAGTTAAAACCAACATGGTCAATTTAGAACTGCTGATGATGACAGAGCTTAACTCACAGAACATAAATTATCTTAGGAAAAAACCCTGTTAAAACACTGTGATTACTTCAACAAAGACAGACAAACTCATATGCCATGACATCACCCCATTTTATCTCAAAATCATATGGGACTTTTATTAAGCTTCACATCCTGCTACTATTTTGAAAGAAAAGCAGTTAGCCTTTATGCCTGAACCTTAAACTGATGCTTCAGGAAGTGTCCTGTGAAAAGCTAGTAACAACCCTAAAATCAAGCTTTATATGAATAAAGTAGCAACAGCATTGGGTTTTATGGCTAACCTATGTGTAATAGTTTTTGAAGAAATGTTAGGCATTCACATAAAATAGGTATCACTACTTATTCTGAGCAACTGAGAGAAGCTTTACAAATTAATCTGATTTCATAAATCATGAAAACTACCCCAAACTCAATACAGGTATATGTCATATGATGAGTTACCATCTTTCTGTTTCAGAGAGGTGACAATTACTGTCCAAGTGACCTACAAATGACAATTTAGGTTTAAGAGAAACAGCCAAAATAACATGTTCTTGCCAGCAAAGCCAACTTGCAAGTCAGGAACTACAGAACACGCCATGACCACCACAGGAAGGTGTTAAGTCTATTAAGGCTCATTATCACATCAATCATGGAAGCCCAAAGGTTGCTGACAAATGGATTTCCAGAAACACCTCAAAAAAATTTAAGAGCTAAGCTTACAGCTTCGACTGGTAAGAATCCACACAGCTCAGAAAGATAAGAGCAAGTGATACTGTACATAGCAGTAACACTGCTTGAGGTTTAATAACAAGCCAGGTACTACTGAAAGCTCATCTAAAAGCCCTAACTATTTTAATGGAATTTTGATTACTCAGGCTGTAACTACTTTCTAATTAGAAGTATTTCATCTGCAAGCCTCCTTGCTTTCTCCAAACCTACTTCCCTCATGAAAATATTTGAGACTCAAAAAACTCCTAACACCTCTAAGAGAATCACTTGAAAATCTTACGTAACACTATATGCACAGAACACTCCAAAATTCTTTTTCACATTTAAAATACCTACACGCAAATTATATCTCTGTCCCTTTCATGAAATAGATAAGGGATTTCTCCACATTACTCATTCCTTTTCCTCTAGAAGTAGACTTCTCCCTACACCTGGGGTTTTAGCATAGCACTCAGAATAAAAAACCCAAACAAAACAGTGCAGATTAAAATTATTTAATTGCTTCATCAGCAGCACCAAATATTTGCTTCTAAGAATTACATTCCTCTTTCTGTTGCCTTCTAAAATTGCAGATTGATTTCTCTGAAATAATTTGGATTTTTTTGCAGCTAGCAAGTAGCTTTAGTCTAGAAAGCAAATGAACCTATACAAAACAATGTCTTACCATTTCATGTTCTCAGCTTAAAGTCAAACCTGGAAGACTGACAAGCACCAATGCTGGTTCTCTAATTTAGATAGTTCCGGCTAATATAAGAATCATTCTACAGAAACTGGCCAAGAAGTTTATTTATTTTCATACAACTGTGCAAGTGCTAATCCTCCAGGAAAGCAGCACTGGAGACAGTATATCTCCATTTTGTGTACACACTTACACATGTGCATATGTACTTCCCCTCGCCCCCCAATTGTATTTATAGGCTCTCCTTAAGAGATTACATTTCTCGACATGTAAACAAGACCCAAATATTTCTTTTTGACGCTTTACTTTCAGGAAAAAATCTCAAATTTTCACCATCCTCTCCTACTATCTTAATGTGATACACAAACATAGAGATTAAAAATTTAAGTTTAGAAGTTACATACTTTCAAGATACCTTTTACATATTATTTCTCTGCAAGCAACAGTATTTAGGAAGAGAAGTATAAATTTTATGTTCTATAAGGGAAAAGAGGATAAAAGAACCCATAAATCTCAAAAGTACCTAATCTCTTCAGGTTGTGGACGCCTTTTTTTTTTTCCCCAAACTTTTTCCCCCCTTCTCAGTGACAGGACATGCCACTAACGACTTAACTACAACCCAACATAACTCTATTACCAGATTTCTCCTTCAGAAACGCCTCAAAAGTAGTAAGCAGCCACCAGCTGGCAATCACCTAGTCAGCCTAAAACAAGGATGAAAACCGAGAGCGGGATTTATTCTCCTCCGTGCTGCCAGCACACTTGGCAGACTGCTTTCCTTTGTGCCTCAGTTTCATCATCTGCAAGATGAAAATAATGACTCCGTTCTTCTTTAGGAAGAGCGTCAGAGACCCGCTGCAAGGATGACTGGAGCTCAGGAGCACATCGGAAGTTAGCAGACGACCCACGCTGCTCCCTGTACCCGCTCCTCCCTAATTCCTCAGGGAATCGCTCCGGTAATTGGACCAGGTGTAAACCCAAGTGTGCCTTTCTTTCCAGGCCCGCGGTTTTCTACTTTCTGGTCTACAAGCAACAGGAACAGACCACTTGTGGGGAAGGCAACAAAACGCAAGGCTTTTCAACAAGAAAACGCCTGTCGATAATACGGCCAAGCTTATTAGAGAGTCGAGAAAGTCCGAAAGACACTAGTCCAGCGAGGGTCGCAGCACCTTTATTAATTAAAACTGTCGGCATTAACAGCCACCGCACTAGAGAAAAACCCAGCTAATCTTCAGTCCTACCCTTCGCGCCACGCCAGCAGGTCACTAAAACCAGACCGAGACAGGGGAAGGGCAATGGATGGGGCACCCCCAGCAGCTGGCACCACACACACCGGCAAGAAGGACGCCTCGACCGCCCCTCAGGCCCCACACCGAGGAGGCCCCGGGCGGCTCGGCGGCGAGCGAGGCCATGTTGCATTTTAAGCGTCAGCGCCGGGCCAGCGCCGTCAGTGCCCGCCGAGGGCAGCCGAAACCCCGCAGCGAAGCACCCCGGCCCCGGCTCAGGGGAGGGCCGCGAGGCGCGGGCGGGGAAGGCTGCACCGGGCCGCCCCCGCCGCCGATGGGAAGGCGAAGGATCGGCTCGGGAAGCGAGCGGCGCAAGACTGCCGTCGTCGCCCCAGTCAGCCCTGGCCAAGCGCCCACCCCTCCGCCCTCCCCGGCATCCCCGCCCTCGGTGCACGGCTCGGCCTGCCGAGCCCGGCTACAGCCCGCAGGGGCAGAGCGGGCCAGCGCGGCCCGCGCCGGCGGACGCCCCTCAGGGAGAGATGCGCACAGAGGCGGCGAGGAAGCTGGGGGGGGGGAGGTCCAGAAGAGGGTGCACCGCCCGCGGCCGAGAGCCTCATGAGGC
The DNA here is from genome assembly GCF_004027225.2 of Strigops habroptila. Lineage (NCBI taxonomy): Eukaryota > Metazoa > Chordata > Aves > Psittaciformes > Psittacidae > Strigops > Strigops habroptila. The sequence continues at coordinate 82,927,406 of NC_044302.2, read as the reverse complement.
TCCCCCCGACCCTTACCTGCCGCCGCCTCACGGCACCGCCGCACCGCCGACAGACCCTAGATAACGGCCCCGCCGCGCCGCGCCATCGCGCCGCCGTCCCGCACGCGCGGCCCCCACGCCCGGTCACGCTCCACCCGCCCCCCCCGCGTCCTTCCCTCCACGGCTCGCGCCGCCATTGGCGAGAGGGGCCGTGACGTCGCCGAAAGGGGGCGGAGCTTCCCGTAACGCGCCGGCCGGTGCCAGGATCCCGGGCGCGAGGGGCGGCGGCGGCGGCCTGTGGCGGGAGCGGCGTGCCCTGCCCTCTCTGCCGTCCGCCCCGCGGGGCCCGGCCCCGGCGGTGCCCGGCCCCGGCGGTGCCCGCGCCTCCCGAGCAAGCGCTGCCCGCAGGGTACCCCTCCAGGTGTGTGTCAGGGCGTGCAAGAGCGGGCGAGGGGCTGCAGAGCCCCGCGGCCCGGGGGGGCCAGCCGCGGGACCCCTAGCTGAGGAGAGCCGGTCCCCGACCGCGCCGCTGCTGGCGAAGCCTCTGGAAGCTCTTGCCGGCCCGCAGCCGGCCGGGGTGCGCTCCTCCCGGGCAGGCCTGAGGAGCTGGCAGCCGCCCCAGCGTTTCGTAAGAGTCCCGTGGGAGCGCGGGCAGCTAGAGAGTGCTCTTATCGACAGCAGCCGTGTTAGCAGAGCGCTGTTATCGAGAGCAGTCCCGAGAAAAGGTGTTTGTGGAAGGCTGGGTTGCTGGGATATGTTCCTTAATATAGATTGTTCATGTGATCAGGATCCAGGGAAGCCGCTGGGTTCCCTCGATGGTTGTCCTTGTACATGTTTTCATTCCATAACCCTGAAAAGTGACTTTTGTAGATGAGACACGGTCATGTGCTTTAAGATGCTCTCTTCATTCCAGATTAATTCTTTCCAGTTCACGAGTGAGAAGGAACACATTTCAGTGGCACATGCACAAACTTGCACCGTGCTAAGAGTGTCCAAGTATGCTGTCTCTAGTTAGGAAAGTACCAGACATCACCGATGCATGCCCAAGTTTGTTTCCTGCCACGCGCTTCAGGCTTTTGCCCGTTTACTTCTTAGGTTATCTTTGGGCTCGAGAGGGATATGAGTGATGCTGTATTTTTAGTTACATCTTTAGAGGAATAGGCAGGTTGTCTAGACAAGTAGGGCATCTAGTCTGATATCCTGTTTCAGACACTGGCTGGCATGAGCTGCTAATGAGAAAAGATTAAGAACTTTGGAAAAAGATAATGGAAGATAACCTGTTTCTTATGCGTTTAGTACGAGGCTCTGATTGTGTTTGGTTTACTTTCTGAGATGGATTAATATCCCCAACAGAAATATTCTTCTTGTTAACTCCGAGAATGTAAAGCTGGCTGAGAATGTAAGGCTAACTCCGAGAATGTAAATGACCACTTTAGAGGTCATTTAGTTCCTCTGCTTTCCTCAAGACAAAATTTATTGTACTTAAATACTTTCTGATAGGTGTTTATCTAACCTTCAGATTAAATCCATTACTTCATGTCCATACTAACAGCTCGTGCTCTTTCTGGCAAATTTAGGTGTCTGTAGCATTGCTGTTTCTTCCATTGGTAGTCTCTACACTTAATAGACCCAGTCTATTCCATCTTAATAGACTTAATATTGGTCCTTTTAATCTTCTCTTACAGGATTTTTGGTGTTCAAACCCTTCTTAATGTATCAGGACAGCTGACATCTGGGGAATAAGTTTCACAGATTGTTATGTAAATAAAAAAAGTACTTCAGCATTAGAATTTGTTACTTTTGCTTTCTCTTCAGATTATGGTTGCATGGTTGCTCTGTTTGTGCTTATGTTTATTTAGGAATACAGTTTGAGAATCACATATAATTAGTAGATTTCCAGTCTGTAAAGATATGTCTGCTTCAGTACCCTCAAAATACCACTCTTTGGCAGCAAAAGGTTAAGTGGAAGCAGGCTCCAGTTAGAGGTACTGAAAAAATAATGTGGTGAGGTTTTTTTGGTTCATTGGTTTGTTTTTCTGTGTGTGTGGGGGGGTTTTTTTCCCTCTCGTTTTACTATACCTTCTGTGTCCTGTAAGATCATTAGAGTTCTGCTGCTAAATGAACATTCCAGGAGTAGATGCTCAACTCTCCTCCCTCCCCCCAGCCAACAGAAAGCCTCTTGTGACATTCCGAAATCCGATAGCCTGAAGCGATTCTTGGTTTAGTGCCAGAACTTGTAGAACAACAACCCCTGCTTCAAAACCAGTCCCGTCTCAGGCCTCGCTCACATATGACATGTATTGTAACTCTTCAAATAAGCAAGGGCTCTTGTATTTCACAGGCTATTTATAGACTCAATGCAAAACTATTTCCACACAGTTGAAGTTGCACAGAAGAACAAAACAATTTGTTTGCAGTTGTACTTAATTTTTCTGTATCAGCACAAAATATCTTTGATATAGTAACAATTCAGTTGCTGAAAACCTGACTGTTCTTACAACATCATTAGACGTTTTGTGGTGCAAGCAGGTAAAAACAAGTTAATAGCAGCATTAAGACTGCCATTTGGTAGAATCAGGACATTTGGGATCCCAGGTAAAGAAAACAAGCCCTTCAAGCATGTTGTGAAAGCGCCTTTCCGCACATTGATGATTTCCTGAAAGACAGTTTTAGTGTGATTTACTGCATTATGTTCTTCCCTATTGATACACATTATGCTGTTGTATACTGCACTGTATATGCAGAATAGTACTGATACGTAGGTAATATAAACACCAGTAATTCAAAGTTTCAGACACCCTGAGAAATTAAAAATTCTCCCACATTTTAAAAACGTGCTTACAAACCAGCATTTTAATCTGCACATTGAATTAAGTTTATATGAAATTAGTCTATTGAATTCACTAAATATATGAGGCAAGAGTAAACGAAAGTAATTGTCAGGGAAGTCTTGAGATGAGTTATCTATCTGCTCATTTACCCCGCAGTTTTGTGTTCCAACACTGTGCTCAGATCAGGGCTGTATAGGACATTTCCTAGGTCCCATGATCCACAGCTAGAATGTAAGGAGGTGAAGCATGCCTTCATACCCTCTGTTTTTTCAGCCCCAAGAAGAAGGGGGTGGCCTGGGAGTATGGGGATGGACAGCAACACTTAAAAAATATTCAGCGATTGGCGCTGTTTGACTGTGGGAGAAGAGGTATTTTTAGAGATGCTGTTAGAGATTGGCTAGGAACAAACTTGTACCACTCTTTATTGATCGTTTCAGCAGTTTTGTAACAAGTTGTGGCAGACTGCAGTCAGTGCAGAATCTATTGAGTACTACGAGAGATGTGCCACAGAGAGGAAAAGATCTTTCTGGAATGTATTGTTATCTTAGCATAAGGACATGGAGTGTCCCATAGATAAATCAAGACTGTGGAAAGATTCCTCAGTCCTGGATACATGTGGTTTTCTTCAGATGGGTTACTGTCAGAACAGGATTATGCGAAAGATTTTCAGTCATGGAGGGGCTGAACAACAGGACCCCTTAATGGCAATGTTCTAACCCATGATGAGTCAAAGACTTTCTATGAGATGGCTGAATCACTGTATGGAACTGTTTCTGTGGGAAGTTCGGTGGCACAGCCAAACCTCTTGCCGAAGTGATGATGTTATCTCAGCTTATATCACAGAAGTCCTACACTTGTCAATATGGGTGTTCAGTGTCGTTACACTCAAGATGGGTCTCCATCTTCTGAGATTCTTTAACAGTAGGAAGACTTTCTCACTTTTTTTTTTTTCCCCCAAGAGAGGAAGAGGACTAGTCCTCTAGTCCTTTTGCCTGGCTGGCTGGAACAGTAGCAGACTTTTGTGTTCAAGCCGTAATCTTGTAGGTCATGAAGTCATGGTAAAGGCCCCTGAAGAAGAAGGGAGGAGGCAGGCTGGGAGGCAGCAGCAAGGAAAAAATGTGTGATGTAGCTGCTGGAAATGATGTAGTGAAGGTTACAACATTAGCCAGCTTTATAACTTGACAAATACGAGCTGCTCAGAGGCAGCAAAAAACAGGCTTGGTAATTCATAACTTCTGTTTGAACGAGATTGGAGAATATTGCCTTTTTTTTTTTTCTAGAGTAAGTAGGTATTTGTGATCCTTGTGACAAAGGGGTAAAAGTTCCCCAAAGCAAGCAGACACTATTGCAACCAACCAAATATGTACAACCTAGGCAAAAGCAAGTCCACTTGATAATTGATGGCACTTGTTGCATCAAGCAATGAATGGTGCATATGGCAACAGGGCTATCTTTATCTAGCATCAGTACATCCAGTAGGTTGCTAAAATCTGAGACTCAAGACAAGTTCTTGCAAAAGTCAGTCAGGGTCTATAGAGCTGTAACTAGGCTTCAGTAGTTCAGGAAAATCTTGTCATCATTGGAAGGAATTATAAATGGGGATATTTGGCTCCTCCACATGTGATAGGCTTGACAGGGAAGCTTTAGGTTGTCGGAGAAGACTTCAGCCAATTCGTCCATTGTGATTCTCAGGAATAGGAATGGCAGCACTACAAAGCTGCAGCAGGGCATGTGGAATACAAAGAAGATCGGTTACAGCCCACTGGAAAATAATGGCATATCTGAGCAAGTGGTGTGGAACCTAGCAATCTTCTTGTTTTTCTGAGGTGTAAATTGTACAGCTGTTGTCATCTTAGACCTAGGCTGGATGCTTTGACTTATGGAACATGTTGCTAGATGGTGTTTTTTTTCCCTAAAGATAGTGGGCAGGACAATCAGAAAAAAAGGGATCTGACCTTCACTGGAGGAACAAGGCCAAAAGTGAGACCAGAAAAAAGAAAAGACTTCTAAATTAAAGAAAGCAGATGCAAAATATCGGTGAAGATAAAATAAAAATACTGGAAAGGCTGAAATTAATCAAACATACAAAATGCTTAAGTTTGAGTAATACAGTTCACTGCAAAGAAGCACTGATTCAGACTGGTAGCTAGGATGAGCTGAAGGTGTTAGAACATGCTGCGAGCACTTATGCCACATGTGTGAGCTGCCCATGAGTTTAGCATGCTTTTCGCAGCTGCTATAGCTGAAAAGCCTTTGGACTGATGCTACATGCACAGCCCAAAGTATAGAATATCTTTGAATAAATGCTTAAGGCAGAACTCTCAAGACAGTGGACAAGGAGAGCCAACTGGGAGTAGCAGAAGACAATTAAAAAGAAGATGTCCTCAGAATGAATGGGTTTGTCTTTCCTACTTGGCCAAAAAGTAATGAGCAGTATGGCAAATAACAGCCAGAAAATGTTACTCTGCCCTTCACTGCTAATCTAGTATTTGGGCAAAATAACGTCATGTGTGAAGAACAGCTGAGCTGAGCCTGAATATGGGCTGACACAAGTGATACTGGCACTAGAAAAAGGCATTTTGAAAACTCAGGGCCATGGTTCAGTCTGCTGTGTTACAAGATGTGTATTCACAGCAAATCTGTGCTATAGAGATGTCATTGTGAATTCCTTTCTGATGTTGACCTCTTATAAAACACAGGTAAGTGGCATTTCTTGTCCTTTCCAGTGAGCAAGGGAGCAGTCCTAGTCAAATTTTGACGGGCCATGGTTATTCGGGCCTTCCTTGTGTTTTGGACAGGCTGTGACAATGTTCCACTTAGTGCAGAACAAAATCACATTACATGCTTCTTCAGGTTGTATGATAATTGGCATTCAAGGCACAGAATTTAAAATGGAGCTCTTGACCTCAACTGCAGAGCGTAGCAGGGACAGCATAGGGGTGCTTGATTCCAGGCTCCACACTGTGGTTGCTCCATTGCACGGTGGACCTTGCCATACTAAGGCTAAAACTTGTCTAGGTAGTGGCATGACTCTAAACATGAAGAGCTATCGCTGAGCTCTTCATTCTTCTTCTAAGTGCAAAGTGTACTTCTTAATCTATATAGGGGAAACAGGATCACAGAACAATACAGTGTTAAAAAATTTGCTATACCTTAAACCATGAGGTACCAGCTAGCACATTCCTGTGCACAAATAGAAGCTGTAATAACTAACCATGACTTTTTGCTTTAAGTTGCTGTGTTTCATAACTGCTAGTCATGCTGTCTAATACTGGAAAGTACTTAGTGAGGGTGGTTGTGGTATAAGAACCTGCATGCAGTAGAAAAGAGTTCAGCTTGACTTTAACAACCATAAATTTGCTTCCTGTGAATTCGCACATCAGGGTGACACCCAGCTCCTGAGGACCTCTTCTGTTGTAGCATGCTGTGTATGAATTAAGCTGTTGTTATGGATGGAAACATTGCCTTTCTGATACTACAGCTTGTGACTTCTCAGTATGGGATGGTAGAAACCTGTTGAAGAAACAGTGTATATGGAGCCTGCAAAGAGAAAATGTGCTGCAGGCAAACTACTGGCAAAACCTTCTTGTATTTTTCCATGCTATACCTACTGTTAGACAGAAATCAATACAGTGAGATACCACTTGATTTCCAGGAAGAGAGCTATCAGCAGTGATATATAGTTAATTGCCTTGAAGTGACACGTTTTAAAAAAGGGATCTTGACAGCTTTGTGCTGGAAGTTTTCTGCTTGAGCTGTTAAAAAACACAAAAAGCTGGAGCCTGTGGCTACAAATAAAGGCTCTGGGGCTCATGGGCAAGTTCATTCTCATCAGTAAACCTGAAGCCAAGTTCTGAATTGGAGAACCCCTCATTCACGGCGGCCTTACACTTAAATTGACTGATGCTATTCAAGGCAGTTAAGGCTATGCAAATTAAAATATATTCAGTTCTGAGTATTTTACTGACAATATCAGCAAAAGTGAGTGTATTTATGAGAAAGTGTAACAGCTTCATACCATGAAGGATTAAGGACTTGAGAATAGGAGCAATGGAAAAAACAGTAACAAAATTCAGCATGCTAGGTATATTTGTGTGTGAGTGTGTAACTAAGAGATGCAAGAAGGGGTATAGGAATTTCTACCTGAAACTAGCACAAAAGGGTTGTGTATAGAAAGAAGTAAGCAACAGAATAAAAGAGCAAAGGAGAATATATGCTTTTGGTAATAATTTCCCACTGCTAATACAGACTAGACTGTGGTATAGCTTCCATCAGCTAGAGGTCTTAAATAATTTATGTCTGGAGTGAGCAATATATTTAGGTACCTAGGAAACTTATGCATTCACTGGAAAATAGAAGAAGTGATAATGATTTGTATTAGGTAATTTGTACTGCAACTTTATATGTGGTACAAAGATACAGGTAAAGATCTTTGCCCCATATGCATCACTAGCTTAGAGGATCTACTTTGCATTTTACATTTCTGGTCTCCCTGATTTATATTCTTTTCTCCTTCCTCTACTTTGCCATTATTCTTTACCATTTATGAGGAGTTCTTCCTTTCTTTTATCTACATGTGCTCTTTTTCTCCTCTTCCATTGCCAACCTTATTTTCATATTTTTTCCTCTTTTCTGTGCTCCCTTTAACATTACTTTAAATAGAACTGTTATATTTACAATTTGTCCAGAATCAGCCTGTCAAAATAATTCCTTCTAGTGGGGGAGGTTAATTGGGTAAGAGTATTTGTGTGTCATATTTATACTATCACTCAGCTATGTAACAAATCAAATTCTGCCAAAAATCTGAACAGAGTTCCTTTTCCTCTTGTCTCACCACCTGCAGTAACAAGTGCTTTGCATGCAGAGTTTAGCAAACAAAAATGATAGTGGTCATGCATAAGACAGAGCAAAATCAAGCCCAGTTTTTCAGTACTGAAATTCCTCTGTAGTGCCAGCAGAAAAGCAGAAAAGTTTGCTTAAAGAGTTTAGATAGAGGTATGAATCATAGCCTGAAAGCATGTCCTACACTCAGCTGTGAAGCATTCCTTCTAGAGCTAAGGCCCCAGTTTAGAGATTGTCATTGTTACTTGAAATTCTGGTATGAATATTTGTAATCAGGCTTTGACTTCCAAGAATGGAATTTTGCAGTTTTTGTGATTTCTTTTTGGTTTTGTTGCAGCACTCAAATTTTCTAGCCTGGACTAGGAGCTCATTGTTTTGCTGGTGTATAAATCTGTGGAACATTCAGTGTTCTCAGGAATGACCTGGTAGTTGCTGTCTCTCTGCTCTCCTGCAGTGTTTTAGGTGTCAGGCTCTACTTTTTCTGCTTTGTCTTCCTTTAGAAGAATGGTTTGTTGGTTTTTTTTTTCCTTTCTTTTTTTCTTTTCTCCCTCCTTTGCTCACTCCACTGTATTTTCTTCTCCTGACTTTTGCATCTGGCTTTATTTAGTGTCATTTGGGGTACATGCCAGTGTCAGGAGGCAAATTTGGTAAGGTGCATTGGTGTCACAGCCTGTGATATATAGGAACCCTTGACACAGACAGAAGTACTAGGAGCAGGCACAGACAAGGAAGAAAAGGAAGATGTGATTAACAAGCTACTGCCCCCACTGCCTGAATTAGGACTTGGTGGCAGCCAGAAACTAGTACCTCACATACAGATGAGCTATTGACTGTATGGTGATGGGATCTTGCCCCTTGGGAAGCAGCAGTTCCTGGCTCCTGCTGACTTCCTTCCAGCAAGTTCAACCACTGACTTAGAAAAGAAAAATACAATCTGACATATAATCCTTGACAAGTTGCTGACCCTTGTGTCTGAGGGAAGAGAGGAAACTATTTTCGGAGTTCACACAGTGCTGCTCTCTATAAGCAGCAATTCTTTGTTAACGGCCTTAAAAAAAAAAAAAAAAGGCGTCTGGGTTGAAGACAGAAAGTTCAGTCTCATTTCTGTGTGTAAGAAGTCCCTTTTACAGATGACTGAATTCAGCCGTGTCTGCGGTGAATGTAACAATTGTTTAATAATGTGAAACCTTAAATTATATCCAGCTGCTTCTGTAGGGGGATTTTGCAGGCAGGAAGAAGTTAATTATCCAAAGCTGGATCCAGATCAAGGTTAGGCTTATTGGCTCACACACTGTAAACTTGATAGCTCTAAAGTGGTAACTGACATACTTTTTTTTATATCATTTGTGAGAATGTTCTATGCTGTAAGAAGGTACTTTTCCAGCAAGCTCAAGAAACAACTTTTTGCCTGCCTATTAATCAATTACACTTTTCTTCAGAAAAGGGATGTAACCTAACGCAGTACTTCAACAGCCACTGTAAAAAAAATGCAAGTAGGTTTTCATCTCATCATTTAGGATTTTAATGCCTTTTCAGATCATGGATGCTGGCTCTTAGATGAAAAATTTCTGTTGTTAATAACCTTACAACTTTTTTTTAATTATTTTTTTTTCTCAAAAACTAGTCACAGTCAGCATGACCACTATGTTTTCAGTGTTCTCATTGGTAGTAACATAAAGTCATCTTGATTGTGTGAATAGGTTGAAGAATCATAGCTAGATTTTAATAAATCTAAGTGCTAGCTGATTTAGATCCTAAACAGCAAAGTGAAACTTACTAGTAAAATTCTAGACCCGCAGAGCTAAGGAGTGTTTTATTATTGATCCCACAGGGTGAGGATGTTCTCTGAGGAATTAAAACTTCGGTCACTATTATGAACTTAAGCATGAGTATGAATGTATATTAATCCTGGTTCTGATTTCATGTAAATCAACAGGAATTTGCTGCTAAGTTCAGTAACAGTTGGACTGGATACCCACTGTCAAGTTCTGCAGGGTTGTGCTGAAAAACCCTCTAGTAACCCCTCGTTTATATGGAACCTAAGCAATCAGTACCTTGAATTTGTAACAATTTCCAGGAAAATACTCAAGAACATGAATTGTTCTAAGAATTATCTTTTTTCTTCTTTAACTTACAACTTGACTTAATACGCCAGTTAAAATATTTTAGAGGCTATAGCCCATACTTAAAGTGAAGTTGGTATCCCCTTATAAAGTTATTTTAGGGAGGACAAAACTCAGGCTCATGAAGGAGGGCAAATAAACCTGTCAGTATTCTCTTAAGACAGGTTGCTGCTCAGAAATTAATAGTAAGAAAATACTGATTTGTGGTTATAACAGGCAAGACATTTCAGATTACATACAGACATATGGGATCATTGTGAAAATATCTTGAACTATTCATAAACTTTGTAATATACTGCTATACAAAACTGAAGTGATTCCAAGGTCCAGTAGTATTATTTTTTTTTTTTTTCCATATGTTGTTAAAGTTAACTGAGGAGAAAAAAATGTTCTTGGATATATGAAGCCTGTATCTCGTAAGAGAAATCCTTACTTCAGCAGCAACCTTCTTATTCTATAAAAGACTTTATACTGTTAATGCAGTGTATCTGTGTTAAATAAGTTGATATATATGTGCTAGTTTTGTAGGACTGATTTTTCGCAGGTTAATCTAAAATGCAGACAAAAATTGTCATCCCTTTGGCAGACAGAATTCATTTTCTGCAAGGGAATTTCAGCTGTTGTGTATACAAATGTGTAATGCCCAAATAATGTTTTGTGAAAGTTGCCCACGTACAAATGGAGACTGAAAAACAAAGTTTCCTTGGAAAAGCTTGGTGTATAGTAGAGAGGGATTCTGATCTCACTGAAGTCTGGGTTTTTTTGGTTGGGTGTTTGTTTGCTTGTTTGTTGGTGTTTTGGTTTTTTTGTTTTGTTTCTTTGCTTTTTTTTTTCCTCCATTTCCTTGTCTTTTTCAAGGTCAGCTTTCAACTTCAGTTTTCCAAAAATAGGCTACCCAGGTGAGATATTACTAAAAATGTGAAGAAAAGTTGTGGTGACAGAGGTCTTCCACATTTTCAGCCTTTAAAAGTACATTTTTTACAGTATGTATCTTTTCAGTTACTGTTGATTTTTGAAATATATCTTGATTTTTGAAACTGTGCTACTGTCAATTCCTTTGTGAAATGAAGCTACAATGTAATGGTGAAGTGAAATGGAAAAGCAAGAAAACAAGAACAGGATGCTTACTGCTTGACTGACTGACATGCACACAGCTTGAAAGGAGAGGAAACACAGCAAATCCACTTCCTATTCAAGTCAAACGCTACTGCTAAAAAAAGAACTAGGGATAATAACAACAAAATAAGTTGTTCAAAAAGGGCCACAAATTGCCAAGGTAAAAAGGAGGAAATGGCAAATAACAAGATTATTGAAGAGATACAGAGCACATTGTGTATAAATTTTAGCTTCTCCAAGAAAAAGAAAAAAATATCTTGTATTATTTACCTTACACAAATAACATTAAAAATTATTTAAAATAAGGTGCTTTAAGCAATAAATAGTTTTAAGACCCCACCAGTTTTCAGACTATTCTATTTCTTGCACTAAAACCTCTGGGTTTTCTGTCAGTATTTAATTACATTTGTAAAATGGGATACAACTCACTCTCCTGTGAAACCCAAACATACTTCTCTAATTATTATTAATGTGTTATATTTCCTAGGTAACTTATTTGAATTCTTGCCGATTATAGTATTTCCTTACTTCAGTAACATATCTAAAGACCTGAGGTGACTGTAAGTAGGTGCATCAAATGTTGTGTTGTCCAATGTTGATACGGGAAATGCTTCCTAGCCCAGCAGCTAGTAACACAGTAATGAGATTTGATAGTTTTATCATCTTAGTTTAATATTTGTGGTGTTATACTAGTAGAAGAGTCAAACCCTGCACCGTTTCTCTCAGATAAAAGCTTGTTAAGGCTTATCCTAGCAGCCTTTATTTCCTAGACAACAATCAACATTTAAGAGGGGTCTGACATGCGTTTAAATGGAAGGTTTGAATTTGTGAGCCAGTCTGTGAAAATTTACTGACTCCAGATCTTTCAGAATCTGTAAAATCTTCATTTTTTTGGGATGTCTGTTATTTTCCTAAGCCTGATCATCAAGTAAAGCTCTTTGTGTTCTCCACTAACCATGATTAACCATCTGGCAGCTATCTGTAGATTTAGTTTCCCAAACCGTAATTTCTTTCCAGTGCTAAGCCTAGGAGGACGACTAGGGGCCTCCACTGGCGTCTGCTTTTTTGTTATTTTAAAAAATTACTTCCAGTTCTGCCCAGTACTTAGCATCCTTATTTACTTTAGAGTATTTCCAGCAGATGGGGAAGAATGTTCAATTTTCCTCACATTCAGCACATTTCCAAAGAATGTAGATTTCTTTTTCTGGGCTATAATGGAACAATATGCCCCTGGAATAATATGTTTCGTAAGGGGTTTCTTTGATGGTTACACTGCTTGATGATCCCAGAGAACTCTTAGGTGCCACTGTTTATCATCTTACCCCGTGTTGCTTTAACTATGCCATAAATTCAAAAACATAGTCTGGAGAGCCAGTCTGCTCTAACAGAGTGCTGTTAAGTCTTCTCTACTTCTTAAAGCTCTGAATTCATAAAAACCGTACTAACCATATCTGACAATTACAATTTAGAAAACAAACAACTGCTCCAGCTTACAGGAAGAGCAAAATAGTGCTCAATTTCAAGATAATAAGAATTGTTAAAATGATGTTATCTATAGTTTTCCTCCTGGTTTGGAAGAGTGCCAAATTTGCATGTTATGGGGGCTTGTCAAAGCTTTAAATTATAAAGACTATGTTTTTGGTAGTGCCTTGTGTCAGTGACCTGGCTTCCACTCCCTCTGCTACAACAAACAGGATTTGTATTCTAAGGATATGAATCAATACCATTGCAAGGGCGAAAGCATAAACTTTCCACGCGCTTAGCAGTGTTGTGAAACCAATGAAGCCATGCTGAAGTTGTGTTGACATTGAAGTGGTTTGCTGTTAAGGGTGATGAAGATGATGCTGTACTTCGCCTTGGTAATATAATGTCAGAAAGAAGAAAAACTGCAGCTTTCCACTGTACACTTTTTGGCCCACGTGCACGTTGTGCCTAGGTAAGATTATTTCAAGGTATTCTCAGCAGCCAGGTTACTACATTTGCAGTGAAACGATTCTGTTCTAAGCCTAGGAAGTACAGGTAAGAAATAAAATAAAAATGTTAATCTAAACTTTGTGGTTAAATAATTATTGGACCAATTTTTCAACTTTTTTCATCAGCTGATTCATCCAGATCATGTCTTATGTCAGTTCTGAACACACTGAAGTCAGTGTAGTTTAGGGGTTTCTGAACCTTTTCAGTTTATGGTAAGAGAAGCTGTGGGTAGCATAGCTGCACGATAGGCCTCTCTGTATGTGCATAGAGAATTATTATGCTGGACACAGAATAGGCTCAAATAACGTTAGTAGGGAAAGTCCAGGGAAGGACCATGGGAATAGGTCACTGTTTCTGATGTTTCCAGGCTGCAACACAGGCTGAAGCTGTTTCAGGGTATATTCTGGAAGAGCGGATGTGGAAGGTTGTGCAGTCCTCAGGGAGCTCATGATTTGGCAGGTGAATTCCCCATTCACAAACATGCTCATAGCCTGTAGCTCCTGGCATTTTGCCCGTTTTTCTGGTTTGAAAAGGGAGGGGTGAATTTCCACGTGTAAAAGTACCTCTGTCTACAGTTCACTTCAAATAGTTGCTGAGGAGCTGCCACACACACTTTCTAGCTGGCCTTACACCTCAAACTCTGTGACACAGAAAAATTTTTTTTCCTAAAAGCACGAGGGAACATAAAATATATTTTTTGTGTGGGTTTTTTTTTTTTTTTTAATAGAAACACTTGAACTACATTGGAAATACTGTTCAGTAGCAAGTTGAAGTTTGTCCTAAAGAGGATGAGAAATATTTGGGGAAAAAGATATTTGTCTTTCTATTTTCACTTTCTACATTAGATCATTCAGAGCTTGTGGGTGCTGACTATAGTATTTCCTCTTCTTGTAATGCTCTTCTCTTACACAAGTACTTATCTAAGCATTGCTGCAAATGGGCCTGTCATATATTTCCTTTTTCTTTTCACCTCATAAGCAAAAAAAAAAAAAAAATTAAAATTCTAAAAATCTCACATATTTAGAAAAATGCTTAAAATGCTCTAGAATACTAAGAAAACATCAAGATTTTATACTAAATATGTCTTGAGGCTTTTGTGACATGAGATGAAAACAGTTCTGAAAGCCCTGCTGACTTTATCTGCTGGTATGTATGTTTTGCAGTCCGATAGCATCCCATAGCTCTACAAATGTTGTTATAAAATTGACTAGACCATTTGAAGCTAAATCACTTACTTGATTCTGACTGGCCTGATGTGCCTCTACCATGATTTCACACTAGCATTTGCAAGAATCTAAGCAGCTGTGTTTTCCAACTGGCCTTGTTGTATCCTACACCAAACACAATCTTCTATTTTAGAGAATACGTTTAAATCTCTGGCTTCTAAAAATAGTAATAGGAATGAGGTAAGGGATCAGAGATGCTCTGCAGGAGGATTAAAGAGCACTCTGTGTAAAAGATCATTCGAAAGAGTTGAAGCTGTGTGTTGAAATAACGTGGATTTCTTAGTTTATATACATTGCTGACATGTTTGGAGGAGCACAGGCTGTTATCATTAATTTAAAAATAGCTAATACTTAGCAAAAGCGTGAGGAAGTATGCCTATGTAATGTTTATACTTTATCCACTGCTGAAATGCAGCATCCTTCTAGGGTGGTACACAATGACTGTTAAAAGGGGCTTCATCAGCACTGCAAGGGTTGTATGTATCTGTGTTGATAGATCCATCCTGCCATTTGACAGTGAGAAAGGTTAAGCTGTATGCACCACCCATAACTAGGAAGGACAGGCAGTGCATATGGAATGTCTGTAAAACACTGAAAAAATCCCACATTTGGATAAATGAGGATAAGACAGTACAAGCTTATGAAGACCAAACGGCAAGGACATTAGTCTTAGTGGAAAGACCCTATTGCATTGCAGTGACAATATGAAGGGTTTCAGTCTGTTTGAGAATTAAAAGGCCCCAAGAGAGTAGTGCTACAGGGAAAACAACCAGCAGAAGTGTAAGAAAGAGAAAGCAGACCTTTCACACTGAATGGTTTCATCGAAGTGTCATTTAAAGGACCATTTCATTCCTGAATGTTGTTTCACAGAGCTCCTGTAAAGAAAACCACAAGGGGGATTAAATTAATGACTTTTGTGACTTTCTTACCATGGTTCTATGGAGAAAGAGGTGAATTTTACCACATGCTATCAGCAAATTTTTCTTTCTGATTTGTGGGTATCAGAAATGAATAACATAGTCTTCCTGCCTCCAAATAACATCTCTGAGGAGAGAGCACTCCCTGTTACTCTGTCAGGCTCATTGCCTGCTAAGCCATTTTGATAACCAGAGTGACTGATATTAATGGATAATGACATAAGAACAATTTTCAGTCATTAACTGCAAATGGGCATCCTGTTTTCAATTTCAGAAGACTACTAACAATACAGCTGAATCAAGAAACCAACCAAGACATCTTTGCTGTATTACTTTGACCAGATGGTTTCATTTCGCTGCTGCTGTTATTCTTGCTACTCTATGTGTAGCTTGTTTATTTCTGTTCAAAATTTTGTGATTACAGGGTCTGTTTCTTGTGATGTATTTGCATAGTAGGAAGCACAATGAGATTTAAATCTTTACTGCAATGTCCAGGTGCTACTCTGATAGAAGTAAATCTGTTACAAACAATTAAATAAGTAATCACATCTTATGTATAACAGATGAACTTGAGTGCAAGTAGAGTCTAATGGAACAAGAATGAATAGCAAAAGATTTGCCTGCAGTTTGGGGAGAAGACTGATGCAATCTGAGGCAATGCTGGTTTCTGCCACAAGCCGTATTTCCAGTTACATTGACTGCAAAGTGAAAGAATATTTTGCATAATGGAATTTGCCTTTTTTTTTTTTTTTGCCTGTTAAAGCCAACCACACAAATCACACCCTGAGTAGTTTCTCTTTTATAAATCTTAGTACGGCTTACCGTCACGTGCCCCGCTGCTCAGTGACATTCTGCTCTCTCGTAAACGTATTTATTGGTTACTTTCTTAAACTCTTGCTATAGGGGCTATTAAGAGTACTTGCCAGTAAGGTCTTAATTTAAAATGGATAAGTATTTCCAGAAAGTCAACACTGTTAGCACAGTCCTGGCACTATATGGCACAGCTCTATGGTGCTAAACAGTTTGCATGTATGTAGAAGACATTCCTGAGGTGGTGCCTAAGCCAGCTGTGTTAATGCTGCCCAGTATGAACGGGTGGCGTGAATATCAGTGTATGTTCACAGCAGAAGGTGGCTAGGAATTAACACGAAAAGAGAGAGTCAACTGTTAGGATATCAATAGGAAGAAGAGGAATAAGCTCGTCTTGCTCTGCCTGGAAAACAGGTTCCCATTTTTGAATGCAGAAACCGAAACTGTATTCTGGCATTTGTTTGGGTGTTTTTTGTATGTGGGAAGCATAACACTGCAGATGTTCTTGAAAAATAATCAGATCAGAGACCATGCTGCTACCTCTCTTGAATATCTTATTTTGATTTATTTGCTAGTCACTTAGGATCCAGTGGGAATAGTTGCTTTCATAACTGCTGTATATATCTCCTTGAAGCTCTTGATTTAGCTTAAATCATATTGTGAGGTTCACCTTGGAAACATGGCATTTTGTGGTTGTTCCTCAGTTCTTTCCTTGCCCCTTGGCAACAACTTCCCAGAGTGCCTCTGTATGAGCAGATGGGACTCAGAGCTCAACACATCGTCATCTGTCCTTTCATTTTGTTGCTATGCTGCTCTGTCATGCTGAACTAGGCACTATAGTTTTCTCTTCGCAGAGCATTGGGGTGGCAAGCCTCAGGAAGCAAGTTCTGACCTAAAAATAATGTGTATTACTAATCCATTGAGAACACAACTGAAATAAGTGAAGATAACATACCGGTTTTATGAATTCCTTTGTAATTTTTATATAACAGATTTACAAAGTGACATTTGTTTCAGAGTGCATGGTAAAAATGAACTGATGATCAGAGATAGCTGGTTTTGTTTTCCTAGAATTTCAACATTCAGCTGACACTCCTTTACCCTTGAAAACAAAACAAAAATCCATCCAACCATCCTACATCACCAAGTATTCTTATTCAGTGTTTTCTTACTGTACAGACAAGACTACACACTCTGGGAGACCTGCCCGGGAAGATTGGGTAATCAGCTTAAAAATGACAGATCAACAATTTTAGTCCAAAAAATAATGCCTGCACAAATACCTGTAATTACACTGAGGTGGTACATCATACTCCGACGTACTAGAAGTAATTACAGTAATTTGGTATTGTGACATGTCTGTTTGTGAGTTCATATAGTGTGGTGTGTTATAATCTCCAATAGTGTTTCAAATTGCTGTGTACTGATGGCATTGAGTAGCTAACACTGTTCATCCTACCATGTGGACAACATTTCAACAGCTGGAGGGTCAGTGATGGCTACTTTCAGGGATTTGCCGTAAACAGAAGACAGGAATACTCCCCAGGATAATTCAGACTATTGAAGAAATCCAGATGGCTGCCAAATAAAAAATGTCATAGAGTCATAGAATCTTTTAGTTTGGAAAAGACCTTTAAGATCATTGAGTCCAACCGTAAACCTACCACTGCCAAGTCCACCACTAAACTAAGTGCCACATCTACGTGTCTTTTAGATACTTCCAGGAATGGTGACTTGGCACTTCCCTGGGCAGCCTGGTCCATTGCTTGACAGAGCCTTTCAGAGAAGAAATTTTCCCTAATATCCAATCTAAACCTCCCCTGGTACAGTTTGAGACCGTTTACTCTTGTCCTATCACTTTTTACTTGGGAGAAGATACCAACACCCACCTCACTACATCCTCCTTTCAGGTAGCTGTAGAGAGCGATAAGGTCCCCCCCGAGCCTTCTCTTCTCCAGGCTAAACAACTGCAGTTCTCTCAGCCATTCTGCATCACACGTGTGCTCCAGACCCTTCACCAGCTCCATTGCCCTTCTCTGGACCTGCTCCAGCACCTCAATGTCTCTCCTGTAGTGAGGGGCCCAGAACTGAACACAGGATTCAAGGTAGTGCACACCTCCCTCAGCAGTGCCCAGTACAGGGGGATGATCACTGCCCTGGCCCTGCTGCCACACTATTGCTGATACAGGCCAGGATGCTGTTGGCCGCCTTGGCTGCCTGGGCACAAGCTGGATCATGTTCATTCAGTTGTCGACCAACACCCCCAGGTCCTTTTTCTGCAACCACTCTGCCTCAAGCCTGTAGCGCTGCATGGGTTTGTTGTGATCCAAGTGCAGGACCTGACACTTTGCCTTGTTGAACGTCATGCAACTGGCCACAGCCCATTGACCCAGCCTACCCAGATCCCTCTGCAGAGCCTTCGTACCCTCCAGCAGATCAACGCTCCCACCCAATATGGTGTCATCTCACAGTGAGTGCAGTTGATCCCCTTTTCCAGGTCATTGATAAAGACGTTGAACAGAACTGGCTCCAGCACTGAGCCCTGGGGAAGACCACTTGTGACTGGCTGCCACCTGTGTTTATCTCCATTCACCACCACTCTTTGGGCCTGCCCATTCAGCCAGGTTTCTTTCTCAGGAAAGAGTTTGCCTGTTGAAGCCATGAGCAGCCCGTTTGTCCAGGAGAATGCTGTGCGAGAAGGTGCCAAAGGCTTTACTAAAGCCTGGGTAGACAACATCCAAGCCGTTCCCTCATCCACTAAGTGGGTCACCTTGTGATAGAAGATCAGGTTGGTCAAGCAGGACCTGCCTCTCCTAAGCCCGTGCTGACTGGCCCTGATCAACTGGCTGTCCTTTACGTGCCATGCGATGGCATTCAAGATCATCTGCTCCATAACCTTCCTCTGGCACCGGGGACAGGCTGGCAGGCCTGTAGTTTCCCCAGATCCTCCCAGATCCCTTCTTGCAGATGGGAGCCACATTTGTAAACCCCCAGTCAGCTGGGACCTCCCTGGTTAGCCAGGACTGCTGATACACGATGGGAAGTGGCTGGGTGAGCACTTCCACCAGCTCCCTCAGTTCTCTTGGGTCGATCCCATCTGCCCCATAGACTTGCGTGTCTAAGTCATGTGGCAGGTTGCTGACCATGTTCCTTTGGATTATGAGGGCTTCATTGTGCTCCCCGTCCCTGTCTTCCAGCTCAGAGGGCTGGGTACTTCCCGGAGAACGACTGGTCTGACTGTTAAAGGCTGGGGCAAAGAAGACATTAAGTACCTCAGCCTTTTCTTCATCCTTTGTCACTATGTTTCCCCCCCGCATCCTATAAAGGATGGGGATTCTCCTCAGCCCTCCTTTTGTTGCTAATGTATTTATAGAAACATTTTTTATTGTCCTTTATGGCAGCAGCCAGATTAAGTTCTATTTAGGCTTTGGCTCTTCACTAGGGTGTTTTTCTCTCTAAAAATTCTCTCTTGAGCTGAGATGCAATTTCTGTTATGAAATTAGATTTAAAAATAGCTTGAGAGTTGGTTTCTCAGACTAACTCTGGGGTTGAGATTGTTGGTAGATACATGTGAAAGGAAGTAGTTCACACCTGTGGCGGTATTTCTTTGAAGGTCTCTATTTAGAGAACATTTTGACACAGATCTCTGGCATCTCTCAGCTTCAAGCATCTGAGGAATTAAAAGTTTTCTTGAAGAATGTTTGGGATAGAAAAATAAACTTGACTGCCAGTGTAATACTGTTACATGCTTAAATAACACAGTGTGGTTATGCATAGCAACCAACAGAAAAAAACCCCCAAACTGTGTTGTGTGGAATGCAGAGTTTGTCATGCTCTTGCAGATTGTAGAAAAGCAGAAAACCACATCAGTGTGGGAATTAGCTTGATGTTCTGTCAGACTTGAGAAGATGAGCCAGGAGATAAGTAAAGCATCTACTCATGTCATGGCCTATTCAAAGAAAACGATAAACGAGTGAAGGTTAGTACAGAGGGAGAAGTCTACAGGCTTTATACCTGCTTTAAACTGGGATAATTTCAGTCACCACTTGAAACAATTCGTACTTGTTAGTTTGAACTGGCCCAATTGTTGAACTTAGCTGAACATTTGGGTTACTAAACTGGAATTCTGGAGCTTCTGCATGTACCTTGATGACACAGTAATACAAGAAACTTTTCAGAGTTAGACTGCTGGCTGAAACAGAGTGTGTCAGTAAGAACTGAACTCATAGCTCTCCAGTGGCCTCTGTGGTTTGAGCTGGTGATTTTGGTGCAGCTCACAAAAGACAGTGAGCTGTCTCACAAAAGAGAGTTGTAAGCACTGTTAGTACTGGCCTTTTAAATCTTGCAGGCAAGTCAAAGAAAAGAACAAAGAAACTTATGATTTAGGTTTTACTGCAAGAGTTTTCCATTTGTAACAAGCAGAGAACATGACAACTCCCTGCCTCCCCAGCACTTTCCTATGGTTAACCTGTAAATGCAGGTCTGCATTCTCAAGTGCTGGTCACACACCGTCTTGTTTGGATGAAAATGATGTGTTGAGGTCCTTACCAAGCAATGCTGACCAAGAAAGGTTGTGCTGACCTCATGTACCATATTTGGTGTCCCTCCATGGGCAGTACTGGAGGGCAGCAGCATTTTGATTTGGATTAGCTAGAGGATGTGAAACAAAGCTGTTCTCTGTGAGAATGGCTTCAGCTCTCCTATGTGGTAACAGTCATAGTTCAGTGACTGTTGGAGAAAACCTGCCGTACGTATTATATAATGAGTTCAGTTAGAATTCAAACCTGTCGGGAGAGCAGTTGGAACATGCTCTTTGTATAATTAGCTTGTTTAATCTCTTTTCTGTTCTTCAGGATGGCAGTGTGGCACTGTCTCCAAAATCTGTCTGTTCTCTTCCATCAGCTAAAGAGGTTGAGGAGACAAGAGGACAAGGAGGATCACGGAGACAAAGGAAGAGCTAATCTCAGCTGGCAGATAATTTGTCTGATGCGGCTCTACACCTTTCCTAGCCCAGACAGTAATCACACAAAGTAACTGCCATGAAGAAGTTTGTTGCTTAATTTTTGTGAAGATAAAGTGCTTTACTACTGTTCCAGGGTTGTGGTTCCTGGCAAAGATCCGCAGCATCCTGTGTGATCTATCCATAGCCATGGGTAATGTTGCTTTTGAGACTGTCAGTGATAGCACTGTGACTACTAGACACTCCCCAGCAGGAGCTTTGCAGCTGAGCTGGCCAAGGTGGCTTTTGGCCAAGAATAAACATAGGCCAGTGGCCAGGATCTGCTGTCACACTCTGACTCTCTGCACTGTGCCCTGAAGAGAGCTATTATAACCTTTCCTTTTCACCCTTAATTTGCTTGCTGCATTTCTCCACCCGATTGTCATAAATACTGAATCACAAGCAAGTTCCTGTAAGGAGGGAAAATAGCAGCCACATTTTGGAGGGTTAACACCTGAGCATGTAAGATAGCCCTCCAGCCCCAGTTCTCAGAAGCCACTATTGGAACTTTTGTGTCTAATCTTTCTACCTTAGTTTCTTCATACATGACATCAGGATAATATTATTGACTAGTCTACTGTGAAGTAGATGGAGTGATGTACTTCACTGATGGAGTGAGTACTTTTTGTTAAGCTCTAGATTTCATTGGAACATATTAAAATATCACCCAGTTGCTACGAGATCTCCGTGGCTTTTAGTAGCCAGGTGCTGTCCTCACATAAAAGCTGAGAGGAGAATAAAACCTCTGTGAATGCAGACTATCTTTCCTGTTTACCACCTTACCAGAGAGCACCAGAAGCATGCAAAAACTGGTGCTTGCTTTTTTCCACTTAGATAAAGAGCTTACCCTGGTTCGTGCCACAACTTTACATTCTGTTTTTGACACTTGTCTGACATGTGCTGATCTTATGTTTACAAAAATAACATTGATGTTGATAGATCTGACAGTATTGATGTCAAATGAAATTTTCTTTATGACAAAGAATTCAGGAAAGTATTTACTGCTGTTCTGAACCACAATTACCATGGTTAAGAAGGTGGTGTCTGAATTCTCAGTAACTACTCCATAGAAAGGAGTAATATTGCTGAAAACCCTGACACATTGATTTTTGTATTTCTGAAACTAAGTAGTATGAACTCTGCACCAGGAACACTGTAGGAGAGGCTTGAGCTGTGCCTTTAAAGTGCCTATAAATACAGTATTTGATTAACTGTACAATAGGCATGTATGTAAGAGTGAAAACAATAAAATCCCAGTGTAAATTCATTGGCCATTAAAAAACCCAACAGAACAGAAGGAAGTAGAATGACAGCAAGGGCTCATGGGTTGTGCCACTGACAAGTCACTACATCTCCAAGTGGAAATGTCCATGTATATTAATTATAATGAACCCTTTCAGTGGGCATGGTTTTGTGTCTGATGAAGAAACCTAAGCAATGGCAAATCAGAAGTGGCTTTCCAAAGATATATCTTGGAATCCACAACGAGAATAAGAAGGCAAATTTATTTACAGGAAAATCAATCTTCTAGAAATGTCTAGCTGAGAGAGGAATACCACAGGGACAGTGACAAACTTCAAGTGGCTTCAGTCTCTAGTTTCTAGGACAAACTGAAAAAAATGCCCAAATCAATGATGGGAGGAAAATCTCTGTAAAATCACAACATAGTGGTGGAAAAAACACCAGACAGTGTAATAGGAGAGGCCAAAGTGCAAAGATATTTTTAGAGTTTCAAGTATTAGAATTTTCAAAAGCATCCAACCCTTTCTGATAAATTCCCTACACAGGATGTCTTTTTGGATCTACAGCTGGAGGGTGAATGAACCTTTAATAAACTCCAGACCTCCAGATCAGAAAAGAGATACATCTGTCTGATGCTAAGAGTTGGGCAGAATGGGAGGCAGAGCCTCCCCCTGGGTTAAGTCATCATTTAACAGTTTGGTTTGGCTGTTCTTAGCAGTAAATCTCTGCCTTATTTCCAAGCATCTCCTACAAGTAGTCACTTCAGAAACAGGACAGGATTGGCAAATTTTAGAAACTGAAAATGCAGTCTTTACAACTGTAAAGGATAGCCTTTCTGTTTAGAGTGTAAATTGTTTCCTTCCTTGGATTACCTTGGATACCCTCAACTTCTGTGTATGAAAGATACAGTCCCATTTCTTTTCAATCACTTAAGTGCACTGTGGGACGGTCTGCTTTCATAGTTTTCAGTATATGTGCTAGGCTACTTTCAGCTCAGTTGACAGGCTGAAATTAATATCTGAAGTTTTTGGCACTGTGCGTAAGCAGGAGATCTTCCTCTCCTGCTCCTTCCCCTCACTTGTCCTCTTACCAGGCCAATCCTTACAATGTAATCTTGATAGATTATTGATTATCACTACATAATCACTACAGAGACACATTGGGAGGGCTGCTCCGAGCCTTTCCTTAGTGCATTGATGTGAGGGATGAGCTCCTACAACCCTGTTAGAATTGTTTTAAAAGTTGCTGTGCTTTTATATCCCTAAGTGTTAACTATGATGCTTCTGATGTTCTGCAGTGGAAAAGTGTATGGGTTGTGTAGACTCTTCCTTGGTGGTGGTCTGTTTGGGATGAAGAGACGGAGATCTCCACCTTTGGCAATGGTAGGGGTGTTTGAAATGCTTTGCTAGGACTGAATCTTAGAGGATATAGCTTCCTCTTTAGGTATTTGTATCAGATAATTAACTGGCTTATCAGATACTCTGCTCATCAATAGAATAGCCTTTGAAAGATCCTCATAATATTGGATGATCCTTTGTTTTACAAATGTTTATGTTTTTCTCTGTTTTAAATGAGTAATGCTAACCTCTTGGCATAGTTTACTGGAAGAGTGGACCACTCTCTCCATTCAGTATTTATGTATAATTAAATGGTCCACTGTAATAAAGACTGTACCATTTTTGAAAGCATTTTCAAATTCTCTTCATAAGAATGATATATGGAATGTGGAGTGTGTTCCAGTGAGCAAGTATATTGTGTTTTGGTCAGAAAATGTATCCTGTATGTACATATATTTTCTTAGCTCTCTGTGCCAAGCCAGACTCCCCTGACAGCCGACTACTGCAACACTCTAGGAGTTAACACTCAAATAGTGCCACAGAAGAATATGCCAGAGATATTTAATGGCTAGACAGAGGAAAAAAAGTCTGTCATGACCTACTGACTAGACATTTCTTGGCAATTGCTAATCAACTGTGTTAGCCTTTTATTGTCTCTCCTGCCATTATCTTCCAGGAAAGATCTGAACAAGAGGCCAGTGTAGCTTAAGTATGTATTGGTTCATTTGTTATCTTTCCTGCGGTATGCTGCAGTCAACAGTCTGCTCTCCTCTGAAGGTGAAAGACTTCAATTTAATTTGACTTGTTTATTTACTGTAGACATTTGCTATTAAATACCAAAGGTAAGAATAGTTCTTGTTGAGAACATTTCTGAGAATAATTTTTATTGCTTTCTGTGAGCATTAATTTTTAAAAGATCTGTATTTGGTAAGTTGTGAACTACTTCTTTATTGACAGTGTACAGAAGAAACATATTAGAAAAGTGACCTGGGTCTCAGTTCAGCTTACCATCCATTTAAGACTGTTTTTGTTCAGGTAAGTACTGTTTTCTATGATTTCCTTTGAAAAAGGTGTCTATTTCATTGATTGGAGACCCAGGAAAAACCCCAACATTCCTCCCTTGAAAAAGATGAGGAAATAAGAGGGAAATGGTAGGAAAAAATCAGCTAGTAGAAAAAAATCAGCTAGTAGATATCTTCTGTCATGCAAACTGATTGTATAGAGAGGAGGCAGTGATAACGTGTTTCTAACTTCAAATGGCTGCACCTGAAAATCTGCATTTCTAAAGGAATTTTATTTGAAAGACAGTGTTATCTTTGATAAATTTTTTTCATTATTTTGCTTCATCCGCCCATGCTGCATTAACAAAGCATTGCTGAATAGGAAAACCAGAAAGCCGATTACTTCCTTTCTGGGAATGGAAGTGTCTAGCCTAAGGCGCAGGGGAATGTCTCTTCCTTTCTCTCTTACTGTAGTACTGGAAACATTTGAAATTTGTTCAAGCCTCTGTGGAAAGCCAACACAGACTGATTCTGTATCTTTGGCTCCAGCATGGAACCGCAGCTGGCAAACAAATGGGCACCACCACAGCTTTTGCATGATTGTTATCAGGCAGCCCAGGACTCTCCTCATCTCTGGACTGGCACAGTAACACAGGAGATGAGAAATTCACCCTCTCTCTCAAAGCCGATCAAAGCAATGAGGATCCCCTTCTACTCAGGAAAAAATGGAGTTGTAGCACATGGCCTACATCTTTTGAGGCATTCCAGTTGATAGCAAAAACTCCATTTTCTTACCCACTCAAAAGGGCTAGAGTGGCAATGGAGATACAAACATTTGACCTCACTGGAATTTTCGTGTTGTGCCATTTGGCCTTCTCTTCCTTCCACACGCTGAATCCATTCCCAAGAGTGTGTTAAACTAAAGATAATTAACCTCTGCCAGACTGGGTACTCTGGACTCTCACTCTGTGAAGATAACCCTCGTTCTCATGATGTCTACACTGATGCTTAGGATTGACATAGAGATTATCTGCTGCCAGCCAGAGATGTATGAATTAGTTTTTCTTTCTTGTCTCTGCAGTCTGCACCAGAACCATCTGCTCTGTACCGTTTTATAGTGGCTTAAGGTCTGCACTGAAGTTTGAGTGTTTCTAGGAACTGACTTACGAACCACTCGGCTCTTGTGTGGCCACAGGGAGAGAGAGGTACAAAAGGGCTGGAGTCAGATTAGAGAATGTGGGGGTTGCAAGTGGTGAAGTTCCAGAGAAGCTCAGGCGCTCTGGAGAGCTCAGGAACCTGTGGAACAAATATCAGTCTGCTATACTGTAGGAGGGACTCTGGACTTTTCAGTGAGACTAGACTGAGCAGGATTGGTCAGATACACAGCATGCCAGAATTGATTTTTCTTTAGCAGAGAATGCTCCTTTCATGCAATATTTCTTCTGCCTAGCCTTAGGGACTACGTTGCCTGTCAGGCCCAAGCACATGAGCTTTTTACTCTCATGGATTTCAGCAAGAAGCTGGAGGATTACATCACTGGTTGAATTTGGGCTTTATACCCTTACATTTGGATTAAATGTTTAAAAATAAAATATCCTTTTATTTGTGTGCAAAAGTTCCCTCTTCACTGTGTTGCGTCAGAACAGCTGTTGTTGTGCTCTGCTTTTTCCTTTCTGGGACTGTCTGTAACAGCCACTAGCCATCCTTCTATTTACAGTCATTACCACAAGGAGATTGGAAACTTCAGCTACTGGGGCATGATTATCTTCTCTTTCATGTCAAGTTTGTCTTTTACTGTGATACGCAAAATAAACGTTTGTACAGCTAATAAAAAATTATCTAGAGATAAACAGAAATGTTATATCTTGGTTGAAAGAGCTGCTGATGGAGACCTAATGTGGGACAGGTTTACTAGAAATGGGCTTATAGAAGGTGTTACAAAAGGGGACTATGCTCCCTTTTCCCCCACCCACAGTAATGCCCACAGCCCCTCTGTAATCAGAAGTGGGGAAGTCTCCAGAGTAATAGCAGCAAGATTTAGGTAAGAATCCTGAAGCAAGTAGAGGCTGGCATCTTTGTCGGCCTCTAGGAAAGGCCAGTCTTGAGAAATGTTTAGTCAAAGGCTTATAACACTTGCCAAGGCTCTTGAATGAACAGCAGTCTAGATATTGATTTTCTTCTTCAGTTTGGTGATCAAAGGAATGAAATAATGCCGCATAACTCACGACTGTGAAATCTTTGTTTTATGAAAATAACAATGCATAATTGCATTTTTGTCACTGAGGAATATGAGGAATTAAATGAAAAAGACGTAAATCTGTCAGTGCAATGAAGGGTGTGCTATAGCCCTGTCTGTCCCAAAGGGATTAGCATTTCATTGTACTTATTTAGCTTGTTGAATTCTCAAAACCCACAAGCTTACAATGCAGAAAATATGTGAAAAACAAAGAGCCAAACCCCCTTATTTTCTAAGACTGCATTTTATTTTGAGCTTTTAATTTCA
This sequence comes from Strigops habroptila, assembly GCF_004027225.2. Classification (NCBI taxonomy): domain Eukaryota; kingdom Metazoa; phylum Chordata; class Aves; order Psittaciformes; family Psittacidae; genus Strigops; species Strigops habroptila. Next base: position 82,900,506 of record NC_044302.2, on the reverse strand, counting down.
AAAGCATGTTTTTGATGGCACACAGGCTCAGAATCAGCACCTTTGCATTTACAGAGAACCCCTGTAAGATTGTTTCCCTTCTTCTGACTTTTAAGTCATGCAGAAAATCTTACTCTTTGATTCTGTTTTCTGTGAAAGGCTTAACAGCACATTGCTGCAACAAGATTGCATGTTATGAGGATTCCATTCACAAAATAGATTTACAGCACACTAAATATTGATTTAGTAATTTTCATAAATGAAAACTACAATGAAAATGCCTATATAAATACACAGTACAGCTTTTGTGATGTGCTACCATTTCTTGGGTTTTGTTCATTTACACTCCAGGTCACAAGAGCATCATTAGTGCAAATTAATGAGATTTTACTATATGGTTATCTTGTAGCAAGCTCTTAGATGTATTTCAACTGATTGAGGCCAGTGTAATGAGTTAATTTTAAGCATCTAGTTTGGTGAGAGATTTCTCAAGCTCTTCTGCAGGGTTCGATCTCTTCTGGCTTGGGATAGCAGGTAGGACACAGCTTTGTTTCAGAGGCTCTCCTGATAGACCAGGCAGGATGGAATAGAGCAAATGACTCTGAGAATGCCCCCTTTTCTGGGATCTGGAGGTTGGGGCTGGTGGGAGAATAACTGCACCAGTCCTTGGGGAATTTAAAGGCAGGGACTTAAACTTCTTAGCACCCTGAGATGGTAGCTGAACTAGAGGAAAAAGAAAAGGAGAGAAAGAGTGGACAGAAAGTGAAAAGCATTGCAGTGAAAAGCATGGCATTTTTACAAATGAATTTGCTACGTTATTTGAATTGTTTGCTTATCTGTATTGTGCGCACTCAAACCTGCATCTGAAAAACGTGATCAAAATATGATTTAAAAAATCTCTAAAGCCTGGCGGAGCTAATCTTCAACTGAAGAAAACAATTCCAGTGTTCCAGTAAACCTAAGTGATTTACTTCATGTTTGGTGATCAATGAGACTTGATAAGTTCAAAGGTTTACTTTTGATAAGCAGAGAATCTATAGTTTGTCTGAAGGAGACTCAATCTGTTTGAACAGATTTACACAAGACATTTTTTTCATCAAAAACCACAGGCTGACAGAAACAGAAATGTTCCATGGAAATATATTGTTTTAACAAAACCTATGTGGAAGGATGCTCTATTACCCAGGGTAAATTCTTGGGAAGATGAAATGGAAGAACATGGGACACTGTCTAGGTTGCTCTAGGCACAGTCAACCATGAAGACTGATCCACACGTGCGCTGCAAGTGACAGGCCACAAAACTAGACCATTACCCTGAAGCACACTAAAACCCACACTGAAACACAGGAACCACAGCAGTTGTATGTCTCATATGTGTCAGAATTCTTTTAAGAAACTGTAGATTTAGATCATCCTTAATATCCACCTCACACTCAGCAGTGTAACATTGTTTGTGCTTTAAATTTAATATAGTTCTGAATCTTCTCTAAATTGAAATCCTCAACTTCCTTTGTTCAGGCAACTCACTAACTAATTTCCTGTGTTTTTTTAAAAGCAAAGTTCAAAACCTTAGTTGTAGACCTGCTTTTCTCCGCCTTGGAATTTACTGTGAATTGCATTAGCTTCTTTTAATTTAATTCTCCATTTTATTCTCAAGCTTTTTGTATACAGTTTGGGATTTTCAGTTTAACTATATGAAGAGTTCTCTACTGGAGTTAACACCACAGAATCTTCCTTGAAATTTTTCACATTAATTTTTCATTGGTTGCATTGTCATTCCAGCTGTGATTTCCTTCCATCTGCATCTGTTGTGATAAATACATGAGAGGCTCTTAATTTTGACTCAGAGATATCCTAGTTTGAATTTCATCTTACTAGTCATGGCAGCCTCCAGAAGGTTATTTGGATTATCTGTCTATTTTGCTGCCTTCATCATTTGAAACTAACTACAAACGTTTCCTAGTGGTCAGGTGTTAAAAAACATTCTCTGGCCCAACCACTTGTCCTCAGATAGGTATCATGCCTGTATCCTGGTCCTTTACATTCAGGAAGAGTCCTGCTGTAAAGCATTCTGTTCAAAAGGTGACCATCTCAGCCTGTCATTATCATTCCATTTCCTAATCAACTCCAGTGTAAACCTGAATGTTCATGTTTGCATTTTTCCTGGCAGCTCCTTAGATTATTCCAATTTCATGGTCTCTCTCAGAAATTTTCCTGGTACAGGTTCAGGGAAATTCTACAGAAATGAGGGCTCGAGAAGAGTATTCTCTCTGAACCCAACTAAAATCCTGTGTACTTCCAGAGAAACATCTGAAGTTAACCTATATTTGGACCATTTTAATAGAGGGTAAACTGATAAACGAATTCATTTTTATTAGGAATAATAGATGGAGTAACTACTACAGTCAATCCACCTCTGATAACCTGGACCTTACAAGTCAATTTTGAGCTTAAAGAGAAAATCCCCGAACCAAAGTAGACATTTAGTACACTCATTGATCTCATAAATAGAATAGTGGATGGAGTTTATTGAGGCCTGTAGAATTATAAGTCAAGAAAACAAGACATAAGGAATTTCAAGTTAGTTAACTTACCTTAAAATATCTTTAATGCCTGAAATCCTGCCTACAGTTGATGTTTTTCAGAAGTGGATCTTTGAACCTATGAAGTCTGCCTTCTCACTGCTCATCAAGCAACATGAAAAAGAATAACTGGGATACTGTTGGAGTGGATGCAGGAGAAGTGAGAAATTGTGCAGTTTTAATAAGGAAGGATTATTAATGTTTTCACAAATTTTCATAAAAAATAAGGTAGGGTTTTTTTTTCCTCTTTTCATGCTAATTTCAGCACAATTCAAGTTCTGATGGCCTAAGCAGGCAGTGTTTACTAAAGCTTTGGCAATGTGATGTGATTTCTGGACTATATTCAAGGTTCATTCATGTTCAGAATTTCAGGAAATCACTTAGTTTTCTTTTCCATGAAAAAAACCCAACAATAAAACAACAAAAAAGCAACAACACCCCTCCCCCCCCGTTAATACTTCGCTTTGTTTTGTATTGAATGTCTGTGAATCAGACAGGGCTAAATACAATAAATGAGTCCATTTGTTTTCTGGCACATGATAGAATGCTTTGAGTTCATTGAAATTTTGGTGTGTAAACCAAATGCATATGGAGAGGCTCACTTGTTTCCCTCTTTGGACCACAGGCATATGTGCATGGATTCAAAGTTTACACCTGTGTAAAGTATCTCCAGAACACTTTCTGTACTACATAAACCTTTAACAATGTGTTTAAGTAGGACAAACATAGGGTAGTTTATCTTCACGACCATGACCGGGTAGCCATCGCAAACCCATGCTCATTCAAAGAAGTAAAAACCAGCACCCAAATGTCAAGGCTTTCTACCTGGTCTTACATACTGTACTCAGTTTGGGATATTCTATGAGGATATCAGGACTGGTACATGGATGGCTTTGAAATAACGCATGTAGTGACTAGTTTTAGCATATGTATTAAAACACAGGAGACTGGACCCAGCACTGTGAAAGACACAACCCTTAAGGCTGGTTGCCATACATCCTGAAGCAAAAGCACCATTAATTATTCGCAGAGGGCAGAATTAACCACCAAAGACCTAGTGATATAATGAGAGCTACTAATTCAGGGAACCTTTTCCACGCAGTAGTGACTGTTGAGTAGCTGCTATTACAAACTGCAGAGGCAATAGTAAGGCTGTCAGGGAGGCATTGCCCAAGGAACATGTACTTTAGCAGAAGGAATGGTTCTCAGACTTTCTTACTTTTGCAAGGAATGGACCATGGTAGGCCATGGTAGACCCCCTGCAGAGAGGATGGTGCTTTGTGGAAGCCTTTGATTTTAGCTTGAGAAAGAAGAATCATGATGAATAACAGGAAAACCAACCACTGATCAACCCAAAATATTGTTAAGCGACCCACAGAAATAGATTTTTTTTTTTGTTCAACAAAAAAATGGGTTCAGACCTTCTAAGCTACATGAAGAAGTGAGAGCAGCAGAGAGTTCTCTAGAAGTCCCATATTTGTTTGGAAAATGATTCTGGCATTGTGTGAGCAGTGTGTGATAGTTGTAAGCCTGTCTTCCAGGGGTCCTTGGGTGAGTCATGTGGTGAGATAGAAAGGGTGTGCTGGGGATGGAGCAGCAGCATGCAGAATAACAGAGATGCGAGGCTGTGCTGAGGCTGCTCAAGAAGCCATTGAGGGACCTTTTTGGCCCTGGGAATGTCTGGAGGGTGTGAGTTTATAAATTGTGGTTTAAAGTCACTCAAATACTCTTTTCCTAGGCTACTGTTTAATTACTGTTATCCTCTTTCTAACTTGTATTTTGAAATGTTTTTGCTTAACATCTCTTCCTTTTTTTCATTGCCTTTCCTTTTTTGGGAGATGTTTCTGCTTTCTGTTAATCTCTGAGCAGTTTCAGTTCTCTTTCTAATTTGTGCTTATGTTATTGTTCTAGCTCCCTGATTGCTTTTGTTTTCCACTGGCTTTATTACATACTTTTAACACACATCTTGTGTAACAAAAGTATTAAAAAAATGTTTATATTCAAACTTCATTGCTGGAGCCACTTGCCTGGAGAAAGGCTGTGTCCAGAACAGTAATATTTTTATGGCTGGATGGAGGATGAGTGAAATCTTGGCTCTAAAACAGATATCTGGAAAACTCCAAGGTCAAATGTGTCATTTGTGTTAACAAAGAGGAAATGTAATCTATTTTGCAAATAACTTTTTTTTTTTTTTTCTCTTTTCTCTTATTGGCTTAAACTGATGTTCAAGCAGTAATGGGCACCTGGGTATCTGTGCTGTGTTAGTCAATTAAACTGTGATTATTAACTGTGATAATTGAATCTTACTTGTAAAACACAGGTTTTTTGCATAAGACTAGAACTAAAATCCTGGCTGTTTGTACGATTTACTGCAAGAACACCAGTGATTATGAAATAATTTTTTTTTAGGATTTTGCTTACAACTATGTTTTAACTAGAAAACACAGAGAACATTAGTAGAAAGCTTAAAAATAGGAGTCTTGGAACTGGGGTTTTGAAAGCAGTTAGATTATTTTCTTTCCTCTGAGCAGACAAGGAATACCACCTCAGTATTCCACATATCTCTACTTTCTTCTTCCTGTCTGACTTACTGTGCAGCAGCAGTGCAGGATTCTGTATTTCCGCTACCCAGTCTGATGTTCCCTATAAAGCTATGATGTCTGCTGTTTCATTTTTAGTAATATTGTTGTAACTGCAGAATTGCTTCTGAAACTCATAAGAGGCAATGAATCCTAAATTTAACTCTGAAAAGCGAATGCTTTAGGACCTGGCTGATCTGTAGGATGACAAATAGTAAACTGGAAATCCTCATCCAAAACAGACTGGGGGATTTGTGCCTTGTGGAGCACAAGAATGTGAGGGCAGGACACTGCTTGGAGAAGGGCTAGTGTTTGTATGTGAAGAACACCCCAGTTGCTGGCTGGATCCAGCCTGGGACACTCACTAGTTCTTGACACTCTGCCGGGGCTGTGGGAGCAAGGTGAAGCTTTGGGACCTTGCTTCTTACTGCCTTGGGAATGAGGAGCTAGCTGAAAGCACAGAGGAATAAAAGGCTGCTGCTCTCTTCATTGCTTGATTTTTGTTCCTGTGTTATAGAAGCTACCCAAACCAGTTGCTGTTAGAATGAGAGAAATGAATGATTCCCATCCTCATGTAAAAGCTAGTCTATCTGCTGTGCTTAAGACAGGGAGAGATAGACCATCTTTTCACCTATGCAACATTCAGAAAATGACTGTTTCTTGTTCTAATCCTCTTCCCTCTATTTTTTGCTGGCAAAAGGACACAAAAATCTGTGTCATGATATTTTTCATGTTGTCTGCAGAAGAATCTTTACTTATCCTGGCTTTCATCTCACATATCTGACCTCTCTTTGCCACGCAGTCATTAGGGTGTTGTCATCCATCTCTTTACATCCAGTAAGTCACCATGTTACATCATGTCCTGCCCCCTATGAAAAGCTTCCAGAGTCGTACAGATATATGCAATTGATAGTGAAACCAAGAGCAAAAAATCGTGTCTCTGAGAATTCCAGTCACCTCTGCTCTGGAAAACAAAAGTAGAACCATACTTTCATCTGTATTGATGTACATTGCTTCTACTAGCCCAGCTCTATGAAACTTACTGGAGAAAAGGGTTGTGATCAGCAGCACAGCCTGAAGGTGGGCCAGTAACTAGTGGAATACCGCAGCAGCTGATACTGGGGGTAATACTGTTTAATGCCCTCATTAGTGATTTGGATGATGGGGCAGAGTGCACCTCCTGCAAATTTGCAAATGATATGAAACTGGGAGGAGTGGTCCTCACAGGCTGGAGAAATGGGTGGACAAGACTCTTACAGAGGGAAATGTATAGTCCTGCACCTGGGCAGGAGTAGGTCCCTACACCAATATATGCTACACCAAGATCAAACACCTATAAAGGAGCTTGTCAGAAAGGGACCTGGGAGTCCTGGTAGGCAATGAGCTGAACATAAGCCAGCAATGTGGCCGTGCGGCAAAGACAGCCAATAGTCTCCATTAGGAAGAGTGTTGCCAGCAGATTGTGGCAGGTGATCCTTCCCCTCTGCTCAGCACTGATAAGACACATCTGGAGTGCTGTGTCCAGTTCTGGGACCTCCAGTACAGGAGAGACATGGACATACTGGAGCAACAGTCCAACAAAGGGTGATGGAGATGACTAAGGGACTGGAGTGTCTGACCTCAAGGGGGTGACTGAAAGAGCTGGGACTGTCCAGCCTTGAGAAGAGGGAGCCAGACTCTTCCCAGTAGTATCCTATGAAGGGAAAGGGGTCAATGGGCAAATAACTAAGAAGAAACATTTTTGCCCTGAAGGTGGTCAAACACTGGAACAGGCTTCCCAGAGAAGTTGTGTAGCCCCCATCATTAGAGTTATTTAAAACATAGCTGGATGTGACCCTGAGCAACCTGCTGTAGGTGACTTCTGTATGGTCATGGAAGTTGGACTAGACAATCTCCAAACGTGCTTTCCAACCTCAGCCATTCTATGATGCTGTGAAAAAAGGAACATGAGACCTCTCTCAGACCCTCAAATGCCAGTGCTGGAGGTACACAGTATGATACTGTAACTGAGACTTGGCTGTACTTACTTTTGTGAGCACAGTGGTTGGGTATGGGAGCTAGACTGTTCTGTACAGGAGTATTATTTTTTATTTTGGGTTGGTCTGTGGACATCTGTTGAAAACTTTTACCTGTGAAAGAAAAAATAATCTGTTACCGTATGAAAAATAATTGTTAATAATATGACGCACTGTATATCTCTGGCTTTTAGAAAAAACCCCAAACTTAGTAATTCTCAGATATATGTAACAACAAACCACTGATGGAAGAAAGCTTTTTTTTTTTCTCCTATCTACATTCATTTAAAAGAGTGACTGATTTAATATAATCTTCATGTATACCCTTATCACTTTCTCTCGTATAATATAATAACTGGTTTTAAAACCGACACAGTCCAGTATCTAGGTCCATGTAAGAATATTTGGACACTAAATTTGTAGAAATATTCAACTAGATGGATTTGATTTCAGAATCAAAACTTTCGTTTGCAAACTTTTCTAGTAGGGTCTCAGCCTTTCTAAATACTACAACACAAATACAGTTCAACTGCTGGTTGGTAAATGAGATTGGTGGAAATCTATCAGCAGTAAAGATGAGCTCTGAGAGAGTTTTACCGCAGGTGAAAACATAGAAGAACTGGTAGAAACTGTTACTGATCCTTATTAAGCTATGTTAATGGCATTTACATTTTTCCAAGAACAGATACTGGAAAAAGAAAGAATAATTGGCTAACTGTGGCATCTCACTGGCTAAGATTAAAATTAACTTGGTTCTAGTACTGTTAAAAAAGAAAATACAATAGATGATGTAATGCATTTTGCTACATAAATGACACATCAAATGAAGAGGAAATTCAAGCACTAAATCAACATTTTCACCAGCTCATCTTCCTGAGTTGATCTTATTCAGTGATGTTTGAGTCCCCAGATTTTTCTGTTTTGTTATCCCCAGATCTGAGACGAGCTGTGTAAGGAGTCTTGAGCTGTCTTGCCAAACAGCTGCTCATCCAGCATGGCACTGCAACATAGCTCGCTGCAGAGCAAGCATATGCTCTGTTGTCACGCAGAGAGAAAGGGAGACATAGACTGGATGTAGTAGGACATCTTAGGCAATAGTAAAAAAATTGAATTATGTAAATTGCTTTTGTGGCTTTGTAGTTACTTGAAAATACGTATGTATTGCTGGCTTGTGCAAGATAAAGCTATAGGAAAATAGCTGTAGAACAGTTTCCTAGATGTGCACTGAAGTAATTGTCAAGACTGCTGTAACCATGTTACTGACCAAATGGATTCTGTATGAAAGGAGCTAATGTGGTCTTTATTGGACAAACCCCCATGTTATAGTGCAGCCTACAGCTGAACGTGGAGCAAAATTCTGGTCCAAAGACCACGACAGTTGGTAGACATTGGATCAATCTACTGGATCCCATGGGTAAAGCTGATGTGTATTGGGATAAAACTTGAAGAATTTCTTACGGATGAGCTGTGTCTATTATAAACAGACTTTGGTTCCCTTTTCCCATGTTTTACTCTTTATTTACCCTTTAACACTTCTCCAGGGTGATCAAAAAATGGGTGTAAAAGTTGGGAAATTTCTTCTATAGACATTGCATCCACTGTGCACAAAGAAATAAATACATCAATTCCAAAATTGCAGAGTATCAAGCCTGCTGCTCCCATTAGTGCAATTTGAATTATATTGGTTTCAATGATGCTTATGCTGAGAACCAATGGCTTATGTATGTACCATTATGGCCTTGATTATGGGGGTTCTTTCTATCAAGAGATATGTTTATTTCATAAATGGAGATATCTGGCTGCAAAACAACAGTACAAAGCATAATCATGTTTGCAAGACTGATATGAATGTTCGGAAAAGAATCTTTATGTCTAAAAGTTCTGGCATCAAGGGAAAGTATTCTTCTCTTCCTTTCTATCTGCTCCACATAACATCAGAGAAAAAAGTTTTCCTTTCTTTAATATATCATCTTTGTCATCCCCCAAAGCATATTTATGACGATGTTTATTTTTTAATGAAATAGAAAGGAGACAATTTTATTATTATAGAATGCAGGACTGGTCTGCATTTCATTTTGTTTACCGACATTTTTTACAGGTTGTTCTTTGTTCTTTCTTTGCATTTAGGTAGGTGAGCGACATTGTGGTGTGTTTTATGGAAAAGTTGTAAATGTTATGAAGAATGTCCCACTGTAAATCAGTCCTTCAGTTTGAGAAAGAAACAGTTACACTGATCATCTTTGCTCTATTCTTTCCTGGCCAAGAAGTGCTTCCTGTTGGACTATACCATATTGATTATGCCAACATAAGCTTAATAATAGCCTATTTTTTCCATTACCTGTTCAAGCAAATAGAAGGTACTGGGCTGCTGTAACAAAACCCGTAAAAAAGTACCACCTTTAGTGAAGGTTAGTAATCTAAAAGATGAATGAAAGAAAGAAAATGCTCCACTGGTTAGGGGATGCTTACAGTTGCCTTACATTTGAGACAGGTTTCCTTTTACCCGTATCACTTGGAATTTCTCTAGTTGCACCATTTTCCCTGTGGAAAGTACATGGCAGTACATTTTGCAAAAAGAGATGATTGAAAAGCGCATAAATACAAAATGTTTTGGATTGTGGATGCCAGCTCAGCACTGTGGCTGGCAAACACTCTTGCAATATTGACAGTAGTTTTTGATAGTCTGTCTTTGCTTTTCCCAGTGGAGGGCAAGGCGCAGTAGTTATTCTGAGAGAAACCAGTGCCATGATTGTAAGGTAAGTCTCATTGCTATCCACAGCAACCTCTCCCCATTGTGTAAATGCAAAGGCTCAGCTAGTAAATTGACTCATCTTTCATTTCCAGGAGCACAGAAACCAGAACAAAATACCTCCAAAAATCCCAGTCTATGTGCCAGCTGCCTTAGTAGCTTACTCAGCTCTGACTTTAAGAAAAGTTCATGCAGGAAAATCAATTCTAGGTGTTAGCTGAGAAAATAATTTTAAAATTGAGTTCCCCTAGATTATTGATACCCATAATCTTGCCCTGGATATTCAGTGACTGGGGAGTTACTTTCAGCCCCCGCAGTCATGACTTGAGAAATGCAGTATTAACACTTCAGTGTTCTTAAGAGTCCAGATGATGTTTTTTTCCCTTAGCTAGGCCTTCTGCAGAAAGAAAGAAACAATGAGGAAATATCTTTCCTTGGAGGCAGCTGCCTGCACAGCACTGCTGGCTGGGCTGGAGCCAGGTTTACTTTACTTCTGAGACCTGGAGCTCATACAGTAAATGCAGCTCTAATTCACAGCAAGTTAGGTGGCTCTAATTACAGGGGCAGACAGGTTTAAATCACACACACAGGCATGAAAGAAGATAAGCAGATCTTTTTATCATGAAGAAATGTTGTACAGTATCTGGGTTGTGCAATGTATTCCTGTCAGACACTCTCTGCCTCCTTAAAAGCTTTTAATTCATATACTTCAGTGGGAGGCTTTTTTGCCAGCTACAGGAATCTTTTTATTGTTGGAAAGTTTTGTTAAAGGGAGCTGGTACACAGAGAGCTGGGCTTAAAGCAGGCTCAGGCTTTATTTTCTCTGGGGGAGATAATAAACTGTTAGAGATAAAATGACTTACTCTTCCTTTGGACATGCAAAGACTGCTCCCATTGTAACAACTTCCCATAATTGGTGTGATTTTTCCCTTATTCATGCATGTAGATTGTGGGTGCTATACTGAGTCTCTCTGCAGGTAATGGAGCACTGAGTGGATGCACAGGGTCTGTCCTGATTCAGCTGGTTGCAACTTTTTATCATAGGATGTTCACAGAAAACTGTGAAACCTGTCCTGTCCAGAGCAAAAAAAGATTTAACCATACAGTATTCTACAGTCTTAAGAAAAATCTATAGTCACATTTTAAGTAACATGGTTGTTACTCCCACATCAAATGCATTCATGGTCTAGCTAATCGCATCAAGAAATGTTTCCCTATAGTTATCCCCAGGTTTGGTTTTTCCAGATTGAGTTTATTCCTCCTCTGCTGTCAACAGCCCTCAAATATCTCAGCCTCAGTGTACCCTATTATATTTGGGTTGTAAAAAAGCCCTGCAGATTTTCTTGTCTTCCACATGTGAGCTGAACCTTGAGGAGTTCAGTGTAGAAAAAGTCATGCTGGAGCAATCCTTGTAGCCATGTGGAGTTTGGGGTTTTTCTGGTTGAGTGAATAGCTGAAGAGTGCATAGTAAAAAAGTAGTGACACTTATAGACCAGGCCTATCAAGTTTTCAGGAATGTGGCCTGATGTTCAGGAAGTGGAACTTTTGAATAGCTACTTTTTACCCTAAAAACCAGGGTAAAATTTCCAGCCTTTATTTGTGCAACGTAGAATGACCAGACGTTCTGAAATTGCCACCTCTATTCTCATTATTAGAGATTTGAACAAAGATTTTCTATTTTATAGATCCCTTCACTTAGAAGTCAGCATAGTTTGCACTGTCGTGCAAGTTTAAATAGTGACCTGACCTCTGAGAGTGTTCGTTTCAGAGAGGGTTTCTGTTCACTCCTCTTTCCTCTAGAAGATAGCAGCTCATGTTTGTTGGGGTGAGAGTAGATTAACTTATTGTGTAATGTTTACTTCTTGTAATGGTGTACTGGTAAGTTTGGGGATTGCTTTTGCTTGCTTCATTCTCTGTTGGGTATTACAGTGGTTGAAAAGCATGCTAGATGTGTTTAATTTTGGCATGGGACTAATCCCAAAGGAGATGAAGTTGGAGACACTGATACGTTGAGGTAAACTCCAGCGCGAAGGCCAGCCAGCCAGATTCATTTAATTATGGATATGAGTCAAACAAAGTACTAGATATCCCAAATCCAGTCAAACCCTGGTTTTGAGTTTACTTCAGAATTCTGATGCTCTGCCCCATTACTGTTGCATTACAGTTTCCAAACCACAACATAAAAGCATTTACTCTGTCTCTATAAATATAGCAACCTGAACTCAGCTTTGGAAAAACTGTAAGAGCAGCACCTTCAACCAAAATGCTGGCACTTGGGGTCGGAAGGGTGGGAAAGGGTGACACTATGGTCTAAAACTGCCATGGTGCAGAGCTGTCCAGCGTGACATACATGGACTTATCTGGTTGGATCCAGAAGCGGCTCTCAGCACAGTTAGAGATTTGAGTGCAATACTATTCCCTTGCATGTCTAGTTACAGGACTAAATGTGGACACAAGGCAGCAGGTATGGCCGTGGGTGTTAACATGCAATTCACAAAGCACATATATAATCTGAAGACACTTACCTTACTCAGGTACATTCTATGTTTCCTAACTACCTGTATTTTTATTTCCTCATCAGGCCTACTTAAATCTCTCATTTCTGACCCCTAAGCACCTTGCTTAAGCTGTCAGCTGCTGTTCTGTACATATGCTGTCTGCAATTGCTACTACATACAGGGAGAAGAAACTGAAAAAGATATTAAAGAAATAGAAATGTCATGGGTCAGACTTACCTGTTTTTTCTGACTCAACTTGCTACATCAGTAGACATTATGGGATTTGGGAGATAGAAAAGAAATTACCTGATGGAGAACTGGGAAGTGAGGGAAGGTGGGGAGGGCACAAACGCACATGGTGAGATCTATCAGAGTTTAAGCCATTTATCAGTTTGTCTGAAGGAGCCCTAGTGCAGGCTTTGTAGAAGAGTTGGTTAGAGTCTGTGTTCCAGGGACCATCGAAAAAAGCCTGGCAGCTGCTTCTGGGCTCCAGCAAGCTGTGTTCATTCTGCCTCTTTAGAGACTTGTGTGCAAAATAGCGGGTGCTGGTGCTGGAGGAGAAGGTTGACGTTGTGCTCCGGGAAGCAGTTAGGAAGGAATTGCCCACAGTGATTGGGGGAAGGCTCTGGGTTCTAACGGGCAGAAGACTCTGACACTCTGGTTGCTTCTTTTCTGGTACGAGGTACTTTGTGTCTGTGCTCCTTCTTTTAAAGCCAATGGTGGTCATGCGCTTATCTTTGCAGTTTGTGTCCATAACGCAATCAAAAGTGGTGATGATGTCATCTACATCTGACCTCTCTTCTCTAGGATATCGGTCTCTGCTTTTCTCCTTCTGACTGTTTTTTTGATCATTTTTATTCTTTTTAAAAGAGAAGATGTGATTCAGTATACTGAATCGTCCTTCTTTCTTTGGGGGTCTGTTGTTCTGTGAGGGAAACTGTTGAACTGGCTCAGATCTACTGGAATTACAAACCAAAAGGTGATGTCATTATTGCCAAGTAATAAAAAAAATACTGTGTTTGCCCATGTAATGGAATATATGTTGTTCAGACACATTTGCAGGAGCCATTCAAGGAGGCAGAAAATTAGGACTGCAGGCTTGTAATTAACACAGACTATAAATGATACCATTTACTTCACTTTTTCTTATGGGGTTTGTTGCCTTACACTCATCTTAATGGAGGCTCAGTGCACCTATCAGGAAAAAAATAATAAACAAACTTTCCTGGCTTCAGCATCTACCAGCTGCAGGATTATTATTCTTAATGGTGAAGCAAAATCCAATAATAACAAGAATAACATGCTGGGACCTTTAAAACTAAGTGGTCTTTGTATTATGTCGTATTTGGAAAACAGGATTTCCAACAGCACAGTCATTGCTAACACTGTAACAAAGGCACTAATTGACCATTCCTTTCCATTTCCCTTTCCCTTTTCCTTCCCCTTTCCCCTTCCCATTTGTTTTACCTTTCCTTTTTCTTTTCCTGTTTCCCTTTTCTGCTTTCCCTTTTCCTTTACCCTTTCCCCTTTCTCTTGCCTTGCTTGTGCTAAAGAGGTCTGGCGAAGTTTCAGATCTATCAAGATAATTACCTGCAGTGATGATGCTGTGGTGTTTTTAGTAGGGGTTTTCAGATTTTGGTAACCAACATTTCAGATCTACTCTGACAGGCAGAGTGCAGGAGGAGGAGGGCAAATGTTACCCATGTCTCGCAATTTGTAACATAGGAAATAATACTAACTGCTGACTGGAAAGGAGGGGAAAGCACAAAGAAATGTGATAAGTGTATTTGTAAGTGCATGCTCATTTACCAAATCTGAAGAGCTGAAATTAATTAAATGACAACTGCTGAAACATGAGAAATACAAAGAGAGAGGAAGATCACAAGCAATGGTAAAAGAATTATACTTTTTAACAGAAAAAAGAAAAAAATCAGAATAAGAAGAATTCAAGAACACAATCAAGGTAGAGAACTAAATAAGGAAAACACTCCCAAACCCTTATCCTGAGGATGCAAACTTGAAATTTATTTTATTATGTATCTATCTGGCAAAGCTGCTTTTGTGTTCAGTCTATCCCTCTGTCAGATTATATGAGCACACAGCTAGTGCACAGAGATTTCAAAAAAGTGGAAGGCATAATACTGAGGGCGTAATACTGAGGGAAGTTATTCCGTAAGATAAATTTTCTGCGTGAAGGTAACTGAGCAAGACCTTTCCAACCCTAACTATCCTATGATTCTATGATTCTATACTCACATCTTCTTGGTTCAGAACCCCCTGCTGATTGGCAGACTAGCACTGTAACCTCAGTGATGAGTTTTCAGTAGATGACTAATTCTAATGTTGCTACTTTGGTGGAAAACTTAAACTGAGTATTGCGTATGAATCAAGGAGACATCACCCATGGCTCAAACCCTGCAGTAGCAAACAAAAAGCAATATATTTGCTTTCTAGTCAGTGGCAATACATGAGCAAGATGTGAACATTTGTTTTACCTGTTCTGAGCCAGCAGATTAATGCATGCTGTATGCCCACAGTACATTGCGTATGTCAGAGGAGTGTTTTCATTGATGTCTCGAGGGTTGCTTTCTATCCCCAGCTCTAGCAGTGTCTGCACACAGTCAGCTTTCCCTGCTGCTGCAGCCCAGTGCAAAGGCGTCCTACAGAAAAAGAGTATCATTAAAACAGATGGATAAATTTACTATTTAAACTATTGATGACATAATGAGGTGTGCTCCTGTGCTACTTATCCAGATCCACAACATCCATTTTATGGAATTCTTCAGTGACTTACCCCATGCTGATGTAGTTGCCAGTGGTGGTAATAAGGTCACAGACTGGCTTCTATCTATGTGCAACTATTTAGCTGTAGAGAAAGTAGATACGGGGCTGCAAAATGCCTATATATGCTATATAATAGCATCTCTTCAGCTGCTGGAGTTGCAGAGTGGGAGGAGTCCCTGAAGTTTTCAAAGCAGAATTAGAAAAAAAAAGATCTTCATAGTGTCTACTGCATAGGGACAAGCTCTTCTTATCTTTACATCAAACACAATTAGCAATGGTTAGCTCAGGTGGCTCCGTGGAGGTAATTGCAAAAGAAGCCTCCTCTGGGTGAATGAGAAACACTGGACACATCTACCAGGCTGTTATTGGCTCTTTGTCAGTTTCTGTGTTCTTCGATGGGCACAGACTGGAGCAGATGTAATTGTCTTGAATCTGTGTAATTGTATTACTTTGCTTTTATGAAAAATCTAGAAGCACAGAAAACGCCATAAGAAAGCTGCGAGAATAAAAAATAAAATTGACTTTTCTCTGCCTGTTTCTTTGCAATCCCAGTGATTTCAGATGGATGCAGTCAGAAACATGATAGAATGGAAATTTACTGTATTTATAGTGAACAGCTTATCTTTTCCTCTCTTCAACTATAATATCTTCTATGGAAATATCTGAGAATGTGTAATATGAGGTCATATCTTACTGAGCTCTTCACTGTAGTTAAACTCCTCCCTTCACCCTTTTTTCTGTAGAAACACAGCCTTCTCAACTACGTTTTACTGATGTTTAGAAACTTCTCCAGAACCCTATGGGTTTTATTTCTGTTCCATTTTATTGCACTTTTCCATGAAGAATGCTATTATTTTAAGTACCTGAAGGCTTAAGCCAAGAAAACGTTGGCTTTTGCTGCACTGAGCAGGATAAGCAATGTGAAGAGTCAGCTGGTTCTGTTTGCTTTAAATAAATTTTAGAGCAAAGTTCCAAGGGAGGTAGCTGTGGGCTGAAAAACAGGAAAGAAGATGACTCTTCTGCGCTTATGATATAGGGATGTCATCCCAGAAGAAATCAAAGGCTCCATCAAAATGGAAGGTGAAGTTCCCTTCGTCCTATAGGAATACTGTGTTAACATTCTTATGAAACACATAAGAATGTGTTTCATTCTTAAATGAAACAAGGGAACATTGCCATTTCTTAAATACAAATAGCAGCAGGATCCTAGCTTCAAGTTATAGGATCCTGTTCTATTGTTTTGAAAAGAATGTTCACTTTTGATTGAAAGAAGTTAAGTCAAGTGGTGACACAGTCCTTTCACACATAATTTTATCATTTTCTACCAGAAACACAAAGCTAAATAACATTCCTACTAGTCAGTATACTAGGTATGATACATGTGAGCTGGACTGCTTTGCACTGCTTCTGAGCAAGCACGGTTCTCCCTAAGTGCAGTTCATTAGTCTAGTGCACTAGACCATGGCCTGTGAAACAGGAAACACCATTATAGAATAAACAGAGCTAGTCTCAGGTTAATAGAAAGGAAGCAGCAATTTCAGTTTCAGAGTTTCCATGGTTACCTCTCATCCACATCAAGGGCCTGCAGGTTGCACTCCGGGACTTTAGCCAGCTCACTAATAATATCACTGTAGCCTGAAGCAGCAGCAATGTGCATACATGTTTTGCCATTCTCATCATCGTAGTTTATTATTGATGGTCCCTGGTAGTGGTCTAGAATGATGGAACACAGAACCCTGTTGCCACTCTGGGAGGAAGTTCAGAGAAGAAAAGCATTTTACGATGGAGCTTACACCAAACTGCATTTTCTCTGCTAAAAAAGGCTAAATACAATAATGGTATTTTCTTTTGTGTATACCAGACTCCCCAGGTATGAAAGCCAAAAGCTTTCGATCTCCTGTTGGGAACTGAGTTTGCATTATGAATTTCCTAGAACACTTTGAACACTGGAAAAATAATAAATAATGTACCACTGCAAACGTCTCCAAAAGTTACAGAGTGTAAATTACTCAACAACTTTCTCAGAAATAACTTTGGGTTTTTGCTGTTTTGCTAAGCCAGGGTCCAGAAAGATAGAAGCCTATATTTTCACATAGACATTGGAAAGGACCTCAAAAGACCAACCCAATTCTGTAGGCCTGTCCAACTACACCTAGAAAAGCCATGTCAAATATTTGCTCAAGTGGTTCTCGAAAATTTTCTTAGCTAGTATGCGCCAGTGCCTTAATAGTAAGTGACATTGTTCTCTAACCTGCAAATGAAACTGAACATTTTATATTCTAACTTGATGGAAGCAGGGAGAAAGAATTCATGAATTTTTTTTATAACAGAGAAACACACAGCTGGAGATGTCTTACTAGATCATCGAATTCAATCTCTGCAATCACTTGCCGCTATGTTACATCATCCCTTTCATAAACTTACTGTGTTCAATAAAAGCAGTTCGGTTTTTTGTCCCCATTACTCCCAAAGGAAGTCAGTTCAAGAACTTGTTTGCTTTAATGATTAATATCTCTAATTTATATACATACCCATGGCTGATTTATGTCCCTTTGGTTCTGTGCCAGCATAATTATTTAGATTAAATACTTCTCTACCTGGTATGTGTTCTTCAGATGTATTTATAGACAATCTTCCTATTGTTTCTGAGCAGTTCTCTTGTTGCTCTGATTAATCAAGTCCTTATAAGTTTTCCTTGTAAAATGCACTTTCTATTTCTCTCATCAACATACTAACCCTTCTCCTTTTGTGTTTTAGTTGTGTATCCTTGGAAAGGGGTGAATAAAATTGTATGTAGTTGTGCATAGTAGTGGAGACCTCACAGCAGCTTTCCAGTATATGAAGGGGGCCTACAAGGACGCTGGAGAGGGTCTCTTCATCAGGGACTGTAGCGATAGGACAAGGGGTAATGGGTTTGAGCTTGAACAGGGGAAGCTCAGGTTAGATATAAGGAAGAAGTTCTTTACTGTGAGAGTGGTGAGGCACTGGAAGAAGTTGCCCAAAGAAATGGTAAATGGTCCATCCCTGGCAGCGTTCAAGGCCAGGTTGGACAGAGCCTTGGGTGACATGGTATAGTGGAAGGCATCCCTGCCCATGGCAGGGGGTTTGGAACTAGATGATCTTAAGGTCCTTTCTAACCCAAATCATTCTATGATTTTATGATAGACATTTTTGCCAATTCTTTGTACAGTGGCACTAGCTCTGCCCTATTTGTGTTAGAAATACCTCTTTTGGTATGTCACAGAACAGCAGTTGCTTTATTCACAGCTGTGTCCCATTAGAAGCTCCTAGTCATTTTGGAAGAACTCTTTACAACTCAGTACTTCTCTTCCATAATTGTTTCCAAACAGTTTCTAGTTTCTGGGAGAACTTTCTGTTATTAGTGCCCAAATGCATGACTTCTTAAATTTTTTATCCTATGCATTTTTTTCCCATTTGTGTTACTCTAGATGCGAAAGTATTCCATCTTCCCCTGTATGATATCCCTATTCCTTTCTGTTAATGTCTTCCAATTTTTTTGTTTTGGCAGATTTCATCAGAAAGTCTCTGTATTTTGTGCCAAGTTATTATGAAAATATTAACCAAGATTGATTCTGAGCCTTATTCCTGAAAGTAATTTCTTTTCAGTCATTATTCAACATTCAGTTATTACTCTTGACTTCTTGATTTTGAGGTACAACTTCTTCTGCTTCTCTGTACTTCTGCTAATTATTTTGTAAGCTGTCTACGTATTCTAAATGTGTCTTTTAAAGATGGAGAGACAGCCATTATATTTCAAGCCTTTTCTACACACTTTTCTTCTCTGCTTTTGGGACACAGATTTCTGCTACCTATTGCACCATTGACAGGATACAATCCAGGTCCCTCGAACCTGCTGGTCCCAGTAATTCTCAGTCCCATAATTTATCAAAATGTGTCCTTCTGAAATAAGGAATTCTGTCTTGTATATATTGCTTTTACTCAGCTGTTTAATTTATAGTCTGCTCATGATCATGCCATCCGAACTTATTTTCTGTGATCAGGCATTTTACAATATCCTTATTATCCATGTTAAAATTGTTACGAACTTATAGTTGCTTGAACACCTCATGAAAAAAGAGTGTTGATCTTCATTTTCAGGAATACCAATGTCCTATGAATAATCGTTGCTTTTATTCTCCAGTCCCTATGTAAAATGTCCTCCATACTAGCATAATTCTGATTAGAGATGGAAATCCCTGGCCGCATTCAGGGCTAACTGAATCTAGAAGTCTATTATATACTGCTAGGACTACCAAAATAAACATCTATCTATCGCCATCCTTCTCCAAGTTATTTTGATACAAAAAAAACAACAACAACAAAAAAAAAGTTATATGCATTGCCTTATTATTTCTGTGTTTTTGTTCTAGTGATACTACTGTTCTTCTAATTTTATTCTGTCTTGCTAAGTCCAAGTTTCACATCTGCACCTACAGTTTCAGTCCCCCAATGTTTTTGCACAGCTCTTAGCATTGGCATAAGAAATTTCCCACTGTTCTTACTGACATTTTATACATTTACAGACTGTTCTGTCTCCCACCAATCTTCCACTTTCTAGACTAAACAAACCATTTCAACCTCTCTTCATGGGCCGGGTTTTTCAACCCACTTATACATGGTGCTTGCTTTTGGCCTCTTTCCAGTTTGTCCACAGCTTAATTCAACTATGGCATCCCAAACAGTATAATTATCCAGCTGAGGTTTCTCTCCTGACACTGAAAATGACATTGCTACTTCCTGTAGCCCACATATATCGCACTTCTGTTAATATGTCCCAGAATGATGTTAGTTTTATTTGTATTGACACCGTAATTTAAATCTCTACTCACTTTCTAATCCACTACTCTTAATTTTGTGCAAACAGCTTCAGTCTTTCACAGTTCTACTTTATACTGTGCTACTTTATTAATTGTATTTCAATCCTAAAATTGATCAAAATAATTTTGAATATCATCCTGACCCATGAAATGCTCGGTGTCCCTCTAATTTGGTTCTAGCTGTAGGTTATATACATATTCTCATATTCTGTATTTAATTACTTTATTATGGAACAAATAAGAGCATTCTTATGATAAATCCCTGATTAGACTGTCTGTGAGATGTCCACATCCAGTGGTTATTTGAACTGTCGTGAATGTGGCTGACAGAGAATATATGATGTGTGAACAATCATATGTTGATTCATATATATCATCCCAGTCTCTGGGTTGATTTTTATTGCATTACTCCTTATTCTTCCCCACTGGGACTTTGGACTATCTTTGGACTGAGTTCTGGGTCCATTATAGCAGGTTGTATTTATACAAATTGTGCTGTTCCCATCATTCAGTGTGCTCAAAATTATGTGTACTGCTCAAACCAGAAAGAAACAAAGAATTGGACTTTCTATGATCACTCTATTCACCACCTGCTTAACAAAGTTTCTGTGTCATGTGATGAATTTTGTTTTGTTGGCACTTTGCCAGTATTTGTATGTTTTACTACATGGTATTAGACTGATTAATTGATATTCAAACTATATCCATACTATATCCAATAGCCTCTTCTCTGAGGAAGCAATAATTGCTTTGAAGATGGCTGTGAAATTTCTGTCCTGTTTTAACAATATTTTGAACCTTCTGCTGAAAGAGATCTCTGGCCAACTGCTCTGTGGTTTTCAGCTCTCTCTTCTTAGGAATGCCTTCTTATCTTTATATTCATCTTGGCTTTTTTAAGTTGCACACGAAATTCTCCTAAAATGCTTACACTGCCCTTATTACTAGATTGATAGCTGTGAGTTGAGGTCACCAAAAATATAGTCTTTCTGTGGTAAATTTACCATGAACCACAGTACTATTGTTAGACCAGGATGTTCAGTGGTAAATTTACCATAGGAAAATTATATGGTTTTGTAACTTACTCTATGTATCCCTACATTTCATCTCTGCTTTTTGTATTCAAATTCTGTTCAGCAATGTTCTCAGAGATTATTAGTTATTTTTGCTGTGTGTTCCTATATAATTCTGCAGGGCTCCCCACTCAGTTTTATGTACACTTTCATCCCATCTCACACCTTTAGCTGCTTCCACCCATTATTTATTTTCCTCAGCGAACTTTTCTTTCTTAGATTACCTATCTAAATGAAACTTACTTCATGAAGAAGAAATGTCCTAAAGCCTCAAGCTGGGAGACCTTGCAAGGCAAGCTGTCATTGAGCTTTATGCAAGATTTTGTCTGAGGTTTGCTTCTTCTCCAGGCGGTGGCAAAAAAATTCACTAACAGGGTCATTAGTGAATTTGTTGTTAGCTCTCACTTTGACTTCATTACAACTCCATTTTCTTCAGGTTTGTTAATAAAAAGCCCAGCTTCTGGTAGTTGCATCTCTCAGTGCTTTCAAAACAAGAAAATAATTCTTCAGGAAGTATCCACCGAATCAGGTACCATGAGGAGAATTCTGCAAGGTTGGTACACTTTTCTAGTTTTGATATATTTTCCACTGCATTTCCATTGTTCTTATGGCCTTTGTTCTTATACTTCTGCCATTCTGATGTATTGATTTAATGGTATTTTTACTTAGAATGGTAATTTTACTTAGAAAATTTTTTTATTGTCACTTATGTAGTTTTCTACTATATGTAGTATTCTACTATTCTACTATAACATTGCATTTTGTTTTGCCAGGTCTTCAATCGTACATAATACAATATTTTCTTTGTTCATTGCATTGTATAGAAGGTTAATTTTTTCCCTTTGTCAGAATGCTCTAACAAACTACAGATTTCGATGTCAAAGAGAAGAATCATGTGAAGGGAGTCTGCTAAGCTGGCTTGTGGCTACCAGTAATGTAGAGGTGGGAGGAGGAGAGGGACAAACTATAGACCACTTAACTGTTTTCAGGAAACCCTGACAAAGTACTTTTCTTCCAAGTGCATGCCTCCAGAGATTATGTGGTTAGGTAGTATTAGTTCTCCTATATTTTCTGTCTCTTTGTATTAGTGTGCAGTTTAAAACCTTCCTATATCTACAGCCAGCTTTGCTGGATGGAAATGCCTCACTAGCAGCTCTTGATGTTGCTTCTTATTGTTACTATTGAAGGCTAAATTAAGGCTGTCTGTGTTCCCTCTCTTTCTACATCCTCCTTTTTCAATTCCACACCTTTCTCTTTGTTGTCCTTCTGCTCTGACACTGAAGGGCTTGACATTTTAATCATTATTTCATATCTCTGTCTCGTTGTAGATGAGGTGTCTACCATTTTAAACATGGAGAATGCCAATCTCAAGAGCAGGGACACACTGCAGCTCCTTTAGTCTGCCGCAAACACAGCACAGTGAGGAATGTCCATAAATATGGCAACGTGGGTTGCTGAAGGGTTTTGCAGTCATGGAAACTTTCTCCCATTGTTAAGGACTTCCAGCATCCCCCCATGTACTAGACTAGGGAAAGCTAATGAATGGAAGCATGTTCACTCTACCTGCACTGCTGCCCTGCCCTGGCTGCCAGGTGGCTGTGTTGGCAGTGGAGATCCAGTCCAAAAATTCAGAGCACCCTGTGGTTTCTCTGCTCTGAGGGGATAGAGGCCACTGGGCCCTATGCTGACGAAAGGAACAGTCCATAATACCATCTTCAGCTTTCCTTCTGCCAGGGAAACTTTGCCAGGAGTTGCCTGGATGCAGCCCAAGCACTTCACAGGGTGTGTTTCTGATGGCAAACCAATATAAATTAACAACAACTCTACTGACGCCGCTGTAGTTACACTGGTGAGACTCAGCCAGCTTAGAGAGAAGCTCATTTGTCGTCTCCTAACCCTAGAACTTCAGCCTCAGACACCCAGAGACAGCGTCTCTTGCAGATTCAAGAGTTACCCAGCTTGGCTTGGCTTTGTGGTGCTCTTGGAAAGAGAATATGTTGTTGTGCTACAGGATACTTTGTCCTGTGGTCCTCAGAGCACTGCTGCCTCTGGTACAGCTAGGGGACATGGTGTTTTTAAAATACTTATCCTCTCAGCAGCCTTAGTGGGTGTTGGAAAAAGCTATCAAATGACAAAGGCAGTCATGGAGGCATGCCTCTATGATTATCTTGTATTCCTGCCTCTCTTACCCTCTTTTTGCTCAAACCAGAAACTGCATGAAATACTGGCCAATTCTCTGAGAATTATTTTCACTTGTAGTCTTCTATCATAAGTGTGTATGATTTACTGTCTAAATGACTATGGCTATGACTAAAATTACTTGGCAGCTTTCCCCTGCTAGTACATTGTCATGAGGACTAATTTGTCCAGATGAGCTGTTTATGTGCTTTGAAAAAGAGGTTATTTTTTATTCTGCAGTAGAAAAAGGATTTTCTCTTTACTACTAGCAGAAAAATGGAAGCATTTCTTTTCCAGTGCCTTTTGTCAGGCATAGGAGATCAGGACACTTACAGATATGCAAAAAGTGTGGTGCACGTACATTACTCATATTCTGGCATCCACTTGCAGAGTTACGCATGGACTGTGCTGAGAAGAGGTCTGGCAATTATCCTGTACCTACCTACAGGTTTTGCCTAAGACAAATTTCTACTATGCCCAGTGGGAGTTCTGCAATTGATTTCCTTGGAAATTCGATTTGACATGAATAATTACATTGTCAACAGCATGTTGGCAGTCAATTATTTCAGGTAAAGGCAGTTTTTCTGATGATCTGGTTGTACTGATGAGTTTGTGTATCAATACTCCTGTACTGTTTACAAGTCACAAAAGGGGCTTTGGCTTATGAAACGACATAAATGAAAGCAGAGAAGTAGGTTACAGCTATGCAAAAAACTAAGTATCGCGAGGGAACATTCCTGAGCATCAGAACTCGACTGCATACAGTAAAATTTTAAAACTCCTCCCTGGCATGGATTTGTCTTGGGTCAATTAACACTTTCCTCACCAGTTCCTGGATGTAGTTCAGGAGCTAGCGTGGGCTTCAGACCGTTTCTAATAAGTGGTCTGCATACTACGACCATCCTGTTTTAGAGAATAAGAGTTTTAGCAGTAGGGACATGGCCTGTCCTGTGATAGTTAGCCTTGGTGCCAAACGAAGGCTCAAGAACATTCAGTTTGCTATTGTGGACATTGTCACAAATGTTTAGTGCGCTTTTTGGAAGAAGCTTCTGATGGTATTGGAGCAAGTTTATTTCTTACTCAAAGCTACTTGCAGACTCTCTTCCTCCTTGTTTTGCAACTTGACAGCTCACTCTATAGAGCCTTGCTGCTACGCAAGGAGTGACAGCTGTACCTTTGCTGGAATCACAATATTTATACAACAAACTTGGGATTTCTTAAGGGATTTCTTAAGGGTATGCTTGAAAAATGCATATAAAGAACCTATTTGTTATTTGTTTGCTAACAGTCAAAATTGTCTTTAAAGCTTAGTGACATAAATAAAGAAATCACTACTCTCCCTTTCTAGCTGTCTTGAGAAAACTGCACGAAACAAAGAGAAAACAAGTACAGTTTTGCAGAGAAAGAAATCTGCCTGAAACCAACCAGACTGTCAACAGTGCCTAGCAAATACACTTTTTCTGTCCCAATTGAACAACAAACATGTAACATGGACAAACACCCACTAAGTTTAACGAAGTTTTTGGAAGTTTCTCTGAATCCTGCCACTGTAGGCAGCTCTCAGAAATAAAATTGGGTGCTGGGCAGACACACCGGGGTGCCCAAGAAAGACCCTGATCCTGAGGCACCACTGCCTTCCCTGACTCCTTCCTCTGCCCCGGCTGGGTGGCGAGCTGTGTCCTTGAGGTGCCCACCAGCAATGAAGAGGTTTGTTCCTAGAGATCCTGACATTTAAGCATGCTCTCATCTCCCAAGTCATTACAGAGGCTGCCATGCTTGCTCAGCCAAACACAAATGAATAATTGCCTACACTTTTCTTTTACAATGTGTTTAAGATATACAAATATTTTACTTTCCTCTTAGGAAAAGGAGTACTGAAATAATTGCATTGTTGCTGTGGAGCAAATACGCAGGCTCGTAATTTTTTAAAACTTTGCACTCCAAATCAACCTATTAAAAAATCATAAGCACAGTTCCGCATGGCAGAATATTATTTTTAATAGCTTCTTTTTAGTTGCCTTTTCTTTTATCCTGAGGGGTTTGCATTTCTTCACTTGAGAAGAAGTCTTTAATTGATTATTTATTTTTTAAATGAAAGCTGATATTTTTACATAATCATATGACTTTGGGAAACAGCGTTTGAAGAAAGAGACAAATTTCTGGTAAAAATTATTACAATGGGCAAGGCAATGCAGGAAGATGCCCAAACTTCTCAGGTTATTTCCAAGGTACTACTAATTCTATTATGATACAGTAGTACGTATCATAGCGTATACCATGTAGTATATACTATATTTTACTAGGATTTCAATTACAGCATTGTCTAGATCTGCTAGAATGGCTTTACACTTTGTTGCAGTATCAGTTAACATTTTTTTTTTGTTACAAAAGTACGTTTCCTTTTCATCAGAGCAACTATTGCTGGTTGAAATGAAAGGAGACTGAAATGCATCCTGAAACACTTCTGATATAGCTCTATATGCACCAGCTCATAAAAATATTACATATGTAAAAAGTGTGATATGAGCTATTCTCACTTCAAACCAGAATGGTCTGTGTTTTTGACATCGCTATAACACATTTTCACTGAAGGTGTGAATTTGAGTGGCAGGACGTTTGAGTTTTTCAACAGAGCAGACCTCGGTGTGGGCAAGGTCTGCCTAGGTACATGGCTGGGACTCCACAGCCACCATTTGTCTGATGAAAGACCAAGTGCCAAACGTGGTCTTTGAAACAGTCATTGTGGAACAATTATTTCACATGAAACATGCCTGAGAATCTGGTTTTGAATGGCAGCCAGGGATTTTTATGTAGTCCTGCTCTGTGTTTCAGCCCAGCGTGCAAAAACTGCCTCTTTCCTGCAGCAAGTTTCAGTGCCTGGTCTTCCCCTTGCTGCATTTTTAAAAATGAAATTAAACACAGGCCCCTATTCAATCGAAAACAGCCCCTGCAGCTGGTACTGCCTGAGCAATGTGAGTCTCTTGTGCTCTGAAGGTATTAATACAGTTCTTAAAGCAAAAATCCCCCCTTTCCAGCAGCCACAGAGGAGACCATTAGGCAAAACAATAATCCCACATAGCAGAGCTGTTGTTCTGCTCTCTCATAGCAGAGAAAGTCATGCCTGTCCACAGTGTCTATTTCTCCTGGGCCTAATAGGGCAGCAGAGAGCACTGCCTGAAAATAATTTTTCTTGGCCAAGCTTGAGTAGGAGAAATAGTAATGGATCTATTCCATGCTCTGGTATTTCAACTACCCCTTCTGGGCCTAGAATATGGAGAAGTATGTGGAAGAAGCAATTTATAAGGCTTCATAGCAGAAATCTGCCAAGAAGAACGTTATTTCCTCTGATTTCTGGGAGTAACTTAAAGGGAGAAAGAAAAGGGAATTGTGATGTGCCTCCATCTGAGCCCAGGTGGGTTTTTGAGGCTTTAATTTCCCCTTTCTCAAGAGTTATTCTGTGCATTTGTGAGAGAAAAGTGGAGATGGGAGTTAATCCTGGAATTACATAATGAAGTTTACAAAACACAGAATGAGGGAAAGAATAAGGCATGAGCGGAACTCTGAAGGTCATGATATGAAGGGGATTCCCTATTGTCTTTCTGTCTGAGAGAAAGCTTGTTCCCAGAACTCTGATCCAGACCACTGCATAAGCCTGTAGGAGCCTGCATGAGTTTCAGAGTTTTCCCACTGGAAACAACCTGCACTGGAGTATGTGTAGTAAAAATGAAGAACAGGTCTTAGAGTAGATACCTTTAGTCTCCTAAGGCAAAATAACAAGGGATATAGCTGAATTTCAGGCTGATTAGGTTCAAAGAATAACAAAACTAATGTTGAAACAATACCAGTTGCAGAGGCCAAAATATACTTCTACTTAAGAAAAACAAAAGTTGAGCCTATTGTACAAGAGCCATCTGCGTGAGGTCATGGTTGAAGGAAATGGATTATTTGTTCTAGGTGTCCTTGCTCATTTACAAGTATAGCATATGGCAGTTCAGAGCTTTTAAATTTCTTTGTTGACACATTTTTTGAGATAAGTGAACTTAGAGCAAAAGGTAAGGATGAAAATATTTAGTCATTGTAGGAAAACATTACTAGATTTTCATGCAAGTTCTATTTCTGTTTATCTGTTGTGCAGGTGTTTTGAACATTGGTACTAGAACTTGCTATGACAAGTGAGCAAGTAAAAACATATTTATATAATTTCATCTGAGAAGTTTTCTGCAGTAAAGTTTAGGCATAACTTTGTAAATTTGGCTATATTTTATACCACTTACTACCAATTGCATAGGACAGTATTTAATGCCATATTAAAACTCTGTGGGTTGTTTTTTCCTAATGATAGCCTGAGCAATTTTTAGCAATTTCAATTTTTTTTTTTTTTTTTTTTTTTGCATAGAAAATAGGAACACACAGTTCAACAGGAAATGTGTTTGCTTCCTTGTCTTCCTTAATCTCCAGAGAAGGAGGACCTCAACCCTTCAGCTAGTTATTCCATAGCTGTTAAAATATATTTTAACTTGTATTTACATTATTTTATTCCTAAAGGTCTTTGGCAAGAGTATTTAAGCTGCTGAGTTCTGCAACCGTGATTTAGTGAAAAAATTTAAGCATTAGTTCAACATGAAGCATATATGTGCTCTCATTGAGATAAACGATAACTTTGTTCAGGGCAACAGTGGTGAGCCTATTTTAAGTATGCCTTGCTCTTCAACAAAGATATTAGATCCTTGACCTGTGCCCACTGGCAAAATACTGGGGCTTTTAGCGAGCATTCCTCTCATCACGTTTCCTAATTTCACAGCCAGAATGATTGCTTTTGAAGTATTTCGAACACCCCAATAGACAGCTCAGCTCAAGCAACTGCCCAGTGAAACCATGGCCATGGCTCACCTGTACTGCCCAGTGGAGAGCTGTTTTGAGGTCTTTGTCCACCAGAGTGAGATCTGCTCCCTTGTGCAGCAGAGTCTGGGTGTGCTGGGGCCTGTTGTGGAAGGCAGCCCAGTGGAGTGAAGTCATTCCCTGAAAGCCGCAAACCCAAAAGAGGAAATTATTGTCACTCACTAGGACCTTCCAAGTCTCTAGATAAGCTAGACAGTTCTGAAACTGTTCATGACTGACAGACTCTTCCCTCTCCCCCTCTGTTTGGAATAATTAGTAACAGCTTCTGAATTAGCGGAGTCACGGGGGAACCAAGCAATTAGCTTTTTGAAGCTATTACAGAACATGGATACAAATGTGAGTGTGTTTTTTTGTACATGACTATAGCCTATTATAAATAATGCATCAATAGGACCATGACAGCTGGGGGATAGTTCCTCACTGCTCAGTTTGGATCCTGTGAGAAAAGCCTATTTTAGACTGGTGTTTGACATGACACAGTGTGATGTTTGGTTTAGGTCTTATCTTGGATCCAAAATAAATATTATAAGCTAGTATTCTAGCTGGCACTAAGAAAGTCAACAAAAAAGTCACAATATAAACTTTTCATGTTTATTGTTTAGGGAGAAAACAAAGCAGCTATTGACCTGCATTTTCATTCCATCTTAGCTATGTTCAGTCAGTCTTGGTAGATCAGAGAGTTTGTGGCATGTATTTCCACTGTCATCGCCATTGTTATACAGACCTATACACTCTACACCCGTAATATTAAAGATTCTCTGTTTAAAGTTACTCAATGAATGTGTTTCTTAAAAACTGCTACTGTTGTTTAGGTGTTTTACTTCAGACAGGTGTTGTTTACTATCTATCTCTTAACAGGGAAAATGCATTTCAGGTGTCTTTTTTGGTTTCAAAAATTATAAAAAGCAAAAAATGTGGCGTGGAATATTAAATTAAAACTTGACATAGAACCCCATAAAGCCAATTGGCAACAACTTGGGTGAAGTACAACCTATAAGACGTTGATGCAGACAGCTCATCTGTGCATTAATAGTGGAAATTCTAAGAGGTGATTTTCTAACTAAAAGCTTGAATGGCCTAACATTAATTTCTCACACTCATCAGGTATCATATAGGGCTTTTCAAGTCTCCGGGTGTCATAAGTATAGGCAATGACAAAATAGAACAGTTGAACAAGAGCAGTTTTGGTTTCAGTTAGGGCTTTGGGGGGGGTGGGTGGGAAGAGCGATGTAGCTTTTGTAAAATCAAAAATATGGGTAAAATCCTACCCTAACTGAAATTAATGGGAGATCTGCCACTGACATCAATGGACCAAGGTTTTGACAGAAGGGACTTAGTACTGTTGATGGACACTCGGTATTTGAGTGCTGTGAAGTGAGGTGTCAATGAAGTGGTTTCCAGCTAGGAAATTGGTCCTCACCCCTAGTCTTGGAGAGCAGGAAAAATCACTGAAAGAAGAGAAGCTACAATGTACCAAGACAGCTTTCTATCATCATCTCTCAGTCTGTTCATACGGACAAAAAATCCTTGAAAAACCAACTTTTTCTCTGTTTCTACTGTGGTAACCAGCAGTCAGCTGTAACATAGGAGCGTGAGAACTGTGGGTAGGGATCAAAGATCTCTCTAGTCCAGGGACACAGCTCAGAGAGATCAGTAGCAAATGCTTATGAATAAATTATAAGAAACAAGGCTTGACATACAGTCACCTAACATTTGGTAATCAGATGGAAGACTTCCTACGAAATCCAGACCTCCAATGGGTAATGATGCAAAGAGTAAAAAGTAATTATTTTTATTTTCTTTAAAACTCCTGCCAGATAATTTCTGTAGGTGTCCCCATAATTTTAGATGTAATAAACTAGTTAATAATAATTCTCTTTCAATCTTGTCCATGCAGTTTATTACGCCATGGACTTACATAATCCCTCTGACATAGTTGCCAAGGTGAAAATCCTATTGTAGTTTGTTTGTTCTAGTTGTTAGCCTGCCCATGAAAGGAAGCTACTGTATAACTATTGCCATCTTTCTGGTTGTTTTCTGTTCATTTTTATTCTCGTACATCCTTTTTCAGATTTCTCCTCCAGTTGACATTCAAGAATAATGCTGCTTCCTGTTTTGTTCTCTATTTCTTTTCTAATAATTCGTACATTCCACGTGTCCTTTCGGAGCACCCATCTGGGCAAAGAGCATTGAGCTGGTTGTAGAGGCGGCTTACACATGTGGGCCTGCTGCAGTGGGCAATGGCTGTCTAGCCTGCACCCATCCATCTGTGCATGGTGATACCACTCTTGAGTGGCATCTGTAGATAGATTACTGTTAGTGAGAGGAAGCATGAGAGTGGTATCAGAACTGTCAGAGCTGAAAATCTAGCAGAATATTATATTAAAGGTGAGACAGCCAAACAAATATTCATAAAAAACAGGGACATAAAAGGAGACAACCCAAGAAATGGCTGTGGGAAATACAGTGTGACACTTATTTTGCCCAGATTCGAGGCTTATTCAGGGAATGTTTCTTCACATTGTCATCTCACAGGCTTCATAAGTAAACCCACAGAAAGCCACAGTTGTGGAAACTATGAAACCTCCAGATGTATTTCTTATTGTTTATGCATTTATGCATTTATTGGGGTGTTCTTCTCAAGTGTAAGATGGGAA
The DNA here is from genome assembly GCF_004027225.2 of Strigops habroptila. Lineage (NCBI taxonomy): Eukaryota > Metazoa > Chordata > Aves > Psittaciformes > Psittacidae > Strigops > Strigops habroptila. The sequence goes on along the minus strand of NC_044302.2, from coordinate 82,869,678 downwards.
AACTGAAGTGTTTTATGCCAAAAGAACAGTTCTGTTAGCTAAAATCATTTGTGAGGATCCATATTTTTCGGAAAACATGACTGTTCAGCCTTAATACTGACACTTGAACAAATATCTTCTTAGTGCCAAATGACAGCGAGATGGAGTAAAAGTTCCAGACTGCATGTAGCCATGCATTAGAGCAAAACATTACAGCTTGAAATTATGATCCACAGTTCTATGCAATTCGTTAGCAACATAATTCTATACCAAGACAAAGCACATGTCTGGTATAGGTTGTGAGCAGCATCAGCAAACCATCCAGTGGAGAAGGAAGGTTCATGGGAAGGGGAACAGTTAATAACTCTGTGGCAGTTGTGGCACTGTGGAGAAGCGACACATTCTTCAGCACTTCTTAGAGTGAAGAGAAACATATTAAAAGACATCCAGAGTCTCTCTCTTGTCTTGTCTTCTCCGTTTGGAGAAGAAAGCATTTGGGAAGTTAACATTCCCCTGTGAATACTATATACACACACAGGGCACAGTTCTTTAAGGACCAGAAGATGGTATAATTTTTTTAGCTCCATGACTGTTCTGTGTAATGCCAGCTTGCCAATATTTTTCCTAAGAACAACACTTTAATGATGGGATGACTGGTAAAGGTGAAGGTTTAGTCCAGTGTCTAACTTCAGAAAAATCAAAAGCAATTAACATCTTGGCAAATTGAGTTAAGAGACTGATTCAAGGTACCTCATAGTTGGCAGTGTATGGAGAAGGTTCATTAACCTAAAGGTGAATCATGTGTAGTAAGAAAAATGACATAATGCTTTGCAGAGTTCAGCAAAAGCATTCTAGAAATTTTTGAGTAGTGCATAGTTTCATTGTAAAATTGATACTACAGTGGACTTTTTCTGAGCAGCATGGATTGTGTGCCCCCAGAGGCTGAGACTGTGACTTGTAGCACAAAGCTCACTCACCTCATTGTCCTGATGATTAATTTCATTAAGATTTGACTTCTGCAAAAGCACGTTCAGAAGCCTGTGGAAGCAACGACATAATCAGTATGCTGTCGTTCTGACTAAACCTGAAAAAATGACATTTTTTGAGAAACGAAACATGCAATTTCAAGAAAAATCAGTATTAGTGATAGGCATAGGTCAGAATCTTAGGTCTGTGCTTTGTCATACTAGAAAAGACAATAGGACTTCATGGCTTACTGTAACAACAGAAGTTTAATGCTGGAAATTAAAAGAAGATCCCCTAGGAAGAATTCTTGTGCTGATTGCCAGGCTAGAATCAAAGTGTGTAATACTATACATGTGTGCAGTTTTTGGTAGCTTAGTAATTCATTGTCATCCTATCTTATGAAGTTTTAAACAAAGAGAAATGCTAATGATCAGTTTCTAAAAGAATTTTTCACTCTCCTTAACTCTTGGAGTAATGTGATGTTGTGTACAAGTTTGTGTGTGTGTATACATGCATACTATATATTTACACACACAAACCAACAGTATTTTACAAGGACTTGTAGTTTGTCTGCTGGGATAGGACATTATTATGGTATAAAATATAGCAGTGTATTGGTTCACATTTTATAGAATATTAGACCACAAACACTCCCCTCTGGTGGAGGGAACACTTACAATAAAAAAGTTTCACAAAATATTATCCAAGTGCAATAACACTTTTAACACTGCATGGATTTTGCTTTTTTTTCATTTCAGTATCCTATGAAGATGTTCTAAAATCACTATAAGTTTGGTGAAGGTGGTTTTGTTTTATAGTAGGGTGCTGTGTGTTTGCATCACGGAAAAGGACCATCCTGTCACAGGCTGTAACAAAGTGAAATAGCATAGATCCTAACGTGGATGTACAGTTCTTATGATTCTGGCAAAAGGAAAGATAGATCCTCAGTGGATTCCTAGGTAGGATCATAATGCAAAGCAGTGGCTCATCTGAAGGTGTAAGTTTGCTAGAAACCTTCAAAATATGAACATGTTTAAAGACATGCTGTTTTGCAAAGAAATTAAAAGATGATGAAGTGTCAAGAATGAAACTCTGATAAATGTACAGACAATGCACAGATAAATGTGTACAATCATGCATTATTCACATGCATAGGAGGCAGAATAAAAATCTTTTGCTGCTTTTTGTCAGGAGAATCTTCAGCAACTTCCAGTATGTTTTCTGGATGGAACTGTGCTCAGGTGTGTGGATCAGATCAAGTCAAGAATGGTTTTTTCCTCCCCAGTAATAACAACTAGATAATTTAAATTATTCAAAATAAAGACATTTATGGTTTCTTAGGGATGATTTGAGCAATTCTGCAGGTGAAAATCTTAACTATTGGTAACGACATCTTCAGATGCCAGAAGTCCAAATTTAACTTTTTTCTAATGAGAATATTCCTAAAGGGTGAAGACTGGTCAGATGCCAGTGCTTTGCTAGGACTTCAAATCCATTTCATATGGATACAAATACTTGTAGAAAAGAGGTGCTACACATTCTTTTCTGAATCATACAGCTAATGGCATAATGGTGTTACCCTTCCTTTTCTGAATCATACAGCTAATGGCATAATGGAGTCATACTATAGGAACTCTGAAAAGGATGGTATTTTAGAATTGCTGTGATTATCTTGGTAAAAATTTGTAAAACGGAAGAGACATTTCGTGGTCATTTGGCACAATGACTCAGAATCTCAGAAATACAGTCTTGGTAAAAAAGCAGGTCTTGGTAAAAAAGGACTAGTGAGCAGCAAAGAAGTTGGATAACCATAATATGCTTGTAAAACCCATTTATGACACAGTTTTATAATCTGATGCATGGTTCTGTAGTTTAACCCCAGATATCATCAATAAAACCAGTGTATGTGAAGGAAATCTCATTCTTTGAGCGTAAAATGTCTATCAACAACAAACTTTGGGTCACATATCCTTAGACAATCATGGCAACCTAAGTGCTACCACTAAAATATGTACATATTCCGCCATGCAGCTGAAATTTCTCTACTATCTATTCTTAAAGGCATAGACCAGGAATGGACCACCTGTCCACCTTTCCTCTTAGGCTCTATAGAACATGCGGAAGCATGTGAGTCAATTACCAAAACAATACATAAATTGGCTGATCAAGCTTTCAAACTTGGCTGAAAAAGCATTTCATAGCTGGCCACTACATATACCCTTTTGACAGCAACTTTGGATTCAAGAGAGTGACAATGACTGTGGTAGAAAAGCCTCTCCCTCAGTGCTCCAGGCATGTCTTCTGGGCTTGGTGCAAACTCAGTGAGAAGACTGGAAAAGGAATCACGCAACTGGTAAATTCCTGTGCAGGTTAAAGGTCTGCCTGTACCCATGGAGAATGAGAAAATCATTCAGGGAACCCTGTGTGCTGCTGTTAAATTAATGTTAAAGTAAATTACTGTAATTTACTGTTCCCTTTCAAGTAGCAGCATGTACAGTATTGTACAAACATTGTCTTCATTCTGTGTAGGCTTCGTTTAATGATAGTGACCCATACTTTTGCTGTTCTCTCCAAGTGATTCATGAAAAGCAATGATAATGTGAAAAATTGATAAAGCTGTTAAAAAAGGCTAGAGAGCAAAATTGGTGGAGGTTTGAGCTGTTCTGATGTGGCGACAGCAGCAAAATTGTAGTCTCATTGATTACGTCACATGAAGATTTTGTATATACTGGATGTTTTACCTGTCTCTAATGTTGTCCTGTACCTCCAGACATGATTTACTTTTGAGAGCCTTTTCTAAGTGAATTTATTCAGATATACAAATCAAGGTTTGTCTGACCTTCCTATTATCACAGGCTGGAATGAGACAAAGAAGTTCCTAATACTTCTTGTGAAGACACTGTAGTTGTTATTCCACCTTCAGCAAAATGAAGACACTGTGGTTGTTATTCCACGTTCAGCAAAAGTAGTTTAAAATGAGCCAGTCCACCAAACCTCACACCTGCTTTACAGTAGGGGCTCTCAAAGAGGTTATTGTGTGGAGAACTTTTCTCATATTTGCCATGCTACTCAGAGAAGAAGTCCAGAGTAGGAGTAATATCTTGTAACATTTCTTGTGAGGAGGTGGCAGAAGGGAAACCCAGGGTTTCAACTTCTGTTACAATTTTTTTCCCCTCCTGCTATTGTGATCTTAAACCAGGCTCCTCGCCTTACTCGTCCGTATATCTCTGCTACACAAGTGGTGTACAGTGCTTTTCCTCCTCTCTACCCCCTTCATAATAGCCACTAAACAAGGAAGCAACTGTCTCAGCTAACCTTCCTGACTCAGGCTCTCCTTTAGGCTAGGTAGCTTAAGTTGGTGACTACCTGTTGAGATTCAACCAGCAAATGCTGTTGGAGCCTGGGACATACCTCACGTCAGGCTCTGCAGTAGCAGCATGCAGTGGCAACCTCCCGTTTTTGTCAGGTATGTTCTGCTTAGCACCGTTTCTGATCAGGCTGATACAGCCTTCCAGCCAGCCCTAAAAAAGAAATCAGAGCATGTCAAAGAGGAAGGTGAAATTTGGCCAGATCTTTGCTTGATGGTTCTGTCATCCGTGAGTGACGGTAGCTGTTTCTGCCAGCAGAAGAACTGGTCTCAGCACTGATACCAGTTCCCCTTTGGAGTACAAATCTCATACTAGCTCAGCCATTAATTTCTGTGATAAGGTGTTTTCTTTACACTGCATTTTGTTTTTTCTGCAGCTGTGGCAAATACCGACTGAGTAAACAATGGTTAAAAACCTGCTAATTGCAGGATCACTAGGAAATGCAACACATATTCCTGCGTGTGGATTTCATTATGCTAGATTAAACCCGGAACATGAGCACTTAATCTTATTTCCTTGATGAAATTTTAACAGGGATGGCAAATCAATAGTAAAAAGCCTTAGAGTATTGTCTTATAAACACTGTTGCAGAAGTTTAAACTAGTAACAATGTTAGACTGAAAACAGCACCAAAACAGATGGGATTAATCAGTACTTGGCCTAAAACCTTCTATTGATCAACTCAGCAAAAAAGCAAGTAAACAACCTGATTGTGACTGCATAAATATTTCAGTGTATACTTAGTCCCAGAGAAATCAAGTGTGAGTTTGTTTTTTTCAATCCTCTGTGGGCAATCAATAAAGACCATTCCCTCCTGTATGAGCTATGTTGGATTGGCATTACCAACATTTATGGGGAAGAGGTATGGAATAATGAAATCAGAACAGCCCTGTTGCAGCTGCCGGTGGAAGTACAAGGCCACCAAATTCTGCATGTGATTGTGACTGTGGAGCTCTGCTGAATTCAGTTCCCTGCACAGACATCACAGCCAAATGCTCCCTAGACCTCTGATTATATCCATCACAGAAACAGAAATGGAAACTTTGAAGCCTGGGTGGTTTAAATCTTTTCCAGTTATTTCTATTTTTTTTTTTTTTTCTAAAGAATATTTTTTCCCCTCTGGGAAAAGAGGAAGGAAAAAAGGAGCATGACACTAATTATGGGATTTTTTTAAAATATCTGGCAAAGGAAATGTTTATTCTCAAGAAAGTGGGGCATCCTCCTTGCACTGAATGAGACTGCCTGTTTTGCAGTTTTCTACACTTATTTTCTGGCTGAATATTACATAGCTGAGCAGGAGCATTGTTTTTGCCCTGAACTTGCAGGAGGAAACTAGATGTTTCCCCAGCAAGGGAAGTAGTTTAATTAGGCTTCCACAGTATCTGTTTAAATAAACTGGCTGTCATCCAGCCATAACTCATACTATGCACCATAGGTGAACATTCCTTCCTCCTTTCTGTCCAACTAACAATGGCAGCCCTCTGCCCAACTAACCTAGTTCTCATCGTCTCTCTGAGTTCTGAATTACCTCCAGCAAGGAGTAGAAGACTAAAGACAAGAGGACCGTCCTTGTGTACTTCAGAGATCACCACAACTCCCTTCCCAAACTTCTCAATGGGATGGCTGCCCCACTGTCACTTGCATGTGGGTTGACTCAGGGGTTGGATTGCTTATGATCTGAGTATCTTCACTGGCACCTGCAGCACCTTGAACTTAAGTTCTTAACCTCACCATCCAAGGTCCACCAATGCTCTGGCCCATGTAGTGTGCAGTAAAACATGCCTGCTGCCAATCAGATTTTGAGATAAGAGTGCCCTCTCTGGGGCATAAATATCTGATGCTGACAGTGGGAGGGGAGGAGTTAATCTGAATATTAAGAACAAGAGTGGACTTTCCAGTGCAACAGAAGCAAGTGGCTTTCTTGAAACCACACAGAGGACCTTGGACCTAGAGAGATCCCCATAGTATGCACTAATTTTACAACCTGAAAGAGAAAGGACACTCTGACAGGAGTCTTGATCCTTTTCTAATAATCATCAGCTTTGCATTATAGTAAAGTTCACTCTTGTCTAGAACTAAATATTTTGTACTTGTTTTCTTTCTGTAGTATAAACAGAAATCTTATTTGGTCTGCACATTTACTTCCTTTACTCCATCTATCTTTCCATCCTTCTCCCCCAAGTTTTGGTACCAGATAAGTTGCCAGACATAAACTGGTACGTCCACAAGCATCTTGAGTATTAATATTGGCTCCCATCTTCAACAGAAGCTTCACTGTATCAACCTGGCGTCCTGACACAGCATGCATCAAAGGTGTGCAACCTGAGGAAGAAAGTCAAATGTTCTTTTACAATTTTTATTTTGTCAAAGCCATAAGCTAGAGATATTTTCTTATTTGCTAATGTTAGTACTGGCAAATTAACAAATCCTTTCACTGACGACTGTTCCAACAGTTGTACTCAGTTTTTTGTAGGCAGGAAGTAACTGCTATGCCAGTTACTGACCACTGATTTTAAAAAGAGCATGACTTCATTAGCAAAAGCCTTGCCTCATTAACTCTGCTTCTGGAGGCAAAAGTGTTTTTCTGTTGACAAGCTTCCAATATGAACTGTTGGTTTTGTATACCATTTTGGAGGCTGATATTCTTCAGAGTGACTAGTAGCCAGATGGTGCTTGGCTAATTTTCTCAAACCCCAGCTTCATCCTGTCTCTATGTATTCAAAAGACTTACGAAATTAAGCCCTGTCCTGTGCAAAGGTGTGTGTATGTGAGTTGATACTTTATGTAGACAACTACTTATTTTGAAGACTGGATTTGCTCTAGAATATATTCTTTTGTGTTGTCATGAGAACTTTTTTAATATTCTGCAACAATTTCTGTGCTGGAAGAGCCTCTGAAATCTACATTCAAGCCTAATACTCAAATTTCATCATATTATGATGAATATTATGATATCTTTCAATTGCTTCATTTTCCTTCCATTCTGCTAACTGCTGAATAACATCAAGAGATTTTGCTGCAGAACCTGACAAAACAATTTGAAATTACTAAACTGGGAATAAACATGAATATTATAAGCTGTAAAACTACTAGAAACTTCAGGCACAACTGAAGAATACTTATTGATTTGTATTTCAATATTCTTAATTATTGACTTATTGATTTCAGTAATATTGACTTACTGATTTCAGTATTATTGACTTAATACTGAACTGAATTCTTACTGGATTCAGTGAGATTGTTGAGCAAATGTGCACTACCCAACCTGAGGTTATGCATACTCTGCCATATGTGCAGGATATGAGCCATACGTTTGTCTCACAAGACTGGTGTTTAGTTACATCTGTGTGTACAATGAAGTAAACAAGTTTCTCCTGGAGCTGAAATACTTCCTTTTGCTGATCAGTCTATCTTCACCCACAGCCCTTCATGCCTAGTCCCTCTCCCATTAAAGGTCTGGACTGGGAGCGTTTTAGCTTGAGTAAGTATTTTTCCTACTGACCAATAGATGTTTTAAAGATAATAGTAAGGATGTTTGGCTTAAAGTGTAGGAAAAATTGGTAATTTGGTAGAAGCTGATAAAGGTTGAAATAGACAATGTTCATATGGACCCTTTAAAAGAAACTGCAGTGAAAAAATACTTCTGAATAAACAAAGTCTTCCTTAGGAGAAGTGTCCAGAGATCTGTGGCTCTAATTCACTTGGGAAATAGATGCATATAAAACCTAGGCAATAGACAGCACTTTGTAATAACATTAGTTTCCTGAACACAAACAAAATGGAGCACAGTCTCACAGATAAAACAGATTATTTAAATCATTGCTCTTTGTACACTCAACCCTTTGAATTTGTCATTTAAACAATTACATGACAAAATCCTTCAAACCGTGTCTGTATACATACTTTACAAGTACAAAAGACTGAAACTCTCTACACTAGCATTGTGCAGACTGTATATAGCATTTGGCTTTGATAAAAAATGTTCCTTTTCCTTCCATGAAATGACAAGAATTTCTCATCATCTCCCTGAAGAAGATTAAATAGATTCATGATAAAGTACTGTCTCATTATAGCACAACAATGTATTTGTATCCATATAAAAAAAATCTTACAATTAAAGGGGAAAGAAGTATCCAAACTGAGCATTTTCAGTGGATGTTCCAAAGAATAACTCGAATTTCCCATATTTTGCTACTAAATATAATTTGCTGAACACAAAAATCAGGATAAAAGAACGGAAAATTTCATTGCCAGCTGAACCAACTAATCCCGTGAGAACAAGCTCAGCCTTCATTTACCCTCACTGTCGCAGGACTCCAGGATGGAAGGATCTTCACGAATCACTGCAGTTAGTGTGCTCACATCGCCACTAGCTGCTGCTTGGTAAACCACAGACAAGTCACCCTCTTCTGCTGCATCACCTGCAGGGGAGGAGTATGTCCATGAGTAAGCAGAGAGCAAGTACAAATGATTAACAGTGAAAATTTATGACTGTATAACTCGAGGTGGAACAAAGTGTATCTAAACAGCACTGTGGTTTTTGTTAGTCATCGAAACTTGTTTTTTATCATAACTTCTTCCAAAAACTGTTAGACATCGACAGTGAGAGGACCTAAGAAAACTTCTGGAAGGTTTCCATCTCTCCTAACTATGATGTAACATAACTTGAGAAATAACGAAGGAATAGCTGAACTAGCTCATAATGTCACTGTTACACTTTTGTGAGATAGGATGAAACCAGGACGCAGGTGATTTCAATTTCAGTGTTATCCTTGCACCAGTCAGAAGACTGAGGCTTTTCACTTCCTTTCCCTGCAGTGTCCAGGGGGATTCACTTCTCAGGAGAGTGAACTTCTGGCAGCAATGGTTTATGTTAATAATTCCTACAGAAAGGAAAGGTGGAATATTAGTTGGAACCCAGGAGAGGTTTATTTTGTTTGGCAGTAACAGTATGAGGTATTATTTAAAGCAGATGTCTTGCAGGGCCTGTTCCTAAACACTCTCAGAATTTTGTTTCTAGAGAAATTAATGTGATGATTCTATCTTTGTTTTTTTGCTTGTAACTTCCTTCCAGACTGATCATCCCATGCTCCACATGCCTACACCTCCTTTGGCTTCCAGTGGATTATAAACCTGTTAACTCCAGGAGTCAAAGAGTTGATTTTTTGGTGCAGGGCAAATCTGATGTAATGGTAAAATGCTCTAGCTATGTATTTTTGGTCAGCCACAGTCTCATATTTAATTTTAGAGTTTCTGATCTCTACTAACTCAATAAGAACAGCTGCACTGAGCTGTGCTCTTCATTGTGGCTGAGGGCCAGAGCTACAGACCATAGCATTTGTCCAGCCACTGAGCTGCCTTGTAAGTAGGAGACAGTAAAACTGATGCCTAAATCACACTACAGTGTTGATCAAAGGAAAGACAGAGGAAGTGACTGGTGACTTATCCTTACTGTCATGTCTTCTGGAAATAGCATAGCTATGCAGAAAAAAGGGAGATGGTTTAAAGAGAATTTGAAAAGTTAGTAAAGTCTTTTTCATAATAAAATATTGCATTATTATTAACACATTGCTATAAATTATATTTTAAACATTTTCATATATATTTTCGAGTGAGAAAAGGTTTTTAAAGATATCTTTAAAGTATTAGCTGTACAATTCACATTGTGATCAGATGTTGTCACAGCTGAACCTGCCTGAGCTCCACACTGGGGTTTACAGCCCTGTGCAGTTCCCCACATGCGACCTTCTCCCCAGGATGCAATCATCACTCTCGACTTCAAAACTTGGCTTCCATGGAAACGCAATCAGCCCTTACCCTGGGAAAGGTTAGTCTGTCAGAGCCAGACCTCTTGTTGTGGGCTTGGGAAAACTTGAAAGCTGATGTTAAATTTGTCTTCACCAGTGCACAGATTCCCTCTCTATCACCTCTCAACTGAAGAGAATTTGATTTCTTTTCTTTCTTCTAGTTGTTCTTTTAAATTACACATTTGATAAGGTTTGTAAATTAAAAATGTTAACTTGTTTTTTATTTTACTGGGGAGTCTATCACGGAGAGAACTGTTAATTTGGCTCAGAAGCTTTGACCTGTGTGCTTGGGAGATCAGGATACACTAAGAGTCATTGCCTCTGGAGAGTCGTCATCAGTGACTAGTATGTGAAAAAAGAAGTGACTTTACCATAGGGCCCATTAATTAGATTTCCTTATCATGCCAGATCTGCAGACTGCTCTCACAATCAGTAAACTCAGCAAAGACATGTTAATAACAAGCCCAGGTCTGAGCTAGTCCCTTACTCAAAGGGGGGTGTAATAAGGGCTGAGCGGGAGGCAAGGAGGCAAGGCAGAGGTTCATCACTTGTGTTGCTCCTCTTGGCCAGTCTCTGGAGGTACACTGGAGGTGCCAGCCACAAGCAGCAAGACAGCTCCTCTGACAGCTGCGTGTGCTGCTTGTTATATGGGATGGTACAGAGAAGACGCTGCTGGCATTGGAAAAGAAACCATTAGATATACTGAGACACACAGTGGGTCAAAGGGACCCTCACCTCCTTTCATGCATTACACATGTAAATTTTGTACTTTTTGCTGTTTAGTCTTGTAAGTACTGATAAATCTTCCTGCTGTGAGTCAGGAGGAAGCAATCTACCCACAAAAGGAAACTCTCCGTCTCCCAAGCAGAGCAGGTGCTTACCCAGAGGGCAGGATGGTGGGAAGATGAGAACGTGGGCACAAAACTACATGTGGGTCCCTGACTCCTTCTACCCCTTCTTATATAAGCTAAACCCAAAACACCTTCTCGCCTGTGCCTTTGCTTGTGCTGGGCTGCATCTGTTTTTCCCAGAGCAATTACCCTGATGTCAAGAAGCAGCAAAACTCTAAGTGAATGGATGAATGAAATAAGAAGTTTTCCCCATGCCTGTGCCCAAAGAACATGGGCTCCACTCCTGTTAAGATACAGTGGCAGGAAGCCACATCCAAGATTCACACTTCCCTATCTGTGAATCCTAGCTGTCAGAGCTAGAAAAGTCAGAGGAACCAGGCTGTCATGCTGCTGGTGAAGGAGACTGGGCCAGGAGGACTTGATGAGCACCCACATTGTTCATCTGACATAAGGCAGACTGACACTAATTCCATTTCTATAGGATGACATGATTTCAGGTGGGGTGTCTTGAACGTGACCTTTGTGGCTTTGTGTATGAGGTGAGGAGGAAGATAGATGTGTGGTCTTTTGATGCTTCAGATGGCAGGGACCAGGAAACACCAGGATGTAATTTCTCCTGGTTCATTTTCCTTCAGCTTACCCTGTCAAGGAATAAGGCAGCATGGGCACAAAGCTTGTAGGCTATTTAATTTTGCAGACACCTCCCTGCGCATGCAAAATGGGTATTCTGCAGAAGGCAACAGTGGAGTACTGAGCACTTGTGTTCCCCTTTTGTGAGCTTAACCTGCTGGGGAGCTCAGCTGTGGCTGAGGCATCAGCACCAAGTGGGATAAAGGGATTGTGAATAGCCAAATGCCTGACTCTCCATCCTCAAATGTGTTAGCATGACTTCATTTAGTATCTTGCAGTTCTGTAAATGCCAGTGAATACTGGTGCTGTTTCAGGTAAGTGTATATTTTATTTTGGAAAATTGCTGTGCTATTGGTAAAAGGAAGCTGTCAGCTTCAGGAAGGCAGAAAGTCCAACTGAGAGCCTGTGTATGGAGCAAGGGTAGAGAGAAACTGCAGGCTGGCACAACAGTGGCATAGAAAGATCTGGAAGAATCTTAGTGAATAGACCAAATGACATGCAGGGATGTGACATCTTTTGTAGTTAAAATCCCCAGAAAGAATCAATCTTAAAAGTCAATCTATCTGAAATAAAGTGCAGTATTTTGAAAGTACATGATTCCTTTAAGGCAAAGTAATTTTGGTTGGGAAAGGGTTTATATAAAGATACATCCAGAAGGATCACAGGATTCAGAGCAATAAAATTACACTGCTTGTGACATTAATTCTCCTCAGACTCCCCTGTGATGAATGCATGCTTTACACGATTTGGTATGTCGGCTGATGTGTTGTTTTACAAAGTGCACATTAGAGGTATGTAAGTGCATGCTTTCTCCTGCATTGGGATTTGCTGTAGCTTAGTATTCATGGTCTTGATAATGACTGATTCAGACCTTGCTAAAACACTAGGTTTTGAAAACTGAAGGCTAGAAAACAGTATAATTTATGATCATTGTGAAAAGGAAATATTGATGTATATTATTTACTACTCTCTTTCCTATAAGCCTTCTTGTTTCCACCAGTAGCCAAATGCCTTATGTGATTTCCCACAGCTAGTCAGCAGCACACAATACTAGGCAGTTTATTTGATTTCAGCATGTCAGTGTCAAGGGTCAGTGGGAGGTGGTAAGTGCAGTTTTTGGGACTTCTAATTTGCTCTGCTGTTATTCTTGGTAAGTATTATACTAATGAGCTGTACCATAGGAAGTGTTGAAAAGAGACAGCATGATTTTGAAGCCCAGAATGCAGTTTATTTGATATGCAACTGGAATAGTTTTCTGGGGTGTGGGGTGGAGAAAGGTTTGTAGGGAGGATTGAATTATTTTATTGGACTGACAGATTGATCCGGTGTGTTTGAATGAAGATCATTTGTTCATTCATGTGTATTCTTTCATTGTCATAAATCATTCCAATGAAAGATATTCCCTTTCACCTTACTAAAATGATTGTGCCTACTTAAACTAGTAATGTGCCGAGACATTAACATGCTGGTCAGATAAAGTCCACCACAGGCTGTGTATTTTGAATGGCACTTTCTTTGCATGATAACCAGCGGTTTCACTGTCCCATTACTGCGTGTTGCCTGCTCCTGCTCTCCATCCTCCTCCCACACAGCACAGCTGCCAGGGAAGGCAAACAGTAACTCACAAATCATCTAATGAACCAGCATCCCTAGCATGGTGGTGGAGGGGAGGTGACGAATTTATCTGGAGGGGACCCTTGCTGCGGAGGTGCTATGAGAGGAGCGTAAGATGGGCCTGGAGATAATGCTGGACAGGAATAAGGATAGGTCAGTATGGAGAGTGGCCTGGCAGGAGAAAAGGCTGCTGATTAGTAGCAAGAGTAGTGCAGGCATATGCTGCCTTCTAACTCTCTTACTTCTATACAGATACGGTGGTTTAGGTCAGTGGTCTCCTGCATTGTTTTCTGCCCCCTTATTCATCTGGAGACTTGACTTCTCCTTCCCCAGCCCTGGTCACATTTCAGCCTTATTCCCAGCACCACTGCCACTGGCTCCCTGGCAGCCATCCCTGTTGCACTGACTGTGCAGGGTTTCTCCTCTCCCTTCCCAGTCTGAGCACTGCTGAGTCAATGTGTGGCAGAGAGTATGCTCATGGTGCATGGAGACAGTTTTAGAATGGCTGTTTGGAGCTGCAGCAGCTCAGTCAGCCCCACACCTCTGTCCTGTTTGGGAAAATGCTCCTTACGTGATTCACAAATGACCTCGGAGCACCTGTCTCTATTCCTGCAATACAGATCCGCCTTCTCCTGTTGCACTTCCCTTCCTCCTTTATCCTTGCTGGTAGGATTTTTTGTCTCTTGTCACTCAGTTTTGTTTCATGGCTTCCCACTGTTCCCCATCTGCTCAGGCTGGGGTCCTGGCTGGGCTGGTGTACTTGCAAGACTTGCCTCACGCTTTGAGCACTACTGTGGCTGAAAGGCAGCTTTAAGTCCCCTGCTTTGCACGGGGTGTATTTACTTTGGGTGCACCAAAGAAGCATAGGCAAGCTCAAAAGTACAACCATAGGCAAGCACCCATGTCAGCCCGGATGCTTTGCAGGTACGCACGGGAAACTGTGGCCCCTGCACACAAATCATTTTGGCAAGCTGACTTAAAGAGAGATTTATAGGAACACATGTAAACAAGCAATGACAGCTACCTGCTTTGGGAACATAAAAGGACTGCCACTATATTCCTCCGAGTAGATTAAGCCGTAAGACACAAAAGCTTGCACTGGCAAACAATGACATGAAATTCAAACATTTAACTTAAAAACAGAAAACAAAGAGACATTCATATTTCCATAGCAACCTTACCATGTGGAAATTCTTCATATTGGGGCTTTTAAAAATACCTTAAATTCACAATTACGGCAATACTTAACCTATACAGCTAAGATTTCCTAAAGCAAAGTTGATCACTTGTCAGCATCTAGTCCTTTCAATGTATACAAACTAGTAAACTTAAGAAAATCAGTTTTTTCTTAAATTTTTACTCCATTTTAAACAGCTCTGTTTGCTAATATTGCAATTGTTTTTATATGTATATCCATATACATGAGGACCAATAACTAATATAAATTTATACATACATCTCTTGATGCAAAGCAGAAAAGCAATTAGATACTCTTACTATTCTGCTGAAAAAACACTATTTAAAAAAAAACCAACTGTAGCAATAGGCTGAAATACCCATGTCTAAATCTGAAGAAATTCCTTCACGTGTAACAAAAATAAATCTCTATGAGACCTAATCTTTTCCAAAAATTGTTGTTATTAATTCTGTCAAGTAATCTTAGTACATTTGACAAGAGGTATGGGAGGACCGGAAGATTTTGAAATTAGTAGCAGGCGACTTACCTCTGTGCTGATCAAACACTGACGAGGAACTGAAATCCATTGTGGTCTATCTCATTATTTACAACCAGACCACACAAATGACATCTCCAGGGTTTTCAGGGAAGAATCCCATATATAACAGTAAATAATGCAACGATAGCTGTCGCCAATCTTCTTGTCAGAGAATTAAACTTGTTTTACCGCTGAAGATTGTTGTCAAAGCAAGGACATTATCACTATCCTAATGGGAATGATATATTCTGTTTGCTATGCACCCTCTTCAGATGAGATCCCTGGAAGCTTAACTGAGCTTCTGAAAAACGTCTTAGCTTCAGTGAGTGAAACTGCCTACGAGTGGCTCTGAGAGATGCTGCAGCTCACCCAGCCTCAGCAGCAGAGCTCTGCGAGTAGAAAACAAGCCTCAGAGGGTGAGTGGGACTGGGCTGGCATACGGAGCATGTGCAGAGCTGACAGCGCAGGTCGGATGCAGACATCCTCACTGTGCCAGCCAAGTGGCATGTGCTCCATTCACTGACAACCCTGCAGGCAGGCTGCCTGTACCACTGTGCTGGCAGCATGTGTCTGAGAAAGGCTTGTGAAGTGATGTTTTCAGAGATTACCCATTTTCTTATTAACTCCCGCACGGAGAACACAAATTAGCAAGCCCTTTCTACCTTAGTTTAGTACTATCCAATTACAGTTAAAGTACAATGTTTCACGAAGGGATAATAATTGAGAACACATTACCATGGCTGAAGTGCATAGTGATAGCTCCAACAGCATAGTGCAATAGGTATAACAGTTCACAGCGGATACTCCAAACCTAGTGTCCGCCAAACCAACACTAGACCAACATCTCCACCCTATTTTTTCTGATTGGGCCTCTGCCTCTCTAAATTGGGATTCAGACTCTGTACTGTAAAGGGTTGGGAGTGGACACACACACACACACTGGTGAGCTTTGCTTTTTGCTGGGTTGTTTCTGTGGGAAAAATAACAATAAACGTGCCGACTTGGAATTCATCTGGAGCAGTAGATCACCAGCAGTGCCTAGGGGTTGCTGGATGGCAGGGATAGTACAATTTTGCTTAGTACTGGTGCACTGGAATAAATGCATAACTACTGATGAGTAATGAAAACAAATATATCAAAATTAGAAAGGCAAGATGCTTTTGACGTCAAGGTACAAACAGGACCTGTACAAAACCCAAGCCTGCATTTGGCCAGCATAAGAAGACCCTAAACTTTATTCACTGTGTTTATTCTGTTCTGGTGTTTTGACCAATTCCTGTGACTACAACGGATGTTAGAGATACAATATACATTTGGGCACTGTAGGAGTTGTATCTGGAGCTGATTCACGTCCCAAGCATCTGCTGCTGAACGTAAATCTAAAAGATGTGTTTGGGAATAGATAGCAGGTCCAGGAAGGAATACAGCCTCAACAGCTTGAAATGAAAGACCACAGCTGAAATTCTCAAAAATGTGGTGGTGTGACCTGCTCAAATGTCCTTTACTGTGGAGAGGCATGTGGTGGGACTGGAGCCAGAGACTGGCTCTGTTTCTTTTCCCTGCTGCTAACTGGTTTGTGCTATGGGTCACCTCAGGCTTTTTTTATATTGAGGAGGGATCCACTATGTGTAAGTGTGATCTGTGAGCAGAGTATTAGTTACGCAGATGGTCAGCTCCAACTGCCTCTACCTGATTTGATCCATTAAATGTTCACAGTTTAACCTGCCCATTTATCATTACCTTGTCTCTGTCCTTCCATTCTGCCCCTGAGATGGAAGCAATGGGCTTTGGAGATTACTGGTCCAGTCTCTTGCAGTGCATTAGCCTGGGAATAAGGTGCATTGCAGGTATGCAGCCAGGTAATTTTGGGGAGAAATACCTGGCAGCTGATTCCTTGTGGGTCCCATATGGGACACAATATTCATTATGGCACTGTGTACATTTGCCAGGGGCTCAGCTTGCCTTCAGCTGTGGGAAAGATAGGCACCTCCTCTGAGGTAAGTGTCCACAGCCCATAAAGACAAAGTGTGTTTGAGGGCCGGCAACTGCTGCCCCCTACATCCATCGGAAAAAAAAGCAAGGCCAGCGCTTTAGCACAACAGTTTTCCCCAGCGTAGACAGGAGCACCAGGTGAACACAATCGTGTGTCTCAGCTATGGAGGACATATCAAAGCTCAGAGGCTTCCAGAAACCCCGAGATTTAGGAGCTGGACTTGAGTTGCTGACTTTTCTGGAAGTATCTTTTTATTGCTTCTTAAGAAGACTTGAAGGAAATGTCTCCAAATTTGTCAGGACCTCCTGTGCTCAGTGGCTATGAAAGCAACCCTGGCTAAGGACAGCAAACACACATAAGAGGTAGATCCTGGTGACAGCTCTAATTTGTTAAAGCAGATAAAGATGACAGCTTTAATTTGTTAATTTGCATTATTCTTTAATTTAAGGAAAGTGTTCCTGAATTTTTATGCTGTCAGCAGTAGCTGTTTTTTGGGGGGTTGGGTTATTTTCGTAGAAGAAAGTGTATAGAAAAATGACAAAAAGCAAGTATCAGAAACACAGCTTTTTTATGGTTTTGTGTTCGTTTGCCCACATTTGCCAGTGCATTTGCATTTAACTGTATGTCAGGTAGTTAACTCTTCTCCTTCTAACTGTTGGTTTATTACAATACACAACTTTTGAATACAGAAGTTGTGGTGAGACTACAGAGAATGGGCAAAACATACACTCAAATGCTATGTAAATGTTATTTACTGGGGTGCAGAGCAGGGCTGACTACTGGCATTGCAGAGACCGAGAGATCATCATCAATGCTTACAGCTGGCAGACAGCACCCGCTCTGGGCCACATTGCCATCATGAGCATAGACCCAGATTACACATCTGCTCTTCTGCTGCCCCTGCAGAGGGCAGCGCAAGTGGGCAAGGGTTCTGCATGCATTTTCACACTGGCACAGCCAGAGCTTTGCCGGAAGGATGCTGTGCCTTCACAGAGCGCCTGACGCAGCAGTGCCCCCATCTGTAAGGAGCACTGCCAGAAGCCAGCACCGCAGGGACAGCAGCTCCCGCCGCGAAGCGTTTCCCGGCTTTCTTCACGGATGTGTCGCAAGCCTCAGTATTGCCTGGTAAGGCATGTCATCTACTGAATGGGAGTCAAAATGAACAGAGATACCATCAACTTTCGCTTTCTGTTCCTAACGAAATCCAGTAATAACAATTTGATTATAAAGCATTTAAAGTACCATGCTATATATAAACTAACTCCTGATTGGACCTGGAGCTCCATCCTCAGTGTTAGGAGTGTTAGTACCAAGCTCAGACGTGTATGGAGAAGTCAGAGCCCTAGCGCCCTAGTCAGGCAGAAGGATTCAGCTGTGCTCTCTGGTGACGACTGACCCAGGGCACACCTAAATGAGCAAAATCTTTGTTAAGATGTCAGCAAGTAACGGTGACTAGAGAAAGGAGAATAAAGTCACAGCTACACCTTAGAGGTTTCCAAATGAAATTCAAGACAAAGTGAGGATCTGTTGCTTCATAAAGCCAAATACCTCCTCTTCTAAGTCAATATTACTTTTTGCCCTTGACTTCAATGGGATCAGGGCATCTCCCATGGTACAATTTATTGGGATATCACTCACATCTGTGAGACAACTTTAGTAGCAAGCTAATTGCACTTGACAGTCCATTCTGTAACTGGAGAAGGGCTGTTAAACAGCAACTGTTTTTACAGGTATTGTTTTCCCAAATGATAAGTGGCTTGTGATTAACTAAACCAAATTTGTATTTTTTCTCCGACTGATTGTGCCTACTTCAGAAGGAGTGGAGAGTCTCACGCTGAGTTTATCACCCTTGCCATGCTGTAGCTTTCCTTGTTACTCTCCAAAGACTTCCTCATGATATTTTCAGGTCTAAAACTGTGTTCAGTACCTCTGGCATGGCGTAAGGCTGGTTTGAAGACCCTGGCAGAGTGGGCAAGCCAGATGTACACGTGGAGGAGCAAATGGGGTCGGTGGGGGTACCTGCTGAGTCAGGAGAGTCAAGGCGTGTGTCCTGCGTACACACCCCTATGTGATACCAGGGAGCTGGGGCACGTCACATTTGTGGTATTACACTGGTAAAGGGAAATCTATGTGCAAATCCTTGCTTTTTCTTTTTTCTTTTCTTTTTTTTTTTTTTAATTTTTATTTTATTCTATTATTTTTAAATTCTATTATTGTTTTTCGTACAAGATAACAAAAAGACAAAAAGGCATCTGTTCCAGGTCAGACTGAAAGTTCGCTTAGCCTGGTAACTGCACTCACCAGCAGCTGTCTGGCGAACTGCAGGACATGTGTGTACTGATATTTCCCCTGAGCTCTGCCTTAGTCTCCAGCCTTTTTCAGGTAGTGTCCTGCAAAGCAGTCTCAAAGGCAGCCCTGTGATTCTGCAGAGTTCCAGTAGATGGTGGGGTGGGATCAGCACTTGGCTCTTTGAACCGGCAGAAGCAGCTCTTAAGTAGAGACACTTGCATTGTTTTATTGGTAAATCCTTTTAAGTGGAGGAAAAAAAGTTCATTTGTGGGAAACCGGTAATCTCTGAAATTATGCAGTGCATTAAGAATGCCTGCAAATTAATGAAGTCCCATTCCAGATATCGAATAACAGTACAGAGCATGACTAATCATCTATGAATGGTAAGCTTTGAGAGCTTTGCTGTAAACCTTTGTGGTACTAAATTTGCATTGGTAAAATACAGGAAAAGCTTAACATGTGTTTTTACCTCTTTGGCTCCAAAATGCTCTCTCTTGAACAAGAAAGGTAGATAACAAATTACAGGTGGACTGAAAACAGTATCAAAAACAATGGCTCAAAAAGACAAAACAGACTGACTGGTGTATCTCTGTATATTTAGACGGAGAAGGGAGAAAGTCACCCATTGCAGCCCTGAACCAGGAGAAGGTGGCTGCCTCTTCCCCAGTGGGTGGGAATGTACCCATTGGGAATCCATCTCCCTGTGCCTCTGACTTGCTGGGACAGCTGAGTCAGCTCATCTTTGTACTGGATTCAGAGTAATAATACCTGATGGATGTGTGTGTCTTTTCAAGGGTATCGGCACCATTCTGCTTTTGTGTGTTTGCTGTAGATGTTTTCCTGGGAGACACCCAAAACCAGGTTAGTGAGGGAATGTCAGCCGCTGTGAGAGCACTACCCGCCATAGCAGTGGCTGTATCCAGGCTCTGCAATGGGACACATGGCACTGGCAGTGTAACGGATCCAACCAGGAGCAGCTACACAGAAAACAGGGAATTTGGGTGACAAGTCAATTCTTGGAGGAACTGCTTAAAAAAGAAACTGTTCATCCCCTGCCTCTGAGCACTTTTGTATTATATGAAAGGCAAATATAGAACATCTAGTCTAGTTAGCTTTGGTTGTAGAAATGACTGGAATCTATTTATTTGTTATAGGATTATTATATCACACAAATCTCCTCTGTTCCTCATTAATGCTTACAATATACTGATAGTAGCCAGCCACAGTTCTTATTTTTTTCTGCAGCAAGCCAAGAAAGCACACACCTTCTTTCTATTCCTCTTTCTTTGAGTATCTTTCTCTTAACACAGAAATCAGAGGACAAAACCAAGATTAAATCCCACACCCATATCTTTGTGTTGTGTTTGTTCTAACAATTTCAGTTTCATGTATCAGCTACATAATATTGCAAAAGCTGCTCCTCTGACCCTCTTCAGTGTGATTACAGTGAGGTGTGTCATATGGAGTGAATGAGCTGATGACTTCTGGGTTTTTTGTGTTTGGGGTGATTGAAAGTCTGTGTCTATTAAAGTCTTTGATTAGCACTATTTTACATTTCATTGCCAAGATATGTTAAAGCCCCAGATATGAGATAAAAAAACAAGAAGGTGTCTGTAACATGCAAACTGCTAATTGTGGCATGAAGGGTTTAGTCCTGCATTCCTTGCATTCATGGGACTCATGTTGATATCTCATCCCAGATTATAAGCTTTACTTCAGGTTTGCAGGGTGACAAGTGCATTAGTAGTAATGGGACACACAGATCTCTGGTTTGATATTACTAAGACAGAAGTGCAGTTTAACTGTGTGCCGGTGAAACTTAAACAAAAATGCTAACATTTAATTGGTAGCTCAATATACGTAGTGTACTCATGGTCAGAATTTGAAGTTAAACCGTGAGCAGGCCACAGCACCAGAGGTAGTTTCAGAAGAAAGCCAAGCATAACTGGGAAAAACGTATCCTTTTAAGACTTACACTATTGCCCCTGCTGAAGATGCAATTAAATCTGCAGTGAAGCAGGGCTTTGGATTGCAACAGCATTTATTAGTGCTTTGGTGTAGTCAGGATGGTTCTCAGAGTCAGAAGACCTATTTGTGGATGCTCCCTCCATCTGTACAATAACTACTGTAATTACTGTGAAATTATGGTGGTACTGGGAGGGTCAACCAAGCACTGTGCTCCCATGGTGTCAGGCAGGGCGGAAACCCAACCTGAAACTCTCCTGAGGTCCCAAGGTTTTCCAGCCTACCTAGACAAGATACAAAAAGTTAGAAAAAGTCACTGAGGTGAAGTACATTGTAGAGGTCACTTGGAAGGCCAGAGCGGGGTTAAATACCTGGCTAGCAGTCCTCGGGCTAGCAAATGACTTCCAAATGGCCATGGAAGGCTAGTGCTTGATCACTTGGTATCCTGGCTGTGTGAGCAAGGGTGGCCTTACTGGTTAAATACCAAACTAGGAGATTGCTGTGTTGTGCTGCAGTCTGCTTTCATAGATTCTGCTGTTCCAGTTTACTGGAAATAATAATATTGTAATAATATGTATTAGTTATCCATAGAAATCAAAAGATTTGTACACAGAACTGATGTGTTTTTAAATGCTGGAGTGGATGCTTGCAGGAGGGCTGTTGTAAAGTCTGCTCATTTCTTACTGTGATAGAATCAGTGTGCAACAGAAATGTAGAAAGCATGTTTTGCTGCTGACAAGTGGCTTCTATATGAAGTAATTTTTGAACTTCGGGGGACCTTTCTTGGGATTATGAAACCATCCAAGTGGGTCAAAGTGTGTCCTTAAACTATGTGAATACCTTAACTGGCAAGAGAAACTGGAAACTCTTTGGGACCACTTGAAAACTCAGTGTGTTTATTCTGCATGTGATGGACAGGCACGAACTCACTCGATTTGTGCTCTGACACAGAGACGAGCCTGGTTTATTAGCTCAAGCCTAGCATTGTACTAACACAGTCATACATTTTTCAGCTTGGAGTGTCTTTCCACTATATCTCACTTATATACATGGAAAAAATAAGCACAAGGAGGAAACTTTTCCGCTACAAATGTAATGAAACCCTCCAGATATGTTGGTCATAAATAATTGTCACGTTACACACGTAGATGTGCAGGAATAGGAGCATGAGAGCAGACAAGAGGAGATGTCAAGGGTATCTCAAGCACCCTTGCTGAAGGGTGCTGCACCCGTGCAGGGGGCTATGCCACCAGGCTTGGGATGCCGTGCAGTGCTGTGTATCGTGTCAGGTTTTCTGTGGCACAATAGCAACAGACGAAACCCCACGGCTTCCTCCCTGTCCTGCAGTGCCTGTGTGAGACATCCTAACCCAAAGGCTAAACAGGCACAGAGCTTCCTGGCAAAATTGCCTTGCTTCAGATTTTTTCAGAGGGACGAAAATGTTTTTCAGCCTGGTTAGGCAGGCTTACAATAAAAATAGCTCCCGGAAAAGAGTGAAAACAGGTATTAGTTAAGCAAAAGGTGAATGTGTATAGCTTCTTTGGAGACACAGCTGGTAGGGAAATGTCTTTGCATCGTCTCAGCTGGCTGAGAAGGCACTTTTCAGGGCAGAAGCTGTCACTGTTGGCAATGCCATGTGTGCAGGCCCAGCCTGGCCTGGACAAGCAGGTGGCTGGCAGTTGCACCGGCTGTGCAGCTACCCCAAAGGGAATGCAGCCCCTCAGCCAGCCCTGGCTCCCAGCAAGCTCCCAGCATTACCCCGCACCTCCAGGCTTGCCCCATCCTGAGTGTCAGTCTGGGGCTCTGCTGAAGTGTGACTTTCATACAAAGGGGCTATTGAATCGCGTGTGTTTGCCTGCACAAACTCTTTACCTAGCTGAAATGTCTACAGCATATTCAGGACATCAGGGAAGTATAGAGAGGACATGTGAGTGTTACCCCTGTCCCCATTAATTCTGTTTTTCCTTTCTATCAGACCATGTGTCTCTTGTTTTGGATGCTTGCTCACTCCTCTGATCTCCTGTGATGCTCACTGCTGGCTGTTGGGTGGGATGTGGGGACAAGAGCCCATCCCCAGCCTGCCCATGGGCTCTGTACCACACTGCCCTCACTGCTTCAAAGCATCTGCTGGGTACAGCATGGTCTCATTTCAACCAGCCAGCGTTAGCGCAGTGCTGCAGTCTCCAGCCGCAGAAAGGCAATGGCTAGAGGGAAGTGCAAAAAGGCTGTGATGGCTTTCTCACTAGGCACTAGAAATAAGCAACCCTTCACACATTATGGACACTTCACAGAGCAACTTGAATAACCTTGAAAAAACCATGTAAAACTCTAAAAATGGTTTTGTGATTTGCTGTGTGTCTGACTAGGGAAGAAGTATTTTAAAGTTCTTTGAACATATTTCTGTTCTTAAATTATTTTGAAATTATAGCACTTTCACATGTTGTATAGCTTCTGCTTTCCTGACTGGAGTCACATCGACATTTTTAAGTCCTAAGCTATTTATTATAACATTATCAGGACTGGATAGGGCTGCAGAGAAGTAAATATAATAAGTACCATCATTTTTAGAAACACTGAGTCTTACAGTACAGGCCAAGATATTTTTAGGTATGTCAAAAGGCATACTTGATTTGTTTGTGTTAAGATTCAATTTTGCTTAATAGTAAAGAAAGCCCTTTGCAAATTTTTTTTCTATTTCAGAATTGGTTTACTGTGGCTTGTAAGGTTGGTTATAATCCACAATTGTCTTGACAGCTATGAATATGAAATTGTCATGTCTGTAAATCATAAAAATGTCATGAGTCTCTATAGATAAATGAGAAACTTTAACTGGTCTTTGTTATTCTGCTTTTCTAAAATATCTGTCATTTTCTTCTTTTCTGAGTTTTGTTAAGCTTTTTTTTTTTTCAGAAGTGATAAGTGCACATAAATATTTTAGAGCAACTCTGACCATGCAGGGATTTAAATTTATGCAAGCAAAGCTGAAGCTTTTCAATTTCCAGGAAGCATTTTAGCAAGTAAATTTTGTTATACGTAATGCCCTTAGACAATCACTCAAACTAGATGAACAACAAATAGTTTCCAGTCATTTGCCTATTGAGATTTGCAAAATCATACACACACACATTATACTTGCACACACACAGTAGGTCCTTTGCCAATCTTAACTGGAAGCTCACTACTGTAACTGAAAGTTCACCAAAAAAGATACTGCAGTGGACTCAGACAGGAAAAATGTGTGTGAAATAAAGACAGATTATAGACAGCCTTTTACTGAACTTGCTTAATCCAGGAGGAGATTTGCAGGCGGATGGTGGGGAGGGGGCAGGAGACTGTCCCCACACATGCTTCATGTCACATGCAAGGAGAGCAGCTGTGCAGTCTCTCCAATCCACCCTATGGCTGTAGCGATCTCTGCCTAATCCATGGGAGATTTATAACTCGCCCCATGTGGGGCCATGCTAAATCACTCCATCAAAACCCCACAGCCAGGAACAATTGTCTAAAACTAAGACCAAAACCACAGACTGGGTCAATTAATAAAACTGCTGAGACTGTCTGGAAGGACACCTTGTCAGAGCAGGTCTTCATGAGGTCTAATCCATGCTACATGATGACAAAGGTACTGGGGGCCTTTGTCTTCATGGATACTACAGAATCTACAATATTTATGAGACCAGTAGGCCATCTGCTCTAGTATCTCTCCAGCAATAGTGAGCAGCAGGTGGTTACAAGTGTAGGAACAGAGCAGAGAGAGAAAATCCTTTCTCTAGTATGCCCTTCTAGTTTCTAGCAGTCAGAGCTTCAGAGACTGCCCGTGCTGGAAGTTGTGTCTGGATGATCACAGATAACTGTAGTCAGTAGACGTCTTGCTTATCAATCTGTCCATTGTGTTATTGATCTTGCAAATGCTTTTGTCTTCTACACCATCCTTAATTACATGGTTAAAATTCTTGTGCCCAATGATCTTGTACTTTCAGATATAGCAATTGTTGCTCTCTGTCCAGTATTCTTTATTTTATGGGTCTCTATCAGTAGTGCTCAGGGATCTACATTCCTCTGAGGTTCTGGCTCTGACTCCTTTTACATAGGATTTGCTTCAGACAGCAGGTAGTGCAGATGTTTTGTGTTTGGTGGATGTCTACAATAGTGAAGAACAGCAAAATGGTGATTTCTTCCAGTAGAAACAAATGCATTTTCTCTGTCAGATTTTTACAGCTAAGAACCATGAGATGAGATAAAATGAAGGAAATTATGAAAATACCTTACTGAAATAAATCCTTGTGTAGCAGATGGCATGGGATAGAGATATCTATGAGATTTTTCTCAGGACATTGTCAATGTAGCGCTGAGCCAGAGCAGGTACAGCAGCTGCTTAAACTTGGAGGATAGATTTACTTAGGAGGGTCTGCTGCTGAATCAGTGAAGTTCTGTCAGTGATGAATTTAGGCCAGTAATTATTAAAACAAATGAAAAATAGCAGCCAGAGGTTGTACTCCAAAATACCTGCTGTGAGTTATCTGTCGTGATGCCAGAAAGGCTTCTGAAGTACCTGAGAGCAGGTTTGCTTTTCTTCTAGTAGGAGGGTACTCAAGAAAGGAGAAAAGATAAGGTTCTTTCTTAGACTGTAAAGAGGCTAGAAAGTTTAGCATACTTAAAATTGCTTAGCAAACAATGGCAAACTCTGGCTTACAGCAAGGTCAGTTCTGTGCAATCTGCTGCCATGTTTTGCTGTGAGCAGGGAAGACAGTGTTTCATACAGCTGTTATCAGAGGTGGAGCAAATATGCCTACTGGGCCACACACTGTGTGTAGTAGAAAGCATATATTCAGAATGCCAGAAGAAGTAGAGCTAAAGTGGCAAGAGGTGAAGGGGATAGACTATAGCAGTTGTTTCATGGGATACAGCACTCCTCAAGCTTGGATTCTTCCAGTTGCATGAAAGATGCCACTAATTTCATGTTCCAGTCAACAGTTCTCTCTCTTGGGTGCTAAGCATCTCATAAACACAACAGCTAGCCTACATATATGAATGTATGTATATATGTATACAACCTTCTCCCCACATACGTTTAAACACAAATATATGGTGGCTAACCTATGTGTACAATTGATGTCTAATACATAATACACTTCTTTGAAATGCTACTGAGGGCATATAACATGATGAAGTTGCCTAAAACCTTTTGTAAAGTTTCCTGTTTCTTTTTAGGTAATGCTATTTGTGAAAAGACTTCAGAAGTGAAAAACAGCATTTTATTATTTGAGGACAATTAAAAATGCAGACCCATGTTCTTACTCATCCCATAAAATGTTGGGCGCCTGGATATTTTAATCAGGATTATGGTGTCTAATGAGATTAGTTAGATAACACTTCTTGTTAATTCGGGTGAGTGTCCACTAAACTTTTTCAGAAGGGCATGTGGGTGCATGACAGAGAATGCTTCAAAGGACAAGTGACAGTGTGAGACCAAGGTCAGAGGTGGGGTGCTGTGAGGAATGAGAATGCAAACATGAGTATTATCATTGAAGTGATTTTTAAACCAGTTGATTAAAAAGGCACTAATAGGGGAAAAAAAAACCCACAACAGACATACTTTTATAGAAGTAATTGGATTTATTCAACTGCTGTTCAAATTATATTCAAACGTATCTATTGAATTTGAAGAGATGATGTGCACAGGGTGCAGCAAAAAACCCCCAAAACCAAAACAAAACAACAGAAAAATTACAACGAGGAAGTTCATTTTAAGAAACTATTAGAAAATAGCTAACTAATTTCTCTGAATAGTTTTGAGTTGGGGATGTTTGCATTCTGCTGGGCATCATAATTGTTTGACAGAGTTTCAACGCATGCACTTGAGACCCACTTACATTTTCTGTCTACTCAAGTCCAGAATCTTTTGTGCTTCCCAAGGACACAGAACACAAAGAGATCCCGATTCTTTACTTAGAAGGAAGGATAACAATTCAAAGTTTTGGAATGAAACATAGTATAGTAAAATGTATGCTGAATATCTGGATAGATGTCATGATAGTAAGATAAATTAGACTGTAAAAGAGCCTGATGAAAGCCTGGGAGTCATTTAAACTAGAAAGAACAAAGCTGCCTGACATACACTGTAGATAACAAGCCTGTGCTCATGGGAAGGACAAGATGATATCATAGGTCTTTTCCATCATTTATTTTCCAATGTCTATAATCTCTGATAAGGCATTCTTTTGTGGAGAGTAGGCCAGTTAAGCCTAGGCACTGACATTTGGATCTAGTTTAAAGAGGTATATGTAATAAGTCACAGGGAATCTTTCCAAAACTCTAAGAAATGATGCAAGAGGAGCTGAGAGGTTACTGTGTTGAATAGACAGATGGTCCTTAGAAGCAGGGCCTGCCTATGAGCCTACATCTGTACAGAAGTTAGAGTGCTCCATTTGCAGTTGGCTCTTATGTATTGTCATAACAAAAATCATAATGTGTTGAAATAACAGGGTATTGGCTTTGTGATACTGACAACTGAATCCAAAGCTTCCATACAAACCTGCATGTGGAACTTAGTAAGCATGGAATGGTTTCACAATATATGGAAAAAGATTTTGCAGCACTTGAGCTTTATCCTTTCCACAGTTATAAGATAGAAACACATCCACCGTTTTCTAGTATCTCAAGAATTAACACCAAGAACTTACAGTGGAAGATATGGTCTCTGCCTACCGCGTGACCAGTATAATAGTACTGTTAGCTGCTGGCCTGAATATACAACACACATGAGGATGAGCTTGTAGCTCATTGTAGCTTTTGTGCTCATATATTATAGCAATATTTCCCCCTCAGCATTACAAACATGGCAATTACAAATATCAGAGGTAATATGTATTGCAGGAAACTGCACACAAAATTTTCTTACACCTTTACATTGTTGTTTTTTTTTTTGTAATAAAACCTAACATGTATGAGGAGAACATAATTAAAGAAAAGTACATTTGTTTTACCTAAAACTAATTGATCCTGTAAAATCTATTTGAGGGAGGACAAAGAAGAACTGGAGATTAAATATAACCTCAGCCAGTCGAAAAAATGAAAGCTTCCAGGCTATGCATTCACAATGGAAGGAGGTGATACAGTGACGGGAGGAGGCTTCCAAAGCATTCAGTCTGAATTCAGCTAGGTAAGCCCACAGTCCACCCAAGTCTTTGCCTACCGCTTCCTATTGACTTCAGCTCTTCACAAACATAAAATAGAAAGCTCAAAAACTTAGATGCAGTTTTGGCCATTTGAATTTGGAGCTCGCTCTTCTCTGCAGTCATACAATATGTTTTTTAAAGTCTCATTCATGGCACACTGTAATGCATATCTTTCTTTATTTCTGACATATCAGCTCTGGACTCCTGGGAGACAGTATGAATGACCAGCAGTGCTGCCAGACATGGCATGTACTGCGGGTCGTGACACTCATCATCTGTTCTGGATAAATCCTCTGCTGTATGACTCAGTAGCATGAGTCACAAAGTTACTTTCTGAAACAGGCTACCCATTCTCGTCTTTGTCTGCGTATTTCATTTGGGGTCATAATACTTTATTTTCAACTTTGTAAGCTACAAGTACAAAGTGGTTGGTTAGCATTTCACGTCTGCAACATCTATTTACCTAATAAAAACTTCACAGCTACGTTGCTAAGAATGTAGTTCTGAGCCTCACCACCTCCCAGTTATTTAAAGTCTAATTTTACATCTTGGCTATGTTTTAGTTTGAACATGTGAAATACCTTGGAAATTATTTGTTGATTTGTCCTTACTTTTCCAGTAAAAGAGTAGCTCCAGAAGCAAATGCGTTCACTTACAGGTGTTTTTCCTAGTTGATTTGTCATGGCATAGCCAGCCACAAAATATGTTCATTTCAGTTGATCATTGCTTGAGAAACATTTAGCAACTGCCATATTTTAGAGTGGAGGATCCCTAAATTGTCTCAGATGTTGCAGCTGATATAGAATACAGATAAGTTAATAATGCCAGACTCGGGGGACATTTGACAAACAAAATTGCAGATGTGAAGTCTGGACTGAGTTGCATGTGTTCTTGGAAGCCTCTCAGAAGGTTAATTGTAACCTGCCAAGCCTCATGCTGTAGGCTTTGGGAGGCGCTTGAGTTTCAGTACGTGCTGGTGGCCTCAGGTTTTTTTCAGCATTTGCCTGAGAAGGTGAAGAATATTTTAGCTTAATTTAACCTCAGATAGGGAGGGGCAATACTTTTCCTGTGTTTGCTGTTGTGGTTTGCACCACGTTTCTGGAATTCGGTTCACATAGAGTCAAGAGCGATTTCAAGATGTCAGGATACATCGGTGAAAGTAATTAAGAAAGAATGTGAGCTAGCACTTGCATTAATGCTGCCTAGTAATAAATAGCATAGCTACAATCTTGCTGGCTCCCGAAACAATCTGCAGACTTGAGCCCCAGCTTCTGCTTTCCTTTCTGCCTGTTTGACCTAGAGTAACTATGCCATCCCACCATTCGAGTTGTGGAGGAGACTGTTTTGGTTGGAATTAGGCAGCCCCAGATGGTACTTTAATGCTCAACACCTGCTATGACTCTTTCAGTTCTTGTTATCTCTGCCACAGCTTTTTTACATGCCTTTTCACAGTCGGTTCAGTGCCGCAGGGAGAGGGAGGGATTCTCACTGTGAAGCTCAAGGTAAATGCAGGGGCACAGTATTTGCTCGGTGCTTCACCCACACACCAGTTGTCACACAGTGAGTATGAGCACCCTGCAAGCCATGGGGCAGTAGTAACTTTGTTCACTGAGTCATTTCTCCTGTGTGCTGAGCTAGGGCGGATGAAACACATCTCAGCACAAATACATTCTCTAGCTACCACAGCTCTTCCAAAACTGGAATAGTTTTCACAGAGGTTTTTCCCTCCTCCCTCCATGGTTGCCAACATTGAAAGCATTGTGAGCGACTGCTCCTGAAAGACTGTTAAAAATATATATATGAAACAATCCCATGTTTACATTAGTTTTAATAATATATCTTCCGATACCTACCTGAAGGCTCTTACTGGCGGAGTGTTTCTTTTTCAATGCCTCTGAGGATGTGCCTGACATGACTGTGCCAGAAGGAAATACTCACAGAAGGAGATTAGAGTTGTAGCCCAGCTGCTTTCTGAGACAGTCATAGAAAGAAAGATCAGCTTAGTGAACCAGACTTGTGCTGTAATTAAAATGTTCTATTAAAACAGGCTCCTATAGGAACTGCTAGTTCCTATAAAGCAAATAGAGATCCGTGGCTGTAACTCGTAAATGGCAAGATGTCAGTCTGGTACTCCTGATAGTGACTTGTGAAGGTTGCTGAATTGATTTTATTTCAAGGGGATATATATTTATCATTCCTCCTGACCAAATAGTAGCAGCAAAGCAGGGCAGATCCTCAGATGCTGCAGACCAGCATAGTATCACTAACACAATCTTACCCAAAATGGTAAGCTGGGCTAACCCCAAGCACTCCCAGTTTGGCACACAATGGCTGGTAAGTGAAATGTGCCCTTGGCCTCTGGACCTAATAGCAATCTGAAGAGGAACATGCTGTCTGCAGGCAGTTGTGACTGCTTCCTGTGCACATCAGTGAAAAAGTAGCAATCTTGCCAGACAAATCCACATTACTTAATAGTAATCAGAACAAAAAACAAGTGGGCACAGGGCAAAGAGCTCGCAGGGGTCGCAGGGCATCTGCTAAATTTTCAGTACACATTGTCTGATCCTTTGCTAGTTGATCCAAGTATCAGATTGCTGGAGACAGCTGAAAAA
The DNA here is from genome assembly GCF_004027225.2 of Strigops habroptila. Taxonomy (NCBI): domain Eukaryota; kingdom Metazoa; phylum Chordata; class Aves; order Psittaciformes; family Psittacidae; genus Strigops; species Strigops habroptila. The sequence goes on along the minus strand of NC_044302.2, from coordinate 82,838,711 downwards.
AGTTTTAATCAATAAATTAAGAAATGTGTTCAGAAGAAGTTTGGCATGAGAACTTCAGTTCCATCAGAGAGCTGTCACTGTCTGGTTCTAGGATTCCAAGTACTTGAGATGATGTGTGAAATGGTAGAATATCTAACATAACCAGGGCAATACTTTAGTATCAAGAAACATTAAAATAACACATTTCAAGGTCTGCTCAGGGTAAGTCTCTTTAGACCATGGGGTTTGTTATTTTTGATCATTTTACAAATCCTTTATGGGAAAAAATATTTTCCCTCTATAAATTATAGCTCCAAATAAAATATTCTGCACAGACTAGACTGTTTAGTGTATACATACATAAATAGGAAAGCCATGAAAGGATTGTCAGGTGGTATTCTTCCAAAGTCTCTATTTTGTTTACCTCAGAAATGACTGTAGCATGTCATTTTAAGACAGCCACGTTGGATTTAATGAAGATTGCTTGTTGGTGAGTGCTGATGGTGTATGTCACCGTGCAGGCATAGAAATGTAGAGCTCAATTTACTCTCTCTCTCAGATTCTTGTTTAATCATATTTTCATAATGTGCTGTTCCAGTTTCTGTGACAAAAAAATCCATGATGATGGGTGATATAAGTTTGCCTTTCAATCAGGCTAAGTCAGTTGCGCAAGGTTAAGATTACTGGAAAGACTAATACACTTGAAGGCATGTTATATGTTATCACTGAAGTCACATGTGAAATACAAGCAGCTACTGGAAAGTCATTGTAAATTTCGAGAACAGCTTGATAAAAGTTTCCTTAAATTTAGCTTACAGTGCTTACAAGCCAATGTAACCTTATCTCTGTGGAGGTATTTCTTTTCACAGTTCCATATATACTTCACCTTTTCACTTTGTCACAAATTCAGTAAGTTCAAGGATCTCAATATCTGAAGACAACTTCCACAATGTCAATAACCTATTTATTTTCATGTGACACTCAAATTCTCAAGGGCAACCTTGGCTTATGCAAATAGATACCTAGAAACTTCTTCTGTTTGATCAGATTCATAATTTTATCACATTTTTGGCATATGGTTTTAGTATTTATAATAAATACAGTGTTTATAAGTACACGATCATGATTTTCACCCAACAATGATTTCTGATTTCTCAATTCATTTTTGTCAGCTTGCCAAAACCAGATTGCTTGCTTCTGCGTAACTGGTAGGTTTGCTAGCAAGCTCAATGTGATGTACTGTCATTAGCATGCAGAACTATTTCTCAATTTTTCTATGTATTGTACAAGCAATCTACCATGTTCAAACCTTTATTGAACTGGATTTTGCGAGATACCACTGAGAACATTAACGTGTCCATATGTTATATCTGTATTTCTGTATTGTTTTCCCTTCACATTCTGTACAACTTCATTTGTGCTCTCTGTGCTTCCCTCATTTTGGGGGTGGTGCAACTAGCCATATCTGTAAGTTCACTGAAGAAACTGTTCAGGGCTCACTGACGAAACTGTTCAGGGCTCACTGGCATGATAAGTTAACTGGCTTTCAGTATGCTTGGAGCACTTACAAGCCAAAGCATACCAGCTGGATCTAAAGCAATTTCATCTGTGGTTTGGCTTTTCAAAGCATGGAGACATAAAAACTTGCTAAAATGAAGCTGAAGCCATCAACTCTGAAGGCAAATAAGGCTCATTTGAAAGAATGCCTGTAGTTCATCAGATATGCCCAGCCTAAAGGTGACTTCAGTGCTTTTTCTTGCCAAGGTTTTTATAAATTGGAATGTCTCATTATTATATCCCTTGAAATGTGTTTCTCCTTGGCTTTAAAGTGCCCTTTGTGGCACTGAGATGTGATGCATGCTGCTTGCAGAATGTCTAAAAGCTCATTGGTCTACATGTCATACTTCATTTCATCATTGGCCTTGGTGACTGACACAATGCCTTGTACTAACACACCAAGTCACCAAACATTTTGATTCTCTTTTAGTATAAGTAGACTTCTTGCTCATTTTTTTTTTTAAATTTCTTTTTTAATAAGTTGTCTTATTGTAATGTTTTTCATCTGATTGTAATGTTTTTGGTAGCAATGCATTGGAATTACATATATGTAATTCTGAACTTTTAACAAAATATTTATTGTATTTTGCTGGCATGTTTTTCTCTAAGTGTCCTCTTTTGACTATCATGAGCTGCTGTTCTTTTACTATCTATCTTGAAAAAATTCTATGGAAGTCATCATGAAAGAGAATACTTGGTTTGTCAAATAATGGTTGAGCAAATCCTGAAACGCCTACCACATCCATAAAAATGCTATTCTAAATCTTCACCTCAAGATATTCTCTTCAATCACAGTAACTCCTGGATTCACCCAGGCATTAACAGCTTGCACATTTGCATTCATAAATACAGGATGGTGGTACACATGCTCCAGTGTGTATTCTAAAATACTCTAATGATTTCAGTGTTGAAAGATAGCTTATCTGCTTTTAATTAACAGACTGAAGTTCCTGAAAGGACAATTAAATAACTGAGTAAATTAAGAAAGAATATTAAAAAAAAAAAAAGAAAAAGGAGTCAGACATTCAAAAGGGAAGAACTTATAGCAATTGCATGAAGTGATCACAAATAGCTGTCTCTCTCAAGTTCTTCCAACACAATATATGTCTTCTTGGAGATCACAAATAACAATGTCAGGATAAATTATGATATGCACACTATTCACGCTTCATAGAATTTCGCTGGCACCTAGATGCTTCATTCCAGCTCAGAATCTATCCTCTGTTATAACTCAATGTTTGTTTAGAAACAGATTAATAATGTCCCTCCTGTTTTCTCAGAATCAGACTATTCTGCCTGGTGTGAGTTATTAAAAATGCTGGCCTTGATGCCCTAGCTGAAAGATCAAAGATATAAAATCAGCTAACTTTGACATAAAACAAATTCCATATTTTAGCAAAGTTCCATTTGCTATAGGTTTTTTATCTGCATGGTTCTACTGATAAAGACACAGCATATCATAAATAAGAAAAATAAAATGCCTGTGACTTCTGCACAGGTTGTACTATACTCTATTTCATATAGCTGGAACACAGCATAGTAAACAGATAAATTAAAAAAAAAAAAATTGTTTTAGTTCCCGGCCATTTAGCTCTTTTTCACCTTTCCTAAATAACAAGAGATAAAGTGTAAAGAGATTACTTGAGATAATGGGTATAATTTATTTTTCTAGCACTCGTATGCTGCATCATTATTGTCATCATCACCATTATTATAATACTTCTCAATTAGTGCCTGATATCCTCCTTCATTCATGAATACTTCCATATAACCTCTTCCCAGTGCTTGCCTGGGATTGGTGTCAGTGACCTAGTAGGTCTGCTTTGGCTTGGCCTCTTTTCAGGCTACATCTGTATTGTGAATAAAGCAGAGCTAGAGAATCATCTAAACCAGATCCTCTACTGGCCATGTTCACACTACATAGCATATTATTTGCCCCTGCTGTTCTCTGGGTCCCATACTGTTTTCTGGCCCATAGGATTATTCTTTGTGTGCTTCTTTGGTTTTCAGTTCAAGGTATCTGAAGTAATGCTATCACTGTTTTTCTAAGAACCAGTGGCATCACCAGTATGAAACTGAGGTGAGGATATAAAGGTGGAGGAAGCCAAGCCTTTTTCAGTGGGACTTTGCTACCTAATGAACTCCTACTGCAGTGCTGTATATGTTGTGCTCTTCTGTGCTCCTTTTCTCCTGGAGACTTCATGAATATATGTGTTGTGCTGGCACTACAAGTAATAATTTAGCTCTTTACTGACTCATAAATATTGATTTAATTCAGAAAAGGAACCTCAGTGTATTACTTTTCCTTCTGTCCTGGCAGGTTTAGCCTCAAAATAGAGCTTTAAGCTGAAAGGAATGCACTGTTATTAGTCAGTTCTGGTTGCCAAACAAGAAACCATTATTATTACTCTTTCATTTAAGTTTGCCCGTGCTGTTCTGAAATGGGATTTTCTGGCAGTGCTGTGTGAGAAAACTTGTGTCTTGACATTCGAAACTCCTGCAGGACTCCACTACTAGCCACACGTCCTGGCCCGAATAGCCAGGGTAGTATGTTAGCACGGGTCTCCTGAATAGGCAAGCAGCTGGGACCATACCTGCATCTTTACAACCTGCTTTCATAAACCACATGGACATATCTGTCAAAATCTGCATTCCTCTCTTTTCTCATGTTGTGTTCATTGTCCTGTAAATAAAATTTTCCCCAGGTAAGTATTTTCCTTGCTCATTGCTTTTTCTTGGTGTGTGAGCACTGGGATGCAGGCAGCTGCACAGCCCTCCTTCTTTGTTTCTCGAGTTCTTTCTGCACTTTCCACTCATGCATGTGCACATTTTTAAAGAGCTGTGCTGCATATACTCCTAGCATATGGTCAAATACGGGCATGCTTGCAGCCACTTGAAGCCTCTTTGAGAAGGAGATTGACCAGAATTAAACGTTCATGGGGGCTGTAGCCTTTCCCCCCACCACCAGCACCAGTGGCGCGGTGCAGCCCCCTGCTTCACACAGTGTGGTGGGGTTGGGGCTATGTTTCTCTCCCATTTTGTTCACTACAGCATCTGCCAGAGGGAGTGTGTATTATTGAAAGTGGACTGGGTTAAGAGCATTATTTTTGTGCTCCCATGAGGGAGGACTGAAGGTAAAGAAGAATGTATGCAGCCTGCAAAGCATGCCTCTTCACTTGGAAGCAGAAATTTTTCCTATAATGGAGCCATTACTGAAGCTCAATGGAATATATTTAAGTGACAAATCTGCATATCTCTGTGTGTTCATAAAGGAAGCAAAAATACCCTTCAGAGGGGAACTAAAGGATTCAGTGCCCTCAGCAAAGCCACTAAAAGCAATAAAACCCTTCCTGTGATTTCAGAAAGTGCAGGTCTCTCCACTCTTCTGTACTGTCAGGTTAATTTGTGGCAGCCCACACTGCTGACATCTTGCCCATCGCTACAATCGACTATACTGGTCTTAGCAATTAGCAATGAGAGTTGCAAATTCTACCTGCAAAAGGAGGCAACTCCATCCTCTGGCCAAGAACATCTCCACTCCAGGGCACTCCAGATCAGGGCAGATCACCCTATGGCTGTCTTTCTGACCTAGTAGTATGTGTCAACAAAACTAGGAGCAACACATTCCTCAGTTTATTGCAGGGCTAGCACCAGTGCCACTATATTATACGCATGCAGAGTGAAGACAGTCAGACTTTAAGGATCACATCTCCAGGGCACTCTCAACTGACTACTAAATTCAGATGCTTAAGTATTTAGTGACAGTACTTTTATCTTTGCTCTCTTACGTCCTGAACTATTTGTGCTTTAGTATAATTGCTATTATGTTCCCTCAAAAAATACATGCACTTATCACCAGAGTAGATTTTTTTATTTCTGACTGAAAGCAAAATCTGAAACTTTAGTTTTAAGTTACTTCAATTTATTTTATTGTCAGTTCTGGGTGAAGTCTAAGTAGGTCAAGAAATATATCCTGATATCACATATATGAACTGCGCATACTTTCAAAATATTTTCACTGTACTAAAGCTAATACAGTGATAATTCTTGGAATTGTTCACAGGATCAAATAATGTAAAAATAATTCAAACCGTTTGTGATACACAAAATTATAAAGCTTCTCTTATTTTGCCGTGCAGGATGGATCCAAGCTGAAGTAGAGGCAATGGAATATATCTGACAAATAAATATGACAGGTGGAGAGAGAGCAAGGGAAAAGGAATTGATCAGTTATAAGTGAAATGTAATTGGCAAGTGCCCATGACATCTCTGTTGGATACCTTTTAACTATAGTTTGGCTGGCTAATGTTAAGCCTCGCATGTACATCTCCTTACTCTATAGAAAGAGGCATGCCAAGAAGATTTGCATAAGGACCAAATCTCTCTCTCCCTCTCTCTTTAAGCATACTATGTACGTATATGTACATACATATGCACACGTGTGGAATGAAATACCATTTTACACCAGAAAGACGGGAATCCCAGGAAACTCAATGACAACCCACTTACTTGCTTATTCCAGTTTTTCTCAACATAGTCATAAGCTTGATGTCTAACTGCTGTAGGATTTGTGTGAATGTGGAAATGTATTAAGGACGACCAAGGGTGTTAGTCTAAAATGGTAAGGATTCCATTATAAAAAAAATATGCAAAATGTTAACATTGAATATTTTCTTTAAAATTGAGACACTGTTGTAGACTGGTTTGCTTGTCAGAGCCCAATCAGGAAGGAATACCCTTTTTCTCAGGCAAAATGCACTTACATGCAGAAGAAGACAAAACAAAAATAGGTCAAAGTAAGTCTTTTGTAAGAGTTCCTCACAGCACATTGCATCAATCTTCCGTGGATTCAGGCTTCTCTTTCTATACTTTTCCCTAATTCCACTTATACTGTTTATAATAAAACATAGCTGCTAGAAAATATGATGAAAGAAAAAGAGTGATTTTAAAGTAGTTCTGCAAAAGTCTGTTTATATTTCCTGTAACGTCATTTTTCAGAAGAAAAAAACCTACAAGAATCTATAAAATGTGGTCCTTTCACTGATGTGTGAATCAAGCCTGTAAGTTCAAGAAACACTGCACACATTTTAACCTCTTCATTTCTGAATTCAGATTTTTTTCTGATCATGATATCTAGGATTCGAAGCATTCACCACACCATGCTTTGCTGTATCAAGCATTGCCACCCCTAGAGAAAAGTGGTCAAAAAAATTGTTGTTGTTATTTTCTGGATTTTAAATATTTTTGTCTGTCAAATGTCTGTATGTCATTTTTAATAAAAAATCAGTATCAAAACTGAAGTGAACGTTATGTTTGTGCCTGCAAATCTACTATTTTCATCCCAGCTAGAGCAGCATTACCCAGAAAGAGCTGTAGGCTCACCTCAGACCCTAGGTTTTGAAACTCTCATCTTTCCCATTTTCCAGCAGTTGATTTAATCATTAGCTGGACAATAATTGGGGAAAGTAAGGGAAAAGATTAACTTCCATCATTCCCACAGAGGTTACTGACCCTTGTGAAAATGATGTTAAGAAGCCACAGTGGACTCAGGCTTAGCTGATATACCATTGTTTGAGCTCCTTGGCTTGGCGTGGTGTCTGCACTGGGACGGTGAGATGTAGCCCCATCATCTGTTTGGGCAGTCCTCCACTTACAAGAAGGCTTTGGCTGCAGCTGAAACACTCTTTTCTCAACCATTTTAAGACTGTAGTATTTTCTGCAGCAAAAACATGTCCTATATGTTTGAATCACTGCACATTGGCCCTGATATTTGGATTGATTTTTTATCCTGCCAACAGTCCTGTTAGGGCAGTTTTACATTGAATCACAGAATGGTTTGGGTTGGAAACCACTGAAGTTCAGGTTAGAGATTTCTGTGGCTTTTCCAAAATATAAACCACAATTAATATGTCAACAATGCTATCAGACGCTTAATGGATTGAGACTAGGCCTGGCCAAAGTCTTGCACCTGCACTCATTTTTAATTTCATATATGTTGCATCTAAATTTTAGTGCTGTGGTGTAAGAAAAAGATGAATGTCACCCATAATGGGTAAAAGTTATTAACTGTATCTTTACATAAGAAAAGAATTGATAAGCTGAAACCAGAACTGTGTTTTACATATAAAAAGCAAATAGAGTGCTTACAATGTAGAATTTAACATGCCTAATTTCAGTCCAGAATGAGTTTGTGTAATAATGTTCAAGTTGATTGTGGACACAAAGATATGTGCAGACATGAAGATATGTGCAGCTATATCTGTCTATAGATTTATGATGAATGAGTATCAATTTACCCAGAAAGCTGCAACTGGTACCACAACAGAATTTGTTGGATGTTTGTCAGAAAAAGGCAAGGTGTTTTCTGACTTTATTCTAGATTAACCATAAACATGAGAAATTACCTGATATATTAAAAATCCCCAGGAAAGATCTCCTGAATGCAGACATCCAGTTAATGTAATCAATCATAAGGGGTTACTTTTGCATTATGCAAACAGGATAGAGAGAACATTTGCCTGGCAGTGAACCCCACAGAGTTATAGAGGCGCTCTTGTATGCCTCTATAACTCTATATATGATAATTTCTCTTTTATCTCCTGCCCCAAAGTGATTTCCCAAGAAAACCTCTCTGAACATATGTTGCTTGTTCTTACTTACTTGTCACTGACTGCTGCTCACAAAGGCCACCAAAGTTTCTCAAGAACAAGGGTTGTTTATCAAAACCAGCAAATGCCTGGGCACATGCATAGTGTTTGCTAATGACCATGCAGTTGTTCTGTAACAGAGAATTCCAACAATATCACATGAGAAGGGAATTCTTAATTATTTTGGCCACTCATAATTAGTTTAATGATCTGAGCTTACTTGGTTGATTAGGCTGTGGTAAGTGGGTCTAACATGTTCTGGCTTCTTCATTGATTTTTAAAGCATTGCATGTAATGTTATCATTTGATAAATGATTACTAAGAGCCTTGACAATGTGTGAGAGAGATTCTCATCCCTTGGCTACCCTTCTCTGTATGCATATTTTAGATAATACATTCCGTAGCAGCAGCTCTACTACTCCACAGCTTGGAAAGATTGCATTGCAAGTCTTCTGCTTTCTATTTTTATTTTTATTTTATTTTTATTTTTGGAAGCAAAACATAGTGTTGCACTGAAAAGAGTGATACATAAGCCTTCCTTATTATGTAGTTCTTCTGTTTAAGAGATAGATACTTAAACTTTTTGTACCATTAACTGCATTGCATTCACAGCCATGCATTCAATAACATGCTACCAGCTAAATAGTGTTCTCTTTTACTTTCTTTTCAAGAACATTCCTTTGGCTCAGCTGTGAGAGGGAAGGGTAGGAAAGGAAACAGAGTATGTCACCATTATGCACAACCACTACCATACTCGCACTAGACAATTATCCGAATCATGAAACAGCAGTGGGGCAGTCCTGTGGATCTGGCCCTATGTCCACATAGGGGCACTGATGGTCAGTACACAAACCAGCACAGAGCTCCTGCTGGCTGATCTTAACTTCTGATCCTACTCACTTGATTTCCTACGCCCTCTTTGAGGAAATAAAAGTCAGTCTGCTGTTTACTTGAGATCCACTTTTATTTGATCAAAAGACATAGCTGCCAGATGACTGAGATCTTCTGAGAGGTTTAGGACCTGTGTTTTTTCCCACTTGGCTGATTGTGGAGCTCCAGATTTCTTGAAGTCTACTTGCAAAAAGATTTGTGTTCAGTTCTTCTTTGTAGTGTTATAAGTCATAATTATTTAGACTGCAACACAGACTTAGATCCAGATGCTTCCTACAGTGGGGAAACTTCCTGTTCAAAAGCAGGTTTTTGCATGCCATTTATACACAAGCATGCTGTGTGTTCTATATTCGTAACATATCCAAGTACTGCAAAACAGCAGGTTCACTTGTAGGGACACAGGTTCTTTTCCAGGAAGCCAGCCTTCAGCCTTTTCTGCAGTCCTTGGCTTTGCATGCTTCACAGCAGGCTTTTAGGAGGCTTTCATTAATTCTGATTCTAAAAACCCCAGTGGTAGCAGCCTTCTTTATGGCAGTTGTTGCAACACTTTCAGTTCTTCTGAGAAAGGACAAAGGGTTTTGCTGTGATTTCAGAACTTCTGCTTTCTCTTCTAACACATTATGCTGTCTCTTTGCCAGGTCCTGCTGTTTACACCTGTATGTTGTGGACCGTCTAACTCACAGTGGTGTGAGGCAGGCGGCTGGTAAGGCCATGTTCACAAAACTGTATGTACCACTGGACAGAATGTATCTGAGATTTGTGAGCTTCAAACCCCCTGCCTCAGTACCTGCTTAAATCTGTGGAGGTCTTAAATTTAAGATAGAAAATCTTATGTCCACAGGGATCCTCAAGTTCCCTTTCTCGAGCAGTCTCAAACTGTTCAGACCCAGGGAGTCTGAACACCTTCATCCCTGATATCCCACTGATGTGCCACTGAGTTGCACAAACAAGGAGTTCATCCGCTGTTACTGGAAAGTAGCTTCAAAGCATATGTAATACGTACCCACAAGATTAGGGTCTGCATAAAACACAGTGGCAGAAAGTACTTTTATTTAAAACAAAATGACAGGAGGAGCTATGAAAGATCATGTTCCTTTGATACAGCTGCACAGTGTCTAGAACTGGTATTGGTCATGTGAAGGATGACATTTTAATGCCCTCTGCCCTAAGCCACTAAAGGACATGCTGCTCCCCGCTGAGGAGGATGCCCTGAAACCCAGGCTGAAGACTGCTCTCCTGCTAAGTTCTGAAGGACGTCTTTAAAGAGTAACTGGGTCAAAGAAGGAATAGCCCTTTAGCCTGATGACTGGAGCACTCATGAAGAACAAGCGTGGGTCTTGGAGCTTACTGTATGGATTGTTTCTGCACTGTTACAGAAGGGCAGAGTAGAGACCCGGCCAGCTCCCTGACTGTGTTCCCCCTGCACGGCTGTTGTTCAGCTTTCCTTCACTCCCTCTCTCTTTCTCTCCCTCCCTCCATGAAAAGATCTACACGTGTGATTGTTTGTTCCTGCTTCTTCCTTTCCAACACATACAATATATGCATATAACATGTATATGTGTGTGTACACATACACTTATGCATACATGTGCGGGGCACAAGCACTGGCAGCTACGGCATTCATCCTCTTGGCAGATAGGAAATGTTGCTCAGCTGAACTCAGCAAAAGCAGGAACCATGACTACAGACTTATTAATAAATAGAGTAAAATGGCAAAAGGAAAATTTTAGTCTGGTCACTCAACTGAGAGAGAAACAATACAATCACTAATATAGCAGTTACAGTTTTGAAATGGAGCCAGATGAAATGGAGACTGATTTTTTTGTCTTGTGTTTAGTATATCAAATTTATATTTATATTTATATTTATTTATATGATTTAATAATGAATTGAATGACTGTATAAACCTTACATTTTTTTGTTGTTTATACTGGAAGAGTCTAGAGAACTTTCTTGTGCCAGGTGGCTAGCTGCTGTAAGTTGTTCTTCTACTACCAAGTTATATCATTTGTATTAGAACAGTTTTTAGTTTAGGTACTGTCTTCTAAAACACACACTCATCCAAGACACAAGCAGTATGCTTGGGATGAGGCTGCACATGTGGGGCTGCCAGGACTCTCACCAATATCCAGAAGGTTTTTGGGTCAGAAGAACTCAAAATAAACTATGTCTAAATGCCAGCAGGCTCTGTGCTCAGTGGTTGTAGTCAACAGGCAAGGCAGGAGGATGGCTCTTCCTCTGAAAGGTGTGTTCAAATGGCTTTTCACTTGTGAAAAACACCCAACAAATTGTGTGGGCAGGCTTGATGTGTTTTCTGTTTAGCAGACTCCCTCAGGTGCTGAAGTTATTTCAAAAATATTTCTGCCATTTTCTTCCTGTGCCATAACATCTATGGCCCTTGTTAAAGCCCCTGTAATAGGGTGAGCTTGGTAGGATGACTGTCTACTTTAATTAGAAAAGAGAGAATGTGTCAGAAACAACGAGAGGGGAAAATGGGCAGAAACACCTGCCCCAGGACTGGTGTTGGTCTAGTGGTGTTTTTCTGGATGGCAGCGGCCTGCTCCATCCCCTCCGGATGCTGAGGAAGTCCCTTTCCTCCTGCCACCGCCGAAGCTGGCACATTGCCTCTTGGCTGCAGTCCCTGCTCCGCTGCCCAGGCTGAGCTCTCTGTGTCACACCCTGTCTGTCAGGCTGCCCGCACTGCCCTGGGGTGCTGGCTGGAAGCGGTACCCCCCTGACCCCCAAGCACAGACCCCAGGCGCCGCGGGCAGGGCAGGCACCCCTCCGCCTCCTCTGCTGATCTGGCAAAGGAGCTGAGGAAGGAAAGGGCAGACCACAAGGCAAGGCAGCAGCAGCGCGATTAGGAGCCAGGCTTTAAGTCTTTGGCCAATAAAAGCATTAGTAATAGCAGGTTGGGGATGGTTGGTGCAGCAGGCAGGCCTAGAACATGGCTGGAAGTCAACTCAGAGCTAGGACCAGGACTGGGAGAGAACATGAGATGGGGAACAGGCTTGAGAGGCAGTGGCAGGACGGATAGGCCATCTGCTTCTTGTCCTAACCTCTATGCCCCATGTACTGAAGACTTCGTGCTTTCTTGATCTTCTCTGACTACATTTTCATCTTGCCTCAACAAGGCAAGATTGTGTCCTGCCTCCTCAGATCATCCCCCTCCCAGCATTCTAACCATCACGCCAGAGCATCCATATTCTGACAAGATTTCCTGGTAAACCAAGTGTCCTGAAGCAACTAGTGGGCTACACTTGTATAGTGTACTCACTTATACAGTGAACTTATATGGTATTTGTGTGGCCTGCTACAAACTGAATACCCTGGGTGGTGCCTGGTAAAGTGTTGCACTGGCCAGATGTGGTCAGTGATTCAGTTTTTGGGCTAAACTTGACTGGGACTGATGGATGATCCAGTGGGTTTCAGTAGGCATTTTTTGGGTAGGGGCTGGAGCAGGGTTTGTGCTTTGAGCACATCGAAGTGAAGCATTGTGAATCTCTTCTCTGGGTCTAGCATCTCTCCCAAGCTGTAGGAATGGCTGAAAGGGCCATGGGAGAATTGCCTGGACCTTCAGGGCCTTGGGCACAGGGCTGGCTGCCATCGTGCTGTCTTTGTCATAAAAAAGTAAGACTAACCAAACCAGACCAATTCGAATCCAAAGTTTCTTCTAGACAAGTGCCGTGTCTCCAACAGTGGTCAACAGTGAATGTGTTAGGAAGAGAATAAGAACAAAACCAGACCTGTGGCAGTAATTCCTCAAACTGTTCCTCCAGCTTCCAGCATGCTGTATGGCAGCTTGGGAAGTGCATTAAGGAGGAGGGTGAAGTTTAGAGCTTCCTTGTGCTGCCTTGCACCCACATGGTTTAGTCCCACATTGCAAAAATACCACAAAAAGGATGGGAAAGTGGCAGCTGTTTTGGTTATGACCTGTGGCATTTGTGAAACTAGGGATGGGTGGTGACAGTGATGAATAAAGGCCAGAAAATGGCCCAAGACTTTCCAAAGAGAAGAATGAAGAGTGTAAATTATGAGGTATTGTTCCTTGTATGATCTTCTCATGCTTGTGCCTTACTGCTGTTTTATAAAGTATGAGTAGACTTCATATATTTCCTCAAAACAAGGTTCAGGTGTTATAGTTGTTCATAGATGCTGTTTTCTAGCACCTGTAGACATTGATTATCCATTAATGAGATGGTATTACTCAGTGTTTTGCAAACTAGCATGTCTTGGTTACTACTGTCCCTATACTTAGAACTTAAAATCACTATGGTAACTTTGGCCTCTGCTGTCAAACACTGACTTTTGGAGTAGTGCCTGTTGTACATCAGCTCCTACAATGAACATATGTATATGTGCTCCCTATAATAAATAAGAAGTGAAACAACGTATAAAAACCATTCCAGTTAGAACTGCAAGGGAACTGAAAAGTTCATGACCATTAATTCCTCCTTCTCAAACATTTCTTACATTAAAAATTGAATGAAGTGATGATCCAAGGAGGAGGACTTGTGAAAAGCTTATCAGGAATAAATATTTAGAAGTCTTTGCTATTATAGCATCATTCCTGACAAGTTTATCTTAAAAATGCTTGCTTTATACAATCTTCCAGCACAGAACTTGCACAAAAATGGACATTCAAAGTGGTTTCATCTGAAGTGTATTCAGGCTTTCCATATGTGTTTCTAATGTTTCCCTAGACACCACTTTGAACTATTTAGGAAATCTCAAGGGTGGTGTTTGCTTAAGATTGGTGAACAGAATGGCACTGCAGCCTGGGAACTACACAAGCAAAAGAGAAACACTGTCCTCACGAAATACAGTGTGGATGCCTTGAATTACTTTGTATTATAGCTGATACTAAAATTAGCGGTGGAGTGTTATTGTTGTGGGAGCATGGGGAGTGTGTTGTAGCTCCAGCACCCAGGACTGGCTGGCATGGGAGCTCCCATTGTCCTCCTTGCCTGGAAATGCCACGTTTCTCTTACATTTAATAATTTAAAAAATATATTAGTTTCATCCTGCATCAAAACCAGAAAGTGCCTCAATTTTCTTTCTTTGAACACACTAAAAAATCATCACTTTTATTGTGGGTTTAATGCTTTAGTCTTTGCAAACCCTGTTGGTGGTAAACACCTCTCACATGAGCAAAAGGCTGCAAGGACTGGTCCTTACATGAGCAGGGACGTTCACGTGGAAGAAAAGAGGCTTTGCTTTTTATTTGTACCTTCCAGCAGTGGCTTGTTGTTAGCTATTCATAGTATCATCTAAATTAGATAAAGACAAACAATGAAAGAGTGTGTTCTCCCAGGTTGTCATAACTATTTATTTATTATGTTTTTCTTTCTAAAATAAAGAAAACTGTGGCTAGATATTTCAGCCCAAAGGCATGTTCCTACATCTAGCTGTGCTCCAGCCCTCCTGTGCTCATATGTCCTGAGACTCCTTGGGAACATGGAAAAAGATATTTTTATTTAAGGAAACAGGAAAAAGATCAGGAGAAGATTGGCAGTGCTCCCTGTGTTTTTATACAGGAGAAAGAACAGGAGAAAAAAAGTGCAACCATAGCTTTGCCCATAATCTGGAAGCAAATAACAAGTTCCTGGCTTCATACTTCCGACATCCCTGTCATATTTCCAGTTTCTTCTTTCTCCAGCTTTACTCACAGATAGGAGCAGGACTAGGGCCACCCCATTATATCTGTTACTTGGTTTGACACCATCTGTACTAGCTGTTAGGTCAAACCCTTCTGTTCAGTTCTGTAATCTCTCCTGTGTGGGCATATGCTGCCATACCTACATTTTCACTGTTGCCAGTCGGGACTGGCCTTGCTACAAAGTCAGCTTCAGATCAGCCCTGCTCTTGTATCTGTCTACTCCAGTTTTACAGCTTCTTTCTAGACAGAGAGTAGGTATGGTGTAGGGAAACTGTTCAGAGTGGGGTTTTTTTTTTACAGGGAGTAGAGGGAGGTAGCCCCATCACTGTGCCATGTAACTCAGAGAATGACAGGGAAAACAGAAGTATTTGCTAAGTGGAATATTTGTGAGCCAATTTCAGAGATCACATATAGAGTAAAGCAGATCTTGCAGGGTATTAGCCTCTTTTACCAGCATGTTGTCCTTCCTTCTCCCAGGTAACAGCAGATGTAGCTGGGCTTGTGAATCAGCCTGCAAGTGAAAATAAAGTCAGCTAAGAGGAATCTGGATGTTTTGCAGTGTAGATCATTGTATTTAAACATCTCCAACAATGCAGCAGAAGTCAAATAGCCAAGCAGAAGATCCTTTCCTTCAGGAACCTCCACTCAAGTACTATACCCTTGTTGCGGGAAAACAGAGTTCCCTTAAAAAACGCTTTGAATCAGAGATGTTTTCAATCAGGTACATACAGAGAAGCTCTGGTGAACTTTCCACTACACTTTAAAATGCTATCCTTCCCCTTGCTCCTCCCTAGACTGTCTGCTCCACTCTTCTGCCAGAGGTTTCCACTGAGATGGGAGAGGTGCTTATCAGGTCCAACCTGCTTATGCTTACCACAAACACACAGATGCTGGCTGGAGGCAGCAGCACACAATAGGTCTGCTTCAAACTTGGTGCTCCTAGGTCTCCAGGGTTGTGCAAATATTTGCTTTGCTCTGCATTATCATGGCACTCCCTAAGTTTCTGCTCTGAATAGGCCCAAAATGCTCAAAACAAGCTCAAGTGAAACTTCCATTCTTCACGTGGCTTTGTACTGAAACCATGTCAAAATACATGGTCACTATTTCAGAGGGGGTTGTGGAAAGATATATTTAGAAAACCTAAAAAGGACAGTAACATTTTGGTAAACTCTGGTATTAAGGGCCACTTCACACTACATGGTGGATCCAGAGCTCTCATGCACTATGATGAGCAAAAATACATGCTGTCCATAATAATCCAACACTATTTTCAAGACATGCTCTTTCATCCCTCACCATTTAGCTTAAAGACGTGAAACCATCAGGAGAGGTCCTGACTCCCTTTCATTCCTGTCCAAAAGCCTGTTACAGTGTCAGCCATCCTCCCTCACCAGTGCAGGACTGGGGCCCTAGCCGAAACTCATGCTTAACATTAATGTTATCAGAGAGTATAACATGGGAGGAAGTGTTGCAGATGACAGGCTGCGATTATGTACACTGAAACACCATGTCTGGAAACAGTGATTATAGAAAAGAACAAGATTAGCAGCACAGGGTGACCAGATTAGCACTTGCTGAGCTGCTGTAGCTCAAAGCTGCTAAATCCCCCCTCTATCTGCAACACAAACTTGACTGTTGGAGACTTGACTTAAAACTGTCAACTCCTGTCACCTCAGGTGAGCTCAGAGACTATGTGCTGTGCTTGCACTGGGGCAAACTTGCATTTAAATTACAAGGCTTACATTTTTCCTAAATCCTTACATTTTTGTTAGCAAACCTCAATCCCTCTTTGCAGTAGTGACACTCTGAGTAGAGTCCAGTAAGGATTTAAAATCCTTTTGAAAATAGGACATACATGTGAAAATCATTGGCAAGCGCCTGAGCACAAGGAGCATTGTCTCTCTCAGAAGAAAATGGGTGGCTGCACATGTCTAGACTGAAGCTGCTTTGCTGCAGAGTACAAATGGAGGTAATCGGCAGCTGTCCATTCCCAAAAATGCAGCCGCAGTCTACAACATGGAGCAGTGGCTAAACACCTTTAATGTCTAAATTACCTTTAAAAATGTTGCATAGGCTCTCAAGTCACTTCTAGGTCTCTGACCACGTTATCCTAATGACTGGATGATGATGCTTAAGAAGCATTAGGTGACACATCTGTAAAATGATTTTTTTCTTTAGATAGGACTGTCATGACAGAAAAAAATAATCTGTCAACAGTAAATAGAGGCATAAAGTGAGAACAACGACCATGTTTGGAAAACAAAGACACAGGTAAAGGTGGAACAGTGTACCATGGCAAGAGTCATCATTATAATTGAAAGGACAGACAAAAGGGAGAGAAAACAAACCTACACAGAGCCCATCTTCAAAAATGTCCTGAAGTGCTGCTACTTCAAGAGGCAGGTTGATGATTAAGACTTGTGCTGACATTTAAATCAGGAAGGGAGTAAGGGCCACATCTCAGTTATGTCTTTATCCCATTGGGATCTGATTAAAATGGAACTGAAGACTGATGCTATGGTTCAGCGCTGTCAGGGTAGGCTTTCAACTGGACGATGTTGTTACAGAGTTGCAATAGCTCAAACCGGGTAGTGAAGGAAATACACTGTAGAAATGCACGATGGGGCTTTGAGCAACCTGGTCTCCTGGCAGATGTCCTTGCCCATAACAGGAGGGTTGGAACCAGGTGATCTTTAAGGTCCCTTTCAACTCAAACCGCTCTATGATTCTATGATTTGTATTTGTTCAGTAGGCCCCACAACCTGCTATTGAACTAAGGATCAGAAGATTATAGCTACAGGTTTCTTCCCTCCTCCCACACTACACTCTGCTCCAGGTTACACTCAGTTACATACTCTGGGACATATTTGTGTTTCACTGTGACTTTTGGTTTCTGACACTGCAGACTGGTGACTGGCTGGTATTTAAATCCATCTGCTGCTAGTATCAGTGCAGATTTTTTGTCCGGAAAAGCTTGCCTGTTTGTGTTCCACACAAAGATCCACAAGAGACGGTAAGAAATAGAGGAAGAGATAAATGGGGGGGTAAAGGCAGAAAAAAAAACCAACCCAAGTGAAAAGTGATTCAGAAATGTGTCTGTTCTTTCCGTTCAAGTCACTGTACAGAAACTATGCTTCTATTGTGGGACAAAGACCTTTGAGCACAGTGAGATGTGTTTATGCTGCTCCTATCAAAGAGCCTTTCATCTCCACAAAGCAAATTATTAACACATTCCACTGAAGATGTGGGAGTGGAGGCCTGGCCTTGGAAAAAAAGCTGGCCAAAAATGAACATTTTTTTTTATAAACACTTTTAATGATAGTGAATGGCGCCTTGCCAAGACCCTTATGCCCAGTGAAGCACTGCAGGCTGATTGTTTGTCTGGAGAAGTCCCGTGGGTTGAGCCTTTTGTGCCAAGGAATTTCTCATTTGAAAGGCAGTGGTGTGGGAGGTGTGGGCCTTTCCAGGTTCATCGAGTTAAGGCCTGCACTGCCGGTTGCCTTAAACCTGCACCAGAGACTAATTTTTGTTGGGTGAATGAACACCCACCTCTGTTCCAGGCGGTAAATCTTGGCCTTTCAGGAGAAGCTCAAAACAAGAGGAGTAACCTACACAAAATATGCAGAACAGCTCTGTTAATAGAGTACTCTCCATGTTCTCCATGCCCCATGGATTAATATTGGCTTGCATAGGAAAAAGGCTCATTATTAGTAAATGGAGACCTGAAGTCAGTTTATCAATAAATCTATTAAAAATCTGTAGGTTTGGGGTTTTTTTCCCGCTAGCTTTTTTCCTGTTTCATTTGAAAATAGTACCATTATTTGTATGAGCATCGTATTTCTTCATTGCTATTGTCACAGCACAGGATGTATATATAAGCAAATTGTAATGAGTTTTGATGCATTCCTATGATTCAAAGGACAGCTGTTGTTCCTGGAAGACTATTTCTTCTGGTGCAGCATTTGAATAGAGCTCCACAGCCTCCAGGGAAGGGGAGTACCCATGGGTTTCTGTCCATTCCCGAGTGCCTCTTTCACACTTAACATTTAGCCTTTGGCCAGTCATGGACCTCAGGGGGAATGGGAGTTTCTATATGCTTTAGTTTCTACATGCTTGTACATATCTTGCATATTTATATCCTTGTGTTAGCTAATTCCGAGTTAACTTAAGATACTTAAGGAGACTCTTCAATGTTTTTTCCAAGATACAAATGTCCATATCGAACACTGAGAAGTAAGTCTGGAATTTGAACATTGCAGTTTGCAATGCACAGATTGGCCTGTGGTTAACACTGAGGAATAATGGCAGCAGATAAAAATTTACAGCTTCCTGCTGTAAAACTAGACATTTCATGCTGGAGAAAGTGATCAGAACTGGGCGGGAAAAGCACTTCCAATTTGTGGAAGATATCAACGTTTAAAAAATTAGTTTTCTTCTGATCTGTGACAAAACCAAGAGTTAAAAAGTACTCTCTGAAAAAGGGAAGATCCAGGTTATAGCATATATATGCCTGCTTTATAACATATACAGCATGTAATCTCTGAGCTGTAAGCCACAGGGGCCCCATAGTCTTAAGATGAAGGCAGCTGATCTGAGGCCTGAGGACTTAACAAAGCCCGGGAACTGCCAAAAGCCCAACAGCTGAAGCCAGAACTCCTGGGTGCTTGGTCACACTGTGGCCCAGGTTGAGGACAGGTGAGGAGAAATCAGGAAAATATCTAGAAAAATCACACCATGTTGTTGGAACTTTTGCATTTGTACAAGTTAGCAATTTCAAATAAGAAAACGTTCTTGCTTGAAATTTTCCAGCCGTCTTGATTTGAGTGAGAGTTGAGTTAGGTACAGTCCAGCAATACAGTGTTTATAATGTAAGGGTTGGTAAACCAGCATGATGTTTCAAATACGGGTATTCTGGTCCCTAGACCAAAGTAATCTCACTCAGTGTGTTTTGCTCCATGTGTATACATGCATATAGATGTTTAGCACATTTACATCCCCTGTATGTTACTATGATATTGATAAATACAAGACTTTATTATTTTTGAAGCCCGCAAGCACAGGTTTTGTCAAAGGCAAAGTGTACTTTACTGACAATTTGGCAGCTGTATCTGAACTTTAGCAGTGATAATGTGTCTCTCAATAATGTCCATTATAGTGGTTTTCCTCAGAGGGAAATACAGTTTCTTAATTTCTTTGCAATGCCTTCTTTATACATCTTCATAATTACTCCAAATAAATTTTCAAATGTTTTCATGATAGATTTTTAAACTCCCAGAGTGAACACTAGTAAGTTTGTCCTCACTGAACTCAGTGGTTAAAGCCTGGCTCCCCCTGCATCCAAAAATTCAGAGCTCCTGTTTGATCGCGGCAATGCTAGGATTTCACCCAGCCAGCTTCACTGACAAACACATTTTCCAATTCACTCCTAGCCGCATTTTAGCTTTTCTTCTCCAGAAATCCAATTATTTGGCATTATTTTTTTCCTCAGTCAGCTCTTCTCTGATCTGATGGTGGATGGCTGAGTACAAGAGATCAAAAGATTCCCAGACTCTTAATCTACCCTTCCTTAGACGGGTTTGTTTTGTTTTGTTGTTTGCTTGCTTTTCCACTGAAAGCTGTTTCCCTGCTCTACTTACCCTGCATGAGAAAGTCTGAGTAGAAATAGTCCTGAAAAGAACGTCTCTGCGATATCTGTGATCAGGGGCATCCTGTCACCGGGCTGATGCAAAGCTATTGTTCAGAAAGAACTGTTTTTGGGATTTGCACTGCCGAACCCATCAGGACATCACTGTCTTTGCCCTGGATGCAGTGCAAACAGGCACATGGGAACTGTCTCTTCTTCAGCAACCTTATCAATCTAGTCTACCAATTTAGGCATTAGGCAGTAACATTAGTTTATTTTGCATCTATCTTACACACAGTGTTTTGAGAGGCTTTTAAGGGTTAAGACAAGTGAAAGTTCTTTCTCAGATGTGTCAATCTGTATAATGACATTGTGGCTGATAAGTTACCTAGGCTATAAACACAAGTCAGCAGCAGTTAGACTGTGAAGTGCTTAATAGCCAGAATGTTTGAGCATGTATGCTTAAGATTAAAGTTAGAATCCATCTTCCTGTTCAGAACAAATTTAAGAACTTCCTAGGACTCCATATCACTTCAAGAGGCTCATCTTTGAATTTCAATTCCTATTTCCTACTCATTAAAATTAATGAGGGTCCAATGGCTATGGGGAATTGATCCCATGACTCTTTGGAGTTTGCTGTCTCATAAGCTGTGCTTCAATGTGCATCTTACAAAAATGCTCTAGGCAGTAGAGGTCAGTTTGTTACTTTAATTTTTTGTTTCAACTCTGCTTTCAAAGCCAAGCTCTTGCTCAGACTACAGTGGTCACACATTTGGTTTGACTGTAATACTAAATACCAGATCTCTGTTTATTTCAGACTCTTGGTTTCCTTTTGGCCAGCACTCCAGCATCACTGGTGAACATGAAGCTATGCATACATCAGCTCTCTCAGCAATATAGTTTCAGCAAAATGTGTGTTTTCTGAAGTACTAAAATCAAACTACATAATCACAAATATCTTGCTCTATTTTGAGTTGTGTAATGAGGCAGTGTGCTGATGAATCACGGGGACTTGGCACATTGATGTCCTGCTTGTCACAACTACACATTATGGGGTCCTTCATGAAAGTTTCCAAGACCTTCTCAGACCACTGGCATTCTATATGAGTAAGCTTAGTTCAGGGTGCACTTGCCATTTCTGAAGTACTAGATCGTAGAATCCTAGAATCGTAGAATGCTTAGGGTTGGAAAGGACCCTAAGATTCATCTTAAGGTCCCATGGGCAGGGACGCCTCACCCTAGACCATGTCGCCCAAGGCTCCATCCAACCTGGCCTTGAACAGTGCCAGGGATGGAGCATTCACCGCTTCTTTGTGCAACCTGTTCCAGTGCCTCACCAACCTCACAATAAAGAACTTCTTCCTTACATCTAACCTAAACTTCCACTGTTTAAGTTTGAACCCCTTACCCCTTGTCCTATCACCACAGTCCCTAATGAAGAGTCCCTCCCCAGCATCCATGTAAGCCCCCTTCAGTTTTGGAAGGCTGCTATGAGGTCTGTGCATTTGTCCTCTCTAGACCTCAGGTATTGGGCTAGAGTCCTATGCAGCTTATGATCCATAATCAAGGTGCTTAACCTAGGCAGACATGGCTTTTAAGGATATGCTTGTTTTCCTTTGGTAATGAAATTTGGTTTACAATGTGATGGACTCCAGTATTATCTATGCAGATATAAATTCCATGTTTCCCTTAATATTTTGAAAGGAATAGGACTAAGGTGGTTTGAAGCAAGTCTACACTTTAATAGATTCACACACGTACCAGTGAAATAAGCATTAACATCTGAACAGCTTTGGTGTATCAGTCTAATTTCACTGCTTTTGGTATGATACTTGAAGAGGAAATCACAGTGCTTGGAAACAGATGCCTGCTGATCACTTACAAAGGCTGAACTCCAGGACTAAAAACTGTGTGGTTAGGTCTTGCAGTAGGATATCTGAGATATGATGTGTAAGGATCTAATATCATGAAGAAGTAACGTCTATGAAGGTTTATGTTAAGTACTTTCCTCCTTATAGTGGATGAAGGACAAGCAGACTTCACATAAAGACAGGGACAAACACTAGCTCTTTGTAATGTTCTTCTAGTCTTTGTCTTTCCAAGTCAGTTTCCAACTTCTCTTGATTTTTTTCTGTTACAAATTTGTCACTGCTGCTGGCAGTTAACTTCCCTGATGGGAGGCAGGAAGCTGCTAATGGGGAAACACCTTTCTCTGTGTTGGTTAATTTTTTACCAAGGGGATATTTCCTCAGATAGGAAACTGTCTAAGGAAATGAGGATGCTGAGGGGCTGGGAGGAAATGGAGAAAGAGGGAGTCTCATATGGTCTGCGAATGGCACTGCAGCTGCTCCAGCCCTTGCACAGTTCAGATTTTAGGTTGGTGGTGACACCAAAACTTCAAGCAATCAAGCAAGCAGGAAGAAGTTCTGCCTGCTGAGAGCAATTGTCTTGGTGACATTAGTGAAAGGAAATTGAGATTTGAGAAGGGAAATGGTTAGATCCTCACAAGGGGAGCAGAGATTGGTAAATGCCGGGGGAGAGGCTCATTGCTCAAAGAAAAGGGAAATACCCCAGAAAATCCTTCCTGCTCATGGGGTTGCCCCTGTTAAAACAAAACTTGCACTCACATAAAAGCCATGTATGTATTTGTAAGCATATGTGTTATACTACTATTGACCTTGATCTTCCTGATGGCTGTATATTGGCTTATCTCTTCAAGGGTAAAGAGGAGCCTCTTTGGAAGCAGTTGGGTATGATGGAGAGCCAGAGTGAACCTATGCTTAACTCTGACTTTGTGACTTTATGCCTTTGCTGCATACAAAGCCTACATGGAGAAGTCTGACTTGCTACTTGCTAATGCTGTATGATTTAAATGTGACAAAGCAAACAGAGCTGGCAAAAAGGAGAGCAGGCTGGGTCTGAAAACAAACTAGCCATCCCAGTATCTTGCCATTCAGAAAGGGCAAAATCCAGACAGCTGATTGACAAAAGGCGTTTCCCTCCTAGCTGGGCTAAAAGAGGCCTTTCCTGGCCTGAAGCTACTAAAGCTGACACAGGAAGACCAAACACAGTGGCCAGTAGAGAACAACAGGACATGCAGGGTCAGCCTTGGTTGTTGTGTGTTCTCCGAGTTAGTCTTTTGGTTTGTCATTAATATTGACCTGCAAGCTAGGATTTCAACTGTCGCTTTTGAAAAGGGAGAAATTATGCAAACCATACATTTTTCTATTTATGGACTTGTTGGGAACAGCTAAACTGTTCTTAGGTACGCAAAATATGAGGGAAAAGCTTCTAGGTTCTTTTGCTGTATTGAAACTCTTTTAGAAATAAGGAAGTGAAGAACACACAGGAATCAAGCAACCAAAAAAATAGAAAGCATTAAGGAATCTATTTATATAAATGCTTTTTATGTATTTTTATTTAAAAGTAACTGCCTAGCTGGGTTTATTTTAGATCAGCTGTGTATTCACAAGGCTTTGTCAGGATGTGTAGTATGATGTATTATTTTTAGTCCAGGGTAAACCAGCAAGTTAATAAAAATCACTCTGGGCTTCCCACTCTGGCATGCAGCAGCTGCAAATTCAGAGAGGGCTGGGGAAAGGAAAGTTGCAAACGGGTTGTCACAGTTTTCTCTAGCCATTATCTCCCTCTCTGACTTTGTGATAGCAGAGCAGAAAGGGAGTTCACCAGGTATGGGGTAGTGACTCATTCCTAACAACACACAGCAGCCATGGCTTGCAGAAGGACTTGTGTGGTTGCTGCCTTTAGTGACGTCCAGAAAGAGGTCAGGGTGCTAAGTCAGTACAGGCATGAGTACCCAGGAGTGCTTAGAACAGCTTCTCAGTGTGGTCTCACCTTGTACCTCCTAGTCATACCCGAAAAAACAAGGCTCTCTGCGCTGCTCTGTTCTGACAGTGATCATTTCTGAGCAAGACTGAAGCAATGCTCCTCTCTGCTTTGGCCCTGTTACTGTTTGATAACACAGCCTGCTGCTTCATTGGCATTTATCCATCATGTTGTGTCCGGAAACTGGGTCAGAGAAGACTAGCTTTTTGACATACACTTTATAATTGTCACTCTTCATTGTGAACTGCAAGGTCACACGATTCAGTGGCCTGAGGAGAGGCATAGATGAACTGAACCACTGCCAGAGCAGCTGAAAAAGAGCTCCTATTCATTGCAGATTACATGTTTTGACCTAACTCTGACAGAAAAACATACCTGTCAGCTCCATGGCAGGCTGATTAGGTTAATTAAGTCCTTGCCTATGAGAACAATAATTAGAACTGTCAGTTGTTTAAATGATGATAGAAGAAAGGCAAGATTCAAGAAGCACTGGAGTTTGGAAGTACTAACCACACAGAAGGGAATCCACAACAGAGAGTGATTTAATACTTCCTTTCAGGCAACCACATTTATGAATAATGCTGGGGGGAAGAGAAAATTGTGTTCAGTGGGGATTGTTTTGTTTGGTTTTGCACTTACAGTAATGAGAATTGAGATGGTCAATGAGTTTATAAATCAGTTTTATAGGCTGCAAGCATAACTGTTGCCTTGGGAAAACCTTGGAAAACACAACTCTTTTCACGGGGAAGTTCAAGGCAAACAGAGTACGTTTTCTCATCCTCTCAGCAAAGGTATAAGAAGCCATCTTGTGTACTCTTGTAGCTTTGGATTTTTCAGTAAATGCCGTGCACCAAGGTGATAGGTTATAGTAGCAGCACAAAATAGGAAAAGGGGGAAGCTGAGAGAAACAAAACCACGAAAGCCATATGTAAAGCTAGATAATATGACTCTGCTCAGTCCTGAGAAACCTCTTAGGAAGTTTGATTTTTATGTCTTGAGTTTTTAGATGCAAATACCTTTGCAGGAGACCAGACGAAAGAGAAGAAAATGTTTTCCAGCAGGCCCGGAAAACGTAACATGGTAGGAACAGAGTTGGGTTTGCCTGGTTAAAAACAAAGAGAAGACTGTGGAGGAAGAGAGGATGCTCATGGTAACCCCCTTCCAGTGTGTGTAGAAGGATCACTTGAATCCAGCGACAGCTGGGGGAGGGACAGGAAGAAATCACCTTGCATTGCAGCTGGAAGGAGTATGGTGGAACTGGAAAACCACAGTCGTGTATTAGAGGAGGCTGTCTAAGGGTGTGGTGAAAGTACCTGAAAGTGTTGAGAAGATGATAGGTAAACATTTATTTGCATTAATGGAGGCAGATATCCATTGGTGACTCTGTAGGGAGTTAGGATTTAGCCATGCTCAGGATAAGATGCCAGCAAAGAATCTCCTTGAGCAAATCAGGAAAAAAATAAAAATAAAGATGAAATACAATGGAGAAAATAAGATCAGGAGCAACAAGACTATTTTGGGAACTGGGACTAAGAGGAGGTTTGAAACTATGGGTAGATCAAGTTGTCCCAGGAGTAGCACAAAGCAGCTTGGTAAAGAGTCCAAAGCCTCAAAAAGGCAATACGGACACCCCAACAAAATCTGTTGTAATGACAGATGGAGAGTAAAATGAAAAGGTGGAGAGAAAAGCAATGGTGACTGGTCAGTTTTTGTAGAAGGGAATATGACTAAAAACAGAGTTGAGGAAGAAGGGAATGAAGACACATGAAGACCTGGCTTTGGAGAGGTCATTGAAAGCTTCGGTGATGCAAGGACTAAGGTACTGTGTCCTGAGGTACAAGAAAGTCTTTATCTTAACCCTGAAGCACTAAAATCAGATTTAAAGAATGTAACTCCATGTCATTTTTTAAACAGCACGTCTGTCCCGAGTTTTCTAGCACGCATGCATACGCTACGAAGAAATAACGTAAGCCAAACTTTAATTAGAAAAACCTTCCAGAAAACATTAATAACTTGTCTCTGTGGAACTGAACGGTTTCTCATCAGACTAGCTTAATCAGAGATATGCAGTGTTAAAATGTCTGTGTAACTGTAACTGATGTTCGGTTTGATTTGGACATGATTTGGAGAAGGAGAAGTAATATACGGATATGAGGTTCTCAGTCATTTCCTGACATTGCTTAAGAAAATGCAGTCATTGTAAAGCACAGAACATTTCTGAAGCGTGGCAGTGATAACAACCTCATTTTTTTTACCAACACTAGATAAGTTTCCTGAGCGTCTGGCATCAGATGCTAGAAGAAGCTTATGAGTTATATCCATCTTGAGCAGAAGTGCCAGAGCCAATCCCCTTCCCACCAGCAGGGACTGTTGACGTGTATGAGCAGCTTTACCTGTTAATGAATTGGGTCATTAAAAGCAGTGATTCCTCGGGGTGAGGACTGCCTATGCTGTTCTGTGTTAAGCAGAGTCATCTCCAGCCGCCACAGTAAGACCTGCTGCCTGCCCACTGCCAGCTGTTAAACACCAGCTGTTGAGGAAACTTCACTGCAGCATTTTTTCTGTGGGAGAGGGGTAGACAGAATGTAAATGGCACAGTGTCACACTCTGCTCTGTGACTATGCTGAAACTCAACTGGCTCTAGCTTGAGTTCTATAGACAAAAGTCAGGGATTTCTGATAAGCATGGCATTTTGTTATTCAAGCCCTTCGCATGCACAAAGGGCACCCATCTCCTCTGCTTTTGCTGATGAATAGAGAGAAAACTGTGGAGCCTCTGCTTTATAATTAGAAGATGCCTAAGTAATTAAGAAATGAACAAAGACTAAGTCTCCAAACATGGTAGTGCCCTGAAATCATGTTAGAAAGAGAGTGGTGCTGTTTACCTTCTTTTCAATGATATCTAGCTTAAGGGAACTAGGGATATCTGTCTACTACACCAGGAATAGGAAGCACTATCATTTTATTTTTTCACTTTTTTTCCCCTGCAGAGCTACATGCCAATGGCTGCCTCATGCAGTCTTTCATAAACTGAAAGTACATGCTCAAGAAAAATTCTTTCAGGCTTCAACACACAAATAAATTACCACAGGTTCATGAGTCTCCGTTTCTTGACAGGGAAGCTCTCTGTCCTGTGGGGGTTGTGGGGGCTCTCATCCTCCTGCAAGTGTGCGGGGAGCTGAGGCGGCTGTGGTTCACAGTGGAACAGGGAGAATGCCCCTTGCACTTACCACAAGGGAAGGGCTTCATCGCAGGCAGCTCACAGTCACTGAACATGGTGCTCTCAGTAATTTCCTGATATTGCTTAAGAAAATACAGTCATTGTAAAGCACAGAACATTTCCGAAGCGTGGCAGTGATAACAACCTCATTTTTTTACCATTACTAGATGAGTTTTCTGGGTGGCTGGCATCAGATGCTAGAAGAAGCTTTTGAGTTATATCCATCTTGAGCAGAAGTGCCACACGAGATCCTGCGGTTGTGGCCTCAGTTTTTACAAGTCACTCAGTGAGTGGAAAAAGAAAAGTTTCAGCTGCAACTATAGGAAATCGTGACCGAACTGGGCTACATCCCTTTTAACTCTGCAGTTTCTGAAACTTGATAAAAATCTTACCTTTGACCCTACACTGGGCTCCTAAGTCTCTGTTTTGAGACATCTGCGTAGAAATGGCATGGCTTTCTCGGGTGGTGGGGGTCTGGAGAAGCAGCGGGAGCAGAGCTGGGGAAAACAGACACATGCTCCCAGACCTGATGAACCCTGTAGGCTTTGGATGTGGTTTAGGGGTGTTTTTATGTGGACTGCTTCTGTGTAGGGCTGCTGCTCTGGGGCTTAGCAGGGGTAACAGACCTGCAGTCAGAGCATCTATCTGATTCAAAAGTACTGAGGTGCAGGGTTCACCTGGAGGGATTTTGTCTCACAAATTTCAGTGAAGACCTTGTGGTATTCTGGAGGTATTGGACAACACCCAAGCAGGAGACAGCATAGGGTCATTTGGTGCCTTCTTGCTCTGGGTTTACAGGGTAGTTGCTGAAGCCAATAAGGTATAATAATCAATATATCGTATTTTATACGCAGAAAAGAGTGTAGGACCAATCTTGTTCTGAGGAGGTAAAGGCTAATGGAATAGCCTTAGGGGACTTTGACCATATGTATTTCATAGGCTGATGAGGATGTCTACATTTATGTTATACATGCGTCTGGTATAACGCATGCAAGACGCTGATGACATGAATGAAAGAGTCAGGGTTAACTGGAGGCTGGCTTGTAAGAAAAAATAACAACAAGAAGTGGAGGAAGCAGGCAGTAAAATCTCTGATAATAATGACAGGCTTTAGCTGCAAGATGGATATCACAACCCAGGATTTTAATCCTTTCTAAATTAGAGGTTGTTTGGATGTGCAGTTATATTTTGAGCATAACTCTATTTATAAATAACAAAAAGGTCTTCATGCAACCTGCCAATTTATGCAGATGGACAAAGACAGCTTTGGAGGCTTAATAAATGCTTTTTTTGTTTTACAATACTACATCTGTTTTAGATAATGCAGGAATGCTGTTTAGTAAGAGCTTTCATATATGCTTCCAGTTTAGTATCTCTCCATAATCACTTCAGATACTTGTATTAGAGAAATTAAACTAGACAAATGGTACAGTGACAAGAGTCAGATCTGAGCAACGACATAAACCAGAGAAGCAGATTCAATCTGTAGAAATACCCTGGTCAACAAACTAATAAAATTTTCTTCCTCCGGACAAAGGGTACATTTTATTAAGCAAGCCCCTTCTGACAGCTGTGTTAATACAGTTAGATGTTGTTGCTGAGACACTAATCAGAGAAATGTCTGGAAACAGTTTAGGTCTCCTCTTTGATTTAAAAGCAGAGTGAAGTTTGAAATGCAACCATTTAAAAATAGATTCAGCCTCTGAGTTGCCATTGTGAATAACTCAAAACTCATTGTTTGACTAAAATCTGATAACTTAGCCAGAGTTTTTACAAGGCTGCAAAACCAGTGGTGTTCTTTCTTGTCTGGTCTCACAGACGTTCTTATCAGCATTCAAGACTTCATCTAATTTTATTGTTTGAAAAAACCCAGAAGAGTAAAGTTTAGAACTGAATTTCAACTGATACTATCTCACGTAACTTCTTTCACATTAGTTTATCCCAGAAGAGCATGTGCCCATTTAAAATTTTTCTACATCCTAAATCCAACAAGGCTAAATCTTTATTTCAGGACTATTTCAAGGGCTGGCATATAAAGATCATTAGCAAATATATTTAATTACATCTATATTGGCTGTACCTCCTCCCTGCCTTCAATGACCAAGTTTTGCATGGAAAAAAAAGGAGGAGGCAGAGATTGCCTGTGAACATCAGAATTGCTTTGCATGGGTAAAAGCGGATGTCTGTCTTGTCCCAGACATTGCAGCGGTTTGGTGCATAAAACGCTTTCTCAATGTGCTAATCTTTAATAGTAGCATACTAGCATGCTGCAATACCCATTCTGTGCTTTATATGGCTTTACAGAGGCCTATTGTTAGCAGAGATTGATGGAGGAAGTTACTCAGGTCTACTGAGATCCACCCAGGTCAACTGTCAGACCCGTGCAGCTGACGCTTACAGTAGGGGAAAAATAAGCTGTAAATGGCTCCTTCGTGGGCTTCTGGAAACCAGCACCAGCCTTTGGCTGCATGGAGCGTGTTCTCTCTGGGGCACACTCACTGCGGAGGCTGACGGCAGTCTCCGGCTGTGGGTGGGGATGGAGGGAGCCCTGTGTGAGTGCCAGGAGCTGCGAGGGAGGGCTGTCATTCACACAGCCCAGCTTGCCCCCGGCCTTGCTGACACATTTGGCACACGGTGACAGTGTAGCCTCTGTTCGTATCAGCGGGTCTTTTAGTCAGCATGCATTTGAGAAGCCAGCTTGCTTCAGAGACAATCACTTTGGTTAGGGAAACTCGGGAGTCCTAGAAGAGGGAATTCCCTCCTTCCTGCAGTAGTTTTCAGGTTTCATAGTCCTTGCACTGGGTAGGTAATACTTAAGATCACATGAGTGTTTCTCATGAATGACCCATGCAGAAGAAGTGAGGCACATTGTACGTGTGCTTGCATGTTCCTATGCATGTATACGAAACATAAATTGTATGGGAAGAAGAACATGAAATCTGTGAAATAAAGATTTAAAAGGTAATTAAAAAAAAAAAAAAAAGCTGTAAAACCACCCCAACAAACCCTATTAAAAACAAAAAACGACACCCCCCTGATGAGTGAAAATAAACAAAGTTCTTCATCATGAGTTTGGTGAGGCACTGGCACGTGTTGCCTAGAGAAGCTGTGGCTGCCCCATCCCTGGCAGTGTTCAAGGCCAGGTTGGAGGGGGCTTAGAGCAACCTGATCTAGTGGAAGATGTCCCTGCCCATGCCAGAGGGTTGGAACTGGATGAGCTTTAAGGTCCTTTCCAACCCAAACCATTCTGTGATTCTATGAAAATTGGAACTGAGCAGGAACAGCATGGAAAAGCTGAGACGATTGTAGCGACAGCTCTACAGGGACCTTCTTGAGTGGTCTCACAGCCTTTTGCAGACAGTGCCAGTTGCCAGCTCTGCTCTGCCATTTATCCCTTCCCTGTGCCCCCTTGACCTCTCTTCATCCCAAGCATCCTGCTCTCCACATCGGTGGGGCAGGTGCTATGAGCACAGCCTTGAAAGCTGCTTCTAGAATGTCTTTGGCAGTGGGCAGGAATGTCTGTGATGGAAACATCTCTGAAGAGTATGAAGGGAGCAGAGAGAAGCCTCTGATCTCTCTGTATACAAGGAGGTGAACTGTTGGCCTTTTGAACTGACTAAAGATCTCCATGGGGCTTCAAAGTTGTCCCTCCATGGCAACAAATGATTGTATTTACCATGGGGAGGAAATCAAGGGAGCCAAACCTGAGGATGGCTGTTTGGATAGGAATGGCGCAGAGGCTGATGTCTCAGGAAGCAAGGTCTTGATCACTCTGATCTTTAAGCTCTTTTGAACATCACTAGAGAAAAGAACTATTTCTTATCTGGCCAAATCACTCTTCCTACCTGTAAGTCCCTGCCTGGATTGAGTTGGCCATCACAGGGCTAAGCAGGTGCTTCAGTCCTGGCTGCTCATGGTGGTGGGATTCCTGCATGTGGTTTCAAATCTGTTGGGAAAAAAATTGCTATTGTAAGCAACACACACAAGTGCACACACAGGCATATCACGAGTAGCATGATGTCATGTTCAGCTCTTGCAAACTGTTACTGTTGCAGTGGACTCTCATCATATGGCAGGCTACAATACATTCGTTTTTTCTTGACACAAAGTCAAGGGAATAAAACATGCTCTCTCTGATTAACAAAGAAGTCAGATGTTCAGAATAATTTTTGAAGCACGAGCAAATTCAAAGCCAAATTAAGCAAGTATGTCTTGACACAGTCTTTTCAAGCTCTCTTTTCTCTTTCTTAAGTCTCTCAGCATGAAAAAATAAAAATCTTGCTGGGTGGTAACACAAAACTTGATGATTAGTTGCAACCTTTTCTCAGGGCTATTTCATTGCTGGGAATCGTGTCACGCATAGCCCTCAACTGACTTTAAGCATTATCCATATGGAGTAAAATATTATAAAGATTTCTCCCTACATTCAATGCCTCTTATGATTTAAATAATGTCAAGGACTCAATTCTGCTTCCTTATTTAGAATTTAAGTGCCATATTTGAAGGACACTATTGGCTACATTTTAGACATGAAAGGCAGAGATTCACCACCAGACTTACTCGTGGTGATATTGAGTGGATTATGACTTTGCATGAACATTTGCTAATTCAGTTTTTGAGAAGTGCATTTTTTTGGTGAACAGCGTGCGTATTTGTGAATACAAACGTGGTAACTGCTGCGGCAGGTGGGTAAGTTCTTGAATATGGTTTTGTATAAGCCCTATAAAACAATTTGCTCTTGTGTTTTGTAATCCATACACTATGAAAACATACCCACTTTTCTAAGTCTAGGGGCCTTTCCAGGAAGAAAATTTAGCCAGATTGTCAGTTTGGGCGTATACAATCAGTCAATACTTACCAATGTTTTAGTATATGTCTTTCCTGATGTACTACTTGAGCATGCATTGCATACTGCAACGTATCTGTCTGCACTGTACCACTACTGTACAGGAAGGTGCTTATTATAATCTATAAATAAGTCTTGTGAGCTTGATTTTGGTCTGATTTTGATTCATTGGTTTGTATTTAGGAAGACAAGTATAGATGCTTTGTAGGATATACAATTTGGAAAGTATCTGCTGCTGTTGAGCATTAACTTCTTAACAATGAAGTCTTTCAAATCAAGCTCTGCTGGCACAATAGCACACTTGCATCTTGGGCTTGGCTGAACACAAGATAGGAATAATTTCCTTTATCCTTTTGCCCAATACATTAACTTTGATCTCTATGTATGGGCAATTCTCATTACACTACTCTCTTCTTAAATATGAACTCAGTACACATATCTCATGTATATTTTGGGCTATTAACCCCTCTCCCACATCAAAAGGGCTGATCGATTAGATATGGATTCTTTTATGTAAAGGAAGTCAGGACAAACTGTGCTTTCCTTTGTTTATATCAACCAAAATCCATTCACAGATTACTTTTCATTAATCTCAAATCCATAATATATTGCAGCAGAACTAAAAACTAAGCTGATATAATTGCTGGATCTCCATTCTTAAAAAATGTACAAAGACATTGTCATTTTGCAGCTCCACAGGAGCTGCAGGAACATCTTGCAGGAACAAAGTGTCTTTTCTGAGTGTCTTAGGAGTAAGAAGGTTGTACTCACAAGCTGGAATAAAGATTGACCACTACTGTGGAGTGTCAGTGTTGAGGCACTAAGGATATGCTTTTTTTCCATGTTCAGCTTTACACAGTGCTAATAGCAGCAGCTATTTCAATACAGCTGTGAATGCTCAGCATTTATTTCAGCTGGGCCTGAAAGTCTCAAGCCGGGCACTGAATATCAGACCATCTGGGAGATGTTAAGCAAAAGCGATTTGACTCTACGACAGAGACAAGGAAAAATCTATTTTTCTAGAGTGACCCTAAAGCTGAGCCCAACTGGGCAGGTGTCCTGTTGGAAAACTACATGTGGTCAGTAATTGAGGGCTCTATCCTGGGTTGTGGAAGTGTCTGGGGAGAAAAGGAGTTAAGGTCTCATAGGCTGTTTGGCCATCTCAGGCTTTGGGTATTTAACTTGTTCTTCTAATGTAACTCTGTGTGTTGTGGAGGACCGGCATGGACTAACGATGCCTTGCCATGAAATTTTCAGTCCAGCATCTATAGTTTGACAAAAGTCCCTGCAACAGAAAAAGGATATCTCTTGCAAGATGAATCCTGCCAAACCATGCATCTGAAGTAATTGATCCATAGAAAAGCAACCACAGGAGCTGATGGACGCCCATGGAAGCACCGCACAGCGGTTTCAGAGTCCAACACGGTATTCCCCTGGGAAAGTAGGAAGAGATTAGCCAAGCAGCCAGAGTTTAGCCAGAAATGCACCAGGGTTAGCACACCCTTTCCTTTTTCCTCCTTTTTATTCCCTACAGAATGGGCTCTTTCTTGACCAGCAGAGGTCAGGGCCTCCCAGCGCAGCCTCTCCCGTTGGCACCCGGGCAGAGGGAGGCTGCGGGAGAGCGGACGGCAGCCCCGCGCTGGCACTCGGGAGCAAGAGTGGGATTTAAGAGCGAAAGATATCTCATCTGTCAAAGCACAACACCGGGGGATGTGGCTACCGCCTGTTCGGGGACCGCTCTGTCCTTCCTGCGGGGTGAGAAGGGGTCACTGCTGCATTCCGTGTCACAGGGTCCCTGGGGACCACAGCTGGGCTCACACAAATAGCAGCAATCTCTGCCATGGGGAGCTTCCACAATCCTGCTGGACAAAGGAAAGAGGAAGTGACTGTTTTGGTATCATCCAGTAGGTTAGAAAAGGGTTAGTAGGTTACTAGAAGGATGTCACATGATGCTATGGTTCTGTGTTTTCCTGACAATACCTTTGGGAAACAACCACCTTATTCTTTGGGGTGTCTGAGGGAATCAGAAAGCTTTGGGGTTAAATCCTCCAATAATGCTTAATTGGGCTGATGGTACTGAGAATCTTCACTGATTTTAGGTAGACAGGCCTCTACTTTAAATTTAAATTTGTCAAAATCCAATTCTATTGCTCTTTTATTCCTTCCCATTGCTTCCTTCCCATTTCTACCATCCAGCTGCTGTTTAGGAATATTCATTTGTTGCTTCCTTCCTTACATAGGACAGCTGTTTGCTGCAAAATCTCTCACATCATTTAGTTATGCTGTGCACAGAACAGAGTCAATGACTGTTATACTAATTTAAAAGAAATACAGCAATATTCTGTGAAGCTGTTTTCCATGCAAAAGGAACACCCTTGGCCTAAGTCACCTACTGTTTAAGATACTCCTTCCGATACCAAAACCTGTTGAATTTGAAGTTGTCACTAAACTCTTTCTCTTCTGACTTTAGGCCAGTTTTGTGCTGTAAAGTTTAAGTTAGCCAATCTAATATATATAGCTTTTTCAGTGTTAGAAGATTGTTTGCTGCTAATTTTTTGGCGCTGATTCTTAGGCAAATAATAAATAATTTTTAGAACTTATTTTTCCTGTGGCAGTTTTACTGAGTACTCATTTACGTATACTTAGAGAATAGATCATGAAATAAATAGATATCCAACTATATAGAATGATAGAATCATAGAATAGGTAGGGTTGGAAAGGACCTTAAGATCATCTAGTTCCAACTCCCTGCCATGGGCAGGGACACCACACACTAAATAAATGGCATCTTTTAATAGTTGTGCTCTCTTCCTAGGTTTCTATAGAATAAATGGCTTGAGCTGCCATTTACTCTAGAGTCTTAAAAAGTAGTTTCCTAATTTTTCTGCATTTTTCATATTTTAAATCCCTAATGTAGCCAAGAGTAAAGTTTTTTAAGCATGTTTTTCACACTTAGACTAAAATCCAACCATATAACCTTAGAAAGTCTTAGACAGTTTTTGTATATTGAGAGAAAACAGAGAAGAAACTTGATCCTGGTCTATAATTGACTACAGTGGGAGAAAATATTTGAATCCAGCAGGATTTGCAATCAAGTAAAGAGGCAAATTGGGCCCAATGATTCAAAGGTGAGTCTGGAGAAACTAGAAACTGGCGGATGTTTGTAAAATCAGAAGAGTCAGCCTGTTGGAACAGCTTGCCAAGGGATGCAGGAGGAAAGCGGGGAGCTTTCAAAGCATGTGGATGAGCCAGGGATGGGCAGGGGCCACCACCGTGCAGCTCTGGAGCTGGTGACCGACTCACGCCTATTGCACTCTGCAAGCCTCCATGGGCAGCCGGGTGCTGTGACACCCCATGCGCTGGTCCAGCATTGGCCTTTGGATGCCACAGTGAGCCCAGGCTATGCCTCTGTTCCCAGCCGAAGTCTGGGTGGGAACCACCGAAGGTGAACATGATGAGCAGGAAACAAGAAAACATGTGGAATTAATCAGTTCCAGTGAACTGGGATTTTCTCATTAAAATGTGTTCAGCCAGGCCCATGAAGCGGAGAATGGCTGCCATCCCTAAAATTATATCCTGGTTCTCACACAGCCTGTTTATTCAGGAAACAAAACTGGATGATGGGTCTTTCCAGCTTCCACATGAATTCCTGGTGCTTGTTTATATTTGTGGCAAGTCTGGATGGTTTCTTGATTTCATTAGAAAGCAAGAAGCAGCTCTACAATTTTAAGTGGCCTATGCTCAAAAATGCTTTGCAAAGGCTTATTTGTGAAAATACCAGTAAGATTCTGTTTTGAAAATAAGTCTAATTACACTTCTTCAGCAGTTGTATCATTTAAATAAACTTTCAGCATGCTTTCTGCATTCAGATTTATATGTTAAGGTCTAAGATTTGCTGGTTTGCTCCTTACTTCAGTGAAAAGATAACATAGTCACATATTATTAATCCATGCACATTTTACTTCAAAATTAGTAAGAAAATCAAGACAAGCTGTTTTTTCCTGTGTGTGTGAAACAGCTGGATTAATTGTGGTCACATACTGACTTGAGTTAATGGTTATTCTGACATAGAAGTACAGCAGTTTAAAATATTTCCTTAGAAAAAGACCAGAACTTTTTTCCAGCAAGCTCAACACAAGTATATTGTGTTTTAAAAAAGGGATGCACAAACTGCGAAGGAAGAAAATACGACTCTAAGGGACCTGCATGATATAAGACGTTTATGTCAAACAGATTTGCCTGTTGGTTTTTCGACTTTTCTTGTTTATTCCAATCTTCTTTACTCATAAGTTTATGTTAACTACTGTGAAAGTAATTGGTGATGTGTGTCTATCCCAAACAGCAGCATAAACCCAAAACCTCACAGCCAAGGTGTCTCATGCATCCGTGGAAAGGATCTTGTAGCAGGGCATGGCTGAAGGGGATTAGAGATGCCTCCAGTGCTGGAGCTGCAGGACAAGGAGGGATGCATTTGTCCCCATGTTCCCATTCTGGAAGCAAACTGTTTACTGAGGATGGCCAGATGTGGAAGTCCTGAAGTTAAGTCACCTCGGACAGCATCTCTGTGGGCACATCTGAGTTTGGTTTACAACAGTATGTTGGGACCCTCCTGCGTAGAACTGCAGCATGAAGCCCAGCATGGGGTTTCTGCCACTCCATGCTGAGGAATGGCTCCCTTTCCGGGGCAGTCTGCCCTGCGGCTTGGGAGCTGCAGAAGTCCAGACTGCACCCTAAGGTCACCTGGGCTCCAGTCTGACCCGAATGCTCCAGACGCCTTTCTTCAGACTTGCTCAGCCAGACCAATAGCTGTGACCTCCACACGCCAGAGTAAGGGTAATGTGCACTGTAGATCCACAGTCTTCACGGGCAAAAGAGCATCCAATATTTTGTCTTCTCTCTGCCCTGCTCTGCAGTACCATGCTTTATGCCAGTCACCACCACTTGTGCTTTCAGCATGTATCACTATCACCCCTTTAACCTGCCTCTCTGCTTTCATCTCTTCCGAACACTTTTCCCATTTTTGTTTTAGCCAATACTGACAATTATCAGTCCCGAATGAGTACATTTATGTCTCAGTCATATCAGTGTCACCAAAATGTCATTAGCATTGTACTGAGCACTTCATGAATCATGGCCTCAGCTATGTCCTCACTGATACTGATGGAAATGAAATGTTACTTTGGGGTATTTATCAGAGATGCAGAAGTCTAAAAGCTTTGCAAAAACATGCTGAAGCGAAGCCTATGATTTTACACAGAACTGTAATAAAGCAAATTTCTAAGATTTTTCTGTTGTGAGCTCAATTGGTAATAGCTCTCCTGACTGAAAAATACTTGAGAAATGCTTTATAATTCCAGACGGGCACCTTCAGTGCTGGTGGCTCCCTCAGTGCCTGTTGAGTTCAGCAGAAGTGGCAGTGGTGCCTCTGAACTCTGAGCTGCACAGTCCCATTGGAACAGCATTTGTGTTCAAATGTCTGTGCTTAGCAGTTGCTGGGCAGTTTGCTCAGAGAAAATAAAACCTAGGAGCTGGGGTGTGAAACATGAGCATCTGAGGTGCTGTTTCTGATAGGACACACTGCTTCAGTCATGAATAAGAGCAGGGTTGTTATCTGGAGAGGCAATCTGTTCCTCTAGCTACAGATCCTCACTCTTTCATGGTGAGCACTCTTGGCTTCTCTTTAAGGTACTCTGCAATATGGCTCCTTTTTATTTTGACCAGAATTCAAACATCTGCTCCTGACAACTACAGTGAAAGTAAAAACAACGATATTCATAACCACAAAATGTGCATGATGAAAAAGTCACAGAGTTTTCTGTGCAAGGCATTTAGCCCTGATGTGCTGCTTTAACTGCTAAGCTGCACTTACATATACAGCTAAGAGCAAGCCCTCTTGTCAGCATTTGTGCACAAACATACCACACTGCCTCTTGTAACAACAGCCACATTATGCTTCCTTGCACAAAACCAGCTGTCAGTTTAGATTTCCTTAATCCTGCCAGATTCCAACTCAGCCAGCTAACAACCATTATCTATGGGAAACCCTTCTGTGAAATAAAGCAATGTCCTTACTGAAATGACATGTCATAAAAATTAGTTTGGTCACCAATGCAGTGAAATATATTGTTTAAGTCTGAAAATTACAGACTTGTGGTATCATATTCTCTGGTGCTACAGATCTCAGAAATGATGAGCAGAACAGCACAGAAATAGCATGCAGGACCAGATCCCCGCTTGCCCTAATCACATAACACACTTAAACAGTGCAATCGTGTTTAGCAAGTTTTTGCTAGGTAGACAGTGCACACGTATGGGCAATGGTATTATACTCATGGGCATAATCTTTCAGAACTCCATTAATACAAACAAGAAGTTTGAACCATGAGGATTTTGACCTGACCAGAGTTAGGATGGCTCATTCAAAAGCAGCCTGCTACCA
Organism: Strigops habroptila; assembly: GCF_004027225.2. Lineage (NCBI taxonomy): Eukaryota > Metazoa > Chordata > Aves > Psittaciformes > Psittacidae > Strigops > Strigops habroptila. Next base: position 82,800,005 of record NC_044302.2, on the reverse strand, counting down.
CAAGGAAAGAGTTAAAGGTGACAACGGTTCCCCAAAAAGACATGGTAATGTTTTTTATGGGCTTCTCTGGGAAAGACTAAGGAGAAGCCAAAAGTAAGGTGCATGTTGCAGAGCTTGTTTCTGCCTGTGGTAAACAGGAGGCAGAGAGAAACCAGACCATGTTTCCTGACCCTGGACACAGAACACCATATGGATCAGCTCAATGAATGACCACGAGTTTCTTTAGAGCAGTGGTCCTCAGCTGCCTTAGCCCACAGCAAACCCTGCAAATAATTTATGTTTCCCCATGTACCTGACTCACTGGGCAGGAGAGGGGAGGAAGGCCGGATATGATCTCAGCCCACAGGGATCATATCTTGCTAGTTGAGAAAGGGAAATCGTCCCAAAGTCAAGTCAAACAGTTCAAATGTGTTGCACTGCCAGCCCTATTAGCACTTTGACGAGAACTTCAGCTTCTCAGGGTACCAACTGGGGAAAGCTAAACATTTTCTTCAGGTTTTTCTGGTTTGCTATTGTTTTTGTGCTTTTGTAGCATAAATGGATTGTGGAGTTGCCAATCACAGCCAGTTTAAAGCCAGGAGTCAGTTTTCAATACATCAGCAGATCATCTTAAAAAAGAAAAATCAATATGGGATTTTTTTAGTATATTCAAAACAACTGTGGAAATGTTTTCTGCCTTTTTTCCCTCTGCTGCAAGATGGAGAAAAATATTATTTCTTTGTAATAAAAGTTGTGACCTTTATCTATTTACAAGGTTTGGTGACAGGAACTTTCAGAATAAAAATCATGATGTATAATGGGACTCATGATAATATCCCAAAAGATGCCAATCCATACATAATCTGATAATCCTTTTACATCCTGGTCATCAAAGACAGTAAAGTTTTTAGTGTGTTCAAATGAGGATCTCTTCATGACTTTTCAAGCCACTTGATAATACATTTGTAAAACAAGGGACCAGATTTTTTTTGTGTTCCAAAATAGAGTTCTGTGGTTATAGCCCACCGCTGTGTTATAACCACACCAATAAAAACATGTACTTCCTTGTTTGGGAGGAATAGCATGTCTTTTTAAGATAACTTTTATGTGGAAAAGGAGCGAGGTTAGTATCTTTTACAGTAAATGCACTAAACACTATTTTGTGAGCTTTCCTTTAAGATTCTGCTTTTTTAAATTAAAATGGTGCTTCTTTACTAATAGTTACTTCCAACCTAATTATTTTTGTACTATTGAGTTCAAACTGCTATTTAGAGAGGAAAAAAACCCTGCTGTGGCCTGTTCCCTGTGGGTTGATGGAGAACTCTAGGCAATCAGACTAATCAGAGCGCTGTCTCAGGGTCAGGCTGATCTCTGCAACAACCTCTGCAGAGGCTGCAGCTGAGCTCTTCACATCGTGTTTGAAAGTTGTGCACATTTTATATAAAAGGTGACAGGCGCAAGCAAGCAAGAATCCAAAGCATGTAAGAAAGGTGTTTTAACAGGACAGCACTGCAGGCCTGTTTTCAAAACTCAATATTAAATTCCATGTAGCAACTGTATTTTTGGGAACAGAAAAAATATTAGTTCCCCAGAGCATTGTCTTAGGCTGAGAGCAAACAATAAAAGGATGGTCTCACAGTAAAATGGTGAGAGGAAAGGTGGGGGAACAAATCTGTTTCCACTATAGACATCCAGCAGGATTTTATGGTAGTGTCTGTGCTTACACTTCTGCTGCTGCTGAAGAGCAACAGCAGTACACCCTTTCTGGACCCCTTTGTCTGTCCAGTTGATTTAGACATAAGTGCTTAGTGGCAGACACTCTCTCCTCCTCAGTGGCAGAGCAGTGCTCTGCACAATGAAACCCTAATCTCTGCTGAAGCCCAGCAATGCCGCAACAGCAACAGGAAGAACAAAGCAGGAAGTGCAGCATTTGAAGCCAGCAGGAGAACACGATTAGGCAAGATCACCTCACATGACACCTTTCTGAGTGGCTAACTATGGGCTGATAGGTGAGCAGTATACATAGTCTGACCGATTATTTTCAAAGCAGAGGTGGCAATGGAAGCCCTACTGCTAATGGATGCTGGCAGGGCTCCTATCAGGGATCACAGCTGAGCCAGAGCTCCTTACGTCCGCTCTAATGGATGAAAGATTTCAAATTCCTATGCATGGATCTTAAAACCTCAGTGTGTGCATGCATTATGGCAAAAAGTCTGTGCAGGTTGTTGAAGTTTCACAGACAAATACTTAAACGCCAAGAAACAGCAACAGAACTGCAATTTAGCCCCCTTGATGTGTGTTATGATGGTGTCTGAGCACTACTGTTTTGTGGTATAGCCCCTCCCTCGTCTAGTGCAAATGATGAATAGTGGTCGAGTAGTCCTAATTACATCATGCTGCCATTGGAAATATTTTTGAAAGACTGACTTTGCTTCCACTCTATGCTAGGGTCAAGCCTACAACTGTCCAGAAATAAAGGCTCTCCCTGTCGGGAGTTTTAGGGAAAGGGGCACAGACCTAGAAGTCCAGATCAGTTTGGAGAACTTTTCTATAAAGAAGTCAGGTGTGAAGGGAGAGGTAGTACTGGATGCCAAAGAAGGAGAGGAGGTCTGATAGCACCTTTCATGTCTGGAGATATCCAGTAGGCAAGGAAAGCTGTTGTGAGACTGAGCCAAAATTGCCACATCCTACCATCTCAGAAGACCCACCAGCACTTCTCTTGAAAGCTTCAATGGGCAGGACAAGAAGTGCAGGAGGGAAGAGGTACCTCATGGTGAGGGTGATTTAAATATTGCCCTGGAGAACTGCATTTTGTCTCTGCTCATGCCACAGCATTTTAATTGCTAGGAAAACCAATTAAAACAGAGTGGAAATTCTGCAGGTTCCTCTTTCTCTGGTGTCTGTCTCCTGAGACATTTGGGTCTGGTTTGCAGGAGGTCATAGTAGGTGCCGCACATCAGGGAATGAATGAGCCTATCATCAGAGCAGCAGTTGGACGCTGCGCTGGGAACACCTCTGTATCGCAGGGCCACACACCGTCAGCAGTGAGAGATAAACCAGCCATTCATCCAGCAAACACGGTCCTTCCTTTGCCCTGAATGGACACAGGAACCCAGTGGGGATGGGGAAGTTCAGTGCTCTCGTGACATGTATCTGGCAGAGACACCATTTACTGACTGACTCTGACTTCTGAGTGCTTTGCTTTGTCATTTGGTTAATAACCTTCTATTGATAAAATACATGCTCATTTTCCCAAGATAGTATGAGAAGTATCACTGGTTTAGGGATGTAAAGGTAAAGAAGCACCTGGTTCCATGCAGAGTGCGTTGGATTGGAGTGCAAAGACTGCAGGTTTGTTCCTGACTCTTGCTCTCATTTCCATGGTCAGATTATTCTTCTACAACCTCTCTGTATATCTGCTTTCTCATACAGGCCATGGACCCAAATATTCACCCTGCACTGTAAAGCTCTTGAAAGTAATTGTTTTGAAGTTGCAGGGCCCATTTTAATGATATGCATTAAAATACCTGTCAATTCTTGCACATGTCCCAATGCACTTAACTGGGTTAGACTTCTATGGCAGGGCCAATTACAACAAGCTAAAAGAGATGGAAGTAGATCCATGGAGACGTAACATTAGAAAAGCCCTTGAAGTTCAAAAGTGGCCTATTCTATGCAAGAAACAGTGTTTTCCAAGCAATAACCAAGGAGTCAGTACTGTGCGCAGTATGGCTGAAGGATGCCTATAGCTAATCCAGCTCAGAACAAGTAGAACTAAAAAATTTGACAGAAGATATTTTGGCTTTTTTATTATTTTTTTTTTCCATATAAGAATCTTGCTTTTAAAATTTTGTCTAAATCCTAGAAAAGCAGGACCATAAACAGTAATGAAAAAATTTAATTTTATGGAATCAGAGCACAGCAATGTGGGTAACAACAATATTAGGCAAATAGCTTCTTATTTTCTGGAGTTTGCACACCTTCAAAGTCCTGAATGGGCTGGTCAGGAGCCAAAACAAATAGCAATACCTGGCAGTTAGAAGCAAATCTAGCCAGTGGTGTGGGACTGGTCGACTTTGCTTCTGCTGACAGAATGGAAAGATCTATTTAATGTGGTATTCTAATAATGACTATTGGTTTGCTTTTTCCTCTGCAGATAAGGCAGAGGTGTGTCCTTAGTTTCCCTTGACATCAGCTTGGCAATCTTACATGCACCCCAACTGTACGCTAGTCTCTCACCAATGGAACTTGTACTCGCTGGGGTCCGTGCTGTCTGCAAACGTGCAGCCTCTTGCTTGAAGAAGCATAGGGAATATAGCAAAATCCAAATTCTGCAAGCAAAGAAGAAGCTGAGTACTATTTTAAGCAAACATTTCCTGTACAGACTTCCGATATTTCTTCCCTTTGTGTTTGCATTTCTCTAAAAGTATTGCATGTGGCCACAGAGGCAATTTTCCCTACTTCATTTGCAGTACTTAGCTATTATTTTGCAACACAAGCCAGCTGGGAAGTTAGATGAGTAAGATCAAACTTGAAAGTTTTGCTCCTGAGAACAACCAGATCCAGCTCTCTTTTCATTTGTAAGTCTCAACAGCAAATTTCATGTATAATAATTACCTTCATAAAGTTTTCACTTGAATTAATTTTATTTTAGTTTTTAACTTTACAGCTTGAAAAAATGGCAAAGGATTTTTTCAGAGCTCATTGGTGCAAAAGGAGAATATCAACTGCAAAGTTCTTTGCTTCTTGATTTGTAATAGAATATCAAGAAAGATAACATATAAAAATGTTCTATACTGAAGACAGATTATGATGAATGGAGATGGAGTAGGAAGGGAAATCAATGTCTTCTCACTCTGATCTTTTCCACATAAAGCTGCAGTTTCATAGCTGTATAGGGTTTTGCTGTACAGATATTTGCATCTGTGTTTCTCAGATTCTTGTTTTGGAATGGACCCGTGTTAGGGGTGATCAGTCTGAGCTAGTTTTAAAAATCTGTAGGTTTGCCTTTAAAAGCAAATTCAGATGAAGTAAAGACTTCTTGGATTCTCTTGGTGGCAAAAGCTTATGCTGTGATAGTTGTTTTCCTTGACTTGAGGAACTGGCCACCAGAACACTGTCGTTGCTCCCATTGAACAGCTTCTGCCTCTGAACGGCTTCCTGATGAATCCCAGGAAGAAAAAAAAATGAGAGCAAGTCAGTCTCTTTGGGATATCTGAGCTTTCTAAAAGGGCACAAATTGGCCTTTTTCTATATTATACCTTTTGGATTATATAGTTGCATATATCTATTTTATCCAACTTCTTTGTAGGTTGCTACAGGAGTCATGCTCTCTTTCAAGGAGAAAGTGTCATGGTATACGAATTCTTCAAGCTGATGGGGAACAGACACTGGATTGGATATTAGATGCCCTGGGGTTTACGCTTGGTGCACTGTGGCTCAGTGACCTGTTGCAGGGATTGTAGCCTTTCTTTTTTGCCTCCTTTTCACATCTTATCTTCTATTTGTCTTTAGATTATATTAGTCCTGTCCTGTTCATGTACCACAAGATATGTGGTCCAGACTTGCTCATGGTTTTGACTAGAAACAAACCACAAAGATCAACTTGCTACAGTGGCTACTTGGAGACTATACATTTTGTTCAAAGAGGAACTGACACATTTAAATTCAACAGGAGATTCCAGCTCCAACAAATTTTCCTGTGAATTCTCCCTTGTGTTTCACTCCCATAAACTGAGACCCTTCCCAGAGAGAGCATTTTCCTTTCTTGCTGAATCTTGCTTCCTTTTCAGGGGATTCATTTGCAACAATAGTATATGAGGTGTCATAAATTCCACTCCCTGGAACTGATGGGCTATAATTTGGGGAGTTAATATGTTCAGCCGATGAGGCTCAGTCTCAGATATTTTCAATCCTTCTAACTCTGCTTTTGGTGCAGGTGTACAGTGACTCCACAGGGCACGAGGGGTTGACAAGCTAAAAGAGGTCCTGCATACAGGCATGATCCCAGCTGCTACTGGCACACAGATTCTGCTCACCATTTGGTCATTGCTGCAGGAATGGCAGCCACTCTGTCACAAGCTTTCAGTTCACCTAATTTACTGCATATTCTCTCCTCTTGGTAATCCGCAGAAAGGTCATTTTTTATTCAGTAAGCCATGGATTTACACACAGCGTGAGCACAGTTAACCAGCAGACACTGGTGAGCAGGGGTTTGCGGGAGAGGTTCAGAGAAGCATTGCTTCTGGCTGGTGCTGCCTGTGGTGATGGGAGCAAGGTGGCAGCAAGACTGAGCTGTGGTATCCCTCCTCTCTCCTGTAGTACTGTACAGCTGCATCCAGTCCCACGAGCTGTGCTCATATCTGAAGTTTATGTACTTAACTATTTCCTCAGCTTTGACCTGCTCAGGCAGGCTGTGAGACACCTCATCCAGGCCTCAGGAAAGCTCAGAGACCTTCCCCAGTCTGCCTTGTTGGGGCAAAAGGCCAGTTCCCCAGCCACTCGTTGGCCTTTCCTACTGTTCAGCCCCAGGCACACTTTATTGCTCACTCACGGAATCAGGCTCCAGAAAAAGAATGTAAAAGAATGTAAAAGTATGTAAAATCCATGAGATTACACCAAGTTATAAACTCTGGGATTTTTAATTAGCTTTGGGGGTTTTGGCTTTTGCCTTGAAACTACAAGGACTAAATATTTATTTTATCTTAAATATAAGCTACAGTTCCCACATAATCATACACAGACACAGGCCAGACACCAGAAAGCAGATGTGGGAAATAACCAGAAAGGGAGGGCAGTGTAATTAATGCCAGTCAATGGGCTAACAAGGTTGTTAGACCTCCCTTTCCTGTAACAGTTATCATGTTGATGAGACTGTAATCTTATAAAGGTAACTAGAGAGGTCTGTCTCAGTAGTGGGTGCAAATAATAGTATTATCTTGCATCCTGTCTGGCCCAGCCAGACACAAGGCAGTGCTGGTTGAAAAAGCCACACTGCTGCATTATCGTGTCCCCATACACAGAAACACAACTTGTGCATGTGCATGTTTCTGTGCAACACATGCGTTGAAAAGATATATTAAAAAATAAATACACACCTATATCTGTATAGCTATTCACATGTAAGTTCAAACGGCCATAGTCTATACTACATACATGAACTAACAGGTGTTAAAAAGTGTTGGTAAATGTTGAATTCTCATCCAACAAACTGTGTGGGCAAACCTCTGGGGATAGTACCTGGGCCAATGTCATTTGGTATCTTCACTCACAGTCTGAAGGAATAGATGTGCCTACAACTAGTGAAATCTGAAGGTGGCACAAACATGGATGTTGCAGTAAATAATGAGAGGAACAGATCACTCATGCAGATTAAATGGATTGACTGGTTAGGTGGGTTCATCTGGGCAATATGTACATTTATATGATAAAAGGCAGAATTTCTCCAGGAAAGATTAAGAATGTACAAGGAAAGGCACAGTAGTGGAATAGACTCAGGGAAATAGTGGATAACCCACTAAGCATCAGCTCCCAGGACAATGTTATTGCTAAGTCTCTGAAACTGTGACTCTAGGAACTTTAAAATAAACATTGACCATTACAAGATCCATGATAGAGTCATGAGAGTTGGCAACGTTATCAGCCCCAACCCCCTCTGGGGTGCCTCTGGTCTCAGGGACTCCTGTGTGTGTGAGGGAATGTGTCTGTGATTTCTGCACAAGGGCTGGTGTGCTCTGTGTGTTTCCCAGGGACTTGTATCTCCTTCCTCGGGGCTGCTTTCCTTGGAAGGACAGTACAAAGGACAAACCTCTCCATAGCACTCTGAGCACCTCAGCTCTTTGACTTGCTTGCTAATGGAAATGCACTCTGGGGTTGGGCATATGTGTTATCCTGCATGACCGTAACAACAGAGAACAGAGTAGGACTCATATTTCCATCCTAACCTTTGCTGTGCCCATCCAGTGGGATCGCTCTCTTTCCAAGGCCTGGAGGCAGTGGTGAAGGGCCCATGCGTTTGTCCAGGCAATGCATGCTTACGCTGGGACCATGAAGGAGGGCAAATGGGTATGATGAGGATACACCACTGCTATAGCAGTCTGGAGATAAGTTCCAGGCTTGTTACAAGATGGTGCAACTCAAAGCAGTATTTGTAATGTCTGAGCAGCCTGGGGAAGGGGGATGGATAAAACACACCTTGGAGTAAGGAGTTTGAAGAAGATAACCAAATCCCCAACGCATGCTACCGCGGCTTGCACTCTGATTCTTTGCAAGTTCCAAGCACTCTCATGTGAAAATGTTTATGCATCAACACCTTGTGCAATGCTTCATCAAGTGAAAGGGTTGCATGTCTTGCTCATCTCCTGAAGTGTCAGGCTACAGGTTTTATGTGCTTTCCCTTCCATTCCCTGCAGATAGATTTATGCTACCTTCATTTCATGATATTTTGGGATGTTTTTGAGTCTTTTGCAAGCTTTGACAGAGAAAACTTACTGATAGTGTTTGCCTCTTCAAGGCAAAATATCAATAATATTACATAACTCGTTAATGTTGGCTGTGTTGCTCCATTTTTCCTGTTACTCTCAGGGCTTATATAGCTTGCAACTTCTCTTTGAAGACCGCATGGATATTTCTATAGTGAGAAAACTGTGCAACTAGGTACAGAGAAGACGAGCTGTAGTGGGGATTTAGTGGTGCTGTCTGGGGGCACATAACTGATATTTGTCTTGGTGGCAAAGAGGACAGCTAGTCAAAATGATGATTTTTGGAAAAAGGGACACAAGGAAACTGCATAAAGAAACTGGAACAGAAAGTGTCAGGGTGAAGACAAATGAGAAAGAGCAAAAGGAAGGAAGAGGAGAAATGTGGAAACAGAGACAGATAAATGTGGAAAACATAGAAACCACATTAAGGGACACTGAAAAAAACACAAGGGCTCAGACACAGGGTTCACATCCCCATATTTTAGCCATTTTCATGCTGACTGTTTTCAATTACCTGTTTCAGAAGTCTCTATCTGCTACAGAGGAGGCCCTGGCAGTTATCACAGATCTAACCTCCTAATGGCTCATTTCGTCTCATGGGGAGGGAAGTGGACTCTGGAGCAAATTTTGAAGCTGCTCAGCCCATTGCTCAGCCTCTTCCATATGAAAGACCTTTGCTTTATGAGCCTCTGATAACTTGACATCACTCCCAGTCAGGCTGCCATATCATGATGTGTAATTATTACTGGCCTCTGAAAATGCTCATTTCTCAGGTACAGCATTGCAAGGTGCTATGAACCCATTTGCAGTTGCCATAGCTCAGTCTCCATCTGGTAGGGAACATAAACATATCAGGGAAAGAACTGCTTCTGTCTTTCTTCACTGGGAGACTGCAGGAACCTTTTTTTACCTGGAATAGTTTCACCATTATGCATTATTTACTTATAGTCGTTATATGGAAACTATATATATATTTACATGCTATACACTATATGATATATACATATACAGCGTATATATAAATTGTGTATATGGATTTGTATATATAATGTATGAGAAAGCTTGAGCTTTTAAGTCCACTGTGAATTCTGCTTACCTTTCTGTTAGTAGGAGACATGACTTATTGATGAAAATGGAAAGTAAAAATATGTGAAAGGTATGAACATGTTAAAATATTGATCTTCTCAGCTCTTGGGCACCCATGAGATAACAGGTCCTGTGCAACTGCAAAAACACCTCTGAGGGGCCCTGAGCAATGTTTACAGCAGAGAACTGTTATTGATATTGCTTAACAGAATATAAAATGAGGATGAGTATGGACAGAAATTTGTGTAAAGTCTGATGAAAAAAGATGTGGTTTTCAGTTTTGCACAGATAAATAGCTACCAGTACAGATAAGATGCCATCTCTGTGCTGTCAGTTCTGGGCAGAGTAGGAGCCCCTGAAGATGCTCTCTTGTCACATGTGGCATATTGCTCTATCTCAAGGGTAGAACAATTCAAGATACAAGAACATCTTGAGCCTGAAATGTAAGAGAGCATCTTACAGTGTGAAGTATGCAGCCAGGAAGAGATTGCTTGATCTCATTGTCACAAGAAATAACCCAGAAACAGAAACCGTATTTGCAAAAAGCCTATGGTATTTCCATTCATAACGAGAATTAATCACAGACACAGTCTGCTGACAAGTCAAAACTAAACAGCAACCAGTTGAAGTCCAAGCCAAACAAGTCCAAAGAAACACAGTTGTCAGTACTGTTGGAGATTGACCAGTTTCTCAAACATGAAGAGGATCCCCAGGGAGGACTGACCACAGGGCAGCCGCGCTGGCATCAGATTTGCAGAGATGTAGTAAGCCTCTTTCCACCTCCTAAGACAGCTTTGCCTTCCTCAACGAGCTTTCACACTCTGCACTGGAGGGACACTAAGTGTGGCAGAGGCAGTCACCACCAAGTGCTAAAACCTTATGGGCAAAATTTATTCCTGACATCATACAGTAGAAAATGCATGGAATAAAGTAGAAGTACGCAGAATAAAGGGATGCCCACTCCTGCGGGAGTTTGAAATGCAATCTCTGATGGAAGAGGAAGACACTGCAGAAGTTACCCAAGTCTAACTTTGTGCCCTAAATTATCAGCGGGGTGGAAATTTTTTGCAGATGTGGTTGCAGTTAAGAGGAGAAAAGAAGGCAGCATTTCCTGCAGTTACAGTCCCCACTGCAAGGGGAACTCATCCTGTTCCCCCTGGCCCAATCCAGTGCAGCCCAAGTCCTGCGTAGAGCGGAGAGGGAGTGATGTTAGGCACATTTCGTCACAGCTGTGGTCAGCTCAGTTTCACAATATTCGTTACGCATTGCACATCAATGCATTATGCTCAGGTGAAATTGTTCATGTGTGTGTGTGAGTTCAGTACCAAAACTTAGAGGAGTTTGCCCAGAGGTCTGCATCAGGACTCTGCCAAGCTGTGACTGCACTTCTGGTCTGTTTTACACAGCTGGTAGTATTTGCTATTAATAATAAAGAAAATAATTATCAGAATAAAAAAAAATCAATAAAAAAAATCTGTAAATTAGAGCATGGTCACATACAAAGTATTTCCTTAGACAGAAATAACCTGAATATAGTATTCTGTTTATTACACTGAGACTATATATGAATTTAGAGGTTGTGCCTTCTTATTCTAAGAGATCGTGGAGGTTGGTCAGGCAAATAATTGTCCTTTCAAGCCAGAGTAAAGTTAGGACTTTGACAGTCCACATATTTTAGATTTTAAGTCTCCCACTATAAATCTTCCAAGCCTAAGCAAAGGCTGAGAAATCACATAACAAACAATGAACTATTAATGCCCATTATGTATTTTCTTCAAAGAAAGATCTTATAAGATGCTGCTAATAGTTGAATGATACTGAGTGTTGACTAAACACATGCACTTTAATGGTCAGATGCAACTACCATAATGCTTTCCTCTGTTCAGTCACTTTTCAGAATAAAATAATAGCAAAGCACAGCACAGATGGCCCAACATCATCAGATGCACTTAATCCCAGGCAAAAATCCAGGAGGCCATTTAGGAAACAATGGGCAAGTTCTGTTCACTTTATAGATCTTTGAAGAAGTACAAATATCTACATGAGTTGTCTACTTTAAATTTTGTAGTAATAGATAAATTTATCTAAAGGTAAAGAACTTTAATCTGGAGAAGATTCAGTACTGTATTTGAATCAACATTAGAAACCAGGCCTTAGCTTTGGGAACAAATTCTCCTACCTGCCCATTAAAATACCTCTGTAAGCAAGGAGAGGTAAATAAGAGATTCAGGAAGGATTTTTTTCTTGTTTTTTGAGCCATGAGTTCTGCAGCATGAGGAAAACGAATACGATTTCAGCATGAATATGATATAGCTCTACTAGCAAGACAGTACCAACAATGAAGCCATCAATACTTTCAAAATCAGGCAATAGGAAGGAAAAGAGGGGTCTCCTGTGGAGATTCCAGTAAAACTCCTGAAAGTGCTATTGCACTTAGAAAAATAATCCTCACTTGCAGCTGATACCCATCATTTACTGAAATGATGGGCCCAAGGCAGGCAGTGCTATGGGGCTGTCCAAGCCTGGAGAGGACTAGTGAGGATGCAGGAATGATGTGCAGCACTGTGGTCAGCAAAGACAACCATTGCCAATTTCTTGTGTAACACAAACAGAAAACTCATCCTGTTCCACTTGCCTCTTTCCAGTCGCTTCCTATTTTTAAACTGGGTTTTGTTGCTGACTACAAATGAATGTAGTAATAACTTGAAATGACAAAATTCCTCATTCAACAGGTATGTGCAAGCTTTAGAAAGCTACTTAGGTACCTAATTCTGACATGCTCCTTGGTTGGAGCAAGGTGCCTGAGTACCTCTTATCAGAACCCAGAGTTTTTTCTTGCTGTTTTCACAGTCTAAGTATCTCTTCCCTGGCAACCCCCAGCATTCCCCTTATGTATCCCACGAGAGGGACTTGGGCAGGAGGGTAAGGCCTTTTTGCTCATTCAGGACCCAATGGACAGAGCAGACACCCATGCTGCTGTGCCTCATCACTGCTCTGCCAGAGCCACTGTCTGCTGCCTGCACGAGGGGCCTGCCCAGAGGGGATGCTGTGCCTAGGACACATGTGTGTCTCCCCTGTATCCACCATTTAGCATCTCCAAGCTGTTGTGTGGGAGAAAGAGTTTGACAAATGATTTGCAGCAATGCTCGGTGCTTGTTGACTGTGAGGCTGTCACCTGAGCGCTCATGACATGGTTTTAACAGAAACACTCTTTCCTCAAATTTAATGAGTTACCTTCACTTTGATGATTGCTATCATGAGGCCTAGCCAGTTATTTGCTCTTTGTGTACAGTTTGTTTTGGTGATCTCCTAGGCCCTGTGATATAATACCCTGTCATGTGAAATGTTAGTGCAATAATGCAGCTGTAGTTGTGAATCAGGGAAATTAGTAAGAGACCAGTTCTCTCTTACATTATGCTTCTCTTGAAAGCCATCCTGCATTGAGCAAGCTTTTGCTTGGAAGACCACATTCAATTGCTCCTGCCTGAAGTAGAAGGTGACAAGTGTGCTGTTTAGTTAGCCATTCCCACACATGAAAACCTTGCACAGTCCTATTTGTGTCCCAACTCCCAGGAGGGAAGGCTGGTGCCCTTCCCGCTGGTCGGTCTTGTTTGCTCAGCCCAGTCTCTGGGTGGTATTCCCTCTGCTAATTCCAGCTGAAGTCACCTCCTGAGCTGACAAAGCTGGCCAGCAGACTGCCCTGCCCAGACTGCTGTCATTGCTCATTCCTCTTGCCAGAAAAGTACCGTATTTTTTTTTTTTATTTTCAGATTTGGCCAACCAATAAGTAAAAACTTTGTCTCCCAAGCAGAGGTGAGGTCATGCAGATACTGAGCAGAGCTGGGAGTCTGAATGAGCCAGTTATGTCAGCCAGTTAATAACTTCGCTGTTGTCATTTATTTGTCATTCATCCAGAAGAATCCAAAAGTGCTTTACATTCTTTACAACCAGCTCTTCTTGCTAAAGGGGGTGCTTCACACATGGCTGAAAGCCCATCACCCCCTGGGAGTGGTGCAAGGCTGCTCAGTGGTGCCCTGCCACACTGCTCTGTTGGAGATGGGAGGCAAAGACCATGCAGGGTAACTGAAGCATACAGGGAGTTTGGTGCCATGCTCGGGGACAGCTCAAGTAGCCACTTGGAAGTTGTCCTGCAGCCCTGGGCTATCGCTTCCCACCAGTACAGAGCACTGCAGAAATGGACCATCATGTCAGGGCCACCACCCCATGGGACAGAGCCCTCTGGTGCTAACCTGAACTGCCTGGGCTTCTCAGTAACCTGGGCATGTGTCTATCCCTGGCAGTACTCAAGGCCAGGTTGGACCGGGCTTGGAGCAACCTGCTCTAGTGAAAGGTGTCCCTGCCCGTGGCAGGGGGGTTGGAACTGGATGATCTTTAGGCATCTGGAGTTAATAAAAAGGGAAAGTGTCCATAGAAAATACTTTGCTGTTCTCTTTTTCTCTTTATCTGTTTTTTTTTTTTTTTTTAAGAAATGCGGATACCAACATTTTTGGCTGGCACAAAAATGTTTGTCTTGGAAAATGCATCTTGTATTCCCCTTTGCTTTGACAGCCTGGACTTTCCTGCCATACTGTATTTCCTGTGTAGCGTTACATTCTTCCCTGGGGCAAATGAGCTGGTGTGATGGGATGACAGTTGCAATGCAACAAGGGACATGGTGGATGAGCTGTGATATAGGAGACATTTTTCTTTGAAGGAATATGTTTAATCAAAGGCATTTTCCATGAAAATTTATCTTCAGAAAGACATTTAAGGATTTTTAAGTAATGTAATTAACCCCATGGGTTCTACTTCCATTTCTGAAAGCTGCTGGAATGGAAAAAAGGTTGGTTTGGGCTGCTTCAGTGGGTTAGCAAATACTTGAGGCACAGTAACTAATACTCAGAAAAGTGTAGAACTAGAAGCATTTAAGAATTTTGGTAAAGTGGAGAACATTCAGATTCTTCCTATCAATCACTGCAATCTCCAATGTTTAAATTCTGTTTCCTGCTGCTTTGCTGACAGTCTCTAATGCAAGACTGAGACACCAATGCCCACAGGTAGATGTGTGAGCAGAATCCATGTCAGTCCCATCTTCTGGGTTCCATCACCCATCCATTTCAGCCAGTGAACACGCTGTTCAACCTCTCTCTGTTAGTTTTACTGAAATTAAGAATACGGCTATTGCTGGGGGTCATGAGATCTTTTATTTCCCTATAGCTCAGTATATTTAGTGTGGTTTAATCTGAGAGGAGAATCCCCAGCTTCAGCATGAAGTTCTGGAGTTGAGGTGGAATAACCTGATGCATCAGTACAGGCTGGGCAATGATAGGTTAAATTGCACCTGGATGAAAAGGACCAGGAAGCTATAGTGGATGCCAGAATGATTAGTAGCCAACTGTGCTCCTGGCATAGATAAGGCAAGCTGTGTCTTCTTTCCAAGGGGGATGTAGAGAAACTGAAGAAAATCCAGTGAAGGGCTCCAAGATGTTGGAACCTAAAGCACAGAGCCTGTAAGGAGAGATTGAGAGAGCTGGGCTTGTTTAATCTGATGAAGAGGAGGTGGAAGACTCATCTTGTAGCAGCCTACAAGTTCTTAAAGGGGAGCTACTTAGATGGTGGAGCCAAATTCTTCTTAGCTGCTGCAGGTGATGTGACAAGGGATGACAGCAATAAGCTGCAGGACAGGTTGTCCATGGTGGGCATTAAGAAGAGCATTTTCACCAGAAGGTTGGTGCAGTACTGGAGTGAGTTACCCAGGCAGGTGTTCAAATTGGCACCCTTGAAGGTTTCTACCACCCAGCTAGATAAAGCTGCAGTGGACCTGATCTAGCACTGGTGACAGGCCTCTTTGAGCAGTGGGTCAGACTAGAGAACCCCAGAGGTCTAATTGACATTTCTATGGCTCTTTTTTACCCTCACAAACCCAGGTTTGAAGCTGAAAGTCCATTCTCCCATATGTGCATGTGGGAGAAATCTCTAGGCTTCCCTGCCTCCATCCCTAGCACTGTCCCTCTTCTCCCGCCCAGGAGGTGGACCAGCACCGCCTGATACTCGTTTGATGGTATGCCAGATGAGGTCTATGGTTATCTTTGGGTCAAAGATTGATTTGATGACAGTCATCAATCGCTTCCAAATGTTACTACCTAGAAAGTTTTCTTTGGTTAGATCTCTAAGGCATCCTTGTCTGGTGGAAATCAGCAGGCGTGCTTATTTATCTTATTCCTATTTCTCTTACTCCTATTTATCTTAATTCCTATTTTAAACCTGGCTTTTAAAACAGAATATGAAGTTCATTTGATCAGCATAGGCAATAGCTGCTGACTGGAAGTGTAGCAATATCAAATTTGTGTTGTGCAATGAAACAGATGGGACAAATTGAACTTGAATGGGGTTTGATGCAGGAAGGCATAGAAGAGGACTGTTCCAGCTTCTCTGTGATTAATACTGTGTCGGTGCATGATGAATGCACAAAAGGGTAGCATCCCTCTAAAATGCTCTGAAAAACAAAAACTGGACACCTATTTGTTTTATCTTATTAATATTTCCAAGATTCTTTTTACTACTGAAAGCCACCTGTGCCTATCCATTATCAGGAAATCTGCTTTTGATAGTGTCCTTGCATTGGGCTTTAATATGTGAAAAGGGCATTCTGTTGTTTGGTTTTTCTTTATTAAATAGATAAAACTTCAAACAGCTCCTCCAGATGACCTGCAGACTCTGAAGCCTTGGCAAATTTCCTCATGTAATTTGCTAAGAATATTATTACCTGCAGTGTTGATAAAGGTCCCACTTCCAAACTGCTGTTAGTTAGTTTTTAAACTAGTGCCAAGACCTGCTGTTGAAAGACTGCCTTTTTGTGGTCCCTCTCTAGGCATACCCAAGAATAATGAACAAGAAAGTCTTTTACTTCAGCTGCTAAAAACCCCAAACTGCTTTTTCCCTTTGTAAGTCAGGTCAAAGTCCAGCATCTCACTAGTAAAGTCCTTGTGTTCTTCAGTATCTTATCTACAGGTCCTTTTGCATGCTATAATCAGCAAAATAAAACCTACTGACTGATATTGTTTTGAGAAACAGCAGGGTAATTTACTGCAAAGCTGTGAGTTCTGCATTTGCTTCTGAGTATGACTTACCATGTGAAAAGAAAATTAACATAGATTAATTAGGACAAATACATTGTGTATATGACTGTTCCGTACATGATATACTTCCCTTCCTAGGTTTAAAATATTTTCAAACTGAATTTGAAAATTAAAGTAGAGGCTGTGAATACTCATACGCTAATGGGATGTAAAATGCCACAATAGCCCACCTGATTCAAGAGACCTACTTCTGCTTCCATTTAACTCCATTAGTAAATAGATTGCACTCATCAGGACATGAAAGCCAAAATCAGATAACAGACTGAAGTATTCAGGCATGTAGCAGGATGAACCTGCTTGAGCCTTTATTCCTTGTCTGTAATAGATTTCTAATGCCTTATTGATAGATAAAACAAATCAAGACAACTATTGCTGTCCTTTCATTAGGTAGTGGTGTCTGTGAAAAGCAATTGATGGGCTTTTTTTTTTTTAACCTTGAATATATGGTGTCAAATGTAAATTAAGTGGATTTCTTGTAAACCAGTAGTTCTCCAAGGTTTTGCATGAATCCCCTTCCTCTGTTTTGTGCAGTGTTTGTGCTTGCCTTCCCCAGACTGAGCAGCAGCTCTGCCACACTGGGCCAGGGCAGGCTGGCTGCAGGGTGAGCCTCACACTCCTGCCTTGTGGGTATCTGCTTCCTGATCTTTTTCAGACAGTTAGGGTCAAATAGCTGGTCCTTGGCCAGCCCGAGTTGTGATTAAAATCAATAAATAGTCGCTAGTTTTCTTCAAACTGACAGCTATTATATCAGAATAGTGTAAAGAAGCAGAAACTGTTTTGGTTTGGTTTTTGGTGTTTGTTTGGGTTTTTTTTATAACACTGTAGAGGAACAAGAATTGTAAATGGGGGGAAAAACTCTTTCCCAAGCATCTTTTCAAACAGAAGATACCTTACCTGTGAGAAAAGTGAGTCTCAGGAAACAAAAATGAGACTCAACCAGACATCACTAGACACACTAAAGTTGATGAGAAGTCTCCTTAGTGAGCTCCTTGTTTTGGGTACACTGTTATGCAAGTAGATCACTACCATTAGCTGCTTCCATTCATTTTCGTTAAAAATGAATGTTAGAAGAAATACACAGAAAAACTGGGCTGAAAAGGAAACAGACTTGACCATGAACTAAAATACACCTAACTAAAGCAGGCAAAGGAAAGAAGCCTTTCATCACTTTACTAAGCTTGTTAACAACAACATGAAATTTGGGTCTTAGTGGTTTGTTCGGTTACAGGCGGATGGTTTCTCTAATTTGTTTGGGATTCTCTGCCTCTCCAATATGGGATCTTGTCCGAGTCTTGTCAGGCTGCTTTTGCTTTTCAAACAACTTGACAACAATATTAATAAAATACTTTTAACTTCTAAATGTCCTTTCATATGAGATGCCAAAGCACTTTTCACAAGTGAAATGATTCTTATGATATTGAAATTTAGGTATGGATTATTATCCTGGTGGTGGTAGCAGTCAGAACACAGGAACAGAGTGAGTAAGTGGTTTGGTGGTGTTAAAAAAAAGAAACAGAATCAGAGGCGGAAGTTGCTGTACACACAATGTGGGGGAAACCAGATGTCGCTCATTTGCAAATCTACCGTTCTCTGTGTTTTGCTGCTGAGATGATGCTTAGCTTTTTTTCTGTCTCAGCCATTATTCCAGTTGTGGTTTTTCAGTTATTTTTGTGACGTTGAGTATTCAAGGACAAATACAATTTTTATAGGAAACAGCTCCTTTGCAAACAATAAATGTGCATATTCAAGAGTAATGGACAAAACAAAAATGTTGGTGGCCAACAAAAATCAAATGAATTCCCATTTCAAAGATCCAAGTACATCTTATTCTATTAAGTAGGGACACCTGTGCTCCTGGTTAATTTGGGTAACTTCATGTAAGTTGGGTAAGAACATACCTGAAAGAAAAGGAGTACTTTCTGCTTAATCCTTTACAAACCGGGATGTTAGACTAGTGAAATGGCCAGAGATTATCATAGCCCAAAACAGCATTGTGGTCGCTACATAAACTGCAACTTCTGATGCAAATCAAGGTGAATTGAGCACATTCTAAAGGATTTAATCTAGTGGGACTGAGTAGACTGAGCAGAAGCCTTTCTGCACATACCCTTGTTTTGTGTGCTGCTTTGATGGTGGTGCTGGAGCACAGGATGCAGCCAAGCTCAGCGAGAACAATTGGATAGCACCATGCTGCGAGCTGGGTTGGGGAAGAGGCTTCACCATACCAGCAAACCTGTGGTCCGTAACTCCCATGCTGTCTGTCCACGTTGCTGCCTACAGCTGGGCTGCAGACAGTGCTCAAAGCCTTCAGGGTTGGGGTGTGCTTGGCTCTGCCTTGCATCCACCCAGATTGTATGAAGAGGCAGGTTGGAGCCTGCAAGGCACAGGAGATACTGTGGCCTGCAGTCTCCAGAGCCTGCTGGAGTTTACAGCAGGGTCACCTCTCAGATATTGTGTCTGAAGGGAGGGAACACAGACGGTGAGCAAGCCCAGTCTTGAGACAAACCTCAAGCTAAGCTTGATGAGCCAAGTGAGAGGCCTGCTCTGTGTCACTGTGTCTTGAAGTAGTTGAGAAAACAGCTCTGAAAGTGCAGCTGATACCAACATCCTTGTCCCAGGTAAGCTATGCACTTCTCACATGCAGGAATAGGTCACCAGCAGACATTAATGGGTGATGAAGACCAAACTTTCCCCCCATGACGTTTTGAGAGCACCAGGCTCTGCTGTACCCTGTCCAAACCCCCAAATTATTTTATTGTCCTCAGCATGCTGGGGGGTTTAGTTTATTTTTGGTTTTAGTGTAACAGGAAGAGGTAGGAAAAGTGGTACAGAGCTGAACTACTCAGTGAAATGTTTGCTATCACTTTTCAGCAGGTATTATGGAATCCATTTGGATATCCTAATAACTGAAAAACATCCTCTGTTTCCCAGTGTTGTGGGGATACTTTTGGGTTTTCTACTCTAATGGCAATTATCTCAGTGGAATAGCAGTTTCCCCCCTCCCATCTCTGCTCTGCACTGAAACAAAGAGGAAACTGGTGTCTTCTTGTTTTATGCAGCTTGACCCCCAGCCTGCAATTTTTATGATTTGTGTGGTAATGAAAGGCAAAGAAAGGGGAAAAAAGCAAGAGCACAGGGAAGACAAGGAGAAAGAAGCTTCATTTTTCCCAAGCTGCCCTAGCACTGACCGCAGCTCAGCTAGGGCTGATTTGTGGCCATCGAGTAAGCGAACACAAAAGCACCAGGGAAAAGGCACAAAAGGCTCTCCTTAGAGATTGACAGCTTGTTAAGGACCATTATTAATACAAGTTCAACTTAAATGACAGGGTCACCTATATGATGCTGTTTGGGCTCCTTGCCCTGGTCTAATAGCATCTTGCCACATTTTTATTCAGAGTGTTTGTCTGACAGGCACATAACCCTGAATTAACCAACATTTATCCTCATTTATCTGAATTTATAGACTCTGCACTAACTCATCACTGAAAGGGCACCACACTCACCACTATCCTTCCTCATCTTTAGTGGAAGGAGGAATCACTTGGGTAAGAATCTTTATTTTTTTGTTTGAACTTGAAAAGCCAAATTTCATTAAGAAAATGAAACCAATTAGTGGCAAGGGACTACATGAGAAATATTACAGTGGTTTATTATTTAAAGGCATTTTTGCAGACATCTAATGTAACAGCTGTGTCCTAGAATCCTTCAACCCAGGACCACTGTTCTCCTGCAGGACCTGACAAATGGAGGAACCATTCTTCATCTCCAGAATAGTAGGACCATGGCTTAAGAGAAGAATTTATCAAGACAGAGTGAAATAGTTTAGTTTAACGTTTGCTGCTGTTAATTTGTTCCTTACAAGATGCCAATCTAATTACCCTTATTTTACTACCTCCTTTTTGGGAAGAACCTTAATAAGACCATTTCAGAGAGCTTCAATTAAATTAGACGTTAACATTTTGAAATATTATAGATGAAATTTGGTGACCATCCTATGTATGGGAGAGATAAAGAAAGGAAAAATGCATGTTTTTTGAGAAGTATAGTCTAGTATTTGGTTATCAGAAGCCTCTTTACTGACAATTTCTGTTAAAAAGCAAGATATTAAGCACCATTTTTTTCTGCCAGAAACAATCAAAAAAGAATGGCTTAACTGAACACGCACGTTCAGCATCTGTAATAGCTGGTCCATGATACTCCCTTGTTTCCCAGCAGTATCCCAGGAAGGAGACATGCGGGGAATGGAAAGTTAAGGGTAAGATGACCTACTCTACCTCCTTCCTACATTTTCCCTCGCTTCTTAGCTGTGCAGTCTCTAGTTCCTGCACATCAGTAGCAGCAGAGGACTGCTTAACTTGAACAGCCTGCCCTGGCATTTTACAGTCCCTCAGATTTTGCATGAAAAGCAATCCTTTTTTTAAGAAAACCACTTCTTTTGTCCTTCAGAAGCCAATACTAATCTGGTAAAAACAGTGACAGGGCAAAGACGAAAAATAAATAAAAGGCTCAGCAGATGTAAATCAGCATGAATCTATTGACTTCAGTGGAGCTACCCCAGTGTGGGCAAACTGAGGTTTTCATCACTGTTATCACTGAGGATGTGGCATTTGGGAGAAGTTATATCTGCAACAGCTTATTTTATTACCTTTTTCCTGCTTAGCCCATATGTGCTTGGCATTTTATCGTCATCCCCTCTGTAACAGTCAAGCTTTTTCTCTTTTTGGTGCTAAAATTAAGCATCATGCAAATTTAACACTGGTCCGAGTAGGAGAAGAGGCTATTGGCATCTTGTGACTCTTCCATGATGTTAAAAGAAAGTCTAAGAAACCAGGACAATTTGGTTAAACAAAAAAAAAAAAAAAAAAAAGGATTGTGTGAGTTTAAGGCTGCTCAAGGGCAACCTTAATTTATGTGCCAATAAGTTACACAAATATTTTCTCTACTATTCAATTAAGAACAAGTAGTTTCCTTGGCAACGGCCACATTACATGGAACTTACCCGAGCTCCAAGATCCAGCAGAGTACTTTCCCTAAGAAAGGAACATACTCATCTATCATGTAAATGTCTAATTTGTACACGGTTTTGAGAGAGAGGGGAGAAAATGGAATTTCCGGCAAATTAACACAGCCCTTCTCTTTCATCGGAGTCAGATCCATGCTCTTTTCAGTAGTTTTCTCCCACTTTCTGTTTATATCTCAGTGATAACCTGTCTATTAAAGTTGTAAAAGAGTAGGATGGTGAGCTGGGTATATTAGAAACTGCAAAAGTGGGGCAGGCTACTGTTGAGAAGGACAACTGGGGGGTTCTGGTTTAAAAGCAGGAAGGTGGCAGTCTTCTTCCATGCAGAGTTGTTACTGAAAGTGTGCTCTGAGGTTCAGTTATGATGGTGGTGATTAGTCCTTCTGTGGGCAAAAATAAAGGATCTCAGCCTGCTCAAACATCAAATTGCTATTTCCTTTTAAACTATCACCTTTCTTGGTGCTATAATTACTCTGTCCCATAACCCTTGCCAGGGTATTTGTATGCCCGTCCCTTTAGAGGTGTGTGGGCAGCACATACCTGGGGGTGAGCTGGGGAGCTGCATGTCTATCACTATGACACCAGTCCTCTCACACTCCTGAGGTATTCCCCAAAACAAACAGAAGAGTTGCCATCCTAGCCAAGCCTGAACACAATCTCTGGGTGTGGAAACATGCAGCTCTGCAGCAAGTGGGGAGCCTGCCTCACCTTGACCTTGGAGTGAATGTCTTGTTTCCTTTCCATATGTTCCTGCTCTCTTCCCAGTGAAAGCCGGGACCAGCGTCCCCAGGAAAGTCCTGGCTCTGCTCTGCCATTTGCACAGTCCTGTCATGGAAAATGTATTTGGCATTGTCAGATTTAATCACCAAGGAAATGTTTCTGCAAAACTGAATAAAATCTGTCCTCCTGCTTTCATCCTGTGGATTACATTTCATCTGTAAGTCAATTTAAGGTTTTTGAGATGTTGTTCCACAGCTTTTTCTCCCATTCTTGAGCCTTTCAAGAGCATGAAGCTGGAATTTGTTCTTTTGAGCAGTTTGCAGTTCTCTGCTCTTAGAAAAAGACTCTCATTAGTGACTCTTCAGACTTGCACACTCTTTGAAATCACATATACTCCCTGTATTTGAAAATCTCTCACGTGAAGACAGGATCCTTTCCATTCCCTCTGTATTAGTGGGAATTTTGCTATGGAGTTCAATAGTGGCAGAATGGTGCCTATTCCACTTTCCTTCCATCTGCCTATTTACTTTTGTTCAATTAACACAAAAACTAAATGAATCAAGTTTAGTCATACCTTTTATCCTTTGCATACCCGAGCTCATATAGGATTATTTAACAGACTTTTCATGGTAGCACTTTTCCTATTAAGCCACATTCTGCTTTGAAGGAAGAGCAATTCTGAGCAGCTTTGCAAAATTTGTTTCTTGCAGTTAGCAATTAGATTAATTATTTCCGGTTTTACCAGTTCCTAAGGTACCAAAACCCAGACACAATATGTAATTACACTGCTCCAATTCCAGGTCAGTGCGAAGGTGTGACTGTGATGAAATACATGTTTCTTCTTACTTAAGAAAACGTTCAGGGCTGGCTATGTGGTGGCTAACGCTAAGACTTAAGTCATGATTTATTTCCTCTAGGTGCCTGAGCATTGTAAATGATGTGACAGACAAACACATTCTCATGATGTAGTGGCTGTATCTAGCTCTGCTCCCCTCCCTCCCAGCATTTAGTTGCACCCATCTTTCAGTCAGTCTATCTCCCTCTTAATTACATTCTGCAACATACTAATTTCTCTAGCTGCTTTGGAGGCTGGGAAATGAAAAGCCACTGCAAAGTCACCTCATCTGTGAGCAGACAGCGTGGGGTGGGACAGGAAACACAGGTCACTGCCTGTTGCTGTGTGTGCAGACAAGGTCTGATTTTTCTTTTGTCCAGTGGGAGCTGAAACATTTTTGCTAACTTGGGGGTACTTTTTCCTTTCCCTGCTAACTCCAGTGAGAATCTGTTGCAAACTGGGATTTCACTAGCTAAGGAGATATTTGAATCTTTCCCTCATTCACTGAGGTAAAGGCAGCCCAGGATTGGTGTGATGACTTGCAATTAGCCTATTTGCCTGCTGTGCGAGAGTGTGTAATTCCCCAGTATTGTAATGATGCTGGTACCTGGTGTATTCAACAAATACAGCATTGTGATGTTATGCCAAAAAGAAAGAGCTTCCAAGACCCATTTTGAAATACATACTAAATATTTCCCTGCCTCCTTCCAGTTAAATTCTTTGATAGCGTCACTGGGAACTCATAAAAAACCTGGTTTGGCTCTTCAATTCCTAAACTCATCATATCCTTCCATGGAGCTCTGAGCCATTCAGCCATGCCATTCTCATAAATCTGGACATATTTTTTAATGAAAATTGCTCTGACATACTGTAAAGTCTCCTTCCTTCAGGTCATACAATACTCCAGGCCACGACACTGAACATATTGAGCAATATCCTAGAAAATGATCTCCATATCCCTTTTATTCCACATCCATTTTTAAAAGGAAAAGTAATGGTTAGGCAGCAAAAAGATGTGACAGAAACCACCACTGTGTGTAATGATGTCACTAAAATGGCACGCACACAAAATAAAAATCCCTTTGACATTACCCATCAAGGAAACCATAATTTAAACATTTGGAGAGATGAAAAGAAGCATTTTCTTAAAAGCCAGAAGAACATCTGTATGTCTCATGATATAGGAGGTGTAAAGTCTGCACACCTCTAGGCAAGTCACATCCTGCTAGGCTGGCATCTCTAATGTTGTTCAGAGACAGTGGACAGCAGACCATGAATGTAATAAGATTCAGTTACCCAGTGCTGGAGAGCTAAACTCCCATATGGACACATTGAAAACAATCACTCCTCTACAATCTTCCTCAAAGTACAAGACTTTATTTGAACCGCAGCAGAATAATAATTTACAATTGTTATCACCTTGGTTTATGATGCCTTTCCTACTAAAAACTTGAAGTTAGGAAGACTGTAAAAGATGAGAGAGCGTAAGATAGCTCTGAAATGAGCTAGGGGTCACTTATATGAAAATTGCTATCTAAAAGATGACCTTCCAGCTCTGATTCTGACCCCTCTGCTGTCAGTGGGAGTCTCTCCCTTATTTTGAAGAACTCCCTTGAAATGTTGAAATGTCAAAGCATTTCAAAAGACGTGTGTGCCACAAACACAAAAGTAGTCTTTACCATTAATCACTTCCTCTTCAACTTTGTTTTCCGAGGAAGGGAAGTAGTGTGTAATTATTTGTTTTGCTGATAGAGTTAAACAGGTGACTTAACATGCTTGTTGCGCCTGCACTAATTATTCGGCTGCCTAATACACTACATCTCTCTATTTTCAAGACAGCTTACTGTGCCAATTCTCTTTGATGCAGCCTTCGTGAGTACAGAAAGCCCATAGAGCAACCAACAATTTGATCTACTGGCTGTAAATGGAAACTTTTTGGAACAAGTTCCTTGAGCCTGACAATGACTGCATTGATCATATTATCGAGAACAGGAGCCTGCTCTTTCACATTCACAGAAATAATGGGAAAGTGATGCGTAGGTAAGAAGTTACATACAGAAACACAAAGACGGATGAGCTTTTCATCCTCTTCTGTTCTGGAACAAGCTATTTCCTTCGTACAAATATCATGGCAAATGCCTCCCCCAGTCACTTCAGTGCCACCCTATTGCATTTTTTGTTGCAGTGGCAATGATGTAACTGAGAGCTGACTTTGGTACAATGTGCTTTGTTCAGCCATCTGCCAAATTTAATGAAGTGATAGGGAATCTTTTAAGCTGGATTTGGCCTGCATCGTGTGATTAAATGGGGGAAGTGCCCCTATTATGTGTTAGATGTGCTTTTGGGTAAAGATCAGGATTGCCTGGTTGCCTGGATTCAGAGTATGTTACCTTTCTGACCCCAGATCCAATAAAAAAATTCAGAATTATTTTGTGTCCCTTTCATTTTGATGGCAAGAAGCCAAATTCTCTTCATGCCTTATTGACTTTTACTTAATGTCCCTTATCTTTTGGCTTCTCCTGATTTCTATAATTTTGAATTAGCCTTTTTTGATTTAATAAGAAAGGCTATTTGTTCCAGAAACCAACAGGCATGAAGATCTATGCCTCTGCTAGCCACCTGGAACCAGTAGAAACAGGTTTCTTACTGGAATTTCCTCTTGCAATAGGCAAGTCAATACATTTAATTTGGATGCTGTTGCTTCAGAGGCTTGTGGAGGCAAAGGTGCAATATTAACAATCTCTTTCACTTTTGGGTGACAGCTCAGAACCTCCTCCGGGCAGAAAACTTTGCTATTTTAGCAATACTGGAAAGAAAGTGTGATGGAGGAAAAACTCAGACTCTAGGAAGAACCTATTGCATTGTGTTACTATGATGACAGGGTCTGAAATCCTCAGATGAGATCACAGCCCGGTTTTGATAGGTATTGTAGAAACACGGAGTAAGTGATACAGCCTTCGGGGGTTCACTGTCTGGTCAGGAGAGGCATGGATACCAAGTGGATGTGGATTCACATTTAGATTCAGTTTCATTCTGGAAACATGGCATAGACACAGCTGGAAAAGATGAAGAAATGTGTTGGTGTCACATGGAAGTCTCTGACAGAGCAGGGAGCTTTTCTTGGGTATCCAGACCTCCAGCCTTCCGCTCAGACCATAAGAAAGTCCTTGCTGCTGTGGTGATGCTCGAATCACTGCCCACAGCTGGACAGACTGGTAGGACGCACTGCAGACAATAGCTGTGCAAAGCAAAGCTCTTGGCCCTGGAAGCTCTGTTTACAGTGATTTTTTATTACTTGGGGAAGGGACTGGGAGACATTTTAGTCAGGGGAGGACAATCTGATGAGCACCGGTCACCAGATTTCATGACAAATTTTGCTTGCACCATACGGGAGTGCAACTGGTATGACACAACTTCAGTGGAATAGAAACACTGCCGCACAACGCTCCTTGTTTTCAGTTACGCAGCTGGTATGATGGGCCTTTTGTTGCATTTTGGGGGCTCAGTGTCTGAGCTGTGTTGGGCTGTTCTGGTTGCTACTGCTGTTGCTAGCATCTAGGCTCTTTTCTTCCCTGGCCTCCATCTTGTTCAGAGCTGCACAAAGAAGCCTCAGACTGAACTGATTTATGTTTTTTCTGTTATTCAAGATCGTGAAAACAATGATCTTGGAGGATGTTTCTCTTTCCTACATGACAGGTTTGTCATAAACTTTTCCTCAGATGTGATGGGCATAAGGGCTCCCAAGCATAGATATGATTTCCTCTGCAGAAAGGCAATAACAGCACTGGATGGTATTGGTATTTCTCAGGCTAATGACAAAGTGGCAATATCAGCAGTGCCATAAGAGGTAACATTTGAGGAGGAAGCACTAGCTAATGGCCAAGGCAGATTAGGTGAGGACAGCTTGGTGCTGATCTGGTGCTCTGCAAAGTGGCATCTTTGCTTTGTGTGGGGAGCTCCAACTGGAAGAAGCAGCCAAGCCCATACAGCATGTGGGCAGGGACAGAGGTTCACTGCCTCTGAGTGGTCCAGTTGAGGCCTGGAAGTACATTCACTGTTGCAGGTTGGTATCACTAATAAGTGCCATAGGCAGGCATTAACAAGTGCCATAGGCAGGCAGCATAGTGCTCCATGGATGCTGCTATGGCACTTCCAGGCTTGAGTGGATTTGCCATGCAGCTCCCAAGAACTGCTGCAGCCCACTCCATGGCACAGAGCAGGCATTCTCTGGGTGTCCCCAGTCTGGCAGAATGCAGCTGCTGGATAGGCAGCTGGATAGGCAGCTATCGTCTCAACACAGCAAGCGCGGTGTGTAACAACGGTTGCACAACAGTGCAAGTTACTGTGCTGTTTAGACATAGGAAATAGGCAACGTTCTCTTAAAATTATATATGGGAAGAGAGTTTTCTGCATCAAAACAAGATAATTCTCTTTTCCTTATTTCAGCTATAGTCTTTTCTCTTGATTTGTTACAATGACATCAGAGCATCTGCAAGCCTTGCAACCTGACCAACCCCGTATTTCTTCCATCACTTGGCTTAGTCTTAAAATTGGAAAAACTATGGGGAAAGTAAGAAAGAAATCTGCAGTAAACTGCTAATTGAAGTATTTGAGGCCCACATTAGTGAATCAGAAACTAGTTTTTGCACCCAAAAAATGCCAATTTTGCTGCCTTTTGCTTTCACAGTTCTCTCCTGAGGATGGCCCTGTACTGAACACAGGCAGGACCCAGAAAAAAGCAAAATGGCTGCAAACATTATTGTGAATTCAGCCACTGAAAAACAAGAATGTCAGTGAAATCTCTCTGAAACCAATGTTAACCAACAGGCAGGCAGCCTCAGTATCTGAGGCAGACATCCCTGAATATTTGACAGCTGAATATTTTCCAGTTTATTACACTCCAAAGTATAAGCTTTACTAAACATTTATTCTTCCATTTTCCCATTCCCTTCTTTACTGTTAATTGAATATATTTCCATTCACATTCTCCATACAAAAAGTCTGTGCTTGGGTCCACTACAGGTACTATAACCCCAGCCTCCAGAAATGGGTGCATATTAGCTCAGATTGCCTCTGAATTCAGGTCTATACTGGCCACAGCTCTATGCTGATGCTGGCAGTAAGTGGTTTATAAGAATTTTTGCTTTTGCTACTGTAATTTTGTTACTTTGGGGTGTGTAGCCCATAAGCATTTGAGTTGTGATGAACTTCTCTAAAAGCACTTAGCACTGTTTAAACTTTGGAGCAGGTTGTACTATATTTCATTCATATAGAAAAACTTCTTTAAAAGTAGGCTCTCAGAAGAATTCTCGTGACAGCTTGCAGCTGCATCCAAGCTGCATAAAATAAGAAACTGAAGTGGGAAGTCTAATGGGGAAAATAAAAGCTCTGGGGAAGTCTCCCCTACGAGTTGATTATACCCAGCTATAAACCCATACTGCTGCTGATTCTGTTTGGTTGGGTTTTTTCTTTTTTTTTAATATATTTTTTTTTGTTTGCTTGTTTACACATGTAACCATTAGCTGTGGCATAAAAATATGTTGTTACTTCATCTACGTTGTTATTCATTATAACACATAAGAAAAGACAGAATCCCTTGGCATCAGCGTAGTCTTACACATAAACACACAGTACAAGGACTTTCTTACCCCAAGGATTAGCAGTAAACCAGCCTATTGTCTCCTTTGAAGTCCTTCCATATACTTGTGATATTTTGAGTATAAAATTATAAAAAATATCTTTTATAATCTGCATTCTTATGAAATGGATGGGTATATACACTGCTGTCGTAGGAAATAGTTACTTTACAAGCACAATCACATTTTAAATGTGAATATTTCCAAGGGCTTTTATTTTTAATAATGATCAGATGTTTCAGGCTACCTTAGAGAGGACATTGTAAACAATTAGAGTTTAGGGCAAGAGGAAACCAAGGTCGGAGTATAAGGAATTTGGGGGTTTTGTTTCATTCCTACATTGGTAATTTAATTTAAAATTTGTTTCTACTAATTTTAGACATATCCGAAACAAAATTTCAGCACAGAGCATTCTTCACAAAGAAAATATGAGAGCTTATCATGGAAATTCTGGACAAGCACCTCTAAGCTCTACTCAGAAAGAAAGGACCGTGTAAGGGGAAAGTGGAGAACGCAGGAAAACAGAACTCCCTGCCATGCTTTTGGGTTTTTCTCTGTCTCAGGTTTCTCTGTATCAGGGATAATCCCTTGGAGTGCTGTGAAAATTGGTTACTGATGGTGAAATTTCCATGACTGCTTAGAGTGGTTACATGCTTCAGTCCCACTGACCATAATACAAATTAGACATTTAAATCCTTGAAGTGCTTTTGAGAAACTGATACCGAAATGTACGCAGAGGTTACAAGTTCAACTCAAGGCTGCGCTGCGAGTACTGGGAAAGCACAGTCCCAGCCTCCAACACTGGTGATTTCAGGAGTAATATCCCGAATGTTCTAACTCATTTCAGTAGTCCCCCATGTGTTTTAACAAAGACCTTGCAGCTTCCTCATGAAGACCAACATGCTCTCTGTGCACCGTCTGCTTGGGTCTGATGCCACATTTCTCATCCTGAGTTTTTGTCCAGGAAGAACGAAGTGTGACATTCAGAGAGGCTTATCAAACTCTGTGGGTGGCACCAAGGACTGCAGCTTAAATCCCTGCCACACAGACAGGTTGAGAAGGGGAGCAGCTGGCTGTAACCTTTTGAACTTTCTGAGAAAGTCAAGTATTGCCTCACAGCCTAATGTTTCTGTTTGTCCCCTTGGTAGCTGTTTAGATCCTTCTCTATGGAAAAAGCAAGATGTTTGAATCTTGAGGACTTTTTATATGTGCTTCTGGGTTGCCCCAGTGCACAAATAAACTGTGTAGGTGCTTTGTGATCAGAATAATTTCACATGATCAGTCATACATGTTCTCTTGTCAACAGCAGCCACGTAGGACCAGCCTTGTGTCCTGGACTGAATCCAGAATAAACAAGCACCCTGATGGAAATGCTCCATAAACACCCAGAATCTGCAGACATTCTTAACTTGTAGGATGCCAAGTTTTTTTCTGGGAAGAAAAAACCCTATTCTATTTGACATAAGGCTATTTTATTGGATGAAAGATTTAGATATGGAAAAATTCAAGCAAACTATTTTATGAACAAAGTTGGGGAGTTCTGTGAAGATGTTTAAAAAATGTTTTTTTAAAAAATCTCATTCTTTTCTTTATACTGGGTCAGATATACATAGGGCCAAATTTCCTGTGGCATAAATGAGGAAATATACTGAAGCTAACAGTGCTGCCACTCATTTGCATCCTTAGACACTCTGGTCCCCTCATGTTGCTCACAGGACTATGGAAATTTATGATTTTAGCATTACACCTTCTCCCTTATATTTCTTGCGAGGCATATAGCTCCTCGTCCCATACAGCCAGGTCACCACATTCCTCTTCACATGAGGGACATTCATGATAGATAAAAATAAAACTGTTTATCTTGCAGTTGTGCTTCAGCAAATTGCTTTTCCATACGAAATTGCCTATAAACAACTTTCAGTTTCAATTAAAAAAAATAAAATGGATCCCAGACCAAAGTCATTCCTCACTTTCCCTGGGATCCATAACATATGAGACCCATAACAGTACAACTATCTGGGATCCATAACAACATGACTGTGGGATACCTACCTTGCAGGTAAGGGCTGATGATGATAGGATTTCAAACCCCCTTGATGTTTGCTTTTGGGGTTTTTTTTGCTGGTCTGCAGGCTCCTGGTGGAGGTGCTGAAGATCTGCTCCAGCAGATCCTATACGCTTATACTGCTTTTTGGCCTCCAGCCAGCATACCCAGGGTTGGTTCGGGAGCTCTGCAGGGCACTAATATTAAATTGAACAGTAATACCCACAGTAGCATAGGATGCCATTGATAGGCATAATATAATCTGCACTTGAACCTGTAGATTAATGATCCCCTGGAAAATAACAAAATACATTATTAAAAGGTGTATAAGCACGGGGCAAGCTGAAGCTGCTTCCTTTAACGTGACCTACTGAAGGGTGGTTCCGTCATCACAGGAATGAATATTTGGATCTTAACTTTCTTGCTATAATAGTGAACATGGCATATCTTGTAATCCTTCTGCTTCTACCAACGTTTTGCCCTAGAGAGCACCAGCAGTTAACAGCACAGGTTCAACAGCACATATCTGACAAAGACATCTCTAACTCCTCTGCAGTATTATCCCATTTACGGAAATTGCTTCTTCTCCATAAAATCAGTAGTGAGAATACTTCCTCTGAGAAAAACATTTCCATTCTCAAGCTGCCCAAGGGAGGAATTAAAGAGAAAAGTATATACATCACAACATCACAACAGGATATACTCCAGTGTGTTACTGCTATTTCAGTATGCAGGCCTTTATCTCCATTCCTGCCTTTCCACTCTTCGCTGTTCATTATCTTTTCCCTTGCAATGGAGCTCCAAGGCATTTCCACACTCTCTCTGCAGTTGAGAAAGAAGAGATGCTGGCAAAGAGTTATATTAGTGTGTGGAAGGGGGAATTACTGTACTTGGGGTTATGCCCTTGGCAAGCCGTGTTGCAACATCTGTATGTTATTATACTGCAAAATCTATCATTCTACCCCTAAGAAAACCACCCAGCTGCCCTGTAAATTTGCTTGTTTTATATATTTGAATCTATTAAAACTGTAACAGAACTGGTTGAAACATTTGCATGCGACACTCACAAAGGGGCCAGGAGAGTCTTGGGGGATGCAGAAACATCTGAGGGGTAAGAAGAAAAAGAAACAAGAACATTGATGCACTCTTGTCTTGTTTCCTTCTTTCTGAACTCTGTCTGTATAAGAAAATGGAAGCAATATCAGGACCATTATCATTGTGTCAGGTCCCGGCCTGAGAAACTAGTGTGGGTTGGGGCAGTGACTGTGTCACACAAGTCACAGGAATTTGTGTGCTGTGTGGGTGAGTGCAAGTGTGAACCTTCTTATTTGCTCCCCTTTACTCTGCCCATATAAATCTGTACCTGGATCAGGCACAGCTACAAAGGCATCAGTGTTTCTCAGAGGAAGGATGGGAAGATGGGAGTGTGTGGTTCGTGATTGTAGATGACTGCGGAACCACCAACATTTGCTCTTTGCAGAAAATTAAAAATGTTGTTTTTCAGTCTCGCCTTCGGGGGCAGGGAGGGGAACTGCTGTAGAAAGTCTCAGGCTGAGTTTCCCTTGCTATTTGTAATAAAGGCTGGCAAAGCATGGTATGCACCATGGTCTGGCAGGGATCCATGGGTGCCAGGTGTCAGCCTGGAGGCTGATAATGCATCAGTACAGCACCCCATGAGACCAGAATAAGCAACATAAGTCATCTCATGATCCCATACAGACATTAAATGGCAAGGAGTTATTTGGCATGAGTCGTAGTCATATAAAATGCAATAGCTATCCACAGTGTAATATGGTAGCACTGATTGCCCAAACAGGCTAGACTGTCTTTCTTGTAAATACAAAGGCAGGGCTGGAGATTACTGCTTTGGCTGGAGATCACTGCTTTCTACACAGCTTTGGCAGGGCCTGAAATGCTGTGTGCACCTGAGAGATGTTTATAAATTGGAGGTAAATCAGAGGGAAAAAAGGAGAGAACTCAGAAGTCAGAACGTTAGACGGAATGATATGTAAGAATCACAGAATCATAGAATCATTTAGATTGGAAAAGACCTTTAAGCTAATCAAGTCCAACACTTAACCTAGCACTGCCAAGACAACCACTAAACCATGTCCCTAAGTGCCACATCTACACATTTTTTAAATACCTACAGTGATGGTGACTCGACCACTTCCCTGGGCAGCCTGGTCCAATGCTTGACAATGCTTTCAGAGCAGAAACGTTTCCTAATATCCAACCTAAATCTCTCCTGGCACAACTTGAGGCCATTTCCTCTTTTGGACAAGAGAAGGCAAGAGAAGAAACCAGTAAGCGCATCTATTGTCTGGGGTAAGCAGGGTAGGAAGGGCAAATTCAGTGGGTTTCAATGAGATCTTGAAAACAAGAAAAAATAGCAGTTAGGAGACTGTTTCTGCCAGGAGGTGATATACTAGACGTAACAAGGCAATAGAGTAGTCTGTACAGTCTGTTGGATTATCAAGGAAAAAAATTAAAACATCCAAACCAGAAGTTAATCCAAGTCCAAGGCTGTCTGCTGCATCTCCAGGATTCCCTGGGAAAACCCTCCTTGCTTGAGTCATTTAGGATGAAATCAGCACAGCCTTTGAGGAGATATCTGTGGGAATAGTGCCTTTAAGGAAGCAGGAATATTAGGGGTGACCAGCTTCAGCTTCTGGCCTTATGGTTCTGGTAAGCAGTACAAGCCACTTCACATGACTGGGAGCAGGACTATGCTAGCTCTGGGTTAATACTAGGAGTAAGGGAAGCAGAGCCAGCAGGGCTGCTCAGACCAATCTGGCTGGGCCCACCCAGAGATGCTGGCACCTGTGTCTGTGAAGAACTCCTGGGTGACTGTCACCCCACACTCCAAGCTCTCTGAGCAATGACCTGCAAGTCTTTAAGCTCCACCTACTCAAAGGTTTTGGCATGTGGCTTGTGCTCACCCTACACGAGATGGTCTTTTATATCTCTTACAGCTTCATTTCCTCAAGATCCAGCAATAAGTTAAGGGTGAGTGAGATGGTGAAATGAAAACAGTATCTTTGCCTCAAGCCTTGTCTCTTTTGCATAGGATTATTCATGCCAAAGGGTTATTAGTTGCCAGATGTACCCAAGACTCTGCTGTAAGTTTACTTATGGTGACATAACTTCAAGAAAGCAGTGAACTGAGTTGAAGGGAAAATTAAAATAATACCTGAAAAAGAAGAAAAATGACAAGAAAATGTCATTAGTGCAGCGATGCTGGTAATTGACAAGTATGGATACACAAACAGATTTAGAGGTGGCGCTTCTATCACACGGCTTTTCTGTTTTGTGTAGACAACAAACTTCCTAAGTATTCTGCAGAACGTGGACATAATCTTCAAAATAAGTTTTAATATTACCTAATCATGGTTGTGTTCACTGAAGTCCTGATCCCCAAAACTGATCCTTCAACAAAATTAAACATAGAAATATTGGTCTAGTTTATGGGTCCTTTTGAAGACGGAGAGCCAAAGTCCATACTCTGTTTCTCAGGATCTGTAATGGTTGGTGGAGCGTAGCTATTCCAAACCTCCCATACAGACTACACCAATCTTCGTCAGTCTTCCTTTTGGCTTGCTTTTACATTGAGTGACAAATACAGCATCATCTCTAACATTTCCCATTCTCAGAGCCTTTTCCACCTTTCAGCGTAACCCTGTTTGCAGAAGCCATCCAGCAGAATGATATTACTTGAAACCTCTGTGTACATGTACAGGTCTTCAGGCTGTGAGGACAGAGAATCAGCTGCCAAAGTCCGATGAGCAAAGTAATTTTTTATATCAGCTGAGGGACAAGCACAGAGCACCTTGCGTTCCTGGTGAGACTCGGAATATCATCTGCCCAATTCAGGGTGCATAGTCCTGAAAGAGGAGCTTTATGAGCACCATGGCAGAGCTGGACCATACTAAATGTTGCCAAATAGACACATCACATCCTGCCCTGTCTCCAATAAGGACATCAGAGGATGGTATAGAAACTCACCAAGGGGCAGATGGAGAAAAACCTGTCCCCTGGGAGTTCTCTAATCCTAACAGAGGCTGGTCAGGTCTGAGATGTAAGCTGCTGCAGCCCTTCTGAAAAGAATTTCCTATTGACATGTTCCACACTCTTGCTGGTGTTTAAAGATCCACCTCTTATTTCAATCTTGCTAAGTGTAAAACATTTGTATTGGAAAACAGTCCGTCTCCTAAAGGCAAGCATCCAGTATGCCTGGCTGCAGCAAGAGATCTGAGAATGGTTCTTGAAAACAGGATCCCCTGGGGCCTGACTACCACTGAGCTCTCAGCTGCTTGGTGGGCAGTTCTTCACTTCACTGTATGCAATAAACATTAACCTAACTCACCACTGTTTTGCAGAACTTAATTAACTTTAGCAAAATGTGTTGTGAGACCTAGAGATTTTTCTGTTGAGTCCAATATGAATTTGCTCATGTATTGATCTGGAGACTGTCAGGGATTAATCTATTTTAGGACTTAACCAAACCACTATACTATATTCATTAGAAAAAAAAACCAAAACCAAAAAACCCCAAAGTCCCCATGATCTTATTTTATTTATTTCTCTTCTTTTGCAGAGAAGGATGACAAAATAAAGAAGCCAAATAACTCCACCCTTGAGATGTTTTCTTAGCTGTTGCTTGTGCAGAGGCAGGGAGAGCAGAAAGAAGGAGAAGAAGTAAAATAAGGGAGGGGAAGGCTGTGGAGAGAAAGTATATTTAGGTCTAATTTATAAGACTTATACAACTGCCATAAAAGGAAAATTGTCCAAATTACAAATGTTAAGCCAAATTCATTTCTGGTGCTGCTCCATCAGCCTCTATGGGCGTGCCGCCAGAAAGAGCTTTAGCCTAGTGTTATACAGCAGGAAAATGGGGAACTTGTTCTTCCACAGAGGAGTGGAAAAGATCCCAACTTGGCACTGTTAAGCTTTGTTACATGGGAACCATAAATCCAGTTGTTATAATGGATAAAAGGTAAAATGCTGCATGGGAAGATGCCGTACACTGCATGTGTGTGTACATCCATGGCTGTCCTCCTGCACCCTGATCACCAGGGCTGGCTCAGAGGCAGGCACTGATGACTCTGATGACTCAGCAGTGCCTGGGAGCATCCCACCCTGTGCAGGCAAGAGAGGTGTCATGCCATCAGGAGCAACCCTGATTTGGCAAGCTGGAGGAATATGACTGTGCTCCAAGCATGGCCAGCAGTACATTGCAGCACATAGAAGAGCTGTGGTCACCAAGGCAGGAGCTGGCACTTCTGATAGGCCTTTGCCTCCTGCAGTCCAACAGCAGCAGTATCCTCTGGCCTTAGTATGCTCTGGCTCCCCAGCTAGCTTGCTGAAAGCTCGCTACAGATCCAAGCAAGAACATTCCCTCCATCTGTGCCTCTTTGAGTGTGAGGGTGATGTGTTGCGAGATGAAGACTGAGGAACGTATTCAGTGATAACCTTTGCTGCAAACAGATACTTGGTTTGTCACTGTGCTGTATGTGCTCTGTAAAAAGCCTTGAATTTAAAGCTGTGTATTAAGAAGCAGTGAAAAACCACAGAACTTGACAAGCAGCAGACATGCTTGGAAAAAATGGCACCACTTTTTGTCAAAAATTTACAAGATTGAAAAAGCCTTGACCAGTACTACTGACAGAAAAAAAAATCCATGCTCCTAATGCAATTTTGAAGACAGCTATATGGAGTTAATTAGAGAACTAGATTTCTGCTTTATAGTATTTGAAATGAATACAAAAACCCTGTTCAAAGCAGACATAGCTGTTTATGACTTTCTCGACTCTAAAGAGCAAAGGACCCCCTGTCCCTGCTGGATTTCATAGGACTTTCCTGAAAGGTTGCTAAGAAAATTGTTTCAATGAATTACTGTAAAGTCAAAGTTCATAGCCCACATGCCTGCCTCAGGCCCTGCGGTTTGCTTCACTTGTTCATGCTTTTGAATAAAGACCACTGCTTGCAGAAAGTGTTATTATTAACCATGTTTCTCCCTGGTACAGTGACTTCTACAATAAGAAATGACCCCTTGGCACATGACCTGAACAAATGTACATAAGCTTTATCTATAAACTTTCAGAGTCTTTTTTTATGAAGTTTTCATTAAACTAGGTAACAACAAAAGAAACCATCACCAGTAGAATAAGTAAGCTCTTCATCTAGTGCCAACAGAATTATTGCCAGGTCTTTTTATTGAAAAAAGAATGAGATTCTTTGTGGAAATCCAAACAAGGTTGCTTCTTAGATGTAGGCTGGCAAGTGGCAAATTAAAGAGTTCAAACTAAACGCCATTTGTGTAACAACAAAGCTAGGAAGGTTTCTGCGTCTTCTTTTGCCTCCCATTTCAGCTTTGTTGTAATTATTTCTTAGATATTCTGGTTTAGATTCAATATAATTACAGCTCTTCCAAATAATCTAGAACAGCACGACTTCTTTTTTTGTAGTGCCAGAACATTCACCTACCCTTTCTATTATAAAATGTCATCTTCACATTTTAGTAGGGCTATATTCTGATATTCATGAAGGATTTTTATAAACATTTCCTAAAAATTATCTAAGTTCAATTTCTTAGCTAGTGTGGGGAATATCTACTTAGCTACTGACAAAGTCCAGTACAGATTCAGCTGCCAGCATTCAGTAAAGCACTATTGTCTGAGAATAAACATGGTGTATCTGAAATAATTCCAAAAATATGTATTTTATATTACAAGTAGGATGATCAAAACATATAAAAGTACTTGAGTAATAATATGCTGAAGCTTGCACATGAAGCTTAGTGTGTCACCTTCCGTAACTGTGACCTGCAGATATGGACCTGGATGTAAGCATTAAGATCATGGTATGAAATATTTTAAGATAGACACAGACTCTGAAAAGCTAGGACAGAGGGATTCATCTCACATGAAAATACATGCAATTCACATAATGAAAATACTGCAGGAATAGTGATATGAGTCCTGATTGTGCCTCAAAACCAAAACTCTTGCTGGCTTGCGAATAGGATAGAGTCTGCACTGATGCAGTTTTCAGCCCCTTCCTCCCCCGGAATTATTACAGGAGTCTGAAGACCCTTTGCACTGGAGGCCAAAGATTTTCTATGTAGATGAAGGAAATGCATAGCAATGCAAAACCAGATGAAAAATCTAACCAGATGAATGTTGCAAAATTGGTGGATATTATTGAAAACTAGTAGCTGTTTTCCTGTACATTTCTGTGCAATGAAGGTTTGCAGCCCAGTAAGCAAGGCTATTTGAAAACCAGCAATTTTATTCTGTCAAATGCTGTTTCTTGCTAGGTTAATCAGCACTTCTAAGATGCAGGGAGCACTGGAGGGTTATTTTAGCAGTACAGATGTATAAAAAGAGAACGTAATCAATTAAAGCTGCCACTGTATATACTTCGGAGCCAGGATGATTTCCTTCAACTGTGTATCAATGAATAGCATTATTCAATATGTGTAATCCTTCAGAGATTAAGAATCATTAGCTAATAAACTATGCCTTAGTGCATCTGTAACATCTGCAGTTTCCTGGTCACAGAAATGCATTTGTTGCAGAGAGCAGAGAGAGGAAACAGGCAACCATTCCCCAGCTGAAAACCTTATGAAAGCAGAGACCTCGCAGAGGAGGCCGGGGGGGGGGGAGGGAGAGGGGGTGCAGCCAGCTCTGCACACTGCTTGTTTTGCACAGAAAAGCAAAGCTGATTAAAAAAAAAATAAGAATATCTGCTTTAAAATACCAAAAAAAAAAAAAAAAAACCAAAACCAAAAACCAAAAAACAAAAACCCAACAACAAAACCCAAAACCAACAAACCCAAATAATTGTGGTTTTTCAAAGGAGCAGGCTCAAAAGAAACCACCTAGAAAGCAGAGAAGGCTGCTAGGCTCTTTGCTGCTCTCAGCATCCTTGTAAGTAACTCTCTCCACAATTATCAGTGGAGTCTATTTCACTACAACAGATTTAATTGTGCATTGACAGTGAGAGGGAGGCAGGGAGTGAGATGACAGACAGCCTCAAGGAAGAGATTTATCCCCTCCCTGTCAGGCAGTTTGATAAGGGATGTTGATTCTGCGAGGTCTCACAATGGCTTTTTTATTTGTTTGCTTAATACTGGGCTGTTTCAGAAACGCGCACAGCTGAGCTGACAGGAGATGCAAACAGAGCGTGCTCGTTTGGGAATTACGGGGGTGGCGGTACACAGGAAAATAGCTTCTGTCTTCTTCACAGGAAAGTCAGCTGATAAACTGATCTTAAGACAACGTATCTTCCTTCCTGCAAAATGCAATAACATGCAGATCTTGTGACCTCGATGGCCTTCTGCTGAGTTTATTCCTAACCAGAGAGGAAAAGGGGGAAGCTTTCCCTGGCAGACGTAGCACACAGCTCCTATGTGAATCATGCTGCTATGCTTAAAACGAGAGCCAACAATACCAGCATAGTGGGCCACATATCTTTCAAAGCAAGGGAGTTCACAAAGAAGTCCCCTGCTCGTGGAGATAAGCCGCAGCAGCCCTTTCATTAAACATCCGCTGTGTACTTCCCGTTGGAGCCGCGGGCTTGGCCCAGGGCACAGCTGACTGACGAGAGCCAGCAGCCACTCTCATGGCTTCTCGTTTTGCTATTTAGGACAGATTTTCCCTGCAGCACTCGGCAGAGGGCAAAGAGAAACACACCATTTATGTCACCCTATTAAATACACACAGCTTTTGCTGCACTGCATCATGCAGCAGCCTTTCTCATCCCTGTCTTGGCTCTGTGCAGCAGAGTAAACATCATAAAGAACATAAAAAGGAGTTTTCCTGAATTTTCCCTGAACTTCCCTGGCAACAGAAAGCTTTAACAGGGTAAGAGGTTTTTTTTTTTTCCCTCGAGAAAACATTCCTCCCGCCCTCCTTCCTCCTCAAATAAAGTTGGCAAAACCCCAAAGTCTTGTGCTTGAGGACCATGCTCAGGGGTCCCTCCAGGAAACTCCGTTCAAAAGAGTTAATGCAGCAGCGCACTTGCCTGCTTTGAATCATACTGTGTCTGTGCTCATTTTTCCTCCCCTTGAATTAACTTTGCTTTGTAGTACCCAGATTGTTATGGCTCACTCCTGTAGGAGTGAGCTATACAGGTTGATGGCAGTAAGCAGGCATCAGGCCAGTCTTTCTTCTGCTTTGCACTGCAGATGGCCCTTTACATATGTGCTGTGACTATAAAACCCTACCACCTTGGATTTATAGATACTGTACACCCCGTTGTTTCACATACCCTCCCCTAAAAGATCCAAGAGTGCTTCTATTTAATCCTCTCTGCATTAATGGCAGTTAAAGCTTGTGCTGGTTCAGAACCAAGAGCCTAGGGCAGGACCTAATTTTATGTGGTGCTATATATGAGTCCTGACTCAGGACCTTGAGAGCCAAAAAGAACTAGAGGAGACAAACAAGTCAGGATGGGGTACAGGCAGGATGCATGCATTGAAAATAATGTGTCTCAGGTCTGTATATAATTGTCCTTATTTTCTTGATGAGGAAAATGAGGTTGAAATTA
This sequence comes from Strigops habroptila, assembly GCF_004027225.2. NCBI lineage: Eukaryota > Metazoa > Chordata > Aves > Psittaciformes > Psittacidae > Strigops > Strigops habroptila. The sequence goes on along the minus strand of NC_044302.2, from coordinate 82,759,514 downwards.
AAGTGGTTGTATTATTTTCAGAGGGAGGCACTGTGCCTGTGGTGCCATTATTGCTGCACAGTGATTGAAAATGGGGTCAGAATTCAGAAGAGCAGGTCTTGTGAGGTCCGTAATAGGACCATGGGTAAGGGATTCCCAAACAATGACATCTAAACCCCAGTAAGACTGTCCGTGGCTTGGCAAAGAGTGGAGAGCTACTGCCACCAGTAGTGGTGCTGGCTGCCACCACCAGTGGCAGCATTTGGCAGCAGAGGACTCTGGACCTTGGGCTGAGTTGTGTTCCTTTTAAGCAGAGTTGTATTAAACAGGAAGGCCAACATTCTTTATCCTAACTCGTGACACCTCCTTCTCAGGTGTCCTGTTGAAGGACAATCTGCTTGAGAGGGAAGCAGGCACACAAACTGGTTCCTACTGCCTTCCTTTCCTGGCTCCCTGGCCTGAGACACGGCACCCATTACCCAGCATTTGGTGCTTATGTGGCATGGCCCAAGTCAGGCACCACAAGGGGCAAAATTCAAGGCATAATTCGCAGATCCTCCTGCTTTTTTGCCTGAGGTATCAGCTGCAATCTGCATTTTGTGGCCATCCGGCGGTCAGCGGCCCACCTGCAAGTGCTGTTCACAACTTGGAAACTATCCTAAACCTAGGCCATAACTTTAAAAGGAGAAATAAATGTGTTGCAAATTCAAAAAACACTTTTGACTATTGAGCGGCATGCACTGCAGCAGTGGAAGCTCAGGTTCGAAATTCTGCCTCCTAAAACTGGCTCAAGTAACAGAAACAAAATAAAAATCCAGTGCTGGATGTCTGCCCATTAAGGAAGTTTTGCACTTTCCTCTCTTCCTTTTTGTCCATCTGGAGAGATGAAAGAGCCACATGTAGCCTCTCCAGGACATTTCTCAAAAGGAGGAAGGCATGCTCTCCCTCTTTTGAGGTGCAGTTTAACTCATGCAAACACAGCACCAACATGTCTGACCCCAGTAAGTCTATGTTCGTCTCAAGGGTTATATTGGCAGAACTCAATGTGGTTCTTTTATGTGGAGTCTGAAAGTCACCTCATCTATCTGGCGTGGGTCAAATGCATGGCAGGGAACATGCTAATAACTAATCCGTAAAGATGACTGCAGGACCGTGCCTCATCCCCTGTCCTGGCCTCTCAGGTTTGCTAGAACATAACCTAAATGAATGCATTACTGCTGCACAAAAACATGCTGCAAACAATCACCCAGACTTTGCTCTAAAATCCGATACACCTGGCACAAATTCACCCGGGTCTCAAATCATCCACATTGTTTCACCTTTGAGCATCCAGTGAATTTCTCCTAAGATTACAGTTCTTTGTAGGGTGAGGTGGAGGGTAGGCAAGTGATGACTCATAAAGGTTTGGCTGAATGTATGTCCAGTTTGAGACAATACTACCATCCATAAGGTAAAGATGCCAAAGAGCAAGAAAAGAATTTTTATTAGTAAAAAAAAAAAAAGGGAGAAGAAAGGAACTTTTTCCCCCACCTTCTTGTTACAGCATAGCTGGGAAGGGTGAAGCCTGAATCTTTAACCCCCATAGAATTTCCATGTGAAAGAAACTAATTCATTTCAGACTATTCCTGCTTGTTTTCTCAGCTGTGAAAAAATTACTAACATGCCCCAAGGACCTGCCTTAGGTTCCCTCAGATCAGGTGTTTCATACTTCTGATCCAAAAGAGAACAAGAGAGAAAGTTTATGTCAGTCACTTCTCAGGGTTTCCATTTCAATTCCTGTTCCTGTGTTCTGACTGTAGAGTGATGAGCATGCACATAAACATATTGGTGGGTAATATTTGTAAGACTTGCCGTTTATTAGGAATGTGTGCCCCTGCACGCGTGGAAGACACTCACCTGGGTCAGGTCCATGGGAATGTTCTATGAAATAATATATGAAACAGCATGAAAGGGAATGTTTCTTCAAAGTACACAGATTTTGTGAGCTGTTCCTTAGCTGGACAAGGCTAGCTTTTAGGACAAAGTGGCAATTTATGCAACGCTAGAGGATAATATAATGTAGAATAGCTACAAACTCTGCACAGAGAGTAGGCTGATATGGGCTCTGCTGCAGGCTGTGGCATAGGGAAACGTGTCATTTCAGTGCATCTGATATCCTCAGCTGTAAGCTATGACAGCACTTCCTCTTCCTGACTCTTTATTCACAGTATATTTGCTCTATAAGAGGGACTTTCTTTGGCTGCGCATTCTCTGGGACTTAGCTCTAAGTGTCTACCTCAACTGCACTGCCTTGAGATGCTACTTTAATACCAACACTTTGGTGTGAACAGCAGCTTTTCCAGTTCAGAAAGAGGGGTTTGAAGGTGTAGGTTCTTCCTTTTGACCTCCCCTGAAAGGGAATGAATTGCTGTTGGAGCAATTATATCATGTCCTTCTGCTTCTCATCCTAGCATGTACGCTCTCTCTTGACCGCGGATTGTTAGACACTCCAGACATCCTATACAGGCCCTGTACCATAACACTCGTGAGGTCTTTCATCAACCTAACAAGCAAATTACCCATGACAGTCCTGGCCAAACTCCTGATAAAGGTTCTGAAACACAATGACACCCTCACTCTTTCTTTCTCCCTTGTAAAATCAATCAGACTTACACTTTAAATAGGCAAGTGGCCTAAAGGAGAAATTTTCCCAGACTGTCAGAGTCCTGGGAAGGGGAGCTGAGGAGGGTCTTTCTGCTAGTCATTTATTGTTGAAAGAAAGCTAGTTACATTGGATTTATAAATCTTGAAATGCAGAGAAATATTTTTAAACAGTCTGTAAATGACTGGCTGTCTCTTCACCCTCCTGGCTGTCTCTTCACCCTCCTGGCTGTGTTTAGCATCCTACATTCTATAAATCAGACCTTTCTGATTTTTCTAAGGTGACAAGTCAGTGCTAGAATGTGTTAAACTCAGTTACAGGAGTACATGAGGTGATTGATGTAACTGAGCATGATGCTTTGGCCTGGGAAATTAAAAAACCCACACAGTTTGCTAAAAACCATGGATAACAGGGCTACTGATTAAAAGGCAGCTAGTAAACCTATAAAGACAGTTACATTAGAACCTCTCCAATTTCCGTGGCATTAGTTGGCATGCCATATAAATTGCACATCATGCATCTCGTTCCCCCCCCAGTCCTGAAAGGCTCCCCCAGTTTCTCATCATTACACAGGGCTTCCTCAGTAATACTTGAAGTACTTCACAGAATTAATACCATTTTGCAGATAAGTGATCTAAGTGTGTTCTGTGATTTAATGTCTTTTCTGGTGTTTGCTCGTTTATGTCTTGGTTTGCAAAAAAATTTAATTTGCAAGGGGTTTCCCACTCACTGGGGCAAATTAAAGCTATAGAGGTTCACTGATTTTAGGTCAGAACTGCCAGCACAAGACATTTGAATATATTGAGCCAGGCCTGCATTTTGTGTAAGTAACTAAAACATAACCCCCTGCTTCTTTTTGTGTGCCTTTTGGGTGCTGAAACTTCAGCCAGCTTCAGTCACATTTTCATGCCTTTCTTCACAACAATGTGATGCTCTTGCAGAAAAGACAAATGTCACTTTGAGAAGTATTACCAGGAATGCTGAGTATAAGACAAGAGAGGTAATTATTCTGCCCTACTTGGCACTGGTGCAGCCTCAGCTGAAGTAGTGCATCCAGTTCTGGGTGCTGCATGTTAAGATAACTGCAACAAGATGATAAGAGGCTTAGAAAACATGAACTTCTGAGAAAGGTTAAGAGAACAGGGGTTGTTTATTCTAGGATGTAGAGACAGAAGGAAGAGGATAACACTTTGAAAATACATTAAAAAAGAAGGCAGAAATCAGTTTTTCCCTTCTCAACAAAGAGTAGAACATACAGTTATAGAATCATAGGATAATTTAGGTTGGGAAAGACCTCTAAGATCATTACCATGTCCCTAAGTGCCACATCTACACATCTTTTAACTACCTCCAGGGGCGGTGACTCAACCACTTACCTGGGCAGCACAGTCCAATGCTTGACAAACCTTTCAGAGGAGAAATTTTTCCTAACTTCAAGTCTAAACCTCCCCTGGCACAACTTGAGGCCATTTCCTTTTGTTACATGGGAGAAGAGACAAACACCTCACTACAACCTCCTTTCAGAAGGCTGTAAAGAGCAATAAGGTCCACCCTAAGCCTCTTTTCTCAGCTTTTTCCTTATCCTTTGTCATTGTGTTTCCCCCAGCATCCAATAAAGGATGGAGATTCTCCTCAGCCCTCCTTTTGTTGCTAATGTATTTATAGAAACATTTTTTATTGTCTTTTTTGGCAGTGGCCAGATTAAGTTCTAGTTGGGTTTTGGGCCTTGTAATTTTTTCCCTGCATAACCTCACAGCATCCTTCTAGTCCTCCTGAGCCGCCTGTTTCTTTTTCCATAGGTCATAAACTGATTCCCAGCCAAAGGTCTCTGTTCAGCCAGGCTGGTCTTCTGCACCAGCTTGTCTTTCAGCACATGTTGACAGGCTGCTCCTGCACCTTGAAGATTTCATTCTTGTAGAACGTTCAGCCTTCCTGGACGCCTTTGCTCTTGGGACTGCCTCCCAAGAGACTCTGTCAACCCGTCTCCTAAACAGGCCAAAGTCTGCTCTCCAGAAGTCCAATGTAGCAGTTCTGCTGACTCCTCTCCTCAGTTTTCCAAGAATCAAAAACTCTATTGTTTTGTGATTGCTGTGCCCAAGACGGCCTCCAGCCATCACATCACCCGCAAGTCCTTCTCTGTTCACAAACAACGGGTCCAGCAGGTGCCTTCCTAGTTGGCTCACTCACGAGCTTGTCAGGAAGTTACCTTCTACACACTCCAGGAACCTCCTAGAGTGTTTCCTCTGCGCTCTACTGTATTTCCAGCAGACATCTGGTAGGTCGAAGGCTCCCGTGAGAACAGGGGCTAGCGACTGTGAGACTGCTACCAGCTGCTTACAGAATATTTCATCTGCATCTTCAAGTAATTGGATAATTCACCACTTAAATTTGGATTAAACCTTAGGAAAAATACTCTGATTACAAATACAGTGTAGCATTGGAACCATCTTTTCAGAAACATGGAGTTCTCCTTTATAGGAGGTATTTAAGAACAGATCAGGCAAACATCTGGCATGCATCATGCAGGCAATGGCACAGTCCTGTTCTCCTGCCCTGTGGGAATAACCTATTGATGTTTCTTCCAGTTCCCCTAGAGTCTGGTGGTTCTAAGAATGTAGGCAAGAAGAAAACATTTAATAAGAAAAGAAATAAAGTAAGTGGAGACTGCAACATAGCTGTTTTCCTCTGGCCTTGGCTTTACATGTAAAACCTTCAGTACTGTGAGAATTATGGTAAAATCCCCCAACTCCACAATTCTCTGGATGGCATGTTGTGACCCTTTACTTGAACCTCATACATAGCACAATCTACTGAATGTTCCTCATTGGGTGTCCCACTGAGCCCCATAATTTCTGATTGATTAAACACATACATTAGAAAGACGTCCAGTCTATGTCTTAAAAAGCCTTTGTTTCTTTCTCTAGCAAAAAGGATTCCATTGGATTGCTTTCTGTGCTGCTCCAAAGGCTAATTAACTTAACTGTCAGAAATCTACATTTTATTCCTTTATATCCAGCTTTATCTGTCCTCTACTCAACCTCATTAAGGTTGCTTCTGCCAGCAGATGTCATTTGTATTTAGAGACTTAGAGAAGGTCAGGTTACCACATGGCCTGCACATCAATAAGCTTGAACAAAACTTCTGCAACTCTTCTGTCATGGTTGGACTGTTGTTCCATTTCTCTAAATACTCCTGGAGTTCATACCTGACCACCAATATTCGATAAATATGTGTGCTTAATACACGACCACAAAAAATGCAACAGGCAAATTAGGCTGTAGTGTGACATGTTACCGTACAGGCACTTACACCTGTATGTGCCATGATCACAAAATAGAATGCAAAAGCAAAATACCCAATGTAATTAATTTAGTGTAGTGCTACCTACCACATAAATAGTGTCTCGCTGTCTTTCTCTCTCTGTCTTATGCATATATGCATACATATCCATTCGTTTTGGTTACAGACACCAGTGTGAATTAGTGTTTCCATTTAGAATTGTATATTGGAACCAAACTAAGTACAATATAAACATTTGTTTATATCCACAATGAAGTGGTCCAATTTCCAGACTTGATGACTATTTGCTCCTGCAAAGGGAGCAAGAACTGTAGGTACTTGGGACCGCTGGAAATCAGACTACTCAGTAAATTTCTAAGCACTGATTTGAGAGGTGAACTTTAAATTTAAGACACTGTAGCTGTGTATGTATTTCCTTTCAGGAAAATAGAACAGTGCTAACCAGTCTGTTTTACTCAGAATCTATATTTCTCTTGAAGATTCAGATATCCAAACTAAAAGCTTTCTTTCATGTCCTTGTCAACAAATCCCAGCCCCAAAGAACCCCTTTAATAAGGATCACAAGGCACTTTACCGTCTTTGCTGATTAAGACCCTGGACAGAAGGTGAGGTTACCAACTAAGGCTATTGCTGGGAGTAATTTTCCTGCTGACACTTGCCTACCTTCTAGGAGACGAAGTGAGACCACCACAACATCTTAGAAAGTCTGGTTATATGTTATTAGACAATTGTGCCTTTCAGTATCGAGGATCAGCCTTTGCCAGATTTGAACTAATTATCTAGAGTCAGAGTTGGGCAAATACTTTGTTCGGAATGGGTTTTATCAGGCTAATTTTTTTTTAACCTGGTCCTCTGTTTCTCAACTGAATCTTGAACTGCAGATTATTTGAAAGCATGTTGAATGAAATGACACATTTTGTTGGATATACTGTAGATGCAGTAGGTTTCTTCTCTTGCTGGCTAAATATAACTTCTAGAATCAGACCCTGCTGCTACAAACACACACATTTTTATACTCACATTTGGCTTTGCTCACATACCTTATAAATACAGCTTAAGCATCCATTGCTCTGGGGAACATTTCCTAGAGCTGAAGTATTCACTGGAGTATTTGCAGGAGGTGAATGTGAATGAGATGGAGGCGAAGGAAAGAGAATTCACGTCAGAAATGCAATGAACGCATCTGTGAGACATTAAAACCAACGGGAGCCTTCCTGTCTACATCTATGTGCTGTTTCCAAAACTTCTACAAAAGACACCAAATTCTTCTGCTGACCCTCCAGTCCCTTCCACAAAACAAAGTGCTTAACTGTTGACCTCACCCTCAGTGCCAGGTCCAAGTATTGAGTATCAGTCATTAAGTGCTAGTTGCACAGAAAATTTGGGCATGCCTCAAATTGTCAAGTCTACTTGTGCAAACTCAATATTTATATTAATTGAGGTGAGAAGTGATTCACAGTCAGACAACTGCTACTTCCTTTGTTCCGATCTGATTGGCAGCACTGGATTATGCTGTGCAGTAACTGTCAAGGCGAGACAGGACATGTATCAGCCCTTCAACTTTAAACTGTTTGATCAGAGCTTTCATGATATAAACCTGTTTCACACTGCTATGGACAATTTCTTTTTTAACTAAACAGTAACATTAAATGAGTGTAAAAGCTTGTATTTTTTTTTTTTTTTTGAAAAATACGTTACCAATTTATGTAACAATAATAATAGAATTATGCCTGTCCAAAACCAACATTTCCTTGAAGCTGCTTGAATCCAGAGGCTGATAGCGCCTCCATTATCTGTAGTATATCAACTGCAACTGCCAAGTCCGAACAACAAGGATTTTCAGATAAAATCAATTACACACTAGGGTTCTGGCTAGCCATATGAACCGTATATACTGTAGGCAGAAACAATAAATACCTATATCTAAGGCTAGTCAGATGTGAGTCACAAAGTGGAAAGACCGGTAATATTTTGCAGCGTGTTCTTAGAAATTACTATAAAAGGATAGGGATGGCATGAGAAAAAATTGAGCCTGAAGCCTTTTCTCCGTTTACACTCCTTTGAATTAGCCTGGAATCAATAGAATCCAGTCCAAAGGACACGGTGTGCCATGTCAGGTGGTAATTATGCCTTGGTGCTGTTCATATTATTTATACCTTAAAACATGCATGCCAAGAAGCTTCAAGTTACAGTATAGCTAGCAATCTCTTTGTTCACAATAAAAGAGCTCAGAAGATGATCACTAACTCCCAAAGAGTTGCAGAACATTCCTTTACAAGTAGAAGTGAACTCTCAGGTGTATAGGATAGGATGGGCAGAGATGGGATTTGAAATGACACACTAACAAAAATAGCAAGAAGCCAGTGGTTTTCAGGCGTCAAGCCCTTTACCTCATTAGCTTATTTTCTTTAATTTATTTTGTTTTGCTTTGAATAGAAAGGCTGACATCACATCTAGGCTGGGACTTCCACAAGAGACTTCAGAGAACAGAAAGAAGAGAGGCTTGTAATAAAAGACCACATGCAAGGAATATCATTTGTCAGAGAAAGAAAAAAGGCAAATTTAAGGGTGCTGCTAATGGCCTAGATATCTCACTCAACCACAGGGTAAGCGTCTGCCCACTCAGCAAGCATGGTCTAAATTTTAGTCCAGTGTTTCACATTACAGATGGCAGCAGGCTGATTCTGGGTGTTATACTATCTGTGCTGGTTAGCTCATCCCCTGTCTAAAACTGCAGTCTTCATGTTTCTCAAAAGTTTCTAGCATTTCCAATTATTGCTTTACATAATTCGTTTTTCTGCACCTGATGAGGTTTTTAAGTATATTACCAAAACTTAAGTCAAAAGGGAAAAGCTCTTAGACTCATCTAACGTGGCATCTAGTAAGAGACAGATTCATGGTTTCTCTCTAACATGTCACTGGAAATATCACTAGGACCAACCAAAAACCTCCAACAAATTCCTGGTCTCTTTAATTAGAGCTAGGAAAGTTTTAATTAATTTCCCCTTACCCTGCAAGCACCATTCAAAAGCATTTACAAAATTAATGGCCACTGCTAGATGAATCACTCCCAAGCAAACAGATGGATCACAAAATCACGCTATCAACTGCTAGCACTGTTCACTGTCATGATAAGGGTGGGGTTGGTCCAGCAGAGAGAAAAAAAAGCCCTGTTTGCTTTTGTTTCTAAGGGAACCTCCACTCGTGTGTCATCACATACTCTTATACAGGGGTTTTAAGAATTTGTGCCTTGAGGCTAAGGGATGAATACTGTTGTTTTAAGTCACACATATGAGAAGGATGATGCATTGAAGCATATAATGATCAGTACATGCAATATCGCTGTGCTTTACTTCCTAGTACTCTTACATGAGATAAGTGCTCCCCAGGATTTTTTTGTGATATGTTTCAGATGCTGTGCTAACAATGCTTGCTTTCTGGTTTTGGTTTTTTTTTTTTATTTTTAGACAAGGGAGAAAGTTGGTTGCAAACCTGAAAAGGGAATTGCAAGCTCACCTGGAAACAAATTGCCTTGAGAGTGTTTGTGCTCTCATCAAGTAATTTTTGCAGGCTGTCTGGTGTTTTGTACAGAAAGATAGGTTTATTGAGCAGAGAATCAGTGGAGCTTGATGCAGCTAGTAACTTGCAAAACAAGCCAAACACTCAAGCACCGCGTGTTCCCAAAGCACGCATGAATTTCCATACTTTTAAGTCAAGGAAGCTTCTCGCTTCTCTTATTTTGGGGTAATTAATCATTTCTGCATTTGTGAAATTGCAGTCTTTATCAAAGTAACACATCCCACATGTTACTCTGATTTATCTCACTAATACACTTAGCAATCTCAATTGCTTGGCTGTTGTTGCCCAGCTTCACAAACTTGCTGTAACACAAAACACTAGGGTCCTGAAAGCCAACTTACTCCTTTTTTTAAACTTTCTTTTTATTCTAATAAAATTCCCATTGACTTCTAGTTCATACGTGCTGGGAACAAAGGCTGAATAAATGTGGAACAAGGACTGTGGGCACTGACTAGTACAAAGCTAAAAGCCAAAGGCGGATGGTCATTTACAAGTGGTTAAACAGACTTGTTGCACTTGAAAAGACCACTTTCTATTTATATAAGTTCCTCTAACAAATTGCTTTAGCAGCTGGAGAAACCCACACAATTAATGTTGTGTTCTACTGTTGTTGGTGCCATATCGCACAGCAAGCACAAGCTTTTGAAAGTGTTTATAAAGGGCTCTACCTCTCTAGCACAATGTGTTACATCTAAATATCGTGGCTGGCTGGTATCTGATAGGCACTGGCCCATGGTGTGTGGTTTCCTGGCAGAAAGGCAGAGCCTGTTGCCCTCGCTGCACTGATGAGTGGAGGTGCACAGGGTGGGATGGAAAGAGGTGTGTGCCATCGCTCCCTCACTCCTCCCCAGGACAGGCTGCTTCTGCAAAAGTACCAGGACAAAGCAGTTCGCTGTGCTGGATGCCTCAGACGGAGGTGCGAGTGTGCACACAAGTAAATATACAAATGTCAGCCCCTAATAAATTACAAGCTCTAACCACCCTTAGCACTGCGAGGTGATGTCCCGCTGTGGCCTCTCTGCTGGGCTTGGCAGAGCCAGCTCTGCTTGCACCAGCACTGAGCCTGGCCCCGCATTGCTCGAGCCTTATGTAAAGTCCCCGTTCCATTCCCACAAAGCTGTAAAGTAGTCGTATATGATTCAGAAATGTTCCTTCTGGAGGGTGAAATGCTTCTGACTTCCAGAGAAACCTTTACCTGCGCTGCTTTCTGGCTGAGGCAGAATAATGCCTTTTGTTCCTAAGAAAATTTTCAAGGACAAAGGGAACTGTTGAAGGCAATGTGGTGCTCATGTAACTTTTTGTCTCTGCTAATGTCAACTCTGTATTCATTATAATCAGTCAGTGTGAAGGTCTCTGTGATTTGTATCAGAGAGACAGCTTACTCCACACTGCTCTGTCCCACTGGCTTCCAAATCACTTTCCTAGTAATCGCATTTGAAAGGACGATCATTTTTGCCTTGGATTAGTCTAAAAGCCTTTCTATCATTAACCCATTTTTCCTCCTGTGCCTGAGGCAGTTTAAGATGAAAAGTACTGGATGTTTCCTATCATTTGTTTGTTTTGTGCTTCTTACAGCACCTTCCTCAGGAGGAAGGAGACATCCCAAACACAGGCATGGCCAGTCCCACTCCTACCTTGGCACCATTCATGTTAACACAGCCCGATGTGTTGCAGCCCAGACTGCATTGCATCAGGTCTTCAAATGATTTTAAATGAAAATGAGCAAATTACAGCAGAGTCTTCCCAAGTGTGTGGAGAGGAGCTGTTGAACAACAGCTGTTAAAAAAACAGAAGAAAAAGAAAGACAGCTGACAAAAAGGAAAAAATGAAAGCCAGAGGCGGAAAAGAAGTGCTTGAAAGACAAGAGAAAATAGTGGTTTAGACATCATGCATGAAGGGCTTTTAGGCAGAATGCAACAGCAAACCAGCACTCAGGAGCAGGGACAGACTAGTTCCATACTGTGCACCAGGACTCATGGTAACACAGAGTGCCACTAATCAGCAAGAAGGAAGGCAATGAGGTAAAAACAAGGACACTCCTAGAGAAAATTGGATTAATGGGAAGAAATAAAGGCAGCAAAGAAGCTGCTGAGAGGTGGGAAAGAAAGAATAAAATAAAATGGGAATAATATGTAAAAAGGAAGATAGAGGAAAATAAATTCAAAGGAGATGCTTTTAATTTATGGATGTCAGTTTAGACATCTTCCATTTGCATTATTAAGTTAACTTCCACAGCAATGTTTAACACAGTGGGCTGCACCTTTTAGCTCTCAGGCTTGAGGAAGATATGAGTAAAATATGTAGGTGAAATTCCTGTATCGTCCATTAACAGACGTAGATACGAATCTTGGATCAAATCAAAAGAGCAAATGACTCAAAGTTCGGGCTGTTGGGCTTGGTTTGCTCCCAGCAAAAGGAACATGGCTGATACAGAAAACATTTCCTCCTGGAGTGATTCCATGGAGAGAGCTAACTGCTGGGCGCACACCAGGAGCAATGGTTACTGCAAGAGTTGCGATGTGCATTCCCAGCACAGTCCAAATGGTATTTTCTGGGTAAGTGCAAGGCCTGAGTCATGCAGTGAATGCTGTTTGAATAATCTGACCAACCAGCCTGAAAACCATACCCTTTTCTTCTGAAGAAGGGAGATTTCTCTCTAGTTCAAAAAAGACAGTAACACGGAAAGCAACTAATACGCTATTGTAAGGAGAAGTCTAAATGTGCAGATGTTTGAGTGAACTGCTAGGTTTTGTCTTGTAATCCTTGCTAACTGGAAGGCAAAATATATTATTTAGAGTGCACTTAGAAGACCAAGTTCAGCAAAATACAGGTATGGTGTTAAGTGCAGAATTGACTGTCTTTGTACCAGACCATGGACTAAATTCATCCTGGTGACTGACCTGTAGACTTTACAGGGTTGGCACGTAGAACATCAACGCTGCAGTGAGGTCTAATGATTAGCCACACTGAAGGGAAAGGCTGTGTGGGATGTACATGTATTCCTGTGGGAAGTCAGCAATCTCTGTCAATCCTTGTTTTGTACTGATGCTATGTAGTTCAAAGATGAAAGTAACATCTGTTACTAATGAAAGACTTAGGTTGTGACATTAGTCACAACAAAATGGGAAGACTTACACTGATTTTAGATCATCATGCCTTCCCCTGCACTTTAAAGAAGTAGAGTATCTTTTGCTGTTTTTGAAAATGTAAAATAATGCTTAGTGGGCGAGTTCCCTTTAAAGGAAAATCACCTTAACTTTGAAAGAGAATGCCAGTGATGTTACCTTGACTATATTGATGATTCCTAATTTGTATGTTCCTAAATATGAAAATCTAAATGAAATTTACTGTTTTCCCTGTCCTTTTTTTATTCAATTAACTGAAATCGATACAAAAATGATATATTTTTAGACTAATTTCTGTTGACAGTATTCCCTGTAAACATTAACTCATTATTTATCTATCCCAAGGAATGGTATGCATTGAAAGACAATCGCCTCGCAGAGGAATGTGACCTTGGCTAGTGTATAACAGCTAAAAAATGCCATCCCTCTGACGTTATATTGTTTTGATGGGAGAGAAAATTAGCTAACTTATTTGGAAAAGTTGTAAAGAACTCTTCAACCTCTCAGAATGAGTTCAGCTAACCTTTAGGCTCTCTCTTTGGGAATGCCATTAGTTTGTGCTTACACAGTGTCTTTTATCTAAGATCTTTTAACAAAGTATTAAGGAAACATTAATTAACATTACAGCATTTCAGGAGAGAGGCAAAAGTTATTAATCCCTGTTTAAATATCAGACTCTGGACCTGATTTGTCCCTTTTCAGTATCTGATACTGTGGATGGACACTGTGATTGACACCAGGCTCTGCCCATGGGTTCAGACTCTGGGATGCATCAGGGAGGGCACAGCTGGTGCTGGGGTAAACCTCAGCACCTTACTCATCCCTTGTCCTGGAGCAGCCCTGCTTTTCTTGCTCCTGGGCAGATCTGCAACTGAGTTGAGTTTGTCACACAGCCTGTATCCACAGAAAACAACAAACCATGTCCTTTGCCATCACAGCAAAAGAGGATTGTGTGGCAGTCCTGCCATTCATCCATGGTCTTTGTGCAACAGAGGATGTCTCCTTCAAAAGAACAGTGTCTCAAAAGCTTTCTGTGCTGCTTTAGCAGGCGCTCTGGGGAGCTTTTTTGGGTGTCAGGAAACTGCTACCGGCATGCATGGGTACAGATGTTTTGACACTGTTAGCTAGTGGGCAGAGTGTGCTGGGAAACCAGCCCCTACAGGATCATGGCGCATCTCCAAAGTTATGTGTGGGTCAGAGGAAAATATTACAATCAGTGACGACAAACAAGTTATGCCTAGTATAGAAGGGACTTGAGTTATTTGCGTTATGTGTAAATAACTCTTGTTATACTGTGTTTCTGGAACACCTCCTCTGGGTCATTCAGTTTGCCAGAAACAATCTCTCTCAGTCAAAGCCTCAGTGATCTCAGCATACAGCCATTAACATAACTCGTTCTGAGCAGAGGCACCTCTTTCAACTCTGTCAATGACTTTCTTCGTAAGACATTGGCTGCTGGTATCTGAGCTTTGGGTCTGGAGTCATAGCAAGGTGCCTGGGGGTTGACACCATAGTTGAGCCCCTCTCCCTAACTGAATAGATTCTGCTGTATATTCAATTCTGAAATCAGACCGGGGCAACCAAGGAATGAAGATCCATTTAGGGTAATATCTTAGGTTTGAATTAAGATGATGTTTTGAAAAAAAACCCCAACATTTCCCAGCTTTGTTTAGGTTGACAACCCAGAGAGCAGTGCCAGAGCACCCAAGCTGAGTTCACCTCAGTTAAAAACCAGACTGAAGGATGCTTTCCAGGGACTGCACCTAACACCCTCCGGCCACTCTGAGGTCTTCAATTCTCTCCCACTAGACTGAGGAGAATTTCATAGTCTTTTTTGTATATGCTGTAGGAAGTAAATAGATCATGCATCTGTAATGTTTGGCACGTACACAAATCAAAAAGATATCTCTCTCTTCTGTTACTTTTTGTAGTCCTTCTGCATGAGGTAACCACATTCTTTCCTTACTACAATGCTCACTTTTTTTCTTGTGGTTTCATTGAATTTGAATGTTTCTGTGTGAAATCATGCTGCCCCAGGTGAGGGCTCCTACTTGTCAGACAGTGGTTTGTAGAAAGCCTGGGCCCCCATTTCGCCACCTTCTCCAGCCCCTTGAGGGTTAAACTGGTTTCCTGCAGCAGTTTGTGCTTCATTATGTGCTTCACACATAAGGCTATTTTTTCTCATTATAAAGAGTCATTTAGGTCTCCAAATTCACATGGTTGAGTTTAAATCCTTAAATCAGTCATACATGCATCATACTTGAATGGTCCAAATTAGGCTGGACTGCACATTGGAAAAAAAAAACAAGACTCCCCAAAGAATCTTTCTCCCCCCCCCCCCCCATGTCCTGTCATTCTCTTCCCCAAATAGGGTTTATCAGCTTTACCCACCAGACTTCCATATCAGAATCTCTTCATATCAGATTTTTATCTTCTACTGTTTTCTCTGTCAAGCATCGTGAAAGCTGCAACACTGCTGAGCTTGATACTAGACTGTGAGTCTACAGAAAAGAAACTTAAGCTGTAAGCATTTCCAATTATTCCCTCATAGGATGCTATTTTTTTCTAAGCTCCTCTTGCAATTACAGAAGACTTAGGGACTCTGTAAGGTCCATACTTCTGTCATATGTATTGTTTATGAGTGCTCAGAAGAAGGATGGTTACTGGACTCATAGATTCGGTTGCAAGGTTAGAAAAATTTTAGGATAATGTCATAACAAAGCATAAATTCACCAGGATTTTGGCACAGAGAAAAATTCCATAAGATTTCATTTTTATGTCTAGCTATCCCCTAGAAATATATTTAACTTAACTTTCTGTTTTTCAACCTTTATGCTAACCTTTAATTTCAAGTCAATATTAAAATGCAAAAAACCAATTTGAAATATCATATTCTAAAATGTCAAAAGTTACTATTAATCCAAAATTTTTCACGTTCCTATATCAGGATTTCTGGAGAAAAGACACAACTTTTATAGCTGTATGCATAGGGAGGCACTCAGTTTAACCAGTTCAAAAAAACTGGAGAAATATCAAGTAATTCTGCTTTACCTTACAGCCTGAGTCATTGCTTGTGAAAAATAAATATGAAATGAGACTGCATGAATGAGAAAGCATTCCTAGCTGGCCAAATCTGGGGTTGATGACAGAGTTAAACTTTTACACTAAGGTTACAACATCTGATGAGCATCAACCTCATACTAATCCATACACAGAGACAGCCATACCATGGATCCCACACCACAATTTGCATCCATTAGCCATGGTGCTGACAAGCCTTGTTGAGAAGGGAAAGATTGAACAGACTTGGAGAGTGAACTCCCTCTAGTTATCAAGGTGGTCTTATGAAAGCCAGCAAGGCAGAAAGGTGTTCTGTGGAGGAGCCTGTATGCCTGCTGCTTTCGCATTAAACAAGGATGTTGTGCCTGCCTCTGCTAGGCAAAAGCCTGTTGCCCACACACATGCATCCTCTAAATATTCTAGTGAATGGCATTTCTTCTCTGTGGTCCACCTTATGGAAGATAATTTGCAGAAATGAGATTTCAGACTCAAGAGTCGCAAGAATGTATTATGGAAACACAATCATCAGACTGCTGTTTATCCAATCAGGAAATACAGCAAGGTCGTGTGATCTGAACAGCTCATTTCTCAGTGCTCCCAAAGAGCTAGTTGCAGAAATAGCTATGACTTAACAGCTATTTGCCACAACCTACTTGGCCAGTAATTTAAATACCAGTTGAATTAATGAAAATCATTGCCCGTGTAGAAAGGTAACATTTGTGAGATTAATAATTTCCTACAAATTATTTGGCCTGTGCTGATCTCTGTTATTGAACCACTGCAGTTATCTTTTCCCTCCAGGCTGGTTGCTCTCTAATTGCAAGCTGACCTTGAGGTATAGAAACTAATAGCAACAGCTATGCAAAAGCTGATACAGGCTCCTAGGGTGGAGCATCATCAGCAAAACAGAGCTGTGGTTAATACTCAGCTATCTCACTCTAGTGCAGCTCTCCTGACTGCAAGTCCACTCTAGCACCTCTGCATTGGAAACAGCTTGTGCCCTGTATCGATAAAGTTTCTATTTTAGCTGCACATGAGGAAGTATTTGAAATTATCTAGTGCAGGTAGTGTTTCCTGTCAATGGAAATTCAGTGAGAATCTCCCTTGGCTCAATCATCAGCCAGCCACATTCCTCACTCAGCTTCAGCCTCTCTTTCCTCCGAGATGTGACCTTTATCAAAGTCATGGCTCAGAGACAAGGAACCTGAATCTCACTCAGATGTGGCCAGAAAGTGTTACCTAAGTGTTATCAGAGAAAGCCTTAGCTTTTACCATCTGTGACCACAGACTGATCAGGTGGCATTAGCTGCTGCCTGGAGAAAGGGTTATTCAGCAGCAGTTGTGCCAGTCTGCCCCTTAACCTGTATGCCTGCAGGTCATGGAAGACCTTTGCACAGCTGAGTTCCCATGCAGGCGTATGAGAGACTTCATCCTGCATGTTGTCAGAACCTGAGGGCATGCTGAGCAGGTGAGAGCCTGGCAAGGGAGAGCAGCTCTGGTTCACATCTCCCTCAGGATCATCCAGCACCATCCTTCCCTGGCGCTGGAGAGGACTCCCCCTCGTGACGCCCATCCGGAGCAGGGACTATCAGGGAGGCGAACTCCGGTCTGATGAGAGTCCAGCAGAGCTGTGCTGACTAGTGCCGGAGGAAGCAGGGAGGGACTGGGAGCCAGGGCAGTGGCGTGGGGCTTCCCCCTCTCCTCCTGAGGGATCTCCCGTGCTACGTGCAGATCTGCAGGAAAGGGGAGCCAAAGGCTTGGCTTTGCAAAGAGGGTGGATATTTGGCACAATCCAGGGAACATCTGACTTCGGAGTTGTCCTTTTCTGGGTTTTCCTGCACAAGCGAGTGAGTTAGACCACTTCCTTGTTTATAAAAGACTCCTATTTCATCCTTCTTCTGTACAAACAGAGAATTATGATAGAAAATATAAGGTGTCATGGAAACTTGTTTTTGAAAAATGAATTCTGGAAACTTGAGTAAGGACTGGATTGCATTTCCAATTACTGGGGCCAAACCCTTCTCCCATTTGCCTCCCATAAATCCAGAGTAACTACTCAGTGCAAGTGGAGTTATTTCAGACACCTCTAGTGTGATAGGAAAACTCGTGTCTGATGACATTCAGAATCCCAGCATTTCCCTAGTAACCTTCAGTTGCATTTAAAGGACTTTTCTAGTAGTGCGACAGGATGGATGTTGTTCAGGGAGTGATTAGTCTGTAAATATTTTCTTTGTTAAAAAGCAGTACCAGCCCCAGTCTTGTCCTCTGGGAGTGTGGCATTGACAGGTGTTAGGGTTCAAAGATCAGAAAACAACAGCATTAACTTTGGAATGGACATGGGCTTCTGACCTGCAGTGTGGTGAGTGGAAAGTTCACTCATCAAAGCCCTGGGAAATTAAACGCCCCCCACTCTTTGTACTTTTTCATACTGTATTAGCTTTCCTCCACAAAGTTCACTTATCCTTGCTTATTTTGAAGCAGGTCTGAAGGTTTTGGTCTTGGTATTGCATCGTATGCATTCGTCTGTAGGGGTTACTGTGGAACAGGACTGGTCAGATCCTGAACAGTTAATGTCCTGAAGGGTTGCACAAGCAAACTGAGAAGCTTGTGTGTATATACATGTGTGTGTGTGCGCACGCATGTGGGGAGCAGTCATTCTGTATTGAGATACTACATGTGCTTTTTTTCTCCTTAATCCTGCTCTTGTTGCATATTTATAACCATTTGCCCCTACTTACTCAGTAAAGCTGTTCTATGATATCAAGATTATGACAACTCAGATGACAGATCCATATATAGAATCATAGAATCATAGAATCGTAAGGGTTGGAAAGGACCTTAAGATCATCTAGTTACAACCCCCCTGCCATGGGCAGGGACACCTTGCCCTAAACCACGTGGCTCAAGGCTCTGTCCAACCTGGCCTTGAACACCGCCAGGGATGGAGCATCCACAACCTCCCTGGGCAACCCATTCCAGTGCTTCACCACCCTCACTGTAAAGAACTTCTTCCTTATATCTAGTCTAAACTTCCCCTGTTTAAGTTTGAACCCATTACCCCTTGTCCTACCACTACAGTCCCTAAGGAAGAGTCCCTCCCCAGCATCCTTGTAGACCCCCTTCAGATACTGGAAGGCTGCTATGAGGTCTCCACGCAGCCTTCTCTTCTCCAGGCTGAACAGCCCCAACTCTCTCAGCCTGTCTTCATATGGAGGTGCTCCAGCCCTCTTATCATCCTCGTGGCCTCCTCTGGACTCGCTCCAACAGCTCCATGTCCTTCTTATGTTGAGGACACCAGAACTGTACACAGTACTCCAAGTGAGGTCTCACGAGAGCAGAGTAGAGGGGCAGGATCACCTCCTTTTACCTGCTGGTCACGCTTCTTTTGATGCAGCCCAGGATACGGGGCTGCAGCCCATATCACTAGAAGAAGTCAATCTCCACAATGTGGGAACTGCATTGTCTGCCCATCACCATTTCAGGCATTATACTTGTCCTCTTTTTCTTCGAGTTTTGCAAAAGGAGCGCTCATTATGTTATTTGTACATTCCAGTGTGACAGCTTCAGGTGCCTCATGCAGTTCTGCAGTAAGTACAACCCACATTTATTCCCAGATAGTGCCTTTGTATTTAAAGAGTATAATTTAGTCACCAGCATTTCTCTATCTGCAACTGGAATTTTCTCTTTTCCCTTGCAAATGCGTTAAACTCATCCCTTGAAGGGATAGAGGAGTCTGAGGTTTGCGTGCATGCATTTGTGTGTGTGTATGAACAGGCAAAGTTCCCACTGGCGCTAAAGAGAGTATTCACATGCTGTATGTAGTCCAAACTTGCCTCCTTCCTGGCCTTTATTTGCAACTCAAACAACAACAATAATGAAACAAAACTCAGCCAAAGTTTTCTCTTCAAACTTGGCTAGGGTTTCTCTGCATGGATCTCCTCTGTCCCAGCCCCTTGTTTATTCTCTTTCAAAGAAAAAAACTCAGATCCTAGATGGAGCCAAGAGGATCCACCTGCCAACACGAGGCAGCTCTGTGTTTTTGTGAAGGACTCGAGTACCTGAGCAGGGTATGACTAAGCAAAGTTGCTCTCCTTGTAAAGGAAAAAGGGCCTCCCAGTTACAGAGTTGTATCCAGTTCCTGTGTCCGCTTCTTAAGGACCATATACAAAATCAGAAGAAGCAGCAAGAGGGGTGAGAGAGAAGCCTTCCGGTATCTGAAGGGGGCCTATAAGGATGCTGAGGAAGGACTTTTCCTTAGGAATTGTAGTGGTAGGACAAGGGGTAATGGCTTCAAACTTAAACAGGGGAAGTTTAGATTAGATATAAGGAAAAAGTTCTTTACAGTGGGGGTGGTGAAGCACTAGAATGGGCTGTCTAAGGAAGTTGTGAATGCTCCATCCCTGGCAGTGTTCAAGGCCAGGTTGGACAGAGCCTTGAGTGACATGGTTTAGTGCGAGGTGTCCCTGCCCATGGCAGGGGGGTTGTAACTAGATGATCTTAAGGTCCTTTCCAACCCTAACTATCCTATGATCCTGTGATTCTAAGTATGGAGAGGTAATAAGTATGGAGAGCTAATAAAATTGTTTTAGTTTATGAAAGAGAACTTGAGCAAGAGTGTGGGTCACAGTTCGTAAGGCACCATATAGAGGGAGGGTATCAGGTACCATCGAGATATTTAATCAGGCAGAGTCTTAAGAAGATTTAATATCTAGGTGTTGAGACAGATTTACACTGGAAATAAAATGCATGTTTTTAATTGCAAGTTTAACATATTCTCAGAATAATTTACTAAGATGTGTGGTAAGTGCCCTATTATATGAAATTTTTTAGCCCCTCGTGAAGCTGTGTATCTTCACACAGAAATTGCCAAGAAAATTATGTGTAGAAAGCAGAAATACAAACCATACAGCTCAGAAATGCTGTCCTTTGCTTTTTAAATGACAGCTGGTCCTCTCCAGTGTATGGCCAGAGCTATACCATGGAATATCAAACCCGCAATATGACATTGCTCCTTTATTCCAGCCCACAGCCAGTATTTTATTGCTGATCCCACTCATTAGCCGTATCATACTCCTGACTCTGCGACAAAGAGGCTGAGGTCAGTGTGTTAATATGCTTCAAGGAGAGGTGCCCCAGCACTGCCCTCACTTTGAGTGTGGTTTAGAACTGAGCATTCCCAGAAAACACCAAAGAAAGATCAAAGGTCTTCCTTATCAGCTGGAGTGCTCGGTGGCTTGTGTTAGCATTTTACAACATTGTCCCAACACAGATGAGGGATGAATTGACAGGTCATGTCATTGTGCCCAGGAATTTTCACTCTCTGACCAGAGTTTTGACATACAATTTGGACAAAGCAGTAAGGAATGAGGGTGCTGTGTGCGCTGACCCCTTTTCTGTGGGACTCATTCCTTTCCACCTTAAAAAAGAAAAGAAATCCTCAATTTACACTAGGTATCATGAGCACATCTTCCCACAACAGGTGTCCCAGACAGCCTTATTTCATGCTCCAGTGGAAGGACATGAGGTCTGCAGGAGACAGGACTTCTGCATGAAGTGATTCCTAACTGACCGGGGGGACTCTCCAGGATGGGTACTCTCTTCCCGTAAAAAAAAGACTGTTCATTTCACATTAAGTTTTAATTTAGCAGAACAATTGCTTCCTTTCTTCAGAGGAGAAGAACATGTTTCACAAACAAAGACTGTCTATAACCATTAACTTTGGCCCCACTAAGCAAGAGGTCAGGTTTATTTTCCATAGAGTGTGCCTGCCAGACCTTTTTTCCCTTGTTCCATTCTACTGCTTTTCATCAGATCACTCTTATTATAATTCATCCAGGAAGAAAAAAGGAAGAAAAAAAATCGATCCTTTAAAACAACATTAATTCAAACATCAGCATGTAAGAAGGTAATCACATAATAGCAACAAAATTTAGGAATAAGCTTCTTTCTTTGACAAAGCAGAACATATCCCACAGCTATAACAGGACAAGATCAAATATTTTTCTAAGACCCCAGCAACTAACAACAAAAAAGAATGACAGTTTTAAAGGATGGAGAAATTTGGACTGGAGTTAGCTACGACTTGCTTTCAATATAGTCATAGGCAAGGGAGTAACAGAGGGAGTAAATCAAGGTTTATTTTTGTCACCAAATTTTGCTCTGAGCAGCCTAGATCTTGGCTTCACATCAAATGACTAGTCCATTAATCACATTTTCAATAGTCTTTGCTTTTGCATTTTCCTTTTTTAATGAACAGGAATATTTTGTCTATGACAGATTTAAAGTCCCACATGTAGATTCATTTAGCAAGATAAATCCCACAGACAGACTGATAAATTTATTTGTGTCCAAGGGAGTACAGTCTTGATATTCCCAAGAAAACCTGTGGAAGGAAAGATTATCTCATGTTTGAATATCTTCCCAATTCTGCAAAGAGCAAGCTAGGCCAGTTCTGGTGTTTGGGGCATATGAGTAGCAGCTCTAACTCGGCTCTATGGCAGAAGAACACCAGAGATCACTTTGACCTGGTGCAGGCTTGACTCCAAAACTCACTGCAATCACTAGAAAGACTGTGACATCTCGGAAACTCTAGTGCAAACAGCCCTGAGTAGCTGGCTGGTTAGCTGAGATGCATATAGCCTACAGGAGCTGGTGCTCTCTTGGTGGGTAAGCTGTTCTGTAGCATGCCTGGGGGTAAGAAACATCCAGATGTGGGTGTGAAAACATGTTACACTGAAGTGCTGACCGAAGTGTCCTTCTCATCTGGCTGTGCCAAGGATATTGCTCTCTCTAATGAGAGCAATACCAGGTCCCAAAGAAAGGAAGATGAGTGCAAGGTGAAGAGAGCTCCATCCGTTTGCTTAGGCAGACAAGCCTCTCGTTGTACTAAGCTCACCTGAAAGAAAAAACATGGCATCTTTGAGCCAAAGAATAATTCATCAGAGCTAAATCACATGCAAAGCCACAAAGAGAAGGCTGGGATAATGAAGGGCAATGCACCCATCACGAAGTCCAGATACAGCAGTGACATTGAGGAGGTTGTTTTCTCAGGAAATAAGCTATTGAACCCCAGCTCACATCTTCCCCTTTGAAAATAGGATGCCCTCAGCTATAGGCCTGTTATTCCCAAGTTCAGTTTGGTTTGTTCAGTTTCATTTGTTTCCGTGGTTCGTCCACAGTTTTTCTGAAGAGGTTAGCACTCAGACACACACAAAATGGAAAAAAGAAATGTTTTGCTTTATGGAAACCCCATGGCTAAGGACAGCTAAAATGTCAGCTGCCAGTTTATTTAGGCATGACAAGGCATATGGCTAGACATGGGACACAGCTGAGACCAATTCTGCTCCATAACTTGTTATTATATAAATGTCTTCCAAGAAAAAAAAAAAAAAAAAGGAAAAGGAAGAAAATCAGCAGAGCATTGAACTGGGAAGACCTAGCTTTTCTAGACCTTGTCTTCTCTTGTTGTTTCTTTCTTCATCCACCTTCTCCCTGCAACCAAATTCAGGTTTTCCCTATATCCTCTTTTCCTCTACATTTCACAATTGGCTAAAATAATTGGTATTATTCCTTCCTCCCTGTACAGTGTTATTCAAAAGGATTGGATGGGGAAAAAGAGGAGAGGTCTGCCCAGTCCTTCAGTAAGCTCACATCTCAAACCTACTTGTGGCAAAACCCCCTCTGTTCCAGTGGACATGCAGATGATAACTTCAGCTAAGGTTTCTCTCCTCCTTGGCTCATGTTTATAGCCCTTCCAGGCCAGCTGGAAGGGCAAAGCTGGGAATGCTCTGGTAGGTGACCTCTGTGCAGCAGGACATGGTTCCAAGTCAAACCCCAGGATGGAGCACATTTCATCATTGCTCACTGAAATCATCTTCTTATTATGAGATCCATTAAAGAAGAGACAGCGCTAGATGGCAAAGTAGGCACAAAGTGGCCCTCTACATAAGCTGTTTATTGGGTAACTAAGGTTATCTTGCTACAGTAAGCGGGATACTGTGACGCATGCAACCTAGGAAGAAGATTACGCTTAGGGCAATGTAGTTATCAGGGTACTACTTTTCTCTTCATAGATTCTCCACCACTGTGGCAGGACCAGGTTAGTTGCCTGGATGCTGCTGCCTTTTGTGGTGTACTCTTTAGCCATCACAATGGCCAAAGCAAGGGTGGCTCCTCAGCTGCTGTTTGCCCAAAGACCTGTGGAAAGAAGAGGCAGTTTCTGTCCCTGAAGACTGCAGAACACACCAAAGGCTCCCTGTGCCTGGCCTCTGCTAAAATGCAGGAGGAGATGGGGCCAAGGGGCTGTGGGAAGAAGGTTCTTCAAAAGGGCCATCATCACAGAGTCCAAAGAGGTGCAAGAATTACAGGAGGCCATCAGCTACCAGAGCTTGTGTAGCTCAGTGTCAGACTCTTCAAATTCAAAGGGAAGGTTATTCTGTCCTAGATGTGAAACTGAATACAGACATATGTAATTTCCCCGCAGTATCCCCTTTTTGTGTGTGTACTAAACCAGCACTGCCACATGAAGTGCGAAAAACATGCTGTGCCATTTTGAAGGATATGTCAAGGTGCTAAAGAGCTGCTGGCTCTCAGAGCCACTGACTGCAGTACAGATTATTGCCTCCCCCATCGAGGAGCCTGGGGCTGATGGCTGGTAAAGGGTGGCTGGGGTAGCGTGGGACATAGCCAGTGCATGACCTTTAATTCCTCAGTTAGAGAAAACTGCCTGCAAGAATGTGGGAGAAATTAGAGGAATTAACTTTGTTCTGTTAATGCTAGATCTGTCAATCTAGCTCTTTCGCGAAAGTGCACAGCAATTCCTGTAAACAACTGATAGCTTTAAAGGCCTTTAGCTAGAAGCCTGGTCACCTTCCGTCCCACTTTGTCTGACCTTGAGCCTTAATTAGAAGGCCTGTGATTCATGACTAAGTGGCATAATTGCATAAAGCAGAGGAGAAAGGCATCCAGACATAACTGGATTTACTCTAAATGTGAACATTTGTGCATGTACTGATCAGCACCAGGATAATAAGGTGTACATTCCAGATCTCTGTATATATTAGTGCAAAGCAAATGGCCCCAGGTGGTTTCTGAAACAAACAAAATCCTGCTCTCAGTCTGGAACTGTTAATTGTTAACTACTCAGATAGGCTTACATTCCTCTTACTTTACAAATTAAACCCACTTGTCATCTGTTATTGATTTCACAGCTTTAACATTCAGAGAAGGAAAACAGAGTAGGGAAAAGAAAAAGAAAATCTGTGTCAGAATGTGCTCCACTCTGTGTGCCATGTAATAAAAGACCTACAGCCAATCCCTTTGGCATTGTCCAGCCTCCACGTCCTTCACTTTGGTTGCAAAATAGCAGAGGAGAAAGGGGGTGTGTTTTGCAGAGGCAGATGAACTCTGAGGGGAAAGCCTTCCTCCTGTGGCCCCCTGAGCCCATCTCCACTCTTTCTAAGCAGCACGCATGCAGGCAGCACTGAAATGGAGCTGCTGAGTAACATGCATAAACCTGAGTTCAGGTTTTAGTTTGTCACTGGGATTCACCCTCCTGATTGCCTGTGCACCTGCTTGTGCCAAGAAGGGAACAGAGGGTTTATTCTCCAGTAATTCTCCCCCTTACAGAGCAGCCTTTGCTGCTGGGTGTGCTCTCTCTGGACCCTGTGCAAGTTCTGCAGGTATCTAGCTTCTTTAAGCAGAAAGTTTTGAGCACAACACAAACACTGCTCTTCTGCCACGTGCTGCAACCTCTGAGAGTCAGGATCCAGCCCATGATTTTCTTCAGCACACTTTTTAATCATTTTGGACGATGGAGTTTCTGATTTAAGATGTAATCCAAAAACTGACCAACCTATAAGCGCAGACATCTCCCCTGATCAATTCATGCACACGGTAATGCTCATCACCCTTTTATGAAGTCCAAAGACCAACATTCAAATTCTCAGTCCTTTAAAGCAAAGAGGTAGGACACCAACCTCCTGACCATGCAGGGACGTGCAGCATGGCCTCTCTCCTCCACCCTTACACTATTGCTATTTTGAGAAACCCAGGCTTCACTCCTTAAAATGAGATCCCATTTCTGTAGGCAGAGTGGGCCAAAAAGAGATGCTACCTAAGAGTGTTATTAGCTGTAACAATTTGGAGATGGGTAAGAATATCCCTCCTTTGATGAACCAGGTAAGTTTTTTAGGTACTCTGTACACATCCCAGCCAGTACAGAATCAAGGGAGGGGAGAAGAAGTGAAGTCAAAGAGCTGAGCAAAAGTGAAACCAACACTTCAACATCAGTAAATGTAAAGGCAGCAGAAGAGCATGGTCAGAAGAAATAGACAATTATCTGTGTAATACTACCTGGCTGCTTAAGATATCTTTGGAGTTGCAATGACAAGTGCAGGGTTTCTTGTAATATACGGGGTCAATTTTTTTGCAGACCTTCCTCCTTCCTTGAGAAGCCCTGGTATGGGCTCATTTGCCACCTTCTCTAGTCTCTCTTTGGGGTCAGAGGCTCAAGGAAGTGGACTATTGAATTCCAGGTGCAGACTGGGGATCCTTGCCTTGAGTCTGTCACTGTGGAGTGCTTGCCTGTCTTAATGTAACTATGGGCCTTTCAGTAACAAAACTGGCAAATAAAACACCACTAGAAAAATGCCTTAATATTTTGAAAATGTTTTACTAGTGAAAGGAACTAAATTGATCATGTGGAGAGGGTCCTTCGTCTTCCCTACAGAAGGAGACCCAAAGTGCCTATGCAGCATCAGGTGCAAATGGGTAATGATATTCTGCTGAGGAAGACAAGTGTTACATGTTTTCAGGATAGTCTGGGGAACAAAACCTCTCTTTTAATAGTGATCTATTTCAGATACCAGTTACTTTGGATAAATCAATTTGGATCAAAACAATTAACCAAAACTGACCACAGTCATGTCTCTTTCTGAATGCTTACTGTCCACAGGGAATGGTTATTTGGATTTGGACTTTGCAGCACATTTCACATTATCTGGTAATACTATGTAGTAATGAGGTCAACGGGTTAACATTCAGGCACACACAATGATGCCATCATTTCCCCCTCTGCAGATTAGCCCTGCTCTCAGGGTCTGCTGAATGGTAAATCAGACATGCAAATGGATCAGAGTACGTGTCCATTACTATCTGGCAGCCATCCTTATTTCTGCCTTCAGTGTCCAGTGCAGGAGCAAGCTGCTAGCGCAGAGCTCTCAAGAGAAGAGCATTGCAGAGGAAGGTTATTAACCTCTATTGTGTCCTCCAGAAAGTTTCTCCCTCCTAAAGGTTAATTTACTGATTTCACTGTTTTGCACTTGCTCTGTCCCCAAAGGGAAAGTGCACAGATGACTTCCTAAATCAATAGGAACCTAAAGAAAATACACAAACAGAGACATCTTTGTGTTGCTCACAACTCCCAGCTATCCAACATGCAAATCTAAGGCAACTACAGTGCTGCTCATGAGTGAAATCCTTGACATGTAAAGCCACTAAATCTCACCAGTTTACAGAGATAATCTCAGACACAGACTTGCCAGGCTCTGGACCAGTGGCCTTCCCAGGACAGACAGTTTCCCGCTTTGCTTTGTCTCCCAGGAGCAAATGACAAAGAGGCAATGTCTCTTCCTGGACAGTATCTCTTTTCTTCACCAGTGAAACCACTCTGGCAGTTTGGTCTGGGAGATAAAGGCTTTAGCAGATTATTATGTTAGAACTATAATGTTTTATTAACCTAATTTTTATTAACACATATTTGCTAGTGGCTTCCTATATTTGTATATGTTTGTATTTTCATATCACATTCAAGGGTTTTAAAATCTGCTTTATCTACTCTGATGTGCTGAATCAAGAAGAGGCATTGGCATTTTTGTGGCAGCATTTGTGAAGGCAGCAGAGGTACTGATGGGCTCCTTGATAAACCTCAGATTCAGCTGATGTACAGGAATGACCTGCACATCAGCTTTGCTGAAAACAACTTTTACTCTTTGCGTCAAGTAACCTGCTTCATTTATTGCAATAAAAATAAATGCAGCAGGGAGCTGCAGTGGGTGGTCTTGAGGCTGATGTGTCCGAATGTTTTGTTTAAAAATGGGACTCATTTTTGGGCATAAAATTAATGCAGGCAAGTTGCTTATTCTGACCTTTGTATAAGTGGTTTCTAGCTGTGCGTCTCGCACTTCTGGTCCCTGCTTTGAGGCAGAGCCTGGATGCAGGACTGCCAGACATCCACTCCTATAATTATTCTCGCGCATGTTCTCATTACCACAGCAAGCCAGTTTTAGTGCAGGGCTGAAGCTAAAATTGGCAGTGCCACCTCCATATCTCCTCCAGCTCCACATACCTGCCTTCTGCTCTGTGCCTAGAAAGCTCACTCAGGCAGAGTTTTGTCTCTGCCAGGCTGTGACCAACTTCAGATGCCAGCTGCCAGATTCCCTGTACTCTTCAGGGATGTTGCTCAATTTTTCAAGAGAACAGCCAGTCACCAGAAAACTCAGTGATGCACAAACAGAAAAGCCAGACAACATATATTAGGAGCTGGAACCTAAATTCAGTCTTCCCTTTCAATCTTAATCCACTCTGAGCTTCCAAGTCCCTTCTGTATTCTCAACCTAAAGTGCAGTGACAGCTAGTGATTAGCAGGAAAATGATCCTGTGAAAAGTAGCAGAAGTGTCATTATTGATTAAAGACTAAAGCAAATGGGATGAAATTAAGACCATAAAAGAAACCTGATTCCTGACTTTTTTTACAATACCTGTGTTATATTTTATAAGTTTATCTTTCTTTCAGCATTCACCTGCATTTCATACAAGTTCTGTTTAAGAAAAGATGTGCTGAGAGAGTACACATGAAACACCTACTGCTTTAGTCCTTTCTACACGCAGTGTCAGGGAATATGAAATGTGAGTGCCAAAAAGCATTAACTAAAAGCAGGAAAGAAAATCTACTCCTTCTGAGGCCTGTAGAGGTGAGATCATCTTCTGAGTCAGGGGAAAACTGCAATTATAGGGATTCTCCAGTACTAGATAGTTATTTTGGTTTTGGTCAATGCTGATTTTATTGCTAAAAATGTCTGAACTGCATTATGAAAGACTTCATGCACTCACATGTGCATGTGTGTGTCCTTGTATACATGTATATAGAGAAGACCAGCAGAGAAAGTGAACTTTCTCCTGCTTGCAGAGGAGTGAGTCACAGTCCAGAGGGGGTACGGAAGGTGGGACCACTGCCCTGCACTGCAACCAGAGCAGGGCTGGGGCAGGGAAATGGTGGGCTGCCACTTGTGTGTATCCTGTCCAGGCTAACTGTGCAATGGCTCAGCTGTACTGCTCCAGGGGGGTCCAGTCTTGTGCATGTGCACATGCACATGCACACATATACAAAAATAAACATGCATGCATTCAGTGCATGCTGTGTCTGGTCCAGGTCATGCCTTAAAGCCACAGTAGAGCTAAGACGATTTAAAAAGTTAGTCAGCAGAATTTTTCCTAACAAACACAGCTTATTCACTCCCTTCCCTTATTTTCAGCCTGACAGCTGCCCAGACATGTGGGATGCTCAAGGCTGTATGGCTCTGACTCCCCTCTTTGGAGACAGAAATCCTGAGGAAAAGCTGTCTTGCAGGCTGACCCCTCAACCACAGCACTGCCTCTGCAGGGAGAAGTGCATCCCTGGGGAGGGAATGCCCTTACCACTTACTTTTGGCATCGCTGCTGAACAAGCACTCATAGAAAATACTAGCCTGGCCTGCAAGAATGTGCCCATACTCTGACCCTTGTCCTCCACAGTGTGCTCAGTGCAGGTGGAATTTTATCTGTTGGTGGTGGTTTGTAATACCTGACCCATTTTTTCTCTGATGACTACCTACCTCGACCCTACAAAAGGAGTTTGGTTTGGGGTTTTTTTTGGTAATATCCTGGAGGCAATAACCAGCAGAGCCCTACTGTGTGAAAATAGACCCAGGTTTCAACATTCATTACTTCTGTCCCATTTCGGAACAGTTCGCCTTCAGCCTAGTGACTTGCAGCATCTAGCCTGGGTTTGTCCAGTCACTTATTTAGATCTGAAAATGACAGGAGCCCAAACACATTTGTTGACTCAAGGGCTGCAAAATTTTGACATTCAGGGAGAAGCTGATGTTAAATGACTGCTATCGGTGTATCCGTGTGCCAGTGCTTTGGTTTCCATCTTACTTTGATCAGCTCCAAAACCCGGCTCATTTCTTTCAACCATACACCAGACACTCTGCTCATTTGTGCCAGTTTACAGGCATAACACTGGTGGCTTCACGGCGAAAAGCTATTCTGAGAGTTTCTGAAACAAAGCCTTAATGATATATGGCTGCCAAAGTTAGCTGTTCCACAGCTGTAATAGCACACTGTGCTGCGTGGCAGCCAAGCTGTCTTTGTTACTGTATTAAGTGAGGTGCAAGCGCCTGGAATGCTACAGGCAGCGAGAGCCATCGTGGGTGGCAGCTGCCTTCAGAGTCCTTGAAAGGACATGCTGTGATAACTTGATAAGGTGTTTGCATGTGTTAGAGGCCATGACATCCATGCAAGGCTGGGTGATTAAAGCACAATTTTCTTTGGACAGGAGGTGCTCCAAACTACATAGAAATTGGGTGGAGAATATGAAGCACACTGTGTTTTTTCCACAGGGCTCTAATTATTTCATGCGAAGTCGTTTTCCTGCTCATGACTGATTCAGTTAATGTGTTTATGCATTCTTTTAGACTGCCCCTCATCTTTCCCAGTTAGGATACACCATGACAATCATGACATGGGGAGGTGGGGTGACATTCCCAGTCTGGAGGCTGGTCCCTGTAAAGCTGGTGTAAATCAGCAAGAATTCCATTGAAGTTATTTTCATGTAAATATAGGGTAGGTGAGATGAGTCTTGGACATGCTGTTCTTACTGTCTACATTTATGTGGACACTCCAGATACTGCAATTTGATCACTGCAAATGGTATTCTCCTCTCACTCCCCACTCAAAACTTGTCCGTGTATTTCTTGAGCAGAGTTTGCATGTCCATCAACCATAGATGAACACTTTTACATAAAGAAAAGACAAAAACCAAAGTGTTCTTATATTCAGATGCTCTCCTCGCCCTGCTTGTCATAAGCAGAAGGCACCATAAGCCTATCCAGGCACGCAGGTCCTCCTCAGCCATTCTTGTTAGGTCGCTGTGATTCTAGTTCATCGTTACCAGGCAGGGCAGCTCTCCTTTAATGAAGTGCATAGGATCTTCTGTCTAAGGGTTTAGGTTAGTGCACATGAGGGTGGTTCTCCCGTCAGTCACATCAGTCTGTGGAGCTATGTTAGCAAAAACGGGTGAGATGCAGGACCCATATATAGTGTGAATACTGGCATTCCCTGGAGAGTGGTAAATGGAATGCCCAGCTTCTTTACATTGCCTGTAGTCAGTTAGAGGTACTGTGGCTGCATTTTCCAAATAACTGAGAAAGCTGATTTTAACATGGGTCTATTTTTCAGAAATGGGGATTACACCATATGACTGACTGGCATGCTGAAATGGGATGTGTATCCCATAGTGATAGAGTATTTTAAGACTGCATCCTGCCTTCGGTGAACAAACTTAATACACATGATGAAGAGGGTTTCGTCCCATTTCCTCTTGATGAAACTTCATACCTCATGAATACAAGTTCTCAGGGTTTTTGCCTTTATGATACAAGTCTAAATTCCACTGAAGTTGTTGGGTTATGAAAGCTTAGCGAGAAGAAAATGAACTCTTAGTGATCATCCTGTTATAAAGGATTAAATGATTGGATTTTATAATTAAACCAGGGATACAAGGCAGTATGTCTGGTTCTGAGATAAACGCAGATGCTGAACAAGTTACCGATATCAGTAAACCATTTCTGTGGTAGGAACCTGAGGAACCTGAGAGGAGTGATGTGGACTCCAGTACATGTAGTTCATAGTAAAATCTGCAGTGCTTAAAATTCACAAGGCAACAGCATATACTATCTTGTATGTAACTGCTTTGGGTTTCCAACTATATTATGCGAACAGAAAATACAAAATCCCTCTCTCTCTTTCAAGAAGTCTCCAGCAAGAGAGAAAACTGTAACCCCCAGCCACTGGTAAATTCCTCTTGCCTAGGAATTCTGCAAGTGTCTAGTAGCACTTACAAAATATTTCTCTCTTTAGGACAGGTAAATCAGGGCCAGACCAATCTCACCTAGGCTAAATGTGCTTCAGAATGTCTTTCAAAATACCAATAGGGATCCTGTCTGCATCCAAACAAGTTCCTGCAAGACAAAGGAGGGTGTGAAATGAACTCACAGCAGTGCACACATGCACGTGATTGGCCCACCATGAGCACAGAGCACCTTCTTTCTCACTCAGAGTAGGAAAAGCTGCTTCATATTTACTGCAGGTTTTTACAGTGCATGAAGCAAGTGGTGTGCTATAAATTCACATCTTTCCTTATTGTTCAGTACCTTGTTCTTATGTTTGTAACTTGAATGCCGTTCCTAGCAGATCCCTAATCTCATTACCGAATAAGATGGGGTATTGGCTCTCTGATCTTCAGTTTATTTCAGGATGCTGCAGAGTGGGTATAGCTGGAGATCTTGGACACAGGCTGCAAAAGCGAATAGATATTGAACTGAGGTTGGATATAGATCAGAAGTCAAGAAGCCTAGGGCTAAATTTCCAAAATTCATCTACAGGAGACTGGAATTCAACATTTCTTTGGGCCGATGATTCCATGCTGCATAATCAAATAGATTGTAGTTACTCAGTTGTCCTTAATGAAGCCGTTTTCGTGCTTCTTGAAGTTGTTTTTATTCTATATGTAGGTAACCTGGTAGATGAAACGAGTTTGTTCCACTAGCATCTTCATACCATAACCACAATAGAAGTGCTGAAGATTCAGATGAGCTGAGAGTAAGTTAACTTTTAACAGGTGGTTTCTAAATATACTTGCAGTTACAGCAGTACTGGTTTATTGATGCGCAACTTGCACCTCTAGTATAAGATACCTCAAGAATTGAAAAATCAGGATGTACTAAATTCCCTCTCTCTTAATAGGTTCCCAAACTGTACATTAGCATTGTGTTTCTATTTTCAAGTTATTTCTTCTTCTACATGAACAGAAAACCTGAACTTGTAGGCTCCGCTGCACAGTCCTGCCTGTTGGATGCAAAGTAAGAAAGTGGGTCAGACCTGCATCAAAACTTATGTGGTTTATATTCTATTTTTTTCAGTAGGCACAAGTATGGTGACACAGGTAGATGCCGAGTTTCATTCCAGAATCCAGGTCCTGGGTGACAGTCTGGCAGCCTACAGAATTAAACTCTAAATTACAGAAACACCAAGACATGAAGTGGTATTTTTGTACACTGCAGCTTTTGCAACATTATTATTTTGTTGTTATAATTATTAATGCACAGAGGCAGTTAGTTTTCTCCTTAGTAACAGGAAGAGGTGGTCTGAGGAACAGCAGTTCAATGAAAGTTCAAGTGGTTACTCACCTAACATGCATAACAGATCAGAGATGTGGAACCATTTAGAAATTATAGTTAGACCAAGAAATCAATGAGGAGATGATGAATCTTGAGTGTGTATTAGATTTACGTGTTAAGCGAGTCATCTGGAGCCATTGAAATCAATTCAAATCATTTCATCAACAGATGAAGGTGGCAAGTAATCATTCACAGTATGGCTGCTACTCAGATAGCAGTTGCGCTCTTGTTCTGCCTGTTTCCCGTGTCACACGGAAAACTTCACTCTGCAGTTGTATGGAGAGGCATGGGCAGAAAAATCAACCTTCTGGGAACTTACCGTTTTAATAGTCTGTGAAAAGACTGCTGGAGCCCCTTTTGCGACCCTCTGCTCCTCTCCTCTGATGCCTTTCCCTTGGCCTTGTTCCGTGACTGAGCCAGGTGGCTGTGGGAAAGATGGTGTTGAGCTGCTCCATTCTACATTTAGACACGGGCAAGAAGCAGAAGTGATACTATAAAAAGTTTCAACTCCAGTGAGAAGCTCAAATCTGCCGCTCTTCCTGCAGAATCCTCTAGAGTGCTGCCCTTCCTCCTAAACCCCCTTATCCCCTCACACAGAGGCAGGAAACATTTGGAGTCTGAAATAGAGGTCATGCCTCAGCCCCTGCAAGTTTGTTTTGCAAGCCCTTCGTGTGCAGTGTATAAAGTACTAACTATGGGGTTTTCCTCTATATTTGTCAGATCACATGAAAGGGCAGGTGGGGTCCGTGTTGCAGGGGTACAGTGGAGCTGGGCAGCTGGAGGATCAGCAGAGTGAGCTGCGGAAGTCACTGCCACAGTGCTCAAGTGGTGCAGCTCTTGCATGTAGGGAAGAAGCAGGGAAAAATACCTCATAGAATGGGAAAGGACTTCAAAAGGGATTCTCTCTGTTGCCCAGTTCCTGCAGCTGCTTCTTCCAAGGGAGGAGAAGGGCTTTGGGTATGGCTGTCTTGTCTAGATTCTCTGCTGCCCAGCAGGTTCCTGATAACTTCATTTTCCCCTCATTCAAGAGGAAAAGCTGGGGAGTCATAAAGGACAAAAAATTTTGTCGACAGCTTTGATGCTGCCTGTAAGTGCTCTGTGTTGGCTTCCCATTTAAGGGAAATCATGCAGTGTATATATGTGTATATATATATTCAGTATGTTTCATTATTGATTAGCTGCCTTCTGGCTAACCTTGAAATAAAGTCACTCTATCAACGTATCAGTAGAATCACAGAACAGAACCATAGAATCACAGAATCATTTAGGTTGGAAAAACCTCTAAGATCATTGAATCCAACCATAAACCTAACACTGCCAAGTCCACCACTAAACTGTGTCCTAAGTGCCACATCTACACAACTTTTAAATACCTCCAGGAATGGTGACTTGAGCAAGAAGCCTGTTCCAACGCTTGACAAGCCTTTCAGGGAAGAAATTTTTCCTAATATCCAACCTAAACCTCCCCTGGTGCAGCTTGAGGCTGTTACTTCTTGTCCTATTGCTTGTTACTTGGGAGACGAGACTGACCCCCACCTCCTCCCCACAGGGCCCTCAAACTGTTGCTTTGAGATGTGCTACCTACACTGCGTCATACTTGAAGTCATATGGAGATAAGCCAGAGGCTCCTGAGGTGATAGGAACCAGCAGTAAAACACAAGTGAAATATCTCAAAGAAATTAAGGGGTGTTCCTGTAAGGAGGTGACATGGCTGACAGCCCATCTGAAGTGCCTCTATAGCAATACATGCAGAGTGGGCAACAAACAGGAGGAGCTGAAAGCCACCATGCTGCTAGAAAACTGTGTTGCCACTATCGAAACATGGTGGGATGAATCCCATGACTGGAGCATGGATATTAATGGCTACAGGCTGTTCAGAAGGGGCAGATCAGGAAGCAGAGGTGAAGGAGTTGCCCTCTACATCAAGAAATGGGTAGTGTGAAGAACTGTCTCTGAAGAATAGCCACGAGCAGGTTGACAGCTTATGGGTAAGAATTAGAGACTGAGGCAACAAAGGGTGCTTTCGGTTGCTGTCTCCTACAGGCTGCCAAATCACGCCTATTGATGGAGCCTTCTTTGGTCAGCTACAGGAGGCATCATGCTCACAGGTTCTGGTCCTGCTGGGAGATTTCAACCACCCTGATACCTCCTGGAAAAGTAACATGATGACCTTAAAGGTCCCTTCCAACCTAAACTATTCAGTAACTCTATGATTCTAAGTGTTGACTCTTTGTAGCGAAGATGGTACCTGTTGTGTGCCTGTTGGAATTGGTGGTTGATCAAATCGCTGGTGATACGTACAGACCAGGCTCCTGAATTTGCTGGCAAGGACAATAACTTTTTTGAGTTGTGCTGTGAAGCCATTTTGGTTGCATGCACATAATAGTTCATTTAGGTCTCAGACTAACTTGGATTTGCAGAATTTACACAATGCATTATTGCCTCTTAATAATTCAAATGTGTGAAATGGTCTCACTCTGAAGCCCAGGTTAAATACCTGCCATCCTCTTGACTTGAAGAAGAGGATGCTGAGAATTTTTGGAAGTATCAAGATTTAAAAGACTTGATCCAGAGGTTATGAAGTGGTTACTTTGAAAACTTACCTTGGTTAATTCAGTATGTAGGGCATCATTGCTATATAGTGTGTCCATGTACCTCACCTTCTGCAGCATGGCCACAACCAGGATTCATCTTTTCCATCTCATGGGTGAATGTTAAAGAATGTGCTCAAGGATGAAGAACTGCTGACATGAACAAGACTGGAGAGACTTTACTGTTCAGTTGCAGAGTGACTTTCAATCTGACTTCGTAAGTGCCTGGGTGGTCTTGCCTATTAGCTTGTCTGAGTTAAAAAATGTTCCTCTTTAAGTCAGAGTGAACTTTCACCCTTGTTTTTCCTAAAACAGATATATGGCATCAAGAACCACAAGCCAGTTACTTTCCAATGTCACTGTAGCATAATTTACCATTTTGCAGCCAGACTGATTTTGCTATAATCATTAATTGTGTAAGACTATTTTCTGCCTTTCTCCATAGACTTCACATATTTACATTTCAGAGACTCAAACTGGATTCCAAATTGCAATTTTGTTTTTTAAACAACAGAGGGGATCAAAACAAGTTTTGAGATTCAACATTAGATATGGTAAGCCCTCCTCTACTTTTTTTTTAAAGCAGCTGTTATCCCCAGGACAAAACTCTTAATTGCTAGGGAGAACATCCAAGCAATGGTGAGTCTAGACAGATTTGTGAGACACAGATCTAGAAATTCAGCAAAAACATTTCAGACTGTTTGTACTAACAACTGGTGTAAGAGTGGTCATTTTTAGGCAGATATAAATATATGCACACATATGGCTTTGAACAGTTAGTAAGGGATTAATACTAAAATATGTTTAACTCTCCAACTGTAATTGGCCATTTCCAGCTATCTTTTTCTTTTTTGAAAACCTTACATATGAGAAATGCCAAAGCTGGCAACAATATTTAATGTCTTTACATGCCTTCAGAAGCGTGCATATTCAAGTGTGGTCCTCTATGTGAGTCCTGTTATCATCAGCTGTTATCACCAGCAATGATAACAGGCATTTCAGAGAGCCATGATTGTGCCAGATGTGTGCTCACCTTGTCTGGGTGAGCACAGAGGTTGCAGAACAAGGTGTCAGGAGTGTGTATGTGAACACCTGCACTGGCGTCATTTTCCACTGTTTTGACTTTTTAAAGTCCCAGATGTCCCTGGTAATTTGGAGAGGTGACAATACTGCTCCATATGGCCTTGTCCCAAAAATAACTTTAAAAATAATTTAGAAATACTGTCTTTAAAAGAAACAACTCTCAGCATCGGACAAGTGGTTTTATGAGGGACATTTGGACATTACATAAAAGGGACAAGCACCATAGCAGTTTCTGTGACAGCAGGCAAAGAGGAAATTTCAGTTTCCTAAACCTTAGGAAAAAAAATCTTCTTGTAAAGAAATACAAAAAGGGAGGATCAAATAGCTTGTTGTAGCTTTAATTGACTTAAATGTGAAGGATTTATTAAACTATTTAATTAATTTTGTCCCAAAGGAATTTTATTCCATTGTCACATTCATTTTGTTCCATGGCTAATGTAATCTTGTTAATGAGCCTGCAATTTGGTTTCCAGTAATGATCTCAAAGTGATGTCTGTAAAAAGGTAAAGACAGGTACAGATGCAGCTGAGAAAAGTTCCACTAAGATGACTCTCAAATGTTCGTCATAACTTATCATTATTCTTCCAGGCCTACTTATGATGAACTGTAAAAGATAAATGATTTCCCAAAGGCATGAAGTCACTGTTCTACTTTGATTTGTCAATCATATTACTGTTTTCTGGAGGGCTATTATGGCTATCACTGCAGAGTTGCAATCAAGAAATAATACCTTCCTTTGCCTCAGATAGGTCTTAACTGATGCTTACTTGTGATGATTAATGTGCTGGGTATTAACTATTCTATTCAAATAGTTCACACTGCTGCTTAGCAAATGTGGAAGAATTCAAGGCCTTTTGGATGAAGGCAGATACTTACCTTGCTATAACAGCTTCAACAGTGCAGATGAATGTTATCTTCGATTTTTGCAGAAAGCTGAGATAGAAAAAGGGTAAAGGAAAGAGACCACAGTTACTCAAAAAGATAACACAGAGTTGGGAGAATGGTAAAAGGACACTCAGAACTTGCATTTAGCTTCTGGAAAAAGAAGCAAGAAAATGACCAACAACAAATGCAAAAATGTAAGAAAACAGAAAATGTCCACAGTCCTGATACTGAATAGTGTCTACAGCAAAGAAATAAGTGAAGCTCCTCTTTCACATTTTTATGAGTGCTTCAATATAATAGGATAAACTAATATTGGGAAAAAAAAAAATCGAAGTCTTTATCTCTTATTACTATACAAGCAAGCAGTCCTACAGCAAATCTGGGCAGAGGTTTGCTAACAGAAGCAAGAAGGACCACAGGGAAACTTCTTGTTGTTCAGAGACAGGAATCTCTGTTTATTGGTCTGGCTGAAGACAGTCTATTTAAAGACGGCATCTGGTAGCTAAATACGAAGTGAGATCGTCCCACTTCAGGTATGCAGAAACCATAGCAAAATATCCACAAGGACTTGTGTTAAGAGACACCTTCCTTAGAGGAAGAAGTGTACTTATTTCCCATAAAAACTGAGGACAATTTATCAGCTGGACATGTGTAAGAAAGCTAGTTTATTCTCTGCCTCAGGCTTTTTCATAGGAAGGAAAGGAGAAATATTGTCTTCACAGGTAACGATTCTAGTTGTCTTGCTACTTACTGTACATATGTTACTGTGCTAAAAGTTCATAAAAGAATGTGTGGCCAGAAACTGCCAGTTTGAAGGGGCCTGGAGGGAAAGCTGGAGGATGCTTAGTCTTCGCAAAGCCCAAAGAAGCTTAGTTCTCTCAGCTTGAATGTCAAACAAATAATTCTTTACTTCCCACCCTAGAAAATAGGTGGAAATAAAGATGCTTGGTTAGTTTCTTACTAATAGAAAAGAATGCAAGGGGACAAATTATTTTTGCTGTGACTTACATCTGCTTCTGCAGGGATGCCCAAACTAGACCTGAGAGAGCTGGTTCACAGTCCAGAGCACAGGATCCCACAGCGGCCCACTGCTTTTCCTTTGGCACCTCTCTGCACCACTACACTGTGACATGCAGAGGGTTTGGGTCTGCACTGGGAGTCCCAGCCAGCAGTAGTATCTCTCAGAGGCATGCCTGATCATGCTTTGAGATGTTGAAGTGCAGTATCTAAACTAGTCCTATTGCTATGCACAGGACACAGGTAAGCCTGCTTCCTCAATTCCTTCTGCCAAATAATCTCTAGTATATGTAGTGTAAGCTGTGGCTTAACTTTAATCAGGAGCATCTCTGGCATGATATACTGGGGGCAGGCAGGTTTTCTGAGATGCTGCTGTCTCTGACTACACTGGCTCCAAAAGCAACCATGAGAGCCCATGGGGGCCCTGGCTGTCTTCAATACATTCATCTCTTCACACATATATGGAGCAACCAACACTGGTACCTCTCTTCACACACACATGGACCAAAACACTGGCCTCAGGAGGCCATATTATGTTACAGGTTTCTGCAAGGTTGCTCTCCATTCCCATAGCACATTGCTCTTATGGTTATGTTCTTCACACTTCCTAAGGCGGTGTCAGTCCTGCCCCCAAAGTGCCTCCTACTGAAACAACATTTTGTAGCACTGTATTGAGATTGCCTTGAAAGTCTTCTCAGACCTGTCTTTTAAGCAGAAAATACCCTGATGTGCTGATCTGAAAGTGCCTTTAATTTCCCTCAAATTCCTCCTTGTGATCTATGAGATACCTCCTGCAAACTGTCGTATAGGGATGGCGGAACAGAAAGTCAATGTGATAAGTTCATAGGACTCAGCAAAAAAGGAAAACGCTGTCAAGGGAGAGGTGCTAGGGTTCAGACACTTTGTTACTTCCCCAAACTGTGACAAAAAACGACATTCTCTGATACTCTCCTCATGAAAGAAAATATTTGTTTCTAAAAGTAGTATTGAAATGGCTACCTTTGACTTTACTGTTTTCACCTATTACACAACATATTGCAGAAAAATGGAAGTTGTTATGCTGGCATTGGCATGAAATGTCCTGGCTTCTTCAAACCAAAGCATTTCTGTGGTCCCCTAGGACTGTCAACAGTCACACATTCTTGTGGAGCATCTCAGTCCAATGTTGCTTCAATAACATTCACAGATGGAAAAACACTCAGAAAATTTTCAGCCATGGCTGAAATTATCTGCTATTGATTAAAGACTCTTTGACTCCAAGGCTTTTTTGGGTTTATTACACTTCCACAAATATACATAAAAGAGCCTAAACCCATGATTTGTTGCTTAGAGGCATTTCATCCTATCACTCTTCTACCTCAGGACTACAATATTTTTCCCTTATTAACTTCTGAACCTGGGAGCAGTTTGGAGGTAGGATGCTTCTCCTACAGGCCAAGGTTTCCAGAAAAGACTGAAGATTAAGGAGACCAACTGACAGATACTTGGAAATGACAGGACTTTCATTGGGTGTTCTGCGAAGTAGCTACCTCACTTGTCTTGAAGTGCAGTCCACAAAAAAGAAAGCATTATACTGTCTTTAGCTTTTTAAATCTTGATGGTCACTAATCTGTTGAAAAAACAAAACTAATCCTCAGAAGTCATTTGGACTATGCAGAAATAACTGAGAAAAAAAAAAAGAAGTCAATAGCATGTTTATTTAAACTAACACCTGGGGCAAATTTTGACCTTTTAGTGAAAGGAAAGTGCTGCAGGCACTTTGATCTTGAGGATCCCATCACATCTACTGTTTCACTCAAAGCCTTGAAAACCCAGTCAAAGGTGTTGAAACAACTCAAGCTGGAAAGTGGCAAAAATAGATACAAAATCTGCAATAATTTCAACCCGTGACCTGTCACTATTCTGCTGACACTGAGAAAAGCAGCTGCTCCAAAACGAAGTAATGCCTCTCGCAGTCAGGAGAAGAGAGGGTTGACAGCAATCCCAGCAAGAGCAGAAATTTGATTTTAGCCACAGATAGTTCATTTCAGGAGATGGTGGCATTTTGTAGGCCAATCCCAGTGCTGTGGAAAAACATGATCCTGCTTGTAGCGTGTAATAATTCAATATTGTTTCTTAATGTGAGTCGGGCACATTGAGATTTCTGGCATCAGCCGAGGCTCTCCCAGAAGGTCTATTCTGAGCTCTTTGTACAATGAAGTAAGAGCTGTGCATATGTCAGTGTATTAAAGGTTCTGCATTCTGTGAAACCCAGTTAAAGAAGTTTCTCACAGGCTTCCCACGCTTTTTTATTTGGAGGTCCAGCAACCATGCAATGGCAGAAAAGTCTCGTGAGGAGCATGGCTTTGATTTCAGTTGATAAGTAATAGCGGTTTAAGTCAAATTTACCCCTCTTTAAAGTATATTTTAACAGATTGCTATTCACTTTTGTTATTTCAGTGATGCAGAATTGAAGAGCACCAATTCTAAGATCAGGAGTTGCCTAATTATGAACTCTTACTGGAATATAAAATACTCCCGAGCAATTAAAGAATGACTGCTCAGATGGTGTAGAACAGATCCCAAATAACGGAGTATAGAGAATTATCTCTCACAGAGACATAGCACAGACACTTTCTGCACACCTTGACTGATAATAATTCAGTAAAAGCTCACAGAGCTCAAGAATGCCCCTTTGAATTGCAGTATTGATTGAGAAAAGTTTATCCAAACATCAAAATCAGTTTTTCCACTGAACACAGCTTGGTTGATGAACATGTTTTAGAAGATGATTACTCCCTATCAAAAAGCCTACAGTTTCGAGTGAGAAAAAGCATGTTACATGAATTTATTGATATACTGTAATAAATATTTCTAGATATATCTGGTTTATTTACTTCCATTTCTTCAGCACATGAAGAAGTGGAAAACTGGAATATCAGCACTGGACACTGTAAGTCTTCACGCAGAAACAGGCCTGCCTAAATAGGAAAACATCACGTTGCACTTTTACATGTCTCAAACCAACTCCAAATAGATAAATTCTTACCATTCAAGATCTGTTTGTATCTTAAGATCTCTCCTGTATCTGACAACAGGGATGTCATTTTGGATCATATGTTCAGGACATAGATGTTTATCTACCAGAAAACACATACTTGACCTGACAAGGAAAGACTAAATATTCTCACAGTAAAGTTGATCTAGAAAAGATTCATCAAAGATCCTTGAGAACTATGATTAAGGTAACTATTGGCCCAGAAAAAAATAATACTGCTGGCAAGACTGAATTCTAATTATAAAGAAACATTTATGTTTGCATTCCCACAAATTTCTTCCTCAGTATTGGTTGGTTATCACCCAAGAAGAACAATAAGGTGTATTGGTAGAATGTTAATCAACCCTCAGAAAAGCTCAGGTTTCGACTATGCCCATCTAATGGTACTGGAGGATCGGAATAAACCAGCTAAGACTTAATTTTCTAGTAATTAAATGCCATTTTTGCTTAATCTACAGCAATCAGTATCTCGCTGGTTTTAATGGTCAGTACTGTCTTCCTCTGGCTTCTTACATGTCAAAAAACTACCAAAATGCCGAAGCCACTCTTATAAAAGTTCAAACGCAATGAATTATTTACATTAAGGGGCAATCCATACTATTAATCACTGCCACAGTTTGCAGTTAAATGCAACGAGGATCTGATCTGGGTGACATTACCCATGCAAACTGGACTAATTTAACAACTATTTATTTCCAAAACTTGACCAACAGTGAAAAGTTCTGATCAGAAGCATTTTATCATAGACAGAACCTGATTTAAAAGCTGTTAACAGATGCCACATGTAACATCTTACTGTATCTTGCACAAACACTATTTTCCCTAACAATGTCATAAACAAGGTACTTTTAGAATTAAAATTGTAGTGTCCACAATATAAAATGCCAAGAAAGGCAGTTTATTATTGTTACAAACATGTTATTAATGAGAAAACTCAAGCATGATTTAAATGCTGCACCAATTCACATCAGAATCTCATCCAGAAATCTTCCTTTGTTTCAGCCTCATAATCAGGTAAGTGGATATATATTTCTCACTAACAGTATTTATTATTCTTTATCTATTTTTCTGACCTAAAGCCCTTTAGAAGCATTTAATTATAGCAACAGAGAGAGAGAAGAAGTAGAATATGCCAACTTCCACTTGGAAGTCAATGTTATCAGTTTGGTCCAAATACAACTTTAATTTCCTACCCACTGCTATGCAAGCAGAAAAGTTGTGCAACACACCTCTTCTATTGGAGTAACACAAAAGGATATTCACCCAGAGCTCTCCATCAACAGTGGCATGTCAGCCCATCTGGAAAGTTGTTTACAGACCATCTGAAAGGGGGACAGAGAAAAGGATTGACTCATAGCAGGCAGATTCATAAACAAAGACCCAAAATATCATTGTTTCAGAAGGAACAGTGCAAGAGCTAAGCTCCCTCCCAGGAATTTGTGCAGCCAGTACTCATGCAGCAGATAACCCCAGCTGACC
The DNA here is from genome assembly GCF_004027225.2 of Strigops habroptila. Classification (NCBI taxonomy): domain Eukaryota; kingdom Metazoa; phylum Chordata; class Aves; order Psittaciformes; family Psittacidae; genus Strigops; species Strigops habroptila. Next base: position 82,716,240 of record NC_044302.2, on the reverse strand, counting down.
TTTCTAGCATTCAAAGGGTAATAGCTTTAATGAGATGGACCAGTAGTGAAAAATTTTTCCAGTGCGTTAGGCAAAACAAACTCTCCGTTGACACCATCTCTCCTGTCTTTCTTCATCTTATATAGCTGTGGCAGAACCATATGAACAGACACCAGTTGCAAGCAAATGCCGTGCTGCTTTTGTTCAAATTCCACTACCTCCCTCTTTCATCATATCTGAACAATATCTTGTTCTACACCCTCCTGATGGGGGATGGGAAAAGCAATTAACCTTTAAAACTTTGGTGCCATAGTGTAATTGGTGTCCCCATTTCTCCCTTTCTGACCATTTCAAATACATGCTATTAAAATCTCTTTAGCACTTCAGGATTTATTTCTAACTTATTCTAATCCAAACAGTTTCAGAGACAGGTAAGATTCCCAAAGCCAACAGAATAGTTCTTTCTCAGTTATTAGCAAGCATCAAGAACTTTAAAAGAGAAGAATTAATAGTTAACTGCCTTCTAAACCTTCTGTTGCCTAGGATATCACTTTAATCAGATGTAGTGAAATGCATATTCCACTATAACACAATTATGTGAACGCTGGCTCTGAACAAGAAACCACTCCTTTTTTTTTTTTACAACCTCAAAGAGTAAACATATTTCCCTCTGAAAGAAAAATGAAATAAGTACATATTGCTCAGCGTCAGCTGCATCCCCAGACACAAGTCCACCATATGCCTTCTGTATTTTTATTACTACTATTTTTGAATTTTGGGAAATGCCCAAAACAAGCACTTCCATTCCTGCCTTAGGACAGCTTTGAAGTGATGAAAGCTGACTCGACTGATTTCTGTGTACAGGGCAAATTAACAGGACCACACCATAGAAGCTTTTGACCTACTATAAACTCACCCAGTTTAAGCTCACCCACTGTGCCATACTAAAAACAGTAATTTGACCATTCATATTAATGAATAACTGGAGCAGATTCTCCTTGAAATTATGTTAAGGCACATGGATGATATAAGCGGATTATTGGTGACAGCTAACATGGCTTCACTAAGGGCAAATCATGCCTGACAAATTTGGTAGCCGCCTACAATGGGACCATGATGTTGGTGGATACGGAAAGAGTGACTGATGCCATCTACCTGGACTTGTGTAAGGCATTTGACACTGTCCTGCACAGTATCCTTGTCTCTAAATTGGAAAGGCATGGATTTGATGGATGGGTCACTCAGTGGATGAGGAATTGGCTGGATGGTTGTACTCAGAGAGTTGTAGTCAATGGTTCAATGTCCGAGTGGAGACTAGTAATAAATGGTGTCCCTCAGGGATTGGTGTTGTGACCAGCGCTGTTCAACATCTTTGTTGGCGACATGGACACTGGGATTGATGCACCCTCAGCAAGTTTGCTGATGACACCAAGTTGAGTAGTGCGGTTGACACGCTGGAGAGAAGGGATGCCATCCAGAGGGACCTCGACATGCTTGAGAGATGGCCAATGCCAACCTCATGAAGTTCAACAACGCCAAGTGCAAGATCCTACACCTGGGCTGGTGCAACTCCAAGCACAACTACAGGCTGGGCAGAGACTGAATGAGAGCAGCCTTGAGGAAATAGACTTGGGGATGAAGAAGCTCAGCATGACTCCCCTCCACTTCACTCTCATGAGATCCCACCTGCTGCACTGCATCCAGCTCTGGAGCCCTCAAAACAAAAAGGACATGGACCTGCTTGAGCAAGTCCAGAGGAGGTCATGAAGATGATGAGAAGGCTGGAGCACCTATCCTATGAAAACAGGCTGAGAGTTGGGCTTGTTCAGCCTGGAGAAGGCTCTGGGGACACCTTAGAGCAGCTTCCAGTACCTAAAGGGGCCTACAAGAAACCTGGAGAGGGACTTTTACAAGGGCATGTAGTGATATGGCAGGGGAGAATGACTTTAAACTGGGAGAGGGGAGATTTAGATTAGATATAAGGAAGAAGTTCTTTCCTGTAAGAGTGGTGAGGCACCGGCACAAGTTGCCCAGAGAAGCTGTGGCTGCCCCATCCCGGGCAGTGTTCAAGGCCAGGCTGGACAGGGCTTGGAGCAACCTGCTCTAGTGGAAGGTGTCCCTACTTGTGGCAGGGGGTTGGAACTAGATGATTTCTAAGGTCCTTTCCATCACATCTGATATGAAGGTAAATACAAACTTCCTGATTCTGGGAGCCCCTTCAGAAAGCAGTTTCTCTGACAGCTGAGCATCCTGAACCAAATAGTGATCTTGCACTACTGTAGGTCTGATGTCCTTTGCTTAAATAAAAGGATTTCAAGGGAAAGGTGTCTACAAAAAAATGCCCGGGGAATAAGAAACATTGTTCTGTGGCTCATGTAGATCATGCAGAAGCATCTGAACTTAGCTGCTTGTCTTGGGCTAGGCAGATGTGGGTGACATCTGCAGTAGCTTGTGTTGAATGTCACCGTTGAAGTGTGAGTTCAACAAAGAAATTGTACACCTTGGGGAGAAATACAAGTGTCCCCCTGTGATGAGTCACTAGGATGACAAATGCCATGACAGAATGTCATTGTCCATACACAGGCACCATTGCATCATTGCACCTCATAATAATCATAATGAAAAACCTTTTCATAAGTAGGCCTCAAGAATGTGGCAGCATTATGTATATCCATACGTAAGAAGCTAAAGAGACTCGACTAGTTCTAGCAGTGCCAGGAATAGGGTCTGGAGAGCCCATGTTTCTGGTAATTCTTGCTTTCACATGGGCCACTCAACCACATCACTTTCTTAACCTGGGAGTTAGCTATTGGTGGCAGAAGACTGCAGAGTTCATGTATGCATTTACATTATCACTTACATCCTCCCTTTCTCATTCAAAATTCCAAAATATGCCTGACAATTAACAGATGTCAGTGCTTTACTTCAGACGTGTCTCCCTATGGCTTAACAACTCCTTATCCCTGGTTTATAGCTTCCCTGCCTCAGCTTGTTACATAGAATGATGTTTACAGCAACTTTTTATAGAAACCCTGGCTACTTCCTCCCACTCATAACTAGGTGCACCTTGAGGTTGAGGCTGCAATGTGTGTAAGACAGCCTGCACTATAGTTCCCATTCTGAAGAGTCAGTGGCAGGTTCCCAAGTCCTCATCACATCACCTTTCCTCTGTCAATACATGGGAGTTGGGTCAAGGTAGGTGGGACAAGACATCTTAGATGATTCAGCATTGGACTGGAGGATAGAAAACATAAAGCCTACCCAAATGAGGAAACTGCAAGATGGGGGCAAGTGAAGGGGTTCTGCTGTCAGCCTGGCATACAGACTGTTTCCCTCACGTGCCCTTTTAGTGTACAGGATTCTGTCTCCCAGCACCTGCTGCATGCCTGCCTTTTCAGACTGTGCTTCCCCTGCTTTGCCAGTCCCCTAACTCACGCACACACACCCTCCCCCCTGCCTTCCTCTCTGCCTTTCATTTCTTTTACCAAGCCAGATGCAACTTTTTCTTCTCCATGTGAGGACAAACTGCACACCTAAAGAGAAAATTGCTCCCCACAGAGTTACTCGCAGAGCCAGGAATCCCTTTGCAGAAGGGATTTTTCAATGCTCGGTGTGCCTATGCCAAAATGTCTCAGCAGATTCTCTGGCCTTCACTTCTCTGCTGAACTAATTACACTGCTGGAGTCTGTTTCTGTTGTTCTCAGGGAAGCCGTGGAATAAACTAGATAATGGAAGCCATAGAAGTGGCAAATGTCCTGTGTCCTGTTCACCTGCTCTTCCTGCCCTAGGAAGGATGTGGGTTGATCTTGAGAGGAAAGACACCAGATCAGTTCTGTTTCTTTCTTTTTCCAAAATCAGCTGCTAAGTGAAATAACAAAGTGTGCACAGGAATACTAACAGAACTTTGTTTTTCCTTCTCGTTAAAAGCCAGCAGCTGCTTAGTGTTTCACAGAGCAAGATAAGCAGTGTGACATTTGTTGCCATTCACATGCATTGATTTGTTTTAGTTCAGTGTGTTCTCAAATGAATTTCTTAGTGCTTTGGGACTGGAAAAAAAGCCCAAAGAATATAAAAAATCATTAAATTGCTAGGAAGAAAAAAAGAAATAAAGTAAACAAGTTGTGAGTTAATAGTTCTTCTATAAAGTGGCTTTGCTGACAAGAGAATTAGAGCAAGATGATCTTGGCAAGCAGGATGTTGTGTTAGCTGCGCAAACTTTTTCTGTAGTCATATACAATCTCTTAATAGTTGGGTGGGATCTTTCCACATTTCATGGAGAGACTGATTTACAGGTCAAAAAGAAGATGAGTTTCTTAAATTGCACATCATTTAAAACAAAAATCCTTCAGTCTTCCAAATCAGGTTTTCTATTTTCTTAGCACCTAGCTCCAATGCTTTATTTTCCAGAAATTTTTTATTTTGCCTGATCCACTTCGTTGCTTCCTTCTTCAGACCTATCCTCCCCTTGGGCTCTCCTTTATTATGGATTGTTTGGAAAGAGAAATAATTAAAGATGGGGAGGGTGAAGTGTCACGGAGTTACTATCATGTCTTCAGATATGGTTTGACTTTTCTAGCTTCATCAATTTCTTGAGACCCTTTATACTGTAGTTAATGTCTCTTGAATAGACCCTTGCTTATCATAGCTGCACCTCTATGAGTGAGAAAAAGGCATATTTCTATGGATCTCCAACTAAAACCACTTCCAGAATCAAGTGGCCACTGCCCTGAATTATCACATAGCAAATCCCCAGTCTCTAAATAATTTCAGCATACATGTAGACTTATCGGGAAAGAGAGGCTCAGATAAACCTAAAAAGATCCCACCCCTCTTTTTCTCTTTGTCCTACTTCTGTGTTCTCTCCTGATCATATAAGCCAATACAAAAGCTCGCTGCTCTCATGCCAGCCCATTCATGTTGTGGCTGTATTCAGCCCCCATGCAACAAATGCCTGAGTAGTTTGGACCCAAAGTATATCACATAGACCAGACTCAAGCCTTCTCTTACCTTTTAATCAGCAAGACCAATATTTCTGTCATATAACCTGTTTTCCCCACAGTATGAGCCACTGGAATTAGAGTGGGCTGGAGACCAAAGCTAAAAAGGAAGATTCGCTGTAATGTTCACAAACTAAAGAAAAGCTGAAATTAGTGTAACTTCTGAACAGTACACTTGCAAGGGATTAGGCAATCATTGTCTTTCAGGGAAGTGATTCTGCGGTCTTTATTTCATAAATGCCCCACAGAAGATTACGTGGATTCATATTAGCCAAAGAGTCATGAGGGAAAGCGTAGCTGCCAGTTTGTTTATGCTTAGCACAGAAAGCTGTTTACAGGGGCATAAACTGAAGATGTTTCCAGCAATGCTGCCTCTCAGCTATGGAAGAATTGCAGAGCCCTAGATCTCACTGGAGCTCTCTTTCTGGATCCTAGTTAATACGCTGGCCCAGCCACTTTCTAAGCTCTGTTTATAAACTTCCTGCTATAAGAGCAGCGGTGCACATGAGAAAATACATTTTGTGAGAATTATCGTTCTACAAGCAAGACCACATCACTGTTTGAAGTCAACTTTTGGACTTATGTTTTACAATACCATCTGAAGTATGTCAGAATGGTGCAATACTGCCTATCATTTTATATTATGCCAAGAACAAACCTATTGATATGAAAAAAGCACTACTGTGAACTATTCTTTACTGATGTACCACATACACAGTCCTCCACAAGGCCAAGGCAGAGGAGCAGAGAGGACTGTTTACTTTGACACAATCTAAATGGCATTTTTTTATAAAGGAATCCATATATCTGGCAACTTCTGCTGTGACCATAAAGGATGTTGTGGGCACTATGGGTTTGTATTATGGTACTGAATAGAGGTCCCCCAGTATGGGAGGTGGGCATGCCCATCGCTCATCTTCTCTGTTTGAAAGTGCTTCCATGTGATTACTAACAAGATGCAGAAGTGAATTGATCCACTGCTAGGAAAAGGTTAACTACATAAAACCAAACCAAAACCAACAACCCCCCCAACAAACAAACATGCACAAACATAAGATTTTCAGGGAGACAGCTTTAGCGTATTATATTAAAACTGCATTTTGCTATAATTGTGGGAACTGACTTATCAACAAATATGGCATAGTTCCTTTTCTTGGTAGAAATGTTACCAGAAAATTAATTTATTTCCCACCTTCTTGAAAGAAAAGGTCACCTTTCCTATAACACATTTCTATCCCTATTAATATTAGTAATATCCCTATTAATAATCTTCCACAAATTTGGGATGGAGAACTTGTGTGTTCTGGTGTATTCTGATATCAACGCATGGGGTAAGCAGGTACTGCTTGAAAACAACATGCAAATAAAATATGACTTTTCAAGTTTACTTATCAAGCTGTTTGCTCACCTGGCATGTGTTTCCATGATCTTAGACTGCGAGCTTCCTGAGACTGGGACTGTTATATTTTACTCAGTTGGCTGTGTACATTACAGCCTTGAGTTCTGCTGGGAATTCTCAAACCCAGAGAGATAGAGATGGGGATGAAAGGTGTAGCTGTCACTGCTGACTGAGCTTTATTGTCAGTGGAGTCTGTCATACACCAAACCAGCAGTTTTAGCTCAGACAGGAACAATTCTCAAGGGAAGGAATAAAGTGCTGGTGTGCCTCTACACAGGCCAGGCCTATAGACCAGACAACCATGAGTCCTCTACCAGGAGAACTTTCTTTGCCTGTTCTGGGTAAGGACATACATCCCAGCACCAGAGAAGGTAAATCCTTACGAAATATAGTGACTGTAAATGCTTGGAGGAGAATATATGTTGGGACATAGTTGTTTTATCTGGCATTTTGAATGCAGATGGGGCCAAGTCTGATGCCTTTGATCTCTTTATTTGATGGAAGAGATACCACGTACCCCAATCAGATGAAGTTGTATTCTCTCCTGGCAGGGAATCTGTCTACCTCTCAAAAATCTTAACAGCTCAGAAGGCAGGACAAGATAGATTACTTTCATATGAAATATAGAGGATAAGTTGTTTTTTCTATTCGTTCACAGCCTTCTTAACTTTTCCTTTGTCCCTTCTATCCACTTTAGTCTCCATGTACTATTATTCTTGTTAAAATGAAATTTCTACTTTGCAGGATTTTCTAACATGAGTGGTAAAACTTTGTTTCTGCAAGTAAATCTAAATCCATAAAGGAATCTTTAGGTTTTATATATCTACAAACCCGAAGTTTGAGTCTGTAATGATTCATCTACTGTTGTACACACCTCCAAATTAGAAGTGGAAACATGAAATACAGGGAGCAATTAGTTGATGACTAATGGAGACTAATGATTTTGCTGCTACAAGACAAGAAGACAGTTTTAATGTCATCTTAGCTTCAGATAGATAGACTTCACACACCTACAACTTGTCAGCTGAAGCTTGCCATGGAACGATTATACACTGAAAGTTAGTTGAGAAGCCTCTTGATGATCCTGAAGTGCATATTCCTCCTCAGGGTATTTGAGGTGAGCAGAGAAATAACCATTAATAAATCAAGTTCCAAAGGAAGTCTTAAATGCTAAGGTTAAAACAACGGAAAGTTGTATTTATGAACTTGCAGATTACCAGAGAAAACAATGTAGGAAGGAGTGGACTGCCTTTATTTATCTCAAAAGAAGGCTTAAAACAAGATCCTACCAGCCATTATTTAAATGTCAGTTCCATTTACTAATTTGATTAAAACTCATATGGGAAGTGATCTCATTGTATCTGCACATTCTTCTGTGATTGACATTTCTTGTGGTGGCCTGGAACGAGCTGAGGTTTGGGGAATGTAATCTCTTTCCCGTCATCTAAAGGAGTAAGAATTGCAAGGGTAGTTGAGACCTTGAGGGGGAAGCACACCCTGGTGTTTTCAGTAGAGCATGGGGATTGCATTTGAATTGCTATATATTCTGCTCCAAAAGGCGTGTTACTGTCACACTTCAAATAGGTGGAGGTTGCTCATGCAGCATACAAAGCTATTTCCTATAACTTTCTGTATGAACAAAATTTACTTCTTAGCATGGTCAGATCAGTGGAGCCTCAACATCAGTGCACAGTATTTGCTGAAGAAGTAAGGCAATATTAAGGAGGTACTACCAGTAGTAGGATGTATGCTACTGATATTACAGGACCTTAAGTGCATTGGCAGAACCACCTTCTGAATGTTGATCACAAAAATTGCAGCAATGGAAAGAGTTCAGGGAAACTCCACAAAAATTATCTTCTTGAGGATAAGAAGTGAAGAATCAGGAAGACTAAAAGGATTTCCAAATAACGAGTACTGTAAAGGTCATATAAAATACAGGCTCAAGTGACAGAGCAAACTGGTCACCTCACTGATCCCATCTGTTATGTTTCTACTGTTTTCTCTTCATGTGGTAGCTAAAACAAAGAATTTTATTAGAAGGGAAAATGCTATTCTAAGTCCAGTTTGAGCCTTTAATCTATGAGGTCTCAGTTTTGTCCCAAAACAGAATGAAAAACTAAGTGAAGAAACTTTGAAACCCTTGATGAAATTGAGTTCTTTTCAAGCCAGTCTCACTGCCCGGAATCCTTGTGCCAGGAGCAGACAATATGCTATGAATGCAACAACAGATTGCATCCAGGTGATCAGAGAGCCAGGAGCATATAATGAATAATAGCTTGTCTGAGCCAAGTGAAAAACAATGGAGAGTTTTAATGAAAAGTCACCTGCATGTGCTCCTCTCCTCTTCCCTTTGATGTCTGGATGATGTGTTGCCACACTTGAGGTGCAGGCCAAGACAGGCTCTTTTTCACAGGCTTCAGCAGAAGGCACCTGGCCCCACTTCAGCTGTCCCTTTACTATAGTAAAAAGCATAACTATAGTGCTTCTGGGACTGTATTACATCACAGACCATTGCATGGGAGTTAGGAGAAACTCTGTAAACAGATCCAGGAGAAACATAGATCCACTCTCTGAGCATTCAGGGATGGAGTTAGGAAAGCTGAAACCCACCTGGATTTGAAACTGGTGAGGAAGATGAGGGGTAAAACGAAAGGCTTCTGCAGGTACTTCAGCTGCAAAAGAGAGTCCAGGGAAAATATGGGCCCACTGCTGAACAGGGTGGGAAGCTGAGGAGAATGAGCTCAGAAAAGGCCAAGGTGCTCAAGGCATTTGTATTTATTGGTAAAACCTTCAGCAATCCCAGGTCCCTGAGAACAGTGGGAAAGACCAGAGTAAGGAAGACATACCTTTGGTAGAGGAGAGTCAGGTCAGGGAACCCTACACAAACTGAATGTACACAAGTCCATGGTGCCTGACGGGATGTAATCACAGCGGCTGGCGGAGCTGGCCAGTGCAATTGCGAGGCCACCCCTGCCTATCTCTAGGAGGTCATAATGACTGAGAGATGACCATGTGGGCTGAGAGGGAGCAAATGCCACTCTTCAGGAAGTGCAAGAAGGAAGATCTGGGAAATACAGGCCTGTCAGCCTCACCTCGGTCACTGGGAAGGTGCTACAGCAAATAATCCTGGAAGCCATTTCTAGACATATGAAGGACAAGAAGGCAATTGTGAGTAGTCGGCATGGACTTGAAAAGGAAATCTTTCCTGGCCAACCCGACAGCCTTCTACAATGAGGTATCTAGCTTGGTGAGGGGAGAACAGTGGAGGTTTACCTCGACTTAGTAGGGTCTTTGACACTTTCTCCTATAACATCCTCACAAGGAAGCTGAGAAAGTACAGGCTGAGTAAATGGGTTATGAAGTGGACTCAAAACTGGCTGAACTGACATGTTCAAAGGTAGTGCAAAACGCAACTGAGGGCCAGTCACTAGTGGAGGACACCAGTGGTCAGTACTTGGGCTAATACTATTTAACATTGATGATTTGGATGACTAGGGAGAGTGCACCCTTGGCAAGTTTGCAGATGGCACAGAACTACGAGGAGTGGTTGATAAACCACACAGTTGTGCTGCCATTCAGCAGGCCTCAACAGATGGGAAGAACAGAGGGCAACCTCATGAAATTCAACAAGGGAAATGCCAAATCCTGCACCTGGGGAGGAAAACACTGCACTAATACAGACTGGGGGCCAACCATCTGAAAAGTACCTGGCAGAAAAGAACGTGGGAATCCTAGTGAACAACAAGCTGAATGTGAGCCAGTAATGAGCCTCTGTGGCAAAGATATCCAACAGTATCCTTGGCTGCATTAGAAAAAGTGTTGCCAGCAGGTCGAGGGAGGTGATACTGCCACTCTGCTAACCACTGGTGAGACACGTCTGGAGTGCTGTGTCCAGTCCAGTACAAGAGACACGTGGACATACTGGAGCATGTCCAGGAAAAAGGCCACAAAGATGACTGGAATTTGAAAATCTGACATACAAGAAGAGGCTGAGAGAGCTGGGACTGGTCAGCTGGGGGAAGAGAAGCCTCAGATAAACTTATCAAGTGTATAAATACTTGAAAGGAGGGAGTAAAGAACACAGACCCTGGCTCTTAACACTGCTATCCAGTGAAAGGACGAGAGGCAATGGGCATGAATAAAAGACATTCCAGTTAAAAATAAGAAGAAACTCTTTCTACTCTGAATGTGATTGGAAAAGGTTGCCCAAAGGGTCTGTGGAGTCTTTATCCTCAAAGATATTAAAACCTGACTGGGCACAGTCCTGTACTGACTCTTGTTTGAGCAGGCAGGATGGACTAGGCAAGATCCAGAGGCACCTTCAGCCATCCTATGACTGTATAAAATAAGCTGAAAGCTGCGCAAATGACCCTTGACTGTTTGTACATTCTGCATCCCATTAAAATTTCTTTGCATCTTCCACTGGTAAAAGAAAGAGATTAAATGATTCCTTCTTGAACTGGATGCAAGTTGTTTTGATCCCAGAGGATGCATGTGTGGGGTCCATCAGGAGCATTAACGGAGCTATCAATATTCAGTGTCAGTGGCTGAGAGCAAGTCTTGTTCATTTAATCTTTCTTCTGTCTATTGTACTTCTTCAAATTCAGTGCACTAGACATTTTCAAAGAACAGAAGATTTTCTTTCATCTAAAATAGAATGGGGTTTTTTTAATATTTCAGATCTTGTAACCTAGTGACCTATGTAACAAGAGTACTTTGATTCTATTATTAGGGAGGGCTGCACATGAGAGAACTAAGTAGGAGATTATCCTAATTTTAAAAGGTGTGTCAATTTCGTGCTTTGGAACAGTGGAGCACTCCTAGAGCAGATGGTTAGGACTTACTACTTACTATGACCCCTTATTCAGAGGCATAATCCAGTTTCAGCTTTAGGATCATTTAAATCATTTAAATGCTATCATTTCAAACACAGAGTGAAGTCTAGATGCATTACCTATGAATCATGGAATCATAGAATGGTTTGGGTTAGAAGGAGTTTAGAGCTCACCCAGTTCCAAGCCCCCTGCCATGAGCAGGGACACGTTCCACTAGACCAGGGTGCTCAAATTCCTGTAAAACCTGGCCTTGAACACTGCCGGGGATGGAGCATGCACAGCCTGTTCTGGTTTCTCACCAGTGCCTCAAAGGTCTGTCTGTAGTTTCTAAAAGTCCTCTTTTTTTTCTTTTTGAAAAAGAAGCCTTGCTGCGGGTAATGAAGTTGTGCTGGGGTGATACCAGTGCAAGAAAATACAGAAGATTTTGCAGTTCATTAACTAGTTTCACAGCTGCCTCGTCTCCACCAAAGGATTTCTATTAAGTCAGTTGATAAATATCAGAATAATACCAGAGCTTTAAAATACTGAGAAGACACACCTGGCAACAAAACTCTCTACTTTAAAAGAGGGTTAAACTTACGAGCTGTTCTTTTAAAATACTGCCTACTCCCACTTTAGTAATGCAGTTTTAGTGCCAGAAGAGAAGGATTATAACATTAGATGTCTTAAAAAGACATGATTTAACAATCATACGTAGAAGGAATAATGCACACATATTCCTTTACCTCATCCAGACCCAGATTCCCACTTCGGGTCTTTCTTTGACAAATAATCAACAGATATTTAATGTAGCAATCTCTTTTTCCCTCTTTTTCCTAATTAGTTCTGCCCAACCATATTCAGGGTGCAGGATTTTTCCCTACACAAATCCAGCCATTTCCAGTATTTCATCAGGCTGGATCTAATTGGCTACTACTGAAGCTATCTGCAGTTTTCTATTGCTATGTTCTCTTGGAGAAACAGCAGAACAAGTCCAGCTGAAAATAGCTATTGACATGAAAGACAGGAGTTTAAGTTTTGATACTGTTAATCCTCCACGTAGTGACATTTCAGAGGTAAATGGTCTGTGCAGAGAACATTTTCAAGATGGCCTAGTAATTAATAGAAACACATCCCTACATAAATCCTTGGTTTTCATGAAAGATTAAAGGTGTTCCCTCATAATGCAATCTCTGGAGGAAAATAACTGTAATCCCTGTTCAGTTCTAATTTACAGATCACCAAGAGATGACCAGAATTGTTTCAGAGGTAAAAAAGATTTGCAAGACATACTGCTAAAAGCAGGAGAAGAAATGAGGTGAATCACACTCACCGGGGGATGTTTGCAGGAAAGAACAAAATTTAATCCAAACCCAAAGTTTCTCTGTTTTGACAGGACTGGCTTGCTATTATGGAACCAGCTGGGACACAGCACTTTTCCCTGAGGTCTGGTTTTGGAGGGTAGGGATGCTCTCCCAGGTGGATTCCCACTCACGAGGCCACCAGGCAGCAGGAAAGGACTGGCAGGCTGCTTGTGTCAGCACCCTCTTAGAAAACTACATGGAGACCCTGACTACATGACTGTCCCATCCCTCAGAGAGCTGGCTGGAGAACTGACACACACTGTCAGGAGGGAAAACTCAGAGAAACTGCATATAGCCACAGCTTTGCTTTTAAAGTCAAAAATTAAACAAAATTTAGGCCCACCAGGATCTATGTCACATACTCAAACCCTTACAAAAATGAAAACATAAAATAGGGTAAGCAACTACATTTTCTTCTTGCTGTGGCTCTACCAACTTGGTGACATACTTAATTTCCTCTTCTCAAATATGCCCCCAAGCTATATAGATTCCAGATTTAGTTCATCTCATTCTTGCTTGCAAATACTCCCTAACAGCAGATTAGCACATCTGACTCTTAAAAATAATCCACTTGGAAAGGTATTTTTCCCTCATGTTTCTGAGGTCACCACTAGCACGCCATCATAATTACAGCATCACGGGGGTGGCTCTATTTTCTGCTTTGTGTTTTCCTCCTGATCCTGCAAATCAAGAGGATGTGGCCACCCCTGTGCTTTGGGATTTTGTGCTTCTTCAATTTATGGCTGCCCTGAGGCTTCTCAGCGCAGCAGGGTCATCCAGACCTTCCAGAGCAGCAGCAGATGCAATCTGCTTTCTAAATGAAGGGTCTGAAATAGCTGTATGAGGGTAAAAGCTCACTTTTAAATGCCCCATATAAGGCAGAGGTGCTGGATTGAAGGTTTCATGAAGGGGCTAACACTGTCTTCCCCGGAAGGACTTGTCCCACATGACACTGAACGCTCAGGGATAAATAGTTTTGGGTACTTCCTGAGCAGGGATCCCCAGATTCCTTGACATTGCACATGACAGACACAGCCTGTCATCTTACCTTGTTCTCTGGCGCAGAGCGGCCTGTTGCACCCTGAGCCCTCCAGCCCTGGCAGCATTCTCCACCACTGAAGTCAATAAAATTGCAGGCTTTCATCACCTCCAGTGGGACGGTCACATACGGGAGTCAGTTGAGAATCTGGCACATTTCACATACATCCCTCGTGCTGCTCAGCGTCACCACTCCTCTGGGAAGCGAACTGGCAGCACATGTCAACCATATCTCTGCAAACAGATGGACAGCTGCAATTTACAAACAGTACAAGAGAGTTTTACAAGCATTTTAAACATATCTAGCTTGGGTTTACTGGCATCTGTCAGCTAAGAAGGATACGGTATCTAAGCACACCCTGGACCCTGGGATAGAAAGACTTCCACTTGAATTTTTAAAAAATCTAGCTCTTTCTAAACACTATCAATAATAGCAAATAATAAAAATCAGCAAACTACTGCAACTATTTGCAGAGTCAAATTAAAAAAAAAAAGGGGGACAAAAAAAAGGCGGGGGGGGGGGGCGGGGAGAAATCTGCTGCAAAAGCATTTTGCAACGACTGAAAAGTCCAGACTAAATTGTTTGGCAAAACATAAGGCCATCACTGCACTCAAATAAATGGGCTCTGCAATTATCACTCATTAACCACCACCTAACAGTTGGGAACCTGTTGGAAAGGCTTTTAAACGTAAATGATAAGAGAGTGATATGTGGGAATGAGATTGTGTGGCATACTTGTTTTGTTTTGACTTCTTTCCAGACATATTTCAGTTTACATAAATATTTGAAGGTTGGATCAGACAGGATTTGCAGCACAATAGTATTAGGAATGCCTTTGCAAAAACTGTAATATGTTCTAAATTAGCCTCTGAGGAGGGGGAGGGCAAATGAAATTTTCTCAACATATACATTAGAGCACTACTCAGCGTTTAATTGTTTACAGACCAGAGTGATTGACTTCCCTGCTGGTTTCTGCTCTTTTTCTTGGTCTCTCCTCCCTCTCCCTGATTTGATTAGAAAGAGAACTGTGCTTTTTCTAGATGGCTGACACTAGCTAAAGGTCCTTGCAGAAAGAAAGATCCTTGCCAAACGGCAGAGCTAGTCAGTGCACATGGGACGGCACGTTACGAGTGGCCCCTCACTCTCCTCCCTGATTCGGCAGCAGAGGGTTAGAGCTGCCTTTTAGCTCTCGGAGTGCTTTCCTCACCGGCAAGTGTGCAGGAAAGGGCAGGAAGACTCACCTCGAGCTCGGGCTGCTTCCTGCAGGAGTGAGCTGGAGGCTCTCCCAGGCAATGCCTGCTGAAGGAAGAGGCCTGGAAGCCGCGTGGCACCACAAAGGCTTTTGCTGCACTTTCAAGTACCTAATTTTCCAAGTGGGCAAGGAGGTTCTTGAGGTAGGGCACACTGAGGTAGCAGGAGGTAGAGTAAGACGCTTGGAGCAGAGCACTGTAAGGGTGAGACCTGTGATGAGAGAGTTTTGCAAAAGCAAAATACCATTTTTGTCTTGTTTTCTGTTATGTAACTCTGGTATGTAACCAGCTCTGCAGAATCAGTAGATATATTCTGGATTTAGGCAGGAGTAAAGGAGATAATAATCTGACTCCGGAGCTCAAAAAGCTTTTCCTGAGAGCTGCTCAGGTCAGATTTCCTCCAGCTCTATACTGCCAGGATAAAATAGATTTTCAGATACATCCTGTTGAATGTGAAACACCTTTTTATTTAAAGTGCATTTTAAGTTAGAGCATGTTCATTAAATAAAAGAAAGGCGAAATGTAAGAGCCCGTAGCTGAGTAAAGCAGGAAAGGGCTTCACAGTGAGATTTGATTGTTTACATTCAATGAAAGGAAAAGTCTGATTTGGAGTGCTCAGATTTAATCTTGGTGCAGATTAAAATGGTGCTATTGTGTCCTGCTTGGCTGTTCGGAAAGGTGAACTGAGGCTTTCCAAGGTCTGTACCATTGCATTATATACACAAGATCTACATAAAATCACGTCAGACAAGTCACACGTAACAGCAAAGTCGAGGTTCTCTGGCATAAGCTGTATTAACATTGTCTTTCAGGTCTTGAATTTCTACCTCTTGTTGCGAATCACCTTTGAACTCTTGGTGGGTTTGTCTGGTCATTTCCTGATGTTTCCTGTTTCTCCCGCCCAGCTGTAAAAGTCACTTGTACTGTACCATGGATGTGGTTTCATTTGGGGGGGAATCTGTAACAGATTATTGCTACCACACTTGCCATCTCTCGTCCGCAGTAAAATTAGGCAGTGCTCACACCCTTTAGCAGAAACAGACTTCACAGTAAGAGCAGCGGTGCCTCACCCGTAAAGACAACCACAAACACATGCTGATCTAATGCAACAGATTCCAACACAAAAAGGAGGACTCAGGATTTGATTCCTAAAAAAACCATAAATGTGCTCAGTACCACTTTTCCATTGCAATTTTGTGCATATACATGAAACAACGCAAGGCACTTGAGCGTGAGAGGGAGCTGTATCATTTAGCAAACCAGTAAACCTAGCAGACAGTTGGGGAAGAGGCAGCTTGTTAACAGACATGCTGGATAGCAGGTCTCTGTTTCTGATGAACTGTCAACACAGTTAAGTCTGTTAGGGAAAGGACGCATTAACCTAGGGTGGTACTTTATGATTCTTTGCACTGATGGAACCAGTGTCTGGCTTTCTGAGATCAAAGCGCCGAGTTAAGTGTTTCTAAGATGTGCCCCTGGCTCTGATGCCCCTTTCCTGCCACTCAGAGCAAGAGTTCTAGGACTCTTATAACTTAGTTTCTTTCTTTGTACCATGGGGTTTTCAGCTTCCAACACCTTGAGAGGATTGAAATATTATAAAAATGCTTTGAAAATGAAAGCAAAATAAAACGGTATAGCAGCACCTCTATGTTCCATGGAAGATTAAAGGTGAAAGACTGTAAGGCAGCCAGATGCTGTGGCAGAGGGGACAACACTTGTGGGGACTGACAGGCAAGCAACAAAGAAGTGATGTCCTTGCACACTTGTGACCAGCCAATGCTCCAATGACCAGAAACTGTGCTTCAACAGATCATAGAAAGATGAATGTATATACCCAAGGCTTGGATTTTCACAGAGCATGTAACCCGTCGCTGCATCCTCTTAGCTGGTTCTAAAGCCAGACAAGTGAAGCCTCTCTATTCCCACCAGCCCAAGTTCAGTTTCTTTCACATCAGTGAGGGAATATCAGGGCAGAACTCTTTCTTTATCATGTTTTGGGTTTTAAGGATTTTCAATGCCTAGAATTCCCTTTTTTTTTTTTTTTTTTTTTTTTTTAGCATGGAGCAAAACCTCTGCTAATTCTTTCAGTGCTGTTATGGCTCAGACTAGAACACACAGGCAAAAACAATTGCTTTGGAGAGGACAAGGGCTATCCCTGGAAATGAGGACATGATGTTTATTACTGACCAACTAATGTTCTCTGCAGAGCGAAAAAGAGAAAGAAAGTAAAGCTATCGCTCTTTTCCTGACATTCCAGGTTGTTTTTCCTCAAATTGACCTGTAAAAGAAGCAACAATTACGATTCAAAGGCAGATTTCATGCCGGTAGAAATACCTTTATGTGTTCAGCAGCTGGGAAAGCAGCGAGTGGCAGGGTTGTGGTGAATGCCCCACCCAAAGTGGACCTGAGAGGCAACATCTGAAAATCATGCCAGTCTGAACTAATGTTAGCTGTACGAGGGAAGTCTACACCTGCGACCAAAGGGAGGTTTACTCTAAGCATCTGAAGCTTGCAGTTCAAGTCAGTGTTCATCTAGGACTGTGGCAGCATTTGTAGTTTCTTTCGTTTTAGCTCAGCTGTGATCTCGGGATGGTGTGTGGTTCGGGTGGGTCTGCACAGCAGTCATGGCTTCCCTTGCACTTTGCATCCCATCAGGAGAGGTCACATCAAGCGAGACCTCACAAGGACAACAGGAGCACCAAGTGCCCAGGCTTGATTGCGTCCAGCAGAGAGGCAGATGCAGGGCCAAGAGGAATTCTCCCGAGTGCCTGCCAGCAGCTTGGGATAACAATAAAACCACTGAAGCGGGGAGGGAGGAGCCTCGCAGCTGCTGGGCTGACTCAGTCCATAATGAGCATTCCCTGCACTTTTTATAAGCCTGTCTGATCTTCAGCCCAGCTTCGAGAAGTTCCTCGCACACGTTTTATCCCAGCCATCCGTTTCTGCCATGCTTTGGTTCGCTTTTCATGTGTGCTGTGAATATATAAACACATCTCTCAGTCAGTTTCGCATCTACTGAAACCTGAGAGAAAACACATATTAAGCTTAATTATTTGTCAAAAGGCTTTTAGCCAGACTCCCTTTGACACCCACTAAGTGTTGAGTAGGAGGGAGGCTCCTTTTCTGTAGCTGAACTTGGCAGCTGATGCTCCACGTGGCCTAAGATACAGCAGCAGAAGTGTAGCCTCAGTTAGGCAACGGAAGCTAGAAAGGAGCCAGCATTTATTTTACGTAGTCCTAGATGACAAACTTCTAAGTCTCTTTGCTAGCAAGGACTGATATCTGTGATATCTCTGTGGCGTCTGTGAATCCTCATCCACCTTCTGACATTCCCAGCGGTTTCAATGTGGGAAGATCCTGGGGAGAGCCCCTCCTTGTGCTTGTGTTTTGAATGGTCCCAGGTTGTGAACAATGGGCACACAAAAATAAAAACTCAGCCAATTTTCCCTTTCATGCAAGCTTAAAATTTTTCATGCTTTCTCCCTTAGGATCACCCTTCATGTGGGATTTAATGAAGAAAAACTTTCAACATCTGTTTAATTCAGACAGGCTTCAGGTTCACTGACTTCCATAGGACATAAGCAAGCACAGAGATGTAACTGATGCAGAAGAACTGTCTGAAGCAGAACAAAGAAGTAGGTGGATTGTGGGTATGATCAGTTACGTCAAATGCGACTGTCTTCAACTGAAATAGAGCCTCAATGTTTGGTATTTTTTACCTTGCCTTCCTCTTTTTATTTTGTTTAAAGAGCACAGTATAGATACGTTTTACTCACATGCTTTGTTATATCCAAGTATTTGCTGCTGCTAGCCACATTCCTCCCTTCCCATTGAGAGATAACACCCACTTCCATACTGTTCCTCCATCTGGAAACCCCCACAGATGTTTGCTCTGCAAAACCACCCTCTGTTCCAGCAGCAGAATGCCTGTAGCTACATCGAGAATCATAAATTAAAATAACCTAGGAAGGCCAACACACGTCGAGAGCACTGCAGAAGCAGCAAAATAATCCTCTGCAGACTTGCAAATGCTTTCATTATGATGAAACATGTTCTGGGGCCAATTTATCTAAACACTGTCATGCTTTTGAGTACTCAAAACCCAAAATTTTTCAGTCACAGTGACTTAAAAAACCCAACCAAAAAACAGCAAATAAAAATGCTCCAGGTTGCTCAAGGATGCAACTAAAGTCTCTGAAAAGCCAGTCAGAGCCTTGGCTTCTCAGTATGAATATATCCAAAACTGAAGGTCTACCTAAAGGTGTCAAAATACAGACATCTAGCAGTAGGTAAGAAAAACTGTACAGCCATTATTGGGCCACTGTAGTTATGGCAAATTATTATTTGACACAGGGCTGAACCAGAAACCCCTGTCAAACCCACACCCTTCCTTTCGCACTTGAGACCCTCCACCCCCTTCCTTCCCAGTATTGCGTTGGGTTGAGGCTGGAGTGGCTCTTCCTTCCTGAATTGGGTTTGGTGTAACCAACATAGCAGCAGTCTCAGGAGAGCAGGACAACCCACCATCTTCTCACTTGTTGGAGCTGAGCTCTCACAGGGATTTCCCTAAGATTTTGGTACCATCAAAACTGAATCTAAGCCTTGAAATTATTTTAAGTATAGAGTACTGAGCCAGACATAGAATCCTAACATGATCTACAGACGATGATCAACTGGAAACAGAAAAATGGCTCAAACTGCTCACTTACAATATGTATCACAGAAACACTGCAAATATGAAGTCTGGTCATTAGATTCCTTAATAAAACACCCTAGAATGGGTGTCTGATTTCACTTTGGAGAGAAACACAAGGTGGCACACAGGCTCTGAAATGTTCAGACATAGCTGCACATAATGAAAAGTGGTCACAGAAACCAAAGTTATATTATCCATTTTCTTAAAATTATAATGGTAGTTATGATTTTACAACTGAAGTCCTTTGAGTTGCTTAGCAGGAAGAAAGGAGAACATAAGAAAATGCTGTGCACATCTGAACTCTGCCAGGCTCTGCAAGCAAATGTCAAAACCATGAGGAACTTGCACAGTTTAGAACCTCTGCTTGGCGGTGAAAGACAATAAGCAAGGAGGTATTTGTGCAGAACTCCAATGAATGTGCAGCTTGCTTACAAAATTAACTGTAGGAATGCAATGATCTCTCCTTTTGGTGAGTCATGTCTGAGTATTTTTACCTGGGGTATGATTGCTGTCACAAAACCCAGTCATAATAAACCTTCAGTTCTGCCAAGTACCACCTCAATAAGAGCTACTCAAAGCAGTCACACAAAGAAAAACAAAGATGTGTTTAATCTGTGTATTATTTAATGTGTCTCAGTGTTCTATAAAATGAAACTTTTAAGAGGAAGACAGTGTAATTATGTATTCCTCCTAAAACTCACATTACAGTAGACCAGTCTACTTTAAAATAAAGTGTATGAAACTGTACAAACCATAGGGTTTAGTTATCTCTATGATGCCACAGCTGTACTTAGGGTCCCAGAAGTTTAAGTACATAAGGTATCATAGTCATCTGTAACATCATGGCACTCCGCTAGGCTATTATACTCTATAAAAAAAATATAAAAATACACCATAGTTTCACTGTTGACATATCTGCTTCGGAATCAGTCCCTGCTCTGGAAAGCAATTTAAAATAAAGTGGGAGAATGGAAGGAGTATTTTATCTTCCATTTTGCAAGTGGGGACAGGGAGATTTGGCTTCTAACCCAGAGCTCATTGCCTCAATGACAATCCTTCCCAGTGAGTTGTTGAAGGTCATCCAAGGAACTTTTCACAGCATTCATCATAAGCCCATCCTTGCTGCTGGGAAAAGAGCTTGAAAGGAAAGGAGAAGAAAGACACACTTGACATGCTGCGTCTTCTGCAAACTCCAGAACATCTCATGCTCATGAAAGCTAGGAGTAAGTTTTATACTGCACTAAGTTTGTAAATAGCTATCAGGATTCAAGTCAAGGCTTGTATGTAAAAAACCTCTTTTCTACTAATGGTGTAGCCTCTCCCATTATCAGATGAACAAATAGATTATGATGTTTGAGGCAGGAACCGCACAAAATGTTTTTAGATTTAACGGCTTCTCTTCTGGTCATGTCTGATCATGTCTTTGAAGTACATACATTGCAGTATAACTTCTCAGGCAGATACATGCAGAAGATGTAATTTAGCCTTTCTCATGTGGAAGGATCCTGGGCTAAGAAAATGCAGAAACGTTTGTTGTTTATATTCTTCTTTTTCTTCCCCTCCAAGAAGATATCTTTTATTGAGCCTGTGCTCTAGATCACCAAAATTGTGTTGTAGAAGGTTAACAGACCACACAACCTGATTCAACCTGAATCCAGCATTCAAGGAAAGAATTACTCTGAAGTGAGAAAAGAGAAAAAAATAAAATTAAGCCTTTATGACTGGACAGCTGAGACTTGATGGTCCTCTTATGAAAAAACACCAATCTCAACAATTTCCACATATTTCTTTATTGCTCATATACAGTTATCAAAGGCTCAAGTGCTAGGTAAGAGAATATCTAAAAATAAACTATTATTAAAACATCTGGCAATTTTCTATTGCATTCTGAGAGCATGGCTTTCTTTTAATGTGTGATCAGCTTTGCAAGCCTAAGTAACATACAGCAATTTGCTCAAGGAGTTTTATCTCTTACTAAGATAATATTGACCAAAATATACATAAATTTCAAAACACCTTGAAGGAATCAGGTTGAAACTAGCATTGAGAAATTATACTTCAGAATGATAAGAAAATTAGTAAAATTAAAATCTTTAACCCTTAGCTGGTAGAATTCTTATTTCTCCCACACCTACAACTCAGTTTTTGTTATTGAGAGTGTATAAATATTGTCATTTGGCTGGTAAGAAATAATTTTAAAAAGGTAATTTTAGTTACATTTCATAGATGTGAAGATTGTAAAACCAGAGACCTTTGTGATGAGCTAGCATTATCCTTAAAATGTACTAAAGACTTTTATGAAATGTTTGCTATGTCACATTCCTGTCATTCGCATGAGACATAATGTATCTATTCGGAATGCCGTAGTCAGCATTCAAATGTATTTTACATAATGTACTAGCAATTAGACCTAAAATTGCAAGTATGAGAAGAACACTAAAGAAATTGCTGCTGTTCTGGTCCTTCTGTCACAGTAAAGGACAGGCAGAAAAAAAGCCATAATAAAGAAAAGTGATGCTGGAAATAATGAAAAACTTAGTTGGAGTGAAGGGATATAAGTGTAAAATAAGGTATTTGTTTACACAATGCAAGTTGCCTCCGCCTGATACCCAAGAAGTCAAAAGCTTAAAGGATTCAAAAGCATTAAAGGCACTCTTCTGCATAGTGAGAATACCCTCAATTCCGTTATAGATCATAAAACTTACTAAGTAAAGACATTAGTAGTGTAAGCATTTATACTTTGAGTCAAGAGGGAATGAGGAAGCACCTGGAATGGAAATATACCTGAGGCAGTTTTTTAGATAATTTTCTTCTATCAGGTTTTTTGTACCTTCTTCTGATTTCTCTGCCATCAATCTCTGCTAGATCTGGATCAAAGGCATAGCTGTGGTCGAAGGCAATAACTGCTGTGCTCCTAATTAAGAAGTAAGTCCTACATCAATTTCAAATTTGAGGATCCAGTAGTGAAAGAAGGTGTAGAAATTTATAAATTCAAAATATTTATGATGCATATTAATAGTTTTATGAATTTAACCTTTGCAGACATGAGAAAACATCGGGGTTTGGGTCCTGAGCTGGCACCTGTCTGAAATTCACATGTTCTCAAATAGCTCTTGGTTTGTTTGGTTATGCTGCTTTTTGCATCTTTATATAAAGTCATAGAACAATTGGCTATTTACTTTTCAGTAAGAGTAGGGGGTTAGTTTCTATCTAAATGTTGCTCTGTAAATTAGTATTTCTTCATGGCACAGTCCACCAGAATTGTCTATAAAAACAATTTTCAAGTGGAAGCCTGTCTGTAGTAAGAGGTCTGCTGACTGCTTGAAAGTGTGTGAGAAAAGGGACAGGAAAGGCAAATTCACGTTTGACAGAAATCATCTGTCATCTGTAATGAGGTTCAGGCCTGCATCAGAAAAAACTTGAGGCTCCCCACCTCAAGGAAAGTGATAACCACTGCTCTGGAAACACCAGAGTAACAAAACTAAACCAAAATGAAACTAATTTCACTGTAGCAGAAAGTCAGGAAGTAAACATGTAGAGGTGGTAATGTGTTTTAATGTAATTTACGCTTTCTCAGAAACTGCTCACTTGAGGTAATTTCACTTTTAGTAGTCAGCACCCACATATACAAAGTTGCTCTGTTGATATTGATGGGCCTTACTCAGCCTCAGTGATTCTGATGGTTCACAATGGAGAAAAGTAATGAGAGATACACCATTATGTTCTACAGTGGCAAAGGTGAATTCAAAAGGCTGGTCTTTCATAAGTTAGTTTAGGGTAGATTTGTTTTCATCCCCTCTTTGAGCTAGCGAGGAAAGAGGTGGAGGGAAATGCTGGATATAAGATTGGCCACTCGTGTGTATCTTATCAAGCGCATTGACAAGCCCTGGGTTGAACCAAGGCCAGAAGGCCAGTTGCCTGCAGAACCAAACCACTTTTGCCCTGCTGCTGCTGATCTGAGTCAGATCCAAACCACCGTCATGCATACCAGTGTAGTTTCACATGTTGTCAAGGCCAGACAGATAGAAAAACCTGTGTATCGGGGCTATGCCAAACTTCAAAGATAAGAAAGAGTAATTTTTCATCATTAATCAAGAAGATCCACAAGATTACACAAAGCTGACCATCAGCAGGCAGCATTACACTTTAAAACATAACATATTCTCTGCACAATTTCTGTGCCTTAAGGAGACCACAGAGAAGCTCTCTAACCACCCATCACTCTTAACTTCCATGGCATGCGCTAAGCTAGTTAACTTCAGAAATCCCCACCACTTTACCTCAGAGGCTCCACACCCAAAAGACTCCCAGGCTCCACAATCATCATAAATACTTGTAATGAGGAACTTTTCTGTAACTTTTGTTTACACAAAACTACTTCTTCAGTGTCAGAACCTGCTCCTGCTTCTACTCACATCGATGGGAGTTTTACCATTTTCTCTAATGAAAGTAGCCCCTAGCACTGCATTACATTTGATGATGATGGATCGCTATTCCTTCCTTGCAAGAACAATAGTTCAGCAACCATGCCAAAAAATACGCATGTGCTTAGCTGTAAGCACCTGAATAGTCTTACTGGTTCCAGTGGAATTACATAAATTCTTGAAGTTAAATCTCTTTTTGTTTATTTTGATCTATCCAGTTCCTGGAATCCTCCTCTCTCAAGTACACATGTCTTCTCCTAGAATACATACAAACTTGGTATATAAACTACATACTATCAGCAAGCATATGGCTGATCTGGCTTAATACTGCAAGTTCTGTAACTCATTATGTGAAAAATAAAAATGCACACATTATCAATTTGCAGTACACCTAGGTTTATGGTTTGGGGCTTTTATTGTAGAAAAAATAAAGCTAGTGATGTTTATATGGAATATAATTCTGGATGGAAATGCAACATGTTGG
Source organism: Strigops habroptila (assembly GCF_004027225.2). Classification (NCBI taxonomy): domain Eukaryota; kingdom Metazoa; phylum Chordata; class Aves; order Psittaciformes; family Psittacidae; genus Strigops; species Strigops habroptila. The sequence goes on along the minus strand of NC_044302.2, from coordinate 82,691,791 downwards.
GTCATCTACCAAATATAGGAAACATATGTTATTCAACATGGTGACTCACACAATGAGTAATGTCTAAAGGGTCTATTCTCCCCTGTGAGCAGACATAACTCTCAATAATGCTAATAATCCCATAAATGCCCAAGGGCCTCATCTTGCTGAAAGTATCTGCAGTCTTGTGAACTGTGCAGACTGCTCAGGGCCACAGATGTCAGCTCCTCATCACCAGCCCAGCCCAGCCTTCCCCACCACTACTTGCCCTAGGAGAGCAGTGGTTCAGTGGCAAGCAGTTGCAGAGCTTGCCCAAGAGCAGAGCCCGTGCTGCAGCTTCCCTCATGTGTACAGGAGGCTTGATGTCACTGGTTCCTGTACTCCGACTCCATAATTGTCCTCGAAGCTGTGACAGCAACTGGGATGTTGATTACAAAGCCAGTTTGAAGATGATTTATCTGCTTAAGAAGTCTGGTCTGCTTGGCATGGGGGGCTTCCAGCTCCTTGCCATATTTGAGGAGGCATGTCTTTGTCATTGTGGATGATAGTGAATAACAAGGAGTGAATTCTGGGTCTATACCAGCCTCTTCAGACTTTGTTGGAACTATGTTTTTGACTGAGGCTTCTCACTGAGGAAAGCATTATCTGTAGGTACTAGGGAGCACCAAACTTCAGCACGTTACTGGTGGACTTATCTGGAACAGGGCTGGGTTCTTGCAAGAGGGACAGTTTGTGGTGTATGCATTAGGGTGGGCAATGACTTCAAGAAAGAGGAATATTTTCCCTTTTGAAATACAGAATGACTATAGCCCCTGTTCTGGGACAGTAGAAGACTACAAGCCAGTGTGCAGCCTCAGCTGCTAGGTAGGAATCAAGGAAATTCTACAGCGTTGAACTTTGCGCTCTCCCTGAGCTATAGGATACACCAATGTCATTTTCTTCTGGGCCAGAAGTGCTCAGAAATTATAGCACTCCTGTAAGAAACAGGAAGTGGTGTTGATGTGATCTGATTTTAGCCACATTTCCCAGCAACAGGAGGCATACGTGCTCATAGCACCTCCATATACACACTTACCTGGAGCTGCTTCTCAGTCGAATCTCAATAACTTTTGAACTAATCTTGACAAAACAATCAATGTATGCAAAAGGCCCTGAAAGTTCTGTGAAATTTGGTCTTCGGGTAGAGAGGGGAAAAGCTTATTAAATACTGTGTCAACTGTGAGCTCTTATGAGATATCCGGAAAGCTATGTGACATACACATGCTCACTGCATCCCTACTGCTTAAAGAGGTCCTTGAAGGGGTAGCTTCTGGATACCTACTCATCCACACAGCTTAGTTCTTTGTTCATCCCTTATCTTTGCTTTACATGGCCCAAACAAGCTTTCTCCAATGTAACACCACGCCTTGACTTGGGAAATAGTTTGGCCAGAAGCTTTTCCAGAAGGTAGCATGAATGAGCTCTTCTCATTAGACTCGGTTCCTCCCAGCCTTCAGCACTGTCCCAGAGGCATTGAACAATCACTGTCTATATTGTCTACCCCAGGGCACGCAACATATATACTCAGTTTTATACTGTACAAACCCCATTAATGTGAGCTGCAACAAAGTCTGGCCCTTATTTTCAAATACTTTAAAAAAAACCCAAAGCACACTAAGAATAATAACTGTTTCTTAGGTACATCTACACTGGCATGATAATTCTGTGAAGCAGCCAATGTTGTGGTGTGAGTCACTTTGCTTTACTTGTCTTCAGGACCAGGAATTAATCCACTGGCTCCCTTTATTCAGCGGTGTAGACCTATACACCCAACCCCAACAACCATTAGCTCTGTTGCTCATGGGAGTCATTGGTTTGATTTGGTCATTCAGAAGACCTTCATGCTATCCCCAGGAAGTCACCCTACTAGTGGAGAAACCTCCTGCCAATTTTGGACTTTCAGCGCTGTTAGGAGCAGCTGGCCATTCTTAAGGTTTACTGTCTGTGAAAGAGCTAGAATCTTCATCCAGAATGCTGAAATTAAGCCAATTCAGAACTCCTCTGAACCCAAGAATATGTGCCAGGACCTGCTGGGTGCCTCTCAGCTCAAACTCTCATTCAGAGTTAACATCAAGTATTCCCAGGAGTCGCTGCCTGGCATACAGTACGAATCACTTGATCAAATAAATGCAATGTTGGGCAATAATTGGGCAATTAATTGAAACCCTTTCCTGCCTGTGGCCTCCCCAATGCCTAGAGCCTGTTGAGAGGCATCTGAAGCCTGCAACACACTGCTGCTCAGGAGCCTCCACTGAACTGGTGATGCAGCTGCAGTGGCCTGGTGGGGATAACAGGCCAGCTCTGAGGACAGCTTTCATTCTGTGTGTTTTAGGGGGCAAAAATGCCTGGGAAGGTGGTTTCCGGTGTTTGTTTCAACTGCTTGAAGAGTTAAAAGAGCCATTACAGCATTAGCCAGAAAGTTGATTATAAACCCACAATTTTCTATAATTGGGCCTCATTAATAAATTCCTCAAGTGTTCCCAAAGGCAGGAGAGGTAAAACAAGAGCCACAGGGATCAGAGCAACAGGGAGCTGTGAGGATTCCCGACCGTGCTGTTAATTCCACTTAATCAGCTCAGAGCAGCTCTGTATTCAAAAGAAAATAACCATGACTCACAAAATACCCCTGCCAGCAGGGAATGGGATTCTCTCCATTTATAGTAATATTTTCCCTGATTTTTGTCCTTTCTTTCATTCCACTTTTAATCAGGGAAAATGACCCTCCCTCAGGGCACCCTGGGCACCCTCCATGTTCCTGTGCCTTGGTAGAGGCTGTAAGAGCTGTGCTCCCTGGAAAAGTCCCTCAGGGCTTCTGGTAGACCTGTTCTGCAATCCGAATGTGCCAGAGGGTTTTTCCATCAGACCCAGGCGGAAAAGAAGTTTGAAGCAGTCTCAGAGGCATAGCGAGGCAGAATCAAGGTTTCTTAGTATTTGAAGAGGACGCAGATAATAGCAAACTTCCAGAGACAGAGCAAGCCCCATTCCCTGCTCCCAACTGCTTGCCATGGAAGGTAGACAAGTCAAAGAAAGACAAGACAAATTACAGGGATAATAATTCAGGTCATGAGAAAAGTAGGGATTATGGAGGATGAGAAGTCAGGACGGCATGCCAGTGCCAGGAGAAGGGAGCTTTCTGAAGGGGCATGGAGGAGCATCTGAAGGGGCACACTCTCCAGTGCGATAGGGAGAGCGTTAAGTGCTGGCATTTAAAAAGAAGCGAGGCAGAATGAGGGTCAAGGAAGGGAGTAGAAAGCTTTTGGGAAAAAAAAGAAAACAAAAGGAAAAGAAAAAAGAAAAAAAAAAGAAGAGAGAAAATAGAAAAGAAAAGGAAAAAGAGAAAAAGAGAAAAAGAGGAAAAGAGGAAAACAAAAAAAGAGGAAAAGAGGAAAACAAAAAAAATAAAAATAAAAATAAAAACAAAAATAAAAAAGAAAAAAGATAAAGAAAATCAGGAAGAAAAAATTTAGTGGGAGAAGGTTTACACAGGGCTTGGAAGTGCAAAAATTTGAGAGCATAAGAATCTGCAAGCAGCTGAGAAGCAAGGGAAGTTGTGAAGCCATCAAAGCCGCTGCTTAGGCTGCTCATAACCTCTGTATCTGCACTCTCCCTTTCTCTTCCTTCTCAGAATGGAAGATGGAGTGTGAAGGTACTGGGTACTGTTGTGTCATGTATGGCTTGAAGGAACATCTGAATATGCCTCTGTATAGCCTGATACCTGGGCATGTTTAGCTAACTGAGGATCACATGCAGAGGCAGCTGCATATCTTCAAGGGAAGCTTCTTGGTCCTCTTAGAGCTTCTGTGTGTGATTCATGTAGTAAACACATCATGAGGAGTCATTAGGACAGCTTTCAAGGGAGAAAATCCTGCCTCAAAACACACACCATCTCTTCTGAAGCCAGCATGACTAAGGAAAATGTGTGCTGCCACATGAGCAACAGGTTTTTTCTTTAGACACACTACTCAAGATTTGCCAGCATAAAAATCTCCCTTAAAATGTGCAGTTCTGATATCCTGACAAGCAGCAGGAGGGGAGATGTTACAGATGAAAACAGACCCAGTCACTGTCCCCTATTTCTTTTTCTGTCCCACTTGCAGCCTTGCTCTCTTACTCGATATTTGGGAATCCTCTAGTCTCAGCGTCTATTTACTTTATTTTATTTTTATGAGTGTCTTTAAATGTAATGGAAGAATAAACATTTCAGATTTCACAGCCTTGTGGCTTTTCATGGGAGCTTAGCTGCATCCACTGTGTTTACAAAACAGAGCTGCATCATTGGGTTTGTTAATTTGACGATTCTTGGACTATCCTTATTTTTGGCTGCCAAGCTCCTATTTAAATGCAGAGTTTGTTATGTTTTCATAGGTCCCAAGAGGAATTTCTTGATCAAAGTTTCAGAGTCACACAAGACCAGCCATTTTTATAGCTCACAGAATTACCAAGTTGTCAACAGTTGTAGGCCACTGTTGGGAACTCTGTCACAGCAAGAAGCCAGCACTGCATGGCCCTTCCCAAAGCCACACCAGCCTTCTAGGGGCTGCCCTCTGACAGGGGAAATGCCAGCAGGCTGAAGCCCTTACCTTTGCATAGGTGTGTCTGTGCTGGGATCAGAAGAGCCATGACTGTGTGTGAAGTGGAAGTTCCTCCGCTGGGTAAGAGCTGCACTAGTCACACCAAATGAAAGGGAAAAAAGGGGGTCACAAACAGTGAAACCAGAGGAAAGTATGCAGTTTACCTTGAGAAAGGGTGATTAAAGGAATCCTGCTCCCAAACAAGCTCCGACAGGTCCATGATCTACTCTGCCATGCGAGACTTGGTGTGTCCTCACACTCTTGCCCAGGCAGCACACAGCTGGGGGCTGTTTGCCATTTGGGCCTCTTCCTCAAGCCACACAGGAGGCTATGTAAGTAAGGGACAGGAGGGGAAGGCAGGAGGAAATGTGATTTCCTTCATTGTAAACAAGCCTGACATCCCTGCCTTGAGCTTAGCGCACAGCCTGCCAGCCCTCCTGGCATATCTTCACTGGGAGCGTACGGCCCCGCGCACACGCACAGCCATCGTCGGCGTGCGGGGAGACAGTGGTGCCTTTGAGCAGCCCTGAGAGGGCTGCGAGCTGCCCGCCTCTTCCGTCCTCTCCCATGAATGCATTATTGACGGCAACCACAGAGCCAAGGAGCTTGCAGCCTGCCTCCTGCATGGAGGCACCAGCTGCGGCTTTCCTGGGGTGTTACTGCTGGCACGGGCTGCCCTCTCAGTGTACTGGGAGGGAGAGGGGCAGAGAGGAGGGACTTTTCGACCAGGCTTGCCACTGCATTGCATTTACAGATGCATTTTCGCTTGGGATTGTAAACCACAGCCCCAGGCTTCCCAGGGGCTTCAGCACCCAGGCTTCAGCCTTCCTCTTGGGCAGCCCAGGGTGGGTAAAGCTGTCATCCCACACAGCAGAGAAGCTATCTGTGTGCCTTGTTTGCCATGTCTGGGAAGAAAGGGGCGCTCACAGTAGGGTGCTGCCACCCCACGCGGCCTCTGGGCAGCTGGAGCCCTGGGAGGCATGATGGGATAGAGCAGGGGAAATGTGAGTAGCAGTTGTGGAGGCCTTGCTTCAGTGGACCCACATCTGAGCCTTTAAAATGATGGAGAAAAACCTGGCTTTTCTAGGGACTGGGAAAAGACAGTGTGGAATTTGCTGCAGCCAAGGAATCCACTGAAAACTGCTGCATCTGAAGTGGGGCTTGACTCGATCTGCAAAAAGTAGAGATGTGTTTTAATCCGTTACACACAGCAGGCCTGAGACCATCTGCCTTTGGTTTAAAATGTGGTGTTCTGATAAAGCTAACCCAAGAGGCTGGAAATCTGTGGTAGCTTTTGGCATGCTCAGCTGTGTGACAGCCATACCTCAAGACTGTGGCCAATGCATGGCAATACGTGTCCCATCACATCTTGCGCTCTTCCACCTTCAGTACAGCCCAGACCCAAAGTAGTGTTAAGATCTTTGGTCTCAGAAATAGCCAGCAGCAGAGGAACCACCAGGGCATAGTTCAGTCCCCAGCTTGTTCCAGCATGAAGCAATGGGTCCTTACCCCAAACTGTAATTCTCTGGCACGACAGTGCGCCCTTATGCTTTGGAGAAAAGGCCATTCTTCCCAAATCCCAGTGAAGAGCTTGTAGAAAAAGAAAGAAATAGAAATTCCATCTCTGTGATTCTTCTACCACAATACAAAAGCATAGGTTAGGCACAGCCAGCAATCTCTCTCCTTCAGCTCTTTCACTACTATTAGAAAAAAACAAAAACAAAACCAAAAATCTGTTGGTAGTTAACTAGAAACTGCAGAGTAACAGAAATTACCACCTAGAAATTTGTTACTCACATTCAAGGCAAGATTAGCAATACATTATCTAGGAAAAGACACAAAATCTGTAGTAAGTTATGTAAGGAGTAAGTTAAGATGCGGAACACAAAGAATTAAAGAAGTCTCCTTCAAGCACAGGATTAGCACCATATTTATTTGACAAACTCAGTGCTTGCTTTAATCTGCAAACTTTTGGTATATGTCTGCCTCTTAAAAATACTTAAGGCTGCTGTGCCTTAAGGGGAGAGGTGACAGTGGAAAATGGTGGAAAAACAGTGAAGATGTCCAGGTCAGAAGAAGGACAGTTTCTAAATCAAGTTCCTGCCTTATCAGCAGGGATTATGTCTCTTCTCGAGTGTTAGAAATATTTTCTGCCTCCTGGTTTTACACGGAGGAGAGTGCATTGGTTGGATCTGTGGAGATGCAGTTCTCAGGCTTAGCTCTTTCCCACCAGAGGCAGGTATGTGCTACACCCATCCTGTAATTAGCGCCTGCTCTGGGCCTCTTGTGGAGGAGGATTGCAGTTTGCCAGCATATTTGAAACAGCTCTCCATGTCATTGGGAGTGCTCCCATGAAAGCATTCTGGCTTGTTAAAACATCCAAAATCAAATATGTGCCTGCCAGATAGAGGATCATCCCAGCTAGAGATGAAAAATGCCTTAGATCAGAGAGTCCATCCCCACGCTAAGGTAGGATATAGCTCTCAACAAAGGTCTGTTACGCTTCTTGACTTCTCTGCAGGATGTATGCCAAAGGCTTTTATCATCAATCCAGAGGAGTATCTACACAGGAGAAATTCCAAAACAGCATCAGGGAACAGTATGCTTTTTTTCTTACCTCTCTTGTTATTTCCTCACATTAAACAATTCATTGACTTTAATTGTGCTTGCCTCAGGCAAAGAAGCCTGGCAAATTTGAAAACCATTTTTATTATTAGTTAGGTGAGTTTACTTGCCAAGCATACTTTCCCAAGTTCTCTGAACATCCTACTCATCAGTCTCTAACAAAGGCCCCATTCACATGAAGGGAACCAAACGGGTTTGCAACAGGGATCACAACTGGCCCAGGGTGACAGCCCTCAGACCCGTCCACCCCCCTCCACCCCCCCACCCCTGTCTACTGCTATGGCATCCAAGGTCATCTACCATTAAGGAGGGCGATTAAGCCTCAGTAAGGGGAAGACTTGCTTAAAGGAATGCTCAAGTGGAATTGCAATGCCTTGGAACAAAATGGCGATCAAAAAAGTCCCTGTACAGCTGCCTCTGTTGTTTGGCTGAGCACTCCAAAGTGGATCTGACTCTGCTCCTTCATGTGTCCATATTTGATGCACATCAAGCAGTCCTTTCTGTGTGCAGCCACTAGCTGTTTCTTTTCTAATTCAATAGCTCCCCAAATAGGAGACACAGTTCAGCTCCATCTTCAGCCCAAGGTTTACTGTCTGTTTCCTGTTTTCCTAGGGAGCACCCCAAGCACCAGAGTGTAGATGGCAAGAAAACATTGTCCTACCTTTTGGCTGAAGCTGGATCCAAGAGCTGAAAATAAGATTAAGTTCAAGAGTTTTACAAAAGACAGAGGGTGAGTCTGTAGTGGTTAGGAGATAAGGCTTAAATAAGGCTTTCAGGGTGAGGGAGGAATTCAGCCTAGTTGGTGTGCTGAACTCTCACAAGGTGGTGAAGTCTTCAGCTTTGCTCAAGCATGGAAGTAAAGCTGCCCGTAAACTTGACACCAGACTGCTGTTTGTGCCATGTCCTCTCTGTTACCTGGGGATAAAAGATGTGCTTTGCACTTCAGGAGTGCTGAAAGGCATGGGGACTGCCCCCAGCGCCCAAAACACTGTGCTCTCAGGAGTCCCAGCTAACAAACCTGCCTGGAAACAAGGGTAATGGAGGATGCAGAGCCTGGGCAATAAGCCCTCACTGGTTCTGTGCTAAGTCACACGGATCTCTGCAACACACCACCCCGAAATCCTGCATGTCCTGTGTGATCTTGTATTGCCATGAACAGGAGGGTCCCAGCCACAAGCCTTCATAACAAGAGTGCACATTTCTAATGAAGTGTTGCTGGAAAGAATTTTGCTGCGTTTTTTTGTGAAAACAAGTCAAATTTTCTGCCTTGGGAAAGTCCAGTTTGACTGTTTGGAGAATATGGACTGTGTGGTCTGCCCCTTCTGCACCCTCCTCCCCATAACGCAGACTGTGATTTAAAACCCACAATATATCCTTTTATCTGAATATAATGCAAGGGCAACATGAGGTGGAGCTGCTGGTGGAAGAGGTCATGAAGTTCCATGGCTCTAGCATTTTGAAAGAGAATCCTATGAAAAAAATAGCCCATGACATGGCTGCAAAGAAAGATCCTGCACTCTGTCAATGTCTTGGCGTGGGCTTAGCAGTATGGGGCTGGACACTCACGGAGAGTGGGATTTTCTTGGCATTGGCCACAATGAGTGTGGTTGTCCAAGCAAAGTTTGTGGGGGAGGCTGAGGGGATAGAAGACGACAGACATGTTAAAGGGAAGTGTGTTCCTACATAATGAGACATTGTAGCATATGTTAAAAAAAAAAAAAAAAAAAAAAAAAAAAAGAAAGAAAGAAAGAAAAGGGGGGGAAAAAAAGTCCAGGGTGGTGAAAGGGTTTCCCCAGCAAGGGGGTTGAGCAGAACATAGTTTTGGCTTACCATTATGGGCTATTGTGTCTTTGTGGGAATGGGGCTCTTACACTGGACCAGCTTTTGTGTCAAATCTAGCTGCAATGCCTGAGTTCCCCAAGCTGCCTCTCATGTGTGAATCAGCTTTGGTTTGTTTCTACCCATGCAGCTGCTATTTTTCATTTAGTCTAATTTTAGCATATGTACCAGCAGCTGCAAATGTAAATGGTCCCATTTGGTATCCACCTCATCCGAATGGAGAAGTGGCCCACGCGAGGTATGCTGGGTTCCCCCTCACTGCATAACTTAAAAAAAAGACAAGTAATAAACAGTTTCTGCAAAGTATGATATTATGACAAAATGTATTGCACAATTTTATGTTTTGGTTTGGGTTTTTTTCTGATAAATCCTGGACATAAATTGTAAGGTTCACACACAAATATTTCATTGCAGAATTGGGAAACAAAGGACTTTGTCTCTGAGCTGCAACACTAGACCTGGAGACTGAAGCTTCCTGGAAGCACAGAAACAGGACAGAAAAGCAGACTTCCTGCAACCAGGGGTATTTTCACATAATGGTGTGTTTGTTTCTGGGGAAAGGAAACGGATGATCTGGGAGGAAAAAAGGGATGATCAAAACAAAAAAATGCAGGCAGAGATAACAGTGAACTGGTGGAAAATACTAAATTTGTATTAGTAAGTACTGGTTTGCCAGGTTCAAGACAGTTTTCAGGAAAACCATTCATCTGTCTGAGGGAACTGAGATATCGCTAGGATTTTGATATATTTTGATACATTTTGAGATATATGATTTGTTTTCCCTGTGGCTGTCCTGCTCCCCTGCCTGCAGCTGCCTGCACCTCCCACCTTGCATGCGAGAACCAAAGCACGTTTGGCTCCTGCCTGTGTCAGCGTGTGGATTGTGGCCTTCCAAGGTTTCACACACATTGGTGGAGTGCTACACCAATACAAAGCCAAGAAAATCGAGAGAAGAAGCTTGCATCCATTCTTGAATTGCTGTACCTCCATCGGAAAGGGGAAAGCACTTTCATTCCCCTTGCTGATACAGCAGGCTAGTCCTTCCCAGACATGCTCCTTGCTGTTCTGTGCACACTGTGGAAGAAATTTAGATCCTTTTTGCTCTGCCAAACTCAGATGTTTTGGTTGCTGAACAAGGTCCCTGGCTTGGGTTATTCCTTTTTATTCTTTCAACAGTACAAAATGAGCAGTGTAGGCTCATAATTTCAAGATTATGCAGCAAAACCTTAATGTTTGCTTATTTAGAGACATACTTTGAGGTCTTGCCTTCTACCAAATATGTTTCCATTTTCTAGCCAGAGACTAGGCCATATGGGATAGCTATACAGATCCTCAGATCAGCCTTATGTGATCAGATCAGAACACCCTGTTGGTGTTCTTCCCATCCTATTATGGTCCTGTGTATCAAAAGAGAGACCAAACTGGTTTCGGTTTATTTTTTTTCTATATGCTATGAGGCAGGCAAGTTGGGTGGGAGTCGAAGAATAATAATAATTAAAACATCAATACAATAAAATTATTTTACCTCCTTAGTGAACTTTGAAGTTTTGTGTTAAGTATTTCAAACCAGCAATCCAGATGTGATCTCCCAGACTACTGCAGTCTTTGCTCATTAATCTCGCTGAATGAGAAGTGAAGATCTGTTAGTCATTAAGTAAGGCCTAACACTGATCCTTGCAAGGACGAATGCTGCACCTGGAAAAGACTGTGTCAGCTGAGGGAAGCAGTGACTAAAATATCTTTTAGGTGAGTGGATGGGGAATTCAGTACCCTCGCCTGAACACTGGGTGGAACAAAGTTTTGTCCGGCCATCACTTTTGGCACTCTTACTGCCTGCCTGCTTGTTTTCAACCATGAACATGCTGCATGCTCCATCTACTTTTCCAAGATGTACCTGGTGCCAGGAGTAAGCCAGATTAGCTTTGGTGATCCTTACGCGCTTAAGCAGCAGGCTGACTTTTGCATGCAGTAGTTTTGCTTTTTGAATCAAGTTTCAACATGATTACAGGATTGTCAACAATTGTCAATACCAGAACAACCGTACTGAAGACAAAGTATGGCTCTGAAAATCAGCATGGCAGAATCAGGCCTTCAGGTGTAAATTACTCAGCTCTGTCACCTTGTCTTGCACATCACACTGTTTGTATGGTGGAAATAATAACCAGGCAAAGAATTTTTATCACCAAATTAATTTGCACTCTCAGTGAGAAGAGGCCCACATGCAGGTCACTGCCCACTTTGTTGTCATCACCGTGAAATCCTGACATAAATAAAGCTTGATAGGAAACCTCCCCATCACAGCAGCCACATGCCAGCCACACCTTCTAGCCTCTGTGCTACCAGGGTGTCCAAAGGCAGCTGAAGAACAGCAACATGTGCACACATTGCAGGGAACAGGCACCTTCCTGGCTTTGCCCCTCTGAAAGGGGAGATGCAACAGGGACAGAGGAGCCTGTGGGGTGTCTGCCTGCTGCCTCCCGACTCAAACATTTGAGCTGCAGCCTCTCTGTGGAACGGTCTCCTATTAAAGATATGGGTTTATTTCAGAAGCGAAAGGGCCTCATGCTGTTACGCAGAACACAGTAAGTAAAATACAAAGTACAAAGCATGGGACTTCATGTCTGAATTGCCTACTGGTCATTCTTGGTCAGCAGTCAAGAGATAATATCCCTTGCTTTGGATGAGTCCCTGGGTTTGCTCTCAGATTCTTTTGCCATTTCAGACATCCCTGTTCCCTGTGGTTGTGCTTGTTTTACACCTGACCTTTCATTTCAGTTATAACCAGCTAAAATGTTTGTTCGTGCTTGTTGGAATTATTAGTGGTTCCTGGTCTTCAATCATCGAAAAAGTTATGTTATTGCAGGCCTGACCACTGCTGCATGTTTACAGATACAAATTTTTTTGAAATACGAGTTGTTGCAAGCATTTGTCATTAGACATATGCAGTACCCACATGTATTTTGATTTGTTCTGTGAATATTTACATGGCTATAAACAATGAGTGCAATTTGGAGTGGCAGGATCGTATCATTCATTATTTGTGACCATTTCACATTTTATAAATCTGTAAATATAACTCTTTCTCTTGGCTTCAAGCAAAACCAAACAGTTATATTGAAAATGTGTATCAAAAAACCACACGTTTGTTCAATATAATTCTCTCTTTATAGAAGTTTCAGACAAGCAGAAACACAGAACACACTGGATACTGCATGGCTTATAGAACTGGTAACATATGGTTGGTAACAACAGGCTGTTATTCAGCCATTCATCAACATTGCTTCCATATGCTATCGGGCAACTAAGAAAAAAACAAATTTTACCTGTCAAAATCAGATTAGCAACAAATAGGGAAACATACTCAAAATGACATTGTAAAATATACACAGGAAGTAATTTTGCTAATTCCATGCTAACTTGATAGCTGAAACAAAGTTTAATCTATCTACTTTTCCAATGTAATGTGCTATTTACATAATGGGACATTTTTTGTTTCCTGATGGAAATTTTAATACAATTGGACAGTGAAGAAAAACACTAGAGATGGATATACTACTTTGTATCCTTCCATCAGCTTATTTGAATGCAGGGACAGGGAAATAATTGTGTAAAAACATCAAGTCCCAGTTATTAGACACAGATTTTTATTAGCTGAATTGTTAGTGAGTCTTGCTCAGCCTCCACCGAGGTGAGCAGCCCTTTGCTGAGGCCCCTAACCCACAGGCCAGCAGCTCCGCTCTGCCCGTGAGCAGTGCAGGTTTGGAGAGGAGAGCAAACCACTGAGTCTGAAAACACTTCCGATGGCAAAGTCACCTCTTGCTTAGGCCAAAAATTTCTCCCCTGTGGCCTGCTCAGATTTGGGGAGCAGCTGTCCCCACCTCTTCCAGTTCTCTTTGTGCTGCAGGGGCCATCCTGCTGGGTGCTATCTCCCAGCCCAGACTGGTAACTACCCAGGCTGCATTTTATTCTCATGCATCACTCAAAGCCCAGGCTTCAGGCAAGTCAGGCCTACCTGGCTGGCAGGCTGGGGGCTCTCATAGCTGGGTTGAAAGGCCTTAGGAGTTGAGTTGAAGAGTGATGGACCTCAACAAAACTCTCTTGTCTTTTTTGATTCCTCATCCCCTCCTTCATCTTTGTTGGTGGAGCTTGGAGATACCACAGTGGTGAGATCTGAGGGCAGCGCCCTGCCCTGCCAGCATGGGGGGTTTGTCCAGGAATGGGACAAAGAAGGGTGGAGCTTGGTGCCTCATTTCTCCTGCAGGACTCATCCTTCCCTTTTGTGCCTCCCCAGAGACTCATATGGCAAAGTATGCTCACCGGTGTTGGTCTAGCTGGAGCCCCATGGCTCACCCTGTGTTGCCCCTCGCCTGCACCACACTCTCCAGACATACCCACAGCATCGCAGTGGGGGCACCCAAAATTGCATTCACTATATTCAACTGTACTCTCCCTGCCTCAGTTTCCCCCCATTTAAAATGGTGTTACAGCCTTCCATCATGGGCTGTTATGACCAGTGAGTGAATATCTCTGGTGTGCTTTGCAAAGGAAAGGCGCTGCATGCTCCCAGCACTGAGTACATTCATTTCTTAGAACAAAGCTGCTGTAAGAACACAGAACTTGAGCCATGTACAGTAGACGTTTCTGGCATAGTTTTTATGAGGTTAATATAATATTCATAACACTGCTAAAGGACTATTTGTTGGACAAAAGGATTTTGCTACTGGCATTTATCTATAGAAAAGTTTTTCTGTTTTATGCCCACATACTAGCATATAATTATAGTAATAAAGTCTAGTCCCTTGCTTGAAGTGACTGCTGCCAGTATTATGAAATCATGGCAATGGTTGTAAAAATAAAAGAGGTCATAACCCCTCCACACACACACACACCCACTCTGTAGCTGATATCAAATAGCTTTGGTGGGAAAATGCAGACCTTTAAACTTTCTCTACCAAACTCAATGCATTCTGTATTTAACTTATCCTCTAAAACAGTTTGTGTTATAGGAATTTGAAAACTGCATATAACCACGGAAAAAGTCTGTACTTAATTAGCTACTGAGTCCAGCTCAATTTAAGCAAAATAACAACCATTTCTTTGTGCTAACTATTTTTAATGATATGCGTTACATGCATCAGCCTGTCCTTATGCCAAGGCTATTCGAGCATCAACTCCTGCTTCACTGTTCTAGTTTTGGCAAAGAGAAGTATCAGGAAATGTCTGCATGGAGATGCTTTTTCATGTATACCAGGGCAAGAACATTTCTTTCTCGGAAACAAAGCCAATTATTTCAGAATTTCAGTGGTATCAAGCACAATACATTACAAGCTCCCACGTTCCTTCTGGAAAAGCGGTGCGGAGACCTGGAGGAACATAAGGGCAGGTAGGAAAGGTCCGTGTTACCTGCAGACACTTACCTAGTGACTTCTGCAGCAAATACCCCTTTTCTCTGTTATAAATGTAAGCAGCAGAAAAAAGGTGTTAGGGGACTTGTGTTAGTTGTGCAAGAAGGGAAAGGCAGAGCAGGCACAACCTGAGCCCCTGTGTATCACAGCAAAAGGTAGAAGTTGGTACCCACAGGCAGCACCCAGTGCAGAGCGAGGCTGGCTCTGACTGCTGAGCATCTCCAGGTACAAAGCTGCATATAAGCCTTTTTGGTGTCTTCTTTTGTGATGCTTACACTGAGGCCCTGGTTTCACAAGGTGAGCCACCCTACTGAAGGAGCTTCAACTTCCCCAGATGTTCAGAAGGAATCTCCAAAAGCCATGCCCTGCTTGTAAGTGTGACTTGCGCACCTGACATCACTCATTGCTCTCAAAAAATTGCAGCTTCAGATTTGTATCTGGCCAAAAGAAGACAGAATTGAAGGTGTAGTCAGAGAGTAAGAGGAGGAATTAGGGATAAATCAGACAAGCGCAAGACTGCTGCATTTGACAGCCTCTTCCTGTTCTCTAAACTCTTCATAGTCTGAAGTGTCAGAGGCATATAGTGGAGACAGTTGAAAAGTACAATTCCCAGCACGGCCTTGAGTGAGCTGCCTTGTTTTGTTTTCTTAGCTGAGGCCTTTGGAGACAGTGGGAAAAGGAAAACAACAACAAAACTCTCAGTTGTTCACTCTTCTTTACTAGAAGTGAAAAGGAAAGAAGAACAAGCAATCTAGAGGGGGAAGAAGATAGCAGGGGTAATTTACAGGTTGCAAAAGGGAGAAAAGTTGCTCAGAAAGAGTGATACAGGACGTTTTCGTTTCTTTTTTTTTTTTTTTTCCTTGAGAATGCTAGGAATGATTTAAATAAAACTCACTTGAATGAAAAACTGGAGATTTCCTAGATTTTCCCTCCTGCTCCTGTGTCTCATTCCAGAAGAGGAAAATTCAGAAAATTAGTACAAGCTGGACACAAACAGGTTAAGCTTAGAGAATAAAGCAGTAAAACCAAAAATATGGTGACAGATCCTGCTCTTGTTTATCCTGGGGTAAATCGTGAATTGTCCCATTGGGACAACTTTGGGTTTGCCTCAACACAACTGAAAGCAGAATGCGGCCCTTGCACAATATATCCAGATGTTGCTTTTTTCTGTGATGAAAATGTGAGAGATTCAAAGAGATCTCTCGGACTAATGAAATTCATAGTCTCCACCCTCTCCCCATGTAGCTCTAGTTAATCCAGCTGAGTTACAGCAGAGACAACTAGGCTTTTGGCTCATGGAATGTATTTTTTTCAATATTTTACACTGCAAACCTACTATACAGGTTTGCTGGTGCCTGCAGTTTAGCAAACCAAAGGCATCACAGTGTTTTTACAAAGAGGGCTGATCTAAAGGAAACCTTTCTGATGTCTAGGACATCAACATTTTTATTTCCTTCTTGCCTTATCTGCAGTCTACAGACATTAACAACAACCTGCAGAAGGAAATATTCCCCTCGTCCCTCTTGGGCACCATGCAGGCAGCAGGTAATCAGCAGGCAGAGAGATGATTATTCATTATTTGCTGCTGAACTGCCTGGTGCAGGTATATATCCTTTACTTCAGCTGTCTCTCACATTGTTTCTGGCTGAATGATCTCATTTTGCACAGATTTCCAGAACTTTGTAAAGAAGCCCAGAGATATAGAAGGGATCCATCATTTTACACTCCCATGCCAAATTTTGGCAGTGTATAAGCAGGTGCTCAGACATGTTGGAGATCCAGAAAATCAAGGTAATTGCAAAAGAAGATGGATGGTGGGTTTGACTCACTGCACTTACATGGATATGCTCATGCTTATCGCAGGAGCCAAATACTGCCCCAATGAAACAGTGCACAGATCTGGGGAGAGCACAGAGTGGGGAGAGTTGGAGAGTGGGTGGGTAAATGTGTAACACCCTGCCATACTCCTTCCTCAGAAAACACTCCACATTGTGAGGCTGAGGGGCTCGGGGATAGGGAACAAAGGTGCTCTGTCCTGCCTGGCAGTGCAGGCAGCTGCCTTCTTTACCTTGCAGTTAAATGCCGGGCCTGCCTGGGGCCAGCTGGGCCTGACCACAACTCAGAATGTGTCCACTGTGGTGGGGCTGGCCAGGCAGACTGCACGGCTGTGGTGACTGTATGACATTCGCAATCGATCCTTACTTCCTTCCTCCAACAGTATCCCATTGACTGTTCCCAGCAGGTATGTCCAATCTGACACACGAGTCACAGTTTTGTCTGGGCAGCAGAGGATACTTCACTACCATCTTCAAAAGAAGAAAAGCTGTGAGTGGCTTGTCCCCCATAAGTCCAGCTGCAGAGAGAGGGGTTACTTGGTCATTGTGGCCAGGGAGTCACCTTCCCTTTGTCTCTACTTTCACTCAATTTACACAATTGCTAGCATCATACTGGTACAGTCTTTGCTCTCCCATCTCTTTTAGCCACGCAAACTTCTCCATACTTTGTCATATGCTATTGCAGCTGTAGGGCCTGATCCTGTTATATCTGGGGTCCTTTATGGCCCTCAAAATGCCTTTGTGTTCAACAGGCAGCCCTAGGACTGGTTGTACTACTCCCAGGTTTGGGCAAGTGAAGACTAAACACATGGATGGGCTGTGGCCGTAAAGCTCAGTCCCGCTCCCATGGAAGTCCACAAGAGACTCCCACCATTTCACTGGGCACCAGCGCAGGCTCCTTCCAGTTCTCCCAGTGAAAGATGTCTTTCACAAAAGTTTCACTTCAGCAAGCCAGGGCATTTTTAAAACCAATAATAACTGGGAGAAAAATAAAGCATGGTTGTGCATCAGTGAAATAATTTACCTTTTTTTCTGCTTCTGAAACAAGAGTCCCTGCAGGTTCTCTGGTGGCTCCTTTCCTGGAGCACCACAACATCCCCTCCTGCAGATGAGAGAGTGTCCCTTTGGTTTGCCATGGTGGACCTAGGCTGCACCATGGTTGCTTTGCCATCTGCAAGCTGGGCTGCCAGGAGGAGCGCGGAAGGCATCAGGGGTCCCTGCAAGACTTTCCCCTCCCGCACCAAACCCCACCAGATGGCAGAAGCATAAGAGGGCTGGATCAGGGAGCTAGGGAGAGCCTGGAGAGAAGCCTGTGGGCTTGGACTAGTGTCACAACTCACCTCTCATCTATGACCCTTGCCCGTGGAGTACCTCCTCACAGCTGATGAGCTTGGGCACAGTAAGCTTGACTTCAAACTGGGTGTCTGTATTCGGGGTTCCTGTGTTAACATCCCACCCTATCCTCCCAGGGCAATGTCCTTACAGCAGCCCAGCATGGCTGACATACCCCATTTCATCTGGGACTGTCATGTCATCTGAGACTCACCCTGTGGGGTAAATTCACTTAAGTCAGCACCTATCTGTGTATGCTTCAGATCCTCTCTGGTTTTGCTGTGCAGAACCAAAGACCCACGCGACAAGCACCCTTTCTGGTTGTGTGCTTTCATGGTGTCCACCACAGTGGGTTTGAATCTACAGAGGTTTCCCTAACACACTTGAGCAGACTGAGCGATAGAGCATGCAGGCAGCTGAAATAAATCCTCTGTGCTATTGCTACCCCCGCTTTTTAGCTGCCTAATCAGGGCATAGCAGCAGCAAAGACAGAATTGTTTAATAACTTCTGCCCAGCATGAAAGACACAGAGGAATACCCAGATACCCAGGGAGAAAGAAGCTGCCCTTGGGCACAGACTTTAGATACACAACAATGAGACACAGGAGGGGGCACGACACATGACATTGCCTCTGGCCAAAACCTATTTCTCAGTGAAGTGTTCAGCAAAACAACAGCTATCACCACCACAGAGCTCTCTGGGTTGTCACAGGAGATGATTACACTGGTTAGCCTTGAAGTTAAAATCAGAAAAAAAAAATGTTTGGATCGATTCTTGCTAGCAATTGAAAAGAGAGGCTCAGACTGCCCTATATGGTAAAAGTGCAGCTCACATTCAGTGGGAAAATGTGGATTTTATTTTCTTCAGTTACAGTGGTTAATCCTGTCAGCTCATTTTAATAATGCTTTTTATAAACTCACTCTGAACCAGATGTGCTATGTTATATTGTGTTCTTTTTGGGGATGCTGGCCATTTAATCCGCATTTACAACACATTAATGATGCTCACATATAAAGAAGGGATCCAAAAGCTATGGTCCAATAATTATTTCTAACTTCTTTCCAGCACATTTTTCAAAACTCCTAAATTTGCTTTATCTCTACAGGATAGGGCTTGTCTGCATACCAGGTTTGAAAAAAGATAAAAGATCCTGGCTTGACCTGGGGTTGACCTTTCTGTACACAAGCTCTGCTATTGTAGAGGAACCGAAAGCAGCAGTGCTTAGCAAAACCAAACCAAACAAGCCCCAAGAAGCAGGCGGAGGGGCTGGTGCGGTCGCCCCACAGAGAAGTGCAGCTCTGAGTGCCAGCCCCTGCCTCTGAGCACCCCAGTGCCTGAGAGCCAAATCTCAGTGCAGACCTCAGGGAGCATTTGTCAGCAGTGAACCCCAACAGCCATGTTCCTGCCCAGCTTTGGAAAGCCTTGTGTCTAAAAGCAGATCCAAACAACTGTGGTGTTTGCTCACATCTACTCTTCAGAAGAAAAGGTTTTTTGGTTTGGTTTTTTTTGACTCAAACTTGCTGCAAGCCTCCTTGATTTCATCATCCTGAAAAAGGCACGTTCAAAGCAGGCTGCAACTGCTCAGAGATTGCTGAAGAATCTGGACTTGCAGTTACTTGCAGGAATTTGGATTATTACTCATCCTTTAAATCTGAGGCATTTTATACCCATGCAACTCCTAATTACAGAAGCTGCATCAACTTTGTGATTCCCTGGTTTTTAATGGGTCCTGTTATGTGATATGAGGATTTTTCACACGGACATGGGAATACACTCTTGGCTTCCTGGCCTAGTTCCCACATTTGAACTACTGGTGCTTTGACTTTGCTGCAGGAAGCTGCTGACCATGCTCCTGCTCTGCAGATCTTTGCTGTGCTCTGCACATCTCTGCTCTGCACATCTCTGCTGCTTAGCAGAACAAATCAGGAAGGGATATTTCCCTTAAGAGAAAATTGCCTCCAACTGAAAAACCCCACCACTTTTTAAAGAATTTCTTTGTCAAAAATTGGTTACGTTTTTGGTGGAACAATCTGAAAAGTGAGTCTTTGTGTAAAACCTTAGAGATGAGGGAGTCACAGCTTAGGGGGTACTCTGCAGTAAGGGCAGCTTCAGGGCTGACTGTGAGATGAGATTAATCTCCCTTCTTTGGTGCTGTGAGCTTGCTGGTAAGGCTGGATGATGCCCTGGGGGTGGCATGGGTCTGGAAACCTTTTGCAGCCCCCCACAGATCTTCTTCCCCCACTCCCACTAACACTCCATGGGCTGGCTTGCCCCGAGGGGCTGAGACACCCCCTGCACCTTAGCAAGAAGCTCAAGAGGGGATTTTGCTCCAGGGCACCCTGGGCCACTCTTTCCTAAGCAGCCAGCCAGTCTCACTGATTTTAATGCAATTGCTCCCATGAGTGACATGATCAGGATTAGGCCAGAGAAGTCCCACTCCTACTGCTGGCTATATAGATCCCTGTGTCAAAACCAGTTTTCCTTACAATATTCAGTGCTTCCTTTCCCAGCACTGGCCAGCCCTTGGCCTCCCAGAGTAGCAACAGATTACAGATGAAGAGGCTGAGAGGAACAACCTGACCTTCTCACAGGAGCTGCAGATCAGCTTGTGCTCTGGAGGAAAGGGGTGGTCTTACTGTATCAGAAATAGTGCAGCTGCCCGAGCCACTGAAATATTAACATGCTGCATCAATTTATGTGCTTCCTGAATGAACTATATTTTACTTTTGTCAGCCATCTGTTTTTCAGACTTGACATTGGTGGTTTCAGTTCTGCTGCTAAAATGCACTTTGCACTCAAGAAAATATTTCCTGTTCTGGTTCCTTCCCCGTGGCTTACAGAAACTGCGAGAGATCAGACAGCGATGGAAACTGTGGTCACGTCCTCCTGCAGCTGCTCAGCAGCAGAAACACACATGCAGCCAGCTACTGTTGCTGAGAGGGGACACAGACAGTGAAATCAACTGCCTGCCCAGTACCTGTGCTGAAAGAGAGCCCATACCAGAGCCCGGCCTACGTGGAGGAGGGAGTGAGACTCTGGGAGAACCGTCGCACTTACCCTCAGGGTTGCTCCCCTGCAACCTCTCTTGGAGCAGACGCACCCTCCCACATACAGCAGCAGGGCCAGCAGGAGCACTTCTGCCAGGATGTCTGTGCCTGGGCACAGCTGTACCTGGGATGTCCTCCAGTGCCTTGGCCCCAGCATGTGCCCTTGCTGTGCCCTGACCTAGCTGCCCCTTCATGGGCCACCATGCCCCAGGGCACAGCACCCTGCCCCAGCCCTGTGACCTCCTCTGCTTCTCGGCATTCCCTGTGCAAACCCAGCTTCTCCCAGGGCAGGGGCTGCAGCATTTAGGAAGCAACAGGGAAGGTGTCTGAATAAATGCAGACAGAAGTCTATTGAAAGCACAGAGATATTTGCCTTCACCTAAATAAATAAATTAAGCTGATTTAAGCAGTGGCTGGCAATTTCACGCTTTAAATTGGCCTGCATCTGGACAATCTGATTGGGATCAGGCTCTGTGTAAACTGTGAGTGATTTCACACTTCTATCACATTTAGTTCTTGCTATTATTTAGATCTAGTGTAAAATTTCATAAATGAGTACATAAACAACAGTGTTGCTCAAAAGGCACTATTAACAGGGAAGGGGAAGTCTAAGAAGTCAGTGCACTTGCCCAACAGGGCTACAATGGGCATCTTGATAATTAAATACTATTGGAAACGTGCATTAAATGGAACTGAGGCATGTATAGTAGTACACTGTGACAATACCAGTGGGAGCAAAGTTAGTCAGACCAACACTTCAGGTGCTTTATTAAGTCGGGGTGAATAATGTAGAAATAGCCATCAATAATTTAACCAGCGATTCACTGAAACGCTGAGGGATTTAAATTATTAAACAGTGCTCTTTGACTAATTTATAGAGCTGGATCTAAAACATGAAAAATTATTACTCAAACAATTTTATTATTTGACCACAGTTAAACAATACACAAATGTGTCATTTGTTTCTTAGATGTATTTATGCCCAGTGCTGAAGCTCTTCTGCTGTGGGCATGTTCATGGCTGTCAAACACATATGGCTGCCCTGCACACCCCAGTATGTGCATGGCACACATTGTCCTGCTGCCATAAACACACTGAAAGTTGTGAAATCAGTTTAAGTGGTGCTGATACTTACGTTTCTCTTTCCATCCATGATCCATTTTTATGCTAATCTTGCTATTAGCTGGTTGACACCAGTAAGAAGTGTGAACAAAGGTGTGTGGCCATTCCAGAGCCTGTTTATCCTGAATAAGGTATTTGAGTTTAGCTGTCACTCTCTGCTCCGACACTTCTGGGAATGCAGGGTCCCAGGTGCAGGCAGGTATTACCAGGTTGCTCAATAGTGTTCTGGATTACCATCTTCTCTTACAGACGTCTTTCCTGAAGCATTGGGCATCTAATTGCAACTAGAAGATTGAAGTTCTTCTTTGAAGTCTCTGTCTTTTTCTGTCTCTTTGCAATTAGGCTGGACTATAGTGTATGGCTATTTTTTTTTAATTTTGCCAAGCACAGGCTGCTTGCAATTTATACAGAAAGGAGCGAAGAAGGAGACAAAGATAGAAAGAAGGAAAAATTGCATGGTAAGGTCACTGGAGCACAAACTAAGCTTTTGGATATGTGAAGAATATCCAGCATGATGGAGCATTCATCTCTTCATATGAATTTCAGACGTTTTTCCAATACAAACACTGATAGTCACAACAAACCAACAATAATTAATCAAGGTAGCCAAGGTATTTTCTCCTTACTTATTTGTAAAGTGCAACATAGCTGTTTACACAGCAGTCTGTGAGAAACACAGATGGCAAGAACACATTGAAAAGGCAGCTCTTTCATGGCTTTCACCTGGCTTGCTCTTGAACAGACAGCATTCTTTATAAAACAGCAAACAGAGCAACATGGGAATCTACAAATTGTATCAGACTCTTGCAAAAGAACTGATGCTTTATCTTAATGTACATCTGTAATTACAAAGATTGTGAGAAAGCTGCAAAATAAACCGCAACCCTGGAGGATCTGGTTCTGCACATCTAACTGAAGGGAGCTGACAAAAACTTCTTTATGTGAAGCTCAGAAAGCACTGAAAGCTGAAAAACAGAGTTATATGTTATTTGTATATCCAAGCAATTGCCCAGAAAGGTTTCAACTTTTACGGTTAGATTTTGTACTGAAAAGAAAATGTAGTAACCTTTACAGTGAATGACAGCTCTGTGAAAACATAATACTGTGAGAAAATATATTACATTACATATTGCATCATGAGGTGGTTTAATTAATTAGACAATATTAGTTTCTGTTGACATCAAGTATTCTTCCTTTACCAAATCAAATCACAGACAATTTCACAATCAGAACAACATGTTTTTCACCAGAGGAAGAAGTAGGTAATCATGTTTTAACACCGTGGCCTCAGTTCTCAGGTTGTATTAACCTGCATTCTGTGAAACGTTTGTGGAATGGATCTTACCTTGGACCCCCACCAGCCAGGGCTTCCTCTGCATTCAGAGAATTATGTTTTCTTCATGCTACTAGAAAAAAAGCAAGCTGTGTCAGAGCTGCAAATTGAGTACTCCATCTTCATCAGCATAATTTGTTGGATAAATAATGTGGTCTGGCAGCTAGAAAAAGGCCTGGGAGACATGTCTCCTGGGTTATGTGCCTGTTTTTGCTACCAGCATACTTTACAAACACTCAGGAATCTCATAACCTTCCTGTGCTTCAGTCTCCTGCTTTACAAAAAAGGCTAGTAGTAACTTTGTAAGGAGTTTGGAGAGCAGTGGGTAGGTGTTATCTCCAGCCTATAGATTATCATTGTTAACTACCAAAAAAAAAAAAAACAAAAACGTTGCAATATATTAAGGAAAGAATCTTTTTAAATGAAAGGTTTAGTAGATTAAGTGTTCTGGATCACATGGTAGAGGAGATTTTGTACAGTAACAGTTCAGCTGACATAAAATCATAGAAAAGTAGAGCTGGAAATGACTCCAGTAACATTCCCACATTATAAAGACGTATAAAGAATAACCACAGCATCCCAGACAATATTCAGACAGAGACAGGGATATAGGTTTAGGGAAGACATGGTTGCCACAATGATCCTAAGACAATAACTTTTAAAAAACTTTAGACAGTAACTACCTGTGCAGTTAGAAAAGTTTTCCTCCTATCTAACTATGCTGACCTTTAGTTAACTTAATTATATCTTATCCCACTTTTAATGAATTTGGTAAGCAATTTATTCTTGCATTTTGTTCCAGGTATAGATAGTGTGTACTTTTTCAGTTTTCTCTTTTGGAGTCAGAATAAATCCGGCTCTTCAGAAGCTGCGTTTTCTGTCATTGTTATCTTTGAGCTTCTTTGGACTTTCTCTTAATTGTTTGCAATTTTAAATGCTGAGTCCACAAGTCGAAAATTCACTCCAGTTGAAAAACACCCCAGCAAACAGAGCGGAGTTACCTCTCATGACCTTCACATGATGGTCCTGCTAATATTTAACATTGGCCATTTTTGCAACAGCCTTGCAGTGCTGGCTCCACTACAACCTTGGTGTTCTATAGCAAGATCAATGCCTACCCATTTTGCATTTTACACTGACCTCTTCTTCATAAATATAGTATATCACATCTGTCTTTATTAAATGTAATTTGCTCATTTTTAGTCCTTTTTCCACTCTTGAAAGGCCTTCCTTTTTTATTATCCTGTCCTCCAAAACCCAGGCAATCCTTTTCAGCCAATTTTGTAGGTGCTTCCTTTATTCCCTCATCAAAATCACAACGGAAAAATACTGTATATAGAGAGTACTCGAATGTAGAACACTGTAGGCATCAACAGAACATCAAATCATTAATGGCACCTTTCTGAATACGACATTTTAGCTGACTATGACTCAAACATGATGCATAGCATATGTTCTTAATTTGCTCATGGTAAGAAAGGATGAGCAAATACTGGCATGAGACAGAAATCACAGAATATCAGTTCTTTAAATGAAATCCTATTACCATGTTGAAAACATGGACTATTTTCATTATATTTTCATCATATTTCAACCTTAAAGAAAGGCAGAACTAAACAGAGTTGAAGTAATCCAGTCCTGTTTGTATACTTAATCACAAAGGTCTCATACTGTAGCAGACAGTACTTGAACAGCCACTGAATTTTAAGTTAATTTTTTTGAACGTGAGTGTGTTCCACTGACATTTAAATGTAACATACCCTTGGATTCAGCATGGCCCCAGATCAGAGCTAGCTGCGTCTTCTTTAACCTCTGTCAATCTCTCCTGGGCCATTTAGGAGACCACGCTCCCCTTCTGCCCCATTATAGCAAAATCTTGTAGCTTATCCCTCAATCTTACAGCAGGAGCCTCTTCCCCGCTGATGCATTTGCCTCATGGGCTCAGCCTGGCACAGCTGCCTTGCAAGATATCCCTTTGGGATCTGTGACCGCACTGATCCCCAAACATACTTTTCGTAATAGCATCAATTTCTATAGAGGCTACCACAGCAAAAAGCCCACACTCCCAGACAGAGGAAGGCTCCTCTAGTTTTGTACCCTGGGGAGGAGGGGGGCTGTTGGGTTCCCCATTCACCCGGTGACTAGCTGCCAGGGCTGGGCAGGGAGCAAAATGCCTTCTATATCTGTGCCTCCCTTCAAGCTTATCTGGCTCTGCATGAGTGCAAATAGCAACATAACCCTGCATCTCCAGCAGCAGCAAGTCACATTGTCAAAAATGGGACCTCAAGTTAAAATTCCCAGCCCAATCCCATTTCCAAAAGCTGTGGGTGCCCTACTGCTCCCATTGGGTGCACTTTGCATTACAGACACACGGTCATATATCATGGCAGTAATGGAGCTGGAGACAACTGCTGGCGCTGGGGCACATACTCTACCAACTAACCTGGTCCGCCCTCGCAAGTGCAGGAATTGTATGTCTGTACAAACAGAGGAACTTTCACTTGGTGGCAGAGGCATGTGCAGAGAAAGTCAGTTTGTCAGTACAGTCCTTTCCCCCTTGCAGTGCTAATGTGGATTGTGCCTGCATCCAGATGCCCCAAAATGCAGCTAAAACCATCTGCTTGCCTTTCTCCTTTTGACATTAAAAATGTTAAACATCTAAAGGGCAGAATCTGACTTCTGTTTTGCACTGATTTAATGGCTGGTGGAGGCACTGGAGAATCAGTCTCCTCCAAAATGTACTATCTGACAACAGTGCTGATGTTACAAGCTTAATGTGATAGGTTCAAACCAGCTTAATAACATCCAAAGTGCAATCATCACATTTCCATCCTGAGCTGCTAGCTCTAGGCGAGTGGATATTCAGCTCCCCCAGTCCCTCCCTGGTAACAAAGGAGAAAGCGACACACCTAGAAAAAACAACGGACCAAGCTGTTTTTGAATACCACATTAAGGCTAAATGCCGACCTGCCTCTGCTGAAGACCTTCTGAACATTGCAGCTGAGTCAATAATGTCTTTTCAAATCAGCTTATTCTTTTGCAGGCAGTTGCCCAAGCAAGCACTTGGAGCAATCAATCCCAGCCCATGGAACCTGGTTTCTGCAGGCTGCTCACTCTCAGCCGCAAGGTAAACTGCAGCTGGCTCTGTGTCTGCATAAAAAGTGAGCACCCTGCAGCGGATGTGCTGGAGACTCCCCTTGGAAAGACAACCTCGGGACAGAGGAGTGGCTGCTTTCATGGCTGTCAAGTGGAACTGCTGAAATCCTTGTGGGCTGGAACCCGAGCCTTCCCACACTGCAGGGGTCTCCTACACTCACGCAGTACATTAATACAAAGTCTGCCCTGGAAGACCCTGTCTGCTCTGCAGGTGCTTTACTTCAGATGTGGCTGCAGATCAAAGATCTTGCAAAGACCAGGGGAACAGCAAACTGTTTTCAAGTGCTTTGCTAGTTGTGCATGTGCAAAATGTGCCTTTAGTACAAGCACATCCCACATGCAAGTTGGCTGGCTGACCATGGAAGTGCCAGTTGCTGGGTCCAAACATTTTGCTCTATGTGAAACTCACCAGAAACTTCTCTTGAATGTGTTTTCTCCTCTAAAGCACCTTGTACATTTCCTTAGCTTTCAAGAAACTTCCACACAGCAGTTAAGCCTGTAGTGTTAAATTAATTTCACTCACTATGTGACACCTACAAGAGCTGCCAGCTCAGTATGTCCTGGACATAGTTTATGACAAGGTTAACAAGCTTTTGGGTTTGCTACTTGTGTTTCTTGCACACCTGCCCTTCTTTTCAGATATTTTAGTTATTATAGCTGTTAAATCAAGGTAGAGGAAAATAGAAGCACTCTGCCATCAGTCACAGCTGGAGTATCACAGCCATTTTAAGCCTTTTTTTTTTTTTTTTGCCATTGGTGGAGAAGCTTGACCCTTTGAAAATGTTGAGATGTCTCTGGCAGACAGAGAGCAGATGATCTTCCAGGCTCCTTCCAGCCTCATGGTTCTTTGATTCCGTGAATAAAGAAGTAACTTCCTAAGGCGGTTGTGCTGCGTGCACTTATGCATGTGGTTAATTCATGAGATTGCCCATTAATAATAAAGCAGAACATCGCTACAGAGAGAATATTGTACTT
Source organism: Strigops habroptila (assembly GCF_004027225.2). Classification (NCBI taxonomy): domain Eukaryota; kingdom Metazoa; phylum Chordata; class Aves; order Psittaciformes; family Psittacidae; genus Strigops; species Strigops habroptila. The sequence goes on along the minus strand of NC_044302.2, from coordinate 82,664,532 downwards.
ATTACCAGCAACTCTCAAGAGATCTGTGGGGTGCAAGATTCTGCTTCTCTTAATAAATAATGTATAGCTCTGTTATTTCTGTAATATTATGCCACTAAAGAAAATCTTATTTAACCAGCTCTGTTCATCATCTTTCTCCTGCTATACAGGAGAAATTGTTGTGGTTTGTGTAAAGAGGATTACTTATCTCCCCTTATCTCCCCATAAAACAAGGACAATCTCTTTTCCCTTGACTGTTAGAACACCCTTTTTTCCGAAGGGACAACATTTATATTGCACCTGATGTATTGTCCAATATCCAAATGGAAGGCTGAACTTAGGCAACACATCTCCACAGATCATTCATCATGCTCCTGATTACTTGTCCATGTCCATACTGAAATGTATAGTTCCAGTGCTTTGTATTAACACACTGCACTGTTTCCTCTCTCCCAGAAGAGAATTAGCAATGTTTAAGGAGGCAAATTGGAGTCAGGGCCCTTTTTAGCTGCACATACTTGAAAAGGTGATAGCATACAAACATGACATAAGGTAAAAATACGAACTTTCAGAAAGCTAAATTCTCTTCTGCTTTAACGCTGACGTACACTTCAATCTCATTCAGATTGGGAGATCTGGGAATGCAAGACCTCTATGTTGCCATGGAAAAAAGGTGGCAACTCTTACCTTATGACACTTCATCTGACATGAGTAGGATAGACACATGTCTGGAGTAGGAACTTGATAATTTGTTTCCCGGAAAAAGAAGTATTTCTTTAAACCACTGATATGCTCTGACGTGATGTCAGATTATATCAGGTCATTTTCCATAAACCAATTTTGCATATGTGAGAGATGCTGCCCGTGACAGGCTCACAACTGAACTAGATAAATATTTAAATTATTTAAATATTTAGTTTATGAATTGTCCAAAATACTAATTTCAGTTCTCTCAGCTTTCCCTAGATAAGCCAGTGTGTCTCCTTCTCTTCCCCATGACTAATTGTCTGCAGCCTAAATATATAGAGAAGGTCTGCGTGCTTACCCACAAGGGCATTTATCAACAAAGAAAGATCTCCTGTTCATTTTTCACTGAACATGCTGTTCAACATGAAAATAGAGTACACTTTAAAATCATACCCATGCTGGTATTTGAAAACCTAAACATAAAACCAAAAAGTATTATCTCTCATCTAGAAGCTGATCTCAATCCCCTGTCAGGCAGTGGAAAAACTTCTGTTAGCGTAAGTGGGGCAGATTCAACACTTTTGGGAGAAATGTGGGTTCTCCTCCATCTCTGATTTCTGTCTGTACACCAGGACTCCCCTTTTCTCCTGACTTTGCTTAAGATAACAAGGGATGCCCCTGAGTTTCACTTTAACCATCCCTCATAACAGAGACATAAGTATTGGTTTCAAATTCCTCCCAAAATGGGGAGGGGGGAGAGAGGGAAGAGGGGGGAATATCTGAACAAAATCCTCCATGGCATATAATAGTGTATTTAAAACAACCACACATCATGAAGTTAGAAGTACATGTTGACAATGGCCAAACCAATCAGACATTTTACAACAGGCTCCAGGGATCATAACTGGGTAAGTCAAGAATCAGCTGTGGTGAAAGAGTCAGCTGTGGTAAGAGTCTGCATATCTGTAAATAGTATATCGCGCTAACATTTCACAGGATTTCTGAGATTCATTTAGCTCTGCCCCTGTGAAAAGCGATAAGCCCAGTCTGGTCACAGCCAGCAACTGGATGCAGCAGTGTAAACCGTAACAGCAGCAGTTGCTTTATGAAGCTGCAGGTGGGCATGCCTGAAGAGCTCTGTCCTGCAGACGTGGCCACACTAGTGCAGAGAGCAGATGGGTCAGGCCCAGCGGCTCACTGCTGCTGCAAAACTGGCCACAGATGTTTCGGGAAATCCCATTTACTGACCTATCCTGCAGCATGCAGACCTGTTCTTTTGATTCCCTCACACCTTGAAAGAGACAGAACAGGCACCCGTTTAATGCCACCATGGAAGTCAAACTGCCAACATGCCAGGCCAGCACTGTGCGGGAAACACACTGCAAGCAGAATATCAAGCTACATCTAATGTAAACACATCTAAACGTGAACTGATCAATCCATTAAACGAAGACACCCAAACCAGACCCAAAACAGGGCTGAGGAGCTCCAGCACTACATACACCAGTTTCAGGTGCCTATCTGCAAGAAAACAATTTTCCGAAAACCCGCCTAACCTGCTGAGGCACTTGAAATACCAAAAGCACTTACAGTTCCTGGTGAAAACATCCTCAGGCAACAGTAGCTGTGCTGTCTTGCATGCCCAATAGCACCACTCTCTTGGCTGGTGTGACTATCCAGGTACCTATCTCCTTGCCTGTGGCTCTTTACGTTTCAGAAATTAAGTGCCCCTGTGCCTAAATCCCCTGAAGAGCATGAATTTTTATGCATACCAGAACACACCTAACGCAAACTGAGAGGCTACATCTATTCTAATGAAGAAAATGGTTTCTCTAGCCCTCAGGGCAGCTAGCATGGCAGTGCCTGCACTTACATGGCTTCACCCTGCTCGCCTCCAGAGATGGGTTGCCACGTTCAAGCTGTTGCCCGGGAAAGTGGCTGGCAAAAGCTAACCCTGAGCTGCTCCTGCCCCTCGCCTGCTGCACCCTGGGCTCTCAATGGCCAAAACCATGCCAGGTCTCTGCAACTGTCTCAGCATTACGGACAGTTGCAAGCTGCTGCTCAGGTTCGTGTCTGGCCTCGGTTAGTTTATTAGTACGGACCCTGCGTCCTGAATGGCTCATACATTAGGGTGTTCCTGGCTTCACTCCAGACTGTGGGTGAGGGCATTTGGCAGGGAACACCCTACAGGGGTATGGAGAAATGCGATTTCATTTCAGATCCACTCTTCCTGATTTCGGATATATGCAGAATAAAAAAAAAGTTAGATTTCAGATAGAAACTGGAGATTCGCATTAGGATTTTTGCAGTGCAGATGGAAGTGCATGGAGAACAGCAACAGGTAAACTGTCCCTGCAGTTCCCTGCCTAACTTTCCATTGCCTACTGTCAAGGCTACCGCTGCTGCTTTGTGGTGACTTCATCGGTTAAATTTTGATTTGTTTTTGGTTTTTTCTCCATTCACAAACAGATTAGAACTACAGGAATATGCTGAAATGGGTCGTGCTCATTCGCCATCAGACAGAGCAAGAGTCCTTCTTCTCAGAGCTAGTGCAAGCTACCAGAGGTGTCAGAAGGCACCTCTGTTTCCTAAGCTCAGGAAAGAGAATTATAAAATGGTAACCTGTCTAGAAAGGATTTTGATTTCCTGATCTGCCACGAGGGCAAAGGGCCTGGTCTGGAAGTCTTTGCCTTTCACAAGGGAAGGCCGACGAGCGCTGTGAACCCTGCAGAGATGGGCTGCTCCCTGGGCTGCTTGAATGACAGACCGCTAGATGGTCCAGCCTGAGGGATGGGGAAGGGTTCATAGTAACATCTTTTCTGCTGTGTTTCATACTGTTCCATGTAGTGGTCATGACAAACTTCACAGAGCTCCTTCAATGATAGCCTGGATTAATGAATAACCTCAGTTTGGGCAGAGATATGGAAATCCACCCTTGTGAACTCTGCTCTCAGCCATTTGAGCTGAGAAGCAACAACAGCAATATTTCGGCTGAGCAGATTTAGGAAAGGGTGCAAGGATAAGAAAATGAGAGCATGGGAACAAGAAGGAGGGAAAATAACTTCCTCGTGATTACGAATGATTGGTAATGAGAAGTAGGATTGAAGATGGTTTCCTCTGTGGGAGCAGGTGTGCAAAAGTGAGGAGAGAAAGAAGCCAGAGCCACACGGACTTGTACATCTGTGAAGAAAAAGCATCTTTATGCAAATATTACATTCCTGGCATGTTCTGCAGCTGGAGCAGGCCACTCTTGCCTTTTGCCTATGAAGTCTGATGAAGTTCCACTCCTGGCTTGCAGCAAGAGCAGAGAGGCAACCTAGCCCTTCCTAAAGGATGCACATGATCATCTGGCTGAAAGAGGGGGAAAGAGAAAAAAAAAAGTATGTTCCCAGAAGGACAGACTGAGAAAGGGACATTGTCAGACAAATAGCAGACACGAACCAAAGCTTATGTGTCTGTGCTTTAAGATCCTGGCTAGGAGACAAGGTCGAAAGGCAGAGGGAAAAGTAATGGGTTTGAGGATGCTTGAGGTGAAAAAAACCCTACCAAAGGTGGAAAGCAGGAGAGGCAGAAGTGAAGAAAGGAGCTAGAAAGAGGAGAGGGAAAAAACATGAATGACATACTTGGGAAACTCATAGCGCTCTGTCAGGCACTCAGCAGAGCGAGACTGAAAACAAGAGGGGATGGGGCTGAGGATGAAGGGGGAAATCAGTGAGGGGTGAGTGCAGGGGAACGGCTGAGCATGGAGGTCCTGGGGACAGGAGCAAGGCCAGCACCCTCACAGGCAGTGCAGAGGCGAAACGCGCTCATGCATGCGTGCCTGGGTGTTAGGCTCGAGCTCTGGCAGCCACCTCTCTGTGCCAGCACTGTGTATTCCTTTTTCCGAGATAAAACGAGTTGCACAAGGTCGATGTGGGCTGATGTCCATACAAGGTCCAGGAAGGAGCTGTCGCTGGCAGCGACTCGCTGGGCATGGCACTCAGGGACTGCTGCTTCAACCCCAGCTTAGCAGTTGAGCAGGGAGAGACTGCTGAGTCTGAGGCCAAAGCTGAAAGGAGGGTAAGTTGCCAAACCGAGCACCAAAGCTGTTAGCAAAAAAGGCAATTGTCAGCAGTTCTTAACAAATATCTTTCATAAATATGCTTGGGCTGCGTTGCTGGGAGCATGCGTGTCTGTTGCTGCCATTAGCTCATGTATTTGCCTTTCAGAGATTCAGGAGCATGTGTGCTACATGGGCCTGAAATTGAAAGATGTTAAGCACTCTCCTCCCATAGTTGGCAACTCCAGTAGGTACCATGTCCTCTACAGCATCAGGTTGCTGCCAGGAACTGGCGTCACCAGGGCTAGAGCCACACACGTTTTGAGAGGGATGAATGACACTCTCCCAAGAGCTGCGTGCCTGTGTGGCCAGTGGCTCCAATGTGGAGTCATGAAGAGTATTCACGAGTTACAATTTTGTTATATAGAGCCCTCAATCACAAAACAGGGCCCCAAAATTTTAAGTGAATTAGGCCATAGAGTGGTCTGCCATTTCTAGAATAGCCTCCCTCCATTCTATCGCATACTGTGTGCCTTACTCCCCGAGGGCTTACATACTCCTAAATGAATACATTTATATATATAGCTCGCAATATAGCCTTGCTCTGAGATGGCCCTTGGAGCATATAGTCACCAGACACACAATTTGAGCTACTCTAAAAATTACTCTCCTTTGTCAGCTAGCTCTACAGTTCATTGATGTGTCACGTTATATATTAAAATGGCATGTATTTAAGAGGCTTAGTGGGAGCAATCTTTCTTCTTCCATCCTTTGGGACTTTTCACCACTACAATCAGATTACCCCAGTTTGCCACTCACCGAGTCCTCTGTACCATGTGCTGCTGAGCCTCATTTCCCCTTGCCTTGGGCACAGCCACACACTCTAATTTGCTCACATCACATCAGTGCTAGCACGGGTCAGCCGAGGTACTGGTGGCTTCACACAGTGCAGCTCTCCTCTCCGGGGTGCGTTTCGGGGAGGCAGTGCTGCCCCGGCACGCCGGGAGCCTCACCGAGGTGGGAGATCTGAGAGTGTTGCCTAAGAGCTGTAGGTGCTTCCGCTGAACTAAGGCTTTTCCTGGAGGTCTTTATTGTGCAACCCACAGTGATTAAGGATTCCATGTTTTCAAAAGGAAATGAATATTTTGCAGGCTACGTAAAGAAGAATTTCGGAACTTAGGAAGCTAGGAGGGAAGGAATACAGAAGCATGTAATTGGGTGAAAGATGAAATGCTTCAAAAATTGCTTCAAATGTTGCAGAATGAGAGGTTAGTTAACATCAAATTCACTGAAAGTTGTAGTAGAAGAAAGAAAAGATTTGCAGATTTTGGCTGAATTCACCAATCACCTTCATTTAGAAACAGAAGGCAGTTATATAAAAAGTTAAAGTGTTTTAAAGATTTTGAACTTCTGTCATTCATTCTGAAAAATCAAGCACTGCTTTTTCATATCATGGAAGCTTTGGTTTGAATTTGTGAGGTTTTGTTGGGTTTTTTTTGGTTTGGTTTGTTTTGGGTTTTTATGTGTGTGTGTGTGGGTTTTTTATTATCATTTTTATTATTTGGTAAAGGCCCTTTAAAATAGACCTAAGCACTAATGAGAAGATCAAGTAATAAATGTGTATCTTGAAGCAAAATGAAACATTGTGAGTGAAAAGAAACAGAGCACTTTGTGGAAATTATTTTTACAGGAAAAATAAAAAGTTCCACTTCAGGTTGACCTACCTTACATCTATTCCTCTCCATTTGACAGTGCGGTCCTCAAGGCAAAAACTCTAATTAGTGCTATAGTGAGCTCCAACTCCTTCTCAGGAATACCGAGTATAAAAGGTGGACCTCTTGTGTGAAACAGCATTATTACTGTGAAGCATCCTCAGTACTGAGGTATTTAGCATACCTTATTATCCTTGGCAGCTCTGGTGATCATTGTTATGCCAATAATCTTATTGAAAACATAGAGAAGGCAACTTGGCCAATTATTTGATAACCAAAACTAACTGCTAAGATCGGAGTCCAACAGTGGGGTATGGGAAAGATTTCAGTAACACTAATGCTTTAAAAAATGTTTATATCATTGTTCATTTTTTAAACAAACTATACTTGCAATATAGCTTAATTTTGTAAAATATTTGGGAACATGTGCAATTCTTAAAATCTTTGAACAGGTCATTTCTCATGTCTCACATTAAAAACACAAACTGAAAATCCTATTCTTCATTCTTTTACACTCTATATAGAAGGTATACTGGTATAGTCCCAGTGGAGTATAGGAATGCAACACATGTAATTCAGACTATGTAATTTCTGACTGTGCTGCAGAGGTAGTTTAGGCACAGTAACAGCTCCCTTCTTAAAATAGTCTATAATTCATTGTCTAGAAAGCCCAAGGAGGAGCTCAAGCATTCACTTTAACTTCTTGAGCAACCTGGTCTAGTGGAAGGGGGTTGGAACTAGATGATCTTTAAGGTCCCTTCCAACCCAAACCGCTCTATGATTCTTCATAATAAGCACCATTGTACTGCTTGAAGTTTAATGAGCTTTAATAGTATCACTTGAAGGAAGGGTGTTTCCTCCCTCCACAGAAACTGCCTTGTGAATCTGTACAGAAGTGTCCTGTTCCTCCTTCAGTGAACTAAGGCTTTGGTTAAGATCAGTTTCAGTGGTGAATTTCAGGAGTCGGGGGGCGGGGGGCGGGGAAGAGGGGCAGGCACATTTTTATAGTGCTGAATACACTGGGAACGTTTTGCTGAACGATCACCTTCTATGATGTAGCTGTAGCTGCACATGAAAATCTAATTAAAATATGCTTTGTTTATAAACTCCTCTTTTGAAATAGAGGAGATTTGGGACCAACAAACTCATTTAATAAATGAAAGCAGGAGGGAGTACATGATCTTAGATAGGCACATATTAATTTCTATTTTGGTTATATGGTAGATAGTGTAATCATAGGGGCAATATAAATAATACAATAATGGGTATACTGAAACTGCATTTAATTAGTATCTTGTTAATCAGAAATATTAGTCGGAGAGATCAGAGGCAGTATATTGGGAACAAAAAGAATCTTCAAAGAGAAGTGGGAGTTAAGGCATCTGAGAAGTCTGAAAAATTACAGGCAGTTAATTTAAAGGTAATAAAATGGAAATGCATATAAATAGCTGCCTGTTGACATTTCTTGTAATGGAAGTCGTACCTAAGAAGTGGGAGAGCAACCAATTTTAAATGTCAGAACGGGAAATTGTCTTTTTCCTTAGTGTCACTCTTTGAAACTCAAAGCTGGAAGATAGTATCGCAGTCAAGAGCTAGCAGGAATTTTGTATTTTTTATGTATCTATGGAAAAACATGAAGACAAGAAAATTGCCGAGCTTCATGGTATAAATCATCAGCTAAGAAAACAAGGGGCGATTAGTTTGTGGAAGTATTTTTCATTTGCAAGGTTTCTTGCTTTTTCGTTTACAGTACTTACTCCGAGCCTCTCTCAGAGGGAGGATGCTGGACACGAAAGGACATCTGACTGACTCCATGTCTGTTCCTATTGCATTCCCCCTGGAAAAAGCCAGTGGATACAGAGCACTTTTGAGTGGGAAAAAGAGCCAAGATAACGTAGAAAATGTTGGCCTGCTGTACATGTGAGATATAAATATTCCCTTGTCATGGCTTGGGAGGTTTGGGAGGCCTCAGACTGACTGGAGACACCATGTTGTCACATGCCAGCCTGTTGGAAAACAGCTGGGAAGTCACCACAGAACAAATTACTATTCACAAGGCAAAACCCTAAAACAAAGCCTGTCCTTCAAGTCCTGGTGGCCCAGTAGGATGCTGCATGGTTAAGGACACTGGGGCATCAGCTGCACAGCCGGAGGACCTCAGTGGCATATCGCCAAGAGCCCGATGGCTGTGTCTCATTTGCATGTGCGGGGTCGGATTTTAAGCAGAGTTCAGTGCACACAGTTAAAGCCCTGCCAGTAAACACAGCACTTCTTCAAACCTATAGAGAGAAAGGGCGTGTGTGGCAGTTTGATAGGCAGGGGGACAAGATGTGCCAAACCAGAGGTAGACATAGCAGCCAGCCTCTGAAACCATGGCCAGCTTTATTTCTGACACAATACATGGCAGTTTCAAACTGTCTGGTGATTATATTCCTTGGGCTTGTTCAGACCTGTGATATGAGATGCCTGCTCACAAATATATCAGTATTTCCAAAGACTCTTGTACAAACAGCACTCCTCGCATAATAACTGTCATCAACCAGGCAGCTGTACAAATTCACCTAGGCAAAGTCTGGGCTATAGCACCATTATCAATCAATTCTACTTCAGCTTTTGTCTCAGCTCTGCCAGGGTCTTTCCAATATATGGATACCTCTTTCCTTCCCAGGATAGGAACACTCTGAGACATGCTCCAAACTCTCCCATCCTTTCCTCCTGCAACTGGACAACAGGGATTGGGCGTGTTCAAACAGTTGCATCTGCTGAGGCAAGAAACCCTATGACTTCTAGTTGTTGATTTGGAGCCATTTGGGCTTTCCGTCTGCCTGGAGTACCTGGGCCTTCCTAGCTATGGGCTAGCATGTCTGAAGCAACATATATGAGATATCAGACATGTTTCTTAGAAGAAAGTTGCAAAGCCATTTCTTTCTTAGTCCTAAGGCTACAGATGGAATTAATGTAGATGCACAGTCAATTAAGCTGGTACTACCAGAGTTGCTCCTAATATTCAAAATGCCAACAGAATAATTCTTCTCACATGCATATCAAAAGGTTGAGAGATGTAGTGTGCTGGCTAAAACCCGATGCTTAATGTGACTATGTTTCTACCAGAAGCTCACTCAGGGATCATATTATCCTTTTTGTGCCTCGAAAGCTCAAAGTTGTTGTGGGATAATTATTGATTTATTGCTCCAGTTGGGACACTTTCCGACCTGCAGCAACTGATGTTTTATTTCATTCAAATTCCAAACAAGAAGCAATATGGTATTTTGCTATTGCTGGTTATGAATCTTTTTTTAAAGAACAAAACAAAACAAAACAAACACCACATAATAGTTATTGCCTTGATTTTCATTGTTTCTCATTGTCATTAGTGGCTGATGCTATCTCCGCTTTCTTGTCTGAATTTAATTTGTGACCTAGCTACGCTCGTTTTAAGCTTGCTTGACTTTCTTCATGGCAGTCACTTACCATTACTGTCTCATGCAGCTGCTGCTTTCCTAAATGGGTTCACTTGCAAGCCTTTATGGAGATTTTTTTCCTACATAATTTAGAACTCTTGAAAAATAAAAAAGATACACGCTAAAAAAAGAACATGGAAAGCTCAGAGAGCATTCCAATGCACGGAAAGCACTGGGGGAAGCTCCAAAAGGCTACAGGAGTGCTGTGGTTAATGCAGAAGCTTAGTAAGTGTCTGAGTGGTGTCAGTGTGTATGTGTGTATCTGGGTCAGCTGGAAGACCATGGCAGCAGCCTATAGAAGCAAGGCTGCAGTTCATAAAGCCCTAGAAAACAAAAAAAACATCCTGAAATAGCACTTAGGGAGAGCAGAGCTTCCAAGGGGGGTTGGAGAAGGACAGTCAGGAGACACAGTCTCCTCTTCAGTAACCTGGATGGAACCAGTACCTTGGGTCTCTCCCTGCATAGAGTCCTCTCTGGTCCTTAGTTGCTCTCAGCACTCTCCTCTGAGCTACCTTCAGTGCTTGAGCATCGCTTTGGGTGTACAGCTATTTAAACACTCCAAGAGATGGATATGTACCACCTACGGACAGAGGCAGTCTGCCTGGTGATGACAGATGACAGTTTGTCACCTCTTCCCATGACCTCCAACCCTCATGAGTGGCCTCTAGGCAGCGTATTCCCCTCTGCACAGCTGAGAGGGAAGCATATGCTGGAAGAGGATGGGGAGATCTCACTCACCATTGCAGATTGGAGGCTGCAGATTTTGCTGTAGCCCCGTGGCCGTTGGCCTTGGCTACAGAACTCATTGGTTTTCTTGCCTTGTACCTGATTATATACCACACTTTCCAGTTCCTTTTTCCACTGTTTGCTTTCCTGACCTGTAAACCTGGTTTGCTTTTGTGCCCAGGAGCATGATCATACAGTTGGCTTTTCTGAAATATTACTTGCCCACTGCCAACCCCACATAGCCCTCCAGTGGGTATTAGCAGCCTGGCCCTCTTCCACTTCTTAGTCATCATGTCAGTTGCAAATTCTGTTTGCAGTGATATTATGTTTTTTCCAAGCCACTTGATAGAATTATAAAATGACACAGGCTGCAGTGGCAGTAAATTTAACTGGTAAATGCTCACATGGAATTACATTTGTGACATATTAAGCAGAGTATTTAATCTATTTAATGCATTGATATGAGATTGATGTTTAAACGAGAGTATCGTATACAACCAAATTAAATGTCTTTTTATATCAGTAACTCTACCAAGAACACTCAACAAACAAATCTTAAAAAACTCAATAGCCTGCCTTTGGGAAGATTAATTTCCAGATATCTGTGTACTTTCACTTAAATTATACTGTCAAATCTCTAATTTTTTGTTAATTAAAACCTATCTCAACATTATTATTCCAAAAATCAAGATCAGGATGAGTCCTAGACTTATTTAGTTGTTTTCTTGTTTTAAATTTTAGCTCCAAAATAGCTGCCTCCCAGTTCTCTGGAACTTCTCAAGGGCTCCAGAAGGTGCTAAAAATAAGAAGTGTTGATCCACAAGCTTTTTTTAACATTCAGAGGTAAGTTATCTTGATTTGCTGATTTACTAATGACTTTCTAATAGATCAAGTTTTGTATTATCCCTTAATATCTTAGCAATGAGGAGTTTCATTGTTATGAATACTTTTTTTTTAAACACATACTGACCAGCTGTGATATTCCATCATTGTTATTGACAGTTCCCCTATTTCAATCCACAATTTTATTACTTACTTTTGTTCCTGAATATCTGCTTCTACCCACATTAGATTCTCTCTTGTGTTCTTTTCTTCACTTTATCAGTCTTTCATAGCATCTGGCTTCCTCTTTTTATACATTGTTATCAAATTTCCCCATTTCTCCTTTTTATTTTTTATTTTCTTTGTTCCTTTTTTTTTCCTTGGTCTTGCACTTTTGTAAAGATGTTTTTAATCAGAGTATTTTTCTGTTCTGACTATAGGTTGGCATTTTTAAGCTACATATATTTGTAAACAAATCTCTGTCATTAGTCATGGTTTCCCATTTATATTTTCCCTCTGATTGAGCCAACTTACAATTATTTTCAATTTTGAGAAATAGTTCCTTGAAAAGGACCTCTATATAAATATTTATTTATATATATTCAAGTACATATTTTTTACACATAAAATAACAAAATCATATGTCCTCTTAATTTTTTTCTAAACAAACATTAACTTGCATTTTGCAAACAATTTTTTCTTTATCTCCTAATATGAGATGCAGAATTCCCTGGGTTGGATATAACATGTTTTGAGGCATTCTTAAAATTCCAAGGACACTGAAACACTGACAGCATGAGCCCACCGCAAAGTCAACAAAAGTTCACCAATCTCTACAACATGGGCTGGCATTTTCCTTGTTTAGTGGAATTTGATCAGTTCTGCAAAATACCGTGCCTGGAAAAGCTATTAAGCATATGTTTGAAGTTTAGCACATGCTGAATAACTTTAGAGAATGAGACCAAATTTAAATAATTTTATAATGATTCCCTGGTACCTCTAGCACCCACCTGGAAAAAGAAGATACAAGTCACAAAAATACAGCAAGGGCAATTGCAGTTAGCAGATATTATCCAAATGTCTAAAATTAAGCATATCCTTAACATCTTTGCTACACTGCAGCGGGTGTGTTCAGACTGTAGTTTGTTATATTAGATAAGTAATTAAGAAGTAAGATATATCTGTATTTCACAGGGTTCGCATCTGTGTGCTTGCAGATGAAATGTTGTGGTCTGCTCTCCACAGCCTTGATCTACCAAGATACTTGTAGATCTCCAGAGGTGAGAGCAAGTAAATGATCCCACTCAATCGTAGAGCTATTGCTACATTTAAAGGCCTTAGTGATTTAGGGCTATAAATAGCAGACTAACAGAACAAGATCTAGCCATCCAAATTTCTGTCATTAAAACCTTCCATCACTCTTCCTGAAGCGGCGCCTGTCAGAGCTCATCAGTGTCCTGGCTAGCACATCTACCACTGCTTAGCAGTCTTGTATTGAAACAGTTACTTGCTGAAAATGTGCCTTTGCTGAAATCGAAAATAGCAGCAGATCTGATGCAGCATCAGCCACATCAATCAATGCTACTTGGCTCTGAAAATGAGTTTCTAGAGAAAGGAGAATGGCAGAGAAAGTGCATGTACAAGCCCTCTCAGAATCGCAGACAGGCTGATGTTCAGAGTTTCACTTCACCTGGAGAGGGAAAAGCTTCCTGCTGTGAGTGATTTACTGCCCAGGGCAAAACTCATCTTACTAGCCCAATGAATATTTAATTACTTACACAGTGTGAATCAATGGCAGCAGGAGAAAGTGCATCTTAAACAAATTCCCAGTATCAATCGGATGGAGCAAGGATTCGAACCTGTTCTAGATGCTCTAAAAGGGTATCTTGATGAGCAAGTAAATTACTATACTGGTGTTGGTAGGGATCAGAGGTAGGTTTTGCCTCCCATTTCTAGCTAAGAAAGCTAAAATATTAAAAGGAGTGTTAAGATTAACATGTGCAGCTCCTTTATTGCATCATTATAGGGCAGGATTGCAAAAACAGGCTCATATCTCTACGTGTAAATTGCCTGAAGAATGTGGAAGTGAAGAGCAGAATGGAGGAGAGCTGCTTGCAAAGCAGAAGCGGATGTACCTCTAACCAAATGAATGTGAATTTGCAACCACACCATGAGAAGTGAGGGCGAGTGCAGTACTCCCTGTGCTTTGAGGGAAGGGGCTGAGGGGCAAAAACCCCAGAGCTCCTTCTCCAGAGGAACTGGATCCTTGCTCAAAGCAAGAGAGGGAAAAAAGAGTTAGGAGTTTTTCCTTTTCTCTTCTGTTCCTCGGCTTGTTTTAGTTTGAAAAGAACAAGTCAAAACCTGTGGAGAGTGGTGGGACTCTTCTATTCCTGCTGGACCTACTTCGCCTCAGAAAGCAAATTGAAAGCATGGATTATCTAATCCATGAAGTGTGAAGTTTAATGGAATGAGGGGCCAGAGCCAGCCTCCCAGCCAGCCACCGTGCAGCACCAGTGCCTCCCTTACAGCTAGATCTATTATAATAAGCCCTACAAGCCCTGCCTTTTTGGAGAATGCTCTAAATTTTTAAATCACTCAAGACTTCAGTCTGATTTGAGGAATGCTCAGTGAAGACAATTAGGTCTAAAAATATGTGAGGTGCAAACACACGATGATTCAAACTTCTTATGCAGAAAATAGTAAATCCCTGAATAACATTTAAAAGCAAGCCTGAGTAAAAGTGTTCTGGGGTTTCTCTCTTTAAAAAATGCAGGCAATAAAGACAAGTAAATGCAAGAATCAACCAGTATATGCTGTTGCGTAAGGAAGGACACAAGTGAAAAACTGATTTGCACTGGCCTGTTGAAAATCCCTAGAGGTATTGCTGGGCACCCTGATGTAGCAACGCTTTGCTCCTAAGCCAGCTGACCCCTTTGAGCAGGGGTGCTCTCCCAAGTCATGCACCAGGGAGCATCCATGGGCAAGGCACTACTGGCTTAGGAATGCCACACTCCCGTCACTCTGTTTTCCCAGTTGTTGGCTCTGTTTATAAATTGTCCTCTTATAGCAAATCCAGCACCTGCTGTGGACACCTCAAGCTGCCAAGTGCTTGAATGTATCTCAAAAAGAGCCGTTCCATGCTTTAGCCCGTTATGCTCAAGTCTCTGACTAAAGCAGCTTCCTGGGATTTCTGAGGACAAGTTTAGGCTGTGGTGAACAAACCTCTAGAATTTCTTTTGGGTAGACCTAACATGTACAGTATTCCCTTTCAGAATAAATTGGCAGATCCGCTGGGCCTTGAACATACTACCCTCTGTAAGTGTAGTATGTTTGTCTTTCACACAGCATTTAAAGATGAATTCAGACCAGTAATACAGAAAAAAAAAAAAAAAAAAAAAAAAAAAAAGAAATAATCCCAGTGGATCTTTGGCTATTTAGTTCAACTGATTTGCACTTTTGATATTACCAGAATATGATGATTATTCATTAATAATTCCCAGGTGGAAAACATCAGATGCCTGGACTTGTTCAGACTCAAACAGCAGTGAGCAAACAGTTGGTTACACACAACAGAAAACACAAAAGGGTTGTATCACCCGAACTGCTTGACTGGCCCAAGCATAGTCCAAAACACAAGCTAACATAACCCAGCTCCTGCTGCAAAAGCAAAGCAACCCTGAGGAAAACTCTAGCTGACAGCCTGTGCAGATGGAGATCCCAGAGCTGTTAATATCTGGCTGACAGGGGAGCTGGGCTGGTGGATCTTCAGCTGAAGGAGGACTTCTGGGAGGCTGCATGATGATGCAGGGGCTCCTGGGTTGTGGAATTCACTCCTCCACCCCTATGGCCAGAAATAGTTCTGAATTCTTGACCTCAAAGCATAGTATAATTAGCCCATTTATTAGTCTGGGCTTTTGGGGAGGCTTCAGATGTACAAGGGGTGACAGGGCTCAGAGATTAATGATTTTTTGGGGGTGGTTGCTTTTCGTTGGCGTTAGTGATTTGTTTCTGCATTTCTTGCATTTTATGGGGCATAAATGGAATAACTCAAGGCTGGCAGAGTATAACATGGGCTTTCCTCATGCAGCCTAGTCAGAATTCATGCAGAGGTGAATGAAATGTGGCCTCAAATGCCTTGAATGTTATAGATCTCTGATTCTCTCTGGACTATTCATCTCATTTTCTCCACTGCAAAGTTGACCCATAATGATACTGAATAAAAATTCTTGAACAATAGTAGCTTTTTACCCAGGTCAGGCTGATGGCACAACTCATCAGTGACCCTGGCCTACAGGCGCTGTGGTGCTGACTTGCAGCTGGACCATGCTCACTCAGGAAGGGTCTTCACACTATGAATAAGGTGGTCCTGGTGGTCTGTCTTCAGGGAAGCCAGCACCCAGTGATGGTGAAGAGCAACACTCTAGAAACACTTCATTAATCTGCAAAGCTCTGTGCCCCGAAATAAAAGGAGGTCAAGTGCTCAAAAGGACTCCAACTGGATTCGGTTTTATACTGCTCCTGAAAACTTCTAATTGTACTTGACGTTCACAGACAACAGCAGAGAATCTTTCACATTACAAGGTATTATCCGAGCTTTCATGGAGTTAAGAAAGAAAAGACAAAAAAAATATTGTCCAAACAATTTCTCAGGGGCACCTGACAAGGTCTAGTAAAAGAGAAACAGTCCACCAGAGAGACACCACTGCCATACAAGCACTCCCAAATGCCTCCCAAGTGCCTCCTGACTTGCTGAATGTAAGCATGGGGCAAGTCCCCATCACTGCTTGGTTGACCCAGGAGGTGGTGATTGTGCAAATTATCAGCAACAGGTGGAAGCAGAGGTTTAGTGGGATGAGGCTTAGTGCAGTATGGATGCGAAGGGCTGGCATGACCAGCCACAGCAACCCTGACAGCTTGCACCTCATGGGAGCAGTGGTAGCGTCCTGGGCCCTTTGCAAGAGAAGGCAGGGAGCTGCCTCCTGACACAGTGCATGTGTACTAGCATATGATCCTACCATCCAGCCTTAGGCACTTACCTCAGAGAGAGCTTTGAATCTCTTCCAAAACACTGGTAGAATGATTTGAAATACATTGGTGTGGACTGCATTTTTACCAGCTTTCTCTTCCCCCTAAAATCAAACGGACAATATGCAGAAACCCCCCCCCCACATTTATCAGGTTTCTGAGATTTTACTTAAAACTCTGAAATGACATTTTTTTAAGCATATGGCCCAGACCTTAACACACAGTTTTGAAATATGTTTCTTTCCTCTGTATTTATTATGCAGAGAGATCTAAAATTCAGTCTTGAAATACACTTTAGACATCTAATGCTCTAAACTGACCCATATCTAACGTTGTTTCAGTTAATCTGAAAAATGTTACTCACTTTTGTGATTATGTTTTCAAACCAAGGTGTTTAAGAATACAGTGCAGGGTATTGTAAGAACACGAGCTCACTTGCAGACCAGTCTTTCACACCACAGACTTCAAAAATAATTTCTAAGCACCTGAGTCTAAAAACTCATTACTTCTTCTGACCATGGATTAGAAGTCAAGAGAGATTATGCAGATCTAAATTCACCTTCTGCTACCAAATATAGGAAAAGGGAACCTTTGAAGCCCAAGAACAGCTAAGAATAATTGCCAGTAAGGAGATGGAGTCATGTGGACAGGAAGCAATACTCACATTGCAGCCTTAGGCAACTATCAAGCTGAAATAAGAAACCAAAGAGTTTTCACCTCATCAGTAATGTTTAGGTTTACTATCCTCCATATAGTACTCCTACACCTGTGAATCCTTTCAGATGAACTGCTTTTCCTTTCCTTTTCTTTTCTTTTTCTTTTCCCTTTCCCTTCCCTTCCTTTCCTTTTTCTTTTCCCTTTCCTTTCCTTTCCTTTCCTTTCCTTTCCTTTCCTTTCCTTTCCTTTCCTTTCCTTTCCTTTCCTTTCCTTTCCTTTCCTTTCCTTTCCTTTCCTTTCCTTTCCTCTCCTCTCCTTTCCTTTTTTCTTTTTTCTTTTTTTCCTTTCCTTTCCTTTCCTTTCCTTTCCTTTCCTTTCCTTTCCTTTCCTTTCCTTTCCTTTCCTTTCCTTTCCTTTCCTTTCCTTTCCTTTCCTTTCCTTTCCTTTCCTTTCCTTTTTTCTCTTCTTTTCTCTACTTTTCTCTTCTTTTCTCTTCTTTTCTTTTTTCTTTTTTTTTATTTCTTTTCTGTTTCTCACCAGTGATTAAAATTCCTTTCTCAATAAAATCTTGAAATACTCCATATAGACATACAACCATGTTAAATCCTAATAATCAATGAATAATAGTTCAGAAAATGCCCACTGAAGTGTACTGACACAATCAAAGCTGTTTACAAGAGCTTAGAAACCACAACTAAACCTATTCTCAAATTAGGTTAGCTCTCAAATGCACATTAGCATTTGCTCTCAGTTCTTCGAGACAGCTCGAAAAGTTGTGTCTTAGGAGTTTTTTGGAATGTGGCCATCAGTTCCACTGTGAGAGTGGCTGGGTGTTGAGTGAGCACTTCTGGAAGTGCTTTCCAGTTGTGTTTGAGAGCTGAGTATTGGAAAGCATGACCTACTTCAAAAATCTGGCCCACTGCATAGAGTAACAAAAATATGGTAACTGTCAAGGAGCACATGTAAGCATCACGCAGTACATCGTTACATAGACTACTGTAAACATTCACTGCTCTGGAAGTCATTATACTGGAATAGGTTTCCAATAACGGAAATGCATTAAGGAAATCATTATATATACCTGGATGCTGGTGAATCATGTCCAACAGGTATTCAGTGACAGAGAACAAATAACTGTTGCAGGCTTAAGGACATTCACATTTTCAAGGTTAAAGTCTTCCAGTGTGTTTAGATATTTGAGAAGACTCAGTTTTACATGTCACATTGTACTGACACGACAGATACCTGCACTCATGCCACACAACTTGTACATGCATGTAGTCCTTAAAAGAAGCTGCAGCTTTTGGCTCCAGCCAATGGTACGTGCATCTTGACACATTACTTTTGTTTAAGATCTTGGCTGGGACTCCAGCCTTTGGGTCACTGAGTCAATACTGCACAGAAGATATTTTCCTGTATTTGGTAACACCAGTTTTCTCACAAACATATCAGTAGTGCTAAGTGCCCTTTTCATTTTCATATTCCATATTTTCACATATGCATCTCAGCGGATCGCATTATATACCACCTACGTATGCTGGCCTGCAACAGTTCCACTGACCTCTGATATATCTTCAGTGCCAGTTGTAAGGAATTTGATGGTGAATATTTGAACTCTGCCTGATATGCACCTTTTTCAGTAGAGAAGTTACTGTGCAACTGGTCATGCTCCGTTTCCTAGCATGTTTCGAACCATGCATTGGAATAGGTAGCCTTGCTCCTAAACCTACCCTGGATTTTGCCTGACACATTGTTATCTGCAAGAATTAACATACTAATTGCTGTAAATTTCACATCCGTTCTCTTACTGCAACCCAGTTCCATGCTGTGTGATATTTTCTCCCCTAGCTGATATGAGAATACTGCACCTAATTATATAAAACTTTCTTCACTTCAACATTCTTTGAAAACAATGAGCAAAGCATCAGGCCTGAGTTGCCCATACAGAACAGACCCAAACTGCAAGTGATAGGCAACATACCTCAAAATGCTGTACAAATGGTTCCCATGCAACTAAATGCCTCTTTCTTAAAAATTAACATTGCTGCATACATACAAGACACAAGTCTTCAGCAGCTTCCCTTCACTGCAGTGCTCAGCTTGAAGACTAAAAGATACACCACAAGAGCATCACCAGACCCCGCTCTGGTCAAACTGTCTGAGATAGGGGATGGCTTGTGAGATCAAGTCCTTTGTAACAGGCTAAATCCTGCTATGTTAACTCATCTTTTACACAGACTAGTGGTGGGATCTGGATCAAGAAACCTAAGCTCTCTTCACAGCTTGTTTGTCCAGGAACTGACTGGGTCACCTCACAGAAAGCCCTTTACTTCAGACTTCAGTTTCACTGTCTCTGAAATAGGACTAGCAATGTTTGCTTGTGGTGCTTGAAGACCAACTGCTGAGGAGAGTTATTTTACTATTATTTAGATGATAAAAACATTTACAGCTTTGTCGAAGCTCTGCACAAATGAAGAGGAGATAAGTACTTTCCCTGATGTGCACATCACAGCACATGAATCTCTCTGAAGTACAGAAATACTGTTGTCTCCATATGACAGGTAGGGAACTGATAACAGGCTAACACTGCTGCTTTGCGTCTACCTCTCACTGCCTCCGCACAGATGCACAAACCCAAATCTCTCTGGACACCTCATGTCCCACCAGCGCCCTGCTACAAAGCCACATTGCTTCACAGCTGAGACCTTGATCAAGGTCTGAACGGTTACAGCCACAGTCTGAGACGACAAGTGCTGGCATTAAGGTCCCACCCCAAAGGTAACATTTTGTTTGCTACACAGAGCAGTGCAGTTCAGAGGGATCCACTGGCCATGGTCGATGTGCCAAGCTAGGACATAGAAAATGGTCAGATTATCCATCTGAATCAGCCAGCAAGAGGATTTGAACTGAAGACTCTCACATAAGCAGCCTGCAACTCGCTGTCATGTCTTGGCAGTGGGGTGAAATTTGAAAAACAGAGAAAGAAAAACAAGGTGAAAGAAAGCGGCTCGTTTAGATGCCTTTAGATAAGGAGCTTCAGATAGAAGACATTACTTCCCAGCAGACAACTTATTCCAGAAGCAGTGCTCCTCAGCTTTTTCCCCTACAGACTCACATATACAACATGCTGACCTTCATGGGTTTCATTTTGGGTGACTGCTTGCCCCTTGGGAAGAGCCTGTGTTGGGTCTGGAGCAGTGGGTGCACTAACATTATTCATACACTGAAACTACTTACTACAACACCTTAGCGTGGCTTCCAAATATAGCATCTGCTTAGCTTGGATACATTTTATCATGAGCTTTCATTGTACTTTCCTGGTATTCCTGGTGCTCCTGACCAAGGTACTCAGCAGAAGTCTATGAAAATGGATGAGATAAAAAGAATTTCTTTTTTTTTTTCCCCCGAATTCTTCTGTCTCTGTCACAAGTAGTCAGAAGGCCCTCTCATAGGGGTGAGGTACTATTGTTAAGTCCTCCACACAGCTCTAAAATTGCTATAGCTATAAAATGGCTCTTAGTGAGTCCTAGTTACTTACTTGTGGGAAAAGGAAAACAGTATTATGTCCCACAGCATAGCAAGCAAAACATATTTCATTTTAGACTACTATAAAAGCAAATACTAAAAATTGCCACATGAAAACCTCAAGGTATTCACCAAAACATTTTCTGATCTTTTTCTTTTTTTTTTTTTTTTTTTTTAAATAAAAATGGTTGTGTTTTTCTTCCTTTTATACATAGATAGAGGACACTTGTTTCCCAGGATGCCTTCCTGGGGGTAAGTCTTTGGGATGGGGGTGGAAGTTAAAATTAGGATTACTTATTTATTTATTTATTCTATCTAGGTATATGATTGGCACTTTGTTGCATTGTTTCCTCTTAGAGTAAGTAATCAACTTTTTTTTCTCATACAGCATTTCAATCTTCATTTAGCAGTAGTTTAAACATATGAGAATTAACAATTGTAAGCATACCCTGAAATAAACACACTGTGGTGCAAGATGCCTCCTGCTCTGCTTTTAATTCCAATTAAAGGTTTAGTAGAAACTCTCCTAGAAGAAAATATAACCTCAAGCAAACTATTTTAATGCTGTAAGGACAAACAAACTCTCATGGAAAGCTAAACACAGCTCACTGTAAATTACAGGCCAGTCTTTCCCAGAGTATGAAAGGATATAAGCAGACTAAACTGACTTTCTCCACTCCAAAGAAGAATGAACACGTAGCAGAGAGAGAAGTCATTTGTCTGACCCTGAAATAAAGACCCAAGGTAATGTTATGATTATGGTTGTGGATGTTCTCAATAGAACTGCTCTGCTGTATGCCCATCCCTGCAGACAGATCTCAGATGTGCAATCATGCTCCTTTATAAAGATCTCCCATAAAAGACTAGAAAATATGAAAAATGGGAAAGTGAGAAGAAGCCCACTTGTAACTTGTCTAACATTAGGCAGGGATGTGACAGACCTGTAGTCTGACTGACGTCAAACACAGACCCTGTAGGGCCATTACTCTGTGTTATATAAATAAACAACTACTCCTGTGCCCTGACTTCCAAGACCAAGAAGATATTCTTGTTTAAGGTCGCAAGGAAAACAGAAGAAGCAAAAAGAGCCTAGCAGTTTTTGAAGGAGAAACACCTTAGTTACAAGGAGACAGACAGATTGCCTGCCAGAGAAAAGCGAAGTCTGCTAGCTAGGCTTGATGTAAACTGGCCACCTCCTGAAAAGCTTTCCCATTTAGTATTTGCTTAGGAGATAGCTAACCAAAATGAAACCCCTTGTACTTCATTAATAGATGTTGTTACTAAAATGAAACTGATTTCCTGGATTCTTTTAAATAAAGCTACCCAAAATAGTCTCATACCACTGCCAAAAATTTAACGCAG
Source organism: Strigops habroptila (assembly GCF_004027225.2). NCBI lineage: Eukaryota > Metazoa > Chordata > Aves > Psittaciformes > Psittacidae > Strigops > Strigops habroptila. Next base: position 82,642,537 of record NC_044302.2, on the reverse strand, counting down.
TCCAAATTCCCATGGAAAGCATTAGTGCGTAGTATTTTCTTCAGCTGGTATATAATTACTGCCCAAATGAAATGCCATGTACCTCACCTGGAGTCTAGGAGCCACTGCCATCAGCCATAAAAAGGAGGCTGTGTAGCATGATATTCCTTTTTCATGTGGTGTTGAAAGGAGAATGCTTATAATAATGAGGCATTTGAGGCAATGTTGTACTATAAGGGTCATTGAATAGATCAAATACAAAACACGCTCTGTTCTAAAAAAATTTGGCAATGGCTCTACATTAAAAACTAATAAGGTTAATGGGAGTATATATAGAAATCTGGAGTCTAAGGGCCAAATTTTACGAGATGCTGAGTGAGTCTCATCTTGCTCAGAGTATTAAGTATTGTGTAGTCTCTGTAGCTAGCCCCACTGACTCAAAGTAATAACTTACATCACAAGGTCAGAAAGACTAATACTGATTCTAAAAAAATGATTGTTTCTTATGTGTTTTTAACTGGCCGAGCCCCTTTTCTTGCAGTTATGGGACACTACTCCTTTAACTGAGAACATGTTAATCTTCCCATTTGAATTTCAGTATGTCATCTTGGGGTGCCCTGTGTGACCCGAGATGGCTCTTAGGAGCTGTTTTATAAATAAGTACTTGTGGCTAAGCTTGTACATTCTGACATCTTTGTTAACTGCAGCAGTTTGCTAGTGTGACAGGCTGTGCTATTAGCATTTAATTTCAGTATCCTTTATGAGCTTTGTGTGAGGCTCTGTTTTGTGCATTCCTTTGAAAAAGGACAGGATCAATATTGTTTCAATTGTGATTTGGTTCTTTTTGTGTGCAAGATACACAAGAAACTCTCATCCTTAAAAGCATTTCCCTGCAATACAACACTGTTCATTGTGACAGGGAGCAGGAAACACTGTGGAAACTGGGGATGGTTGAAGTCAGAAGAATGTAATTATGTAATGGGAAATTAGCTGCAGCAATACTTTTCAACCTCTTTCTTTTGGGAACCCCTAAAAATCTGCAAGTGGGTACAAATCACTTTTCAGAACAGAAGAAGTTACTTGCTAATGTACTGGTGTTTGGGTTGTCTTTCACAAACCCTTTAAAAGAGTAACTGCTAAACTACGACATTATTATAGAGGCTCCTTCTTCACAGTCTGGGAAATGCCAAAGGTTCTTTATGGTGACTTGTGGTGAGAACCTCAGTTACTAGGATTTTAACCACTGAAAAGATATTAATTTCCGCAATAGCATGCACAAACACCCTCCTAATTTGAGCTGTTGCAAAGAAAAGCCATATTGGTATTTTCTGACAGTTATTTGGATTCTTCTTGGCTAAATGCTATACAGTTTTAGTAATACTTAATTTTATATTTCCTGTCATCATGGACTGAAATGATCTATTTCTAACAGTCATTCTTAATTGTCTGTATTAGCTAGCATGGATTCTGTTGTTCAGTGGTTACATAGCTATGTTCTTGCTGAATGGTGTTCTATAATTTGACTGTACTTACTGAATAATTTGTGTCTTAGAATATTTGTTTGTTCATTTTTAAAACAGAGAGAGAATAATGTCAGCTTCTGTGTCCTTTTTTCCTCGTACAACTTTATCTAGTAAATGTCCTATCTACATTTCATCCCTCTACATATCTGAAATCAAAGATACAAGTTCTGTCAGAGATATATGGAACAGATTATAAAGTATCATTCTCAAGGAAGAATCTTAATCAATTTGCATCTCTGCTTTTTTGTATTTAGAGGACTAGACTTCCAGTATCGTAATCGCATATTTTGGAGGGACTTTAGACTCCAATACTATTTCCTATTCAAGCACAGGAAGTATCCACATTGTAGGAATTCTTTCTTTCATAAATATCCAATAAAGACTTATTTCTTGCATACAAATGCCCTCCTCCTCTGAGCTTTGAGAAACTGTGAATCCTTCCCAGGGTGAATCATAAAAAAAGATTCTTGCTAGACTGAATTTCTACAGAAGAGCCTCTAGCCTCCAGCATTAGTAATCAAGCTTGGTTACTAAAACATTTGGTTATTTTTGGTTAATGAGAACTTTTGAAGTTACATTTGAATGTTGGGGTTTTTTCCTTTCCCTGTATCTCCATGTTCCTAGCATTTTTCATTAGCAGTTGTGACAACATGGCTTAGAGAAATGGAAAGGAAACAAGCTGGAAGACTTTTAGCATGTACTCACTTTGTGGTATAAAGGTACTTACACAGATCATTAAAAAATTTTAAACACCTGCTGTGGATAAAAGACACATGAATAATTTCAGATGGTCCATAATCTCCTTATGTTAAAGCAGCCATTGGGCTCTGCTTGGAAATAGAATTTGGTGATTTATTGCCATTTTCAATAGAAACCAGTATTTACTGTTTAGTCTCTTTAGACATCTTTAGTCATCCTTAAAAGTATTTCCTTGCAACATAACACTGCTCATGGAAATTGGAGGTTTGTGTGAAGAAATGAGAAGAAAGGAAACAAATTGACATCACAATTGGTAATTTTGAAATAAATGTTGCAACATAAAACCATTTTTATGCTCCATAATAGAGCCCCGGGTTTCAATGTGACTACGTGGACCATCCAGCTTTGTGCTGGAACCAGGCTGCCACAGAAACTGTTCCAGAATTTCTCCCTACAGCTTGAGCCTTCATCAGAGCTGTAGGAAGTGTTTTTCTGCTTTTGAGCACACACATAAGTGTGTAGCTTGACAGCTTCAAATTTATTACAGAAAGATGCGTTGTCACGTGCAGTCACTGTGGAGTCTGTCTCTAACATAATTTTAGTAGGAAGATAATGTGCAATAGAGAGCTCCAAGGTAAACTAGTGACAGTGAACTAGATGATTTATTGTAAAATAAGGTGCCCTCATTTGAGCCCAGCTTGTGAGAAGGATAGATTTTGTTCTGACAAATAACTGCTAGAAAGCTTCTCTTGATTCCTGACGTAGAGGTCTCAGCGTCGTGTAGAAGTCATCTAGGACATGTACTGAGTGGATATTCTCAAAGTGAGTAGTTTTGAGATCTTTCCTCACATGGAAACAGCCTCATTTAAAGAGATGGCTCGAGACAAATGAAGTTTAAATCTGAACATCTCTGGAGAAGTAGCTAGCAAACAAAACAGCTGATGATCTTAATGAGTCATCTGAAGATTTAAGAAAATAAAAGGTAGGTAATTTCTTAGAGGAAGAAAAGATCAAAGAGATTGCACATTTTAGGAGATCAGTTGTGTTCATAAAGTCAGCGAGAGAGAAGGATCGCAAACTCTAGTCAGTAGAGATCCTGCTCGCAGAGTGCTGAACCCAAATTTGTAAAAATGTGAAAGATGTAGTTGTTTGATTTACATATTTGTTGAGCCACACAATGTGCTCTGTGTGTCAGGGGTTGTTTGCCTGGAGAGAGAAAGCAGTGAACTGAAGCACTCACTTGGTCAGACTCCTAGAAAGTCTGGGCTGCAGGCATGGAGCGCTGCTATGGCACCCAGACCAGAGAGTCCTGTTAATAAGCAGGACAGCAAAGGGCATCTGAGCAACCTTAGCTCAACCACCCAGTGATGCAGGAGCCAGGGATTTAGCTGGGGGAGCACAGACCAGTCCTTGTACCTTTGCAATCTGAGATTGAAAATGCTTTGGGGCAGAGATTGCCTCACTGTTTCTGGTATAACAGTGGGATTCACGTCTTGAGCACCACAATAAAGCAAATGATGACAGTCATCTCCCGTAAACCTATTGAACCCCTGACTCTATTTCAAGGAAGGCACCAGGATTATTGGTTCCTTGCTGAGTAACAAGTATAAACTCTCAACATCTATTTTGCCCTCTAATTTTTTTTAAAGATTTTTTTTTTTAGTTAACTAAAATAAACTGCATTTTAATGGATAGCTTTTGAGCAGGTAAATACCGAGAGTGGATTTTTTATTAAGAGTTAGCTAATTTGAATTTGAATTAGCTACTTCTGTCTTTACCTCTGTTTTTAAAGTACTTGTCAGAGGGGAAGCTATAAATAAAGTAATCTTCTACTTCCTGTTTGTAGGACAGAAAATGCAAATGCCAGTACATGCCTGAATGAGGACTGCAACTAAGCAGACTAGCCCATACTAACATTTTGATGTGTTATTACACATTATTAACGTATTAATGTGTTAGAAACCATGGAAACACCTGAGAATGGTCACATAGGAATTAGGGCTTCTCCCCTGGAAAAGGTGGTGGAATCAACAGCCCGATTGAAGTGCATCTACACCAATGCATACAGGATGGGCAACAAACAGGAGGAGCTGGAAGCCATTATGCAGCTGGAAAATTATGACATAGTTGCTGTCATGGATGGTAGGATGACTTGCACAACTGGAGTGCAGTGGATGGCTATAACCTCTACAGAAGGGCTAGGCAAGGAATGAGAGGCAGTTGAGTAGCCTTGTGTGGTAGGGAGGGTTTTGATTGTTTAGAGTTTAATGATGGTGATGGTAGGGTTGAATGTTTATGGGTAGGAAACAGGTAGAAGGCCAAAAAGGCAGATTCCATGGTGGGAGTCTGTTGTAGACCACCCAACCAGGAGGAGGCAGATAAAATTTTCTATAAGCAGCAGGAAGAAGTCTGACAGTCACTAGCCCTTGTTCTTGTGGGGGACTTGAACTTGCCAGGTGTCTGCTGGAAATACAACATAATGGAGAGGAAACAGCCTAGGAGGTTCCTGGAGTGTGTGGAAGGTAACTTCCTGACAAGCTGATGGGGAAGAAGTCCTGGCTGAACAGAGAGCTTTGGCTGGGAATCAAGAAAAAGAGGGTGCACGATTTTTGGAAAAAGGAACAGGCAGCTCAGGAGGACTACAGGGATGTCATGAGGTTATGCAGGGAGAAAATTACAAGGCCCGAAGAAAAACTAGAACTTAACCTGGCCATTGCTGTAAAAGACAAGAAAAATTGTTTCTATAGATACATTAGCAACAAAAGGAGGGCTGAGGAGAATCTCTGACCTTTATCAGATGCAGGGGGAAACAGTGACAAAGGATGAAGAAAAGGCTGAGGTACTTAACATCTTCTTTGCCCCAGCCTTTAATAGTCAGACCAGTTGTTCTCCAGGTAGTACCCAGCCCTCTGAGCTGGAAGACAGGGACGGGGAGCACAATGAAGCCCTCATAATCCAAAGGAACATGGTCAGCAACCTGCCACATGACTTAGGCACGCAAGTCTATGGGGCAGATGGGATCGACCCAAGGGAACTGAGGGAGCTGGTGGAAGTGCTCACCCAGCCACTTCCCATCGTGTATCAGCAGTCCTGGCTAACCAGGGAGGTCCCAGCTGACTGGGGGTTTACAAATGTGGCTCCCATCTACAAGAAGGAGGACATGAGGAACTACACGCCTGTCAGCCTGGCCCCGGTGCCAGAGGAAGGTTATGGAGCAGATCATCTTGAATGCCATCACACGGCACATAAAGGACACCCAGTTGATCAGGTGCCGTCAGCACGGGGTTAGGAAAGGCAGCTCCTGCTTGACCAACCTGATCTTCTATCACAAGGTGACCCACTTAGTGGGTGAGGGAAAGGCTGTGGATGTCTACCTAGACTTTAGTAAAGCATTTAGTAGAGCCTTCCTACCCTCCAGCAGATCAACACTCCAGCCCAAATTGGTGTCAACTTTGCACCAACTTGGTGCAAACTCACTGAATTTGCACTTGACCCCCTTGTCCAGGTCATTGATACAGATATTAAACAGAACTTGAGAACTGGCCCCAATACTGAGCCCTGGTATATTTGGTATCCAACATATCCGAATCCAAGTGGTATGACTTAAATCTAACCAAAGGTTGTCACAGATTTTCATGCTATGCATAATCCCATCTGGCTATTTAATAGTGAGCAAAACACATGAAAAATAATCTACACACACTTTTATAACAGAGTTATATAAGAAACAGGCTCTTCTATAAGATATGCATCTTAAAGGCTACTGACTGTGAGCAATAGAGATGTCAAATGAATTAATTTCTAAAAACCAGGCTACTTACTTAACTGCCACATATGGATTTAGGTGCACAGATGTAAACATGTATTTTAAGAGCCTTAAGACATGTGGCCTTTTCAGATATGGATCAAATTGTGCTCAGGCAGTCATGTGCCTCAATTAACTTCAAGAAAGGCTGCAGCAGCACATTTGACACTGAAGAAGGGCTCAAATGGTCCAATACTTGCATGAGAAGGGAGGACAGATACTGCATAGACCTTCATGCCTTGACTTGTAATCTCATTCCCTGGCTCTGATCTGTTGTAAAGCTGCCATTAGTTCAGTGCCTGGATGTGCTGGAAACCATTGGTGGAGACACTGTTTTGACAGCGAAAAATGTTAGGCTGATAATGGCTGAATGTCTCCCACTGACAACATGGCAGTCAACAGCAGGCTCTCACCTGGGATTTATCTGTATTTCTATAGGGTACAAAGGCTTCCAATCCTATGTGCTATGTGTGTATAAAACTGGGCATCTCCCAGATGACTTTTAAGGGGACTACAGGCTATTATTTTTACCTATTTACAAGAATGACTCATAAATAATTACCAGGACTTGCTCACTTCCTAATAGCTCAGCCATTCATTTGTACTGATGCTCCTCATTCCATTACTTTTTCAAGGCCCTGGGTCATGTTTGCTGCTGACCCAATTACTGCCTCAAGGCCAGGGGTCCCCATCAGTCCAGGGGTGACCCTCTAAAAGGTCTAGCTTAATCTCTAATATCAGGTAAAATAAGAGACAATTGGGTGGGTTTTTTTGAGGAAATTACAGATCTGTGTTTTCGGTCTAATTTGTTTCCATGCCACCCCTCATTCTTCAGAATATAGCAGGGAATGAGCACTCCAGGAGCCAGTGGTCTGAAATCAGATTGTTGCAAAGGCAGTCATTCTCAAATCATAAATCCAAGAGAGAAATAGATGTCAGGCTGTTGGGTTCCTCTCATTGACAGTTTCCAGTTGTCAGAACATTTTCTAGCTGTTATCTGACAACGAGCTGTTAACTAAAAGACAAACATGGCACCTTTCTGAACTAATTTTAAACCTTCAATTTGTTTAATGGGTGGGGAATTGAAAATGACAAACAAATGTCTCTATTTTTCATCCTATAAAGGCTGGAATGCTGCTTTTTGAAGTGTACAAAATAGTAACATATGGTGACATTTTAGCTTCATGTCATTTCTATAACTGGTCACGCAGCATTATTTTATCCTGTTTGCTTTTGGGGTACTTGATTTAGGTACTGACAACCCAGGATGAGCATGAACTCTGTTTCATATTTTATGACACATAAATAATCTCAAAGAAGAGAAACGCAAGGCTGTCTCCATTTTGTGGGGCTGGTTAGGTTACAGATCTTTTAAAAAAGCAGCAAGTTATAATTTCTATTAATATAGAATTGCTACTGTGGTTCTTATAACACCAGTAGTCTCTAAATTAGCATATAGATGTAAAGGGCTGGTCTGAGGAAACCCAAGTGTGCTGCTAGTATTTCCACAGCCAGTCACTGAGATTATAGCGAATTCATGCCAGAAATACTTAGACTGTAAAATTTCCCCCTGTAAGAGCTAAGTAGATCATTCTTATCAAAGAAGCTGGTGAAAAGTAGGTGAAAAGCAGGAACATATAAGCATTTCATGTTTTGACATCCTCAGCAGATTATGTTGTTTCTTCATATAATAAAACATTTATAATTAACCATACGAATTGTTCATGGCATGATTTGTAGCAGTTTCTGCTTTTACTGCTGGTGCTCATATAACAGAAGTTTCTGACAGCACTTCGATTTTTAAAAGGCTTCCTGTGAGTTCTTACCACAGTTTAAAAATAATACATGGTGATCAATCCTTTTACTAAATCTGGAAAAGAAAATACATAACACTTTTAACTGCATACTCTGATCAATCAAAGGCAGCAGTAAATACACAAGAGGTCTGAATAAGATACTTTTTTATGTCTTCGTCACTTTTTCCTGTTACTAATGTTCAGATTTGCTTCCCAAAGTGTAGGCAAACAACACCCTGAATTTTGTAAATACAAGTTTGTGATCATAGCACGCAAGTTTAAACCATGCAGAAATGATATGTGTTCACTTATAAAAGATAAGGCTCAGACCTTTGGTCTGCCTGCTTTCTGTCTCCAGTCTTACGCTTCTGCTTTTCTGTCTCGGCATTTTATCACCTCGAAGTGGCCTTTATCTATGCTGTGTCTTCTCTGACTTTTCTTTCTCCCTTAGGTACTGATTCGGTCCTTGGTGGTTTAGGGCACTGAAGACCCCCAGGTAACTTCTTGTCTAAGGACAGGATAAGATGAACTACAGAACACAGCAGAGGTATGCTGTCCTAAACTCAGCGTAAGCCTCTGGTTTGTAGGGCTATCCTGTCTTCTCTTTGATCAGTTCATGTGATCCTTGTGAGTGTGCATGATGCCCTTGCTACAGCCTTGCATTTATGGCAGCACAGGATTGTATAATCATGCACATCTTGAATCAGATTTTCCAATGTTTAGGTCCAGAAGCCTGCAAAAATACAAGCTGAAGTGTAACTTGGTAATATATAGACTCAAACCTGCTTCCAATTCTTGTGTATATATATATAAACAAGTCAGGGCCAGGTTGGACAAGGCTTCAAGCGGCCTGGTCTGGTGGAATGTGTCCCTGCCCATGGCAGGGGGTGTTGGTACTACATGATCTTTAAGGTCCCTTCCAACCCAAACCATTCTATGATTCTATGAAACACAAATGCATCAGGGTTTACTTAAGTCAACTTCCAGGTAAGTGTAAGTCCAGGAGAGCAGCTCTGTTCTCCTTGGCTCATAGCTCCTAGGAGCATCCTATGCATGGGTGTATCTGCAGTCCTTCTCAATGCTTTCGGCAGAGCAAGTTCAACCTGATGAGAATGATGAGTTTCCTGAAAGAAGAAACAGTCTATGCCCTGAAACTCCAGCAAACTGAGAGCCTTCAAATCATGTTAAAGAAATCCAGATATAACATGCTCTGTAATCCTTCAGAACCTGATGATCTAAGTCCTGTAACAGATACACAGACAATCTTAAAGATTTTTCGGGGTTGTATTAAACTCTGCACTTATGTAGTAAGTACTTATGTAGTAAGTACTTCCTAAGAAACTACAACACAACAACTTTTAGGGCCAGTCAAGTAACCTATCCGACATTTCCCAAACAATGGGACATAAGGAAGCATTCTGGCACAGATATTATCCTAAGCACCAGCTAATTTAGTCCATTCCAGCAGCATAAGGCAGTGATAAAACTTTCTGTAATCTCTCTTTAGTATTTTGCAAAATGCATCTTGGCCAAATGGACAATTCTGAATTTTGTATTCTTTTTTGAGTACAGGAAAATATGTTTCACCCCAATCAATCACAGTAATACAAAAAAGACTTCTATTTAAATTAAACACTGCTGCCTTCTTCCCTGTCGATATCCATGTGTTACTTTACATTTTTAAAGAAAAATTAACCTTGCTCTGCCTTTAATGTAAGTGCCAAAGGACTACGTTTTCATATTCATTCCAATGCAAATTTTATTCCAAACTTTGGAATGAAGACAGGTATTCCCTAGTCAGTCCCTTTGCCCCTAACAGAATCTGGTATACTATAGAGGAGCAGGGCTAAAGCCAGTGTGGACTAACAGTAAAATTCAGACAAGGCACCACATGCCTGTGTTGCAGCAACTAGCTATAAGAATGGTCTGATCTTATATAAATTGTACATTCCTTTCCCTGAACATAAGGCTTTCTTGTGCATCAAACTGCACCAAAAAGAAAGTGTTTTCAAGTGTTCTCCTAGGGTAAACAAAAAAACAACAAAAACCAAACCACAACCAAAAAAACCTTTCTCTGATTACTTTGTTTTTTCTGGACTTGAAGATTATTCCCCCAGTTTTCTGTTGGGGTAACTGGTACCATGAAAAACAAGTTGAGAAGAGACACATTAAGCCTGAAATTTTCACCGCTGTGCCAAAAAGCCATAAATGGTTTGGCAGAAAATAAATGACTTAAATTAGGCTCCAAATCTCTTTCCAATAAAGCCATTTCATGGTTTAATAAAAGCACTATGTTTTTGTGACTGCAAGAGCTATGAAGCTCCCTTATTTAAGCAGTACATAACAGGTTACATGACAAAAGTACCCATTTGTGAATACAGTGTTACTGCTGCAATCCTTTCCTGCCCTGGGAGTCTCTTGACCTCTCATTTATAAAGCTGATCTCTTCTCATGATCATTCCTTAGCCTCAGACTGTCAACTGTATAGCAATAGAGATGAGGATATGGAGCCCTTAAGATATGAAAGATAGGCATTCAGGAATCACACAGTAGTCTTTTTTAATTACTGTCATGATCTACCCCAGAGCAGAACTAGAAATTATTCTAACTGATCTAATTATTCTAACCCAATCTAATTGTCTGCAAAATGACCAATACCTTTTACTTTTTATTTTCAGACATGGTCAGCCACCACTGTCTTTTGTCTAACAGTTTACTTAATTGACTACCTCTGTATGAAGCTATAAAAGAACAGAAGAAATAATTCAAATCCATGCATAGCATGCTTTCAGTTTGTTGGGGGGTTTTTTTGCCCCTCTTAATAAGTGTTAGAGGGCATATTTCTATGGACTTTCTGAATAGATATTAAAAAAATGAGTTTTAAATGATAAAAAGTGAAATAATAAGAAAATTTACGGCTCTGGCATCAATAATCTTCCATTTCTTTCCAGAGAATATGATACTGGAGACATGTTTTGAACTAGATTTTTCTAAGTAGGTAGTCTTGAGTGATTCATCTGTGTAAAACATACATTAGCAAGCCTTCCATCATTTCTTACACACTGTGAAGAAAGTATCACATGTAGACACAGCTGCATTCTCATGTGTTTTTTAAAGCATGTTTTGCCTTCATTTTACACTTCAGGGAGAGACAGTACCCAGCTGATGAGTGTTTGTACAGATCATATAGCTCTTAGTAGGCTTTAAAACTGTCTTAATTATAAGTAGAGTAGGCCCAGAGCATGCATACCTTCAAACCTATTTAATCCTTGTTGAAATCAGATCAGCTTGTCTAAACACAGGATGCTCCCTTTGCACATTGCTTATAAGATAATGATTGCTCTAAGGGACTTTATAATGCATATTCCCTTTCAGGTCTTTGAATTTTGATCTCCAAAATGGCATTAGTAGAATTGTTCTTGTGTTACAGGTTGTTAAAATACATGAATGTATTGTAATTGAAAGAATACTGAAATTTTGCATGGCTATTCTGCGTTTACTAAATATACAACTTCCAGTGCTAAGTACATGCAGCTGTATCCGTACGACCATGTTTCATCTTCTCTGCCTTTCTCAGCTGCTAATCCTCTGCCAGGTTTCACTGCTGGCAGTTTTGTATAATATAAAGGTTTGAAATCAGTATGCAGTTGGCAATAATTACAGAAATTAGCTAAAAGATCCCAGTCCGTTATTTATTTTTAAAGTGTCTGGACATTTTTCTTTCTCAAGTTAGTAGCACCAATCATGCCTTTTGTGTCTTGGGCTAGCCTTCTTTCAATTGCTGTTTCACAATATCAGTTTCACAATGCTGAGGCAACAGACAAACTCGTCTGCCTTGGCAACAGACATTGCTATCCATTTACATTTCCTTTTAAATATTGCTGGAAAATTAGGGAGGAGGAGGGTTGCTGCAAAAATACATTTTAATTTCATTGTCATTGAGTTAGACATGAAAGTAATGTTTATCTTTGACTATAATTGCAAGAATTCTGTATGAGGTGTAATTAATGAATCTTGATGTGACTTCAAATGTCTCAAGCTTTTTCTCAGAAGGACATGAGACCATGTTCTGGGCTTTGTCACCTCACAGGAGGCAGATGGAAGAACTGAGGTGACGACCATGGGCTTAGGTGGCTGGGACCATACCACTAAGTCAAAACCCCAAAGAGGAGGTACTGCTGGAAAACACATTATCCTGCTGTTGTAGCCAGCCTGACGAGGCCTTTGTCTCATGGCTTCCCAGAGCAAAAGAAAGCATGTCATGCTTTGCTGCCAGTTCCAGTGTCACAGGCTTGTAGTGGGGCACATTTGTAGCTATCACTACATTTATAACAAGGACCTGTCCATCCCTGGCAGTGAGCTGTGCTGGCCATTAGCATCCTGCTGCCGCCACAGGCAAAAGACTTCCTGTCACTGCAAAGCACAGATATACGGTAATTTCTTTGTCTGCAGAGATTAAACTGGATCATTTTCTCATTCTTTTTATTTACAGAGGGAAACATTAGGAGTTCACAAATACAACAATGCAGTGGTGACACTCATCTCTACTGCCTTCTTCGAGGTCTTTGATGTTCCAATCCCAGATAAATTATTTCTTTTGTCTGTTGTGTCTTCAAGTCAGTAAGACTTTTATCTACATTTAGATGCATGTAGTCATGGCCTTTATTTACATAGTTCAGATGTTAGGGAAGAAATTATGCTTCTGATCTTGAAGGCTCTGCCACTGGACTATTAAAACTCTGCACATATGGTTCTTATATGTCTGGCTTACAAAACGCAAGAGACGACTATCTGTTTCTTACCTCTGCTTGCTGTTTTTTGTGGCTGGATAGAATGAGGTTTAGAAGTGGTTTGGATAGGAATGAGGGTGATGTCTCAGTGTCCCACTGCTCTGTGCAGGGTAGGCCGGGCTGTGTCCAGAGCTTTTGCCAGCCTCTGTTGGCTTATTTCTCTTCAGAGGGAAGGGGCCTGGCTACTTAACACTCTCCATGTCAACACACCCTGCCCACAATTGCTTTCAAATCCTGTCTGTCAAAACGTCCCTAGTGTGGCAGCCACAGCCAGACACGGCAGACAGAGCTGGGTATCAGTATGTGTGGGGACAGTCCCTCCCCGGAAAGCACATCAAGTTGGGTTGAGTAAGTCTATGCCAAGCTCCAGAAAAATCACAGGTCCCCCAAGCCTTGTCCCATCAACTTCTCTGAACTCCACTGGGTCTCGGTCATGCCAGGATCTCCCACAACTGCGGGCAAAGGGCCCCAATGAGGTTTGAGCTGGGAAGAACTACTGCAGAGGATGAGAATGCTTGTGAGGCCCATCTGACAGAAGATAGCATTATCAGGGTGGGGACAGCAGGACATATCTTGCTGTAGATAACAGTACAGGGAGACACTTGCAGTCAGTGGACCGAATTGCCATACTAGAGCAGGGGTGTGGTTGCGCATCATCTCTGTTGAGGCAGAATGTGGTTTTCAAGGTTATCAGGCATGGTCCCTTGTTTCTGCCTTCCAGGCTAGAAGCTGCCATCCCTCTGTTTTGCCAGTAGCTGTTGCTGTGGCTGCTCTTAAACTGTCTGTGCTTATGATCTGATTCAGAAAATAGTAAACAAACCAGAAGAGTGGCCTTTAGAAAAGGTTCTAATTCACCAGAGGGGGGAAGCATACCTTGGGATGGCTGGCAGGGTCACTACTGACAAATTCATTTGCCACTCCCCAGTTGCAGAGGTGAACATGAACGAGCTGCTGAACCAGCACGGTTTACAGCAAAATTTGAACGCAAATGCCACATTGTCATTTGCAGTATTTTGGCAGCTCATCTGCGAGCAGCTCAGCTGTCCGTGCATGGAGGGCAGTGTCCTGAGCCGCCAGCCTCAGCCATGCTGCATCTGCTCAGGAGTCAGTGCTCTTGGCAGAATTTGTTAGGTTTTTAAGCAAGGTCATTGCACAACTTTAATTTAGACAAGCCATATAAGAATCAGAATAAACACAACTGTGGGGACAGAAACTTTTGGGATGCTGAGACCAAGCTGCTGGGCCCAGAAGTTTGGTAATGTCTTGAACAGATCTGCTCCCAACAGATTAGTCGTGTAATGGGAATCCAGTTTGGATGCAGAGATAACCCAGATCAGAGTGCAGGGTTTGACTGTGACACAGCTTGTGATTCAGAAGGCTATAAAAGGAGAATGTATGCATCCTGTAGTGCCAGTATTTGGAGTTTTATGCTCCCAAAATTTTCTCGGGTTTATGTGGTGAAAAAAATTGCTGTGTATGAAAAAAACCAACCTAAACTAAGAGAGACTAATAAGAAACATAAGTTTATTCAGTTTAAAATGTAGCAACAAAAAAGCTTTCTTCATACACCAGTGCTTTAGGAAAAGTTAGAAATCTATGGCCTATTCCTGTAAATTCTTATTTGCAGCAAGTTCTTCCACATGTATATCTTCATTTCCTGTACTGCATTCTTCTTTAAATACACATTGCCAAAAAGCCTGTACATCCTCTTCCCTTCTGAAAACATTTCAAAGTATCTTTCAGAATATCCAACAAAGATAAGATTATTGAACTTGAAACTTCACTTAATTTATTGCATATCCATTTTTCTTGATGTATCAAGTCATGTCAGATGCATGAGCTAACAGTTTGTCAGCTGTTCCTCATTTGATGGTACTGCGAGCAGTTACGTAAAAGGATGACATATGGCTTTTGCAGCAACAAAAATCAGCAGGACCCTTGACTTAACATCTTAAAATGTGCCTAATATGTGTCTGTTGCTATGTACATTGCTTTAGTTCTCAGCAGAAAAAAAAAAAAATAGGACTTTGGATATGTCTTCTTAGCATCTTGCTACTTTTCTGTAACTAATGATTTCTAGAGTTATAAAATAACCACAATGAACCTATGCTTAGCAAGAACTCCAACGTTCTCACGTTGATACTGTCTGCTTCTGATTTTGTCTTGATTTGTACATATTTCTTCTAGGAAGATACTGTTCTGTGGATGAGCTTAGCAGGAGACACTGAGTAAATACCATTAACTTTCACTCTAAGCAAAATAACTTTGATAGCTTTGATAAATGCCATCCTAATTCTGCTTTACTGTTGCTCCAAGAACATCCAGTTCATCATCAACTGCTCTGGGAAAACTCAGCAATATACAAAGATTGTTCACAGTTGCACAGCAATATACAGAAGTGTTTGAAACCCAATATATTTTAGGTGTCCCCAAAGAAAAAGCCTTGAACATAAGCACATAATTTGCTCAAAACCCAATACTTCTACCCAAAGGTTACCACTGCAGTCAGAGTAAAAACTTCCAATGACGTAAAGGAAGCCAAAATTTCACTTGTCTCTAAGAGTTTTCCAGAATCTTGCAAATGTGACTGGTAACAGTGCTGAGCACAGCAATACATCAGCAGAAGGGTTTCTTCATTTAAAAGTCTGGCTTTCTTTTGAATTCTAAATTAATATTCCAAGGAAAAAGTCTGAGGAATTAAAAAAAAAAAAAAATAGCTGAAATCAACACAAATGTTTCGTTCTGATAAGACATTTCATTTCAGGTCTGACCGCTGACGATCAATTTATATACTGTAATATGAGATAAAAACTTTAAATGCACAGAAAGAAAAAATAACTAGAATACAGCACAATAGGACATTTATACCTCACAGAATCCTTACAGGGCTTTTTTACCCAAACAAAATGTAGTCAAAGAACTATACGCCAAACACTGTTTGAGATGTGATTACATTTCTAGGTAGAAAATGTTTCCCGTAACTGTTTCTGCCTGGCTCTAATTAGCAGTAATGCATAGTATGTATGTGAAAATGGTTGCTTTAGATTAGCTATGCCCTACACAGAAGATAACACGGATGTTAGTACTTCTTTTGCTTTGTCTTTTTCCCTGTAACAAAAGGGAAAGACAAAATGTCTTCCTATTTCTGATAAAGCACTGGTAATAAAATGAGACTGTGGTACCTTTCCCATACTTGGATTTTTCTTGCAAGTTAGTAGCCTTTAGAAGCACTGGGCAAAAAGGAATGAGAAAGGTTACAGATCACAGTACAGATCACAAAAATTGCTGAGCTACATAATTTTCTCTTTTTGTTGCAAAGGAAAAGACAAATCCAAAAAGAGCTAAGTATCATTTTGAACAGGATCTCACCTTCTTATTCACCTATAGAACTGGGTTGACAACTGCAACCTATTAATAAAATGCTTCAACATTTCTTATACACAATACAAGATTTAGTTTATCTAAAAAACTGATTAATTCTTCCCTTGACACAACAGACAGCATACCACAGCAAATCAAGTGTGTCCATTTTTCTGAGATGAAGAATTTCACTAACTTGGCAATTCTACAAGAGTTCATCCATTCTCACGCTTTCCTTTTTTTTTTTCCAGATATTACAGGCCAATCCAAATGTAAGATCCATTGCATTCACACCAAGTTTAAAATTGCAAGACTGTAGAAATGTTGTTTGGAAGGACTCTCTTGAGATTATCTAGTCCAACCTCTTGCTCAAAGCAAGACTATTGCCAGCATTAAATCAGGTCAGTTGTGGTGCTGTCTAACTGAGCCTTGGAAACCTCCAAGGATGGAGATGTCACTACTCCCCTCAGGTTCCAGTGACAGAGGAAGAGTATTTAACAGATAAAACATCCACCAGCAGTCCACAACTTGATAGCCCAGTGTTAGAACAGCCTTAATGAAAGCATAACCTGAGCTTATCTCTGCATCACGAAGGCTGGATGGAAAACGAGGTGGTACATTCACTCATTTTTATTGCTTCTTGCTGCTTGTTAAATTAGTTGTGTCCTTACACTTTGGCTGTTTTGTGTTCTGCTATAGCACTGTATTTTGGGTATTAGATGGTTATTTATGATCTGAACATAACTTTGGAGTGAATTTTCTGTGGTCTGACTTTGATGGAGGAAGAGAGTCTCTAGACATTTTACAGGTGATTCCAATAATTTTTTGCATGGCAAAAAGTAAGTTCTAAGAGATGGAGATTCTGCTAGGAGCTAACATTATACAAAATATACTTTAAAGTACAGCAAATAAGACCTATTACTTTGGTTTTTTTTTTCAAGTTGATTATGACTACCATGAAATCCCTGGCACATCATTATAAGGTTAGCAGAAATGTGATCCTCAAAGCACATTCGTGGCAGGAAAACTTGGAAACCCCATGTGGCTTTGTGGCTGAAACACTGAATTGGGCAGACACAGGTTTTTATTCCCAGCTTTCTACTTGCCCACATTAGGCAAATCATTTCATCTGTTCCCCATCTGAAAAACAGAGTAAATGACAGTGACCTACTTTATAAACTGCTTTGAGATCTACAGAAGGAAAAAAAAAAAAGAGACTTTGCTGATACTAAATAAAAGGCCTTGTCTCTGGAAATTACTCAGAGGGGCTCTGAGTTTTCCTACAAGAGGATTGCTCTGATTTAAATATGTTCCTTTAGAAAGTGATTGAGTTAAATCATTGCAATTTCTGTGGTATAGACTGGACCAAAGAAAAAATCTGAAGCAGTAAGTACAGGGGAAAGGGAATGTATTAATAGGTCTAGCAGTGCAGAGCAAAATTCTCTGAAGCAAGCACTTTAGTAACAACCAGTTCTCACTGGCTTTCATCTCCTCCTGCTTTAACTTTGGATCACGCGATACAGAAAAGATCCAGCCTGTTTACCTGAAGCTCAACCACACCTTACTCTGTGCTGCAGTATAAACCATTCTTGTAACTTTCTGTAGATCGTGAGGCCACAGAGCATAATTAAAAAGAGCTAAGGAACAACCTGTGCTAGACATGGACTTCCTAGTACATTTTAAAGCAGAGATGATTCATTTTGGCAGCAGTACAAAGCCTGAGGCGGGGGGGCAGAGGGCGAGGGGGAGTGGGGAGCAGGCTGTAGGGTGCTTAGCCTGAAGGATAGATGGTGTTGTCACTGTCATCCTTCCTCATAGTTTTGTCTGGAACAGCTTAAGAGCCTTTTCAGCAGAGCATGCTGAATCAACTCATTCTTGGCCAGCTCAGTTTGCTTTTTGCCGAGTCCAGTGCAGGCAAAGAGGAGGGTGTGACCACCACAGCCTCTTTATTCTGCAGACTTCCTAGCCCCTTTGTCATGGTTTCTGCTACCTGGACCTACTGAAAATTGAACTGTGTCCATTGTCCAGTGTGTCTTGTGACAGGAGTTGTAATTTTTGTGCATATTCCTGAAGTGAAAAAAATCTTTGTAATCTACTATGATGCTGCTACAAACCCCCTTATCTGATTCATGTTATCAAAAAATTATTAGAGCTCAAAAATATTAATATGGGGTTTTTTGCCTGCAACAAGAAGAGGCAATAAGTGACATAGAACGTAGTCGCCTAGATCAACCAATTCAAGCCTGGATGACATTCTATTAATTTGTGGGAGAAGTACATGTGTTTGCAGCAAAGAGAGTTAAATATGTTTGCTTTAGATGAGTCTGTAAGGATTCTGGTAAGAGCATTTTGATGCTTGAATCCAAGAGAAACAGTATCTAGCCAACCTACTATCTTAAGTAAAATCAATAGCATTTAGACTAAAAAGCACTGAACAGAGCACTAGATCTCTCTCTTCGAAACATTTGCTGCTGAGGCAAAAACAAAGCCCAAGCCATGACATGGAATCTCTGTAAGTCCTTTATCTTTCCACAAGAAGACTGGGAAGTCTTCTTTCCACAAGTGCCTGGGCCTAGTAACCAGAGCAGATGGTCTCATCTGATCTTACTTTCAGGTTAGACCATGAGTTTTCTGTGTGATGGCAAGTTGTTTCACTTGTCTGTGCTTTAGGAATTGCTGTTATACAAATAAAGTCTGGATTTCAGAATTAAAGTGTGTGGGGCAATCTTAGCACTTTACCTGGCAATGAACGCTTTGCAGTATTAATACAATATGCCACACACCTTTCATTCTTTAGACATATGGGAGGATGACACACAGTATTTTCATTTATCTTTGCCTTATTTAGATAAAAATAGCTTTCATTTTTTTAAGAGGCTGTTCTAAACATCTCACAGGGACAAGATCCAGAACCTTTAAAGTTGGGGTCTGGACAAGACAGGATTTTAGGCAGATGTTGCCTTCACTGGGCCCAGGGACCTTAGCAGGAATGATAACAGCATCCTCCCCCTGTCACTGGAGTTGAACCATCTGGACCATGACTGTTGCTCTACAAAAGCTTAGCTGAGATTGCAATGGAGAAGTGGACAGATTTTGTCTTTTCTCTGTAAATTTGGAGCCTGTATATACCATCTTCTAGACCAATGAATGCCAAAATACTCAAAAAATCATACGGTAAGCTTGGGCTTATTCGCAAGATTTTCATTCATACTTTCCCATCTTCTGCAGCAAGACTAGAATGCAAGATATCAGTGGAATTCAGACCTACGACCTTCTGAATATTCACAATGAACCCGCTTTGAAAGCATTATACACTTCAATCTCAGGACGGCTTTTGTTATCTTTGGTGTGGTACAATTACTAAAATAAGATGGTTGGAATGCCTTTCCATGTACCAACATACACTACCAACACCCTCTTGTAGCTCATGCATCTGACATGAAATTTAGTTTTGGTTATGGTTTCAAACAAACTAACTGACAGACTTACAAAGCCAGTCTAAGTCTCAGATAGGAATCTATTATTCCAAATAGTAGCTGTTTATCTCATGCTTTGTTGAGGGCAGAGGAAATAATAGAAACATTTCTACAACTTTGGTTTTCATGACATCATAAAAATGCATTGGAACTTAGCTTCTCTACTTTCAGTGCTTTAAGAAAAAAGAGGTAAAGAGGAAGGAGTCAGGAGTTTATGTTACATACATCTCTAACCTGCTGTCATTAGTAAGAGTTTCAGAATGAAAAATCAGAACTAAAGATAATTTTTAGGGGAAAAATTACATACAAAGAATTTTGCATTTGTTGAATGATTAACACAGATATTCAGATAAGTTAGAGAAATAGTTCTATTTTAGACATAAGTTGCTTTATATCACTCATATTAGGGGAAATTCTGGGTTTAAAAGATAGGATTGATGTCTCCCTGCAGGCACTTCCAATCGGCCATATTCTTCTTTCATCATTACTCTTCAGCTTCCTTCAAACTTTGGATAACTTAGAATGGTGACAAAATGTGCTGTGATGTTCTCTGATACCCAGACTCAGATAGTAGTGTATATATTACCCCAAATCCTTCAAAATCTGAAAGAGAAGCTTCTGGTGGACGAGTATAATGCTCTGTAGAAGTATTTATCTGACCATTGTGTTAAGACTGAAAATTCCCCTAAACAAAGTTGAGTTTTAGAAACCTGGAGGGATTTTTGGAAATGTGGAAAAGAACCAGGACTCTACTAGTCAGGGAGATAAGAGAGCTATGTACTGATTAGTGATGCAGTGAATGGCAATCTACTGTATTAAAATTTAATTGGCAGGATAAGAGAATAAAGGATTAACCTGAACTATGAGGCTGCTTTAACATATGAAAAGTACCTTTTCTTAGGATTTAATGAGTTTAATGTCTGCCTGTAGCTTAACTGACATGGAGAGCTGCAGAGCTGGGCTTTCCTCACACTAAAAATGTTGCTGCAATTACATGTCTTTCCTCACATTAAAATAAAATGTTGCTGTAATTATGTGTAAGCGCTTCCACTGAACTAAACCCAAATAAATCTAACTTCTCCATGAAAAAGAAGAAATACATATTGTCACAGTTCATAGCAAATATGGGGAGTTAGAATATACAAAAGAATCTGGGAATAACTTGGAAAGTTTGGGGTTTAGGAGATTAAAAATAAGATAAGGTGCTATTTTCTTTATTTAGCTTCTTCACCCTGCATTTTATCTCTACATTTTGTACCTTTCCACACTTAAAATATACGTAAGTATGACTCAGAGGGTGAAAGAAGTTATTAGAAAGGGGCCTGCAGTAGTTCTGACTGTAGGCTGAAAGGTATGTTACCACCCTTAAAAGTATCGTTTGTTTTGGTAAGGGTTGTTTGTTCTGGTTAAACAGAGCAAACAAACAGTTACAATCTCAAGCAAGCAGCGTACTCCGTGGAAGGTGTTCTTGCCAGTTCCTTGCCATCTGGTGATTATTTAGGGAGGCAGTTGTCCAGAGGTAGCTGTCAAATTGTGTCGCTTTTGTCTGCTCCTCTTCTACAACATTCTCGTAAGGCTTGTGCGGTATGTGCTGGATATACCAACCACACGAGACTGTTGGTTCTCAGCCACAGCCATGCTGAGACACACCAACAAGACTTGGCCTTATTTTTCCATTTGTTGATGGCTGAATGTTTATGCTGTTGTCGTGTTACCGTCCTCTAGTAGCTGCTGTTTATTGTTGGTACTGTATGATTCTGCTGCTGGCAGGAGGATGACAGAGCAGCTGGCAGAGGAAAAGAGTAACTGAAGGGTCTCTTTGGTGAAAGGGAGAAAGTGGCCCTTCTTCCATTGGCCTTTCATGCTCCCTTTCAGTAGGTTTCTGTATTGTCCTTAGAGACAAAAATAAGAGTGAAACTCTTGCATCTGTTACCTGGTAATTTGGAAATCTATAGCTTCCAGTGGAGAAAAGCTTCCACAGTTTGTTAGCAGCTAGTGCTTATATAGTGCTTACATCTGTGTCTTTGTCCCACAGAACAGAAGGAATAATAAGCACCTAGGCTGAAAGAGATGTAACAGCCAGTGGCAGCAGTAGGGTAAAGGAAAACTAAGCTATTGCTGGTCTCCCAAGTCTGAAATGGTACAGTTACTTCCCCCTGGAGAGGGAATAGATAGTGGTGCTTACAATGGATGTAACTGCTGATCCAGGCAAGAGCTATGTGGCCAGTTAGTAGTCTTCAAAAATATAAGAAAAAGAGATGAGAGCTGCAATAATTTCTTTAGTTCTTCATAAGTGATGTACAAGAAGAGGTTTGACAGGTCTTGCTCACTTCATGACTATATAGCCTCTGAGCAAGGTTTACTTGGAAACTCAGTATTAAATCCTTTGTGTCAGGCCTGAGGTAGGTAAATGTATTTGTCACCCAGTTACAGTTGGAGAAAATTAAGGCATGAAAGGATGGCGACTTATTCAAGGTCAGAAAAGTCCTCAGTAGCACAGCCAAGAAAAATATTCAAATTAGACATCAAAGTAACGATATTTTAAAGACTATTTGAGGTCACAAACTGAACTGATTTTAGTAGTTAACGAAAGATATACAAAATGGTGACCAAAAAAAATCAAGGCAGAAGATAGACTTCAGCTGTACAAGGACTGCAACCTAGCTTGATTATTGCTCTGCTCCTTGTCTGGCTTTCGTATTTAAATTGCAAATGCTTTGGAAACAGATCATCTTTTTGCTTTGGATCATATGGTGAACAGACCAAAAGATTCCCCAGTCCATAAGCAGATACTATAGGAAGAAAATTGATAACTGTCATGAATGTGACTAGATAGCTCAAGGCTGCTAGAAGAAACATTGGTATTCTTAGCTCTCGAAAAGAAACAGAAAACTGTTATTACATGCTTTGGCAGACAAAGGAGGTTTAAGTACACCTCTTCTCTTATATAATGTGCCTGACACCTAGGTCAAGACATATTCTTAAGTTTTGTGGATCCAAAATACATCTGTAACAAAAGTTCAGCTCTGTGTGAGGGAAGAAATTTTTAAACACATGTTCCATGGAAATCAACGCTGAAATTGTTAGGTAAACCAGTAAGAAAAATACTTAAGTAACAATGAGACTAGATATTCCCAGTGTCTCTAATAAACCCACAGAATTCCCTGCAACAGATTCTGGGTTTTCTCCCCTGAAAAGTCATATGCCATCCTGATTTTCTGAGGTGAAATTTCTTCTAAAAGGCATACACTATGAAGTTAGAACTGAGCATCAGCAAGACGGCAAAGCATTTCTACAGGCGAGACACCAGCAGATCTTCTTCAGGTCCTAGGAAGAAAGAATGAAAAGGGCCTCAGATTATACGTCCTAATTTAGTTGCTTGACTTCTCCATTACACACAGGAGTAAACAGGAAAGGATTATGGCTTAGGAGCAAGTTTGTTTTCCCTTTCTCACAATGGAAAGAATGAATGGAAGATCAAGGTCAGGATAAGTCTTTCTACACAGAAGTACAAGAGTGGGAGAATCTAGCCTGTATGCACTATTAAAGTACTTTTTGCATGTTTAGTCAAGATCAGAAGCTACGGACTTATCTCTCATATTTATTCTGTTTGTGGATGATGATGCCTAGGTTATGTATTCAGGGGCACAGCAGATTCCTATCTCTAGCATGTTGAAAATTGTTGGTAATTCATGACACTGTTACAGGTTTTGTGCAACAAGGAAACTCCTTGGCTTGCAAAATCTGAGTATGTTCTCAAACAGAAGTTTCTTTGTGTACAACAGTTGATGTTCCAAATGTTGCACGATGCTAATTTGAGGCCAAAGGCTTCTGTTTCATAACAAACCCTGGGTGCCGCTAGTTACGACTTAGGGGAAACAGGCCCACAGAAAACTGCTAAAAGTCTCATGTTACCCTCCAGAGCTGTATTTTAGTTAGACTGAGAAATAATCTGTGCAAGAGGTAACTGACTGTCTTTCTGAGCCCTTCTGTAAATTTTGTGCTTTTTACAAAAAGGTCAACTCACATTGATTAAGCACAGAAGGATTTTTAAAAGCAGATACTGAGAAAACACAGCTGTCAATCAGCGTGTTCCATTACTGATTTCTTAATTTAGTACTTCCATTAAAGTCTCAACGTTGTGCATAAATCTACATTGTATACAGGCACTGCAGTACCTAGAATTCTGAACTAAGGCATTGCAGGTGTTTTCTCTTTCTTTTGCCACTGCACCTGCCCTGGTCAAGGTAGAGGGGAGAAACATCCAGCTGAAAAAGTAAGGTGAACTTAAGGTTCATAGGCAAATTGTAACTCATTAGAGTTGGATTTCAGCCAGTAATCAGGAGATAGATAGCCCTTATAAGTCATGCCATGTATTCTTTAATGACTAAATAGTGAGTTTTTTCCACTTTCCATCTTATCCAAAAGTAACTCAAAACCTTGATAAAGCTGGCCTTACTCAAAAGGCAAAGTCATTCCTTAACAGGAACGGTGACAGCACTTGTCTGCGCTTAATTATTTCTTACACTGGTGCCTCCCACTGTCCTTGGATTTCATGTTTTGCCCTGTTCTTAGCTGCTTTCCAGAAAGCATTTCACCTCAGTGCACATGCACATTCCTCAGCACCCATTGCCACCCCGACATTTTGCCTTGAATTTCCCAAGTTTCCTTCTCCTTTAAGCCTTGTTGGAGCCTTGGCACTCTAGGAGAGGTGTCCCCTAGGACTCTGTCCAGCTGAAAGGATGCGTATGCACTCTTACCTCCTAGATTTACTTTTATTAGAGGTTTGCTTTTTCTTTTCTGTATCCTTTTCCAGCCACTTGCTATTCGAAGCTATATTCCTCCTCCATGCGACAAGTGTTTACTAAATTCATAAAGCTGTTTTCTTTTCTGTTTAGAGTATTTCAAAAGCATAGTTGTTTAGGGGCTTGGGGGGGGTGTTTGGTCTGGGTTTTTTGTTTGCTTGTTTGTTTTCACATTAATGTGATTTTATGGCAGAGAGGAATATTTGAAAAATATAATAGTGTAGTGTTTGTTGGTTTATTTTCCTGTTGAAGACTAGAGGATCCTGTGTACATGCAGCTTACACTACCAACAACTGCTAATAATTTGAGTTTGTTTCAACCATCTGCTTCAGAATTTGCATACAACTAATCTCATGCTGCTTGTACAAAGAAAAAACTTTGTTCTCTTCTTCCCCACATTTAGTAACATACTAAGTCTGACAATAATGCTTGGTTTAGGAATCTTCCAGAAAACTACCCCTAATTTATAGAAGAGGGTTTAAACAAGTGTCAAATACTATCTTTATGAAATTCAGAATTCATTTCTCTTTACACGTACATCCCTGAGTTGTACATTATAAGAGCACATTTAGATGACCTGTTTATCCCAAAGGCACCCTACTTGCAGGATGATAATGACGAAACTTCCTCACAACAACCTTCACTGAAAAACCCTCACATCGGTGGTTACAGTGTGGCATCTTGACAGACCACCTAAGCGACGCGTTTAGTGTGACCTGGCGGCCATGTGCATACTGACACTATTCTGCAGTTACATGCAGAGCAAAGAGTCTCTTCGGGCTTTTGCTCTTGCAAGTCTAGAGGTAAAGACCTGTTCTAAACTGCCTGTCACATCCTTTAGCAAAGACTCTACGTTTAGGTCAGCATCTGAACACGTATGTAAGGCAAGAAGGAATCTGCTTCTGCTAGGAGGCACTTCTCACTCAACTAGTGTTCAGATCAAAGCAGTGATCCCAGCAAAGTGACCGTGCTAATAATCATTGCCGAGGTGCTTAGTTAATGTTACACTGGGGTATGCATAGGCAAATTCCGAGAAATAAGGAACTTACTCAGCTAAAGAAAAGCGCTTTGAACTGCGTGACTTCTACGTGCGTGGAGAATCACTCCAGCCTGAAAACAGCCTCGTAAGCATAGTGACATTTAGTTTTCCCTCCCTCATCTCAGATTAAGCCAGCATTCGAACATGTAGGCTAGTTTAACGGCAGCAAAACCTTTCTGACAGCAACGCACGCCACTCTGTTCTTGCAAAACTGTAAGCCCCTTCTCTGCAGCTCGCGGGATGAAAGCAAAACTACCCAGTTGTGGTCGGGTGGAAAACTAGACCAAGAGTAAATTCTGCTTGGACCTCCCCAAGGTTCTGGTCATGTGATGCCTCCTGCCTTTCTTCTCTTTCCCTTCCCAGCCTGTCGGGACGCAGCCGCAGCGGTCGGGGTGTGTGTTATAACCCAAGCTGGATGTGCGTGCGTGTAGTTACGGTGTGCTCCGCGGAGGTTAGCGCTTCTGAGTAGTTACGGAGATGGAAAAGCGGCCGGGGACGGGTGGAGCGGCGCCTGCCAAGTGAGGGCAGCCCAGGGAAGGACGCGTGCAGGCTGCAAGCAAGGATGCGCATTGAATTTCGTGCTAATCCCAGAGAGGAATGAGCAGGTAAGCTCGGGCACAGCACCGATTTCCCGGCGGCGAGGCACCGTGGGTAACTCAAACTCCCTCCTGCCCCATGGCCGGCTCCATCCCCGGGAGGACGCCGCCGCCTGGGGATGTTCTGCGGGACGGGGGCACACAGCACACGCCGGCGCGCCGCGGCTCTGCCCGGAGCCGGCGCCACTTTCGGGAAGGGCTCCCCCACGCCTCAGCTCCTCACGCGGAGGCGGCTGCTCCGCGGAGCCCCCGCCGCGCTCCCGCACCTGAGAACGGCCGCGTGGGGGCGGGGGCGCCCTCCCCGCCCGGCGCCTCCGCGGGCTCCCGGGCGCGGCCCGTCCCGTCGGTCCGTCTGCGGGCGTCCGGTCCCGGGCCGGGCCCTTCCCCTCACGGCCGGGAGCGGCGCCTCCAACAGCCGACACCTGCGCGGGGGCGGGCGGGGCGGGGCACCGCACCTACAGGCGGCCGCCCCGCCCCTCGCCGCCCGCCGCCACCAATCGGCGGCCGCCTCCCGCCCCCTCCCTACGCCGGTTGCGCAGGCAGCGCAGTTTGCGCAGCGGGTCAGAGTGCTGGCTCCCCCCACCCCGGTCCTCGGGAGCCCGATGTGACCCGCCAGAGAAAATGGCGGCGGCGGCGGGGAATAGCACCTCGTCGTCGGGATTGCCCTCGGGCGGCGGCGCGGAGGCGGCCGCCGCCGCCGCCTGCGGGAGCCTGAAGGGTGGCGCGGTCGCGGGCAGCGTTGCTGGGAGCGGCGGGGGGCTCCTGCGGGAGGCGGGCGGCGGCTACCGGGAGCAGCGCTCTGACTGGAGACGGAAGCAGCTGCGCAAAGTGCGGAGCGTGGAGCTGGACCGGCTGCCGGAGGCGCCCCTGTTCCTCGCCGCCGCCCCGGCCGCCGCCTCCTCCTCCTCCTCCTCGTCGCCAGAGCCCCCTGAGACGCTGCTGCTCCACTACCTGCCCGGGCCGCCGCGCTCCAGCCCCGCCAGCCCGGCTGCCTCCCCTAGCCGCTGCGCCGAGCTCCTGGAGCTGCTGACGGCGGGGAGCCCGGCGGGGACCGACCCCGCCGCGGAGCGGAGGATGGAGCCGTCCCCTCCCGGGAGGTGAGGGGGCACCGGGGGGAACTGAAGGGGTGTGTAAGGCTCGACCCCGCGCGGCGGCGGTGACAGCAGTGGCGGCGCGGCTGTTCCCGCGGGGAGCGCTCGGGCTGGGCTCCGGCGCCTCGTTCCCGGCTGCGGGGCGGCGGGAGCTGCCCTCGGAGCGCAGGGCTGGGGCGCGGGGGCGCTCGGTGCGGTGTTGGGGTGCCCGCAGCTGTCAGCGGCGGCGGCTGCGCGGGGCCCGGTCGCTGGAGGAGCGGGTCGGGCTGCGCGGCGTCCGAGCCGCGGGGGGTGGCGTGTGTGTTTGCGGGGAGTGCTTTTGTGTTTGACTCCTGCCGGAGTCCCGAAAGGCTTTGAAGTGTGAGTTGGGGTGGTGGCGGGGCCCGGGCCGGATGTGTCAGCCATTGGGTGTCGGGGCGAGCGCAGCCCGTGAGCTCTGCCGCAGCTCCGCCGTGCGGGGCAGGGCGCGGGCTGTGCTCCTGCCGCCTCGCTGCTCACCGGGCACCTGGCCGCTGCCTGCGCCGTCCTAGCGGTTCGCTGCACGAAGTTACGGGTTTGTTTTTTGTAGTGTTGTTATTATTGAAGGACTTCTCCGAAATCTTAATTACGATTTGTAGCATCGTGATATTGCAGAACTGATTTCTTTAATCCTTACGAACGGGGGGGTGTGGGGGGGGGAAGAATCCTTTCAAACGTCCACTCTTTTCTCCAAGAGAAAGTAATTTTGTGGTGGTTTACTCTAGATCATGCATTCCAGTGGATCAATTTAGTGCCTCGGTATTTGTAGCCCCTGTTTCCTTTCCATATGTATTATTCGATAAGTCCATTTTCTTGAGGTTTTATAGTACTGACCATATTCTGCCTTACATGTGGAGAAGTATGCAGGATGAAAGCGAAGTCATGTCCGCGGTGAAGCAGTACTTCAGAGTACTTTGAGCTTTAACGTGCACTTGATAGGTCCAACTGGTACGTGTGTGGGAAGGCACTGCAGTGGTGACGGTGTAATTTTGATGTGAAGTTGACAAATTCATATGGATTTCTTGTAAGGTTTTAGATGATGTGGACTTTGTAGTTTAAGAACTTAGTATCAACATCCGAGGGCCTGTTTTAGTGCTGACTTACAGTTTGCCTAATTATTTAAATTTCGTAAGAAATCTAGTTCCAGCTTGGACTCATGACTTGTATATTCTTTTCTGTTGTGCCTTATGTCAGGTAAACCTCAAGGATATTTTTTTAAAGGTGGACTTCTCTTGGGACTACTGTGATAATAACTGTTTTGTAGAGTAATGTCCTATTTATATGAATTCCAAGCAATTCAGATGGTTTTGGGACTATTTCTAAGACAGTGTAAAAATACTTGATACAGTGTGGTCATAACAGGTACGAAATGCCTCTGTACTTAGAGGATTAGTGAGAAATCTTGGGGGGGAGGAGGATAATGTTTTAATTTTAGCGAATTACTTGTCTTTTTATGACTCTTAGCACCATCTTTGTCTCTATCGAGTAGTGAAATTATAATGTACTGTATCTTGTGTTATGATTGTAACCAGTTTCATGGCTTTCAAGGAAAATAAGAATAGGTGTCGGGATGTTTTTAAAATAAATCAGAGCCTCACAGTGATAGCAAGTGAGAGGCTTGATATTAGAGGTTCAGGAAGGTCAATATATGTTGTGTTGATGCTGAAATGCTTTAGTCTGTCCTTGCTAGTCAGTCCCACAGCAGCAATGACAGAGCAGCTGTGGACTTTTTTCCTTTCCCCTGGACGGTTTTGCTTACTTTTGAGTACCTGCCTTTGGACAAGTGAGTGTGTGTACAAGTTAACCTTTCTTCTAAATGCTCTCTAACATTTGACTAGAAATGTTAACAAATCATAGAAAATACTAAATGCCAAGTGCTTTTCTCTCTAATAGTGAGATAATCTACTTAGAATTTATTAAAAATACAGTTGAAAGTACACGGCAACAGTAATAGTCATTGTTCTTCAGAAATATCCTATAAATGCTCATGTAGAGTATCTCTGTAATTCTGTATGTCATGTTACCAGTAAACAGATGTTAGACAAAGTACTACTTTGTCGGGCTCTATCAAGAATTTAAAACATCTCTCTGCCGTTATTGTGATATTAATTGACTTGCTCTAGCCAAAGGAGGGAGGTTTAATTTTTCTGTAGGTGTATTACACATTAAATTTGTACGTGCGGCTGTTGCCTAGACATTTATTAAGAAGCAAACTGAAGGGCATAATCAGAATAATGTATTACGTGGAGGTTTCCTATTCTGTTTTTAAATACAGTAGTCATACTTCCCTATAACGATCTACTGTTAGTTAAGATACTGTGCTTGCTCTGAAGTCCCCCTACCAGTCTCCTTGGTATTACAATTACTTTCATTTTAAACAGATTTTCTGTTTCTGTTTATGCTGGAAGACCTGCATGAGCCTCAAAATGAAGCTGAGAAAGGAAATTGACTCTGCTGTTAAGTCCCAAATGTAAATATTACCTTTTTTTTCTTTAATCCCTCAAGCATTCTGCTTGTTACAGCAGCGAGCAAATATTTTCACTAAAAGCTGTGAACGTTGTAAGCTATCTTTTTGTATCACTGTAAGGAGGAAGGAGTTGTTTTACTAGGAAGTGCAGCTTCAACATAAAGCACTTCAGACCTCTTATCCTGTATCTGTAGCGACAGCGTATTGATTTGGTTTATATTAAAAGATCCAAACAGTGAGCTCAGTTATAATTGTAGTATGATTTCTTGTAACTTGAGGGAAATCCATGAAGGCGAAATGAACCTCCTTCTCTGCAGCCTTAACAATGTTCTTTTAAAACATTCAGACCCTGTAAGTGATGTTTATTTGTGTCTGAGATTGGTGCAGGTGACTTTACATCCGCAAATACAGGATTAGTTATGCTGCCACTACCATGTTTTTATAAAAATGAAAAGCAGGAAATGCTGCAATTCATCTCCTCAGCATACAGTAACCATGTGGTTTGTGTGAAAATTGTTTGAATTTGAAAATATATATGCTAGGTATGGCAGATTTGTCAAACAGTTCTGCTGCAAGACAATCTTGGCAAATATTTATACTGTATTTTCTGCAGTTGCTGTTTGATGCCTGCTAGAAACACCAAAGACACACAGTGAAACTGGAGTTTTAACTGTATCTATAAGCGTACTAGAAAAAGCTTCTTGGTTTTAGCTCTGCTCATCAATTTGTAGCACCTTTGGTGACTTTCAGACGAGGGCACGAACGCTTTAACAGAGCATTGGACTGGGCAGTGGGATGGGAACAGAGAGCGTGTACAGTGAAAGCACAGTGTGGCCAAGGTTTGTTTTGGGGTTTTTTTAATGAAATGATGATGACTTTCTCTGTGTTGTCAAAAATGCAGCTAAGGTAAAAAATACAGCTTGTTATTGACCTTGGCTATTCTTAGCTGAGGTAAAATATTTTATGTTTTAACCAAGTCCATAATGCTCAATCTTTTGAACTGGCTGCTTAAATAAGCCACCAAATATTCTGCTGGATACTGCTATGAGAGAAAATTCACTTCCCACCTCTTCTGTGTTCTGTAGCTTGAGAGTACTTTTGGAAGAGAGTCACCCTCTACTGTGTCTGATTTTTATCACTCTTAGTTATTGCAAGTGGTAGGGTTCTGCTTAAATGGTCTGATCTGTTATGGCAGTTTCTTTGTTCCTGTGCAAAGTAAATAGATTGTAACTAACTAATCTGGAGCTTTCTGTCTCATTGGATTTACTGATACTAAAGGTTCAGTCTCCATTGTCACTTAGTGGAGTCTAAATGGTGCTCAGTGCAATACCTGTGTGCAGACATGCGCAATTTGTGCCTTACCGAAAGGTCAAGCATGTAGAGCATGAGACTTGACGATCAGTTTTTCCTTCTGTGTGATAGATTTAAGTTTCATGAGATCTTTCAGTGTGCTGATGCACTTGTTTTGAAGTTGGAGTAAAGGTAGTGGTGCAGCTGTGCAAAAGCTTATCCTGGTGCAAAAGAGAATGAGGCAGGAGTAGGAACAAGCTGTTGGGGGTGGGGTGACTGTGGGAATGCTTCTGTTGGCTTTCACAGGCTTCCAGTATTGGTGAAACTTGGCTTAAGCTTGTTTAAAATAGAAATTATACGTTGGCATGTAGCTGTTCTTTAAACAAACTTGTAAAGCTAGTTTTCAGCAGCAGTGGTGATAAGAGAACGGATCTGGTTTGAGTTTCTGAGTTTCTAATGCTAATCTTTGTGTTCTTGGAGGATTCTCTGCAAAGACCCAAGGGTCGTCTTATTTTACTTTTTATCTGCTCTCACTTAAAACTCTAGAATTACTGTTCATTCTTTTGCTTAAGGGAAAGTGGACAGAAAGGCTTTAAGAGGGCTTCATTACTTGTGTCTAGCTGACTTGGAGAAGATGGTTAAGTCGAAAGCTGCTTTCTGTTGCTTCCCTCCCTTTTTATCTTCACCCGGAGGCTGAGTGTGTTGCCTGCAGGATGCTTCCAATTTCCTGTCTCACTGTGCTGCAGAACTGGAGAAACCTGGTCAGTGATGAATAGTCTTGATTATTTTTTGTCTGAGAGAGATGTTTAGGGGCTTTTTGTTGATGTTTGTTTGTTTCTTGGTTTGTGGGGGTTTGGGGTGTGTTGGTTTTTTTCCTTGGGTTTTGGTTGTTAGCTTTTTTTGGTGGGGGGGGGGTTTGTCTGGGGGGGTTTTTTTTTGTGTGTGTTTTTTTTTTTTTTTTTTTTTTTTTTTTGAATCTTGGCTGAAAAATGTCTTGAAAAAAGAGTAGTGCTATTTACTTGGTACTTAAGAGCCATTTGAAACTGGGATTTGTTTACCTTCTGTCTGGAAATGGATGAAATGCTTCTCAAATTTTCCTAATAAAAGCTTATACAGCCATAACTCCCTGTCAGAAAATTGGACACTTAAGAGCAAAATTTATAGTGCATAGCATCTGATGACTGAGGATTTGAAGGTGTTTGCAAAAGGGATGTGTTTTTAAAAAAATGTCATTGAATATTCCTGTTTCTTTGCTGTAAGATTAAACTGGAAATCAAGTCAGTCTACCTTTGTTTCACACTATCTCCACATATTTCCTTTGTGTCCCTAAAGTGTTAACTATTTACATCATTCATGGAAATATAATACTGTTCTCATCTCTGTTATCCTAATATTCTAATTTGTAGTGGAATATCTGGTAATACACTTAAAATGCCAGGTGACTACAAGTCGTCTGTAGAACTTCTCATCAGTAGATTTCACACTGCTGTTGATACTGCAGCTCCTTGTAACTTAGACAGGGCCACTGTGGAAGGTGGGAGTGCTGGAAAAATGAATGGTGTCTGCTAGACCACACTGACATCGGACCACATCTGACATCTCGTTTTCTAAGCTCTTTCATCCTTTTCTTGAGCATCTAGTCATCTTGCTTTTGCGCGAACTGAAATTAGTCTTTTCTCAGCGGTCAGCAGTGATGATCAGGTCCCTTTGTGAGCTGGTAAGTTAACCCTCAAAGGTGTGCAGCCAACACTCCTTGTTTTGGCCCATAGATATGAATTTCATTTCACTAGTTATTTCTCTCAAATACCCTCTTAAACCCTGAGGATTTTTTATATGTCCTGTATGACCATCATGCTTGTATTTTCAGGATTGTTATGTTCAGATACTGAAAAGTCTTGATGCAAATATTTTAAGTGTTGAAGAAATTAATTTGTGATTATACCAAATTGAGGGTTTTTTTTTAAAACAAATTAAGTGTTACCACCCATTCTACTGCCAATAAATGCCTGCAGAGTTTTATTATCCCAATTCTTTGCATTTTCTAAAAGGGATGCTTCAAAACTCAGTCTATAATAGGATCTCCTGATTACCTCCAGGTAATATTTAACTGTGCTGCATCTGGAGAGGCATACAAAATGCAAATACCTGAAATGTGTGGTGAAACTTGTAGTGACCTCCAGTTTGCAGTTCATGGAGAGTTTATTGAGCTTGTCAGATTAATACACTCCAGCAGGCAAGTGTTTGTTTGTCGTCATGGTTAAGACAATATTCTAATTGCTTTGGATTATGACAGAACCTTAATTTCTGGTTGCTGAATCTGTACTTTGAAAATTCATGTGTAGTCAGTGAGTTTCTCAATTTATCAATATTTTATGCCTTTTTTTTTTTTTTTACTACTTTTTTTTTTTTTTTTTTGCTTCCTGCATGGTTTTAGACTGTGGAGTTGCCAGGTATGATAATAATATTACTTTTGATTATTTTTTTTACCCCTCTTGTTGCAAGTTCTAACTTTACCACTGGTATCTTAAATGTTGCCATAAAATACATCTGAAATAAGTTTATTTCACTAAAGTAAATGCCTCTAGAGATGCCTAGCTTATGACTAAAGACTTGTTTGCTTAATGTATGAAAATATTGTAGTTGTGACTAGTATGGAAGCTCACTGAAGTAGCGCTAATGTGTTCTTAAAAATTTTGGAAAGGATCTCCGCTGTTAAGGATCTGTATTGCTTACTGGTTTTTTTGGATTATTCATGTAAATAAAACATAGGTGATGGCTTTTATAGTTTTGTCAAGTTCTTAGGCAGTTCAAACTTGAAATGGAAATGTGAACAGCTGGTTTTTAAAAGAAGTGGAGCTGGATGGAATTTCCCTTAGAACTGTATTAGTATGTGTAAGTGTATTTCTAAAAGTTACTTCAGTAATGCCTGCATATAGTTCCAGAACATGAAGTCTTCTGTAAATATAGGATGGACATTAATTTGTGGGGGTTTTTAACCGTAAGTTATGCATTTATTCTGTAGACTCAGTATGGTAGGTTTCCTGATCTCTGCAGTCACATTGGGTGCCCCAGCCTGTAGGAAGTGCCTGGGTGCTGCAGTCTGTGTTAGGTTTCCCATGGTGAGTGTGAAAACTAGTTTTTCCATACTGCCCAGCAAACACAGCCCAGCTCTTCACCGCCTGCCCTGCAGTCGTGGCTGCTGACTTCTGGCAAGTTCACAATAAGGAGCAGAGCTAACTTTCCCTTTCAATCTCTAAGGTTAGGGCCAGGATCTCCTGCAGTGGTATGTGCTACTCCACACAGCCTTGTTCACTCCTTCGAACATGTTCCTAAAACCAAGTGTTCCAGTTTCTTCCCCTGACAAGAATTTTCAGCTACATGTTTCTTATCCCTCGCAGAATCTCTTGGGAGGAAGAGCTAGGGTACATGAGAAGAGGACTTAGACATGCAGATTGTTCTCTGTGTTTCAAGCCAGTATTATAGGAAGAGGGAAGGGAAGGAGCTCCCCCTCCCTCCGGCCTTGTGTAGGAGAAGTCATGAAACAAAACTCCTTAAGCCACACAGATCTCTGACAGAGAGCAATGCAGATAGTCTTCAGGGTGGTTGTTTTAGAAGTGTGCTTTACTGAACTGATATAGAAGTGACTAGGTGACTGATGTATTTGGTTTCTCTCACTGTGAAGAGACATACAGACTTGCCACTCAGACTGCATTGTTTTTGTGGGAAGAAGGCAGATAATCCCTGTCAGGGAGCTGAGTAATAAAACATTCTGGATTAAACTAGTGTGTTCCATCTGTGCAAAGTTGTAAGGTGCTTTCATGTAAGGATGTGTTCAGTGTTGTAAACCTGCATATTCTGATTCCCTCAGTGAGCAGAGTGAGGAGGAATATTAACGACTGGCAAAGTGTTTGGCTTGGGTGATACCAGGCAATTTAGAATTGCTCCAGTGGGTTACACAGTGGTGTAATGTCTGACCATGGCTTTTGGATTCTGCTGCAGGTCAGCATGCCTCCATTCACAGTGGTTACTGTTGTCAGTCATTTCAGCTGTGTGGTTCATAGTGAAGGATTCAATTCTTGGAGAAAGCTTTTTCTTTGTATAAGTACTTTAGGCCCGGATGGGTCCAAGTAACTCACTTGGGAATGGAAAACTGGGCAAAAGAGTTAGAAAGTAGATCAGTAAAATAAACAAAGGTGAACTGTTTCCTTGTACCTAGGGTGCTCGTGATTTCAGCCCAAAAGAATTTCTCAGGCCACGCTTTTTTTCTATCTGCAAAAGAGAAGTTTGAGTTTGCAGAGTGCACTCCTAAACTCTCGTATAAATTCTCTTTAGTACAGTGGAAGCTGGACTTCCCTTTCTGAAGGGAAAAAAAATTGTTGAAAGGGTTTGAGCTGAAAGTTGCCGTGTGAGATGCCCATGAGAAAGGTCTTGATGACCTTATTCAAATGTTTACTGTCTGTACCTAATACATCAATGGCAGTAACTTTCCTGGGCTTTTGCTCTTGCAATAGTCTATGTGAAGTTTACTGATAACATCACAAACCTTTGTGAAAACCCTGGCCTTTCTCAGAAAGGTACCATCTTTAACCAAATCTCTCCCCCGTTTTCTCTAATGATATTAAACTAATGAAACTGTTTCATGTTCCTTTTTCTATACTCAGAGTATAATTATCCTTGGTCTTGAAATTGCGTTATTTACATTGAAAACTTTGAAGTGTAGATTAGCTCTTTAGAAAGTTATGTGTACTTACGGTAAGAGGAAAAGAGCTACTGTTTCTTCAGTTTTCTCTTTTAAGCATGTGGTTAAGTTCCAGCATGTTCAGGTACAATGGTAAACCATCTTGTCCTGGTAAATGTGCTGAAGTGTATAATTCGCCTTAGTATCTCAGCAGAAAATTAGTATGCTCTACTGTTTGCTTGTTCTGACCTGCTGAGCTGCATGTTTATGGCAGAATTTTACAGTTCTGCCACTAGTAAGGATGCCCAGGAAAATTAAGTGGGGAAGGACAATTGGTTCAGTATTTTGAAATCAGCCGTGTATGAATTGTGTTGCTGTATTTTAAAATTGACTTCAAAGGGAATATAGTCCAGTGCCAGGGCAGGCCACTTGTAGACCCTGCGAATCAAGGCTGCAGAGGAGAGCACATCCAGGGCTTCTGGCTTCCTTTCAGCCCATAGTGTGGGCTGCCGAGGAGCTAGCAAGGGGAATTAGTAGGAAATCTGCCAGGTTCTACCATGTAGGTAAAGTTCCTTAGGAGCTTCATCAAAAGGGGTCTCTGACTTTTTCTGAATGGACAATTTTTTTTTAAAAGGGTTTCATACAGCATCTTAGCTGTATGCGTAAGTATTTCCACTGTCTTTAGAGTACTCACATGCGCATAAGTAGTTGAGACCTAAATAACCATAAATAGCTGGGACTTAAACAAAAATACACGTTTTAATCTAGTGAGTGAGCCTCTAATAAACCCCTTATGCCACAGTGAAACCTTACAAGTTTTTTTGCTATTCTTTATGAGCAAGTGTTCACTTCTTGTGTATCTATCCCATTTGCAGGGGATAGCCTAAGGTGCCTTAGGCTGAGTATGTGAAACTATTCCAAATTGAGTTTTGCTCAGAATATGTATCCCAGGTTAGAGGGAAAACAGGACCTGATTTACCACTGTGCCCACCTTGGAGTTGCATGTGATTTGCAGGATTCTGAGAGAAGCTTCTCTGCTCATCAATTCTGTGAAGCTACTGGCATCAGGGCAATACTAGCATAAAATATATGGCACTCACAATGACTATGTAAGTGCTGTGCATCTTCCAGTCCTTGGGGAAAAAGAAGGATGCAGGATCTGGTAGTGTAGTATGTGTTACAAACTGCAAGACCTCCTGGTTCAAACAGAATCTCCACATGTAAATGTGTGTTTCAGTTTACATAGGTTTAATACTCCTTGGTTGCTTCTGCCTAGGCCACGCTAATAGTGTTTTGATACCTGATAGTTTCTGTGGTGATCAAAAAGGTGACTCAAAGGATAAAACAGTGAAAATTGCCAAAAAGTATGGTTGTTTTTTCTCTAATACGTGTACGACCTTTTTAATTATAAATAGCTATACTTAAGGAGCCATAAGATTTTGAAAAAAATTATTTTATTCTTCTGTCATTCAGAGATAATTCATCTCTGTTCCAATTAATGTTTGTAAGGGATAGACTACTGAACAAATTTGCCTTCTCCAGTTGCCATTGTTACAAAATGTAGAATAACTTTCTCTGATCATAGAGCCAAACGGGCTACACATCTCTCTGATGTGCAATCCAGTTTACCTGGTCAGTAAGTAAACTGAGTTGGAACAAAGCCAAAAACACATGGAGGACTGATTTATGCAGTTGCAGCATTTTCAGATCTGTGAAACATGGTCGTCTGTATAAAAGCCCTTCTGGTTATACGAGTTGGGACCGGCTGTGCTCTGTCTCCCCTCTGTGGGAAGAACGCAGCATGTGTTATGGGAGTTGGTACCTTAACGAGGGCAGGCTCTTTTTTCCATTAAGTATTCTCAGTTTATCTCTGGGGAAGAAGACGCCATTGCCTCTGGATTTCAGAACACTTTCTTGTGCAGCAAATACGATGACAAATACATTTGTGATTTGTTAGAGGCACAAAGCAGGCCTATGGATGTTGCCCTAAAAGCTTTAAAACTATTTTTTCCCTTGAAACCACAAATAGTGCGTAAACATAAATGCAGTCAAAGTTTTCATTGTAGTTATAATTGTGCAAGGTTTTGGCATTTGTCAGTAGCAGTCAGTCTATCCAATCTTTCCTTAGTTTCTTTACAATAACTTTTGGAAAATAAAATATACTGTGCAGAACTTGCTCTTCCTTCCACCCCTTACTCCTCACCCAAGTTCACTTTAGAGAACCAGCATTTCACTTTCTCTCCTGAAGGCCCAGTATCTGCTTCATTGCATTTCTGAGCCTTATTGTGACAAGGTCTGCATTTTGATACCTAAAAGGAAATAGGAAATGAGGCAATATGCGTCCTTTCCATGTTCAAATAAATGGCATGTTTTTATAGCTGGGCGGGAATAAAGCTGGCTCTCACAAGGGAAGTGGTTAGTGTAGCTAGTTCTTACCGTGGTGACTTTTGATAAGGATTTGTTGGGTTACTGTATACTTTGCAGTTGCTAAAATAATCTGTAATTGCAGGATTTAAAATGCTGGAGTCTTTCAGTTTAACTATTCCTTCAGAAGCTGTGAATGGGCAGTCAGTCTATGAGAACTGAAAACTGTGCTTATCCATATTCACACAGAAGCTGTATTTAGAAATCCATGTAGATGCGTGGTTGGCTGGCTAATGCTTAACCCAGACCTATTAAGCAAGTAGATAGAAAGGCTGTCTTTTGAAACTGTTGACCTTTCCTGTCTGCAGTGTTCAAAGAGCTGCAGTTTGGGTCCTGTACCTGAATGTTCACCTAGAATTTGTTGCTGGAAGTATGACTGAAGCTGACTATGTAAATGCCTTTAGTCTTCCAGGGCAGGATTATGTGGCAGTGTGTTCTTTACTGGTTGTGCGCAGTCTGGGTTGAAGTTGGCCTTGTTCTAACTCTGTTTCAAAGGTGCATCTTCCTCTGACATCTGTGTGGACATGGGGCTCCAACACCCTACTTGCAGACTGCCTGTCAGTTTGATGTAGCAATTAATTTAACAGGTGACATCAGTCTTTAGCTTCTATTTCACAGCTAGGTCAATTCCAGTACACAGTATAAGATTAACTTGTTGAAAGAGGCATTGCTGTAAACAGTCCATTAGTAAAACACAAGGGCATGACTTGTGTCACACATGGACTTTTCCCCAACTGTAGTTCTACCAGTGTTTCCTGGAAACTAGTCTTTATTTCTGGTCTCTTATATATGCGGTACAGTTTCATAGTGGTTTGAAAAGCACTTGCACACCTGTTTAAACAACTGAGACTGCTTTCTTGGTTACTGTCCCATTTTTAAGATGCTGCTTCTGTGATACAAGTCCTCATGGTGAGAAGTAAAATGAATCTGAAGTCTTTTGTGATCACATATGTTTGCTTAATCTTTTAATATTTTATTAAAATTTGATAAGGAATTTACCTGTGTGTTAGAGAAAAGCTTTTTACTTCCTCTTAGACATTTGTCTTGCAAAGATCTTTGAGAATAGCATTCTTCTCATTGACCTTAAAATCAGCATATTGCAAATGTTTCAGTAATGTAAGATGTCTAAAATGTCTTACAAGTTTAACTACTACTAACAAGATCATGCATTGACTTGACGTAAGATTCGTTTTGTAATTTCGCAATATGTGGCAATGCCATTAAAGTGGAGTACCTTCCAGAGTTGTAAGAGGTGTGGATTTTTTTCCCACTCTTTTCATTCTTTCAAAGTACATTGTATAGCAGAGTAGGGAAAATGAAATTTGATTACAAATCTCTAATAATTAGACATATCCTGAGATCTCTTACTATGTCATGTTAACACAAGTTGTTTTTAACTCAGGTTGAAAGTCCATTCAAAGGAGTCATCATACAGCAGGGTGGTCACAAATGTGACTAAACTAGTGCAGCTGCCATGCTGGTCAGACTGCTTGGCAGGTCACCTGTTTAATTTGTTGCTGCTTTACCCGTTCATATGCTGAAGCACAGCTGATGAGTAAAAGCTTTCTTGGTAGAACCTCAGGGAACTACTTAAGATTCAGTTGTTGTTACTGATTTCCTTTGGGTGAAAGATATTTCCTCTCTAAGAAAGGAAGTAATTTACTCTTAAGTTGGTTCAGTGAAACCTTGCAATCTTATTTCCCACACTTCTATGGCTATTTCACTATTACAAATTACTAGGTATTACCACTTCAAGTCACAGTCCGAGTTTGTTTTCTCTATTTGTGTTGCTTAAAAACAAAGCAAAACAAAAAACCCCACTCTGCTTTAGATTACTACTGATTTTCATGTAGATTCAGATTTTAAATCCTCAAAAACGGTGGAAGTGTGGACAACATGCGACTTACTGAGATTTCACTTATGACTTTCTGGAAAAAACACTTGTGACACTTTTGGAGGAAAGCTTTATGTGGCAGACTTGACAATTTGGTATTTCCAAATAAGAAGAAATGATCTTGAAGAAAATTAGCTCTTCATTTCACTTAATTTTAAGTAAGACAGTTACAGCTGCTTGCAAGTAAGTCAGTTTAAAAATTGTATATTGGTCTAAGTCTAGTACTAGACCACTGGAGTGAGCCACTAATAACTTGCTTCAGAAGGAAGAAAAGAATATAAAGCCATGAATATAGACACTCTTTTGAGCTGTGCATGTTTAGGTTTTTTACAATGTGAAGATACTTTAATGTAATTGAGTATACAGAGAATTACAGGAATCAGTTCAAACAGAAATGAATTATGCTTCATCAAATACCAAAAAAAAAAAAAAAAAAAAAAGGATTAGGTGAGTTGGGCCTCACCTGTGTGTTAAGTACATGCTGGTACTTGAGTAGGATCACAAACCATACCAGAACTCCTAGCTAGCAACTTCTTTATTTTTTTTCTATTTCATATCCAGTTGTATTCTTACTCAATGTAGTCTCATTTGCCTCATGATTAGGCTTTTTTCAAAGTAACTCTCATGTTCCTTCTTCAAAGTTTTTTAATACTGGAGTTTTAAAACACATTCTAGTCTTCTGTTCCTGCGTTCTAGATTGATTGTACTTCTGTCTGAATGTTCATACAAAAAAAAACCCCAACCTTCAAGTTACTCAAATTTTGATTACATTTGAATAAATAGTTCTGAATTTCTCTTGCTAGTATTTGATTTATGTTTTCTGGAGAGGAATGTATCTTCTTTTTGCTTTACTGTACCCTCTTTGATTAGAATTGCTTATGCAGAAAGTGAAGGTTGGATTTTAAATACAGCTGAAATATGGAATTGAGTACTTAAATGTGAAGCCTAAATTTGGTAACAGCTTTGGTGGGGTTTTTTTTTTGTTTTGGTTTTTGTGGGGTTTTTTTGTTTTGTTTTGTTTTTTGTTTTTTTTTTTTTAAAACCAAATTGCTCCTATGGATACTTCCATATGAATTGGGAAGCTTTTGTAATGTGAAGGCAGGGAGGAGAACCATCCAGAACAGCAGTCACTGCTGATCTTTCACCTCCTTCAGAAATGCAGTGTCGTCGTTTTTCTGAAGCCGGCAATGGGAACAAATTAACAGAAGAGTATGTTAGCCAGTTTGCTCACAGTGATGTGGTTTATTCTGACTTTTCTTAGGATTGAGTGCACGTATTAAATGTTACTTGCGTTATTAATTTGAAGTTGGAAGCGGTTAAGAATCTTCTAACTATATTGGCGGAATTTTACTTTTCGTTTGCTTGAGGTGCTTTTTTGTGAAATGTTTTCGAAGAGACACTGTTTTGGCTTTTGCCCACCAATTTGAAAACCAGTAAGATTTCTTTTTTTTTTTTAAGGTTGTCATTCTAATGGACCAGAATTTGTTGTTGCATGAAGAAATTTTCTGTTTGAACAGAAATGCCAGATCTGGTCAATGTTTGTATGACCTTCCCTTAGACCACCGATAGAAAATTGGTGAAAAGCTCCAGAAACCAGATTAATATACACTTGAAAGCATGGTTTCACTTAGTCCCTTTCTTATTTTAGGACATCATGGTGGCCAAAACTACAGGAAAATCTTCAGGAGA
The DNA here is from genome assembly GCF_004027225.2 of Strigops habroptila. NCBI lineage: Eukaryota > Metazoa > Chordata > Aves > Psittaciformes > Psittacidae > Strigops > Strigops habroptila. The sequence goes on along the minus strand of NC_044302.2, from coordinate 82,601,118 downwards.
AACTGGTAATAGATTGAAGAAAAAATTGCAGCAGGAATGTATAGATTAGTTTCAGAAATTTCTGTTAAAACTGCAGTGCAGAAAGACAATTGGCAAATTTGGCACTGTAAAGTGATCGAGGTACTCTTCTAGGTTAGTCACAAAGTGAAATGGTAGCACAATCAGGCCTTTGGACCTGTTGTAAGATAAAATGGTTTCCCAGCCAGCCTCCAAAGTTGTAGTCTGTGTTGGTAGGGATTTGTGTCTGGCAGTGAGATGCGGGGAGGAAAAGAGACAGGTCTTGGCATTACTGAAACTCTGGAGCTGGTTCAGCATTGTCATTTATGGCCTATTCTTCTGGGTTTGCCTTTGTTGTACACATATGTTTCAAGTATTTTCCATTTGTTGTTCTTCACTGTGCTGAACAGTATGGTCAAAGTTAAAGGAAAAATATTTCTGTAGTTAGGTTCTGTACTAGAACCTAGTTCTTGGGAGGTGGGTTTCTGATTTTGGCTTTTTTTCTTGAAGGCACAGACACCCAAAGAAGGCTGATTTAAATAAAGCTGGTTTTGTAGATGCAAAACCATGTAGATGGCTTTCAAACATAAGATTAAAAAATAAAAGCACATATTCTTCCTTAATTATTCCTATGTCTAGGTCTGATACTGTTATTTAAAACCCGTTAAATTTATGAAATATTTTTGAATAGTGTCTACTACCAAGCCAGTTCTGCAGAGTACTTAGTTTTAGTATTTTCTGGAATGTTTTCTTCAGGTTTTAAAATCAGAGAAATTGTATAATTATGCAGTTTGCTTTCATTGCAGATGCAAAAATCTTAACCTGCAGTGTGAAATTTTCTATCGGATAACCATTTACATCGCATCTCATACCTGAGTTAGAAAGGTGTCCTAGATACACAGGGATAAAATCACCACGGGGTATTTGCTATGAGGTAGGAAATCTGGAAGCCACTTTTAAAGAGTAGTGGTTTAAAAAAAAAAAAAAAAAAAGGTGGGAAACAAATATAAAAACTCCAGATAACTAACTTGCTTCACACATTGATCAGATTTTTTGTTGGCAACACTTTCACGCATGGGCTAGTTGTCATGCTCAGCTTTCTTCTTAGTAAGAACATTGCTTTTAGATTGATACTGTTACATACATGTGAACACCTCTCTTTGCTTATTGGGTCCTGGCCTGAGGAGAATATGGTATGCTGTTGTATGGATAAGAGATGCCCATGTCCTATGGATATATAAATTGTTTACTCTTTAAGGCACTGTGAAATTGGAGCTGGTAAGTTGCAAATGGAACAGCCAGCTGCTACTTACATAGTAGCATCTCTCAAATTAGCTAATGTTTTCTTTACTGTACTGCTTCCAACTAGATGTATTCTATGGGAATGACACAAGATTTCTTTTGCTATGAAGAGGATAATTTTGTAAGAGCAATATTTGCATTTCATGAACTGTAAAATGACTCTCCTTAAAGGCAGATCTGAGTTCGTTGTTCCTTTATGAACTTTTAAAAATACTGCTGTAAAAGTCTGCTGAGATAAATTGCAGGTAACAAGTGCCTTGTACTTTTTTAGCTTAACTCATGCAGCTGAATCTCTAGTGGATGGTGACTTTGCTGTGGACTTGATGCGAAGTAACTAACCAAATGGTTACTGCAGAGAATGGGCCCAGTGAGTGCATTCTGCAGTGCAAAGAAACAAAGTCCTGATCTCCAGTGAAATGCTTCCTGTTGTGTTCTTAACGGCTCTGTGGCAGTAAATTGTTTATTACTTAAACAAGTCATCTAAGGAGAAGCTGAATTGTGACAGATTGTATAGCGTAGTAAAATTCAGTTCTGTGCTGGTCATATCTATTAAGTTTATTTAACCATTATGTACTTTAAATTGAGTCAACACTGTACTGTGCTGTTCATAACAATTCAGTGCAAAAGTCATTTAAGACTGTTACACACACATTTCCCTTTTTATAATTGTTGAAACAAACAGCTGTATTTCTACATTGTCCATCCATTCTGGTTCTTTGAGTGTAATGATCCATCAAAAAGGAATCGCATCATGAAACATGCTGGGATGTTAGAATAGCACTTGAAAATAATTTGTTTTCCAGATTTCTGCCTCCCATTTTCACAGATTTTTTTGCGTGGTACAACAGGAAAGAGAAGAGTATTTTCTTAGCCAGATAAAAGAAACTGAAAGCATGCAGCTAACTTCTGCAAAATATCTTTTCATTCTCCATTTCTGCAAGGGAAGGAGAACTTATGAAGCTGCTTTTAACTTCTGTTAGTAACTATTTTTGTCTTCATGTTGTTTGTGTTACAGCAAACATCATTTGAAATTCCTGTCTTTATGTATTTATGTTTCAGAGAGAGCATGAGACTGTGTCTTTTTTGACTAATGTCTGGTCTTGTTCTGTCTAGGCCTTGGGAAGAGATTGCCTTTTTTTGTTGATGCCTTGAGGAATTTGAGGATGTTTTTTGGTTTTGTTTATCTTTAATTCTGCTGTCAGCTTTCCTTCATAGTGTGTTAATAAAACACTGTCAGCATTGAGGTACGATAATCTGTTCATGTCTGCCTGTTAAATGTTGAAAAAGGGACAGTCGTTTTGATAGCTTTGCAAAGCAGGAAATTGCAGACTTCTTACGCTTTGTCAGAAACTTCAATGCCTAGAGCAGGAAGAACTGCTGAGATCCCTAAGAACGTGTTCCAAGATACAAACACAGTGTTTCTGTTTTAGCTTCACTGTTTGTGAGGAAATGTTTAACTGAACACTTTTTTTTTTTTTTTTTTTCCTTCTTAATAGTTTGTAGTAATTGATAATTATCTTGGGATTTGCTTAGGTATGACTTGCAAGTCATTTTTCAACAAGCCAAGGTGTGATTGGACCTTACTTCTAAGAATTCATTGCTAGTATAGTAACCTCAGGAAAAGCCTTCATGAAATGGAACTTGCCTGCCTTCTTCGTCTTTTCTGGGCTGTATGTATGTGATAACACTAACAGATCTGTTTGTTGAACATCTGGTTGCATGGACAGCTTTTTCCAGAGGTTTAACATAAACTAGATTTGTACAATTTCTCCTTGTTCCCTCCCCCAAAGGTCAAGTAGGTCATTTGGGATTTTCCATTTGCCTGTTTGATTTGAGTGAAACTTACTCACTGAACACATATCAAGCATTTCATGGCAATATCAGATCTCCTAACTTTAAGTACTATTTCTCTGCCTCCTCATCCATCTCTTTTCCCAAAGGGGACAGGAGTTTTAAGGAAAGCTAAGATAGTAGGTTATGTATATTGCTAGGAAATGCTATCTGTATAACTCATGGTAATATATATTGGAGCCTATTGTTCTCTGCATTGGGAGAATTACTTGGGTTTTGTAGTTTAAATGCAATTATGTGTAATGCATTTCTTGTGTAAGATTTTTCTAAATATTGAAACAGTGGGATTTCTTGAGTATTCTTGTGTATTAAAGATAATGACATGTAATTAAGGACATGCAACGTCTTTTACCTAGAGAAGATAAGAACCTTCTTAAGATAAACTTATTCAAAGTAAAAATAAGGAAAGCAAAGCCTGTACTTTGAGTATCAATTAGTTTTTTCAATACTTAGAAGGGTACCTGAGTACCTTCCTCCTTTTTGACTTATCTGCAGGAGCAGATTTGATGATTACAACTCTTTTTATCTTGCCTCAGGATTTCAAAAGAAAGGAGGAAGCTCAAGGGGTGTGTGTATCTTTATGGGAATTCTTTAAGTTGTTGTATTCCCAGGCCTTCAGTATTTCTGTTTTGTAACAGTGAGTTTTGGTCCCTGACCTACATTTGTACACAAAGCTGGCATGTAAATTGGACTAAACAATGTGCATTTACTGCTAACATCACTTCTGTTAGTTTCAGCTGTTTTTCCCTGAGGTCAGCCCAGCTTTTTTTGAACATCTTGGGTCACTTCATGTGACATACCTTTGGTTTCCAGAGTGCAGACTACCTACAAACCAGCAGATGAAAGATTACAGAAGATCAAAAATAATTGGGTAGACTCACATAAAGTCATCCTCCTCTGATTCCTCTCTGAAGCTACACATTGCTGGTGAACATGGGGCAGAATCTAGGGGAAGAGGTTGCTCAGAGGTTGTTCCTGTGGTTTTACTACAGCATGCACAGGCAGTTGCTGTTTGACATAGGATACTGGGCTGGGTGGGCTTCCATTTGGTCTTGTAGAGATGCTTTTATGGGGAGATCCTGTGGGGTGGCAGGCTATGCAGCTGGGAGCCTTGTGAATGCACGGAGTCTGCAGTTGCCTGTAAGCTCTGAGCTCTGTTCTTATATTTATCTTTGGGTCACTTTGGTGTGCTTACTTTCTGTCCTGAGAATACAGCAGTTTATTCCTACCGTAAATGGGAAACGAAGTAGTTATTTTTTGGGATCAACCTATTGAACAGAAAACAAAAAACAAACAAACAAAAGTATTATTTGCTTTCAGAGTGTTCAGCTTTCCAGTACATAGAATCATAGAATGGTTTGGGTTGGAAAGGACCCTAAGATCATCTAGTTTCAACCCCCCTGCCATGGGCAGGGATGCCTGGGCTCCATCCAACCTGGCCTTGAACAGTGCCAGGGATGGAGCATTTACTGTTTCTTTGGGCAACCTGTTCCAGTGCCTCACCACCCTCACAGTAAAGAATTTCTTCCTTATATCTAACCTGAACTTCCCCCGTTTAAGTTTAAATGCGTTACCCCTTGTCCTATCGCTATACATCTAATCTCATGGCTCCAGGACATAACCCCTGTTAACTTGCTGAGTAAATTCAGGTTGAAGAACAAACTTCAGATTTTGGCGGCTGTGGTTCCTACTTCTGCAGCTTCATTTTAATAATAAAACTTTCTTCATCCTGTGAAACTGTAGTCTCTAGTGTGGTAAATTCCACCACTGCATGTGGGGCATCTCCTCTACTGGAATAATTTGTTATTACAGCATGAGTACTGTTAAAATGGAAGACCTTACTATTATGTGTTAGAAGACTGACTGAAGCTTGTTCATCAAAAATGCCATCCTATCTGTTTTCTTGGGAAATCGGTGCAGGACCATGTTATGAATTGTATTGGAGATAAAATCCAGTTCAGCAGTTTTCCCTTTTTATCCGTACCAACTTCAAGTTTCAGAATGTGCGGTGTTGGTTTTGGGGGTTTTTGTTGTTGTTTGGGTTTTTTCGTTTGGGTTGGGGTGTTTTTGTTTGGTTGTTGGTTTTGAGTCAGATCCGTATCAGTAGGGAGGAGTAGAAATTAATAATTGAGGTGGGGAGCAGGAACTCCTCAAACTGACATTGCTGCTGAGAAGATGGTATATGCAACTGTTTCAACAGGTTACCTACCCAAGTTAGGATAACTTCTGGCCCCTCCTTCCTCTGTAGTGGCATATATAGCTGTTTATTCAGACCCAAGGTATTTAAATTACCTAATGTGTTTCCAGGCTTATTACCATGCCAGTTCTAATGTTAGTACTTGATCTAAGAGTATAATTCAAGTTCCTGCTTGCATGTAAATATTTTATGGACCTTTGCTCTTTGATTATTACTTTTTAAATACTCAGTGTTATATTTTTGATGCTTAAAAGCATCTTAATCTATGTAACTTAAGTATTTATGTCTGAAATTTAGGTTCATAACCAAACTGAAAAACTTAAAGTACCCACAACAGCTGTAACTTGGCTTTGCTTTAATGGATATGGAATAGCAGATAAGGGAGTTACAAGAAATTAAATTTGGATGTCTTGCTTAAGTGGGTTTGCTCTCAGATGAATACTCTGAAAAACTATGTTAACTTTTTTGCTTTTCATTCCTCATATATTTTGAAAGCTGCTTAGTAAAGAAACAAAAAAATTGCAGTTTTTATTTTTTCTTTGTTGTCCCTGGAATAAATTTTCAGTAATCATTATGAATCTCCAGTTTTAAAAACGTTCTGTATGTCCTTTGGTTTGCCAGCATTCCATGAGATTCAATTCAGCTTTTTTTAAAGACTGTATTATAATGTTCTAATCATTCTATGATTCTATAATGCAAAAATATCTCTTGTCACATACTGCTAGTAGATTGGAGGGGTTTAGAACTTTGTTGCAGCCTGCTGTGAGCTGATTAATATTGCAAACAAAAATGCAGTACTTGTAATATTTCTGGTTTATGATCTAGTTCACCTCTGGCCTGTAAAGTAGACTCTGTGTCTTAATTTCCCTTTTGTTGTATGAGTACATCATTTGGAATATTGAAAATATTATTATTGGAACATTAAAAATGTAATTGTTAGCTTTACTTGGGTTTTAGTTAAAATTCAACGTTCCTATTTGGTTGATTTTTGTGTTTTTTCATGAGCTAATTAGGAAAAATGTTGTATCTTGTGTTTATGCCTGACAGGTTTTAAGAGATGACTTGCACAGTGTTTTTCCTTATTAGCCTAACTTTAATATTTCCTAATGTATTGAACTTTAGGAAGTAGATTTTAAAAACTGCCATCAGGAAGTAGTTATTTTGAACTGAACTGCAGAGAAAACAAAGCTTTCCATTGAGGATGATGTTTGAAATCTGCTGCTTTCATGTAGTAGCTAGCCCTATGCCGACAATACATCATCTCTTAACTGTGCCTCTTTCTTGAAAAGGCGAGCACAGCAGTCCTTATGAGTCTAAATGCATGTCACACGTCACACACTGCTGTAACTGCATTTTGTCACTAATACTTGAACTAATTTAAGGATGGCATTTTTACAGTAGCATGGTCTCTCCTGGTCTGACTGCGTGTTTGCACGCTTCACCAGTGCTGAATTTTGTATTACATCAGTTGTAATCACAGACAAGGGCTGCGATTTTGTTGTATCCCCCTGGAGCAGGTGAGTGTGGCTGTAAGCATGACCATGTTTCCTACCTTTTCTTATATTTAAATTGTCTGAAATACAACATTGTTGGGGGGCAGCATTAAAGTTTAATACGTTAATGAATACAGGTAATGGGTAAAATACATCTGTGCATTAAAACAGTATTCCTGTTGAAGTTTCCTTGTAGGGAAGGATACATGTGATACGCTTGCAGCAGCATCCAGAGTTGTTCTATCCTGCTTTTGAAACTTGACAGAGCTACAGAAATACTGTCCTATACATAGGGCTTTTTTAACAGGCTCGCTGCTTAACGTGTGGATTTCTAAAATGTTCAATGTACTTTTGGCAAAATAATTTATAATTAAGTGCATTCATTTTATGATACCTTCATAAACAATACACTCATACCAGGGACTGACATAGTTTTATGTGCTTTCCCCATATTACTTTAACTTCCCTCCAGGACCCTTCTTATAAAATAAGTTTCTGAAGACAGTGCTAATACATGTGAAACTCTGGTACTTTTTCACTTTACAAAACCAAAGGCATGCATGGATAATTCGAATAAAATCTCTGCTATTCAAAACCGAAGCTTTTCTTGAGCTGTTTTACTTAAAACGCAAAAATGTTTTCAATTCCACTGCTGCCTGAATCATGCTTGCTAATTTCTAATGATCAAAGAATCAGTTAGGTTGGAAAAGACCTTTAAGATTATCAAGTCCAACTGTTACCCCAGGACCATTCTTGTGGTGGTAATAGTGACAACTAGGAAGCAGAGAAATATAAGCAAAATATTTGTAATCTGGCTTTCCCTTATTTCAAATTACTTCAGGATGGGCATGTTGGATTTTTTTTTTTTAGGGAGGCATGCTAAGAAATGTAGAAAAACAATAGTTGGGACAAGGAAGTGCTTTCAGTTGAGTATGTTGCTGGCAGTGGAATTCTGTGCTAAAGAATTCCAGGGTTAAATATAAATGAATGATACGCAGCTACATAAGTCTCCAAATTTGCTTAGTGATGGAAGGCACCTTAAAAAAATAAAAAAGTGGATGTTGATATTTGACTCTATTATTTCTATGCTCTACAACAGGCAAGCCTGAAACAGGGGCCCATGTGTTTCTCAGGGTTTATAGCTTAGTTATAGTTCACAAGTTTTGTAAAAATAAGAAAAGCAAGGCTTTTTTGTACTAAGGTGTAATTTTAAAATGAAAAATAGCCTGCAAATCAAGATGTTTGAAAACCATGCTGTGAATTTGGGCTTGGTAAGAAAGCATTCTATAGAAAACTTAATTTCTTGTCATTTTAACTTCATTATGGCCTTGCTTCTCATGTGTTGTAGTGAAATGTCATCTTCCAGATGGGTGATTGGAGGTTTCTCTTTTGTTTATACAACTTTCTCAAACATGTTTCATGTTTGATGTACGAGAAGTTTGAGATAACTGTGGAAATTCTTTGCATATATGTGTAACTAAATGATTGTTCGACCTATCAAAACTGGTTTTAACAATTTTAATCTTGGCACACTGGATAAAGTTTACTTTCTGTATACCTTAATTTTGTTTTTTTAGTAAAGTTGCTGTTATAAACACATTAGTACATTCTGTTTTCTGGTCACAAGGAGGCAGTACCACTGCTTTCACTTCACTGTAAAGTTCAGGTAAGTATTAATACTTCATAATAGCCTGACCACATGTTTTGTATCAGTTTTTAAAATTAGTTCTTTTGGGTGGGGAGGCAGTGATGAAGCAAGGAAACCTTGTCATTGCTGTACATGAATACTTAGGCATTGTGAACTTCACGTGGGAGTATCCCAGCATTCTTCCTTGTATTGGGAACTTTTATGAAAGGGTCTTGCTATTGTTGTTTTAGATTTCTTAACGTAAGTTTATTGATAATGTTAGAATTCCAGATAACTGCTCTGTTAAATTTTAGACTTGATTTGTGGAGTGTGAACACAATTGTGGACGAAGATGGGTGTCTGAGGCTTGCATTGTGAGCTTACAGGAGAAGTCCACAAAAACCTAGTGTGTTAGTATTGCAGAACGAACACAATCTTTGTCTTTTGGGCTATGTGGGAGAGCAATTTAAATATCTGGAAGTACACCTGTGTGTTAATGTTTGTCTGCTTTTTCTTTGAAGCCATGGACTTCATAGCTATCTCAGCTGAAACAATGCTTGAGGGTACTGCACGAATGGTTAATAACCACTTCCTTTCTTACCCTTCAGGGTCCTTTAGCATGGATGAATTGCATGGCAATTCTTAGCCAAATTTTAATTGCATTTCTTGCTGGTTCACAGCTTGCAGTTCTGCTTTGACTAAGTTAATCAAAAAGCTTGAGTGGCCTCAGGCTTATTCTATCAGCTACCTTAGAGATGATCTGACTAGTTGTAGATCATATATACTGAAGAAAAATTGGTATCACTGGTCTTAAATGGTAACTGATATCTTAACTGGTCAACAAACAGGAAATCAAAACCTATTAGTTTGAATGCTGACAGCTGATTTCTGATGAAATAAGAAATTTAAATAGGCAGATAGTTTAAAAGAAGTATCTCGTATCATGCACTTGTACTAAATATTCTATTTATTCCATTTCTGATGATCGTCAGTATTAAATATTTAAAACAAGTGTCAAATAAATAAAAACTCAAATTTTAAGAGCATCAGTGTAATCCTGTTCAAGTTCCCTTTTCAAGGGAATCCAGTATGTGAGAGAGATCTTTGTCATTGAAAATATGTCTCCTCTGCCTGAAGTATATGTGTATCTCTATATTTTCAGGTGCTCCAGATAATTATCTTACAGATATACTTGGCCTGCATCCCACTGAAAGCACCTTTGGTGCTTATCTTATAACCAGTGCTGTTGAATACAGTTCTCTCAATAAGCAAGTAAATGCTTTTTTTTAATCATACTTATTTTGTAGCTTCAGCAATGTAAGATTACTTCCTCTTCTAAAACAATGGTTGTTTCTTCTTTTGTGCTTGTGGGTGAGGATAAATGAAAAAGCTTTCTTACAAGTCACTTCAATGTGATGCCTGTCCGTGGCAATAAAGAAAACTACTTGAGTGCTGCTCGTGATGCTTTTGAAATAAGTGTGTTTGAGGTTTTTGACAGTTTCAATTGTTTGACTTTTTACAGTTTGTTGAACTCTCTTGTATGCCCACAAAACTTGTGTACCAGGGTTGCCTCTGCTTATTCCTGTTCAGAATTTCCAACTTTTTTTCCTCCTTCCCTGATGATCCCTTTTGGAGCAATAAAAAGATGAATTGGTAAACTTAGCTATTCTGATTCAACAGTAGTATAGGAAAGTTTGAGTTACAGTTGTAATCCCTTCCTAGCCAAAACCCATATGGTTACCTTGGGGAGGAGATCTCAGAGTGGAGTTAAGAGCTGGAATTGCTTTTTGGTTCTGCTGTGCTGCTGTTTAGAAAGCACAGTGAAAGATTAACTTTCTAGGTAAAGATTCCTTTCTAACAGCAGTAAGAAATTGTTCATCATTTTGCCAAACATACAGTTGACATGATCTAGTGTTTATTATTAATTTTAAAATATTACTACTTATTTTCAATATATTTTGTAGCCTCAAAGCCCTACATGAGTTTAGAGACAGATTTGTTCCAACTACTATGTAAGAAGATACGACAGAATGTTCGAATAATGCAATACTGGGAAATGGGTGAATGTGAGTGTAGATTCGGGGTTGTTCTATAGCGTGGTTTATTTTGTCCTGTTGGTCATGTCTTAATCTTTACGTACTTACTTAGATACAGGATTGCTTTCAGTGTTCAAAGTGATGTGGTGGCATAATCAGTGATGATATTTTACAAATTTTTACAAAACAATAACTCTATACAGTCTTGATGGAAGGAAAAGACTTCTTGTAGCCAGAAGCATGGGAATCCTAAAAAGTACTATCCTTGAATCAGAAAGTGCTATTTCATTTCAGAAATAAATGCAAGAAATGAGAAGTAGCCAAAGCATTTTCTGGTGTACTGCTGAAAGGCAGAAGTGAAGTCACCACCCCCAGCTTCCCCATAGCATTTACTTTATTTGAATTCAAAATGTTATTTGACTTTTTGCAGGAAAGTGTAGGCTTGCTTTTTTGTGTATTTTATTTTTCACTTACTGTTTTCCTTTTAATGGTTGCTGATGCTGTTGGTCTTGAGAACCTGGGGAGTGTGGTCAGAGTGGGATGCAGAGAGCTGGTTTGTAGAGCTGTACATACTGGGCACTGGTTCTAGCAAGGAGAGATATGACAGTGCTTGATGGCCCACAAAACTTGCTGAGGGTTGGCAGTGCTCTGGGAAATCAGTGGCATAATAGAAATCTGACGGTAATAAAGGCATCTTTATTCACTACCCCTGTGTCTTTAAAGCTTTGTACATTGTCAAATAATGTTATTCTTTCATGAACCTGGTCTTAGTAGAACTGCATACATTTCAATAGATAAAAATAAATTTTGCTTGTTTCATTTAGTAAGATTGTTTCAGAGGTAGGAAAAATTATATTCAGTTAACCCAAAAGCTTTTACTTATTACATTCCCCCTCAAATACTGTATAAATGCTCAGTACTGCTTCTATTTGCTGTTGCATAAGTTAGCATGTTTTGTGTAAGCGTAATATCTATCTGTATGATTTCATGCTCATAGAATCATAGAATAGTTAGGGTTGGAAAGGACCTTAAGATCATCTAGTTCCAACGCCCCTACCACGGGCAGGGACATGTCACACTAAACCTCATGTATCTTTCTAGATGTATGTAATGCCATTTTTATCTTTTTTGGCGGGGAGACCATTGTTTGTGAAACTGTTTTTCCCAAGTGCTTGCGTATGGGAGATTATATTGTGCTTAGGAGCCTGAGAGGGAATGGCTAAACTGAAACTTGAATGCAAAGCCTTTCTGATCAAATTCACATGTAACATAGTGTCCTTTCTCAAATCACTGGTGACTTCTAGGTGATGTGTCTCTTCTAGGCGATGTGTCTCTTCTAGGCGATGTGTCTCTTCTAGGCGATGTGTCTCTTCTAGGCGATGTGTCTCTTCTAGGCGATGTGTCTCTTCTAGGCGATGTGTCTCTTCTAGGCGATGTGTCTCTTCTAGGCGATGTGTCTCTTCTAGGCGATGTGTCTCTTCTAGGCGATGTGTCTCTTCTAGGCGATGTGTCTCTTCTAGGCGATGTGTCTCTTCTAGGCGATGTGTCTCTTCTAGGCGATGTGTCTCTTCTAGGCGATGTGTCTCTTCTAGGCGATGTGTCTCTTCTAGGCGATGTGTCTCTTCTAGGCGATGTGTCTCTTCTAGGCGATGTGTCTCTTCTAGGCGATGTGTCTCTTCTAGGCGATGTGTCTCTTCTAGGCGATGTGTCTCTTCTAGGCGATGTGTCTCTTCTAGGCGATGTGTCTCTTCTAGGCGATGTGTCTCTAGTGTTATGCTTTCAGACTGCTATGTGAATGTGTCTGCAATTCGTATGTCAATTTTTAAGCAAATACTGGAGATACCCCTTTTCCTTTATCTGGGCTCCTTTCGAAGGACTGTGTACTCACCGCATTTTCACTCTGACAGTATGCAATTTGTAATTAGTACCAAGAATTTAATTTCTAAAGAAGCATGTGTTACTATAAATTAAGACCCTAAGTACATTGTTAAAGCTGGATATGAATGCAGCAAAGTATTTTTTTTTTTTTTTTAAATAAAATCTCAGGAATACACTGAAGATGATAAAAAATGGTATATTTTTGTTAAGGAATAGTATGTATTATTCTCCTGTAATTGGCTTCCTTGCTTTGTTATCACAGACCTATATGGTTATTACGCTTGCTATAACATTATATTTTTAAGTTACCTCACCCAATACTCCTTCCTCATCAGGTAAGATTCCTGCACCTAATTTCTGTTTATACTATGGACTTTGAAGAAGCTGAAATAGGACTTACTGAAACGATAACCATTTTTAGCCATATGTTTGCAGAAGTTTTGAATGCCTTTTCCTGTCATTTTTTGTCATGCTAGCTTGTTGTTATCTTACATAAATAAACATTTGTAATAGTAGCTGCCATTGTTGGAGTGGGTGTAGTTACTGTATGCTTGGCCTGTGGCTAGATTAGTTGACAGATATCACAGGAAGGTCTCCTTGTCGCACAGGGAGATCATGCTCTCCCCATACAGCACAGACTTTACAGGATAATAACATTGTGAATGGTTCTGTATTGGGCAGACATGCATCTCTTTAGCAAGCTTTAGTGCTTATTTAGTACAGTTTATTATTCCTGTATCAGAAGAAAACATTACTTATATTAATTCCCAGCGTAACTCAGATTGATAAATATATGAACAAGAAATATGAAGAGAATTGTAAACAAAGTAGAGCAGAAGTTTAAAAAAGTAAGACCAGTAAAACCAGACACAGGCAAGATACATGAAAAAAACAAAATGGGATGATTAGCATACTAGGATCCTGCTTCTTAAGTCCTAAATGCTACTTCAGTACAACTGGTAGATGATAATATTAGCAAACCTCTTTAATATGAAAGTGAAGAGCTTGAGAGATCATGTAATGTAACTACTATTTTTATATCCTGAAAATACCATAATACGTGTATACCTTGATGCATTTGGGTTGGTACTGGGAGATTAAATAACAGCAGGAAAGATTAGAGCCCTGGGAGCATTTGCAATACCTCTTTCAAATGTCTGGTAGCCTTAGGAAACATGCAGAAGAGAAGCCCATTTCATTAACTTTGTGACAAGCATCTGTTGCAAAGAAGGGCTGGTATTTATTGGCTTGTTTTGTAGGACTCATTTTCAGTGGCTATTGAATAGTGCCAAAATCTCAAAGTGTGGCTAGGTGCCTTCAAAATCCAGCCAATGGGAGCAATACAGAGAAGCTGTTTGAGCAGCCAGGGATGAGGTTAGGAAAGCTAAAATCCTGGTAGAATTAAATCTGGCCAGGGATGTTAATGGCAATCTGTAGGTATGTTGGTGATAAAATGAAGACTGGGGAAAATGTGGGCCCTCGCAAGAAGGAAACGGGAGACGCTGTTACACAGGATATGGAGAAGCCTGAGGTACTGCGAGAATGAAGAACCGCTCACTGTAGGAGAAGATCAGGTTTGAGACCATCTAAGGAACCTTAAGGTGCACAAGTCCGTGGGACCTGGTGACATGCATCCATGGGTCATAGGGAACTGGTGGATGAAGTGGCTCAGCCACTCTGCATCATATCTAAAAAGTTGTGGCACAGTCTGCTGGATAAAAAAGGGGAAACATAACTCCCATTTTTAAAAAGGGAAAAAAGGGCGACCTGGGGAACTACAGGATGGTCAGTCTAACCTCTGTGCCTGCCATGATCATGTAGCAGATCCTCCTGCAAACTATGTTAAGAAACGTGGAAAACGAGGTGATTGGCGACAGACAACATGGCTTCACTATGGGCAAATTTGCTGGCCTTCACAACAGGGTAACTGTTCATGAATAAGAGAAGAGTGCCTGATGTCATCTACCTGGACTTGTGCAAGACATTTGGCACTGTCCTGCATGACATCCTTGTCTCTAAACTGGAGAGGCATAGATTTGACAGATGGACCACTTACTGGATAAGGAATTGGTTGGATGGTCACACTCAGAGTTAGTTCTTCTTAATTCTTGCTTAAAGTCCCCAAAATGATCTCTGTACATCCATCTGAGCTCACACTCAATATTGACTGTCACCATATATGGCATTTGCACTGAGCAGAATATATAATTCTTGCATATTTGTTCCTTCTCATTCAGTCCTATTCCATAGAACCCTGGGCTCTTCTCCTCACAACCTGTTGTTAAATGCACTGATTGTTCCGTTAGAGCTGCTGTGCAACCACTTGTTCATGAATGTTTTCTATGGTCACCAATGGTTTGACCACTGCTGGTATGCAGGTTACCTTTGCTAATTTGCTTCAGGCAAATGTAAAATAAAAATAAAATAAAAAAAAATTAATAAAATTACTAGGCAACTTACAACTTTTTTTCCTCCCTTGGATTGAGTATTTGTGGATATAGCAGACAGAGCTTCCCTTTTCTTGGTGAATTGACTCTTAGCTCTTTCAGAACTTGCCTTTTTCCTGTTTTCCTGCTGCTCATAAAATCTGGTCCAGCTTGGCTACTGGATAAAGCTGTTTGCCCAAATACAATAGCAGAGAAGCAAAGAAGCTGTTTCTAAACATTAAGAACAGGAAGATTATTTGGAACTATGATTCAGCTTTCCCAAATTGTTATATGCCCTTTGTAAGAATAATGCTTGCAGAGAATTAGTATTAAATTTACTGAGCTATTCAGAAGTGAGTCTTGCTTGTGCATTTCGCAGTAGTTTGCTAAATAACAAGTGTATTGCATGCCTTGTTTTAAAATATTGAATCATTGATCCATAGAGAGCAAGTTGTTAATGATCTAACTATTCAATTACTCTTTGCAAGTCTTCAAAATAAAGACAGAAACAAAGGACAATGTTTCGCCGCCTTTATTGCACAAGATGTTCAGTTGTCTGTTTCCATGCAGTACATTAATCTTATTGTAGTTAGTTTCATAGTTCATGAAGCAAATAATCCAAAGTGAATAATGCAGTTATTAATGTGCACACCACTGAGCTTATGCATTAAAAAATGGTAGTCATCACACTGTTGAGCTTGCTTAGTACTTTAGAATTAAGATTTGGGTTCATTTCCTTGGCATTTCTGGACTAGTAATACAGGAGTAATGCTGTTGGTTTGAAACTGCTAATGAAAATAATTGAGAAGATCTGTAATGCTGCTTTTTTTGGGGGGTGCAAAGTTTGAAAGTTAAATTTTATCTGGAAGAAAAAGCCTTTTATCTTTTTCTTCTGATTCATGAGAAGCTGAAACATTTGAGAGCAAAATCCTTGCTCCCTTATGAAGCTGGGGTTGGACTGTTGAGAAATGTCAGACACCCTAAGGGTGTCAAAGCTGGAGTTTCTCTGAGATTTGGTTTTTGGCCCGCTAATTAATTTTGTCACTGCAGTTCAAATAAAGCACCACCTGGCAGTCGCTTCAGCACGTCATTACCTTGATTTATGAATAGGTTTTGCTGTATGAAGATCAGAATGCTCCCTACCCTGCAGGATTAAGTCCTCAGTGGAATATGCTCTGGATTTATTAATTTTATATTGTGCTGAAGTACGGTGATAGGGAGACTAGCAACCGAGCTGTTGTGTATCTATAGGGAAGCTTCAGCTTGCCTGGAATAGATGAGGGGGTTTGCTTTAAATTAAATCAAAACAATAAGAATTTAAAAAGTGCAGGATCAGAGACACAAAATGAAGATTTCTTGTAGTATGCAGGGGTTCTGTGCAGTCACAGGAAAATATTTTTCCACAGACCTAACAGCATCAGAATATTTAATAAATATTTTAGCCAAGCTTGAGTTAAAATATGAAGTTTTCTTGAGCACTTCAGAAAACATGTTCTATAAAAATACACATAATACTTGAATTCTGCAAAAAATATAATCATGGCTTACTCAGCAAAAGCTTTCAGACTCGGTTGGTCTTTCCCACCTGCATGGAGGAAAGGCACAAGAGTTCTTTGTGCAGGCGAGAGTAGATCGGTTTAGCTGTCACATGAGAGGAAGATAGCTGCTTCTGCTTTTTAGAGAACAAGCAGAGATTGTGAAGCCTCCACTGTTGTATTACATTGTTCATGAATTCATGTCCAAGGGCCTCTAAAAGACTTTTTTTTTTTTTCTATATCAGTTGGGAAGTTAATCATGGTTATGTGAACAAATGAAATACTGTCTCATTCTTTCACTGCTGGGATAGTGTTTTCTGTCTTGTATACAAAATACTCATGCAACTAAGATGGTTCATGTCACGGAATAACTAATACAAAAAAGAGTAACTCTAGGTTTTGAACTTGCAGCTATATAATTTCAGAGCTGTACTGTTCTTATGCAAAGATTTTTGTCTTTGAAGAGATTTTTTGACTGAGGATAAAATATGACTTTGACCCTTCTTACACATAAGCTGTTCCCTTATTTTAAATTTTTAAGGCACGTTCTCCATTTGGAGTCATCCTGCTGCTATTACATCTTTGTTTTTCATGAATTATCACTACGGGGGTTTTTTTAGAAAGCAATAATATAGAATTTGGTGCTGGAACAAAAATAATTGTCAGTTGGCATTGGTTTTGAAGTTATGCATTAATACTTAACCTCTGAAAAAAATTCTTAGGTGGGTTGTGTTTCTATTTATAAACGTTTTAAAGTCTTCAATTGCTAGACAGAGTTCTGAGTGTCTAAAATCAGTTACTAACAGTAGGTTTAGATGCTACTTGAAAGAAAATATATTTTGTTTACAGTATCCATCTGCTTATTACGTTTCAGCACTAAACAGGAAGAATTATTTCCTGCCTCAGAATACTTTGTTTCCTTTGTCTTTACAATGAGAGAAAAAAAAAAAATGTAACAGGAATACTCCTTCTGACCAGGGAAAACTAGTCATTTTTCTAAGTAGGGTTTTGTCATAAGTAAACCTTAGTAATACATTGCTGATGAAGACAGGAATTTTAATTTTAACATCTTACTGCAATGAATGTTACGTATGCTATAGGTCATCATAGCATACATAAATGTAGTTTTAACTGCATAGCTAAATGTTGTAGAAGCTAAAGACTACATGCATGAAATCAGCAGTTGAAACTATTATATAGACTTATCTCCTACTTTAAGTTGTGATTTTAGTTTTTCAAACAATTTTGTTTTGAGAGTTGGCTTAATCAAACTTGCTTATTTTTAAAGACAGCTAACTTCAAGAAGATGGGTGGGGATCATGTGCTGCTGCTTAAGAATGTGGTTTTCTTGGTGATTTAGCAGATAGCTCAACAGAATCAGGAAATCTTCCAGACTGTTCATATTTTTCAGTGTCTGACTGTTTTTTGCTTTTTTGTTGTTGTTGCCAGCAATCACAATGAACTACTTTGCTGTAGGTCAAAAAGCGCAAGCCTAGATAGATTACACTTTCATTTTACAGATACAAACTTGCTGTGAATTCTGCTGTAATTGTATATGACTTGAAGAGCTTTTGAGTCATCAGTCACTTGGAAAGCAGTTCTCAAGGCCACTAGCCTTACTTTCATGACTTCCATGTCAAGTTTAAACATACTGTGTATTAGTTTAGAAGGCTTTTTTGAGGAAGAGTTCATGTCTAGGAAGAGGCACTATATACATAGTTTCACGCTTATGCACCATATGAAGATAGAAAATTTTCACCATTGATTTACATTCATTTTGTAAACTGTTTTAAAGCAGAGATTGCAAGCTTTGAATTGCTAAGGAGTACATGAACCATCACAACACTTGTGAAACCTTTGGTGAATGACATGACATGACATGACATGACATATAGGGTTATTTTTGTATTGGTTTAATACTTGCCAAGACCTTCCTTTTTACTGGGTGTCCAAACAGTACACACATTTTAATGAAATAGCCCTCCAAACAGGTATGCTGCAAACGGCAGACTAGCAAACTAGTCTTGAAAAGCTTGCTGCAGTCGATTGGAAGTAATGTTTTAGCAGCTGTGTTGTAAAGAGAGGAAGAATAGGATGGCACAAAGTTTAGGAATGCTGTGGTGGTATACTTTAACTAAAATCAATTGTGTGTATGACCCTTTTTCTCTTTTTTCTCCTTTTTTTTTTTTTTTTTTCCTTCTTTACTGTAGTCGTGACATGGAGAATAAAGAAACCCTCAGGGGGCTGCAAAAGATGGATGACCGCCCAGAAGAGCGCATGATCAGGGAGAAACTCAAGGCAACGTGTATGCCAGCCTGGAAGCATGAATGGCTGGAAAGAAGAAGCAGGAGAGGTCCTGTGGTAAGTAGCACTGATGAAAGGGCAGTATGTGTAACAGCTATTACAAAGAAAAATCCCTTAAATTCCTCTCTATTAGAAACCTTGTTTTCTTAACAATTTGCATACTCATAATTATGGTCCTCCTGTTCATTTTTTTGAGCTGTTTAACAGGAAACTGTGGCTGACTTTCTGAAATGTACGCATTTCTTATGCTGTATTTTTAAAGGAAAAAGCATATAGCTGTGCAGCTGACTTGTGTAGTATAAAATACTGGAAGAACACTGCCCTCTAATGTCAATAACAAAAGCAGCTCCAGTGCTCTATACTCCCTGATTCTTAGGAGTTTCATGACTTCACTTTTCCTTAGTTGGAAAATGTTAATCTTTTGTGTATTGAAAAAGAAGTATATGGAATTTTTGCTAGAAGAAAAAACAAACTGCAATCTTACTAGAACCAGACAAAAGGAAACTTGTGTAACTCCTTCACACAAGCCTCAACTCTGCTAAACTTCGACTGCCAAAGTGTTCAAATAGCCTTTTGAGTAATGCTTTTGAATAAATGGCTCAGAAGTGATTTTAAGAAATTGCAGGCAGATCAAATACAAAACTTACTAACATAGTTAAAATTCTATTTAGTATAATGCTCATTGATTAACAGCCATTGGTTACCTGTAAGCATAATTGTGTTAGTTGATGTGATTCCCATGTACTACTTGGTGGCAGTGCTAATTTAAAGCTAAGATCATCTGATGCAGTAAACAAGTGTTTGGGGACAGCTTTTCTAGAACAGAAATAAGAGGGTTCAGTTGTTAACTTTTTGTCATGAGAAAGAACATTGAAAATACTTAGTGCACCGAAAAAACAATACCTCAAAGGGTCAAATAACACAAAACAGTTCTTTAATAATTTTTAAATGCATCTTGGTTACTGCATAGCTTGAAGTTGTTACCTTGCTCAGGCCACTTCCTTTGATGTTTCTGGTGTAACTTGTCCATAGGCACATGAATCTGCATTGTGACCTTCCAGGAAAGAGAAAGCGTTACAGTAATTAGTAGATTAGTAGGAGGGGGGAAAAAAAAAATGGCTACCCTGCTTTTTATACTTCTCCTTTATCCTGTTCACATTCATAATCAGACAGCAATCTGTTTAAAAACAATATGATGCCTTTTTAAAGTAAAATGAGCAGTTCTTGGATCAAGGCTATAAATGTGGGCTTTTCTTCTCTTTGGCAGTGCCTAACTACTAGATCACAACCTCCTCATTGTCCTCTTCTCTCTGTAGCCTGCTGAAACTGAAATGCATTTCTGGATAGTGAAATAGCTTCAGTTGGATGAGTTAAATGCTTCAGTTTAAAATAGCATTTGACCTTATGGATGCAGTCCAAATCATCAGGTAGAAAGGCACTGAGTCTGCATGTCTCTTCCTCCCCGTACCCCGAGCAGAGAAAGCTGCTTCCTTTTTTGGCCTAAATCAGAAATCTCTGGAACTTTCTGGGAGAGGTCTGCTCTTAACCTGAAGTGTTACCTGAAGCTTCCTTTCAGCTTTGAGTCAAGCCTCTAAGACATGGGGAAATGCAGAACTAAAATTGAATCTGCCCACTGTGTCTGCTTTTAATTTGATTCCCAGGGGCCTTACTCTTACGAGTTATGTGCATCTGAGAGGCAGGCGGCTGAAAGTTGTCTTGAAATATTCCATACCTCAGTGTCAAAGTTCAGTGTTAGTACAACAACGCACTTTACAGGAAGTGTATGTACTCACTCTGCTTGACCACGTGTCTACTTTTGTAATGCAGCACTGTGCACAATGATTAGCTCAGATACCAGATGTGGCATACTTCTTTTACTTGTATGGCTGGCAGAAAACCCAGGTGTGATTCTTACAGAGCGCAGCACACCTTAATTCTGCTGCATTGTCTCCATGTTTAAAGTAATTTTTATTTTGCAACAAGTGATGTACTGTAGAAATAGCAACCCTAGTATTTCTCAATTGATACTGTATAAAACAGACAGATCCAATGTTTTGGCTCTTAATAAGCAGACAACGCCTGTAGAAAACAGTCTTTTGGCTCCAATTATCCAAATGAGGGAACTGCTGTCCTTTGAGAGGTCATGAATGACAATTACGGAAGTACTTGGAGAATCAAATCAGTAGCTGCAACAGCTAACATAAGCAGCAGGAAAAATTATTCTCACTTTTTTTATTGCATATAGATTAACAAGATAACTCGTATTAAATGTTGATAATAGAACCTAGGGAATATGCAGACTTCAGGTGTCTGGATAATGTCTTAATTATATAATGCTAGCAAAACAATTTTCAATGAATTTGTCTTGCTCTAGTGTAAAATGATCAGTTTGTAATTCTAACATGTTTTAATTTCTGCAAGGTGGTGAAACCTATCCCTGCTAAAGGAGATGGATCAGACATGAACAAACTCTCTCTAGAACTTCAAGCTGAAGGACAAAGTACTGCTTCTTCACCTACACAGAAAGGAAGACGTAGTCCTTCTCCTAGTAGCTCCTCTTCATCTTCATCTAGGACAGTTAAATCTGAATCACCAGGTGTTAGAAGAAAAAGGGTATCTCCAGTGCCTGTAAGTTGCAAGCTGTGATGTAATTTTTAATTTGCCTATATTGTGCAATATTTTGCTTATAGAGGCAATTAATCCTCCTTGTGTAGGGCAAAACGCTGATACAAAGCGGTTATGACAGGATACCGCTTGAGTGAGGTATGCAGAGCATATCTCATGTTACATTTCTCATGTGTGGAATTTTATTCTCTGCTCTTCAGTGTGAGTTTTCTGTTTAATTCAGTCCTGCTTTCAATTTTTATTTGTAGGAAATAAAAAAAGTAGAGATAGTCATGAAGATGTGTATTTTCTCTTAACTTGATTTGCACAAAGAATTGCTAATAGTTCGGGTTTTTTCCTGCAGTTTTGCATGTCAGTTCTCCAGGCAGGTATATTCCATCAGGGATAGCATTGTTGACTGTATTAAGATTCCTGCAGAAAGGCGTTACTGGTATTCTATTTGTGATCCTCTATTCCAGAACTGATCTTTATGTACAGATTAGGTAAGATCTAGATATATGCATTGTTAGAAGACTGAACTCCGTAATTGCATTTGAGAAGATCTGGAATAGAATGTCTGGAGCAATAGTAACTGGCTTCATTAAAGATCAAGAGTATAATGTTTTGAGTGACAGTATTTAATGGGTTTCCTTCTAATAAAAATGCTCATCCACAATTAAGCTTCAGTTGACTTGTCTAAAACTTCACAGTGTAATTAGAGTAAGAATATGATCTAATTGCTTTTATTGTCCTAGTGCTCTAAACAAAGTTTCTAAAATAAAATATGTACTGCCATTCCACATTCCTCTGAACTGGGGATGAATGTCACAAGTTACAGTACTGCAGCACAGCCCCTTTCCTCTTGACAAGAGAAATTGAAACGGGGGAAAAAAAAACCCAACCAAAAAAATCTCAGAAAATGCGAAACCCCACCAAACTATTTAATTTAGTCTTTGATCCATATTTACTCTATTGGTTTTCTTTGTTTTACCTTAACCTTTCACATGAAAAGCCTTAGATGTCCAGACTATCTTTTACTTAATCCATGGATAGTGAGTTTATTATAACCTGTATTATAACATAAAATTCAAAGTGGATGTAAACCAAAGCAAAAGATCTGAAACTGGACAGAGTCATTAATGCATATTGTAACATTAGAAATGTGAAGAATTTAAATGAAGAAAAACTTTAAAATGTTTGGGCCATTGAATTTTTGATCATGGGGAAATGAAACACAAAAACCATCCTGAGCTGAAAGTTGCTTTAATTGTGCAAAGGAGAGGAAGCTGTATCCTTTTTCCTTTTCTTTGGAATTTCTTTTGTTCTTCATTGACTGTACAGTCCCTTTTGTAAACTGTAGTCATAGGATTTCCTCATTTCTGAAATGTGTTAGCATTATAGCCTTATATAATAATTTCCTGTATTAAGTCACAAGTCTATGATTATCTTCTGATTGAATTATACTTGATAATTCCATAGTAATATGGTAAGGCAACCAATGAAGACTTAGAAATAGAAGCAATTTAAAAGACTTCTGTCATAATGACAAAATTCTGGTTACCAAAAGCTTCACTTTTCCTTCTGCCCTCAAGTTCTGGGCATGGAAGAAAAGTAATCCTTTTGTTGTCTTATAGTCTAAGCAGGTTTTAATAGTTTTAGGGGCTCTTATCTGCCACTTGGAGGAAAAAAAAAATCCCAAACAAGATATACCCCACCAATTCAACACCTAATTAAACTTGCTGTGGTCCTGGAAATGCTTATGATGGTACCACTTATTTAGTTTCAGAGTGGACGAATAACACCACCTCGACGAGCCCCATCTCCAGATGGGTTCTCTCCATACAGCCCTGAGGAAACAAATCGTCGTGTCAACAAAGTTATGCGAGCCAGGCTGTACTTGCTGCAGCAGATTGGACCCAACTCTTTCTTAATTGGAGGAGACAGCCCTGATAACAAATACAGAGTGTTTATTGGGCCTCAGGTAGAGAACATCTTTGTGTTGTCTGTAGCTTTTATTAATTTAGACTTAATTAATTTATTAATTAATTTAATCTTGGAAAACTGTTCAAAACCAAATTAGGTCCAGTTAGTTGCCAGCCATGATAATAGCTGTATAAAGTAATGTTTAAAAGTTGTAATCTGTGCTCCTGTGATGTAGTGATCAGCTTACATTTTGTCAAACATGTAGCAAGTATATTAGTTTTGTCTAAAGTCTATCTTTAAAAAAAGACTCCAGTTTGGAAGTCTATTTCTCATTCCTAGAAATGGCTCCAAATTATGTCTTCAGTACTTTGGTTAAAATTTGATCACTTCATTTTCCTAGTTTCTCACTCTGATTTATCTCATCTGTTCATGGCATATATATAAATAACAAGCACATGACATCATTCCTTTAATAGTGTGATAACTTCATTAATATACACATAGTGAGGTCCTTTTTGTGGACTTTAATAGTACTAATCTGGTGCTGTATTGGGGAATATTTAGGGTTTTGAGTAAACTGAAGCATCTCATTTAAGTTCGATTGCTGTCATGTTACGGATATATGGAGATTATATACATAAATTCCTTTCAGTATGAAGCATAGCAATAACCTCAGTCAGTCAAAAAAAGAAAAAAGAGTAGAAAATTGGTAAAAAGGGTCAATTAAAACCTGGTGTTGTTATTTTCTGCTTTTCAGTATATATTCCTGAATAATATTTTAGGAAATATTGTAGACTATGTAAGCCATTTATGCCTATATGTGAAATATTTTGCATTAACAACTTTTTTTTTTTTTTTTTTTCTTTTCAGGGCTGGGGGCAGTATATGTTTTATGATGCTTTTGAATATGGAAAATTATCTATGTAATTATTGATTCAGTAGAGCCTTAGCATATATTTTTCTTTGCAGACTTGTAGCTGTGGCCGTGGGACGTTTTGTATTCATCTGCTGTTTGTTATGCTGCGGGTGTTCCAGCTTGAACCCTCAGATCCAATGCTCTGGAGAAAGACACTGAAAAACTTTGAGGTAATTGATTTCTAATAGATCTAATAGACCTAAAATACACTCTCTAGGTAAAATTCTTTTGGACAGTATCTTAAAAATGCTGAAAACCATTGCTTTGAAAAGCAACAAGAATATATGTTTTTAATTATATCTTTAATTCAGTCTCAAGAGCTCTCCAAATAGAAAAAAAGGTAGCTGAAAATAAAAGACATAACTAAGAGGAGTAGTGGAGAGCTGTAGTTTAGTGAGCAATTCAAATCCTGAATTTTCTGCTCAAATTTGTATACGTGTCTCGCCAGTTAGCTGAAAGGTAAACAGAAAGAGGGTCTTCAGGAGTGATAGTGTGTATACTTAAAGCTCTTGTTTAATAAGCAAATAAGTTTTTTCTTTTAAAGTGTCTCCTGTGATCTGTTTATTAGACTTCTGAAATTCCTGCTGCTGCTACTACTGCTAATGTATTATTGTGAAGGTGAATAGAACTTTTTGTAGCAGTAGTTAAGCTTCAGTAATGTTACTTTTAATTACAAGCTATTCATAGCATAAATACGACTGTTGCTGTCTCTTTCTGATGTTAGGTTGAGAGTTTGTTCCAGAAATATCACAGTAGGCGTAGCTCGAGGATCAAAGCTCCATCTCGTAACACCATCCAGAAGTTTGTCTCACGCATGTCAAATTCTCATACATTG
Organism: Strigops habroptila; assembly: GCF_004027225.2. Classification (NCBI taxonomy): domain Eukaryota; kingdom Metazoa; phylum Chordata; class Aves; order Psittaciformes; family Psittacidae; genus Strigops; species Strigops habroptila. Next base: position 82,576,194 of record NC_044302.2, on the reverse strand, counting down.
TCATCATCTAGTACTTCTACATCTAGTTCAGAAAACAGGTTAGTATTTTTCTAAAGGAATTAAAAGCTTTATTCTGTAGTTTTCTTTGAATTTTGGAGGTTTAGAATCACCTGCATTCTTTTCTGTTGAAAGCTGCTTTCATTTCAAGCCATGTTAAGTCTCTGTATTTGCAAACAATTGAGTCAAGCATGCATTAGTCACTGTGGTACCAAGTGGGCATATTTGCTTTATAAACCCTGTTTGAAAAATGTTAGGTAGAGTCGTGAAAAGATTTTTTTTCTTTTTTTTTTTTTTTTTTTTTTTTTTGACCCTTTCTGGATTTGGAAAACAAACTTTTGAAATGTAAGTGCAGACTGAAGCGTATATTACCTTTGGAAACCTGTTTGTGTGCATTTGTTCAAATATAGCATTTGTGCAAATGTTGACAAATGAACAAACAGGATTTTTCTTTTTCTCTTATCCCACTTTGGAAAATGCTTGTGCCTATGGTAGTATGCTGCAAAATTTTTGGGCAAATGCAGTCTGTGTAAACATATATAAAATATATGTTCACTTGCATTTTTTTACGTATATATATTTAAAAAAAACCCATGTCACCTAAAATAAGTGATTACATTATTTTGAGTGCTATTAAACTATTAAAATTTTTAAAATTTATACAATATTAAACAGTGCCTTATTTATGAATGTTAAGTGAAGTTTGATTCTTAAGTTATTTTTCCCCTGACTACTTCTACTTGAGTGCTTTTGCATGTTCTTTTCCTTGATTTTGAGAAGATTAATTTTAAAAGACTAATTTGAAAATATTAATTTGGTTAATTTTTAAACAAGTGATTTGTGCATTCATTACTGGGTGAACTAGACATCCTCTAGAGTGGTCAAACCATAGAAGGCAACCTAAATTGTGTCTTGAGTAAAGTAAAACATAATTTAAGGAGTACCTTGATAGGTTGCTTTTTCGTAATAAGCTTATAGTTAGATTAATATATTCAGACAGGTTTATAATCCTGATGTACAGATTAAGACCTTCATTTCCTATCATCTTTTATTTATTTTTCCAGCTTGCCAAATTGTGTCAATGTAAATAAATTGCATAAACAAAGCAGTTAAATACGTAGGCTCCTCTGGAACTACTTGTCTGTCACGCCAGTTCCTTTAATGTAGATACCTTGTATAGGAACTTTTTTTTTTTTTTTTTATTTTATAGAATTGGCTTCACTGGACTGTGAACTTCACTACAATAGTTGTCATTTTTACAGGGTGGAAGATTCTTCAGTTGTTTGCCAGTACAGCTGTTGATTAGTTCCTAGAATTACTGGTTCCATGAGATAAATTACTATTTTGTGCAAGTCTAATCTTGCATCATATAAGTATGTGAGCATCAGATGCATTTGAGATAAAAGTTTACTCTGTTCTTACAATTAGTATGACTTGCAATTATCTTCGATTTACTGCTAGTTCTTCAAAAATAAGTTTTAATTTAATACTTGTCTTTCTATACTTGCTGTGGAAATGAGTTTCTCTGTAAGCTTATTTTTGTGAATTTTTCAAGGAAAAAAGCATCAACCATTTGCAAGGAAGTAGAAGTAAATATATGTGTATAGAAATAATGTGTGAACACATTGATTTAAAAATATATCAAGTACGGGGTTCCAGCAGACTTTTGGACACTCACAAACTATAACTTAAATTTTTGCTATGAATAGTAAGTTTTGTACATTTAAACAATATTACAGAGGATTAAAATCTGTGTTTTTCACTACATGTCGTTTAAGTTGAGAATAATTTTTCTGACTAAATCTCTTGTGATATGTATTTAAAAATTATAGTGAGGATAAACAAAATGGAAGCAACTGTAAAACGGAAAATGTTGGGTTTTAAAAAATCTGCATGTGATGTGTGTTCATGTGAATCTATTGCATCTGTTTCTGTTAGTGGCAGAGAATTATTGAGGGGCTGTTATCTTCTGGTCATTTTTTGTGTATTACGTAAGTTCATTAAATAGTATTTACAGTTTCCTGTAACGGGCTAAAAACTACCTTGTGACTCCATACTGTGAAAGGATTGTGATGGAAAAAAATGTGAGTAGTTTCCAAAATAGAAAACAATCAAGTTTTTTTCAAAACCAAATGATGAGTAAAAAAGTAAAGGTTAGTTTGTTTTAAGAAACCTTAGGGGGGGGCAAAAAAAAAGTTAAGTGCCCAACACTGGGCCTTTCAATCTAATTGGTATCTGACCTGGTTTGAAAAGATGTCATGGGTTTTGTGACTTTCCTTTTCATTTTAATGAAGTGTTGTCTGTACTCAGTGCTTCTAAAGTTTGATGGCTTAATTATTCAGACCAAGGTTCAGCAGTATGATCTGTGAATAACTGTAGTTATTCATAAGTGACTTTTTCAAAGCTGGAAGTTGTATCTTTTTTCACTGTTAAAGCCTGTTCTGAATTTTGATATGCCACTTTTACAATCACAAATATCTATTTTTATAGCATGAAGGATGAAGAAGAACAGATGTGCCCCATTTGTTTGTTAGGCATGCTGGATGAAGAAAGCCTAACTGTGTGTGAAGATGGCTGCAGGAACAAATTACACCACCACTGCATGTCAATATGTACGTTGTCATCTTTGTCTTGTTAAGTTCTGGTGACTCTAAATATGCGAAAGTTTTACAACTTAGTGTGTTTTCATTGTTTTTTTGTTTGTTTTAAGAGTAAAAAAAAACCAAACCTGCTGATAAGTGATGACTGGTAGCTCTTTGTGAGAGTTTGGTATCATTCAGGTACTATTGATATGCCTTACTTTATCAGCTATTCACAATAAAATTTGTAATTTGATGCTTTGAGAAAGAAGTTAAATGCAGGGCTAGAGGGTTGAGCCTCTTTTACCTGAGTGAAAAGACTATGTCCAGTTTGAGCAATGTTAGGAACAGATTTTTAGCCCCGTGACTTGTCATTAGAATGCATGAAGTTCATCTACTATGAGCTAGGGTTATATAGTGAATTATGAAGTATGCTTACATACTACATTAAATAAAGTATATGAATACTTACAGTTTGCTTTAACAAATAAAATTCCATCTCCCATATTTTAATACTTTTGAAAAAATATTGCCTGTGTTTCAGGTTCAAAAGGAACTGCATTTCAGTTCATAACTTTAAATGTTAATTGTAGTGATAAACTGCAGATTTCTGCATGCAAAAAAAAGTTTAAACGCCTGTATTTATCAGGCTGCTGCAAATGGCTCAGTTCAGAAGTGTTTATCCTGAAACTAACATTCTTCAGTAAAACATTAAACCAGAAGATGGCGTTACTATTTCTAAACACTGTAAAACAGAAGTACGCATTATCCTGTTGCTGTGTTCCAGGGGCAGAAGAATGCAGAAGAAACAGAGAGCCACTTATTTGTCCTCTTTGCAGATCTAAATGGAGATCTCATGATTTCTATAGGTAAGGATTCAGTCTGTGTATAACAAACTGTTTCTGGATCCTTAGTTGATGTTCCAAAATATGCTGAAGTATTTACTTCAGTACATGTTTAATTTGTTAATCCACATCATTTGTTGCTACTCTGTAGTCATGAATTGCCAAGCCCTGTGGATTCTTCTGTTCTCCGTATGGTTCAGCAACAAACTCAGCAGCAATCTACAGCTGGATCACAGAGAAGAACCCAAGATAGCAGTTTTAACCTTACTCATTATGGAGTCCAGCAGATCCCTTCTCCTTATAAAGATTTAGCTGAGCCATGGATTCAGGTAATCTTACTTTGTATAAGAAGCTTCAAATGTAAAAACTGATTTTTGAATGGTTTTGCTAGATTTGACTTATCAATTCAAAAATTTTTTTCTGAATCCCATCAGCTTTATGGTTGATTATTATTGGAAAGCATTATATTTAACTTGCATCAGAAGAGAAGGTTTTCCAGTCTTGTTTACCTGGAGTTTCAGTTTTGGACTTCATCTCAGGCCTCATATTAAAAGGTCCATGTAATAAAATGTAGTATTCTTCACTCTAGTTTTGCCTGTGCAAGTGTCACATCAATACAAAGTTGGCACTTACTGTTACTGAAGTTGTGCTGCAGGAGCTGAATGACATTCTAGTTAACATCATCTAGAGGTGGGTTCAGCTGAGCAGGGGTCACACACTTAAAAGTGGGAGAATTTGTATTGCCTATATTCTGCTGTAATTTTTGTCTGGTATAGATGGAACTTGTTTTTAGGGTTGTTAATATCAGTGTCTAGAAACAAACTCCGTAGTAAGTAATTAAAATTCAGAGTAAATGAAACCATACAGTCATCCCCTTACTTATCTTAAGAGAGTGTTTGAAGAACCAATAACTTAAAATTTATGGTGTTTCTTTTCTGTCACAGAATCTTATTTTAAGACACTGTACCTTCTTACACATTTTTGCTGTCAGGCTTCTTAAGGTGTTTGTTTGTTTGTTTTTCACCAGAAACATTTCTTTGCTCTTCTTAGGTACTTGCAGTATCACTCAGTTTGATTTCTGTAATGTTGCTGGTTCCTTGGCAGGTATTTGGGATGGAGTTAGTTGGCTGTTTGTTTTCCCGGAACTGGAATATACGAGAGATGGCACTTAGACGTCTTTCCCATGATGTTAGTGGTGCTCTGTTACTGGCTAATGGTGAAAGCACAGGAAATTCTGGAAGTAGCAATGGAAACAACACAACTGCTGGAGCTCTGGGAGCAGCTAGTGGGTCATCTCAGACCAGTATCTCAGGAGATGTGGTGGTAGAATCCTGCTGCAGTGTGCTGTCCATGGTCTGTGCTGACCCTGTCTACAAAGTGTATGTTGCTGCTTTAGTAAGTAGTTGTTTTCTTGTTGTATACTAGCAATTTCAAAACTACTTCATTTTTGAAGGGGAGTGAAAGGGAGGAGATGGATGAAGTCAGGAATCTAGTAATGGTTGTTGGGCACCACTGATAACTTTTAACCATCATCTGAAATTGGGATGAGCAAAATCCTCAGCAAGAGTGAAATGGTGTAACTCCATTGGCCAAATAAAAGGAAATACTTACTACAGTGCTAAGTATTAACGGTACTTGTATGACTAGGTTCTTTCCAGTCTCAAAAGATACATGACTACTTGTAATAATGAATATGTAGTAAGCTATTTATCATTTGAATGTTTCTCTGGTATTTTGAATGCAATTTATATAAAACAATTTAAAACTCTTAAAAAAATGTGTAGTGAACTTAATTTCCTGCGTATTGCTTTTTTCCTTTCTCTTAGAAAACTTTGAGAGCCATGCTGGTATATACTCCGTGTCATACTTTGGCAGAGAGGACTAAACTACAGCGACTTCTCAAGCCAGTTGTAGAGACTATATTAGTTAAATGTGCAGATGCCAACAGGTATGGTGTCTCATGAACTTCAAATTCATTTTGGATTGTTACTGAAATGTCTCCAAGCTTCATTTATGCTATTTATGTGGAACTAGGAGACTATTTATAGTTGGTGATGAAATGTGTGGATCATAAGTATAAATATATCATGGTAAGATCTGATTGCTACCAACAAACATCTGGCTTTAAAGATGCAGGTTTTGAAGGCACCTGACTGTACTTTTCAAAACCTTACAGATCTTAAATGATACGTTCATAAGGCCTTTTTCTCCCTTAAAGTAAAGGAAGATGTTGGGTGCAGTCATGAACCATCCCCTCCATCTCAGTTGATACTGTATTGGTTTAATTCACCCTCAAGCAGTCAGCAAGTACCCTTCAGCAAGTACCAGTCATGTATGTTTCCTACTTTAACGAAAGCTGTTGCCTGTCTGTGTCATGAAATGTTAATGTAACAATTCTACTTTTGTTTTTTACAAATGTGATTTTTACAAATGTGATATTAGGAAATAGCTGTTGTGAGTAAATGCCCTTGGGATTTCTGGCTCGAGTAGGCCTTGTCTTCCTATTCCTAGCTACCCTGTTGGATTTGCTGGACCAACCATTTCTTCACATGTCCTGCAAATAGATGCAGAAGTCCATCAGCTTCATTTTTGTCTGTTTAGGTTTAGTTCCTAAGCAGCATTTCTTCTGATACTGTAGCTAGAGATGCTCAGGCAATAGTCTAGCGATAGAATATCTAAAGTTAAAGGAATAAGTGAAATCAGACTGCTCCTGCATGCCTGTTCTTGCAAGAGGAAGAAGTCCTATTTGTTTTTTGTTTATTAGTGATAGACATTACACTTCTGGAAGTATCCTTGTAAAAAGTCCTACAACTATTGGTAGGTTACAGATGGCGGATGATAGAAATTATTTGGAATAAAGTCATGTGAAATTATTTTCCACACACAATTCTCAGCCAATGATTATTGAAATATAACTATTAGAATGTTTTTCTCTGAAAGCATCTACGAAGAGAGTTACTTTTGTTTTAATTTCTTATAGTCGAACAAGTCAACTTTCAGTCTCAACACTACTGGAGATGTGTAAAGGCCAAGCAGGCGAGCTGGCAGTTGGGAGAGAAATACTTAAATCTGGTAATAATAGCTTTTAATATATAATTGAATTATAATTACAAACAAATATACTGAAGTGTTATAAATTTAATACAGGATTTATCCAGTATCAGCATGGCAAAAAGAACTGTATTTCAGCAGTTTGGGAGAGGGATGATTTGGGCACACAATATGTATTTCTGTACAGTACAGTCCTGATATTTATTTAAATAAGATATTAGACTGCGAACATATCTAATCCTTATTTTATCAACTTTATTTTATAGGATCCATTGGTATTGGTGGTGTTGATTATGTCTTAACTTGTATTCTTGGAACCCAAACTGAATCAAGCAACTGGCAAGCACTACTGGGGCGACTCTGTCTAATAGACAGGCTCCTGTTGGAATTTCCTGGTGAATTTTATCCCCACATTGTCTGTGGAGATGTTCTACAGGCTGATACTGTAGCAGACAGGTACTTGCTTACAGTATGTGACTACTACTCTTTGTAGCTGAATGTGTTGTTGGTGACTTCTTAAAAAAACCCAGCTGTTCTAAGTCCTGTAAAGAAATAGTATTTATTTATATGCAAAAGTGTCCTTACTTTACAAAGTATATGGTTGTTTTTTGTTTGTTTTTTTTTTCTAAAAACTTCTGACCTGTGAATCAATTTTGAAGCACCAGTGTAGCAAGAAGTCTCCTTTCTGCTAAATAGAAAATAAGTTCTCTTGAAATGGCTTTCTTGGCACTAATTAACTCGAGCATATTGGTGTATAAAATACCTCTTTTCTTTTTTTAGGTATAAGAAACTTCTCTCCCTCTTAACTTTCGCCTTGCAGTCAATTGACAATTCCCACTCAATGGTTGGTAAACTATCACGGAGAGTATTTTTGAGTGCAGCAAGAATGGTGGCAAGAGTGCCCCATGTTTTTGTAAAGCTGTTAGAAATGTTGAGTGTGACAAGCTCCACTCATTATGCAAGGATGCGCCGACGTCTGATGGCAATAGCAGATGAAATGGAAATTGCAGAAGCCATCCAGCTAGGCATGGAAGACATGCACTCTGGGGAATGCCAACATGAAGACTTTTTGCAGCCACCTGTACCAGATAACTCTCCAGAAGCCACAGAAAGTAATACTCCTAACAATACTGTCCAGTTATCAGGGAAAAGTGGGAAAGGTTTCAGTGATAAAAAACTGAGTGCCAGTCCAGAGGATGTTTCCGAGATGCTGGCTGGCCTTGCTGTGGGACTTCCTGTTTCATCAGTAACCACTGAGCAACCAAAGCCAGCCATTCAAACAAAAGGAAAACCCCCCAGTCAGTGTTTGAACTCCTCTCCCTCGTCCAATCATCCTCAGTCACTATTCCCAACACTTCTGTCTCCTTCAAACCCATCTGTACCAGCTGGCACTGTAACAGATGTCTCCAAACTCAGAACTCCAGGATTCGTTCCCTGCAAAATCCCCTCACCTTCTCCTCAAACACAGCGGAAACTTTCTCTCCAATTTCAAAGAAGCTATTGTGAAAATAAAGAATCAGAGAAGCTCTCTCCAGTTTTTACCCAAGCCAGGCCATTGCCATCCAGTCATATACACAGGCCAAAGCCATCACGACCCACCCCAGGTGATGTGAACAAGCAGGGAGAAACCTTAAAAAACAGTATGACACTTGATCTGAATGATATTTCACAATGTGATGGCAATAGTAGTAGCAGCAGTGCAGTTATACCAAGTGAAGAGACGGTGTTTACACCAGTAGATGAAAAATGTCGATTGGATGTTAATGCAGAGCTCAATTCCAGTATTGAGGACCTGCTCGAGGCCTCCATGCCAGCAAGTGATGGCACAGTTACATTCAAGTCTGAAGTTGCAGTTCTTTCTCCTGAGCGGGCAGAAAATGATGATACTTACAAAGATGATGTAAATCATAATCAGAAATGCAAAGAAAAAATGGAAGCTGAAGAGGAGGAAGCTTTAGCTATTGCTATGGCAATGTCAGCGTCTCAAGATGCCCTGCCAGTAATTCCCCAACTACAGGTCGAAAATGGTGAAGATATCATAATCATTCAGCAGGATGTAAGTATGCCATATGGGAATTTAGCATGAGTCACAATTGAAGTTCACTGAATTTATAAAGTAGGGCTGTTACATTTCTGAAGTTACATAAAATGCAAAGGTACTCAATACCTTCTCCTAGGAGTTGGAGTATAAACAGATTGCCAGTTGAGAGTGCTGACAGAATCCTTCCATGTTGTTTTCAAGTTTAGAGAGGGTATTTGGAAGAGAAACATATATATATACTTGTATGTCATATACCAGCCTTTCAAAAGGCAGAAAAAGAAGTGTAGAAATTGGGAAACCAGGAGACGAGAGCAAAGTTTTTAAGCAGGAGTAGAACCATGCTGAATCTTAATGCTGATTTACTTTGAAGGCAATTGTACACAACCAAACTAGTTTCTGAAAGAAAAGGCAGAGTTGGAAGAGATTTTGTTGTCAGCGCATCTTGAGAAAGAAGATGCGAGACACTTTAGAAGTCAGAAAAAACATACTTGTTTGTAAATACACACAAGCCAAAGAAATAAAAATCAAAAAGTATTTTATTTGTGATCCTTCGAATGATTTAACAACATGTGAAGCATAAAATGGGGGAAATAAGTAAAAAAACCAGCATTATTTTGGGTCTCTTTACTATAGGGGCTAATGAAAACCTTAACTAGATGTGAGATCAGGAATAGAAAAGAAGTCTTGCTCCCAGTTGCATCATTAAATCTTGCCTTTCCTCTTTGGATTGTAACATAGAGGAAGCTCTGTTCTTGCATACAGTAGAAGTATGTGCATTAGAGAATACACTGGTGTTCTGATCTCAGCTGAAAAATATATAACCTGCAGAACACAGAACTGTAGGGGAGAGGCAGAAAAGCTTGGATATTTCATAACTTTACAGGATGTCTACATTTTAGGTGCGTGCTGGTAAATTGATTTCAAATTTAATTTGCAGACACCAGAAACCCTGCCTGGACATACCAAAGCAAAACACCATTACAGAGAAGATGCAGAATGGCTTAAAGGTCAGCAAATAGGTCTTGGAGCTTTCTCTTCCTGTTACCAAGCTCAAGACGTAGGAACGGGGACGTTAATGGCTGTAAAACAGGTAAAAACTTCAAATACTTCATTTTCTTGAATATATTGTGCTTGTTGTTCAATATTTCTTTGGAATATTAAATATAAAAGCTCTCTGCTCTCACAGACTTTGTGTTCCTTGCTTCCTATGCTCCCTGTCATGTTTTTTCACATAACAAAAAGTCTTTATGTGCATATAATGTTTTATAATGTCATATGACATAATGTTTTCAGGTTTTTACTTCTTAAAATGAAAACAAAAACCCCTGTACTTTTTTTATATGCATGCTTTTTTCATAGTTCTTCAAATGCATTTTTACTTTTTATCAAGTCCATAAATGAGCGACAGAGTTAGGAATGTAGCCCAGATTTCCTGATTCCAAATGCCATATATGCAAGGTAGCTATTAAAACTAGTTTCCCCTTACTTGTCAAGTTTGGTTTGTTTTGTTTTGTTTTGTTTTTTTTTGGGGGGGGGGTGTGTGTCATAAAATAGTTTAAGCAGAGGAAATGTAGTTTAATGCTTGTTTCCTCTGATCTAACAGCAAACTTTGAGGCAAGTAGGTTTAATATTTAAATGAATAGATAGAGAATTGTGACTGAGAAGAGGCCCAAAAGCACATAGTCATTCAAGATTTTTGAAGGTTCTAGATGTGAGTATATCTTTGACACTTTAGGTGCCCTAGGTCTAAATTGGTGATACCAACACAGAGAGAATCATAGTTCTAACATTTCATTCTAGAATTGGTAAGAAAGTTATAGTTGGGGAACCAAGCAATTTCAAGACATTTAGTCAGGGAAAGAATATCTGCCACCAGCTATTCCTTCTTTGAAACTCTCTTACTTGTGAAAGAGTAGGACTGTCCATGTAGACCTTTAGGCTCCTTCTGGAGATATGAAGTTGATTCTGATGCCCAGAGGACATTCTCTGCAGCATACTGTTGTTTCAGATTTAGTATGGATCAGAGCTGGGGTTGGCTCCAGTTCCATTATGCAACTTCTGATCTGTTTTCCTCACCACCATCACACTCCCAATGAATTTCTGGGATAAAAGGTTTAGTTATGGAAAAAGCTAGTATGGTATTAAAGTCATAAAAATCTGACAGATAACATTGTCAGAATCACATTTCAATCCTTACCTTTCTTCCTTTTCTTCAACATCTGGAATTTTTTTTCTAGCTGATGCAGAGGAGAGTAAAGAGAAGTTTTCCCACTCCATTCTTGGAGATATTTCTGTTTATATTTCCCCAGAAGATCACTCTTAATTTTCTGTGACTGTCTCACATGGAAATACATTCTCAGCTGAAGAAGCTTGAGATAAAAATAATTGCTTTTTACAGATGGTGAAAAGGGATGGAAAACCATCCATTCTTGTTACTGTAAGGAAAGGGGGGTTACAGGACTGGTAAATTACGTAAAGTAAGTCTGAATACTGTATTTCAAAACAGGTGACATATGTCAGGAACACATCATCTGAGCAAGAAGAGGTAGTTGAAGCACTGAGAGAAGAAATAAGAATGATGAGTCATCTGAACCATCCTAACATTATTCGAATGTTGGGTGCTACATGTGAGAAGAGCAACTATAACCTCTTTATTGAATGGATGGCAGGTAAACAACTATGGTGCCAAAGAAAATGAAAATATTGGTTGAGTATAGAACTATGTAATTTCATGCTGTGTTTTGCATCACTTCAGTTTGCAAATTTGTATCATCATTGCTCTTGGTAACCAGTATAAAAGTGTACTTACAGAACAGCTTGAGTGCTAATAGCAGTACTCTTACTGGTGCATCCTTTTTTTTTTATTTGGAATTTTACATACCTAATCTGTCATATAGTTAAAGCAGTAGGAAGCCCTGAACAAAAGTTCTGCTACTTTCTCGTCAATCTCTGAATAGGGAATTAGACCATGTAGACAAGGCCCTTAGTGACATGGTTTAGTGGTGAACTTGGCAGTCCTGGGGTAATGGTTGGGCTTGATGATCTTAAAGGTCTCTTCCAACCTGGTTGATTCTAAACTGTTGCATTTTTGGTGCATTTTTTACTATAAAGTTTGGAATACCTGTCAGTTGTTTTTGTCCCAAGGATTTCATAAAAATTGTGTCAGTAACAAGCCAAAGACATTTAAGAACTTAAAAGTAAATTTGTAATTTACTAGTAAGTAGTAAGCAGGATGCTTCTGGAAAAACATGTTCAAATGTCAAGTAGTAATTTAGGAACAAATAGTGAAATCTTTTCATTATTGTGTAAAGCAGGGAAAAGACAGTCTATATCCTTTTTTTCAAGAAGGAGCTTTATTAATTTTGTGATGAGATTATATGTCTAGTTTGCCAAGACTATATTTGGTGTTCTGTATGTCCTTATTTCTTAAAAAAGAAAGCATTGCACCTTAACTTACGTTCTTTGGAAGAAACCACTTAGCAATACCTAAGTGCTAACAAGCAAAGCCCAAGTACGTGTTATTACAAGTAATGCAGAAAATATTTTCTCGGAACTAAGGGTGGGGTTGGTTGGCTGAGTATAGTTTTCCTGACATAATATTACTTAGACAATGAAATATCAGGTTGTCTTTACCTCATTCAAACCTAACTTCTATTAGAATATTTAGAGAGGCACAATGGAAATCAAAAATCTTGAGGATCTATATACCAACTGGGGGGGCAGATGGGGAAGAGGAAGATAATGCTTTTTCTTGCTTGTCTACTTGCTTCTGTGTATGGGTACTTGGATAGTAACCGAAGTAAATTAAGATCCTCAGAGGGAGGGCTTGCTGGAGGCCCTTATCTATTGCTCCAAAGAAAGCTGCTGCTTAAAAGTTAATGCAACATATGGATAAATAGATGTCTTTCATGTGTACAGTTCCAGGTAGAAAGTAATTAACTAAGTATATTACTTTCTGCCTATGAAGCTTTTTTATGTGTTAGGGGAAGGGGAGAAATCTAATTATAAATTAGGAATACCAATACCAAGTTCCCATTTCAGGAAGCAGTGCTGCATTCTACTAATACAAAATGTAAGTGATGATATAATGGTTTTGGGGTTTTTTTATCTTCTAGGGGGTTCAGTTGCTCATTTGTTAAGTAAATATGGAGCCTTCAAAGAATCGGTTATTATTAATTACACAGAACAACTGCTACGTGGCCTTTCTTACCTCCATGAGAATCAGATAATCCATAGAGATGTCAAAGGTAAAAATTACCTGGAATGTCTTTTCAAAAGGTATATTCAGAAAGCAGCAACCTGGAATGTCTTTTAAAAAGGAATATTCGGAAAGCAGCATCTATTTTGGCTTGAGACCTTTTGCTTCTCTCAGATACCATCTTAGGAGTGGTATTTCTCTTGTGTTTCTCTGATCATTCTTAAGAATCTTTAATTACTAAAATTAATCAGAATGTTCATAGCATGCTTGGGGATATTTGCTATTTGTGCTGATAGTTTAGAAAAATTGGTTTTCTAAATTTGTTCGAATAAAATACAAGTTGCCATGTAGCTTTGAAGATAGCTGGTTTAACATAAACATTTACACTGAAATAATAGTAACATCTGTGAACAGACCAAGATAAAGGGGTCAGGTTTCCAATATATAGGAATACTGTAATGAGTTTTCTTCCTTCATCCTAATTGAACATAAATACAGGTGTATTATACTTGAGCAAAATGTGGACTTGATTGGAGAAATACCAGTCTTAACTAAACTTTTCGCTTTAATGTCACTGTAACTGTCCATGAACTGGTGAGATACCCAGATAAGTAGCAACGTAGCCATGGCAAATATTTGTCCTTTAACATTTATTCTTGAAATAGGAAAACTTGTAATTCGCTAATTCTCTTCAAGACAAACCAAAGTTGCTTAAGGATGAAATAAGTTTAAATTTCACAGGGAGCTGCAGACAATGAAAACCTTCAGGGTTTTCAGTCACCATTTTCTTTCATTATTCCATCTCCAGGCATTGCTCCAGAATCCTATGTTTGCCCTACTTTGAAAGTTTTATTGCTTCTCTAAATCTCTGACAGCCTCAAGCTGTGTGCAGTATCATTCAGGCATAACAGAAAACTGACATTATCAGACTTAGTCCTTGATTTTTAGATTTCCTTGATACTGGGGGTGGAGAACGTCAACCTATGCATAGTTTTGAAACGGAGGGTGGAAGAGTGTCTGTTCATCCTTTTGCCTTTAACAGAAAGCCAACGAGCAATATTTTTATTATACTGTTGACAGGTGCCAATTTGCTAATTGACAGCACAGGTCATAGATTAAGAATTGCTGATTTTGGAGCTGCAGCCAGGTTGGCATCAAAAGGAACTGGTGCTGGGGAGTTTCAGGGACAGTTGTTGGGAACTATTGCATTTATGGCACCAGAGGTAAGAAACCAGTTTCGGAAATTACTTCAAAAACTCTTTTTAAACTCTTTGAGCTAATTCATACAGCCAAATAACAGAAAATTGATGTAAATGCTTCAAATATGTGTTAAATGTACTTGTTACAAAGAATGATTCCAACATAGCAGTAATGACATTTCTTTCTTGCTTTCAGAGTTGGTTTAATTAGTTTTTTACAAGATATATCTATCAAAGTATTGTCACAAAAGCCCAAATGACCATTTGGTCAAAAGCTAACTATTGCAAGGTATGCATGCTTTTCCCCTGATCAGGCATTTTATTTACTAGCTCTCTACAGCTGTATAAATCTTACAACATTTACAGCACTGATCACTATCTCAACCTGAAATGTCAATCAGAGTGCATTTAGCTGATGATATTGGGGTTTTTACATCTAAATCACTTAAGAGTTAAGCAGGTAATCGGAGTTTTGGTCTGTCTGTCTGTTTAGGTTCTGAGAGGCCAGCAGTATGGTAGGAGCTGCGATGTATGGAGTGTTGGCTGTGTTGTTATAGAAATGGCATGTGCTAAACCTCCCTGGAATGCAGAGAAACACTCCAATCATCTTGCTCTGATATTCAAGGTGAGGTATTTTGTTGCTACCAATATGCTACAAAAGATGCTGACTAATTTCATATACAGCAATATGAATTACAGAAAAGTATGCAAGTAGTAGGGGTTGTTGCAATAGCTCTTTATATTGGAGCTGTTAATACAAAACCAATACCAACATACTTGCCTTTTTTTTTTTTTTTTTTTATTAAAGCAGTAATGATCTTCAGATGGCAGTAGAAAATATGCTAAGTGGAGAAAAGCTCATAAATACGACTTGTCAGCTGAAAATTACAAGGTTGTGGAAGGTTTTGGGGGTAGGAGAGGGTGCTTAATTGACTTCTAAAAAGTTATTTTCCCTTTGTTCAGATTGCTAGTGCAACTACGGCTCCATCAATCCCTACGCATCTGTCTCCTGGCTTGAAAGATGTGACTCTTCGGTGTTTAGAACTTCAACCTCAGGACAGACCCCCATCAAGGGAGCTGCTGAAACACCCAGTCTTCCGTACTACATGGTAGCTTCTTACGTACAAGGCTGATATACTGAAGAAGATGCTACTGTATATACAATAACTGTCTCACAGTGCAGTTAAGCACAGCAAATTGTATTACTCTGCTGCCTTTAATAATAGATACGTCAAGGACTTAAGGCCAGTGGAGGACCCTATCTAAGTATGTGATTGACAAATCGAGATCTTTACCTAAGCTCAGTATGCAATGTTTTACAACTTGTGCAGAGATTTGTAAACTGTGCCTTTTTCAAACATCTGGCTCTTTGTGAACACAAAAGCATTCTTCCTTAAATCTGCATGATTATTTAGCAGATAAGTGATTTTTATTTTATTTGGAGCACTTTTTCAGCGGTATTAGCAGCTGAGGGGCTCAAGATCTATTTTAATATAGCAATCACTGTTCTATTTTACATCATGTAGATGTAAGCAGGGGGTTCTGCAATTAGTCAGTTTTCGGAACTGGTTCAAAGGAAGTTCTGTGTTTGTCCCTTTCAATTACACGAAGTTTTCCGAGTAACAAATCCAAACATTGATGGATACTTTAAAAAGAAAAACATTTTGCCTTCCTTAAAGTACGATCAGGCAGTTATGGTTCACTGTGCATTTACTGCTAGCCATGTAATTTCTTTTGAAATTAGTTTGTTTTCATTGTATTTTTAACTTTGAGATAAAGGGGATATTTTAAAATAGTCTTTAGAAAAAGATGCAAGCTGTGTCATGGAACATCGTTGTGACACAAGAGTTTTAAAAACAGATTTGCTGGAAATCTGGAATAAAATAAAATACCACCTTCAACAAGGTAGTGTTGAAGGCTCTGATAGTAAAGGTTATTTAAATAAACAATTTAGTCTGAATCATGCTAAAAGTTGCTGAGCCTTTTTATATAGCAGCTTCTTCTGGCAAATCATGTAGAGAAGTTTCATGTCAAAGGCTCTAAACCCAGTTCCCATTAAAGTTTATGGGAGGCTTTATCCTGTACTTCAGTGGGAGCAGGTGCAAACTATGAGCAAATCTCATTCTTTGTATAACAAAGCTGAGGTCACATTCTCTACTGATAACAAGTTTTACCTGCTGTTTTCCTTCTGCCGTACATCATCTATTTACTGTAGCCATTAGAGATAATTTAATTTGAAATGTTAAAAATATTACCACAAGAAAGGTATTTATTTTAACAAGAAACAAACTTGGACTTGAAAAGCAAGATAAAGTAAAATGTGAAGTAAAGCTTCACCTCTAGTGCAAAACTTGTGGGTTTTAGCAGGTGTTTTTTTAAAAACAGATTTTTAAAATTATTTTAAAGGCAGGTTTTTAGATTCTGATGCATGTAATTCTGAAGGAAAATGGCAGCTTTTCTTTTGCTTTTTTTAAAGGGGATCTTTTTAAATCAAATACTGATTGTGTTTAATCCATTTGGAGAAAAATACTGTTTGTCTTCTAACTCTTCAGAAGCCAGTTGGATTGTTGGACTGAAATAGAATTGGTTATTTCAAAGACTCAGGACAAACTAAATAAGCTATAGTACCTTAAAAATGTACAACACAAATTGGAAGTAAAACATCTTTAAGATAAGTTTACAGAAATGATAGTGCTCATACTAATAAAGAAAAAGCGGTGTCATTAGTCGTGAATGTGTTTCTTTTGGAAATTTTACATTCCTTTGTTTTGGAAGATTGGTGGACTTCGAAGAGTTAAAAAGATAATATCGAAATGTGAAGTTTGGTAGCTCTGTTTTGTACTTGACTTTTTTGTTTTTTTGACCACTTTAGAATTTCTCATTCTAATAAGATTGTTTCCAAGTCTTTCTTATGTGCAAGCTTTAAAGGATGCACTCTTGCCAATTCATGTACTGGAAGATCAGTTGTCAGATTAATACTGTTTCTGACAGAAACGTAAACTGTATAAACTGATGAACCTCAGCTAATCAGTATTACTTTGTAGATCACCATGCCTACCACATTTCAAACTCAAACTGCGTCTAGGTGTCCAAATGCATTTGTTTGAGTTTGTTTGCATTTCCCTTGGCTTGCTGGTAATTGTGGTGTTTTTAAAATGCAGATGTGATGTAATATTCTTATTTTCTTTGGATCAAAGCTGGACTGAAAATTGTATTGTGTAATTATTTTTTCGTGTTCTTAATGTTATTTGGTACTTAAGTTGTAAATAACGTCTACTGCTGTTTATTCCAGTTTCTACTACCTCAGGTGTCCTATAGAGTTTCTTCTACCAAAGTTCACTTTCACAATGAAATTATATTTGCTATGTGACTGATTCCTAAGACTTCCAGGGCTTAAGGGCTAACTTCTATTAGCACCTTACTGTGCAAGCAAATTTTACAGAAATCTCTGGGTTAAGAAATTTGGCTTCATTGTATCCTTTGTTATTTTAAATATATCAAGATATTTTAATTAAAAGTTTTTACCCCATTGAACCAATTTTATATAGTATAATTTGTATGTATTTTGGTGGTTTCTGTCTTTATAGTAAATAAAAGCTTTTGAACAAATCTTGTCCTTTGCTTATTGTAAACACCTTCAGTTTACTGATGCGAGTAAAATTTCTGGTACACTTAACTGTTTAAACACAATTTCATACACAATACTCAATATCTCAAGACTTAGTTTCTAGTATTATATAACACATATGAATGATTATTGGCTGATATAGATACATTTTAGTTTTATCAATAAAGAATGCTTGAATAAAGGGCAGGAACAAACACTAATTTTTTTAATGTTGATAATAAATGTAGGAATTTCTCTTACGAAACACTGTTTATGAACCTCACTTGCTTATTCCTTATATAAAACACGAAATGCCTAAATTTTGCATTACCGCAAATGTAGCTATTAATTACCAAGTTGAGCAAGCTGATTTGGTTAGATCAGTTCTGAAGCCACTGAGGTGTATCCAGGAGGTTAATCTGCTATTTCATGTTTTCAGTGAAATGATTCTGTTGCTTGTGATTTAAGTAGCAAACTTAAGCCTTTCCTTATTCAGGCTGTCTGAATACATATTGCAAAGCTAGAGCTCATTTCAGTTGCTTGTCTTTCTTATGATTTATATTTTTAAAGTATTTTTATAGTTGCAAATCCAGTGTTCTGTAGCCTTTTTTGTGAGGACTAAATTCTACATCTCGTGAGATCCCACCTGCAGTACTGTGTTCAGCTCGCGGGCCCACAATGCGAGAGGGGCATGAACCTGTTGGAGTGAGTCCAGAGGAGGCTGTGGTCATGCTCAGAGGGCTGGAGCAGCTCTCCTATGGAGACAGACTGAGACCTGGGGTTGTTCAGCCTGGAAATCTGGAGAGGGGCTTTTTACAAGAAGTGACAAGACAATGGGGGAATGCCTTTAAAATGGGAGATTGAGATTAGACATTAGGAAGAAATTCTTCCTAGTTCCTGAGGGTGGTGAGGTGCTGGCACAGGTTGCCCAAAGAAGTGGGCATGCTCCATCCCTGGCAGTGTTCAAGGCCAGGTTGGACAGGGCTCAGAGCAACCTGGTCTAAGTGGAAGGTGTCTTTGCCCGGCAGGGGGGTTGGACTGGATGAGCTTTAAGGTCCTTCTAAACCAAACCATTTTACAATCATCCTCTTTTACAGTCTCCCTTACTTATCTCCAACTAGAGATGAATGTGTCAATTCACCAGCAGAAATTGGCAACAGAAATCTTCAGTTATAATACCTGATTTTTAAAATCAGAAAAACGTGCTAACTGAAATATCAAGAAAAATGTATAACAAGGATTAAATAAAAGATACACTAGACTCAATTTATCTTCCTTTATTTGATTTACTACAGAACTGAACCTTACAGTACTGTGTAGTAATTAGTGTTGCCGTATCCTTTTTAGGAACAAGGGATGGCGGAGACCGCTGTCCCCAGCCGTCAGCTGTAAATGTCAAAGACACCTACTTATAGAAACACATGTCTTCATTTGTAAAGGGCATGTTCAGTTCTTCTGCAGGCGAGTAGTAAACTATGCCCGCTTTGGTTTCTCTGGTGGGAGTAACATTACATTCAGTGACGGTTGCAGGTTGAAGCCTGGCAGCGTTTCAACTTCACAAGCTCCTGTTGAAAGCTAATGAGTGCTTCCAGAACGTGTCGGGTTGTCACGAGGATCATGTATTTCCTCGTCAACTCGTATGTGTGGCTGCTCTGACCTGACTGCCCTCTCCCGGGACACTGCATTTCCCTACTAACGTTTCTCTCGCTGCTTAGTCTTCCTTGCTGAGCTGAATCACGAATGTGAAAGGCTTTTTAAGAGCCACACTATGCGCATACGGTGGCAAAGGTGCGTGTTTTCTCACCGTGGCACGCAGCTGCTGGAATCCACAAGTTGTGAATCCTGACTTTTCTTCCCTGTTATTACCGAGGGCGCCCCGCAGATGGCAGGGCAGCATGCTGAGGCAGCGACTACGCCGTTCCCTCAATCACTTCAGTTTGCAGTGTATCACCGCTTGGCTCCTCTTCTGTGCCAGCGCCTCACCTCCCTCTCAGTGGAGAAGTCCTTCCTTACCTCTAATCCAACGCAACCCTCTTTTAACGCGTAACTACCAACGCTGCTATCGCACCCCTCAGGCCGACGAGCGCCCGCCGGCCCCGGGGCTTGCCCCGGCTCCCCCGAGCCCCGCGGGCCCCCAACCGACCAATGGCAGCTCCGTACGCGCAGACGGCACCGCCCGTCCGGCGCGGTGATTGGTTGGGCCGTTTGCGCGGGCGCGGCTGAAGGGGGGTCGGCGGTCATGGCGGCCGGGGAGGAGCGGAGGTGAGGGTGGCGGCGCCGCTCGGCCGCTGCCATGCTGCGAGCGCTGCGGCGGCGCTGGGACGCCTACAAGTACCGCTTCGTGCCCTGGCTGGCCCTCAACCTCCGCCGCAAGCGCAGGTGAGGCGAAGGGGAAGGTCCTGAGCGCTGCCGGGCAGCGGGGAGGCCCGCCCCGCCGTCCTTTCTGCCCGCCGGCGGCGTGAGGTGGCGGCAGCCGGTGGTGGTGGGTTTCCCGCAGGGTATTTCGGCCTGGAGCAGGGTGAGAGCTTCCCTCAGGGTGCGAGGAGCTGCCGTGGCCGCGACCCCGCTCCCCGGTCTCGGGAGCGACCGGGTGTGCAGCGCCTGGTGCTTTTCACCGGGGGTTCTGCGAGTGGTGCCGCCGTGTGTGTCATTTCACCGGCCTGAACTCTAACACTGGGGTACTTCAGAGTGGTATTTAACGTTAAAAGTAGGTAGATTGGGGTGGGGGTGTGGGGGGGTGTGTGGGTGGGGGTGGGTGGGGGTTGTGTGTGTGTGTGTGTGTGTGTGTGTGTGTGTGTTTTGTGTAGGAGCTTTTTAATGTGTTTTTGCCTAAAATTCTAATACTGGGATATTTTGAAGTGGTATTTAACGTTGAAACTAGGTAGATAGGGGTTTTTTTCGAGGGGGGTGTGTGTGTGTGTTTTGTGTGTTCTCTTTTTAGATGTGAAAGTAGTGATTGAAGTTAAATGTCTGCGCCATTGTTACATGTAGTATAAATCACAGCCCTCCTAGTCAGCATAATGTTTGTCCTCGCCTCATTTAAAGTGTAATGAGCCGTACATAAACTTTGGTAATCACATATATTTTCTTTTTGGTATGCCTGTCATTAAGAACTCAGTTTAACCTACTTGCCTTGCTGTAAATACACAGATGATGATTGTATAGTAGGCTGGGCATGAAAGAACATGTTTTTGAGTTTTGGGTTGTTTAAAACAACAGTGCGTATAAGCTGCTGCTGTGAAATTGCTCTTCTATATTTTATTTAGGATAAATGTAACTTTAAAATACTTTTTTTTTTTCTCCCTCTTACAGGACCCTCCGATATGTTCCCGAAAGCTCCCAAGACAAAATTATTTCTGATGAAGATGTCTTTGAAACACTACTGAAAATATTTAAAGCTCTGTTCATAAATGACTTCAGTAGACAAGCACCTATTTTGGCCTTTCTTCCAGAAATCAAATATAAATACCTGGAGTTACTGACTGCGGAGCAGAAGCTGTCAAAAGTACATTCATGTGATCGTCAGAGTCAACATGTGTTTAGTCCAGAGGAAGTTCTGTTTAATACACTAGGGTTCATGGTTAGTCGGGACCGAAGTTCCCTGGTGTCTGCTGGAACTGGAGTCTTTGTTACCAAAGGTTTTGTACCAAAGGGAACGGTTGTATCTATGTATCCTGGTAATGCAGTGTTCCTATTTCTGGTTGGGTTAGATGTGATTTCTAACTATCTAATTATAGAATGCCAAAGTGCTACACAAATTTTTATTTCACGAGTTTAATTTCTGTCATCCCTTAACTAAATCACAAGTTACAGTGAATGAGAATATACCTGTATAAGCTGACGAGGTCTTTTGCAAATGAGCTAAGCAATATGGAGGGGGGATAATTTTGTTTATTAAAAAAAAACTACAAAACCAACCAAAACAAAAACCCAAAAACTTTCAGTACTCAAAGTCTGATTTTTCAGCTGCTAGAAAAGTTGTTCCATGTTCTTGAAACACAGATGCAGGGGAGCAGTTTCAAGTAGATGAATGATACCGTTTAATTCTTGAGGGCTTCTGTTGAATAAGGATCTGAGAATGAGGTTTTGAGATACCCACACAGATCAGCAGATATGACTATGAACTTTTTCAAAGCACAAAAACGCAAATTGGAGAATGAAAGTAAAACCTTTATTTAGCAGAACTCTCCCATAAAGCATATTTGGAAAACTGGCATTTCTCTTTTCCTTTTCCTCATTTCTTGGACCTGTATTTGCTTACATTTAAAAAAAATTGTAATTCTGTCAGGATGACCAAGCTAGGACAGCTCTGCTGAAGTGCTTTGGGTTTGTTTCCTTCTCATCTGTCAACAGAATTGTCCCCTGCATGTGGTCCCTCGCTTCTGCAGCATTGCCAGTCAAGACCAGTTGAAGCACTGGGCAGTGGAACATGTTTTTGCCGTGGCAAAGCAGGAGCGTGGCCATTACCACTGACTAGTAAACTGACCAATGGCCAAATGACAGTCAGGGAATGAGCCTGCCACCTTGCAGCTTGCTTCAGATTTCAGGCACATGCTAAATGTGAGAGTAGATTCATTGAGTCCCCAGTAGTGGCTTATCTAGCAACACAGAGGATGAGCTGTTGCCATGCCTGCCTTTTTCAGGGGCACGAAGGGAGCTGCAGGGTTGCTGGCTGGGGAAGGGACCCTGTGGAGAGAGCAGGTCAGCGCTCTCCTGCTTGTTTGGCAGCAAGTGCAGCCTGCTGGCAAGGCCTTCACCCGCCTCCTTGTGAGATAGCAGTGAAGGGTTTCTGCAGAGGGTTGCAGAAGATGTAGTGGGTGTGTGTGAGAGATATAGGACTGCAATGTCATGAAAACTTGCAAGCTAGTCTGCAGTCACTTCTCTGTGCTTGGAACCCAGGGCAGGTTAAATCCTGTCCGTAGATTTGGGAAATGCTCTGCTGAAATAACCTGTCTGTTCTCAGTTTGGCATTCATTTCCCTCTCCTGTTCCAAACAAACTCTTCAGTCTGGGTGGTGGAGGGGAGTGTTTCAGGTGCTTCACTGTCTGTGTGTGTGCTTCTCGAAGAGCCCTGACACAGGAGTAACAATACAGCTTAATGTCTTCAGCTGCGCTTTCCTAAACAAACTTCACTTCATGTTTTCCTCTACAAAGCAGGTCAGTTGGCTGTGATGCTTTAGCGACCTCTCTCATCGATTCTGGACAAAGGCCTTCTCTTTCATGATTTCCTTCAGTGGCTTTTCTTTTTGGAATATCTCAGTTCATGTAGTGTTGGCATGTTTTTGCATCCCACAAAATGTGTCTAAAAGCTTGTAGGTTAACAAGTGTTAATGTTATTAATTGAGAGAGGAGTTCTATCCCTGTTGTCTCCATTGAGTTTCTGTATGGATGGGACTGGATAATATCATAAGCCCATTCTGACAATTAACTTACTTTCTTCTGAAATAACCATATCTGTCTTGCAACAGGTACGGTATACAGAAAGCATGAGCCCATCTTTTTCCAGTCCCTTGGCAATCCCTTTATTTTTAGGTGCATAGATGGTGTCCTTATTGATGGGAATGATAAAGGACTATCAAGATCAGTGTACAGGTAAGGAGTCAAAAGGAATGGGCCATTGCCACTCAACTGATTTCAAACAGTGGCACTAATAGTCTCAGTTCCCTTTTTTTTTATGCTAAATCGAGTTACATTTGAGTATCTTCTATCTATGTGCACAAGAGTAAGATCTGCTGGATGGGATCCTTTATGTACTACTTGTGTCTTCATCTGTAATGCCAGTGAGAGGTGTTTTGATGTACAGAAACTGTTCCCTGTAAACAAAATAGTTTTAATAGGAGCAGGATGTAGCATAAAAGTTTTTAAATGCTTCTGAGCTGTTCAAATATCCTTAGTGTATGAAAAAAAACCAAACCTGAAAGGCCTCTATATGCACTTGGTAATGCCACAAAGGTGACTCTGGTAACTCTGGCTCCAGTCCACAGGTGAGCAGCGCTTAGGAAGAGATCAGTAAGTCTTACAATAATGATAATCATTATTATCTCACATTGGAAGGGGCCCATAGGGACCATCGAGTCCAACTTGCTGCTCCTTGCCGGACTGCCTAAAATTAAACCATATGACCAAGAGCATCATCCAGACACTCCTTGAACTCTGATAGTGTTGGTGCTGTGACCACTTCCCTGGGGAGCCTGTTCAGTGACCAACCACGTCTCAGTGAAGAACCTTTTCCTAATGTCTGGTCCGAATTCCCCTGGCACAGCTAGGCTGGAGGTTTCAGCTTACCTGGAAATATAATTGGTAGCAATTTGTGTTCAAATATGACATGAAAAGAAAACAATAACAAGAAAAATGATCTAAAATAATTCCTAATTTGAATAGTGATACCTATTTTTAGGTATCAGATTTTAATTCCAGGAATGAGTTTGAAGTTGATACTGTAAAGATCCTTCACATCTTTAGAGGTGGATGAGATGCGTTGACACTTCTGAAATGGCAACGTTTGATGCTGATTTCTGGAACTGTACGTGGTACTTTTGTACTGGTTCTTCCGACAAAGTCTGAAAGACACCACACAGTAGTGGGAGGTTTAAATGTACTTTAAAAGTATCAGCGAGGTACTGATCCGTGCACACACACACCCCCCCGGTGCTGTCCTGTCTCCCAGGTGGGTTGGACAGCCGTGGCTTTGCTTAGTGACGGTGGCCATTTCTGCAGGAGGAAGTACAGATTACCCTTAAGTTAAGTGAAGGAGCTGTGGTTCCTGTTAAAGCTGTTGGTCATTACAGGTCTTGCTGCAGAAGAGACCAACTTGGCCCGTTTCAGATGAGCGATGAGAGCTGGCTCACAGCTGCCCCACAGAACCCACTCGCGGTGGGACAGTATGTCAACAACTGCTCACATGGTAAGTTACCAGGTAAATTTTCCAGCCTTGAGTTTGTGTTTATGGGTATAAATTATTTTGGAGGTGACACAGAGAATCAGATGATTATCTTGGGGGACAATAGAGCTGTTTAAAGATAAACACTTAATGGATAAAGAGTTTTTGAGGCCTTTTGTGACAGCTAGGTGTTAGAATCCTTCAGTGCAGCAACGCTTCAAATATCCTTGTGCTTTTCTTACCGACTCCCCCAGTCTCCCTCCTGGTATGTAGAATTAAAGGCACACATCCCAAAATGTGAGATGGTGGGAAAGGATACCTGGCAGAGGACAGCATAGCTGAGGCAGCACACGGAGTTGCAGATCAAGTTCTCCAGTATGTCTCCAGCAGGTTTCATGAGAAAACCATACACTTACATGTACAGTAAGATTCTGTCACTGCTCAGTTTAAACTATAAAACTTCTTTTAGGCTTCCTTACATTTATGTTCAAAATCTAGGAAACTCTTGGTATGATCTAGCTGTTGGGCGTGAAGGAGGAAGCTCTTTACTTATTCTATCTCATGCAGTATGTGTTGGGCTTTAAGGTCTGGGAGAATAAAGAACTCATGGGAATGGTTGTGATACAGAAGGTTGAACTACCATACCTTCTGCTTCTAGATGGCTTTCAGAGCCTGCACTACACTAAAAATACCCTGCTTCCAGGCTGCATCCAGAAGGGTTGCTGGAGTAGCAAATGAGGTACACTAGGAAACTGGTATGGAAACAAAGGCCGTGCCATCAAACCGTTTCTCCGAGGCCCAATGTCCATGTAAAGAAAACTCTCTTTTTCCTGCTGGACAGATGGTGACTTTATCTCTGGCTGTATTTAAGACATGTTCTGCTACCAGGAATTGTTAAGATTTTTTTTCACCTATAAAAGCAAATGTTATGTATTAACATTTAGCAATGCAGAGAGCTACCGCTGGTCCTATGCAAGTTGTGCCCCTTCATATGCCTACATATACAGGTAATCCTGTTGAATGCAGTAAGGATGAATTAAAGCTCCTATAGTTGGTTGTGTATATCTTGTGTCAGTTCAAAGCAGGATGTCAGAGGAGTGTAGTAGCTCCCAACAGAGACATGGTTTTCAGGCTTGATGAAACATCTCGTTTCATCAAGAAAATGTACTTTTGCAGCACTACATTTGGTGTTTTTACACATCTTTAAACCCTGTGTAAGATTTTCTCAGTATCACAAAGACTTTTCTTTTTTTCTTGTTGCTAGAAAAAGCAGCCAACGTGTGTTACCAGGAGTTTGATGTGCCAGCATATTTTCCAGTAGAACTGAAACAGTATCTTCCAAACGTCATCTACAGCCACGACATAGAGAGGTTAGCAGTGAATCAAAGAACTCATAGATCTGTATGATACAAAGCATACTGCATGTGTGAGAAAGACAAACTTGGTTGGAGAATAATGTTATTCCGTATGAAGATGAGTTACATGAAAGTGTGCACCTGTATGAAGAAATCTAGTTCTTTGAGTAGACTAATTTTAAGTGATTTACAAGACTATTTCTTTTCGTTTCTGTTTCCATGTCTTTATAAATGAGATCAGAATAGCTTTGAAGACTTGTTTTTACAAGCAGTGGTTACACTGTAGTGTGACTCTTCCGAATCCAATAAGGCAGTAGTTATATTTTGCTTGTATCACACCACCGAGGTTTTTGAGTATGTATTTCAAATGCAGTTAGCAGCCCTTGACCAGTCAAAGCCCTTCTGAGGTAGTTGAGATGTAGGCTTCTTACTCTCCTGTTTTCCAATCTTTATTATGTGAGAAATAAGCAGATTAATTTGCAAAAAAACCTCCTAAAATTAATTTGTATTGAGGCAAGTGAAATACTCTGCAGTATAAAGGCATGTGGCTTGTAGTTACACTGCACAATTACAACATCCTCATTGTCACCTGAAAATCCACCTCTTTTAGAAATTAAAACACATAGAAATCTTTCTCAGATTTTTGTTTGGAAATGTAGGAAAAGCAACAATTAGATGAATATGTACAAGGAGCAGCATGGACAGCAAGGAGAGACAGTATGTCTGAGTGTCCTGTACTGGGATGTAGTCAATAACTTTGAAGCTATGAGAAAGTAAGTTGTAATGTTGGTGCTGAATTTAATACAAAAAAGAAATTGCATCTAGAGGATGTATAAGGATTTTAAAGCAGTTTATCTAGATTTTCATGTAATTCTGGAGCTATTTTAAAACTCTTGACATTTGCTTGGAGAAACTTACAGTGCATATTGGAAAACTGGCTTTTCTGATTAAACTTAACTTTGTTGAGGCAAGGTTAGACACTCATAATCTGCAGATAAATAAATAAATGCTAATAAAAGAAACTAAGACTGAACTTTCAGAAAGTCTTGAATGCTATGCTTGAAATGTGAAAGCACAGTGAGCAGAGCTAAGCTACGGGACCATTTCAGGAAGGGAAAATTTTGCTCTCTTCCTTGGAATCTGTCCAAGAAAATACAGTCTTTCAGTCACCAGTTCTCCCAGTGTACAGCTACTAGATGGAAGATCCCACTGCTTCTAGCTGCTTGTTTTGATGCTGATATTTACAGTGCTGATAACATAGGTAATCTGGTTTCTAAATCTTTTCCTGTCTTGTAAAAGAGTCCTTAGTACTTATTTACCTTTTTGTGGTTTGATTTATTCCAAAATGGCCTCACACTGTATTTCTTAGTAGTGGGGGCTGTGTGGGTTGGTGCTGTTCTTCACTTTCACATTCCTTGGCATCAGAAGAATGTGCTCTCCTTCCTGGGATAGATACTCAGCTTTAGGGCATTGTCATTTACTTAAGAACTTGGGGGTGGGTTCCTAAATCTCTCTGTAAGAAAACTGTTTGCCAGCCACTGATTTGAGCTCAGGATTTGTGGAGAATTCGCCTGTTGCTGTCAGTCACCGCAGGTCTCTGATGTAGATCAGCGTGTGAACTGCAGAGAGTGGGTTTAGCCAACTATCACCTGTAGGTGTGCCTAGAGGAATGATTTCTGCTCCGTGAACCTTGCTGTAGCTTCTGTGTCTTTGTCTTGACTAATTAGTTCTTTTCATTTCTGAATAATTTTGTGAGTGGAAAAGTTATTTGCATACCCACAGAGGCTGTGCTTTTTATTTTATTTTTCGTAATTATATTGGTTTGCTTATACTTGCTATCTGTATTTCAGTGTTGTTTTTCCAGGCTCCCTGGCCTGTGTTATGCACATGTGTCATGGTTTAAGCCCAGCCAGTAACTCAGCACCACGCAGCCGCTCACTCACTGCCTCTTTTTCCCCTACTCCCGGGTGGGATGGGAAGGAGAATCGGAAGAATGTAACTCCCACGTGTTGAGATAAGAACAGTCCAATAACTAAAGTATAATATAAAACTACTGCTGCTACTAATAATAATAAAACTAATGACAAGGGAAACAACAAGGGGAGAGAATGTAAGACTAAAAGGTGAAAGGAAAAAGAAACAATAAACCCAAATGATGCGCAGTACAATTGCTCACCACCCACCGATACCCAGCAGTGATCTGCCCTTCTGGGTGACTCCCCCCAGTTTCTATACTGGGCATGACGTGCTGTGGAATGGAACACCCCTTTGGCCAGTTTGGGTCAGATCTCCTGTGTCTGCTTCCTCCCAGCTTCTTGTGCCTCTCCTCACTGGCAGAGCATGAGACTGAAAAAGTCCTTGAACAGAGTAAACATTATTTAGCAACAACTAAAACATCAGTGTGTTACCAGCATTGTTTTCAGACTAAAGCCAAAACACAGCACTGTGCCAGCTGCTGGGTAGGAAAGAACTAACTTACAGCTGAACCCAGGACAATATTACTCCCAGAAGTAATCCAGAGACATTGTTTTAGCTCCTTGCCATGGAGAGTTAAAAAAAAAAAAAATCAAAGGGAAATACAATCATTCACATGTTTTGCTTTTCTTTTTTCACAGCCACCTGCGGTGCATTGTGCTTGTCACTCTCAGAGACATCAAGCAAGGAGAAGAACTTTTTTCTAATTACTACACTGTTGTCAGCTGAATTAATAAATTTAAGACTGAAGAAATCTGTGTCATTAAAATAGTTATGGAGTGGGTACTTCAAGCTTCACGAGCATTTCTACCTAATGGAAGGCTGTAGCTTTACCATGTAGAAGGCAAGCTGCAGGCTTGTAATTCCCTGAAAATACTCCACGTTTGGTGCAGAGGTGAAGGTGTAACCATTTACATCATTAGGTTCTCAGCTGTCTACTGTTGTTGATAGTATTGCTTATTGGTGTTCAGCTGTCCATACAATAGCTCTTAAGGTAAAAAACTAGGTTCTGGACACATCAGTTAATCTTCTGGTTTGCACAGTTGTCTGTCGCTCAGTTTTAATATTCTGCCATTTCACTTGTGCTTACAGTGGACACAGTTCATGAAAATTACTTCCCTTTCATGAACTGTTCCTCAGAAAATCCTTGTAGTTCATGTTAATTACTAGTTCTGGTTTTCTTGGAGTTGGTTCCTTTGGTACCTGCTTCCTTGTAGAAAGTATTTCAGCATAGCCAGTTGTCCAAATTTTTTATGAAGCCAGTTTTGGAGCAGTGCCAATGGGCACTTCAGGTGTGCCTGTCAGGTGTGTGTGTATCCTGGGGCCTGTCCAATCCGAGTTTCAGTGGTTCAGTGAAAGGTTCCTGTCATGTGGCAACTTTCACAGCTTTTATTCCCCAAGAGAGAGAATGTCATGTGCTGTATAGCTGGGGGAAATAATGCTAACCAAGTGTGCTGTGTATGTTTGAATGAGTTACTGACATAAACAGAGCCAGCCGTTCCTACGTTAATTCTTGCTGCTGTCTGCAAACTGCCTTCGGAAAGTAAACAGACAGCTTGTCGGTTTCAGTCTGGCTAAACAGCTTGGGAAAGGAAAATCATCCTAGCATTTACTGCGAAAACTCCAAGGAAGCATCCCAGTGAATGAATATGTGGTTGGCATAAGTTCATGAGAAAGAAGGGGCGGGAAGCTGTGTGCTCTGATGCCTCTGGCAGTGGTTGTGGCAGCCGGAGTCCCTGCTTAGCTGCAGAAGCATCTAGTCTCTTGTTCAGAATGCAAAGGTTTTTGTAGTCACTGTTACTTGATCTGCTTCCAAGCCTGAACCTTGTCTTTCATATTCATCTGGAATCCCTTCCAGCCAGAGAAGGCCGGCTTTTTCAGGAAGCTTTAAATAGCAGAGCCGTGAGGGAGCGGCATGTGGCTCAGTGTGGGTTGGACAAGTTTTATGGAGGTGCTGGGGACAACTTCTAGTGACAGTCCTTTTGTCTTCACTTGCATGGTAGCAGATGAGAGCAGGCAGTGTTCCGCAGTCTACTGAAGGGGATGCTCATCTTCTGCCTGAGGACCCCTTCTCTCCAGAGCGGGATTCTCCCCAGCGCTCCAGGTGGAAGTCACTGGGTATCTCCCAACCCCTGAAGAGGAGGCTGGTCCTCAGGCTGCCTGCCTCAGCAAGTCTGGGCTCATGGGTAGGTGGGGAATATTGGCCTCAGCATGCCAGAAAGGCAAGTGCTGTTGGTGTTCCCCAGGCAGAGATGTTCTCAGGTGAGGGCATGAATTACCTCAGCTATCTCATTATACACTTGTTCACACTTTTAAATGGCCGGGTTTGGAAGCGTGCTCCTGTCTGACAGCTGTGGAGTTTAACACAGCTCTGTTACTGAGAAAGGTTTGCTTGACTGCACTCGCGGCCTCCTGCACGTGGATGGTGCGCAGCTGTGGAGGACCGCATTGATCAAGTGCAGGCTGCCTGTCACTGATGGCGTACTTGGGGCTGGCTTCTCCTCACTGAAGTACTGAAACCTGGCAGCCTGCTTCAGGGACTGCTCAGGCACGAGGGAAAGCAGGACCTGGCTTCAACAGGCAGCAGCAACTGATTTCTATCAGCTGTTGGTTGCAGAGGGCCAAAAAGCAGGAGGAGGAGGAGATGCAGTCAGGCTGTGCTTCTGAGCAAGAAGCAGCACAACAGGGGGACTGAGCAGGAGAGAGTAAATTGGAAGACTAGAAATAATGGTGCCGTAAAGTACCGCAGCCTGCAAAAGGGTGCCAGGTGTGCCAGATCTTCCTTGTCATCTTCAGCTTCCCATGTGTCCATTGAAGGTGAAGGTCATTCTAACCCCCTGTGTGTCCACTCATTGCCACCAAAAGGACACCGCCAGTGCCTGAGAGGAGGAGGTGTTCTGATGTTACGTCAGATGCAATATGCGCTCTGATAATAACCCTGTGAAATTCTCTGTGCAATCTGTTTATGATTCGTTAATAAGAAATTTGCTACAGTAAGTACAGTCTCTCTCTTGAAAGATGATTTGCCTGGGTGATTTTCGTTGGAATTCCTTACAAAAAGGGACTTACATAGCTAACTTTTCCTCTATACACCTGTACACTTAGTGATAGAAGGAGGAAAGGAAAATTGAGCTAAAACTGAAGGAAGTTTCAGTTACTGACAAGGCAGATCTGCTAAGTCTGTCTCCCAGATGTGAACCCATGCATGTCTTAAATACTGGACTGATTCAGGATAGTGTCTTTGTTTAAATGTGTTGCCAGCTGTGACGCACAGGCTGGGATCCTCCGTGGGGATCTCCAACTGCCTCAGGCCTGGATGGGACAGAGTCCCCCTTCCCTGCAGCATCCCTCATGGAGCGGAGTGTTGGTACCTGGCAGAGTGCTGGTGCCAGGCAGTGCTCCAGCTGCTGCCGAGCAGTGCTCCCAGCACAGCACCCAGGCTGTCCCCCAGCTCCCTTCCCCAGTGGCTGGGGGTTGAAAGAGGCTGGGAGGGGGCAGAGCCAGGACGGCTGTCCCAAGCTGACCAAAGGGACGTTCCATACCATATGATGCCATGCTCAGCAATAAAAGATGATAAAGGAGCGAGAGGAGGCATTCGTTATCATCAACGTGTTTGTCTTCTGGACCAGCCGCTCTGTGTGCCGAGGCCCTGCTCCCCAGGCAGTGGCTGGATGTGCCTGCTGTTGGGCAGTGGAGAATATTTTTGTTTACCTTTGCTTCTGCACGGCCTTTGCTTTTCCTTTATTGAACTGCCTTTGTTTGGACTCACGATTTCTTTTCATCCTGCTTTCTCCCCCACTGTCATGCTGAGGAGGGGAGTGCTACTGCAGCTTGGTGGGCACCTGGTGTCCAGCAGAAGAGCAAAACCAGGAGCGTGTGGGGAAGGTGGACAGGGTCACCACTGCACAGAGGGTTTAAGGCTTGTTTTTCCTGCATTTGCCTAACTCCTTCCCCCTGTGGTAAATGCCCTGGTACTCCTGCTGCTGGCAGCAGCGATGTCCCTGATAGCAGGCACCCAAGTGCAGCTTGCCGACCAGGGTGAGGTTGAAAGGCTGGGATGCATAACAGGGGAGGCTGAACCCATGTCCCTCCTCAGCAGAAGCATGAGGATGGAGCCCTTGACGCTGCAGTGTAGATTTGGAAATACTGAGGGACAGCTGCTGCTGTTCGGATGGTGAAATCAGATTTTGGAATAAAGGCAGTTTCGACCAGAGGCACCCAGCTGGTCTCACCAGGTGATGCTGAAGAAAATTGGTGTGCAAAGCTCTGACTTCTTAGCTCAAAAGTTGAAGCTGGTGGCAACAGTCAGGTGCGTTTCTCCAGGAGGTTACGTTGTTAACTGGGGATTTGGCACAGCAGAACGGAGGTGCTTGAAACATCAGGAGCTGAGCTAACAAACTTTGCAGGGGTGCTGCAGACGCATAGGAAGAATAGAGATGTCGCACAGCATGGGAGAAGAGGCTACAAGGGGTCAGCACAAGAACCAGACACACTTTAAAACAGCAATTCTTAACCAAGCTACTGAAGTACCTGGTGATGAAGGTGCTGAACTGTCACCAGTGTGATTTGGAGCAGGTGGACACGAAACAACCCGTGTCAGGCTTCCTGGTCAGCACACCTGTGTTTGGAATGCCTGTCAGCGTGGCAGCACGCTGTCCACTCTGCAGCACTGCACTGGGGAGCGACTGGTGGCAGCTTGGAGGAAATCCAGCCCTCGGCGCTTTGTTCTGGGAGCTGTTTCATCCATCACCACTGGTGTGGCCGTGGAGAGCGTGGTCGAGGCAAACTGCATCTCCCTGCGGCGGCGCTTCGATGTGGAATGGCTGAGAATGCGTTTGCTAGGCACTAACTAAAATATGATCTGCTGAAGTGCTGAAGGTGCGTGTGAGGGTGCTGAGGCCCTGGCACAGGCTGCCCAGTGAAACTGTGGCTGCCCCATCCCTGGCAGTGTTCAAGGCCAGGTTGGACGGGGCTTGGAGAAACCTGCTCTAGTGGAAGGTGTCCCTGCCCATGGCAGGGGGGTTGGAACTGGATGATCTTAAGGTTCCTTCCAACCCAAACCATTCTATGATTCTCTATGTATATATATAGTCATACATATGCATATGTGTGTGTATAGATATATTTATATACACAGACACGTACACAGGTGTGTTTCTATACAAGCACACATGTCTCTAAGATGGACTGGTGCAGGGGATACAGTTCTCCAGGCAACTCCCAGAGCACTCTGGTAGGAGGAGAGAGGGAAAGGTGCGAGTGTGTGTAAACGCTGCTGCATGCCCGTCCCTCCTGCCTTGCTCTCAAAGCCCACCGTTCCTTCCCGGCCACTGCTCACCTACCCTGGGCTGATCTGACTTGCTGAGACAGCACAAATCTCAGCCTCTCCCCCTTGTTTTGCGCTCTGCTGTCGCAGGGAGCTGATGATACAGCTCAGAGCGGCCAGAGCGAGCCAGCCCGCAGGCAGCCTGTAGGTGGTGGCTGCGCGTTGCTAATTTAACTCGCTGGATGTTACGAAGTTTTTGACACTTCTATGTTGCACATGAAGGCGATGCTGTGCTCACCTGGCAGCCTCTTGCTTCCTGCCGGGCTGCTCTGCTCCTTCCCTGTGATAGCGCTGGAGCTCTCCCGGCGACACAGGAGACCGAGTCAGTCGCTGCAGCAAAGGGGAGCGATGCGCCTCTGCCAGGTTATGGAGCTGCAGAGCGGCAGGGCTGCAGCGCGGAGGCAGGGGGGCCGGTGGGGGTAAGCACGATGCCGCGGGGCAGGATGGCAGCAGGAGAACGCGTTCGTACTGGCCTCCCCCCTCATCCCGGGGCCAAGGTTTGCCGGGAGCAATAAATTACTTCTCCCGAAGTAATTTAATTACAGAGAGGGAACAGAAACCCAGGAACTAGTAAAAAAAGTGCTTTAGCAAATGCATCGCTGGGGTTTATGGTTCCAGTCTTTGTTGCCTCGTGTTTCGTGCACAAACCAAGGTCTTGGGCACCCAACAGCCAAGCACCATAAGGACTTCAGGGGCTGCTCATCTTTTTAGTGGCAGAAGTGGATGTGTCCTTGTTACCTGGTAATGAAGAAGTTAAGATTCTGTGAAGGACCATGTGTGTGAAAGCTTAAAAATCTCGAGCTTTAGGAAGCAATGTTCCCTAAGCTAAGTTTTGAAAAGCTGAGCAAAACAGATTATTGTGTCTCTAAAGGAACTTGGTCCATTATAATACAAAAAATCACACCCCCTGAGACACCACTGCCCCCAGAGACCCCTGCTCTTGTGACATGCATAGCGACATAACTATGAACCTTGTCTTTAAATGGCAAGAGAGAATGTAAGAGCCAGTGATTGTAGATACAGACTGTTACACAGAGAATAGTGATTCTTGCTGTTCAATGTGTGGAAGAGGGCAGCTGGCAGGCTGAGGTTGCGAGGTGGTGTTCCACAAAGGCAGCGCACCCAACTTTGCACAAATATGAATCAAACAGTATCTCAACTCTGTGTGACTGGCTCATTGCACAGCAGATGAACCATCCACATTTGGGACATCCTCGCACTACTTCAATAGAAATGCAAGTTGCTAAAGTAACTGCTATGTTGGGAGGAGAGCCTACATTACATATACACTAATTAAAACCATTTTTAAGACTCCAGCATCACACAGCTAACAACTGCATCAAAACAAGGACGACATGGGGCCAGTCATTATGATTTGTTAAACACCACATATCTTTATGCTGAACAACTAGAGGAAGGGATGTGCAGCTTGTCACCAAAGTTTTGGATGAGTGTTTTGTTTCGCACCTCTACCACCCACCACTATAGACACTTGTCTGGTATCTCCCCATCAGGGGAAGTAAAGCTCATCACGCTACCTGGCAAATTACAACTTTTCCTGTTTGGGATGGTATCAGCTTGTATGCTACCTCATTTTAAAAAAATTAACCATTTCTTTGCCTGAGGCTTTATTGTGCCAGAAACAAGCAGAAACAAGCACACTAGACCTAGGAAAGTAGAGCCTTTAACAGAATAGGTATGCAAGATTCTACAAGTAATACGGTGCTTTTCAGGGTCCAAGGTTAGTGTTCATTTTCTTGAGGGAAAGGAAAATCAAGACGAAAAGCATTTGAAATAGTTTAACTTTGCCATTAAGGCCTAAACTGAGTGGAATTTTTGTATTCTCACCTGTAATCCAGATTGCCGTGGATTTAAGGATTTGGGCAAGTTTTCTTATACCAGAGAATGGGAATGCAGGTCCCCCAAGGCTCACCATGCACTCTGAATGCTAGGTTACACTGCTGGCATATGTTACTCTGAGGAGATGTTCAAGTCCCATCTATGATTTTGCTATACTTAACCCACGATGTTTTCATGTTTGAGGGAAAACTTACTGTTTTACCCGCATGGCTGCATTTTTCACTCTTCTCTATGTACGCTGGGTAGCGTGGCAGCGCGCGCTTTAGCAGTACCTGGAGTT
Source organism: Strigops habroptila (assembly GCF_004027225.2). Taxonomy (NCBI): domain Eukaryota; kingdom Metazoa; phylum Chordata; class Aves; order Psittaciformes; family Psittacidae; genus Strigops; species Strigops habroptila. The sequence continues at coordinate 82,541,003 of NC_044302.2, read as the reverse complement.
CTTAAAGTGCATTTAGAGTTACTGCTAAGTATCTCTGAAAATGAGGTAGCAAACATAGTGCAGATGCATGAAAAGCTTCACAAGCAAAAAAGGTTTCCAGACATTTATTTCTGGAACTGTACACCAGGTATTAAAGTACAACAAATACAAAATAAGGCTCAAAAAAATCAGTGTTTATGTACAAATATTAAAACCAATGCAACAATAGCGACTTCCTCTTGAACATCTGATACTAAAACATGTTCCGATTGTCACTAGATTTGTTGTTATGCACAGGGTATGTACTTTGAACTGAGAATAACTAGAATCTCTGTTTTATTAGGAGGACTATAACCATTCCTACTGTATTTTACAAATGATAGTATTTTCCTCCTCCTTTCAATGAAAAATAGAAATAAAAAAAATAGTAACCTTGTCATTACTTTATAAATTACTGTATTTAGTTTCCCTGTCTGTAGACAATGTGCTTGTAATGCTGGGCAAATAGTGTCCCTGTTGGTCAGTTTATCCATTAGTTTACATTCAAAGTTGAAATATTCCCTATAGACTTTGGTTAAATTAAGTAGTATCGCTATGTTCTACTTGATCTGAAGTTTTCCTATGTTTTTGACCCTCAGTTTTAAAAATTAAAAACAGGAAACAATTGCACAGTTCATTGACCTAATTGTACACAATTTAGTATTCTTCTAACAGTATTGTACATCCTTCAAGTAAATTCAGCGGCATGACAAGAGGAAAACTAAACATTTAAAAACCTATCATGAGAAGACGTATGACTTATCAAAGTAAAAGTATTGCTATAATCACAGCACCAGTTACACTTCTAAATGAATCAGCTACCCTCTTCAGGTTCCCTGTACATACAAAGGATACATCTACCAACACTGCAATTGCCCATCATGGATTTTTTGGTTTGTCTGTAGGAAGAACAAGTGTGGCAAAGGACAAAGAATTCATCACAGTTTGTTAGAAGAATTGTGCTTCACCATCTGAGGACCAAGGCAATGTAATTTCTTCATATGGCTGCAATTCAGTTATCTTCATGCTGACTTTCAAAACACAATTCTTTTAATAAACAGTAACAAGTTCTCCATTTAAATGTTTAAACTGAGAGAAAAATAAGTAAGTCCAGCTTTTAAAAGGAAAGTTCAATAAATAGCTATTTTACATGGATAAAGTCATAGTGGTACAAATTTATGAATGTCACATCAAGCATGCACAAAAATGTTACTATACACGGAAGTAGTCAGAAAATATTGAAATAGATATCTAAAAAGATATGAAGAATTTACATATTTACAAAATCTTGCAAATTATTGCCTCATTTTAACAAGGAATTAAAAGTAAACGATACCAGCTAGCTAGCCAACAGGCTAAATATGATCAGCATTTAAAAATCTATTAGACTAGCTGGAATTCATTTTTCTCTCATATCATTTTCTGAATTTTGGTCAAAAGTCTTTATTAAATAACTAAAGTGTCCATTCAACTTGCTGACAACCCAAACCTTAGACAAGCCTCTGTCTACATTAAGAGCCCAGCAATGCATAGATAAACTGAATATATTACTGCATCAGCTAATGAGAATGGGCATGTTCATTTAAGTGCAACTGGTATAAGCATTCAGTCATCTTTGTATAATGATTTCTGTACAGACCAGCCACTCACTGTAAACCCATAGATAAACTTGAATGTATAACAATGGAAGATCATGGCCAGTATTTTACAAAATTACATAAAACGTGCTGATTCATAAAGAAAAGAAACCAGGTACAAAGTTCAGCACAAAACGCAGCAAGAAGCTGACAACTTGGCTAAAAATGTCAAGAGTACAACACAGGGCCAAGGCTACCCGTTATTTACTGTGTACTTACTAAAGTTACATATTTCAGATGTGTAAGTTAAGAACTGATTACAAAATCATCTCTACTTTTGTCCACTGTGCTAAACTAATTTGTTTTTAATATGGTAAATGTGCTATTGCATGAACACTTAAAAGCAATCTTCATTACAATGCTGTAAAGAGAACTCCACATGCTGCATCCCAAACTCAGGATGTCAATGCAGTTCACAGTATGCATAATAAATACCCTCTTCCCTTTCAAATATTTAAGTCATTACTTTCTAATTACTCAGCATAACCTTGAAGCAACCATTACAAATATCAACAATACAAACTTAATCACTTGAATAATGAAAACAAAGCAGTGGCAATTAAATCTGTAATACAAACAGTGCAAAGAAAAAGTATGGAGGGAAAGGGGTCATTCTACTGAAGTGAGGTTCAGATTCTCATTGAAAAACCCTGTAAGTTGTGTGCTACAACGACATGTTGCAATCCAGTCCTATGGTTTGACTTCCCTGCAGGAATTAGAACAAATGTTAGCCAGACAAGCTTCCTGGATGGCTAAATTGCACTCAATGTTTAAAATAAAAAATTTATGGAAGTTAAGTAGCTGCTGAGAAACATATTTACTTATCGTTTCCTATTTGACCAATGGAGCGAAGTGCCATTTTTAAGCCAATGACTTGCCTAAACAAATAAATGCAACCCATACTAAAGAAAAACTTTAAAATACATACTTCAAGGTTCTACTGTTCCTATCTAAACTACACAGTCCCTCAAAACTGTAACACTTTGAACTGCAGTGCTCCAAACAATTTAAGATGTCTTCCAAATGTAGACTGTTTGTTTAGTGGTAAATCCCAAGCTGTGCAGACTGTAGCTTTATACACCACCAGCTGTCTTAGGAAAGTTTAGGTACATGATTACATTACTCTCCAAGGTTGTGGACAAAACCCATCCAAACACAATATAGCCTAAATCGCATCTGTTTCAGCCAGTAATTTTGAAGTACACAGACACCTATGGCAGCATTATTACTTCTGTGTAAGGTAGCCATGGCCTGTAGTTTTTTGCAACGGCATCGAAGTGTAGGTCTTCACACTTTACCCACGTTAAGTCCCTTGTGCTAGCTTCCACCAAGATGAACTTGCTGTTTTGTAAACTGAAGTGCTCTAGTTTAGTATCACATGAGAGAAGGTTCCATTTAAAAAACATCCATGTATGTTTGTGCAGTTTAAATTAAAGAAACCCATCCCTGCCTTTATAAGAAAAAAAAATAAATGCTACATTGAGCAGGGATCAGGATCGGTACCTGTAAACATTGTTATTCCACTGCATCCGTCACAGCAAAAGTAACTTAGACTAAAAAGCCACTCCAATCCATTCAGAACTTCTGTGCTGGTTTTGAAATGGTGGCCTCCGTCTACAGGCTTTAAAAAAAAATGGAAGCAGAGCTTAAAGCTGCACCACAGAGTTCTCTGAGTCCCAAACGCCGCCTAACATCCTATGACATTTCCACATTTATGGACTGAAAAAAGAAATTACTCTTGATAAATCAAGATATAGTTCTATACATACAAAGACATCACTGATGTCATAAAGTTCAAACTTCCAGTGAAAGACTAAGCAAACCTGATAGCTCCCATCAAGTTTACTACTGCATAAAGTACCCACTGTTTGTTTAGTTTTCCACAGTCATTCTGAGTGAAGGGCAGCATGTTGGTGAAGAGCATGGGTACTGATAAAACCATTTGTTTCATTTGCAGATAGACTGCTGAAGTCAGCCACTGAAACAGCCATTTTGGCACTGGTAATATGGTGTGTGTGGTTCTCGAAGTCTACGCCGAGGTTATTTACAGAGACATCATTCATGAAAGATTCTGGGACAGCAATCCCCATTTTCAATCTCTTTGCAGGCCTTTCTGTCTCCTCACTGCACATGTTCATTGGGTTTAGCTCTGAATGATAAAAGCCAGTCTCAAATAAATTAAAACAATCACTTTCACCATTGCTAGGCAAGTTGAGCAATTCTTCTGTTCCAACAGGCACATGATTAACTGGTGCTCGGGGTAAGCTGTCCATAGGAGGAAAGGCATCATCCAGGCAGTTCACATCTGAAGTATGGCAGACTGTAGCTACACTGTTCGTCAATGCTGAAAAAAAGGTGAACACAAATGCAAATGAATTAGCTGTTTGCATAATTACAACTAAAAGATTTCTTTTTTTCTTGATTTACCTGTCAACTCATTGGCAGTGATAGAGTTCAGAATGCTCAGCTGTTGATCGGGAATGGTTTCTGTTCGATTATTAGATGTTAAGGCTGAAGAATGCACAGCTCCACCAAGGGCTTCTGCTTCATCTACCAAACGATCCATATAGTCCCTAGGAAGAATTTTGTATCCATAATGTTACTACTTAACAGGACCACAAAGCCTAAAAATGATGATGGATTTAACGTCAGCTGCCATAGCCACTGCAGCATTACACTGCAATGACAGTAGGGAAAAAATAATCCATGTTTATGATTTGTAACAGAAAACACATTCCAAGAATGTTTTACTTACGTAACTCCTGGATGATGGTTGTATCTCTTCTTTCCAAATCTTGTTTGCTGAGCAAAGTAGTCATAACGTTCTGACTTCTTCCACATGTAATAGAAAGCCACACACTCAGCAACCGTTCTGGTTCTTACCTAAAAAAAGGCAGGAGGAATTGACAAGATTACTGCAAAGACTTCTGTTTTGTCATTTCCCCAATTCCCACTCCTGCAATACTGTTAGTTTTACTGTTCCAGTATCTGAAACAAACCAATTAAATCAGGAGACTTCAAACAGATTAACAGTATTGCCTGAATATTACATTTGTTCTACTGTATACATTACTAGCTTTTTAAAAAACAGACTGAAACTGTATCTGCATCTGAAGCATTTATATATATAAATAACAATTTTTTAAACTTTTAAGATGGAAAAAGCTGAGCAGATCAATGACCTAAGAGAAGTGAAGCAGAAAAGATTTGGGTACTTATGCCTTTTGGGAAAGTGGAGGCTTTCAACGATAAATGTTTAAACAACAAAATAAAATTGCAGTCTTTTTGAATATGTATAGAGGACTCAAAAGACTCATTTTGATCTATGTTAACTGTTTGTCTCTCTCCCCAAAATGCAGACAGCTATGTGAAGTCAGATTCTTTGAGAAAAAGTAATTACTTCTACCTATATTCTTACAAACTACATCCATTTTTAGATGCAGAAACATTTCACATCATGATCAGCCCACAGTTCCAGTTTAAGTTTTACAACTATAATATACAGCTCTATCCAGATATAGTCTGGCAGTAAACTATACTTGAGCTTCATCAAACTTAGAGAAACATCAGAGGAGAATCCAAAACGCCTTGGGTATAAGTACTAAACCTTGCTAGTTTAGACACAAACATACCAGCCAGGGGAGGAAATGAACAGACACCCTTATGCTAGTACATAAACTCCCAGTTAACAACGCTTTGCCAGTACCGTGGTAAGCATACATCTCTTGTTAAATCTCTACACATACTCATCTTGACTAGCTGATACTTTCCATATACAAATGACATCAGCTACACTGGGTCCCAGAACTTTCCCTGAACTTTCTGGCATTTTACCTACTTGGAAAAAAAAACATTGCAGATTTCTTAGACAAATTCTGCTCCCTCGTGGCAGATACATCAACCCATGTACTTTGCTGCACGTTGGGAAAAGCATTTTTAAATTATTTCTTTGCATCTCTGATGAATTACTGTTTATTGGTAAGGTCTATTTAAAATCTGAACCACCCAAACATTATTTAGGGCAGGTTAAACCAGGTATTGAGAAGGCGCAGCTGACTATTGTTGAACAACAACCGCCAGTTTCTATAAAGTTCACCTGAAATAAAACAAAAACACCAGACTCCTGAAGAAAAAAACCTTCAAGGTTGTATCCAAGTATAAAGGAGATAAACAGAAAATTTGGAAACAACCATATTGTCAACTGTTGCTTTTTGGTCACAAAAAAAATACCCCTATCCTGCAGGCATAGAGGAGTCAATCAGAAGCAGTCCAGAGCAAGATCAGAACTCCTTCCCTGGCCAGAAAAGAGTACTGATGGAAGACTACACTTCCTGAGAACACAAATAGCTAAGGCTGTTTCTGTAAAGTACACTTTCCTCATGACAAAAGTAAGTTAAGATGCAACTTCCCCTCCCACAGCCATAGTATTGAAATACTGTACTTCTAGGAGAGCACACATTTAAAATAAATTACAATACAAATGTACAAATGGATGTAATGTCAACATAAGCCGATTTCAGAGCTAATACATTTACTCATCTTGCAATGCCTAGCTTTTCCAATGACATCTAAGAAAAAATTAGCACAAAAATTCCAAGCTGGTTTTAATATATTGGTTCTAATTTCAGTCTTCTGCATGGCTTCTGACAAAGGTGTTGCTTTTACAGATTTTCAGCATTGTATCACCTACCAATTCTTCCATTTAACTGTAAAATACTAACCTTGTTTTTCTGTATGAGATGAAAGTCTTTTCCATAAATCCGAAGTGCGTCTTCAAAGCTTCTGCATTCTTCTTCCGTCCATGCTGTCATCTCCTCTAGAAAATTTCAAAAGTAGCATGATAAGCTCACCAAGCTTTTACAAAGAATAAAATATTTGTTGCTAATGGATGAGTATCCAAATGCAGTTTAAAAAACCCAACAGTCCAGTTATTTAGATCCATGTTCTCTTCTCTATGGTACAGATATCCTACCTGAAACCTAACATTCGTTATAAAGACTCATAGAAGAGTTTGATTTCTAAGATCTTTTATCCTTAAGGGCAAAGGACATTCAACAGATTTATTATTAAATAAGTTTGTCATCAAAAAACAAAGTTTGATAACATCACCGAGGTGTAAGTGAGATAAATTGTCTGAATATTTCTTCTCTTCTTCTTTGTATAAGATACAAAGAACAGTGGTTGTTGGAAAAAAAAAGCAAAGGAATCACCTGTTGTGATGGACAAGCCCACTAAACTCTCCTGTACAGCAGCAGGCTGCAAAGACATGACCTCCCCTACAGCAGGGAATGGACATCTCTCAAGATGACCCTTCAGGGTTGAGACACCTCTTATCCAGCACCTCACAGCTATAACAAGGTAAGTGGCATTTTACCTAAAGCCTAAAAGTATATGGTATGCTAGTGATATGTATTTATATTAAGCTATAGCTTAATTATTAGAATTATAGTAAGCAGAGTCTGACCACTACCCAATTACTGATTGTTATTGTTAAATCATTGTTTAATTATTATTCAATTATTGCTTAATTTGATCATTTAATCATTTATAAAACCATTTAGTTAATCCCGTAACAATGACATTTAATAATCTACCTGTGTCAAAAATTGGTGCAGTTGTCAGGATGGCGCTGACTACTTACAGAGGCATGGAGTTAACCCTCCATTGAAATTTTCAGATGACTGGGTGTGTGAAAAGCAGGACAATTGGAATAAGATAAAATAACAAGAGGGAAAGAGAGAAACTGAAAGATGGCAAATAATAAAATGGTAATAATAAAATACAAGATGTTGGAAGGGTATTTAGTAGCCGCATATCAGTATAAGGAATGTGGACAAGAAATGAGACTGTTACAAGATGAGGTTGAATAAACAAAGCAACAAGAAATGCTGTTACCTCTGTGAACAGACTAATTGCTTGAACAACTTGGGGACATGACAGAAAGAAGCATGAACGCAGAGGATAAACTAGAACTCATGATAATTTGGGCCACCCAGATTATCCAGATCTTGTAAAATTCCCAGATCTTGTAAAACTCATAAGCTAATCATTTCCCTAAGATACTGATGGAGAGATCAGAATTCAATATAGCCCCTGTTATTAAAACAAGTATATGCTGGGCCTCAAGGAGGTAACTGGAGAAATACCATAAAGACCACTCCATGGGGCCCCCTTCAACTGGCCAATCTGCACAAAAAATATGGGTAGAAATCTGGTGAAAGCAAGACTGAGTATCTTTGCACGTCCCCTTAATTGAAGGAGATTTTATTATGTTAGATCATTATGGCTTTTGGGGACCAGGAGTGCTCTTGAATAAGGGATCACCCTCTAACACTGAACCACACTACTACATGCTGAGTATCATACTGGTCGGGAGGCACAGACCCTCACGACAGAGGTCAGCCCGTAAGATTAAGAGAACTTTCTACTGCTGTAGACTACAAAAGCAGTCTGCCTTCAGGGTATGAATGACAGTGCACATAATGATTACCCTATTTCTGCCCCGTAGATATACCTCAAAGCCATGAAACTACTTGTTTCACTTGGGATACAGATAATTCTTTCTAGCAGCTGGCACAGTGCTGTGTTTTGGCATTAGTCTGAAAACAATGCTGGTAACACACCAATGTTTTAGTTGTTGCTCAGTAGCTCTTACTCTGATCAAGCACTTTTCAGTCTCTCATGCTCTACCAGTGAGGAGGGGAACAAGAAACCAGGAAAAAGCAGAGACAGGACACCTGACCCAAACTAGCCAAAGGGGTATTCCATACCACAGCACGTCATGCCCAGCATATAACTGGGGGGAGTTACCTGGAAGGCCCAGACCGCTGCTCGGGTCGGGCTGGGTATTGGTTAGCTGGTGGTGAGCAACTGTACTGTGCACTACTTGTGTTTATTGGGTTTTCGTCCCTTCCCTTTTTAGTTGCATATTCTCTCCCCTTGTTACTTCCCTTATCATTACTATTATTAGTCGTGGTTTTGTATCATACTTTGGTTATTGGACTGTTCTTATCTCAACCCATGGGGTTTACACATTCTTTCAATTCTCCTCCCCATCCTGCCCAGGAGCTGGGGGAAAAGAGGGAGTGAGTGAGATTTCTTAAAAAGGACCTCCAAATCCCCCTCACCCCCCCATTTTTATAATGATAAAACATGCAGTTTCCAAAACTGAATTTTACAAACAAAAAAAACCCCAAAAAACACTAAAAAAGAGTAAGATTTTTAAAACAAAATAGCTCATTTGAATAGTTTGGTCTTGTCTCAAGTATTGCTGCTTCCCTATCTTGATTATGGCTTTGGGTTTAATTAAGAAGGGATATTTCAGGCATTTTACATTCATAATGGTGATCCAGAAAGTTTCCAATAAGCTGACATTTAAATTCAATGGGAGGAAAAAATACCCCCGTGTTTCAAAACATTTCTGGAAGCAGACACTGAAACCAAGACCCTTCTGCTCCCAGGTGAAGGTGACAATCATTCCACTGCAAGGCCATTTCTTTCTTCCTCACCCCATTAATTTTGCACTCCTTACTACAGAGCTCTCAAGCTTGGAAGAGAAGATACCAGTGTAAAGTCTCACTGTTAAGAAATTATCTTGGGAGTGGTGGATTTTTAATTCTTGTCTTGTGAATAGCAGTGAACTTCAGTGGGTAGAGCAGGTCATAGCATAACGGTTACTCTAAAAGACAGGCAGTGAAAGTATTATCATCCTTTACCATTTTTAATGAGGGTACAATGAGTCCCATCTGACTGGGACAGGGTGGGTACTAGGCCTTAGGATAGAATTTTGGGCTCTGAACCACAAATGGGCAGAGGTATTTTTTAATCCCCAAACAGGAATCCAAATCCTAGACAGGTATGTGAGTTTGGATACAACCCTGCAACTGATACTTCCTTATTGATTAGGTCTACACAATCTTTTCTTGTACATGAGCTTTCTGAAGCACTGCTCTAATAGTCCTTATTATTCCCTTCAGCTTTACCTTAGATACTTCCACAGCCCTCGTAAACACCAAAGTTCCCTCTGGATCCAGTTCTTAGTAGGGAATATCTGTGAGAATATCAACTTATACCAAGGCTCATACTCCATTTCTGCTTTATGCAACACATATGTTAAAATACAGGCCAAAGAACTGTCTTTGTTAAATGACAAACTCTGATTTTCACTTAAGGGAACGATAAGTTAGGGACAAACAAGATAGAAGCTTGTTGTCACTGTAAACTCGAGCAAAGCTTTACCTGCTCTACTAAAGACCTGTGGAACTATACAGTAGAACAAATTTAGGTTTGGCACAGCATAATGTTAGCACTGAGGAAGAGAGTGAGACCTATTTATATAGCTAGCTATATTTTGGTATAAATATCATTGGATTACAATTGATCATGATCTCGGAAAGATACTGTAATGTGGGTGAGAACTGCCCATGAGCAAACTCACTGCTCCCCCAACCCCTCTCCGCAAGTCTGTGCCATTGTTACAACAGCAATGAAGGAAAGAAGGGAAGGTGAAAATCAGACCCTCAACTTTTATATGAGTTACAAACTTCTCTATCAGGAATTTCCACCTGGCCAACAGTCAGATTATACCTAAATTTGTGCTAAAGACATCATGGAAAGGGATATGCTCATCTATCTGATTCTTACTTAAGGTTTTGCTACATGACTTCCTTTTATTATTTTTCTTTTTCCCCAACACATATTTCTGAAAAAACAGGTACTCCCTCTTACCCTGAGATGCCTTTCCTTTTGAGCAGTATCTCTCAATTGCTTCTTTAACATTATGGCTACTTTTAAGAAGTTCATGCAGTGCCTATAAAATAGAAAAAGTCTTTAGAAAAAGGGAAAGTTTGCAAATATTCAATCTAGACCTATATTTTCAGTGAGCATATCTAATGTAACAAAGGGAATTTATCTTTACACATGATGAAAATTTTAAAATAACAACCAAAACCATCCAAAAGCTGAGACAAGTTTTAATGAAAAAAATGTAAAACATTATATGCAATTATTAGAAGAGCTGATTTGTCAGCAGCATAGCAATCTGAAACATCACAGATCACAACACTGGCAACATTGAAATACCCCACGCTTAAAATTACAAATAAGATCCTGACCCCAATAACAGCTAATTTAAAAAATAAATTGAGTATTGCTGCATGTGTAATCCAAGGCAAAGAAAGAGAACACATGTTAATTACAAAGCAATGTGTCACAAATGGAACAGGATATAAAACATACTTGTTCATTGTCCCGTGTATGTAGTCCTTCAGGAATTCTGCCAATCATTTTTTCATTTCCTGTTCTTAAGGACGTTTCGAAAAGGTATTCTTTAACTTTACTTTCTGAAATCACATCAGGTTTCCAAAGTAAATGGTCTTCATTTTCATAGGCTGTTAAAACAGAAATCCATTAACACCAGATGTGACATTTTTAAGGCTGTAACATTAAAAGCTATTTCACAAAAACAAAGAACAGGAACACAAAAGTAATCAAACCAAGCATCATCATGCTACTTTTAAATTGCAGCTCACTTTTTCCCTAAAAGCCTCAGTTAAGAAACAGTGTGACATGGCAAAGAGATTCAGGTTCCACAAGGGTAAGGGATGAACTACTGAAACAAGGAGTCTACAGAAGAGCAGCTTGTTGACAGCTAGATGATGCAAGCCTAATTATGTGTATGTATTCATCATCTTCATATAAACAAACTAGTCAAACCATTCACACTTGTATTCAGCTGTTTTCAAAAATTAAAATATAGTTCTATAGTTTACAGTGAAAGAGTACAGGATATCATTTTAGTATTTCAAGTGTTACATGTCAAAAAAAAAAAAAGAAGAGGCTAACTGGTTAATTTTGACTAGAATTTGTCAAAAATTCCTTAAGAGAATGGAAATCTAGGTCTCAATGTGGTAATCTGTTTTTCCATTCACTAACAACTGAATGCTGTCAAGAACTTGTACGTTGCGTACTTGACAAGCAATCAGGATATACAGTCCTCCTTCATATTATCCTGAAACCAAGTATGCACCTCTTAAACAGCTTATTTGAAAGACAATATACTGGAAATATGCTAGAGTTGGCCTGATCCTTTGTCGGCCTTTGCACATGTTTCAATTCTATATTAAACTATAAATCCTTTACTCTGATCAATAGATGTGGTTAACATTGCACATAATATTTCACATACTTTCTTGGCAATACAAAATTACAGTTCTTAAATTCAAACACACAAGCGTAACGGTTGTTACGGTAGAAGAGATGAAGATTCTCAATTCTCTCATAAAACTGCAAGGAACAGTATTAAGGTAAGGCGAGGAACAAAATTACATCTCTGAAAGTTCTCTTATGGCTTAAGAACATGGAAACTTTTAACAGACATGCTACAAGTGTAAGGTTTATAAACGAGCAGAACTGCCTTCTAGCACAATTCTGCTAGCTGGGAGTATACAGCAGAAATGTAAGCCCCTGTTTGCTATCACAAACTCTTCAGGGAGCACAGAAGAGGCTTTCACAGAATCCTCCACCCCTACAGCCAGGTCCAACCGCTTCAGAACACTGCTTACGCTCATCTTCAACCTCCTTTATCAACCAAGACAACCCAGCACTTCTTGCTGGGGTCCATGACTGATGAGAGGAGCTCCTCTGTCTCTCCCATCTTGCAGCTACGTCATTGCTCTTGGCCATGCCAGCAGACAAGACTCTTGATGGTTCTCTCTAGCACCAGCTCATTCCAGAGAAAGTTGTCAGTTTACCCCCTTCCTGGTCATCCTCTGGTTATTGGCATTTCTCTAGTTCTTGGCTGAGGAGAAGTCAAGATGTATAAACAGTAAAAGGACTATCCAGATAAATCTTACTCCTCCATTTCTTACAACCCGTAAGCACCATGCTTGAATCTTAGAAAATAGGAGACTTCCCTAGGTCTTAAGCAACACAAGAGATGTTCACTTGCCAATACTTCCGGCTTCATCCATACCCAACATCCTTCTTCTCTACTGCAAAGGATCATTCTTCAAAAAAGCAGCTGGTAATGGTGAAAAGACTTTATATACTACACTAGAATAATATCCCCATGAAATGTTACAGTGCAAACACAAGTAACTTGCAGAAAACAAACAGAATTCCCTTCATTTTTTAATATATCCCCCAAACTGTTCTGTAATTTCCCAGCTGTTCCACCCATGAGCAAGTTTTTTTCATTAGTTGCTTTCTGAATTCCACAGCTGTATGTGCTATACTTTTCTCATAGTACAGGTTTCCAAAAATACAAAAGAGAACTCTATTAAATACGCTCTTTTTTCTATTCTAGCACAATTGTGGCTTTTAACCTGAATTTGTAATGGAATAACATAGTACTTAAAACATCGAACAGAAGGACCTACATCTTCTACTCATGCTATGGAAATTTAGATTATTGCTTTGTTTTCCGTATCCATTTTGTAATCCACATTGTCATGCTTCCCAAAAAACCAGCGAAGTAAAATACAGAAGATCTTCAGTGTTAACTAAGTTACATGCTCACAGCCCAATTATGATACTCTAACGAAAACATTTCCTTCTTAACCCAGTTTGCTGCATCCTAATAATACTTCAGAATTAACACTGTAATCCACCCTCTAATGTTTTCTTGAGAATGTTCTTTCAAAACTGAGTTTCGAAGAACAAATCAAATTTCTGAGATATAATTACGTGACTGTGTTATTAAGGTTTTTTTAGTACCTTTGTGTGGGGGGCGGGGTGGGGTGGAGGTGGTTTTATTGTTTGAGTTTTGTTTGGTTGGTTTGGGTTTCTTTAAGATCTATGAGTCTTTAAGCCACTGAATTTATCTTACAAATTTAAGTAACATTTTTTCATCAACTACTATGTATAAGCATAAAATAAGAAGGAAAACATTCAGAAGAACTTACCCTTTTCATCATCAGTGTATTTGCCAAGATAAGGTGGAATTTCAGCCTGGTACTGCGAACCAACCATTATTTCCTGAAGATGTAACAAAAGTTAAAGGATGAAAGTATTTAGTATTTTACGTATGGAAGCACTAAAAATGCCATTAAGCTGGCATTTGACAGAGAATTCCAGAATTAAGGTACTATTTTAGACATGCGCTATAAATCTTAATGCATTTTTCTTCACAGTAAAGGCCTTTTTTAACTTTTTTTTTTAAAGATATTACCTTTCTCAAATCTTCAGATGAATTACCATTGTCTGCCTCTACATCTTCACCATCTGATTCTTTATCTCCATCACACGTAGTGTTTGCTTCAGACACAAAGAAGTTCAGTTTTAGCTAGGAAGAATTTTCAGTTCAAGCACAGAACTACAAGATATCTTTGACTTTTGAAAGGAGCACCTACCTTTACTCTGGGAGACACTTACCATGAATCTATTAACCTACATTTCTACCAAACTAGCATGAAGTCAGAAGGCACTGGTACTTGTATACTGCAGAACTGAAACTTTTATCATCACTGCAGCTTAGACAATCTACTCTATTTCCAAGAGTCAAAAGGAAATGAGACCATTTTTCTTCATCAATTTTCTCAATAAAGGCTTCTACCTTACAGAAAAGATGTGAGAAAAACAAGTTCCATGGCTATGACTTAGCCTCAGGTTAATCACAAAGAAAGTAAAGTTGAAGGCATGTCTTTATTACTTACTAAAACCTTTCATCAGAAGTTTTAATGGGCACTCAAAACATTCCTTTAAAGAAGGTTGCCTAAGCATGGAGTGAAAATACAGGAGAGATCTACAAAACGGAATAAGCAAAAACTAGCAAAAGACTGCTTATTCATCTTTAATCTGCCGTCCTCCACCCTTCTCCCTCTACTCCCCAAAGAAATACTGCAGAGCACTCCAAGCAACTTGAATCCATAGAAGAACTCATATTTTATAATCTGCAACACTTTGGTACTGGGTTCTGAAGTAATTCTATTTTTATAGCTGTATAATCCTAGAAGAATGAAATCTACAATTCTGATACAATAAAAGCTATTTTGTATTCTCTAACTTCAGAAACAACATGCTTATAAATACGGTTGCAATTTTAGCTTCATCACAACTAAAAAGAATCATCAACATCAGAGACAATATTCCAAGATTGTGTGGACTGAGGTTCTTCTGTAGTCATTACTACAATCATCAGTTTTACCCCTTTTTCTTGTTAGAGGCTTTAGTCTAGAAGCAAGAAGCTAACAAAAATGTGTGAAACAACAACATGCCTGGATAATCATAGGCAATTATTTCTTCCAATTAATGCAAATTTACAATAGTCTATAGTTTGTGTTAGACACGTTTATCTTAATGTAATCTTAGTGTCTGAGGAATAGACAGAGATAGAAAAAAAGATAAAACTGCCAATAGCAGAGAGAACTGACACCTCCCTCCCTGAAATCATGGAAATCTGATCTTAAAACGTCCAGCCAAAAGTTCGAATAGAGAAAGTAACACTCTGATAGAAAGCCATGACATCTGAAAACAAAGATGACAGTTTCTTAATCCTCTGTAAGATGAAGGGCTAATCATTTTTTCTATAAAGCTGTCACACTTTCATTATCATATTCATTAAGAATTCACAAGCAATGTTTAAGTGCCAGCCAAGTTTGGGCTTTGCTTAAGTTAAAAAAGGCCATGGTAATTTTTAACATTTTTGTATTTCTCTTTCAATAAAAATGTCTTATATTTAGTATACAATCAGCAGCATACAAGGGGCTACAACTGCTGATAACTGAGGCAGAACATGCCCTTTATCATCCCCCTTCTCTAGAGAAATGAAATCCCCCTGGGAATAGCATAAGATTCTTGTCAAATTAAAACCATGATAAGAATCCTCCACATTGCTCTAGTACATCAGTGAACAAAGGAGCTGCAACAGGCAATGGGGACTATCTCGTCCAGGTTGGATAGCTGAACCACTGGTTTTCAGGTCTTTCCTGCAATAGCTCCACGGGTAGTGAAATTTTGGTGGTCATCGGTTTATAGGCCCCATCAAATATAACACCACTCTGGATCATCCCATGACATCGTAGTGGAAAGGTGTTTTAATGTGTGAAAGGAAATAATCACAAAGAAACTGCATCCCTGTTCACATGCACAGGCCGCATGGAGGAGTCACTGGCTTAAAAGCAGCAGCAAATAATTTAGAAGAGAAACACTGATTTAATAGAATGGGTTACGTATTAATGTAATTGACTAATATATTGAAAATTGTGAAGGGTGTTCCTCAATACCACAATTAACTATTAAGTTATTGTATTTGTAGAAAAAATAATTTTACTTGTTCTTTGAGCACAGTACCAAATATACGTCTTTCAGGTAATACCAAAGACAACGTTCATGTACAACATCCTGCAAAGTACTGTTTCTCTATTCCCAGTAAAGTCATCACTACTCTGCAATTCTGATATTTTAAGCTAAGAAGCTGTATATAATGCTAAGACTTTGTGAGTACTATTATAAAATTAGGTCTCCTACATCTTAATGGCCGAGGAAAGAAGTCAGTAGCCTCATGTGAAGTAACTGATGGTGTCAAGTCATCAGCAGAGGACTGTGTTTCTTCATCATCACCCGACAAGAGGTCTTTAGCGATTTCCTCCTGTATCATTAAAACAAAAAAATAAAACCTCAGTCTGACTGTTACATAAAGACTGGTGAGCGTTTAGATTCAGCAAATTCTAAGTATCACCAATTAAAATGATTTACTTTACCATAAGTAAATTTAGCAGACCACACTCCCTTAATTAAAAATATAGTTTGCTCCTCCTAAATCTTAAGAACAGATTTACCCATTCATTTCAGAGTTGGATACAGCAGTTAATTTTCCCTTAGTCTTCTATTAAAATAAACGCACGAGAAGTAACTTCTGCAAGCATGAGATGTTCTTACAACTGCTTCCAATGAAACATGCCAGTGGAAACTGCCTCAAATCTTTGCATCACAAACACGCTGAAGCTTTAAAAGGCTGTTTCCCCTCAAAGTCTGGGAAAAACCAAAATGAACCAGCCATGCACTTTTGTAGACTTTTGCTGAGAGGACAGTTACAGGTCACAGACAACATGTTATCTTCCCAAAACATGCACAAAAAATGATATTTCTGTATGTTTAAAAAAAAAAAAAGCATATTAATAAAGAAAAAGCACACTTCCTCCACTAGCAGACATGTTTGAGCCCGTTTGTACAGAGGTTAGGAAGGAAAAGAACTGCATCAGACAACAAGCCGACTACATTTTTGTAGCCTCAACACAATCATGAATCCTAATGAGAATCAGATGTGCAGAGCCATCATTATACCCTGCTTTCTGCGGAGTTCACCATTACATCATACTCAGAGAGAGGGGAAAAAAAAAAAAGACATATACCTACTACCTCCATACTTTATAATCCAAACTACCAGCTGCATATGCTTTGTAGCAGAAAATTAAGACTAAAACCTCAGAATTCAAAGTTAGCTTGCAAAGCACAAACCCCAAAGTTTCAGGTTTCTACATCAGCAATGCAACACATTCAGTCAGTGCACATAAAAGAATCTCTCTCACTCCCCCAAATTAGGACCTTTCCGAATGATATGCATTTGAAAGCAACATTCTAAAGCATTCAAGAGTGCATCTTCAAGTTATCCACAAATGT
Organism: Strigops habroptila; assembly: GCF_004027225.2. Lineage (NCBI taxonomy): Eukaryota > Metazoa > Chordata > Aves > Psittaciformes > Psittacidae > Strigops > Strigops habroptila. Next base: position 82,523,730 of record NC_044302.2, on the reverse strand, counting down.
TTTGATATTTGGCACGTGTGCTATAAGCCAGAATTACTATTTCCGGACATTGAAAGCGTTATTAAAAAAAAAAACAAAAACCCACTTCTATTACAAAAAAATAAATAAATCCCGCCCATTTAAAGTTCTTTGGATGTATTTTACAACAACTGTTAACTTCCTAATTTCTTAGTTTAGTAATGTAGTGCCACTGAAGTTGCTATGCATTTTTAAGTGTAGTAATAAGAATTAGAATAAAATCCTCAATATTTTTGAAAAAGATTTAATTCAGAGTAAAACTGTCCACTGATACTAACAAAGATATGTATTTTGTAACATGAAGAGGCAGGGCAAAATATTTTAAGGTCATTTAGATTTCTGCTTTTAAACCATAATACGTGGGAAAACGGTTCTGACTTACTTTATCTAAAGTCATATCTGGAAGTTCATCTGCAAGTTCACTTGGAGAGCTATCCACACTGGAACCTGCCATAACTGGAATTGTGGGTTCATAGCCATAGAATGCCAGTAAATCTTCCAACGGCATGTTTCCTTCCTAATACAAGAGGATTTACAAACACTTCAACACACTGCCAAATACTTGTAAGCAGTTCAGACCTAAAAGGTTAAGACATTACTTTGAAGAACAGAAGTAAAAAAATCCAAACAAACTTAACTGAAAGTATGAATCTTGATTAGAGATTTAAAATATTTTCAGGCACAGGACTGAAATTACTCATAACCATGTCTCTTGGCATAAAGGGAAGTTCCACCAAGCTACTGAATAAAACTGTTTACTGGGTGAAACTAAAGAATAAATACAAAAAACTTCCTCTTATTGGATTTACACTGTAAAGCATGATTTGCCTGTATTTCAAGACAGTGGATATCCTAGAAACACTAACAACCCCCCTGCAAGAGAGAAATCCAGAAAAACTTGAAGACTTTAGTCCTACATAGTTACAGCTGCAAGACTGCAAAACCCCATAAAAATAAACCAATTTAGCAATTTTAAAGCCCTCTTTTCCATCTCCCAGAGTATACTTCATAATGACCACTTTATACTTTATAATGACCACTGAGAAGGTAATAGAAGACAAAGTCTTAATTTGTAACCTGTTTTTTCCAAGAGCTTTTGATCAAATGATTTTACTAAGCAGCATTATACTTGCACCCTAATACAATTAATAAAACAATAAACAGCAGGGATTTTTTTAGTTACCTGATTAAAGCCATCAAAATATTAAAAATATTTTCCAATATTTATACCTTTAAAAGTTATATTACCTTTAAAAAATTCTTGTTGAACTCATACACTGATTAAATTACTTGTTTTCTTTAGTCAGCTAAGGTCTTAGTCCTGCAAAGACTTTTCACAATGGGTAAACGTAAACTCATGTCCAAGTCTTTCCAGGATCGGGACCTAAAGTAATAAAGTGTTTAAGATGAGTGGCTCTCTTCTTCCTTCATTATAGAAGCAACAAGATAATTTTGTGGAGTCACAACTCCATTTTAACCACCAGACTTGGCAAGCTGCTTTGCCATTATAATTGCAAGTTCATAATCAGCAAAAAATATAATTCTAAAGGCAGCAGGATGAAAAAAACCAAACAAACAAAAAAACCAAAAACCCAGGAGTATAAACAGTGTCTACTCCATACTTAGAAAATTGTTTTTTACATAGACTATAAAAACACAGCCTCATATCCGATGCTAAAAATTACTTCCTTGGAAATCTGTTGACCAAAATCTGCAGTTATGCCAAGTGGTGTAAGCGGGTCACTGAACAGTAAGGCAAGCAGCATCAGTTTGTGGGTGTTCAGCACACTTTGAAATGGTTGATGCACTGCCACAGATGAACAAGAGGTTTACACAGCAAAAACATGTCATTAAAAATGGTAACATGGAATAAGGAAAGCCAAGGAGCACATTTGTCATTTTGCACACCCACCAAATGCCAAACTGATGAAACTAAGACACAGAACTACCATTTACATAGCAAATGAATGTGATCCATCATGCCTAAAACAGGACTGTTTGTCTGCATATTGGAAAAGCAAAACCTGACCAACAGAATCAAATACAGCTAGCTGGTCACTTAATAGTATGCAAAATGGGCAGTGTCAACTTACATCCAATTTATAAAACTTAGAAGTGATACTAAATGACAGGACTCTGAAACCTGCTTCCATGATTCCTCTACCAAAGTGAAAGGACCACTAAATGAAAAAGTATGAACTTAGGGTAACACTAATACGAACTTACCATAACACTAATGTCTAAGCTAAGTTCAGCCTTCTTGTGAAGATGCACTACTATATCCTAACAAGACCTGATTTTCTTTTTTTAAATAAGCTTCAAAGATATGTTGCAGGAAACTGATTTATACAATACAAACTGAGGAGCAGGCTGAGTTCTTTTCAGAAGAAAAATTTTAATATGTACGGACATTTACAAGAGAGCGAGTGACTCTTACCTTTTCTAAATCTTCAATTTCAGTGCTGAAATTTTTGCTTTCTTCCATCATTTCCTCCTCCTCAAGGGTTCGCTCATCATCATAATCATGTACCAGCATTTCAGCAGATGGGTCAAAGTCATGATCCTCTGACGACAAAGAGCCAACTATCAAAAAAACCTAATTTGAGTAATTTTTTTTTCTACACCAACATATGAAATTACATCATAGAAAAAAATAAGGTAGCATGAATTCTCTTACGGACAGGGTCAGAACTCTCAATGGAGTAACTCAAACAAAGTTCTAACTACTTGACAAATCCAGCTGTTTAAGCTGACCTTCTCTTTCTGTGTTTGTAAGCAACAAGTGCAGTTTTCTCTCTTGCAGTATAGGATACTCAGGAGAAGTACCTAAACTACTAAAACAAAGTTCCACAAAGTACAATCCCAAATTAATATTTTACTCAATAAAAGGTTGTTCAAAACACCCTTGAAATCATCATTAAGGTACAAAGCACACATGCCAAGATTTCAGATGCTGAAAGACCATGATTTATAAAGTCTGATTCTATATATGTGATATATACGGTAATGAGTATAGTTTTCCACTGGTAAACAGCTAACTTAGGTTATGAATTACCTTCTTACCAACAGTAGGAAGGTAAATAAACAGTAAAGATTTGCTTCAGATTAGCATCACAGATGTAGCTTTTATTAAAACTATTTTAATTCTTAGCACTTGACCTAGAAAGGAAGAATAAACATAGCAGAGTTTCAAGAAATACGGAGGAAAATATACTGGAAATAAAGAAATGCTTCCAGTAGTTCGCATTAACAAGCCATGGTGACAGAAATTCATTACTCAAGAGGATACTTTAAATCATCAAAAAAGTACAAGTACTGATATTAAGTGCATTTTGTCAACTGTTAGAAAGGTTATCGTTAGATTCAACAGGTTCTAAAGATGCACCCCAAAGTGGTGATAAAAATTAAATATTCTGCATAATATTCATAATGCATAATAAAATATTCTATTCTGCAGAATAAGATTTAAATATTCTGCACCCCAAAGTGGTGATAAAAATTACTGAATTACAGGGTTGTTTTGTTCTTTAGTTTTAACTTTCTTATGCAGGAAAGAGACTGGGGCACTTTCACCTCTGGTTTTCCCTTCTAGTTCTTACATTCTAGTGCTCTGTTGCAATCCTTGGCTTACAAGCAGCAAAGAAAAGGTTTACTACGAATTATTTCCATGTAAGAACTTCTGAAGAAGTTCTGTAGGGAGCAACTACAAATTTTCAATCCTCTTCAAAAAAAAAAAAAAAAAAAAAAAGGCAGTATCCCTCTTTGCGCCACTTCCAGCCTTGAAAGAGTTCTATACACTAATGCTTCTGAGTGTTCAAGCATTTAACTGATCTTTCATCAATTACCTTATGTGCTCATTCCTAATATGCAGGTAATTAAAGTAAACTTTCTCTGCTCGCTTAAAACTGTGAAAATTCGTAATATCATACTGTAGAGAAACATTCACACCAAAACGCTTTATATTGACGTTATTCATATTCTGGTCTCATGGAACTTTTGGAATAGCTGATAACACTACTCCGATTACAGTAATGGCAATTCATGTTGAATTTCTCTACTGTTTGCCATCACGACCTGATCCAGTTTTACGGAAGCATCAACTGCCTTACTCTATTTGTACATGTGTGCTCAAGATTATTGTTTCTAACCCCTATTCTAACTCATTTTATGTTTGAGTAACTCAAGTGAAAGTTCTTTTATCTAAAGTCTGTTACAGGAATAAAGTCCCAAGTATTCAAAAATACAAGCTCAATAAATTTCGTAACAGTTAAAAGAGATAACAACCAATGCAGAAGCAGCTATGCAGAAGTAAACAGTCCCCAAATACTATTCTGAGAGTAGCCCTGCTGATGTTAACTATGCTTGCTTGTGTAAAGTATTCCAAAGAAACTTCACAGCAATTAAAGCTTTAAAAATTACTTATCGCTATGATATAAAACATTCTGTTACTACTAAGAAGTCTACAATTTACACAAGCATATAGTTATCAGCAACAAGAGAAGCAGTCTCTCTCCAGGCTACCTGGCTTTACTGAGATGTTGACTTAAAAGTGCAACAAAACATTGTTCTCATTTTGGGTTCCAAGCAGCCAATTACTAACTGCAACCAGAGTTAAGGGAAGGACTCCACAGTTCACATCTCCTTCTCTGAAAATTTATCTAGCAGGCGGTTAATTGCGTGGACATGAAGCGTTAGGAAAGGTACAAAGGGATAAATTTGGGAAGAATCAGGAAGGCGAGCGCGGCGTGCGGGCGGCAGGCCGGGTGCCGGAGCAGGAGGTGGGCGAGGACGAACCTGGGCTCGAACTCCCAAAGGAAGCCTGCGGAGAGAAGCGAGAGCGAAGTGAGAGCGGGCTCCCACCGGCCGGGCAGCAGACAAGGGTCTTCATTTCATGTTCCCCGCCTTCATCCCCCGGAGCTCTTCCACTGCCGCCCCCCTTTCCGCCGCTCCCCGCCAGCCGCGGCCCCTTCGCCCCGCCCTGCTGGCCCGTCCATCCCGTTCACCCTCTCCCTTCCCTCCTTCGCTAGCCCGCTCCCCGCCTGCCGCTGTCCTCCCCTCCTCCCCCGCTGGCAGAACCCCCCCAGGAGCTGAGCCCAGCCCGACCGCCGCTCTCGTTCGCTCCGGCCGTGGCCCGGCGGGACATGACAGGCGCACGCAGTGGCGGACCGGCCGCCGCCTCTTCCCCGCTCCCAGCCCGGGGCTCGCTCCTCCTCCCTCCCGCCGGGCGCTTCTCCATCGCCCGCGCTGCGGCGCCGCCGGCGGCCCGGCCCGCTCCCCCCGGGGCCCGCCGCGCCGGCCGCGCCCCCCTCCGCGCCCGGCCCAGGCCTGTCGGCCGCCCGCAGGCTGCAAACCCGGCACCCGCTCTGCGCGGCGCCCGCCGTGCGGCCTAGTCGCGCAGACTCCCGCTGCCCCGGCGCCGGCGTCTCCACAGTCCGTCCCGCCGCCCCGCAAGCCCGCAGGCCCTCCCGCGGCGCCGGGCCGCCCCAGAGGCGCCTTACGGGGATGTCGAGGCGGGCGCGGGGGTCCTGCCGGCGGCGGCGGCCCGCGGGGAGCCGGCCGAACTCCAGCGCCCCAACCCGCTTTCCCCGCTCACCTCCGCCATATTGGGACGATCGGGCTGAGGAGCAGCGCTGCGCCGAGTGCCCGGATGGGGCCGCTAAGCCAATGGCAGCCGCCGAGCCCCAGCCGAAGCCGGCCGGGAGGGAGCGGAGGGGCCGGCGGGACCGGGCTGGGCGGAGGAGGCGGCGCCGGGGCAGGGGCAGCGCCGGGACCCCACCTCCGGCGGCGCCGCGGCCTCTGGCCCCGGCTGGCGAGGGCGCTCTGCCCGCCCCGGTCCGCTGCACGCCGGGTCTGCCCCGCCCGGAGAGGGCGCTCGGCACCAGCCGCTGAGCCCAGGCCGCAGCGGCTCGGGCTGCCCGCCGCCCTTCTCCCGCCCCGCCCGGGGAAGCCTGAGCCGGCGGAGGCTGCCCGCCCCGGGGCGAGGCGAGCGGCAGCCGTGCCGCCCCAGAGGGCCCAGGCCGGCTGGAGCGCAGGCAGCTGGGTCACCATGACCGTCTGGGTCAGCATGTCTGCGACTGCCGTGCCGTGCCGTCCTGTCCCGGGCCGTGCGGGAGCGGTATCCGGCTGTGTCACCCGCGCCTCCCTCGATGTCGAGCCCCTTCCTAGGTGCTGGTGTGGAGGGGGGCTGGCAGTTACACTGACACCCAACATCCCAAGTGTCTGGAGCAGGAAACAAAATGTCCAAGCCTTCACACCGTGCAGTTATTTGCCTGCTGCGGCTTAAACAGAAGTAGTTAAATTTACTTTACAGCGGGCTTTTCTATACAAATCTTGAAGAGTTTTACATGCAAGTAGTATCTATTCAGTTTCTCTCTGGCACTTTTTTGTCCCGGTACTCATAAAGTGTGAGTCGGGCAGTTTTAAGCTTGGTTTCTTCAATCCAGGCTATAAAGACTCATGCTCTTAATTTTGGAGTCACATGTTTCTGCTTCTGGCCAAAATAGCATCTGCCATGCTAGCTATATCGAATACTGCTTTGTTGGAGGGGTGGCGTGCATCACAGCAACACCCGGGTTCAACACTGCCCCAGGCTGCCTCCAACCCCGGGAATTTGGGAGGCTCAAGGGTATGTAACAAAGTGAATAGCTTCTTCACGTGCATCCTCAGTTGGGCTTGCAGATAGTATAGAGGTCCCATCTAGTTAGGTACTTAAGCAGTGGAGCTCTAGACTGTCTATTTGTTCTGCTGGGAGCTGTTGCTCTCAGAAAGAGTAAATTAACTTGTGTCACTTGCGGCACTGCTGAGTCTAGTCTAATTCCAGTACATAAGCTGCGCGTGTGCCTTCAAACTACGCAGCAGCCAACAATGTAGACCTACCTGCTCTTGATGCACCTGGGGTAAGACGTTGACAACTTAAAAATCCCAAAAACTTTCGGAAATGCTTTTCCTTTTTAGGAAAGTTGTCATGGTCACAAGCAGCTCCAGCAGTACCTCGTCTTCTGATCACTGATGAGTCTTTGCCTTTTCCCAAAGTTGTATACACAGTGTACATTGCATGTACTCAAAAATTAGGAAGGAATATTTAATAATTTACACCTTTGACTGGTCTGTGATGCCATTATAAGCCACTAATGCTCCTCAGACTCTCAGTTGTGTTGCCCCCACATACACAGAAACCCAGTTCCTATCCCTGCTCCCTTGAAGACTCAGCTCAGGTAAGCGTCTCCTGAAGGCAGAACATGTAACACATAAACAGGCCTGTTCATCTTATCAACAAAATAGCACAGGAAGTGCAGCAGGAAGAATCTCCAATTCAATACATATTTGCTACTATATACGTTTTCTCAATAAGAATTCTTGCCAATTTGGATGCAAGTAGCTATTTCCTAACTTCCGAAGAACTTTACTACTTCAACTGTTCTTGTTGTTCAACAGTCTTTCAACTGTTTCACATGATCAAGTTTTTCAGTTGTGTGCAATTTCACAGAAAAATCTTCTGTCACTGATTTGTTACTACTTAATCTTTTATAAGATTTAGATCAGATTTAGAATTGAGGGGGTTTGTTATAATTCAGACCTCTTTGATAAAATAGTATGAACTCATAGCTCTACCACAGCAGGTCATAGGGTGTGTTCCAGAGCTGTCATAAAAGTTGCAGCAAGAGTTCTAAATTCTGGAAAAACTAGTGCTCAGAGTTGTGGATGGGGGGAACTGGGGGGTGTGTGGCAATAAAAATAAAACTTACTGTGTTCTAAATCATAACAGTGAAACAAAACAAGCATTTATTTTTCTTGTCTTTCACTGGGGTTCAGTTTTGCGCTTGGAAATTGCAGCTATACAGAAAAGCTTACAAGTATTTGCAGATTCCAATACCTACCAAAAAAAAAAAAAAAAAAGTTAAAAATCTGGATCCTGAAGATTTGAAAAGGGCTGCTGTGATCCTGCATCTCAGTGTAGGCTGGATTATGGTAGCAATATCTATACTGTTATATGCTGTTACAACACATTTTACCTCCCAGTGAGGATGGTGAAGTTACCGGGCAAGCTCGTTTGATGGGGATGGAAAGGAACAAGGATGTGATTGCATAACCTCTGCCTCAAATAATATTTTTCTCCAGAAACAGGGGGCAGAGTGTGGTATGCTCTTAAAGTGTAGTTTGGAAACCAAACTACCTTGTGCTTTTGTAGAGCCTGGGATGGTGTTGGTATGGAGCTTCCACCAGAGCCCAATGCTTTCATGGATGTGCTTCTCTCTGCCTCACCACCCTGAGCAGAAAGGCAATGCAAGACTGTTCTTTCCATTTTACAGGGACTCAGAAGTAGAGATGGCTGAACAAAGTATGTATTTGCATATATAAAATGAATGAAATAGTTACATCAATACAAATACAGTTTTCCATAGCAGCTGGGCATACAAGACTGTGTGGAGTTCTGTATTTCAATGTGTCTTTTCTCTTGAATTGGAATCAAGAAGATGGGACAAAAATCTGACCAAACTGTTCTCTCCAGAGTAATAGAGGAAGATGTATTTTGTGTCCATATTTTGGGTATATTTTATCATCCAAGTTAATCCCAGATTAAAAAAAAAGAAAAAAAAATAATTGAATTTTTTTTGTTTCAATTGGTTCTTTGAAAAGAAGTTAATTAGAAGAGCAGAATCCAGTCTTTTTTTTTCATCTAATAAAACCAATAATGCAGTGAAGCTGATCAGTTATAGATGAAGAGTTGTAAGGTAAGAGTGCAGAAGCTCTAAAAGAAAATCTGTTGATCTGTAACATTTTTTTCTCCTTTACCCTTATAAGAATAATAAGTATCATGCCTTTTACTTTCTCCAATCTTAGGTGTAAGCTATCAGAGATACATCCAACAGATATGTGGTGATCAGACAATATCATAACCATGTTTGAAGTCTTGTTCTGTATCTGGGTGGTGTGAATGTTGTGATAATTTTTCACTTCAGTCCACACTTTTCTAGCAAACCTGTTGCCCAAAGCCCTAGAGTAATGGTCTCAGATACCCCTTCCTGTAGGCGTAATGACAAAAAGTAAAGCCTACTCATTTAGGAAACGGAGCTGGTCTTAGATCCTTCAGCTGTATCTCTACTAGTTAAGTAAGTATGCTCAGGAATGTTTCCTAGACATTAAAAACACCTGTCCTGGGTTCAGCAGTAGCAGTCATTTTTCTCCTTCTTAGTAGCTGGTGCAGTGCTATGTTTTTGACTTTAGTCTGAGAACAATGCTGATAACACCGATGTTTTTAGTTGTTGCTAAGTAATGTTTACTCTGACCAAGGACTTTCTCAGTCTCATGCTCTGCCTGGGAGGAGGGGAAGCTGGGAGGAAGGAGAGACAGGACACCTGACCCAAACTAGCCAAAAGGGTATTCCATACCACAGTACGTCATGCCCAGTATATAAACTGGGGGGAGTTATCCAGAAGGCTGAGATCGCTGCTCGGGTTGGGCTGGGTCTCAGTCGGCAGGTGGTGAGCAATTGTATTCTCTCCCCTTGTTATTTCCCTTATCATTATTGTTATTGGTGGTAGCAGTAGTAGCAGTATTATACCTTAGTTACTGGACTGTTCTGATCTCAACCCGTAGTAGTTACATTCTTTCAATTCTCCTCCCCATCCCTTCGGGAGTGGGGGGAAGAAGAAGCAGGGGAGTGAGCGAGGCGCTGCGTGGTTCCGAGTTACCGGCTGGGTTTAAGCCACAATAACACAAAAAAGCACAGGGCTGCAAACATCTCTGCTAGCAAAACCTCTGCTTCCTTAAGAGACTGCCTGCGGCAGATGGACCATTGAACACAGTAACTCCTGAAGGATACGCAGGAGGCAGGCTGGTGTGGGCAGGGCATGAAGCATGTGGAGACCATCCTAATAGTCTGATATTATGGATTACCATATGCCAGCACTATTTAACTTACTGGAAAAGATAAAAATGTAAAAATACAAGTCACCATCTCCTGCCAATCTATATTCTTTGAGCTTTGAGATGGGAGAATGGAAGGAAGCCCATCTGTGTATTAGGCATATCACTTAGTACTCTTAATTACATTGCTCGTTGTGCAGATACCATGATTTTGAGGATCGTATTTGCAAAAGAGAATGGATATGCAAGATAAGTTTTTAAATCCCTAGTGGTGTCTGTATCCCAGTACTTTAATTTTCATGAGTGCGAGTAACACAGCTTTCTGCAGTACTGACTGAATTGTCGGCTAATGTAGGGAAGTTTGACTTTTTAAATAGTACTGCTCACTTACCTCTCATGCCAAATTTTCAAGGGGTATAGTTTCCCATACTGCTTTTAGTATTCTGCTGTTTTTATAAAAAAAGAAAGTGTAATTTCTCCCTAGAGAACTTGGATAAAAAGTTTTAAGTGATTTACTTCTCATAATAATAATTTTATTAATATGCAAAACAGCTTATTTTGTTCTGAAGCTTATCAACAGCCGCAGATTTATAGCAAGGAGGTGTTTAACCCAGACTTACTGGCAGATACAGCACATGCGTATAATGACAGCACTGGCAATTACATAAGAGATGGTGTAATATGAGCATAACAAGTATTTTTAATTTAGGGAACTTTTTTTGTGGTCTTTTTAATGAATTTAAACAATTTCAATGAATTTATTAACCATAAATACTTGTAAACAAAAGGTTAGATATTGTAGCAGGAACTTAGGCAGCCTAACTCTCCTGGCTATTTTACTCCCTCAGTTCCCCTCTACCAGGAGAAGCATCTTTTCCATAAGCACTTCCTTCCAAATCATCCTTAATTGGAATCACTGTTTTTGTTTGGGCTTATTGTCATTCAGTCTGAGGGGCTTCTAGCTAGCCACTATCTTTGTCAGTTTGCCTTCCAGCCTCTTTTACATGTTGCCTGCAGAGCATGTATTTCATTTCTCCCTTTTTCTAGACAATGCATCCTCTCACATCCCATGTGGCATCTCTGTTTCCTGACTCATCCCCATGCAGCTCCTGCCCACAGCAGCTCCCTTGGGCATTTTGAAGATGTGGTTTAAGGAATGCTTGTTATCAGGGACCCACCTTAGGCTGCATCCTGCAGCTTTCCTGGTTTTACCACTGAAGGGATGGGATAATGCTGGTGTGAAGGGCATGAGCCTCACGCTCCCTCAAGGGCCCAGCTGTCCCGGGAAAGGTTTCTTGCTTAGAGAAAGAGGCTTTCTGATTGTCTTCATGCTGAAATGTGACTTCACTTGCAATATAACTGAAACCAACTGTTAGCTACACATAGAAAAATAGATGACCAAGTACCTCCTCTGTATGCCTTACTGTTGGGCAAGGAGAAGTGTAGGAGTTTTTAATCAATGGGTAGGTGTGTGATTAAATTGTAAACAATTAAAAGTGTGACGAGAAACAATTTCTCCTTAGTATCACGCCTCACTAATTTTCATTTTATAGCATCAACAGATATGTCACATTGTATGAAGGAAAAAAACATTGTGCTTTTTGATGTCTCTCAAAATATAGCATATACACAATAGTCATCATAATTAGGAAAATATTTACAGGAAATTTGCTTTTTCTTAGTAAAGAAATGCTATTAGCCATTCTGGCACAGTTAGTATAGTGTAATATGATATCATTGTTTTGGAAGGACTGAGAAGGAATGTTTTCTAAACAGGAAGACCTATACTTCTGTTTTGAGGGTGTTTTGCCTATTTCTTTTAAGCCGTTATAATAATTAGCAAGTTTACAGAAAGTATCATCATTGCCTTTCAAAAAGTTCATGAAGATACGCAAGCATTTATATATGATTCTGCAGATGTGAAAGCTATGGCACAGAAAAGTGAAACAACAAAATACACAACCAAAAAAACCCCCAAAACTCGGCTAAAGGCTAACGCAGGATCTCTGGCAGAAGTGAAAATCAAAACAAGACAATGCTCATCTGAAGCTATTGCATCATCTTCACAGATGCAATGTTTGTATTTCAAGGATTTCAAATTTATTTTCCACTTACTTAGAAATATCAGGAGTTTCTACTAGCAACATACAAAAATGCCACTATGTGAGAGTTTAACTATCACCTATGTTGTGTAGGTGTCCGTATAGAGCGACATTTCCAATTCCGAATGGAGAGCCTCTGAAATTTGTTCAGTAATCTGGAAAACAGCATAACATAGCTCCAGGCAAATAAGATTGAGAAAATATTTCGTTTGCTTTTGACCCTATTCACAGGCTTTCGTACAATTAATTGCCTTGGGTTGCTTTTTTGGTATTTGTTTGTTTTGGTGGGTTTGTTTGGGTTTTTGTGGTGTTTTGTTTTGTTTTGTTTTGTTTCCAAAGTTTCAGGTAACAGAACAACAGATCGCAGAAAACTCTGCTGCCTGGTTTTGTCCACGAAGGGAAAAACAGAGAAAAAGGATCAGCTGAGAAAGAGATCGATTTTCCTCTTTAACCCTTTGCATTGAATCTTCTTAGAAAACTAGAGCTTTGCTGGAGCATTTCAGCTCGGTTTAAAGATAGATGAAACCTGCTAGTCAGAAAGCTGGGTTTAGTCTTTATTGAAAACACTTGTAAGTGAATCTTATTTTGGTCATATACGAATGCTTTTTTTTTTTTTTTTTTTTAATTCTCTCAAAGGCTGATTGGTAATGAAGGTAAGGAACTGCAACAGCTGAACCCACTCTATCAACCATAATAGTACTTCTTTCTGGGGATCATTATGAAAAACTCAGGAGATCTTTGCAGCCCATGTTTCATCACATGGTGTCTAGTGTATATGACGAAACCTAGGCTTCTAGCAGTTCTAGCAAACAGACCTAAAAAACATGGTATGTTTGTTTGGTTTGGTTTGGTTTTTTTTGGGGGGATGAGGTAGGGAGAGATTATTCTATTAATTAGATTAGTTAATATAGCTGGGGAAAGAATAACAAATTTTTCTACTTGCAATTCCTTCATCAGGTCTGTCTGTGTAAAGAAACAAGGCATCTCTTGGCCAATTTGCTAAGGTGAGCCTCTAGTAACTACGTATGCTTCCGGAAAGCCTAGTAATGTGTACACTGATGGTGAGCAAAACATGCAAAAAATCCTTACAAAAATGGCTTTCTTCACTCTACTTGGATGTGAAAAGTTTCTAAATTAATCTAGACATTAAAAAATTGGAAAAATGAAATGTAAAGTTGGTATCAATACAAATTTATATATATGTATGTTGTTGTCATTTTGGGTTTTGTTTTGTTAAGAAAGAAAGATAAACCAAATAGATTTGGCTATGAAATGAACCTGGATTAAAATGAGATCTGTATATTTAAGTGTGTTCAAGATCCTATCACTGTGCTGGCCCTCTGGTTTCCTTATTTCAAAATTAATGTGCTGTAAGTTTAAAAGTTAGCTAGGTTTGTTGTAGGGAAAATACGGGAATTTCATTTTATAGAAAAAGAGTAGGGTAAAGACAAGCATCTTATGAAAAATTAGTAACTTGGCATTGTATCTTCAGTTCATAATTCCTTCAATTTGTTCCTTTTCATTTAAACTCTTTGTTGTGATTAATAGTTATTCTTTTGAGTTCTTTGTGAAATTCAGAACAGCGGGTATTCAGTTGCTCTTGTTTCACTTTCCTGGGTGGAACAGAGCGGGAATTAAGTACATTTAGGATTTGCTTGCGTATTATTTTAGAGGTGTATAGCATGATTTTATCTTCCAACAGAATAAATATCACATGGACAGCATGCATCTGGGACATATTTGAAGAACACTTGCACCCTTTTAACCTCAATTCATTAGCCGGATAACTTATATGAAAGGAATACTTCTTAATGGAGATAAACCATTGATACAGTTTCAAGTAACCCTTGGTTTAATACTGCCCAATGTTTCTGAAATCCATTCTTGGGGATGGTTGTTTTTACTGTTAAAGGGAGAAAAAGCTACTAGTCAGTCTATTTTCAGTTACAATACAAGCGAAATGGAGAAGCTGTTCTTCTAAAAGCTTGACTCTTAATAATCTTTTTATTAGTATAAACAAAAGAGTGGCCTCTAAGTTCTTATCCTGGCTTTTCACTAGTGTCACAAAGATACTGATTCTTTTCGGTAGAAATAATTATTACCTTGAGAGATATAAAATCATCAATTAATTTCAATAATATAGGTCAGATTTTTACTTAAGTGTCACTCAATTAATATCTAGGTATGGCTTCAAAACATGAACTGCTATCTACAGCTTTATTGAAGTCTTTGCCCAGAATGCTACTCCCATCAAAGTAAGTGGTAATTTTAATATCAAAGTTCTTCAGGAAAAAACAAATCACTCAACATTATGTTTTATGCTTTAATTTTCAGACCTATTTAGTACTTGCTGGTTGTATTAAAGTGCATTAGACATGGAGATGCTCAGAACTCTTGAAAAAATCAATAACTAGAGGTTATACATCCTACAATGCAAATAATAATGGCCAATTCTTTAATACAGTTGTGGAGGTAGAGACACTGAAATCCTGAAGCAATTGGAGAAGTCATCTTATTTTCCTTGCCTGGAAGGGATAATATATATAAATAGTAATATATATAAATAGGCAAGCCAGATACTTTATACAAGTGTTTGTTGTGTTACTGCAAGTGATAATGACTATGCATTTTTGTATAATGCTTCTATTCTTTTAATTTTGCTACTTAAAATGCTTCACGTTGTGAACATGCAGCTGAAAGACATATAAAACTTTGCAATAAGGACTGTTTGTTAGAACTGTGTTTGTACTGAAGAATTCTCACTGAGTTTCGGATCTGGTTGTACAAATACTCCTCTGTTGAGAGGAACATTTATTAGAATTGGGTTTCTATTATTAATATTAGGTCACCATTTTCTTTCTAGTTTTTAAATATGCGGCTCACTTTATCAGAAGTTTTCTGGATCAAATCTGTATTAACCAGATTTTAAACCTGTTACATGAAAATTTTTATTTTTGCCTTCTGCCTGAATCTTTGGTTCAAGTGTGTATTTGTCACACTGGGATTTTAGTACAAGGTCAAGTGTCTTGTACATCTTCATGGAGTGGCATGAAAATGTGTAATAGTAAGGAATTAAGTATGTATCCATATGTTTTTCTTCAATATTTGCTTAATTAACAATCTGAGTGTGCAATATACTTGGTGTCTTGTATCCTACTCCTAGAACAAATGGAAGTCAGCATATTTCAAGTGCCAGCCAAAATACATTTTTAGCTTTTGGTCTTGTACTTCAGCCTTTCACCCAAGCTTGTACAGTAAATGAGTTAATGTTAAATTCATTACACATTTTTCATATTAAAATGAGTTATAAAACTTGTATTTGAATATGGATGGTGAGTATTGATGGGAGTTAAAATGTTTCTGATTTCATTTCTTATATCTCAGCATTTCCCACACATTTTTGTTTTGTTGTATTTATCTGATGTTTTCGTATGTTGGTGTAGACAATTCCTGAACATGGAATGAGCTGTCTCTCTTCCGCTAACTTTGAGTCCATAGTCTGCTCTGCACCAAACAGAACCTTAAATTACATATAGTATTCAGAATACTAAATTTGGATGAAAGTGCTAAATGTGTTTTGCTTCTCTTTTCATCAAACTACACAGACATTCAAAATCAGTAATTTTTACCTTGTTCTTAAAATACCAGCTGTTGTTTAAATTCCACGAGTTACTCTTTGCTTACATCACGACTCATTGAAAGGACTTCTAAAAACATGTGCGAGCATCTTGGCACAAATCTTGGTCTACTCTTCCAAGTATCCCTAACAAAAGATTATTGTTCATATGGATATACCTTCCTCTCCCATATTAATTTCCAATGTAAATGTCATTGAATTGTAGGATGGTTTGGGTTGGAAGGGACTTTAGAGATCATCTATTTCCAAGCCCCTGCCATGGGCAGGGACACCTTCCACTAGGCCAGGTTTCTCCAAGCCCCGTCCAGCCAGGCCTTGAACACTGCCAGGCATGGGGCAGCCATAGCTTCTCTGGGCAACCTGTGCCAGGGCCTCACCACCCTCAAAGGGAAGAATATTTTCCTAATGCCTAATCTAAACCTCTCCTCTGTCATCTTAAGCAGTTCACCCTTGTCCTGTCACTACATGCCCTTGCAAAAAGTTCATCGTAACCTCCTACAGTATTTTTCCAAAACAGACAGGTTCTGCTTGGCCTACCTAGTTTCAGAAGCTGTTTCTGTAAAATATCAACCTCTTTAAAGCTCTCACCCTCTTCTGTGCTCTATATACTTCTGAAGATCCAGGTACAGTTTGGGTTCAAAAGATCAAACATGGTTTACAACCAAAAAGTGCTATAAATATTGTTTTGCAAAATTACTATTCTGACAATCTTCTGTCTTGTTCTTCATAACAGACAAATGACTATGCTCATGCTAGGTTTTCTTCATCATGGAATGGAATATGTATAGTTTTATCAGTGTAGATTAATTATTCCACACACAAGCAAAACAACATGTGTCTGTAGAAGCACCGTTTTGCTGGTATAAACTTGGTGCGTATCAGAACCAGCTGGTATAGTTAAGCTGTGCATGGCAGGAACCTCTTCACAAACAAAATTCGCATGTCAGCAGGCTTGCAAATTAATTCCTTTAAGCAAATGCTTGCATGCTAATAACGTCTTGTTGGCTTTGATGAAACTGCTTAAGTGCTTGTGACACGTGAACTGAAGTGGGTTACAAGAGGAGAGCTCTTGATTTGAATTCAGCGTGAGGTTTGCCACTGATCTCAGTAAGCCAAGGACATCACCTCAGCTATTTGCTGGGTCAAACTCTTGCTTTTAATGAAGTGGAAATGGCAGTATACCTTCTTTCATGAAACAATTCAAGATATAAATCAAACCTGTTTCCCATTACTACTTTAAAGTAATTATCCCAATGACAATCACAGCTTTTCCTGTGGTTACTAAAATTGATGTGGTTATTGTCAACAGAAGGAAATAGAAGGATCTTACGTGGAGCAACACAAACTTATTAGGAGGACTGATGTTGATAAATAGATAACCTACTGCTACTTACTGTGTTTCTCTTTTGATACCCATGGTATATAATAGATTGCAAAGCCAGAAAATGCTCAGAATAGCTGAGCAGTGTGGAGGCTTTAGCAATAACTAACTGGAATTGAAAGGTCATTTCAGATCATCAATACGGCCTTAAGCGTGTGTTGTCAAGGTGGCCTGGAGGTGCTTTATTGACTCTTTGTTTTCACGTTGCTTGGGGTTCACATCTTACCTTGTTTTCCTAGAAACTGTTACCTGATCTATTTTAGTATTATACATGTTGCCTTGGGATTTGTATATGACCTTTTTGTTCAGAGCTTTCTCTCTATTACATGTGCCTGAATCACGCAGCAAGAAGAGTCATGGAGTCCTGATACGTTTTTGGTAACTCTTCCTGATCGAACAAACCCATTAGCTTCTAGTTACTACTGCAGCATACGCCTGATATGGGTTATAAATTACTGTTTTGAAAAGTATTTTAGCAATGAAACCTGAGAGCGTGGGCACTTCTGGTACTGTGGTCCTGGTGACTGTATGTGGATGCAGCAGGGTTGGCTCCTTGGCAAGACTGTGACAGTAACCCGGAAAACCACCACTGCTGTTAGAAATTGGAACTGGGGTTGGCTACTCAAGAGTTGAGCTGACAGCACGTGACCACAGCAGCTTCAGAGCTTCTCAGCTTTTTAAAGATTAAACTTGTGCACATTTTCTACTATTTTTTTCAGCTGTTGATTTTTAGTAATTTTTATAGTAATTGTTGCTTTCTTAGTAATTTTAACAATTATGAAAATGTTATTTTGACAGCACATATATATGCTGTCAAACGCATTAATATAATGTCAAATGCATATATATATATATGCTGTCAAATGCACCAAAAAAATCCTACCGTTTCTCAGGGGTTGACACGTTTTTGTGAAAAAAATCAGTGGATAATTTCAGTTCCTACAATAATTTAAATCTCATAGAGGAAACTGCCACTGCAAGAAAATCCAGGCTCAAATGCAGGCTCTGAAAACACGCTCCAGTACCCTTTCTAATGATGCTTAAACACAATTTCATGTATTTAATTTTTCACCTAATTGATTGCAAAATAACCTGCCTCGCGTTGGAAATAGGCTTTATAAATGGAAAAACCCCAAAACGTGAATCCAGACGCTTATTTCCCAGCCTACAGAAATCCATCGCGTTTCTTCCAAAAAAAAAAAAAAAAAAAAAAGGCACGCGCCGAAGGACTACAAGCGCATTCAGCGCGTTTCCTCTCGTACGCTCGTAAGCTGAAGCCGTTTCTGCCGCTTGGGTGAAGATGCCCGTTTTCTGCCCTTCGATCAAACGGCGCTTATTGGCGCTCTCCGTCCCCACCGGCCCCGCTACTGCTGCAAATCGCGTTCGGCCGGGTCGAGGTGCGGGAGGACGCTGGACGCGGCTCTTCCCGCCGTCCTCCCATAACCGCCTCGGTGGCAGCGGGACTCCCCCCCGACACCGCGCCTCGGTCCCCCGTGCCCCGTTTCGGCCCCTCATCGCGATGCCGGTGCCGGCAGGGGCGGCGGCGCCGCGCGAGGCCGCGCCGCTACACGGTTCATTACGGCGGCGGCGCCGGGGACTCCCGCGGGCGGGGCGCGAACGCTGCGGGGGGAATTCCCAGCCTCGCGCGGAACGTTCGGGATCGTTCCGTGACGTCACGGGCGGGGGGCTTCCCGCCGGCGGGGCGGGGTCGCGGCCGGCAAGGCCCCGCCCCGGGGTCGCGCGGCGGCTCTCGCGAGGGCTGCGCGCGCGGAGCACTGCGGCTCGGAGCGGCGCCATTTTAAGAGCGAGGCGAGCGCGGGGTGTGTGTGTGCGTGTGCGTGTGTGTGTGTGAGTGCGCGCGTGTGGGTGCGTGCGCGCGCGCGGCGCCCTCGCGCCCGTGTCCCCCGCGGCTCCCGGGGCGCGGCCCCCCCTCTCCCCCCGGGGCACCCCCGCCGCGCTCTGGTGGCGCCGGGCCGGGCACCGGCAGTGGCGTGCGGGGCGCCCCGTCCCGTCCCCTCTGGTAACCCCGCCGCGCGGCCAGGCCCGCCCTCGGGGAGGGCAGGGGGAGCCGACCCCCGGCGCTCCGGTGGGGCGGGCGGCGGCGGCGGTGTGAGGCCCCGGGGACGCAGGGCGAATGCCGAGCGCGGGCCGGCGAGCCCAGCGCCCCCCTGTCCGGTACCTGCCGCGGCCCCGCAGCAGAGAGGCCGGTGGTGGCGGCGGCGGAGCCGGGTGTCTGCCCGCGCGTTGAGGAGGCGGGCCGCCCCGGGGCTTCCCCCAGGCGCGCTGGGGCTTCCCCGATGGCTCCTGGCGCTCCCCGGGCTCGTTTAGTGCCTCTGCGCGGTGTCCCTGGCCCAGGTCAGCGCTTCCCTCACGGGTGCCTTCTGCAGAGATGTTCATCCCTCCAATAAAATGAGAAATGCCCTTTCTCCTGCGTCCCCACCCCACCTCTTGTCCGTCCTTCTTTCCTCCCCTTCTCCCGGGAGCTGGAGGCAGGAGAACGTTCTGGCTGACAGGCAGCGTTCTCCCGCAAACACGGGTTTATGCTCATTTCTCCGGGATGAATGAAGGGTTTAACCGAGGCAGCGGTACCCGCGTTCGGCCCCTGGTTGGATGTGTTTGCTTTGCCAGGCTCAGCCGTCTGTGTGTGTAACGCCAGTTCAGGTTTCAGGAGGGAGAACTGATTGTTCTGGTTCTTTTTACCGTAGGCAGTTCGGATTACAGCTAGAGTCCTGGATGTTCGCAGCCTTTTGCTTCAGCTGCTAGGGAGGAAGAGCGGTGGAAACCGACCTGCTGCAGTTGCGACCTGTGAAAGCGGAGGAATACCGGACACTGCCCTGCGATAATTTGTCCAAGTGCTTCGTCCTGAAAATAGTCACTAGGCATCTGGGAAGCGAAGTGGAAGTCGTGAGGTTTTTCTTTCTAGCAGTGCCGAGCACTGTACCCTTGGACACTGTTGTCCACATGGCAGGGATATATGGCTAAATTCACCAAGTTCTGAATACTCCAGCTGCCAAAATAAAGTGCTTTCTTGCTTTTAAATACTTTTTTGTTCTGGGCAGTATTCTGTCTGAGTCAGAGGCATAACCGGTTTTGTTGACTGACTCCACATTAAATGCAGCCTGAGCCACTCTGTAGACATTACTGAGAAGTTTCATGGCAGATATTTTTCTCCCGATCTTACTTTTCAGATTTTCTGACATAGCCTTCTGTCATTTTGCAATGAGACCTATTTTCTAAATGAAGACTCTAATAGACGCTTGTTTATCATTTTTTCTTTTATTTTTTTTTGAAAAATGTTGTTGCCAATAAGCAATATGGAGGTATCCAGATAGCTCTTGCTTACAAATGTCTCTGTTATGTGAAGCTAGGAAGTGTTCCACAGTTCAGATGTGAAATCTGGATTTTCAGCTTCACAGGTTGTGGTGTAAAAAGTGTATTTGTTTCACCTGGAGCTGATGCTTCTTATAGTGATATGCACATGGAATAGACGAGAGAAGAAGCTGCCAGAGGATAAAAAAAAGCTTTCTAAGACAGAGTTGACAAATTTTGGAAACAGCCTTGAGGAACCTGTAAGCAAGAAGTATGGGTAGCTGATTTCTGTGAGGTCAAATCTATGTCGAACAGTTACGAATGTAGTATCAACGAGAACTGGGGATATTATCTCAAGGAAAACAAACTGGAAAAATATAAACCACGAGGTACTAACACCTTGTGTGGTCCTCTTGGATTAGGTAAGTGGTGTAGTGTTCATAAATCAGTTTACGCTTGAATAAACATTTTATCAGTAGAATGGTTAAACCAGTAACGTTTACTGCCCAGGGGTTGTTGGGTTTTTTGAGAATGTTGAAATGAGCTTGCAGAATCTAATTTTTACTTGCTGTTTTTAATAATTAACAATAATTGTTTAACAATTTGAAGAATACAGGTACAAGGAGAAATGTGTGGGTAGGAGTGTGATTTTTCTGGGAGATTAAAAAATAGGTACATCAAGACTGTATCCGTAGGTAACAGCCTTCATGTTAATATTGTGATCTCAGCAGTGAGTTATTATGCTTACTGAAGAAGTCTGCTGGATGGCTTGCATATCTCAGTCTTTCCATTTGTATTACATTTTTTTGCAGCATGAAGGTACTAATGTAGGTTTTGTTTCCCCTCCTTCTCTGTTCTTTGTCACTTATGGAAGCCAGGTTTTTTTTACCAAAATTTAGTTTACTGCCTATGCAAATTAGCTTTTTAATGTGTTGATACTTTAAGGTTGGGTTCAGAGTAATTTCCTATTCTGTAATGGGAATGAATGAGTCTGGTCTGCAAGCATAACATTACAAAAAACCTCTACCTTTTTGGAACGATTCAAAACAAAATCTAGGGGTGAATTAACTAATCTTACATGTCATTTTTAGATGTATTGCTGTCCCCTTCCTCCCATAGTGGTTAGATGTTTCTGAAGATAGATACAGTTTAAGTGTTGAAATTAATATGTTAGCTTTTTTTTTTTTCTTGTAGGTTTGCATTCAGCTGAATTGCTGCTGTCTCAAAGAAAATTAAGATGGACAGAACAACATAATTCAAAAGTTAGTATTGATTTTTCTTAAATTCTTTTCCCCTTACCCCACCTTGATTATTCATAAAGCTTTAAATAATTAAAGCATTATTGGATAGACTTTAAACTATCTGGTGAAGGTGTCATATTTACCATAGTTGCCACCTCTTAAAATTTTTTTTCAGAGCTGCTGCTATACTGAAGTATTAGTAGTAGTGATGAAAACAAAAATGTTCTTCTTTAAGGACAATGCAGAGATGCTTGGGAAGATGGCATATGTTAAAGCCACTTAGAAAAAGTAAAGTTTTATGTACTTACATGAAGCTGTGTCTAAAGATTACTAAAGTGTTTCCCTCCCTGTAATTTGTTATTTTGACCACAGATTAAAGACTTCCATCTCAGCAAGTTTTACAAATTTTGGGGCTCACTGAAGTATTTCTATCTGTGTGTTGTCTTGTCAGTATCTAAAAGTTGGTATAGCTTCGGTATTTTGCTTTCTTTGGGTGGCTTTGCTGTTTTGGTATTTAACTTCTATTTCAGCTTTGTTGTTTTGAAAACATGGGAACTGTGGAATGTGAACAGGAGGCGGTTTCTGTAATCTCTTGTGGCTGTGGCTTGTGGCTCTTCTATATTGAGCTCAGTGTGGTTGGGGATTGACTGAATGAACTGAGCCATATGTGAAGGAACCAAACCAACAGAGAAGAATGATCTTCTCATTCCTTTAGTTGGATTAATCTGTGTTTTATTTGGAAGCATTTGGTAAATGGGAAGAGTTCAGTGAGTGGCCATTTCTTTCTTTTTTGTCTATTGTATGGTCACAAACAACAGTAATACAAGTACTTGCTGCTTAACTCCCAGAGAAAGTGATGTGTCTCCTTTTTCAAGCTATTAACTTTCAGTGCTGTGAGATACTTCTTCACAAGAGGCTCTCACTGAAATTCAGGAGCTGCATCCCCCAGTTACTATTTTGGGTGTCATCTCTATCTGGACTCTTTCCTTTCTGGATATTGTGAAGAGTTTGCATTTTAGCTTCGTTAAATTAACTTTGTCTTTACATCTCTGTTTGCTGGGAGGATAATTACTTTTTTCTTTTCACTATGTTTGCACTTTGGGAAGTGCATTTGTTCTTATTTGTGTGTCTATTCAGTCGTGTTTTACAGCTATGCCCTTGTACCCTAAGCAAAACTCATGCTTGGGTGAGGCCTGCTGAGGAGAAAATGCCTAGCATGCTGGTCCATTTTAATTCCTTCTTTAGGTTTTTATTTGCATAGTGATGACAGTTTGTTAAGTGGTTTGCAGACAGCTATGAAGATAAGGTCCTTGTCCCCAAGAGCTTATGCTTTAAGCCTTGATGTAAACATAGCTTTTGTACTGGAATAACTGTCAGCAGCTTCACTGTTTTACTGATGAGTTTATTCTGGTAGAATCCTAAAATGGGTACATTTGTATTGAGAAATTCTCTTGAATGGTGTAGGTTACTCTGCTGTGTGAAAAATCTGTTGGTGGAAGCTTTTAAGAGTAAGCAGAGTTTATACTTACAGTAAAGCTTAAGTGGAATTACATGTGTAAAACGATACAGGGAGATCGTGTAGATATTTAGCTTTGTTAGTACTTCACAAGTTAATATATTTTGGGCTCCTTTTTTTTCCTCCATTCTAATAAGATTCTTCTGTTTAAAATATGTGGATAAAACAGTGTGACAGTGGGAGTTCATCACTAACTTTTGGGGAAGTAGCTTTTATTTATTTTTTAGTACTAGGAGTAAATTACCTCTTGCAAGGAGAACTACTTGCAGACCTTATTACAAATGAGCTTGAATGAGACTAGGCATGCTTTTTGTTTGGGTTTTTGTTACTGCGTGTGTTTCAGCAGTGGTATTACACAGAAACTGATGATAATGCCCTATGTGGTGCTATCAGCTTTTCCAAAATTGCCTCCTTTCCTGTTTTGCGTGAACATTAATAAGTCAGAGAAACAGCTGAAATAGAGTTTTTCTGGTTTCTACGCTCAGGATCTGTCAAACCTGCTACTTTTTTCCACTACCTTTTCTTCAGATCCTTGTGAAAACTCCAAAGTGCAGAAGAATTCCTGGTGAATTTGTTACATAATGTATGCTGAATGGGGTGGCGATGTTATTGCACCACCACTTCAGTTTTTTTGGACTTCGAACCTTGCAAACGGCAAGCGATTAGCCTTTATCTAGCTTTGCGCTAAATGGTACTGCAAGTGTGTAGAGTTTCAAGCAGAAGGAACCTGGTTGTAGTTTACTTTCAAGTCACTGTGTTACAAAATACATTTTACGTTTAAATTTACATTTTGGTACAGTGCAAGAAGGAGAAAAACCCAACTTGTAGAAATGATGGTTATTGGAGCACTCTCATCAAAGTCAGCTGTTCTGAAACACTTCTTACAAGGTGTTTTGGTTGTTGTGGCCCCAAACTCGCTATTCATCATGACATTAATATATGATTCACAAAGTGATGTAAATCCTGTTGCTTGTGAACCATATCTATATACAGAAAGGAGGCTACACGGTAAAGAACAATGGTTGGGATTTTTAGAACAGCGTCCCGCTAGGTCCATTGTCATTCTAGATCCTTATGCGAAACAAAGCATGGCTCTTTTTATTCGCTCTCACATAAGGAATTTGAGCCCTAAGTAGAAATGAAGGTGTTTGTTTGTTTGTTTTTTGCTAAGGCACTGTAAAGCTAGGTTTTAGGGCTGTGGCTGTACTAGAGAATGTGTTGGCTTTAGTGGTTAAAAATTGGACTGTTACAGTTTGACTCCATGCAATTATCATACCTGGATGTTTCATAAGATTTTGGAAGTGTTCAAATTTGAGAGAGGACCTCGTTCCTTCCTTGGTGTTCTGCAGGAAGCCCTGGTTCTCATACTTCTTTTTAAAAGATGAGGCAAGAAGGTAAATTAAAAAAAAATACGGATATTTTCTTTTTTTTTCCCTTATTGTCCAGTGCTAGAATACTCATCAGAACAGTTCTGTATTGGATGGTGAAGACAGTGAGACTAAAACTGGAGATTTTACTTGCTCTGCAGTAGCAATGTGGAGAAAGAAGAGGCTTCAGCTGAATTGTTAAGAACTGTTTAGGTTTTGTTGAATCAGAGGGAGAGAAGACCTTTAAAGGTTCAGCTCCCTTTCCTTTTGTAAAAGGTGTGCATCTTTCACAATAAATTTCAGAGAATCAAAGAACTTCAGAGAGTTACCATACCCAAACTTAACCTTGCGTGTAAATTATGTGTCCATAAACAGTCTTCTGCGCTGAAATGTGGTGGTGAGCGTGGCGTGCACACTTTCCCTTAGAAGTGTTAAAAGGTTGGTTGTAAAGATTTAAGCTTATTCTATTGTTGTGGCTATGCATTTACATAGAAAAGAAAATAAATAATCATCAGTTCAAGTAGTTATCATGCTTTTGCAGTGATATGGGATCAGTGGAAGTGCTTCCATTTTTGCAAACTTCATAAAGGTTGTGTTAGGTTTTGAATATTAGTTCCTGTTTTATTAACATGCAAATTTTGGATAGCATAAAAACTTGGACTTAGCTTATTTTGCTTTGTTCAAACTAAATGAATCTCAGAGTAAAGAAGATCTCTAATCTGTGTCTTTAAAAGGGTAATGAAAATTGAGATTTTTAGGGTTTAAACAAAATTACTGTTTAAAGCTTACATTTAACGCCTTATAAGTAGTGCTAGTCTTGACTATTGACAACAGGGAAGGATCTGTTATCACAACATTTTTTTTTTGCTTAAAAATAAGTGTTTTGTGGCAGAAAGAAGTATTTTTGATGGAGTGGATTATTTTAAAGGCCTAATAAGTTTGAGAAAAGTCCTCAACATTTCTGTTTATGAAGAAGAGAGACTGTGTAGTCTAGTGGCTGTAATTTCGATGACTTAAAGCCTTCTTTTATAGAATCATAGGATGGTTTGGTAGGAAAGGACCTTAAAATCATCTAGTTCCAACCCTCTGCCATGGGCAGGGACACCACACACTAGACCATGTCACCCAAGGCTCTGTCCAGCCTCGCCTTGAACACTGCCAGGGATGGAGCATTCACAACTTCTTTGGGCAACCTGTGCCAGTGCCTCACCACCCTCACTGTAAAGAACTTCTTCCTTATATCTAACCTGAACTTCCCCTGTTTAAGTTTAAACCCATTACTCCTTGACCTGTCGCTACAGTCCCTGATGAAGAGTCCATTCCTGGCATCCTTGTAGGCCCCCTTCAGATACTGGAAGGCTGCTATGAGGTCTCCACACAGCCTTCTCCCCATTTATAAATATTATACTAAAACTTATGTGACAAGGAGAGGATGGGTTGTCAAACAAGTGTGTATCTGGAGTTAAGGTTTCCACAAGTAGTTTGTGGTGTGCTGTAGTTACAATAGTAATAAGCTGTGAGGCGTTAGGTGAGAGATCGTGGGTATGTGCCACTTCGATATGCACACATGCTAATCTCAGACTTCCCTGAAAATAATGAATGTGCATATATCCATGCGCTTTTAACATCCTGTTCGTGGGTTTCTCTATGCAAATCATTAGACTGAATTTGTAAACTGGTCTTCAGGGAGCATCAAGAAATTTGAATTCTTATCTCCCTTCTAACTTTGGGAATTCGTGGCTTCAAGCTTTTTTTTTCCTGTTAATAATTTTGCAATTCCACTCACAAGCTTCAAGTATTCCTAGCTACTTGAGTTTATATTGCCTTTTATTTTAATCACTTTCTGACAATCTCTTAATTACCCAGTGGCACAGAAACTGCTTCCTGAAAAATAACGTAGGCTATCGAGAGAGGATGAGAAGTATAGAAGCTGAAAATGCAGAACTATTTTTCCTTGTCTTTAGCTTCTGGTGAGATCGGTTCAGCTGTTCTTGTTCCTCACCCTCTCCCCCCAATTTTAGCATAATTTTTTTTTTTCTCCTCTTCGGTAAAAGTTTTGGTCAGCTCCACTTAAATTTGATATATTTCTTAATTTGTTAAATCCATAAGATGGCCAAAAGCATACAATCTGTTAGTAAATTAAGTTTTTAGATTGTAGGTGTTTTGCCTATTTTACTATTATACTGACCAGCTTTTTTCCTACTGTAGTGATGTCACCATCTGTATCTGTTTCTTCATGCTAGGACATTATGAAAAAGCAAAGTTGTTTTTATTTATTCTGGTACTTCAGACAAATAGTGCTACCAAAGGTATCTTGACAACAGTAATGAAACCTGTCTTCAGTATTTAAGACAGCTTTCTGGGCTAGGGAAGTACTTTTATTTTGTGCACTTGAAGAGACCTCTCTGAAGTTGGATCTCTTCAATACCAGTGGGACTGTCTTTCCTCTGGCAGCTGGATACTGGTTAGACAAGTTAAGCAACGTGCCCTTAAAATTGGGTGGGGATGATCTCTGATCTCATGTCCTTGTCATCTTAAAGTTCTGCTATGCTTTTTTCTCCACCCTCAGTGGAGAAGAGATCAGGTTAGGGAACACTTAAATAAGGTATACATAAATCTGTAGACTTGACAGGATGCTCCCATGAGTGCAAAGGGAGCCAGCTGGTGTCATTGCAAGGCCATTCCTTATGATCTTTGAGAGATCTTGTGGTCACTGTGAGAGGTACTAGAAGACAGCAAATGTCAGTCCTGTCATCAGGAAGGGTAAGAAGGAAGATCCAGGGAACTACAGGCCGATCAGCCTCACTTCAGTTTGCGGGAAGGTGGTACAGCAACTTATCCTGGAAACATTTACAAACACATGAAGGACAGGAAGGTGAGTGAAAGGGAAAATCATGCTAAACCAAGCTAGTAGTCCTCTACAGTGAGGTGACTAGTTTGGTAGATGAATGAAGAGTGACGGGTGGTGGTTGTCCTGACTTCAGTAAGGCTTTTGACATTGTCTTCCATTACATTCTTATAGAAAAGCTGACAAAGTATGTGTAGAAAAGTGAGTGATGAGATTTAGCAAAAACTGGCATAATGGCTAGGCCCAGCTGTCCAGGGCTCTGATCAGTGGCACAAAAGCCATTTGGAGGAAGCTATTATTTTATCCTGGAGTTCAATACTAGAGGCTAAACTATGTAACATCTTCATAAAAATCGTGAACAATGAGCAGCATTTACCCTCAGGAAGTTTGCAGATGATACAAAATGGGGAGGAGTGCCTGATGCTCTAGAATATTTGTGCTGCCATACAGAGGAACCTGGAAAGGATCGAGAACTGGACAGAGGATCCTCACGAAGTTCAGCTAAGGGAAAATGTGAAATCCTGCCTCTGGGGAGTAGTAGCTGCATGTGCAAATACATGCTGGGGAGGGCTGACTAGCTGGTACGCAGCTCTGTGGAGAAGGACCTGGCAGTCCAATTGGACAGCAAGCCAACCGTGAGCCAGCAATGCATCTTCATAGCAAATATGCCTAACATCTCCCTTGTCTACATTAGGAAGAGTGTTGCCAGCAGGTTGAGGGGAGTTAATCTTTCGCCTCTCCTCCGCCGTGTCAAGCCCACATTTGGAGCCCTGTCTCCCATTATAGGCTCCTGGTACAGGAAGAATGTGGACTTAGTGGAGTGAGTTCTGCGAAGGACCACAAAGATGATTAAGGGACTAGAGCATCTTTCCTATGGGGAGAGGCTGATACTCTAGGTGATCCTCGAAGGAAGTGTGAATTGGTCCTCAGTCTTTTAGAACATTCTCTGGACATTATATTTTATTTTTTTTGGAAACTTTCCAGATTTTAAATTAGAAATCAATTAAACCAATTTTCCTCATGTAAGATTATGTGAAGGTGAAAATGGTGAGGGAGACTATCTTTGTTAATGCTGTTGGTGGGACTGCAAGCCGTTGGGACAGGAGGAGGCAGAATGCCTTCTGAAGGATGTTGCAAGTGTCATAGTTTAACCTCAGTAGGCAGCTAAGTGCCATGCAGCTGCTTGCTCACTTTCCCCCTCAGTGGGATGGGGAGGAGAATCAGAAAAAATGTAAACCCGCATGGATTGAGATAAGAACAGTTTAGTAATGAAATAAAAGTAAAATATAATAATAATAATAGGAAATAGAGAGGGGAAGGAATAAACCCTGCCCCCCAAAAGGAAAAAAACCACAAGTGATGCACAGTACAACTGCTTGCCCCCCCCAACCGATACCCAGCCTGTCCCAGAGCAGTGAGCAGCCCCTCCCAGCCTGCTCCCCCCAGTTTATATACTGAGCATGATGTTCTATGGTATGGAATATCCCTTTGGCTAGTTTGGATCAGGTGTCCTGTCTGCTCCCTCCTGGCTTCATGTGCCGCTCCTCACTGGCAGAGCATGAGACACTGAAAAGTGCTCATCAGAATAAGCACTACTGAGCAACTACTGAAATACTGGTGTGTATCAACGTTATGCTCAGACTAAAGACAAAACACAGCACTGCACCAGACAAAACAGACACAAGGTAATGCTGCCGTGTTACAATGTGATGCTTAAAGTTCATAACTCTGTCTGTCATAAATTGAAGTGTTGAATTGCTGAGACATTCCTGCTATAATCTGGAGTGAGTGCAGACCTGTGAAAAGGTAAGGTTACCTGTTGTTACACTTAGTTCTTATGAGTTGCAAAATTGTTACAGAATTCATAGTTAAATACATTAAAAATGTGATAGTGAATGCATTTTCTCTTGTTAGAACTACTTAAACCAAATAATGAAAATAGTCTTCCAATATCACAGCAGTTAAATGTGAATGCATATTGCCTCGTATGCCATAGTCCTTTCAGGATTCTGTACTTTAATAAAAAGGCTAATTTTTGTTATTTGACCCGTTTATAGAAAACAAAACATGGAACTAATATTCAGAATGCTTTGATTATATCTACTTGCTTTGTTCTCTGCCCCTGCAATATCCCAGAAGATTATTTATTTTGTCCCCCTGTCTGTGGGCTCTCATGTCCACCTGTGCAGCCAGTGCAGAGATTCTTTTGAGATGTGTTTTCATGGGAGTCACTTTCCCAACTTCTCAAGAATATTTTGCACTTCCAAAGATGCTGTATTTTCGTGTTGCGTAAGTAGACAAGTAGAGAGAGGGTTTCTGTTGCTGGAAAGATTTGATGAATGGAAGTGAAGCTAGAATAATTCTGGATAAAGGAGCAATCATCTTTATAAAGGAGGAGGAGTGATCACTTACATTATTTCTTTTGTGTAACCAGTTTATTCCAGTCCTCAGTAGCCTTTGCTTTCTTGATACATTTAAGGCCAGGTTGAAGACATTTGTAAAGGAAATTACTGTTGTTCCGTTGTGTTAGCAGGAGTGGTGCAGGAAATATGATTTTCTAGTATATGAAGGAAGTCAGGTTAGATTATAAGTTTTCGAGCTGGAGACTTTGGAAGTTTATTTTAAAGCTTTGTCAGGTCTAATTGTTTCCAGCATTTTACATATGCCTGGCATAGGGAATTAAAAAAAAAAAAAGCCTGGGTCTGACTCCTTGCCGTGTTCTTTTGCTTCCAAACTTTTGGCAGCACAACTGCTTCCTGGCTTAGCACTGCAGCAAATTGAGTTAATAAATCCACCCCACTCTGTCTGTAGTAACTCTACAGTTACTCTGTAATGAGTCTGCTATGTGACTGCAGTGTATTACTGTATTCCCATTTCTGATGTGCTGTGCAGAGATACAAGCTGGACTAACAGATGCTAGAGTTCTGCACTATGCTTAGCATGTAATGCTCTCACACTTCACTACCTGTTAGAAACTGCTGCCATGTATTGTCAGTCTGCCTGTCTTTTAGGAGTGAAGGAGGGTGAAATCTGTCACTGCCAGTTGTCATGGCAGGAGTTCCTAGTTTAGGACAAACGGTATGAGAATGAGAGCTACCTGGTGAATAGAGGGGGGAAAGAGTTTGGTGTTTGTTTTTTTCTTAGTTTTACTGCAAGAAATTACACAGATTTTATTAAAATGTGAGAAAAAAAATACTGAAATATTGCTTACCTTTCTAGAATTGTGCAGCTTTGCTTTGGTAATAGACAGCCTGTTGGTTAGCTTTTATGACACTTTAGTAGAATAATGGTGGATCTATTTTGAGTTTGTGCTACTGGGGAATGATGACTTAAACATTTAGTGTTAAATTTTGGTCCTACTAAGAGAGTTTCTGAAAGCAGTGGAATCATGTTTGGATCCGTGGTGTTTATCTTAGTAAGTTTACTTCTGATAACTGTGTTAATGCTGGGAATACATAGCTGTTCTATCAGTGTTAATGAACAGCAATTGATCCTTTGTGTGGTGTGTACGTAAGAGAAGATTTGCTGGCAGACAAATGGGTTCTTCACATCTGTTATAATTAAAGCAGTTTCTTGTAAATGCTTGTATGAGTGCGTACTGACTTTAATTCTGTTAAAATGCTTTGAATGTTTTTGTTTGTTTATTTTTAATTTAAAAGTAGTTCCGTGTTTCTGAAAGGCAGAAGTGTTCTTCCAAAGTAAATTGCTGATTAGTGTTACCTATTTGCCTTAGTGGCTCCTCAGTCTCTGTAAAGGCAGCTCTTGTTTGATAACAAGCTGGAAGGATGTATCAGTAAATGCTTAGAGAAGTCTCTCCAGAACTTTTATTAATAACTTCAGTTATGAAATAGAATGGTTGCTTATTAAATTTGTAGCTACTATAGATCTAAATAGAGGTTGCAAGTGCTTTGGGGGACACAATGCAGAAAAGTCCTTGACTGCTGGGGATAGCTTAGGTAATGGACCTGAATAGCAGGAAAAAATACCTAATAGAAGGAACTTCCTGGTCATGTGATGTGTTGCAGAATAATGTGGTAGTCTCAGTTGTTGGTCTGTTTAGGCTGGAAAGCAAGCAAGGAAGGAACAAACTGGTGTTTGGCAACCAGGTTGATCATGAAGAGTTCAAACATAGTAAATCCTGCCTGTGGCAGCAGAGTGGTCTTGCTGGCAGCCTGTTCTCACTTTCTGTGATCTGTTTTCAATTTACCAAAAATATCTTCTGGAGAATGAAGAGTATCTCAGAGCTGTCGATCATCAAAACAGAGCTCATGCTTGTAATGAAAATGTTTTTATATTAAAATACATTCTAGGAAAAACTGGTTGGCAACATGAGAAAGTTAGCATCTGTAAGCATTTGTATGAAGCCTGGTAAAACATGGAACTGGCAACTTAAAGCTGAGTAGGCTATGTACTCTGAGTTTAAAAAAAAAGATGTTATTATTTGTCCTTTCCTGATCTGCTGTTTGTTTCCCAATTTAATTACGGCTAGGGTGTTTCTGCCTATTAGTCAGGTTGAATAGTGGAAATACTCGATTTTCCCATGTCTAATTGCCAGACCAATAATATGCGCAATCAGATGAGAGAATGTGTTTTCTTGGCTTCTGTGGTGTGGAGATTGGTATCCTCAATGGCTGTTTTTTTGGTAGTCTTTAACTGTAAACGTGTGAAATTGGTCAGATAGATTTCTAAAACCACATCTGTGCTTTTATTACCACTGTTATTTTATCATAACTAGTTGGAAGAATTAGGCCTAAAAGATTTTTTGTTTTATGGGCTTATTGAAATTTACGGATATTCTGCTACTGACTTTGAGTATTGTGTAATTTTGGCCCAGGCCTTTTGTCTTCACTGCTTCATTATAAGGCATTGCAGGAAAGGGATTGACTCATCTGATAAAGCAGCACCATCAAAAACCTTTTTTAGAGTTTTTAGCTGAAGAACTGAGAACATGACGAAGACTTGATTCTGCTTCTAGAATAATTTTTGCAGGAAGAAATACACACCCAGTATCAGTGAGCTGTGGACAAAGCTGTTAAAAACACCTTTCTAGTCCTCAGATACTTGGTGATCACCAAATCTTGCTTGAGCCCATGATTTGTGTGGAAAAGGTGAAAGGTAAACGTGTTAGTGAGTAGGAATAAACTCTTCTCATGGCAGTTGGATATGTAGTGTTTGGAAGCTCGACTAGTTTTCTAAAAACAGTAAGTTGAGTTTATTAAGAAATCACATTGTTGGTGCCTTTGTTGTCTCATACATAATAACCAATTCACCAATAACTTGGTGAGCTTGTATCCTTTGTTTTGTTCTTATTTGGTATATACCTAATCTCTCCCTTCATTTTTCGGACTGTAAGTGCTTTGGAATGAAGATTTTGTTCTTGTTATGCTTATCTTCCAGTGTTGATACTTGTCTTGATCCTTTCTAAAGATTTCATGATTCTCCTGCTTGGATAGCGGAACTGTATCTGAGGGAAGGAGGAAAAAAATAACAAGCTGCATTCTGCTCACATTTAATTTGCTGTTTCTTAATGTAGCATCTCTTGTGTTCTTTCATCTGTAAACATACACCCTTTTCTGTTTCTATGCTACTGCTGAAGATAAAAGTGAACCTGGCTCCTGTTAGAAGGAGAAGCCATTTTTTGTGTTGGTTCTGTGACTCTAGAACTTCCTTCATTTGTGTTTTAGTAGTCTGACATAGTTGCATTCTTTAGAAAATTTCTCTGGAATATTTGTTGAGGTTAATTTAGAGGAGAGTGTTGGATGACTTCAACAGAGTAATTTGAAACGTTATTGGGGTTAGACATACCTTTAAACTTGTGTCTATTTTGTACATCTTACCTTACAATGTAACTCTGGTATTGGAGATAACTAAAAACCTAAGTATGAGCTCACAGCATAAAAAAGAACTGGCAGCTCAACCAAGTGCAGTTGAATGCTTACAAATCTGTTAGGCTTCCTTTTAGAAGCTGGAACATTCTCATCTGTCACTGGAAATCTGCAAAAGCCTGGTTCAGGCCAAAATACAACAATAATTATCAGTTATCAAGTTCAGATTACACAGCTCTTACTAATGCTTACATTACAGCAGCCTTAAAGTGCTCACTTAACAGACCTGCACCTTGTTGAGCAGAGATGGGGAATACATGTTTATTTGGGTCTCCCTATGAAATGCATGTGGGTGTTCATTATGTTTTTATTAGCTGTATTTCTAGTAGTATGTGTATCATACTTAAAATATTTTTGCATTGTTGGCAATTTTTCAGTGTCTAGCAGGCAGTGTTTTATCGATTTCTTTCTTTTCTGTGCCATAGTTTAGCTTCAGGTAATATAGTTCATATCATCATGCATTCTCTTGCTTATTGAAAGGTGTTTTTCTACCTATGGGGAGAGCGTGGGGTAGAAAAAGTATTCTTGGGTTTTAATCTTAAACTGTTACTTCCTCTTGGTCATTTTCAAACTAAAGAATTTTATTGGATGTGACAGTGGTTTTGGACATGTAGACTCTGTTTCTGTTGAATCCAGAGATAATATGGGATTTGTGGTGGCCCTGAGCATCTATTTTTTTCATAAGGAAACTTAACATAGCCTTTGAGACTAACTTTTAGGGACTAACTAAATCAGCTTCTTCTAGTAAATTAATGAAATACCTCCTGAAATCCATTCTAGATAGTACCAGAAACTATTTCAACAAGCTAATTTTGCCACAGATTTCTGGATCAGACCTTACACAAGATGCTTCATTCCATTTGTAAGAGGAAATAAAGGATGAAATGTTACAGTTGTATTTTCATGATACCTGCAATATATGTCATTAGTGTGACACTGTGATAATAAAAGCACAAATGTGATGCTAGAAATGAGATAAGGATACTTAGATTCTAAACCAGATCTGTGTCAGAAAATCATATCAGAAAGCAAAAGGGAAATAATAATTGAAACAGCACAAGTGTAATCCTTTTGTAACATAAGCATCTGAAGAGTATTTATGTCTTGTTTTTCCAACTACAGAGACTTGCCATGAGGTGCTGAAGCCTTGTTTCATTGATTTGGAGAGATTGGACCTAAATGGCGCAGCATGACTTTGCTCCAGCCTGGCTTAATTTTCCTACTCCACCATCATCAACAAAGGTATGTTCTTTGTTGGTCTTTGAAGAGGCACTCTCATTATTAGAGAAGTCTAGATGTCATAACCTCAATCATAGTGAAAATGCAAATCTCTCTATGAATAGGGTGATAACATGTTACCTAGCAAGTCTTCTTGTTGGGATTTAAGTAGTTGTGCTGTGGTTGTAAAGCTCATACTCAGTAGAGTGTTTTGCTTGAGCAGCTGAACTGAGTTCATGGAAAGATGCATGTGCCTGGCCATATTATGAGAGCTGTTATTGGATTAAGATTGCCTTCATCAGGACTTTAAAATTAATTATTTTATTTTGTGCTAGAAGTACCAAGGCAGAGGCATGCGCTTGATGTTCTTGCTTCTGATTTTGCTCTGTGTGCTATAAATTTTACACATGTATTATTCTATCATCAAAGTGACTAAAAAAAAAGCTTTCGAAATAGACCTTCTGAAATGGCTCCTCATTTGCTGGTGGGATGCTTGTTACTACTGGTGGAGTGTAGTACTTTAAACTAGTTATGCATCTTCACTCTGGTTGTTTCATCTAGACTACTGTTCCTTTATACAATGGGACAGTTAGCTTGAAAACAGCAACCTCTGAATCTTCAGGATTTGTAAATATTCTAGGATGTCATCAGTTTGTCTGTCTCATAAATGTTTCTTTTTTTCTGGCCTATCCTAATCTTTCTTAATTTGCGTGAATGCAGAAGGAGAGGCAGCGCTGGATATTCAAACTCCTGTGATCTATTTCCCTGTTTGTAGACCTTTCTTCATTATAATCTTTTGAATTCAATATCCATATCTGCAGCTATGAAAGTGGCATTGCCTTACTTTAATGTATTTATACAAGTTTCTTGCTGTCTTTCATGTCCATGGAAAAAGGTTAGCCTTTATAAATTTACAGAATTAGGCTTGAGCTATTTTTAATTGCACAGTTAGCTATCTGTCTTACTTCACTATAGTTATCAGTATTAGTTGTGATCCCATTGCTTTGCTTACATATGTCTATACACATGTCCATACATGCATGCATTTTTTTTGTCAGGTCGTTGAATGTCCTTATTCATATTGCTCTACTTACGTTTCTTCTACACTGACTTAGCTAGCTTCTTACAGCTTTCCTATAGTCTATCAGCAACTCAGTTGCTGTTCGGAGAACATTGAGCCCATCTGTTACAGATTGGTTCCTGTGATCTGTTTCTGTTGTACTTGATTTCTGATACGTTCAACTCCTTCTGGTTGGCTTTTTACTTTTAATTTAATACATATATAATTTAATACTTTTAATATAATTCAACACTAATAATATACTAATAATATTTTAATAATAATATACTAATAATCATTTTAAATATAATTTAATACTTTTTTACTTTTAATACGTTTTCAATTGGAAAAGTAATCAGATCTTAGTTAAATATGGTGTCACAATTACAAAACAATCTTTACCACATATCTCAAGAATCTGCTGGAAAAGCTTTTCCTGCATGCTTTAAGTATAAATACAGCAGGATAAAAGTTCCAGAACTACTCCAATACCACTCAGCTGTATCTGAGGTATGGGTTGTATTTGTCACCTCATTCCTGAATTGTGTGAAATACCTTTGAAAGCATATGTTGTGGATCCTGTTCTCTTCCATGGCACCTCGCCTCAAGAAGTTCAGATAGATTTTCTTTAAGCTCTTCCGAAATCTCTGCAGTTGTATGCTTTCTCCATTGTAGTCTTTGTACTTCACCTGTTTGAAATGCAGCTTATTTGCTTGTGTTACCTCTTTCCTCAGTGATCAGCATTCTGTGATGCACAGCATATTTGGATATTAAACACTTGCAAAGTCTTTTGGTCCTACCCAATGGGTAGTCATTCTTAGTTTACAGAATGAAGCATTTCCTGTCATTCTTCTTTAAGATAGGTCTTAAATGTTATGGCCCCCTCTCCTCTCCATTTCCTAAAACAGATGTTTATTTTTTCTTCCCATATATCAACATAGCATCTGAAGAGCAGATAATAGGGATGGAGATGAAGAGGAAAGGTGGGGTGAGGAAGGCAAGGTGTTTCATGTTTCATGCATAATGGAGCTGGGGTGAGGCTGTGGTATCGACGACATTCAGACTTGAGAAGGAGAAACGAAACTCTGCCCTGTCAGTTTTTATTTCTCTGAAGAGGCACTTAGAGAAACTGCATCTGTAGGAGCTTGATTTCCCCCTCGATCCTGGATAGCTGGGGCTTTTCCTTACGTAAGTAAAGGCTAGCATTACAAAAACCTGATGCCAGGAAGCTGGGATTGTGAATGAGCTTTCTTAATGTGACAGGTACAGATTACAGCTTGACTGAAATCCATTTTACCTATTGCTGATGATTGCCTTTTAAGGATAAGCTTTTATAATATCATCTCCCTGACACTTAATAGCAAAGTCCACTTACAGCTGGGTATCCATTGCTAAGTAGCTTTTCTTCAGGTCTGGAACTACTATTTTTGTGTCAGTGCAGTATTGCAGTTGGGCAGATGGAAATGGGAAGGCACTGTTAATAGTGAAGCCATCTTGGGATACAGACAAAACTTTTCAGAGAGGATTGCTGTAAAATGTGTACGGGAAGATTGCAGGTGGACTGGTAAACTCCATTTTTGCAAACTTTTACTATATGTTCGGCAATAAGACTACTTCTTATACCTCAGAAATCTGTGTTGCTTGCTTGCTTTCCTGGCTGGCTGAAATTGGATAATTTCTCAACTTCCAGAAAGTGCCAATAGATTTCCTGTTGATGACAAAGTGTATGGTCATCTCTGCCACAAGAGCTTTGATGGGCTAATACCTCCACCATGTGGGGAAAGTGCAAACTGCACTGTCTTTGCGCACGGTATAGAGACTTCAGGTTCATTATGTCTTGTGCAACTCAAACACTATGTATGAAATGCTGTCAGTTATACTTAGTGAAAATTTGATCGTTCTTTAAAGTTCATACAAAAAAAAGTTAAGTTACAAAGGCAGTATTAGAAGATTGTTGCATGTAAATGAACGCATGAAGTTGTCTTCCAAAATGTCATCGTCATCTACAGATCTGCAGCTTTCTGAAACTTTTGGCAGCTTATTCAAAACGTGTTATAAGGATTCTTTTTTTTTTTTTTTACTTAAATGTTTGATATTCATTGTCATAATTTTTGAACTACTTAGATATTTTGATAGTTTCTTGTGGTTTTCTGTTTTTTCTCTCCCTCCAAGTTTGTCAAGGAAATAATTCGCTTCCCAGCTCTCAAGTTGAGAGGGCAACCCCTCATTTGAGTTCTGTACCGTAATAACTGTTGAAATAAAGTTGGGGCTTTCATTCTCAGACATAACACCATTACTGCTGTACTTTTTGTCCTGAATGTTATTCAGTCTAGAAAGGAAGCGAGCTTCAGGCAGTGAAGTTGATACTTTGGGTGCAGTAAAGTTCATACTTTCTCATTAAGCTTAGTTTGCTGACACAGTACGTTTCCACATAGCTGTGTGTTTATGCATTTGTAGCTCTTATGGCCCTGGGATGTGCTGATCTCTGGTGCATGTTGACATACATGTGCATAGTAAGTCCGCTGGGGGGGAAGGGGGCTTTGCTTCATCTGCATCAAAGGCTGGCTGTGTGGCGGGGAAGTGCTGGGTAACACAGCCCTCTGCTGTTGCTTGCTGGGAGATGTGTGGTGTGAACAGCAGTAAGACTAAGCACTCCTTTTGCGGAATGAAAATTTATTTGTGAATTTTCAAGATGGAACAGGGAAAGACATCTTACAGTGTTAAAATAGTAAAGCCAGATAGAATTAACAGGGAAGACAGCTGCCATAAGACAGGATCTTTTTTGCTTTAATCCCCTTAGGTATGAGTTTTAGTCAGGATGTATTTTCATCTTTGAGTGCTATTCTCAGTGTAAGATTTTTTAAGTTTCCAAAGTACTTCCTACTGATAGATTAAATATTTTTTCTTTAAATTTCTGCGATGCCTACTTATAAGCTGATAATTTGAAGTATATTTGTATACATCTAATTGAATCGGTGTGCTTTTGACTTTAGATTTTATTTGTGTTTCGTAACTAGTTGCATGTGCCTTATTAATTTGTAATGACAAGACTAATAAATTGGGCCTTTTTTGGATACAGCTGCCTCTGGTGGAAGTGACTTCTTGCTTTCTATGGAATGCATTCCTGTACTCTCTGATGACCCAAATTAAGACCTCAGACTTCTCTTCTGCCTTCCAAGCTGTGACCTGCTCTCCTTTCTTACCTTTTTTTTAGATTTTCTCTCTGCTGCAACACGTCACTTGTGCTCTGTCCTGCTGCCAAAACAAAACAGACACTTGTTTTTTTTACCTTGTGTCACAAGTGTGGTCCTTGGCTCTGTTTCAGTGTCCTGGGGCAGAAGATACAGCTTCCGCTTTGCTAGCATGAGAGATGGTGACATAGCTCTGAACATAGGCATTCCTTAGGGTTGCTGCATTACCTGTCATTCAGGGTCGTTTTAAAAATGAATTGCATGTATACCATGAGTAATGGGCATGTTACAGTTCTGATACTTCAGTTTTGTTATTAATCAGATGTCTCAGGTCCTACTGCTTGTGCTCCTTTACAGTCATCACTGAATTTTGAGAAACATTCTGAAAATTTTTCGTGCACAGAGAATCGTTATGAAGCAAATCGCAGAAGACACAACTCTTCAGATGGGTTTGATCCTAACGTTGGACGGGCTAGTGGAGGTATAATTTAGCTTTCATGGAACATTTTGAATACTTTAAAGCTGTATCATTGCTTTATAGCACTTTAGCTAGAAAAAAGAATCTGGTGGTGAAGTTGAACAAGGACAAATCTAAGGTCTTGCACCTGGGTAAACATAATCCAGAGGTGCAGCACAGGCTGGGATCTACCTGTATGGGGAACAGCTCTGTGGAAAGGGACTTGGGGATCTGGTGGACAACAATGTCAATATAAGTGAACAAGTGTGCTGCTGTGACAAAGAAAGCCAACAGGATGCTGGGTTACATCAACAAGGAGATCACGAGCAGAGTTAGAGATGTCATTATCCCACTCTACTCTGCACTTGTCAGGTCACACCTGGAATACTGTGTTCAGTTTTGGTCCCTGCTATACAAAATAGGTGTGGACAGGCTGGAGAGAGTGCAGAGAAGGGCCACAGAGATGATCCAAGGACTGGGAAGCCTGCCTTATGAGGACAGGCTGAGAGAAGTGGGTTTTTTCAGCCTTGAGAAAAGAAACTTCAGGGGAGACCTTACCACCATGTTCCAGTATTTAAAGGGTGTCTACAAAGAGGATAGAGACTCGGACTTCATTTTTACAAGGAGTCTCGTGGCAAAGACGGGATAATGGGTACAAGATACTCTTGAGGAGATTCTTATTGGACACAAGAGGAAGATTTTTCACAGTGAGAACAATCAGCCACTGGAATAATCTCCCCGGGGGATTAGGTTCTTCAGCGTTGGACACTTCTAAGATTCAGCTGGACAGGGTGCTGGGCCATCTTGTCTAGATTGTGCTTTCAACAAGAAAGGTTGGACCAGATGATCCTTGAGATCCCTTCCAACTTGGTATTCTGTGATTCTATGATAGCTCTCCTATGCTAAATTCTTATTGTGTAATAAAATAGAGGTAATGGAAATACTGATCTTCTGGGAGAGGATGTGAGGACTAGGGTTGGTTAAAGTAGTGTGCTTCCAGGTGTATTTCTCTCTTAAGAAGAAAAGTGTCAAGTTAATATTCTAGCCACCAATATATGAGTGAGTAGCTGTCATTCATCAAGGAGGTTGACCTGTTTTACAGTTGGATTACTGTCCTCTTTCTCCGGCACTGTTTTGTAAGATTTTTCCCTGCTGCTTATGTCAATATTGCATCCCAGAGTATAGAGCTGCTGACTTATCTTCTCTGATAATTTTGCAAAAGTAGAATATTCTTCTAAGTTGTTTGTAATTATATTTCTTCAAAATCTAAGGGTATTTTGGAAGAAAAGAGAAGAATGGTTGGCGTTCACAAGGCAGAAATTTTACAGAAAATTTAAACCATCGTGGGGGGTACTATGGTGGAGGTTCCCGTGCTCGTGCCAGCACTTTCCACTGTGGAAAAGGCCAAGGACTGCATGAAAACAATGTACCTGATAACAAAACTGGGAAGAAGGAAGACAGAGGAGTACCCAAGCAGTTTGAGGCTGAGGATTTTGTAAGTTAATTGTAATTTCAATTTTAATAAACAAGGTTTCATTGTTTCTCTAAGTGCCGTTTTGTCCATTACAAGCTACTTCTTGAGATTTCACCAGTTTCAGATCATCATATAAGGGATCGCCCTACCCATAAGTAAGAGGGTGCTAGTCATTTGTCCACTAACTTGTTTCTCTTTTTATATCCAGTTTTTATCATATGCTTTTTATTGTCACTTAAGTGTTCAAGTGAAACTACAGTAGGGTTCCAGTTTACTGTGGTATGTGTATGTATTAAATTCTACACAGTTACCTTACTGGAAATCTGAAGTACTAACAAAGTGATCTTTCTACCAATGGCCCTTTGAGATGCTGTGCTTCAATGTAAAATTGTAGAATGTAAGAGGAAGGTGAGCTTCCTCTTCGAAGAACGGTACATCACTGTTTTTTGCTTTCTCTGGGCAGTTTATGTAATGTTATTGACTGCTGCCTGCGATGTTTTGTTGGGAAAGAGAAACAGGTGAACGCTGACCTATTTGAGTCACAGGGAGAAGTGTCTAGTCTGTCTCCGTTTAAAAATCTTTGTCAGCAGAGGACATACTGCCGATACCATTGTGGTTCTTTATTTCATTGGTCCTAGAATTCAAGAATTATTTTTTTAATAATGGTGGAACTTTCTTTCAGCCATCTTTGAACCCTGAATATGAGAGGGAACCAAACCAGAATAAATCTTTTGCTGCAGGTGTGTGGGGTGAGTATTTTTGATGTTTTTAAATGTGAAAATGTAGTGGAGATCTGAAGTTGTTTTGTTTGAAACATAGGAATTTCTTTTAGAATTATAATGGTACAGCTTTAAATTACAAAGCTGTAGGTTGAAATTGAGGAAACTTCGATATTATTACAGTGTAAGTATCTTTTTGATAACAGTAATAGTTCTATTTGGATATCAATTTGTTGGTCTGTAGATGCAGCCACAACTAGGATTCTTTCCCAGAACAAGCGTACATCTTTTTTTGTAAAGTTGTCAAGAGTTTTATCTTCACTTTTATTTTCAAGAGGAAATGCAGTGAAGGTGGGTCACCTAAACTAGTGATGTGATTGCTAGCTGAAGACTGTAAAAGAATGCTTCTGACTGATTAGAGCTGTTGGAAGAGTTTGGAGAGGGACCTAGGAGGGATGAGAAAGGCGTGTTTGCTTGCAGAGGTTTAAGGTCTCTTCCTGAAAGCAGATTTCTTAAGCTGTTGGTAGTGATTATGAAAGTGATTATGAATTACTTGTACAAATCCAATCCTGAGAACTGAAGCGTAGTCTGGGATTGCCTTCTCATCTCACCTGATTAAATTTGCTACCACTTTACAATTCTGTGGGCTTTATATAGTCAATTGTTCATCCTTAAGATGGTGGCAGCTTTAGACTGCACAGGTTTTAAAGTAATAAACCTACTGAAAATAAGTAGCTTTTTCTTTATGAAGAAATAACTTTAATTAAACAAAAAAGCTACTACGTTAACTGTTGCCAATGCTGAGATCTTAAATGATACTTTAGTTTGCTGATTCTTTTTCTCATACTTCCCCAATATGTTTTGTACTCTTAGGTAATACTAGGTGTAGATCAGCCCCTCAACTTAAATATCTAATTGATAAGAACTTTTGTAGAAGCCTGAAAATTGGACTGATTTCCAGTTTTGTGTGTTTAGCAGCTTTTGTGTGAAAATCAGGAAAGACAGTTATCTTTTTAAAAAAGAGCAACAATGACTAAACTGTTTCCTAACCAAGCTGGGAATAATTACATAACAATTGGAGTGTTTTACAACCTTTGCAGCACTCTGGTTGTGCTGCTGCATGATGTGGCATAGCTTGATCTGCAGGAGGGCAAGCTTTCCAAGCTTTTTGGATCTCACTCTTCACAAGCAAAGGAAGGAACGTTTCTGTTAGCTATGTAAAATCAAGAGAATGATTTACTTCGGAGGGGACCTTTAAGGACCAGGCAGTCGAACCTATAAGCTACAGTGCAGTGCTTTGTTACATCTTACAGCTCGGTATCTTGCTGTATTACAGGTCTGCAATTGCAAATCTTGTTTTATAATTGAAAAACTGAAATTAAAGCTGTTATTCCCTTTTAAAGGAAGCAATACTGAGGACAGGAGAAATGTTAATGTCCTCTTCTAATGCCTGTTAAAAATGTGTGCTTCTATTAGATTTCCTTTTACCTTGTATATATGTGATGGCAGCATGCAAGTATTATGGAAAGTATTTTCATAAAGTTCAGTCAGGCCTAACTATACAATTATCGTGAATGTTTTTTAAAGAAAGCTAAAGAAGGATATAGTGACTCTGCTTGTGAAGTAGAAGTGCTTGCAGGGAAAGGAGATAATCTTGGAAAGGGCTGTTAATGCACTTCTTAAAAATTTTAGAACTGTTTTTAGTAGATGCTCTCTAGAACTGTTATGTCAGTTACTTAGTATGTCTCTTAATTAGTGCTCTCTTGAACATGAAAATG
Source organism: Strigops habroptila (assembly GCF_004027225.2). Classification (NCBI taxonomy): domain Eukaryota; kingdom Metazoa; phylum Chordata; class Aves; order Psittaciformes; family Psittacidae; genus Strigops; species Strigops habroptila. Next base: position 82,480,662 of record NC_044302.2, on the reverse strand, counting down.
TAAGCTTCATTTGTTCTGTTATGCTTATCTGAGGCGTGGAGATAGAGAAACTGGTCATTGCCATTATGCAAATATTTATCTCACATTTATAGAGCCTCAGAGGGGAGCATTTGGCTCTAAACTGACCTGTTAATAAATATATAAGTAATTATTCTTGTAGTAACCTTAAAGAGTAATATGAAAATCATAATCTCTTTTAAATATTAGATAACTAGCAACAAATAATAGTATTTGGATTTTAGATTTGCAAACAAGAACTGTGTAGCTGGCTACTGTGAAGAATATCTTTACTTCCAAAAGTAAAATTGCAGCATTGCCAAGTGAAATGTTTTACAAATGCTGGTTGTAGAAAATGGAACAGAACCTGTGTCTATCCAGGTTTGTACAGTGTGTCATTTGTGGAACTAGTACTGGACTAAGTTCTTGATTTATGTCTGTTTCCTTTGGACCTTATGGCTATCCAGTACCTTATGAAGTAGAAATTTAAAATCATATACGTAAGTGCACGCACACACAAGCATGTATATTTATGTATTGCATATGTATAGCATATATATGTAAAAGCATATATATGTGTATATATATAAGCATATATATAAAAAAAAAAGTGTTTGTGTGTGTGTGTATACATATGTGTATCTATCTATATATATATACACATAGTTCCTTTCTTTTTTTCCAGAGTACCCTTTGAATCCTAAATCTAGATCTCAGAGAATGCTAGTCATTAAAAAGGGCAGTACAAAAGAAGTGCAGATATCTGGATTCCCAGTAGTAGGAAGTCTTCATTCACAGGCAGTAAAGAATGGAACTGGCACAAGTGTTTACAAAGGATTAGTCCCTAAGCCTGTCACTCCAGTCGTGAAGGTGAGTCTTGAATATATGGGTACATTCATGGATACATGAACAACATATTGAAAAAAATGATTCTGTAGTTCCGAATGTGCTTATTTCACCCTGAGAGTACTGTTCCAGAGTACTGTGCTTTTGGCTCTCGGTAAGTGCAGCACACCCTAAAAGTGAATGGAAACAATTTTTTGTCACTTTTATTTTTAAACTTTACTGTGCTTGGATCTCTCTTTCTCATTTACCTTTTTTGAGAAGTGCAAGAACTGTACAAGTGAGAGTGAAAAGGTTGTTTTTAACTCATGGAATAGCAATGCCTTTTGTATATACTATTTTTAACAGAAGAATAGACACCTAGTGGAAAGAGATAGCCAGCATAAAAATATCCTCAGAATTTATCTCAGTTATTGATAGATATGATATTGCAACCTATTAGTGTCATTCTGGGCCCTTCCCAAATGCGACTTTCCATATTCATCTCTAGATTATTGTTTCAGGAGTTTTTCTATGCTCCTGAGAGTATATGATGGAGTAGTTCCTAACTCTCTAACATTCTTCATTAAAAACAATTCTTTCTTCTGTTGAAGACTCATACTTTCATTCTTAACTGCTCAAATATGAGGGTATTAATGGTTTTTGAATTTTAGTCTTTATATAAAAAATTTAAACAGTATTTATAAGTGTGAAGTTGCTCATGAACAGTCTCCTTTGCACAAGAAGACAGTTGTTTGCACTAAATTATGGTTGTAGTTATGATTTGCTTTTGTATAATCATTTTCCTGAAGATTCCTGAAAATAATCCTATTGTAGTTAATGACTCTTTAAATTCCTGTTTAAATTTTTGTTTAGCCTACACAGTGGAAAAGCCAAGCAAAAGAAAATAAACTTGGGAATCTTTTTCCTCATGAATCTGCATATGGTGTTGGCAATTCCAGTCCTATCAAATCAACTGCCAAGGCATTTACTGTATCACAAAATTCAGTGAAAGAGGTAAAGCAATGAAATCTATAAAATGTTTAATTTGGTTAGATAAGCAGATCAGTAAGTTATATTCAGAATTGTATTCAATAACTTTTTTTCAGAAGGAATATCACTGGCCTTTAAGTACTGCACAATTTGCTTTGTAAATTTGATTTGGTGTAAAAATAGTGCATTAGGAAGTATAACCTGAAGAGTTTAAACTTCAGAACTGCTAATGGTATGATACACTTTAGAAGGTGCACTGTTTATTAGCAGTGCTCCATAAACCTGCATTTCTAGTTTACATGTAAGAACTACATATCCTGAAATTCAAGTATCTTCCCTCTGCTTTTGACTGTGGATATATGTGAAACCTGAAACTACAGGGGCCAGGGAGTCTTTTTGTCTTTCATTCAAAGTTTTCTAAATGAATGTAAATTTTCTAACACACTTTCTTTCCTGACTCCCTACATTAGTATAATCGGTCAAATTCTTCATCCCCTGTTGACAAAGTTGGTCAGCCTCGTTTAACAAAATTGACAAGAATGCGGGCTGATAAGAAGAGTGAATTTTTGAAAACACTGAAACAAGACAGAGTGGAAGAGGAACATGAAAACGAGAATGATGCTGCGCAAAATAAGGTAGTTTTGTTCATACCTATTGTATGTATATATTGTACTACAGTAGTAGTTCTCAGAGGGACCATAAACTAGTTTTTATTTTGCTGTAAACAGCTGTTAAGTCATGTTCTAAGATCTCTAAATGACATTTTGATGAATTTGAAGTTGTTCCAAGTACTATTCTTCCTCCAGTGCTTCTTTGTAGTTTCTTTTTCTTTTATCTTACGCAGTATCTGTTCGTACATGTTAATAGCTCAGGTACGTCTGTGTCTGTAGCAACAACAAAAAGAATAAATTAAGCTTAGTACACTGACATAATCATGGAATCGTTTAGGTTGGAAAAGATGTTTAAGGTTGAGTCCAACCATTAACCTGGCACTGCCAAGTCCACCACTAAACCATGTCCCTAAGTGTCACATCTACACATTTTTAAATACCTCCAGCGATGGTGACTTGACCACTTCCCTGGGCAGCCTGGCCCAATAGCTCTTCTCCTTTCAGAGAAGATATTTTCCCTAATATCCAATCTAAACCTCCACTGGCAGAACTTGGGGCCGTTTCTTCTCCTGTTGCTTGTTACGTGGGAGAAGAGGCTGAGCCACACCTCACTACAGCCTCCTTTCAGGTAGTTGTAGAAAGTGATCACGTCCCCCTGAGCCTTCTCTTCTCCAGACTAAACAGTCCCGGTTCCTTAGACTTTCCTTGTGCTCCAGACGCTTTACCAGCTCTGTCGCCCTTCTCTGCACCTGCTCCAGCACCTCTATGTCTCTCCTGTAGTGAGGGGCCCAGAACTGAACACAGGATTCGAGGTGCAGCCTCACCAGTGCCCAGTACGGGGGGATGATCACTGCCCTGGCACTGCTGCCACACTATTGCTGATACAGGCCAGGATGCTGCTGGTCTCCTTGGGTGGATCCCATCTGGCTCCCTTGTGGATGGCAGTATTCCCTACCTGGGCTGTTAGTTATCCTACAAAACATTTGATTGAAAAACTTGGTTCTGCTTCTCAAACCATTTCCTTTCTAGTTAAGAGTGTTTAGATAGCGAGAAATACCCTTATCTTGGTGTAGTCATACAAGCAGTTGTTCAAATTATGCATATATGAATAACCCGGTTTTACTTCCTAGCTGAGAACTTGGTGGCCTGTTCTGGCTGTATTTGTCAGATTTCTTTCAATCTGAATCTGTTTTTTGAGTACTTAGCTATCACCAGAGAATATTTGTGTCAGTGCTACAAGCCACCAATAAGCCATAAGCATAGTTATCATACTAACAGGTGTGAAAAGATGTTAAACCAATCACCTAATAGTTGTCCTACTTTCAACATTCATTTTAATGATCATCAGTAGAAGACATGGTGTGCAACTGAGTGGATGGGGAGATAACTGCGTAACAGTCTTACATCATCCTGTTTATAGAATTTTAAGGCCTGCAGTAACAGATTTCACCTCTGAAACAAAGCAAATCATAATCAGTAGCTGAATCATGCTTGGAATAAGCTATTTTGCCCAAAGTGTATTGACATTGTTTAATATTTTTATCAATTTTGTTTGATAATCTGAGATCCATTCTTCAGGCATATGATTTAACAGCTGAATGTATGTTTATTGTGATACTTGTTCTTAAGAAGTTCTTGCTCAGGATTCTAAAATTTCTGGAGTGAGAAAAAAATGTTAATGATGGTCTTGATCCTGGACTCCGAAGTATGGTTTCTTAGAAGTGCAAAACTGGCTTATTGAGTGATTGCCACCTGCTGTGGATAGTGCTGTCATATGGCCGCTTTAGGGATTTTGTTGTCAAAAGGGTATTAACTAGGTAATCATTGTACTCTCCTCTCTGTTTTTGTAGTTGGTGAGACTTCTGGGGCTGGTTGGCTCATTACATTAAATAAGAATTACAGTTTGCTGAATGAGTAGAATAAAAAGAAACGTCACTGGTTTATAGAATTAAAGAGCTATTAATATTTGAGTGAACCTGAACAGTCTGCTTTCTAAATAAACTTTCTTAATAGTTCTTATTTTGTGGCTACTAAGTCACAGTTCTGGCAACTGAGAAGGTGTGGTGAATACATGTGTGTAGGGGGAGTTGTCTCAATTTAAGGAGCAGCACCCAGTCTTTCTGAACACGTGGCAGGTGACTTTCTGATTGAGGTATGGTGGCTGCAACCTCTCCTATACACTAAGTAAGTTTGAAAACTTTTGTGCTTTCAAACTTCTGACACACATTTCTGATACTTAATCAGGAACATTGTTTGCAAGTTCACAGATAACCTCTTATTTCAGTGAGTATGAAAGGCAGCTTAAATAAGTTTGAATTTTAAGATATATTTGAAACTTCATGGAAAAAATTTTGAGGCAGAGCATGGGAGTTGCTTTCCACATTACTTTTTCAGTGGCATAACTTAAGATTTATGTAGTATTCAGGTATTGCAAACTCTAGAGTATGAACAGAATTACCACAGAAGTAGTATAGAATGTCTCCATTTAAACTGAACTTAAATGGAATCACTGAATTGCAGCACTTGCAGATGTTTACTTGTGAATAGAATTTTCTTTAAAACTTTGTAACATATAATTATTTTTTGACAGAATGATGAGTCCTTTAACTTGCATAACCGCAGCAGTCCTCCTCATGAGAGAGATGTAAACCAAAACTTTGAAAATGAAATTCCACAGGAGAATGGCAATGCTTCAGTTACATCTCAACAAATCATTGAATCTTCAGCTTTCCCTCAGGCAAATGTTCTTTCAAGCTCACTTGAGGCAGAGCATAGGTATGTACTTTATATAATATGGAGAGCATAGGTATGTACTTTATGTAATATAGAGTGTTCCTTCATGGCAAGTAAGCATGTCATAAATTCTTACTAGTTAAGAAGTCAGAATCTGAAAACCGAGAACACATAAAATGTTTAATGAGTAGTGCCAAAGTTTATCTTTAAGACATGTACTAATGTAATGTGAAATATACTTCATTTCCACTAGACTTGAGTGCTGATTTAAACTTGCTTTACTAAAAATTCGATGTATTTCCTTATAAAGAAATAAAACAAACTGCACAGTGACTTCATCCCTCTGATTTTGGTCTGTATATCTATGAGGAATAGTGCATGTAACTGCTATTTGTATTAATAATCTTTCAATGGCTGCATCTTATGCAGTCTTATGCAACTTAAGTGAGTTTTTCCTTCTTGTTCATTACTTCTGTATCTGACGAGTTGACATTGTCAGCAGTATCACAAGAAAATATACTGGAAAGGGAGAAAGTAACTTCAAAAATGGATTGAAATATTTTTAGTGTCTCAGAAAAGTAACTGCAGTAGCAACTGGTAGAGATGAGCTGCTTGGAAATCACAACTCAGTCTGGAGATACTCTTGTCATGAGCTCTGTCAGATTCTTACTGTTTCTGGCAACTACAGAATTGCAGTGATTTTGTTTGTTTATAGTGGTAGATTATAGGTATAAATTGGATTAGAGAACTTTCATATTTGTAGTATCTGCACAGGAAATTTTGATGACCTCTTATCCCTTGTGAGGATAAAAAATGAATGTACCTTGCTCTGTTCCCATTTTCCACCACTGGCTGTGGAAACAGAAATCTTTGACCACTAGAGGCTGCTGATGCTGACTTTTTTACTAGAAGGTAGGAATCCAGTCTAGCCCTCATTTTTCAATTCAGATGATTTGAATGGCCTTCGTAGGTTTTCCGTGCATGTGTCTGTCTTTTGTGGTATCCCAGAAAGGCTGTGTCTCCATTAGTGTCCCAGCCCTTTGGCTATGACTTCTGCATACATGTAGGCCGTTGTTATGTGGTAAGCCTTTTTGTAGTAAATTTGACTTGAAGTGCCCAGCTTAACTCAACAAGGATACTTGTGCATACCTGATAACAGTATTGGCATATCTTGTATAAAAGATATCTTGGGCTTCCGTTGTGCTGGGGAAGTTTCCAAAATGCAGCCGTCCTGTTGGTGTCAAGTTTGCTAATCTGAAGTTTAATTTTTTTCATGTAGATCACCCTTTTAACCATTCTAGAAGTCTTGTGTTGGTTTATAGGGACAGTGGCCCTGCTAACTTTAGACAGTGTTGCTTAAATGTTAATTAGTCATTGCCTTAAATTTAGTTTACATTAACAGGAGCTCTGTGGCTGTTCACTTTATTGTACAGAATATTTTTAACGTTTTACCTTGCTTCAGTAAAACTTTCTAACTCAAATTGCTATTGCCAAAAATATAACTGTCATTGAACTGCATTTGGCATTGTGATTCTTTTTCTGTATGTCTATACAAATGCACTCATTCTCTTGAAAGAGAGTTTTGGATGACTTGCATTTTATTTCTGCTGCTTCCTGAGGATTTAGTTGTTCCTGGCTGTCACATTGTCCGATTTGGCCCAAATACTACAGAGGATGTAATTTCCTTTCTGTACCTTTTTTTTTTCCTTTTTGTTAAACAGAGTAATGCTTTTTTCCGTTTTCCCCTTCTACAATTCCAGATTTTTACTATGAAACATCTTTATTTTCTATGAAATAGCTTTAATTTCCCTCGTCATATAAGGTCAAAGGTGCATGGTTTGCCTGAAGAACATGCTGATCTTTTTTGCACAAACTTTGCAGCAAGAGAACTTACTATCTTGGTTGTTAAATATCACGGTGTCTTCATTCTCAGATAACGCCTGTTTTTACAGTGGAGCGGCTTCATATGTAAAACCACTCTCTTCCTGCTCAGATACTGCTGTCCCACTTCGGGCACTCGCTAAACCATGTTGATTATTGCGTCTTTGGATATCTCAAACTTAGTCATGAGAGGAATCTGTCTCTTTTTTCTTTTCATCCTGTCATGGCTTAAACACAGCTGGTAACTAAGTATCATGTAGCCTCATGCTCCACCAGAGCAGTTGTGCAATGAAAGTGCATTCTTAATTTTCCACCTGACAAAGATGTCTGTCTCAAAATGAAGGTACAGGTTTTACCACATGTAGTGGTAAAACAGGGTGATCTGTGAAAGACCTGAGAATTCTCAACTTCTGTGCTTTACTTATTTATTTATTATCTTTTGTAAGCTTTTTAACCTATCTTTAAGTAAGAGTTTGTTCGAAAAAGGTTGTGGACTGATTAATCCATTTGTTAGAGATCTTCACACAAATACGTAGGCACAGCTTGAAATGTGTGTAGCAAGTTCCTTAATCTTGTCCTTTTTAATTTAAAGGTTATTAAAGGAGATGGGCTGGCAGGAAGACAGTGAAAATGATGAAACATATGCTCCACTAACAGAGGATGAGATGAGGGAGTTCCGTGTCATTAGTGAACAGGTAACACTAATATTCCCATATAAACTTGTAATTGGCTACCCTAAATGCCTGTCTTTGAGGAGGATCTGCAGTAATTTTGATTGTTAGGGATGTTGCTGTTTCACTATCATTTAGAATCATAGAATCATAGAGTCATTCGGGTTGGAAAGGACCTTAAGATCATCTAGTTCCAACCCCCTTGCCATGGGCAGGGACACCTCGCACTAAGCGATGTCACCCAAGGCTCTGTCCAGCCTGGCCTTGAACACTGCCAGGGATGGAGCATTCACAGCTTCATTGGGCAACCCGTTCCAGTGCCTCACCACCCTCACTGTAAAGAACTTCTTCCTTATATCTAACCTGAGCTTCCCCTGTTTAAGTTTGAAGCCATTACCCCTTGTCCTGCCACTACAGTTCCTAATGAAGAGTCCCTCCCCAGCATCCTTGTAGGCCCCCTTCAGATACTGGAAGGCTGCTATGAGGTCTCCATGCAGCTTCTCTTCTCCAGGCTGAACAGCCCCAACTTTCTCAGCCTGTCTTCATACGGGAGATGCTCCAGCCCCCTGATCATCCTCATGGCCCTCCTCTGGACTCGCTCCGACAGCTCCATGTCCTTCTTATGTTGAGGACACCAGAACTGTACACAATACTCCAAGTGAGGTCTCACGAGAGCAGAGTAGAGGGGCAGGATCACCTCCTTTGAGCTGCTGGTCACGCTTCTTTTGATGCAGCCCAGGATACGGTTGGTTTCTGGGCTGTGAGCGCACACTGAAGCCGGCTCATGTTAAGCTTCTCATCAACCAACACCCCCAAGTCCTTCTCTGCAGGGCTGCTCTGAATCCCTTCTCTGCCCAACCTGTAGCAGTGCCTGAGATTGTCCTGACCCAGGTGTAGGACCTTGCACTTGGCTTGGTTAAACTTCATAAGGTTGGCATCGGCCTGCTTCACAATTGTGTTCAGGTCTCTCTGGATGGCATCCCTTCTCTCCAGCCTATCAACCAAACCACACAGCTTGGTGTCATTAGCAAACTTGCTGAGGGTGCATCAGTCCCACTGTCCATGTCGCCAACAAAGATGTTGAACAACACAGGTCCCGACACCGAACCCTGAGGGACACCACTCATTACTGTTTTCCAACTGGACATTGAGCTGTTGACCACAACTCTTTGCGTGCGGCCATTCAGCCAGTTCTTTATCCACTGAGTGGTCCATCCATCAAATTGATGTTTCTCCAATCTAGAGACAAGGATGTCACGCGGGACAGTGTCGAACGCTTTGCACAAGTCCAGGTAGATGACGTCATCTGCTCTGCCGCTGTGTATCAGTTCTGTGGCTCCATCATAGAAGGCCACCAAATTGGTGAGGCAGGACTTGCTCTTAGTGAAGTCATGTTGGCTGTCACCAACCACCTTGTTGTTTCTCATGTGCCTTAGCATGTTTTCCAGGAGAATCTGCTCCAAGATTTTGCCAGGCACAGAGGTGAGGCTGACTGGTCTGTAGGTCCCCGGGTCTTCTGCCTTCCCCTTCTTGAAAATGGGGGTTATATTTCTCTTTTTCCAGTCATCAGGAACTTCGCCTGACTGCCATGATTTTTCAAATGTGCTGCACAGTGGCTTAGCAACTTCATTCGCCAGCTCCTTCAGGACCCACAGATGGATTTCATCAGGTCTTAGTAAGGACGCAACACTCCTGAGCCTGTAGCAGATGATCCTTGAATATCAACCTGCAGTGTTGGGCCCCGCTGCCCTCTAGGACTGTATCCCATGGAACCTTACTAAGCAGGTTCCTGAAGAGGCCGAAGTCTGCTCTCTTGAAGTCCAGGGCAGTGAGCTTGCTGCATGCTCTTCTCACTGTCCTGACGATCTCAGTATTGCACTTTTGGAAGAATAATTGCTTTAAAAAGATAGGGGAGCAGTGCTTATTGTTGGTAAGGCCTATTCTCAAAGTATCAGGGGAAGGGTAAAGGAGCATTGCTTCTGAGTAGTTTCAGCATTGCTGTACTAGAATAGCACAGGCTTTCTAGCTCCTCAGCTTAGCCTGAGGAAGGGGAATTTTCTTTTATGTCATTTTTCGTGTATGTCATTTCCTTGCTTCTCCAAATCTGAGTTGTCTCTGGAAATTAACAGACATTTAATTCTCTAGTAGCAAAGTCTGAAAAGGCACTCTAGACTTGATTTTTATTTTCTTTTATTTTTTTTTCGGTTACAAATGTTGTATATACCTGAATGGGTAAGTGAGGAGGAGCTGGAATGGGGAACCTTACGGGATATTAAATCTGAATAGCTGATGCTTCTTTAAGTCTAGCCACAGACATATTAATTAGAGCATTTGGAATGTCGAAATGCAACAGGTTGTTGTGTTTACTTTTTATTTCTCTATATACATCTCATTTTCTCATTTCAGTTACAAAGAAATGGTCTTCGGAAAAATGGCATTTTGAAAAACGGCCTCATCTGCAATTTTAAATTTAGCCCCTGGAAAATCAGCACTTTCAAACCTGCTCTGGAGAATGAGGATTCCGAGACGAGCAGCAGCGATACATCAGATGATGATGATGTGTGAAGACCTTTGTAACACCTGTAGAAGCCTGTTTTGATCTCATGATGATTTGGGGATATGTTGTCCAAAAAGATTTTCTAATTTATATAGTAATATACCCAGTAGAAAAAAACTGATGTAACTTTTCTCTGAAGAAAGCAAGAAATGTTGGGTTGGGAGTGTTGAACATTACTATAACTTCTTTGTAAACAAATGTTGTAGAACGAGGGCTTGGATTGACCCAGCATTGGCCTTCTTCGTCACTGAAGCATTTCTGACTAGCAGTGTGACAATGTAACAAAGCAGACTTTCATGTTTAATAATAAAACTGAAGAATTGTGTAATGTCTTGCAAAGCTTCTGTTTTAATTTTCCAAGTCTATAAGAAAAAAAAGGGCAGCTTGACACAACATTCTGCTTGCCAAGTCATTTCTTTGTTACAGTGGAAATCCTTGCATCCACTTTGTACGCAAAAAGACAATGTAGCGTGTTGGCTAAAAATGAGCAAAGTGCACTAAATCTCTTTTACTTAGTTGAGCTGTTGTACTGTTCTTCTTCCACCCACTCTTCCACCCGTAACTGCTCTTTAACCAGTTGTAGTGTAGTAGTTATTAATGGCAAAACCCTGTGTTGCATTCCAAGTTTCTAGAACAAACCCTTAAATGTAAAGCTTTATGGGGACATTGTAAGACCCAGTATTCTCACGCCGAACACATTTCTTAATGGGAAAATAAACCTTTTGATTTTACTATTCACATACAGGAAAATAATTGCACTGGCTGGATTTGTCCACTACATGGAAAATAAACTGATTTACAGAGTATTGTCTCAGTGCATAGCAACAAGGGTATTGTTTTTAAATCTGGTAAGTTTTGTTTGCGTTTGTGTTAAATGTACTCTGGCAGCACTGACTGCATTTCAGAATGAGGTAAAAATATTTTCCTCTCCAGATCTTACTTTTATAGCAGCAGAAGTATGTCTATGCAATAAGCACCTCTTTTGCTTATTTGTGATCACACATTTAAAAAACAATATTGTATTATTTATAGGTTTATTTGGTTCATTTTAGTTCTTTAAATATTTTCCACAGTTTTGTACAAACTATGTTGCATTGATTCGTAAGAACAACTGCTCATGGTGATATTGCATACTTACAACTAATACATACATATAGACATTCCCCCTTCAAGATATTTTTGAATTGTAGTATTTCTTATAATAAGTAAAACTCTAAATCCAAAATATTTATAAAGCTGAGGTTTTGTCCATGTTTAACTTTTTTAGGAAAAGACATTTTTACAAGGTGGTATCTATCAATTTTTGGCCAAAGGTGGTATGCTTCTTTTGTAAATTATTAGTTTAAATAGAGATTTCTATTCAAGAGGTCAGTTTTTGTCTTGCAACAAGCATGCAAATGTAGATATAGGTAATTGTGGCAAAATGTATTGAAATCACCATTTTGTTGTCTAAATAAGAGGATAAAAATGTTTCTTTTTTTTTAAGGAGAATGCTGCTATATCGGTAATGAAGTCTTTCCTACCTGTGTGCTTTTTTCTTCCCCTCTCCTGCATTTTTTATTTGCTTGTTTATTTTTTTAACATTGACACGTTGCTGTGGTCTGTTCACATCCCATCAACAGGATCTTTTGCCTGTCCGAATTACTTAGTGGTATGTGAATTGCCATTTTTATTACTAAGTGAAAACTTTTTTGACTTGGTATTTCTCAAAGTGAGATGTAGACTTTTCCCCCTCTTTGTCAGGTTTAGTAACAAGTGTCACCTCTATAACCGTTTGGGAAAATAGTATAATCATAGAAGAATTGTGTTACAATAAGTGTATAAACTCAGGTAACTTAGGGGTTGTAATTGAGAAAATTCTCTTAAGAGAAAGTAGAAAAAATAGTTGTATGTGGTATACCTGTTTCACTACTTTATACCCTGAAACTGGTTACGGAAGCAGTGGTTACAATGAGCTGTGAGCAAAGGAGGTAACAGCAATTGAGCAGTGGTTTTGCTTTGTAGAGTGAAACACCTTTATGGCCTTTGTAACTTCTTTTCTATAAGTGTGCAGCATTTCTTGTGTCTGCTGTGTTGTCCGTCCTGGCTCTGTACACACGACATAAATACTCTATAGTCCTACTACACCATATTTTTGTTTCTGAAATCTGACAGGTTTGATTCATGATTCTGATACTTGATTTGGTGTTGTGTAGAACTTAACTTACTGATCATGGATTCAGTTGTAGTCCTACAGAGTGGTTCGTAGGGGCCAGACGTTCCAGAACTCTGCATTGCCCCGGTCTTAAATGGTTGTATGCCTGCTCTGTTACTTCTTGCCCTCCACTGCAGTCTGGAAGTAAGGAAGCTTTGATGTTTCCAGTGAGAAACTGGGTTGCTTTACATTATATTTATTTACGGCAAAGTAAGTAGCGTGTTGGTCCTCTTTTTTGCCACCTTAAGAAACACATCTTTTAGTCACTCATCGAAGAACTCTGTTTTTCACTTTTGTTTTCCTGGGAAATGTCACTGGAAATGAAGTTTAGTTCTCATATTTTGCTTCTGTAAAATGAAAGCATTCTTTTGTGCTTTCCCCCTCCCTTTTGTTCAGTGGTTGAGGATGTAAAGCAGAAGGAAATCTGATTCTGTAGTATGTAACAGTGCAACTTTTTTCATCTTTGACTTTGTTCATAAGCCAGGACAATTTTAGTTGTTGATGGGCCTTTCTCTTCTATTGTATGTAATCCATGCCCAGGATATATCCTTTATTGTTTTTCTGCTTGAGCAGGTTGAACACTAGCAAAGAAGTCTACCTTAAAGGCTTAAGAGGTTGGTGAACTAAGCTGGCCCGTTCCCTTACTAGATTCTAGTAAGCTTTGGATGTTAAAGAATGTCTGCTGGAGATAGTTTGTGAGTGCTGAATGATGAAAGACACACCACAGCAGGAGATACACTAGAGGTAAGTATGGCAGCGAAGCCTGCACCACAGCAACAGTGAAACTACGAAAAAGTATGGATGATAGTAGTAGGTGACTCCAAGAGTTGTGGTCAATGGCTCAAATGTCCGAGTGAAGATTGATGAGTGCGCCCTCAGCAAGTTTGCCGATGACACCGAGTTGTGTGGTGCGGTTGGTACGCTGGAGGTAAGGGATGCCATCTAGAGGGACCTTGACATGCTTGAGAGGTGGCCAATGCCAACCCCATGAAGTTCAACCAAGCCAAGTGCAAGGTCCTACACCTGAGTCAGGGCAATCCCAAGCACAAATACAGGCTGGGCAGAGACTGGATGGAGAGCAGCCTTGAGGAGAAGGGCTCAGCATGTGGGTTGATGAGAAGCTCAACATGAGCTGGCAGCGTGCGCTTGCAGCCCAGAAACCAACTGTGTCCTTGGCTACATCAAAAGCAGCGTGACCAGCAGGTCGAGGGAGGTAATTCTCCCCTTTTACTCCACTCTCTGTTCAGCTCTGGGGTCCCCAACATAAGAAGGGTATGAACCTGCTTATGCGAATCCAGGGGAGGCCACAAAAAAGAGAGGCTGGAGCACCTGTCCTATGGAGACAGGCTGAGAGAGCTGGGCTTGTTCAGCTTGGAGAAGGCTCTGGGGAGACCTTAGGGCAGCTTCCAGTACCTAAAGGGACCTACAAAAAATCTGGAGAGGGAGTTTTTAGAGGGGCATGTAATGATACGAAAAAGGGAAATGGCTTTAAGCTGACGAAGAGTAGATTTAGATTAGGTATTAGGAAGAAGTTCTTCGCTGTGAGGGTGGTGAGGCGCTGGCACAGGGTGCCCAGAGAAGCTGTGGCTGCCCCATCCCTGGCAGTGTTCAAGGCCAGGTTGGACGGGGCTTGGAGCAACCTGCTCTAGCGGAAGGTGTCCCTGCCCATGGCAGGGGGTTGGAACTGGATGAGCTTTAAGGTTCCTTCCAACCTAAAACATTTTCTGATTCTATCATTCTATGACCTCAAATTATGCAGTTGGATTGTAAATAAGTAAAAATTCTAGATGTTTTGTGTAGAGGTTTGATGTGGTTCTGTTATTTCTTGTCTCAATTTTTTACATTTTTTTGCTTTGTGTTGAGAGAACATAAAGCTTGTCAGGATGTGCCAGGTTTAACAATAAGCTAGCAAGATGTTGATTTTAGTGGATATTTCTAAAAAATGTTATCTTAATCTTGGCAATTTATTTGGAGAAAATGGACCATACTGTGGGCTAACCACAAGGATACGAAGGTAAGTTAATGTTAGTGAAGGACTTAGCGTGAAAGTACCAGAGGCATGCTTATGAGGAGGGGAGGAGTTCTTTATTTTGTGCACAGAATGTGCATGTGGATGATGTGTGAAGTAGGTAAAAACAAAATTAGGTAAAACCAAAATACTGAGTAAGGCAGGTGTCCTGCCAGGTGAATGGTGTGTTCTTATGCAATTAAAAGCTAACAAGTAATGCATGCCTGCAAGGGCTGGCAGGTTGCACAGTCTTGTGTTTTCTGGCCTTCAGTCAGGTTCTGTATTTCTCACCTTGCAAGTGCTTGACCTTGATTTTCTTTAAATACCTTCCTTTTGCTGCTTAACAAAGGGGATCCTGATGTTGGAATAGTTTTCTATTGTATGAATGGGAAAATTAAGATTGAAGAAGGGATTAGGAAAAAAGTGGAGCTTCTGTAAAATCTCAGGGGGGTTCTTAGGAGCAGGCACAATCGTGTGGGTAAGGATGAGGGTATCCTCGAAGTAACATGGAGTGTAGAATTGCGCTTACATGGAGAGTGCATCACTACTCGAGTAGGGCAGGAATGGGGAAAGGACAGAGCTCTCCAAGGAGGTGAGGCTGGTACTCGACTGAAATGAAATCAAAAGAAGTATGTGCAACCTGGCTTAACCCATGCATTGATCAAAACTGACAGATACAGCGTAGGTTAAATCTGCAATTTTCTTCAGTTTCTTTTTTTTTTTTTGCCTGGATGCTATTAAGCCATCTGAACGGCAGATGGCCTCACCTTTGTGTTTTTGCCAGGCAGCAATTACAGCTAGAGTGAGCTTCAAGGAGCAAGGGTGGAGAGATAAGGCTGGAGCGGAAACTGCTCGAATAAAGAGTGGAAAATGATTTGTAAAGAAATAATAAGAGCAAAGGGTGAAGAGGACTACACAGGGGCATGGCTTGTGGGGCTGGGTGGGGGAAGAGCTGTTCAGCAGAAACATCCTAGTACAGTGAAAGATGGGCAGCTTGGCTCTGCTGAATACAGGGGCTTTAGCAGTGCTGCAGCTGTGGAGCAGGAGCTGCTTGTTACCTACCTGGTGGGCCTGAGCTCTAGTGACTCCAGAGAGAAAAGACCCTGGTGTAGCCAGACAGAACAGAGATAAGCTGCCAATGATTGTTTTTGAAATATCATCCCCAAGAGGAAGAAGTTGCTCAATGTCGTGTGGCCCAGACCTCAGTGCTATTGACACCAGTGACCTAAAATACCAGTGTGACAGGAAGAAAAGTGAACGGCTCCACATGGTGCAGAAGCAGTATGGCTTAGCCAAGAGAACAAACTTCCCAATCAATGACTTGTTTTCTATTTTCTTACTTTTAAATAGTATCTTCTGACCATTCCATTCTTCACTTCCATTCCTAATTATTAATTTGTTATCTTGTGTATCTCTCCATCTTTGACAATCTGTGGATTGTCATATCCACCTCTGGCTGTTGCAAAACTTCACTGTATAACATCTCTAAGTACTCTGTTATACATACAGAGTATGTATAACCTACTCTGCCTCTGTACCTCAAGATTCTTCACTGGGGCTCTTCTCATCTGTCCAGCTCTCAAGTCCGCACTGTCATCTCTGGCCTCAGTATCATGTTGCCCCACCTGCCGCAGGGTGATGCTGCACGGGTTGTTCTCCCATCTTTGATCCTCTCTGGCTCCTTACATGTATCTCCTGCTCCTGATTACATTAAACATGCTTTTTAGCTCTCATTAGTGTAGGCATTCCCACTAAATGGGTCACTTTTCACTTGGTTTCAAAAGGATGGCATCTGCCCTTGGCCAGTGATGCTGCATTGTGTCATCCATGCGGTTAGGTTTGAAAAGGGCATCCTTACGCTTTCTTCCATGCTGTCTTTGGAAGCCAGTGAAATGTCTTTTCCTAGATGGTGTCTGAGAGATGTCCACAACCCATGAAGTGAAATAAAGCAAAATGAGGAACCTTGACAACTCAGGCTGCTCTGGACCATACTGTATATGAGTTGGACCATACTGTATATGAGTTGTCCCTGTTCCCCACCAGTCTCTTGAAAGCCATTTTCCACAGTGTCTGTATGTTGTCCAGCACACTAAGATTTTGGCCCTGGCTCTGTGATTTCTAGCAAGTACAGTAACACAACTAATGGATGCTGAGACTCGTGGGAACAATACTGCAACAGCCAAAACTTCCTGAAATTTTCAAAACAATAGGATGTCCTATATTGTTCACGGTAGTGCTCCTGAGGGCACTGGCATCCCGTTAGCTCGCATCCGGGTGTCTACTAACTGCAGCTATCAATGCCCTTAATAGACTGATTAACTGGGTGGTTTCTAGCTGCGGTCGTGCCTGTTGGCCCCAGGAACCACAAGAGGGTGCTGGAGATCCACGGCTGGCTCTGGTCTCTGCTCCAGCTCTACTCGCAGATTTTGTGCAACTGTTGCTACTTAATCTGGTTTTGTTTTTCTGAACTAGTGGAATTAAGTGTTTTAGGGTTTTTGGATACTTTACCAGCCCCTAAATGCAGAGGTAACTGTACTGTTCATAGACTTGCTCTACTTTGGTATAATTTATGTGAAACTACTGAAATAACTGCCTGTTGTAGGTTGGAGTTTGGCTACAGATGTTTTTAAGCAGAACAGCCTGCATGTATAGGTATATTGTAAACCAAGAGGGGAAACATGGTTCCGTTATATCTTTAGCTACACAAACTCTGTGCATTCAAGACTGTTTTCTTAAAGAAAAGCTGGGAGCAAAATCAGTTGTGTTCTCTGTTCTGCTGTGATTTATCCCTGAAGGAAATTTCCCGTTTGAAGATTGCTGGTTGCGTTGATGTGCTCCAGTGACGCTGTCTGAAACTTTGCAGTTGGATTTGGGGAAGGCTGATGTTTTTCAGTCAAAAATTGGCCTCTTGTCAGAGGCCACAATAGGACAAGTATTTCTTTGTTTTAAACCAAAACCAATTAAAACAGACAACAGAAAAAGGCTTATTGTGATTTTGTTCATCACAAAAGCTGACACTAGAGGACGGAAAAGATATAGCTGAGATGTGCTCTCATTTATGAGTGCTTCCCAGAGTTGGAATGAGAAGGCTTTATACAGTCTGCAACTTGCAACTCAGAGTTTTATTTTCCACTGGATTTTTGTAAGAAGATCTTATCTCTCTCCTGCACTGCAGTTCTGATGTGGATATATGTGCTTGCTGGAAATGAGCCACGAGCACTTTTAACAAGTTTTTGTGGTTTTTGGTCAAAATCTTCAAATCTTGGTAGCTAGCAGGAAGCACCTTTATTTTGACATGCAATTGCCTCATTTTTTCAGAGAGGGAGAGGAACCCCCTTCCTGCTCACTAGTGGGATTAACAGATACTCACTATGGCTGAAAATAAGACTTCACAACTGGGTTTTAGACTTTTAATTTAAGCCAATTTTGTTTTAATTGTGCAGACCTAAGGGAATGAGATGTATTAACCTGCCAGCCTGTCTCTGGGATGTGAGATGATACTCTGCCTCTTTTGCTCTGGGAGGAAAACAACACTTCTCACTAGTTTCTTGTCACACTAATTGGGTAAGAGATGCTGCAGGCGCTTGCATACTGGGCTAAATGCCCTCTAGCTCCTTGGTCACATATTTGCAGATGTGGGCACATCCTGTTGTGCAGAACAGAGATGTGTGGGTCTAGAAAGCTGCTGAAGTATTTTTATAAATAAAAATCAAAGGCCACATGTGCACTTACACAGTACAAAGGTCTTTTAAAGTAAGACTTTGGGGATTCATAGAGTCTACCACTGAAAGAGAAGCTGGCTTTTATCCTGGGAGTGGT
Organism: Strigops habroptila; assembly: GCF_004027225.2. NCBI lineage: Eukaryota > Metazoa > Chordata > Aves > Psittaciformes > Psittacidae > Strigops > Strigops habroptila. Next base: position 82,462,376 of record NC_044302.2, on the reverse strand, counting down.
CCAAGTAAAATAAAGTTGCCTGCTGCTGTCTCCAGCTCATTGGAAAACAGCAGGATATGTCCATCCAAGAGAGGAGAAATAAATCCTTGCTGCTTCTGTAGTGGAGGAATTATTCCACCATCTACCTATGCCTCAACTTGAGTTAAGGTGATACTCAAGAATTTTTGCTATACCGCTCATGCAAACCTTTTGCACTTTGTTCACCATTTGAATCAGGGCCTGTTTTTTCACTCCTTTTATAAAAACTAAATCAAAACAATGCCTGCCCCCCCCCCCCAAAAACCAGCCCCAACCCACAGATAGAAACCTCAAATCCATACCTACAAAAAGCCACTTAAAAGAAGCTCTCTGCCCTCAACTTTTACCACTTCTTCAATTGCTTTTTTGCCTTGTAAGAAGAGCTTGGGCATTTCCGTTCTCCCTTTGCTTGGCAGGACTATCATGCAGTGTTTCAAATCTAAGGATTTCTCCTGATTACACCATCTTTCATGCACTGATGATTGCAGCAATGCTGCGCAAGTTGGGACTTGCATGGTGCATCGTGCTGCTGCAAGCGGTAGCACCGCCGTGCGGCAGTGCTCAAATTAGAGCTGTGCAGCAGAAGAAAGTCTAAGAGCTCCAGTCCTATGAGATTATTTTCATTGCCTATAAGACAGGCCCAAATCATTCTTTTTCTAGGTAAGAACATTTTGTACCCTATCTTGCTCTACAGGTAAAAGCAGAATATGTAAATCAGACCAATATGTGAGGGATCAGGCTGCCAGGGCAGTAGGTGTTTGAGTGAAGACACTGTGTGTACTCACTACTCTTTCTTTTCTAGAGAAACTGAACAATAGAGCAAGGTAAATATAGGAGAACTGAGCAACCATCTCTTGTCACTGTATGATGTGATGTAGGATGCAGTACGTTTTGGAGATGAGAATTCTAAGTAGGAAACGTACTTTTCATCAGCTGAAGACTTGAGGTTTTTTTCTTGTTGCATCTTCTGTATCTTTCTGCTGGAGATGGAAACCTATTAAAGAACAAAAAGTATACATTGTGGGTTTGCTGATTTTTTATTCTTACCCCATAAAAAATTTTTTAAAGCCCATGTATATGCATATACATATAATTCTTAAGCTCTGTGAGGACTCCAAGAAAAGATCCTGTTTCAGTCCTCAGTTTCTTTTTAAACCATGTCGTTTTCTGTGGGATGTTCCATTGTTTCTGCCTTCCCTGTTAAAGCAGACGCTGCTCAGAAGTTTAAAACTGCTGTTGCAGGCGCTAAGGCACAGGTATGCAGTGGCACATAGGTTGCTGCAGTGACCAGAAATGCAACTTTTGCTGAAGGTGCCTGGTTTGAAGATATATGAGGAAGTTCAGAGGAGCACCTGACTGCAGCATGTGCTGCCCTGTGTAAGCAGAATATGCCCTGGTCCTCCCTCCAGGCTGGGGCTACCTCCCAAGAGTCATAACAAGTTAGTGTCTGTGTTTGTTACTCATTAAAACCCTGCCTTGGTGAAGCAGAATCTGAACTCTTTGCTGAGGCTTGAGTGCTCCAGGTTATTTTCAAGTAGGGTAGGTATGGACTGAGTGAGTCTGAGTGAGGATCTGAAAGAGTGATTAGGAGTAATGGTGGTGTCTCCTTCCTGTGCTGCCTATCTAATAACCTGCAGATGGCATCTATGCCAGTGTAATATCTACAGATCTTCCTAAAAACATCTTCTCTGTGATGGACAATATGATTTTTAGGATGTACTAAACCCCGTGGTAACTTCTGAACATGGCAAGTGTTCCTGTGCAAACCAAGGAGCTGGTCTGTCCCTCTGCCATGCTCTGCCCAAGTCCGAGGAGCACTGCAGAGCATAAGGCTGTCACTGGGCATCACTTCTGAGGTCAGTGCCGCTCCCCGAGTGCAGGACAAAGGTTCCACTTTTCAGGACTTCTCAAGAAAGTTATTGTGGTTTTTTTTTTTTTTCCCCCCCCCTGAAGTATGTGATTTCTGCTCATGCTTGAGCACTAAACTGGCTTACTTTGCAGGAAAGTTGGAGGCAGTCTTTCCAAAGGTTATTTGCTGTATGCCTAAAAACCACAGTGTGTAATTGAGAAACAGAGATCTTTTCTCACACAGTGTTTGTACATACAGATTAATATATTCTGGGGTTAAAGCAAACACTTGGTTCAATGAACTCATCATGTTTGTTTGTTGGTTTTTATAGACCTTACAACGTGCATGGGTTTACATTTGGGAAACAAAAGCAGCAATCAGCAGCTCTTGCGTTTTTTCTATCAGATCTTTTCCAAATGCACTGCAAATACACTTTGTAATATTTAGCTTTGTGTTGACTTTATTTATTAAACTCTTTGTGTCACTGCTGATCACATCAATAAAATAAAAGGGTAAGGGCAAAATAATTTTTTTTAAACTGTATTGCTGGAACTCATTACCTGCAGGTGTTGAAACTGTGTTTTCTTCCGTGTTTATTGAGTAATGAAAGTGACTCACTTCATGTCTTACTGATTTTGAGGATTTTCACGTCCATATTGATTTCAACAATTTTTACTTTTCTTTCTGGATGTCTCTAGGCAGGTTACATAAACTGAAAAACTCCTGCGCACTGGAATGATGTTTGATTTGCAGCCATGCAGCTTGATTAGACTATTTTTCTTTTCTGCTCCTCAAGAAAATATTTCAATTCTTTCTGGGCACTTTCTAAAACCATGTTTATATAGAAAGTCAAGATTTTCTTGGACCTAACACCAGCTGGCAGTGTTCATCCAAGTATGCTGATTTGCATTGTATGAGTTTTCAAATCTCTTATTGTATTCTGGCTCTACAGTCCTCAACAAGCCACCATGGACAGTGCGAGATGCTGGTTCTGGCTGCTACTCTGACAAAACTGCAGCGGTGCTGGAAAAGCGTTTGTCCCTAATTCTGGGTTGTATGAACATGGCCAATCCTGATGAGCCTTTTGTGCTTGCTAGGTGCTAAATAACTACTGACAGCAGAGAAGTGCCTGCATTCACTGCTGTCAGTCCCCTGTGTTTATCACCAGCATAAAAACACACAGAACAAAGCAAGGGAAGCAAACTGGAAGCAAAATGGATAGGAAGATGAGGAACAGGCTTTTCTTTGTGCAAGTTTTTTGGGAAAAGCTTTAAAATAACTGAATAACTGAATTACTGGTATTTATCCACCTCAGAGGTGGTCCTTTTGCAGATGAAATTGCTCTCCAAGGTCTAGATATCAGATTGTACTCAGTTGTTGAGAGTGCAAGAATGAATCCTCAGGGAGGGAGAGAGAGAGAGAAATGGTCCTTGGAAAGAACTGCTTAACCTATGGTATGTGTAACCAAGAAGAGTGGTACCAGCTGCCAGTGTGATCAGTTTGAGATTATGGAGAAAAAGGTGGATGTTTCTTGGGTTTCCTTCAGGCTCTTGAAAATTTAACTGTGAATGCAGGACTGTTTTTGCCGAGACAAACAAGCCAGTAGATATTTAGGAAAGCAAAACGAAAACCTATTGGAGTTTGAGAAAAAACTTATAAATGGTTGGAACCAGCAGCAAGTGAAAAGCTTGTGTGTTGGTGGTAGTGCCTGAAGATCTGGTAATGTCAAACACTCTTCAAAGTGGGGAGAGCTATTGGCCCCAGACAGCTTGCAACCATTTATTCAGGACTTGACTCCCTAGAATTAAGAACATGAAGGATTTTGTGCACAAGATGTTCCACTCGCTTGAAAGCGGCACCAGTGTCTGACCTAAAATACGGAGTATTACACAAATGGAAGAAGTACAAAAGTAGCTGGGAGGACAAACATGTTAGCTCTGCATTTCTGCTGAGCCATGGCAGGAAGAAAATGATACTTCCTGACATCCCTGCATGACTTCTCCCCATTTTTCACAGAATGCTCCATCAAAACGGAGTCAGCTTTATCATCTTCAAAGTGAGGTTGTAGGTACTTCCTACCAGCTATATGCAGGCATGGGAAACTGAAGACAAAGTGATTGCACATGCATGCACTGGAGTCGGTAATGGAACTAGAGACAGAGACTTTTCTGCTGGCACTCTCCGCAGGTGGGGCTCCATCCATGCTGTGGGTTTGTGGTACTATTAGCTGATGCTGGGGAACATTTCCAGGTAAACGGGCTTGGGTGCTCCTGTGTATTAATTACTCCTGTTGTTCCTGTTCCATTGGCCTTTGTCTTGCTTAAGTAGTGCGACAGTTTTAGCTAGCTTCCTTATGGTTTCCAACATAACTCTGGCCAACTGTCCTGTCATAATTCAGTTGCATACCCCTGGCTTAAAAAGCTTGTGAACCTCCCTTTTCACAGTGCAGGTAAAATCATGATTAAATCTTTCTGCTTATTAAAATAAGCTTATAACTTCTAAAATTGAGCTATTTTTACATTTTTCTTAGCAGTCTTTAATATTATGTTAGCCATTGTACAGTGTTACTTTTCATCTTGTTAGAAGATGGCTCTATTTTATATAGCAGTGGAACAGAGTGGAACGCAGGCAGAGAGTTATTTCCCCAGCCATGCTGGTCTCCCTGCCCCATGTTATGCACCCTGTGGAAACAGATCAGACTGGATAGACTTGCACAGAACTGTTGGTACTGATTAGGGTAGCAAGAAAAGGAGAGATTTGAGGTTTTAGGAGTTAAGGTATAGAAGAGATAGAAAACAAAAAGGCGGCAATTCTTCTGATAGACATGTATTTGGTGCTCTGAGCACTGTGTAGGGGAACCAGTGCCCTGCATAACTCTCTGCCGGCTCGCTTCCATCACATTCAATCAGATGTGCATGCAAATTAATGAGCCCTTTTTCAAACAAGTCCTTAATCAGGAGCTGGTGCTGTAATAATTACATCCTAGTTCCTCGAGGGCTTCTTGAAGTAGTTACTGATTTAAGGACATCTTTGGCTTGTAAGTGTGTATGTGAGGGAGTATTTGGAAAGTAATAAGTAGCTCTAACCTTCTCAGAGGCCATGTTTATTTGATTGTAATATAAATCATGTCACACTGTAAGGTCAGACTCTTCCAGCAGCTGGGAAAGGTTGTTACTTGTGTGTATTCTGGTAGAGGTGAGCTAAGTTTAGTGTTTGAAGAGGATACACCTTGGGAGGGTTTGCTGTATTTAAGAGTTGGTGTCAACTTCTAAATCAGTAGCTTATATGGGGGCTTGTGCACAGATTTCATAAAGTGTGTTCCTTCAGGGACTGCCTGCACGTGTAGTTTCACCTTCACAGTGAAGCCACACCGTGAGAAACTGTACAAAATACATGCAAAAGGTAAAGCTCAGTGATTGGCTGGAAGACGAGATTTCAGGCAAATGCTAAGCATGAAGAAGTTGTAGCTCATCAGAAACTGATGAACTTCTACTGTGCTGGATGCTGTGTTCGATATGTTAGTGCTGAAGTTAAATGGCTGATCCTGCAGGCCATCTGCTGTATAATAGAAGCGTAAGTGCTTTAGATTATTTGTTCATCTGTAATTATTTATCCAAACAATGTCAGAGTTTCCCCAGCCTCATTGAACAGAGGCCATTAATGCTTAGGGTGATTTCTTCTTCCTTCACCTTGCAAGTCTGGCAGTGCTGGTTTGGGGATCTGTGGGAGATGGCATATTGCCAGTGTCCACCAGAAGGTACAGTTTGCCAGACAGATTACATTTGTTGTACTCAAAGTCAATCAACTTTCTTTTGAAACATGGGGAATGTTTTCCATACCTTAAATTAAAGAAGTTCCATTTACGTCAAACTCTTGATTTCCAGGAAAGATGAAGATGTTCAGCAGGATTATATCAACACTGGATTTTTTTTAACCTAAACACTATCTGACTAAATGCAAAAGCTCTAGCAGAAACTGCTGACCTTTTGCATGATTACAGCTTCTGCCCTGCTGAAGAACTGTAAATGAATCATCCTGCAGTGAAATGTAAACAGGATGCTGCCCTTCCATTGCAGCTCTGTTTACCAACATGTGCTCATCTGAACTGCAATGATATTAAATAAGGTGACAACAGCAGTTTGTGGCAACACAGGGGTCCAGGGTCAGAACTGTGGGAGTGGGTATTGCTCCCTTTGTCCACCCCAACTCTTCCAAGCACAGACGGAAGCGGAGTTCTCATCCTCTTCTACCAGGTCTAAATAGTCTTATTTTGAGACTGGTTAGGATAAAAGTTAGCAGTGATGTCTGAAGTGCAAGATCTGGGGCTCTTTTCCTTTTGTTCAGGTTTCACTTGGAACCACAAAACCCAACCAAGTCTCACAGCAAAATGAGAGTCGTTGTCTCTCTCTTCTCTTGCCAGGCTTTTCACCCACATGAAAGTGAAGCAGCAAGATGCCAAAGTAAGTTTTAAAAGTTCAAAGAACATGAAACAGGGTATCCAATATAGCTATGTTGGTTTGATTCACATCCATGCAGGTTGGCTGTGTCTTCACTGTGCTTCCCCATGCTGGTTTTTTTTCTGCTCAGTGTGGGTGGGGCCATGGAAATCCAGCTTTGCCCTCTGTCTTCTGTAGTAGCAATAGGAAAACAACTTGGTGGTGGATGGAAGCAAAGTAAGTCACAGCTGAGTCAAAAGGTCTTAAGAAAACCTTTGGTAATTTAATGCAAGTAGATTGAATACCCAAACTCTGATTCAGGGCGGCCTGTAAGTACAAAAGTTTGGAAGCTGCGGTAATGTCCTGAGAAATTATCACTGTGGTGCCATTTTGCTTGAACTCATACTTCTGTTGCTGGATGTTGGGAGAGGCAGAGTACTCAGTGGACTTAGTTCAAATGTGAAATTGCTCTCATGGGTTGATTTGGTGAGGTTTGGATTCATAACAATAACTCCAGTTTTCTGTGCCAAGTTGACTTTATGATATTTTTGGAAACTATCATGTTGTGATTAGCATTACTAATCTTTAGAAGGGGGCACCGATTTTTATGCTCTGCATATCCTGCATTTCAAAGTTTGAGGTTCTTAAAACCGTTTGCTTGGTATGAAACCCAGCATCAATATATACGAAAATTGTAATACAATCTGAAGGCAAATAAAGAGGAGAGAGATCAGTGAAGCCTATGGATGAAATTTATTTGGAGATGCTTTAGGAACTGGAGAGTAAAAAGGTGCAAGGATATGTTGGTGTTTGTAAAAACTGAATTCTCAAATTCAGCTGCAGTAACTCCTGGGAGATACTCTGTACCTTTTGCTCCCAGCTTACTCCTTTTTGGACAGCATTGTGCTATATTACATCTGTTTTCATATGGGAAAGTGACTGAAAAGAGGCTGAAATCTGGTTGTGGGTCTCAACCCACAAGACAACAAGAGAATTCAAAGATTATTAATGATCTTCTTGAACCAAAATAGCTCATGATTTTATTTATTTTTTTATTATTTTAATATTAATTGGATAATCCTGAAGATAACGGTTTAGGATGTTTGAGTTTGTTTTTGCCTTGACACTTTCCTCCTTGAAACAAATTTGGCTACAAGGGAAAGTGCCTCTGATTTCCAAACTAAGCATAGAATTGAAACGGATGGCAGGAACTGGACGTAGGAGTCTGAAATGAGTCTGAAGCACAACATTAGGCCAGCTCATGTGAGCCAGTGGCACGTGCTGATGAGTCCTCCCGTAATCCTGCCTGGTCACGTGTGTATTTGTTTAGTTTGGTTAAACTTCAGTTTGGTTGTTACAGCAGGCACACTGACATCTGTCTGGGCTCTAAAGCTATCACAGGGTGGGTGTAAACAGACAGAAATTCTGGCTGTAGAATTGTCCCTTGCTCAGGAGTTAGAAAACATGAGAGCAGGAGCACAGAAATTTATCTTTTCTCCACTTGATTTATACAAATAAGCAGATCTCCACAGGAAATTCAAGGTTATCTCTTTTTTATGTGTCATCCTCCTTGGGATGGTGGGAGGGAGGAAGTTGTGTTTGTTTATTTATTTATTTATTCATCTTATATGTAGGTGGATTCTAGGAACCACATCATGTTCTTTGCAAAACATGATGTATGACGAGGCTTGTTTATTATCTGCAGGATGACAGGAATGAATCTGAAGAGTTTTCACTCAAATTAGGATTTTTTTTCTATATTACTTTTCAAAGTTCTCATGTTCATGTGAACATGCATATGCTGTAGACTCCTGCTAGCAAGTGACGCTCTTGCCATTCATGAGAAGGAAAATAATGCCCTAAAATAGCTCTTTATGTGACTTACAATGTTCAGTTGCAATGCACACTTTGACCATGAAGAGATAAGGTGAAGTCTCATATGCCTATAAAAGGATAATTTTAACATTTTGGATTTGAAAGGTTTAATGTCTTGTCATAGACTTATCAGTGAATCCTAATTTCTGCAGCTGGGGAAGGAGAGTTCCACCTTATGCAACTAGAAAGACAAATTCATAGAATCATAGAATTGTAAGGGTTGGAAAGGACCTTAAGATCATCTAGTTCCAACCCCCCTGCCATGGGCAGGGACACCTTGCCCTAAACCATGTGGCTCAAGGCTCTGTCCAACCTGGCCTTGAACACTGCCAGGGATGAAGCATCCACAACCTCCCTGGGCAACCCATTCCAGTGCTTCACCACCCTCACTGTAAAGAACTTCTTCCTTATATCTAATCTAAACTTCCTCTGTTTAAGTTTGAACCCATTACCCCTTGTCCTACCACTACAGTCCCTAAGGAAGAGTCCCTCCCCAGCATCCTTATAGACCCCCTTCAGATACTGGAAGGCTGCTATGAGGTCACCACGCAGCCTTCTCTTCTCCAGGCTGAACAGCCCCAACTTCCTCAGCCTGTCTTCATACGGGAAGTGCTCCAGCCCTCTTATCATCCTCGTGGTCCTCCTCTGGACTCGCTCCAACAGCTCCATGTCCTTTTTATGTTGAGGACACCAGAACTGTACGCAGTACTCCAAGTGGGGTCTCACAAGAGCAGAGTAGAGGGGCAGGATCACCTCCTTCGACCTGCTGGTCACGCTTCTTTTGATGCAGCCCAGGATACGGTTGGCTTTCTGGGCTGCAAGTGCACACTGCCGGCTCATGTTAAGCTTTTCGTCAACCAACACCCCCAAGTCCTTTTCTGCAGGGCTGCTCTGAATCTCTTCTCTGCCCAGCCTGTAGCAGTGCCTGGGGTTGCCCCGACCCAGGTGTAGGACCTTGCACTTGGCTTGGTTAAACTTCATAAGGTTGGCATCGGCCCACCTCACAAGCGTGTCAAGGTCCCTCTGGATGGCATCCCTTCCCTCCAGCGTATCAACCGAACCACACAGCTTGGTGTCATCGGCAAACTTGCTGAGGGTGCACTCAATCCCACTGTCCATGTCACCGACAAAGATGTTGAACAGGACCGGTCCCAACACCGATCCCTGAGGGACACCACTCGTTACAGGTTTCCAACTGGACATCGAGCCATTTACCACAACTCTTTGCGTGCGGCCATCGAGCCAGTTTTTTATCCACCGAGTGGTCCATCTATCAAATTGATGTCTCTCCAATTTAGAGACAAGGATGTCATGTGGGACAGTGTCGAATGCTTTGCACAAGTCCAGGTAGATGACATCGACTGCTCTGCCGCTGTCCATCAGTTCCGTGGCTCCATCATAGAAGGCCACCAAATTGGTCAGGCAGGATTTCCCCTTAGTGAAGCCATGTTGGCTGTCACCAACCACCTCGTTGTTTTTCATGTGCCTTAGCATGTTTTCCAGGAGAAACTGTTCCAAGATTTTGCCAGGCACAGAGGTGAGACTGACTGGTCTGTAGTTCCCCGGGTCTTCCACCTTCCCCTTCTTGAAAATGGGGGTTATATTACCCTTCTTCCAGTCATTGGGAACTTCACCTGACTGCCAGGATTTTTCGAATATGATGGACAGTGGCTTAGCAACTTCATTCGCCAGCTCCTTCAGGATCCGTGGATGGATTTCATCAGGTCCCATGGACTTGTGCACGTTCAGGTTCTTAAGATGGTCTCGAACCTGATCCTCTCCTACAGTGGGCCTAAGGTCTTCGTTCTCACAGTCCCTGCATTTGCTTTCCAAGACTTGGGTTGTGTGGTCAGAGCATTTGCTGGTGAAGACTGAGGCAAAGAAGTCATTAAGAACCTCAGCCTTCTCCAAATCCATGGTAGCCAGTTCTCCTGATAGCTTCTGGAGAGGGCCTACATTGTCCCTAGCCTGTCTTTTATTTGCTACGTATCTATAGAATCCTTTCCTGTTATCTTTTACATCCCTTGCCAAACTTAATTCTAGCTGGGCCTTAGCTTTCCTAACCTGGTCCCTAGCTTCTCGGGCAATGCTCCTGTATTCTTCCCAGGCCGCCTGTCCTTGCTTCCACCTTCTATAAGCTTCTTTTTTCCCTCTAAGTTTCCTCAGCAGCTCCTTGTCCATCCATGGAGGTCTCCTGGCCCTCCTGCTGCACTTTCTTCTAGTCGGGATGCAACACTCTTGAGCACGTAGCAGGTGATCCTTGAATATCAGCCAGCAGTCTTGGGCCCCCCTGCCCTCTAGGACTGTATCCCATGAAACCTTACTAAGGAGGTTCCTGAAGAGGTCAAAGTCTGCTTTCTTGAAGTCCAGGGCAGTGAGCTTGCTGCATGCTCTTCTCACCGTCCTGAGGATCTCAAACTCAACCATCTCATGATCACTAGAGCCAAGGCTGCCCTGGAGCATTACATTTCCAACCAGTCCCTCCCTGTTGGTGAGCACAAGGTCCAGCATGGCACCTCTCCTCGTCGGCTCCTCTACTGCTTGAAAGAGGAAGTTGTCTTCCACACAATTAAGGAACCTCCTGGATTGCTTGTGCCGGGCCGTACCGTCCCTCCAACAGATGTCAGGATGGTTGAAGTCCCCCATGAGGACCAGGGCGTGCGAGCGTGAGGCTGCTCCTATCTGTCTGTAGAGCGCTTCATCCACAGAGTCCTCTTGATCAGGCGGCCTGTAACAGATCCCCACCGTAATGTCCCCCGTTGCTGTTTTCCCTTTGATCCTGACCCACAAACACTCTGTTACCTCATCACCCATCCCCAGACAGAGTTCCATACTCTCTAGCCTATCACTGACATAGATAGCAACGCCCCCTCCCCGTCTGCCTGGCCTGTCTTTTCTAAACAGCCTGTAACCTTCCATTCCGACATTCCAGTCATAGGAGCCATCCCACCATGTTTCTGTGATACCAATGACATCATATTCCCGTAACCTTGCACACATCTCTAATTCCTCTTGCTTGTTCCCCATACTACGGGCGTTTGTATAGAGGCACCTTATCCGAGCTCCAAATGAAGCCGACTCAATGGCTGGGGCAGCTGGAACATCTCTACATCTCTCCAAGCACTTATTACAGGTGCTGGCAACTGACCAGGAATGTTGGGATGGATCAATGCTCCCCTCCCCCAACACATCTAGTTTAAAGCTTTCCTGACCAGCCTGGCAAGCCTCCTACCAAAACAGCTCTTCCCCTTCTTTGTCAGACCAGCTCCACCAGCCTCCAGTAGATCTGGCCTCCCAAATGGAGCCCCATGTTCTAAATAGCCAAACCCCTGACTATGGCACCAGCTTTCTAACCATTTATTAACCCGCCAGACACGCCTAGCTTTTTTAAGGTCCTCCCCTTTGCCCTGGAGAATCGATGAAAAAACTATCTGAGCTCCAGAGCCCCTAACCACCTCTCCCAGGGCTCTGTAGTCCTTCTTAATGTCCTCCAGGCAACTGCTGTCTATATCTCTAGCACCCACATGGACCACTAGAAGGGGGTAATAGTCAGCAGGACTTACTAGAGCAGGCAGCCTCTCAGCAACATCCCTGATCCGAGCCCCCGGCAGGCAACACACCTCCCTCGAGACTGGATCAGGCCGGCAGATGAGCGCCTCTGTGCCTTTCAAAGTAGAGTCCCCTACTACTATGACCCTCCTCTTTTTCCTGGAGGCACCAGTAGTAATCCTCTTTACTGGTGCATCAGCAGGGTGCTCATTAGGTGTGGTGGGTGCTTTCTCATTAGCCTCCTGCAGAACCGCGAAGCGGTTCTGGGTGGGGACATCAGATTTAGGAGGAAGCTCCTTGTCGTTAATTGTCCTCTTCCTCCTTTTTTTGTTCGTTTTTCCCGTGACTAATTCCCAGCTTCCTGGGTTGCTGCCCTCCTTCTTTCCTATACGAGCAATGCTGGACGTTTGCAGCCCCTGCGCAGTTTGAGCCTGGAGCAAGCAGCCCAGCTTCCTCTCAGCTTCCCTGGCATCTTTTAGCTCTCCAACAGCCTCCCGCAGCTCAGCCACCTGCTGCAGGAGTACCTCCACCAGAGCGCACCGAGTGCAGCCCTGTCCATCGCGCACCCCCGCCTCACGAGACCAGTCGAGGCACTTCCTACACTCCGAGGTCTGCGCCGCAGCCTCCCCTCTCATCGGCTCTGTCTGGGTGCCTACGCTGGCCACCGCCGGGGCAGAGCTCCCAGAGCGGGCCCTGGTCCTGAGGCGAGTGCTCACCATCCCGCTCGCTGCCCGCTCGCCCTGCCTGCGCGAACTGCCGTGCCACACCCTGTTTGCCCGCCCTGTTCGCCGCGCTCCTGGTCGCTCGCGCTCCCTGGGATGGGTTTTACCCACTGAGGGCTGGTGCCGTCACTCCTGGCACCGCCCCCTGTGAGTCAGCTGCTCGCGTCAGCTGAGCTGCCGGCTCCTGGGCAAGTCCTGTCGAGGACTTGAGGCTCCCTCGGTCGCTCTTGCCGCTCCGAACTGAGGCTCCTGGACGCTGTGCTTCCCCCCGCTCCGGTGTTAAAGGCGTCCTCTCTGGAGATACTCACCTCGGCAATTCAATTTCAGTTACAAAGTGATCTTGTTTCTGTTATGTCAGTTTGAGAATTCACAGTGTAATTTTTCCCCAGACAGGTGCTGCTGTGCACGTTCAATGCCGGTTTGTACCACTGTGATTCCTGATGTTTTTACTGTTGGCCTCTAATACCAGAAAACAGGAAAATAGCACTGGTTTAAACCATGTGTTAGAAAGGCCTATAAGGATTTGCAGTCTGATGCTGGTGATCATAGAATCATAGAATGGTTTGGATTGGAAGCAACCTTAAAGCTCATCTAGTTCCAACTCCCTGCCCTAGGCAGGGGTACCTTCCACTAGAGCAGGTTGCTTAAAGCCGCGTCCAATCTGGCCTTGGACACTGCCAGGGATGGGGCTGCCACAGCTTCTCTGGGCACCCTGTGCCAGTGCCTCCCCACCCTCACAGGGAAGAATTTTTTCCCAATGTCTAATTTAAATTTATCCTCTTTCAGTTTAAAGCCATTCCCCCTTGTCCTGTCCCTACATGTCCTTGTAAAGTTCTCCAGATTTTTCTTAGCCCGCTTTAGGCACTGGAGCTGCTCTAAGGTCTCCCTGGAGCCTTCTGTTCTCCAAGCTGGACAAGCCCAACTTTCTCAGCCTGTCTTCATAGGAGAGGTGCTCCAGCCCTCTGATCATCTTCATGGCCCTCCTCTGGACTCGCTTGAGCAGTTCCATGTCCTTCTTATGTTGGGTGTCCCAGAGCTGCACACAGTACTGCAGGTGAGGTCTCACACGAGCAGAGTAGAGGGGCAGGATCACCTCCTTTGACCTGCTGGTCACACTCCTTTTGGTGCAGCCCAGTATACGGTTGGTTTCTGGGCTGCGAGCACACACTGCTGGCTCATGATAAGCTTAGTAAAATCATGCACATCACAGACACCTTCAAACACTTACTGTCCATTTAGTTTTTTCCCTTCACCATTATTTCTCCAAAATTCTATTTTGCTGAGAGACAGCAAGCATCTTACCTGTTGCTGTATGGCTCCACTTTGTGGGAGCAGTTGTGAAATTACTCATGTTAAATACTACCCAGGAAAATCCTAGCTTTGTGCTGATCCTTCTGCCTAGGAACTTCTGGTGCTTTGTGATTAAGCGTCCTCCTGAATCAGCCAGACAATGCTATTAGGAAGAAAGCCCTTATCTTCCATCCATTCGCTGCTCATCTTTATCTTTGCTAACCTGGGGTTAAGAGACAAGTTAGAGTGAAATTACAGGGCACTGGCAGAGCCAATCTATCAGGTCATTGCTATGAGGAAAAGGTTTCAATTCAGTGACAGTTGCATGCTGGCTATGTGATCCTCCATGCTCTGGTTCCCCTTGAATTATCTCATAGAATTATAGATTGTTTTGGGTTGGAAAGGACCCTAAGATCATCTAGTTCCAACCCCCTTGCCATGGGCAGGGACACCTCACACTAAACCATGTCACCCAAGGCTCTGTCCAACCTGGCCTTGAACTCCATCAGGGATGGAGCATTCACGACTTCCTCGGGCAACCTATTCCAGTGCCTCACCACCCCTACAGTAAAGAACTCCTTCCCTGACCTGAACTTCCCCTGTTTAGGTTTGAAGCCATTACCCCTTGTCCTACCACTACAGTCCCTGATGAATAGTCAGTTTCCGGCATCCCTGTAGGCCCCCTTCAGATACTGGAAGGCTGCTATGAGGTCTCCATGCAGCCTTCTCTTCTCCAGGCTGAACAGCCCCACCTTTCTCAGCCTGTCTTCATATGGGAGGTGCTCCAGCCCCTGATCATCCTCGTGGCCCTCCTCTGGACTTGCTCCAACAGCTTCATGTCCTTCTCATGTGGAGGACACCAGAACTGTACACAGTACTCCAAGTGAGGTCTCACGAGAGCGGAGTAGAGGGGCAGGATCACCTCCTTTGACCTGCTGGTCATGCTCCTTTTGATGCAGCCCAGGACATGGTTGGTTTCTGGGCTGCGAGCGCACACTGAAGCTGGCTCATGTTAAGCTTCTCATCAGTCAACACCCCCAAGCCCGTCTCCGCAGGGCTGCTCCGGATCTTTTCTCTGCCCAACCTGTAGCAGTGCCTGGGATTGCCCCAACCCAGGTGTAGGACCATGCACTTGGCTTAGTTGAAATTCATGATGTTGGCACCGGCCACCTCACAAGTGTGTCAAGGTCCCTCTGGATGGCATCCCTTCCCTCCAGCGTATCAACCGAACCACACAGCTTGGTGCCATCGGCAAACTTGCTGAGTGTGCATCAATCCTACTGTCCATGTTGTGGACAAAGATGTTGAACAGGATCGGTCCCAACACTGACCCCAGAGGGACACTACTTGTTAGCGGTCTCTGCTTGGACACTTAGCTGCTGACTGCAACTCTTTGCATGGAGCCATCCAACCAATTCCTTATCCACCGGGTGTCCATCCAGCACATTTTTGTCTCTCCAGTTTAGAGACAAAGATGTCTGTAGTTTCCTCAGTCTTCCATTTTCCCCTTCTTGAAAATGGAAGTTATATTCCCCTTTTTCGAGTCACCAGGAACTTCACCTGACTGACTTGAACTGTGTCTCTTGATGACTGTGAGCTGTTTGCTTGGCTCATCTTGTCTCCCTGACTTTTAGACAATCTGTTTACCTGCAACTACTGCCCCCTCCTGCAGCTGAGACTCTTCCAAGTGCTTTCATTTTAGCATGACATGTAAGTATAGCGTCTCATAAATCACCAACATGATCTGAAACTGACTGAGCCAGAAGGAATCACACCAAGTGCATACAAATAGTACGTTGTTCAGAAATTGCATGGTTGATGGAAATGAAATGGTCTTTAATGTGCATCTGAGCCTGGCAAAGCTCATTGCTTGTTTGTGTTCTGCTTGTTTGAGCTAATGGGCTTAAACCCAGACTTTTTAATGTTATGCAATGAAGTAGTTAAAAAAACATTAAACAAAGCAAAGATAGTTTAACTGTTTTTATATGCTTTTCCTCTGAATCAGTGAGAGCCCCTTGCAATATGTGATTAGGAAAAGTATGTGATGTGAAAACAGATGACAGAAGGACAGCATAGGGCAATTTCTTAAATGCAACAATTGTGTTTGTGGAGAGAGAGAAAATGCAGGTGAGAGCTTGCTGTCGACCAGTGGAACAGATAAAGATTACTTTTATGTTTGCTAGATTTTATCCAACTTTTGATTTTACACAGCTTCCTTATCAGTTGCCTAGTTCAGTCTCGTTTTGTGGGGTATCAAGGGGTGGTTTGATCCCCTTTGGCCCTGCTCAAGCCTCCCAGCATCCATGACTGACCCTAGTGCTGTGCTGAGCAGGAGGGGGAGCTGGATGGTGGAGGACACGCAGGAGTCAGTGCTAGCAACAGGCTCTTTTCTGGATGTGGGCATGAGTCCTGCTCTCCTAGAGGCTGGTCCTCCATAAAGAAGAACGCTGACCTGAAAACCCTAGGGCTCAGTATTGAAAATGAAGCATTGGATATTGTATTTTCTGAAGGTTTATCTTGTTTTGTAAATACTGCCTGTGCTCATCTCTTATTTTGCCCTGGTTCTCACAGAGAGTATTTATCCTGCTTTAAAGCTTGCGCCTTGCTGAGTCTCTACAGTCATGCTTTTTTTCTCTTTTAACATACTATTCATGATGTCTTTGCTACATTTTCATCTCAATGTACTGTATCTGAGGCCTTAAATTGTCAACAATAACTCCTGCCACTATTAGATGGCCCTTACTGCACGACTGTACACTGGAAATTATTTTCAAGCCTAATTCCAGGTGAACCGACTATGAGTTTCAGGTTTTTGGTAGATATATCAGGGTCTCAGAATTCCTTGGCACACTTTTATTTGCAGTTGTTGACCTTGTTCATGAAGAAAAAATGAAGTTCATCTCTAGATGATGAAATTCATCCTGCTTGGTTCATCACATGTGCTTCTAGTACCTTCCTAAGGTGGAAAGAAAGGTGCGGGAATGAACTCTTCTGTGCATGCTTAGCATTGTCTGCATATTTATCAGCACACAACTACACAGCTCTTTAATTAAATCAGATAACAACTAATACCCCAGAGTAGTTATTTTTCTTATCTATCACCCCCAAGGACACCCTTTAATGACTATAACAGCAAGCTTTGAAGCTGCTGGAGCAGTCTTGTCTCCTAGCTAACATCAGGTCACCAGCCATGCTGTGGTGCGTGTGCTGCTGTATTTCCAGACAAGAGTGGCTGACAGCAGTTTAGCCCTTGCCAGATTGCAGAGTTTACTCCTAATCCTTGTGTGCTGCCATTATGTTTTGGCAGGTGCCTGTAAACTGCTACCTGAGTGTCTGCAGACTGCCAGGGATGCCCTCTGGCTCTGGGCTTTTTTGGCGGCTGGCAGAAAGGGACCCTCAGAGCCACTTCAGGCATTGCTGTAGCTTCAGTGACATCAGCTATAGGAAACAGAGCACTTTCAGTGTGAGCTGCAGGCCTTATTCACCTTCATTACTGTGTGGTAATTCTGGGGTGCTTCTGTCATTAACTATTATGCTAAAAGACATCTAACCCTTGTGACAGTATGTTAGGTGACTTGGTAGCAAATGTACAAATTTCTTTAGGTGTTCCCTCTGCTTTCTGCTTCATTTATGAAAATGTGGGAGTCCTCCATGTGGGAGGACTGCCTCGCCTGTACCACACACCAGGAGAGGTGTGTGACACACCTCTTTCCCTGGGGCAAAGCCAGTCCATTCAGAATACGCCAGTGTTGGTAGATAGCAGTGCAAGAGGCCTCTCTGGTTCTGCCCAAAGTTTGTCCGCTCCCTGCAGTAATTCCCCTTTCCACAACAGCAGCATGATCTCCAGCTGCTGAACCTGTAGGCAGATTTTGAAATATGCAGTCTTTGACCTACCCAGGGCCATTGCTTTAAGGAACACATCTCTTGAATCCATGCCACCAATAACCTCTGCCTATGATGCTCGTTTGCTTTATAGACTCACTTTTTAAATGAGAAAGGTAAAATCTAAGTTATATTTATAAAATCCGTAAACTAGTAATAAATAGAAGTGTTGACATCACTTGCCATGGCTTCTTGGATACCTGAGCTTGCCCTTGCAATGGCACAATGAGATCCTCCTCCATAGAAGAGGACAGTCAGTTAGGCCTTGACCTGTTTTAACGAGACCTAGCATTTGCCTAAAATGTGGGAAGAAACAGAAGAGACTAAGGAAGTAGGAAGAGGCACAAGAGGCAGGTAGGGGGAAAGAGGCTAAAGATGGGAAAACGCTCTCTAAGAACAGAGTCAGGATTGTGTTGTAGAAAGCCTATCTCCTCCTTCAGCAGCAAAAATACACATTATTTATTAAGGCTGCTTAATGCTTTCCATCAGAAGACTTTTTAGTTTCTTATTACTTTGACAGACTAGAAATGCATTGGATGAAATTGTAGGTGTCAGGAGTCTGTCTCAAGCTGACTTGTGTGTGTGTTTATTTTTAGAATAGGGTTGGTGGAGTGTGGAGAAGTTTTTGCCCATGGCTGCCTGTGAGTTGCAGGAAGGGAATGTCAGATGGAAAGAGAGATGAGTGTCTGGGGACAGCAAATCCAGATAGTGACAGCCTGGGCTGGGAAATAAAAATACCCTGGTGATCAGCAGAGAGAAGTAAAACAGTGGCTATAAAATGGTGCTAAAGGAGAGATTTAACTAGTGTAAGAATATGTTGAGCGTGGTGGAGAAGAGGGCATCATAGCTGGGCAAAGTCAGGCAGAAGGGTCCAGGATACTCCTGGGAAGCCTGGGAAGGGACAGTGTGAACGAGGAAAGCCATAGCAAAGCTCAGTGGGAGGGTAACAATTTTGTTCTTTGAGAGCAGTTTGAACGGTGGGCAGTAAATAAGACATAGGGTATGTCCTCCATGAGGAGAATCAGAAGTGCTGATTGAGCAAAATTATTTGTAGGGAAAGGCTGGTTTAACATCAGCATCAAGTAAGATAGTTCTGGGTAAAACCATCAAAATTTCAAATTTCCCAGAATTCTCCATACTTTTTTTTTTTTAATTTTCATTTAGAAACAAAACTTGTATTTATCTTTTCATGTGAAACAGTTTTTCACCATGAAGATTTAGTTCACATGAAAGAATTTAGAAAATTAGAACGGCAAAATCAGAACAAATGTTCTGAAATGTTAAAATAACCCAATTGCTAAGGCAATAGCAATTTTCAGAATGTCATTTTTTTACCTAAAATCAAGCTGAGAAGCAATTCCAAAACATCAGACTTGGCTTGGCTTGGAAAAAACGTTTGTGTCCTTCCTACATTGCAAATGTGACTCTAATTCTGGTGTTTTTTGCCTTGCACATACTGATTTTTGAGCCTTAATAACAGTTTTCTCCCACAGTTTGAGCATGAGCTGGAAGTATTCTGCTCAGGTGGTGGTCTGCAGGCTGTAATTCTGGCTGTGTTGAAATTGCAGGCAGCTGCTTGAAGGTTTTGCTCAGTCTTCCCCTGCTCATTGCCATGCTTGGCTGCCTTGAGCTTTTCATAGCAGAGGTCTGCTTACCTCTTTTGTCTGTGAAGGAGAGAATAGAATGGAAATATGGAGTAGAGGTGGAGAACATTGTGTGGGAACCTCTCATCCAGAGCAGACGGTAGATAAAAAAGACTCGGCCCTGAAGCTTGGCTAGCAAGTTCTTCCTTGGAAGGGGCAGAGGGACCTATGAGACTCCCATGTGGTGCTTGCAGCCTAAACTGAAAGGGCAGAAGACTGTATTCAGGGATATCTGAGGACTTTGGTGTTGCCAACATTGCTTTACCGTAATAACTGGTAGCAAAAGCAGTTTCAGCTGAGCAGAGGCCAATAACTGTATACAGCCTGACATTCAACTTGCATTGGTTATTTTCATTAAACACCTTCCCAGGCTGCCAAACTTTTCCCCTTCATGAATAAGGTTTAAAGCAATAGGCCTGTGGCTTCTTATATAAGCCTATGTTTATATTTGTTCTCCTGAGAGGACCTAGTTTTGACATATTTCATTAGTGGTAAGAACCCAGAATAAAGGCTTGCAGGTCTGAAGGATACATCAGCTCTTCAGGTGTAACTAGTAAATATTTGCTCTCAGAAACTTACTGTGGTTAATTCTGATTCAGGTAATATTTTAGTGTATATGCTTTTATCTGTTGGGCTGCAGTCCCAGAAAGCTCTGACCAGGCATGCAATTTCTAAATTCTTATATATAATAATTGATTTTTGCTTACCTGCGATGCGCTTTTTACATGCTTGAAGTTTCTCATGTCTTGGGCCAGTGCTGTATAGCTACTTGTATACAATATGCATAGAAATCACCACACCTTGCAGATAGTCATGCTTGTAGTTGTGCACAGCAGCTGCTTAACGTCATACAGTAACACTAAATTTCAAATTTGCATGTGAAAGGAAGAAAAGTAATATAATTTCAGGAATATTTCTAAGGCAGGATATGATAAATTTGTATCTTGTGTCATTCTAATGCCTTGTGGGAAGTAAGTTTTAGTTAAGAAAAGTATTTTGTTTGCTTTGTGGTCTTTCTACTAAACGGACCATATCTAGGCTAAAGCTGCTGAGATGCTATAAACCCAAACCATAAACAATCAACTTCTATAGAGTTGCTTTTCAAGCTAGGACCACATCTCTGAGGAAAATCCGTTGAAATTCATATTTACTCAATCCATCTGGCAGTGCTGGCATGTGTTGTGGTAACTTTCATTAGACTTTGTTGTGAAATGTTTACTTTATTCTTTTTCTCCTTGTTTCCACACATTCCTTCCTAACTCCTGCTCCCCCACCTCAACCTCAGAACAAAGAAAATTTACCAGTCTCCACTGCAAGCACTCTGGAACAAAAAGGAAGGACACGTTTTTCTCTGTGAGAAGGCAAGGTTGGTGATGATACTTGGCTCTGATTTTGCAAGTGCAGATGAACATGATTGGTTTTCTGGGCTTTTTGTATGTATGAAGTTGAAAGAGCTACTCATGTGAGTAAAATTAAATGCATACCTCAGTTTACAGAATTGAGGCTATGCTATCAGACATTAGGATGTTTGTTTGCTTTCAACAATTAATTAAAAATGATGGAAAACTGCTTTTAATGTGCCATCAGGCAAAAAGTCATTAGAATTGGTAATCTATAAAAGGCATTTAGGTCACGGATAATTTCCAAACTGAAATTAATTCTGCAACATTTTAATGACTGTGTTCCCAGTGTGCATTCTGGCAGGTCCACTCATTCTATCAGGCTGTTCTTGTTTCCTTGTCTTGCTGCTGCTGTTTCTGAAAAAGGCTTCCGGGACAATCACAGATGATGCCAATGTGGGCAGAGCTCTGCTGACATGCTCTGTAGGTCACTGAGGTAACAGATGGCAAATTTATTTCATTTCCAATAATGCAGTAATAAGCATGAGAACAAATAATTCCTACTCAGTAGCCTTGCATTTAACTGACACTCTATCATTCTATAATGCGAAAGATTTCTCTTCAAACAGGGGAGCCGGTTAGAGCCAGGGGAGGCATGGTAAGATAAAAAAATCTTGTTCCACTGGGCTGCTACAGAGAGGGGAAAAGTCAGAGTGCTTCCAGACTGCATGCGATAACAGCTGAATGAACTGGACTGTAAACTGGAGAAGATACGATCATAGCATATGGCTCAGATGAGAGCTCAGCTACAGCACTTTCCTACGTATTGTTGCATTGATTCCATATCAGCCTGTAACACAGTGGCATGAACAGATGCACACACACTGCTGAATAATATCGCTTATGTATATGTCTTGCCCACAAGAAAAAAGAACGTACAGCTGCCCTGCTATCTTTACCCCTTTAAGCACTCCTTTTACAGCAGGAAGTACTCTTCCTGTTTTTCTAGTTTTTTGGTTTTGGGGGTTTTTTTAATTTAAAAAATCTCTAAGAGATGAGCTGAGGCGCAGTGAGAAGTGACTAAGTTTTGCTTGCACTTATCAATGTTCATACTAGTGTAGATGCTGCAGAGGTATAAAATGTTGAGCCACAGGCTCCAGTTCCTTATGCAATGAGCTGCAGGAGCATCTTTCTATGTGTATGTTGTGCCTTAGGAAAAAATAACAGATGCAGTTAAAAGCGAAGTGAGTCTCAATTTGAAGGACCAGCACATTTGCAGCTTGTATATATCCGGAGCTGTATTTTTGGATGAGGCCCCAGAACTCGTGGGAGTGGGTAGCCTTTTTGTTTGCATGAGGTATGTAAAAGTGGTTCAGAAGAGGGCTTTCATGCTTTTTTTGAGGGCAGATGAAAGGGTAAACTGTGCTACAAAGGTGCATTTATGTCTTTGGTTTTGTCTGTTAGTAACCGCAGTGATATTCTTTTTGTGATTCCATGTGTTGTGGTGTACGGAGTGACACCAGAAAGACAGAAATTATTGTGGAGATGTGATAGGAAGCTGTCCTAAAGAACTGGTGCTCTACAGGCAGAGTTGTCTTTGTCAGTACTCCCATTCCCACCTCAACTAAATCTTCTGGACTTCAGCCGGTACATGGATCCTGTAAGGACAGTACAACAACTGACATGTGTTGTGCTGTGTGAACAAAAAAGCAATCAGGTTATTAGGAAAATGGAAAGGTTTAAGACACTTCAATACTGGCCTTGAAAGAGACTTTTTCTTGCCAGATGTAAAGTCTGGCAAGACTTTACATAATCTGAATAAATAGACTTTAAATACCTGAAGAATTTTAAATAACCTGAAGAAGGATGGGCAGACCCAGAAATTTGTCATATGTTCCCCAACTAGTGTTAGATTTAATGAGACATTATCTCTCCCTGCAGATATTAGTTGGTGAAATTACTCCTTCTGTGACTGATGCTACAATGCCCTTCCTGGACAGTCAGCCCCCATTGGCTTTTCTAAGTTGTCTGCCTGATGCTGCGCCTCTGTCCCTGTGGGGTGTTGTGCTTTTGTGGACCTCTATAATTTTCTTCCTTAGCTGTTTCTTTTTCAGGCTGAGGAGTCTGAAACAACAACCAATAAAGTTTTTGTTTCTTAGTGGAAAACAATCTACACCTTTGAGCATCTGTTGTCCCTTCTCTGAACCCGTCCCAATTCTATTATGTCCTGCTGAAGATGAGAATAGTGGAACTGCACACAGTATTCAATTTGTGGATAAACCCCGGATTTGTACCGGGACATAATGATGTTCTTGGTTTTATTCTCTGTTCCTCTTCCAATAATTTTTAATACTCAGTTTGCTTTTTTGACTGCTAGTAAGCTGATGTATTTATGGAACTATTTCTCAAAACCTCAACATTTTCTTCTGAGTAGTAATGGTCAGCTTGAAGACCATCATCTAGCATCTGAAATTCGGCTCTTTTTCTTTTCCTTTGGGGCTCACTTTATGATTATCTGCCTGAGTTTCACCTCTGTGTTATTATCCAGTCATTCAGTCACATGAAATTGTTGAAGGTTGCCCTTTTCAACTACCCTGAATAAATAAGCATCAGCAAACTTTGTCGCCACATTGCTGTTTCCAGATCACTCTCAATTTGCTGAACATGACAAGTCCCAGTGCAGACCCTTAGAGAATGCTGCCTGTCACCTCCCTCCATGGCATTGACTGCCTTATGGCTGCTGAGTTTCCTTAGGAGTCTTTGGTGGATGACCTGCTACCTGAAAGTGTTAGAAATGCAGAGAGATTACCTGTTAATCATATATCCTCCTCCACACACTAGCTGATCCATTCAGAGAACTAAAAAGAGGTTTGCAGAGGAGGAATTGTCTTTGCAAAACTGTGCTGACACTTTCCAAGTCTACCCCTCTATTCCCATGTTTGTGTCCCCATCCTCCTTGATTCCAGCGGTTTGGCTGGGCACCTTCTTTGGCATGTTTTCCAGATTCACAAAAGAAGAAGGCCGTGAGGCCAAGGAAATGCTGATCTGAAAGGGTCAGCTTTGGTGTGGGAGGCTCAGTGCTATGGTTAGTCAGGCTCTGAGACCTCTTGCTTCTTGAAGCATACTGTGCTGCTTCTCTCTTCCTGCTCCTCAGGTTCGTATTGATAGACTTAACCAGTGGACTCCTATATCCTGTACCCCAAGGCCATTAATGAGAATATGAAATAACACAAATGCCCTAAGACAAATGTGAGGGCACAGTTCCTCCAGATTGACCATTCTTACAGCACAGCTTGCCATCAGCTCTCCTGTAGCTCTTGCATGCCTTCTTAGCGTTCTTGTAAAATTTCCTTTTCTGATTGAACAGTAATCTTCCACAAGATGCTAGCTGGTGTTTATCAGAGTTTGTTTCTTCACTTGCTTTTTAAG
The DNA here is from genome assembly GCF_004027225.2 of Strigops habroptila. NCBI lineage: Eukaryota > Metazoa > Chordata > Aves > Psittaciformes > Psittacidae > Strigops > Strigops habroptila. Next base: position 82,438,343 of record NC_044302.2, on the reverse strand, counting down.
AAGCCTGTTTTTCTTCCTGTGGAAAAATAGTACATTGGCCTGGCTTTGCCTTTGATACACTTGTGTTCTTCAGTTTCTGTTTCACCCTGTCTTTCATTAGGCTTCCTTTCCTAATTTGCTCTAAAACTTTAAATGTCACTGAGGTTTGGCTAACATAGATCATTTTGTCGAGTTCACTTCATCTCCCTAATTCATTGAATATGGACCTTAATTGCTTATTATCCACTCATATTTTGTCTTCACTAATTAGACAAATTTATGGAAAATATTTGCTACCAAAGCTGAGATTTCATAGAGGAGATGGAAGTTTTGAGATGGAGTTTGTCTGGTTGCTTTAATCCAGAATGCACAAAACCTTTCAGTTCTGCTTCCACTTTAGTTGAGGTAATTCTAATTTTCATTCCCTTATTCCCATCTTCCCATCTTAAGCATTTTCCTTAATTGGTATTTTACTTCTGATTTCAGTTAGCTTTAGGTCCTATATCTTCACTCTTGTGGTATTAGAGCTATTCTGACTTATGTAGCTGGATGTAGCCAATTGTTTAATTTCTGATACACAGTGACACTCATCTTAATTCTCAAAAGTTTTAGTATCATGACTGTGCTTCTTTACTCCTAAAATATTGCTTCCTCTTCAGTCTTTCTTGCCGGCTTCTTTGACTAACTGTGAAATTATTGATACATAGGTCATTATTTTGTACATGCAAGTGCATGTTTGGGTGTACACTGACTCCTGCCCAGTACAACACTTTACTGTGTGTTAACTTGGTCCGGTAATAGTTACTCAGAGTTCAGTATTTGGTCATGCCTCATGCTAATTTGTAGAAGTTCAGCCTTGAGTAATACACTTACTCAGCCTTTGGAGTATGTAAATATTTCCCTTCAGTGTAACTCTGTGAGTCTCTCTGGTGGATGGTGAAATTACGCAGAAAATGTGTGGTTTTGCATTTCCCTCTAAAAGGACTTAGCCTTTACATAGGTCTTACAGGATGTGAACTGAAATTTCTTGTTTTTTTCATCTGGGTGTGATCAAACTTGCAGGAAGGACAATGTGCTCTTGACTGAAAGAGTTGCCTGGAGTGGCAGTAGCAGAAAATAACTTGTCAGTGAAGCTGTCTGGGGCTTCTACTGGGTGTAACAACTTGAGAGGACACAGGGTTGCTATGGGAGTGCTCCTTCTGCTGCCTGGATAACACATAGCCAAGCCCGGGGACTCAGCATGCTGCCCACTAGGAGTGCAGGGGCTCATGTGCAGCTTTCATTTTGAGCTTAAGGCACCATCTTTCTGTGGTGGTACGAGCCAGGGAAGGTCATAGCCGGTACATAAGCAACGCACTGTTGTCAGTGCCTGCTGCAGAAAGCGCTAGACAGGCGTCAAAACATTGCATGGTGGTCTCTGAGATAAGGGCTGCCAGGGACCTGGATAAGATTGCTCTATTTCCTCTTATTCAAGGCTAAAGATATGTTACTGTTGTTTTTATCCACAGAATATAAGCTCTACTTCGCTGTGTGCAGTGCTTTGTTTCTGTAAGAAAGAAAATTGGGCTTTGTGCCCATGTAGAAGTGTGGTGGGGGGAGTGTGTTACATACCTCCCCTGGCATGCGTGTCCTCTGCTTGCCTTCAGTGATATCTGGACCTTTTACTTGTAAAGGTAAAGGTCCCATTGACAGTGGCAGCATTCAAGCTTCATCCCCAAAGACCACATTTGGAAAGGTTCTTGGGAGTTGTGTACCTTTTCCACTCACATTCTTCACTCTTTTTAGAATTTTTTTGCCATTTGCTGGTTTTCTTTCTTTTTTTTTTTTTTTTGTTAATTTTATTCTAAATCATGGGTGGGTATGGAATTGTTAGAAATATAGAACTGATAGCATAACAACCATTTACTCTTTGCGTGTATGTGTGTGTGTATGTGTGTGTGTATATATAAATAAGTTCCCAGTCCTGACATTTTAGCAAGTGTTGTTACAGCATACTGGTCCAGATGTGATAATTTTGAGCACTGTATAAAATATATTTCCTTCTCGATCTAGCACATATATTGTATTTATTACTATTAAAATAAAGAGTCATTAAGACAGTCCAAGAATTTGGGTTAATTGTTCTCCACTGCTAACTTGAAAAAAACCCCACTTTTGTTTTCCCGAGCAGATTATATAAATCAACCCGATGACGTTAAGCAAGATACTAATTTGACATCTTTTACCTTAGACTGATTTAACCTACAAAGCAAAATAATTTGACGTAAGCAATACCCTAGGTGGTACAATGTTTAGACTCAGGAATGAGAAGAATAAGTAGAGAGCAGAACACTGAGAAATGTCTGATAACTGATATCACTTTAATAGATTCAGGGGATTATACCAAATTAAGCCAGCTAGAGGAAATCTTTTCAAACTGCTGCTTTAGTGCGTGTGCTCAGTTCTATTCAGCGGTGATCTGACTGAATGACACACTAATAATTTTCAAACAAAAAGGTCTAATCTCTTCTGCTGCTTTTGCCTAATAGTGAAAGCCTCTGTGCTTTCATAGCACTAAGTTTAGGAGCAGAACCTGTGCTCCTTTGTCCATGCTTTACAGATTACAGCCAACCCCCCTAGTGTTAAAGTTCACAGGCATCCCTGCTAGGGAAATGGCAACCTCCTATTTCTTAGGTAATGTAATGCTTTGCTAATAGTTTCCAGGTTCTCCTTGGGTCACTGACCCGTACCCAGTCCCCCATTCTCCCGGGAATGCCATTTACCTCAGTTATTATTGCTTAAATATTCACAGATTGACTGATTTTCTGTTTTATTTCTACATAATAGCGCACTGACACAAAAACTGTGTAGAAAGGAGATATTAGGGTTACAAGGTTAAGTATTTGTAGCATAAGGAATGCCAAAATGGCAGTCTTGAGCAGCCTTATTTAGCATATGCATTACAACATTATCTCTAATTACAAGATGATGTCTTCTGCTTCTGGCACAGGCCCTCTGCCTTATCCAGTACTGAGAGCTCAGCTGCTCTGAAGCCTCACTGGAGCTGAAGAGCAGATGAGGCTCCTTTTTCTAGTAACAGCCCTATTTACGTTGTTTTTGGAGATGCCTAACAAGCAAGCTAGCGAAGAGTCCTGGCAAAACAGGGCAGAGTCCCTGTCCCAGTCAGGTCTCCTGCCTCTCATCTGATGGGGCTCTTACCAGCTGGTCCAAACCCTTCTTCTCCAAGGATCAGCAAGGAGGTCCATTGGTGACCCCTGTGTGTGGTGCTGAGCGCCTGCCCACACCTGCCCAATGATTGAGTGCCCAATTCACTGGCTGGCCCAGGCAATGCCCCATCTCTGAAGACTGCAAAGAGGCTCAGCTGCTCCTGGGGAACCAGCTGGAGCTCTGAGCAGCCGAAGCACATGAAGCAAGCCTCTGGTGTGTAAGGTGACCCAGACTGGACAGATTTTTACGGGAATTGCAAGGACATTTTAAGTGGCTAAGGTGTTATCCCTTCCTTGTCCCTGTCTCATACTTGGCTCTGATCCTAGCTGTTTTCTAAGAAGGATTCGCAGACTTTGAGTGATTTTTTCCCTGACTTTCTTCTCAAACAAATGTAACTGGTTTTGTTGAAAAATTCCAGAAGGATTGTCTGGAACAGATATCCAATATGGAGGACTTCAGCCAGAGCAGTCTGCCTGGGAAAACTGAAATGGGAAGTGTAAAGATTTGGTTGCATAAGCATGTATGGTTTTCTAGAGGAGGGTTAGTAACATAATTAAGCACACTGGTGTGCTAGTAGTCGTCTATGATGTCTTCTGAGAAGAGGAATGGCAGCTAATAGAATATTGGGATTGCTTTATAAACAGTGGTGATGCATTCTTTCGATTCACATAAGGATTTTTCTAACACCTCATTAATTTATTAAAACCAGATATCAAATCTTGAATAAAATAATGGCAATGATCCCAGAATAATTAACCACAGATGGTGAAGTCTGCTTAGTTTAAAAACATGCACACAAAACAGGGTACCATTTATTGTGATTCTTGCTGTCATGTTTGAATGTGCATGTTGACTTATTAATGATTTTGGGGCATATTGAACGCTTATATCTTCCTGCTATAATTAGTGTTTGTTTTCAGCAGCTGTTGAAACTTGTTGTTTTGTGATACTGAATAAATTATTTTAGATACAGGAAACATTAACTGCGAACCATCTGTTTTGGGGTACATTAAGATCTCATTTAAGATGATGTCTGAATAATCACTTTCTCATTTTGAACTTTGCAAAAAGAATTTAGGAAAAGAAGTTTTTAAACCACTGGTGGCTTATGTTAATGTCTTGTGTTTTTTCCCCTTACAGAATCAATAGTGTTTCTTTGTAAAAAAAGAGTATTCTGCCACTTTGATGTTTTGCAAACTTTCTGCCCTCTCTAAATCATATGTATTCCTCCAATCCCTGTAACATGAAGGAATATTCTCTAGAAGGATTGTGATGGGCAGGTGAATAAGTTTTTTGAAGTGTCCTTATAATCCTAATACTTTAAAGGAAATTTGACAAAGTAGTTATAAAAATGTAATGCACGCTTTTGTAGGCCAGATGTTCCCCTTTGTTAAGACGTAGGATAGCTCCCAAACTTTCCTTCTCATCCAGGTTTGTTCTTCAACAGATGAAGCCAATGGGAGTTTCTCCATTACTGCAGGGGTGGCACGAATCCAAAGCCTCTGAAAGCCATTCTGTGCAGATATTAGAGCTGGGAGATCTTTATACAGCATGCGTGTCCTGTGCAACAGCATGCCTGAACGTGCTGACAATATGTAAACTGATGCCTGGTAGGCTTTAAGTACTTCAGAAGGATGTGTGTGCCCTGCGATTCTGGAGGAACCAAGTGGCAAGCAAATTGCAGAGATTAAGGCACAACACACAGGATTCAACTGAAAGTTAAGTTTTCAGCCTATGCAAATCATCTTAGGTACCCTTTGTTGCCAGTAAACCAAACCAGTACACAATATGCATTTTTCTTAGTCTGAAGTAACAGGGAAGCCCTGGCTGTGCCCAGATTTTAATGGGCCCACTATCTTGGACAGGTGAGGATAATATCATTGGTTTTGTCCTTTGATATTCCTCAGGGATCAGTACTGGGACTAGTGCTGTTTAACACCTTTGTCAACGACATGGACGGTGGGATTGATGTGCTCTCAGCAAGTTTGCTGATGACACCAAGCTGTGTGGTGTTGGAGGGAAGGGATGCCATGCAGAGGGACCTTGACACGCTTGAGAGGTGGGCCAATGCCAACCTCATGAAATGCAACAAGGCCAAGTGTGAGATCGTGCACTTGCGTTGGGGAAATGCCAAGCACAAATACAGGCTGGGTGGAGAATGGACTGGCCCTCCTGGCCGCAAGGGCATACTGCTGGCTCGCAGTCAACTTATCATCTACCGATACTCCCAGGTCCTTCTCAGCTGAACTGCTCTCCAGTAAGTCAGCCCCCAACCTGTGCTAGTACTTGGGGTTCTTCGTCCCAGGTGCAGTACCCTATACTTGCCCTTGTTGAACCTCACTGGGTTTCTCTCTGCCCAATTCTCCAGCCCATCAAGATCCTGCTGAATGTCAGCAGCGCTTTCAGGTGTATCAGCCATTCCCCCCAGCCATTCCCCCATCAGCACACTTGCTGAGGGTTCGTTCTAGCCGTTCACCCAGGTCATTGATAAACAAGTTGAATAAGATCAGACCCAGTATTGATCCCTGGGGAACACCACTGACTACAGGCCTCCAACTGGATTCTAGTTTGCTGATCACAACCCTTTGAACTCTGTCATTCAGCCAGTTCCCAATCTACCTCATTGTCCGCAGTGTTCACTGTCAGAGGAGAGAGCTAAAGCTGCACCAAATTTTTTCTTTAAAATGCCAACAAACTTTTCATTATCACAGTACATTTGCAAACTGAAAAGATGAAGTAAATTCTTGCTGGACTTTTTTATTGTGAAATACTATTAAATACATTGTGAATAAATGTGTTTATTCATATTAAACTTCTGTGAATAAATGTTAAGAGAAAAAAATTATTTATACTTTAACCCCAACATCTTTTGGTAAATGTAGTTTTGGAATTTATAAACATGTATTCTTCTAGTCAGAAAGACAACATTGTTTTAGTAAATGAAAGATACAGGAATTTTAGAAGACCTGTAGTATACATATTTTAACAAATTGATACTGAAAATTACATAGCCGCAAGTTCAAAACTTAGAAGATTTACTTAACTCAAAATATAAATAAAGATAAAGGTTTGGCCAATGAATACAGATATGAAGAAAACTGTGTTACTGTATAGTGATCTGATTAGTATGGGAAACCTTAGCATAGACCCCAGTGTTCCATGATGGGATGTCTTTAGAAATAAAATTATCAGTCTGACAGTTACAGATTGTTCAACATTTTGTTCAAAAGTGATACACACAATAGTAAGATGTTTTTAAGCTTTGTGCATCTAAGTCAAAAAAGGAAAGTGGTTATTAACAAGTGCCTTCATATCAGAACACATACAGTGCCAGAAAAGTCTGATAGGCCTTTTCATGTCTCTTCAGTCTCTGCTGTCTTATTTTTTTCCACATTTTCTTCCAGCAGGTTCTCCATGAGATTTTTGAAAAGGGTAATTTTCTTAAGATTGTTATTTCCTTAATGAGTTCAATTGTTACACCTGAGCATTTTCTATAAGTGGAAAAAGCTTTTGTCCTTGCAATGGGAGTTAATTGTATGCAATTTTATCTGTCTTGCACTTATAATGTATACTGCTTAGGAAAGTCTCATTTTGGAGAATGAAGAAACTTTTTAACCATCAGGCAAGACAACCCTCCTCCAACTGAACATTATCTTGGAACAAAAAAAAAAAGGGTAATGTTTTCCACATAAAAAAAAGTTGCCAAAGCTTGCAAAAGCTGTCGGTTTGTTTTTTTGTTTTTTTGTTTTTTTAATGAGCTCACTCTTAACCGGTGCCTTTTCAGTACCCTTCGTCGCTCTGCAAGCATTGTCTCGAGCTGTGTGGCTCTTACTATACTGCTATGCCTGTGCTTCTCATGTTGGTACCCTCATTAAGGGTACCTAGAAAATGCATCCTGCAAAGGCTACCCAAAGCCTCTACAATTTTCAGAATCAGTTCAGTTTTCCATGAAGCAGATTCAGGTTTGTAAAAGTGTTTCAGGCAGTTAGGAGTCCTGAAAGAGATCTCGCTGTGTTTAGAGACCCCAGGCTAGCCAAAAGCAAGAGAAACATCACTCTGTAATTTCTGTTTTTTAAGCTTCTATCACTAGCATTGCTCAAAATAGGTTACTAAGCAAGATGAATTTTTGCTTTGACCTAGTGCTCATGCCAACATTTGGTGCAGTTCAGTGCTATGCAGTGGGAGCAGCATTTTAGCTCTTCCTTCTCTGCTGATCCTGTTTTGCTTTCGATTCTTAACACAATTTGGTGAAAACCAGCCCTTTGTTGTCCTGGATTTCTATGACATACAAGCTTCGAAGTCACTTTTAAAGTGCTAATTAGTCTTTCACATTGCTTTTGAACTTCCAGTGTGGTGTCAGAATTTTCCAATTGTGTGTAAGGCCTATTTCGGAAATGCTGAGCTGGGGTCAGGAGGAGTTGCAAATGCTTAGCACCATGGAAAAACTGCACATTTTGTAGGCAGTAAATAAGGATTAGTGACGTAGGCACCCAATAAAATGATGCGATTCCTACTGCATTCATCTTGATGCTATTGAAATAGGTTTGTGAAGAAGATACTCAAATCCCTTTAAAAGATTTATCAGAAATTACACTGAGAAATCAGGTGACCTGCTCAAAGCCGTAAAGGAAGTCTGTAGAAATATCAGAAATAGATCCTGTCAGCTGACTGTTGAACACTGTTCCTTAAAAACGGGAATATCTCTCCCTTTCCATTATGGGAAATCTCAGGGAAGCTCACCTCACAGTCTGGATGAGTAGAGCCTCAAAAAAATGCTTTTGAAACCATAAGGTGATAAGAATCCACACTTAACCAGCTGACGTGGTTCTTCTTCATCCTCAAGCTAGTCAATGCAGATAGTTTATACTTCATGCACGAGTGTCCTCTCCTCCAAAGAATACTTCTCTTCCAAAGAATGCTGCAAGCAAAAAGACTGCTTTTTTTTTTTTTTTAGATAAGTCTTTAAAGTTTTGATCTTGTGCATTTTGTATCTAAGCCCTGATCTTCCCTTAGGGTTAATGCTTCTCTCCTGTGTCTCAAAAATCAAGGGACAGCTAATCTAGCCATAGAGGAGGAGTGCAGTGGTTTTGCTTAAAAACTGATAGACAAATTTACACATGTCTACATGCACATGTGTGTGTACGAAAAGTCCTTATGGTGTGTAGCTAAGGGCCTGCTGTCTGAGATGCAAAGCTTTGCAGTCTCTGAAGCCCATAATTTGGTGGTCTGTAAGACTGTCCTAATGACCAGACTTTCACAGTTAGGTATTGCCGCTTGGTTTCCATTGAGATGCTAAATCCCATTGAGAGAAACCCTTTTTGTGTAGGAAAGGTTTACTACAGCCAGTAAAGCATGCAAGACTCTGGTTTGACCAAAACTCTCCTAACAGATAAAGAGGCACTAGAAACAACATAGGTGTTTCCAAGACCGAAGTTTTAATGGGTCTGTAACAAAGTAATGGCTGTTATGTATGGCTTTACAATAGCTTTTGTGTGATAGGGAGATCATCTCATACACTTCGTCGGAAATGTTTACAACTTGTCCTGTTATTCTTCACAAAAAGTAGACCATAGAGTTGAAGATGGATATAAAGAGTATTTTTCACTTCTGATGCTGAATTCTTAAGTTTTGAAGTGTATGTGCTTATTTGCCTTTCATTTCAGATTTATTGTAAAGAAAAAAAAATTAAAAAAATAAAAATTGGATTTGATCTGCATTACACCTTCAGATAAAGCTTTAGCTTCAGATCAACACTTTTTTTTTCCTTCACAAAGGGTCTGTGTGATGCTTTATTTCTGATAAAGATCTTAGAAGTAATGGGAGAAAACTCTGTCTTTTTTTTAACTACTAGTCATAAAGGTATTAATAACTGATCTGGTTTATAGTCCATCTTTTCTAAAAGATAAAAGCAAAGATAAAGATAGGGGCACAGTTCTAAAAGGTGAACCAGAAGGATGAGTTTTGTTGAAAAAAAACCTAAAAAAAAAAAAAAAAGTCTAAGTTTATTTTTAATCTGAGGCACCAAAATTTATGGCTGAGTAAAGTCTGAATTTCTTGCTTTGGTTCTCTCATCCCTATAATGAAGAAACATGAATGATGGCAGTCTGTAAAAATCTGATGAACGTGTTTGAGTTCTGAAAACTGAATGAAGGGTAGTTGGACCTGGATTGTTAGTGTAGCACTTTGGATCAAGTGTTCCACTTTTGAGCCAACTCTAAGATCATATGATGAAGAACCTAGACAACACAGAATCATAGAATCATAGAATCATAGAATAGTTAGGGTTGGAAAGGACCTTAAGATCATCAAGTTCCAACCCCCCTGCCATGGGCAGGGACAGCTCACACTAAACCATATCACCCAAGGCTCTGCCCAACCTGGCCTTGAACTCCATCAGGGATGGAGCATTCACGACTTCCTTGGGCAACCTGTTCCAGTGCCTCACCACCCCTACAGTAAAGAACTTCTTCGTTACATCTAACCTGAACTTCCCCTGTTTAAGTTTGAATCCATTGCCCCTTGTTCTATCACTACAGCTCCTAATGAAGAGTCCCTCTCCAGTATCCTTATGGGTCCCTTTCAGATACTGGAACGCTGCTCTGAGGTCTCCACGCAGCCTTCTCTTCTCCAGGATGAACAGCCCCAACTTTCGCAGCCTGTATTCATGTAGGAGGTGCTCCAGCCCCTGATCATCCTCGTGGCCCTCCTCTGGACTTGCTCCAACAGCTCCATGTCCTTCTTATGTTGAGGACACCAGAACTGCACACAGTACTCCAAGTGAGGTCTCATGAGAGCAGAGTAGAGGGGCAGGATCACCTCCTTTGACCTGCTGGTCACGCTTCTTTTGATGCAGCCCAGGATACGGTTGGTTTCTGGGCTGCGAGCGCACACTGAAGCCGGCTCATGTTCAGCTTCTCACCAACCAACACCCCCAAGTCCTTCTCCACAGGGCTGCTCTGAATCTCTTCTCCGCCCAACCTGTAGCAGTGCCTGGGATTGCCCCAACCCAGGTGTAGGACCTTACACTTGGCTTGGTTGAACTTCATGAGGCTGTCATCGGCCCGCTTCACAAGTGTGTCAAGGTCCCTCTGGATGGCATCCCTTCCCTCCAGTGTATCAACTGCATCACACAGCTTAGTGTCGTTGGCAAACTTGCTGAGGGTGCATCAACCCCACTGTCCATGTCGCTGACAAAGATGTTGAACAAGATCGATTCCAACACTGACCCCTGAAGGACACCACTCGTTACTGGTTTCCAACTGGACATTGAGCCGTTGACCACAACTCTTTGCGTGCGGCCATTCAGCCAGTTCTTCATCCACTGAGTGGTCCATCCATCAGATTGATGTTTCTCCAGTTTAGAGGCAAGGATGTCATGCAGGATAGTGTCAAATACTTTGCACAAGTCCAGGTAGATGATGTCATCTGCTCTGCCACTGTGTATCAGTTCCGTAGCCCCATCATAGAAGGCCACCAAATTGGTCAGACAGGGTTTCCCCTTAGTGAAGTCATGTTGGCTGTCTCCAACCACCTCGTTGTTTTTCATGTGCCTTAGCACATTCCAGGATCTTTCCTTCCAGCCTGGAGGCAATCCATGGAAGGGTTTGACTGAAAGAAGGTCATGATAATTGGTTCAATGCAAAACCAGAGTGCAAAGCAGGGCTGCAAGACACTCGTTTGTGCAAGAAAGAGTGAAGGGCAGGAGAGCGAATGAGAAGGTGCTGGAGGGGACCATGAGAGTAGGAGTGAGAAGCTGAGCAAGGTAAAAGGAGGGAGATGGTGAGGAGAATCGGAAATTGAAAGACCTGGCTGGGGAAAGAGTGGAGGGTTGGGACCACAGGGACACTGTGCTGTAATGGCATTTCTGGGACATGGCTGTCCAGCTGCAGTATGCAGCTCTCCAGGATGGCTTGCCCTGATGCAGGCTGGCATGTCTGCCATAGAGACTTTTGTCAGTGAAGGTTATAACTATGAAAAGCCTTGCCGAGAGAGATGGTGCCTGTCCTGCTTGCCACCAAAGCCATCTGCAGAGTGGTCTGTTGTAAACTGTTTATCTGGCAGCTGCGTGGGACAAGCAGAATGAAAGCATGAGCCTGCAGAAGTGATAAAGCCTAGAGTCTGGAGATGACCATGAAGCAGTTGAGATTTTGGAACTAAGAGCTTTTAGAGCACTAAGAGGGTCTGTGTGCTCCAACTTGGAATGTTAAAATAAATATTTATAAATTAATTTCCATCAGGACAGAGAAGAACCAGTAGGCTGAATGCTTTGGATGTCAAGCTTGCAAACAGCCTGCTAACTTGCAGTTAGTTCTTGACGTGTGATTTTTCCTAATATATGTTTTCTTGGGAAATATTTTCATCATCTTCACTTGGCTATAGTACAAACTTTGAAGATAACGGAGAAAATGCAGAGGTGCCAAGTTGCTCACAGCTCTGATCTTGCAGTAAAGAGGTTGTATTATTAATTACAAACCGATTCATTCAGAGATGATCGTTGTTTGGAATACGATGCACCATATGTTCAGTGATTCAGTTTCTATCGTTTCCATTGTGCTGCCTCAGATGCTGTATTTAGTTCATTAAAATATTGTATCCTGCTTCCACTCAGATTTTTTTTGTTTCTTGTCTACATAAAATATTCAAAGTAGTTTTTTGGAGGCAGCTGTAAGCCAAATTGCTGATAGCAAGAATAAGACCTGACATCCCATGAGCCACCATCCCCAGAATTTTCAGCCAGCGTGAATGATCTGACTTTTGTGTGGTTAAAAACTTTACTGATCCAGCTGCCACTGGAGTCAGCAGGAGGCTTTTCCAAAGAGGGTTGCAGAGGACCCTCTGTCCTTTTATGTGCTGGTCTTCATAATGGAGGATTTTACTCCTCAAACCAGAAATGAGCAGAGCACTTTGATTTTGATTGAGCAAAACCATAATGAGAAGGGCTGCTGATTTTGAGGCTGTTCTGCTTGATCCACCTTTTGTCTGGAACTATCAATCTGTAAAAGTAGCCTTTTAAAATAACTTTATTTAAAATAACTTCTCTTCATAGCTGGAGCTTGGCTGTTGTACCTGTATGAGTTGTGCAAGGGCTGTGCTGGGCTGGCACAAGACTGCGCTTTCCAGGTCTCCAGGTGCCAGGAGGGAACTTCTGCTACTTCTCTCCTGCTATCCCACTGCCAAGCATTCATTCTAAAGTGAGAAGAGAACTAGTTTTCTGGTAAAATATACCAGCCATTCGTTATTCGGGGCAACAAATACATTAAACCCCCCACGATAAAATAAAATTTGCAATCTGTAACTATTACTTGCAGCTCATTTTTAAAAGATCCATTGCACATGATCGCAGTTTGCAACATTTTGCTCAAGTAGGAGGTGTTGTAACTTCTTGCTGGCCAGGACACTTTCAGCACAAAATGTTGCCTTTTTATTAAATGTGCCACTGGCACACTTACGGCCAATATTTTTCTACTCTTTTATTTAGTCATCCCTAACTTGAATGATGGCATTTAAATGTCAGTTCTGTTTATTTTTACTGGAAAATTCTGGGTGTTCATCCTCTCTGGTTGGACTCATAAGTATTAGAGGCAGAAACACATTACTAGTTTTTTTTTTTTAGCCTGTTGCCCAAGGCAACTGCAGGAGGAGATAACATTCCATAAAAGCACCAGCTTTTGTTCCATGACATTCTGCTCCTAGCTGACATGAGAGAGTTTATTATGGCGAACACATGGATGGATGTATAAGGAGGTAAGAATGCTTAGTCAAAGCCAGACATCAAGTGGGATTTGAAAAGACATTTTGCATGGGGTTTGGAAGTTATATATACTATTTCTACGCCTGGCCCATCAAAAGTAAACCCCTAAGGGTGTTCAGAAAATACCCTGTGGCCTGCGTGCAGGTGTCTGATGTTGAACTGGCTTGAGAGTGTACTGTTCTTAGCTGTCTTCCCTGCCCCATACAAGATGCTGTTGCAGGGGCTGTAGGGTGGGACACGCACACTGTGCTCCTGCCAGCAGCCAGAGTGAAGGTCAAGCTATTGGTGGTAACCTGGAGTGGTGTAGTTTGGATGTGCCTGATAGCATCTCTCTCCCTGTCCCTACCACAAAAGTAGTAAACTCAGGAGAGCCTGCAGACACCATACGGGTGGATGGTATCTAAAATGGCATGTGAAGAAATATGGCACATTGCATGCTCTGAAGGACCTGAAGAGTAAGCAGTAGGTTGTGAATTGGCCTGTGCAATGTTATTTTGTGCCAGCAACCATGAATCAACAACTAGCAAGAGCAAAGGCTTGTCTGTGCCATCTATGTGGCTTTCTGGTGAATTGTGTCCCAACAGACCACACAGTGGTTAAGGAAAACATTCGTTAAAATACTGTTTTCTTAAGTGTGGTTATACAGAATGTTGTATTTTCAAAACTGCACTTTGTTTAATCGTGGTTTTGAGCACAGCAATTTGGCATATGGCTTTGAAGCTAGGAACGTAGTCACATGAAACATTAGGCTCTTGAGTTCACTTTAGCAGCCCTTGCTCCTCAGCCCACTAGACTCAGAGCTCTGAAGCTGTTTCACTATAATCCCTTCTTACAGCAGCTCCATTCAGCTGTTTGAAGTCTGGGATTAAATTCTGCTATATAAACTTTTTAGCCTAAAGGCAGGCTTTTCCTTCTTCAAAAGGAAGAATAAGGGTAGTAGCATTTTAATGGGCCATGTTTGTTCCTGATGCAATTTGATGTCAGTGGGATTGTACTAAGCTTGTCTATGGCATAAAGATGCAAGAAAAGTGATACTTCAGGCAGCTGCCAAACTGTGATTTCTATAAAAATAGCAAGTCTGTATTTGGACTGATGCTAGGAGGTGTTATTTACTGCTTAAATGCAAGTTTAACAGCCAGGGAGTTGGGCTGGTGTCTGGGCGTAATTGTGGAGGAGTGGAAGATACCACCAACAGACTTGTGTGAATTAGAGTGGAAGCAGACCAGATAAATACATGTACAGATGCATATAGTCCATACAGGAAGTATGGTTGAACCCTAGAGATCTCAGAGGAGGAGATGATGACACTGGAAGTTGTAATTTACCTTTTTTTCTCTGTGCAGGACATAAGTTATTAGCAATTTATTTCTGTTGTTTCTGTTGCAGTATATCTTCTTCAGTATACCTTGGATATACTTTAGGATACCATGGTCCCTGGGACTTAAGGATGGTGGTGGTGTCCTGTCTTTTCTTGCTCCTGCACAAAGAGCTGAAAGCATCAGGTCTGCGCAACTTGCTTCCTTTTCCCCCACATCTGTCCTGCGTTAACCTTGGCAGGAGAAAGGGCTTGTTGTTTTATGGGGTTGCTGCACAGGCTGGTCCTGAACAAGAGGGAATGGTGGCCCTCTTGATGTGGTCCCATAGCTCATGTCAGTTCCTCTGGAGACCCAAGCACACAGCTCCCTCTGCAAGACTGTGCCTTGTGTATGCATCCCAGGCAGGGCATTTAGACTTGCTTTTAAAGCCTGCCTCAAAACTCAGCTTCGACTCACTCAGCACCTCCATTACCAGGTAGAGGTTAAATACCTGGTAGCACCATGAGCTCAGGCTGCACCCATACTGGATCTTAAGGGTCTTAAGTTTCCCACAAGACCAGAGGTACTGTCTTCAATGCAGCTGAAAAGGAAGTGCACTGTGTTGACTGCTTTGGCTCTAGTTTAATTTTACTGCGCCCTCGCCTGCCGTCCAAATATGAGGCCCACCTCTGTGAAAACAAATATGCATGACACTAATGAAAAATGTATTTTCCCTGGACAGCTTGACAGAAATTCTTAGAGTGTTTTTGTTCTTCTGGCTTTTCCTATAATCTAAGCCAAAATTATCATTCTAAAAAAAGAAAGAAACCCCTAAGGGAATAGAACCCTCCTAGAATAAATAGGGAACCCAGTTAAGACTTAATTATTGGGCTTGCACAAGCAATAAATTTCATTCAGTCTCTTCAGATCTCAGGCCTTCAAGTGTGGGGCCCTTTGGGAGGTGGTGGGTGCCTGCAGCCATGTCCCTTTGGTTTGCATCTCTTCAGCTGGCCATTGGCAGAAGACCTGTCCACCAGCCAGACTGGCCACACAGCCTGCACTGGAGTGTGGTGCTGTTCCGCTTCCCACCCCTCAGAGGGCACAGTGTGGATTTCACATGTTTTATTTTCTTTTCAGTTACTCAAACTCACAGTTCAGAAGTTCAAGGTAATATTATTTCATGATGCTGATCATCATACATAAATATAAGGTCTAAGGAGCTAAAACTGGAAGGGTGGTGAAAAGGTCACCTAATATCTTGGTCTGTTTTTGCTTCCTTTTGAAGTTACTAGGAATTTTGTCACTGTGTGACAGTGGGAATAGGAACAGTTTCTCTTATGATCAAATAAAACTGGCTTTCATATAATTAATGTCTGAGATCTGAAACTATTGTACAAAGAATGAGTATGTATATATGCTAAAGCTGTTTAAATGCATATATACTGCTTCTAAGGAAACCCCACATGTACTGCTTGTAAGGAAAGCACGTATTACACTTACCGTTTTCCTTTTCTTGTTTAATGGACATAACTATAGTTAAAATTATCTTCCTGACACATGCATTTTGATGGCTGCAATGGACATCTTCTTGAGAAAAGAACTTTTCTTCTGTAACACAAACTACTGAAAGCTGAGATTCACACCTTCCCAGCTCTTTGACAGCTTTGCATTGTCTGCACAGAATTGTAGTCCCATCAAGATGCAACATTTCAGTACTTAAAGGGGACTGAAAGATAGAGACAGACTTTTTAGTAGTGCCTATAGTAGTATGACAAGGGGTAATGGTTTTAAACTAAAAGAGGTAGATTCAGAGTAGACATAAGGAAGAAATTTTTTGTGAAGAAGGTAGTGAAACACTGGAACAGGCTGCTCAGAGAGGTTGTAGATGCCTCTTGTAGATGTTTCCCTAGAAAACATTCAAGGTCAGGTTGGACAGGACTCTGAGCAATCTGATATAGCTGAAGATGTCCCTGCTCATTGCAGAGAGGGTTGGACTAGACAAGCTTCAAAGGTTCCTTCCAACCCAAACTATTCTATGATTTGATGATAAATCCACAATGCAGACTTGAACTCTAAGACTTGCACTTGTATCAGTTGTAAGGAAGTTAAAACCCATTTAAACCTGATGTGGCTGTGGTGGTGCAGCTCTCTGACACCAGGGAGCAGTCAGACTGGCCCCTGCTCTTCAGTGATATTACAGTATCCACATCTTGGCTCCTGTAGCTGTATTTCTGTGGGTAAAACCTCTTGCTTGCAGTGACATTATTAAACTACTGCAATTTTTCACTGTAGATGAAGGTGGTACTTGTGACATGGAGTATGTTAAAGACCAATCCCTCTGCTGGAGTGCATCCAGGTAACTGCTTTCAGAGGGAGATTCTGTACAATTGAGGCTGTAGCTGGCTCCTCATGAAGAGAGAGTGTGTAAAATAAAATGTGGGAATAAACTAGTTTACAATTACTTACAATTAAAAAACCCCAAAACCCGGCATTTACATTTTAATTAAGTTTCTTGGAGTATCTAATCCATATGTTTTGAACAATACAAAAGGTGGTTACTGAGGGATGAAAGTCTCTTTGTGGTAGGAAGGGAATAAATCCATTTTTTATCCTTGGCTTTCCAGAAAATAGCTGCACAGTTTCCTCTTTTGTATTCTGTTGGCAAACGGTCAGCCTATTCATCTGTCAAACAAAAGAGAGAGGAAATGTAACACTATAATCATCTTTAACACTAGGTGGTAAATACAGACCACCCCCAAATATATAACACCCCCAGACTTTGGGAAAGATGGTAGTCAGGTTCAGATATCACAGCTTAGACTCGTTTTTGCTTAGTACTGTTCTTAACTGCCACATCATAGAATTCTGCATATTCGTTTCCTGTATTTCTGGTTTCAGTTCTTTCTATTATGAAGCCCTTTTAAATTTGAATTTTATTACAATGTATCATAGCAGCACCATTCACTTAATGACAGATTTTTTTAAATCACTTAAGTTTTTTTTTTTTTTCTGATCAAAGAGCTGCCACAGGAAATCAGATAAACTATCAGAGGCTCCTTCCCCTGGAGCCTGTAGCATATTCCTATTTTTCATACTCGTATTTGCTGTCATCAGCCACAATTCTTTTTCAGATCAAGGGAAAGGGAGCCCTTTTTTTATGTGGGAGGGTAGGATTGAACCCAGCGAACTTAAAATGGGTACCATTTGTCTTGCATTAAATCATCCTGGTTTTAAAAATCCTTTAAAGCTTTTCATTTTCTGTATGACCAGAAAACATTCAGTTCATCTCCATGTTCAAAGTGATGAACTTTGGAAGAAGCAAATTATCATGTGTTGCTAATTCTCCGTAAACAATCACATTTCCAGCAGTCAGCTGGCTTGAATTAAGGCATTATTAAGCTTTCATGTCTAGAAAATGTTACATGCACTTCTTTGAAAGTGTAGAATAAACCCAGCAGTTTTTTATTTATTTATTAATTTAATATAAATGCCTCTTCTATATGCCTGCAGGTGATTGTTTTTTTAGATACAAAATGATTAAAAAAGGGAAAAGTTTGGGGAAGCCTGGTCAGTCATACCAGTCCTTACTCATCCTTCACTACCCTGTGACAGGCACACAAAGCAGCTTCTGGGGCAGGTATTTGCACCCCTGGGTGTGTGAACTACCAGACCACCTCCAGTCTGAAGCCTCTTGCAGCAGGGTGATTGCTAAGCTGGGATTTATAAGCTCCTCGCCTCCCAGTTCTAGCTTCAAAGGAACACCTTTATTTTGGGGAATAAATTTTTGTAGCAGTGGAATTGACTCTGGTTACTGTTTTGGGTAAGGGTTTTTTTGAGATGTACGACTGAAACAAAACTAAAGCCCTGCCTATTTTTCTTAAGCCTCGTAAAAATGCCCCAAGAATCATACACTGCATTCTAGTCCCAAATGTTAAAATACGTCCGAGATGTCAATGTTAAAGAAGGAGGACTTTATTGTTGATTAAATGCATATTTGTTAGATCAATGCAGACACACAAGGAGCTGTTGTTATACTACACTGCTTGAGAGAGAGGTCCCATTCTTCGCCACTGGTCTTGAGCAAGCAGTGTGGGATTATCTATGCCAAAATTAGATGTTCTGTCAGTGCCAAAGGGCTGTCTTTGGTGTGTTGGCACAAGACCATATAACATCACTGTTGCTCAAGACCTGGTCTTCTGGGTTAATGGTGTCACAGAGCAAAGCTATAACTGTATCAGGTACCCTTACTATGCCAGCATTTTCTTCTGTTATCATTAATACAGTACAACAACATCCAGTACTGTATTTGGGGAAAACGGAGAGGGAAAAAGAGTGTGCTGTCATAGCAAATGCACTCTGAGGTTACTGCTCTGGCTCCAAGGGGGATTGCGGTGCTTCCATTGACTCTCCTTGCTTCAGATTTGAGCACAAGTGGTGGTGGAACTCCTCAGCCAGGACCTGTTTCTCCCCAGGCACTTGGACCTCTGCATGGCACCCCGAGCACTGTGTCTGCAAAAGAGCCTTGCGTGGCTTTTCCGCACATCTCTGTTCTGTATGAGCACCTCATCATTGGTTCATTACAGGCAGCCAGGGCAAAAAGTGTATGTGCCCTCTGAGATATTCCTCCTCAAAATTGTTGTGGTCCTTAGTGCCTGAATAGAAAAACACAGGATCACAGTGTCACAGAATTGTTAAGGTTGTAAGGAACCTCTGGAGATCATCCAGCCCATACCCCCTGCCAAGGCAGGGCCATCCAGAGCAGGTTACACATGAATATGCCCAGGCGGGTATTGAATATCTCTGGGGAGGGAGACCCCACAACCACCCTGGGCAGCCTGTTCCAGTGCTCTGCCACCATCAACATAAAGAAGTTCTTCTTCATGTTCAGGTGAAACTTCTTGTAGTTTAATTTATGGTCATTGCTCCTCTCTGAAAATAACTAACACAAATACAGTTCACTATTTTACTTTTCTGTCTATCTTAAAACCCTGGAAAGATTCTGGGAGCTTTATAGTAAGTGACAGCAATTTCTATAATCAGCTCCCGTAGAAAGCCTCATTTCGAACCCTGGAGTACACAGGCGAAGTTCTCCCCCAGAGGTCTAAAGCTGAAAATCACAGAAGCTGGATGAAACCTTGCTAAAATTAATCCTAGTTGTTTTCAATTTGACTTTGCCTTAACCTCCATCATGATGATCCAGTTATGAGCCAGTGAAGAGATTTAAAATGAAAAAAAAAAAATGGAAAACTGGTATTTTTCTATGAATTGAAATGATCTGGTATCTAAATACTCCTAATCGTTCAATACCTAAAGAGGCAGGGGAGGAGGCTGGATAGAGGGAGAGAAAAATAGATTTTAGAGACATTGATGTACACAAGAGTTGTTTTGTATCTAATAAGCCATGCTGCACACAAGGTGGTTTTGAAAGTCCCCGAAGACAGGAACGTGGTGCAGGCTGTGTGAATTGGGCTTGCAGGGCACCCCGAGAAGTTGCGTGAAGAGTACAGGCCACATTTCTGCCCAGGCACCTTTTCTGCTTCCAGGATTGGGCTGGCCCTGGGAACAGATAGTCATGTTTGTGCAGGGGTGAGCTTGAGCCTGGCTGAATACATGTGGCTCCTGAAAAGAGCTAGAATCTTTGCAGATACTAACGTCCTTCTTCATGTGCCAATATGAGGTACTGGAAAACTAATTCAACGTCTTTGGGTACTATGCATATGATGAGGTAAAAAGAGGAGCAAGCAGAACCCTCTGTATCTCTGGACTCTTCACCACATATTAAGCTTCACAAGATGCTTGTAAATTTAAACAGAATAAAGCAGAGTTTGTGTCCCCTTGTTCTGAAGGGTTGGGGAAACACTCCTTAGGGAGGTAAGGGTTATTTCCCAACTCAGCTGACATAAGTGAGCTCAAAAAAGCTGCCCTGCTTTGGTTAGCTTGTTTACTCTCACCTCTATTTTGGGAGAAAATCCTAGTTTATAAAGCTTCAGACTGCAATTGAATAAAATTTGATTTCAGCTCCTCTTTTATTCCAAATCATCTGCACCACTCCACTTACTTGTCTTTCAGTGTTCTTAATGTGGAAAGTAGCTGAGCAACAAACATTCTCTTACTGCTCTTAGTAGCAGTTACACTAGAGGATTTAGAGTAACCATTGTCCTAATCTTGTGCCATATCTAACAAGGACTCTTTTCTTTGTACTTCTAGCCACTTCAGGAGTCATTTTTTGTTTTTAACCTGATGTACATTTGACTGGCCTGTCCAGAGCTTAACAGCCTTTGAGAAGCAAATACAGATTTTCTTTTTGCAGTCTCTCAGGTCTGCCTGCTCAGCTCGTGTGGTGGCTTCTGCTTTTACTTTCACACTGCAAAGAAAAGTGAATGCTGGTTGAATTTTTTAATAATTTATAGTAAAAAGAAATTGTTGACTTCTCCTCTCTTCCTCTGTGCTAAACTGATTCTGACTGTTTATTCCTACAAATGGATTTCCTGGTTAGGTTTCAGGAGTCTTTAATGAATCTTAACCAGAAAGGTCAATTTTGCATCAGAGGTGGGTTTTGTTCATGGTGAATATGTTCAGTGGTGGTTAAACATTTTCTCATTGTTTTGCTACTTGAGGCTCAAGTCATAGCCTTGAGACGAATTTCAAAACTGCTATAGCTTGGGAACTGTTAAGCGGTTAGGAAAGAAAACTGGAATAGTATGGCATGAATAAGCACGCAGAATGGTGGTGAGATGTTCCAGAGTGTTCATCTGGGCTCTACCACTGGGGTGTCTCTGTGGCTTGATACTGAACTAAAATAGTATTTCACTGTATAACTGATATCAAATTAAATTAGTATTTCACTGAATATACAGACTTAGACATAGACAGGGCTACGAAAATTCTTAAACTAGAATTTTATTGTGTATAGAGGCTACAGAGATAGAGACTGTGTGTAGAGGATGTAGAGATAAGGAAGGCATGCAACAAGAGAACCAGATGTCTTCTCTTAAACCAATAAATGCCTTCCTCCTGTTGATAAGGCCTGAGAAATAGGTAAATGGCTGTGAAAGAAACGAGCTCGAGGAGCCTCTCAGGGTCATAAATTAGACCAAACAAGAACATGTAGTTAATTAGAAAGGCAAAACACATTTCATTATTCTTCACTGATAGATTTCCATAAAAGGATAAAATGAGTGGGGATATTTCTCCCAAAATGACCACCATGACCCCCAGAGAGCACTCCTCAAAATCCACAGCGCCTGTGTCATGGCCTTATCTACCCAAACTGCCATGTGTATGAGTAACGAGAACTGGGTGGGCATTTCACGGCATTACAGTGGCTAAGTATATAATGAAGATATATAACCTGCAAACTATCTCTTCTCAGTGTGCATGTTAGGCGGAGCAATCCCTCATGCACCCAGTACTGTAATAAAATTAATGTCGGTTTCTAACATGCCATTCTGGTTAGAGTTTATTTCCCAGATTTTGGCGGCAGTTTTTGGCGACCCAGAGGGGACCCTGCATCAGGAGATTGGCAGACTGGTGGAACCACCAAAGCTCCAGCATGCACTGGCATGTTTTTGGGGAGATTTTTCTATTCCCTGGTCTGGTGAGTACTCCACACATTTCCCTCCGGGATAGAAGTAAACACATTACTTTAACTTTTAAAGTATTTGCCTGCATATAAGTCACACTTGGTGGTAGTACACAGTGCTTGGCTAAAAGGGTTTGGTACGGGTTTGCTGCTGGTATTGAGTAAAGCAGTATTCTACTACGGGGATGCCTAGAGTAGAGCTCAGGGTTTTGGTGACAGGCTGATATCAACTTGTTTCAGTTCTTTGACTTTCTTTGCCATCTGTAAAACAAAAATTTGAATAGCAATATTTATTCTACCAACTCTTATCAATACCTTGAAGTCACCTTGAGGCCACTCAAGAACACTTAATATATAGTTGAGCTACGGAATTAGGTCTTTGCTGACCTCACCATTTCTAACTGGCTCTGCCAGGCTTTTGGCTTCCTAATGCTACTCCAAATAAAAATTGTTAGCAATGATTTACTGTGTGTACATGGCAGTAAGTCAGGTGAACAAGAAGGCTTTATTGATAAGCAACTGTTTGTAAGAGCAAACCTGCACTTAGTCATTATTCAAGGGCTATTTATGTCTGCTTGCATTTTTCTGGAAACATATCCATATCTCTTAAAACAGCAGTATTTATTTTCACTGTTTCCGAAGGGGGGTTGTAGGTTCCTTTGCTCTCATTCAACTGTACTTAATGCTGCTACCTCTGCCTAGGTAGATGAAAGCCCCAGGCTTTCATCAGAGTATGCTACCTCTCTTCATAAGCTGCTACTGGGAGTTTCATTCATTCATGGGACACTAACATAGCAATTCCCATCACAACTATTTTTCTTCAGGAACTTACAAGGTGCTGAAACATAGCTGCAGTGATTACATTTCCTAATTGAGTTACTTGTCTTCCTGCTAGTTATGGAAATGCATTTTTATTAGGCCCCATATACAGCAAAGCTCAAGACTATTCTTGTGTTGAACCAACCCTGATTTATAACTTGTCATATTATTATCACTGATGAGTTAATAGGGTTAGCAATGTGCCCTCCTTTCAGGTCTAAGTGTTTATTTAAGGCACTTCCTGAGGGTAGGACATAATGACAGTCCATAGCAAGTTAATTTGATTATTATATAGACCATTAATTAGGCTTTAACTGTATGCGACAATGAAGAGTATGAGGCTTTGCTAAGCATCATTTGGGACCCTCATGTGTTGGAACACCCTCACCACACACCAGTAACTGACTAATTGCACTGCATTATTACTACCAAAATTAGAATGCACTAGCTATGCTTCAGTACTGCAAAAGATTTTCCTTTGCTATTTTAGGTGGTGGATGATGCCCAAACCCGTGTGATGAAAGTACTTGAATAGTATTTCTATTTCCTAACTCTGAATGATTTAATGGCTAAACTTTAGGACTTGGGAATGAAAGGAACTCAGTTTTTTTCTGGAGCAGAACATACGCAATACATGATGTTACTGAGTATGGCTGCAAATCTAAAGAGTGATATTTTCAGCAGTTGTTTTTTTATCTCTTTCTGTCCATGCTGTTATCAGCTAAGTAGATAGCTGATAAAGGGATCCCACAGCTGCCTCTTCTCTTTGTTGCAGTGGAAGATGCATAATGATGAGGTCTGCTAGCCACAGTTTACTTATGATAGCTAATTGTGTGCTCGTGTTAATTGTGCCCTCTTGCTAGGTGTTACAGATCCTGGTCATGAACTTGGAACACTACAGTATTGTGAATAAATACAGGACTTCATTATGGCATGTGGGGGACACATGATTAATGGGGGGGACATGGGCCACTGGGTTTAATTCAAGTCAGTCTTGCAAAATCTTTGATTTTGAAAATACTTGCAAATGAGTTAAATATTCCAAATTTTCCTTCTGCTGTTTGCCCAGTGACTTCTGGTGAAGTCCTTGTGCAGCAGGATGCAACCGTATTACCATGCTACCTCGTATTATTGCCTTGAAGGTAAAATGTCATGGTCTTGCCTGCAGCCTGGCCCAGATGGTGGGGGTGAGGTTTCTTCCCATGGTGACATGAGGTGAGCCACATGATGGGCTGCCTCTGCAGTTTCCAATCCCATGACTCTCCTGCTCTTGCCATGATCCTGTCATGTGGCTGGAAGCGAAACTGTATGTCAAGGCATGTGCCAGTTGGTGTTTTTCTGAGGGCAGGGCTACATGGTGTTTGTGAAAGAGGTGTGCTGTGGGTGTGTGATTTTTCCCAGCAGTCTGAGCTCAAATCCCCATCTGTATCATTGCAGCTGCTGGATCAGATGAACTGGCCAAGAGAAATGGAGCTGCAAGAACCAAGCTTAACATGATATAGATGTGTTGTATGGCGGCTTGCTGCCTTTTCTGTAGACATGGGTCTGCCACCTCAGGCAGGAGTACAGTTCCTCTGCAGTATGGGAACCTGAAGCATTAGCACTTTAAAAAATGCCGCTGTCTCACCCCCCTCATAAAGCTGTTGTGCACCCTTTATCCTGCTTGCATGAAGTGGGTTGGAGTGAAGATCCCTTTAGCCCAGAGTCCAGGCTCACAGTTGGTGGGTGCTAAGGTAAGAAGTTGGTCATGTACTGAGTACCGAGGGTCTCCAGCTTCTCTCTGCACTGAGAAGGGGCAGAAAAGAGTTTACACAGATGTTGATTGCCAGTTTTTTTATTATCCTGTCAGTTGTTGTAGTCGTTATGTAGATTGGTTTCACTAAAATAGCAAAGAAACCCTTACTAGAAGTCACACCTCTGCTGGCTAATTTAACTTCTCAGTTTTTATTTCAGCCTCTGTGTTGCAAAGTTAAAGGACATTCTTTTCAGTAGATTCCCAGTGGGTATCAGTCAGCAGAGCTCTGTAGGATCAGTTTTTGCTAACTGAGCATCTGTCCCTGGCAATCAAAAATGAGGTGGAGCTCCAAGGCCTGCACGAGCTTTAGACAGGAATTTCTCCAGTGCTGAGTGACGTCAGATTCCTTAGTTTGACTTCACAGATACCACTACATAGCAAAATAATAAACTTAATCTCATCAGGACCAGTATGATGTGAATCCGTATAACTACTCTGCTTATGTCTGTGCTCATTGATTATCAGAGTGGAGTGGATGAAGTGAGTACAGATAAGACGCTGCTTCCATGTGCTGCTGCTCTATTGTTGCTGCAGGAGCTTGTAATCCTCATCCCCTGAAGGCAGGGGCCCTAATAATTGAAATTATACTTAGTTGCCATGAACATCCTTTATTTTCAACAGCCTTGGTTTATTTGAAAGCTTTGGGTTTTGCCGTTCTTTTACATACATTTGTAGTAGCTGTTTTGCTTCTCTGTTGCTCACAGGTTTTAGTGGAGTGGTGAAGCAGATCTAGGTAGAGGTAGACTTCTGTTTCAGGCAGAAGTCCATATGTTTTTTACTTAGGCAGTGAAACTGCACTGATTGCTTTAGCACCAGCCAGGGTGTTGTTTAGAAGGAGGAAGGGGGAGGTGGCAGCCATGGTGGTTTGAGAGGGCTCCCAGCAGAAAGCGCCAAGAAAATGGTTTTCATATTGGCTATTCTGGGCTTCCTGCTGTCTTTGTCCTAGCAGCCTTGCATACTGTCAGAAACTAACAGCCTTGCATACTGTCAGAAACTAACAGCCACATGCTAATAGCCTCAGTAAGCCCAGTGTTTCCCATTCATGTCTCATCCTATCTCACTACATCTCCACGTACAGTAACCTGGACTTGAAATGTACAAGACTTTCCAAACATGGCTGGAGGGGGCCCTGAGGGGCCCTTATCTGACTCTGAGGTTGGTCCTGCTTTGAGCAGAGCATGGAGATGGCAGCCTTCAGGAGTATCCTTCAACCTACACTGCTCCATTTCAAGCAGCAAAGCAAGTTTGTTGCCACTCTGCAGAACTTCGCTAAAACATAGAGAATATTGGTGTCTCAGATGCGTTGTGAAGTTCTGAAAAATGGTAACTACCCTGCCTCCTCTGCATAGTCATGAACCCTGTGAAGTCTACTTTCCATTTCATTTTGATGTCAAGGTCCTAAAGGACGTAAGGGATCTGTGCACAACTGTGGCACTGGGCCCCAGTGGCACCAGACTTGAGTCCTGTTTGGAGTGGGTCGGGTTAAGGAGTGGTTCTGGGCTATGGCTGCTGAAGCATGGTGCTGTCTGCAGATGGCACAGCAGTCACAGGGTTGGGAGAGCGGTAGGAGTCCTGTGGTACACACAGTGCTTCTACCAGAGACCAGCTTCTTGTCTGAGCTTTAAAACAGGACCCGTCTTCTAGTCTGTATTTCCTTGCCAGGTCACCTACATGGCTGTAATGTCCCTGACTGTTGTACTGAGGCACTTCTACATGGTTAGTTTCTGTGCCTCAGGAGACTGGCTTTAGAAATAATTGCTTTCAGTCTTGGAGTCTTACAAAATGAACACTTCAGAATTTCCAAAACAGCATGTTTAGAGGTAGACAAGAATAATGAATTTCATCCTGTCATCCACCTATAATCTCCTAAACCCCAGGGACCATCTTCCACTACAGGCACCTCAGTTGATCAAACAGGGAGAGAGTTTTCATATTATTTTTATATTATTTTTATATAGTTTTTACTTTGTCCTTATTTATCATTTTCCGAAATTTCAAAAAGTGAAATTCTCCTACTATCAAAAAGTGTCCCAGACCTCCCAACTTAATTTATGATGCACCATAGCCATTACAGCTTTCTGGTAGTTCAGTTATTTCTGCTTATATCAGAACAATTCTGTTAATGCCTTGATTTCTTCAATAAGTGCCAGATATAATTTTGAGAGTGTGTAAAAGACATATTCTTCATCTTCATGTACAAAAGCAATGATGTGTCATTCATATCCTTCTACCTATCCTATATGTGGGATATTCTATATGAGATATACACACTTTAGACCTAAAAGATATCTACTTTTACAATGTAGTTTTACTTTTAGTTTCTACTAAGCAAGTTGGTTTGCATGGTACTGCATGTTATCTCAGCTGTTTAAAACAGTATCATGTTGAAACTTGGCATACTATTTGTCAACTTGGAATCACATAAAATAAAAAAAAAGAAGGAGAAAAGAGTATTGCTTTGATCCCTTTGGCCAAACTTGATATATTGCCTGAGGGTGGACTATCACTCTCATGATCAAGTTTGAGATCCAACCCCTCTCCTTCAAACTCCAAAGAGCTTTGTTGCCTTTTGATATTCTGAAAGACAGTTGTGATATGGAATAAACAACGTAATATTCAAATGGCACAATCTCTTCCTATGTAGTGGTAACTAGTGCCTACTGAAAGCAGAAGTTTGTTTTACTCTTTGTTTTGCATCCAGCATTTTGGATTAGTCCAAATTGCCTCTGAACTTCTTAGGGCTGCAAAATTAATGTAGATAATCTTGCAAGAATAAATTCTTTTTAATGTTTCCAGTAATTTCTGGTTAGGCTCGAATGACTCCGTTAAGTGGTTTTCTCTGAGCACTGTCTTGAAACTCCCAAATCAAAGGCATATGAAAATGAGTAATAATTTATTACAATAACAAAACTGGGCCACTGCTAACTGCATCTGACAGTGTTGTGCATCCACAAACAGTTGTCATCCCAGGAGGTAGCTTAGGTTGTTGGAGGACATGTCTTCTGCCTTGGGAGGAGATGGGAGCAGCACTATGAACTGGCAGAAGGTGGCCAACCCGTTTCCTACAGCTTTGCGTGGTAACTCGCCCAAAGGGGCAGTGACACTACATAACAGCTTTCTCATACTGATACTGACACTGACATTATTTTGGTATATCTGAATTTTGTATCTCGTCTTCTGTGAAGGCTTACACAAATTGATATACATTGACTTCTGTAAAAAGACAATGGATTTCTACTTGTCTACCAGGTTTCAGAGGGTTTGACTGCGACAGTAAACACATACACTCATGGTAGTTTGAAAGCAAGTAGAAGCAGAGTCAGATTTTGATCCTGCAAAATGGAAATAAAAGAACTAGCAATGTGCAGCTAGCTTATTTGAGGACTGATGCCTGAACCTGTATTGGCAGTTCAGTAATGAATCAAATGACCTTTGACAGTCAGCAGCTTTAATGCCATTGGTGGTCCCTTGCTAAGATCCAAGGTATCCTTGCTTGGGTTGCAGGGGAACCTGCCTGTGCCATGTCATCATGAGGTTGGCATCATGCAGGTTGGCATCACTAGAATAATCTAGATTTTTCTCTTCTGAAAATGAGAGTCAAAGCTGGCCTCTAGGGTTAGACTTGGCAGACTAACTAGGCTGCCAAGCCAACTCTTCATGAAAATATAGATTGCAAAGATTTTCCAAGGTGACTGTGAGTTCTCCCCAGAAGTCCTCGTGAGTTTTTCCGGATGAGGGAAATTATGCATCTCCGCTTCTGCAAAGTGTTGCCCTACTGTGTGTTTGCCCTTTGTCCTGATCTCAGAATCCAAATCTCTCCAAGCACTTGTGAGGTGGTAGTAGGGACCATAGCAATCAAAATTCATATTCTGTTTGAGCTTTCTTATGCTTGGCAGCTGCTTCCAGACCTCATTATTTCATTGCTTTTTGTGGAGGTCTCTGGAGTTGTTTTCAGCCAGATTTGTTTTTGGATGAAGGCAAGATTTTCTTTTTAGAAGTATCTTTGATGAAGCAAATGATGGAAAGGAACTGAAAAGCTGTAATTCAGTCAAGACATTCACTTATAGCATAGTTTGTGATAGCAGCTTGATGGAATTAAGGTTTTTCTATACAGTCAAGAAGCAGGTATTTTTATGACAAGCATAAAACAATAGTTGTTTTTTTTTAGTAATGACAGGAGGATTTACATATTTTTACAAATGATTATAATTAAAAACCAATTTGTTTCTAAATACAGATGAAAAAATAGCATACTCTTAATTCAGACACGGAATACATAGTTTCATTATTTATATTCTTTTGGTTTTATGTTAGTGGTTTTGGCAGTAGATCTGAAAATGAAATGTAATGGAGAAAATTAAAATCAGAGATACTTTAAGGCTTTATTTATAATGGAAAGATACAAACAATTATTGTGATTGAGAAATGAAGTTGCTATATCAGACATGATCTGGCTGGAAACATGTGACCCATATTTGGTAAGGAGAGCAGAAATAAACCTCTGGCCAACTTCTATTAACCATCACCAGACCGTTTTATGGTGGATGTGCTCCTTCACTGCTCCAGGGACACTTGTGATTTCCAAGGTCCTTTCTGCTCCCACATAGATAGTCCCTTTATTTAAAGCTAAATAGTGCAATGGTATTCAGCTGCTCAGGGAAAATTAGGCTTTGCTGTCCCAGTGTGTATAGGCTGGCTGGCTTTGCTGGAGGGGAAGCTCTGCAGACCTGGGTATACTGCTGAGGTTGGGGTGTTGGGCTGGGAGTGCCAGAGATGCTGCTCCTCAGTGGGGCCCATGCTCCCTCTTAACTTCATCTCCAGTTCCTTCCCTGGGTGGCCAGTGCTCTGGTGTGGAAAAAATGCCTGTTTCCCTCACCCCAGCAAGTTGCTGCCTGTAGGAGTTGTCTGCTTTTTAGCATACACTGTCAGTCCTGTTGTAAAACCACATCTGGTGTGATTTCTCTATTACAGTAGATACCCACTGACTTGGATCTTCTTACAAGCACTTGGTTGCTCCGTCTTGTAATCTTAGATGATCAGCCATTGGGTTTGGCTTGCAAGCACCCAGATAAATGCTTCAAGACACAGTGAAATGAAAGCACAGAGGCCCACCCTATAATCAGGAATGTACTGAAGAGGAGATCCAGTTCAGTCTTCCTTACACCAGCTTTATACTTAATAAAGATTCACCAGAGTACCACAGATATTGAATTCTTGAGGTAGAGGTTTGTACGGGCCAGTACATTGGTAAACTAGAATAAATCAACAAATGGAAAAGTAGAGTATGGATTACATTTCATTTTTGCTGCTGGAATGATAAATTTCTTCAGTTAATCCTTTGGTTTGCCTTTCCATGTCAGCAACTTTATGCATTTACTCTATTGCCTCTGTGTTTTGCACTTTGTGTAATAGATAATCCTGACACTGTGTCTAATAGCTTTTTAATTTTGATACATGATAAATTATGTCAATCTGTTGCATAAGGAAACAACAGGTTTCTTTTACCTCCCATGCTGTGTGACCAAATAGATTTTGGATGGAGTGGGCAGCTAGCTTGTATCCAGGAGGATTACACAGTTGATGCTGCTAGGGTATAATATCCATTAAAGAATGGTTACACTCACTACTGTTCATCATAATGTTGTAACTGAAATCCCTTCCCTTTGTCACACCTGGGCAGAGGAACAGATAAGAGAATTGCTGTTGGAAACTTCCTGAAGTAGTGGTTAAATTAGATATATTTTGGCAAGAACACACTCACCCTCAGTTGAATCCAACCCAGAGAAAGCTAGCCAGTCTCCGTAGGTTTGACAGAGAAGTCCCACTGTTGTGGTCATTTCTGGACCAGCCTCCCAGATGGAAGGCCAGAGTGCCAAACCTTAGATTGCATTGGTTCTTCAGTTGGCCTGGTGGTAAAACAAAATGGCTTTTGAAATGGAACTACTGACCTGTCAGCCTCACTTCTGTGCCTGGGAAGATCATGCAACAGATCCTTCTAGAGGCTATGGTAAGGCACATGGAGGACAGAGATGTGATTCGAGACAGCCACCGTGGCTTCAACAAGGGCAAGTCTTGCCTGAACAAACTGGTGGCCTTCTGTGATGAAGTAAGTACACCAGTGGACAAGGGAAGAGCTACAGATGTCATCTATGTGGGCTTCTGTAAGGCCTTTGACATGACTTCCCACAACATCCTTCTCTCTAAATAGAAGGGTCACAGATCGAATGGATGGACTGTTTGGTGGATAAGGAATTGGTTGGATGGTTGCATCCAGAGAGTAGTGGTCAACAGCTCAGTGTCTAGGTGGAAATCAGGGGTCCATATTGAGACCACTACTGTTTATTACCTTTATCAATGATACAGATTGAGTGCACCTTCAGTACAACAATTCTAACAGTCTTTGTACTCATAAACCAGTTATTTGTTGTTGTGAATGTTATATAATTTTTAACTCACTTTAAAGAGTATTCTATGCAAGATGAGATATACCCACTATGTTCTTGATGGATAAGTGCCAATTTTTAGTGCTTGTTCAATGACAAATTATGTCTTCTCCAAAGAGTTTTGATTTATTTTACGTAAAAAAAAGAAAAAAATAAAAAACATCAAAAGTGAGGTTTTTCATTACAAGCTCATTTCCAAATGTCTGAACAATATACAGGGTATTATTTATTTAATTAGTTGCTTCTACCAGATGTCTAACAATATGTAGGTGAAAAAAGCACATTATCTGCATGGTGATTTGTAACTTATACCTTATGCAGCATAACAGAGTCAAAAGGCAAGATAAATTATATTGGATATATTGAACATTTTGCTTAAGTAAATTCATATCAATAGGCTCCACTCACTCTCCATTTGCATAAATATGAGGGATTTTTCTTATTCAGGCAAGCTTGAGGCAAACAGAGTCAGGCAAACTGTTTTCCTCTTCCTTTTGAACATCTATATCCCTTCTTTTACGCTTTTTGAAATCCCTTGGTTCCCTTCCAGCTCACAGATGGCCACAAAGCATCTCGGCTTTCCACCTCCTGCTTTGCTATTGCTTAAGTACATTATCCTCATTGCATTCTAATTACTGTGGATATCGCTGGTAGGGGGGCAGATAGCAGAGCTGGAAATAAAGTAGTCTTTCACATCAAACTCTGAGTGTTAATAGATGTAAATAGATTTATGAACGTTCTTAAAACTGTTGTGCCGGTGAAAGGTCTGCTGCCTTTCTCCTGGTGGAGTTGTTATGTGTCCATCAAATTGGTCTAGGCAGTTGGTGTGATCTGAAGTCCCTTGGCAAATACAAAGCAAGTTGGGCGTATTTATTTGTCTAAACACACACGTTTAGACAGCAGAAACAGGAGAGGAGAAGGAACCTCTGGTAAAAGGCTAATCTTGGGGTTACCATCCCTCAGCACCTCTGGCAGGGCACTGAGGTGCTCTTGGGGAGGATTAGAAAATTGAAGGCCTGAGTTCACAACCTTGGATCCACTGTGAGGAACAAAGTCTTGGCTGTGGTTTTCAGCCATCTGTGCTCATTTATTAACCCCTGGAGAGGCTTGTGGCTGCTATACTTTATTTTACCATTCATCATAAAAAAAAGTGCCAACTCTTAGAAGCTATAGTGGAAGACAGAAGACAGAATTTATATTGGTGTCAGTTTAAGATAATTTTCTATTATCTTTCAGTGTAAGTTACAGGAAAGATGCATTTTATTTTTTAAAAGGTTATGGAATTGGAGAAAGTCAAACCATCCATTTAAAACAGGGTCAGGGATACCAGGTATAGAGTGTTCTGAAGAGGCTGAAGAACCCCAGAATAATTTACCCTGGGAGCCTGATGGTGTTATTTTTCTTAACCCATTCATACATTTGTTTTCCCCCCTTTCAATAGCTTTATATTTTCCCTCTTTCTCCCTTCCCCAGTCTCCTAGAGCCAGCTCTTCTTTCAGACACAGTTCGTGTACAAACAGTTGCTATTAACACACCAGAGGAACAAAAATACAGGGTTTGAATGAAGTCTGTCTAGCTTCTACATTAAAGAGGTGGTTGAAAGTAGGCTTTCTGGCAGAGTTTCTTGTCCTGACAGAATCCTATTTAAACTGTCATATTTTCTCTGTCAGGATGTTGCTCCTTTTTCCTTCTTCTTCCCCAAGTGATTCAATACAATTTTTTTTGCTTCTTCACAGCTGTCTTTCACTGGCTTGACACAGTATTAAAAGCATTTGCACTTTGTCTATAGCAATAAAAGCAATAAACATCAGCAAAATTGCCACAAATGCTCCTGTGATACATTGCCATTAAATACAACTGCACCTTTTTGGATGTGGGAGGGAGGATGGCTACAGCTCTCACCCGAGCTGAGGATAAGCCCATTTGCTTGTGCAAAAGCAAGATGAGGGACCAGATACGCTCAGCTGTGTTTATCGTTCCTCCCACACATGTGCCCATACAAGCGTCCCACCAACCCAACGTCAGGCTAATCAAAACAACATGAAGCCGGTTGAATCCCAAACCAGCTGCGATGAGGCTTGTCACGCCTATACCATTATTGTTGTTGTTTCAGTTTGTAAAACTAGCCTCTGCTGATGGCCCTGCCTGCAGCTGCCTTCCTCCAGTGTCTCCACAGCTCCTGCAAGCTGGGGCCGTCCTGGTGTTCCATAGCTCTGAAGTCCTGCATGGTGTCCCCAGTGGCGCCCTGTGGCACCCAGGTCTCTGAAGGCAGTGTGTTCCCACCCTGCATGCTGCCACCGGGGTCTGCTTTTTGAGCTGCAGACGAACTCAAACCTCCCATGGAACAGAAAGCTTTTCAGATGATCAAATGGCTGAAAAGGAAAACTTCAACACATGCTGCTGTGTGAGCTTGCTGCGGCTGCGCAGGCCCCTTTGCTAAAATTTCCATACTTTGCCTAACCTGACCCTTGCCTGGTTCCAGTGAGGGGGATGGAAGGCTTTTCCCCAGCTGATTCCTTGTAGCTCCACAGGGTTTTTCAGTGGTTGCTGTAGGACCCTGGGCCTAACTCGTGGGCATCTGTCACGCAGTGTTATCCTGATGGGCTGCGAATGTATTCCTCCACTACTAGAAAAAAATAGTGTTGATTTTTGGAAGACTAACTGGGCCTACAGAGTTCAAAGGTGATGTTACTACTCTTCCTCTCACTGTGAGAAACAGGTTTGAGGTTTTAAGTACAGAGATCAATTTGGTCTGCTTTGGCAAGCATACTTCAGAATTCATGCCAGCCTTTTGAAATGTGTTGATTAGTTTACAGAGGAAAAAAAAGAGTTAAATGTGTAAGATAAGACATGCTGAAATAGGAACCAGTTGGTGCCCAAACCAGAACCTGCGAGCGTCTCTTCCTAGGACAGGGCTGCTGCATGCAGCATGTAGTCTGTCTGCTGGTCTTTCAGAGTGGGAAAGAGGGTGTTAGTCCTGCTGTTGGGATCACTACATGCAGCAATGCCTACTCCTGCTTTTGGCGGAAGGGAGAGAAATGTGGACAGGGAGAAATCTCGCTCTCCTGGTGCTTCCAGGATGGAAGGTGTTGCTTGGTCATGCTGGATCTGCTACGCAGGCAGGTTAGGTTGCCCACAACAGTCAGGTGTTTGGGTTCTGGTACTCAGGTCTGCTATGCAAAAAGCATTAGCATAATATGGTCAGTCTTCATAGGCTGGGTGGTGGCCAGGGAAACACTGCAACAGGCTGTGAGCTCAGGTCAGGTGAGAAGCAAGGTGGAGGGGGAAGGTACCTGGCGGGGGTTGTGGCAGGGTCTGTGCTGGCTCACCTTGTGTGCCTGCCAGCAGTCTGGTCACATCATAATGAGCCTGTGGCATCCTGGCTCACCAGAGAGCAAGATCTGCAAGGCTTACTAGCTTTTCAATGGGGGATCCTACAGAGTTGCTGCAGACTTGAAGTCTATCTGGACTTGTGCAAAGCATTTGACACTGTCCTGCACAATGTCCTTGTCTCTGAATAGGAAAGACATAGATATGACAGATGGACCACTTGGTTGATAAGAAATAGGCTAAATTGCCACACTCAAAGGGTTGCAGTCAATGGCTCGATGTCCAAGAAGAAACCAGTGACGAGTGGCGTTCCTCAGGGACTGGTGTTGAGACCAGTGCTGTTTAACATCTCTGTCAGTAACATGGACAGTGGGATTGAGTGCGCCTTCAGCAAGTTTGCCCATGATACCAAACTGTGTGTTTCGGTTGATATGCTGAAGGGAAGGGGTGCTATCCGGAGGGACCTGGACACGCTTGTGAGGTGGCCAGTGCCAACCTCAGGAAGTTCAACCAAGCCAAGTGCAAGGTCCTACACCTGGGGCACAGCTACAGGTTGGGCGGAGAAGAGATTCAGAGCAGCCCTGCAGAGAAAGACTTGGGGGTGTTGGCTGGTGAGAGACTGAACATGAGCCAGCACCAGTGTGCGCTCACAGCCCAGAAACCAAGTGTGTGCTGGGTTGCGTCAAAAGAAGCGTGACCAGCAGGTCAAGAGAGGTGATTCTCCCCCTCTACTCTACCCTCGTGAGACCCCACCTGGAGTACTGCCTTCAGTTCTAGGACACATCATGATATGGATGTGGACATTTTGGAGTGAGAAGGGCATGAAGATGCTCAGAGGGCTGGAGCACCTTTCCTATGAAGACAGGTCAAGAGAGTTGGGATGGTTCAGCTTGGAAGAGAAGGCTCTGGGGAGACCTTAGAGCAAGCAGCTTCTAGTGCCTAAAGGGGCTAACAAGAAATCTGGAGACAGACTTTTTACAAGGGCATGTAGTGACAAGTCAATGGGACAATGGCTTTAAACTGACAGAGGGATTAAGTATTAGGAAGTTCTTTCCTGTGAGGATGGTGAGGCACTGGAACAGGTTGCCGAGAGAAGCTGTGGCTGCCCCACCCCTGGCAGTGTTCAAGGCCAGGTTGGATGGGGCTTTAAGCAGCCTGGTCTAGTGGAAGGTGTCCCTGCCCATGGCAGGAGGGTTGGACTAGGTCCCTTCCAACCTAACCATTCTATGACTCTTAGAGGAAAATAGAAATGTGTAGTAAGAATAGAAATTAATGCTATAAACACAAGTACTGACATAACAGGTTAATCTAAACGATTGCCAGCTTCTGGCTCCTGTATTCCTAGCTGCTGGTGAGCATTGCAGCCTCTTTCCCCTTCTCCAAATCTCTTCACATCTGTCTCCCACCCATTTCCCACTGCTAAACTACCAGTTGGTGATGTGAACAGACTTCAACCATTACCCTGTGGAGGTGGCATGAAATTATGCCCAATGCTTCCTTACCCCCAGACCCTCAGCCATGGAATATCACAGAAGGAAAGCTCTTTGTACTGTCTTTCTAACTCCCTCTATACACTAGAATGGCTTCAGCATCTCACAATCAAAGGCTTGGGCTTGTCACCTGTACAACCTGTGTAAGAAGTGTGAGGCTACAGTAAGAAATAATTTCTTCCAGTTAGATCTCATGCTGGTTTTACATTAGCATTATTGTGCTTCCTCAGTACAAGGTTAACTGGTGTATATAAAGCAAGTATGATGATCCTTCACTTAAAAGCACAATAGGGAATTTGCTAATCTCCCAGGAGGTTTGGCCAGGTTTAATCTTGTGTGCTCCTGGTTTGTGTCTGATTCTTTTTTCAGAGACATGTCACAGAATCATCTGGATACTGCTTAGAAAGCTGGCTTTAATAAAGTTCTCCATCTAATATACACCTCATTCTGGAAAGATCTGACCAATATATTTCTTCTCTTCCCTTTTTTTTTAAATCCTTTTCAATCTTATTTTTCTACTTTCTAATTATCATGTGAACTGGTTCTGTTGCAACTTTTTCCTTTTCCCTCTTCCTTTTCTATTCCCATTTTACTTGTGTGATGTTAGTGCTACGTGTTGCTGCTGATAGCCCTTCCAGCATGTCGCACCATCTGAGAGGGCCCTGGTCACACACTGCTTCCCGTGGCTCTGCTGAGGCCAGTGATGGGTTTTCCCCTGAGCAGCTTCTTAAGAGAAGGCTTAAATTGGCAGGTAGGGCAGGACCTTCTTGGTGGTGGTCTCAAAACTCCTGTTGTGACGTGCCTTTTAGGAACCTATGTAGGTAAGCCCTCACCTGTGGCTCTACCAGGACTTATTCAAGTCACCATGTAATATACCTGCTACTAAAAATCCTACTCTTGTTGATGGGCTTGGAGTACTCTTTCATTTGGGCCCAGAGATGCAATATGTCTGTACCCTGCCACTAGTCCTGAGGTGGGGTTGGAGGGCCTCAGTTTCCACTTTGAGCTATGCTGTCCTCATCCCATCTGGTGCAGATGATGTGGAGAGCAAGGCCAAGGCTCACTCATGCCTTTCTGCTGACTACTCAGTCTGCTGCCCTCAACCACCATTGCCTGCAGCTGGCTCACTAGAGGCTTGCTCCTCAGCAGGGAATTTCTCTACAGTTGCAGGTATATTCTGTTGTCCATGGATTCAGCTAGTGCTTATCTCCAAACCTGCATTTCAAAAATATGTTTGGATGTACTTAGCTTATTTTTATTCTTCCTCTTGTTCTTTAGCTATATATAGGAAAGGATAGTCTTCATAGTCAGACCAGCCACACTTTGCTGAGAAAGCTTGCGCTTGGGTTTATTTATAGAATTAGAGTTCTTAGCACCGCCGTCCCCTGCTGTCTTTGAACAAAGCTAGGGCACACTGGGATGAAAACATGACCATATCTTTTGGGTATGCAGACTGGTCATTCAGAACTCCTTCTTTTTTAAACTCCTTTTTTTGAAATTGTAATTTGCAGCTCCAAATTTCTCAATTCCTTGTGCCTGCTTGGGTTGGTGTGACGAATACACGCAGAGTTCAGGGGGGGTTTGTTAAATCTTGTAGTATTTGCACACACCCCCTCATCAATATTATCATACTTCTGCTTCATGATCTCCTCTGAGCCATGGAGTATTAAGGGTTCTCAAACAATCTGGCTTTGTAGCCTTTTGGGTTCTGAAAGCAAAATGACCTGTCAATATGCAATACAGTCATAAAACAACGGCCACAGGCAGTTTGATCGTGCATCTAAACAATGTATTTTCATTAAAACTTCATGCTAACATAGATGCCATGTAATTGATTAAAACCAACAGTTACCATCATTGAAATATCCACCTACTATGAATACTCTGCAGTCCTGCCATGGCTCTTGCCAGATGTCAGAAACTTGAAACATCTCCTACCTGCCTGCTAGCCTTACCCTCCTCCCAAGTCTTCTTTCCCCAATTTGTACAGCACCAGCCTTCAGGACTTACCATTAAAAAACTTCTAGCCCCTAAAAATGATGAAGACCAATGCTTATAGCACAAAATTAGTTTCTATATCAAAATAAAAGACCTTAGGAACACTGAACTTCAGTCTATCATTTACATTATATTTTATTCAAAGAGAAATGTCTAAATTTTCACTTACATGAAAAGGCCACTAACATCTGTAAGAAAATATGTTACATGGAAATCTGGTTGCTCCAGGTTTTAGATCAGTCTTGGTTCATCGTACACAAGCCTTTTATTAAAAAGGGTTTAATGATCTATTGTGAGAGGGAGCTTAGGTACATTACTTAGACAAGCTTGACACATCTTTTTTCCGAACACTGGCTCAACAGTGATATCACGTGTCTTTAGAAGTATGGTGCACCATGGACTGACATGCTTTTCTATGAAAATTTAAAATGAATGTTAAATACAGTCAGCAGGTGGAGCAAATAAGCCCATTAGACAAAAACAGCTTCCAAAAGTTTTCATTCAGAGGGAATTAAATCTTCTTATGACACGATGTTGCAGAGCTCCCCACAACAACTGATATGTGCCCTAGGAGCTGAAGCAGTCATCAACACTTTTGGCAGTTGTGCAACACACCTACTTGCATATGAAATGCTTTCTGCAAAATTAACAGTCCACATCATTAATTCCTGGTGTGACTCCAGCTGAAATCAATGATGTTACACTATTGATGAACATGGACAAATTGTTTTACCAAATATCTGCTAAGTAGTAGATTAGTGAAAATCACTGCACCACAGGCAAATTCAGCCAGTGGAACATGGCTAGAAATTATTGCTGAAGGAGAGGCGATCTCAGGAAATGTGGAAAGAGTGGAGATAGGAAAAAGAGCAAAAGGCATCTTGTTGTACACTGGGAGAGTGAGGTTTTCCAGTTTTTTTGTCTGACCAAGGGAACAGATGCAAAGCTATAGAAATGAAGAACCTATGCAAAGATATGTGAAAGATTTCTTTTTCCAAATTGGCTGAATAAAAGCAGGTAAGTCTTATATGTCCCAGATCATCAATGGACAAATTTTGCTACCTATACTTGAGGTTAGCAACACCACTTTTCAGGAAGATTGAGAAGGGGAAAGTGGAAAATGTGTAAAGAGGAAAGCACACAGCAATTAAATCACAATCTTTGAACCTGAATAACATGGCTATGGATCTTGAGTTCTCAGACATACTTTTTTCTTAGTAAACTTGTAGCAGAGTGTGTGTTTCCATTGCACGGCACTGGAAGAGGTTTAGGACTTACACCCCATGGGAACAGGCATGCAATAGAAATAATTCTCTTTGCTTTAGGCTGGAGTTTCCTGTGAGAGACATGGAGTAACCTACATGGAGTAAGCACATGATCACACTGACTTCAGATAGGGCTTATGGCTCAGAGGATTACCTCAAGCGCTCAAGCATGCTCCCTTTCTTTTAGAGTATCCTAAGACACTCTGCCTTGCTTTTAACCTAAGTTTCCCTTCCTGGCTGCCAGCTATTAGCTGTCCCCTCTTTAAAACCTGGTACTGTATACAGAAGCGTGCCTGTGAGAGAAATGCATGGACTTAGTTTTCCCTAATACATATTTCAAGCTAAGTCCACTGGGCTTATACTTCTCTTTGATGAGAGGACATGAGGGCAGCTGTGGTGCTGGGGCTCTCTGAGGGGCCTAGGATCTCTCTCAGCCAATCACTCCTTGCAGGGAGTAATTCAGCCTCTTGTGGTACATGAACTGCATGGTGATCTGTGGCAGGCTGGCATCTAACCTTCCCGCTGCCCTAACCCTCCCACAATCACCTGCTGCGTGCAGCTCTCTCTAAGGGGTCTATATTTCCCCTTGCTGTGTCCTCCATCTGTTTTCTACAGAGACAGCCCACTGCTGGATTTATCCTGATTTCCTTGCAACACCAGAAGAGTGCTTGAGAGTAAAAGAAAGCAAAAGTTGTCACTGAAATCTGAAATCAAGCTTTCTTTACAGGTAAAATAAAATATAAACTGTAATTTTTATATAACCCTAAACATTAAACATCTCACTTCCTCAGCCTTTCCTCAGAGACACCTTAGAGGTGTCCTAGCTCTTGCAGTCAGGATTCAGATGTGCCCACCGTGCTGCAGCTTTTCTGCCTTCAGGGCAGATCTGGAAAGCAATCACCAAGAATGGAGGAGGAGAGCCTCCAGTTCCTCCTTTCCTCCCCTTGGCTTCAATCTGCTGCTGAAGTGAACTGGAGGAGCTGCGGCCTATCTATGTGGTCATCATCACTGTGGTTATCAGTCAAACGGCTTCCTGGTTCCTTCTGCACTGCTCATCTGGTCCTTGTTTCCTCCCAGGAAGTCTCTGTGTGCAGTCCCAGCTGCTCCTCTCTGCCCAGACTGGGCATCTGGTGAGGCTTATCGATGCTGGGGTGGCTGTGTCCCTCGGAAGCCCACATGTGTCACCTCAATGGCACAGGTGACGGGCTGCACACTAGGATGCCTAATCTACTTGCATCCCTGCCCCACCTATGCACTTCCAAGGATTTCTCTGACACAGAAACATACAGGCTTTTAAACGGGTAAATGTAATCTTTCAGGAAGATTTTCAGTTATTACATTTTGGGCTTTTAGACATGGTCACATTATGCTTGAATCACGATGCTAACTACAGATGAGGGAACCAAGCAGTTGTTCATTTGCCAGCAGTGGCTTTTCTTACAACACACCGACTGCTTCTGACTTTATAGAAGGTTAAAGTAACTACTTGTACATTTTTTGTGGTTAGGAAACCCCTTCCTATTCACTTAAAGTCATTGCCAAATCTTGAAATAGTTGTGTTTGTGGAGACTTGAAATGTCTAATTTCAGTCCAATAAGCAGATCCAGACTTTTCACCAATGTGCCTTAACCAACATGCTTCATTTTAGGGAGTGTAACAAAAGTAAACAGCTTTAGAAAATTAAATTGCTCCTTTGTTGAAAGCTTTCTGTTAAAAGAGATGTGGCAGGAGGTCATGGGGTATATAATGAATAACATATTGATGTTTAATAGGGCCTTTAGCAAATTTTATAGCAAAGGATCAGATTTGCAGTGGGTCAGAGCAGAACTGTGACCAGAACTCCTATTTTCTCCTCTCCCTGTGACAATTTCCCTTGCTTACTTTACCGAACTTCAGTATTGTATCTTTAAGTATAAAAGTTTCTTACAGTTTTTTGAAGCATAAGTATCTAACTTCTGTATTGTATTTGGACCTTCTATGGCACAGAGCCATTAAGGAGTAAGAACAGATCTAACTGTTTTTCAGCAGCTGTCCTGTTTTAAGACCAGTTTGAAACCAACAGAAAACCTAGTCATTCTCATTCAGTTTTGCTCCACTTTATACTTGTATTGCCTAGATAAGTGTGGCATGCAGCAAAAGGGAATTGTGTTCCATGTTAATATTAAGACAATAGACAAAAATAACCCTAAATGATTCACATAACTTAGGCCCCCAAAATTAGACTAGTGCTCTTAAAAGGGCAGGCATTTTCCAAAATGTAAATACATTTTTGTTTTAGCAATGCTTGAAATGTTGTGAGAGTAATTTCTCTTGTGGCATTTTGGCCTCTCTGCTTCTAACAGCAACAAAACCAGAAGTGCAAAGACAGGAAAAGTGATTGCTCTAATGAATTGAGCAGCACGTGGAAAATATACTGCACTATAGCTGTTCTGCAGAAGAACAAAAAGGAGCAGAGCAGGTAAAATGCGATTAGAGAAGAAAAGATCCTTGTAGGAGAATGCCCTGTCTTGCAGACCAGCTTCACTCACTGCCTTCACTGTGCAGGCAGTGAACTCCAGCCTCCTGGGGTCTGGCATGTCAGAGGGCACTGGTACTGCTGCACTGCGCTCTAGGTGAATTGCCTTATCCTGCGTGAAAGCAAACCAGAAAAGCTCAAAAATAGCACTGTATTGCTTGGATGAGAGGCAAAGACCAGGCATGCTGGATGCTCTGGACGGCCAGAGACCCCTGCTCTGGGGAGAATGCACTGACAAACAGCAGAGGCTCCAGCATCCTCAATTTAACCTTTTCTCCCAGCTACTTGAAGAAATAGAAAGAAACATACAGAGTAATGCCTACAATGCACACTTAAGTTGTAAGGAAGAGACTGTTTTCAGGGTCTGTACTTGCCTAGCAGTCGCACAGTTTCATACGCTTTTGTTACTGGAGCCCCTAGGTGTTGCCAACAAATTGAATAGAATTTATGTGATTAGCTTCTTGAAACATTAGCTGTTTTATTCGGGCTATGTACAGGAGTTACTCTTTTCCAAAATGCAAATGCACTCTTCAGAAGGAACACCTTTAAAAATCTTTTTGCAGCAATTAGGACTTGGAGATGAAGCAAACACAGTGATTTCTCCTGCAAGAAGATTGATATTGATACAAGTGAAGTCCATTAAACAACTTCTGAGAGGGATTTAAAAATTTGTATTTAAAATTCGCCCTCCTTTTCACCCCTGTCTTCTTCTGTCATGTACTTCTTTATTTTAACGAATTTAATGCTGCAGAAACAAGATGAAGACTGAATTTAAAGGCAAAGAAGAGGTGACTTTTCAATACAACACATTTCTCAGAAGCAAATTAATGGCTCATGTTATCCTTGCTAGGATCTTTCTTCTTATCCTTTTTCTTTTTGCAAATAGGCTCCAGAATTCTTCAATTACTCTCTCTCACATGGTTTCGTTATTTTGCTTTAACCTTCTCCCATTCTTTGTCCTGTCTGCTCGTTTATTCTCCTGGCTGTCCTTCAGCCTGTATGCTTGTATATACGATGATCCCTTGCCTGTTTTGTTCTTATTTTTCCCTCTGCTTGTGTCAGCAGAGTCTAGTGGTTTTTTTCTTCTT
Source organism: Strigops habroptila (assembly GCF_004027225.2). Taxonomy (NCBI): domain Eukaryota; kingdom Metazoa; phylum Chordata; class Aves; order Psittaciformes; family Psittacidae; genus Strigops; species Strigops habroptila. The sequence goes on along the minus strand of NC_044302.2, from coordinate 82,395,786 downwards.
TAACTGAAATCTTCAAGTCAGTCAGTTGTGAAGTGGAGAACTGCACAGATTTAGTTTATCTGCAGGACAGAGTTTCCAGTATGACCTGTTGGGAGGATGGTAGACGGACAGACACAAATCCTCCAGCAGTGTTACGGTTTCTTCTTAACAGTAACTGTGTTTTATATGTGGGACATGACAAGAAGGAAATGATGAAATAAAATAGCAGGGAATGTGGCTGAAGCAGCTGTTTAAATACAGGGTCATCATACTGGATCATCTGCTCCAATGCCTGCTTGCTAGTGTTGTCACAGTAGGGAAGGAGGCTAGCATGAGTCTGTCCTGGAGCCAAGGAGTCTCTTAGTAAATGAGCCCTTCTGTAGCTTTACATGACTCCTTTTCATCCAATAGCAGAGAGCCCCCAGAATCCCTCAGCAATGCAGTCGCTCCTTGGCACGCTAGTTGCTGGAGGAGCCTTAGGCTGCCTGATGCTGCTCTTGCAGAGTCTGGATTTGGGCTTGTAACCTCCCTAAGCCCCTTTTATTCTGTCTTGTTGGGTCCACTCTGAACATCTAGGTAATTGATTTTGGACATAGGCAATTGATATTGGACTCCCTCCCATTCAATTTTTGCAATAAAAGTTCTTTGGAGGTATTTTAAAAATATTTTTCTTTAATTACTCCCACATTCTGTCTCTTGAAACCCTTCAACCATGAGGTCCAAGTTTCCAGGGAATGAAATAAACCAGCAGTCCTATGTAAAAGTATTCTTTTCTGTGTTTTGCAAAGAAAGGTTTTTTGTGTGTGTGGGGTTTCTCTCCCCTCCCTCCCCCCAATCTTGTTTGAACACACTGTTTTAGTGAATTCTTATTAGTTTGCAATAGACCCCAAGACTTAAACAGCTGTGAGTGCCAGCAGTCTTATATTGTAGACTCTCGTGAAGTCTATCTTTCTGTTATGCACATGAGCAACAGGCAGTCCTGACACTTGATTTACAGTTCAATATTGCCACCATCACACCAATTAAAAACAGTTCTATCAGCAGCAAATTTTCTTCAGGTTGCATATATTTAAAGTAATTACATAATTTAAAGCAAAGTAACACTCGTTATGCCATTTCCATAGTCCTGCAGGGACATGCATTATGTGAAAGACAGGATAGATTTTCTCTTTCTTATTGCTTACACTGACTTTGTCTAAGCTTCCCAATAGCCTCCACTATGGTAGTGGTTGAGTGCTCATCTGCCTTGCATTTGTGTGCTCAGGGAAGGGTGGAGAGTGAGCAGTGGAGAGTGAGTAGTCATCAGTATATTTCGGTAAATGGCAAAATCCAAGTTTATGGAAAAGTAGCTGTAGGAAAGGAAGGTTTAAGGAAGTCACCTGGGATAATGCCAAAAGTCATTAGCAAAAGGTAGTGAATCAAACTACTATCTCAATGATCCTAAGTTATCACCCAAATCACCAGTGTTGATTTGTCTTGGTTGGAATTTTGCTGTCATTCAATTGGAGATAACATAGTAGGACTAAGAAAAGCAAACCGTATTGTATTAGATGTAGATGTCTTATAAGTAGTTTTTAAAGGAATGCAATCTTTCCTTTCTAAAGGAAGGGTGGTTCTTTATCACAGCATTGCATGACTTCGCAGGGCCAGTGCAACACCTGAACCAGGATGTCCTTTTGCAAGATAGTGGTGCTAGATTTTAGTGAGAATTTCTTAACCCTCTTTCTACAGATGTGCAGTGCCCCTATTCAGTATCTGTGCTCTGTGCATCCTTTTTGTGTCTGAACCAGAGGTTTTGGGGTCTGAATGTAGAAGTCTAATATTTAGTCAAAAATTACTTTCTTAGAAAGAACATTATTAGTTTCTCCTTAATTAATAGGTGTTAAATTTTCTGCCAGTGTGCTGACTTAGCAAGACATAGCTCCCCTTGGAGTTTCTGCTCACCAGAAGAAGATGAAGCCTCAGGTGCAGGATTCCCAAACTCACTTTTCCCATGCCCACGGCACCAAGACCCTGAGCTCCCAGGTATCATCTGTGTATCTAAAATTGGTGTAGCCAAGAACACAGGTGAAGATATGTTGGTGTTTTGGCAGGTATGCACTCAAACTGTATACACACAGCCTGCATTCAAATTCTTGTTCCACTTAATTTGAAATGGGAACTTGAAGCAGTGTTTTATTCACTAGGGTTCATCATCTATTAGATCTATCATCTTGGGTAGGAAACCAGAGTAAACAGTCCAACTCCATATTTAGTCCAACTCCATATTTATGGTTAAAAATCCCAAACCGAGATGAAAGTTTAGAATTCAGATTTGGTGCTTTGATGCTTGCTGGTGTATGTGAATATCTTTTGCAGATCTATTCTTGAGTCCAGCTTTAATGCAGTTTATAGGCGCCTGGGTTCTTGGCTGAGAATGTCAGAAGTTTAATCCTAGAGAATGACTAAAATGCTATGTGTTATGAAGACAGGAAAGATCAGACCCCCAATTTATGATCATCTGGATGCAATTACGAACCTCCAGAATGACTTCTCAGATGTGGATTTCTTCTGTACAATGAGGAAAGATACAAAGTAGCCACATCCTCCGGAATACATAGACACCACTGCATGTCATTCCATCTTCAGCTGCCCTTCATTTAGAAGAGTAGAGGAAATAGACCCTTATAATAGCAACTACTACCAGTTTTCTGTGTAACGGCTGTACAGCTAGCAACAGGGTTAACACAGAGACTTTGCAGTGCAGGGGTCAATCTTCGAACAATGTATGCATTCTGTTATTTTTTCAATATTTGGGGTGCTTTGTTCTTTATTTTTCCACTTTCATTCTGCACCTCAAAATGCATCACTTCTGAGTTGTATTTTATCTGAGGAGACATGGGTACCAATGCAGCCTTTAAAATTTTGGGAAATAAGATTCTTTCCACTCTCCTCTTTCTGCCCTCAGTCATTTTGTAACACATCCTGGCTAAATGCTTTGCTGAGAGCACAAAGCCAGACTACTTACATGCAGTTGGTCATATATAGCCGGGATTAAAAAGGTCGAGGGCAGTTTTCATACAGTGCAGTCAAACTTTGTAACTTCTGCATGGTTTTATTATGATGCCATTCAGTTATAAGCAATGTGTGTTCCACATTTAAAAGTAAACAGAATAATTGTTGGTGATTTCCTGTTCACTCTAGGTTGTGAAATGTCAGCATGCCAGAAACAAGCAAATCTTGAGATGACATAGTGTGGAGTATTTGAAGTAACAAAGCCACAAGAAACACACATTTTTGTCTCCTTCCTCTTTAATATTCCAGATACAGAAGTGAAAATAACACCTAGTGGCAGATAGTGTTGAATCAGAATAGAGCTGTCCGGCTTTTCATTGCCTCTGTTGAGCAGGATCACTCCATGGGTTTTGTGCAGAGCAGAGATGGATACCCTTCCAGATGCAACAGAACAAAGGGTTACTGAGTTTTGGACATTCTTGGCATAAAAATGTGCACCTTTGGCACCTGAGACAAACACCTTGTGCCAAAATTCAATGCTGTGTACATGTGTTGCCAAGCATCTAACCAAAGTATGACAGTTTCTGAACAAAGGAGAGGAAAAAATAAACAGTTAAAAAGAAGGGCAGGTAGCATCCTCAACAGAAGAGAAGGCAAGGACATGTATGATGAATCATTCCTCCCAATGCCATCAGCAAGGTGCGCGTGTATTTTCTTTAGAGGTTTCACTACCATTCCTGCACTCCTGTAGTTAGTTTTGGCACAACTGAGCGTACAAGGTCATAAGTGTACAAAGCCTCTCAGATGGCCTCAAAGCAGTCTTCAAAGGAGCTTTGGTGTTCATTTTCAGTGAGACATCTAAGAATTATTGTGCAACTGTAATAATCGCTTTCTGTTTGCAACTTGCTAATCACAGCAAGTAAAAGCTTGTTCACACACAGGTTGTATTTTCATAATTATAAGAGCATGGTTAGTGTGTTATATAAGTTTTTTGTCCCACTATATTGCATGGATTCAGCTATAGTGCTGTGAAGGTACTTAGTGTTGGCAGACATGTTCGTAAGGATAATGAGAGAAATAAGTTACTGCAGTGTATGACACAAAGCTACTTACATCTGTATCCACACGGGGACAGTGCAGTTCTACCAGACAAACAGCCTTAGCAACTGCTTCATCCTAGAAATGATGGAAGATCACAGTATCATAGAATCATATAATGGTTTGGGTTGGAAGAGGTCGTTTATTTCCAATCCCCCTGCCACAAGCAGGGACACCTTCCATTAGCAAAGATTGCTTGAAGCCCCGCCCAGCTTGGCTTTGAACACTTCCAGGGATGGTGCATTTATCACTTCTTTGGGCAACCTGTGCCAGTGTCTCACCACTCTCATAATGAAGAATTTTTTCCTGTCTAATGTCTAATCTAAATCTTTCCTCTTTCAGTTTAAAGCCATTCCCCCTTGTCCTGTCACTACATGCCCTTGCAAAAAGTCCTTCTCCAGTTTTCTTGTAGGCCCCCTTAGGTACTGGAAGCTGCTCTAAGGTCTCTCCAGAGCCTTCTCTTCTCCAGGCTGAAAAAGACCAACTTTCTCAGCCTGTCTTCATAGGAGAGGTGCTCCAGCAACCTGATCATCTTCATGGCCCTCCTCTTGCACAGGAGTCCATGGACTCACTTGCACAGGTTCATGTCGTTCTTGGGGGCCCCAGAGCTGAATGCAGAACTCCAAATCTCCTCTGTCTTGTCCCTCCAAGCCTCATGGTAACCTGTACAGACCTAGCTCATTCTGAACATCCTCTCATGTGTCAATTCAACACATGGAGCAGAAAGCCTTTGGCTAGTTTTGTAGATTATGTTTCTGCCAGCATATTAAATTTGCCTCAGTTATTGAAAGGTGGAACAAGACCCTCAGACTGGAGGAAAGTGCAGCAGCTTGTGCTATTAGTTGTGTTAGGTCAGTTTATCTCACAATGTCTTGCTTTGCCCTTGAGGAAATGTACTCTTTAATCATTTGAAAGTTGTGTTTGTTCATGTAGGGAGAAGCTCACAATTTAAATTCAGAAGTTTAATCAGTGCCAACTGGAAAGAAGCTGTGGAAAAGCATGGGGACTGTGAAAGGGAAATCCCTACAAATATTTTGAATGTTAAATGGGCAATGTTGAGAATTTTGCGAGACATATTGGATACTTGTCTATCCCTTGCTCTCGCATTTAACATTTAATTTTGCATTGAGCACACTATGCACCCCCCAAACATTTATGCTCCCCAGCAGAGAGTTTTCAATAGAAGAAAAAAATCCATGAAAAAACTTTTTGTTAATCTTTTAAGGAGCTCTGTTGTCCTGAATAGCATTTAGTGTTCTACTTGAAGGCATACTCAATTGGACTGCAAGACTAGATTTATGTTAAATGAAGAGAAGTGTTTGCTTCTAATCAAGCAAATATAAGAGACCTCTGCTTTCCTTGATGTTTTTAGAAAATAATGAGTTGTTGTTCTCTTCTCTTGGAGCTGATAGACTTGCTCATGAGGCAGTGCAATAGATATTAAGGCTAAACGTCTGCAAAAAGTGGAAGAACAAGCCTGTAAAATAGTTGTTTCTGTTTTCCAGGAATGTAACTAAGTACTAATTGAGTTACTTCTTTCCTACTGTTTGTTATGAGAATACCAATCCAAACAAGCTCCAGAAACTTCTCCCCCTTTCTTCTTTTCTTTGGTGCCTTAAGGCTTAAATGACCTGTAGCATGCGAAGAGTCAGAGAAGGAAACAATCAATATGAGAGCTGCAAGGAGTCTGTAAGAGTACTTCTGTGCCTGATGCACCCTATAAACTTTTGTTCATATGCCCTGTTTCAAAGGGGAAACTTCTCTTCATCCCAGATCTGCTGTTAATACAGCCTTGAGCAAAACTTCTCCAGGCAATGTCCAAGACCATTTTTCATTCTGCCTCCAAGCGAAGCTGCAGGGCATCTGGGGACAGGCTATCTTCTGTGCTCATCTTCACAAGAGACGAAGGGAAAGGGGCCTTGTTACACACCAGAGATATCATTTCTTTCCTCACCACGACTGACCTGAAAGAGAGTAGTAAGATTGGAAAGATGAGCATGACCATAGCCCTCATCAAAGAGCTGTGAGATGTCAGAGAATAAATAAGAAAGTAAGAAATGCTGCTCAAGTAGTTAGTCAATAGAAGTCCGTTGGAAAATTACCTCAGGAACAAGGGAGCAGAACAGAGCTGACTGATCTTTAAGGATGCTTTTCATAGAGCACAAGAGCTCTCAATCTCCAGGTGTAAGAAATCAGGAGAGGAAAGCAAGATATGGGCATGGCTGAGTCGAGACCTGGTGGTCAAACTAGAATGCAAGAAGGAAATGCACGGGCCTTGGAAAAAGGGACACATATCCTGGGAAGAGTATAGGGACACTGCCTGGATATGTAGGGGTGGGTTCAGGAAGGACAAGGTGCAGCTAGATCTGAACTTGGCAAGTGAAACAAAGTATATTATAAGGGCTTCTACAGGTATGTCAACCAGAAAAGGCATGTCAGAGAAAGTGTACGCTTAGTTTTAAGGGCACTAGCTCCTATAGTTGCCAAGCCACTCTCCATGATATTTGCAGTTGGGTGAAGTCCCTGGTGATTGGAAAAAGGGAACACTGTCCCTGTTTTTCAGAAGGGTAGAAAGCAGGATCCTGGAAACTACTGCCTGTCAGCCTCACCTCTGTGCCTGGGAAGATCATGCAACAGATCCTTTGAGAGGCTATATTAAGGCACATGGAGAACAGGGATGTGATTCAAACAGCCAGCATGGCTTCAACAAGGGCAAGTCTTGCCTGAACAACCTAGTGGCCTTCTATGATGGAGTAAATACACCAGTGGACAAGGGAAGAGCTACCATGTCATCTATCTATCTGGACTTCTGTCAGGCCTTTGACGTGGCTTCCCACAACATCATTCTCTCTAAATAGAAGGGCCATAGATCGAATAGATGGACTGTTTGATGGATAAGGAATTGGTTGGATGGTTGCATCCGGAGAGTAGTGGTCAATGGCTCAGTGTCTGAATGAACATCAGTGATGAGTGGTGTCCCTCAGGGGACAGTAGCGTTTAATATTTTCATCAAGGATACAGAGAGCGGGATTGAGTGCACCCTCAGCAAGCTTGCTGATGGCACCAAGCTGTGTGGTGCGGTTGATATGCCTGAGGGACATGATGCCATTCAGAAGGACCTGGACAAGCTTGAGAAGTGAACATCAGCAGATTCAACAAACACAGGTGCAAGGTCCTGCACATTTGCCAGGGCAAACTCTGGCATCAACGCAGGCTGGAGGATGAAGGGATTGAGAGCTGCCCTACCAAGAAGGACTTGGGGTTTTTCATCAATGAAAAGCTGGACAAGAGCAAATAACGTTGGCTAGAAAGCCAACCATGTCCTGAGTGTGGCCAGCAGGTTAAGTGAAGTAATTCTACCCTTCTGCTCAGCTCCGGTTAGACCCCACCTGGTATACTGCATCCAGTTCTGGAGTACAGGAAGGACATGGACATGTTGGAGTGGGTCCAGAGGAGGGACACAGAATGACCAAAGGGCTGGAGCACCTCTCCTGTGTGGAAAGGTTGAGAGAATTCAGGTTGTTCAGCCTGGAGAAGAGAAGGCTCTGGGGAGAACTTATTCCAGCCTTTCAATACTTAAAGCGGACTTGTACGGAAGATTGGGCCTATTGTGACAGAACAAGAGGTAGTGGTATTAAACTAAAAGAGGGTAGATTCAGACTAAGTATAAGGAAAAGATTTTTTACAATGAGGGTGGTGAGGCACTGGAACAGGTTCCCCAGAGAGGTTGTGGATGCCCCATCCCCGGCAGTGTTCAAGGCCAGGCTGGTTGGAACTCTGAGTAACCTCGTCTAGTTGAAGATATCCCTGCTTATTGTAGGGGTGTGGGATGTGTGGAACTAGATGATCTTTTAGGTCCCTTTCAACCCAAAACGTTTTGATTCTATGTTCCCGTTGTATGATTTTGTCATGTTCAGCAGTTGGAAGAGAGAGGACTGGGAAAAAATTTCGAGGTTTGATCTCACTGGGATGCTTTTAAATTTTATTTTTTTCCCCTCCTGTGTGAGCAGGACTTTGTCCTGAGTGAAATGTGTGGCCTCTGTAACCAGTACCATCCATAAAAAATGCCCATAATTAGGGGAGCAGTTAGCCAAATAGACATGAAATACAAATTACTATCATTAGCTATGCTGGTGGCTTTGGGTAGTGATGCTGCAGAAGGCCTCACTTGGGCAGTCATTTTGCTCTGTAACTATGTCCCAGATGAAGCACCAGGTCACCACGCAATGCTATGGATGAGACCTGGGAAGACAGACCTGCATTTATTTTTGTGATTCGGGTCTCAGCGAACCTTGCCCTAATAAAAACCCCTGAGTTTTGTTTTTTCCTGGAAACAGGAATGTACGCTTGACCCTTCAATGCCCACAAAGATTCTTCCTTGTGAAACTGTAATGTCTAGGACACTATTTTTTGCATAAGTGGATTATGATCAGTAAAGTTAATTATGCAAATATCTAATCACAGTTGAAGTCATCAGTCACCTGCTTTTCAGATTTTCAAGTGCTTGTTGAAGTGTTTTCCTATAGACTGCAGAAGTAAGTTTGTTTCAGATGTGCTGCACCAGATCTGCCTGTAGAAAATTGCTGTTTCTGGATGTGAAAGTTCCAGTACTGTCTGGCATGGATGCAACAGGAATTTGCGTTTAATAGCAGTGGAATATTTTCTGCTTATTTGCAGTTTCATTTCAGCCCAAATAGGCTTTCATATAGTGGAGAGCTAGCCCAGACTGTTTTATGTTCCCATAAAGCAGGGCTCTGATGGACTGTTTTCCACCACCACTGCAGATGAGAAGCTCTGATTAAATTTGAGTCTTCGTTTGCTTTAAAATGAGCTTTGATTTAAAAGAGTGCTACTCCTGTCAGAAGGAGCATGCCATTCTTTAAGTAGATCAAAGCTTTATGATTGTAGAGCTGCCTGCTTTTCTTAAATAAATCTGAGAGCTGTTTTCATCTTTCATCTTAAGCTTACAGCTATACATTTATGCAGTGAGTGGTTAATGAGTACTATATGATAACAGACACTAACATTAAAACAAAATGATTTAATTGATGCTCTCTTTTTTGCTTTATGGAAAACATGGCCTCAAATACACTGTATATTGCTAATTTAAAATAAAGTACAATTTACAAGCCAAAGGATACATACAGTGTTAACAGATGCACTCTCCAAAATACACAAGTAGCTAAAAAGTATGCTCTTTGTATTTTTTTACTATTATACTGATATTAGTCAAATTTGGCCTATTCATACTGTAAGTGAACGGAATTTCATAGGGAACAAATTTACACTGGCATTTCAGCCCTGACTTGCCCAGACATTCAGTCTAGAAAGAAGTTTAAAGTGCTTTTCCTGTCCTTCAAAATGGCAAGTTTTGTTCTAGATGTGGAAGTCAGTTTTCAGATTTCATTACACAGCAAATGTAACTATAGGAAAACAAGACCCTATTGCATCTGCACAGAGCCAGAGGAGATCTTGAAGAGACCCCAGATATTCTGGAACCCCAGAACAACTCTCTAAGAAGCTGTTCAGTGAAGGTGCCTGGAGAAGGCAGTAATTTAAAGGAGGTGTCTTTAAACCATATGCATAGGTCGTAGACACTACCCTACTTTTTCAGGAAGTGATTGTGCGTATCACTGGTCAGGGAATTGCATAGGGAGAAAAGTAAAGAAAGCAAGTCTTCCATGGGTAGCTACTGTTTTTCTACCAGGAGGAATATTGCTCGTGACAAGGTAGTTTGATATGCTAGGTACTTTAATTATACCATAGTTAGCATGAAGTCCTTTTAGAATTGTTTGGTTTTTTGGATATCTTATGTACAATATAAAAGCCAGCTTTATCATACATACTGTAATTTGCTAAATGAGTCCACTGGAAAGTAGAAGAGATGCTAGAATGGAGATGTCAGTCTTGGTCAAATATTCGTGCAAAGGTTGGAAAACTATATGGATACTTATGGGACCTGGTGTCAAAGGCAGAATCTGTGAAGTCTGCAGGCATTGCTGAATCAGCGCTGTCCCCAGACAACACCTTGTTTCCAGGTAAGTCCTTGCAGATGCTCATGCTATACTTTACGGTGAAATTGTTGCTGTCTTATGTATACTACAGGTCTCAGTGGTGAAAGGAAGCCTCGAGGCAGCAGACTTTGCTCACTTCTGTGAGGACGCCTTGCCATACATGGAAGCAGGAGCAGCAGTGGCATTTTCTTTCTCAGAGTCCAGCACAACACAGTCGTTTATTGTGTCACAGACCAGTATCTACCAAATATGTTGTGGAACACCCATAACAACTTTTAGCCAAGATATTCATAACGTAATGAGAGAATAACATGTGGAAGCTCAAAGGATTGTGAAGTTGATCCTAATGCCAGAGACCACCACACTGCCAAGGTGATTACTATGTCCAAAATGATACTTCAGACTCTGGATGCCTCTCCTTTTGGATCTTGACAAGTTATCTGTTTTGAGCTACTCCAGCTGCACCCTCCCTGTGCCTATTGTGCTTCAGAACAGAGGGAAAAGCAGCAGCTGTGGTTTGGAGTTGACAAAGCTACAGTATGCAACTAGAGATTTGATTTTTTTCCTTAGCTTTTGGTATTAGGAGAAGATGGTATCCACTAAGTCATGTATACCCAGAATGCTGCTGTCGGAAGAAATAATAACATGATCTTGATGAACTCCTGTCACTGAAGAATAACATAAATTTCCAACCTGTGTTATTTGCACCCAGTTGCTTTTTTAGGAAACCATCCTTTTAGGTTTTTTGCCTGTAAGTAACCTCCCTGCCCATGCTGCCTCTCCACTGTCACCTGCAGTCATGGTAGAGCCATGTGCCTCAGCAGGAGGATTTAATCTATTCTTCTGAACTACAACCAGATAATTCCAGTGTCTCATGAAAGAGTTTTGGTGAGGGAATAGAAAACAGGCAAAAGTACTTGTTTGAAATAAGTGAATAAAGAAGAACAAGCACATCTAAATATCATATTCTCAGAAGCAACATGAACCTTGACCACTAGATGCACCAGCTGCTCAAAGCACCTCTGATAGGAGCCGGTAAGGGCAACCAAACACCTACATCCACCCACTTCTCTCCTTACCTGTAGCACAGTTTATTGCCCCAAGCTGTCTGTGCATGATGATTAGCTAAGAAAAGGCTGATAGTCCTGCACCTGCTGAACTTGTGACCCCGAAAATGTTTTTTTCACTCTCTTGAAAACCTGATTGCTTGGAAAAGTGTGAAGGTGAGATATGGAGACTAGTTTTGTTGTGTTGGCTTACAAAATAAAAGATTGCAAGAGGAGAAACAGGAAGTTTAAGTAATTTAGTTACTCTTGCCTTATGAGAGATTGTACTGATATCTTCAGTGACGAACATTTTATGATATTCAGCTGGTATATGCATTTGGATATAGGCTTTTTTCTTTCCCAGTGCTCAAGTAATAGTTGTGTTTATAAACAGCTGGGGGGTAGGGGCTCCTTCTTGTTTCTCTGTGTTCCCACTGCTAGGGTGTTTTCTGGTGTCAGTTGTGCTGTTGAAAGGTGTCTGGAAATTAAAGCTGCATGTAATTTCCCTTTTAAGTGATACTTAAGAATGTGTTTGTGTTGGACTGCAATGACATGGACAAAATGTACTCTGACATAAAAAGAGAAAATAGTGCATTTTTCTCTAAATTCAGATCAAGTGAAAAACACGTGTCCAACTAATCAACAGTCTTACACTTGGCTTTTACGCTGTTATTTGGGTATGCAAGTGTGAATAAAATACTGGATAAGTAGAGAGATGGTGTATTTGTTTCCTTATTAAATAAAACGAGTTCCAGAAGTTTTCAGATAAATTGTAATCTAGGCTGTAAAAAAATTTATGCTTTGCAAAAAAAATCTGTTTTGTTGTTGGGGAAAATGTTTTTGGTTTTCCTGTGAACACCAAAGCTTAATGTGCTATCATGTGGTTGGCAACACAGCTATTATTCAGGGACTGATATGCCTCTTTGTTGGCAATTGTCATGACTGCCTGAGTTTTAACTCTGTGCTGAAATACAATGCACTTGATATCTGCCGCAGTCTGGCTTTTTGGCCAGGATTGGCAAGGGGAGACTTTTGAAATGAAACAATAAAGCTATTTTGAAGTATGCGTTAGAAGAAAAAGCTGACCTTGATGCTATAGCAATTTTTACTTTAAAACAACTTTAAGGTTTCCATGCTTCAGAGAAGAAGTTTTAGAATCTGGTAGGAAATAGGTTTTTTTACACAGGATTTGTGTTTTCAGGACAATTTGTCTTACCTGGCTCAAGTTTATTATATTCATTTTATACTAAAATTCTGTGGCCAGTATGGGGAACAGCAAAAACCATGGACCCTCTTTTAATGAGCACACCTAAACCTGGTGGAAAGAGGAGAACTGTGAATAAACATAGTATTGAAACCCAGAACTGCAAGGCATATTGTTGGTGAATGTTAATGTTGAAGTGCTTGACAGCTGTTCCCATTGTACAAGGGCTACACTTTGGCAGCTTTTCAATGTATGTATGTATTTATTTGTTCATCCATTTATTTATTTATTTTAAAATAAATAAATAAAGGAGAAGTAAAACCTCATTCCTGGTAGAAAAATCATCTACCATTATGTTTCAAGACATCTACCCACCGACCCTCTTGTCTCTAAAGTGAGAATAAAGAAATGTGTGTGCAGAAATAAAAGGAGAGATGTAAAATGACTTGCTGAAGGCTATCCTATAATTAAATGGCAAACTGGAATGAGAGTCATGATGCTATAGCTGCAGCTTAGTGATTTGCGTGGGAGACCCTGATGCTTCTCACTGAAGCCTACTGCACTGCAATGCGTTGCCCCATTTGGTGAGTAGTTTTGAAACACTGAGAACAGGTTCTGTAAGCAGGTGCAGTATTCACAAGATTGCATTTGATGTATGCTTTTGTAAAACATATATCCTAGGGCAGATAGTTGCTCAAATATTGCTTTCTACTGGACGGAAGACTTATTTTTTCCTTTTGCTGGTGTAGGAAGCTGGAAAAAAACCCCCAACTTGCATTCAAAAGGATTTTTGTCTTCCTTCTCCAATAAGACAAAGTGTAATAAAGAAGTTTGATGTCATCTGGAGCAGTTAATTTATAGAAACAATTTCTTCCTCTCCAATAAATATTAACATATGTTACCTTGTGCTATCTACTCACCTTCTGTCATCTGAAGAGAAAGTAATGTTGCCTTTCCTGTCATGAAATGCAATTATTTATGTTATGGATAATTTAATGTTAATTTTGTTCTCATTTTACTAGCAAGTGCACATGAAATAAATAGGAAAGCACTGTATGCATTCAGTTAGCATTCAAAATAACACAGTTTAATATTGGGAATTCTTACTTTCAAATAAAATTGGAAATAAAAATGGAAATACAGTTCACATATAGTACAGACAAAAGATAAAATTACACTGGATATAAACATAAATGCAAAGTCTTGGTATTTTTTTAGTAAACACAAACATCCTGGTTATCACCACATATAAGCTTTGCTCTTAAAATTGTTGATTTTTAGAGGGTTAGAGGGTGATAGAAGTTTTTCAAGTGAGAGAGGCTGGAGAGAAAAGGTTTTAGATCTGACAGTAAGGCAGGTTATCTTTATGTGACCTTTCTTAAGCATTTAGGCTGTGTTTAAGCTTCAAGTTTAACACTTCAAGAGAATACATCTCACTTATTTTTCTGGTCTTCTGTTTGTTTTGACGTGTATTTCAAAGTAAGTTTATGAAAATAAAGCAAACTGGGGCAATGTTAGCAGTATCTGTTCACTGTTTTCCCTTGTAGAGTTTGCATAACTCTGTGCCAGCTTTAATCAGCTCTTGTGATGTCTCAGTGGTGTGTCTTTAGAGTTTCATTTCATGTGGCGAAATTTCACCCAGTCCACAGGCAGCTTTGGGCAGTGGGAGGCTGTTTCTGGAAGGTGTGTTATTGCTGAAAACTGACACAGAATCACAACCTGAAAGGGTGTCCTTTCTTGCTGCGGGAGGGCTTTCCTTGTCTGACTGGTGCCTGACCAAAGGTCTTCCTTGGGAATGTTGGTCCAACAGTTTATAAGCTATTGTTCCATGACAAGACCTGCATATTAAGTGCTTTTTTAAGCAACTTCTGAGATAAGAACAGTGAGCATAGTCTCAGTTTGGCAGGACTTTGCTAGATGGGAAGTCCCACATCCCTGGTTTCCTCATTGAGAGCTTCATCTGGATTGCAGAACTTGTTCTGCTCTTTAACATTCTTACATTTCTATACATGTGATGCAGGGGTGGTCTAGGTTGCCTGCTCCTGGTGGTGTACTCAGTGCAATTAACCATGCTACGCCCCTGCATTTGGGAGTGGATGAGGGGCAGTGGCCAACCTCCAGCTGGAGAGTCCCAGGATGCTCCTGGGGATTTGTGTATAAATCCGCTGGGTATGCTTTACATCAACAAAATGAAGATTATAAAGGCAAGTCTCTTTTAGAACTGTTTTCTGTTGGTTTTGCATCTAGCCACTTGGAAACTGGCAGCTCAGGCAGCAACTGTGCCCACTGGTGGCACCAGTGTTTTGTCCCCTACTGCTGAGCAGCAAGTGGAGAAAATGCCAGAATGTCTGAAACCGGTGATTGTATGGTAGTGTGCCTGCACACAGGTTTAAAGCTAATGTGCAGCATTACATATCTTACCACTGTGTACCTTTGGTGTCTTCTCTACAAGCAAGAATGTTTGACTGATCGACTCATGCAGCTCCTTGATATCGTGCTTCACAGTGAGGCAACTCTGAATGGAAGTATGCTGGGGCTGGTGGGTAGCAGAGAGGGGTGTCAATATATGGAACTACCCATGCAACACAGACACATCTAAGGGCCTCATTAAAATTAGAATTGAAAAAAAAATTATTAAATTAGACACAGTTTTGTACCCAGTCAATGAGTTGTTTGCAGTTGTGTTTCCACAGTCTGCTTCTTCAATGTAAGCTAGAGTGTAGCCCAAAGTTTCCATGTCACTGGTGCCAAACTGGTCCTCCAGCTATGCCACCACATTTACAAAGACACTCATTTAACCAGGTAGTCGAGTTGATCTGGATTAATCTTTCTTATCTCTCTCCTTTTTGGGAAAGGAAGGGGTGTGCATGTGGGTTTTCATTTCTTTTTTTTTAGAATCACAGAATGATTTGGGTTAGGAGGGACCTTAAAGCTCATCTAGTTCCACCCCCCTGCCATGGGCAGGGACACCTTCCAGTATAGCAGGTTTCTCCAAGCCCTGTCCAACCTGGCCTTGAACACTGCCAGGGATGGGGCAGCCACAGCTTCTCTGGGCAACCTGTGCCAGTGCCTCACCAACCTCACAGTAAAGATTTTTTTCCTAATACCTGATCTAAATCTCCCTCTTTCAGTTTAAAGCCATCCCCCCTTGTCCTATTCTTACATGCCCTTATAAAAAGCCCCTATCCAGATTTCTCAAAGACCTCCTCTGCTCTAAGGTCTCCCCTGACCATTCTCTTCTCCAGGCAGAACAATCCCAACTCTCTCAGCCTGTATTCACAGGAAAGGTGCTCTAGCCTCTGAAAATCTTAGTGGACTTGCTCAAGCAGGTCCATGTCCCTTTTATGTTGAAGGACCCAGAGCTGGACACAGGACTACAGGTGGGTTCTCACTGGAGCAAAGCAGAGGGGGAGAATCACCTCCCTCGACCTGCTGGTCACACTCCTTTTGGTGCAGCCTGGAAATGAGGAGCATTGGAGGCTGTGTCTGTGCTGGTTGGGGTGAGCTCCTCGGTTGTGATCTGCAGTAGAGGGGAGCCCTGGGAGAAGCTGTGCTACAGTACAACACTCATATACTCACATGGTGTGCAACTAGGTCTTGGCTCTCCTCCAGGTCCATGCTGAAGCCAGTTGTGCTTGCCTGTGCAGCAGACATGTCCCTAGGCATGTAAAAGTCTGGGGTTTTGTTGCTAAGTCTGCTTTCTAGCTGTTCGTGATATTTTCTGTAGTGTGATTGAAAGCATGATTGCAGCATGTACACTTGTACATGAGCTGCTTTAATTTAACTATCCTGATATTAATAGCTACAGAATTGTACTCTAAGCTATAGACATCCTCCAGGGAACCTGACAGATTACACACTATTGAAATTTAAGTAGGTGTGTGTCTTTGCTGTTAACTTCACTGATGATAGCTTGAGTACAGCTACAAGTGCTGCAGCTCTATCTCTGGTTGGAGAATACACATTGTCTTAGCCTGTGCAGGCCTTTTTAGCTTTAGCAGTAATGCACAGGTTATCCTAATTTCTGAAGTGAGGTACAGTATATTTGGTCTGTATATGGTTTTATACAGCAGTAAGGAGCACAAGATTTTGAGTATCTTCTGGTCGTGTCTACAGTAATTGCCTCATGAAGGATAAAGTGTGCCATGGAGAGCTGCTGAAATGTGCACAATGCTGTGCTGAACCTGAAAAAAGGGAAGTCAAAGAGATGTGCCTTCACCCTGGAGCAGAGAACACAAGGTTGTGATGATCATCAAATACTTGGAAAGTTCATGTCACTGACCTGGACTAATTCATGGGAAAGCTCATCCTTGTCCTGTGTTTCATGTTTGTGCAAGAAAAGGTATGTGTCTTTGAGAAAAAAAGCTGACAGCTATGAGCTTTTAGATATTGCCTAGACTTTTTTGCATCTTGACAATTAAGATTTTGAGTGGGATAGACTATTCTCCCTCTTTATGGAAGAGAGTGGAAGACAGGCTTATATGTTAGTGATGGCCAGTGATACCAAGGGGCACTGGTATAAGAAAATTTTTGTCACTAACATTTTCATGGCCTGGCCATGTGACATTCCTGCTTTTGAGAGTTGCCTGGTGGTACAAATAACCAGTGCCTGACTGTGACTTGCCAGGATGGAAAAGGATGATGCCTTTCTCAGGCAAACAGGAATTACTTGCAAAAGCTAATGAGAAGGAACAACATAGTATCCCAAGATGTACAAAAATACTCTTAAATGATAAACTGCATTGACCTTCATTGGACATGTGCTTCTAGGAAGATGAGACTAATCCTTTGGTTTAAAAAATTGGTTGTGATCGTTATCTGTGTCTTCAAGTTTGAAATTCACTCTGCTCATCTGACTTTTCTTTACTGTGAGGGTGGTGAGGCACTGGAACAGGTTGCCCAGAGAAGTGGTAAATGCTCCATCCCTGGTAGTGTTCAAGGCCAGGCTGGACAGAGCCTTGGGTGACATGGTTTAGTGCGAGGTGTCCCTGCCCATGGCAGAGGGTTGGAACTTGATGATCTTAAGGTCCTTTCCAACCTTAACTGTTCTATGATTCTGTGATTCAATGACTCCTCTGATTTTGCCTTTTGTAAATTAAAGCTTATAGCTAAACAATGAAAGCAGTGTTGTAGGTATTCTAAGCCTTTCTTACATAACAGGTTTTTCCTGAGTATTTAGAATTATTGCTTATGATACAGTTTCCCAGCACTAAATTTCTAGCATGTAGAAAAGAAGAAAAAATAAATGTAAAATCCGAAGTTGTAGATGTCAAAGATCATGCCTATAGAAGCCTTTCTGGGCCCAGATGAATGTCCTTCATTCCTACTTTTTCAAGCTTCATGAATTGATACAAACAATAATAATTTCAGAGTAAAAGCAATATGCTTAAGATATTTGTGTGGCAAACAGTGGCAGATTTTACTCAAGGAGGAAAGTGGTTGGAGTACAGACTTCTGTGGTAAATAGGATACTTCCCTCCATAAATCAGAGAAGCAGTCAACAGAAACATGGTTATGTCCATGTTTCCTATACTAAGGGTGTTCCTCCCCTCCTAAGAAAGGAACCGTCAACCCTTCATGCTTTATTTTCTTGATGTCTAAGGAAAATGGAAAGGGATACCTCTGGGTCATCATCTCTGCGCTGTGCATGCTGTTGTGCTTCCCACTGGATGGAACAGGAGGAGGGGAGCCAGAGACAGAGCAATGGTCAAAGCTGTGAAGGAGCTGGCTCAGAATCTAGATTCTAGGATCTAGGACTGGGTAGACTCAGTTTGGATAGTCTCAGTCTGGATAGAGTCTGGAGAATCTCAGAGCTGACTGATAATCTAGATTTCTGTTCAGGACACATGAATGCATAAATGGAGTATAATAAATGAAGCAGACTGTTTGCAGGGTCTATAAAACATTGCAGAAGAAGGGTCTCTTTTTGTCAGTGTAGAATGACTCTACTGGTAGAATTTAGGGCAAGAAATTCAAACTGAGAGCCTAAGATAGCTTTCCTAAATTAGAACATGTGATACTATTAATTAGATAACTAAATACATATAGCCATATATGTGGACATAAAAATGACTTTTTTTTAAATACTTGCTGGAGTCAATTGTTTCTTTAATGTACTCTCCTCTACCCTCTCCATCTGATGCCATCTGTTGCCTGTTTTTATGCATGAGGTCGATATTTGAACCATTTCAGGCAGTTATACATATGCAGAATAAAGTTATTCTGCATATGTAGAGCAGAGCAAAATAAAGTTATTGCCTTTTGCTGTTGGTAAAATTGTATTCCATCAGTATTTTTCTCAATCCAATCTAGCCCTTCTATTACAGTGAAGAGGGTTGTGGGAGAAAAAGCTTCACTACAATTTTCCTCCTATTAAGCAGTGTGTGGAATCTTGGTAAGGGTTCCTGCTTAGCATAACCCTATGTCTCCTTTTATGCTGCAGTAACTATTTCTAGCTAAGTGTTTTAGGAAGAGGGGCCCCATGGGCTGGAATAAACTCAACATTTAGGGTACATTTGGTGTTGATGGGTTAAAGCTAAAAGGACAAGAGATTCTAATTTAGGCTAATTGCAAATCATGGCAGCACTAATACTTGTTTTTTCATATGGCTATGATGCCCTTTTCATGCAGTCCCATATTGTCACAACAAATATTATCGGGAATGGGTGCTTAAGCTGTTTTGAGTGTAAGTGATACTGGGTCCAAAGAATTCTCCTTAATGTTGCCAAAAATTATTTGAATTTTCTCACAATGCTTGTCTTAGCCTTATTTGTTTTCTTTTCTTAATGTTGAGGAATAGGGACCAAAACCAGAAGTAAGGTAGCACTAAGAAGTCACTAGTCAACTTGGTGGCAGGCAGGTCAAGATCTTAGTGCAGCTGATATGTGCAAACCTTGCCAAACCTACTCTAAAAGGTCTCCATAGTTGTTTAAATGTTCCCTCCACCCCCCCCCCCCCCACTTTTTTTTTCCCTTGATTGCCTGACAGAGGGAAATATTTTGTTTTGTATCCTAGCAGCCCAACTTTGGTTGCTGTTTCCTTATGTAACATTATGGCATCCTAAATTAATAAATTAACATTCACATGATTGTTTTCATAAGGAAAATGGGTCAGTTACAAGGTCCGTGGAGGAAAACCACTTTTACCAGTGCATTAACATTACTTTTTGGAGACCTTAATGTGAACAATTGCTTTTAAGTTTATTGCCAATATTTATCATTTTCCTTGCATAACATTAGTTTCTGTTTGTCTATGGCCTCTCTAAAAAGGCCTGAGGTAACTCTTACACTCCTCAGTTTCAGACTTTCACTTATTATTGCCTATTGTTCCTTTTTTCAGGTCATCTCCTCTTTTTTAAACAATGTCATTAATTACTTCAATTTTATGTGTACTGCTCCTTGGACTCTTGCTCTTCGCTATGAATATTAGTGTCTCCCTGAAATTGGCAACCTGTGACTGAGTGTCCTTAATGAACAGCAAATCCTACTGGAGGCCTTTCAGTTTCCGTCAGATTGGAGCTGATGTTAACCTGCACCTCTCATCTTCCTCAGCTGGTACAAGTCCTCAGTTATCTCTTAGGGGATATGTGTTCTAATTAAAAACTCACAAATCTTTAACCCCTGCCTCTCACAGCCTGTGTGTGTGTTTGTCACCATTAGTCTTCTTCATGCTCATGTTTCTGCAGTGAGGGCAAACTTTCAGAAAGTTTAGGTAGCCAAATGAAAAATCCATCAGTCAGCTTGCAGCCTCAGATTAAACAACTGTGTCTGGAAAACACAGTTTTCCAGAAAAGTCGTGCTCAGTAGTGATTATTGTGAGGTGTGGGTAGCCTCACATTCAAACAACCCAGAGAGCCATTGATCTCAGTATGTGCATGTCCTCATGTGAAGTGTTTGGATACCCAATGGGTTGTATGCTTCTCACAGCCCAGTAAAATGTGGGATTGGTGCTGTGGCATTACTTCTGTGAAGCTGAGTCAGAAGTTAGGCAAAACCATCTTTCCCAAAGTCTTAAGCTGTGGTCACCTGGATTTCAGTGTGTTATATCTTGAAAGAAAACTAAGGGAAGGAGTAACAAAAAAAAAAAAAAAGAAAAAAAAAAAGGATAGATTTCTCAAATTATTTAGTAAGGGTGAGGTAACTCTGAAACCAAATAAGCCAACTGAAATGTACTTCCTTGTCAGACTCACTGGAGAGCCCAGTTGCCATGTTTACCCTAAAGGTTCTCTGGGTGTCACTGTGACTGAATGTAACTGAGTGGGTTGTTCTTCTTCAAAAATTGCTTTTACTAATTGCTCGGGCTTTCCTGTTGAGACCAAGGCCTTGTTACTTTTTGTGTTCATTTGCATGTGTGCTTCCAGGCTTTTCTCCTAAACGCGAGCTGCCTTCTGTCGAATTGTCCCATGTCACCAAGTGTGAGCTGTTTGGAAAACCAGAGACTGGCTCAAGGCTTTTTTGTTTGCCAGATGCCTGTTTAGGGCTTCCCACAGTCTCCAAGGCACTGGCAATGTCACTTATGTATTTAAAGAAGAGTTAGCATTTGCGTTGTGTAGTACCAGGCAATATGAATTATCAGTGTTTACCCCTTAGTGCTTATGCCAGAACTGTGCAGAGGGTCTGGGCAGAGAAGCCACTGCATCACTTCAGAGGGTTTAGCTAAAAGCGTGCAAAGGTGCATAAAGCTGGACAAGGAAACTGGGGAAGGGTTCCTTCCTAAGGAAACCTTGCTCTGAGGTCATTGTAGATGAAGAAGTACGTCATTAACAGGGCAGTTGCTTCCATCTGAAGCACAGCAAGTCATTTTTTCTTTGTAAGATTTCAATTATTTTGAAATACATGACATTTTCATGTCCTTTTCTTTTTCAGATGAGTCTTTGTGAAGGAGTTTCTATTAAAGCAACTGAAGCAAACACTGCCTGATACAAACTGTTCTTTCAAGATCTCTAGAGACACATGATGACTACTGCTAAAGGTAGTTCATTTGAATTGAAGAGGAGGTGAAGAGAGACAGGCAGAAAAATTACTATCTATTTCAATTTTCATTATTTTTCTTCAATCTCAGAGAAAGGGAAAAACCCAGCAGCAACCTTTTTTCTTTGTGTTCTTGCCCATGTTACATTAGGTTCAAATCGTTTTAAACAACAACAAAAAACTGTTATTGTATCAAAGACCTGGCTATTTTACAATTTATTTGTTAATAAGCAGTATTTATGTTAATTATGACCCAAATCCTAACTGTCTATGCACACTACTAATTACTATTCTGGTTTATAGCTGCGGTAAATTTCACAAAGGAATTCTAATTAAAAAGATGTTTGAACAGTGAGTAGGTTTGTTTGCTTGTTATTTCACATAACTAACACAGTAGTGTGGTCTCATGATGTTTAGTAGTCTATTATTGTAGAAAGATGGTCCCACTGGAAGTTCAATGTAAAGTCCAGACAATTGTAGTTCTTCATGTTCAAGACCATGAGATAACAGCGCTAGCAGTGTGAATGTTTGTGTTCCAGTGAATGATTATATCTTCCTGACCATTCAAGACTTGGCACACTTGAGAACTACAAGTTTCAGATTTTACTTAATAGATTCTTTCTTAATAAGTGATAAGATCAGAATTACTGCTGTGTGAAAAACTTACAAGAACCCGCTTTCAAAGAGAAAATAAAACAGGAGTAATGTAGAGGAAATTATTTACTAAACAATAGATTATGACAGGTAAGTACAAGCTATCCCAGTCAAGATGAGATGAGCTTTCCAGAAAGGGCATGGAACAAGGACCAAAGTCTGGGGAATTTTGGTTTTTCTGATTTTCTCTGTATTGTAATATTGCACATAGAAATAATGCAAGAGAATGGAACAGTATAAAGCTGTTAATTACCCCTGCATTCACTAATGATTTATCATTCTCTCTCTCCCTCTCTGCTCTCTGCAGGAGGGCTGCTCGTGTCACTCTGGTTTTCATGGGGGACATCCCAACCTCTTCCAGGACAGCCCAAGGCCAGCTCACTCAACAGGCTGGGCCAGGGCTGGTCACTGCCTGTGGCTGGTGTCCCTCCCATCCAAAGAATGATTGTCCATGTCTGTATCCACCTGTGAGGGAAGTGGGAAGTGACAGACAAGTCAGTGCTATTGACACAAGGAAACACCTCTGAAACACATGGGATAGTCCTGGTCTCGGCTCTGTGGTTAGAAACCACAATCTTGCACCACTCTAGTGGGTTTGATCTGCTCCCAGCATCAGTGGTTGCTCAGCTACTCCATCTGCCCCAGCACTGGAAGTAGTCCCATTATTGAAAATGAGATGCTATTACTTACAGGTATCCAAGCACACTGCTTTGTCCAGCTAAGCTACGCATGTGGAGGTTGCTTTGGCCTTGGTGGAGTAGTTAGGTCGTTCCAAGAGCCCGCACAGAGATAGCTGAGTGATGAGTGGGGTTGATGGCACTGGCTGCACAGCTCCTGGAAAGAGCGAGTGGAGAGAGAGGCAGTGTGGCGTGAAGGGATGACTCCTGGCACATCTGGGGCAGGACAGCTACAAGGAAGGTCTCTCTGGCACTGCAGCTGAACATTGCTCCAGCCCTGCTGCCTGGCAGCTCTGTGAGACACTGCCCATACATGCCAGAGCTGGCCATGGTCATGGGGCACCACAGCATGCTCTTCACCAGGGCTTGACCTGCCCTGGTGTTTATAGCAGGGGAATGCAACAGTGTGGGCAGAGACTGGTGGTGTTTCCTGCATTTTCATGTTGTACACCAAGCTTGATGAAATATGTTCTCCTATGGGGCCTCAGGGGGTTGATGCCCTCTTTAAATGCTTTTATCAGCAGTTTGGGCTGCAGGCTCAGGCAAAACACCTCAGACAGGTATTTTGGAGTTTAGAAAGAAAACTTTCTCCTTTGAGTGCTTTCCCCCTTCTTCTTTTAAAGCTAGAGGAAGCCAGGTTCACTTGACCAGACCTAGTCTTAGAAGAAAATACGTTAATAAAGCAATTATGTTACATATAGACCTCATTATACATTCAGATGATGACACATTTGCAAGTTTGAGGCTTCTTGGAGGTCACTGCGTTTCCCAATAAAAGAGGACAGAACTGAACTGAGAGTTTGTTTCCCACACATGGTTAGAGCTGTAGACATGTCTGAAGTCCTTCTAAATTGTAGGTGCTGGCATCTCTGAAATAACAGGGGATAAAAAATGCTGCCTGAATTGTACTGTGCTGCAAAATGAGGAAGATGGAATGATGCAAAACTTACAGTTTGTCTTTGCTTTGGTCATATTTATTAGTCTTTTTGTGGGGAAAATGAGATATTTACTAAACAGGGACAATTTCATAATGTGCCAAAATTAGACTTGTTCTAATAGATCCTATTCCTTGGGTTGAAAGAAGAGCTGGACTCTACTAGAAAACTACACTGCTTTGCACCCTGAGGTAAAAGAGGTGGTATGTTGAGGACTAGGGGAAATTCTCAAAGATGAGAGGAGATGTTTTACACAGCTTACCTGGAAGAAAAAAAGATATTTTCATAGAAACACAGTGAGTAAATTTACTCATTTTTCTTCTCACTGGAACTGTAAATCTTCAGATTTCTTGAGGGACTTCTCATGCCAGTTTATCCTTAAGGCAATCGAAGACACTTTTATAGAAACAGTTCATAAAATGCTACAAGAAAGTACTGTATTGGCCCATTCTGCTTTTCCTTTGTGAACTCTCCTGCAAGCTGTTTATTTTTTTAATTTCCTTAGAGGCTGCCTTCCTAGATTACTTTATTGGAGTAAGTTTTTACGGTTTCCTTGTCTGGAGGCAGACTGCACACCATTTCACAACAAATAATGAGCTTTACCAGTTGCAAAGCAGATCCCTTGAGGATGTATTTTACCCCTGTTTGAAGGAGACATCTTTCCTCTGAGCTGATTTTGGAAAGTACTGGCCTGCCCTGAAGTCACAGTCCACTACTAAAACCTGTGAATTTGATGCTAAGTGGAGAGGAAAATCATGTTGTATGGCCTTCTGGATTGGAGATAATATAAAAGATATACATTAAAACTGATACATACATAGGGGAGAGGGCAGATATGAGGAAGGAGAAAATGTAGGGTGCATCTTTCCTCCACAAGAAGTCTCCCAACTCATCTGAAAGAACAAATGTATGGTCACTATTCTTTGTTTTCTAAGGGACTAGACGGTTATAATCTCTGTGGCTGGATATAAGCATTTGCCTTGGTTGTAATATTGATTACCTTTACACTAGTTTAGTTAGAAATCCATCAAAGTCAGTTAGCGGCTGACACAGAACCCTCTCCTTTGTGGAGAGGTGGTCTGCATAAAATACTCTCCCCACCTCACTTCTCATTTCAGTGCAGTTAGTTCATCAGTAGCACTATTAGGAAAAAAGCATTGCCATAGATGATATTGGCTAGCCTTTGTGTTGCCTATCTCGTGGTATGCCCGTAAGCCATGTTGCCTTCACATGACTGAGGGCAGAGCCTGCAGAGTCACACTTACCCTGCTGATAAGCAGATGACTTAATTTCCCAGGCATATTGGTCCTAAGCACTAACTGCAGTTGCCCATTCCAAGCATTTGTTACAGCTCTGCTTGGGAAGAGAGCTTTTGCCAGCTTTGGCAAAGTTATTAATCATATCAGTAGGGCAACTCAGTACAGTTTGTGCAACTAGCATTTTGTCTCAAGTTGACTTTGAATTTCTTAATCCTAGTTTTGTGTTATATATGTTCAGAGATGCAGTTTTGCTGTTTTCAGCAACTGCATAAAGATATTAGTGGAATTAAATGTCTCTAGAAGAAGAGACAACTCAGAGAGCATTTTATTGGCATTTGCTGACTGTTTTGGTCATATCATTCCAGCTCTTATCAAATCCTTCTGCCACTTGGACAGAATCATTATTAACTGTATTCCTTAGAAGCCAGCATTCTAGTAAATTAACAGATTCAGAGTCTTGGCATAACACTTTAGAGGTTATCTCGCAGTAGCAGTGGATTTTTACCTGTAGAGTATATTTGAATTTTGTTGAAAAATCCTATTTGATCAACTGCTGAATCTTTGCTATTGGTTGCAATACAGGAATTGAACAATTTCCCTGTATCAGTCTTTGGATAAATAACCACACAATGCCTTAAAAGGATTTCTCGGGGTTTTTTTTGGGAACTAAATAAATTAAATATAGAAAGCTCCTGTCAAACTTGGAGACAATCTGTTTTCTCATAGGAGTTCAGATTTTTTATTGTATAAACCATAGTGGTGTGCTCTTCAAAACCATGTTCTCTCACAGTTAGGTGCACTGAGGTTAGTCATCTCATGTTAAGAGGCAGCACGATTCAGACGACAGCTCAGAATAACTAGAAGACCATGCATAAACTGTACCACAGGTTCCCTGCAAAGCATCCTTGATTCCTTATGGTGATGCATACAGCGGCCTACAGCTGTAGCTGTGCATCACTTCAGATCTCTGAATCAGTTGGGCCAACATTGACATCTTCCCTAATGTTCGCGCTCTCAGAATAATGAAAAGGATGCCTGAGTCAGAAATTTTCTAGGTAGACAGATAGGTTTTGTTTGATTACAAAACTGGCCTGGGTGACAGTCCATTCCTGTTCAACTAAGTTTTGTTAAAGAACTAAATGAGCACTTATAATAGCTGAGAATAAGTGACAACATTGCCTGTTTGCTTGTACTGATGACTGCAGTTAGAATCATTCTGGGTAATGTTTTTACATTAGTCATCACTATATTTTAGAAAAAGTTGATATTTAATGTTCCTTATTTCCAAGTTCCATAATTCTTTTAGTGAGCCTTGGGGAATTACAGAAGCAAATTTGTAGACCAGAGTTTCCATGCCCAGTGAAAATATAGAGTGGGCTGGGAAATACTGATACAGAAAAATATCGACTTTCATTAAGAAAACCAGACCACATGGAAAACGAAACTGTCATCCTAAAAATTTCCTGTACAGATGCAGGAGGCAGATGTCTTTCTTCTAGATAAATGGTTAGATATCATGGTTCCTGGTCTTCTTTTTGGTATTACTTTTGTGCTTTTTTAAAATTTTTTTCAAGCATGTACCTTGTCGGTGATTTGCAATGTGCTTTGTCATTTAACAAAGCTGTGCCCTTCTTGGCTGTATAGTGCTAATCGTGATGTCTCTGATCACCAAGGACAGTGAACAACACAGGACATGCTTCTCTCTGTTGATCATTACTGTATGTAGGTCAAAGCACTTGTTCTGTCCTTTTTTTTCTTATGCTGTCTGAGTTCATTCATGCTTGATTACCCTTCTTGGTTTTGACCTATGGCCTTGAAAAATAACAAAAGAAAAAACCCTCAAGCAAATCACCAATAAAAAGCAAATCATTGATAAAGTGCAATCTATTAAAAAAAAAAAAAAAAAAAGAACTTATGGGAATCCAAGTGTACGTGCATGACCTTGGGCAACTATCAGTCCATCTTGCTTGAGTCAGCTGTATTCCTTCCACTCCAGACAGCCATTAGACGGCAAGCTGAAATGGTTCAGAGGTGCTTTCCACCCCTTGTGGACTTACCCCTCCTTTAGGAAATGTTCTTTGTGTTGATACATGGGGGTAAGGGGAGAGGTGGCCTCTTGCCTGCCGAGTGGGCAGAGGCTATGTGGCTGCCTGGGGCTGCCTCTGCTGCTGCCTGAACCCTGCTGCTCTGAGTGAGGGCTGCAGGGGCTGGCGGGTGGGCATGACTGGGGTGCAGTTTTCACATAGGATTCAAATTCGTGTCTACCAAAATATAAACATTTGCATGGTAACCGCAGTGTGAGCAGCCAGTCCTCTGCTTCAATGGGCTGCTGCTGCAGGCATGTCTCTACCTGAAGAACCTCGGGGGAAACGTGAGGGCAGCTGATCTTGGCAGTGTGTGTGTGTGCGCATGTAAGTGATAGTGTGTGCCCTCTCCTTGGGGTCCTTACTTCCCAGCATTATCAACTGTCCATGCTTTCTCCATCCTCTCGAGCTGCATTTCCACATCAAATCTCTCTGCATTCATGGAAGTTACATTGTCCTGGACACCTCACTTGGAGCACTGTGTGCAGTTCTAGTGTCCTCAACATAAGAAGGGCATGGAGCTGCTGGAGCAAGTCCAGAGGAAAGCCACGAGGATGATAAGGGGGCTGGAGCACCTCCCGTATGAAGACAGGCTGAGAAAGTTGGGGCTGTTCAGCCTGGGGAAGAGAAGCTACTTGGAGACTTCATAGCAGCCTTCCAGTATCTGAAGGGGGCCTACAAGGATGCTGGGGAGGGACTTTTCGCCAGGGACTGTAGCGACAGGACAAGGGAAAATCGGTTCAAACTTAAATAGGGGAGATTTAGGTTGGGTATAAGGAAGAATTCTTCACTGTGAGAGTGATGAGACACCGGCATAGGTTGCCCAGAGAAGCTGTGGCTGCCCCATCCCTGACAGTGTTCAAGGCCAGGTTGGACGGGGCTTTGAGCAACCTGGTCTAGCGTGTGGTGTCTCTGCCCATGGTAAGGAGGTTGTAACTAGATGATCTTAAGGTCCTTTCCAACCTAAACCATTCTATAATTCTATGATATGGCTCTGTGCAGAGGGGAGAGCTCAGTTTTGAAAGGGGCAGTTAGTTATTGAATCCAGTCAGATATGTTAGCAAAATACTTTTGAGCTGATTTAGCCTGCTTTTAGTACCTATCTCTATCAAAGCTTGCCTATATATTTGTGCACAGTGATGCTTTCTGCTGTGTGGACTTACTTTGCACTGACAAGCCAAATGTCATTTTGTCAGAGAGCAATAAGAAACGTTTCTTCCCGCAGGACTGTTCCTGTGTGAGGGCAATGAATATGAACTAAATCTAGACATTTGAGAGCGAGCATGCTTCAGCTCCACATTTGATATGGGGCCATGTGGCACGGGGACCGTAGGTACTGCTGTGCCTGGGATGCTCTTGAGGGTGCCAGGTCTGCAGAATGACCCTCAGGTGAAACAGTGCAATGCATCATGCCATATGTAACACACTCACGCTTAGGGGGGTGCAAGAGGCCACCTGCTGGTTTTCATCATCTCCCTTTCTGTTTGTAAGCACCTGTGGTCACCTCTTCTTCCCCTTGCAAAAAAATTGCTTGTGAATATGTAGTAGCTTTTTAACTTTCCACAAGAGGGTTGGGGAGAGGAAGATGGTCACTGCGATGGAAGCATGTCCCCTGTGTGCTAGCTGTAGGAATAGTGAGAATTCTGTGTGTATGTGTGTGAACTTGAAAATATGGAAAAAAACCCAGTGGTACACCTAGATTTCAAAGTAAATTCTGATAGTATTAGGCTGAGTTAATGACTGAACATAGCTGAAGGGGTTCACCCCTAGTGTGGGCAGGAGAGCTTTTGGGACTACAGGTTTAAATGGACCAGCCTTCTGATGGAGCTGAACACACATTTCTAGCCCTTGGTCAACTCAGCCAACAAAAGTAGAGACACCCTCCAGAGAGGAGGTAGCATTATCTTAGGCGGCTTGTATTGGCATAGAGTAACACTGCTGCCTTTTCTTGTTAATCTCTATTTGCTGGAGCAGTAATGAGATTTCAGCTTGCCTGGTGTTACATGGGGCAGCAAGAAACCTACCATTGGCTTGGTGCTGCTTGTAATTCTGCTTCACCATTCTTAAGGGTCCAATATTGTACAGATGCAGCATTAGTAACTTGTACCTCTTTGCCTGCCTCCACCCCTCCATGACTAGAATCGAAGAACAGGAACTCAGAGGAAGGGCTGTAAGCAACCATCATTGCATCACACTAATGTCCAGCCGGTCATGCAGCCAGGAAACGGGCCTGTATGTTGGAGGGTCACTCTCAGAGAAAGAATGTAATACCTAGGATGCTACCTTTTCTGGTGGAGAAAGCTGGTGTTTTAACCCAGCATAATTGTTACACTCCCTAAGAAACTGTCCTCTTGTTCATGGGATTAAGTAAAAGTGCATGTGGGGCTGGGTGTGAACTTGAAAATGTTAGAAAAAATTCTTGTGGTGTGTACCTAGATTTCAAAGTAAATTCTAATAGCTGTTGAAGGACTGGGGTTGTGCTCTGTGTTGCTCAGGGCCAAGCATGGTCCTGCTTTAAGCAATGAGCAGTACAAATTCAGATGGCAATGAGGGTGGCAATGAGTCCAGAGGGTAAAACTTGCTGAAGTAAGGCTCTGCTGTCTGAACATTAGCCAACACTTTATCCTCTGGAAAATGCTGTGTTTTTGTAAGGATTTGTCACTGAGATAACTGCCTTACCACCTGTCTCTTCTCCAGCTCCAGTAATGTAAAGTTACCTTTATTTTCAAAGATGATCAAACTGATACATATCTAATAAAACAGTGATAGTTTGCTCTCAGCTGGAACTTGCATTTGCAGTCTTCTACTTTAGAAGTTTCAGAAGTAGAAGATACCAAAAGAAGCTTGGTTCACTTAGTCTAAGGCTACGTCAATGCTTTACTGATAGCGTCATTCATCTGAATTCCACCGGAGCTGAGCATTGTTCTTTCTTCTTTTGGGCCACAGCTAAAGTAAGGCCTTTGTTTGAATAACATACATTGAAAGGGAAAGAAATGACTCAAGCATAACCTGCTGCAAACCACTTAACTCCACTGGCAGTTTGAAATGATGGGGCTTGTTCTCAGATCTTGTGCTCAGCGCTTGGTAGCAATGTGTTGACAGCCTAAATAATCAGTATGAGCCTTGAACTTCTGTTTTTGAAAAATCCATTGCAACAGTTGTGACTTTTTGTTAAACTACTTGCTGCCCTGCTGTGATTTACAGGCTCTTAGTGGGGATTTCTGAGAACTGAATGGTAAAATATGGAGTAGATGAGATGATAGTTTTGCATAAGTGTGGGAGTGTGTGTATATAAGTACATTTAATGACAAAAAGGGAAGAAAACAGTGACAGAGAAGATAGTCTTTCGTTCTCCACTCTGTGGCCATAGTACATATTGTGTGCCACATTTACTGTTGGCCCTTGAGAACAGCAAAGATGACAGTTGTTTTAGGACTTGGCTGCAAACAGAGCCCAGGAGTCTGTTTGGACTTCTGGTCTAGCCTGTGGGCTCACAGCTGCCTGGATCTCAGAAAACTGCAGCCAGTAGCTAAAAGGCCACAAATAATGGGTTCAACCTACAAGATGCTCTTTCTTGAGGTGTATAAGATTATATCTGCACAGACAGCCAAGCATTACCCAGCACTGGTTTGGAAGCTGTCTGCCATTCTGTCCTAGTTTTGCATCTGAGCCAGCAAGCTGCTTCATGGGGCTCTTTTCTTGGGCTGTGCCGCATTTTGGTGACTTGGCCTGGCTATGTTTGTCTTTCCAGCAAACAGTACAGGGGCATTCAGATCTGCCTGCACTTGTTGGAGTGGAAGGACATGCCCTAAGGCTTTGACTGAACAGGAGACTGCATTTTCCCTATAAGCCTTGCTCTGTCAGATTAAAGAAAAATTGTTTTCTCATGAGGAGCTCTGCTTCATTCTTCTTTTAACTTAAGATAAAATCTGTTTTTAGAGTTAGCTATCTGAGAGGCCCTACAGCTGTAGGGCAAGTTTCTCTGCTTGATCCCTTCATCATGTCCTGTGCAAGTCTGAAAATGAAATTACAGTATACTGAACACTACACTAACACAAGGCTTCCTAAGTAAGTAAAGCTGGAGTAACGCTTACCTCTGTCCTAATGGTACAGTGTTTGTGAAGCTGCTCTTGTAAAAGCTTTTTCTGGGTTTGGTTTCAGTGAATCCACAAAGCTGTTTTTAATTCCTGTTTCATGACTCTTCTTCCCCAGAGTCTCAGCAGTGCAGCCCCTGGATGGCTGATTGGGCATGATCTGCCACATAGGCTGCCTGCAACAGCGGGAGCTGCTAGGTAACCTACAAAAGGCTTTTGAAAGATTGCTTATGTTAAAATTCAGGGATATATTCCAATAGGGATCAACGGCTTTAAAGTTGTAGGGTGTTGCGGTGTGTGGCCTAGGTGTGGTGTTGGGAGTCATATGGCAGATGGATCCTCTGCTATGGATAAAGACTGGAAGCCAATGATGAGTGCAACTCCTCCATGTCCTTAGGAGAAACCTTCCCAGGGAGCTTCTGAAATGTCTGCTCCAATATCCAGCTGCTAAATGGGATCCTTGAGCCTGGCTACCCTGAATGCATACCCAAACACAAACCAACGTCTCCTCTCTGTTGCTTTTCTCAGTTCCTTGGAGCAGAGCAAACTCCTAGGCAGCAGTTTACAATTTATGACATTTCCTTTGCCACTGAAATACAGCTGCCTCTGACAAGTTCATTTCATATGCACACTGGAAGTGAGGAAGTGAAGTTGGAATGTTGCTTGCTTTCGATTTTGTATTTGTAAACTTCTGTTGTATTCACGGATGTGCGTCAGGAGTAGCCAGAACTCTGAATGGGTGCTAGTTCAGGGAGAAGTACCATGGGCCAGTATAGTTAGAGTGGTGATGAAAGATATATTTACATTGAAATTACAGAGGAAAAGTCCAACAGGAAAGTAAGAATGTGAATAATTAGAGGGAACTTTTCTGGGATAGAATTACCTCTACTCACTTGCAGATAAGACAGTTGAAGGGCTGCAGTCAGTCAGTTCTTCAGTTTCACACTCTTATTTTAAAATCTCCAGCTCTTGTGCTTTCTTTTCCTCTTTTCAGTGTACTACTGTAGAAACCAGTTTTGCCTACTCAGTTCATGCACTTATAAAGGATATTTACTTTGACTCTTTTTTTCCCAGATGGAGAAAACTACACATTGCTTTAATTCACAGCATGTTTTTCCTCTCTTAGCAAGTTGTCTTACCTGTGACAGGACCTTTTGTGAAGTGGTGTGTGTGGAAGGATGGTTCAGGTCCAGGAAGAGACTCTGCAAGGTCTAAATATGAAGTCATGTCAAAGCTGCTTGTTGTGACGTGTGGCACAGAACGGCTTTGTGTACTAAAGAGTGATCCTCCCTCTATGACAAAGTACCCTTCCCTGAGAACAAATTTCCTGTAGTTTTGTATTCTAGGAGGTTAAAAGATGATTCATTCAGCAGCATGTGTAAGTGCTCTCTGGGGAGGCAGAATAACACTGTAGCTTAACAGATTTAAAACCTACCAGCAGTATGGTTATATTCTCTGACTGCTATAAAGAAGCGGCTATGTTTTTCCAGTGGTTCCTGATTTGGGTCCATTGCTTCTGGTTGGACAGAGCAGTGTCACCAAATGTCATCTCAGCGTAGTTGGAGGTCTTGAAATGGCAGCAGAAATGGCAGCTTGTTGAGGTATTGCTTTCTGCTTGTTGTTCTCATTTCAGTGCTGAATCTGCGCAATGTTTTGACATGACCATTGCTGAGCTGTACTTGGTGTTTGGCTCCCCAGCTTTGCCCAGAAGCCAAGCTGATGGAGAGGCAGAGAAGTGAAGCCTTGGTGCATCATTAGACTTGAGACTGAAAGGCCAGGTGTGTGAGGGCCACTTCTGCGCCATGGTCAGCCCATAGGGTGAAGCCAGCTCCTCAAAGAGAGGACAGTGCCTGCTGGGCATGCAGAAAACTTCACGTCAGACGTGATGAAACAGGAGCTGAGCAACCTGCTTTCTCCACACTAGTGGGGCATACCTAGAGGAGAATGTCCTGCTCCAAAGCTCATCACATGTGGGGCAGATCTTCAGCAGGGTTTACAAGAACCCCTTTGGCAGCACGTTTGTTCTAGCTCTTCCTTCTGCTATTGATTTTAAAGCTTTACCATTTATTGCTCCTAAAAGAGTCTGCATCTTTTTGTGGTTATAGTAAGACCCTTCAGCTCTTTAAGTGGAGCAGACTGATACTGAAGGAGTGGATTTGTTAAGTGATAAAACCATGGCACATTTCAGAACAAACAATAGGACACTTCCTGTTACCAACACTGGAGCATTTTTCTAGGCAAAGCATATGAGATAGTGGCTGCGCAGTAGAGATGTACATCACCTTAACTTGACCTCAGCTGCTCTGGGGGTCTGGAAATAGTATGTCTGCTATGTCTCTGAACATAAGAAAAACAGTGATGAATTAAAAGGTGAAATAATATATGTCTTTTATAGCAAGGACCCTTGGAGACTATTGCTGTTATTTCATGGTTTAAAGAAATGCCTGGACACGTTTTTAGCACAGTCTAGACTGAAAAAATTAAAAAAAGAAAAGAAGAATTGGAGGACTGATATAAAAGTAACAGGCCAGTACTGTGAGGTTTTGTGGCTGAGTGGTCTCCAGCTTGCAGACAGAAAAGCTGTGTGTGCTGATCAAAAGACTGTCCTGTCCTGTCTTTACATTTTCCATTATTTCTGTCTGCAGCTTCCCCTTTCCTTCTCCTCTTGTTGTAAATGTGCTTCTTGGGAGGGAAATCAAATGGATTGCTTTACTTTCTGTGTCTAGCTAACTCTTCATTGCTGAAATTGCTATTGGAGGCCCAAGCATGGAAAGTTTGAAAACAATTGTGAAGAAAAGAGGGGAAAGAAAAAACATTCTTCTGAGGCTGAGGTGTCTTGTGGGGAGAACCTGCTGGATAAAACAAATGGGATAGCAGTGCTGCTCGTGTATTTCACTTCTGGTAGCGTTGCTGTTTTCTTTTGACTGGTTATGAGACATGTTTATTTTGGGCCTTTTCCCCTTAGGTGGCAGATATTAAAGTAGTCACCACACTTAGAGAAGAGAAACCTTGATCTTGAAAAGCCACTCACCCATGCACTGCAAGGGAGATCTGGATGCATTCTCAGAGCAATTTTTCCTGGTTCTGACAACAAAATAATTCTTTGGCTGTGGTCTTGTCTTTCCTTGCAGGAGGTGCATTGGTGGTTTTCTTCCTGGCTCAACACACTTACTGAGACTTGGTTTTCAACATTTCTTTAGGCAATAGTGTCTTCTTGCAATAATGCAGCAGCTGGATTTCACACATTTAAGGTTAGGTTTATTTATACTCCTACCTGTAAAGAAAAAAAACCTGTGACAGCTTCTACAGTACGTATTTCACTTCACTGAGAATGCAATTTTAAAATTGACTTGCCTTTGAAACTGAAGATAGCAGAGCAGTAAAGATAGTGTTGGAAGAGAGAAAGGACAAGTGAATCAGCCAGTACTGTTAGCACAATGTTTACAAGTAACTCAAATGAAGAAAATCACCCTAAGAATTAACTAGGTTTAGGTATTAATCAGGAATGTGTCTTGCTGGTAAGCGAGCGGTAGGTCAGAATTATAATGGACACTAGATTTTTCTGAATGCTTAGGACAAATGTTTTCCAGCACCTTCACCTCATTCTTTCAAACATGATTGTGTTAAAATCAACATAGAACACTTGGAATATGCAAGAAGTGGAAAAATCTTCTTACAGTTGTGCATAGATACATATTTCAGGTTTTTCAGGATTAAAAAAAAAAAAAGATTAAAAAAAAGGGGGGAGAAGGACTGATTGAAAGTTGTGGACATTTGAA
The DNA here is from genome assembly GCF_004027225.2 of Strigops habroptila. Taxonomy (NCBI): domain Eukaryota; kingdom Metazoa; phylum Chordata; class Aves; order Psittaciformes; family Psittacidae; genus Strigops; species Strigops habroptila. The sequence goes on along the minus strand of NC_044302.2, from coordinate 82,361,000 downwards.
GAATCCATAGCTGGTAATTTATTCCATTACACTGTTGGCAGTATATATAAAGAAAAGGATAAAAACCAATCTAGATGTAATGATATCTCTGTGCAGCCATTATAAGGATGCAGACTACAAGTAATATTAGGAATTTTCTGCCAGACATGTGGTGAGCAAATTAAGCCTTAGCTCATCCTTATAATCTTCAGTTTGTTGTCACTCTATGGCTACTGCAATTGAGGGTTACTATTGGAATATAAAGTTGCTTCAATCTATTAATTTTCTGTTTAAATAGTATAGTCTTGATGCACCTCTGCAGAAGCTCCTAAGTAGACTGGCCAATGTTTCTTAAACATGTAAGAAATCAAAATAAAAACCTGTTCTGTACTTTTTAATGTCCTGTTTGTGTGGCTGAGTCCAGACAGGCAGATGACCAGGAGGAAAAACTGTTTATTCCTATTAGAGAAAGTAAAAGTACTGGGTTTTGTTTAGTACACAGAGCATTTTATGTTAAGAGTATCAGATGTCTGTAGAATAATCAGCTGTTCTTCTACACAAGAACAAAACACTCAAGCTCATAAGTTCTCCAAAAGGTGAAGTTTATATGAGGTTATTTAATAGTTAACTAACATGCTTTTTCTGTTGTTTAATCTTAACAAGACCAAAGCTCTGTTTTTGTAAGAATGTGCTTTTTTTAAAGCTGTCTGTTTTTAACTGAGATACTGTAGGTAAGACTATAATTGTTGCAGGAGAAATAATACTGTGCTCTTGAGGTTTGCCTGTCTGACAGATGTGGCTAGAAATAAGATTATAGCAGCCTGGGAACTATAAGGCACAGGAGAAAGCTACAATGAGGCACTCACACATGCTAGAGTGCCTAATTATTCTGTCTGAATGCAGCTAAAGGATTTGATTAGTACATAGGAGGCAGCATAGCACTGGAGTCTGCCTGGTGAGTACTGATTTTTAATAAACCCAGAATAATGAATTGTCTTCAGGAAAATATTATCATAAATTTATTTCCTGTGAAGAATTAAGGAATTAAGAGAGTGTGACCCTGGAGCTTTCGTTTTAGCTTGTTTTAACTCCCTGGAGCCAGAATCCCTCCTGACTCTTGTTATTTATGGCTTTTCTTTTTTTTTTTCTAAGTTTCTTTGCTATCATTATCAAGACTACTCAATATTTTCACAGACACTTCTCAACTGGCCTTTTTTACGTCAGTTGTGCTTGTGGAGCTTTTCTACTGTGGATGCAAATGTGTATGTTCATGTCTTGTGAAGAGTAAAGTGCCACTTTTTCTGAGAAAGTGCTGTCTCCTTTCTCAGGGAGTGGGAGAGTACAGTTTTGGTTTTATATTGGTTCAGCCTCATCCTAAGGATGTGTGGCTGCCGGAAGGGAGAAGGAGCTGGTCTGCATTGTCTCTTCATGCTCACAGCAGTGGGAACTGGTAGTCCTTTGGGACTACTGCAGTTTGGGTGTCATGGGGAGCACTGGCTCTTTTGAAGGCACTAAGAGTTTTGTTCCTGAAAGCTGGTTTCTGGATAAAGTGCTATCATGCTTTGCCAGAGGAACACAGGGAAGGCTCCCGTGCTGTCTAAATTAGCTCTCAACAGCAACAAGACAAAGCTGCGTGAAGTCGCTTGGACTAAGATTAAAATAAAAATTAGGAACACATTGGGAGTCTGAAATTTTTCAGGGACAAAATCCCTGGCCATTTGGTTGTGACAGCAATAGCCACAGGGAAAAATCTTTGGGAAGCTGAAATGCCTTGAGATTGTTCTGAGGGTTTTCTGACGGGATGGGGAATTTAAGTCTTAATTCAAACACCAAGAGAAAAAGCAAAGAGATAATCTGGTTTCTAAGTCTGCAGAGGATATAGCAAGAAGTAGTGGGACAAAATGCCTGGGGATATGGTGGAGGATTTTAGGAACTGGTTGGACAAGTACCTGCCAGGAGTGTCATCAGCATCCTGCCCTGGGCAAGCAGAAAGATGAGATGACCTCTTGCAATCTCTCTCAACCTGTCATTGTGTGCTCCTAGGATGGGTGGATGCAGGATGAGAGTGAATGCTGCGTGCTGTGCTGTTGAAGACGTGGTGCAGGTGACTCAGAGTCACCTTCTCCCCCCTGCAGGGCTGGGTGCTCCATCACCCTGTGCATCATCTGGCAGTCCCAGCCTGCAGCTATAGATCCCCCAGAGGCTTCCTTAAAGCCTGTGGGACTACCTGAGCTCCTTGCTGTGGGGGAAATGCAGCACAAGATACATCCTTCACGTTGCTGGCAAGGAACATGGGCTTTGAGACTGTAGGGAAATCCTTCAAATACAGGATGTCCAGCAACAGCAGGAGGGAAGAGGGCTATGGGGGGAAGAAGCAACTTGTAGCTATTATACCCCATTTGCTGCTGTTTCAAGCACTTCAGTTGAACTGGACTGGTGTAACAGCTGTGCTGGTGAATAGGCTCTCAGTAGGGATGGGGCTGGGTTCTTTTACTGCTCTGTCGAGACTTAGTCTACCTCCTCTGTATTTCTGTATGTGGTTTTGTTATTGTGGTCCTTATGAAGATACAGGAAGGAACTTCCTTTTAAAAATATTTATATTGTCAGGCAAGTAAACTGAAATTATCTGTGTGCAAAAAAACCAGTTTTCCACTGCACGTGCTTGTTTTAAACTTTTGTCGTTTGCTGCTGGTTGGCATTCACAGACTCTTATGCCAAAGAGTGACACCTCTGAAGAAATAACTCACAGACACCTTCACAGTAGAAAACTCCTTCTCTGAGCTATTCAGATATTTAAATAGACTATTAAATAGACTATTTAAATAGACTTGTGGAACATAGGATCAATTTGTGAAATAATTCACTGAAATAATCCCCATGAAAGACATTGACTACCAAGTCATTTTTCATGGCTGTCTTGATATACCTGTTTTAGTTTCTTTAGTGTCTGTTAACCAGAAAATCATTTTTGGTTGATACTTATGACAGAAGGGAAACTTGTTTAGTGTAACCGTGTCTGTGGCTGCTCTTTACACATACCCAGCTCCTGCTGACAGTAACAGCAGAGTGCCCACCACCTATAAATGCAGAAAGTTTAAGTTAAGTTCTTTTAAGTTTCAGTTTTTATTCCCTTGTTTAAACTACCCTGTTGCACATAAGAGCTTGTCCTCCCTAAATGGATGGAGGAAGGATGACTAAAAGGCCTCTCAGCTCTCACAGGGTCTTTTGGTCCTCATGGGTGCAAGAGAGCTTGGAAGTAGTTGCTTTCTATCACAGAACAAGTATAATTAGATTGCCTGGCTCATCTTGAATGAAATGTTAGATTAACTTTTGGTCCTGTATTTTCTCTGCTGCATCAAATACTTATTTAATATTCCTTTTTAAATAAATGAAGATGTTCCATGTATAAAATATCTGACATTCTTTTTTTCCATGGAGGAAAAGTCCTGAATATGGTGATGAAACATGTCTTCTAAGTGTTGTTACTACTTACTGCATATGGAGTTCAAGAAGAAAACAGGTATGTTTGATGAGCAGTGATGGCTTGGTTTAGTTTTGCTGAATGTACGTGTATGTGTTTTGGCACACACATATGTGTATGCCAAAATCTAGTGCAATTTTTGAATTAAGTTTTTTGATGTTATTAATACTGATGCCATTTATTATTTTGGCCATGACCACAAAGGTATGGGCTTTTTTCCAGTGAAGTTTATCCTATTCTGTTAAAACTACATTGATTACTGGTCTTCTCAAAGAGATATTGTTTTTCTTGACCACTTTTCTTGATTAAGTAGTAAACACTGGCTAGTTTGATTCAATCTGAGTTCTGTGTTTGTACATGCATAGAAGATACTGCCAAATAACCACTATGAAGGACAAAACTGTAAAGATTAAAATCTTTGCTTCAGTTATTGCAAGGCATTTTCCTGCCTCTGGTAAATTGGCACCGGACAGAGCCCTGCATACCAGTGCTTTAGTGGGAACTTAAAAGCAATCACTGCATCATTGGCAAGGACATCATTGGCAAGGACACCTCACAATCATTGTGAAGTGATTGTACAATTAAATGAGGATTATGCCTGAGATTTACTGAGATTTTACTACTAATTATTGGCTACTGTTATTTATAGTTTGCACTGCATAGTTGCAGGTTTGTTTTTTTAAAGGACTTAAAATCTGTTTGCAAATATGTTTTACTCGTTATGCATTTAGGAGAAATCAAACAGAAGTTAGATGTTACCTCTGTTGCAGTCTTTTGAAGTTCCTTGCTTTGATTTCTCTCTGCAGCCAGGGAGATGACTCCTGGATCTTCATTTTCTATTAATCAATGTTGTTGCTGAGCTCTCAGGACCTGATATTGTCCATACTATTTCTGTCACCTGTCATGATGGATCAGCATTTATCCTGCAGGGAGTGCTTTTGGTTTGGAAACAAGTGTGTGCAAAAAAAAGAAGTCACACACTTTTTTTTTTTCAATCTGAAAAGAGCTTCTGTTACGCTCTCTCACCCACCCCCAGCAGTGCTGCTTATGGGCCCTGGAGCATGCAGTATTATGGCAGGGTGAGTGAGCCTCTCTGCTGCCAGCACTGTATCAGTGCTCAGGGTGTCCCCTTTGGTAGCACTCCTCGTCTGCAAGTCTTGATGGATGATCTGTGTGGTGTTGCACTAAGACTATGGCTTTCCTGAATGTTGCTTAGTTTAAAGCATGCTTTTAGTGTCTTTTTCCTGAGTGGATGTCACCTTTAGGAGATGCTGCTGTGAGAGGTTTCTACCCTGTGGTGTGTTACGACGGGGTAGGGTAGCTTGGCTGTGTAGCAGGAGTGGTACACAGAAACCACAGAAAAGATGTTCTTTCCTTCTGTTTAGAGGCTTAAATCTTTTATGGCAGGAGGTGATATAGTTAACATGTGGCCTAAGGTAAAATCTTCTTAAGGTGAGGATCTTTCTGTCTGCTGAAGATTTGCTGCAAAAAGTTTTGCCTGTCCTGTTTTGCAGCTGACGTGTCAGAATCCATAGTGCATTGAATAACATGGGTTGTGTCTCCTCACCTCTCTCTGGGTTCTGATCTGCTGGTCTTAAGGCAGAGAAAAATTTCCACTAACAGGTATGAGTTCTTCCAGAGGTGAAAAGTATGTTTCTTAACAGTTTTGTATCATTTGGTCTACATCTTTCTGGATGGACAATTAAAATTAGTAGCCTGCTTTCTGGACACTACTGGATGTTATTGGTTTAGTGGCCAGTATCCAAAATCTGTTGTTCTGGAACATTTCTATCCTCTACTTGCCAAAAGAAGGCATATTAGGGTTTCACAATTACTGTGGTGCAGTTGTAGAAGTGTTTCAGGAATTCATATGGAGGAGAAAAAGCAAATTGTGTGTTAAATGGCAGCTCTGCTTCAGATGAGTTTCTAGGACAGAGCAAGTGTGAAACGGCATACCATAAAATGTATTTTGGTGAGACACTTGTCCTTTACTAAATGAGGATCTTTTCGCAATTAAAATATGTATGCACATATCAAACCAAACAAGCCAGTTCTGATACGGGTACATGCTGAATGCTTTCTGTCAGTGCCTTCATCACCTTGGAGCATCTTCTAATGCGAGGCTCTAATTGGTGTCAAACCAGGAAGAGATGTGGCTTGAGAGAAAAAGTATAAGTCAGGAAATAGGTTCTTCAATACCTGCACCTTTCTCAGTGCATGCTGAGCATGCAGAAAGCAAGCTTCCCTTCGAAAGTCTTGATAGGCATTTCTAGTCACAGATTATTTCTGAAAAGCTTGGCCTACGTATATTTTTGTGTGTATATTCATATGCAGATACTTATGCACACACACATATATATAGATGTATATTTATATCACACCATATTTATTGCACAGCAACCTTCAAATGCAGTATTTTTCTGCTTTTGCCGGTTTCCCTGTCCCATACCATTCCCCTACCCACGGCTGCCTCTCCGCCTACCCAAACTACATTCTGTCCGGCATGTGCCCTTGGGAAATTCTGGACTGAAGCTCAGATCTGGTTTGTAGGCTCACATCTTACCCTTTCAAAGCTTCACTGATGACTTGTTGGGTCTGTGACCTGTTCTTATCTCCAGAGCTGCTTACTCCTGGGAGAACGGGATTTTGTGTACTTTCCTTGAGCAATCTTGGTTTGGTGAAGGCAGTATTTCTGAACTGAGAAATTTAGGATGTTGTGATGGCGAATGTGAATTGTGGTTGTCTTTGGGTTAAAATGTTACTAATTGGTGGATATGTCTCTCTGTCTCTTTTTTTTTTTTTTTAATTTTAAAATTTTTTGTTATTCCAGTAGTCAGGAAGCCTCAGGAGCCACAGTTCCATGTTAATTCATGTATGGAAGCAAAAGCATAAGCTTTTGCTCTCCCAGTCCTCCCTGCTGGACTCTCAGTCTTGTGGAGTGGTACCTCCCGAGTGGACTTTGGCTGCCTTTGCTCCAGAGAAAGCCTGAACAAAAGCAGTGAAATTTTGGTTTGGTTGGTCTTCAAACCCTGAGATGGCCATGGTTCATTTGACATTCCTTGAAATGCTTTGAGGACTCTTTAGACCTTCAAACTTGTAATGCACTTGGCATGAGCCTGTGGCACTGTCTTCTGATGTGAGGACTGCTTTCATCCCAGTCCAACAGAGTACTTGTGTACCTATCCTATTTTAAGATTACAAATAGTTCCACTACAGTTGGTGGAACTACTGGCAGGCAATAAACTACAGGCATGCTGCAGGATTAAAGCCTTTGTGTGGTTTGGAGACTACCGTTTCCTGCAGCTCAGTAAACATTTTAAGTTTGGGGTTTCATAATATCTCCTTGCAGTAGGAGAAGAAGTAGTTTTAACACTTACAACCTGTTAGTAGTTCAGTCAATACTTGTAACAGTATTTGCAAACTAATACTGGACAGTTACTATTCCAGAAGATGTTTACATACTTAATAGGTCATGAAAAGGAAAAGAACACGAAACGCTCTCAAGCTTGCATTTTCTGGCCTTGTATTGGTTGAAAGTCCTTCTGGCTGTTAATCATCTTTATTTTAATCCAACATACAGAGATGAAAGCAAGAATAGAAGCCCACCCATCCAAGACTGAGACACAGCCATTCGGTATGAGTCAAAGAAGCAACTGCTGTAGCACACTGTAGCAAGGCAAACAATTACTCTTTTTTATTTATATACCAGAAATGTTGGTTTAAAAGGAAAAAATGAGTGATAATGATTTTGCTTGAACACCCACACATTGGCATGAGTGGTCTGAGATAAGTCAGGGTGGAAAGGGAATTACTTACTTTTGAGGACAAAAGTGCTATTGGAGCTAAACTGTCAGCTCCAGATTTTGAGCATTTTTGTTCAAGGATTTTTGAAGAAAGGAAGAGGAATTGAGAGGGAAAGTGGATATGAAGGGTAATTATATATCATTAGTTTTGGGCAGTTTCGTTTTTCTGTAGGCTCTGCAGGATGTAGAAATGTGTCCCGTTGCTCTTTATTTCATTTTTCTTTTTGTTTAAAGGGACCTGTGCTTTTGTATCTTTAAGGCAATCCTGAAGACAAGACTATGCCTTTAGTTTTGGGGCAGAACAGAAAGTATTTTAGTTAATTATTTTGGTAAAACATATAACATTGTGTACTTAGAAGCTACCTGAAGCCAGTTGTCAAACTCTAGTTTTTAATTACAGACAATATATCATGCTCATCATGAAGATCGCACTGAAGTTCTCAGTTCTGCCTTCACTTTCTGTTAAAAATATTAGAGGTCATTTTAATAAAACATTTTTCCCCATTTTTGTGCATGTTCCCATAAATCGAGTAACAATGATTTTAGCCATAAAATAAGAGATTGCAATCTATTCCTGAATAACTGGTGGTTTTTTTTAATAGTGAAGTCACCAAAACACAAAACTATGATGAAGGATTTTAGAAACATATAGCTCCTTATATGAAAGTGAAAAATATGTGCAATAATCTTGTTTTCTAGATGGTGTATAAGAACTAGGAGTGGACAACAGCTGTTACAGTGTATTCAGTGGTAATACCAGTAGGTGACACCCCATTTTGTGTCTCAGCTAGAGTGAAATAATTTAAAAATGTATTGGAAACCGGTTTTTTCCTTGCCAGCAGAGCTGAGACTTTACGTGGAAACAGTTTGCCTTTGGAAAACTTCACTGTGACAAGAACTTTGATCCTGCTTCATGGAAAAAAATAATCTCAGGAAAGTCTTGTGAGCTGGGAGCATTAATTCCTCTTTATAGGCTGAGACTAACAACTTCTATACTGAACAATTCTTCACAAATACCCTTCAGCACTTCATTTTTGTAAGCCACCAGAGACTGTGAAAGGTCTCGGGAAAACTGCATAATGATTTAGATGAGAAGTCTGTTTTGTCTCATCCAGCAGGAAGTATGCTTATCAATGTGGCTGTTAAACTGCGAATGTTCTAGGGAGCGTTCCATGTACAAGTTGATGATCTTGATCCACAAAAGCGAGGTCTTAGACATGACTCATAAACCTGTCTGTGCTTCTAATGTGCTCTTTGGTTTCAAATAAATGAGTTGTCCAATAAGTTAAATAGGCCCCACTGTGCTTTTATCTACATCCAAAGTATGGTGTTAACCCTGTGATAGGTAGTTGCGTTGCACATGGTGAACAACAGGTCAGTCCCACAGTTGTTCAGGAGTAAATGTTATAGGAGTAGATCCTAATCACAAGAATTATATTTATTAATATGAATATGTATTTTCCACTTTTAGTTCTTTGGTTTTCTGGAAAAAAATACCACAATGTTATAAAAAATAATTTCCCCCATGTGCATGTAGTGTGTTGATTAACAGGTTTAATGACTTTCAGTGTTTTTATAACCTTCTAAAGTCTTATCTGTCTTCCTGGCTTTTGTGCTTTTTCTAGTCATTTAGAAAATCCTGAAGGGAAGACAAAACAAGGGCTTTTGAGACACTGAAGTGAGATAGCTGATTAGTCCTAAGGAAGCTTCAAAGTAGATAAGCATTCTAGGTCAGATTTGTAGTAAGGACAAAGATAAATCATTTAAAAGGATCATTCATTCAGGGATACAAAGCATTTGGAAGATTTATGAAACTTTCAAAAAAGCATGCTCAAAAACATTTGGATTAATAAATAACATGGCTGAAACTTGCCTGGATGTCTTCAGTTTATAGTTTGCTCTTGAAAAATGAAGAGTTTGCCGAACTATGAAGTTCTGAAGAGGATTTCTTTTTCTCTTCTGCCAACTTTTTCTTTTCTGAGTGTATGATTTTATTTTCTTTTTTAATAACCTAACCAATATTTTTGTTTTCAGATTAATAAGCTTCAAAGAATGGGAGATGATGATAGTTTTTTTCCACAGTGTGCACATGCTTTTCAGCAGTTGATCTGTGCTTGTCCACATCAATAATATAGTGATTTTGTGGGTTCTTTTCCTCCTCAAACCACATCTCCAGTTTTTCACCCACCGTGGTTAGGCTGCAGCCACATATTTCAAACATAATTGCTGATATTTTGCTTCACCCCCTTTATTTAATGGCAGCGAGTGCAGAAAGTGCCAAGCATTGTTCTCGGAAATCTGGCTTTTATGAGTATATCAAGCAGTAAGATGGGCAATGTCTTATCTCACAAGTTACCTTGCAAAAAGCACATGAGCAGGATTTTGCTGAAGGACATCCCTTTGAATTTCAGGAGCAAGTAGTAGGTACAATTTCACCCCATCCTCTGAGGTAGATACTCCATATGCTACAAGATTTTTGCAATTCGTTAAAAATCTAGTCTCGCATATAAACTGCATATTTTTTAAAATGCATTTTAATTGCCAAATGTGATTCCTTCTCTTCCTGTCAACCCCTAATAATCTAGGTAGATGCATTTTTGTTATTACAAGCTGATCTCCTCCCTTGTGCCCCTCACAAATGTCCTAAAAACAGATAACAGATAAATGCATTAAAACCCCAAAATGACACAGCTATCTGAAATTGGAAGGAAAACATGTGTGCCACCAGTGACTTTAATTTTCTGTCTACCAAGATGAATTGTGTATTTTTTTCCTCCCTCGATGACGAACACAATGTGAGTCATTAAATCTTCAATTGCAGACAGAACTGTGTTTTGTGCAAAGATACCTGCCATGGACAAGCTTTTCTAAAGGAGTAATGACTTACACTGAGAACTGTATATTTGAAAAGACAGCACTCCCACCTCTTCTAACTCACTGCAGTTCCCTCAGTGATGTTAGATCTGTCCTGTCTTTATTTGAAAAAGATAGTACCTCTGAGAAAGGTATTAACTTTGCTTAATCACCACCTGTATGTTTTTTGAGGAGGAATGCTTTTCACAGAACATTAGACCAGGGAAATTATGCTTACATTAGCTGCTGCAGCATCAGCATCAATTGGGCGACACTTGTCTGATGATCTGTACATGTACACATGTGCACATCTGCATCTGAGCTTGTCACTCTGCACTCCTTTTATCACCAGCAGAGGAAAACAAGTGCGTAAAGGGTATCGTGATTCCTTAAAGCTGATGTCTACAAGAGGCTAATTTTTTTTCATTTGCTTTGAAAGTAGTCAAGCATGACTGGTGCTTTCGATTCATCTCTCCATACTGAATTATGGAGAGATGAATCTCATTCTGCATGTCACTTTTACCCTGTATAATTATGGTGGGAATACTGTTGTGTTTCTACAGAGTACGGTCCACTGAAATATTTTTGCAGTTTGATATCAGAGTGTTGCAACCACTCCACTACAAAAATATTTTCATAGCTTAGGCTGTGGCAAAAATATAGTTATATACATGATATTCTTCCCTGTGTGAGTCAGATTACTGGATATTTCATGTAATCTAAGTGGGACCTGACTCCAGGCATAGGCGAAGCAGGCAGTTACAGGCAGCAGTGCTGCCTGCATCACTGAGCGTCACGCACGCTGATTTGTGCAAGTCAGTGAGAAGTATAGGGGAGCAGGCATGGTTCTGCAGATGGGGCAATGCAGGCCCTCTGACCACTTCTTCCCATGGTTTCTTCGTGCCCTCCTCCCACCCTGTCACTCCTATCACCTATCCTACTCCCAAAGCCAAGCTCACTGCAGTGGCAAACCTGATGTTTGTTGACAGCACCTGACTAAGCACCTGAGTAAGTTCTTTCCAAGATGAAACAGCTTTTAAAGTATTTCCTTCCCAGTGCTATTTCTTAATATTTTTCTATTTTCCATATGTATGTAGTAATTTGCAAAGCCTGGGATGTGGTACATTTCTCTGGTTTTGTTGCTGTTTCTTTAAGGGATGCTGTTGCTCTGATTCACTTTATAAAGAGCATAGTTGAATGATAACATACATAACTGTTTTCAGATAACTATCCGGACATATTTCAAATACTTACAAACACTCTTCTGTACCTTTTCAGCAGATAGGAGTTGTAGGATGTTTGAAAGCAGGCCAAAAAAGCTTCCTCCTTTGCTCTGCAAATGAATAGAGCTTCTGTAATCTGGCAGGCCTCCTCCTGCCGATAAAAGTGAGGCCATTCAAGCCTGGAAAGAGAAGAATGGCACTTGCTTTACAGCACTGTTTCTCTGTCTGAGCTTGAGTTTTTATTCGCTTGTTGCTTTTTTTTTTTGTTTGTTTGTTTGGTTTTTTTTTAATAGAAGGAAGTCCTAGCCTTATAGAAATCGAAGAACTCTTTTTGTATAGTGTTGTCCTTATGTTTTTTCTGATAGTTAACAAGAATGAGGTTACCAGTTTTTAATTATTTCTTATACTTAGTTCCCTTCGTTTTATTTTCTTGCCAATGTATGTGCATTTGTGAGGGAGATTTATTGGAGGACTTCTTGCCGTCTTGCAAACAAACTAGGTGTAGTCCAGGGATCACTGCTAGAGAGATGCTGGCATGGATGGTCATGCATTGGACTTTTTGTAGCAGTCTGGGATGAATGAATCTCAATCATTACATGGGTTGCAATGCATTTACACAGTGTATCTGCACTTACCGGAGTGCCTGTGAATAACTTTGGGGTGAGAAGAGGGAAGAAAGCTCAATTTACAGAATAAATTTTTCACTGTGTTCTTCCTTTACTTCACAGCCCAGAAACAGCAGGCAAATTCGATGTGCATACAATTCCTCCCCCCTGTCCTCCCTGCCAACCTTTCTTTCTTTCCTTTATGATAGCAGGGCTTCGCTTTTATGTTCTCTCTTCAGCTTGTAATTTCATTCATACATGGTCAGCAATATTTTATAGCTCACTAAAAGGAGGAAATTCATTGTTCAATGCACTGGGAAGATGGAGGAGGAGAAAAGGACAAAGAACAAAGAGGTATTGAAATCTCACCTGTATAAGAAACTCCAGCTTTCTAAGCTGCTATAGTGGAGACATAAGGAAAAACAGATTGTTGTTGCTTTTTGCCATCTGCTCAGTATGCCACGGATAGCTTTTATCAGCAGGGAGCTATTATCACCAGTTAAAAACCACGCTCTCTTTGAATACTTTTTGTCTTAAAAAAAAAAAAAGTGTAACAGAAAAATAATTTTCAGCACATTTGTGTATTTTTTTCCCACTGGGCTGAATTTTTGTGCTTGTAGAAGAGGATCCATCCCATGTCACACTCTGTGTTGTCTGTCCATGCCTGTGAGGGTTAGTGAGACCTTCCCAGCAGAGCCCATCCAGCCTACACAGCTTGGGCAGGGCTTCTACTGCTCTGTGTCAACACTGATCATCTTGAGAAGTGTCTTCAATGGTCTGTAGTATTGCTTCTATGTAATTCTGGAGGACTTTGTTTCTATAGTGCTCCACCAATCTCCAGTTTATTAAGTGAGCTGTGCTGAGATCACTGTGCAGGCACGCTTCTGATCCAACCTGTTCTGGAGCTGAAGTTATCAAAAGTGAAAGGCCAAGATTTATGCAACTGAAATGTGCATAGATCTGTTCCCTTTTCTCTGTTCTTATCACAGCAGCTGCAGCAGTAACACCAGCTGTGATGCATCTCTCTACAGGTACTTCTGTGCAATTTACCATGAAACCTCCTCTCAATTCCCACCTGTCACAGCAATGCTCACCTTCATTTTGGGGAGGCCAAAGTACTTTACTGCATGCTCTCAATAAGTCTGTGCGTTCATTCCCTGGGACACTAAACTGCACTTGAATGTAGTTCTTCCTCCTATTACTTGGTATTTTATCTCCTTGGGGCAGTACCCAGCAGCTTGTGTCCAACAGAATCTCCTTACACTAGGCACGGACTCCATTTCATTTGATACTGTTATTTCCCTGCACCAAGAAGTTTTCAGTTTAAGTTAAACATCTTATTTTAATCTTTGTATGTATTGTTTCAGATGCACTGCCCCGTCTTGAATTTTTAACTCAATCCACATGCAAACCTTCGCCTAAATCTTTCTCCTTGCTTTCTTATACATACACTAAACTAAGCATATGTGTACTTTAGCCTGTGTACCTTTTAACAGATAGGTTCTCTAAAGTAGCTACCGTTTTTTTTTTCAATGTTATAAGTTATGGTCCTACCCCATTTGGAGAATTGTACATTCATAAGTAACATGGTTTTGAATTAAAATTATATTAGCTAAAAAATTACATTAGCTATATAAGAAAAGAAGGAAAAACTGGTATTTGCTGAATTTTTGACAGCACTTTCCAAAAATTAATTGGTCACAATTCCAGTTACTTTCTCTTTAGGATGGGACCTTAGAGAATTAAAAAAAAAAAAAAAAAAGTGTAGGAAAGAAGAGGGTTAATGTTTTCTGTGCTAATGACAGCTGAGCTGTAGAAGACAGCTGAGCTGTAGGAAACAGCTCTTGGATGGATGGATAAGGCAATTTCTAGTGACACACTTCAGAACATAAAGAAAAGGAAGAGCATGAGAATGAAGACTTAAAAATGGCATTTACCTGAGGGAAGGTGGATGTATCTGACAGATCCATCACCTCTTCCTGAAGGTGAAGAGAATTAAGGCCTAAGAGAAAGTTGTCATGGCTTTGTTTGTTGGCTTTTTTAGAGAACAATGACAGTTGGTTTGATTTTACCTATGTGAACTGGACCACTAGAGACCGTTTATGCTGTTTGAAAGGTTTTTTGTTGGTGGTGGTTTTTTGTTTGTTTGTTTTTGTTGTTTTTTTTTAATGTTAACCTCACCCCTAGCCAGTTTGAAGATTCAGCAAAGAAAGTTACACCATGCAGCCAAAGTGAATTTCTAATTCAGTTCTCATAATAACATAGCCCCTGTCCCACTGGAACTGCTTTCCCTGCTAATGCAAGCCATAATAAGTACTTTGCAGAGAGATATTTTCGATTGGTCTCCTCTATTCCAGGAATGTCAACATTGCAGATTAATGAAGACTTACGAAAACACATATTTATTAGAAACACACTTCTATGAGATAAGATTTTTAGAGATTTTAATCCCAGTTATTTTTATGTTATGGAATTTTTGGTGTGGTTACTTATTGCTACATTTTTAAAACAGCAACATGAATTGCCAAATGCGATATGAATCTTAAGTATACTGACATTAAAGTAATATATTGCTGAGATTAGTAGTTTGTTCAATTTGCAGGATATGTATGTTGTATTACTCTCAAGCTTCTTACTCATGTCTTTTTATAAACATGGAAATAAGATACTTTTGGTTGTGAAATAGTATAAATGAATTGGTAAAGATCCTCTTTTGAAGGAAATTCCAGGGTAAGAAGTATATAATAAAAATAAAGTAGAAGGCAAAAGTGCTCTGATCCTCTTTCTTGGTTTTGATGCATTTCTGCAGAAGGCCAGGACCTGGATACAAATGAGAGCAGCCTGGAAGCTAGTCTTGTATGGGCAGCAACTGGCAGCAGTGTGACAAGATGGAAGACAAGGATAGTTTTGGAAAACAAATGCCTTGGTCTTTGGCTGATGTAGGATGTCTGAATAAGAAGTTTCTGTTTATGCAAACAGTGATTCTGCCTGTGGTGGATATGTAAGTGACTTTGGGCAACTGATTGGGAGAAACAGGACTTGGCTTCCAGGACATAGCCCTTGGAGAACCAGGGCAGATTTGATTCTTCAGTCAGAAAGTAGTGGCCGACCTAAATACTGTCTTGATAACTTTCGGCTCATCTCAGAAGATATGATTAATTTATAACATATTACAACTATAATGGGAATAACACTGAAACAGAACTTTCTTATTGTGAATATGGCAATTTGGTGTTACAAAGCAAATTGTTGACCCGCTTTGACTAAATGGCATAGCAAGGTCTTTTCCATTCAAGACTCTAAGCCTAGGCATTTATTTTACTTTGAAAGCTGTAGTAAAAATAGCATATGCCATATCTGGCTGTTCAGCTAAGCCACTTCTTGGTTGCACCATGGTTTGCTATTTCTAGAGAACTTCTGACATTGGCTGACTAGTCTTCGTAATTTATTTTAATGTTTTCCTTGAGGGTGTTATCTTTGTGAGTCCTGCAAGGTGGATAGAAACAAAAATTAAAATAGCACTCTGCCTTGTATCAGTACCGTGTTTGCCAAACTCGTTTCTCTCATTCCACGTACCCCTGCTACTTCCCATCATCTGCTGATAAAAGCTGAAAGGAGGCTACTGTTGGTTAGGGACATGTGAGAATGTTTCTCCAAATAGCATCTAAGAAAAAGCTGTTTTGCCTACACGGCACAATGTTTTTATATAGCTCTTGGGATATGTTTTCATATTTTGTTAACAATCAGATTATGTATTATACTACTGGTTTTAGAGGCCATCACACTCACATGTTTAACTATTATTTTAGAGGTATTTGAGACATGGGTTTTTTTTTTTTTTCCTGAATTACAGTCTGTTCTCTCTCTGATTTTATGTTTGTTTCCATTGACAGTTCCTTTTTTAAGTTACGCAATCTCTCAGTAGATGCTAGAGGTGGTCACACTATGGAAAACAAACTGAAATATGGCAGTGCTCCCTCCTCCGATCAGTGAGCAGCTATGGTGAGAGCAGATGCCTATTCCACTCCATGCTCTTCCTAAATCATAGAATCATTTAGATTGGAAAAGATCCTTCAGATCATCAAGTCCAGTGAATGCTAAGCTTTCTCCTGAGTCTCGAGGCTGGTTTGCAGCTGTGCCAGCAACCGTTGTTGCAGTGCCACTAGGCAGCTGGAGCAGTGTTTTGGGTCTCACAGCTCAGGTCATTTTAGGACAGGTCTTTCAGATTAATTGCATCAAACACTGGCTCTTTTTCTGCTAGCATAAATAGCAAGTTTTTTTTAATAAAGTACTTATAAACTAGACTAGATTTTGTCCTCACGTGAGGTAGTGAAATATTAATCCTGTCTCTGTGCTGTCAGAGTTGAATGCAGCTGACAAAACCTTTAGGGCAGAGCTGAGGAGAGGGCTGATGCGGAGCCTGCCTGTGCAACAGGAAGTCCCCCTTCCCTGTGCTGGCCTGACACCAGCAATAGCTTTCCAATTTCTCACTGGTGCATCTTGCAGCCACTATGTTCCCTCTTGTGATTGTGTCTCTCTGAGGATGGGAATTGTTTTACTGAGTAGCTTGTCCTAATGTAGCTTTGGTAAAATTGCATGAATGGGGCCAGGTGTCCATTGCAGCTTCCATCCTGCCCTGCTGTTATGCTTCTGCAATGCTACATCTGAATCTGTGTTTTATATACCTTCTATAAAGGAGGAAAAATAGTCTGTTAGGTTTGTGGGGTTTTTGGTTTTTTTTTTTTTTGTAAGGACCTGATAGGGTTGCTACTTGTATGACATCCTGGAAATCTTTCAGGAATGGTAAGTGTGGGTTTGGGCCCCAGGAGAAGTGTTTGGTTCTTTTTAGAGGGATTTCTCAGTTTGGAAGAATGGAGACAATAAAATGGGAAGAGGAATTACTATCCATATAACTTTGACACATTTAAGTTCATATAAGCATCCATTCTGCTCAACCAAATGTCCATATTCACACCATCACGTCCACCCGGATAAATCTTTGGTGGTTTCTCAACATTTCTGGCAATGTTTGCTGTACTGCCACTTTTCGGGTTTTAGTAATGCCATTCTGCAAAGCAGCTTTTGGGCTATGAAAAAGAAGGACTTGCTCTCAGATACAAACCATAACCAATTACTGGCTGTTATTACTGGTCTCAAATTTTTACTAGAGAATTTCAGTAAAGATATTTTTAAAATGCCTAAATAAGAGGCTTGTAAAGAAGGAGACTACAGAGAGTTGAAGGAAAGAAAGAGAGGAATGGGTCAGAAGAAAATAAGTTGAAGAATAAATAGTAGAGAGGTTATGGGGTTATGGAGAGGATTAAAATTAAGTTTCAAACAGTACTATGACAAAAAACTTCCAGATATTAAAGAGTTTGACTTCAATGGACTTGTATGTGTTTGAGGGAACAACAAAGACAGCAAGACCTTGCCAGATCCTAAAACTCATCAGAACAGATCATAGAATCATAGAATTGTTTAGGTTGGAAAGGACCTTTAAAATCATTGAGAAGAATTACAAACTCTAATACCATGAAGCAATGTCCACCTACCCTGTCCAGTGAATGTGGACAACTGAGGGCCAGTGGCTCATGTTGGGGTGTCAAGATCATTGGCCCTCCATTCCCTGCCTTCAGGATGCTGTTCTGAGGCGTTCTGCTAAGACAATTTTGGCCTTTCTGTTTTGGCAGGTTGTGTGGGTGTATTATAGGCAGTAGTGATGCCCTGTGCCATAAAGCTCAAAGCTGGAACTAAGACCAGGCTTGTAGGAAAACCCAGTTCCTTCTGAGGGAGAGGTTTTCAGTGGCGACTTTTCTCTGACCGGATTTTCAAAAGGATTTTATATACAAGCTATGTTTCGTCATTTGAAAAACAGGTCTCAGCTGTACATGTATAGCCTGCCTGAGAAGGAGACCCAGGGGTCCTGTGTTGTCTTTTCTGTTTCACTTCCTAAAGCCACTGTCCCTGGGCTGACATCTCACCATCTGTGTCTTATTCACAGTTTTCACTTCCTTGTCAGTAGGTCTACCCCTGTTTAAACAGTAGGCTTTCCTGAATGTCACCTTCCTTCTCCCTGCACAGGCCTTTTAATGTAAAAGCTGAGAAAAGAATATCTGAATTAAGGGAAAACATAACCAAGAATCCTGGTTTGTGTGTGCTTCAGGCAGAAGAGAAGCAGATCATCACATAGACTGTTACTGTTATGCTCATTCTTTTGTTCTGATAATTATGGGAATAAAGAGCTAAAAGTTGTGTTAGGTTCTATAGCTTCTCATCTGAGGCTCTAAAAATCTCCCAGTGAATTTATTGTGTCTAGAATTTTATACAGTGAAAGAGATTTTCCAAGCATTCAGACTTATGGCTGGGTACAGGTCAAGAGGTCCCTGAACAGCTGACATAACAAATTGTTCGCAAGGAGTTGCCCATTGCTCCTCACCTTGTCACATGCGATTTTCCTGTCCTGAGAAGTAGAGAAGAATCTGTACCTCTTCCCTTCCCAACAGAAACCCGAAGAGTATCAGACCTGCAAAAATCCAGAAATAAAAGCAATGTGGTCTAGAAGACTGGCCCAAACTACCCTTAATTCCATCCCCTGCAATCTCACTGATGGTGAGTTAGCAGGAGCTCCAGATGTTAACCCACAGCACATGGCCCCTGCTACTGATTTAGAGTAATATTACTCCCCATGTCAATTTAATTACCCTCTTGTTTTGTTTAAAGAATTGTCTTGGATTTTTTCTTCAAGGTTGTTCAAATACCTGTTGTCATCTGTCTTTGTATTTGAGGTTTTTTGCTACGGAGAAGAACTTCACTTGGGTTTTATTCATGCCATGGTTAAAAATGGCTATTGAATTTGTCATTTAATACTGGTGATGAACACCATCAGGGTTTTGTTCACGCAAAAATTGTATAGCAAAGCCTGTCTTTCAAGATTTCATGGATGTACAGTTTAAGAGCTCTCATGAGTACGTGGAATGGCAGGACCAGTCTCAGCATCCTGACCTTCAGGTGCTTTGATAAAGCCCAAACACTGTGGCCTATTTTTTGGCAGCTCTGGCCCTTGGATGTGAAAGCCCATGCTGCTGGTCCAGGAAACTGCAGGGCTGTGGCAGATGAATGTTGTCCCTTTCAAAAGCACTGCCAGTGAGCCAGTTCAGATGGCAGCCTGTGGAGCTGCTTTCCGCATAAATTAAGCTGCAATTGTAACCTGTTCAGTTTTTGGCCTCTTTTCCAATCCCATATACCCTTCTCTGCAGCACATCTGGACTCAGTTGCTTTCCTCACGCTTTCTTCTTAGACTTTCTCCCACCTTTCCCTCATAGCATTTTGCTCCCAGGAGTTTTCCTGACTGCAATAACAGTGAGAACATCAGGCATGTTTACATTAATCTGTAATTATATATTATATATAATAATATAGCTATTCCCCATTAGGTGCTGTTTGATGATCTTACACATAGATAGGACCTGAAGTTCTGAGGATACTCCTTTTGGTTCTGAAATTGCTCCTTTGTAACTCCTGGATGAAACCTACTGAAAAAGACCTGCATACCAGTGAGAGGCAGGATCTTGTGATTCCTTCAGGAGAGATTTGAAGACAGTGTTAATTTTCCAAATTGTTTTTTAGGTCAGTTTTTGACTTCCCTTACTTACTGGGCTAAATTTTTTCTTTGAATATGAGAGTGCTTGCAAGCTTATATTTCTTGGACATGACTTCTTGGTGGTAGATCTGCCTACAGATCTTAATTGGAAACTTTAATAGTGTCTTCTCTTGATGTGAGACAAACAGATTTAGTGTGATGGGAGTGTTGAGACATGTTCAGAGAGTTCAGGATCAGGAGCTGCAAAATGAGAGTCATGGAGCATTCCTGGCAGTGTGTTTCACCTCCAGGCACTGACAGTGGCACGTTCATCCTGTTTCTTCAGCCCCCATGAAACATTTGACACTTCTTCCCATCCTCAGACATTGCAGATGAAACATCTTTTTTGTACTATTTTTTTAATCTGGACAGTGTCGTGACTATGAGAAGAATTCAGGGAGGTGCCCAGTCCCTTCACAGATAACTGGATTTCCTTGCTAACAGCTGCCTATTAATGTGCTAAAACTGGTTTTGGATGTAAATGGTAAATTTACACAGAAACTTTCTAAAATGAGCTCTGGCCTCAGTGATACCAGAACCCATGGTACTAGGATATGGATAGGTAGAAAAATGCCACTTTCCCCTCTGAGTCCCGTAACATTTCTGCACAGTATACATGGACTGTCCCATTTTCCTTTATTGATTTATGGTTTGTGATAACTCTAATACATATTTCAATGATACTTTGCCATTCCTATGAAATCCGTTAACTCGTAATGCATCAGTGATACCTGTGACAGTCAAATAACATACTAATAACACATACTAATTAAAAAATATATAAGGGGTATTTTTTTTTTCCCTGCCAAGAAAAAAATCTTTTTATTTTCATAAAAGAGTAAGGAATTTACAGCAACTTACTTGGTTTGCATGAATTTGAGTGTTTCAAAAGGTAAAAAAGATCCAGCCCAAGATCAAATGAAAAGCTTTGACTTGAAGTTACAAGCTCATCATTAGAGGACAGCAGCAATCTTACAAACTGTCTCGGTGCAGGTTGGTGCTGTGGTGGTCCCTTGTCATAGCTGGAGGCACTTGTTGAGCTGTGCATCTTCTGGGGCTGTGTGTCCCCAAAAGGCCAAGTGAGCTGGACCTGGCACAGCCTGAGAGCTTTTGCTAGAAGTGAGCCCATTTCACAGTGAAGGTGGTAGAGCTGGAGGAGGGGAAGAGACACTTGTTAAATGCTGTAGACTTTCAAACTATACGTAGTAGTTAAACAGCCTTACTTAACTTTATCCTGCACTCTTTAATAAAAGATGGAGTAGGGTAATAGAATCAGAAGTCATATCATGGTGTGCGAGCTACCTCCAGGACTTTGAGGGATTTTCTAGAAGAAAACAGTCATCAATATATAATGTGACATCCTGGGCTTTGCAGAGGCTTCTAAAGAGGAAATTGCTACCCTTCTCCCTCATCTGTTTTCTTTGAGATGTTTCTATTCTCTTCTGCTTTTAAGATAATTAGAAGCATTGCTAGCAGTCTGGCAGAACATCACTGAAATGTAGTGATGTGGTCAGAGAGACTGATAGCCTGTTTCCCAGAATGAGGACGGCTCTTTGCAGTCCAAGAAATGTTTCTCTCCCCTTCAGCAGCAGTTTTTGAGCGCAAAAGATTTGAGCACAATGCACATCTGAAAAAGAATAAGAGAAGCAGAAGTATAGCCCAGTCTCCTACAAAAGAAGAAATATAACCCTGATGAATATTAGTAAAGTGGCAACGAAAACTAATTAGAACAAGGGGCTTTTAGGCTCAGCCCTGCCAGAAGGGAAGTTGGGGCTGTAAGTAGCCTGTTTGATGCTTTCTGCCTTTGAATGTTAACAGGACTTCCTACATTTTCTATGCAGAACTAGGATTGCATGTGTGAAATGCCTTGAATCTATCAGTTTTTGCTCCTAAATCAGGAATGCCTCCCATTTAATTATGTCCAAAGGGCTAAAAATAACAACATGCAGTTGGGTGTGGGGTGTTGTGGCAGGGAGGTTTCAGATTGAGCTCTGTGAAACTGGCAAAACAATTATCTGCTCTCTTCAGAATAAACATAAATAAATCATTGAGTGAGGCAGCCCTGCTCACTTCCCCAGTGTGCAGTGCAGCACTTTTCTCAGAGCTGCCTGCACTGCACCCATCATGGAGCAGGCCTGGAATCTGACCCTATGTCCACTGATGCCTTTCTGGTGCCTTCAGGTGGTGTTGGTCCATTTCAGGGCCTCAGCACTGGAACCAAAGTGCCCAGTGGCTGTGGCAGATGTCTCTTGGTGCATTGTGATACAGTGCCACCAAGTACCATCAAGTGCTTGGTTTGTTTTTAACCCTGTGTTGGTTGATGCTCATGAGGGCGGAGTGGTGTCAGCACTGCTGCAGTTGTTCCTTGTGGGCAGGAGTGTCACCTGGGAGGGTGCATGGATGCTGTGCGGAGGCAACGTGCATGGGCCAAGGTCACTTTACCCTCATTGGTGTTAATCCCTTCAGTCTTAGCCGTGTCCAGATTGCTAGCCAGGAGATGAGGTGGGGGGAAATGGGTGGTGAAGGGGTTCAGCTTTTAACCTTTGCAAAATCTCTCATCTGGAAGTCACTGTCTGAATGTCATGCCAAAGTGCAGACCTAACTTCAAGGAGCTGCATAGACTCAACAGACAGGAGAAAAGAGAGAATCTTGGTCAGATTTGAAGTCTGCTGATTTTTCTGTTGACTCTAAAATATTTAATGTAGTATCCTGTAGTGTATGTGGGCCTCATGTCTCATCTGTGCTTTAACTTGCAAACCAAAGAATTTCCATTTGATAACTGAAACCACATGCAAAATCAGCTTTTTTACATCCCTATAATCTAAAGCTGAGCTATGTATGCATAACATAGAATTCTCAAATTGTGCTGAGAAAATATTGCTTCTGGCTTGACTTTTCTTGCACCAAAACTTTGGATCTGAGACTTTTTTTTCAGCTAAAGCTCTAATCTAACCCCACTAAAGATTTGTTTTAGTATTGGAAACATTGAGCAAAACTGAATGCAAAAGACACTACAGTGTTGTGCTATATGAGGAGATGTTGAAAAGTTTTATTTGATAGTTTTATTTTCACATCAGGATTATATGTGAAGTTATAATAAAAAAGAGACTTTTTATTTAAATAGAAAAGAATTATTCAGGGCAAAATTCTGCTGTGCATTGCTCTAAAATCGCTCCCGTTGGGTAACTATTTGTTTTTCTGGGTGACTAAACTGATTAGTACTGTAGAGTTTAGATAGCATGCCCTACATCTGATAAAAATATAGTTGCTGGATTATTATTTTTTTTTCATCCTAATGATCCATCTTTTTGTTTATAGTCCCTTATACTACACCTTGAGCTCTTCAGTTGTGTTTGCTGATACTGTGTTTGTATTTGCTGATACTGTGTTTGGCTCTTATGGTAGTAATAATTTTAAATTTCTGGGTTTTTTTTTAATGAATATTGAGTTATAACAAAATGTTTTCTCTGTATTAAAACAACTTTTAAAAATCCAATATAAAGTATGTGCCTCTCTAGTTCCAAATAAAATTAACTAGAAATGCCTGTAATTTAGGCAACAGTCTGTTTTTATGACCTTTCAACCTGAATTTATGGGGTATGATACAAACAATGCAAGAGGTAGACACAGATAGAAGGAAGGAGAGTGCAAATTAGGGGTGGAAGTGGGGCAGTAGAAGTGTGGGGTTGGAAGAGAAGTCCTGGAGGACTGACATGTGTTTTAATTGAAGAATTAGTGGAGATAGACACATGAATAAAAATGTAAGCCTAGGTGAAAGGGGTAACAATAAAGATGCAGGGAGTAGGTAGGATGTGCAACCTGCAACTGAGAAGCACAGGGGGCACACAGGCAGATTTCCCATCTCACTCGTGTGTAACAGCCTGAAGGATGGGTGTGGAGGACAGGCAATGAGTGGGATGCATGGGGAGATGGTGCTGGTCAGAAAGATGAGACCACAGTAGTGCAGAGCTGACCCCTGGCCAGAGCTGCGGGTTAGGTTGAGCCACGTTTGTGGCTCTGTGGTGCAGCCCTTTGCATTTCAGGGGCCTGGGGGACAGGCAGGATTAGCTCGTCTGGTGCCGTGTCCCATGCAGCTGTCACTTAAAAAAATTAAGTGATCTTTTAAATACAGGTAGGGAAAGGGGTTAGGGAGAAGTGAGAGAACAGGAGATGCACTAGGATTCCCTACAGGGAAAGTGTGAATGAATAGAAAAGCAGGTGTTGGGGACTGATGCTGGAGGGCAGACCATAATGTGGACAAAACTGTGCGGCAAGAACTACCCTACTGGGTATGTCTGTATTAACTTCTTTCTGTTTTGTTGAACAGAAACACAATGCTAGTGTCCGTGACTCACTCAAAATATGCATTGATTTCCTTTAAAAGTGAATTGCAATAAACAGAGATTATGTCAGTCTATTGGGCTGTACTTATGGAATGCAGGTATGTCTTTTTTAATGTGAAGAATGAGTCTTATATCCTCATCTTCCCAAAATGATAACGGGGAGAATCTTACCATGTTGGGTTGCTTTGGAGCGTACAGCCCCACTGGACAGAGTCCAAAGATAGTTGAAAAGGCAAAAATAGGGCTGGCCACAGTCAGTGAGTGCTTGGAAAAGTGACCAGTTTGAACTGGTCTGGAACAAAGCTGAGAGCCCAGAGCTAGAGGAGGAATGCTCTTGGGGCTTTGACAAGCTCTGTATTGTGCATTTTTGGGCTATCCAGCTTTCCTGCCTGTAGGCTTGCAACAGCTGCTGCTTGCATCCTTCTCCACTGGCTACCTAGTGAAACAAAAAGATGAGATCCTCTCTGTATGATACAAAGAATGAATAAGTCTTGTTACATGTGATGGAAAGTGCTTCCTGGATGCCTTTGTATTTATTTCCCCCTCATCTACTGCTCTATGTGCAGAGCAACAAACTAAACTGCTGATTGGCTTTCAGTTCTTGGAAAGCAGGAAAAGGGCCAGAGTCAAGGTTACCAGGAGTATGGAGGGAAAAATATCAAAATCTTGGAAGGTGAGGTGAGGACAGCACCAAGTGCAGCTAGTGGGGTGTTAGATGCAGAATAAACAAGTGTCTCAGCTGCACCTACCTTCCTGTTGATCCCAAAGCTTTCAGTGCATTGGCCTCAGAGGGTGAGTGATTAGCCAGAAATGTGGATTGCAAGGCAGGAAAATAGAAAAGCAAACAGAAAATTGTGCAGTTCAGATGAAGCTTGCAGAGAGACAAATTCTACAGGTTTTCTTGTTTCCCAGATTTCCTGGTTTAATTGGAAATGAGGAAAGCTGCTGTGGGGAGGAACAGGGCCATGGCAATTATGGAAATGTGGCATTAAAGAAGAAAGTTGGTGTGTGCTTAAAGAAATAGTGAATAATAGCAGGAAGTTGTTTTTCGACGAGCTCAAAACTGAGGTGTTTGATTTGAATCACTGGGGCAGTCCTAAACCCACACTGTTTATGCAGGAAAATGGGAATACATAGGAAATACAGTATCATACATAGCTGCAATGTTTCTTTGTGGTGTGTAAGAGAACTGCATTATAGCTGCTGAAAAAATCACAGCTTTTGCATTTTTTATGTGTATTTTAAAGTAATGATTTTAATGCAGGGTTTTTTTCTGAGCTTTGAATTTTAATGGCTGGGTCTTAATGTTGCTGTTCAAACCCCATGAAAATATAATACATTTTGTCTGTATTTATCTTAATTCAACCATATTTACTTGTTTCCTTCATTTCTTTGCATACATATCCATCTAGATTTTACTCTAACTTCATCTGTGATTCATATCCAGGGGAGTGAAAATGTTATGCAAAGGACATTTACATCTAAAAACATTTATTCCCTACAGTTGCTGTCACAGCATGTAGACTAGACGCAAGGCAGATCTCAGTTAACATCCTCTGATCTCTATCTGTGAAATGGGAGCAATAATGCTTATCATCCCAAGGAGGCTGTGAAAATTACCTGGTATTTGTAAATATGAAGGTTGAATCCCTGCACAAAATATCAAGGGAGTTCTCTGATGTCTGGGTGGGCCCTATATGGTAGGTCCCAAACTACTGGAAAAACTTTCTGCAGAAAGATTTTTTTTTTTGTCAGCGACTATGTAAGTTTTTTAGAAGTAACAAGTGTTTTCTAAGAACACAGGCATTTAATAATAGTTTTTTCCTCTTCCTCTCATGGTTATTTTATTGTTTACAATTCCCTATGCAGTCCTCTTGAAACCATGTAGCTGTCACTGTGTACTTAAGGTGTGTTTGTGTTTATGGAAGCAGAAAACCAGTGAGCCAGCACAATAACCTTTAGTGCAGTGTTGAAAAGGATTGCTTGTTTCCTTTCCAAAATGGTTTTTCAATAAAGATGGAAAACATCTGGAATTTGATGACAGCTATTTTATGTAATAAAGAAAGCAAAAAGAAGACAAAGACAAAGAAAAGAGAATAGGAAAATTTCATTGAAGCCCAAAAGGACAGTATATGATTCTTCCATCAGCTCCCTAATGTTTTCCATGGAATATTTTGAGGATGAGGAAAATCATTTTCCTATTACCAGCAACCCCATTACTTCAGGAATCAGCTAGCCGTGGCAGCAGGTATCTTTGCCTTCCAGTTGTGAATTCATTAAAACAACTTAATTTAACCTCAGCTGGTTATTAGTCTAACATTAAAATAATTCTCCACCTCCACACAGCCTATAGGTAAAACCTGGTGCTTTTCAATAATAGCCTATGTTAAAAAAGAAAATAAAAACTCCAGATGCTGGAAAGCTGCTACTTCATAAACATCCTCCTCTCCTCACTTTGTATTAGCGTCAGCATTAAAGCAGAGTGAGGGTGGCAGTTTTGATGGCATTGCCAGCACAAAAGTGGAGAGCCACCAGTTGGAGCTGGTCCCAGAAGCTGCCCCATGTCTGTAGCACACATGGGAAACCTCACTTCCCTTAAGAAGGGAAGATCTTTCCTTGGGCAGGCTGCACTTTCCTGGGCTTTGGTGGCCTTTGGTGCTTATCACTGCATTCAGCAGTTCAGGGTGGCATTTTAGTGTTCATAGAGGCTGTTCATTGTTGTAAAGGAAATAAACTGTAATTTTTAGTTTGGTGTGGGTGTGCTGACATCATAAATGCTATTAATCGCCATAAACACACTTCAACCAAAGAAGGAGTGGCATAAGCACCTGGAGAAAGGAAGTAAACAGGGATTGTTTTCACATGAGAAGATGGACTGAGAGAGAGGGAATGCTACAAATATAGAGAATAATGTGTGATATAGAAGACAATGGACAGAAATGGTGTTTGTGGCTGAGGAACAGATTGGGCATGAGAGTGATAAAAGGGTTGTTGGCTGGGTTATGCTGAAGGGACAGGAGTCCTGAAACCCGCTGCTGTGCACCACCATTCATGGAGAATGGTTGACAGAGACCCCGAACCTGGCCTCCGAGGCACATGGATTTGTCTCTCATCTGCTCAGACAGTTGTGTGACTGGGATTTTCTTTTGTTCCAATATCCTAGATGCCAAGCCCATGGAGGCACTGGGGTGCAGAAGTGGCTCCCACGCAGCCTGTGATCAGCCTGCTTCCTCTGCCACAGCACTGCCCTGCCCTTTGAAGCTGGGTAGGAAGCAAGTGACAGCAATAACCTGGTCTTTGATGCTCTTTGATCTCCTGCTCCAGCTGAAATTTATCCTGGCTGGGGAGGCCTGTGTCAAGCTGTCAGCTCTACAAATATTCTTAACGTGGTCTTGGGCAGGGTCTGACACAGTGGTGAATGGTTCTGCATTGTAGCTGAAGCTAGAAACTCTGGGATTTAAGCTTCATGTGAAACAACAGATAAAACTGTAAATTTTAGTTTTATTTTCCCTTCTAGTCTGGAAAAACAGCATGATTTTAATCACTCAGTTCGCTACTTCACTAGGCTTCAGGAGGATTCATAATTAATGACTTAGAGAGGCTTTTTTTTTTTCAGTTCATATTTTTCCTTTGAACTTAGCATTTTTTCCTTATTCCAGACAGTGTCATTTGCATAATGAACAAATGTCATATTAATCTTTTGATGTGGACCTATGCTGTTTATCAAGTTTCTCAGATTCTTAAACCTGTCTGTCTTGTCATGTTCTTAAAGATATTAATCTTCAGCAGAGAAAAAAATGATGTTTTCTCTGCTGCGTCCTGTTAACCCCGTGGAATCACGCTACCTACCCCTCATAAAATCCTGGTAGGGATCATGCATTTTAGTTTCCCTATGAGATAAATACGTAAATCATGGCATGTCTAACTGATATTTTATGGAAGGTTTGCAGATTCCTGTCCCCAGTTATGGTTTGATTACTAAAGGATAGTTAATTGCACAACAGTTTCCATATAAAAAGCACTGCCTTTCTGGAAGTGAAAGAAAAGGTTAATGTTCATAACAAGAAATACTATAGAAATGCTTTCATTAAACTAGGACAAAATCTTGGCTGCAGCCAGAGTTTCTCAGATTTGTTTGAAGTTTTGAGTACTGTTTATCATGCTGCACATCCTTCCACAGCATTTTGGTTAAGTAATGTCTTTTTTTTCTGTGATAGGCTAACTCCATATCATCCTCAGAAATGCTTATTCCCCTCTTTTTGGACAAACGTGCCTGTGTAACAGTGGCTTGAGTGACATGTGCCTATCTCAATGAAAGAGATGTATGCTGTGGCTGGCTATTGTGGCAGTAGGAGTCACCTGGCTGTTGTGCTTTGGGAAGGTGAGCCCATCCTCTTTCTGAGCAGGAATAAACACCTTTTGGTGACTGACCTAGTCAGATGGTCTTTGCCAACAGTGGATGCTGCTATATTTCTTCAGAGTAAAGTCTTATCTGCCAGGCATTATCCAGTGGTTCAGCTTCTTTCTGCCCTCAGGCACATAGTGATCATAGAATCACATTGTCCCAGGATTTCAACTGGAAAAAAAAAAAAAAAAAAAAAATTTAAAACCAATTTTTTAAAGAATCATCATAATATAAAAAAATTAACAGGAGAGCCATTTTAATCAAGATGTTGCAGGATTTAAGGACGATATCAGGAGAATTCCTGTAGCCACATAAAGGCCCAAAGAACTTAAAAAATCCTATTGTCATGGGTTTCTTTAATGTCCAGACACCACAGGACAGGTATGTATCCTAACTGGTCTATTGTGTTCAATTATTTCAGTGTAGTTTAACTGACTTGAGTATGTGAAAATCTCTTGAAAATCCTGGGAGAAGGCAATACATTTATTTGTGCAATGTTTTTCTTTACTGTTGTAAAAGAATGCTGTGTTTATTGAAATAGAAGCAAATGTTTGTACAAAACTAACATTTTTATTTTCTTTTTTTTCTGGGGAACCTATTACAGGCCTGTTTTTACCATTGAATGTCATCACACAGATTTTTGTGCTATCTGGATTATTGTCACTGAAATATCTTAACTGCCGAGATGGTCTTTTGTCTTTTGGGGTTTTAAATAAGTGTCTTTAAATAAGGTTTACCTTATTATCCAAACCAAAACAGTTTCCATAGGCAAGTTTCTGAAAAAAAAAAAACCAAACCGGAAACAGTGAGAGCTCCAAAATGAGTGTTGATGGTTTTTCTTCTGTAGGTCTGTGGGAGTTTGGGAAGATTGGGAAGTTTGGGAAGGGATAATCTTTTCTGGCTCTTACCTATTCTTTCACTGGGTGGTGTTTCCTAGCAGCTGGAAGGAAAATGCAAACTATAAAGCCACTTATATCGTCCCTCGCATCTGAAATGCTTTAACCTTGCCGCGTCCTGAAAATCCATAGATGTTTAATTTACTCTTTTGTAAAAACACTTATTTGTTGGACCTGTATTTAGCTTCAGTAATAGTTCTTTTGGCAGTCTCAGTGCTATACCTTAAAATTCGTTAAGGCTTTGCTTACTTTGAAATGCCCTGTGCTCTTGGGTTTTGTTCAACTTGTTGTTTTAGCTTTGTTTTATGGTAATTTTGGTCTTCCTGGAGCTCAAAAGATCCCTGTGGTGTTTGTGGAGGCCTAAGCAAAAGCAAAGACAGAGGAGGTAGTCAGAAGCCTCTCTCCCTTTCCTTGTCAGGCACTCCTCTCTTCTGGCAGAACAAGGGTGCAAGATGGGTCTGCCTCTCAACAGAAGCTTGTAGGGACCAGTCTCTTTGTGCACCTTCTGTGGTGCCATGTATCAGTCTTGGCTTGCCCAGAGGCACCTTGAACTTCCCCTCAGAGCTGATGGGAGTTGCAGAAGATGTGGAAAATAAGGCTTTTGCATGGCACTGGTTCAAAAATAACAGCTTTTATGGGAATACAGTAATTACTGGCCCCTTGCCCATAAATGTTGCCATTGAAAATCTTCCTGTTCAAGTCACTTCTTCCATCAAAGTAACTTCTTCCACAGTAGGTATGGCAATATGATACATGAATACTTTTTTTTTTTCAGACAACCCCAACCATTTTTCATAGGTGCTTGGAGTCAGCCTTGCCTCTCCTTGTTGCCTTTCTCTTGTGACACATGTTAATCTGTTCTCGTCCTGTGCTGAAAGCATTCACTTCTGGAATAAATCAGCTTCATTGACTAGCTGAATGCCCAGGCTTGGGGAATAAGCACTGAGAGCTACCCACTAGCTGTTTATGTCGGCATTGGGTAGAGGAATATGATCCCAGGGCAGGTTCTGTTCAAGGAATGTGGATACTTGTCATGTGTCATTCATTCCTCACATGGGTGAAGTCAACATAGGATTGACCCCAGCACTGGGACCAAGTTTGTTTCAGAACTAGCTTGTGGTCTTGGGCCCTGTCTCTCTGCCATTTTTTTTCCTTACTGTTAAAATTGGCCAATAATCCTCTTTTATCAAACCTCACCAGGCATTTAGAAGATTAAGCAAGTATTATCTGTGTACAGTTAGAGACTGCATACCTAGGTGTGCAGGCAGCTGGTAGCACTAGATCTATTGTATAAACTAAGGAAAGGAAGAGAAGTGCTTATTATCTAGATGAAAGCAAACACTTAAAAAAATAAAGACGCCCCAGGAAAGATGAGGAAGTTAAATACCAGTCAGCCATCCGATACTGGCAAGGCAATGAAGTGCGCAGCCAGCCAATCCTTGGGACAGCTTGCATCCATGCTGCCTGCTGCAAGTGGTGGGAGCCACCGAGGTAGCTCTAGGTGAAACCATAGGATAAAACCCTGCAAGATAGTGCTGAGTTATCCAGGGACCCAGAAGAGCAGGTGGTCTTGCACTGGGGAATTAAAGAGGCAGAGATAACCACAGCCAGCCTGAGGGCATGGTTTTGGACTGGGATTGGGAAAATTTCCAGCCTGGGAAGAAGGGCTGCACTTCTTTTGTGGGCAGAAAGGTCCTGTTTTGGAACAGGCAGGGATGTTGACAGTAGGATGGGATGCCCCTCCCCTGATTCACAGACGTCTGAGGGGGGCTTTGAAACATTACATGTGTACTGTTATGGCATGCTTTAGGCTGGCTCGCAGCTGTGTGCTGAGTCCCGGTGCCCTTCTTGCCACTGAAAATTAGGTTGGGTAAGCCATAAGTTAAGTCCCTGAGCCCTTATTAGACTTAGTTTTAGTATCTCTGAAGCATTTAGTACTCACAGGCCAGAGGCTGGGGTCAAGCTCTCATCTGGCACACAAAAGCTTTGTTTATAGTGCCTGGAGCATCTGAGCATCTGGGTCTGGGGTCAAAATCTGACCCAGTGTGAATGGCACAACTGTAGCATGTCTGGCTGCTATATGCTTTGCATATAGACTTGACTTCACACTTCTGAAATGGCAATTCATGAGGAAATCTTTGTTAAAACAACATTCCCCATCTTGCTGATGAGGCCAGGTAGTTGTGCAATCACCCCTGGCAACGGGACAAGGGCAATGTCTCCATGTCCTACCCTCAAGAGGCCTCGAAGCTGGTTGCTCAAGGCAGGGCCACCAGTTCTGGGGCCAGCAGGTTCTTTGTCTTGGCTATTCAACATTCTGATTACTTGCTGGCTTCCTGCGCAGAGCTTACGTGCTGCAGAGGGCTTTGCCCCAGCCTTCTACGTCAAAAGGGAATTAAATTTCAATGCAAACACAGGTTGCATGGTTGAGCCCTTACGCCTACAACAAATTGTACAGTTTAATCTGCTGCAGCTGCGGGCAAGCTATCCTTGCTAAGTAGTTTAAATTTAGCTGGTAGAGAGCCCTTGAGAGACTATTTTTGGGACGCATCGTGTTTACTGATCTCTGCTAATTGTGTTACCTATTAATTCTGCTGTTTAAGAGCACATACCTAGACTTTGTACTATGCTGCTAATTTGTCTCTCTGCTAGATGAAGCAGAGACCCAAGGAAATGAGAAAATTACTAAATTATTCTGTTTCTACCAATTGTCTTTATTAGTGCCTTGAGCAGTAGATCAGCCACTGTCCATCATATTTGAAAACTCATGGCAGTGAGGTGAAGTTCCTGATGACTGGAAAAAGGGAAATATAACCCCATTTTCAAGAAGAGGAAAATGGAAGACCCAGGGAACTACAGACCAGTCAGTTTCACCTCTGTGCCTGGCAAGATCTTGGAGCGGATTCTCCTGGAAAGCATGCTAAGGCACATGAAAAACAATAAGGTGGTTGTTGACAGCCAACATGGCTTCACTAGGGGAAAATCACATCTGACCGATTTGGTGACCTTCTCTGATGGGGCTACAGAACTTGTGGATAAGGACAAACCAGTTGACGTTGTCTACATAGACTTGTGCAAAGCATTTGACACTATCCCACATGACGTCCCTGTCTCTAAACTGGTGAGACATAAATCTGATGGATGGACCACCTGGTGGATAAGGAATTGGTTGGATGGCCACATGCAGAGGGTTGTGGTCACCGGCTCAATGTCCAGTTGGAGACCACTAGCAAGTGGTGTCCCTCAGGGGTCGATGTTAGGACCGATCCTGTTCAACATCGTTCTTGGCAACATGGACAATAGGATTGATGCGCCGTCAGCAAGTTTGCTGATGACACCAGGCCGTGTGGTTCAGTTGATGTGCTGGAGGGAAGGGATGCCATTCAGAGGGACCTTGACACACTTGTGAAGTGGGCCGATGCCAACCTCATGAAGTTCAACCAAGCCAAGTGCAAGGTCCTGCACCTGGGTCGGCGCAATCCCAGGCACTGCTACAGGTTGGGCGGAGAAGAGATTCAGAGCAGCCCTGTGGAGAAGGACTTGAGGGTGTTGGTTGATGAGAAACTGAACATGAGCCGGCTCAAGCGTGCGTTCACAGCCCAGAAACCAGCCATGTCCTGGGCTGCATGAAAAGAAGCTTGACCAGCAGGCCAAAGGAGGTGATCCTGCCCCTCTACTCTGCTCTCGAGAGACCTCACTTGGAGTATTGTGTACAGTTCTGTGTCCTCCACATAAGAAGGACATGGAGCTGTTGGAGCAAGTCCAGAGGAGGCCATGAGGACAATCAGGGGGCTGGAGCACCTTCCATATGAAGACAGGCTGAGAGAGTTGGGCCTGTTCAGCCTGGAGAAGAGAAACTGCGTGGAGATCTCATAGCAGACTTCCAGTATCTGAGCAGGGCCTACAGGGATGCTGGGGAGGGACCCTTTATTAGGGACTGTAGTGATAGGACAAGGGGTAATGGGTTCAAACGTAAACAGAGGAAGTTCAGGTTAGATATAAGGAAGAAGTTCCTTACTGTGAGGCTGGTGAGGCACTGGAACAGGTTGTCCAAAGAAGTGGTGAATGCTCCATCCCTGGCAGTGTTCAAGGACAGGCTGGATGGAGTCTTGGGTGACATGGTTTAGTGCGAGGTGTTCCTGCCAATGGCAGGGGGGTTGGAACTAGATGATCTTCAGGTCCTTTCCAACCCAAACCATTCTATGATCAGATAATTCTATGATCAGATCTTCATGGCCAGGCTGAAACCTGGCTGACCTTTTCTTTGCTTTGAGTTTACAAACATGAGGACGAAGTTTGCTTACTGCAGATGTACAGTTTGCTGGGTGCACTTGCAAATGTCAGCAGTCTGATCTCCTCTCACCACTGCTGCTCAGAAGTACCATGCTACTGAGTGGAAGATGAAGTGCTCTAACTACAGTACTTTGGAGCACAACTCTCCCTATGCTTTTTGTCCCCTGCTATAACCCCCTTATCTGAAAAGGCTTCTTGCTGAAGCAGCACAGTGTTTTGGGGTTTTTTTAAGCTTTCTGACCTAGCAGGCAACCAAGGCAGACAAAAGTGAAGGATTACCTTGGAAAGCAGGTGAGGATGTCATACACATATTACCAGGTGCAATTTGCTTTCAGGCACTTCTGGGGAGCCCAGCGTTTCTGCTAAGGATTTGGGTGCTATAAACTGTCCCTGTGATGGAAGGAGTGTTGCTTTTCAACCTTACTGGTCTGGAAGACAGCACTATGTGCCAGGGCAGTACAAGTGAGGCCGATGAGAGTTCAGAATTCAGTTAATAATGAGTATTTAGTTATGAACTGACAGACCATCACAGGATAGATATGCAAGTGTTGTGGTCAGGTGGGTGCTGCTGCAGCTTGTGTGATATGGCTTGTCCTGGGATGGTCCTTTGGAAAACCCACCATGCAATATTACATACTCACATACTATTTGGGAAATTAACTCACTATGCTGTCTCTGCTTAAGCTGTCTAGTTAAACATAAATATGAATTCTGAGCTAGACTATCCCAGCCCTACTGAAAAAATATCATTCTGGCTTCCTACAGAAAAAACCACCTCGGAGAATAGTAGTACAGCAGTAAAACTACCTCAAACTCCTCTGTAAGGCCTTTCTTCCACTTTTATCATCAACAGCACAAGAACAGCAAAAATACACAGGGGGGAAGGGAAGAGAGGGACGGAGTATATGAAGGGAAAAGGCACTCACACGGCTTTTTAAATGTAGGGGAAATATTTCGATGTATATATTCTCTTGCCAGCTTTTCTCTGAGTTGTCTGGCAGGCTGTTGGAACAAAACAATCTGACTTTTAGACCCTAAGCCAAGTACTTACAGGGATGTGCAGTTAGGGCACTGGGGGAGAAGGATCTCTGTGAATCTGAGCATAATGTAAAGCAGCAGCACCAGCCAAAGAAACCCAACAAAATATTGGTCAGCACTGGAAGGGTAATGAGAACAAGGGAAAAAGCATCATTTTACTTGATGTGTACACATCTGAAGTGCTGCATGAAATTCCAGTCTCCACACCGCAAGAAGGACTTAAAACAAGGCAGTATAAGATCAATATCTTTAAGGAGATAATAAAATGCTGGATCTTAAAAAGACTCTTCAGCTTGGAGAAGAAGCTGGAGGGCTATACCCGAAGCCTGCAAAATCAGGAAGATGGTGAACAAGCCTAATGCAGAACTGAATCCCCCAGTACTGGGGCTAGGAGTACTCACTGAAATTGGTAGGATATCAGTTTAAATTGGATAAAAGCACTCCACTGTGTGGGTGGTGTACTTCTGAATTTGATGTTGCAGGAGACTCTAGAAGCACATGGCATCAGCATAGTCAAACGCAGATTAGACATTTTCACGGGTAATAGGTCTGGAAACAAATACTTAAAGGTCTAAGGGACATGAAAAGAGGTATGTATCCTCTAGCAATCCTAACACAGCACCTGAGGGTGCTGGAGGGAGGTGTAGGAGAATGGAGTAAGATCAGCAAAGTTTACACGCGTGACTGATGTCCCTTGTTGTGCTGCTGGAGGCAGAGCATCAGGCTGGATGTACCCATGGTCTGACATCTCAGTTTGTACCCAGCTGTTTGGCTAGCTGTCTCCAGTTCAAGACAACTGCAATGAGCAATGAGCAATAAGGGATAAAGTATTAGGACCTCACACAAGTGGCAAACTGGCTCCAAACTAGCTTTCCCATTTGAAAGGAACCGGTTGCCACTTAGTGCTGTGAGACCTCTGCCAGTGTTTAGCTCAGGTGCCAGGCAGGGGAAGGAAGGGATCCCTGACTAGTGCAATGGCTGGACTTCTTACAGATGTCTAAATTAAAAGGCAAATATTTGAGTTAGATTACTTTAAACTTATCCTTTTGTGGAAGGAAGGTAAACTGAGTTTAAGTAGATCCTAGGTTTACTAAAAGAAAGTAAATGAAATGTAGAACATTGCCTCCTCTCTTCAGAGGAAAAAGAGGTGTCAGAAGAACTAGGCTACTACATATTGTATTTATACATTAGTTTCTACTAGAAATCTTCAGAATTTTCATTTTTTTTTAAGAAAAACTCAGAGTCACTTGATACTTTCATTTTTTAATTGAAATGTTTATATTTTCAAGGAAATTATTTTTCCTCTTATGAGAGCCTGTGTTTGGTGTTGTAAATTGTGTGGAAAGGCTTTGGCAGAAGTTTTTGTTGCTGACTGTCCAGGTCATGCCCTGGATTGAAGTGGCTGTTTGCCTCTGACGCGCCAAAGCTGAAGACATCTGCCACTGGGATGAATCTGCTGTGCCACCTGGAAGCCATGCAGTGCTGAACACCCACAACAGCAATTTGCTTCCTGCTGCCCACTGGCTTTCGGCTGAGAGATGATGTGCTGAAAGGACTTCATGTGTGCATGTGCACCCCCACCCTGCATCCTTAAATGCAGTACTTTGATGAAGTAGTTTTCAAGTGGCAGTTTTCAATCAAATGTTTTTTTGTAAATGAAATGAAATGGGGAAAAATTAAAGTAAAACAAAGCACAAAATCACAAAATCACAAAAATGTCCCAGAAAACTTGACAGCTCTGCTTATTCTGTAATCTACTGTGACTGCTTAGGTGACCCAAGAGCTCCTCAGTAAAGAAGGAGGTAATGGATTTGACTTGAATGTGCTACTTTTGGGGAATGACTCAGCAGGAAAAGCAAAGAGCTGTTCTACCTGTGGCCACAGCATCACCTGAAAAACATTTTGTATCAAAAACTGGATTGAATGGAAACACTCAGCTTGATACACAGGAGTGATTTGTCAACAGAAGGTCAGATTTTTTTGTTGCTTCAATGTTGTTTTTTTTATTTGTTTGTTTTGTTTGGGTTTTTTGGTTTTTTTTTTCCCATTAACCTTATTTGAACTCAGTACTCTATCATCTCCATCTATTATACCAGTCAAGGCAAACTAAACCTATCTTAGAAGATGTGGCAAGCGGTTGCGTGTGATTGACTTCAGCTTCCAGTTGAGACAGCCTTGCCTTTCTGGCATGAGCAGGAGTACTACCTTTCCCTCTAATCACAAGCTGCCCCTCCAATTTAAAAGATGTAGACTGATACGACATTTCAGCAAAACTGTCTGTTAAAAGAAATAGTCTCCTGATTCTTTGTGTAAGTTTTTTTCTCTTAATTCTGATGAGAGTGGAATAAGCTCCCTTCTAGTTTCTACGTTTGCACATCTTTGCAGGAGCTTCTGCAGCACCTCTGCTGCTGTAGCAGCCCCTGTAATATCATATCAGCACTTCAACAAGCCCCAGACCCTGCAACCTTGACCAGAAATGTTTGCTGGAGCAGAAAATCTGCCAAATTCTTTCAGCATTATCTCATTTCTTTCTGTTTTTAAACTTATTTAATCAGAATTGCTTTTTGAATCCTCATGATGCTGTAGAACAAGAGATGGCTGGGTGGTACGTCCTGTGCCTATCTAGGCATCCACACATGCCTCAAACTAGTTTGTGGCTTCTCGTCTTCTCTCCAAGCCCACCAGCAGCTTTAATGAGGACAACACCTCTGTTGCTGCAGTAGAAAAGCAACGAGAACAGCAATAGAAAGAAAAAGCTACAGTGGAGCCAGTGGACCTGTGTCTGACTTAATTTGATAACTGCTTTAATGTGGTCCATATGACACTGATTTCATGTCTTTCTTCCTGTCATGGTCTTTTGGTGCCTGAAGTGCATGTAGTTTTGTTTTGAACTTGTTTCTTTGTGTAGCTCCTGACTGCAATAGCTATGGAAGTGAGCACAAACTCCTCCCTCACAGGCTCATTAGCATTCAATGGTGCTTGAAGGAACCCAAAACATACAGCCAACTACGAAGCGCTAAGCTCCTGTTCGTTTTTTGTTTTTTTTTTTTTAAAACCTAGCTAATTATCTTTTTAGCCTAATTATGTGTAAACATAAAAGTGGCTTGGTTTCCTCCTTGTCAATCAAAGGTGTCCTGATTTACTCATCCTTATTAAGTAAAATTAGCGTAATTTGACTTTATTAAAATACAGCCTTCTAATCTTGCTGTTACTAAGGCTGTAACAGGTAACTGGGAGAAGTACAGCTCCATCAACACAGGCACAGTTTGCCATTTCCCAGGTTTGAGACCATGGTGTTATTGACCAATGTCACCAGATTCCCTGTAATGCTAGAAGGATGCTGCTGTCATGGTGATACCAAGAGTCACAGAGAAAATGCCCTGTTCTTCTGATGGCACAGACCTCTGGAATGGTTGTGGTCACTATCTAGTTTTGCCAGACTTACATGGTCAAGTGTTGATGTGCTAAGGTAAAGCTTTGCTCCCCTGAATGGAGGCCACTGGCAGCTGAGGGTCATTTCAAGCCCTTTTCCTCTTCTGCCTTTGCAGACAGTGCTCTTCATAATTTTTGACATTGAGCATCCTTTGGTTTCACCAGTTCTGATAGTAGAATGTAGAATCCAGAATTGAAATTATCTTTGACAAAGACAGTAAGTATTTGCACAAACATGTAGCTGTTTCATTCTCAGGATCAATGTGCCATTACTGATGTAAAAACTTCTGATGCTATATGTCTCGTAGTTAGCACTCTGCTTCTTTAAACAATCTTTTTGGTTCTCCAGCTGAATATTCATTGAAGTCATGGCTGAGTTTTCAAAAGGTGTAAATCTGGTTCCTAAAAGCAAAAGGATTTTTTTTTGCTTGTTTTGGGACAGCAGAGTCAAAAATGAGATGTGTGTCAAAAATGTTTCTGTAGAGTAATTATTGAATTTTTGAAGCTGCCCTTAAGGCATTGAATATCACCATGAGAAGCTCTCTCAGCCACTGTTTAACATGAAAGCTGCTCTGTGTGCACTGTGTCCATGAATACGTATTTTTGGCCTGTAGTGAATCTTACAACTTTGTCAAAAACTTATCTCTGAAGAGGAGTGGCTCTATCAGTAGGTAAATAAAGAGCAGATACACAGAAATATGGTAACTTTGAAGGTCATATGGTTGCAGAGAAGAGCAGTATTGCCCCGCTTCTCCCTTAAGCCCTAACATAAACACAACTGGGAGGGCTGAAACTCTTTAGATATGGTGTGGAAAGTGCTCCAGTGACTGTTGTGTGTGTAATCTTTAGACAGATGCCATGTAGAACAGATGATGACTTGAGAAATCTAAACTGAGTTTTGCATTCTGCATAGAAACGCAAATACTTGTCTTTTGTTTTCTTGGAAGAAGGACACAGTCAATTTTCAAGGGAACTGAAAACTCAGTTTTTAACACTCTGGCTGAAGCATTGTGAACCCTATTTACTTCTGGAAGATAAATTTTGTCCTTTGAGTGTCATGGCACAGTGTAATTTCCTACTGAGGCATATTGATTTCAATCATCGTTATTAGAGAGTTAGAGAGTTGGTTTTTTTTTCTGGTAATATTTACCACAGTGGCTGGTATTACAGAAAATAGTAAAACATGCAGGATAATCTTAACTTTGGAAGACGCATTTCTGGAGTTTCTTGAAGAATTGTTTGTTTATTTGTTTGTTTTGTTTGTTTCTTTAATATTTGACTTTTTATCAAATTTTATTCAAAACTTTGATAGTAAGAAATAGAGTAGCAAGAATTGGTTTCCATTACATCATAAGCATACTTCACATTCATAGAGTTGCTGTTTTTTGCAGCAATCTCCTCTGCCTTGTTCTCGACAGCTTATTCTAAGAATATCTGGTACATTTCAACATCAAATTAATTTCCCTCTTGTTAAAGAATAAAATTGGATATATATGCATGGTTTGTAAAAAAAATAATACTGCTTTGGTTTTGGATTTTGATTAATTCTCACATAGTCTTCTGAAAATAATGAATCTTTAAAAGCTTTGAAAACTCCATCCATCCTAACAACTATGTCTTGTCTCCTTCCTTGATTATTTCTCTTCAAATAAATCCATAGATGACTAAATTCTCCCAGCACTCCTTGCTATTCTCTCTGAGTGTGAATCCCTGAGCAAACAAGATTTCTCATGGGTGGTTTGTAAGGAAGTGGAGGACAAGGGACAGAAAGGGAGAATTTGTCAGAGTTTCCAACTGAAATATTGGTGACATATCACTACAGCTGGAAAAGCAATTCGCCAGAGAAACAGAAGAGAAAATGTCTGCAGAGAAAGTGCACCTTGGTTATAAAGGTACTGAAAGGTCTGCAGTAGACTGAGGCCAATATGTACTCTGCCTGAGCAGTTCCGTAGTGGGTGGAGAAGCACTGGGCTTTTGTGGCTGCTGGGACAGCTGCAGGAAGGGTGACCAGATATGAGACATCCCAGACATCTCTAATCCAAACAAGAATAACTTCAGACTATTTTAGCTATTCAAATAGATTCTTACCCTCTACTTGGCTCTTGTGAGACCGCATCTGCAGTACTGCATCCAGCTCTGGAACCCACAACATATGAAGGACTTGGACCTCTGAGAGCAAGTCCAGATGAGACCACAAAGATGCTCGGAGGGCTGGAGCACCTCTCCTATGAAGACAGGCAGAGAGAGTTGAGCTTGTTCAGCCTGGAGAAGAGAAGGCCCAAGGGAGACCGTATAAACAGTCTTCCAATATCTAAAGGGACCTACAAGAAGTCTGGAGATTTTTACAAGGGCATGTAGTGATAAGACAAGGGGGAATAGCTTTAAACTGACAGAGGCGAGACTTAGATTAGGCTTTTTGTTTAAAAGACTAATCTGTGTCTCTAGAAATTCAGAAGAAAAAGGACTTGTCTAAACCAGTTTTAATTTAAAAAATCTTTTGGATTCTGAGAAGAGAATTTTTTTTTTTTTTCCTCTATTAAACAAAAATGACCAAAAAGTGAGAAAGAAAATATTTAAAGGTTATTTCCATCTGGAGTCTGGAGGTTAGTGGAGAGAGCAGGAAGAGAAAATGCACACGGAAAGTAAGAGTTAGAGTGTGAGGAAAGGGAAAATAACTTTCTTGTTTCTTTTTCTTTTCCTATTTTGCCCAGTGCAGGATGTGGGATAAGAGTAGTTATCTGTGAATAATTTTTTTAGCACCTATCCTTTTTGTTTCCCATCCTTTTTACTTTTTTTCCCAGTGAAAACAAACATAGAATTAATCTAGCCACTGGGAGCACTGCAGCAAATTTCACTTATTTCATATTTTCAAATGATGCTGTAGATAGAGATGTTATACATGACTATACAGTGTGCAAAGGCTTCCACTAAATGGAAGAAGTCTTGCTGCCTTTGACTTTCATGGAAACCTTGTTGATGTCAGCAGAGGAATGAGTGGAATTGGATGGAACATCTGTTCTAGGAGTCATGGACCCGCAGCAAGGAAGAACGTTGTGGTTTTACAGAAGCTTAGGGAGTTACAGTAGTTC
The DNA here is from genome assembly GCF_004027225.2 of Strigops habroptila. NCBI lineage: Eukaryota > Metazoa > Chordata > Aves > Psittaciformes > Psittacidae > Strigops > Strigops habroptila. Next base: position 82,319,921 of record NC_044302.2, on the reverse strand, counting down.
AATATTTGTTTATACTAACCTGTGCATTTCAGAGTGCCTGGCAGCCAGATGGGATCTGAAACAGGAGTAAGCACACAACTGCATTGCTGTTGTGTTATTGAGTGTGCATAATGCACTTTGTGACGGCTGTTTGCTGGTGTGGGAACAGAAATTATACCTAACCTGCAAGGTGTTCTGGGGGCAAAGTTATTCTTCCGGATGTCTTGGAGCAAATTTGCATTGGCAAGAGTGAGTTTGCACCAATTCAGCAACTTGCAACCATGCAGTTGCAACAATTTTGAACTGTGATTACAGATGGTGATCTACACAGTGATCAAAGATGCCAGCATGGTGCTCCCACATGTCTATGGCAGTAGCAGGAGCAGCTGGTATGGAAGTACTGAGCTGAGTGAATGCTATGTTTGTGCCATGGGTGCCAGAGGCTTGCACAGCCTGTCCTGCTGGGGTTTCTTGGATGACAAAAAGGGCTGCTCAGGTGAGGCTCATCTGGTGCAGATCCCTGTGGGCAGAGCACAGGCTGTCCTGGGACATCAGCCCTTGTCTGCACAGGAACAGCTTGCGGAGATTGCACGCGCCACCCGTGCAGTGGAGGGGAGTGTTCAGGCACATGAAACTGTTGTGTTTAGGGATAGGCAGAGGAGTGGCCTGTATGAAGTTTGGTCTCCTGAGATAGTACAGGTAGGATGAGTTTTAAAATGAATCTGCACTTGTCTCATGAAGTAATTGTATATGTGTAAAGGTGTGTTCAGATCCCTATCTGGCTTATCAGATCACCAAAAAATTTGTCTGGTGGTGTGCATTGTACAAGATATCTGTTTTGCATAGGAATTGTATCTCACAGGAATGCATCAGTTCCAGGGCTCTTATTGAAGATTTTGCAGAAATATTGCAAGTGATTATGGTCTCAAACCTAGTATGTCTTACTTCATATAAGCAATAAACATACTGTAATCTTCCATAATTATTTTCTGTTTGTGTCATGAACCTCTTAGTACAGTTTGGATGTAATATGTCTGTGGTTCTAGGAACAGGTGATGTACCTGGATAGCTATAGTAAAATCCTTGTTTAATGTGTTCCACTGAAAAACTATGTTATGGTTCCACCTGATTTTGTGGCTGTTATCACTATGAACACACAATGAATCTAAATATTGCTCTCAAAGAGACTCCTTTCCCTTGAAGAGACATGTACTGGTCCAATACTGATGCCAGCCATAAATCCCAGTTGCATCCCAACTTGCTAGCAGGTTTCAGTTTGTAGCTTTAGTAAAGAAACTACTCCCACTTCCATATAGGAAAGATATTTTTCCAATGAACTATGAACTAAGTCCAAAGATTGATTTCCACAAGTATTTGTGCAAGTAAGACCCTTTATTGAATGTTTTTGAAAAGAAAGAATAATAAAAGGAGTATGTATGGCAAATCTAAATTTAGGATTGAGTTTTTGTGAACTTGCTTGCATTCACTTTTTATTTTCACAGATCAATTAACCTCAGTGGACTTGCTTTGTATTTCAATAAAAAGAGAATCACAACTTGTTGACATGATAGTGGTTTTTCTTCTTTATTAGTCCACTTCGTTTACAAGTGTAAATTCTATGAAGAAAATACAAAACTCATACATGATTTTTCTTTTTCTCTTGTGTTTCCTGTGTTGTTTTTTTTTGGGGGGGTTTTCTTTTTTGTTTGTTTGTTTTTGTTTTGTTTTGTTTTTTGGGTTTTTTTTTTTTTTAATTCTGTTTGGAAGGAATCAGGATGATGTATTTGGATAATAAAGGAATAGAAAACTGTCTTACAATTTATTGACAGCAAGCAAGGATGTCTGAAGAATATGTGTTAGAAAATGATTTTTTTTTTTTCCCTTGGTTCTGAATAGGCTGTTCTGGATAAATTAGGACAAGAATCTTGAAAATCCTGGCTTTATTGGTCTTACTTGACCAGTGTAATATATTCCTTACAGTCAAGTGTACTGTCCAGTGTAATTTACAATTCTGTTCTCTTGTTATTCCTTGCAAGAAAAAGAAAATGGAAACATGGGAGTTCAATGATAAAGAGATTAAAGGATAGAGAAAATGTACTTAATGGAATTTACCATGATTTTGGAAGAAATTAATCATGTGGAGAAAACCTAATTTGACTCTGTTTCATTAAAATGCATAAAAATACAATGATAGTCTTATTATTGCATAATACTCTGATTTTAAACTAGCACCTAGGATATCAGTAAAGCAAGTACTGCATGGATTAAAAGTTAGACCAAAAAGGAAATCTAACCAAATGGAAGTATTTCCAGCATGTTCCATGTCCTAGATTATTAACAAGCCTTACACTATTCTGTGTTTTCATCAATGGTCTAGATGCAAATATTCTCATACTATAATTAGCAGTGATTTTATGTTATGAAGATTGGCAGATGATTACTTTTAGTCAATGACAACTCTTTTACAAGGGCATGTAGGGATAGAGCAAGGGGGAATGGCTGTACACTGAAAGAGAGTAGGTTTAGATTAGATATTAGGAAGCAGTTCTTTACTGTTTATTTGCCTGTATGTCACATGGTTTTTTTCATGGAAAACAGCATTAGAATAAATGAAGAAGGTGAGAATGAAGAATTTTAAACTTTTTTTCAGTTTCAGAGTAACTAGATGCTTAATTTTACATGCAAGTGTAATTTTATGCTGTAAAATTTACTCAGTAGAGTAAAACTGAACAATTTCACAGAATCAATGTATCCTATTTTTTCTGTTGTCCAATAGCAGTCAGAACTAAAGTTCTGACCTGTTCCACAAGTTTTGTTGCAGATGCTGAAAACAGGAGGGGAAGTGATAACATTAAACTGCCAAGAGAAGAAATAGGAAAATTTCATTCCTTAAAACCAATACTCTTTATTTTCATTGGAGGTAAGCTTCAGCTAAAAAAGTTATGCTTTAGTCAGACCCTTGTTTTTGGGTCCGATAAGGGTAATTGAATGAGATTTTATGGTTAGTGTTTTAAAAAAGATCAGCCTAGATCCTTGAGTGTGGTTTACGGGTCTTCTATTTTATGAATCTAGAAATTGGAAGGAAAAACATGGATAGCACAATTGCATCTCATCTTCTCCTTCAGTAATGTGTTGTGGACAACAGGTTCTATGAACACATGTGCTACCTTGGCTTTCTTTCAAATACTAAGAATAAATATTTGACTATATAAGGCTCCTGTAGGTACCAATCTGAAATTCCTATTCCTCCAATACACACATAAAAAGCTAATCTGTAACCAATTCTTAGCCAAATTGCAGTAAAGGAATGTGAAATAACTCCTGAATAGGAAGAGACTTGAACCTGTTGCTTGCTGCCTTATGTTGAAGAGCAAACAGAGATGACATTGCCTTTGGGAATTTTCCCTTCCATCTTGCCAACAGAAAGCTTCTTCCTCGTGTGCGCCTTCATTGCTGCCATGCTTCAGAGGATGCTCTGTGTGCTGGGGCTGCGTCATGGTTCCTGTGTCCATTGTGCCAGCTACCCAGTGGCAGGTCATGGGCCCTGGCATCAGCGAGGAGGCAAAGATCTTGCACAAAGCCTCAGAGCTGACGGAAAGAAGGTGGTCACCTGTAGTGCCCTTCCTTTGCTGTGTGTCCACATTATCCCAGGAACTGTCTTCCCCTGGCTGCTTTGCCTGGGAGCCAAGTAAACTGCCTTGGAGAGCTCGAATAAATCATGAACAGGCCATGGGGTGTTGCAGGGTTAATGTTGAGATGGTTTTACTTGCCTGGCCAGGAAATGCAGAGGGTTGGTGTGAAGTAAGGCCATAAGAAGACCAGCAGAAGCAGAGTCTGAGACATGTGGAATACTTAACGTCCACTGGATAATAGAAGAAACCAGTACCTGAGGCCAAGCTAATTAAACCTGCTGCAAGAGATGAAATGACATGGCAGGGTATGTTACCTTGGGCTTGGTGTGATGATAACATGATTATGTTACTGTTTTCAGGCTTGGAGCATGGGCAGAGCTAGCCTGCTTCTGTCACAGTCTGTGTTGTAAACATCTCCAATCCAAACTCAAGCAGAAGTGCATGGGCTTGTCCATCTTTTTATGAGAAACCAGCAGCTGGGCACTGCTCAGAATGCACCACTTCCCTTGTCCCAGGCCAGCATGTCCATGGGAACATGATTTGAACCAACACTTTATGGATAAATGGGCTTGTGTCCAAATGACTGGGAGCTTGGGCAACACTGTATAGCAAAATAAGCTGTACCAAATCAAAATACAGAAGTATTCTGTAATCAGGGATTGCTCAAGTCTGTAGTCTAACTTGATGTGTTGCTCATCTCTATCACTCTGTGTGACCTCTATGCTGCAAGGGTGGACACCCACATTAAAGATTATCCTTCTGGATAAAATCTGAAGCCCTATCCTGCAGAAAAACATTTGGTAAGTGGATTCTTGCATGCTTCCAGAAGGACCATAAGATCTGCAGGCTTTCGGAAAAGTTCCAAAAGAGAATGCAGGGATCATGTTTTATGTCAGGATTGACAGCTGAAATCACACAACAGAAGAACTCGGTTTCTTCATGTTTTTCTCTCATTTCACAGACAGATTTTTTTGTGCCAGAATGGTCTGGAACAGCATAGTGAAACCTGTTCGGCCTGTCAGCTGAGCTGCTGTGTTAGTCTCTGATTGTTATATATCAGAGAATATAATAGCAGCCACTCCTATGCAAAATTAACTCTGTTTGTGTATTGCATACCAGAATAGCACAGTATTTAAGTGCAAGAACATAACATATTGTGAGGAAGAAGGACTTCTATGGTCTGGTTGTGCACCTTCTCATTTGACATCTGATTTCAGTGTACTCACACTGTTTCAAATAAGATCAGGTCTTTATTGTAGAATCTATTTGAAATGCTGCAGGTTATTTTTATATTTGTGCTTTTTGGTGGAGCTTTGTCTTTAGATGTGGGCTCCATTGCAGAAATAAGGCTGCGCCTGCACATGATTTTTTATAAGTAGGATAACTTTGTAATGCTGGAAGTCTTAAAATAGCTGAGCAACATGATATCCTCACACATTCTTTTCTAAAGCTGATACATCTGTGGTGGGATCACACATTACTTGGATAAAATTTATTAGAAAAGCAGAATTTTTTTCTCTGGAAGTAATACCTCCTCAGTCCCCCCAAAAAATGCAGCTCTGAAAAAATGAGGAGGTTCCATGGGAAAAAGTCAGTTTTGCAAAAAAATCCTCACCTCACCTGATTTTCCTTTCCCTATTAAAAGCATTAAACGAGGAATTCCTATCATCTCCATTTGTCCTGGGTAGACAAGGATGAGGGTAGCCAGATGTCGTGGTTTAAGCCAGGACACCAGATGTCTCAGATCTGGGCAGGTCTCTATAGCTAGTACCTGCCAATACACCACTCAACCCATGTTGCCAAATGGTGCAAGCTGCCACCCTTCCTTTCAATGCTAAGGCAGTTTACACTAGCTTTATGGCATGAAAACTTTCTTCATCAAATGTCTTAAGAAAAATGATGATATTTGAGTTCTTGTTTATGAGGAGACATTCTTTCCCAGAGAGCTGTCTGTAAGCCAGTCAACTGCACCGCTGTAACAAATACGTCCATTCTCCTAGAGCATATGACTGTTGTAAATACTGACTTAGTAATAAAGTTTCTGTGTTCTCTTTCTAAAGCATTTGATGTAAATCCTTGCTTGAAAAATAATGTTTTGGTCTGGGTTTAAGATTTTTTTGGTTAAACAGAGATTATCTTTTGTCATGCTACTCCTGCTGCATGTGAAGCATAACTCAGTTTATGACCACATGTGGATGATTTCAGACCACAAGGATATTTTAGTAATGACAAAGGAACATGTTCAATGATTTACTTTTTCACAGGCATTGAGTAACTGACTCAAAATTCAGTTACTGCTAAAAATAAACAGCGGAAACAGAGCAATTAAGGACAAATGAGATCTTGCGGCTATTAGCCACAGCTACCTTTGTCTGAAGCTGCATGGTGCCCTGTGTTTGTATATGGCAAAAAGGCTGCTCTCTCTTATAATACCATCTGGGAACATGTGTCCTCAGAACCTACTGTGAACATGGTGCTTAGTTGTACTTAAAATTCATAGTTTTTTCAACTTGCCAGAAAAACCTGTTAGACAAGTGTCTTAAAAAGGAGGCGGGGTGTATGTGAGAAATAATACAAAATGTCTCAGTTTGATGGCTATGCCTATACTACAGAAACCACATAAATAATGAAGTTCCTCTTTCTTCTCTGCTTTTGGGTAATGAAATAATTGCAGGCAGCATGAGGGGAAGAGTATTTGCTTTCATCTGGACATTTCTGGAAGACACTTTGGATGCATAACAGTAGTACAGTGTTAGAGCAATCTTAGTTCCTGCACCAGAGACTACATAACAGGTTTGTGGAAAGGTTTTGGGCATGATGGGCATGACATCATGAGCTCCCTCATACCCCTTTGAAGAATCAGCTGTACATAGAATTACACTGGTTTTACACCATTATCTGAGAATACTTTGAGGCTTTTTGTCATGCTTCAGAGTCAGAAGTTGCCAAGAGTATGTAAGATCAAGTAAAGTATCAATGTCCTTCTTCTCTAACAGTTGCATAAGATTGGCGTCACATATGAGGAATATGATTTGCCTTCCGTTTACTATGGATTTTTCTGGACAAAGTTCTAAGCAGTTAAAAATCCTTCATGAAAGAGCAATTTATCTGGTAAGGAGTGTGCAGTCAGTGTGCCAGCATGAACTACTTGCTTGCATTGACTGCAAGGAAGACAAATAACCAGGGATGTTATCTATCAAAGCAAAGACATAAGCCTGAAATGGAAATTTTATTTACTTGAAATGGATGAGGGAGTTAAAAGACTCTCAAGCAAAATGTGTGGCATAACATTGAAAGACACTTTACTGCTAAGAGTCAATATAGGCTGTGGAAAACAGCATAGAGAATGTAGAAACTGAGAAGAACATAATTTATTTTTATCTAAGGGTCTGATGGGCCGAGTTTAAAATAAGATTTCCTTCTCTTTGGAATTTTATGGGATGTTTAAAGAGGAACTGGAGACTGAGGTGCAGAAAAGCTTGGATCTGCCTGCGATAAAGCAATAGGTGGGCCAAAGGAATGTTTTTTTCTAGAAGACTATTTGAAGGTGGACAGAAAAGGATTCTGAGAAGTCATTAGCATCCTGAGTACCATAAACCTGGGGTGGAGGTTTATGGCAGGCTTTGTTTATCTTTGATGCAGCCAAAGGAAACATGCCTTACAGATTATTTTTAAGCACTTCTTATGTAAAATAAAACATAAACAGCAATATTAAGAGGATTAGGAGCTCGGTTATAGCATTCATTCATCCTTAACGTTTATTTTGTGCTTCAGCAGAAATAACAAAGAATAAAAATTCCTTTTGTGCTCTCCACTCGCTAAGTGCAAGAACTTGCCAGGTTACTTTCCCTTTGAGGAACAGCTGAGGGCGTGAAGTTGGGCTGTGTCTTTGGTGTAACCCATTCTTTACTACTTTGTTTTCCGAGAAAGAGCATTCGCTTGCGCTATTTGCTGCAAAGAGTATTTGCTGGAAAATTAACAGCACACTTGTTTTTCAAAGGCAAAATTATTAGTTAAAGGTTAATGAAACCACTTACTCTTATTTTGTCATGTGGGGTGGTGACATCAACATGATATCATGTCAATATCATATCAACGCTGTGATAATATCACAGGCAGCTACTTCCAGCTCCAGCCTTTCCCCCTGACATGTGCCTGGCTTAGGTGCAGGATTCACACACCACCATGGCTGCTCGTCCTGACCTCAAGCAGTGCACCACGTGCCCTTGCAGGGTGGTGGCCCTTTGTGGCAGTGCTCACACCCTGCACACACAAAGCAGAGTTGGCCTCCATGTTTTCATCACAACAAATGCTCCCCAGTCGGTTTTTCAAAGTCCTTTGCCAGTTGATTGATGCAGACACCAGAGTTTTTTCAGCAACCACTGGAGGCAGGGAGGACACAGCCGGGTGGTTTCCAGGGCTTGTGAGCCTGCTGGCCGTGGGAAGGGTGTGAGCTCTGGCTGCTGTCTCCTCTATCACAGCTAGTTATTGCGGAGGTTTGAAATTGGTGTCACAACAAATGTTCAGGCTTGGGAAAAAGTTTTGAGGTCAGACCTGAAAGAAGGGATAATGCCCTTTTCCCAAGACTGTCTCTTTCCCACAGGTGCCTGTAGATAACGATATGATGCTGAAGCTGATAAGATAATTAAGCTGCTAAAGGCAGACAGCATTTGAAGATAAATCTGGCAGCTGCTCTGTGAAGTGGCTTTGGTTGAAAGCTGTGCCCTGGTGGAGTGAGCTGTACAAACCATGCTCTAGAGCCAACAAAAACCACCTTTTTGGCACAGAGAAAAGTGTTAGACTGATTCACAGAATCACAGGTAGGTTGTGGCCTGAGAATTGCTTTATTAAGCAAAGCTGTTGAAGCACGAGCTTGTCTCTTAGGAAAATCAATTGCTCAGATCGAGGTTGTATAGTGCAGATATATCAGTCCTAGAGGGCAAGTCTCTCAGCAGCCCCACAGGTAGGTGGCTGGGGAAGCGTGTAAGTTTGCTGGCAGATGTCCACTGAGACTTTGCAATCCCTAGCCCTATTTAAAACATCTAGACTTTTATAAATAGGTATTTTCCATTGGGAAAATGTTCTCCCAGAAGTTCCAAGTTGTTTATCCATTCTTGTTTAACTTAAATAATTGCACCTAATGAGGGATAGCCAAAACCCCAGAGCTGAGTCAGCATTCCCTATGGAACAAGCAAATAATGTTAATTTTTTAAATGTTCTCCGCTTCTAATTGGTGCTTCCCACCTGAAACACAGTCTGAATGGGAATAAAAACCCATAACACTTCATTTTCTGAGCAAACATTCATGCAGCCTAATAGAAGACGATAGTAACTCTGGGTATTTTTAGGAGTTGCAATTTAAAATTACGTCCTCTTGTAGAAGGCCAGATTTCATAGTGTTGTCTTTTAAGTCTACCAACCAGATCGGACCTGAACGTGTTGAACTGGAACATATCTGCCTAATATGACTAGTTAATCAGCAGTATAGCTCTGTCTCAAGGTTTATTTAGATGCTGGTTTTAGACTGATAGTAAGAGTTTATGGTTCAATATACAAGCATGACTAAATCTTAGGAACTGATATTCTTGAAACTGTGGCATATTCCTCTACTGCATTACCTTGCAACTGCTTTCAGGCATCTTAGTTTGTGGATTAACTTGAATCTCAAATCTAGCCTGTGATTAAAATGAAACCGTTGTTGTTATTTTGTTCAACTGGAAAAAAGGAAAAAATATCATTGCCTTAGGACTTAAAAAAGAAAAAAAAAAAAAATTCAGTGTTCATTGTCTAAATTAAGTTATTTTTGGAATGAAAAATCAAAACATATCTTCATATTTCTCTTCCCTTCTCTCCAGGCTTTTTCGGCTGAAAAAGATAAATTATGTCTGCAGTTATAGTTGTAACCAAATATGCTTTTTTTTTTTTAATATTGAATTAAATAAATAAACTGAAAATTCTGCTTCTTTAACTCTTTGAAATAAATCAATGCTGCAGTGTAATGCAGAACAGGCTGTGGGACATTATTCTGTGTACTTTTGTGGAATAAACTGTTTCCCTGCTAGTCAAAGATAATTTTTCAGATTTGGATGGGTCTGATAAAACTAGAATTATATATCTTTGACTTTTGTTGGTTCAAAGTGTGATTAAATATAAAGGAGATTGTAGCAACATGGGTGTTGGTCTCTTCTTACAAGCAAAAAGTAATAGGATGAAACAGCCTCAAGTTGTATGAGGTGAGGTTTAGATTGGGTATTAGGAACAATTTCTTCCCCGAAAGGTGGTCAGGCATTGGAACAGGCTGCCCAGGGCAATGGTGGAGTCATTGTCCCTGGAGGTATTTAAAAACCATGTAGATGTTACACTTTTAGGGACATGGTTTAGTGGTGGAATTGGCAGTGGCAGGTTAATGATTGGACTCAATGATTTTAAAGTTCTTTTCCAACCTAAACAATTCTATGATTCTATGAAGTGTATTGGTGGAATCAGGATTTCCGAACAACATTTTGGAGAACAAAAATGTTCAGAAATGCTGCCTGGTAGAGCTGTGTGGGACACACATGAATCAAAGCAGGAGCTGGGTAGAAAAATCAGCTTCCATCAGAGAAGAGCAGCCTATTACACCGAGAAGGTAAAAATGGTGCTATTGAAACTTGATTTCTTGTATGTACCAGGGAGCCTCCTAGGATCACAGGGTAAAAACAAAGGTGCCTCTGGAAACTGGAAAGATGAGAGCCAAAACTTGACCTTTGGTCATCCCTTTAGGAGAACAGGCAAAAAGCTGTGTCCTGGTAGCTTTGGTGACAGAAAGAACATTACCCCTGTTCAGGTTCCACAAAATGATGATTGGTGCATTAATGTGAGGTTCTTAACAGAAAGTTTGTTTATTTTTGGAAATGCTACTACTAAACAGAATTAAGAAAGCAGAAGGGGAGACTCCTTTACAGAGCTGTTTTTAAGGGGTTATATCAAACCCCCATCATTTCACCCATCAGATCTGTCACAGAACCCTATATATGTGAGGTGCAGGAATGGGCAGATTGATGGGAACATGCAAGGTAGCTCTGCTGCTGACGGGAAAATGCAGGAGGAGCACTGTTCTGGGGTGCAAGAGAGGGGGAGCACAAAAGCCTCAGGAGATGCTGCTGGGAAGAGGGAGCAAACAGCAAGGGAGACACGGCAGAACATGGCTGGTCTCACTGGGGAGTGGCGGGTTTGTTGCAGTGGAAAACTTGGACTCTGCTCCTTTTCTACTTGTTTTCAGGCAGACCAGCTTCCTTTGACATTTGGAGCTGGAAGAGAGACATAGGAAGGAAGAGCTTTCTCATGATAAGTGCAGGAGCCTATGCTGCACATTCCCCCCATTGATCAAAACAGGAAGCATTTGCCGGCAGCATGCCCTTCTCTGTCTGCATTACTGCTCTCCGCTGCCCAATGCTTCGAAGGTGTGTTCTTACTTGACCTCCTCCCTCCAGGTTGTCGTGAGATTAACACAAACTCATTATCCCATCATTCTTGTGATCACAAGGGGATTTACGCACAGATCAAAGAACTGTGAAATGGACAGAGTCGAGGGAGTTAGTGTACAGAGTAATCCTGCTAGGCTTTCATTTTTCCTCATTCGGCTCCTCGGTCACTTCTCTTTTTCCTCAGTTGGTCAGTATTGAGCTTGGTTTGACCAGTCCAGTATTTGAACCCTCAGTATTTTACCTCTCCAAAACTGCTTATGGTTTGATCTATCAATGTCTGTGTGATTACAGGAAGAACTGTGCTCTGGATGGGATTGCAGGAGCACTGAGGGGTGGGCGGGTATCACCCCTTCCCTCAGCCTGCTGGCACAGCCCAGACAGCCTGCCTGCTGCAGGGCTCTGATGGCACACATTGTTCCCTCCCGAAACTTGCTGAGGGCGCACTGCATTCCACTGCCCAGGGCATCCACTGGGGAAGATGCTAAATAGCAACAGCCCAAGCAGATGTCACCCCTAACTGGTTGCCAGCTGGGCTCTGAATACCTGACTCTGATCTTTGATTCTGAACATCTCTCTGGTTTCCCAGCCTACCCTGTCCTTATTTTCAGTTTGGATCCAAGAAATACTGCATGTCAAAAGCCTTGCAAAAGTCAGCATATATTTTGCTATTTCTAATCTTGATGTTTGTTCTTTTATACATATTTTATTTTTTTAAAACACATATATATTTAAAGATGCAAGCAAAATTTAGTTGGGAAAAAAAAAAAAAAAAACCAAAACAAAACAAGCTCAAAAGTAAAAGTTAACTAAACTTGAACTTTCCTGCAAGATATTTTATAGTACTGTTGCTCGTAATTGCCAGATGCTTCCATTCAAAGCTTGAGATAATAACATCTCTCCATGGTGGCTACTTTTATATCTGCAGTACCTACTGTCACTAAACAAGGGATAAAATTACTATTATTGCTATCAGAGTATAGTCTAGAGACAACCAGCAGAGGTGAGGCCCCAAAAGAAAGTGCAGAATTACTGAGACTTGCTGTTAGTTGTTGCTGGTTATATTGAAGGAAAGACAAAATGTGAAATGGTATATTAGTCAAAATATAGTAGGCGTAAGAAACTAAATCAAGACAAAACAAGAAAAAGATCAGTATTGATTATAGAGTGTTACAGATGAGCTTCTGCTGAACAAAATACGATGGTATAAATAGTACATTTAACTTCATGTAACTAGAAGGGCAAATTTCTCAGGAGGGCTTGAGGTAGAGAGCCTGGACATCATGATGAAAAGACCTTCAATCTCTTTGTATTCCTGTGCCAACTTCTGTTATACCAGCTTTTCTTGGGTCATTTCTAGCCCCAGCTGGGGCCTTTAGAGGTAAGAAATAATCCTTGTACTACCACCTCTGGTACAGCAGCTCAGGCTTCTGCTCAGCAAAGCACATACCTGACTTAAGTCTGTGTTTCTGATTTGTGAGGCACATGAGCACTGGCTGGGAAGTTCCTCAGACCTGGGGTTGCTTTAGTCCTGTTATCAGCAACATGAGTGTTGGCTGTGTGAATGGGAAAATCCTAAGTCTCTGTTTGAATTGTGGCAAGAGGAAACTATGAGCAAAGGAAACTTTCCCCTGCACAGGGCACGAGGAGCCACAGAGGGACCTCCCTTACCCCCCACCCGCTATGCTGGCAGAACCAGCCAGCCCCCAGCTTGAGGGTAGCACTGTTGTGCTATCACAATGTGAATGACTACCTGTTGTTTTTCTTGCCAACATATTTTTAAGCCTAAGCCACAGTCAGCACTCCATACTGTCTGGGTTTTAGTCTGCTTTGTTTGTGCTCTCACAGGCAAATGAAGGAGGCCCTCTCCAAGCAAAAAGATCAGCAAAACTGATTGCTTTGGTCTCTTCCACTGAGCAGTTATGTTTTGGCTTTGATTCCTTTCCTTTTTCAAATCACTCTTGTTTTTGCATTTTTTTTTTAGTTTGCATTGTACATTGGTTGGTGTACAGTCCTCCCCAAATACATTCTCCTGTCTCTCCTTCTCTGTCTCCCTCCTCTTGATTGTGCTGTCAATACAAAACCATATAAATTGACTTGTTAGTCAAAATACATATTTCCAGCTTTTGGTAAAGCAGAGGATGAACCAGGGAGTTTTTCTGACCTTTATAAATATAGTAAAGCTATTTTTCATAGTGTGCTCAGCATGCTATTTCCACACATGGTTGCACAGGTTTTCTGCTTCATGATGCAACTGAATAAGAACATTTTAAGTACCTCAAATAAAAACAGAGGGCATTTCTGAAAGGTCGAAATAGGATCATACCAACTGTAACAGGTCAGTGTTGGTTTGCTTGAAGAGGGGAATGTTTGAGCAGTGATTAGGGCTATTCTTAGTGCTAGTTCTTGCTGAAGCTTGCAGTAAGTCAGGTATAGCTGGGTGAACACCAGGAGTAAGTTCCAGCAGGTAACACAGAAATCAGTGTCCACTGTCAGTGTTTCCAGCAGCACTGCTGTTTTCTTTACTTCATGGCAAAAGAAACAGGGCTGACTGGCAGCTTTCATTAAACTATTTCCTGGCAGCATGCGGGATAAGCTTATATGGAAACAAACATGTTTTTCTAATCCCTGGCTAAGAAAACTTGACATCTATCCTTACACATGACATGATTGCTTCAGCAGGCTTTCCTATGCTGCTGCAGCCAAACATGTTACTGCACACAGTATTCAGTGTTGTAAATATATTGTGGTGATGGTGGTCTTTTCCTGTTTTTCTTTCCTTTTTATTTTTCTCTTATTTTACTCTCTGACTGCATTAGAAATAGATTTGTAAGGTGGAGGTAAAGATGGCCATTCATGAGCAGCATGAGAAAAGGTGATCTGCAGCAAGCTTTTACACACCATGAGAGCTAGAGAGCTCATGGACCTCTGTGACACTTGGTTAACAATATGCTTAAAAATAACCCACTGACTTTAGCTGCTACTGTTTTGGTGTCCATCCTGACTATGAGAAACATTTGCAAAAAAACTATTCTAGAATGCCACTCCTTTGGTTTAGTTTTGAGGCAAGTTTCATAGAATGTGGTGGCACAGCTACTGCCTGATGGATAGGTGCGAGCAGGTCAGCAGTAAAGCAAGAAGCGGGATGTCAGAGGCAGGCCTGAAGATGATTGTATGAGTTTGCTTGTATGCTGGAGTCGATGGGAGGCAGCACTGTCATGGTGCCAGCATGACAGGGTAGACTGCAGTGCTGGATGCTTGAGGCTGGACCAGCCATTAGTGCTCAGCAGTTTTCACTAAAATACAGTGGTTTTAAGCTGAAGTATGTCCATCAGAAGTAGTTCTGAACAAGTTAAAGTGCTTTGTGCTTTTTTTATCCAGGTTATCAAGCACTTTTATATGCAGGAAGGAAAGCAGATTTAAAGGCTGTTGTTATTGAGTTATCCTGCAATACGTACTGGTAGCTGGGTGCTCCAATTTCAGCCAGGACACTCCAAGAATTTGAGGGTTTGTGGGATGCCTCTGTGTGTATGTAAATGCTCTTTTTCAATCCTAATCAACCCTTCTCTCTTTTCCACCCGTTAATGTTATTTGAGGCAGCTGTAGCACAGAGAGGAACCATTTTATGAGCTATAAGGACTATGTGTATATTCCATAGAATCATAGAATCAGCTAGGTTGGAAAAGACCTTTAAGATCATCAAGTCCAACCATTACTCAGGACTGCCAAGACCAGCCCTAAACCATGTCACCGAGGGCCTCAAATACATAGTTTTTGAACACTTCCAGGGATGGTGACTCCACCATATATATACCCAGACCCTTCCTTCTGTACACTCAGGGTTTTAAGGATCCTGCATGCCCAAAGTGCTTCGGGGGTTACTATAAAGGGAATGATGGTTAAATGCAGGCACACGCATCAGGGTCATGCTGAACAGCTCTATGTTACACAGCTCAACCGGTGGGTCGGTATGGTTATGGGCTACCTCATGCCTAGTTGTTCCCTCCACATGCAATGTTTATTCCCCAGCAACTAACATCCAAGCTATCACATGTTCTGAAAACCCTGATTTTTTTAATCAAAACATGGGAAAACCTGTGTCATGTAATGGTGACAAAGAATTTAAACATAAACTGCAGGAAATGGCAGACTGGAAATTGCATCGACCTTTGAAGCAGCAGCCTGCAGCTCAGAGTTTCATTCTTTAAGGTGGGGATATGTCTTGCATTATAGCTAATTGTGGTGCCAGGGAATGGAAACAAAATGTGACAAGTGAGCATATGATACATGCAGGATTTCTTTCTTCTTTTACTTTTTTGTTTGTTTCTTTGTTTGTGTGTTTGTTTTTTTCTGAAAAGTATAATATAAAGGGTAGCATGTATGCATTTCCAGTTACGAAGAGAAACACAGTCTTGCTGGCCAATGTGTCTGTGAGAGATGGAATCAGCGTAGCTCTTGCCTGCTTTGTTAGTGATACATTCTATGATTTTTGACATATGTTAGGTTTACCTAGAGACTTGTGTTAGTTAAAGTAGCTCATCTGAAGCTGCCTGTGGATTGTGGTGCTCTCAGGGCCTTTGCTGCCTCCCTGCTTAATAGAGGAGACCCCCTTTATCAGCTGTACCCTGAAGGAGACCTGTGCAGCTTTTTCACGGTGACCATGTCCTTTTCTCAGCCATCAAGGAGCTCAAACTTGGGTGAGCAGCGCATTGCCCATCTCTGCAGACAGCTGTGCCTGGTGATGTGTTTGGCAGGCCCTCCCCTGTCCTGGGGTTTGCCCCTTGATTTTTACCTGCTGTTTTTGGAGGACTCTGTGCTCGCTCCCAAAAGCAAATGCAGTTTTTCAAGCACAATACCCAGGTGGTCTTTCTACAGCTTGGCCTCTCTCTGCTCAAAGAGCTTTTTCCCCCGGGAGGGTGCACAGGAGCTGCTGCAGCACAGCACAGAGTAAGACGTGAGCCTCTAGAGGTCACTGACACACCAGGGCTGGTGGCGGATCGACAGGGCTGCTCTGGGCAAGGTGTATACAGCAAACAGCCTAATAACAACAAAGAGCAGTGTAGATTTTGTGCTTGAGATCTGCTGCAAAGACGTGAGTTAAATGAGAGGCTTGTCCAGAGGTGATGCCTGAGGCCCATAGAGGCACTGTACCGCTCTTTGGGTGACAGCTGAGGCTGCAGACAAGCATAGCATTATGAGGTTTAATTCATCTGGCAGCACAAAACCGACATGGAAAGTGCTGCAGCTGTAGGGCTTCGGCATGGGGCTGATGTCCTGGGGAGTGTACAGGGACAGGGGGATCCTCCTAACTGCAGTGACCTGTGGGTACTATTGTAAAGGCTGCCGGGTTTGCTGTGCAGCCGTTCTCCCTACTTTGCCTGCTTTTGGGGTGTTGTAGCTACGCATATAACAGTGCCTGGATTCCCCAAGTTGTAAATGTGTCAGAAAAGGGAACAATGGACTCATTTGTAGAGCACCTTCTTGCGCCACCTTGCAAGAAACCCCAAAGGGCTAGAAGAAACCAATAACCTACTGACACCAGGCCAGATTGGCCCATTAGTATTAACAGAGAAAAGTGAGGAAGAGTGTAGTCAGGCAGGGAGCTATGCCTAGGAGTGGAGGAGAGAGCTGTGGCAAAGGGGGTTTTGGGCTGGGTAGGACCCGGGGTCCCAATTGCCTGCTGTGGGGTGACTGCACGCTTAGCTTGGCCACATGGAATGTACTGCAATAACTGCAGGTCTCCCTGGAAAAGAAAAGCTGTCGGGGTTACAGAGATGTCAGCCAAGGCATGCCTCGTAGTAATGCATAAGGACTGTCCCCTTTGTAGTTTATTGCAGGAAGAAAATTTTATCTTCTAATGCATTTCCCTCTTGAAGTCACCAAGTCAGACAAGAAAATAAAGCTCCGTAGTTCACATCTGCAAATGTGTAAATGTTATTGAAAAGCCAGGACGTGGTGGGGGGATAATGTCAGTGGGGGACTGTCCGTCTCCTCTGACCTGGGCGTAGCTGCCTGCCTTTCTCAGTATTGTTCCTCCTGCACTTTGAGCTGGGGGAGAGGAACTCCCACCCTGCAGCTCCCCCTACCCACGGCCCCCTGACCGCCCCTCCTTCCTCACCCACCCTCTGCATGAGAGTGGCTGCCTTCAGTCAGAAAATCTGCTGGGCTTTGCACAAATGTCTTCTAATGTAAATATCAGAGGACTACAGAAAGCCTCTCTGTTGGTGCCCGTTCTTCTGAGCCATGCTTTCAAAGTGCTGACTTTGTTGGTTCTTATCATAAGTCAGTCTCAGCAATCAACTTTCTTTTGATCACTTGGGTGTGTGCTCTTTTATTTTTAAAGTACACTTTTAATATAGTGATGAATGTAGTGACCAAATACACCACCATAAGATTTTTAATTTAAAGGAAATGATAGTTAAACAGATGTTATCACGTTTCTCCATACAAAAGAATAATTTTAAATTACAATTTTATAGAGGAGAATAGTAACGACGAATATTGTTTTAAAACAAATTTATGTGTGTGTAAGAATATGTGAAAATTGACATACAGATTTTGAGTACAACATGTTAAAGTCTGATACAGTTTATTATGCCCTTTCGCATAAACAGGTGTTTGAGAGATTGATGAAGTCTTTTTGCCCATATAGGTGTGGTATCTGGATGCTGCTGCACCTGAATGTGTAGCTAATTAGGTGCAGGCCAGTCTTGCACCTTGTTTCTGAGGACTTGTGCTCCTGACAACCCCATGTTGCCATCAGTCTCTGCTATTCAGTCCCAACAACTATAGAAGAGTTTTTCACTCATTAGCAGACAGATGCTCAGTGAGACTCATTCCCTGAGGTTTTGTGTCCTGGACTTTGTCCTTCTTGACAGCATTGCTTGTCACAGAATGTTGCTGTACTACCACAGAAGCATTCTGTTCCTTGTGAAATTAGACCCATCATGAGTGAAATATAGGGGAAGTGGATCTCTAAAAAAATCTGAGCTTTTGTTTTAGTGTGAAGTTTAGCTCTTGCTAGTAACGATTTGCATTTTACAAACTCTTGGCAGACTAGAGTATGTCCTGTTGCTCGCACAAGTCAGGAATGTCTGTGGTTTGTTCTGTTGAGCAACATTACATTTCTGGGGTTAGCCCTCGTGAGTCACAAGACATAATTTTCTTTGCATCAACCACAAATATTTAAAAAAAAACAACTCTCATTTTAGGGAGTTAGATCACAACCTTCTTGCAGTGTATGTGCAGACAGCATTTTCAAGATAATATGTGACAGAAGTGTTGCTGTAAAATTTTTGATGAAGCTGCAACCAGAATGCTCAGCTTTTTATGCTGTCAGTGGTAGTGCTAGGGCAGCACTGCTTTTGCTGGTACCTACCCCGACTGGGACTCTTGAATACATCTGCTTGGTGATGTAGATTAGTATTTTTACTATTTGGTGAAGACTAGACATAGTTCAGACTCACATAATTAAAAAATAAGGGTTATTTATACCGAGTACCTCCATTGCTCCTCCTTAAAGAGCTTTTGGGTGAAGCCAGGCAGGTATAAATATGGCAGTAGCATCTGTGTAGCATCTTCTTTATAAGCATGTAATTTGTAGCTGCTCTGAGATTTCTTATTCCATCCTCAGAAAATTGCTTCTTTTGCTGTGGGTAGCAATACACACATATATGCAAAATATGATTTTGTACCATCCTTGATGGTGGCAACTCACTAGTATTTTCTTACACCATGGTAAATGCAATGTAACTTAAGACCAGAAGGACTTATGTATGAATAAACTGAAAGAGCAGCCAGCCCAGTGTCCTGTTACAAGCAGTGGCCTTCAATAAGTACTTAAAGAGAAGGATAAGGAACAGGGAATGTAGCAAGTGATTATCCTCACCTCCAGTAACTGATGGTTTAAGAATTTCCTGTGCTAAAGTGCTAAAGTTTGTATCTGGACCATTGTGTGTAATAGCTACCAGTGGGTTTATCCTCTGCAAATCCCACCTCCCCTTTTTTTATCAATTCCTTTTATGCTGTGGCCTCCACAACTTCCTCTGGTAATGAATTCCACACTTCAATTAAGAAGTTATGTGGAAAAAGGCATTTCCTTTTGTTTAAGCCTAATCATTTCTTCGGGTGCCTCCTTATTTTTGTATTGTGAGGAGATATGAAAAATTGTTGTCTAGAAGCATTTTTCATGGCATTTATTATTTTGTAGTCTACTACCAAATTCTGTTCATAGTTTGTTTTTATAGTATTTGGTTTTCATTTACCTCTCTTATTGAGCTTTGCCAAGTAGACCTCTTGAAGAAACCTAAGACTAAATTTATTTATTCAGGATGGCAAGCTAGAAAGGCCAAATGAAAAAAAATGAATTAATTTAGTCTCTTCTTTTACAGAAGCTCTTCAAAAACCTACCATCATCCTGGACTTCTCCATCTGTCCCTTTTTAGGTTCTACATATATGGTAGGATGGTGTGAGCTACCTGCAGTCCAGAGAATATATCTGTATCATTGTTCTGTACAGAAGCGTAATTACATTATCTGCTTTGACCTATATTGCTTTTGTAAAATGTCTTTTATTTGTTTATTTGATAATCATTGAGCTCTGATGGTTTTTGCATACTAGCTTTCTTGCATGCTTTTGGCTAACATAATCTTTGACTATGCGTATCTACTTAAGGTTATTTTTTTTACCCTCATATATTATTTTGCAGTCACTAGGATTTCACCTGCTACTTTCTTCAGATCACTCTGCTGTTTTCTGCTTTGCTGTTCTTCAGCATATCTCCACAGGAAGTTTTAGGCTGGATAAACCTATTTCAAATGAGTTTGATTACTTCAAACAATTCAGGTCAGGTAGGGTGAAAGGCCTCTTTACAGGTCTGCTGAGCGTATGTGGGCAGTGGTAACAAATATGATTTAAACCATCACTTTTTACCTTTTTTAATACAGATTATTCCTTCAGATGTAGATTTACATGGAGATTGTAAAGTCTATACTTAAACAGATCAAGTGTCTGAAACTTCTCTGAACTGTTCAACCAGGTCTTACTACTAGCTAATGCTTGAATGAGGCAGAGAAGCAATCTGAATGTAACTTTCCCATTACCAGGCAATCTCAGTCCAGGCAGGGAATTCCTCTCTTGGAATGGCAAAAATCTTGCAATCCTGAAGCTTCTCATTGGAGGAGACAAGCATCAGCTCTGTCCAGCTCTGGCTATGAGAACCTGAAGATTTGATGGGAGGAAGGATGTTCCTACTTGTCCTTCCCCTGAATTCTGTAAAACTTCACACTTTTCACATCCTTCCACTGCATTTTGTTTCTGAGTAATTTTGTTAAAAGCCACTGTGCAGGAGTTAAGCCCATCATCCCTTGATGCTCTTTTGGGTGATTTTTTGTATTGCAACCTGTTTGTTTCTGCAGGCAGTGAATCCAAACAGGCGCCTTTCTGTGCCACTGTCTGTCCAGAACAGAGGACCAGGGCCTGGTTTTGCAGGAAGATCTCTGATGAAAAAAGCAAAGGTAGAAATGAGGTCTTTTAATGCTCGCCTGGGCCTTTAAACATGTTCAGTTTTTATTGCCGTAAAAATACATGCATATGCTGTACAAAAGCATATGTTCTCTTAAAAACAACATTGTTTAATTATCTGCTTATTAGCTCCCCAGCGTAGAAAGCATACACTTCTGGTGTTCCAGAACTGTTTTTGTAGCCATCCTTCATGTGAAAAGGGTTGTTCTCCATAGCTGGGTTAGACTGTGCATCATGAGAAATTGATGTATGTGCATCTAGCCAGTCAAATAGGACCTGCAATATAGCATGATGACTCTGGCTTTTTTATTTGCTTGTTTACAGGTAGCTTTTACAACCCATCATTATGTTTGTGGTTGACTTTTGAGAGTATGGGTTTTAATTTACTTCCCTTTATACATGTAGATGAGAGGGTAAGGTGGGCATGACATTTTCTGTAAAACATTACGATATCCTGGAATGGTAGGAAGAAGTAGTTCTGTCAATATTAATGCACCTACCTTTCCTCTCCAGAGGCCTGCATGCCTAATACATTGGTGAATCCAGTAAGAGAGAAGCACTGGCTTCTCTTTTCTCGAGACCAGCATATAAGAGAAGTGATTCTGAACTGTCTGTCATGCTGAGACAGCACGTGCTGTTAGAAGTTACTATGCTTTAGTATTAAAACCAGTATAGAAAGTACAGTAGCCTGACTGAAGGTGTTTTTCAAGATCTTTTTCCCTTCTAGTGAATAATATTGATGTTGCTTTAGTTGAGCAGATTCTTAGAGATCATTATGTTTAAAGTAATTAGCAGCAGTTTAACTCTTGTACTAACACTGCTTTCAGATTTAAAAAAATAATAATCTTTTTTTTTTTTTTTTACCATGATAGGTGATAAGTGAGTTCACTTATATATAAAAATGGAGGATCAAAATCCTTCATATCATTTTTCTGTTCCCCTGCAAATGTTAAATACTGAGAACATCAAGGCCTACAAGCTAAAGAACACAAAGCCAGACAAGCACTGGACTGAAAAATTCAGGACACAGACCTCTTTCTAGGGGAATGATTAAAATAATTTAGTGAGAGCTTGGTGAACATCACTAAAAAAGGATATATTTTGCAAAAGATATGTTAATGAAGACAGAGTGGTAGACACTGCATGACTTTCAGCTAGACGGGTTCTCTAGCTGGGCTCTCCAGTACGTGCATAATTTGCTTCCGTTTACTACCCACTAAAGAAACCTGTTGCTCACTCCTCCTATGATGCTAAGCATATCAGCACTCCTGGAAATACCAGTTGCTAAGAATAACATAAGAAAATAGAGCCGAAGGACTTAATGTGTTACTTGTTTGCAAAATGTTCCTGATGCCAATTTCCTTACTTAGTGAGCTGGGGCTTTTTGTTAAATCCATAGATATTTTTCTTTCTGTTTCTATAAAATGTAGGTACTTTATCTGAACTGAAACTCCTCTGTGGTTGCAGGGTGTGGATGGCAGAACACTGAAATGCCTTTCAACTAATCTCCCCAGAATTGTGTTTATGGGATAACGGAACAGTCCCAGTTTTAGAATTACACTTCCAGCACAGCAGTCATGTGGGAAATCACTTGCTAGAAATATAGTTATGGGAATGACCTAGAGATAGTCCACTGGTGTTTCTATTGTCTGAAGTCTCCTTTCTGTTAGCTATGGGTCTGCTGAAAAAAAAGATGGTACGCGAAGAAAAGGACATGGGAAGAAAAATCCTTTGTAGTTGTGGTAATAGGGGCCCTGCCAGCTCCAGAAGGAAGCTTGCTTATGTAATTAGAAAAGGCTGTAAAAAGATGATAGCAAGTGAAAGGACTGTAATGGGAGGGATGAAGCAACTGCTTTTACTAGCTTATATCTGAAAAGGTGGATTTGTGTGACACTGGTGAGACATCTTGTCCTCTTTATAGCTTTTCTCAAACCTGAAAATTTCTGCCTTCAAACACTTTGTGTATGCTCCTTGGGCTCTTTGAATGTGACAGTACAATAGTGTTATTAATGAGAACTCTGCAGAGTCACAACTTTAAGCAGTCAATGTTGCTTAGCATAAGAAAACAGAAGTTGTTGCTTGGGCTTATTCCTGCTGTTCAGGCTCTCAGTGACAATGGTCAGTGGCAGAGTCTCTGATCTTAAAGGTCTTTTCAAAACTTGTTGATTCTATGACTCTACGAAAGCATAAAAGAAACTGCGCCCACTAAAAGATTTAAAATCACTTGCCTTCTTTCTTCCAACAGTTTAACTTAAATGTGGAACTTTTTTGCAGAAGGTATAAAAGTAATAGCATTTTTAAAAAATATGGTTTAATGTTTTAGTATTTAGGTTGCCAAGTGAAGCCTTCAAAGTTAGGATATGGCAAGCTAGTGCTTGCCTCTGAAATTGTACTTCCACCCCTCATTTTTCAGTACATAAAAGAGGTAGAGGACCTTTAGAAGACCAGCCACAAGACATAAAGCTAATGGCCTGGGGAATTAAAGCTCCGGTCCAAGGTGACGACATATAATCGGTACGCTTGAAACATGGCTCATTTTAAGGAAATTTCATGTCATGTATCTGAGATTAGTAAAATGACTTCAGGCTCTTGGAAGTTATCATCATCAGGTCATTCAAGATTTTGCTATTGTTACTGTTGATTGTACAAGGCCTCACCTTTTCTACTTGCTTTTAGACATTGTTATTTAAGGAAACTATTTTAGCTTTACTTATTTTCTAAGTCAGCTTGACTTAGAAAGGTGGATCTTAACAAACCCTGTTGGCTGCCTCTGCCAGGCTGTGGGGTCTTTGCCTGCTATTGGAACAGATCTTTTGTGCTAAATTATGTGGAATTTGGTAGTCAGGTTGTTCTCTGTATGTTCCACATGCATGATCATCCTGATGATGTTTACAGTGAAGGTGTAGTTCTTGTCTTGTGTGCATTAAACTCTTCCCCTTGCATCTTTCCAGGAATAAAACGATTGCCATTATCTGATTCTCCCAGGAAAATGTAGTTGAGGTGCAAGAAGGCAGCAGTCGTATTCACTGACAAGCCTGACAAGAAAATATAATGGAGGATTAGTGTAAAGAGGGAATAAAAACACATTTGTTACCATTCCTGAGGAAACATGTGTGTTAGAAAAGTGTGTTGAGGAAACAGGGGTCAGAGGCAAAGTAAATCTGAGACAGGTCTTTTTTGGGGGGGAAGACAAAAGGATTAATTTGGCTAAGCTATATCTTGTCACTTGGATTTTGAAATTTTTAAAAATCTTTCTTTATTTTTCTTTTGGTCCACAGCTGGGTGATATTTCTTTCTTGCTTCTGCGTCTGCCTTTCCTAAGAAGCTACTGGTCACATAGCTTCAAGGCTGCCACTGTGCTCATCACTACAGCTGCTGTGTAGACTTAGGGTCACTAAACAAATAATGGTCCTGGTTTTCCATGAAGGACTTACTATTCTGTGTAATCACGGTGGGTGTTGGAGGTAGGAAGATGGGGTAGAGAGGTGGTGCATGTGCATTGGGCACGGCATTATTTCAAGTTAGTCCAGCAGGAATTCCCATATTACCTGGGAAAGGCTTAGTTTGATACTCATACGATCCTTCATTGAAATGGGTTTACTGGAACAAAAGGAAGGAGAATTTAAAAATCAAGCACTCCTGATATCTATATGGATTTTTGAAAGTTTTTTTTTTTCTGTATGAGTGCGGCTATCTCGATCTTTCCCTCCTACAAGATCAATATTGTGTTTTTCAATCACCTCTATGTAATATGGGTTGATGAGGAGCAACGTTTACTGTGTTGCTCAGCTCTGAACAAGCTGTGTTGATGTTGCAGGTCAGTGCCCATCCTGAAGTGAAAGTCATGCAGCCCCTCTAGAAAAATAGCATTTCTGCATTCAGAGTGAGAGACAAAGGTCATAAAGTAAAAGAACCTGCCTATATACTTTATCTTCTCCTCAGTTACATTTGTGTGTATGTTTGATACTGTTTGTTTTGCAAGTGTGTCACACTGAAAGGTGAAAATTATTTGAGTTATGTGTTAGCCAACTTGAATTGGTGTTTTTTATTTTGCAATCTTCAGTTACCTTGTCATGTTGGTAGATTCTGTGAGGTCTCAAAGATTCCTAGGAAATCTTTCAAGTTCTCTTCTTTACTCCTGTTTAATATCCAAGAAATATTGAAGACTCTAAAAACTGTTGTCTTGCTGTTCTACTGGAAACACTGCTTATTTGGTTGCTTGTCAGCTGTCTTGATCTGTTTTTAGTATCTTTATGATAATTTGCTCTGCCAGCTATAAAACTGTTGGCATTGACTTGCTTTATGCTTATGAGTTTTTTTCTGGTTCCCTGTTATTTTTCTGTTTTCATTAAAGGTGGCCTAGTTGGGTTGCAGCTGCTATGTGTAAGAATTGTGGACAGTAACTTATGAAGAGGCTCATAATGCATAGTACTGACCAGGCATGGCCTAAAATAACCCTGAGCTGGATTGCTCAGCAAGGAGTGCCACCTCAGTGCTTCTTCATGTCCTCCTAAGACAGGTGGGCATACGAAGAATTCCAAGACCTGACAAAACCTGTCCATGAAGGTAAATTCTGAGGTAGTCATCTTCATTTTTGTGCTTGCCATTTTGGACTTTCAACTTCATTCACAGCCCTGCAATTCAATACTTTTCAATTTCCAGTTTAGAGTGTATTTTGCTGTCTGGCTGAAATTGTACTGGTTCTCTGTTAGTGCCTTTGAGGAAAAAGCTGGGGCAGGGGGGTGGGAGAAAATTATTCAATATTTTCATGAAACAAATGTTTCTTTTGAAGTTAGTGCTATAAATTAAAGTGATAGTTAAACGTCAAACACAGTTTTGATAACAAACTGCCTGAGTCTATCAATAGATCAGCTTGACTCCTATGAAAATTTTTTCCCTTTGAAATTGTTTTACAAATAGTGTAGTCTCATCTCATGTGATAAAGAAAGGATAATGTTTATGCCAAGAACTTCGCAAGGCCTCCTCCCAAGTGCAGATGAATAGATACATGAGCTGAAGTATCTTCAGAAAACAGATTTTACATTAAATGTGGGATGCCCCACCCTGACCCCTCACTCCTCCCCCAATATTTAGAAACTGGAATCTTGTTTTATTTACCAGGGTGAAATACATGTTGGTAATTTACATTAACCTTGTTATATACTAAGTTTATTGGTCTAATGATCGAGGATGTTTTTACAAGAGATGTAGAGCTCTAAGAAAATGTCATGATCTTTTTCAGCCTTGAATTATTGGGCCAGTGTCAGCTACCTAATAACTCAGTCTGGCATCCATTGTATGTCTTATGCAAGGCAGCCCCTACTCTGTATGATATAATTCTAAATATAATGAGTTTTTCAATGTAACAATCCTTTACCTTGAACACAACTCATTTTGCATGTAAGACCATCTAGAAATATGTTTTCTTGTTTCACTGAGGGAAGCTGAACCCAAAAGAAATGGGGCTTTGTGTACATCTGTCTGCACTGAGAACCATACCAGTAAGAACTGTCTCCATATTTTCATTGTAGGTGTTTCACATAGAGACTGATTTCTTAATTCCAAATCACTTTCCCTCAAAAAAGAAAAAGGCAAAACAAAAATGCAATCCTGACTTTTGGGCTCAAAGCTGTGCAGCTGATAGAAATCATTATGCCCTGTCTGAGATCTAAAGTAAACAGAGTTTCTCCTAAAAAAACAAAAATTGTCTGCTTAGGTCTTTTATGCGGTATAATTACCTGTTTAAAGGGGAGGACTTAATTTTTGGTCATTTCATGGCCTCTCATAGGAAAATGCAGAGAAGATTTCCCAAACCCAAATTCTGTCAAAACACAGCTGGCAGTAAAACTGCCGTGTATACTTAATAGGGAAATGGCTGCAATTTATTTGTTAGCATGGCAAAATAAAACATCCTGCAAGCCCTAGAAAGCACTGAGTATCCACTTACATACAGAATCCTAATGTTGGGTTTATCCATAGGAACATCCCCTAGCATGTCCTCAATACATAAACCGCTTACTCTTCCCACAGATCAGGCTTTTCTGTCAATTTTTAGTATTTGTGCAAGTGCTTGTGAGAAGGGGTATGTATGCTAGTAGATGATAGTCTTCATTACTGAAGCTCTTTTAGTTTATGTTTGTGTTCTTCTCTCTCTTCTAGAGGCGGTAGATGCACCATCCCTGGATACATTCAAGGCCAGGCTGGATGTGGTTCTGGGCAACCTGATCTAGTTGAAGATGTTCCTGCTCATTGCAAGGGGTTGGATTAGACAAGCTTTGAAGGTCCCTTCCAACCCAAAGTATTCTATTATTCTCTCTGCTTACATGAAGCTTCCTTTGCTGTGTTCTGTTTGCCCCGCAAGTCCTCAAGCTCTAGAGAAAGCAAGGCAGGTAAGTGATGATAGAAAACAGATGGGTAGAGATGGTTCTATAGTCTTTCTTGTTCTGAGACATTTTAAGTGATGGAACAGGCTTCCGGTAATGGGTGAAGCCAAATGTTTGCTTATTACTGGTAGCTTATTATTCTGCACACATTTTTCAGCTTCTCATTTTAAAGTATTTTCGAAGTGTGGCCTGTTTTTCATGGCAACCATATGATGAAAAAAAGATACTTAACTGTGTAGAACTCTATGTTGTTCTGTGTCTTCCTATAAAGAATAGTTACTATAGTGTTGAAACGCTTCATTTCTGATCTGAGAGCTGTGGAATATGAACAGTATCCTGAAATGTTTTAAATGTTTTAAATCTTGGTAGAGTCTCAAGTTCAATGTTCAGCATGTTAGAAAGATTTGGTAAATGTTATGTGCCCTGGCCACAGATCCTATATCTGGAGCAGATTACCTCCCAGATACAGTAGGTTGAAAAGAAAAAGGGTATAATAATAATAATAACACTCAGCTTCAACCCTAAATTTCTAAATGTGATAAAGGTTGTTTTGGCCCATAGTAATACTAGGATCAGGAACTGTCTGAGGCTATAAACAAGCTTTAATTAGTGTGGTCTCCTGAAGGATTCAAACTTGAGTTTCCAACACTGGTAAATAAGAGGTCTATAACTAACTATTGGATTTTTTCCCACTTACTGAAAACCTGAAGAACAATTTGAATGTCCATGTTATATTCAAGGCTGTAGTAGGGTCTACACACATTTGGCAGGCATAAATGGAAGATAGAGCTATGAAATTATGTATTGCTATTTGATGAATACATTTGTCCTATGTCTTCCTTTAGATCCTTTAATTCCAGTATTAAGAAAACCATATTCAGTAGTCATAAACATAGAATCATAGAATCATAGAATGGTTTGGGTTGGAAGAGACCTCAAAGATCATCCAGTTCCAACCCCCTTGCAACTAGGGCGGGGGGATACCTTCCACTAGACCAGGTTGCTCAAAGCCCCGTCCAACCTGGCCTTGAACACTGCCAGGGATGGGGCAGCCACAGCTTCTCTGGGCAACCTATGCCAGTGTCTCGCCACCCTCAGAGTGAAAAACGTTTTCCTAATGTCTAATCTAAATCTCTGCTCTTTGAGCTTAAAGCTGTTCTCCCTTGTCCTATCACTACACGCCCTTGTAAAAAGTCCCTCTCCAGATCTCTTGTAGGCCCCCTTAAGGCATTGAAAGACTGCCAGAAGGTCTCCCCAGAGCCTTCTCCAGGCTGAACAAGCCCAATTCTCTCAGCCTGTCTTCACAGCAGAGGTGCTACAGCCCTCTAAGCATCTTTCTGGCCCTCCTCTGGCCTCGCTCCAACATGTCCACATCCCTCTTTCACTGGGGGCCGAAGAGCTGAAAGTAGCACTCCAGGTGGGGTCTCACAAGAGCGGGATCATTTCTGTACAATTCTTCAGTGTAGAACAAAGCAATTTTGCACGCAACCTAGTTGACATTTTAGTAATTGTGAAAGTTTGACTAACCTAGCTCCCCCATGCAATAGTTTTAGCATATGGCTGTATGCTAAATTCCTCCTAAAAAAGTGAACTATGATAAGCAGTTTCCTCCAGGCTTTGAGAGGGGTGTTTTGGTTTTCCCTTTGTTTCTTTTCAGCGCTCATGAGTTGCAACCTCAAAGTGCACAAACCTCAGTGGCTGTATTTACCAAGTAAAAATACATTTGACAGAAAATTCAACTCCCTAAAGAAGCACATCCCTATTATTTAATTTTAGTCAACAGAGCAAGCTGTATAGTAACATCTATAATACTTGTGTATTTGCAGTGTCTAAGTAGTATGCCAGTTTTCTTTCTCACACAAAGCTATCTTTTTTATTATTATCTTCACTCTTGTTTACAATTTTCCTAGCATAATTGTTATGTTTCTAGCTCAAAGAAAAGCAGGAGCTAGAACCACACAATTGTCTTTCCATGTCCAATCTTACTTTTGCTTCTGGCTGCTGCATGGTGGTTTTTGAAAGATGCAGAAATGTTAACAGGAATATCCGTAGGACAAAAGTGTCACTGGAAAGACCACATTTTATAGTGGTTTAGATCTCACAGAATCTAATTTAAATAATAAGTAGGTTAGAAATGTTTGCGATAATGACTATGTTTATGATTCAAAACATCTAAGGAAAGATAGGTAATCAAAAAAGTAGAATAACTTGTTGAGTTTTCTTTGAGTTGGTGGGAGAATGAGTTTCTCTACAAACCACTGGAGAAACTGGAGGCAGTATTGGCCTTCTTGTATTCAAGAGCACTATGGTTGAAATGGGGACAAGGTTTCACACGTTTCCACTGCCTGTGTTGTAGCCAACGCTTGCTCACGTCAAGGCCAGTCTACCCCATTCTAAGTGTGAAATGGGTCTAATATAGGAGTAAGTGGTATTTAGTCCCATTTTTAAAGCCTTTTATTTTTTTAAATTTTTAAATTCCTAGGGCCTTTTCTAGGCCATAGGAATTGAAACATATCTAAACAAAACCAGTAACAATGATCCTGGTGTTCTGGCATGTGCTCAAGAGCAAATGTCTGGGAAAATGAAATAATCTTCGGGCTGACTGAAGATGATCTGATGGAGATTAATGAGTAGGTATATTCAGGATTTCAGATTCATGGGCACAGTCCTGTCACTAGAGACTGGCACTGTAAAATGTCAACAGGCAAGGCAAAGGGGCATGTTTTGCTTTGATTAGTGCACAGGTTTTGTGGCTGTAGTTTAAGAACTCATTCTAACCCTCTAAGGCGGCTGGTCACCATTCATTTTCTTCTTGTGTCATGAACATCAAGCAATGGGAAAAAAATAGAGCCTACAGGACTGGAAATTTTCAAACATCACATGAAAGTTTAGGTAGCCTCTTATTTAACTAAGAATGAGAGATAAATTACTTTCCGGTATCAAAATGGTCCTGATGGCCTATTGGACTTCATGTTCCCTTATGCAACAGATAAGAAACAAACCAGAAAATTATGTTTCGAGACAAATGTTTGTTTACTCTGGTTAAGTAGGTTTTATTTTCTTACGAATAAAATACTATTAATGCTTTATTTGTGTTGAATTATTATATTCTCCTGTAGGTTTACAGGCATACTACAAAGGATTTTCAGTGCATTCCTTTCTAAGGTGAATGAGTCATTTATAAGAATTATAATGAGTCACAGAAATACATGCATTGTTTTACATATAAGTCACTACAAAATGTGCTCAAATATTATTTTTAAAGTTTAAAAAATTTCTTAAGCATATTGCAAATATATTACCAAAATTGTGCATTTCATGTTTATCTACTACTTCCAGATTTCTACTACTGCTATTATGGCAACTGCTGAAGAATAGAAAAAGTGTAGGCAAAAAAAAATTATCTATATTTCTCAAATTTATGAATAAGAAAACAGAAAATGAAGTTCTTAATTTCAGCTAGTTAGGAATGGGCTGCTATTGTATAACACTGAACAAGTTACTTTGTGTGTACTGGTACATCATCTGTTTTAATCACTTCACTTCTCCCTGAAATGCCAGCCAAAACAAACTCCATTATTTCATTTCATTTGTAGGAATTTATTACTGCTGTAAAGTTTAAGAAGTCAGCATCCCTTTAGATATAAGCCAAAAGCATTAAATAACCACAGAGAATACTGTATTATCTTTTCAACCCTCACTTTAGACGATGTCGTTGAAATGATTAGAGCAGCCAGACCTGGGACTGACAAAAGGAAGGGCTGTTCTGTAAAAATTACATCCCGACATCCTAATTAAGACCTTCATTTCTGATATACAGCAGTATGTGGGGCAGCTTCCTTTCTCCCCTTTCCTTGACACAACTTGTCGAAGAGGAATGTGAAGGCTGGGTGTGATCTTCCCAACATCAGAGTGAAAGGAAGTAACATACCAAACAGATGATGGCATAAGTGCTTCTGAATTTAATTCCACCTCCACCCTTCTGGGTCACCACTCAGCAGTATTTCAAAAGGCTAAAGTTAATAGTAATTACAAAAAGTCCATTCAAGATGTGTTAGTATTAGAAGTGGAGATAGAAGGAGAGCTAATCAAAAACTGAATTTATTGATATACCTCATGTTTTATTTTACTGGGTAGCTGTGCTCAGGCACCTTGCAAGTTCAAAAGGTAAGGAAACTTCTGCACCAAGAATGCACTGGGAAGTGCTGACTGCAACCCATCTTTATACAGCTGGGTAAACCTGTTCAGCATGAGTAACAGTGCTTATTCTCCAGACAGCCTTTTTTCTGAATTCAGTCGTGCAGTGTGAGCATCCCCATTCCTGATGGTACTTACTTTGAGGGAGACGACGGAAGTTGAGATTACATCTGTTATCAACCCTCCCTCTGCAACATTCACATTTCTCATATCTGATGTTGTATTCATAGGTGTGTGAAAAACTTACAGTTATCCAGCAGATATTACTTTTTGACACCACCTTCCTGGAAAGTAATTAGTCAAACAGAACTCCTGATGCATTTGTGGAGGTAGGGATGTGGAGTGAGTGATAACGCAGGCTGCCTTTCTAGGTAGAACTGCCTTTGAAATGTTTTGTTGGTTTCTGGCTGTATTTCATGCTAAGCATTTCAGATTGCCTTCAAGTTCCTTTGGCATTAGGCATGGCAAGGGAATTAAACTGATGCTTAAATGCATTGTGTGGGCATGATCTAAAAGAGCATCTATCATAGAATCATAGAATGGTTAGGGTTGGAAGAGATCTTAAAAATCATTTAGTTCCAAGCCCTACTACCATCAGCAGGGACACCTTCCATTTGACCAGGTTGCTCAAAGCCCCATGCAACCTGGCCTTGAACATTGCCAGGGATGAGGCAGCCACAACTTCTCCAGGCAACCTGTGCCAGTGTCTCACCAGCCTCATAGTAAAAAACTTTTTGCTAATGTCTAATCTAAATATCCCCTGTTACTTTAAAGCCATTCCCCCTTGTCCTACCCCTCCATGCTTTTGTAAAAACTCCCTCTCCAGATTTCTTGTAGGCCCCCTTTAGATACTGGAAGGTTACTTTAATGTCTCCCCAGAGTCTTCTCCAGGCTGAACAAACCCAATTCTCACAGTCTGTCTTCATAGGAGAGGTGCTCAGTCATCTGATCATCTTCATGGCCTCCTTTGGACTTGCTTAAGCAGGTCCGCATGTTTCATAGGTTGGGAGCCCCAGATCTGGATGCAGTACTGCAGGTGGGGTCTCATCAGAGTGGAGTAGAGGGGCAGAATCCCCTCCCTTGACCTGCTGGTCACCTTCTTTTGATGCAGCTCTGTATACTGTTGGTTTCTGGGCTCTGAGCACACACTGAAGCTGGTTCATGTTGAGCTTCTCATCAACCAACACCAAGTCCTTCTTCCAAGGGCTGATATCAATGTAGTCTCTGCTGAGCTTATAGTTGTGCTTGGGATTGCCCTGGCCCAAGTACAGGACCTTGCACTTAGCCTTGCTGAACTTGATGAGGTTCCCACAGGCCCTCCTCTCAAGCCTGCCAAAGTTTCTCTGGATGGATCCCTTCCCTCCAACGTGTGGACTTCACCACACAGCTTGGTGTCATTGACAAACTTGCAGAGGATGCACTAAAATCCCACTGTCCGTGTTGCCAGCAAAGACGTTAAACAGCGCTGGTCCCAATAGCAACTCTTTGAATGTGATCATCCAGCCAATTCCTTATCCACTGAGAGTTCCATCTGTCAAATCCATGCCTCTGTACTTGTGAAAGAAGGCTATCCTGGCTGAACTTCATGTATTGGTGGTAACCACCAAAGAGCCTGCTTAAATAACTGTTCGTGTGGCACCACCTGCTTTTAATGGGATTATTGTGACTGTCACAGACAGATCCCAAACCCATAGAGTTTAAATACACAGGCCAGAAAGGCTGTCAGCTCAAGCATCTTGCAGTCACCTTCTGTGCAATGACAGGGGAGATGTAAGGTGTGGTGAAAATAAAGACACCAGTAAGTTTTTAGGTCTCCATTAATGACCTCCTTAATGAAGGAGGCCTGTCTAGATTCAGGCTAATTGCTCTAAATGATAATCCAGCCATACAGTGCAAAAAACGTGCAGCTAACAACCCCATGACTGCATGCATGTGTTTGTTAGCACTGAGTGCCCATTTACGTCTGCTGCCTTCTCTGTATGCTTTGTTACAGTTTTCAATTTCATGATAAATTGTTTCTCTGTTTCAAAATACAAAATATCCTGTATACCAAAGTTCAGAACAAAAATTTGTTTTTCACAATGTTACTGAATAAAATCACAACAGTAGCCATGCATTTTCTGAACTCTTGAAGAAGAAAATTAGCCCTGCACTCTTGCACAATCTGACTATAACGATGGTGTAGTGTGCATGAATGATGAAAGAAAATGATTTGGCAAGGAATTAAAAAAAAAAGTAAAGATGAAAAGTACATTTAAATTTCCTCTCTAATCTTGAGAAGATATGTAAACCTAGCAATATTAAGATGATTGCTTTGGGTTCCTATAATTTGAATATCATTTAATCTCAATTTAAAATATCTGCATATTTTTGTACGACAAGCTTCAATAGCAAAGTCAGTGATAATGAGTTTGATGCTTTACTTATGGACACTTTTGCTCATAGCTCAGTGGTGCCCCTGTGAGATATCTTGTAATAATTTGTCTGAGAAGGAATTACCCTATAACACTTAATCATTGTTTCTTTGATGTGTGGTGTGGTTAACACGCTTAACATACCTGATTCAAATAACTTAGCCTTGATACAGATCTATCTCATCCTTTCAGTCATATTGATTTTTACCACAGCAAAAAGAGCTTATACTCCATAATGCAAATATGTAGAACATGCAGATTTATACCTGTCCACAGATATGCTGAAGTTCTCTACAGATTTGAACAAATATTGATATTGAAACCCAAGAAATATGAATTAGAATAAGCATTTCACAAACTTGCTGGAAGGAATGTAAAGAGTAAGACAACATACCATGAAGGTATAGCACATGGTACAAGGCCAGCTCTAAGAAATGCGCTGTGTAATTCCTATGGACTGAAATTCCACCTCTAAATAACACTATATTAGAATCTCTTTTATAGCATCATTCAACAGCTAAGATGATAACAGCAACTATAAATTGGAAGGGAGGCAGACAAGGACACAGGAGCACAGAAAACAGAGTGACACTGAAAAATCTCAAGTATTGCTATGGAAGAGAAGAAGGAATTACCAAGTTACTTTGAAGCAGTACACACAATCCATTTCAAGGTGCAAGTAAGACAACATTGAAGTTTTCTATTTTTTTAATTAGAGGGAGAAAAGAGTCAGTTTTCTTTGTTATGGATTACCAGGGTCAAAAGAACACTCAAGAGAAACAGAGTCACTACAGAAAAGCCAAATTAACTGTTTCAACTGGTATTGACCATGGAGAAGGGTCTTGCCCCACGGTTCATCACTACAGAAAGAGAGAATCTAGAGTTTTAACTGTCAATTTAGAAGTAAGTTTTAAAAAGAAAAGTTTTAGAAGGCATTGATACAATGAATAGTAAAAAAAAAAAAAAAAAATGAGGGATCAAATGGTATTCATGCAGGAATTATAAAAGGACTCAGATATAAATATTTATGTCACTTAAATGCAGTTCAATAGGCATAGAAGATGAATAGCATGGTGCTAGTCTTTAAAAGAAGGTGTGGAGAAATATAATTGCAGAAACAGACCAAAAATCCTGGCTTCTGTACCCTGCAAATTTATAACAACTGTAACAAAATAGTAGAACTTAAGGTTAACCATAGTAATATATTAGAACCAAACATTGACTATAGATATATGTGACTTCCTTTTGGAGTAGGAAAGGTCATTTTTGCAGGTCATGCCTCACGAACCTACCAGAATTCTTGCAGGGGTTTGAAATTTTGTTCATATGTAGACCCAAAGCATGAATCTGAATATAAAAAAAGGCTTTGACATGGTTCTTTACCGAAGAATAATGAACTCAAGTTCAACAGGAAAAGAGAGGTTATTTTTCTCCGGAAAACCAACCAATTAACAGGTAAGAAATAAATAGTAACAACAAAGAGTCATCTTCCACAGTAAAGCAGACTGCCAGCAAGAATAAAGGTCCATCTCAAGCTTCTCTAGTACTGACATGCGCTGGCCAGCTTGCTCTTAAATGATCTGGAATGGGGATAAGTAGTGAGTTGGCAAAGTTTGCAGATTACACACAGTGATTGGGACAGTCCAATAAAAAGCTGACAGTACAGGATTGCAGAAAGATCTTAGTGCACTGAACAACAGGACAGATTAAATTTAATGCTGGTAAGTGTGAAGTAATGTACATGGGAAAAATAGCAATTATTATAAGTGCACAACAACTCTAAATCAGCACTCAAGAGAGAGATTTTTTAAAAACATTGTTTCAGTAAGGTTTAAACCCCAAGCAATTCTGTTTGAAATTAGCACTATCTTCTAGTTGTATGGTATAAGAGTATAAGCAAGGGAAGTTTTCCTTGCAGAGTTATTATCTTTGTCAGTAACTGTGAGAGTTCTCAAATATTAACAAAGAAACAGAGAAAAAAAAAAAAGCTGCACTATACCACTGCAAAGCCATTCTTTATCGGTGCCTTGACTATTGCATAGAAATCTGGTCACCTTATTTCGGAAAAGTAGCAATAAAAGTAGAAAATAGGTAGAGAAGGTTAACAAGGCTGAACAGACGTATGGAATTAGTTCTGTCTGAGGAGAAATAAAGTGGCAGTCTTCATCTCAGATAATAACAGGTAATACGTGACTTTTGGGGGATCTGATAGAAATGTCAAAATCATAAATGGTACAGTGAGGGTGAATAGAGCATAATTTGTCACAGTGCCAGAGATTGGAGGGGCCAGATGAATAAGAAACTACTGTCTGTTGTAATAGATTTGTTAAAAGAATAAATGAATTTAAGAAGAGCCTGGGCAGCTTCACAGATCATAGTTCATCACTGGTGCAACTTCCAGATTGACAAGTCCCTAAATCACTAACTGAGAGAAGCTGAGAAGATATATCTGAGAAGATATAAACAGAAAGTTTACACTCTCCTTGCCCTATTTGTCATGTTCCTAAGTATCCACCGTTGGGTACTGTCATGGTCACTGTGGTGGGGTAGACAAATTGGTGTCTTAAGCCCAAGAAAGTGAATATTTTAAAATCCAGCCCTTGTAGAGGAAAAGCGAATCAATGAGGCCTTATTCTGCCAGTATTCCAGAATGTGTGTCCTTTTTTTATCTAATGCAATTTTCAAGCCAATTAGTCATGAGGGTTTCTGAACAAATATTTGCATTTTAGTAAGAATGATGATAGAAATTTGTATGTTGAATAGGATCTCAATTCTTCCTGTGCTCAGAGGAGCTGACTCACCAGCTGATGCTAATATTGTTTGTACTTAATATGTTCAAAATATAAGGGTGTAAAATTACTCACATTGCCACTTCATTAATTTGCATATTAAATGTTCCTCATCCTACTGCTGTGAGTGAACAAATACAGAAAATGACAAGTAACAGAGAAGAGGCAGTGAATTACTCTATCTAAAACCATGCAGACACAGGGACAAGGAGATTTTGCTTTTACAACATATATTTTATGAGAAAAGTTTAGGTATCAAGCCAATAGAAAAAAAATTTTATTCTTGGTAAATTTAAAATTTTTGCATTTGAAATCACTGAAAAAGTAATTTTGGAAATGGGAAGGAAGGGCAGCTTCCTTAAAGTGATATTTGTTTGCATTTGCCCAGTAAATTCAGTCCTTATAGATTTGGATGTCATGAAATCAAAAGTTGTAGTAATGCCATGTCAGAATGCCATGCTAGAAAATCACTTGCTTAGTCACTGTTCTCTGGACAGGGAGTATACTAGCTATCTTCTGGGAAAGTCAAAACCTAGGAAAGCCTATTTTTTCATAGTTTATCTCTAAATGGAAAGAACCTCCCAGGTCTTTCCTTGCATACACAAGCAGTAGTGTTTAGCATGGCATCTTTAGATCAAAGCATCTAATGATTTAGCTGTATATCATGAAGGACCAAGAAAAGCACCAGACATGGCCAGAATTAGCCATGCTTTGCAGTAAGTGAAAGGTGTCTCAGTAAGGGGGCAACTTCATTAGATTTACCATTGCTGTGTACCCTGCACCACCATTTACAGTAGGATAAAGAGAGCTGTGAATTTACTGAGAGTTTCTCCTTCTGATGTAGGGACCTTCAAACTTTACACTGGGCTAAATAACTTTGCAAGTTTCAGAGGCTCCGTAGAATTACACCCAAAGTATATGGAGAGGGAATACGACGTATGTACATATATACTTACGAACTCTCTCTAGACAGCAGAAATCCATGGGCAGAGGGAACTGTTGATGTCTCCAGGTTGCCTGCAGAGTGAAAGGCCCCTCTGACGGCTCTTAGTCTAAAAAGTGGCCAGGGAATTGCTGTTGCTGGGTAGAATACAGAATGGAGTTGCTCAGGAGACAAAAATCTCCTGAAAAATACAGTCCTTCAGAGTGAGGTGAGATCATGATTCCCAAGACCAAGTCCCTGTGGTAGGGGTAAATAGCTGACTCACATTTACTTCCTTGAGCAAAGGTGAGTTTGGTCCTTTCAGATGCACTCTCTTTCCATGATTACAGTTTTCTGCCCCTGCTTGGTTACAGAGTGCAGGCTGGCAGCTAAAGATAGTTGTGCATGAGAGAGCTGAGAGCATTTTATCTTCTCTTCAAGTCCCTGCTATGCCATATCAAGTTAAAAAAGTGGAGAGAAACTGTGCCCTTGTGCTGGGAATGCGCCAACTACCATCACCCCTGAAGGAATGAAGAGAAGCTCATGTATGCTCAGACCATTATGAATTCTGTGGGAAAACTTCATATTTTATATTGTTTTATATAAGGGTTTGTATTATTTTATATTTTTGGAGCCCAAGTTGAGTTGAGTAAAAGTGCTGTGATCTTGTAAGACTTCTAAGCAATTTCGCATAGTTTCCACCAGCTACACTGAAAGACACTACTGTCCCTAATTCTAGCATGTGAAACATACATATTCTAGAAGCAGATAAAATTGTCATCTGTTTGCTGCAAGATACCTAGGCAAAGACCTTCAATACCAGAAAATGCATAAGCTTTCAGTGTGACCTGAAAAAAGAGGCTTATATCTTGATCTCCAAACCACAGTTCCTGGCTCTCATGAGATGGCTTTCATGTTAATTGTCTCCTTAAGGTTATTTCTCAGGCTCTTGCCAATTCTATTGGCTTCTTTGCCTTGTAACTTAAGCCTGGCATTGTCTTTTGGTTATTTCAGGTATTCATCTTCATACTGCTTATCTTGGCGTCTCCCCTGTTTCTCATCCTCCCTCAGCAGAGTTGGCATCACCGCCTTCCCAAGCTTTTCTCTTAGAAGCCCTGACAAATTTTTTCATCTTCCAAGGCACGTCTAGTAATTCTCCTAGCTGTTTCGTTATCTCTACTAGGTTCCTCTCATGTTCATTTCCCCAGAGTTTAGCAGTGTTACACACCTCTTAGTTATTCGAGGACATTTCTTACCCCCCACTTGCCTCCACTTTTTTTTCCTTTCTCATATTTCCATCTGCCCATGGGTTTAATCTGTCATGGTCCACTTCTCTCTCCCAGCTGGCATAGGTATAGTGGGGCTGCTATGAGAAACCCTGTTTTTTCAATTCCACTCAATCAGGGCAACTAACATTGGACGGACTACACAGGTACTTAAAAGGTCTGCCATGTTCACAGTCCAATCTCCCAACCTTCAAGGACCATGGATGGGCAAGCAGAACTCCCCAAACTTTGACCTGTGAATGTCAGTAGGACATGAAATAGGACAGAGTTTCTGGCTATAGTTATGAACAGAGATTTTTTTAAAAATTAACGAAAAATATATGAAGGTAAATAGTTACAACAGCAACAAAAGAAATCTATACCAAAGTTCCACCATCATTGCACTGCTTATCCAGGCAGCCTGTCCCAAAATACACAAAGAAATGGAGTTATGTCTGCCTGTGTCCAGGCATGCACTTTTATTTGTGATTTTACTTGTGTCCTTTGAGATCTCCAGAGAGTGAGGTGACTCTGCTGAGCTAGGTTCTTCTGGGAGCTGTATGTTCATGTGCCCTCTGCACCCTGCTGGCAGTGTTGTCTCTTCCCTCTCCAGAACTGTTACCCTTTCACCAGCCACACCAGCATCATTAGCACAAGGTTCAGTTACTTTGCTTGTAGTATGTAAGTCTGAGCAGCTCAAGGGCCTTCCTAGGCTGGTGGGCATCACTGCAATCCAACAACATGCAAGCGTGCAGAGTTCAACTTCAGTCTTTGACTGTCATCTCTCTAAATTTTGTGCTTTCTCTCACTGTCACTCTGCATGCTCATGATGTTCAGAAGAGGGTATATACCAGTCTAGTTTTGCTTACTGCACTGTGAGACCAGAAGTTTCCTTTCTTGCATCTTTTTCCATTCTGCATTGCAATTCTGTGCTCAGCAGTTGTTTTTTATTACCTAATATAATCTGTATTGAAGATAGAAGCCATGAACACAGGCTGTTAGTTTTAGCTAGCTTCTTTTCAGACAAGTCAAAGGATTTTCTGCGTCATATATTTTCACCGTAGCATGCAATGAGTCCTACTCATCAAAGTTCAACATGTTCAGATAACCTGCTTTTGGAATTTGTGGGGGTTGTGACTCTAATTTGCTGATTAATGAAAAAGCAGCAGCACATCAATGGCATTTGTGCAGATGAATCCCTCTGCTACGATGAAAGAATTCATCTTCCTATTCAAAGAATACAATTGTCCTGAGTCAAGCTCTGCTAATCAGAAACTATAAACAACACAGGTCTGATGAACAATACTAAGTGGGGGGTATGCAGGTAATCAAAAGAATGCAGCCTTGCAAGTGAAGCGCTTGAAAATACATAAGTCCTTCTGAGCAGCATACTCCTGGTCTGCATCTAAATAAGTAAATATAAATGAGAGTATTTTACTTTTATCATGTAGGAGTTGCAAAGCACAGTGACTCAGTGGTATGATTAACCAATTTTAGTCTTGGAGACAAAAATAACATGCAATCAGCCAGCAATAAGAAAAATACTTAAAATTAACCTTTCCTTGGTAATATCTCCTACACGTTGTTTCTTGCTTTGGGCCATGTCAGAAACCTCTTACTAAGTGAACCTTTTCTGGAAGAGCAAGCTTCCTATCAGAATAGGAGATCTCAACCTCCTAAATTAGAGGCAGAGAAATAAAATTCCACTTGGAAGCTTTCCTCCAGTTTCTCTCTGATAGTAATAGGCTAAGCAAAGCCATCTCTGAGAACGAAACAGAAACAAAACCAGATGGCATGAGGTGTCTCCCATATATCACGGTAACCTTAGCACTGCTTTTGTTGATTAGTGTTAACCACAACTTGATGATGTGATTTGTAATTGTGTTTCTATTTCAATACTAAGTGGACCAGCAAAGAAAGCACAAGATCAGAGCAAAGTCTCTCAGTGTCTGAGTCTAGGAGGTTTTGAAGGATTTTTCAAGGGTCGTTCAAAACATTTTAGAAGACCTTGCTCTTTCAGTGAATATCCAAATTACAGAAGTCATGCAAGAACAATAATGCATTGGGTTCCTTCATACGAAGTGCAGAGGGTTTTTGTCCTTTTAACACCATTTGCAGTAGGGATAGGATGGTAAGATTGTGAAAAAAAAAAACAACCCAATAAGCAAAACCAAATTTGCAAATGTATTATTCAGAGTTTACAAAGATCTCAAAGTTATGAGTAAAACAGCAAAAGAAAATGAATGATCTATCTTTTGGATCTAAAGTGCTTCAGCTTGAGATACCTAACATATTCTTATGCAGCCGCAAGAGATGGGTTAAAATTTTAAGTGATCAGTAATAAATTATTGTCATAGGCCACTGTTCAACTATTCAGAGTAATTAAACCTTTTGGTGCCTTGGGGCTAACTTTCCTTACTCACAAACATGAATTAGTTGTCTTAACCAATAATATTAAGTAGACAAAAAAGGCAACATAATTCAGGATGGCATGCAAAACAAATTCCTTAGATCTATCCATTTCACAGTCCTTGGCTTTTCACAGGCAGTGGCTCAGCCTGCACCCCACTCATCCTTCTCCAGTCAGGGTCCCTCGGCAGGGAGCTCCTCCTGCCCCATCCTCCAAGCAGCTCCCTGCTCACCTGGCTTGCAGGCAGATCTGGCTGGCCTTTGCTTTGGGGATGTGGGAGATTTTAGGCACCGATGCACAGATCATATGCAGAAAGGTATTTTTGATATCGAACAATACTGACAAAGTATTACAAAGCAGAGGTTTCGTCAAAACTCCTCCTAAAATCCATGCTGTAACAGCAAATCGAGGTCTCTCTTGCAGCAGCCTCCTTGGAGTGCCTGAGCTCCAGAAAAAGCAGCAGCCAGTCACAATACTGTCTCCCAAGCTCTGTCTCCCAAGAACATACACTGAAAATATGCTTTATCTCCCAGAAACAAACTCTTGTGTCATGCTTTAAGTTTCACGGAGGAGTGATTCTGGAGGACTTCCAAGGCAGCAGGGTTGTTGGGTTTTTTTAAACTCTTGAGTGGAATGTCTAGACCAGGTTTCTAAACTTCCCAATGATCATAAAATTATCTCGACAAAACACTGCAGAAACACAAGACTTCCTTTCATCTGGCAAGAGGAGTCTGGACTGCAGAGCTTTTGGCTGCCACTTCTGAATCTTCACTTTCAGTGAACTCCATAATTTTGCTGGTGAGCATTGCACTTGGCAGAAGTACATACAGGGAACATATATCCCTGAACCTATAATTCATCCAAGTGTCTTTCAGCAGTTTACAATGAGTGACTGGTTCTCAAAGTCCTGCCTAAACTGCAGCAGTGCTTTGGGAAATGATATTGAGTTTTGTGCAGGATTGACAGAGGGAGCATCCAATGCTGCATCTAAGTTCTGATGGGGGACCAATAAAAGGTACATAAAACTAATTTGTCTGTGCCTGTCAGTTAAAGGTAGTTGTCAGGGATGTGACAGAATAACACAAACATGATGTGCTTACAAAAAAAACCCTAGTCTTATAGTTTAGACAGCAGAAAGTATCATTTTTCAAGAGAACTGCTTTTGCCTTCTTGTACTTCTTAGCCCTGTTTTGAAGTTAATAATATAGTTATAAATTTTTCTTAATGAGTAGCTCATCATACTCTGGAGTTTTAGGAAGAGCCCTCTTGAGCACATGAAATATTTTGTGCACTGGTTCTCATGAAGATTATGTTTTTGCTTTTTTTCTGCTTTGAAGCTCTTTAAGTCGTCAACCTGGTAAATACGTTTTTCAAGAAATAAAGTTTTGAAATTAATAATTCAACAGACTGAAAAACAGGGTTGCCAGGATTACTTGACTATTGCCCTTGTATTTTGCAGGTAGACTGTCATGAGCTGCAGTTTAGCTGCCTTGAGCAGAATTTGCAGATTGGTTGCAATGGTGCAGGACCCATTTGGGGCTGAAAGACCTCTCCAGGAGCCCAGGTGAAGAGGTGATTGGTGCCCAATATTAAAACTAGCCCTAATGTGGGTTTACTATATAGAGACATCAGTGTTAACACAGTGTTGACACAGTGTTGTCAGCATGAGGATGGGCTGGTGAGGATGGGGAGGTGGGGAGGTGGGGAGGATGGAGTGGTGAATGCAGTTAGACAATGCAATGTGCTTTTGTGTAGGAGGTAAGGAATATGTTTGGCCCTCAAAAATAGCCATGCAGCCCTTGAAAAGACAATGGGAATTTACGCATAAAAGTGAGAGAGCAGCTGAGCTGAGATACTGGAGTTGTGACGTGAGTTTTGCATTTTTCTGCTGCTTGGTTACTTACGATCTTCCACTAGATTTGTCAGAAGTGTGCACAGTTGTGCTGCGAAAGGGAAAAAATCCCATCTTCCTGTCAGGGATGTCAGCCCATGTTGGGCCATGTGGTGGATGTGCCTTCAGCTGAGGGCTCCTGCTCAACATCACATACTCCTTCTCTGTATGTTTCCTACAGCTGTTTTAACTACATACACAACAGGTATGGCATTGTCTTGCAAACACATGACTTCCCAGCACAAGCCAACAGGAATCTGGGCAGTAGTGAAGCACACTGTTCTCTCTAAGCCATAGAAGTGGAAAGGGATTGCTCATCTGCAGAAAAGTCCCAAGGATCCCAAGGAAGCTTCTCCAGCAATGTGCAAGGACTTGGGCTTTAGTCTTTTGTGTCCTTATTGTGTGCAACACCAGTAGTCTCCTGGCCATTATTTATTTTTGTTGCATATGTGTGAGGAAGAACTCAATGCCTTTTAGATATAGTGGCTTGCAGCAGCATTATTCATGTCTTTTCCCAGGCCTTTACAAGCTGGGAAAATCACCTTGTGTTCAACCAATACTGGGTGTATCCAGCTTCAGCTATTGTCAGGGAGCCAGCATTTCGTCACTCAGCAGGCACATTGCAGTCACATAATGGAGGCAGGAACTCTGCTGCAATAAAGCAATACTGAGAGCTTGTCAGAAATGTAAATGATATTGCACCTATTGTCAGCGATGTATCCTCCATTGTTCTCACAGTTGTTTCCCAGCTGAAAAAATGCTGGGGAGCCTGCATGATGAAACCTGTGCCTGTTTATGTAACATGCTCCATCAGGATCAGCTAACTGATCTCATGCTACAAGTAGCATACGTCTGTGGTAAGAAAAACTGAGTACTGAAACCTAGTGTTTACAGTGCTACAAAGCTGCAGCTGCATAGTTTCCAGTGGCTGTGTCAGCATTGTAAGGAAGGCTGAAAATGAATGGTTTGCTGCAGTCTGAGGCAAAAGGTGGCTTCTTCTGACCTGTGCTGGAAGTAAAGCTAGTAGGGTCTCATCAGCTTTGGTGTAGAAGAGGAAGATTGCTCTTCATGGGAAAGTGAAAGATCAGGAATTTTGATGAGAGCCCAGCAAAGTAAAACTCTAGCCCCAGTAAGTTCACATGCGATTTCTGTGTACGGATTGTTTAGCTGTCCTTAAAGAAAGGAAACCTGAAAAAATGGTGTTTTTAGAGACTGAGGATAAATATGCAGGCATGTTTAAAGATGTGTTGCTGAGAGAGAGGTGAGATGCCATTTTCTGCAAGCGTGTTACCTTCAAGCACCTTGCTCTGATTATTTTGCTCCATTTCAATTGTGTGTTAAAAACATTTCCCACGATGCTTATAATCCAGGCCTCAGGGCTTGCTCACAGGGACATGGCTTGCTTGTGTGTATGAATTTGACTGAGTGTGACCACAGAAGAGAGCCTAACTCAAAATTTTCCTCATGTGAACTTTGAGATTTTGGTGGAAATACTTCTTATGCAGAATGCAGAAAGTACCTTGATTAACTTATTAAGTATGTTTTTGCAATAGTTCTTGTTGAAGTGATAGGTGTTTTGACCTTTTATGTTTTTAAACCATTTCAAACAACTGAAATTTCAAATGGGGAACTGTTTTGGAAAGGAAGGTGAATGACATGTTAGCTCAGTTGGTTTAATAAATGTAAAACTCTTCATGAAAGTTTTGTTTTAAAAATTGAGAGATCCTTAATTACTAGATCCTTCCCACAAGCAGTTTCTGCTTTGATGAATCCTTGCTTTCTGACAACCAAAATATTTTATCAGAAGACATCTAACCTGTTGTACATGCAAGCACTTCTCTCTGCAAGTACCTCAGGCTCTCAGTTCGTAGGTGACAGAGAAGAGGATGAGTTAATGGGTCATTGCCCCTTGGAAAATTTTTTTGGCCAGTGGCTCCTAATGCAAAAGAATTCAAGAAAGTTG
The DNA here is from genome assembly GCF_004027225.2 of Strigops habroptila. NCBI lineage: Eukaryota > Metazoa > Chordata > Aves > Psittaciformes > Psittacidae > Strigops > Strigops habroptila. The sequence continues at coordinate 82,275,090 of NC_044302.2, read as the reverse complement.
TCAAAGAGAGACAATGGAGAATAATTCCTCTTCTTCCTCTTTACACAATACGAAAAGGAATGACACTTTTCTAGATTTCGACCACTTTTAAGAATTTCTTTGCCTAAAGTTCCCCTCTTCATTCCCCCTAAATTTTTTCTATGCCTTATCCCTACAGGTTGGTATTTCAATATATCTCAGAAAACTTAGTTCTAGCTATTTCATTAGTATAACAGCAGTGCCAAAGTCAGATGCGAGTAATGACATCATATATGTACATTGCAGAATTACTGCTCATCACTTCTTAGAGGAGTTTCCCATGAGGTAATGGCATGAGTCAGCGTGGAGGCTGTACAGCACAGACACAACGAAACAGGGGTAATTTACACAGAGATAAGTATGATTTGTTTTGTGTCTGTTGTCTTTGACCAGTTCTCTGATCATACCAAGATGTTTCTTCTTTTCCTTTTCAGCAGCTATGCTTGCAGGAGGGATAAAACTGTAATGATATAGTTCTGTGGCTGCACATCCATGGAAGAAACTACATGGACTAAGCTAAGGAAATTAGTTGCTTGTAGGTACCTGCTCAACAGTGAGTGCACAAAGTCGAATTTGGTCAGGGGACAGGTGCAGGCAACCTTGAGCAACCTTGGTGAAGATGACATGTTTGTTCCTGCTTCGGTAGGAGCTGGCCTGGATACATGAAAATGCTTGTAATAAGAAAAATCCTCCTTTTATCAGAAATACCTCCTCAATCTAATAATACAACACACGCAAAAATACCCTGTGTCAGGTCTTTTTTTCTTTCCATTTAAATCCTCTTCTCCTTGCTAGGTGTGAATGGGGCATCCTCTTCTGAGTCCGCCTCCACTTTGGGCTTCTTGGAAGCAGGAGAACAAAATGCAATGTCTTGCATTCACATTGGGTTGGTATCAATCTTCTTGACCCCTCACATTTCCCCTTCCTGTAACACCACATAAAACGTAGCAACTATTTATTTCATGGTAGATTTACCATGCCATTCATCTTAAGCTTAGACAGCAGAGCCACAATGCAGACATGTACTTTCCTTATTCACAAAACCTCATTGCAGATTATTTTGTGATAACACGACATTATTATTATTATTATTTTTATTTAAAGCACATTCTTCTACTTATTTCTAGAACCCAGCCCTGTAATGGGTCACTTGTGTGTAATTTGCATTTAAACTTGTCATCAGAGACCTGCTTAGCAATAGCTGATGTGGGTATCTTTCTGCCTCCATCTCATCTGCCTTTAATCCACTGAGTGGGTGTTTGCCTTTGATTGTAAGAAAGTTCCCAGATATATCACCTTTCATTTCCAAATACCTGGAAGATAACTTCCAGTCATTTGACCATTTTATCCATCCTGCCTAAACTTTAGGCCAAGTTTATAAAGGAGATTCTACAATGTTCCCAATGATGGTAGGATTTTTGGGGCATTTTTTGACCTAGTGAGACTGCATAAGAAATTTTACAAGGGGATTTCCTTGTTGTTTTGTGAATGAAATTGGCAAGTGAGGAAACTATTATCTCAAGAAAATGGGAGAGTTTATTTCAATGTTTGAGCTAAGAAATAAATTCCTGTGAGGAACTGGTAATTGAATCAAACTGCTTAAGGCTTTGCAAAGCCTAAATTTTTCAACATTAGAAATATAATTCATGATTTTATTGGTTAGGTGACATTATTTATATGACTAGAACTTTTGTTATGTGATGGATGGACAAAAGGAGGAAAATGAACAGCATACACAGAAGTAGGTGAGTACACAGTGAGATTAAACATTTTTGGTTAATTGTGTCTGGGTTTAGATTCACATCCTTGGACAACCCCAAAACATAGACCTCTTAATTCTGGTCAAAAAGATCCTATTTATTTAAACTGAATGGAAATGAATGCTATTAATTGAATACAGATGCAGTTTTGTTATATGACCTTCTGTTCAGCTCTCAGCTGACTTTTTGCAACGTTAAGAATTTGCTTTGCTCCACAGTCAGTGCAAAAGTGAGAGAGAAGTTGTGTTGTGCAGGGCCTTGGGCAACATGGTCTAGTGTGAGGTGTCCCTGCCCATGGCAGGGGGGTTGGAACTAGTTGATCTTAAGGTCCTAACTATTAATAGTTAACCCTAATTGTTCTATGATAGGGTCATGATTCTGCTACTGAACATGCTTGTATTTAAAAAGAAGCAAACAGCTTACAAAAAGAAGCAGAGAAGAATGCATTAAAAATATGTTTTCTGCAAACATGCCCTTCAGCCTCCCAGTAAAGCGTGCGTGTTGGGATTTGTTCATCTCCAGTTGCTGTGTGATGTTTTCTTCAGACTGGGAGATGAGGATTTTCTTTTCATGCCGTTGGGCCTGGATCCCATGCAGGAACATGATTATGTTAAAAATCTGATCAGTAAAGCAAAACTTCACTAGAGCCTGAAAGAACAAAACCACGGGTATCTGATTGCAGCTTGCGGCACAGAGTTGTCAGGGGACTCTGAATCCTGGCACAACACGAGATATATAAGAATCACACAGGCTCATAAATTTTGGGCTTTTGTACTTTGACCGTTGACACTGGAATAATTTACAAGACAGAACCAGAGTTCACCCTCTCACTCTGGGGGGAGCACTGCAGTACTGTGTATGGCACCCACACTGTGATGGGCATGTTTCTCCCTGCCTTGCAGCACCTACATCTCTTCCCTCCTGGCACAAGGGTCTGCATCCCCTTGTTGCTGCTCTGCTTTTGCTGCCCAGAGGGAGCATCCCCTCTCCTTCTCTGACCCATAAGCAGCTCACCATTCATCCCTTCTCTTTAGGAGCAGGGTTTATGCTGCCATGTGCATTTAAAAGGAGAATCTGCTCAGGCCAGCATGGCACTGGCTCACCCTCACTGTCAGCATTTTGGAAGAAGGCCAACATGAGGACTAGCCCCTGTGCTTGCACTGAGGGGGAGGAAGATGCATGCACTGGGTCCAGGAGTCAGCTCTGCTGAGCAGATTGTAGTGCTCTCTCCATGAAGAGGTGCTGGCTGGTGAGAACAGCTGTGCAAAGAATTATGCAAAGACTTAGAGCAGAGTTCTCAAGAGGAAAATTGCAGGCAAGCTCTTGTGATTTGCACTGGCCTTAAACAGCTATGTAGGTCTGCCTCCCATTTTCCCTTGAAAGTAATCAACCTAATGAATTCTGCAGTGGCACTTACCTTATTATGAAAATGACAGAGCAAAACCCAAATGAATGCCATCTTCTGTTCCACTGTTTCTATGCCTGTGGTGCAGAGAACATTGAAAGATGGGACATGGAGTGCTTTCCAAAAGTATAAAGAAAACACCACACCTGGGCTTTGGATTTTAATTTATAGGACTGATTTTATTGCTTTTATTTTATTTGTTTATTTGTGTATGAAGAAGGAGGAGAGAGCAACATCTGGATGATATTAGAATATAATTGTGTATTTTTTCTCTTTCCTTTTTTAACATAAGTAATGAAATAAATAAAATGAGGTCAAATAAAACTAATAAAATTCAAATGTAACCCTAATTTCTACTATCAGCAGTATATGCAGCTCTTCCTTTATGCCCATGAATTTTTTCCTCAGAAAAATCAGGCTATATTAAGAGTTAAGTAAAGCTGATTAACGTTTAAATAATTGCAAGGGATGGGTAAAGAAGTTTCCTCTGGGATACTGGCAGAAACTTTGTAAAAGTTCAATGGAAGAAGCTTCCACAGTTTTCCTGGTGAGACAGTCCTGCCACTCATTAGCCCTCATTGAGTCTTTCCTGCTCTTTTGCCCACCCTTCCTTTATTTTCTTATAGCAAGATATTAATTTATGATTGTGGAGTACAAGAGGAACCGGTTATGTTTGCAGCAAGTAAAAACCTTATGATTTTGCATACTGCTACTAATGTTTTCTGCTATAACATCCAATAATTCTTGCTGACTAAATTACACTTTTACCCTGCTTCATATGGCAGCTCTTTCTTAGGGAAATGAAATTGCTTTACTTGGCTTGAAATATGAATAAAACCTACAGAAACCTTTCCTTGAACCTTCTCTGTCTAAGTCTACTTGCATGTATAGTAATTCTGTATAAAGGTCACTTCCAATTTTCTTCACCCTGAAGGCTTCCCAGGAAAACCTCAGAAGATGTCCTGACAAGCTTGGCCTGACATCTTTGCCTCCAGTTTCAAAGTGATGATGACACCACTGTGTTTGCCTCCCTGGGAACCTGGCGAAAGCACTAGTATGCACAAAAAGACTCTTCACTCATTAAAACATACTTTGTACAAAGGAGCATTTTCCACTGATCTCCAGGTAAGGTTTTAAAGAACAGAAAGAGGGGAACAGAGAAGACCTTTAATGTATTGTCTTCTATGTTAATGATTTCCATTGGACTTTCATCATAGCAAATCTCCAGTTTCTTAAGATCTTACGGATTATTTAACCACACATGCACATATACCATCAGCTGTTAACTGGATGGAAGTGGAGACCAAAGAAATGAGGGCATACAAAGTTTGTGCAATCCATGAAGCGCAGTCCCATGGTAATCTCGATGACACAGGTCATAAAATGTTGGCAGTGCTGTCAGGGAGTGAAAGTCATCTGACTTCATTGGAAATGCACTGACCTGTTTCCCAAGCCAGTTTAGCCTGGAGCTGGGTTTCTCAGCAGAGTGCACAAACCAGTTTATACCGTGTGAACCATCCCGCGGGAGCAGACAGGTCCCCGCCATGCTCTGTCCCCGGACCCTTGCACCCATGTCCCTGTCACTGCTCTCGCTCACTGTGGTCTGGTTTCTGGGGAGTGGAATACATGTCCTGTAGTCAGTTATCATATTCGTATAACTTCTTTCTTTTTTTTCCCAACAAAGCATCTCGTTACATCAGATTAGAGAAAGGAAACAATTTGCCCATTTGCCAGTTGGACGGTTTTTAGCATACACTGGAAACAGTCTTGAATAGTTCCCATAATATTAATGTATGGTGTCTTTGTCCTCAGGGCATTATCTGTTGCCAGATGTTTCTCTGTCCTCCCGCTGTGTGAAGCTCAAAATTGCAACATATGCTGCAAAACACATTCCTTTGTTTCTTAACTCCTGCACCCACATTTTCACCTGATGTTAATCAGCATAGCTAAAATCAGTCTAGGACAGATATTCAGCATTTCTGGAGATACTCTGCCACACACCTGGCTCTGCCTGGTTGGTTGCTCCTGAAGCCCTGGCAACAGGATAGATTTCTGCATAACCCTTCCTTCTCCTTCTCCACAATTATGCAAAGCAACGCTTGTGTCTTCAGAGTCAGGGATTTAGCATATGGGGCAAAATCTGCTTAATGACAAAGACAAATGGCAGATGATGTAGCACAGGCAAGGGCAGAAATAATGCATACATTTTGTAAATGGACAAATTCAAAGCTGTATGCATTCCTGTTCAGTTCCCAAGCCTGCCACTGACAAAGTGAAGTGGATTTCGTGCACTGAAGATACCTGAGCAGCAGGCAGTGAACATCTGAGGTGGTGAGCACCCAAGGTCTTTGGGACCACAGATGATCTTTGGGGAGCTGTGCCAATGCAAAGGGTCACCACTTCCGGTGGCTTATCACTGCTCTTCTGCACTGTGTTGCAACACAACACAAGAGCCCTGCAGCACAGTTTATGTGCTGCTCCCTTACCTCCCACAGTGACTAGTAAAATCAGGTGGGGCAGTTTGAGCAGCAGACATTACTGCCAGGCCCGTTTTCGTTCATACAAACCCCTCCACCAGCAGAAGACGGGTGGAGGTAGCAACCTTGGGCTGGGTGCTGGTGAGGCTCTGGAGGCAATCACCTCTCCCACTACTACAGCAGGAGCCGGCAGCATGATTGATAGTCCTAAAAATCTTCTTAATTGGCTTTTCTTCAAGAGCAGTGCTCTGCAATGATTACAGCAGGGGTCTGTGGTTGAGTTAGGGTCAATGGGTTGTTTCATGGTGTTCTGTGGCTGAGGGCAGGCATGTTTCAGTGCTTTTATTTTTTTAAACATCAGATGAACACTGAACTTTCAGATTTTCTGATGTTTTTATCTTTGAGAAACCAAAGCCTATTAAAGATACACTTTATCCTGTTCTGCAAGTGGTCACTAGCTATTTCAGTCCACTATTAAAAACAATTCCTTTGGGAAAAGTAATGATAACTCCTTCTCAGCGTCTGTTTTTCTTAAAAGTCAGGGTCTAAGAGCAAGTCCTAACTGTGGTCCCCTTACTATCTGAAAAGGTACTTATTTTCTTAATGCAGAAGCTTGGTAATAGCAAAATGATAGTTTTTCTATTTCTTTTTCCCCCTTTGAAGGGTATTGACAGTTTTCTGTTATAAAAAGAGGGTTTTCAGTTCAGCAGAATGACAAATGAGGCATTGTACCAACCTATACTTATAATCAAAATGAACAGCACAAAATAGATCTTAGCATCTCCTGTAATAGCTATAAGTGCTCCATTTTGCAAAGGAGAGATTTTGTCGGTACAATAACACTTCAGCATATAGTGGAAAAAGCCTGTAGGGTGATATCAGGACAAATAAAAGAACACTTTACATCTGCAAAGAGGGTATGCAGGGCCTGCAGAACATCTATACAACTGAAGTTCGTTAAGACTCTAGGAAGTTTTAACCAAGACTCTTTCCTGAAGGGAAGCTTGAAGTAAAATGTGAACTTGCAAGTTGTATTCTAAATACGTAGGTAGCTGAAGATGTTAAATTATTTTATGGATTCTTGATGTTTTTACAGTGACCTTTTATTTGAAGTAATGGAGATATTGGAAAAACACTGCCACAAAGTCTAGCCAGAGTTTTAATGAATTCGTCTGAGCTGTGCTCACATCTTTTGGATATTCATTTACAAGGAGTGTCAGGACCCTTGGCCGTGTTGCGTAAGTCTTCACTCAAGCAGTAGGAAGGCATATCCTTTCAAGTCCAGGAGGGCTGAAGTCTAACCCATGGCTGGTTGTATGCAGCTCCTGCTGGGGCTGATGCTGCTGAGCATCCTTCTCCCTGGGAGGAGGCCAGGGTGATGGGAGGCAGCGCACCCTCAGAATGCTTGGGGATAGCACCCATTTGTGGAAGGCTGTGGGACACTGGAGAGCAGGGCTCCACAGGGATGCCTGGACACACAGATGAAAGGGGGAAACATTTAAATAAATAATAAATAAATAGTAAATAAATAAATACAACTCCTCCACTTTTAATGTTTTTACTTGCACCTCTGACTGGAAAATGAAACCCAAACCCATGACTTTAGAGACCAAGTCATTATGTAACAACAGTACACAACTGTTGAGTTCCAGTTACTTCTTGAAAGCTGACATAATACAATTAAAAATAATTTAGCCCTGTGTCTGAGTAACAGACAAAAAAGTATGTCCTCTTGAAAGATATTTAGGGAGGGAGAAATTGTTCATTGTGAATAATTGTTTGCTTAATTCTATTTAGTATTTTATACCTATGTGAAATTTGAGGATCGTAAAAATACTTTTATCCAAGACCAATTTCTGTTACTGGCAAAAGTCTGTGTGACTGAAAGAAACTTGGCATGAGAAGGGCACTTCGAAAAAAAAGTGTTGATTGCAGAATGATGAAGCCTCTTTTTTCCACCCTCATTGCACTATGCAATCCCATTGATTTCAGTGACATAAAATGTATAAAACAGTACTGGATTACTTTGACTTGCAGAAGAACCATACCACACACCAGGGAATGAAGAGGTCAAAAAAAGGAGCATTCCACTCCCCGGATTCCATTCTTTACTTCATAATTAACTATAGGTGTAATAGAGAATTATTTCTTACCTTCCTCAGGCTATTTTAATGAACCACTTTCATTATATTGATGTAACTATGTGCACATGTCCTTTATTATAAAAGCAGATATATGTGAATTTTGGTAATGCTGAGTGCTATTTTTCACCCATAATTAAATCAGCATTAAACTCTTATGTTCTAAAACATAATACTGGCCCAGAGTGAATATTGAGTTAACTAAAAAACTTTTTGATTTTCAGTTTGGAGGGTGTGTGAAACTTGGTGAAGAATCAGATGGGTGGAATATGCCATGGTCCCCATGGTAAGTGGCACATTCTTCTGCTCATCCCTAGAGCTGGTTAGTCATACTCATTCTGCTGGAAGAGTTCTCTAGATCTACCACATACTCTGACTGCCACTATTCTTCATAGGGTTTAAATTCTTGTTCATGCTGAGATGAAGCATGCTATGTTAATCGAATTACCTTCAGCAAGCACTTATTTCCCTGGTGAACGTGTATGACCGATAGTTGTAAATTAGGGTGTAACTGTTTCTTATTAATCAGCAAGTTTTGGTAACTAACTTGGCTTGTCAGAAAGAAAATCAAGTTCAGAGCCATATGTGGTTTGGGGTTTGCTTCCTTTTCTCTTGATGTGCCCAAATTGGCCTGTTCAGCATGCAGCTATGCGGGACTGGCTTTACTTGTTTCTGTGATGTCTACCTGAACCTGCAGGCAGGACATACACCTACGGATGCTGCCAAAGTGGCTCCCAAACAGGACTGTTACTCCTAGCCATGGTCTGTTGGTGAGTTTGTCTATACTGGTTATGCTTTTCTTTGCATGTTACTTCTAAGAAATTTAGCCGTTCATAAAATTTCTAACAAGATCATGATAATTTCTGCAGTTGAATGTTATTTCTCAGGTGTATAATGTAATTAACTGAATTTTTTAAAATAATTTTACCTTTTCCAAATAGGGAAATGATTTTATATCAACTGAAGTAAGCAATGGAGCCACTGATCAGAACTTGCTGCTTTTTGAACAAACCCAGAAATTCTTGGCTTTGTTTTAAAGAAATCTTTCTTTGACCGTTTCTTGTTAAAGGTAAGGTGACAATGGATGTTCTGTTTTCCCAACCACACCCCAGTCCAAAGTCCACAAAGGACTTCATCCTACTGAAGAGGACAGTTCTCCAGCAGTTCTTTTTTTATTTGCAGGGCAATTGTTTAACAGAAAGTTTCTGCTGTCTGTCCTCATCCACTGGGTGAGGGGAAGTGCTTTTTTTTGTTAATGACGGAGAGATCTTACCTTGGTCAGAGTTGAACTTGTGTTTCTGCTGATTTTCCACTAGATATCTCCATTAGCCCAAATAACTAGTTATTTGGTAGTTAAGATTTCTGGGCGTTACTCTAAGAGCTGAGGAGGATATGGCCTTGCCAGTTGGCCTCAGGGAAAAGGCAGAGTCCCAGGTCAAAGGAAAATGTTTCTGTGAACATTTTTTTTTCTCAGAGAAATTGAGGTTTATCCAAGCAGGTGTTTTGTGAGAACCTGAAGAGGAAGGAATTTTTATGCCTTGAAGCAATGGCACAGAGATGGCAAGAATGATATAATCTAAGGTATGTCTACCGCTTTCATAATGCCCCATAGAGAACTTGAAAGAAGGCTTCCTCCTTCAATAAGACCAGCCCATTTTGCATTGATGAGCATAAATGCAAACATGTTCACAGTTCTTGTAAACTGAAGAATCTGGAAATAATGTTCCTGGCTGACAAGAACTGCATCAAGAACAGGGGAGGCTGGCTTCCAGCAGCTCAGGTCAGAGCAGGAGAAACCCAGACTTCTTGGATTGTTTCATGAACTTCTTTTTTGACTTGAGGGCCAAAGCACTACTTCCTCTGATGAAATAAAACAGCTAAACCCGCAAGAGCTGTCAGGGCATAGCAAGAATTCTGGATTAGGTTTTTGCAAGTGATTTATCCCTCAAGTTTAAATTCTTGGTTTCTTGGGCACACACTCCGGACAGTTAGAATAGCTTTGTGCCTTTGTTTTGGCATGAATCTCATCCGCTATATTATCAACACCAACACTTCCTGTGATTGAAATTATGTTTGCGACATTCTCAACAACACTAGCATTAACTTTAAAATACATTCTGCAGTGTGATAATGAAACAAAACAGCAGTTAGCTTTTACAATCCTGAATTCTCTTGAGTGAAAGTAGCTATGAACCTGAAAGTACCTCAAATATGCTAAAATAACCCTACAAATTTCTTAATGCATCTCTCTAATAGTTTGAGTCTCATCTCCTATTCTTGCAATTGTGGTTGCTGCTTGCTTTTCTCCTAGGATGCCAAAATGTAGTTAAATCAGGAAACTATAGCTGAAACTACTGATTTTGCTCAATATATTTCTGGAAATCATACACACCACTTTCTGCAGGCGCAAAATTAATATTTGGGTTCTTTTACTTGGATCTCGGCTTCATACAGCTCTTTCTGATAAGGTACAGCACTATTTTGGGGAAAAAGAAAGCTCTTTTTTGTTTTTTAAACTTTTGTAATACAGTCTTTATGCTTTATGCTGAGTAGGGTGTAAGTATGAAGATGGCTTTTGTATGTACAGTTATTCATGGCTATTTTTCAACTGTGCTTTCTGGTACTGACTCCATGCTTATACTTAAATAAGTGCTTCAGTGAAGAAAAGACGTGATACAGTGGGAACCTGGACAGGGACTTTCTTCCCTCGTAAGCTCATATCACCTTCTATTTAAACAGTTGTTTGTGTCTTCCATAGCCCTTTAAAATATTTCTGGCTTATTAATCAATAATAATTTGCTCAGTGTAAAAATCACTCTTAGAAGGTGGTGAAGCGGAAAAATACTTGTTGCCTATTGAAACAAGCAAAATTATGATGACGTATTTCAAAGCACAGCACTGAGTATAGAGGAAGGCTCCTTCAAGCAACTTTAAACTTGTGAATGATGATGATGTACTTCAGCCAGATGTGATAGTCTAGTATTTAAGTGAAAAGGCGACTGGTAAAAACCTTTTAAAAATACATTTTTTTGTTTTACAAATACCATATGATTTATTCCTGGAAGCATTCATGGTCTCAAACTGTGCATGATCAGCAAAGATGAGAAACCAGGCTGTTTTAGTTGAAATTCAGGCTGTTAGCCATGTTTTGCTTAAAAGGAAGGGTGACCTTTTGACCTCTACAATGGCTTTTCTGAGGGAATGTGTATACGTGTTTCAATGTCATTTGTTAACTTTGGTCTGTTTCAAGAGGGATTTCAAAAGCAAGCTTGCTTAAAAGACATATAGTAGCCTGAGGACCAGGAAATAATCTGGTGGGCTCCTTGTCAAGGATTTTATGGCTGCTTTTGGCAGTAATTAAAACCTCTCTTGAGGCTATTTCAAACAAGGTGTTTAAACACACAGAATCCAGAAAGCCTGCGTGCATTTCAGGTAATAAACAGTCACTTCCAACGGTGAAGATTGACACACATGGTCAAGAAACTCGCAGCTATCACTTATCAAGTCTTTGAGTGCTACATTTCCTGACCCTCTGAGGTCCCTGATGTTCAAGGTGTCTTTCAAAAATGTCTGCATGGGCCAGAACACACATCAGTTTGCCTTCCACTGATTTTTGTGGGAGCTGGATGTAATCAGTGTGTGCCAGGGAGAGGTTTATCCCCTCTGTGACGCTGTTCATTGCAAACAGTGCAATATTCCTCTGTCCTGGGAGCCATTACCAGTTTTGGGAGAGACTGAGACATCAGCAGAACAACAAAGACAAGCAGTAGGTCCAAACTTCAAATTGCAAATGAAATTAATCTGGCAGTCTTTCTGGGAAAGATGAATATTAAAACCCATGAATCATGGCAAAAGTCCTGCTGCACTAAAAGAAAGTCCTACTAACAATGAAACAGGAGTGATGCCAAGAACATTGCTGCCAAAAGCCCTCAAAGGTATCAGTTCTTCCTAAAATGCTAACACTTTGGGGACGTACCAAAATAAGTATGCATGCAGATGGTATCTGTAGACCTGGCTGAGATACATCTCTACATCTCTTACGAAATAAACACCACTCGGAAGTAAGCAAAGGAGACTCACACACTTGAATTTCGGGTTTTTTTCCTCTTATTTTTGTGTTATTTTATGTGGGAGTCTCAGAAATTTTCTAAGTACGTATTTCAGAAGGCAGGTGCCAATAACATGTCCCTGTTTGGTTTGGTCAGTTAAGCTCCACACTTCATATTGCTTGCAGTTTTGCTCTCTTTTGTGCTCATAGCAATGACAGAAAGCATTTACTTCAAGTTATTTTGAAATCTGCAGCTGAGATTGCACTCAGTGATACAGCCCATGATAATAATAGGAAAAGGGGTGTTTACTGCAGACTATCAATCCCCTTCATCTTGGCCCAGGAGTTGTACAGTGTGCCAGCACTGCCACCAGTTCACACAGCAAGGCAGGAAGTCCTGCCCATTCAGGCAGGTGGGCAGACACCCAGTGAGGTGGCCTTTGTCTTGGTGAGCAATGTTGAGCTGGGAAAATTGCTTAAGCAGGCAGCACATAAAATAGATAGCCTTTATCTTAGAACTGGTGAATGCGCTAAAGTAACCAAGTAATTTCAAAAGTATATGTAAAGCTCTATGGAGTGGTGGAAGTCCTAGCAAAGGGTGCATTGTATGGGCTTTAATCTTGCAAAATGTGGTCAGATTTTCTAGCAGAAACACTCTTGGTGGACAATGCAAGACACTGGGCAGCACGACGTTTTTTGTTGTACCCATGTAGTAGCAGTGTAACTACTGAAACATTTTCTGAAAATCGCATTCCTGGTTTACTCCAAACTATCACAATATTAAATTCAATCTAATAAATATTATATTTGGTCCAAATGTGGGATTTAAATTTCACTGCAGTACAAAGGTTTCCATAGTGAGCCATGAATCTTCTTCAGTAATAAATCTATTCTAACACAAAAATTATCTCACCTCTTCACCCAAGCCTTAATTGCAGGGAATACAGCATTTTAAATGAAAATGTAAATGATTAAAAGGAGAAATATGGGTTATTTTTTCACAGCTTAAGGGTATGTTATAAAAAACCGATTACATGACATCAATCTTTCTGTATTATTTTTCAATATGCTATTAAAGTAAAGGTTTTAGCACTGAAGATAGAAAATTTATATATTAGTGTGGACATGCATTACTTTCAGTAGGTGAGGTGACTGCTGATTGGACCTATCAAATATATTCTTGTTCATGTGCTTGACTTCAGATTTTGAGTAATTCATAAAAATGTGAATCCAGATTGGTATGCTTTAACTAGAAGTAAAACGTACCACTTCCAGAAGAAATTGCACAGTCCTTCACTCTTACTTGTCCGTTAAGTGTTTCAGCAGCACAAAGAAGAAAATCTTTAAATGATGGAGCTGTTCTGTCTAAGTATTTTTTTCTTCCAGAAATAGAGCCCATCTTTATTTTCAACAGATTGTTGAAGTGCTGCAAAATGAAAGGTTTCGAGCACCTTTTTAAAACTTAGCATTGTGACTAAATTTGGTTTCTTCCCTCTCATTCTGAAACTCTGAGAATAATTTTGTAGAAGTTAGTTTGTTATCAATGTCACTTTTATATGCAGGAATTTCTGAAAGAAACTCACACTCTGTTTATTTGGTATACAGAAGGTCAAAAACTGGCATTCTCCTGCCCTTCCCTACTGCTTGTGCAAAGGGGAAGTTTTGTCCCCAAGAGCAGGCCTAATCACAGCCGTGTATCTCAGGCTGCTGGTGTGTCTCAGCACACTGCTCGCCTCTGTACATTTGCAGCGGCAATAAAGTAGTGGTTGCTCATGGCTGCGTGGCTCAAGTGACTGTATCCACAGAGGTTGTAGAATATCTTTTTGCTTGTACAATGTGTGCAAAAGATGAAAAGGAAGGAATTCTGGTATATTTGTGTGGTGTAACATATGGTCCTACAGGGATGTGCACAGCAGACTAGCTAGTATAGGAGAAACAACATAGTCTACAGGTTGCATTATTTTATAGGTGTAGGGTGACCAGTAATAGTCCTATAGCATTCACACAAGTAACCAGCCCATATAGGGCCAAGTGGGATGCCTGGCTGGTCTGTGAGGGCTTCAGAATATAAATAAGGGAACTTAAGGACTCACAGGAATGAGTTACTAGTTTTGTCATCATATTGCTCAACATTGGTCTATAACGTGCTTTCAGCCTGGAAGATCAACTGTCAAGGTAATGATGGAGGAGGCATGTAACGGAACCTGGCGTAATAAGTAACTTGAGTATCACGCTGTGCTGAAAATAAGAGCTGGCTTTCAGGCTTTGCTGTTCTCAGGGGATCCAGGATACCAAAGACATGGGTGGTGCACATATGCTTTCAGTCCTCTTGAAACAACCTGCCAAAAAGTTTTCTTGCAGAAAGTGCAGCTGTGATCCTGTGCAGTGGGACCTGACTGACTCTCACAAATGGAGATTACCTGCAATGCAGTCTGGCTGATGTTTAAGCGAGGGAAGGGAAATGAATGATCTGTATATGTTCCCATTTATTCCATCTGTGGCAATTCCCATGATGTTTGCCTGCCAGTTGCCGTCATGAGCTGTGGATTCAGAGAAAAATTATAATGTGTTGCCTCAACTTGTTACAGGTCTTGGAATTGCCTGTTACCAATGCTGATATATTTTTCTCCCAATGACTTTTATAGATTTTGATGTCTGAAGTATTGATGTTTCTTCTGAATTAAACATTGGTTTATATATAGCTTCCTCCTTTTCTTGGCTTGAGCTGGTAGATGGTCTTGATGATTTCTTTTATAAATATTTCAATAAAATCTTCTTATCGTAGGCATTTCCGCTTCATTCCAGCTGGGTTGGCAGTCGTAAGTTTTTTATCCAGCACAGAACACTATAGAATTGCAAATCTCTACAATGTAAAACTTAACAAGCTCATGGTCAGACCTGCCAAGTGCTACCAATAAATGGGGGTCTTGGCTTTTTTAAAATTCAGAGCAAATACCAGTGTGCACATGAAAAATACCTTAGTTTCTAAAAGGGTCTTTGGTTTTTAGCTGCAATTTAAAGACAGGAGAAGACAGGCAGTACCAGTGACATAGATCTGCAGCTTGTGTTCCCTCTCCTGATTTCCTTTTTCCTGCCTCTGCCTGTGCAGGCAGCAGCATGTGGGTGGAAAGGAATTTGCCTGGACCCTTCCAGCTCCGGAGCTGTTCACAGCCCATCACTTCCACTTGTTCTGTCTGCAGGCTGCAGTCACTCCTGGGGCAAATGGAAAAGGAGGAAAGTGGAGGTTCTGGACCTTTCACTGAATATTTGGAGAGTAACTTACAAGAGAAAAGCACAAACAATTTTACACTGAACACTGTGCAGTGGTGTGAGCGTACTGGAAGTCTGGAGCTGACCGTGAGGAAAACATAGAATAAATATAGAACAGCCACAAGGCAGGAAAGTGTACCGCCTTGTGAGGAGATATGGGACCAAAAAAATACATCTTTAATCCAGGTGGGAGTTTCCAATGAGATCAAATGAACCTTGCATGCTCTTGAGCCTCATAAGGCTGCAATTTGGCTAAATCATGAATTAACTTTGCAATACAATATTTTAACAGTTGACATTTTCCATTATTTCTTGGCTTTTTATTCTAACAAAGAATTTTGGCAATTTCCATCTACCTGGGGAATATCCTTTCCACCATGTCACATCCTTTACAGTAAAAATCAGATTCTGTATTTTTCCGTATTATTTTAACAAAAAAAAAAAAAAAAAAAAGGACTTGGTTTTGTTAGTGATATATTTGGAGTAAGAGACACGTTTCCTTCCCTCAAAGGGAAATTTTAATACTGGAAGAGAATACATGTGAATCTTTAATATTGCTCTAAATAATATTTTTTTCCCATCAGCTTCATTATTTGTAAAAAAACCCCCCAAAAACATTGTATAGACCACATCACATCACAACAGCCTTTTTCAGCATGCTTGTTCCTCCAGGGCCTGAATGGGCATACCCTAAGGTCTTCTTCTCATGCTTATTTTTGTTAAAGAGTGCTTGAAGCCATACAGCCTGCTCTCTCTGTGTTTTTTACTAAATGTGAGAAACACCACTCTGGCAGTAAGCCACAGCCAGATATTTTGTCATCTGGAGCAGAATGTGGAGATGAACTATAACCCTCAATCTCCTCCACTCCTGCAACCCCCACATTTATCCAGCCTCAGAAGGACTCTGTTGAATACAAGTCCTCATGGGGAATCACACATGCCTGGCCATCTAGTGGAAATTATTATAAAAAATAAACTCTTGATTTCATCAAACCATGGGTCACCTTTTGATGATGACCAAAGATATTCTTTGCTACCCCTGGACACCCTGCAGCTTCCAAAATTCTGGCACAATGCTGGGAATATGACATATGACATTGATTCCAGTAAGTGTGGACTGGTGCTTCAATATAAAAATCCTTGGGTCAATATTTAATCAACGGTAGCTTGAGAATCTGATTTCAGTTAGGTTATACTTAGATGTTTCTTTACAGGTGCAAAGGGGATTAGAAACACCTATTCATATGTTGATGTGGGAAAGTGTAAGTACCATGAAGTGGGTTTGAGCTAGCACAAAGACAGAAAATAGAACAAGAACAAAAGTTCTATTGCAGGGAGCAGAAGGAAGAAGCCTGAAGGCAAATCCAAGAGGATGTCACAAGCTGTTTTAAAGAACAATTGAAAAATAGACTATTAGGAAAAATGATACGTGAAATGCCTGTCAATGCTGCAGCAATTTTCATGTCTTTCTATTCCTTGGTTTAACAGCAATAGAGCAGGAGAGGACAGCAAACCTTGACCACTGATCTTATGCAGGCTTGTCTCTCCTTTGGTCTTGTGCGGCAGTGATGACGGATAGTGCAAATAGACAGGTCATTGAGAGGTCCTGTCTGTGCTAGCAGCACCCAACGCTCTTCTCCGTTTTGGTGCTTCCCAGCAGGGCCTGTTTTTTGCAGATTGCAGATGTGTGTGGGTCTACAGGTAATGCACTAGGCAACAGTGCCCCAAAAGAGGGAACATGAGAATGGGATGCTGCTTGAGCAATTGATGAAGCCCTACCACAGTATCTCCTACATCTCTCGGCCTGTCAGATGATTAGATGTGATTTGGTGACCGAAGAGTGTATGAGACCTTTTAGGAAGAAAAGAAGCTTTTGGATTCAGATGAGTTCATATGTCTCATAGTTCGTCTTATTCACAGCAGGTCTTATAGCAAGGAGACTGCACTTGGAATGAGGCCCATAAGTTGCATTTCTTGTGCTACAGCTTGTAACATAATACGAAGTCATGAAATTAAAAATAAAACCATGCTATATCTTTATTTTTTATCATCTGGAAAAAGTCCTCAAATGAGTGTAATATTTAACAGTCGTCTTATTGTTTCATAGCATAACTTCCCTGGTGTTTTGATTCTGCTATACATGGTTGGTCTGTTTTATTATTGTGCACTGACAGTCCAGCACTTTTGAAAACCACCTAAGAAAGTCTGAAATTCTAACAACCTCTCATTTTCAACTTCCTAATTTCAATTCCATGTATGGTGGAAAAACTGGCTGAGAAGCTGTTACGTCAGTGCACTCTATACATGTGTCTCTGCACACTGGGTCTTCACTGGTGACACAGGATCGAAGGAAACCAGGTGTGCATTTCTGCCCTCAGTACTTTGTGCACAGAAATCCTGCTGTTGTATTCGCACCACAGCTCACTGTGGAGCACCTTGATGAACCCAGTAAATGCTGTTAGAGGCAGGCTTGAAGAAAAAAACTTTCATAACCACATTCAGCCCTTATTTTAACTTTCTACAAGTCCTCTGAGGTATTTACATAGTATATAAGTATGAAACATAAATTAGACTTCAGTTTGATAAAGTAATGAGCAAACTTCAAAGTTTGGAAAGTTCACTCCAGTTCAGGCGAGTGCTGAAAAAATCCAAAGGTTTGTTTAGGCCTTCTGAGCAGGCCTAGATTTGAATGGGAAATGTAAAAGAACCTACTTTCTTTACCTCCTGAGATTTTATACAGGTTCTCTTCTCAGCTACTCTGGGACAGGAAGTGCTGAAACACTCCAAAGAAAATCAACTTTAAAGTATTGAATCTGACTTTTTCAAACCTGAGGAAAGGTTATTTGCTTTCACTTGAATCTTTTTATCTGATCCTAATAAATATACTGCATAACTGTCTGTGACATTTCTGGAAGACCTTCTTCTCTTTTCTAGCAGAAAACCTCAGAGTAGAGAAATGATAGCTTTTAAAGATGCTAAGGAGGGTTTGCTTTACTTCTGCATTTTGTTATTCTTTACCTTTTGGTGGTATCACTGTAGTGGAGTGTCAAGGCTCTGGCTGGTCAACTCAGTGTCCTGCTGAAGGCACCCACAGACCAGGATCCGCAGCCCTGGCCTCAGCTATGATGTAGGTGTGCGAGCTCCCAGCCCTGGTCCCTGGTGCTTCCAAATGGTTGTTAAGATCTTTTTGACCAGTAGCAGACTGCCTTGTTGCCTTACTGCCTTTCCTTTGTACTCAGCTCCTGGCTTGTCTTCTTGGTGGAGCAGCCACGGAAATCTGTGGATCTTTCATGAGTACATTCATCTCTGCAGTTATCATTGCTGTTGTATGTTTTCTTGGTTGGGACCAGCAAAGTCAACAAATATCACCACACTGTTTCAGCTTTTCAAGTGAAACATCTTGCATTGTCTTTCAGCAAATCAGCCTCATAGAGTCCCTAGTTTGCTTGCCATATGTGTCTTTGTATTTTAAATCTGTAGCTGTTTGGTTTAGTTTGGGTTTATTTTTTGGTTGGTTGGCTTTTGTTTTTGTTTTTGGTTTTGGTTTTTTATGTTTGTTTGTTTTGTTTTGTTTTGTTTTGTTTTGTTTTGTTGTGTTGTGTTTTGTTTTGTTTTTACCTGTGCATGCTTGTTGAATCATTGAACAAAGGCTAAAATGGAAAAAATAAAAGCAGTACTTTCCTTTTTTTACAAAATACGAGCTTAGTTGAGAAATGGATTAGTCTGGTATGTGGTAATTCCCTGTAAAGAGAAAAAAATCTGTTCCCTGAATGTAATGATGCAGTGTAGCATTAACAGTTGTAAATAGTGAAATTATTACCTCTTTGGAATTATCATAATGTTTCTATGAAGCCTTATTCTTGTTGGTCTGTATTCAGTCTCTTAGTTTTATCTTCTTGAACAGGTGCGTGAAACCCTTGTATTAGGTTATTAATTAGTAAGGCTGAGCCCTTCTGTGAGTGCCATTTCCTTGTACACATTTACATCTGTGCTTGCGCAATTCAGATATCCATAAACAGTATAATTATAAACATATAATACATATATATTATTATACAAACATTATAATTCATTTCCACCTTACTTTCTAGTGAGTTCATCAGTGTTAGGGGATGAAGTCAAGCCATGAGGAAGAACCTGATTTTGTAAACCTCTTTTCCTGTTTTAATCATGCCAAGAACTTGAGAAAATATGGCAAACAGAAACAAAAGAAATTAATGCGGAAAACCACGAGCTATGAAGCGTTAAGTTGCACTGGTATCCTTTTGCCAAGGTCACATGAAAAAAAGCCAATTTTATTTGCTTTATAGCATAATTCTGTGGCTTCTTTGTGAGTTGTTTTTCTAAAAGCAAACTGGATTCACTTCATCTCACCCTTGCTGAAATATTCTGCACCTTTTTTACTCAATATTTCATAGACCATTAGAAGATCAAAGCAAGAAGGAGCCTGAGAGTCCATCTTCTGCCCGTCATCAGGTCCATTATATCTCCTGAGAGCTATCTTTTCGCCTTGGTCTTAAAGATGCTGCTTGATTTCTGCCAGAGACCCTAATCATTGCAGGCCCTTTGCATTGCATCTGTGCTTAGATGCTTGACACTCCAGCTGCTAAGTGTCTCATTTGAAACTCACTGAAAACTTTAGGCTCAATGGTTTCCCTTCGCTAATGAGCAGGTTGTAGATGGGAATACCAGCAATCCCTGCAGTATTAAACAGATGCAGTGGTAAGATTCAAGAGAAAAGGGCACTGAAAAATTTCTTACAGAATCATTTCTGGATTACAAAGGCATCCTTTGCATCTTTTCTGTGTTTTTATCTGTTAATGTAGTAACTTATCTCTCTTTGGAAGAGAGAGTAATTAAATAATGCTTTGTTTGCATATTTCGATTTTTTACTTACTTTTCTGAATTTAAGTCTGCATAAGATATCTACATGGCTTTGCTCTTTCCTTATGTTCATTAAATAACTTGACTTATATTCTATACTTCTGTTTACAGGTAATGTTTTGCTAGAATGATTTTAAAAGTCTTAACATCAGTGCTAGTGATGGATCTTTTCTTCTCTTTCAGTAACTTTGTGCATGTCCTTAAAACAAGTGTTCTAGTGACAGGAGTTTTCCTGCTGGCTTCTCATGATGTACAATGGACCATAAACACTGTCACTGAGCATTTCTTTTTGCTTCTGTGAAGAGGTAGCAGATTCTGTACCAAATTGTGCTGTCTGAATTCAGGGAAGTTTAAAGCAGATGAATCCAGATGTTTGCAGTACAAATAGGAGAAGCAAATATTCGGATCTACAACTTGATTAAGGTTGCAACATTTTGTTTTTATAAGGAAGTTCAGCTTGTGCTTACACAAAAATGCAATAGATTAGCCCATAGTAAAAAAAATAGTGTTGTTTTTAACAGTGGACATGCATACACATTTTCCAGTTCATGCTTTAAAAAAACCAGGCTCCTAACCTCACCAGGTTCTCATGTTCCTCTGTAACACTGCTAGTTGCATTGAGTATTAATAGTGAGAGAGGATATATATAACAGTTCTGTAAAGGTAAATTTGAGTAACAGTATGACGTAGTTGAATCATCAGCCTCATGTATTCCTGTATTCTCCCTTTTATCTGAAGTTCTTCTTTTCAAATTTATTCAACTGTGTTGTTTTGGAGAATTCTCATTGATGAAAACAGTGGCTTATCAGGTGAAGAAAGGAGTGTGGCTGTGATCTTAAAAAGCTAAATCAGATCCAAGTAATTTGAAATTTGAGGTTGCAAGAGCTGAGACTGCTCTATAGAATCACTGAACTTGACCCAGGAGGTTCAAAGCTTTTTAGCTGATGGTGACCTAAATAGAAAATTTTGTAGCAGACATTTGTGTGAATGTATGCATACATAGGAAGTGAAAAACATAACACAAACCAAGGCCATTAATTGCTATCTTGATAACTATTTATTATCCATATTAATTATTCGTCACCAAGACAATCTTAACAACATGAGAGTATTCAGTTGTGGCATTTTGTAAAATGAAGAAAATGAGTAACTCCTTTATAAAACACCTTTTATGTGCACATCTCTGTGAGCTTAGAGATAGCCACAGATATTCCTGCTGTGGGCTTCTGCTTAAGCACACAAAGGCACAAGTAGACTGTATCCCATTTAGTAATTAATTTTAAATAGGATCTGTGGGAACATGTTTCATTTTGGAGTTTTCATTGATCATCCACAAGTTTGCAGTGGTAGGTGTGTAGCAACACAGCTGGGTGAGAGAAGTTACAGGAGAAAGTTATGAAGTCCTTTACAAAAGTATGGCTACTTTTTCCCCAAGTTGTGAAAAATGAAGTGTCTTATGTTGTAAGTATTATTTTGATAATAAAGAACCTATTCTAACCTTTTTTTGTTCTTTTAAGTCTCGTGTTGTGCTGACACTTCACATCAGTGTTATGACAGAAACACAAAGAAAACCCTTCAAGAACTTGTAAAATCCTGGTAGAGAGGGACTTGCAGTGTACTTCAGGTAAGGGCCTCTCACTTGATCTCAAGGTTAAGCCCATATTCTGTGTATTCTGGCCCTGCCTCATTAAGTGCCAATTCTGAACACATTCTTAAAAGCCTGAACTTAGATGTGCTCTGCTGAAAACAATAGAAACGCTTCAGCTTAAAATTGGTTTAAATGGTCATGTTTAATATCTGTTATGGTTTATATTCCATTCATTTCACATTTTCCCTTTGAGGAAAAATTAATCCCTTTCATTTTCTTCCTGTTAATGAATTTATTTTGATAATAAGAATAAGAAAGGTAATGAAGCTCTTCTACTTTCTGCAGAATAATTAAAGAATCACCAGGGAGAGGGAAACTGTGGAGCTCACTGGACAGGATATTCCCAAAGAAAATTAAAAAAACAGGGTTTAAAGCTCTATTCCAATTAATATTTACATATTTTATGACAAAAGGAACAATCCCCACTGGAGAAAGGCCCGTTTTAGATTATTCATTAGTTTTGCACAGTTGTTAAGTCCCTGCAGGTATCTAAGCTATTTGGACCTGAGGTGTCTTCCCCTCAAATGAATAATTCCTTTTTGATTGAATAGTTCAAATAAGTGGACTGCAGTAGGTACATCCTTTTGAGCTGTTTCACCAGCCTAAATCCTGAATGTGTTTGTAACATGGGGGACAGCACCTGTGTATGCTCCCCTCTGCCCCTCACACCCCCTCGTTTTGCTGGCTGCTCAGTGATGTTGAGCAGCACCTCGAGTAAAGCTCCTGGACCTCTCCTTGGGATGCTTTGATGCCAGGATCAATGACAGTGAAGCTTTGAGTAGCTTCGGTGAGCTGACTCCCAGGCAAAGGCCTCCTCTCAGTTTCAGGACTGGTCTCGTTTCCTACCCTGGTTTCTGCAGATATCCTTCATCCAAACACCACACACAGCTGGGAAGGGAAAACAGAAATTGTTGTTCTGCTGTCTTCTTCCTCATCCCTCAGAGACTTACAGAAATATATAGGGAATAAAGGGGGTGATTCGAACATCACTTACATAAACTCCTTGATTTTCTGTCCTTGTGCTTGCGTTCATCTGTACGGAACCACAAAAAAGAATCTCTGAATTAAGTTATAAACACCTCTTCAGTGTCCCTTCATTCACCTCACTACCAGGATGCCAGCAGCCCCCTCAGAGATAATCTGCGAGCTTCAAAGTCTATAATAACTGTTTTTAAATGTAGGTATATAATGCCACAGGAATCTGAAAAACTGCATGGTGGATTACTTTATTAATTTCAGAGTAAATTTGCCTAACTTGTGAGTAAAAAGGATTTTTTTCTCTATCTTTTACTGCTGAAAATCAAGGATTTGAAATCCAAATGGATGTTTTTCTCTAGGTTAGTAGTAAAGGTCAGTACTTTGCAGTCAGTACTTGTATAGACATTTAACTCTCCTTGTAACATGATACATTAGAAAGAAGGTAATAGTCCACACTCCTGGCTTTTGTGGAGAAAATGTTTCTTTTCTTTGTAAGCAGAAAGATGACATACATGTAAGAAACACATTGGCAGAGCTGCAGTGTTGCTATTTTTACATAAAAACTTTCACTGACTGAGATTTTT
The DNA here is from genome assembly GCF_004027225.2 of Strigops habroptila. Taxonomy (NCBI): domain Eukaryota; kingdom Metazoa; phylum Chordata; class Aves; order Psittaciformes; family Psittacidae; genus Strigops; species Strigops habroptila. The sequence continues at coordinate 82,251,877 of NC_044302.2, read as the reverse complement.
AGATTCCAGAATATGCATGGTTGTATGTACATGCTAGAAGGACGAACAAATACATTTAAAAGTCTTACAAGTTCTCCTCTCTCTAATATATTAAGGACTTAGGAGACACAGCAATACAGCTTGAAACATCTTTTCCACTCATACTCTCACGTCTGTGTAGAACTTTACAGCTCTGAGTCAATGCAAAAGTTTCTATTCTCCTCATAGTGAGTAGATGTATGTGGGCCTAACCTCTGCTACACCATCTGGGATGGCTAAATCTGATGTTGCTACACCAGTTTTACACCAGATCAAAATCTTGCCCTTGGCATTTAAAAAAAAAACCTAAACATTTTCATATTTATACAGGCTCAAAAAATTATCTTTATAACATGAGTCATAGTCTGCAGCTTGATAATGACAAAATACCTCATAATTTAGCCATGCTGAAAAGTTTGCCATATTTATTGTGTGTTTTCTCATGGTTTAAAGAGCTTCTGCGATTAATATTTGAGCTTGGTCCTTATTATTTGAGAACATTATGTGCAAATTTGTAAAAATCTACAGTCTAAGCCAATTTACACATTAAAAATAATCTTGGACTTTTGCTGCTGCAAATGATCATTTCATTAGAAAAATAGACTTCAGGTAGTCACAAAACACATTCTCATTTTTAAATTTCATGCTGACGGTGCCACTCTGGTGTGCGGTGGGTGCTGGTAACAAGTCAAAACTTGCTGGCTGTTGCCATGAGGCAGGATCTTAGATAACACAGATACTTCCTGTTCGGTTGGAGATGCCATTGTGTGGGAACTGCCCATGAGTGCTGGCTTGCAATGCCAATCATTCCAACTGCTTTTCAATGTGGTGTTTGAGATGCCATTCATAGTCTCATTCTATTTCTGGCTTTCCCATTGACTCAGGGACAAGGAAGCTGGTTAGTTTTCTCTGCCCTTCATTATCTCTAAGTAGATTTAGTAGTTAAAACCAGTCATTAACCTTTTACTAAAAATATCACTTGTCTAGAAATATTAATCTTGCATACAAAAAGAATTCAGAAATGTGAACCTTTTTTTTTTTTTGTTTGCCAAAGCTTTTACCAGAAAAAGACACCACTTTTGCCTAAACCTTTTTTAGAAAAAAAAACCAAACCCAAACCCAAAACATTTCTTCTCCGAAACAGAATTTCTGATCAGAGAAATAAGTCTTGCAGTTCAGGTACTCCTTTGGGCTTTAATATTCAACTACTTATATGAACTGTAAATGCTCCAGAAGAAGACACAGTGCAACCATAAAATACCATGTAGGTTTAATGCCATTCTGTGCAAGATCACTGGTCGTAGGTTTGTATCTCTTTGTGTGAGTGTAAGAGAATTTGAAAGCCCTCAGTTTTATCAAAAATGAAAAGAGGAACTACCAAAAAAGTGAAGTTTTAGAGGGTGACAGAACTATTTGCTTCCACGTACCTTAAATATTTATTTTGAGAGGTAATTAATGATTTTCCTATGAGATGTTGAAACGCCAGGGGCCTGATTGCCACATACACTATTACCATACTACCACTACAGTAAACTACAGGGTTTAATGTTAAAATAATTATGATTTCAGAAATTATTGCAACATCTTTTGTCACCTGCAGATTGAAGCAGGAACACTTGCCCTATGCACATAATTGAGAAACAGGACCATAGACTTGAAAGCTGGTGCCTAGTGGGAAGCCAAATGCCTTGTAACAGCAATGAGAATTAGATTCCTAGTTGTCAAAACTCTACATGATTTCTCGTATCACTTGTGTCATCTGTAATACCTTACTGAATTTCTCAGTCAGTGAAGCAATCTGTCGGAAATAAATCTATCTGAAGGACTCATATCCACCAGCTCACCTGTTAAAGGACTGTCAGAATTACTTTAAAAGTCATTAAACACTTGCGTGATCCTAAGTCAGACAGTGTTTTTTTACAGTGAAGGAGTCTGGTGCTTCAGGAGCTGACAGAAATTTTGCTTTAGTGAGGGCAGGGACTGGAGACAAATCGTTGTATGATTGTCAAGGGTGAAGTGACAGATGCCATGGGAGTGATAGAGCCAGGCTGGATGGGCTGCTGCCAGGGTCTGAGGCACAAGTGGGAGATTCCCACTCCTCCCAAACCGCAGAAGGTGGCTGGATGGGTGTTCACACTCCTCCCTGTGCCATCGTCACTGCAGGGCGGGGTGCTGGCACAGATGTGTTTTCCGTCAAGACATGAATGGACACAGCTTATGCTGAAAATAGAGCTGAGCAGAAATTTTTATCAGTGTTTAACAAAGGGCAAGAAACCTTTCTTGGAAAATTGAAAATTTCTGTAGTGAAATACTGATTTCTCTGAAAGATTTTTTTTTCCATTAAAAAAAGAAAAAAAAATGAGAGAAAACTATTCAATTTTCAATATTCCTGAAAAGGAATATTCTAAAAGTTTTGAGTTGCCCAAAAATAGTTATTTCTGCTACTTCCTTTACAAAACTGTTTGCATTTTTTTTTTAATACCATATAGAGGGTTTAATATTCTCTCCCAATCTCTCTTCCATAATGCCAACCTATCTAAACTGTGTAGTAGTATACTAAATTAAAAAAAAAATAAAATAAAGGAAAATTTGAGATAGTGGTGCAAACAAATGGCATGTGATGATGTTAAATTAACTTGAACAGTTCAGTAAACTGAAAATGAAGAATGACAAATTACATAATTGGATGTTTCCAATTTGATGTGTGATGTTCCCATAGCTTGAAAATCATGTTTTGCAGAATATCCATTTTGTCGCATTTTTTAGGGTTTTTAATTTTTTTTTTTCTGATACGGAGCAAAATGTTCAAATGTTTATATGGATTCCTTGTTTTAAGAAAGAAATAGTTAACAGATTACAAGTACGACCGTAATGAATAAACTGGCTTTGTACTATGTTGATATAAAAGCTATTCCCTTGGGTACTTTACATCCAAATGTTCAAGTGTCTTCAATCACAGTTAATGGCCCAAGGGTCTCTGGTTTCTCATGACAGCTCTTGTGTTTGAGTGCAGAGATGAGGCAGTGGGCTACATCAGGCTAATTTGGGAGCAATGTCATTCTGAATGACACAGAGGCCAGAACTGTTTCTGGAGCATTTCAGCACAATTCACCTTTCTGCAGGAAAAATGAATGTTGGTGTTGAAGCTGTCAAAGGATGGCATGCCTGGGTGACAAGCTGGTCCCTTTCTCAGTGTACTTCCCATGCCATGCACATAGCAGCATGCCCACCATGTGCTGCTTTGGGTAAGTTGCTGCCCTCTGCCTAATAGCAATGTGCCAGTGATCGGCAGTGCTCACTTCTCCCAAACTCACGTTTACAGTGGGGTCTTCATTCCTTGGTGTTCAATGTCTTCTATATTTTCTGTTGCGCTGCATGAAGCATAGCTGTTGGCAGCCTGTGGTGAGAGCGTTGCACCGTGGCTATTTAAACAAGCACTTATTTACACGCCATGAGCACAGCATTCTTATTAAACCCTATGAAGGAGGGGCAGAGCTTTTTTGTGTCATTTCAGATAATTGCATCAATTCAGCAGTTCAAAATGGCTCAACAAATATTCTTGCTGTTCTATGGAAATCTTTATGTCCATTTTCATATCCACATGTCTGAGTGGGAAGAAAACGATTTCATTCTGATTCAGAATAATTTACTCTTCACTATGCCTATCTCACTCTTGGATAATAAAACTGAGGTTCAGAGTGAAATGCATGTAGGGGGTTGTTGCAAATGAAGCCATTCATTCAGCAACAAAAAGTGGAACATGAGATTATTCTGCTAAAATCTTGTAGCACATAAAACCAGACAGAGTGAGAGAATAAATAGTTCTGTATGCTTTTACCAATGGTGGTTTTTAGACATAACTGTTTTGGTTTTTTTCCTTAAAAACAGATCTCATCAAAGAAGAGAACAAGATTAAATGGAAAAGAATGAATTTCCGTCTAAAAATGTTTTATTAAATAGCTATGAGAAATGTTTTTCCAAATAGTTATGAGAAAGTACAATACAATGACAAAAGGAAAATTAGCTTGTCTTTATATAAAGAAAACAATTTTTACTGGGAGTAATGGGCTTGTGGTGCAGCAAACACAACTTGACAGTAATACTCTAAGGTAAGCAGAAGAGATGACAACTAATTGTAGATGCAGGAGGGAAGTGACAGAATATGAGTTCTGTCTCTGCTCTCTGGGTGTGAGACATTAATGTTGAGTTAGACCATTCCAGGGTTGTCTCAAGATACAGTTGTTCAGAGTAATATATCCAAGGAGGTGTCATGTTGCTGTCACCAGCATTGCAGCAAAGACATTTTGGAAGTGTTTGAGACTGGTTTAATTCTCCCTTCACTTCTGCATGATGAGACTTATAAGCAGGGATTTTGCATACCAATTTCTGCCTGCTCTGAGCCTGACAACAAAGCTCACGGAGGTTCGAATTCTATCATTATTTTTTTATGTGCTGGTTTTTTTCCAGTTCACTGTACATGAAATAATGACGAACTCATGTTGGAGCCCACCAAAACAGTGCTTCGTGGTGGCTCATGGTTTTCAGGAACAGTACTGACAGTGCTGTGCAGAGAGGCACTCCAAGCACTGACTTTTTCATAGTGCCTCTCTGGAGGAAAGTGTTCCCAGCACTATGTTTCGGATTCACCTTGGAGCACACTGATGTGGAAGATCAGGGATCAGAAACTGGGAATGAAAAGAAAGGAGCTAACTTCTTTGTCTTACTGGTAGTCCCTTTTGTTGGTTCACATCCTCCTGTGACCTGATGATTTGCATTGTGTGTATATGTAAAACTCTTATTTTGGGTTCTAACACTGGCCTTTCAGTTTTTTTCCCCTTGCATAGCATTTGAGCAAAGACTTCTGTTTCCTGTGGTGACTCGCTGGCAGAAATACCAGATCTCAGTTCTGGTTTTAAAGGCTGCAGTCAGCTCTGTGAACAGCTCCTATCTCTTTGCTGATCAGACATCAAGACCTGATGCCACAGCCTACCAAGAAGAAGTGGTATCACACTGTATGGTGTCCGCACAGCAGCACTGGTAGCTGCAACAGTGGAGTGTGCCAGGGAACTAACAGTTTCATCATCAGGAGTTGCTCATAGCATGGTTATTCCAACTGCTTTTTGTGAACAACCACTTTAAACTCACTCTGTTTTGGAGAGGGGAAGGGAATACTTTTAAACTGGAGCTGGCTTTCGTAATGTAACAGTTCAAGAGACTCTTCAAGCAGAGCAAGTAGATGCATAAGACAGGATCTCAATTGAGAATCACAGCAAAGTCTTTCAGGAAATTGATCCAGACTTTCCTGTTTAAACCAGTTGAGGACCTCTAGGCTGTCAGGTGGTACAGGATGTGCATAGGCTGCAAGGAGATGTAAACATCAGTTAGCAAGTGGAGGAGTATAGGCTCCATAGGCCCCCTGATGCAAGACGCATGGGCTTAGCACAGGCAGCAATGCATGGAAAAAAGAACAATTTGGTGGTGGCTTGAGACAGGGTTTTTAATCTCCTTCCCAACTTCTATTACTGTAAGGAAAACAAAACATATAGATTTAACTTGCTGCTTCTTAGAATGCCTAATAAAATTGTGGGTACTTACAGAAAAAACAATGCCAATGTTACCTTTGATTTATTCTTGCAACAAGGGTGGAAAATCGGTTCTGTGCATGGGAGTTACCAACTTCCGCTTCAGGTATCACAGCAGAAAATAAATCTGTAGGTAGTTCATTGATGTGAAAAAGACAATTGGTCTGCTGATGACATTTAACCTAGCTCACTGGAGAAATAAGCCAGTATATTACCTCTACTCTCTTTTGCACTGCTGCTGTTATATCTGTATTTGTTCCAGCCATTGCTTCCGCTACGTTATTTGAAAGAAATGGGCTCTCATTTTTCTCAGTACACTGGAGCTGAACATCACCAAAGCAGTTCCTGCTCTGTTTTATATTAGTATTGTATAATGTCATCTTAATTTGTTTATACATGTGTATAATACAATGGCATTCAGTGAGGCTATGAAGGAGCCTAGCAAGCACATCTTTTACATTTGATGTTTTCTTCAAAAACGTAATGGCAGAAGAAGTAGAGAAAGGACATCTGAGTGCTGACAGCTAAATAACACTTTTCATAAAATTGCTTGTTTTCTTCCAAAAGTGCATTAATTTCCTACAATTATGGAGATCATGTGAACTCTACATGGTGTTTCAGCATCCTGCAAATGCAATACACTATGGAGAGATACTATCTCCAGCTCATTAGCATAGGTAGCTAAATGCCCATTCAGTGTTCAGTGTGACATGTTGTTAATGCTGCCAGAAATTATTTGTATTTTAAGTTGTATATTTTTCCCCAGTACCTTTAAAAAATTATCTTTTATTTTCCAACAAAGTACAGCAACTGAAACTGGAAATAAAAGTTAACAGCTCTGGAAAATAACTGCCTAAATGTCTTTGAAGAAATTCTTTGGAGTCTTAAAGTTATTATTACAAAGATATTTTTAAGAACACAGATCTCATGCATATAAAGGTGAAGTGCAGCTGGTTTTGTTTTAGACATTCATTGGTTATTTTCAGATCTTCAATAATGACTTACTTGAAAAAGGTGTCTGTCCTTCTCTTTTCTGGCCTGAGGGTTAGACTGGCTCTTGAGAGACACATAGTAGAAACCACAAGTACAAGACAAGGACACATCAATGTCTTTAAAGAATATACTGTTATCAGCAAATTTTTAGTAATTACAGTTGTTAAACCAGTTACCTGCATCAGGCAATATTCTTTTCAGAAACATTGGCTATTGGAAGTACACATCCTACTTGCTAACAGAATAATATATCCGTGAAACACAGGAGGTGAAAGTGTAAGAGAAATATAAAATCCTTATGAAAAAAATATGATCTGCTAGCCTGCTGACTAGTTTTACTATGAGTGCAATGGCAGTTTCTGCTATCTCAGAAATGTGCCAGTCTGCTAGTAAGAGCCTTTGTTAGTTCAGACTTCTGAAACATCAGTTCCCTAAACTAATGGGGACTTCTGGGCTGATGTTCTAACAGCAGAGTAAATGTTGGAGAAAGATACTAAGGGCTCAACGTGCTGATATTGATCTTAATTGTTGTCTTGACAGCAAATTTGAGGAGAAAAAAATGCACACAGAGGATTAACACACAGAATAGAAAGTTCATACATTAGTTCAAAGGCATGTGGACAAGGGATATGTACCATGTGTAATGACCTTTGTATTTAAATGGACATGTGCCTGTAACACACAAGATGCTTTAAGCCTCTCTGTCTTTAAGTTTAAGGTGGGGTGGTTATGACAGGTTTTCAGCAGTTTATGTAAATTATGAAAGAATCAAACTATTTGTAACAGAGAGCTGGCCAGGACATTTCCAGGGAAATGCAGCATTGTTGAAAGCCCTATTCTGTACAAAGAGAAATGCTTTTCTGAAGTGAATCCATTTTGTTGTGGTTTTGGATTATGGAACCCTGAGCTCTGCAGCTGGAGGAGAAGAAGGGCTGTGCTTTGTTATCCTCGTGCCTCTTGTAGAAATGCAGCAATGAACTCTAAGAGAGCCTCTGGCTTCTCTTTGTACAGAGGGATGATTAGAGTGAGAGGAAGGTCTTGTTTTTGCAAGACCAGTTTAAAAAACATTATTTTATGAAAACACCCAGGGGTATCAGCGAATCTGAAATGAATGGAATAGGCTTCTACAGATGACCACTGATAGAGCAGGCAATAGGACTGATCAATGGCAATACTCCTACAAAAGACCTCTTACTGACCTTACAGCCGAAACCAGCAGTAAGATTCACAGCCTGACATTTGGTGATACAAAATTTCACCATGAATGAACTATTGTGCGTGGGAAGGTATTAATGCTTATTTGTGAAGGACAGTGATCTCCCTCTGTTGAATATTGGACATCTTTAATGACAAACTCTTTTGGGTTTTTTTGATGGACACACTTTTAAACCAGGTCCTATGCAAGATTTTGTCAAAAGCGAAGTTAATGAGCTATTCCTCTACATTTCATCAAGTAAATTGCTTATTTTAAAAATTATTTATAGTGAACTTTTACCTATCACAGTCATTACTAAGGGTTTGCATAACTGAAATATATAAATCCAGATGCTGCAAAGACTCCTCTCCCCTCTCTTTAGTGCTTTACTGTAGCTTTATCTTTAAATCACTCTGAATTTATTGCATAACCATATAGCATGGCAATAAAGTTCTGGTTTGCTCCGTCTGTCTCATTTTAATTTTTGATTGTGTTAGTTTCTAAAATGTTAAGGAAGTATTTAAATAGAGGTGAGACCCAGATGGAATATTGAGTTCTACATCTGAATTCTTAACATACTAGCATTAAGAACACCATGGCATCTTGGCATTTGGTAAGGAAATTAAAAAAACCCTCAACCTCTCACTCCTTGATATGAAATGAAAATGTTAAATTTCCTCTCATGTATCCAACTGCAACAACAAGTGAAAAGGTGTTAATAAGGAAGAGTATTGAGTGGGGTGACTTTTCTAGCTGAGAAAAACAGGATGTATTTATGCATCATTTCCAAATGTAGTTCTGGAGAAAGAGTAGGTAGCAAAAGGACCATATGTTCAAAAAAAGAGCTGTGATATCTTGCATAGCATAATGACAAGTGTGGGAAGGCATATTTATTAGAAAAAAATGTGAGTAAATATTCACAGAGAAGAATGGATTGGAACGGTTTTAAAGGTTATAACAGTGCTCCCTAAGTTATTTGTCTTGGTTTCTCTTTATAGTCATTTCCCTTTGAAACACAAGGTGTCATTTGTCTTTTGGACTTTCTGACCATGTTGGACCTGAGTTCAAAAGAGAGTCACTGGTAGGTCACTCACAAAGTAGGTAAACCTGTAGAAAAAGAGAGGGTTTTGGTTTGCAGTACTTCTTCTGAATAAGTAATTTGACTCATTCACTCCTAAGCATTACCATTTTTCTTGTCACCGCTGCAGAGAAAAGGAGGAAACGCATGACAGCGTGCTGTGAATGCAGACTGATGAATGCAACTTCAGACTGTGTCATAATGTGCATTCCCATCAGAGAGAGAACAAAAATGATTTTATTATATGAATTGTGGAAGTGAAATCCTCAGTTTTTACTGACGTAAATGGATACACGGGCTTTAATCTAGAGCAGCATAATTAACCTGTGTGAAATGGCTTTGCTGTCCTATTTCTATCCCTTAGGAAGACTTAATACTCCTTTGGCAATCTTGGCAAGAAATGAAAGCATAAATGATAGCAGGCAGAGGCCAGTGCAGAGGGTTGGTCTGAGGGACTGTGAAGTATTATTAGACTAATCAGTCAAAGTTTACATTGCAGGTACTTCTGTTCTTCTGGCTTTGAAAATAAATACAGATGTATGCCTTCTGTTTCTTTTCCACTCCCTATTTATCACCAATAGTAAAATTCTTGGAGGGCAGGTTATGATGCCTACCTTAAGACACAAAAACAGTTATATAGCAAACTGTGCAGCCCCGGGATTTTAGTGCTTATTCACTGACAAAACACCAGAACCTAAACCTAGTTAGTTAGCCAGCTAATTCAATTGAAGAGAGCATACAAACCTATTTGTACAGAATTATATTTATAACAACAACCTATTTTGGAGACAGAGAAGCTCGTGGCAGTGCATGTCTTCAGTGCAGCAAAGTCCCAGTCCTTAAATAGACCTCCTGAATCCAAAGCAAACAAAATATCACAATCATTTTTCCAAACTAGATTTCCCAGAATAGACAGCCTGTTTGTTTAGCTAAAGTGCAGACCAAGTAAGCCTTTTAATGTACATTAATGAGAAGGTAGAAGTAGCAGATCCTGACCTAATTAAGATAAAATTAAAAGTTTCTCTTGGGTACATGGATTAGGTTAGACATTCATTCACATTAGTCCCTCATGTTTCTCTTCATCGGCAAGGAATACGAAATGATACATGTGTGTAACATTTGAGTTTTGAAACTGCTAAAATCTGAGTGCACAGATAGGACATCTCCGTTGACCCTTTACAGATCTGGGGTCCTCACTGAGCTGCTTACAGTTCATGAAACATTAAGAACTAAGGACCGCATCTGGCTCCTCCACAATAATACTGATTCTCCCAGCTGTAAAACTGGCTTTTGATTAGTCAGTTGAACAGAAAAGGCTGAAAATACAGCAAGGAAGGAAGTTGGCATCTGGGAGGTTATGGTCTAATAATTTTTCTTCTAGCTATATATAATGGCTTGGTTTAAGTTCAGCCTTTCCTTGCAAGTCTTCCTTCAGAAGAATTACTTCTGAAAATGTTCCTAATACTGTTTACTTCTTGTTGTTGTCCCTTCATTTCATGAAATGCTTCTTGTGAAATGTAAAAACCTTTTGAAGACATGGTTCATATTTAGCCTTACCTGTTGGAGCAAAGGCAGGATAGCAAAGAGGAGTTCATATAATTTGCCATATTAAACCTCTTTTAACAAACTGTAATTTCTTCCAAATATTCTGGTTTTTAATTGGGTTATTTCTAAATATTCTTTGATTATGGATACAAGTCTGAGTCCATGAAAAATAAACTTTCTGTCTTAGATAAAGTGTTCATTAGAAGTAGTAAAAAGGCTTCCTATCATATTCAGCAAGTTATAACTCTGGCCTCCAGTTTCCTGTGTAACAGACATCAGCCTCTAAAGCCAGTCCAATAACAGAAGCATGATTGTCACTTGTAATATTGGATAATACTGCAAGTTTGTTCTTCCAGCTACTTGGCTAGACATGTTTTTATGATGTTTGTAGAGATGTTCCAGTAAAATAAGGTGCTGTTTGTCAAAGAAATCATGGTAACAAACATTTGATAATATGACATTTTTCAGCTGCTCTTGTGTTTGACATATTAGGGTTATTGCTAATTTTCAATGGAAGTTTTTGTGAGGAATATGTTTTGTTGATGGCCTGGGGAGAAAAAGGCAATTATGTTTAGTCTATTCCTTGTACTGAATGTTCTTCTTGTAATACCAGTACATTTTCTACCCTGTGAGAGCTCTTCCAGTTTCTGCAGCTACTAAAGTGCTAAAAAAAAAAGAACACAGTGAAAAGATCCAGTAAAAACTTTCTGATGTTCAGGTGACAAATATATGATGACACAGTTTGCTTTTAAGCCAACCCCGTATAACATTGCAATGCTTAATCTCACTCTTTAAGGTATGGGCAGGCTTTTCTAAAGTGCTAACTGAAGATGATCTCGTAGGTGAGTTGTTTAATATGATGCATTTGGAACAATTAATCAGGATTATTTTTAATGGCAAACTAGGGCCTCTCATGTATAATCCAGAAGTAAGTGTCTTTCTTTTGAAATTTCAATGTTTTTAAAGTGAAAAAAGAACATCCGCATATTGAAAGACTATAGATGGGTATGCTTAAGTGGTGACTCACCAGAGTTACTGTTCAGTTACATCATGTCCTTGTTCTCTCTCTTGCAATGGAATCCCCGTCAAGGCTTCAGCTTCCATAGTGCAGCAAAAGCTGGAAGGCTCCTCCGTATATCTAGATATTACTCATAGGAAAGCTTATGAGTTGTCACAGGACATGAAGCCTGAGTAGGAACATGAAGTTTCTGTACTGTAACTCATATGAAACACCCAAGAGGCCTTCTAAATAAAAATGTTTGGATTTTAACTGGAGTGTTTCAGCTTTTGAATCATCATCAGAAAGTTCAGGATTTCAAGAAACACAAAAGAATATTGCTCATAGAAATGCAACCACTTCTTTTCTTTTTATATCACCACAGTTCTCTGTAGTCCAGGCTGGTGCAAAAGGCAACCATGGACACACTGCTGACTTACCACTGTCATAACCGTGATATGTTTTCTTGTTTTTACTGCACTATTTTTCACCACTGAATGGGGCACTAGGGTGCTTTCATCCAGACTGATTTTGTGAACACACAGCCATTATTGCACAACTCTTCAATTTCTATTGTGGCTCCCTTTAAAGAACTGAGGGCTACATAGGATGAAGAGTTCCTGTACTAAAGTATGGGGAACTTATGTAAAATAAATGAAGTTATTTAGCTGTAAGCAGGGCACCTTTTGTTTACTTATTAATGAGGATATTTTACGCAAGAAATATCAGGGAAGAATGTTAATTATGGAGGCAACTTATTCATAAGAGAGTCTCTGGATAACTACTGGTGCTAAAGATCGATTCATCTTACCCTTTTCAGAAATTTCCTTTGATGGGATGAATGATGCCCTACAAGTGCTTCTTTGCACTGAGCATAAAGGAACCTAGTATGACTATTTCAGATGTAAGGCTCTGTATTTGTTCATCTGAATCTCACTGTCATGTGAGAATGCTTAAGATTTTACTTAACATGCAATGGGAGAGAATAAGCACTCAGGGATGTATAGATATATACAGCTACATATACATATATACATATAAAATGGGGAGAAATAACAAGCTGAGGACTGATGTGGGCTGTAGAGAGAAAATTAGCAGCTTTTCTTACAAAGGAAACAAAGCTAAATCATGCCAACCAGATTGTGAACAGCTATCACTAATGAGCAGTCACATTAAGTATTACTAATGACAATGGGAATGTTTCTCTGAGTAACTGCTCACAATTTGCCCCTGAGATTTAAAACGAATGCTGAAGGGGGAAAATCACACAATAAGTGGATCTAGAATGGGTGAATGCAAAAGGAAATAGAAGAAAAATTGGAAAAGGGATAGAGCAGAAGGTGTGAAAAATAGTAAGATCGAATGCTGAATTTCACTTGTAAGACACATAAGAAGTTACAAGGCTCAGCCGAGATGGGTATGAGATCATAAAACAGAGTTATCGGTTGAAATTTCATGAGTATAACAGGCCACAGTGCAAGGAAAATTCTCTATTATCTTTTCCTTCAGAAAAATGTCAGACGCTTTTCATTGAGCTATGGCTAAATAAAGCATTCATAAAGACTTTTCTGCATTATAGGATAGACTTTCTGATCAAAATATATATATATACACTATTTATTGCCTAACACTTATCTGGGTATTGAAGAAGTCCCCAGTCTTCTTAACTTAGATTAGGATTTAAACCTGTGCCACCTTCATATGTGCCTTGGTTATTCTGGCACAGATTACTCAGGGGTATTCACAAAGTTTGACTGAGACAGAAGTATGCTCATGTCTGTGTGTAATCCATGGAGAAAGAGCCTACTTCAAAGGAAGGTTCAGGGTAGAAAACTAATATAAATCTTTTAATTTCCTTCCTAAATGGTCTGTTTTCACCCCTGACTATAGATGGAGACTAGCAGGGCAAGCTGCCGGGAATGGATGTCTTTCCAACAGGAGCACCTCCAGTTCAAGATGAACAGGCAGCAGAACAGCACTTCTGGACTGGGTGGGCAACACCACTAGTCACTGTTTCTCTAAGGACCTGCTCCACTGGGAGAGCCCAACACAGTAGCCCAGAGGCTGATGGTTCAGTCTCTGCTTCTGTGCTAGCTTGTTTGAAGCAAGGACTTAAAGTCAAGTTTTGCTATCCTGTGTGTCTATTGATGTTAGAACACAGGGTCCTTCTCTGATCATCCAGTATTTAATTCCCTAGATGAACTGGAACAGTTCTCATAAGGAAAATCTTCATGACTGTTTGATGGGCAGGTGTCCACCTTGCAAAGACAGACACCCCCTCTCTTCAATCAGCTAGGTGTGAAACAGGGATCTGAAAATGTCAAGCACATCCTAAAAGATTGCCTAGACACCATTCAATCACATTTGCCTTTTAAAACCTTCAGAAAACCTTGATTTAGTTCAAAATAAACCAGGATAATGTTGGAAATTGCAGATAGTACCATCAGATATGAATAATATTTCCTACCTAGCTTCTCTCCGTAGATTTTTTTTCCCCAGTCTGTTGTCAATGCATAGCAAACTACCCATTACTGATAAAATCCATAACTGAATAATGGTATAGCTTAATTAGTGGTATAAGTATAACCAAATAACTGAAAATAATGTCATTATTGCAGAGTGCCCTTGATTGTGTATTTAACGTAACAGATTTCTAGTAACATACATCAGTGGGCTAGAAGTTCATTTTTTAACTTTGCAAAATGTGCAGTAAAATGTAACACTTTGACCTCGTAGTACTTTACTAAAGTAGCAGGATTTGGACCCCAATGTTTTGAAAATCATAAGTATTTAGACTCTTAGCTTCCTACTGAAATAGTCAGAATTCAACTGGTTTAAATGAGAATACACATTGTACTGTATATGGGAACAGTGATTTTTTAGAATAGATACAGTAATAAAAATCAATAAGAACTGTATTTTAGATTATTTAGGAGACTTTGATAACCTCACCAAATCATTAGTGAATTTTATTATTAAGGTTGCAATAGAACCCCTAATATTCGGCGTATAAAAATTTGGGTATTAAATGCTCCATTCTCAATTTCTGTTCAGAAATTAACTTGATCAGAAAGCAAAAGTGAAATCTCGCACCCTAGAAAACATCATCTTGGTTTAAACTGTATTGTTTGATACTGTTGGAGTCATCACTATTTATTTATATCTGCTTCAGCATATTCTTGCTGCATACAAGTGTTCAAGGGATGACTGTGCTGGTCGAACTGCTCCCCTATGTTTTACCCAGGCTGAAATAAGCCCACAGTAAGATAGTTTTGAGGCAAGGGAATTGCTCCCCACAGCTGGGCTGACAGAATGAGATAAAAAATGATACAATAATATTTGCTCCCTAAAAATACAGAAAAGGAGGGAGGGAGAAGTAGGGTCCCTTCAGCAGCCTAGTTTATTGCACAGCCCTAAACCAGCCAGGCTGGCTTAATGCAGAAGCAGAGAATTGTACTGGGACAGGAAAAAGCAGACCTGGTGAAACACAGATGCCAGCATATTATGAAAATACGACTTTTTCTTGATCAGACTTGAAACTGGAAATTCAAAGGGAGATGCTGTCTGAATATATCATAAATGTAGTTCTTTCCTTCCTAATCTGTAACAAGTACCCTAAGCACCTGTTGAACTCAAAAGGATGTCACCAGCACACGTCCAAGAAGGTGAGCTCCTTGACTCTTCCAGACCTGTGTTTCTCAGCCTTGACATCAGCGTTTCCTGCTCTTTGTGCACTACCAGTGTGGCTGTGCTCTCCCAAAGGACTGTCTCTTGGGGACCTTCTGATCAGACAATGCCTGTGGAGGCTTGCTGCAACCTCTTTGCAACAAATTCTATCAGATCAACAGGAAAAAAATGGTCAGATAAGCTAAATAAGGCCTGTATACATGAATCTTGCCTAAATAAATGTACGTATATATGTGAATCTCACTTAACATTATTTTCCCAGTTTCTCTCTGTACCACTGACTTTCATCTCGATTACATTGCCCGTCAGCTGTCCAGACCATGTCTTGTCTCCCAGAGCACCACATTTACTTTGGATTAAGCTAACAAGGGCACCCATAGTTAAGAGTTTCCATGCTGTTATTCACAACCCTATGTTACTGCTTCCTGGGGACAGCTGCTCTTTACTGCTGTTTCCCTTCCTTCTTGCTCTTGATGACTTGCAACCATGCAATACACTAAAATGAGGTGTGCGCAATATTCATGGAAGTAATGCAGAGGTCTCCAGTGCTCAGTACTTACCACAAGTGACTGCTATACGCAGTCTACTTACTGTTTCTAGGAAAATACATTTTAATAATTCACTATAAATTTGTCATATAAGCATTTTAATGGCTGTTGTGGACCACAAGTATTTGCATGTGTAAATCAAGAGTGATTCAGCTAAAGGAAGCGATGCTGGTGTAAGACCAGCAAAATGAGTCCCACTAAACCAGACATTTACTGGCATTTGTCTCAATTAAAAAGAGGTATTAGTAAATGTCTTAGCAACTGACAGGTATAAATCCTATGAAGTGCACCGTCATAGTAGTAGCCTGGAATCCCTCTATCTTTGCAGGTGAACTTGACTATTTTGTGGTAGATATTGAAAAAAAGTTGATAGCAAAAGACCAAGTCAAATACAAACCAAACAAAACTGACAATTCTCCAAATCCTAAATTGGATTAAATAACATTTTAATCAAAGTATGGATTTTAATATATAAAATGGTATAGATGCAATGACAAGATGCAGACTACCACACTAGCAAATCATGAATAAACTTAATGTGTTGTCATGGCAAATGGTCATTATAAGAACGATCATACTTTTACATAGTAAATTAAAAGAACAGTCATTAGAATCATAGAATCACCGAGTGGTTTGGATTGGAAGGGGCCTTAACGATCATTTAGTTCCAATCCTCTGCCATGGGCAGGGACACTTTCCTCTGGACCAAGTTGCTCAAAGACACATCCAGCCTAGCCTTGGACCAAACTTCCTTGTTGTGGAAGGGTTGAAACAATTTGTAAATAGGGTGAAACTAGTGGGAATTTTGGATGAAATATTTTTTAAAAGCTAGAACAACACATTTCAGCTATTTTCTTTGGGAAAAAAAAAAAAAAAGGAGGTTCTTTCATTTTAAATGTTTCATATCAATCTGTATTTATTTCTCCATCATCACCACAACTCTCACATCTTTGAAATGTTTTTTCTCCATGATTTCCTGCTCTCTTTACTCTCCTTAAGCAGTCTGAGCAATGAAATTTTAAAAAATGTTTTTTTCCTAGATTTAGCCAATACCTGATGTTTTTGAGAAGAGGAATCCATATTAAGCATCACCAACAGCATAAAGAGTTTGGAAACTGAGTGCAGTATACCAGGAATGTGGCTGGCTTGGAAACCTGAATGTAGGTCCCAATGTTCCTAGATATTCACACTCAGGCTTCTGTCCTGTGAGACATCTCTATTTTAACAACTTCTCTTACCAATATTAAACTGAATTTCAAAATAAACACAAAAGTAGCTGGATAAAAGTCTTAGGTTAGCATTTTGTCCTCGCTAACACCCTTCCCCAATTCCCCCTCTTTTTCTGAGGGTGTAAAGCCTATCAGAACTGAAAAGCAGTTGGTAATCGTTGAATCAAGTCAATCTACCATGTCGGGGTAGGAGACATATCCGCCTGGTAAGGCACCTGATCTCTACTCTGTGTGACTGATGTAAATTAATTCTAGCTACATTCATGTCCTTTCTTCACCTTGCACAATTTGATCTGGAGTAGAACAAAGGAGGGTATTTCCTGTAAGATCACATTTTTCTTTGAAGCATATTGGATGCAAATGAAACTATACAAGGTATTGACAGAAACCGATCACACAGCAGCATCAATTTATCTTTCTTCAAGGAAAGCTAAAAAGAGCAGCATGGAGGATTCACAGGGTATGATAATATACATGCAAGATAAAGGCTTCCCTATAACAGCAGAGTTAACTAGCTTCTGTGGGGGTTATTCTTCCAAGAGTTCATCCTTTTGGTATTTATTTCTCACAGTTTTTACTGAAATCAGGATTAACATTAGTCTTGAAAATTATCGCATCTGAAGTTAGTGGCTTTTTTGCTTACATTACTACCTACAAGCACATGTAGAGTAATGAATACATCTACATTTAATTGCTTTCCAACAATAAAGATCAAAAAGAAGTTTTAGAGATAACATTTGATTTCTAGCAAGGAAAAAAAAAATCATGAAAGGGCTTTAACTCCACCGTTTATTCTTTTCTGAGTTCCTTACCAATGTTTCTTCCCAGACTAAACCTAACCATTGCCTTTTTAGTCAGATATTGAGCACTAGAGAAACACTTTTTAAACTATTATATAGGTTTGTATTTTATCAAGAAAATTTATCTTTTTCTGGGTTTATTTTAACCAACTATGATTTTGCTAAATTTTACCAAAGAAATGTTTCTTTGTTTTGTCTCTCAAATATGACCTTGCAAGGACTTGCAGTCTTCGTTAGAAATGGATTCTGAACAAAGTCTAGAAAGAAATGTGTAACAAACTAAGCGCAAGAAGGTTGTAACTACAGACCTTCTATGGTGAACGCACAGATGGAGGGATTTAGTTTTCCTAATCAATAATATGAGTTTCCTGCTTGTCTTCCTTTAGGCCATTTATTTTTCTCAGGGATTTGAAAGATCTGCAGAAGTTAGCTTCTCTGTTCCACATAACCCAGAGTCCCACAATCAAACCAGTTGTACAGACATAAGACCCTTGTAATCTGAATGCAAACTGAGTAAGGTGAGAAAAAAAAAAGGGCTGAAGAAGATACAGATCATCACAACTCAAGGTAGATTCTTGCACTCTTTCCTCTTCACTCACTTACTTCTCTATGCAAAAGACAATCACCGCCAACAGGATGTGATTCTTCAGACAATGTATGAGAGGTGTAAGGTCTCAGAGTACTACAATTTATTTCTGACAGTATATTTAATAGAATGTTTTTAAATTATAAGAGAAAAGTGTGTGTGCAGTTTTCATTTGATATGATAGTTCAAATCAGGTTTCAGTTTCATTTGCCACAGCAAAGAGAAAGGAAGTTTCAATGGTAGCTGGAGCAGCTAAATTCTTAATATGAAATGGGTAGCACGCAAAGGAGAAGAGACACTAAGATAGTTTGTGTACAGATGAGTTCAGCAAGTAGAAGAGATGCTCTCTGAAGGGGCCAGAAACAAACACAGCAACATAACATAGCTTGAACTGAGCCTCCAGCATTTGAACAGGTGCTCCAAGAATAAAGATGAATTCAAACAAAAATTCTAAATTAGAAGTTCACTGCGAAATGTAAATATTTACATTCAGAATTTCACCTATAATAAATAAAACATGACAAATGTCATGAAACATCAAATACAGCACAACCTTTCATGAAGATTGTTGAAACTAATGTTAACATTTGGAAAGAAAAGAAAATAATTGGCCATTTATTAATAAATTGACTGATCACCAGGAATAGAATTTGTTTGATTTGTTTGGCAGTATCAGCAACATTGTGTGATCTTTAACTATATAGATTAGGTAACAACTATGACACAGTGTTGTTGATTTCATAGTACAATCATCAATGACCTCTTCTATCACCTTCCCATGGTGACTTGAAGATTTTTCATCAATCTGTCCTCTGCTGTGCAGAGGAGAGCTACCTTTCCAGATTAATTTTCAGCTTTTATAAAATTAAATATCTGATTTGGAATTTATTTGTATGACATCCTTCAATACTGACAGCCCAGGGACAAAGGCAAATTACAAATTCTGCTTTTGATAAGTAACTAAATCCTGTTTCACCTTTGCTGTACTTGACTGGTACAAAAATACACTTGTTGAAGAAGGTCATAGGTAGAATCTGATTTTGAGAGTACAGGAGAAGGTAGGGGTCCCCCTCTCAACTTGACTCAGCTGTACCTGCATGTGTGTACAGGTGATACAGTGGTATCTCTTTGGAGAGGTTGTATGCTTGCTAGGCACAGGAAATTGGTTTAAACACTGACCTGTTTAAACTGCATTTCCATGATTCTGAGGGTGGAAAAGGTCTTTAAAATGTTACCTCTCCCAGTATGGCAACACCACCACTGATGATCCTGGCACGTGTGCATCATAGGGTGAGAAGGAGCTTTGAAGGGCAACAGCTACTTGTTCATGCTGCAAGTCTCTGGGAAGGCTTTTCTGATATGCAGAAGCAGTTTCACAGTGGTTCAGTGCCACAGCCCAGACCCATCTCAGGGCCTGGGGAAAGCTTCTACAAAGGAGGTGAAAGTGTTAAAAGAGGGACAAAAAGAAGAGTTATCAGAGAAGAGCTGAAGGGTAAAGAGGTGAAAAGTATTAGTGAAAAAATGAGGAAACTTGCAGGGACAGGTTCTCCAGCTAAATTTTTTGTCATGTTTATGTCATTAAACAACCAAAGAAAAACAAACTTCCACTCACTAAAGTGGAGAAAAATTTTGACCCAAATTGAAGAATTGTCAGTACAGTGGTAGAAAAAAACAGAATTAAAGTATTGTTATGCTTCTGTCTTTTTGAAGGAGATGATAAACCTCTGTTTTGTCCCACTTCTATTTTTCATTTCAGGCCATGTCCTCAGCTCACGCAAAATAGAAGCTACCCTTAGATCACTTCCATGACAAACAAAGATAAAATGACAAGTAGAGTTGCCAGTTAATAACATAGATTTTAATTTTTATCCAATTAAATGTAACTTGATTCAATAACCAGAAAAGTTTCTTTGGGAACTTATGACAGAACATAATTTATAACTTTGTGAGCTTATGATAGCACATATTCCCAGTTACTGAATTTGTCAGCTGGCTTAGAGAATCTTGTAATTATTCCAAGGTTTTGGTTTTTTTTTAATTGAATAACTTCTTTAAATAGTCATAAACAATTTGCAGCAAGTAATTAACAGTAAGAACTCACTTTGAAATCACTACTTTTTTGCTGGTCATTGGATGGTTCAGGGCAGAATATGTGTTGCAAAACCAATTCTAAGTGATTAAAAAATCCATGTTCTCTTGCAAATGGTCTCCAACGTTCACTTAAACCACTAACCTTTGCAAATGTTTATACCAGTAAACTGATTCAGTGGTATATTTATAGAAAGCAGATATGACTGAATTCATCTGTTTAATTTGGTTGAATATCCACAGGTATTTTAAAACAGCCACCCAGTGCTAATTGCATTGCAACTTTCCTCACAGAAAAAAACACCAAGTGAGTATGACCAGGTATGAAAGTTATGTGGTGAATTTCTCACATTTCAGGAATTCAAGGAATTAATAGTGTGGTTGAAAGTTTTTTCTAATGAATTTACATTCTGTCAACTCATCTGAAATAATTGCATATGACTGGCCCAATTATTGTGCAGGAACATGCTCTGCCATTGCCTGGTACGATACTTGGCACAGTTTGAGCACACACCATGGCACATATTTTTTCTTACTTAAGAATCTGAGAAGTGCCTAAAAATAATGGAGGAGTATATTTATTCCTACTTTTTCAAGTGTTTGACAGCTTTCCAAAGCCTTATGTTCAGAAAGCAATCCTGCAAAACCTTATCTGTATGTCTTATTAGCACGTCTGTTCGAGTGATTCCTCTGAAATATAGCTCAGATTTCACAGCCAGACACCATTGTGCGGCCTGATTTCCTGCCCAGGATTTTCTTGAAGAAATTATTGCTCTTTGCCCATCAAAGCATGTTTTAGAAAAATGTGCTGCAATAAGTGACAAATGTATCTGATCAGATTAGTTACTGCTGCTTTCTGAAGATGTTTTCATGTACTATCTAACAGGTAATTTCAGCCAAACATAACTGAAAGTCAGGAGGAAGGGAAATGGTACAAAGAAATACATATTCCTTGTTATTAATCTAATCTCAATCTTTAATACTTTTATGTAAAGGTCAAGGTAAAAAGCAGAGATCAAACTGGTTCCTCTACTTATCTGAACATTTTACTGCAATTTCCACTTTCGGTAACCTCAAGACAATTGGAAGAATATGTAGTCAAACACAGAGCACATAATGAACTCCTGTCCTCATATACCAATTCTCTCAGAGCAGACAGTATGCACTTTTCTGCAGTCACGCTAAGCTCTCATAATGGCTATAGTAGTTAGAGAAAACAGAAAATTGAAAATTTTACATGCAGAGTCTCCAGATATTAAGACCAATACTTCACCCTTTTTTAAACAGGGCAGTCCTTGAAGCTCATGTTACAGATCAAAGACTGTTAAAAATATAACCCTTTTTCTTAGATTTTAAAATCCGAAAATAGACTCTCTTCCCTGGAGCATGCAGAAAGTCGCTTGTAGAAATCATCTGTCAAAAACTTGTAAATCATTATATAGAACAACAAAAAAAAATTGGCTTGAATGAAATAGCATATTTCAACAGAAACACTTTGCTGAAAATATTCTGAGTAGCTCTTCATAGTATGTCTATAAAAATGGAGTATTACTACTAGAAATCCATTTAATTAAATTAAGAAACGTTGTATGTAAAACCTGCAAGCAAAGGGAAAGCTGGCACTGCTGGGAAATATTTTCTGAGCCACTGGATAATGAAGAAGTTCCCTTTTGATGGCTTTAGGGATCATTTATATTAATGTTAATAATATTAGACAGGCATACTTACAGCTTAAGGCAAAGTGATCCATGCTGTGTCTGTCTTTTTTTTTTTTTTTTTGCTTGTTCTTTAAGACCTATAACTTGCGCTACAGACAGCAATGTGTGTTTTGAGAGCTGATGTTCTCTAAGTCCCAAAACCTAGAGTCAAAGTTACATAAAAAGTGAAAGGTGCAAATTTTTCACCTAAAAGGAAATCTGATGCTCTGCAATTTGGAAAACAAGCACAAAACTGAAATACACCCAAAATATTCTAAAGACAATCTCCTCACCCCAGCTTATTCCAATTTTCAAAGTATCACATATTTCTGAGGAACTATGGCTTACTCTTAGAAGTCTATGCCAAAAAGGCCCTCCAAAAAGCTTCTGAAGACACAATCCTTTGCAGATATTTTGCAGGATTTGCATACCCTCTTACTAGGATAGTGAAAAAGGAGATTTGATATTGGCCTAGCTGCCAGGTGATATAATTTAGTTCACAGATTATACTTCTTTAAAATGTAGTAATTTGCAGAAGTCATGCATGAGGAAGTCATGGGTTGCATCACCAGGGTCTTTTAATGCTAGTTTTACTCAGCACAGATCAGCTTTCCTTCTGCTTCCTTAATATGAAGGCATGCACTTCACCTCCCCCCTGCCAAGACGTCATGGAGTATGTTTTCCTTTTCCCTCCCGAAAAAGAAAAATAACCCAAAACTAAAACTTTTTTTTTCTTCTAGTTAAATTAAACTGTAATTGGCAATAAGTTTTGAGCATTTGGTGGTGTTCAGAGCACCCTATACTCTGAGATATTCAGAATCTTGCAGAAAACCTTAGTTGAAGGAGGAAAACCATCTTGGTACTTGACAAGAAAGGAAAGAAGAAACAAGACGTGAAATGTCACACTGCCTAAAATAGATCAGAAATCTCCTAAAAAGGGCAGACTTAATAAAGACAGAGATTAACATATTTTTTTCCTGAAAAGAAAAAATATGATTTTTTATATGTTTAAAAACTTAGAAAATCAGCAATACTTCACTGTTGAAATTTTATTCCATAATTGCAGAGATCCGCAGAATACAGAGAGATTACATATGTAGAAGTAGGAAAGCTGAGGCTGCGTGGCTGCAGGGTTCTTTTAAAATAAAGCCTGGCTCTGGATCTCAGATAATAGTCAAATGTAGAAGCCCATGCATTTCGCTGATGAAACCAAAGGTGTAGAGCTCTGCTTGGGCTGCCAGCACATTAACAAATGGCAGACAAAACATAACTATGCAGTTATAAATGGTTTACTGGGCAGAGACACTAGCAGCTGCAGAAGTAGAAAATGGAATAAAAAATGACATAGTGCAGACATTATAAATTAAGCCAGAAACAAATCAAATGAAGGTTACTTTTTTGCTGCCTGGGTTGTAAACCTGATTAGTCAACTCACTGTAGTGTTTGAGCTACCTTAATTCATACTTGGTAAAAATATTAAAAAACCACAATTACAGTTGGAAAAAGCAAAATTTTCAGAAAAGAAAAATGTTGCTTTGGCAATGTCAAAGCCTAAGCGAAAGAATCCGAAAAAACCCTGAAATGTGGAAGCTAAGGGAAGGAATAACTGCTTCTTCCCTCAATTTCTTTGAAGCTAATCACAGATTCCATTTCTAGCAAAGACAACTTTACACACTTGTTTTGCTGAAATGTTCCTTTTAAAAGAAAACCTAATCACTACTGTAAAAAGTAAAACAAACAGCAAAACAATTACCCTAATGTTTGCATTATCAAAATCATAGCTATGGCTCCCCAAGACTTTCTGTGCAGAACTTGCTGACCATCTTACTCTTGTGTTGATGGGTCCCTGTGGGCTCAGGGGACAGCAGAGCCCACAGTGCTAAGAGGAAAGGGCAGTCTAACAGTCTTATCCTTTGGCGAATCAGTATTCAGTGGGTTTCAGGTTGGAGGGATCCTTAGAGTGCAGAGAAAACACAAAGAAATTGATCAGGGAGAAGACTGTTAAGGTAGAAAAAAGTCAAAATGAATTATAAGAAAAAGCACAGTAAATCACTAAGAGAGACTGGATAGAAAATGAGATCAAGAAGACAGACAGTTTTGTTTCATGTTTTTCTTTATTTTACTGCTGAAATGACAGGAGGAAAATGAACCAGTGATTTATTTTAAAAATAAACAGGGAAAACTGTGGAGATTGATAGGCTGAGTCAGAGATCTCTGGGAATGAAGAGAGTGAAGAAGTGAAAGAAAGAGGACAGCATGCAAAAGGTGAGTTTTCTAATGGCAAAAGAGTGTGCCTGTATGCCCAAGTGCTTGTTGACATTCCAGGAGAGTTCTGCCTTTCTGGGTGCATTGTGGGGGAGCCAAAAGAACTCTTTTATGTGCACAGGAGGTATTTTGCATTAATAGACTAATTATTCTGTGTATTGAACAAAAAGCTTTTGGAAGAAAAAATGGGAGAAAACAGAAGAATTGGGCTAAAATTAATAAAAAACCACATTGAGAATTCAGATCTCTGCAGGACCATATTCTAAATACAGATATAAATAGATGTAATATTTAGATCAATATTGACCACCTTCCCAAAATGACCTGTGAGGAGCTGAGTATATAGGAGTTCATTCAAAAAAAAAAAAAAAAAATTGTGGGTAAATAGAGTGAATGAACAGAATTGTAATATATTAGTGGAACAAAATAAACACTGCAATATCAAATATTAGCATTATCTTACTATACAGCCTTTTCTGTATAGTAAACTAAAACTAATACTGTTCATTCTATATAGCTAAGCAATGTTCTTCATGTCAGCACATTATATTAAAATTAAGCAAACTAAATAACATTTTCTGAGGGAAAATTTTGCTCACAAACCTGGGAAAGTGAGCGTACACAAAAAAAATGAACAGCAGAAATCTTGTGTTATTTCCAGGCTGTTAATTCTGCTGCAGGATTTTTATCTCAGAGTCACAGAATGTTGCAGGCTGTCAGGGAACTCTCCAGATCAGTTTGTACAGCCTCCTGCTCAAGCATGGCCACTTAGAGCAGGTTGCCCAGGACCACGTCCAGAAGGCTTTTGAGGATCTCCAAGGATCGAGACTCCACAACCTCTCAGGACAATCTGTACTAGTGCTTGGTTACTCTTGCAGTAAAAAAATGTTTCCTGATGTTCGGAGGGAACACTTGTGCTTAAATTTCTGCCCATTGCCGCTGGTCCTGTCACTGAACACCACTGGAAAGACACTGGCTCTGTCCATTCTATGCTTATCCCATTCTTATTTTATTCTTTGTTCCCAGATTAAAATACTAGTTTTCAAAAATTTGTATTTGATGTTCTTTCTGTCCTTGCATTTTGTTCACTTTGATTTTCCATCTTGTTTGCCATGAAATTGTGTTTTGAAGAGCCAGTTTGTGTTAGATGCTTCTTGCATCATGGCCAGTATAGTCTGCATTGCTATGATATTCCTAACCTAACACTTCCAAGAGTTTTTCCAAAAGAGCTTTTTTGGGATTCTATGATCTTAAAATGTTCTGTAGGTGAAATTCTGCTGTTGCTTAATTGTTACCACCTATTAGTACTGAATGTTTAGCACACTGTTTTAATAAAACACATTCTCATCAAGCAAAAAAAAAGTTCTAAGTGAATATTGCAATTTTCTTTCTGTTGCATGATGATCAGAAGTGAATCACTGTGAGTGGGGAGGAGGAGGAGGAGGGAGAGAAGTTGAAAGTAATCAGACTAATTCTGATTAGACTTGCAGTTGAAATAATAGAAAATTACCATGCCAACATATTTGTTGTCTTTAGAAATAAATATTTCAGCACTGGAGTCTCTCATCAACATTACTGAGATTGCGTCAATACACAGTATATTTAATTGTGGTCTTAAATACGAAAATATGCAAAATATGAAGAAACAGAGCCTAACATAAATAGATCTGTTATATCCACAGAGACACATGCTAGCATTTTGTACAGGCACTCATTCTCTGATCTTCAGCATGACCCTTCCAAAACCATACAGGTTACTCGTCTCTTTTTATTAAAGCAAGGAAATGGATGTGGTGACCTGAGATGCCCTTTTGTTTTTCTTTAAAACTGTACCTTTTCAGATAGCTTCCTGCTCACAGGTCTCCTCCAACTGGAAGGAGGGCTCATCCTCTTTTGACTGTCATGTAATATTTTAGTCTTTCTTAGTAAATCACCCCTAGCTATTTTTCCTTTTTCAAATTATCATCTTGATTTGTCTTTCAAATAATTAAGTATCAGGACTTCTCAACAGAAGATGCTTATTTTAAGGATTACATGTCAAGATTTATAAATGCAGTGGGAGAAGAAAAGGTGTGCTTTCCAAAATTGGGCAGGTAAATACTTATAGATTGTGATGAGATCACCTCAGCTTTTTTTTCTTTGCTTTAAGAAAGGTTTGTTTAATCTTTTCCTCAAATGCATATCTCAATATTTCTTTGCAGCTCCTTGTTATTCAATAAGTAAAAGACACACATGTATTTTTGAAGAACCATGAAAAGTCTTGCAAGATTAAGGAGAGAAAGGACAGAAAAAGAATCTCTGTCTTTCAGGTACTTCAGAACAAAGAATTGATAGCTGAAGGTTAAAAATAATAAATCAAGACATACTTCCAACATTAAGTAAGCCAATGCAGTGTATTGCAGCAGCTACCAGGAAGTGCAGAAAGAATAAAATACCTAACTCCTTAAAAAGTTAAGGGATCCTCATTATCCATGATATTACAATGCCTGGCAGCAAAAGTTTAATGAGGCCTAACCAGCCATTTCCTTCTCTCCCTTTCACACTTTTTTCCCGCTTTCCTCAGGGAGTAGAAGTTCAAGAGTTGATTTGCTACATGAGGGATTAACAAGGAGATGGGTTGCCTTTGCTCACTGAAACCTACAGTCCATCTGGTGTTGATCTCAATGAAGAAAATGAGTGTTACTTGTGACACGTTTTAGCAAAGTTACACAAGTTCCATGCAGAACACCCGCTGCACAGACTTGTAAAACACCCACTCTGAGCCAGGAGTCAGGAAATCTGCACTGGTCAGGGCTGTCAGCTGTAGTGGGAATCTGAGGAGGCTGTAAAGAACATTTTTCTGGCTTATTCTTTCAGTATACACCTGGGATCAGATGTGATGGTTCAAAACAGAACAGGCATGGCCCAACTGCTGTTGCAAATCAAATCAGTAAATTTTGAATTCTTCCTATGAGGTGCCTGTGCTGTCTATAAGTCCCCTGCATGCACCAGTGAAGCCAAAGTTTACATTGCTAAAACGCAATTGTGTTGAATGCCAAGAGGAGATAAGTCAGAGGCTGGACTTCAAACTGGGCTTCAAACAAATATGGGGATGTAAGGTACTTTCATGCCTGAATTTGCCATTGGTTTCCTTTACAATGCCTCCAACTTCTTCCTCAAACTTCTTAGAAAACCCCACCTAATGTATAAAATCAGTCAGCTCACAGGGGAATTTCAATGTGCATTAAAAATGCATGTCCATGGCCTATTGGTGTCCTTGAGTCAGGATCAGAGGCATGGTCTTCCTGTGACCCTGAACACTGTGACCATGGTGTACCCTGCTGCTTTATAGCTCACCATGAAACCGGAGCCAGACTGCAATGAAAAGCAGTGCCCAGGCTGTCAATGTTATTTTTTTTTTTTTTTTCCCCAAGAAAGGCACTATCTCCTGAGTGGAAAATGGAAAAACAACTCCCTCCCTCCACAAATAATCAATAGGGAGGGTTTAGAGCATCTGTGAGGCACGTGGAAGATTCAAACATATCTCCTGCATAGATTAATGTGTTTATTCCACTTCTCTTCTGATGGAACTGTTCTGGTATGTAGACATATGTAAATATTATTTGGGTTTAGAGAAAGTGGCTTTGGGTTTGTGAGGTGGAGGTTGAAAATCCTGCCGTGATGAATTTTTCTGCATAACGGTATGTGTACAAATAGTCTGAGAATAGCTTACTGCTGAACAGCCAACTGATTAACAGACTCAGGTGCCACAGAGATGTGAACCTGAGATTTTCATTCCTCAACATATTTACTAACCTTCATGCTGGTCAGAGAGGCACATTTTTATTTGCCTAAGAATTTAACCAGGTGTGATGTCAACCAACAGCTCAGGCAGCCTGGCGCTTGGTTTATGGTGTCAGACTACTGTTAGTAGTGTGTTAGTACTTGTCAAATTTCTAGACATGAATCATGCCCCATGAACAAGCAAATAAATATACATCATACATGCAATATCCAATTGCTCTGTCAGTAAAGGGCTTTGGGAACACTGGTTTTGTTTAATTGGCCTACAGACAGATATATTGGTCATACCATTTATAAACCTTTTCTTTGGCAGGTCTCCAAAGAACATCTCTGATGAAACAGAATTGATAACATGAAAAACCCTTCAACTTCCTCAAATTTTTTATTATCCTTGCATAACCAGAGAAGAGACCCACATTATCTGGATCTTTACATAAAATTACTAAGGCAGTAGGAAGATGAGTTGACATGCCCAAAGTACATATAATATTGGTCATGGAACTGAATGAAAATTCTGTATAAGCTGAAACTCTTCCAGCATTTTGCTCAAAATAAAAAGCAGGTTTGGAATTAGCAAAAAAAAAAAAAAAAAAAAAAATTCAAACTCTATTTCTTTCAAACTCAAATGGTATCAACAATGCATAAAATCAAACTTCGCCTCAAGAACAGTATAAGCAAACAAAGAGAGCATAAAATAGAAAAAAAAGGAAACATATGAAAGTTAAATTTAGGGTACAGGAAGTATCTCCTCATGTGTCTTTCCATTATTGCTGTAACAAATTGGAATATGAAGAAATGCATGTACTAAGTAGCAATCACAATAATCCTTAATTCCTAGCAGTTCAACTTTACCTGCTCAATCTTCAAGTTTGCCTGCTCAAACTTTTGAGTGGAGGATAAAATAGTTAGTTAGATCTTTGCTGCTTGATTACTGCGTCCAATTAATATTTACCTACCCAGCCTACATAACATCTCCTCACAGTGCGTCTAGAAATGGAGACCAGAGAACTGAAAGGGTAATCACTGTTTCAGTTTGTCCAAATCCCCGAAGAGCCTTAACTTCGCATTGAGAAGTCTTCAGACAAATTCAAAGCAACCTCTCTCTCTGAACAGTGCAAGGGCAGAGACTGCTGCACTTACAGAGCATATATGGTTGCAGCTGCTGCCAGGCCAGGACTGCACAGGGCAGAATTTCCAGACCCAGTTTATCTATTCCTCAAGTCTTAAGATAGATATTTTCAGGATTTTGTGGTCTGCATGATGAAAAAATCTACATGGATTCAAATTGGACCCACGACCTGGGAACTCCTGGCAGCTGCAAACCCTCACTGTCCCCGCGCAGCTCTGGGAAACTGCTGCCGCTTACTCAGTCTAATTCAGCTGCTGTGGAACCTGGGATAGATGGCTATGGAGGGTCTCCAGCAGTATATTTAGGAGGGGAGGGAATAAAAAAGTAAAAGAAAAAAGAACATGAAAAAGGTTGTGGTGACTTACTTTTTTTGGAAAGGAAAGGGGATTTTGTTTTGAGGGTCTTGAGGGAGGATAGGAAGCCTGTCTGTTACAAATCCTCCAGTCATATGCAACTAAAAATGCTGGATAACTTGACTTTTTCAATCTCTAATTGGGATTGAAAAGTAGAAATAAATTATTGTGGAAGGTGTAGTTGTCTTTTTGGATGGAAATTTTAGCCTTTTTATTTGAAATTACAGTTAAATCGTCATCTAAGGAACTCCATCCTGTAAGATGCAGAAAATATTGGCACTGATCCAGCATGTCACTCAAGTACACTTATATTTTGCTAAGTCAATGGTGTCATTTGTGCTGGTGTGATCCCAGAACTTAACATTAAGTATATGCCCCAGGGCTTCATGTGGTTGGGACCCAGATTTTCAGCATCTTACTGCTTCTATCTCACTGTGCCAGGTGAAGCCCTTTCCAAACAATTTCCTTTTGCAAAGAAAGAGAAAACAAATCTCAACTATATTACTTATGTGAGTTTCTTATATATGCAGACTTCATCTAATTGTGGCCTGTTCCATTTCTAAATTACAGCAATGTAATAAGATGTGCTGGTTTTGAGAATACTATTAACTTCAGAAAATATTACAAAGTGTAACTCTCCAAAAGAAAAAAAAAGAAAAAGAAGAAGATAGTACATTCTGAGCACAAAATGTTAGAAACTACTATTATGAGTATTGAGAGGAAGGACAATGTATCTTGAGATTCAATAATACAGCTATTTTTCCTTAAGTAATGGAGAGGAATATACGGTTGGTGAGTCTTGTGATACACTAGTAGATGTTGTATGACTTTCTATTTAGTCATATTTGCATTCAGTATAGAAAAAACTCATTTCTATTTCTGCTTCATGGTAGAGAGTTCCCTTCTTTTATGAAAGTATTATTAGTTTTATAGTACAAAAAAAAATAATTTGTTTTATCAGTTTCATTGATGACCATCTGCCTACTTGCAATTTGAGGATTAAATGTTTATCACCAACAGTTTTTAAAGTGTTGAAATGCACTACTTTTTCTTCTTTGCTTTAATTCTGTTGTTTGCTTGATATGTTTTCCAGCACATATGGAAGGGTTAAATGAAAAGTGCATTTAATGCTTTCTTCGACAACAGTACAAACAAGGTTTGATGTTTTTGATTTATCTAGGTGGTACCAAGGATATCTTGGGAACTCCTACTTCATTCTCCTGCTCCATAACAAGAGCAGCCTGGCCAGAATGTTTATCTAAACAGAAATAGCTTCTTGGTTGAGTCCAGATGTTGAATCCTGCAGTTAGGGACTCTGTCCTTGGGTGGGGACACAGCCTACTGGAACTCCTCAAGGCTGAGACACCTCCCTTTTGTTAGGTGAGTAATTGTGCATTTCGGATCATAGGCCGTAAAGTTTAAGAATCAGCAATGTAGTGATGAATCTATGTGACATCCCAAATCTGTAGCTGATGTTGGTGGAGCTTTAATTGAGTTTGAACAACAAATTTTGTTTAGTCTCAATTTACGGTTCTGTGACAGCTTTTTTCATACTGTTCCTAATATACAGAAGAATGTCTTTTGAGGGGGGTAAGGAAGGAAGCGTATTTGCTTTATGCTTCCTCCTTAAATGCTCCTTTGCCAACATGCATAGTAAAAGTCTTGAAAAAGCCCTGACACCCTGTAGACTACCCCTTCTGCTGACCAGCATTATCTGTCTCCTCCTTTGCCTGGACCGAGCTGCTGTCTCTTGTATGGATCCTTCTCAAGTGGTTGTCATGAACCTCCACTGCATGAACTGGAGGCTTTGAACCCTGAACCACTAAAGGAAATGGAGCTGGCTACAAAAATAAATTGAGGAGCCAATGTTTTTAAATTGTAAATGCTGTGGACAGGTTATCTTCGGTGTGCATTATCATACAGAGTGGTATCTGTGGCTATTTGCCACCTTCCTTTAACTTCCGTGCTCTTTTTTAAATGAGTGATAGTAGTCACTAATGAGGATAATTTTATAGCTGCTGTGAACAAGCAGGCATAAGCCCAAGCTAGCTAGGCCAGAAATGACAAAACTTTCTGGAGCCAAGTACCAGATGAATTCTAAAAATCACTGTGGATCCCTACTGGTGCCAAGTTTGGGACCTGTGCCAAGGCTTCACCAACACCAGGCATTTCCTTAGCAGAAGCAGAACTGCCTGGACAGTTTGATGTCCCATGACATGGAGCACGTACACAGCACCACGTAGTTCTAGTTGCACAAGGAAGGGTAGGACATGCCTCTGATAAATTATGTCCATCAAAGAGATATATAATAACCGAAGGCTATATAATATCCCTTATCTAACCAACCACTAGCAGAGGAGGTGCAATCAAAGGAAATGGCTCATAGCTTGGATGTATCATTACATCCTGATGAGGAAGCTGGGAGCACACCAGAATGGCTCTTCATCTGCTGCGAATGAGAGAGCAGCCTGAGGTCAGTGGCTGGTCACCTCAGTTTCCTGAAGCTGTGATGATGGCTACTCTCCAACCTGCACTAAGCATAGCTTGAACATGCAGAGGAAATCGGGGTCCTCAGGGAACAACTCTGGTCCACTTAGATCTTATAAACAATCCTGAAGAGATTTTCTCATATGTTCAAGTAACTGTGGCAAATACTTGTTTGGACAGTACTGATATCAGAAAATCCCTGAAATTTCTTTTGAATTTATTGCTGGGAGACATTTTTATCAAATGCTCTTTAATTTTGCAACAAAAGGAGAGCAGAGCTAAAATCATTCTACACTGATGTAAACAAATATAGATCTTACCAGATA
Source organism: Strigops habroptila (assembly GCF_004027225.2). Lineage (NCBI taxonomy): Eukaryota > Metazoa > Chordata > Aves > Psittaciformes > Psittacidae > Strigops > Strigops habroptila. The sequence goes on along the minus strand of NC_044302.2, from coordinate 82,219,491 downwards.
AAAACAACACATTTTAAATCACTTTGATATCTTTAATTGCTATGTATTTATCAATTTATGTGGCCAACATTCTATTCTGTTTGTGGGATAATTAACCCAAATTGTGTTATAATGTATTATTAGACCAGACTTTTCCTGTTTACGACACTGTGGCTATCACTTCCAATTTTCACGTTACATCTAAGAAATTTCTAAATGAAATTTCCATTTTGCTAAAAATATCCCTTGTGAAATGAACTTAGTAAGCTGACCTTCTGGTAAAGTCACTCTGCTGGAACTCCTTTCACATTCACTCTATTCAGCTCCTCCCCTGACTTTTTGTTATATTCTTATTTGAACACATTATATCTTGTCTACTTATGGTGTCAATATCAGTCTTAAAATTTGTTGAATGAAATACTCAAAACTGCCAGAACTACATGCAAATTTGGTAAGACGAAACTTTCCTAAGTAACTTGTACCTTGATATTTTTATCAACATAGAAATTCAATACGTTTCATTTACAGAAGGACTATATAAGTAAGATGAGTTTGACTGCATTTAATAAACTAATTAGACTAGATTTGAAACTGAATATTCCAGGCATGCAACTGAAAATCACTGATACCAACAACAAATACAAATTCCAGAAAAATTCAAAACTTCCTTTATTTGCCCCTACTGAAAATTATATACATGATTATATACATTATATACATGGCACACTGCAAAAAGATGTATTATAAACATCAGGTTTTGGTCTGCATTTGGAGATATATATAACATAGGTGCACAGTTTAGATCTGCAGTTGCTACTACTTCGTGTGCAAACACAACAAAAACACCAAAACCACCTTCACTGTGAAAATTCACAGAGGCTAAAAGTATGTTTTGGTAGATTGTGAGACCTGGTCTAATCCGACAGGCTATGTCTAAGTTCTCCATCTTTCCTGCATTCTAACTTTACCCTATTTTTGCAACAAGTGCCTTTAAATGCCTCATCACAGTCACATGATCATGCTTTCCTGTAAGCTTCCTTTACTCACACATCCGCCAGGCTAATTACATTTTATCTCTAACAAAAGATGCTGCATGCTGCTTCCTTCCTATCTGGGATTTCAGTCCGAGAGCTTCCAAGAGAGTAACACTCTTGACTGTCACCCAGAAAGGACACAAAACGGCAGAGTAGGACTGAGAGGAAAGAGGGTCCTGCTGCCAAGGGTCACAGGGCATTGCTTAGCAGGAAACAGACATTCTACATATGACGTTTCTGCAGGATTTATTTGGCAGGTGGGGAGGCTGAAAGCACACACTACAACAGTGCAAGTGTAGGGACAAGTTTTCTCAAGCAAATGTGTGCCTCATCATTCACAGGCACCTACTGTGCCCTACTTCCACTATTGTATCTATCCTCTCCTGAAAGACAGGAATAAGGACATGTGCTTTGAAATCTGATAAGCTGGTCGCTGCCAAATGTGGGCTGAAGACCACACTCCAACCTCCCTCTGCTTCTGTTCCTTCGTATATTTTATTTAAAGTGCTCTTTGCAGAAGGAACAGTGAATTTCATTTTTCATGCAGGTTGGTTACAGGACATGTATTAATGTAAGTCAATACCCGGATGAGTAGGATTGGCACGACTCAGAAGAATGTGAATGTCCTGATCTCATTTATTTCTGAGAACCCTTCTTTGCTATGTATCTTATACATAGATAGCTGCTGTCAGTGAGATAAGTGGCAGGCTCAGATTTGTCATTATGTGAAAACATAGTTTTGCTGTCTAAGTACCTTTCTTACCTGCTCATGTCATGGGAGAGTGTAGTTATTCAGTCTCCTGAGGTGATGAAGCTATTACTCGTTTCATAAATATCAGGAGGGACATAATTACATTAAACTCATCACAGAGGAACTCCATATTTGCTTGTTTTTACTTCATTCACTTTCTGCTGCATTGGAAACTGGCACTTTTTGAAGACATCCCATCAAAGAAACCACTACACCTCTTTAATAATTAGAACAAGTAAAGAATTAAACCTTTCCTTCAACTCCACTGTTCCCACTACTAGCATCTGTCAAGAGGAGCTAGCAGAAGTCTAGGTCAGCTCCTGCTGAAAAGTTATTCCCTTTGCTGCTTTCCAAGCTGTTGCTATTGAAGGTTAAGGTGGCTGTACAAGATGAAAGCCTTTGGAAAAGGGAGTTTCAGTAAATACGTAGGAAGCAAGTATTTCAAGAGAAAAGAGAAAGTTAAGAAAACGTTAAATCTCGAAGTCATGAAATGCCACACACAGAAGTGGTTTGCTCAGCCCTCACATTGTCCCTTTGGGTACACACATCATTAGATAAGACACAGTCCAGGATTCAGAGAAATACTATACCTCCTTTGTAGTTTCCCCCAGTTATCAGGATTTAAGGGCTGCTTTTATCTCTTACAGGAAGTTTTTGAAGCCCAACTGCTTTGTCTGTTCAAACATCTCTGTTTATGAGGAGGGATGGTAAGAGCTACTGTTAGACATAAACAAAAGAAGGCAGCACACTCAGATGGATGCTGGACACATAGCCCACATCATATGTAGAATGTTCCATTGAGGCAAAAACCAGAAATAAAAGTTATCCTGTAAAATAATACAGTATGATGCTTGCAAGCATCTTCTGCCAATTCAAAGCGGTAAGGTGTTAAGCAGCATTATTTAGTAGCGGACAGTTGCACTTCATCCTTATCTAGTAGAAATCGGGATAAATCTATAGACTTCAAAAGAACTAAATCCATTTGTACTGGCTTAAAAACTGGCTTATTGGTTGTTTTTTTTTTTATCTGAACTAAATTAATTTTGATTGAAGGGAACTAGCTGATTACCGTAAGGGAACAATGCGAACTTGGTTAACATCTTTATAAAACCACTTTGAAAGTCCATTTCTCATGGAGGTTGTGTTTAAGATGTTTCAGAGCTTTGCTTCCAAGTTTCATTAAAGTAGCATTACAATGCAGCTTCAGCTGTGACTTTAGTTGCTCTCAGAGAAAAGATTAGGCATCTTTTTTAATATGACATTTAGACATTTTACTTCACTTTTTAGAAAACAAAGCCCTGTCCTAAAAGTTAAAATTTCTGTTTTGTAGATTTTGTTTGTTCCAACCTTAAAGTAAAAAGGAAAAGAAGACAAAATATCAAAATTAACCTTAAAGGGAAAATAGAAGCCTAAAGAGTTATTTCCATGCTATCAGGTGCTATTATCCTGTCTGGAAAATTTAAGATTTTAGTGTGGGAAATGCTACAGACAAAAATTAGAATCAATCTGGTATTTTACGATACCTCAATGCTAGTGCAAGTTGCCAGAAAATCATCACTGGACAGATACTTATGGCATATTTCAGGATCTCAGAAGTTATGTTTAAAAACTGGCACAGTAAACTGGACAGAATTACAAGCTAGTCCATCTTATTGGGCCAGCAAGACTATATTATTTTGAAATGACCTTTTTCAGTGATGAGAAAGGCACTGAGTCATTATGCTGAATGTCATTATGTTCTCCACTTGAGTGTGAGGGGCCCACTGTAAAACTACTTTGTGACCCTTGTAGAGCAAGGAAAGAATCCAGATGTTCAGAGTAAGCACCCATAAATGAGACATTCAGCATAAAAATGACCTTGTCAGACATACTAGTGCTCATTTTTGTTTACACAATTGCTGTACACATATTGTATTAATTCATAGATGGGATGAAAGAAGAATGAGCATTATTTTCTCTGATCTCCCGTATGTCACATAACATAAAATTTCTTTCTCTTACCCCTCTCAGAGCCTGATAACTTGTACTTCAGTGACATGTAACTTGTACATGTTAAAATACATGCCAGAAAAGCAGTCTGTGCTTGAAGATAACAAGAAATGGAACATTTCTCACTTCACTTGATATGTTGCTCTAGTGATTAAACATTCTCACTGTTTAAAAGATGAGTTCAGTGTTTAAAAATGTGTCTAACTTCAGTTTATATGGGTTCACCTCTCAGACACTGCTTTCTCTTATGCTATTTTCCTGGCTGTGTTGCTGGGTTTGCCAGAGGTTTTGTGGCATTGCCATCAGATAGAGCCGCGGCTGATCTGACCTGGTGTTCAAGACAACCATGCTTTGAACTGGAGGCAGGATTAGGTGATCTCCAGAGGTCCCTTCCAATCAACATGTCTGTGACTAAGAAGTATTCAGTATCCAGTAGGTCCTTACAAGGAAAGAACAATTAAGCAGCAAATAAATTTCAGTCTCTTTCTCCTCTGACTAAACTTCTCAGCTTTACTCTGATGCCTCCTCATAAAGATCTTGCTAGAAGCTCAGACTGAGACCTAGCAAGCTATATTTCGACACTGTGGACAAATTTATCCACTTAAATTCAAAATACAGAGGTTTTTCCTCCCCCCACCCCAAACCTAAATTACTCATTGACACATTTCCTAAAACTGTTAGATTTTTTTTGTGGAGCACCTTTACTTAAAACCTTTTGTATCAACCTTTCTCATGTAGAAAATTATGTTTCTCTGCTTCAAACAGTACATTATCCCACTGTAAATATCCATCAGATGATACTATTTCAAAAATATATTAGCCTGTCACATTGGTCATGCCAGCTATTACTTTGTCCCGTTTCCCAGCTTTGCCTTTTGCTTCAAACATTTCTCTTTATCTGAACTATATACCCTGAACTATATTTTTGCTGGGCACTGGTGCTGTAAGACACAGAGGTGATGTGTGGTTAGCGCTTCTGGTATTGCTACACACATACTAATAAAAGGCTGAAGGATGGAAAAGGTGAATTTTTGACATCGATATAGTCCTGATTGACAAGTGTTCAATGCATTTTTGTTTTTGAGGGAGCAACTTTGACTTTCAGATTGGGAAATGTCTTTTTCATCAGATCCTTACAAAGAAATCAAGAAGTCAGGAAATATTTTTAAGGTGACTATTATAGGCAATAAACTCGTTGTATGTAGGACATTTCAGAACCAATCAACAAATACTTTTATTCTGTACACAACAAAGAAACTTGCAGCTGTTGAGATTTTTAGGCATGTCTGTGAGAAGCACTGCAATCACTTAGAAATAATTGTTTGACTAAAGAGAAAATGACAGAGTGAAACCTTTGTCAAGAAGAACTTGGGGGCTGTGAAGAGAGGAAAAGGAGATGACTTGCAGGTGAAACCACCTTTGTGACCTTCCTGGGAGCAGCATACAGCCAAGAGCAAAGCCCAGGTGGCCCAGAGCAGGAGCCTGCCATGGGGCTGATCACCAGTGAGTATCCCCCCAGGTCTTGGAGTGAGAAGGGGCTTGGAAACAAGCTCAAGTCCTGGCTTCACTGAAATGCAGATGCAGCACTAATTCTGCCACAAGTTGTGGAGTACTTATATTTACATTTAAATTATCTAAATATGTGATATTTTATTTGGAAATGTGTTCCCAATTTTAAAACTGGCTGTGAAACTGAGCAAGATACTGAAAAACAGAATGAAAATGTGAGACTCATGGGCAGGAGCTGCTCTAAAGACTTCAGGAGCTGCTCCGAAGACTTATTGGGGGGGAAAGAATTTTTCATTTTGAAAGACAAACTAAAACCTTTAGAAAACTGCAACCTTTAAAACCCCCATGTTTGTGCTTCAGAAGTTATATCAAACCTAGTTTCTAGACAAGCTGTTCTGCTTTTCATCCAGATTTATAGGAGGAAAGCAATGGAAGCGTTATTCATGGAGCTCCTTAGCAGAATCTACACTTTCCTGAGAAAACCCAGTAGATCAAGTTCAGTCCTGATTACTTATGTATTCAGGAAGATATATTGAATCTATGATGGCATACTGTATCCTAACCTTTTCTAGAAGTTTGTTGCCTTTATTAATAACTTTCTGCTCTTTTGCTTTCCTTCATTCATTATAGCAGTAGCAACAGCATTTGAACTATTCAGTTTGTTCCCTTGGGAAACCAAGGCAATGAGAACAAGCTACCTATCCTGACTCTTTCTCTAATAACTTCAGAACCCTGTAGTCAATTTTAACTAAATTTGGAACTTTGTAGAAATCTCAGTGAAAGATCCTACAGACATCATGAGAACTAAATATTGAGTATGAGACACTACTACGGGAGTATTCAGCATAAGCTCAGCTGTCACTAGATATTCACAGGCCAAAGATATTGGAAGCCAGAAAGCCACAACACAAATGTTCAGCTGTGCTGATCTAGTACTTCTTTTCTCTGGGGAAGCAGGAAAATAGGGAGTGCTGAATGTGGGATTCAGGGAGTGGAGGAGGCAAGGATCACTCTAATAGCAGCAGTTAACAAGCCTGATTAATTTTGAAATTTGAGATAAGACTAAAATATTTTCATTTTTCATGGTTCTGACCAAAGAGAAGACAAACTGTATTTTCAGTTTTTCATGTTTATATTTGCATAACCATTACATTAATAGACCCTAGAACTGATAGCACGGCTCAAGAGAGAGAAAACAAAGCATTGTCTGCTAGGGTGGTTCCTTTGTGCAGGTAGGAGTCAATTTTGCATTTTACATTGAAGCTAATTGTAGCCCACACACTGTTTAATCCACAGTCACGGCAAGCTTGAGTGGGAGAAAAAAAAAAAAAAAAGCAATGCAATCATTTTGCTTCATAGTATGAATAGCATTTGTTGACACATTGCAGAAACAGCCAGAAATAACATGAAAAAACAGGTTTCACAGAACAGATTGCATCATGAGCTCCAGCTACCAAGCTTAGGAGGCTGCAGTTCAACCCTTATCCATCTGCCTATGTTCCCTACACAAATCATGTGTTTTTATCCTTTCTAGTTCTCTGTTTGGAAGATATCAAGACAGCTAGCGGCAAGAAGTAGGTGGAACTCTCTTGGCACCTACCACTCTCACCAGCAGCATGAGTATGTGCTAGGGGCAGACCCATGGCAGGGGGCGATGATGCTCAAGCAGTGAAATTCTGCTGGGAGACAGGCTGCTCACCTGGTTGCAAGGACCATCCCTTCCGGGGAGGAAAAGCTTAGCAACTCCTTTACCTGTCCTGCTGCGTCCAAGCAGTGGACTCCATTGTTTATTCTTTTAAAAAGTTAAATGTGTTTTAGTATTTTTTTAACCTTTCTTAAAGTGTGTGTGTCTGGGGTGGGGGGTGGGGGTGGCGTGCATGGGTTTTTGTACCCACTATTTTTACATGCTTTAAATGGCATAACACATAATGGTGATATTTTTTGAAGATATTTTTCCCCCATTTGCTATCACAACTTTTTTATGAAATGCCCAGATGGTGGCTGAGTAGAATTCAGTGTGAAAAGTCACCCCTTTCATGTCACATGTAGGTCATACTTAGATATTGATATAAAGGGAATAAAGTAAGATTTAACGGAAGAAGTCATTGGCCATAGCTACAGCTAAACATGTAAGAGAAATTGCAAACTCATTTTGTGGTAGAGTATATTCAATAATTTAAGTTATTCCAGCACCCTAGTAGTTTTAACTACTAGGGTTGTGTATTTTCATGTTATATATTTGGAAATGGCAGTAATTTTGGCAGCTTTTGACACCTGAAAGTGTAATACTGAGTGTGGTAGAACATAAACCCTTCATTTTACAGGTAAATAAATAGTAATTTTGTACTGCTTACATACGTCTACTCAAATATTTGCAGCAGTGATTAATGTTACAGAGTTATATGCAAGATAATTTTGGGCAATGTCATGCCTGCTTTGGTTTAGTCATTTGAACTCATCAAGCTATAAATTAGTTCTGCAGAAAAAGACCTAGCGGTCTTGGTGGACACGAAGGTGAATCTAAGATCACAGTGTGCCCTTTGGGCAAAGGCAGCTAACAGCATCCTGGGCTGCATTAGGAAGGGTGTTGCAAGCTGAGGGAGGTGATCCTTCTCCCATGCTCAGCATTGGTGAGACACACCAGGAGTTTTGTGCTCAGTGCTGCTCACAAGCACACAAGAGACATAGCCGTACTGGAGTGAGTCCAGTGGAAGACCATGGAAAATATTAAAGGCTTGGAGCTTGGAACTTCTGCCATAGAAGTATGCTGGCAGACAGGGACATACAGGGACAGAGATAAGTGGGACTGTTTAGCCTGGAGAAAAAAAGGCTCAGGGGAGATCCAGATGCCTGGAAGGATGGACAGACGGGAATAAAGAAAGGGAGTGAGACTCTTCTCAGGAGTAGCAGTGATGGGACAGGAGGCAATATGCAAGTATAAAATACATGAATATTCACATAGACAAAAGAAGGTGGTCAAACATTGGAGCTTGTTGCCCCCATGCGGTTTTAATCTCTGTCCTTGGAAATACTCAAAATCTGACTGGACATGGCTCTGAGCAACATGTTTTAGTTTATTCTGCTTTGAGCAGTGGGGTGGGACTACAGACTACACAATCTCCAGAAATCCCTTCCAATCTCAACTGTTTTGTGATGCTATGATTCATACATTTCCTTATACTCCCATATGGGAAAAAATCCTCTTGAACAAGCTCACCAGTTTGAGTGTTTGGTTTGACATTGGATAACTCATTTTAAATAGATTTTTCTTCCATACAAATTCAATTTAGTATTTATTTAAAAGGAGAGAACTGTTTGGATTCAAACAACTGATAAAACTTACCTTGGAAAAGTTTCTGTAGGATGAACTACACTACAAGAGTCTGATGGCCAAAGTGCGCCTTGCCTCAAAGTGCCGGTTGACCTGATCAGTTAAATTAAAGCACAGGCTCACTCGGGGGAACAAGAGCCTCTAAAGCAATGCCATGACTTCCCAGGACAGCTTGGAAAACATGACTAAAAAATCAGTATAGCCCGATACTAATAAATGGACTCTTTACGAAATTAGCAGATCTTACTAGGGCTTCAAATGACAAAGTGCAACCTAGAATATATTTTCTATCAGTAAAATGTATTAGAAAGTTGTTTTACAGGCATTTTGTGGAAATAGGTGTGCTATAATTCCTGTCATTTCTATGCCTTGGAGTTCCTTGAGCAATCAAGAGCAAGGACTCCAGCCCACTGGGCCAATTGCTGTTTATTATCTCTGGAACATTATTGTCAGCCACCTTTCCTTTACACTTCAATACCTCTCAAGAGGGGAGGACTTCTTTGTACTGCTGAAAGTGCGTCTTTCCTCTGCTTTTATGACTTCTCCAAGTAAACATTGAATGGTTCCTGTAGTACTTTTTTAAATATATCTAAGGAGTTAAGACTATTAATAATCTTTTATAGATTCAGGTATTTTGCATTCAGAAACTGAAAGTGTGAATCGGAAGAGCCAGATTATGAGTCACATACCGTATAATACCACAACAGTAGACAAAAGTGGGTAAAGATGTCTTTTTGTATAAATGGTTTGATATTGAATATTTTGCACTTTCACTGTGATGCGAATCCTGATTCTTCCCTCTTTTTTCCCATTTTGTCTAGTAAACTAACCTAACGACATAACTTAAGCTTGGATGTGATCATGTCTATTATCACCACAAAACCATCACTTGAAAGAACATCAAAACATGATTTTGGAGATTGCTGCCAGAATGGTGTGAAATCTTTCAATCAGCAGGTTTTGTGGCCATGCATTTTCTTCTAAAAACAGGGAAATGCCACAAGTGCTGTTGCTTCATTTGTTCTCTTTCCCATAGTGGAGGGGTAGCTTTGTTCAATATGGAATCCATTTTCATTCACAGACTCAGTAGGAAGAATAGGAACTAAAGGGCAAGAGATGAACCGTAACATACCTAGGCCTCCTTGAAGATTAGAAATGACAGCCTGGTATGCTTCCTAAGGCAAAATGCAGCTACTTAAAATTCTTGTAAGTCATTTTGCAATTACCGTGATGCACAAAAAGACAAGGCCTTGCGATAGCATTCAGGAAACTCTTGTCACAGGCAGCTGAAGATTCTCAAGAACTTCATTAGGATAAAGCATAAATTAAAAAGATGAGAAGAAATAAGTACTGAGAGACACATTGAGCTAAAATGTCTTCCAAAAGATGATGAAAGAAATCCAACAGAACAAAATAAACAAGGAACCTTTGATACTGACATTGCCTCCCTTCCTGGGTGATGAAAGGAACTGCAGTACACTTCGCTTCTTACAGTAACAGCCAAAGAAAAGAGAAAGATGAAAGTTTGAGACCTTTTTCTTTCAAAACACTTTGGATAGTCATTCAATATTAGCTCACTAAACAAAAGTGAATTCAGTTTTACTTTTCATTCCCAAGATCCCAGTTTAGCCTGTCTCCCATAACAAGATTCTCTGAAAAATTAAACTAAGCTGTCCTAGGTCAGCCAAATGGTAACCTCCATTAGCCCACAGATGTGAGCTCCCAATAGCAGAGGCATGACCAAAGGCTGCTTCACCAACACTGAAGTTCACAAGAGACTGACCAATTCCCATGGAGAGTCTAAATCTGGGCAGTCAATTCAGACACGCAGCATTGCATGGCTTTGTTAACACCATACAGAGCCTAGTCCATCTGGCCACTGGGACACCATACCTCTATCCTATTCATAGGTAGCTCCAGTATTATTATGCAGAATGCTTTGTGCCTAACCATTTCAAATCTTCCAAAAGACACATACCAAGCAACATTGAGAAAGAGATATGAGTGCAGCTAAACTCAATTCTGAGATGAATGAGATGGTGAAGCCATCTCTGGTAATAGTGTAAAATTAAATCTTATGTTTTAGGTATTTTTTTAACAAAAGAGTTTAGGTTATGGTCCTCTTATGAGATGTTTTGAGAACCTTAATAAAATCAGTGGTCAGTACCTTATTAGGTTTAAGGTCACAATGAGTAAGGGAGCTTGCAAACATCTAACTAGGTGTCATTCAACTGATGGGATTGGGTACATTTCGTAGCACCTGAATAACGCTTTTCTGGGAAACTTTGGGGACACCAATTAAACATTAAGAAATAAAAAGGTAGAGGAAACAATAAACAGAAAGCTGCAGTTAGCATAGATAAACACTGGTAGGAAAGAGGCAATAAGAGCTGAGGGTGGAAGAATTAAAGCAATCAGGAGTTACAATAGAGTATGATAATATAGAGTATATCCCCTTGTCCATAAGATACTACCAAGGCAGCAAAACTCTCAATAAAATAATCTGTCCCTTCCATCCCTGGCTGTCCTCAAGGCCAGGTTGGATGGGGCTTTGAGCAACATAGTCTAGCAGACAGTGTCACTGCACATGACTGGGGGCTGGAACTAAATCATCTCTAAGATCCCTTCCAAACCAAACTGCTCTATGATTTCATACAGAGAAACGTACGCACTTAAGAACCTATTAATCTATTACTAAAAAGTTATTCCCCTTGCCCATTTTAACTGTGCTCTGTTTAGATGGCACTTAGGACGTTCATAAAATGCTCCTCTACTTGGCATATGGTTAATCTTACATAAGTGACATGCAGTCTAACCAATCGCATTGGTTCCAGTGTAGACATGATTTGCTCAATAACTGATGGCTGAGATGTAATTTGGGTTGTGTTGGAATTTTCTAGAGAGATCAAAATTAAAGAGTTAGTTTTGTAATATATTATTTATATATCTAATCTAAATTAATGAGAGGTAACAGGCATTAATCAACTCCTGTCTGTGGGCCTTGAACGCATTAGTGAAATAAGTTGTTAATTCTAGTATAAAGATAGATGACAGTGAACATTTTGCTACAAAAGCCTGAAATAAGACAAGGTAATCTCTCAACCTGGGAGGGGAAGACAGTGCTCAAAGGACTTTCCACATGAGAGGTGCAGCATAACTAAGTCTGAAGCCAAGGAACACTTTTACACACTTCTGCATAAGATAGATGAAGCACATGCCAGACGGTTTGAAAATCTATCTGAAGTGATGAAATACTTTCCACCAAAAAAGCTATGAATAGCACTGGAAGAACAAAGAGAGGGCAGAATAGCACCACCATGCATTTCATTTTTCCTTCACGTAAAATCGGGCAATATCAGCATTCCAGAGACATGGTTTATTTCAGTATTAGCCTTCAGATATCCACCTGAAGATGCTGTTTCTACACCTCCAAGGAAGTATTTTTTTGGTGATTTGGATTGATTTACATGTTAATGTCACCTAAACTATCTCTCAGACATGGATTGTACATTGCCTCATTTGCTTGATCCTTGGCTCTGCTAGGAACAGAATAAAAATGGATTTTAGTCACCTCAGCTCGAACAGAAAAAGGTCAAGATGTTAAGATGTGTCAAGGTAACGAAAGCAGATGAACCCCCTGTACAACTTATGGTATTGTTTATTTTGCCAAAAGAATTAAGAGATTTGGGATACCTATACATGATTGCTCTAAGCTAACATTGTTATCTCTGTTTGCACCAAATTTTTCCCTGGAGACCAGACTAATCATCCATCATGTACAAGACAGGCCACTAAAAGTGTTTCTAATTTGAAGCATCCTGAGAGACCACATATTTGTCTGGTTAAGGCAGCATTTACCTAAGACAAATGAACTAGCAATGATGCATGCAATCATGACACACCTGAATACTACCAATTCCCAGGCCTTTCTGCTTCTGTGTATAGCATCCAGATATGGGTTCTGATCAGTTGCAATAAATAATTTGGTGACTACCAGATCCCCAGGACAGCAGCCAACATTCCTGCTTATGTATTTCTGCTGAATCTTCTCTCCTCGGACAGCAGAACTGTGCGTTGAACAAAGAAAATATTCATGTTCCCAACTTAAGCTCCTAACTTCCCTCCATGGATTTTACTAGGAGGCAAGATTTAAGATACAACTATCCATGTGTTTCTTGGTGAATGAAGACCATAGAATGAACCGGAATCAGAGCCAAGTGGTTGTTCAGTCAGCACTAATTATAAAGCACCTACAACATATGACTGCTATTTGCAGTAACCTGCCGCGCAAGAAAAGAATTTTCTTGAGCTGCATGTGAATGTAGCAGTACGAGTAGGGCATTACAGTCATTAACTTCTTTGCTCAGAGGCTGAAAGGGAGCTTGGAAGATATTTTTATTCTCAAATGAATCTAAAATGGGGAGTGTCTTTCTGAAACAAACTCTTCCTCCCAAAGGTCAAGCCAGGTAAGCTGAGAGACCTAATTATACGTGTTAAGTGATGCTCTGTAAACCACGAAAAGAAACTTTCATAACTCTATACACACAGGATTTTCATTTTTCTTGGAATTAAGTGCTGGCTTGAAGGTAGAGTAGGTTTAGTGAGAAGTTCGACAATGAACAGAAAACCAGCTGAAACTACTCTCTTGTACACACACTGTCTATGTGTCACGTAGATTAGCACAACAGCAGTCCCTTTCCACAGTTCTGGGAGGATCATACGGTGTGCCAGTCTGGGAGCAGGGTGCCTGACACCTGCTTAAGAGGTCTGATAAAGGCTAGGGTTCAGAAACATGGAAATTTTAACTAAATTATTTCCTTCACTTTTTCAGTGGAACATATTCAAGAGATGTGAGTGTGCACGGGCAGATTTATTTATTTAATTTTGCCCCAAAGCTGTGTTTGGTAAATAAGTAATCTGCAAAAAGTTGAAGTCAACATATTAGTACCTCAGTAAAGCAAGCAAACCATCAGGTGCATATTCTGCTTCTACAGTGACGTAAGTAGTTTGAGTGGAAGAATCATACATAACTGGTGTGAGAACTAGATACATCAATATTTGTCTCTTTAGCAGCAGCACTTTGTTCTTCTGAAGAATAGCTGTACAACAGCTGTCAAAAATCCGGAAGAGTTATAAGTAAGTTATAACTTGCTTACACAATATACAGAGTTAAGCTTTGTTTGCCAGAAAGTGACAGTCCCATGGATTCTGAATTTCTTAATTTCATTTGAAATATGCAGATGAATAACACAGAAACATTCCATATTTGTTATGGTACTTATTTATGATATCTTTCTAGCGTTCAACAGAAAATCTATCTTTCTTCCAATTATTTTCTTACAAAGAGTGGGATTAAAACAGAAATTTTAGCATTCAGGTTAAAATGTCACTTTGAGTATTCTGGAAATAGTGTAAAGATATTTAGGTCATACAAGATTTAGGTCATAACTGTATTGCTCCCAAGTTAGCAACTTATTGACATAAACTTTAGACTTCCGAGTAATTGTTATAGACTACCTGCAGAATTGAGACTTTGTGAAGTTTTCAGTATTTGCAGCTGAGAAGAAAAATCTTATGAGGTAAAGCCTTGTCTAGTTTGAGTTTTCCAGTCCCACTAGGAGCATTTTGGTGTACATGTTTACAGCTTCCACCAGTGGAGTTCACTCTGCTTTTTCTCTACAGCACCTTGCAAAAAAAGTTGTTTTCTGCTGTCTGCCAGCTATGAAATAAATGCGTGCTCTATTCATAGGTAAACTTCCTGTGACCCATGGAAAGATGTTCTTTCATTTACCCTAACATTTTTGCCTGTTCAAAATCCCAAGAAAGCTATTTAATTTTTTAGCTGCTAATGACTCTTTTTTAGTGCATTATATAGATATGCATTATCAGGAGATTTTTAAAGGGCTCACTGACACACCCGCATAAGATTGTACCACTTGGTTCAGAACACCTCTTCTCCTGAATATATCCCACACATTTTTCAGTAACTTGGTAGCTTTTCTTCATTTTTGTGAGCATATCTCTTTGCCTCATAAAACAGCACAATATGTTTAGCTTGTGAAGACATACTGAGAACTGAAAAGGAATAAAAACAAGAAGGAAGTAATATTCCTAAGGAAACTCCATTCTGTTTTTCAGATTTTTTTTTATTTTTTTCAACCATGCCATTCTATTTTCTTGGGTAATACAACCAACTTGTCTGGCTTAAATTTTGTTTCCATCTATCAGTATTATTATTAGTTTTGGGGTTTTTCTAACCCTCAATGAAAAGCAGCAGACATTCAGTTACAAACATCTCAAGCATATATTTTCCTCCAGGTAGAAGTTGGTAATATCAAGCCCTTGCCCAAATGTTCTCGGCATCCTGGCAGTAATCACATTATGCAGCACAAGCTTTATGACAGTCAAAGTTACCAAAGAACAAAGGACTATGATTTTGTCTTTGCCCAGACTGTGTTGGTCGTGCTTATTTGCACGCAGCTGTCTGCATCTGAGCTACATTTGCATTGAGGAGGGAGAGGTCAATCATCCACACCCTAAGGTTGCTCAGCCTACTTCAGACCCCTCTTTCCTTAACATCCAGATAT
The DNA here is from genome assembly GCF_004027225.2 of Strigops habroptila. Taxonomy (NCBI): domain Eukaryota; kingdom Metazoa; phylum Chordata; class Aves; order Psittaciformes; family Psittacidae; genus Strigops; species Strigops habroptila. The sequence continues at coordinate 82,204,311 of NC_044302.2, read as the reverse complement.
TTCTATTAAAAATTGCTATCACATTTCCAAATTCAGAAAAACATTCCCAACTTCTATTGACTTCCCGGTTATACAAAATACTGCAATTCTGGAAAAGGGGCTGTAATTTCACTTTGTTTTATTTTGTTTTCACTATGCTGTTTACTTAAAAATATATTAAAATGACCGTAAAACATTTCTTTTTTATCCCCTACAATAGTTTACTTGATAGATAATGCAAATAAATATAATCTGGAAAATTATTGTGCTCAAGATAAGTTTGCACACTGTGAAGGCCAGAGAAGGCTAAAAATAGGAGGATTTGCATAGACCGAATAGCACATGGTTCATTACACTAACATAAGCAGTCAACCTTCCCTCCCTCCCACTCCCCCCCAAATATCCAGACTCTTCAGATCTTCAGGTGCTAACACCGGCCCGTATTAGCACTGGCATATGACCTACTTTTAAGATATTGTTACTGACCCCTGCCTCCATGCAGAATGCCGTCTCTGCTAAACAGTGGCCAATAGGGGTTTGGACTCTGGTGACAGTTTCAAATGCTTCCATTGCAGTCCCTCCTCTTCTTTCCCACTGCCTTTGCTTTTCACAGCACACCCCATATATCGAGTATTTCAGATACTTTTATTTCTCTTATGCAAGGCTATGATATTGTTTCAGTAAGGATGGTCTTGTTTTACTTGTCTCCACATGTCTTTCTTGCTGTAAAGGGTAGTTAAACTTCATTCTACTTAGTTTATTAAGCCCACCTTTAACACCCAAATTTAATTGGATGATTGTTCAGCCTGTTGTAGGTTTTATTGATGTATTTACATGATGTTTCTCTCCTGCCTTACCTAAAATTATTTTTTTTAGGCCTCTAAAAACTGAAGAGCTGATCAGGGAGTCCTTTGGTATAAGAATAAGGATCTTCGCAGTTTTTTTTTTTTTTTTTTTTACTATACACATGAGTTTTGCTGCTCTACTGCATTCTGGGGGCTGCTGATATCAGAACTTGACAGATGTTTTGTTTCCTTGGAAATAAAACTGAAACACTGATGTGTCTCATAGGAGAGGAACTCCAACGTGTTTGTTTGGAGTACATTGAAACACTACTCTGATACTACTTTGCAAAAAAATGCTTCTTTGGCTCTAGCTCACTTCAACCTTTCCTAGAGCCAGGACACCTTACTGTTTTTTTACAGAATTATTTTCACAGCTTTTCTCAGAAAAAAAAAAAATCCGTTTTGGTAAATGTTTTATGAAAAGATACTCTCATTAACCTGGCATTGAGCATTTTGGATGTCTTTTCCCACAATTAGACTTTGTTGGCTCGTTTCCTGCACTTTGCCTTGGTTTTGTGTGCTCTGTCTGTGTGAGATTACATGGGGTTTTCCTTAACTCAAAGAAAGTCTTATCTTTTGTTGATGGGAGTGACCTCACTATTTTTAGAACATAATGCAAGACCCATCTTTTCACATGAGCCTTTACTCAGCAACAAAGACTGACATCATGTCCCAGGGATACTTTTAAGAAAATAATCAGATTCATAGTAACTAGACACCAAAGATTAAGTCAAGACAAGGAAATCGAGCCATTTTACAAGATACATCTGCACAAGCAACTCTTGCTTGTAGCCACAGTAACTTGGTTTTGCCTAGCCACGGAACTGGTAGCAATGAAGGTACAGCAGCTTAGGTTTCAGCAATCAAGTACGCACCAGGCTCCTAGACAAGATCATAGAGCTACTGGGACTTCTCTAGACTACAAACATCAAGATCATGTCTAGATGGCTGCAGCTGTACCGTTCTATTACAGTGTAGCCAAAAGACAGTCCTCGCTCACAGGGGCCCCTCTGGCCAGCACCCAGAGAGATGAGAGTCGCACAGCCACACTCTGCACCTCTCTCCCATCCAGAGGTTGCTGAAAAGCCACACATGTCTGCTCAGAGGCTCCAAGAACATAAGGCTCTGGTCTTAACTTTCAAGGCTAATCAGTTTTCACCAGAGTGATTCAGCTGCATGAAATAGAAGTGTGAACTATCTTTATGGAAGCCATAAGACCCCCTCAGGCATTTCAGTCACTGCAAGACTGATGCTTATTTTTACCTCTAATCCCTGCCAACATTGTCATGAATGTAGCATTCTCTTAAAATCCCAACTAAAAAGGCCATAACACTGTAAAATCCAGTGTGACTTTGGCTTTTTAATAGTGAATTGTGCAGAAGGCAGTCAAGTAATACAGTCAGTGTCAGGAATACAAAAACCTGAAGTTAGAGAACTAAGATTGTTAGCCATGTGCTCTCTCGTGTGGGAGAGCAAACATCTGACTGATGTGAGTTAACATTTAAGAGTCTTTAGGCAGAAATATGTTGGGAAGAGGATTTATTCATAGAGAAGGGGAGATTGCAGTTGTTTTGCTACACAAAGTGGAGTCTCTTTACTTTGGAGGAAGCAGACACCTCTTCCTCACAGACACTCTCTGGGAAATGTGGCTGACCTCAGCTGTCAGGATAAGAATTTAATTGGGGGCAGAGAGAGAAACCCAGAGGGGGAAATATTCTACTGGCTGGGGACAACAGGCATTTGTGAAGTGCTATATACATTTACTATGACAACAAAGCCTTATTGACACCCTTTCCTTATTAAAATAACAGCCATTTTCACCACACGTGTTTCCCAAGTGAGGCAAGTGACTTACCTCCTTAACTTCAAGTATTCAAAAATACACATTGCTAGAGCCTTTCCTCAGAAAGCAAAGGAGCTTATAAACTATAATTTATGAACAATAGTTAGCATGCAGTGGATTCTCCCACTCATGAGCTACAAATACACTGCATACCATCAAGAGCTTTTAATAATTTTGTCATCTAGTTCTTTCGAAAATGATTTTAGATTTCTGCAATATGTTCAGCTGTGAAAGTGGCATATATCCAATCTTAACAACAGACTCTAAGCTATGAATCACCAGAGCAAGAAAAAAAAAAATCACAAGAATAATGTTTAGTCATATTTGTTGGAATATATCAGAACAAGCAAATGCAACTCTATCTATCTAACTAAATTTCTCAGTGCAAAACTCCTGAATTCAGTGGCAATTTTGCCAAAGGAAACCCTGATTTAAAATTCAAAGTACCCTCACACTGCAGTATTTCTGCAAGCAAACAAAAATATATTTATGAAATCCTATAGCAGCACTCGGGGAAAAGTTTTCTCCTCAGTACTGAGAACCTTATGGTTACGGGGTAGGCCAGAGCAGGGAGGGAGAGGCTAGGGTTTAACACTGAGGACTCTGGGTCAGCTCCAGTACAAGACTGCAAGTTAAATGTCACACTGCTTGAACAGTAGATGTCAGAGCCCTTATGAAATGCTTTTCACCAGCAAAGTGCTCATTACTGGGCTGCCTAGGGATAGCCAGTAGGAAAATCTGATTACACAAACAAATATCATGTCAGCTCACTTCAGGGAGTCTGTAATGTTGTTCCTCTTCCAAGTCAGGATCTGCAGACCAGAACCTTCCTCCTTCCCCTCAAAGCACTGAGCAACATCCATTCCTGCCACTGAAGAGACCTCAGTCCTTGTATTCTCTTTTACAGTGTATCCAAAGTATCCACATTCAAGAGTAAGCAGGAGAGCCACGTTCAATTACTTTTCCTTGCTTGAGGGCTTTCAAACTTGCATGTCTGTAAGGAAACACCCCAACTATTATTGTCTATTTTGCATTAGAAGTCTCTCTGTTTCATCCTGTTTAAGCTGTTCTGCTGCTGAGCAGGAAAAAGATTCAAGATTCTCTTGACCATAAAGACACAACAAGTGGCAGCCTGATTCAATAGCCAGGTAATCATCACACCAGAGGGGAAGAGTGCTTACTCCTAAAATGTTTTAGGCATTTTATCTACTGACCTTTGAACAACCTACAGGAAGATGCAGAGCAGTCCATATCCTGGTACCTAGGACAATATCATGGATGTGGGTTTGAACTCCCTCCAGCGTAAGATAGAACTGAACATGGAAGCATTGCAGTGGCCTCAAAATTTCACCTAATGTTTGCAATTCCCACATCCTTCAAACTCTGCAGCCAGAACACCATATTATTAATATCACTCCATAAGCAAACATTTCCAGCTAATTAGATCTCATGTTTATTTCTGCAACTGGTCTCACGTCCCTAGTAATATTGAAACCTCACCAGTTATAAAAAACTATCACAATTGTGGAAAAGGACAGCAGGAGCTGAACACAAAGCACCAATGTGTCACTGCACAAACTACCAAGAATTACCAATCCCCTACTCTTCCTCTACAGAACATGTAGCACCCCACAAAGTAATCTTTGTACTTTCTCCTCCATTTGTTATGGAACATCTACTATTGGAGAGGACAACCTTGAGAAGGCAGCAGGAGTGAAAGCACCAACATCACCAGAAGCCCTAACTGAAGTTCTAAACCTGTATTCAATAGTGTATAAGGTGTATATTACTCATTGAGACTTCCAGGTGGATATTTTCAAGAAGAGGCAGGACCTAAGTCTGCAAATGGCATTATTTATTATGCAAAAACCAGAGCAATCAAACCTACCAACATCATTTGTCCACCTTCTGGCTCAAATGACTATTTAAGCAAGTTCTTAAATGACTAAAAATCACTTCACAGAAAGAAAATTCTGACTAAATTTCGTTACTAGTTTCAAGAATTCATGACTAGAGCTGGTTGAGGTTGGAAGAGACCACCAGTGATGATCTAGCCCAACCTCCTTGTTCAAACAAGACCACCTTGAGCACATTGCTCAGGACTGTATCCAAGTTGATCTTGAATATCTCCAGGGAAGGAGACTCCATGGCCTCTCTGGGCGACTTACTCCAATGCTCAGTCACCCTCAGAGTAAAGAAGTCCTTCCTCATGTTCAGGTGGAACATCCTATATTTTAGTCTATGCCCCTTGCCTCTCATCCTATTGTCTGGTGCCACCGAGAAGAGTCTGGCCCCATCCTCTTGACACCCTCCCTTCAGATACCCACATTGATCAGATCTCCCCTGGGCTGAACAGGCCCTGCTCCCTTCCTTATAGGAGACATGCTCCAGACCCTGAATCATCCTAGTAGCACTTTGCTGGACTTGCTCCAGGAGCTCCATGCCTCTCTTGTACTGGGGACCCCAGACCTGGACACAGTACTTCAGGTGTGGCCTCCCCAGGGCTGAGAGGCAGGATCACCTCCCCAGACGTGCTGCGATACTCTTCCTAACACAGCCCAGGATACCATTGGCCTTCTTGGCCAAAGTGACACATGGCTGGTTCATGGACAATTGTTGTCCACCAGGACCCCCAGGTTCCTCTCCGCAGAGCTGCTTTCCAGCAGGTCAGCCTCTAACCTGCACTGGTGCATAGGGTTATTCTTGGCCTAGTGCAGGACCCTGCACTTACCTGTGTTGAATTTCAAAAAGTTCCTCTCTGCACATCCCTCCAGCCTGTCCGGATCCTTCCGAATGACAGCACAGCACTCCAGGGATCAGCCACTCCTCCAGTTTCATATAATCAGCAAACTTACTGAGGAGGCACTCTATCCCTTCATCCAAATCATTGATGAGTAATTTAAACAGCACTGGACCCAGTGTTGACTCTTGGAGGGCACCAATAGTTTCAGGTATCTAACTAGATTCTGTACCACTGATCACAAACTTAAAACAAAACAAGTATGGTAAGAAATGATTTGATGTAGGTTCTCAGCCACACTTCCCATCTTCCCTTGCTTTACAGGCACACAATCCTGGCAAGGTGATCGCTAAGAAAAGAGGCAGTGTTTTCCATTACGACCTTGGCAGGACATCACTTTTTAACAGTTGCTGTGCAGGAACCTTCCTGAATAAATTCGCTGTGAAACAGCAGCACCTTTTTAGTTTGAAACGAACTGACAAAAGTAATTACACCACATATGTGAAATTCTCTTCTTGTTAATATGCATAGCGGCAAGTGTTTGGTTTTATTAACCAAACAGCAAGATGGCTACAAGATAAATTGTCTAATCAACTTCCTGACTTCGAACTGTTGAGTGCTTCTTCCCATATATAACAGCATTACCAAGTTTCTCAACTGAGCGATGAAGCAGCACCAGCCCTTACTTATTATAAATGCTGGTAATGTATTCACAGATAACCAACTGTTAACTCCTTGCACCTATTAGCTTGTGGTTAGGTTTATCTGCTCATACATAAAAAGTCCTGTTGTTCCAAGTCACACTGGATTTGCATCCGCCAATTCCTCTTCATACAAATGAGCCTTTCCTGGGAACAGCAAGGTATTTATGTCAGTGAGTGATAGAAGTATGAATCATAGAACCATAGAATGGTTTGTTCTGGAAGTAACCTTAAAGATGATTTAGTTCTCATCCCGCTGCCATGGGCAGGGACACCTTCCACTAGACGAGGTTGCTCAAAGCCCTCTCCAACCTGGCCTTGAACACTTCCAGGGATGGAACATTCACAGCTTCTCTAGGCAACCTGTTCCAGTGCCTCACCATCCTCACAGTGAAGTATTTCTTCCTAATGTTTAATCTAAATCCACCGTATTCCAGTTTAAAGCCATTCCACCTTTTCCTATCCTTACATGTCCTTGTAAAAAGTCCCTCTCCAGATTTCTTGTGAATAACTGTAAAAGCTAGTCTGAGCAAACAAATTCTACTACTTGAAGTACTTCAGAAGCTGAATTTCAAACCAGCTTCATTGGAAATTTTTTTTTTCTTCTTTTCCACCTCATTCTTTTTTGAGGTCAAACCTTGGCCTGGGAGTCCTGTTCCACAGCATTAGCAGAGACTGCCTGCTGCGCAAATACCAAAAAGCCCAGTCCCACCAAATCTGGATGGCAGTCCAAATTCCTCAGAAACCCTGACAGGCAGCCAAACCAACGAGGAAACACAAAACTGTCTGCTTCAGTAACTGGCATGCTGAAAGTCCAGTGTTTCTCATCCAGGAGATTCAGCAGATCTAACAGAGCTGTAAACAAAAGTGCTGGATCTGTCAGCTGCAGGGTCAGTAATGCATTGGGAATGCTCCAGATCTATTGGCTTTTGGCAGTCCGTATCCCCCATAACCTGCTCAGTGGGTTCAGGAATGGATACCTTGGCAGAAACCCAGAAAGGATTCCTGCACACTAAAGAGAAAAGCCATCTCTGTTGACTTCTCCAATTTCATAGGCTCAGCAACTGTGGATGGGATTGAAACTTTTTGTGACAAGCTTTCCATTATTACTACAGCATCGTGACATCAAATCTTTTACGTCACTTCTACTGCTTAGCACTATTGATATTGTCTCTGTTGCAGGAAACAGAATTGCCGGTACCTGAAGAAATAAATTGGGCTAGCTCACACCATATATTTTTATTTTGTTGAGCCACAGTCCATTGTCCAGAAAAGACACAGCTCAAAATTATTTTAAAGGCCAGAAAGTCAGTGTTTTGGGTTTGCATGGCAAGGTTTTGGTTGCAGGAAGGGTATGGGGGTGACTTCTGTGAAAAATGCTAGAAGCTTCTCCCAGTGCCACGTGGCTCCAAGACAGACCTGCTGCTGACCAAGGTTGAGCCTTTCAGCAACAGTGGTAGTGCCTCTGGGCATGGTTAAGAAGGGGAAAAACCGCTGCACAGAACCACTGTAGCTTATTTGATACAAGCTACAGTGACACAGGAAAGTGACATCTTAAGAACTCAATCTTACAACAGACCCCATTTCAGGCTATTTGGCTTTCAGCAGATTCTATACATAAAGTGTTCCTGTAAAACCACTTACTTTGCTTCCTTATTCTTCAGGAAAACGCAAAGGAAGCTGGCTAGAGTCTGCATTTTGCACTACTGGCTTTCCCTCTGTTTGTGCAAAACCAGATTATGGTACATTTATTTATTTGTTTGTTTGTTTATTTTTATTGTGCTCCTTTAAATATGTGCCTTCCACTTAAAAAAAGCCACATGAACAAAATTCAAGTTGCTAGGATTATGGAACATGAAATAACTTATAGGAAGTAGTATACCATTAATCACTATATTTTCCCTTTTAAAAAAGATAAAACCAAAGTTTTTTCTTATAACATCCCCAGAATAATCTGCCCATTATCTATTTCCCCCAAAGAGGAAGAGAACATACAGCATAATTGCTAAGAAAGACAAGAAAATAATAATAATAAAAAAAAATCATGATTAATAAGGACAAGCAAAAACTCTGATGAACAAAAACATTCAATAACTAACAAAAATCTGACCCACATTCCTTGGTTTCAGCACCTGTTAGACTTTGAAGTGAGGAATAGACCTCTCACCAGCAGGGAGTAGGGGATACCAACTGCAGTCACTCAGATGCATTGCTGGGAGTGGGATGGGACACAGGTCCCAGCTGGGGCACATGAGGCCCCCTCCACTACCCCCAGCCACATGCTCTCTTTTGCTGGCAATAGCAGTTCCATCTATGCCTGACCTGACAAATGACCAGTCAGTCATCTGTCAGGTTGATTTACTATCTATCTTCTTAACTGTGGCTGTCTCTGGAGTCATGCTCCCTCCATTCCTTAATGTTAATTAGCTAGCAGGAGTGGGAGGGTCCAGGAGAGGTGTGTGTGACCCAAACTATAATATAAATGGGCTGCCCTGGATTGCCCACAGGTGTGCGTGTGTGTGAACAGTAAGAAAGGCAAGGTCCTTCCTCAGAGGTAGTCCTAAATGAGTGCTAAATGAAGGTGGTGTGACTACTTCTGCAGTTGGAAATGATGATTCCCTTGGAGTAAGACACTAAAAGCATATACTGATGACTAAGTGGTATTTAAAAAAGCCCAAGAGACTTTCTGAGAGGAACATATTCAGCCAGCATCCTTGTCAAACTCTATTTTGGGAATATACATCATGTGTTCAGAAACATATATAGTTTCATCTGGAAGAAACTGGTAACTTTTCCCCCTTTCCCTTTCCAGCAGAGGTAATGGCCATATGGTTGATTTGTTACACTTCACTGCTTGTTGCTGTTAGTGACAAGTAAGACAACCATAACTAAAGACTTTAAAGCACCCACTTTCTCTACCACTCCCCTTCCCTCCCCTCCCCTCCTTTCTTCTCTCTACAGTTTTGGAACAACTTTCCATTTTTGTCAAGACAATTTTGGATCGTGATCCTATCCTCCAGAGTGCTTCCAAATCTTACCTTTGGTTTTGCCATCTCAGATTTTATGGCTCTATTCCGTCTTGCTTTACAGATTCAATTATGGAATTCAGTGACCTTCAATCATTATCAGCTGTTATTCGAAACTAATAAAGAAGAATGAAATATTTCTCACAAAGTCTAGATGCATTTTTCATCAGCTGAAAGCTCTGTAAATTGTGTATGATGACAATCATACTTTTTTACTTGTGTTTAATTTGCCTTACTGAATTCTCAAAATAATATTAGGAAGATAAAATACAGGTCACTTTAGTAGTGGTATGAGGTGTTAGGAAAAGCTGGTTTACATTTTCTGGCTCCACCTGCTAATTATACTATAGATATTTCATGGCTTGTGCATTGTGCTTTTATATGGCTCATTCTTTCATGTCTCTCCGTTGAGAACTCCTGATTTAATAATCCATATAGCCAAGTGTCCTCACATCTATTGCCTTCTCTAAAAATCATCTCCTCAGCATCTTCCAAGATTAGTTGCCTAATAGATACTAAAAACCAAGCAGAAAATCCCAGTCCCGTGGCTGTGATAGCATGGTATATGTGACCAATAAGCACTATTACCTGGAGAAAGCTGGCTTACATGATACAGAGAGATGTGAACCTCAATATTGCTGGAGACAGCCAACTAATCTCCTCAGGGGTGCTTACAGCTTCTTTTGCACAGTATTTCCATTCTGTATCCAGTTATTACTTTGCATGCAGGTGGAGAACTCTGTAGTTTATCCTGAAGTGGCAGAAATAACCTCATGAGGTTTTAATTCCTTTCACCTCATCATACAGTAGAACTTTAATCTTAAGGAATAAAGATGTTGGCCTAGACCTGTTCAGTTTAAAATTAGTGAAATATGCGTGAAAAGCCTATCTAACTGAAGCCTTTTCTGTTGCCCACAGAAACTGCCTTTTACTCATTTTTCTGTTACTTTCAGCATAGGGATGACACAATCTGCTAGGTACCTACTATTAAGTAGGCTGAATCTGAGTTCTCAACATGTCTGTGATGGTTAAGTAACTGTAATGGTGAATTTACTCTTGCTGCTATGATTAACAATTTATGATCAGTGTGTTTATTATTGAGTGACTAAGAAGATGTGAGTCCTAATTTCTTATAAGACCATTCAGGAAGAAGGCACTAAAACTCTATATGATTCCTTATTACTCAGAAATATTCCAGCTAAGTTTCTGTGTCTTGTCTAATCACCACTGTGACTACTACCTCGGCCGCAGAGAGTTGGAAAACATGATGATAACAGATTAACTTTGAACTGTCTAGTCATCCCATGAAAATTCTCAATTAAGTTTCATTAAACTTGGGATAGTCAAATAACCTTGAGAGTATTCACTCAGCCCCTGGGCATTTGAAACACTGACAGTTGATAAAATATCACTAAGATATCCAGTGGCAAGACATTGATCTGTGGCAAGACCAGAAGACGTAACACCTATCACAGAAGGGAAAAAAAGTCAGGAAAAAAAAAGGTAGAGAAAGATGCAGACAGGAGGTCAGTGTCCCATCTGTAGAAAGAAGGTAGCTTTATTATTCTAAGGACTTTTCTTAATTCTTGAGCCTACTTCCACCAAAAATCAGACCAGTTCTGTGACTGTAACTATGATTTATGTATACAGGCAGCTTCACTGTATTTCAATTCTCTCCCTAACTGGGGCTTATTGTATTTTGTTCTGTGTTCAGCTCTGTTAAAAACATGAACAGTAAACTCCTGCATATACCAAGTCAAAGTGTTCAAGTCCAACTACAATTGCTTAAAAATCCACATTAGTATTTCCCAAGAGTTGCGAATAGAACTGCATTCATGCCTAAACGCACGCACGCATGGTGGGGGGGTTTTCCCACTTGAAGTTGGACAGGATGTTATCTTTCTTCAAAGAAGAGGGAAAAGAGAATAGTCATTCAAAACTGGGAAAACATAGAAAAATGTTAGACAATAAAACTTCTTGACAAAGACGAAGGTTTTACACAATGGACCTTAGTAAATGGGAAGGTTTTAGAGCCTTCTGGCCCTGTTAAATTCCTCCCCTACTTCCTTAGGCAGGAGTCCAAAATCAACAGGGATTTACATTGATGGTAAGTGACTATCAAAGCAGACTGAAATTTGTGATCTGACTGAACTCTGTAAGTGTCTATCTCTTTAGTTTGTAACCTGGATTTTGGAGCCACAGGCATCACCAGCAGTTGATGCTTAGCCCTTGATCACTTTGCAGGTAATTTGTACTTAATCCCTATTCATGCTGATTTCAGTGAACACTGTAAGATATTTTAAATATCTATCGAAAGCTCTGCAAGCTTAATGCATGAAACCGTTATTGTGTTTTGTGCTCTTTCACGGATCTGAGTTAACATTCTCTCCTTCATTTAAAACACACTGGCTATGCTTGCATTCACAGAGGAGGAACTGAGGTGCTGCTTCCTTCTGCCTTTTGTTTGTCTTCAGAGTGTGCAAAATTATTGTGACCATGGAAATGTTTTAAGCAGTAGAAAAAGATGGCCAAATACAATAAAATACAATGCATTCAGGTTTCATTACACTTCCTGTAAGCCCAACACTGGCTGTGGATGCTGGACTGCAAACCAGGTATTCATGTGAAATTTCAGGAACCTAACATCTGCTTGTGTGACATGGTCTCTGCAGATGCGTTACTAAAGCACTACAGCTAGCTGTAATCTCATGAAATACAGCAAATCCATACAATACTTCCGTACATTAGTAACCATAAAGAAATAGACCTTCATAAAAAAGGCTATTTTGATACCTCTGCTTACTCTTAACTGTAGCCTGAAATTAGTAAAATTTCAAGTGCTTGTGAGATAAAGAGCTTGCTGTGGCAAATTCTTTAACTAAAACATTTTATTTGTCTTTTAAAAAAGATCCTGGATGCTTGAATCCCACCTTAAATTCCTAAAATGTACAAAAAACCCTGACAGTTCCTACTCAGTTAAAACAATGCATTTTGACAAATTCACCTTTTTTAAAATGTTTTGTTTTATCTTATAAAAAACAAAGTAGTAGCTTCAAAAATAGAAACTTCCCTGAAATATGAAATGACATTTGTTGACACAATCTGTCTTTGTGAAACAAAACTGTCACACTTTGAAATAGGTTCACATTAAACCAATAGGATTTTATTTTTTAATCAGAAAGGTGCTGAAAAGATATTTCTCAGTTGTAACTTAGCGTCATAGAAAAGGTGTGGTAGCTGAGGTAACAGTTACAGGGTTTCCGTGACTCCACTGTTATGGGGGACTTGGTGGAATGAGGACAAGCAGAAAGTGCATCCTGTTTATTGGGGATGCATACAGCCTACGCTGTGTGTGAAGGTTATAGTGGGTATTTAAAATAACAAATATTCATGAATGATGCACAAGAAAATAATATGCACAAAAACCTCCCGTTCCCTTTATGAATACACCATGGCCAATTCTCTGTGAATATCACAGCTACAGGTTGGGTGGAGAAGAGATTCAGAGCAGTCCTGCAGAGAAGGACTTGGGAGTGTTAGTTGATGGGAGACTGAACATGAGCCGGCTTCAGTGTGCTCTCACAGCCCGGAAACCAACCGTGTGCTGGGCTGGATCAAAAGAAGCGTGACCAGTAGGTCGAAGGAGGTGATCCTGCCTCTCTACTCTGCTCTCATGAGACCTCACTTGGAGTATTGTGTACAGTTCTGGTGTCCTCAACATAAAAAGGACATGGAGCTGTTGGAGCAAGTCCAGAGGAGGGCCACGAGGATGATAAGGGGTCTGGCGCACCTCCCGTATGAAGACAGGCTGAGAAAGTTGGGCCTATTCTGCCTGGAGAAGAGAAGGCTGCATGGAGACCTCATAGCAGCCTTCTAGTATCTGAAGGGGGCCTACAAGGATAGAGGGACTCTTCTCCGGGGACTGTAGTGATATGACAAGGGGTAGTGGCTTCAAACTTAAACAGGGGAAGTTTAGGTTGGATATAAGGAAGAAGTTCTTTACTTCTGTATATAAGGAAGAAGTTCTTTACCCACTGTGAGGGTGGTGAGGCACTGGAATGGGCTGCCCAAAGAAGTTGTGAATGTTTCATCCCTGGCAGTGTTCAAGGCCAGGCTGGACACAGTCTTGGGCAACATGGTTTATTGTGAGGTGTCCCTGTCCATGGCAAGGGAGTTGGAACTAGATGATCTTAAGGTCCTTTCCAACCCAAACCATTCTATGATTTTATGATGACAAAAGTCTTTATTAAGTTTAGCTCTGTGCAGGTACACTTCACACATACGAAGAAACCCCAAACCATCATCTAACTATTACCAAGTTTTCTTTCTCATTCTTTTTTTAAGTGTGGATAGAGATATGGATTTCTCAGGGTCTCCATCAAACTGTTGTCATCTGCTGTCAATGAAACACCATGTACTGGAAATCAAGTTTCCTGACAGCCTCCTACCACACCCTGTGAAATTAGCATCTCAGTAATGTGTGAAGAAACTTAAATAAGACACTACAAACTACAGCTTCTATGTTCAGTAAGCATTTATTGTTTTGGACCTGAATGAGGGTTTTGCCTGCTGAGAGCATCTAAGCGGTGTCTGCCAGGTCTACACCTGAGGTTCCCTGGCACTGGTAATTCTCTCAGTTACTTAAGCAGAGTTAAATTTGGGGGAAGGAATCATTTCACCTGCTGTGCATTATTGGTCCAGATTCACAAATTTTGGTCTCAAAGTGTTCGCATACTGCAGTATAATTTAAAATAGAGAACAAGTTCATGTTTAAAATTAGCTTGGGCCCAAGAGCACAGGCCACTCTGTACAGTGCTTAGAAGCATGGTGTGCTCTGGCTTCAAGTCTTTAGGCTTTTGGACGCCTAATAGAGCTAAGACTCAACTAAAACTTTTTTAGTGCCAACCACATCTGCCTCTTCCCACTGAATTATTTGGAGTGCAGGATGAAGTACAGTCTCTGAGATACCTTTACCTCTCCACTGCTATCAGTTTTCCTTCATTATCCGGTATCTTATTTTCTGAAAACTAGCAGTCTGGAAGCTTGGGGATCTCCTACTGCTGTTACTAAGGAATGGCATCAAAAGGTTTTTAAAAGGGGGAGACAGCCTGTTTCCCTTCCATTTAGTTGCATGTCTCATTTTCATCAAGCTAAATGAAAGAAAAGCAGTTTAACATAGTTTTCTGTTATATGGTGTTGAATACTTAATCTGTTGTCTACCAGCAAGTAGTTGCATTAGCAATATTCATTTAGCAACAATGAGATTCCTTGTAATTTGCTTTTTGGCTCTACTTGCTAAAAATTACCCCTAGTGAGCAACAAGTTGTTTCCATTACATGTGTTTAATTTTAATATGCTTACAGGGACTAACAGCTGAGCAATTGATGACAGTGGAGTACTATAACAGACAGGGTTAAAACATGAGGAAAATACTAATTGAATACTTTGTTTGATGCATAAAGCTCTATTTCAGAAAATACATCCCTCTTCCAGCAAAATTTGTTCAGTTCAGAGACATTTTGGGGCCTTAAAGTGATCCCTATGATTTTCTAGGACTTCTGGATGTAAATTCACATGTAATTCTATAATGCCATAAAATACATGAACAATTGCCGAGGTCACTTCAGATAACCTTATTGCTTTTTTTATTCAAGGAGATAGCCCCTCGATAGTGAGAAATATGATATCCAGGAATTCCAGCTTGCCCTCATGTAATCTCCTTCACAGAGTACAACAAATAACAATTGTGTGAAGCACAATGACCTCAGATGCTTGAAAGCTCTCAAGCTATTTATGAATGTGGAGTGGAGAGAATAAGCGTGCATTCAGGATGAGGAAACCTTGACCAGAAAGAGCCCATTTCAGTTGTGAATTATTTTTGTACGAGGAAGTTTTAGCAGAAAACAATAAGCATAAGTACTGTGATGGTCAAATCAAAGATAGGTATATTCATTTTTGCATCAGTTCTGAGAGAGCATCATACCTTATTAGAGATTAGTGAGAGCAGAAACGATATGCGGTGTGTATGTCCTTGAGAAAATTCACACGTTACTATGAGGAGTCCTTGTATACCTGTATCAGTGGAGATCTAAGATAATGAGTTTTCTCCTACAGTTACTGTAATAAAACCAGATTATTTTGATTTGTAAACAGGTAGCTCTGTTTATCCAAGGAAGAAATCCCCATATTATTTCTTGTTGGTAAGTAACCTGCCTATGTATGTGGCTTACTGTCAAGAAAGAGATTACATACCAAATTATACATGGCAAATGAGCCATGATGTGTCCATTCCCCAGATAATAAGTGCTAATATGTCTGTGATTGTGTGTATGCATGCATGTCTGGATTGCAATCTTTTCTTTAAGATGACAATATTTAAAGGAGAATTTGTGGACTGGACCCAAAGAACTGTGCTACACACATTTACCACTTAACTGCTGCCAAATAAACAAACCAACCAACCAACCAAACAAAAGTAAGCAGAGAAAAAACGTGACTTACAGTTGTAACTATTTTTCTGTGATTTACAGCATCTGCAGTCAAATGTGTTATCATCACCGTTGTATGCTATAAAAAGAAACTTTTCACATACCCTCCACTCTGAAAATTACTTCACCTATAGGAGTTTTGAATCACAAAAAGCATTATTTTATTCACAGTGTGAATAAAATAGGAATCAGGAATCACCACGAAATTTTGCGCCGGAAAGAGATAGGTGCATTAAAAGCCAGAAAATATTATGGGGACATTATACCCAGGAGCAAATGTCAGAGAGATTAGGAAGTGAAATAGTAGATGCTTGGGAACGTCCAGAGGAGGAGAAATTTGAATGCATCTCTTTTCTCTACATTAACAAGGAGTTTTTAAGAATAGCATACTAAGAAAGTAAGGTGGGTCCTTACTGTGTATAATTAAAACAAGACGAATATTAAATTCTGAAGTTAAATTTCCATGTAGGATTTTGTTGACTATACAAACCAGGGCTATTGTGATTTATGATATCAAAGAGCTCTAAGAGAGTGCAAAAGCCCTTGAAACTGTGCTTGCTTATAACACACATAATAATTTTGGAAGTACTTTAGAATACACTTCAAGCTTTTGGATGGGGTGTTGTTGATTTTTTACTTCAAAGAATATGAAGTGAACTTCCCTGATGCTTTCTTTTTTTTGATAAAGGCAATTTTATGTTTAAAATTAAGAACTCTGGTTTTTGTATAATTCGAAAGTCACTGACAAGCATACAGTAATTATCTTCTGAGGTTACTGCTGTCTCATACAGAGTCCTCTCTTAAAAACTGTAGCTGAGTTAAGAAAAAGAAGGGATATTTCAGAACCTAGAAAATGAAAACATGGATAGAGAATCACAACAAATGCCACTAGAGACTCTATCTAGATCTAGAAACTAGTAATTACAATTGCTACATTTCCAGTAATGCCTTGTTAATAGTCAGTCCTAACTTCATTTAGGATCTGTGGCTATAAAGTCTTTGAATCCCACTACATGCATCTTCATTATGACCCTACAGTGATCTGGTGACTGCATACAATACTAGGCAATAACTTTCTAATACAAATTTTAATTCTCAACAAACAACTGTTCTTTTAAAATTGTATCTTGGTTTTGGGCTATTTTGGATTCTGTTTATTCATACACCATTGCAAAATAAGGAGTGTATGTCAGTATATGGTGACTCTAGTGAAGCCTTAGAAGATAGGTATGTTTTCTCTTCAAATTATGACTTTACTGAGGTTTCAAGTACACACTCTATACAAAGATTTTAAAAATTGGGAATCTGAAATCAAATTTCTCATATCTGACAAATGAGAAATGACGTCTAAGGTAATGCTAAATATTATGAACCAAGATGAACAGGTAAAACAAATGCTACTGGCACCTTTATCCTTACTTAACTGTGCCAATCTGAGACAAGAAAAAGTCAAGTGCTGCTCCTGGGCATTTACTAGTTTAATGTCCCTTTAGTGCTGAGCTGCCAAAGACACACGCATGAAGATGCTGAAGTAGCTTGTATTCCAGATGAGCTTAGTTTAAGCTGTTTACTTTCCAGAGTTCCATAGACAAGTTAGGGAGCAAATCCTCAACTAATATAAGGCATAATGTCATCATTAAAACTGTTAAAAAAAAGAAACCACTATTTTATTCTTTCGTGTTTTGAAATTTTATGGTATTTTTCATACAGCTTTTTATGGTATTTTAATCAATACTATTGGTAAATTTTTTAAATATTGGACAAGTTATTTTTTAAACAAGATCAGTATTCTATATATTTTCATGCTGCACTGCAAAACTGTCTCCGGTTTGCATCCTCAGAAGTCGGTGTTTTTACAGTTCACAAGAAATAGGCAGATAATCAGGTTAAAACATAAGGAAATAAGAAAGAAGTCTAAAAAACAAATAATCTTCTCCTTGCACACCAATCTGCTTTTTGAAGTAATATTGTCTCCACGACCATAGGATTTCAGTGCATTGCACTTTTTAATCTTTCTACTCATCGGCATAAGAAATCACTATTATTTTCCCCACTTTATTTTCTGTGGGTGGATACATAGAGATCTGCAAATGTAACTAAGAACCTCAATTTCATTGGAAATAAGTGTTCTTAAATACTTTTGAGAACTTAGCAGTTCGTGGTACAACACAAATATGAACCCCTATCTCTTAGGTGGCAAGCTACTACCCAACCAAGGAGGCTATGCTGCCTTATTCTCTAAAATGCCAACAGTTAAGTAAAATAGCTCAGAATTCTTACACCAGCCTGAGAGCAACAGGCATGGCCCAGTTTATGACAATACAATTAAATTCTTTTTCCTTAAAAGAGCAGCTGTGTCCACACTGCTCAGTGGAAAATATCTCTAGTCCTTGTTAACTCCTGAACTGTGTCTTGGTGTTTGTGAGGATGATAGCTGGTGTGAGTCAAAACTGTGCTATGGTGCATGCTAAAAACTAAACAATGACTACAGGACACTATCTGGGCTTATGTCCCAGCTGTATTGAATGGTAGCGTAGATATAGCCAATTACAGCAGTTACAAGCCTTCTAAGACATCAGTATTTAAGAAAAGAAGTAAGATTGGGAACTTCCCCACATGGGGGTGGACCTAGCTGCTTTGGTCTCTGTGTATAGCACCACACCCAGACTATTTTGTGTTAAACTCTGTACAATGGCTATCATGTCTCTGTGTGCAATGAACATGAATAACGAACCACCTTTTCCCTCCTCCCTCCTGCCTCTCAATACACGTACACACACACTAACTCAGTTCTCAGGAAAAACAAAACAATTCTGTGAACAAGCCAATTCAAAGTAATACAATGAATCTGCCAAAATAACCTGTGAGAATGACGAGGAGGAAATGATTTCACTTTTTGCTTTATCCAGGGGGTGCTCTTGCATAACCTGTTCACTGTGCACAATAGCTCAAACTCTTGCAAGGCATATTTCAAAGCAGTACTGAGAACGCAGTTTAATGCTGAGGTTGTTCAAACCCCCATGTTTTCCAGGAATCAAGAAAAACTTTTCTCTCTTGGTGCTGAAGTGTTTTACAATACTTATGAAAGACATAGGAAGGTCATTTACAGACAACTGCAAGCCTGAAGCTGATAATTGTGTATCAGAACTAAAAACTCAGAAAAAGCTAAAATATATCTGGTTATGAATATGTATTACACCTTAGTGGCTTAGATCCTATTAATCCTCGCTCTACTTTTCCATTATCTTTAAAAGGAACAAAAATAACAAAACTGCCTATGTTTTCTGATTGCATTAGATTCAGATGTTGCTTACATGAATTGACTAGGCTGATAGCCTAGATCCAGTACCTCTATTAAAAATGGAATTTATTAGGCGAGATTAATCGTAGAGTTGGCATTCTCTTCAAAAGTCTCCATTATGCTGCAGGAAATGCAGCATCCCTTTGTCATCCTCATTGAGAAATGAGATTATGAACCTTGCCAAGAATATGAATTTAAGAATTTTGAAATAGCCACAAAAATCATGAATGCAAAGACATATGCATGTAGGAATTTGTGAAAATGTATATTTTAAGCATGATACATAGAATCGTAGAATCATAGAATCATAGAATCATAGAATCATAGAATAGTTAGGGTTGGAAAGGACCTTAAGATCATCTAGTTCCAAGAGGCATGTTTGAACACAAGGATGTCCCCTGCTCTCTGAGCCCCGCTAGCAGACAGCAGCACACTGGCCCAGCTGGATCACCAGGAAGTAGAGTGCAGCAGGCTGACACAGAGCTTTCAGTACTGCTACACTAGAGCAGTTTCTGACATCCTTATGTCCAGCCACTAAACCATAATCCCATTTTCTTTCTTAACCTCCCTAATCCTTCCAATCTCATGTAGGAAAGTCAATTCAGTAAAACCTGAAAGGCACAGGTCTTTCCTCTGACGTTTTGGGAATGAAAGAACTAAGGAGCAGGGATGCTAAAGTTACCTCATGCAATTGCAAAGAGATGGGAATAAAATGAGCTGTTACTTTACGTCACCTCTTGTCATTCCAGTGAGAGTTCTAGGAAAGTAAACAGCCTTAAAAATTTTGAAAAATACACTTCTTTCCTAAGTCTTTATTGTAATCCGTTTACTAAGCTTTTCAATTCAGTTTCATAAAATGAAGTTTATTACTTTATATATTACAAAGTCTTGCTTTTCTTAATGGAAAACTTTTATTTACTTTAATTACTTAAAAATATATTAGAGCAATGGGAAGTAACAAATTGCTTTAACTTCTTTATAAGTTTCTTTATTGATTTCTGAGATGATAAACTGTTTGTAATATACCAACAAATAAACTAATTAAAGTGAAGATTACTCATGACAAGATCCAAATCTGAGTGCGGTATCTAGCTGTCTCTTAGAATATCATAATGATTCTCCTTTGGGGGCAATACTCTGATATATTACCATAAATTCAAAAGCACATAAAAAGCATAAATCAAGCCATGTCTTTTCTCCTTCCATTGGTTCCATTCTGTATTCACAGCAACTCAGGAGATGAATTAAATATCTTAGATATGTGTAAAGATGTCTTAAAGACAGGAAAAAAGAAGAACCAATATGAACCATTGTGAGAGGTAAACCAGAACAATATTTTTTAAGGGTTCTGAAATAGTGTGTTTGAATGGAATTATTAATCTGTTTTTCTGAACTCTGTTTTTTCTTGTCAGGACCAGAAGATGAGCTGATAGAATGTAGCCAAGTAGCCTACTTTGTGTACCGTTAGAATAATGAAATGAAAGGAGAAAAAGGAAAATCTGAAAAACTACATTCCTGGGTCGTCTCCAGGTCCGTATTTCTGGCCCAGAGTGGCTGTCAGTCTAATGTATTCCATTAATGGCTGAAAACCAAAACGAGCTAGATAGTTTTAGATAAACACCAATCCAAAATAACCTGTCAGGAGACTCTTGAAACTCACTACTGGTATTCTGAAATACAGACTCATCTTTATGTCAGGTTCCTTAACATTTAATAATTAGCAATATTTTAAAGTGAAACGAGTTTTGATTTGATGTGGGATGGCACAGGGACACGACATGTGAGAGGTCAAATGTTTTCAGCTCCCATTATCTTTAAAAGGAACAATTTGATTCTCAGCTCTGCCTGCAATGCCCAGATATCTGTGTGTTTAATGTAGGCACTATAAAAAGGTCAAAACAACCACGTTCCTGTGTTATTGATTAAAAAAAAAAAATCTTTAAATTCTACGGTGTCTACAGAATACTGATAGATGCACACTTCTGCAATGCTTTTTCTATATATTACAGTGAGGCAGACTATTTTGCAATTATTCTTTTGAAATCTTGTGTCCAGTTTAAAAGGATTGCTGTTGCTCTCACTTCTTTTATGAATGTTGTTATAGATAGCTTTTTGCGTTGACTACCCATTCAGTTCCTGAAGAGAGAAAAATGGCAGGTTGTTTAAGTGAGAGATGCAATCAGAGTTGCAGGCAAGAATTATTCTCTGAAGAAACTTGAGAATTATTTCAAACAAGTTTAAGAGATAATTTCAATCTTAAAAAATACCCACCAGATTTAGATTGAAATAAAAAGCAAATAGATAACACAACTGCTGTGCCATGAAGTACAGCAAGTTAAGGGCAAATGGAGCATTCTAATTTTGTCTGTCCTTATATGCTTTTATATTGATTTTATGAAAAATGTGACAGTAAATATATGACTAATGGGAGAAACATTTCGGCTGGTTGTATGGGAGGGATGGAAGGAAGTTATGTTTGAATTTTAGTATTAGCTACCTCAGTAAAAAGAGATTTTGCATTAGAAAGCTGACTTTCAGAAATCCCAAGAAATGAAATTCAATCTGAGTTTGAAGTATTTTTTGCTTATTTTGTCCTTGTTCTCCTTATGTGCACAATTTGAATTTTTAACTATTACACAGATTAATTTATGGTTTAAGATAGTATGTGGAACTGCAAATTTACCTATCACATTAATCACTTTGTATTAAGTTTTGCTGTCTTGAACGGATTTCATTATCTCCCCACTGTCCATGAGGTATGTTTGTAATGAATGCAAACTGTGAGGAGTTGTGTCTAAGCAAACAGACTCTCCTGGAAGAGTGCATAAAGTGTGTGTGGCTTCCTTGTATGCAGTTAATTGCTGTTCATTCCTTTTGGCAATGGTTTCTTTATTACTAGCTTTTGAGGAAGCTTTTATCCATAATGCTTTCTCTATTTGCCTTGGAATAGGAATGCATCCAGGACTAAAGCCTCCCATGCTCTTTCTAAGCCAATTTTGGTCAAAGTAATAGTGAAACAATTCAAAGAATTATCTCTACAATCAGGGCTGACTTACAAAGCAGTGGTAGGCTCCAACTCCCTTCTTTCCAGTAGAACAATTTTTTTGTTTTATTATTGTCTTTTCTTTGATAAAGTTGAACTTGCCTCAGGAGATGCAACTACTACATTATTATGAATGAGAATTTATTGGAAGTTTTAAGAGTCCTATTTAGGAAAATATTAGCAAATTATTTTTATTGATGGATTTGCTGTTCAAATTTCAAATTCTTGCATCTTAAAGCTATTTCTAGTGTATTTTTACTTGCTTATTGATCAAATTTCGAAGACAGTGCACTCCTTGCTCTCAGCAGCACACCACCTACCATGGGGGCCCTAGATGTCCTACGTAACTCTGGCCCTGACCCCAGAGTCAGCTGGGCACTGAGTACAGTGCTGCAGCCCACTGTACTAGCCAGCAACTTCTTCCCCTCCTCCCATGATTTTAAATGTCCCCAGAAATTTTTCCAGAGAGAATTTTAAAATCCTTTGTTTTCTCTTCAAATCACCAAAATCCCCTGCAAACTGGACCTTTGGGGCTGAAAGGGTCTTCTGCTTCTTCTTCATCAGGGCATAATTCATTTCAGAGAGGGAATGCAGCAACAAGGCTCAGCCCGGGCACAGGTCTGCTGCCCCCCTGACCATGTTCTCATCATGGTGGTAAGGAGCCCCTT
Organism: Strigops habroptila; assembly: GCF_004027225.2. Lineage (NCBI taxonomy): Eukaryota > Metazoa > Chordata > Aves > Psittaciformes > Psittacidae > Strigops > Strigops habroptila. The sequence goes on along the minus strand of NC_044302.2, from coordinate 82,181,677 downwards.
TCACTCATACTCAGTCAACCTTGACTGTGTTTTTGCACAGCAGTTCAGCAATAGCAGGTAAGAAGGCTTCTAGCCTGGTGGCTAAGGTACTCCCAAGCCTAAGAAATGGAGAATTGACATTCTTAAGGCAATTTAAACCAGATCTACTACTTCCCAGGTAACTTTCTAAATAATCATTGGACTGCTTTAAGAAAAGTAAAGCATACCGTGACCTTTAAAAACAGTAGAAACATTATTTTACTTGGAAAAGTAGTACTTCTAGTCTGTAACATTCTCAAAGCACCTCTGCTCAGCTGCCTGGCTTAAAAAATTAGATAAAGAATACTTATGGGAATATTCATACTCTCTAATTTTGGCCTTTGGATTTAAGTGTTTTAGAGTGACCTACACTGGCACTAATTTCTCTCCATTGACTACAAGAGGAACTTCAGCATGCAACTTTGATCCCCTGAATTATACTTTTACTACGTACTTAAAGTGGAGACTAGGAGTAACATCTCTGGATTCTGAGTTCCACTTCAGAAGCTGCTACATTGGTCAGATTGGGGTCATTAAGAATTTGCACAGAAACAGAACTGTGAGTGCCTGGGAAATGTCTCAGATCAGTGGAGATCAGTTCCTTCAGGGCTTGTTGTGAGGGGATCTGACTGTGGAGCAAACAAGTCAGAAGAGATTGGAACGAAAGTCTGATCATAGCGAGGAAATGATATGAAGTCTTCCTACTTGATAAAGATTTCCCACCCTAAACAGAATGCCATTCATATGATTTGCTATCCTCTCACAAGTGCCAAAAATTTCAACAAAAGACAAACAAAAAAATGGTTTTTTTACATATATAACAATTCTCTGCCTGTTTATATGCTATGTAGAAGCTGAAACAGGTTGACAGCTGGGCACTGACTCCATGTAGGACTTCTTTGCATCTGAGAGGCTATTTCAGGCAGGGGAAATTCAGACACTACAAAACAAACAGCTGTGTAAGAGGTTTGAGGGATGCTTCCACCTTTGTATAGGTGCCTGCTTCAAAGTGTCTGAACACCCTCCAACTAAAAAAGCGCTGTTGTCCTACCTCCTTACAGAGTTTCATCCTACTCTGATAGTATCTTATGTGGCAGGCACTAAACACTATACTTACTCAAGATGATAAAAACAAGTTCTAGGATGGATCTGGAAAACACATACATGGAAAAGCATGGAAAAGCAAATGTTCTTATAAAATGTCAGGATTAACCACTAGTACTTTTGATTGAATAACAATAATAACAATAATACAATAACAATAATAATAAGTAGTAATAATAATAATATAACGATGATACACAGAAAAGCCCTTTCTCAGTATGTGCAGAGTTGAGACTGAAATGAGTGGGAAGTCTGAGTAAAGCAAGTGACCCAGATCAAACTACTTGCTAGCTATCAGGCCATCAGTCTCTAAAGTATTCAAAACATTCACTAAAGGCAACAGGAACTTCTGGTCCAAGACAGTAACCCTGAACACAAAGATGTGTGCAAAATGCACTTACCGTAGTACTAGAATATTAGTGAATGCCTCCGTGATTTAACTGCACAGTTTTAAAGACCTGCTAACTACCCACCACAAGGTAAAATATCTGTATTGATTACAACTTGGCAGTAAGTGCTGCTGTTACTGTTGTCATGGTTCCCTTCCCACTACATAGCATAATGCCATTTTTGCTTTTAAATACATTTCTCCAAGTAAGTTCTGATTACAAGGATAAGATAAGACAAAGGTTGATGTATTAAACTCATCCAGGGTGATTACTTACATTCTGTGTGTCATTAGTGTTAATGCTTTCAGTGTCAGTCTGGTAAAATCTGCAAAAAGCAACATAAGACTCTCTTAAGAGAAAAAAACAATAAAAAATTCATGTTTTTCTTTTTTTTGACATCAGCTTCAGGGCCACCAGTAGCTTTTACAGTTCCTTTCCTCCTTTGTAATTATTAAAAAAAGGACCTTATTTTTTTCTGTTTACAGACATCGTTATTACTTGGTTATCTGAATTATTCTCATATCTTGATAAACATACAAAGCCCTCAGTAAAACTAGTCTGTTTAGTAAGCTTATTAAATTATGACGCCTATTCTGAGGACATAGAGAAAATGATGGAAGGAAACCCTGAAACACCTAAGAGACTAAAGCTGATTACAGGCTTACATAATTTAATTACATAACATTACTGATCTTACATAACTATAAAAAGATTTGAATGCTTTAAATGGGGTGTGTGTGCATATGCATATGCGTGTGCGTGTGCATGTGCGTGCTCGTGTGTGTGTGTTCAAGCACTGTTTAAAAAGGTTTGACATTGTTTGGTTACTCATCTATCTCAGCTCTGGCTGGCAGGTTTCAGACAGAAAATTTCTGGGGAGAAAACCTCAAAATCTAGAAAAATTACAGGCAGTTGGTGAGATCAGGTTGAGTAGGGAAAAGGTTATTTACCCAGTTCTTCTTTACCAGTTAAGCTGTATTGTGAAGGTCTGGAATACAGTTTAAGTTTAAAGATTCCTACTGATATTACCTCATTTAAACATCAGTTTTGAGAACAAAGGCAGTTCCCAAATGCCAAAGATTGTATCTTTCTTCTAGTGTAGAAAAAGCCCCGGTGTTCTGTTGAAGAGAACTAACAATGGGAGCCAGAGTCAGAACATTTTCAACTAAATGTATCTTCATCTAAACATACTGTTTCACTAGAGTGAAATGTGTTTTGAAGAGACATATCAGTTGCAAGAAATACTTCCACAGGGAGGTGTAAGACGTCGTGTTTCCTCTAGAGGTTTCCAACCAGAAGTGAGAGAGAACCAGACAGAAAACTTGACATGTGCTAGCCAAGGACTGGTATTTTCAGGCAATTCTGTTAGTAAATATATATTTGAAGGATTTCATTTTTTGCTTCAGAACTGAAATTTTAGAAAGTCACGAAACAGAACTGGGTTCTAGTCTGTCAGTAGAACAGCCTGTTCTACTAATACCCATTACTGTGTGAATTGCATATCAATCAGCGGCCATACCAGACCAGAACCTTACATTGCAGTGCCCACAGAGACTACAGCAGAAAGATGCAGGCTAGGCAAAAAGCAGGAAGGACAAACAGCAGCTGTGTGTACTAGCTTATGGTTCTGATTTCCCTCCTCACTAAATTATTTCTTTCTCCAGTGCCCTGGCAGTAATTTCATAGAATTGTACAATCATAGAACAGTTAGGGTTGGAAAGGACCTTAAGATCATCTAGTTCCAACTCACTTGCCATGGACAGGGACACCTCACAATGAACCATGTTGCCCAAGACTGTGTCCAGCCTGGCCTTGAACACTGCCAGGGATGAAACATTCACAACTTCTTTGGGCAGCCCATTCCAGTGCCTCACCACCCTCACAGTAGGTAAAGAACTTCTTCCTTATATACAGAAGTAAAGAACTTCTTCCTTATATCCAACCTAAACTTCCCCTGTTTAAGTTTGAAGCCACTACCCCTTGTCATATCACTACAGTCCCCGGAGAAGAGTCCCTCCACCCTTGTAGGCCCCCTTCAGATACTGGAAGGCTGCTATGAGGTCTCCACACAGCCTTCTCTTCTCCAGGCAGAATAGGCCCAACTTTCTCAGCCTGTCTTCATACGGGAGGTGCTCTAGCCCTCTTACCATCCTCGTGGCTTCCCTCTGGACTTGCTCCAACAACTCCATGTCCTTTTTATGTTGAGGACACCAGAACTGTACACAATACTCCAAGTGAGGTCTCATGAGAGCAGAGTAGAGAGGCAGGACCACCTCCTTCGACCTACTGGTCACACTTCTTTTGATCCAGCCCAGCACACGGTTGGTTTCTGGGCCATCAGCACACACTGAAGCCAGCTCATGTTAAGCTTCTCATCAACCAACACTCCCAAGTCCTTCTCTGCAGGGCTGCTCTGAATCTCTTCTCTGCCCAACCTGTAGCTGTGCCTGGGATTGCCCTTTCTGTCAGGGAAAGACAAGGTGGAAGAATGAGGTATCTGTGATTGGCAACTAGAAAACATATTAGGATGGATATATTATGTTTGAATTTCAATATTGACCACAATGAACAAAGTGGGACAAAACCAAACTTTGACCTGATGATAACTTCTGAATACCATCTGGAAGGCGTAGTCTGAGTGCAGTGATACTTACTTTTTTATCTCAAATCTTCTTCACTGAGCTCCAATGTAATTACAGTAGGAGATTCATAGCGAAATAAAACACATGATTTGATTAATTCATGAAAAAATATAAGCAGTTGTAAATTTTCTTTTTTTTTTTTTTATTTTTATTTTTTTATTATTTTCTTTCTGCGACTGTAGAAGGTTGATGTTGTCCAGCTGGGGTCCAAACCTATCTCAGGCCTTATTTATGGATGAAACTGGATGGTCCTAGGAAAGGTTGGCAGAATCACTTTTGGGATGAGGGTGATCGGATTAACAGAATATGATATTAATTGCACTTCTTAGCTTAGAGTTCATTCTCTCTAAACAGACAGTGTAAATTCGGGTCAAATTCGTGACATCAATAAGGTGTCATATAATATAAAATAATCTTCTATAGGCTTTCATAATGGCAATAAGAAGACAAGAAGCAACCATATTCCAGAGCTATTCTTCCATGAGTAGAAACGGTAACAGAGAACAAAGAGAAGTAGCTAATAAAATAAATATAACACTGAAATTATACAGGGAGCTAATACTTTCTACAAGCTATTTGCTATAATATAAAATGTACTATGTGAAATGGAAATGTGTCTAGGAATTAATGAAGACCAAAAGCAAAGATGTCTGACAAATAATGTGATGTACACATTCTTTCAATATGTTGAGTGAAGATGAAATTTCTCAACTGGAGTTAAATACCTATGGCAATATGAAGACTAGACCATAAACAATATACCTTTAAAAAGTTTGTAAGCCTAGTTGTTGTAGAAGAGAAAGCCACTGAAATGAAACAGGCACAGATGGAGAAGCCAGAGCATCCCGCAAAAATACAGGATACACAGTGGTCCGGTAATGACGTAGTCTGCTGAAACACACTGCTATAAGGGTTCTGTGAAACCTCATAATCTCATTAATCTGCCTGGGAGCAGGCACCCTTTCCTTTGTGCCTTTTTGTGACACCTGGGCCTGAAAGAAATACTTTTGTTCATAGCGTTTATGTCTGACAAGACATGACATGCTCCTTTTACTACCAGTCCACAGAACCCAAGAAGATTGTTCTTCATTGTATATTGCAAAACACAGCTATTACCTCAGGTGAGTGAGGGAAATCATGGTGTATGAAAAGAGATCTGTTACTCTGTCTTTGATTGTGATAGTGCTTAGAAGCATTAGTCAGTAATTTATGCCTAACTGCAATGCAAGCTATGTTCATTTTATTAACAGATTGTCTATAATCTTAGAACTGAATTCTTCCATCACTTTTGCATGTGCACAGCTCTCCTGTAAAAGACAACTTCTTAGGAGTTGTGAGTACTATTCACATTAAAAGTTAAGTGCATATTGAAGAACTAGTATGACTAGCATGTTGGCATACTCTTTTTGTGTAATGGCGAATGACAGTTGTTCTGACCAGGTTCTGTAAAACACCTGGAGGAAATTTTCTAAAGAAAGAAAATATAGACATTGAAAGCCTAAGTCACACCTAGATTTTGTCAACACCTCTAATTTTGCAAATAACTCTAAAGCTAATACCTCTCACCCTCAAATACCCTTCACTTTTGTAGCATCTATAACTGGGAAAACTGTTGCAACCATATGGTCAAGAAGAAATAGCATGTGAGAGATAGGGCCACAGCTGTTTGTATTTTTTTCTATTAGGGCATAGGTATGTGCTTTAAAAAGTAACCTCATACCACACATATTTGGAAGTCCACTTGTGGGATAGCTCTCCACTGTCTTCATACCATACAACCACTGATTTGGCCTTCAGATCCATGACGTATATCTCACTGAAGGCAATACTAGCCATTAAGGGCTCTACTGACTCTGTAACATCAGATTTATGGCTATTCCAGTTTCATCCCACAAAATCAGTCTCTGAATTATAGGCTCCAAATAATATGGTTCAATGATGTCCTTGTTGCACCTGAATTCCTTACCCAACCAAAGTATCCCACACTTTACACTAGGGCAACCGTGTCACTCCCTACAAGCTTTACTTTTCACAACCATTCTCTTTCTTGCCTATAATAATCTTCTCAAAACAGAGCCAATGCAATAACGTGGTAACACAGCAAAACACTAAAAAGAATATAATTAGGATGTATGCAAATTAAGATTGTCAGAACTAACTGGTTTCCATCTATCCTACAAGAGGAGCGGAAAATTTACTTCTTGCAAAGTTCATCACTCTAAGTTTTTGTTCACATAGAAGGAATAAAAATAGCCTAGAAAACAATAATGCGAGGGACAGTTAAACATCTGCCATTAACATAAGAAAGATTGTTTCAGCAAGAGAAGGGAGTTCCAGCCAGTCACTATCTGTTTGTAAAATATATATAGTTAAAATATAAAACCCAGTAACTTGTTTTGGACAAACAAACAAACAACCCCCCCCCCCAAAAACCCAAAAAACCCACACCCACAAAAATCCCCATTAAAACCTCTTTAAAAAGTGAAAAGAAAACCTTAAGAAAATAAAACCACATTTAAACATTCTAAAAGAATCTCTTACTTGGCAAATGAACCAAAACAAAGTTGCCTCCAGCAAACAGTCATGCAGCCGTTGCAAAATTCGTTGCCACTTACAAATAGAAGTTAAAAAGACCATTTGACCTTGTATAGAGATGCTAAAATGTATGGTAGTGTAAGATGTCCTAATGAACGCTGAAATTTCACATGACTTAGGCATTACTAATGCACAACAGATTAAAGAAAATGAGTACAAATTCCAGAATAACACTGGACTTTTAAAGTACTTCATCATTGTCCATATGGATTTAAAAAAAACCCTACCAAAATGTAAGTTCACCCTTCTGAAAAATCTAGAGTCAGAAATGCACACCGAGCACCTGAAAATATTTCTATGATATTTCCTTTATTTAAAAACAAACCCACTTTTATTCTTCAGATTAAAGGGTTTTTTTTCAAGTAAAAAGTAGAGAAAAATATGGATCTGGAAAGTTCTGGGTTTCTTCTCAGGTACAGAATAGAGTAAGCGATTACAACGAAAGCTAGCTGCTCTTTCACTGAAACCATGACACAGCATTTGCCTATAAATAATGATGCAGAAAATTTGCAAAATTACAGAATATCTTTGATATTAGATAAAATAATTTAAATGCTTTCTCTAGAATGGTTTAACTGTCTTCAAATTACAGGGTTAGTCCAAACTAAATCTCTAAGATAAATAAGATAAATTTTATCTAAACCTGAAATCCTAAAACATATATCTAACTGAAGGAGTAAACCAAAAAGATTTAGCTGCTCTCAGACGACCTAGTAATCAAAACCAGATGTCTACAGAAACTCAAGAGAAATATTATTATAAATTATCAATGGGTAAAACTCTTGAACTATTTAGGCAGTTCCCAGTATCGTTAATATCCCATTGCAATCTTCATGTTCCACGCTATCCTTACAAGGGTGTACTGATTTACTCTACTGTTACTTTGCCTCAATACACTACAACCACAAGTATTTCTTGTATTATTTTTTAGGAACTCCACCCAGGATGCAGTAAATTGAGATATTCAGGAGTACAAAAGACATTTACAGGGGAAACATAACAGCTCTCCTTCTGTTACAAATGAAACTGAGCATCAAGCTGAGAAATGACACTGAGCATGTTTACCCATTTTGGAATTACCCTGCAGCTCCTGTGATCTCCAAAAGAAGCTCAGCCTCAGCAGTGATCCTGTCACATCATTACATGCAAGCACAACATCACGATTATAAAACCCAGGGCATTTCAACAATAAGAGCTTGGAATTTAATAAGTATCTGGATGAAGTTGAATGCTTGTAACCATATCCTAGCATAATCTCTAGTTAAGGGTGCTGGAGGGACCTTCAGTGACTGTAAACATCAAGTCTGTAATCGCACGCGTGTCATCACTTTGAAAGGCTTCCAGGCAGTGGGATTTTGTGGAGACTTGGTTCCCTAAACCCTTTTTACCTTACGTGTAGAAACTTGATTGCACTTCAGACAACTTCTTCAATAAGATGCACAGTTTTGTGTGTACGGCAAATTTGAATTACTTGACTTTTCTTATAGCTCCTGGGCAGTGTCAAGCACAGGCCTTTGGGACAACATGCAATCACAGGGATGAAAGGTTCTCCTCATTTCCTGTTTTAAGATTCCCTCAGAGGAACATACATCTTACAACTGAAAGAAAATCAAATCACGTCAGCACCTTGAATGATGTGCTTCGCTAGAAGAGTATATGCATAGCATCTTGTTCCAACATCAAAGATGAGTTATAAGAGCACTGTATCATTCCTGATGAATATGAAGAATTGCATTGAAATCAGAGGTGTAGTTTGTGTTCCCAAGATAAAACAGTCTCATCTGCTTTGCCAGCCAAGTGAATGGAGACTGTATGTGAAAAGTTTCCTGTGTACGTGGTCATTGCTCCCACCACCACATGGCTTCAGTCACAGAAACTGCTTCTGCTGATAGAGTAATCACAAATTTTTGGGGACTTTTCTAAACTTCAGCTCTGGACAGAGTGCAGAATTCGATATGGGTGAATGTGGTTTATAAATGTCTTTGAGATGCCTTATGGCTTAATTTCCTTATCTTAGAAATCTTCTCTGAACAGCCCTGTGTGTTGGCTAATCATAAAAAACTCATGATGGCTTCATCTCCCCACTGCCCTTTTTTCCCATGCCCCAAAAATGTAGAATGAAAGAGATGAGGTATTTCTCTGGCAGCAATGATGTCCCTGAGAATGCCTTAAGCTGTGTTGATTCTGCTGTTGCTAATTGATTTCCATAATGTAAAAGTTCTTTAAACTCAACAGAGGACTTTGACATTTATCTTCATGCTGCTACAAAACAAAGTAAATCCAAACAAATTCTTCACAATGAAAAGGTTTAAGTACTGGAAGTAGTTGTGCAGAGGTTGTGGATCTGCATCCTTAGAGATTTTACAGGATAAGGCACTGGGCAAACCAAGCCAGCTTTGTAGTTGGTCTTGCTCTGAACAGTGGACATCACCAGATACCACCCAGATGTCCTATTCAAGCTAGATTGTGCTATGATTATGACTTTTAAAGCAGCATTTGCCAGCTAAAGTGCATAAATCTGGTTCCCTCTGTTCAAGGGTAACAAGGTATTTAACGTGAGGTACTCTCCTCACGATTCTCGCTGTGACCTCAGTACTTCCCTGTTGCTTCTGTACTAGGCCAAATAACAATCACCAAAGTGAGGCAATGTTTTAATGGGTCCATCATATCTCAGAACCCAATTGGACAGTGACAAAATAAAGTTGCCATCAAAACTCACTTGTGTAGAAATTTGCAGAGGTCATTTAATCCTAGGGATGTTCAAGAAAACATCTGGCAACCACAGCTTGCAAAGACTGAACTCTGACTGCCTGAAGGAGTGTGAAGTTCCTGCAAAGTGAACTTTCAAACTTTGGAATGTCATTACATTTATGAAGAGGTGAAAATAGCATAGTATATTTCCCTATAACAGCTTATATCCATTTATGTGCACAGTGAGTAAAAATTTTCTGTGACACTAACTGTGATTGTCTGAGAATAGGGTGTATTTTTTTCCACAAACACCAGCTATCAATGCAGCTATGTTTAACAGAAGCCAGAACCCATAGGAAATAGTATGAAAACAACCTTTCCTGAAGAGTTGAACATTATTATTGTTTATTCTTTGGATTCTGGTAGCTATCAAAATATTTTCACGTACAGAAAAACAGTTCTTGGCCTGCAGAATTTACAGCCTGAGAAAAGTCATGCACAAAGTACAGGAAAGATGACTAAAGACTACAGACACTTTCTTGCATTTGAACAGTGACCTTTCACCATTAAAGTCTTAGTAAATGAATAAAGTAATTGACAACACCTATTTAGAGTCATGGTAGGAATAGCGTATTCTTCTGTACAATGGTACTGGTATAATGGTTTACTCCATAAACCCACTTAGTCTAAATTTTCATTACGCTCATCCCTTTTGGATGCAAACCCACTCTTGGATTCTACTAGGTAGAATATATATTCCTCTTCAGTTTGTTACCTGGGATAAATTTTCTAGTATAGCACCTTGCAGCAGCATCACATAGCTGACTCTGAGATCCCTCTTGGCTAAACCTAATACTTCTACCAGACAATCTGGAACACAGGGCAGCTGAGTTTGTTGCTAGAATTTTGGTCCCAGTGCTCACCAGTGCTTAATTTTTGGAGTTATCTAAGGTACCGATACATTGACAAAATAATTTTGATGTTGACCCAATAGATGCAGGTAAAATACGGTCTGTGGCTACCTTCCATTGCAAATGAAATTCCACTTGCTTTCCCTAGAGTCCAGATGATTTGGGTTAAAACCAACTTTTCACCTGTGCAGCACTTTTCTTTTTCAACAAACTAACTAGGTTTATAGAAGTAATTTTATAACCTGTTCATGAAAACACTTAGCCAAAAGACATTGAGTCCTTGGATTCTTAAAACATGCAATTTTAAAAAGTTTTTGGACAGAATGAGTATTGTACTATTCAAGAACTCCCAGCAATGAAAGAGTGTTTTAGCTTTTGGTTTGCCTTGTTCCGCATAATTGCTTACAATGAGCTTAGCCTCAACAACATTGACATATTCTTCCTGAGGAAGGTTTGTTAGTGTCACATCAGTGACATAGGATTAAATATCCTTCCTAGTGCATTTGATATAAAGAGATAATGAAGGATTTTCTTATAGCCACTTGAGAAGACACCATATGGTTCCACGAAAAAGCAGTAATACAATTGCTTCTCTGCTTTGCCAAAGTGAGAAGAGAGATCTATCAAAATATGGAGAAGCAGGAAGGGGAATGAAGGAAGGAAATTTATTAGCAACCCTCCCACCATTAGTTCCTGTCTCCTCTTGCCAGTCGTGACACTGGCCTATATACAGCTATGAAATATGATAGACTGAGTGATGCCTGGGCTGCAGCAGGGAAGCAGGAAATGGAAGAAAATAAGGTCTAAGACCTGTTTCTGTGGCTGTGGCACACTGCCTGTGGGATCCCACTGTCTCTAGCTGTGTGCCTATGCATCTGCCTGATATCTCTCTCTTTGGGACAGTGTAGTGATGCTGGTTGTGTCTTAGCACCTCCACAGGACCCATGAGGACAGGACCATTTCCCCATTCCAGGTCATATGATGGATGAGCCCAACCCTACCTGAGGTTCTTGACCTCAGCTGCAAGCAGCTGTGTAAAGTGCAGACCTTGTGCCATCAAAATGACAAGGAAATTTCCCACTTGATGAAATTGTAAGAGGCTCAAGTCGTAATTGTACCTAGGTTTCTCTGCAATATGGAGGACCAGTATGTAGATTCCACAAAACCCACTGCCAAGTTTCTTCAGAACAGATGATGTCTTTGTTGTTTGAACTTTTACTCTACAAGTGTCATTCTGTAATAAAATCTCATTTTCTAAGTCCACATTCTGAAATGCACTCAAACCCTTTTTTGCTTTACATTGGATTTACTATCCTTTGCATTTCTCTCAATTCTATCTTGCTGGAGCATTCAAAAATGAATATGACTGAAGCTTTTTAAATGGTCATTAGATGCCTTTTCCAATGAATCAAATATGAACATACAGTAATAAAAATGCCTTTGGAGAAGCAAAATTCTGAATAACCCAAATGCATTGTTCCAGCAATGTTTATTTTCAGCTGAGTGAAATCAGTGGTTAGTTCCTCTAGTGCAGTGATTTCCAGCTGTGAATTGACACACACAAAAAAGCTGAGATATCCTTAGACTGATTAATGCTGCTTTCAAAAGAACTATCCAGGTAAAGAGGTTTTGTGAGGGAGTGGCATGTATACTAAAAGTGTCTGTATTGTAATCGGGCTACCTGTTTGCGCACTGCCGACAGGTCATTTCCGTTGGAAACTTAATACATTAAAAAAGATACTATACAAATAATAGTAACAAAACCTGCTCTTCAGTAATTAGTAGCTGCAAAGGATGAAATATTTGCTACACTGAAGATGTAAAAGAAAACTTTGGCAGTCACATCTCTGAGACCACAATTTCAGGGAGATAATTTTTTGCATCCTAAGTCTTCAAGCATTACTTACAATGACAGAATCTTGATAGTCTTAACTAGCCAGACGGCACTTTAACTGGGCTACAGGGTGCCATGTAGTTCTGCAGTGCACAGATTACGCTTATATTACAGGGCTCTAGCTGAGCTAGGTGGCAAACTGGAAGCAGCCCACCCAAAGTAGCTTGAAACAAATTTATCCTGCTGAGAATATTATGTGGATCTATACTGGGCATATCTGCACACCACTGCAGTTTGCAGCATGAACACAAAAAAGGAGCATGTCCTGGCGGGTGGCAGAGTCTCGCTGTAGCTGTGATTCAACCTTACCATTTCCTCCAATGGCAAAACTATTTCAAGAGATTTCTTCCCCTTTCACATTTATCCAACTTCCACTGCAAAACAATATGAATTAAATTTGGCCCTCCAGAGAACATCTTTTTTACTGATTTTCATTTTTTAAAATTAATAATTTTATTGGTTAAATTGTGTCCATTATTAGCCTTGTCATTTGGATGAATGGAATCAATAGCAACTTGATAGCAGGAACAAGTAATTTGGAAAACGAGGTCTTAACCAGCTGTATGTCTGGAGTAAATGTCCATGGAGTGACCTCTCAGATGTGTGCATTGTTCTTATGGAACAGTTTGAAGAATGGGATCATTAAAGCAGCCTCTGGATCTGCTTGCGAATAATGTCTCAATGCAGAACACAGAAAATTTGTTTTTCTCACTGGAAATGTATGAGTTTTAGTCTAGTTTTAAAGTTAATAATTTGTTTGGGGGAACTGCATAATTGAACTACATTTCAAATATCTCCTTTGTTTTTGGTTTTTTTTTTTTGTTGCCTATTGTGATGCTAAGGAAATATAAGTAAGTGATGCAGTATGATTATTTGCAGAAAGAAGTAATATTAGAAGTGGGACCGTTTAAGGGGAGAGTTAGTACTGGAAGATGTTAAAATATTATTAAAAAGCTACCGGAATAACACCACCCCTTCAATGAGGAGGCATTTCTTTTGATAACTTCATAATTGTGCCTTGATTTCACAGAAAGACTAAAGAAAAGATTATTAAATGAATGCTTTTGATTTCACTGTATGTGTCATTCCTCCGACTAGGTCAGCCCCTGTGTTGTCAGCCTTTCACACATCCATAGTAAGTAGGGTTGCATTTTTTCCATAGATAGAATTCAAATTAGAAATCTTCATGGCTGTTATGCTAATTAAAGATATTGTTAACTGAGCTACTGAAGATCTCATTTCATCGTCCAATTGACAATATGAAGATACAGAAGAACTGTACAATACTGCTGTTACAAATGATCCAAAGAAGATAACATTTCTTCTCATTAGTATTTGCTATTACTAAGATACATAACAAGCAGTCAGAATTATGTGTTTCTTTACTATTTAGAATTCTCAGAATGAAGATTCTGTAAAGGAAATCCACTCCTTTACCAAATGTAACAAAGCATAGACTGAGTTTACAGAGCTGACTTGTGTTTTGAGCCTCTAAGGATGGCATTAGTCTTGTTTGGCCAAGTTCCAATTGCTTTCTGCTATTCTCTTCTGACAGGTCTGCCTTTACAGACAGGTCATGTGCTATGATGCTTTGAGACAGGGAAAAAAAACCCAATCACAACACACTGAAAAGAAGAGAATTGTACTTTGTGATGTTTGTTACTCCACTGATACCAATGAAAAATTGTCTCTTTATGCTTTTTTTTTTTACATTTATCTTTTAAATAAAATAATACAGAACAGAAGACATTGATGCCACTATTAATAACACAATACTATTCAGTGGCAATTCAGGCAAGCAGGCAGTCATTTATGGAAACACCCTGTGGTCAGCCTCCTGACAGCCATCTCAAGAAATCTCCAGCCAGAAGCTGTTTCTCAATGTATTGGTTTTTTGTAATGTGAAAGATGTAGGGGCAGCATTAGAACACTGTGACTCATGTTGTCGGTATAGCTCATCCCTGCATAACCAACATTGGAGACTAAACCTTAATGACAGCTTTCTAGGGCAGTGCAAAGCATTACGCACCTAACTTCTTCCAAGTTAGACACTTCGTTTTTATAGGTATGATCTGTAGCTGATGTTTCAGCACTACGTAGGATTACCTGGCACTTGTTGTCAGAATACTTTGTTTTAAAAGTCATAGCCTTTATTAAATTCTGACCACTTGATCTGAAATTTTCACTCCTAAATGTATGAATCAGCCAAACAGTATGAGGAATATTTGACTCAAACAGTTTACTGTCTGACAACAAAGACCGAGTAAAGGTATTTTCTTCCCTATGATAGAAAATTCTGGAAATTTTGGAAATTTCTAGTGTTTTCTATTTAAAATCTGGCAAATTTGTAGCATTTATACCAAGAATGTGTCTTGTGCTGTTATGGTGAAAATGTCCTAGACATCTTCCTGCATATGGCCAAGCCCAAAACTGTTTGAGGCAATCCCCAGATTGTAACTGTGGGATAATACAGGTGGTAGACAGCATTGATCCAGGCACCGGAATCACAGACAGGGACGCTATAATGCTAATGTTTCCACTGACCTCATTGTTGGGTGCAGACAATGAGAAGGAGGTGGAAGGCTCCAGACTTGTATGGAGAAAATACAAGAGGCAGATGTGGGAGAAAGATGCAGACTGCACAGGGAAGGCACGCATGTATTGTCATGAAACTGTAAGACAGATCCATGGAAGAGCTAGGGAGAGAGTGAGACTGGACAGGAAACACAGAGAAGAAGAATGAGCCTGGATCTGAAACCTATGTGAAACATGTGCCTAATAAACCAATGAAATGAAATGTTTATAAGGGAGGCAGCAAAGTCAAATGAAACTGAAACTGCCCAAGCCAAGTGATATGGACTTGCTCCACCCTGCTCAGGAGGAGACTGGGACAGGCTGGATGTGAAAAATGTTATGAGAACAAATGTTATGAGAACAGTCTGAAGACTGAACTGCAAAACATGCTGTTCTTCTAATATTGCTCATTGTGCATTTGCGAGGGTATGTCTTAACCAGTACATTAACATATAGAGTTCAAATCTGTGTTAAAGTTTCAAAGCATAGAGAACAAGGAAAGAAAGAGTTGGAAAGAAAGAACAGTTGGAAAGAAAGAAAGAAAGATCATGTAAAGAAAGCATTGCTGGAATGTAAATACTGAATTTGGGTGAGAAATCCTTCATCTCCCTGAGACTAGGACTTGCATTAATTTAGTAAGTGTAATTAAATAAACCCTATATGCTGGAAGGAAGAAGAAAAAAATAAAACTATAACTCATCTCTTTGTCATCAGCGTAAAATGACAGTTATGTTTCCATAGAAATAGAAACTGGTGAATGAGCTACGCACACTGCATGCCAATTAACTCATCCAGCTCTGACATGACTTTAGGTTGCTATAGTAACCATTTTTATACTACTGTATCAGGTTATCAATATTAATTGCAAATGGTATCCAGGGCATTGTAGTTCTTGCAATTTCATCAATTGCATCGTATTCTTACACATTTGCTGCAAGGGCATTTGAGAAGGCAAACCTATAAATAAGATCCTGATCCCAGCATCACAGACATTAATCCAAAGTAACACCCCAGGCTACAGGAGGTGCACGCTGGAATGACACAGGTACTGCTAGCAGGACAGTCACGGACCTTTTTGCTCCATCTGTGACATTGTCATCTGGAAGAGCTGGTGTGATGCATCTCAGTATGTACAGGGAAACCTGAAGGATCGCATGTTTAGTTACGATTTTATCTCAGAATGTATATCTTCAGTAAGTACAGTGATCTGAAGGAACAACACTGTAAATAAGTTTCTTTGTAACATAAACAGAGATTTGTCATATGAAATACATTTAACTGAAGACAACTTCCTTAATCTGGTTTTCTGGAGGAGACTGAAGAATCAAACTGTTTTCTTTTCCTTTTTTTTTTTTTTTCCTGGCACATATGTTTGTTCCTGTTAACCATGACCTTGTAGAAATAGGGCTGTCTCATAGTAATGTCAACCCTCCAGTAAATCTTTCTAATCTCCCTGGAGCACCAGGACTGTTGCTTTGCGTTGTATTCTGTGCACAGAACCTCTGGAGGTCATCTGTTCCAGCTCCTTCTGCTCAAACAGAACTACCTAGAGCACATTGCCCTGGACCATGTTCATATGGCTTTCAAATATCAACAAGGATGGAGATTCCGCACTTTCTGTCGGCAGCCTCTTCAATCGCTCAGTCATCCCAAACAGTAAAAAAGTGGTTTTATGCCCTCTGAGGAACAATCCTTCAGGTTTCCCAGCAACAGCATAAGTTTGTATATATATAAAAATAAATATATATATATCTCTACATAATAGCATATGCTTCCAAAGATGGAGTTTTTTTACATGGCAACTTTTTAGCCATAAAGCAAATGCTGATTCCCACTAATCAAACGTCCAACATATTTTTAACTCCATAAAGCCAACTTGCAAAGCCTTTGTAAATGGTCTGCAAAAGAACTCCTTAAGCGTGTCAGAACCATGACAGAACTGGCTAGTCATTAGGACACCCACAGTGTCTTGACTGGCTGTGTCGTCACCAGTATGAGTGAGCAAGTGCTCAGGAGGCAGTAGACAATCAGAGCTCAGATAGCTCTGCAGCTGGATGTGCCAGCTCCTTCAGGCCTTCTTATCATTCTGCTGAAGAAGTCACCGGAGGTGTCCAATCTCTATGGATTTTATTGTTGTTTTTTTTTTTTTGCTTTCCAAGGTTGCAAAAGGCACCTGACCAGACACACAGCCCAAAGGTGCATGCATTGAACAAAGGGAAATAAAGAGGTCCTTCCCTGAACAAAGCTCTTAGAACAAGGAGTTTCCATGTTCTAACATGGCTACAGATGACAAAAGCTTACATGGATTCAAAAAGTGAATGGACAAATGCTCTGAGTATTAAATACTGAGAAATTTTAAATGAAAATATATTCCCATACTACTAAATAAAAGAGGGGCAGAGAACTGAAGGCAGTCAATTCCAGTCAGCTTTGTCCAAACTGCATAGTACTTGGAACCAGGTTTCTCTGGTGCTTTGTGTGGTCTCAAAACATTGTAATAAGTTTTGTATTTGGGGGTGGGGATAGCTGTAAATGAATAATATGCAGATAGAGTTGGTGATTTTACTGCAGGAAACTGAGGGGGTTTAATGAGTACCCCGCAGTGCAGTATGAGGGCAGCTATGTGTTCTGGGCTAGCGAAAAAGCTGCAGACTGGAGTCAGAAATGAGGCAGTCTTATTCTGCCAGTGAGAACAGTCCTTGTCACAAAATAGTCCTTGATCTATTTCAAGGTAGTTCCTGAGCACTACCTCAAAGACAGTTAGCCTGAGCAAAAATCATGCCTCAAGGCATGCTTACAGTTAAGCATTATGGACACTTAACAGTCCAGTGCTCAAGCTTGCACACAGCTCAATATAAAAGGACACTCCTAGCACATGACAAAAAGGTTGCCGTTTGAGAAAATAATCTTGGGAAGTATCAATGTCTTCTCATCTCGTTTGTATAATCTTTCAAAGGATTTACTATTAGTAGGATACTTAGCTAGATGGACTGTGGTCTGGCTGAATACAGCCATTCTTATATTTGTTAAGTTGCCCCACATGTAGGAATCCTTCTAGAAAGCCTTGTTCTGACACTGAATGAAAGAACTGAATCCAACTGAGCAGCAGCAATTTCCTCATTTCTAGGACCACACTCGTTGTACTGTTCTGAACAAATCTGGCAGCTGGCTGAGGTCTTTTGTTCCTGCCCACATCTTTTCTTTGGTTGAATTTCTAGGGCATCCCCACATGGCAGGAAAAGAAAAAGCCTTTGGAGAACACAGCATCAGAATTAACTAAGTATGATTCATAACTATACATGGTCACAGCCTACTTTGCATCTAAAAAGTGAGTATTATACAGAGGGCATATTGTATTTCTATACTTCCCTGGGATGTAAGAAAAAATGTAATGTTCTTCCAAACATGACCTTAACACACATGCTTTTTAACTAATGTTGTTTTAATGTTTGACCCCTGTGCTCTGTCTTCCCTGGAGGCCTGAATCATTACCAAGCTGAATGCTGCAGCTAAGTGTTTTGGGCAGGCTTTGTGCTGTGCTGGTTCAGTCTGCTTATAGTAGCCAGACTGTTTTCTGTAAACAGTGCTGAAGGTAGTTTTGTGCTGTTAACAAATAGACAGGCTGGTCTTTTCTCCTGAGCAGCCCTCTTGGGAAACAGCCACAGAAGAGGATAGAGGGGGAGAGGGAGGTGGATCTTCCAGATTAGTGTATCTGATTCTACCAATGTTGCTCCATAGCTGTGGTTCTCTAGATACTTTCAATGATGTTCTTCCTTGGGTTGTCTTTTTGACATGCCAGATGCCTGGAAAATGCAGTTGTTTCACCATGACAACACCAATACAAACATTGAGTTAGTATTTGTAAAGCTCAGGTATATCTGTATAGTAAAGTACCACAGAGAGGTGTAGGGTGGCACAGATTTCTGCCTAGGTTGCAAGATACTATACAGTATGAACTAATTTACTTTGTTGTCAAGGGCTCCAAGCCGTACAAATATGTGGTAAATGGATAACTCATGCTAAGAAATATGCCTTCTCAGAAGGCCATTAAGAAAAGTTCAGGAAGGGACAGCAATAAACAGGAGGGATATTAATAACAGCAATCAAAAAGCAGCACAAATTAAAAAAAACCCCTTGTGTGCACACACACAAATATTTTTTTCAATTAAAATATGTGGTTTTACTAGAGTGCTTGGAATCATTGAGCATTGGAATAGGTACCCAGAGTGGTTGTGGAGCTTCCTTCCCTGACGATATACAAGAGCCATATGGACACAATCCCGAGCAATGACGCTGCCTGAGCGGGGAGGTTGGGCTACGTATCTCTGATTGTCTCTACCAATCTCAACCATTCTGTGATTCTGTGATTACCACCTCATTACATATCACACCACCAAGGCACAAAGTTCAGGCTAGAGGGAAGTATTAGTTTTGAGAATAGTTCTCCTCAGTCCTCAAACCTGTTGAGGAACCACAAGGCGACATGGTTATATTAGTGGAAACCTCTGGCTTGTTTTTTTTCCTGGCTTCTTGCCGTGTGTTGGAAGTATCAGGAGCAGATGCTCACTGTATGCACACATAAACACAATATTCCTAAGATTTATTTTATTTCTTAAGAAAGCTCTATTCTAATTTAATAATCAACATTCTAGAAACAATTTAATGTAAGGAGATGATTTCATTCCCTCTCCCCTGTCTGCTGGAGAAATAGAGGGGGTAAACACAAGTCAGACCTGAAAACTTTGGCATGGCTACTTGCTTCAGTATTGAATTACACTGCCAGGAGCTCACAAAAGCTGAGATTGTGATTCTTTGATGATTTCAGAGATGTGTATTAATGCACTGGGACCTTTTTTAGTTTCTCACAATAAATAGCTTAGGACAAGCAGCTCCATTACTAGTTTCCTTCTTCTTTGTCCTATGAGCAAATGGCTCAGGTTGGCACTGCACATTGGATAGGAATACAATGGAGTTGTGCTGGCAGAAAAAGGGAGCTTCATAGTAGCACCGAAGCCATGAAAGAAGAGGCAGGCTTCCTTATAGCATCTGGTGGCACACAGGCACATTCTGGAAACAGCTGTGAAATCTTCAGAACACTAACTACAACCATAGCAGTAAAAAAAGTTGTGTGTACAAAATGTGACTCCTGGCTGTTCTAAAAATACTTCAGCAGCTTCCATTCATTTTCCTGGGTAGAGCATCATTGGGGGATAACAATGAGGTCCAATAAGCCACTCATTTATGCTATTTGGCTATGACAGCACTTGTGGGACCTGCTCCATGAGGACTGTGCTTAGTTTCATAGGCAAAACTTTTCTTGTAACTCGTTATAACCCATTAAATGACCCACCTTGTAGCATGGGCTTACCTGTAGAAGGTCTGGTACCCACTACTAGATGTAACTTCCTATTCTCCCGCTTGCTCCTGGGATGATACGTGATGGAAAGGACCACATTGTTTACTTCCAAGTGTCTTTGTACAGAGATGGAATGTCGTCTATTGAAAAGGCAGATGCAATCTGATTACAAGAAACTGCTGCTAGGGTAATAGTTTACAAAGGTAATTCAAGACATGATTTTACTGCTGGTTTCCTACTACATTGTTCACGCTTTTTACTTGAAATGTTTCACAAACATTTGTTATGCTTTGTCCCAGCATTCTGAAAAATAAAGTGCCTTGCTAGTCTCATTATGAAATTTTGTGACTTAGCACGTCCAAGACAGAGCACTGGATTTCAATGCGCAAAACCAAAATGAAACAAAAGGCTTTCTCACTAAGCATTAAAATATAGATTTCAGTTTATAGGAGAACACTCCTCTTAGTCCTGTAGAACAAGATATAACTAGAGCCAAAGCTGTAACTCAAGTTGTAGACTTTAGTTGTCAGAACAGAGCAGTAGAAATACGGTTATAATTAATGCAGATGATTTTTTAAAACACAGAGTTCTTTTGAGATTACAGAGGTTTTCTTCAACAGAGAAGTTACATGGGTTGACCTGCTTTTCGTGACAGGAAATAAATACTGTAGCAGCCTTTAAATACTTCCCCTTGAGCTATTCGGTCTTGATACAACGGGTAGGTGGGAGATCTGACATGAAATATCAAAAAATATCATCCTGACTTCTTACTTCAACTTTCATAAACCCTGCGTAATAGCTTGTATTTAAGAACACCCTTAAGGAAATCATTATTAAAATTTCCTTAGGGAAATATTAACATTTTATGTTATCGTAGGTCAATTTAAAGTATGGGATGTAGTATTTTCCCTTGATATCTTTTCTGTTATAATATTTTTGAGCTATCAGAAGAAACACATTCTGTCTTTGGTAATTAGTACTGGATCAAATCAAACAAATGCATTTTATAGCAATGAAAATAATGCTGGAAGATCATTCAGCATACATTTATTATGCAAATGATGGTATCACCATCATTTAAAATTAAATAAAATTTGTTGTTAACATTGCCATAAAGTAAGCACGCTTATGTTTATGGGCAAATTAATTTTGAGTTAAGGAGTTCCATTCAAAACCACGAAATATGTTTATGTCAGTTAACAATAAAACTGAGTACTAATCAGTTTCCTGAACAGCATAGAATAGCCTTTTTTTCAACCTTCATATTTGCAAGATGTCCTCCTTGTTCCAATATAAACATTACTGAAAGAACATTTCATTTCAATTAAGATACCGATAAATGCAAACTTTAACCAGTATTGAGATGTGTGGCATACTTCTCATACTCTCCAGAAAAGGGAACTACTGGTTCTAATAATAGTCGGGGAAAATAAATTACTGGGTTGGAAAGTAAATGTCAGAGTATCCCCAATGATCTGGTAATGTTGCACGTTCTCCTTTATACACAGTCCTTGTTACTTTCAAAGTTTTCAAAAAATTTCCTAAGTTAAAAATATTTTCTGTGGTTTGGGAAGCTGTTTTCAGCTTGTAGTGAATGAAAGGTTCATCTACTGTGAATTCCCAGGTATTCCATGAGCATTACTTGAGACTTTGAAAAAAGAGATTGGACAAGTGTGTTAAGCAGCTCTAGGCTACAGTAAAAATTTGACACTCCTCCAGCCCACAAGATTTTTCTGCAAATTGATGAACTTTTTTGGTAATAGAAAAACGCTTATTTATAGAGGATTTATTTTGTCACTTTGCTAAGCACAGAAAAACCCTTAAGCTTACAATAATAAACTAATAATTAGTCTCATTGACATTGGCTAAACTACTGAGGTAAATCAGACTATTCAGTACCTTGCAGAATTCACAACTATATGGCATTAATTTAGTCTCAGAAATCAGTAAATTTACATAAGATATAAATAAGTGGAGCTGAAATAAAACTGTTTTTTTCCTCCCTCTGTTTCTGTCAGTAGATACTGGCACGTGTTGCTCAATTGAAATTCAGATGTTGTGCAGCAAAGAATACAAAATCCAAGGAACGCTGGGTCAATGAGAAAGCAGCATGACTTAAAAATTAGGACAGGGTTGGTGTTTGGATTGGATTACAGACATTGTCTTACTCTGAGGATTCTGAAGACCGTGCAGAAAATTCTGCTCCCTCAAAGCCCATGCAGGGGCATCTGGGCCATTCAGAATCTCACAAACTCTGTGGCCAGAAGAAAACATCATGACTAGCTCTGCCCCACACTTCTTTCTTCCCTTAGCCTCCATGCAGATGATACACAGACAAATAATTTCTCAAGAAGTCGCAAAAATCCAGCCTGTATTTAAGTACATTTTTAAGAGAAGACGTTTGACATCTTTGTTTTAAAGACTTCAACTTGCAATTATCTCTCTCTAAAAACTGTTCCACATGCTTAATTACCCTTTAAAGTCAGGAATTTTCCTTTTATTTCAAAGTTAAATCTGTCCAGCTTGACTTTTTGCCACTGAATTTTGTTATGACTTTGTTAGCAGGTTTTACCTCAAACATACCAGCAACTACTGTAGGCCTACTAAATTATGTGATCCTTTTCTAACACTAAGAAAAGTCCTACTGATCCCTGAGGCATGATAAAAATTCCATGGTACTTTACTTCCCATTTCAGGAGACTGATTTGACTTTAAAAAGTGAAGAACCTCTTGGGTTTATTCTCTGCTGGAAATGTACTTCAGTGTTTGTGTACACAGAAGGTAAGCAAAATTCTGCCTGATGTTTTGCTAGTCATAGGTGTGATCTCCAGCTTCATGACTCGGTTACATTCTCACTGAATGAATGAGTTGTTTACGGTCACAACATGTATTTTCTTCAGCCCACGTGGGTTTCATAGTCATTCTGAAGCTTTTTCTTTTTAGATTGTAAGAAAAAGAAAGGAGCACAAATGTATTTCCAATAAAAATAAATGTGCTCTAAATTTGAAACTGGACCTGTTTCCATAACTTTATTTCCCTTTCAGATTAAGAAAAACTGAGAGTTACCTTTTCAACAAATATTTTGTTAATAATCCCTCATCCATGCCCAATTTTAGTGGATAAAAATGAGGGAATTTTCCCCATGACAATACAACACACACTACCCCTTTCCACCTTTTTGAACAACAAATCTGATTACTTTAAGCATATCCTTTCTTCATAAATTCTTCACAGCAATAGAGATTAGCAGTACAATTACTTTCAACTGACTGGAAGCCTAGAGGAAGAAACATCTGTACATTTTGGGAGCATGAAAGGTCTTTCTGTGCAGAAACAGAAGTATCCAATTCAAATGCATAGTTCAAGAATGCAGAACAGGTGAAGGCTTAGTTTTTCTCTTTTGCTAATTTGTCTCTGACATGTGACTTGAACTGAACATGTTGGCATAAATTCATTGCAGCTTATCCTGTAATTATACTTCCCACTGTAACTGGGGGAAAACCCAGCATGCTTTCTCAAGAGCTGCTTTAGTAACATTCCTTAATGACAAACTGAGGCTGTATTTGAAGGGAAAAAAAATAAGTCAATCTGGAGGCACATTTTCTGCAGTCAGGATCACTAAAGGTCAGGTGAGCAAAGCAAAGCAGCTCACTCTTTCTTTGAACTTAAACCTCCTCTATCTAGTTTTCCTTGAAACAAGTCAAAATGTCACCTTGTAAATCCAAGGGTGGTATTTCCCTGTTGATATTTTTTGTGTATCTTAAAGAGAGGATAGCATGACAGTTTATGCTGAATAAATCAGGTGCAAACCATGAGCAACAAAGCTGTTCAAGCTGCTGGTGGTGGTGCCTTGTTTCCCTCAACCTGAGATTTACATAAACTGAGGCCTTACCCACAGGTCAACTGTTTTAAAGATTGACAAGACTTTCTCCATATCACTGGCCATGTAATTTCACTCAGTTTTTCTGTGTGGAAGTGAGGTTCATAAAACCATAGGTCAGGGCAGGATGTATCCCTTTCTGTTTATTCTCTACTAAAAGCTGGATTTTATGATTGCATATGCAGCAAAAAGCCTTTTATATTTTTACTTCAGGCAAACCACAAAATCTGATGTCTGTAGCCCCAGTCCTGTAAAATTACAATAACCATTTTTGGCCAGGCTTTAACCCTAGCAATGGTAATTCACACAATGAACAGTTTCCTCAACAGATTAGGCTACATAGGCAATGCACAGACTGCTGATATTTGCCAGGGTTTTTCCTAGACATTATACTTTATTTCTCCATGTGATTTTCCACTCAGAAACATCCAAGATTGGACAAGATTGCAGAAACTAGTAATGGCATTACCCATTGGGATGGATAAGGGAGCGTGTGTAGGTGCAAAGCAATAACAAAGATGAGATCGGGATGCCATTTCCAAAAGTCCTGTTACAGTGACAGTGAGTTTAGCACTAGCTTTCAAGCTGAAGCTCAAAGCCAAGCTTCTCTTAGATGCGTTGTCTTATTCTTCAGACTAGCACTGTTGTTAGAGGAGGGCATGTTGCTTAGATTACCCCTTGGCTATTGTGTTATCCACTTTGAGTTGGATGCAGCCATCAGAACCACACACATCCGTTACAATCATCACTTGAGCAGAGTTATGGGAAATAAAGGTCAGGTTGGTGGGGGGAGCATACGACCACAAAACCCACTGTACTCCATGACACAGTGAACATCAACTCACCCAAAACATTTAAAAATGGATGGAATAAGCAAAATATTAATGTGAAATATTTTGATGAATATTTTGTGGATATTATATTTTGGTGAAATATTAGTGGCATTACATGAAAATCTTACTCCACCATCTTGGCAGCAGAGCAGAAAAGCAACACATGGATGTAACAACCAATTATCAAGATGTTATTCCATTGTTGGTGGAAGCAACCCCACAGCTCGGTGCAAATATTTAGGGCTAACTATCCTCATGCTGATGGTGCGGTCATAACTGTTTAGAAGCAGTGAATGCTAGGCTCTCTTCTATGGAAAATAATGGAATTTGGATACATGACCTTTCCAAGCTGGTAAGAGTGATTAGTAAGGTGCAGTCACCTTGAGCCCTCTTATTGCAAAGTGCTATAAAAGCCTTTTGGATTGCTTTGGAGAATTCATAGACTAGTACTGCCAGATTCATGATTGTGATCACTATCACAAAGTTGTAAAACTCATCATATTAATTAGGATATTTAGCCAGTAGAAAAAAAGTACATGAAGGGACAGCTCCTGGAGAACTAAGGCAGTTGCCTTATATTCATTCTTATATTTATACGCAATATTTGTGCATGTATCAAATATTATTTTCCTCTCCTTTACTAAAGTTTGCTAATGCTAGAAAAGCATGTCAGGTGCTGAGTTAAAGTGAGAAGTTAAAACACTACATAACTTCTTATCAGCCTTACTGACAGTAATTACCAGTAGTATATCTTTTTCTAATAAACTCAGAATTAGGATGATGCTGATACTATAATGGGCCTCTCTTTCTGTGTTTATGTCCACATCATCGGCCAGGTCTTCCCTGTTCCCCACTGTAGGTGTTGGTGAACCAAATACTGTCTCACCTATTTCATGTAACTAGGATTGGGGCAAAGGAAACTGATAAGCACCATTGTTTTCACTGACTTTCTTCCTGGTTGGTGTATCTGTATGAGAATATAAACTACTCTTAATAAACATTATTTCCTTTGCTTTTTCATTCTGGCATTAAAGTTTCTGCCTACTTACAATTTTCCCTGCAGAATAATTCTGCAGGAAGAAATGATCAGCTAAACATGTAAAAAGATTTTGTAGGGACAGGGATGGATGGGAGACAAGTTTTTTGTTGTCAAGGTGAGAAAGGTGTTATGAATCAGTCTGCTGCAGTTTTAAACGATGTTGCAGTGCTGCATATTCCAGAGCAAGAGGAAAGATCAGCATCTCCAAGCTGTGGGAGAGAAACTCCTTCTTAGTACCACATGCACTGTGTGATTTTTCACAGGGTGGCTAGAGGGGTAGCAAAAGGAAGCTTACCCCTGAAAGATATCTTGGAATCTGTTTCTGTTGCTGGATGCTGATGCAGCTGATATATATTCCTTTATATTTTTCTGACACTTTGGACATTGTGAGAAGGAGAGTAGGGGGTTACAAGAAGATGAGTGGAATACAATTGCCGGAAGGACCCTGTGCAAATATTTTGCAATAACATTTTTAACAACAGCAGCAATTGCAGCCTTATGACCTGATTCTTTCTGCTTTTCCCTTAGGTACTTGGCTGCAAAGAAGACTATTTGTAGCTGGCACCCAGTTCTAAACTTAGTCTTATCTACAGATCCACAGATGAGTTCTGACTGTAAGGGAGCTCTTGGTCTTTTAAAGATTCATCAACTCATCGGAAAAACAGCAGCTGGAGAGAAAAGAAAATTCTGCCCCTGACTTCACCCTTGCTTGTCTCTGCAGTATTGCATAGTTTTCTTGATACTGCATTTTTCCTCACAGCTGCTTATAACTTCCAGACCCAGTGCATACATTCTCCTTCTAGAGTTTATGCTCTGATTTTTCTCCCTTTGGTTCAAAGTTAACCCAAGGGTCTGAGGTTCTTGTGCCACCAGTTACACTTTGAAGCATAGGCATCCGTGGGGCCACTACTCCATACAAAACTCTGAAAATACATGAAGCACACTAGAAGTAGAGTAACACCAATAATGTTGAGAAGTGGGATCTGAAATTCTTACCAAGAACATCTGGGACATGTGTACTTAGACGTGGTGTCTCAGGCAGTTTTAAGATAAATAATGTAGGATGAAAGCTACCTCTTGACCTTCCTGGGACTCCCACAAGGTGTTCTGATTTGCCACATTGTGTGTGCATGCACTCTGCCTTAAGAAGGTATTGCTCTCCAGACTGCAGTGAATATGAAGCAAAGACAAGGCGTTACACAAGGAAAGTGGAAGTACTTAGATGTGTAACATGAAGGACCATTTTGGGAGATAAGCTATTAACTTGAAACATGTTGCAGCTATGGCTTGAGCTGCAAATGCATGGGGATTGACTTGATGAAACAATCTGCCTCATCAAATGAAGCTGATGAATAAATCTCAGGGTGTTAGCAACACATCAAGGCCACATACCCCCAAGAAAAGCTACTTCATGAAAAATAAATGGGAAAATGCCTGGGCTCAAATTATCCTGCAACAGAGGATAAAATGTTTAGGCAGCAGCATGCTAAGGTCTGTAAAGACATATAACTATGCTACTCACTGAACGGGTTGCTTTATAGATTTAGAAAAACTTTAAACAAATCCATATATGGGACAGGAAGGGCTTTTTCGAGAAGTGCTTTTGTGCTTTCAGTATTTACAATGCTTTTTGATATATGTGAAAAAAAACTTACACTTGGTAGGCTAATAATACAAAGCAAGAATAGGAACAAAAGTAACATCAAGTGGTCACACTTGGTGAGATGGAGAGTTTCAGTTTCAAGGAAAAAAGGGGAGGTCTCTATAAGAAACTTCAAAAAAAAAAGCTCTTTAATTTTTCAGAAAAATATTTTGATTTGTTAGGTCAAACTCAGAGTCTTCCATTGCAATACTAACTTACCTATGATGTGGAGGAATTTTCAGTTTGGCATCAGAAAAAAAAATTAAAAATCTCTATTTAAACAATCCAGACTGTTGGAGATGTGAGGAAAGAACTTTTGGGAGCAAACGGGAAGATCGTGTGGAAATAAGTGATTGGAAAGAAGAAAAGAACCCTACAAACCTGGATGCCTCACTGCTGTGCAGCAATGCTTTGGTTGATAACGAGAGACTGTAGTTGCTGGTATCTGTAGTTATTTTTTGATAAATGCATGCTCAAGAATGAGTCACTTTCATAAAAGATTGCATTGTGGGTGTTGATCTTCTCTGTATTTCCTGTATTCCATCCACTTGTAGTTCTCATTTCCAAGGACAGTTTCCCACCAGTCATTTTCTGAAGTTTGTGTTCCTCATGCAAATATATTAATAGATTGTAAAATGGATTGGTACAAGAGAGAAAACTTGTGATTAGGGCACCTGACTGCTTGACAGGTCCTGATTCTAGTCTCTAGTCCCAGAGTAATTTCTGTGCCTTACATCCAGACTAGGCCTGGGAGCAGCAGTGAAAGCAGCAAAAGCCCTTCTCTTCATCCAGCTTTCTTAACAGAGAAGGTTTAGTAAAATCCTTTAGGGACCCTGGTACAGTGACATTGTGCAAAGTGCTGCATGCCTTCACTGTAGCATCCAGCACAATACACAGGTGTCAGACATTAGCGCGGCAATGTGCTGGTGCGTTGACGAGCTGAGTTTGGACCTAAGTCAGGATAACTAATACTGTGCTCTTGTATGTCAGGAGGATGTCCTGATTAAGTCTTGCATTGGTTGGCAACCCATCAGTTATCTCAGGCTTGTGCTTTGTTGCCATTCCTGGCTATAACTACACTATTGTTAATTTTTGTCTTACCCAAGGGAAACTGGGATACTCAAAATGCATTCTGTGAAAACCTTGACTGCTATCTAGGAAATTAATGTTTTTCATAATATCTGAGTAGCCTGAAGGAAATAGAAAATTGGCTTTTTAATTCACAGGCCAAATCACCTCTTTCCTTTTACAAAGTGGAGCAGATGAAAACTGAAGAGCTGAAGAGGTTATTCCCTTCTTGGTAATCGTAAGTGCCCTTTAACTTCAATAATCTGTAAACAACTAATATTTGTTTACTAGATATGGTTTGAAAAGAACAGGACTTCTGGATTTTTCCTAATGAAATATTGCTCAAAAAATTTGCACTTCAGTCTTTCATATGGCTTTGCTCTACGTTTTCCCAAACACCTATTCTGACTGGTCACTAGCAATTTTATCCCATTTTTAATTACATTTCTAGATACCTTTAATGTATCGGTTACCACTTCCAGCTTCATTTCTCTGTAGAACATTGAAACTTCTTCCTCTGCAGTTAGCAAGGGCTTAAATCTGCTTTTTAATAGAAAGTCATCTCATTTTTAATTACATCCAATTACATATGAGGAATTTAGGAACACACTGTATGTTATAATACCTCGCATCTCCCTGTAAATGTTTAAGGAAATTAATTTTGTTCTAAGTTTGTAGTCATGAACTTAAAAACATGACTGACTGACTACCACTTTTTAAACATTTTTAGAAGTGGGAAAAACATTGGGAAATATTCCCAACTTCTCCTCAGGAAATAAAAGTGGATCAGAATGATTTACATTGTGACTTATCTGTTCTACCAAAATTAGTTGGTGTTTCCATATGCATTAATCTCAGGACTCTGACTGTAATGTAAAGTTCAGGGCTAGTTGCCGTAGCATAGGTCTACCTGAAATCATAAAAGATGTAATGGGTGTAGCAGCAACTGAAAATCCTATTACTGGCATAATAT
The DNA here is from genome assembly GCF_004027225.2 of Strigops habroptila. Lineage (NCBI taxonomy): Eukaryota > Metazoa > Chordata > Aves > Psittaciformes > Psittacidae > Strigops > Strigops habroptila. The sequence continues at coordinate 82,152,068 of NC_044302.2, read as the reverse complement.
TTATCTGCCTAGTTAAGGTTGTTGCATTGATGAACAATAAACTACTACAAAAATTCAGTTTCTGCTTTATTTTTGCTTCTATTGAGTGGTCTGCGGCATATTTTGAGATGCGGACATAGATGACAAAAACATTAATTGGGTTAAATGAATATATATGCAGTTTAATACTACATGTTTATATTCAATTGTATTAACAAAGACTACCAATGTACCCCCTGCTCTATCCAGTTTATTAATTATATTGCCTATATCCGAAACTGAGACTTTGGGATTTTACCTTTCCAAATTAAAAACCCACACACACTTACATGCAAAAAAATTATGTATATTTTCAAGTAATATTGATGTGGTTTTTTTTCAAAACATCTAGCATTGTTTTAGCATAATGTCTTACGTTATCATTTTAATAGGAGATGAAACCTTAAAAGTTTACTTTAAAGATAAAATTTTTGGCAGGACATTAGCCTTTCTGTTTGTGTATGTTATATTCCAATGATATTCATACATGTAAAGCATGTAAAATATCAAAAACGTGTACACAAACTCATGTAAAATCTGCTTTTTGACAGGTGATGGGAACTAAAAAGTGCTCTGGATCTTGAGAATTACATATACAGGCTTCTGTGTTAAGACAGAGAAAGAAAATATGTCATTAATGAGAATCTGTCGCTAAAACTATATATAAATAGGAGTCCTACGTGATCTATCTATCATTTTATATCACGAATAAGCCTGTTTATGGCCAAAGAAAGCACTCTGTAAATGCTCTTCCTTAGCTGGGAAGAAATGAGTCCTCTTCGGTGTGTTCTGTGGGAATACTTTAGTGCTATTTTTGTACTAACTGTTTACTGGAGAAAAAGTCAGAAGTTCTGTCTCCCATTGCCTGTATTAGTGTCTTTATGAGGCTATAGGGTCCTTCTCAAGCTCCCTTTTCATCCTTATGAACATTTCAGAGAAGGAAGAGCTAAAGCAGTAGTAGCACGACAAAGTCTGGCCCTGGAGCACCTCCCAGCCAGGTAATGCAGTGGAAATGTTAGTTTACACCTTCCCAGAGAGCAAAGGAATGAGAACCTCTGCTTGCCTCCTCCCGTGGAGGTGCTATAAGACCAGGCAGCCAACAGGAATTTAGTCAGGACATAGCTCCCCTCTCTCTTTCTGAAGCAGACTCTTTCTTAGCCAGATCAGGCAGCTTGCTGAGTAACCCAGCTTCAGCCTGTACTAAACCTTTCCTGTGTCCCCAGACAGGAAGAATAGCTGGGCAGCCCCAATTCAAGGCAAGGACCTTGCCAAGCAGCTGCTGTGAGCCCGTTCCTGAGCTTGGAAATGGCAGTTGCTGTCTTCCCACTTTCCACATGCAGCTGCAAGTTTGATTGCAAAGTTTTTCTTACACACCCTCTTCTTGCCTTGGGTTTCACTGACTTTCAAGCCCTCCTTCTGCATTTATCCAGTCAGTATTGCCAGTGCCTGCTTAGCATCCATGCACTCAGTGCAGGTGGCAACTTTTTGATAGCAGAGGGCTGCAGGGTAGGAGACGCTGAGGTCCAGCCAGCCCAGTGGACCCACCACAGGACACAGCTGAGCCCCTCAGCCAAGGTGGCAGCACCTCAGTAAAGCATATATCAGAAACAGTAAAAGTGCCAGGGAGCAGAGAGGAGTGAGGAGCAACACCGTGAACACCAGCATCAGAAAGGGAGGCACAGGACGAGGGGCTCCAGGAGGAGATTTTTCCCTGAGGCCTATGGAGAGGACACCCAGCTGGAACAGATACCCACACTGCAGCATGTGGAGGATGCCATGCCAGAGCAGGTGGATGTGCCCTGAAGGACTGCAGCCCATGGAGAGGACCCACTTTGGAGCAGAGGAAAAGTGTAAGGAGAAAGGAGCGGCAGAGAGGAGCTGTTACAGACTGACCACAGACCCCATTTCCCGTCCTGCTGAGCAACTCTGGGTGGGCAGGTACAGGAGTTGGGATTGGGGGAGTGAAGTTGAGGCTGGGAAAAACAGCGGTGGGAGGTTTGGTCTTTGATTTTGATTTGTTTTTTGTTTCTCACTATACAATTTTTTTTTAGTTTACAATAAATTAAACTAATTTTCCTCAAATCAAATCTGTTTTGCCCATGACTATACCTGGTAAGTGATCTCCCTGTCTTTATACTGACCCATAAGATTTTTCATCTTATTTTTCCCCTGGTCTTGTTGAGGAGCAGGAGTGGGACAACAGCTGAGTGGGTGTCTTGGCAGCCAACCAGGGTCAACCCACCACAGTCTCATAGTCCAGTGCCCTAAGTATCTGTTCTGCATATTCCACAAGCAGAACCTGTTTTCCTGGAACTCTTTATGAGGTTTACCTCCACTTGACTATTTGTTTCCCCACTCAGACAGTGCTGCATTTACAGTTAAACCTCTGAATTGTTTTAGCCAATATCTTTAAACACAAATAAACTAAATTCAAGCCTATACTTTGAGAAAACCTGCTCTTATTTTTTCCTTCTGAAGGAAAAAACACTTTAAATATTAAGTGCTTTGCAGTTGCTGTGCCTACATCTCTATTAATTAAGCATATAAAATTTCCAATATCTCTTTGAAAGGCAGAAACACCTTATTGGCTGAAGCAGCAACAAGCTCACCTTTACAGCTTTAATTATTAGAGGTAGTTGTAAAACTCCATAGCAAAGATTAATTTTTTTCATAGTTGGAGTGGAAGGGAGTCAACCTTTACAGTGAAGAAGTGCAGAATATACAATACCCATCATTCAGTCTGTCTAGTATAAGGCAATAACAGTGCAAGCTGATGATTGCTGAACAGCTCTTTGTCCCTAGAAAAAGAAAATAACATGACATAAATATTTATTTTAAGATGTTTCTGTTTATAGAATATATATTTATCTAAATATTTACTCCTATAATTTATAGTTTTTGTATAAAAGAATATTGCTGTTTTTCACAGGTCACGTAATCTGGACGCTAACCAAATATTTAAAAGCACAATATTCAGCATTCATCTATAGTGAGAGATGAATTATTTGAGGGTAATAATTACGTTAGCAAGTGAAAAAAAATATCGCTTCCAATTTTGTCTCGCTACAAGCCTCATGTGTGACCTTAGCCAAAATACCCAATACCATGATGTTTCCCTTTCCCCATACAATACTTGAATAATGATCTTGACATGAGATCTCTATTTGGAAGGCTTTGTTCGATTTTAAAAGTACTTTGATATCCTCAGATAAAAAATACAAAGTGAGTATAACCACAGTTTTCTATAGCAATAATAGCTCCTCTGAAAACAGCTACAAAAGTCTAAGAATGTAATAAGAATGGAAGTTCAGAAGTTCAATGAGTTTCATTAACCAGATGTTTGCTCTGATATTTCAGAAGTAACAATTCATCATTCCCATGTAGTTTTACTAGCTACCTTTGGCATATGTCTCTGTTGAAGCTGCATTACTAGTACTGTCCCACTTTCACTTCTCACTTCACGAGATTTTCTTCATACCCTATTACTCTATGTTAGCCATGCTGTTTAGTTAGTCACTCTACTTCAGGGTTCTGCCTTACATCTGTGACTTTTTCAGCAAATGTTAAGAAGGATTCTAGTAGAAAATAGCTGTTTCTTACATAGTACAGGTATACACTGACATCCAACTCAACTCAGATGTGAAAAACAGTAGCTGAATTTTGTGCTATGCAACTGCTTATTACTGTGATGGCAGATGACAAGCTACTGTCTGCAAGCATACAAGAAGGCAGCACATTTCAGCCTATGGGACTTGCAATTCTATAAAGAAACCTCTGGTATCCCCGAAGTAAATAAGCTGTGCCCTAAACATTGTATTTCAGCAACAAGAGACATATCTGATAGGTCCCGTTTGCACATACTAGTAAATTTCCACCAGTTATCCCATCTATAAGTATATGGTATATTTACTTATAGTTTAGTGTCTGATAATGATTGGCACATAACTATGGGAAATACAGAAGCCCTCTGTGCCTCCTTTTATGGAGGGACACAGTGTTAATCTCCTATGTCAGCAGCCTAATCACAGTACTATCTCTCTTACAGACAACATTAAAAAAACCCACTAGGCACACTAGCACAACACCTCTACAGACTGTTAATTTAAGAAAGATCTTTTTTAAATTCTTAATTCACAGCTACAAAAAAAGTAGGGTAGGGCAATTCTTTACTGGGACAGACACATTAACATATCAATATAAAGAATGTAAGCTGCAACTTCAGATTTGGGTCTTACAAAAACTGCACTCCCAAGTCTTCCCAGCCACCTATGCAACCAGATATCATCATGCACATGTGGATGGTTAGATGTTTATGCCATAACACATGTACAAGTGCCTTTTCTCAAGTATTTGCATTAATATTTTAGCATATAGTATATCAATCTTCTCCCTTGAGTTTGTAATTCTGAGAGCTGATTTTAAATTAAGTGCTTTAAAGGAAATCACGATTCTTAAATTTTTGTTCTCCCATGAGTCATAGTCAAAGCACATTGTGCTAAGCTGTTGCCACAAAGCATCAGTAGTGTATCTATAGAGTAAGAGAAAGGCAGAGCATATGTGCAAGGTATCAGAAACAATGAGATGGTAAAAACCTTTGAATTTTATAACTTTGAGAACCAAGCTGTTCTGAGCCTAATATGATGTTTTTTCCAACATACTTGATGATCTATGATAGTACAAAACAGTTTTGTTTTTGTTTAAAAAAAAAGAAAAAGATTTCTTGCAACCATTTATCAAAGAAAACTAGGAATTTTGCAAAATGGGATGAAAAAAGAAAGAAAAAGACTTGTGAAAAGATTTTAAAATTTCTTGAAAGTCTTTTCCAGTAAATGAAAGACAGTATTGTCCTTCTAGGCCTAAACTGTGATATTTCAGTAATTCAGTCCTGTTGAATGGTACTTGTATTAACCATATATTTTTTGGTTTCTGGTTACTGCAAGATGGTTATATGCAAAGCAAATTTTACCGTATTTTAATGCAGTTGAATTAAAGACAAATCAAGGTTATGTCTCCAGTTCTCAATTATTTCAAGTAAGAATTAGCCACATAACAGCCAATGTTGCTTTGGAGAAATTCTTGCCTATATTTTTTTACCGCATCTTGTTATTTTCAGTCCCTTCATATGCAGGATGTGAGCCATGAGCTGCTGTCTGCTTGTGCGGATATTAAGGGCAATCGCTGTCAGACTACCATAGCCACGCAGAAGTGAGCTTACCAAGGAAAAAGGACAAATATGAAGCTGAGCTGGGATTATAAATAATGTGAATCCACCAGAGCTCCAGGCAGTGGGAGGCAGCTAATGATCCTTGCTAAGCAAGAGTTGAGTGACTGCAAGATCCAGCCTAACCATTAGCCTGATACATTGAGAAAAGGCTCAGCAGACACTTCTTTTTCGGATTCTGTGTGAGGAGCGCTCTGACTGCTGATTTGTACTCACTACTCTCTCAGGATACAGGCCAAGTATTATTTGGCTCATGTTTCTTCTCTCTCTTACCTGATCCTGCACTCTGTAGCTGGACCTCAAAGACACAATTTGACAGAGAGGTATGAGTCAGACTGCAAACAAGCACATTAAATTTACATGTACTCTTATGACAGTGCTTGTTGTACATTCATGTGAGACCTATTTATGTTATTCAGCACCATAAATAAGTGGCTAAAGGAAGAAATACCTCCTTGTATTAACAGGACAAGAAATTTATCCAAGATTTCCATACTCATCCAGGCTGAATACAGATCCAAGATTAAAATGTGATTGATAGGGGCCAGAAGCACCATAGTGGATCAGCACAACGGCCTACTTAATGCAGTATCCACTCACTCATATGTAGCATAGAAAAGCTATAAGTTCCCTTTAAAACAATGCAGATGAGAAAGGGAAATGCATGTAATTATTTCTACATAATGTTTTGTTATTCAATTAGGCTTTATTGAAGGCCATTATCAGATTTTTAGATGTGTAGCAAAGGTTGAAGTGGATATCTCTGTAACTGAAAAGCTGGGCTTCCATGTCCCCTTCCCCCTTGCTATTTTTGCTAGTTTTCACCAAGCTGAAATAGGATTCTTTATACCGCTGAAAATGGATTTGGAAACCTTGTGTCAGCTGGATGATGCATTAGAAAACTGTTGCTAGCAGGCACACAGAAAAATGTCGTTTAGTTGCATGCTACATTTCAGTTCCAAGCAGCTACTAGATTCTGAATTGCGCACTTTGTTTTTTGTCTCTATTTCAGCTCAGACTTGAATCTTGCAGCTACTTTCTCCAGAAAATCCTGAAACAGAAACCAGCGTTATCACATCTGAAAATTACTTGAATTCCCAATTCTAATGCTATAGCGTATTAACCTCCCACTTAAGCAGCAGGGAAGATTTCAGCAGTTTAAATAAGACCACAACTGAAATCCGGAAAAAAATGCAAGAAGTTAATAAGCATATATTACAGCTTTAAGATCTGATAATTTGCTAGCTGCCAGGATCAGCAGCGCATCAGGGTATGCAACGCTTTGCTAGAAGATGCTTCTACGTCAGGGTACTGTGCCAGTGCATCTGAGAAGACATGGGAGGTGGAAATAGGGTAGGAACAACTCCACAAGTGCACGTGTGTGAGTCTTTCTTCATCTGGGCCTAAGTATGTTTTCTGAAAAGAGATTGCTGTGCCCAGAAAGCAGGTACCTAATGTTGTATTCATTTACATATAGATTTCAGACAGACTAAAATGGAAGAAAACATCTTCTGGTGTGACAAAGAAAGCTGTGGAATGCTCAGGAGAAGATCCCTGCACAATGACTGACTGATGTGTAGCAGCAGAACTGCTGGTGAAGGGGCAACAAAGGGAAAAACATACCAATCAATTCTTACCACAGCATTGAACTTTTACTGAAACACATCACATTCCCGTATTTGTGGTCAAAACAGGTCAGTAGGCCTCAGATGAGCTAGGAATCTGAGACAACACAATAACCTCTAATTATTATGAATGGTAGTATTCACACATCATAATCACCCAGACTATACAATTGCTTTTATAAGTCAATGAAGATTCAAAATATATTTGTGTGACGTTATTATATAGTCTGAATTGAGAGAAATTAAATCAAAGGAAAGAGAGGCTGTGTTAGGCAACAATCCAAAAATAAATATTTGGATTTAAATTTAAGATTATTGGTTGCCTATCCTCTGCTCTAAACACTCAAAAACACTCTTGAAAAGAGACCATTTGAAAGCGTAATCTTGTTAGTCCTCAAGTAGCTCTGGAAAATCACGAAACACGTAACTCAACTGATAATTAGCATGTGATATCAAGAAAGTGTATCTACTGAGCTGACCTAATACATCAATGTAAGCAATAAGGAGGTGTCAGAACATTCATCTAATAAATGAATATCTTATGGGTACTGTCTCTGCAAAGGCACAACCATATCTAGCAACCGCAAGCATTTCATAAGCTTATGTACAATTTTCTATTCCTGTAAGTGACTGGGAATAATATTGCAGAAAGGGACTGGGCTATAATATTGCATTGAATCACTTAAAGCATAATCACAGCTGCATATAATTATTGTCCCAAGTAAGTAGCAGTTACTGAGATCCAGTAACACTGGATTTAACACATGTAGTCAAGACTGCAGATGACTTTACTTTTCCAAGCACTAATGATTAAGATCAGTTCATAAAAGCAGTTTGATTTCAACCTCACTTTTCTCCAGACCTGCTGCTAGAGTTCAGGTGCTAATTTGGCTGAAACAAACAAAAATGCCAAGTGAAGTTTCAGTTCATCAAACTCCTAATGCCTCACTTTCAGCACACAAGTAATCCCTGCTGAATCCAGTGGCACTACACAGGTGCTCAAAGTTGAGCAAATTTAAATCAGTTTTCAGAACTGGGGCTTTATGTTATATGTGGTAATGAAGTTGTTGCTAAAATAAAGAAGAAAAAAAAAAAAAAAGAAGCTTTGTTGTGTGGTGCTTTATTTATGGATTTATAAGGATGTGTCACATGATCTGCAAAGCTGGGGAAAATACCAGCCCTGGATTAGTTTAATGGGATCAGTTGCCTAGTCATGGAACAGAAACAGCATAGCCAAAGGAATGTTAATGTCTCTGACCTAACTATTTTCATTGTTGCAACATCAGCAAGGTGCTACTGAAATAATCCCAAAGGTATTTTCAAAGGAGTGGGGCGATGCTGTTTCAAAATCACCTTAACAATGTCCCTGCCTTTAGCCATTCCTATGGAGAAACTTCAGTGCTAACTTCTGGAGCCACACCTTTGCGTCAAATACCAGAGGACTTATACTTTTGTATAATAATAATAATTAAATTACAAAAATGACTTTTCAACAGTAAGACTTGCATTACAAGCCTCATAATCTTCTTTTACTTCGTTTTAATGGTATGTGCATTATTTTAAAGGAGTCTGGGACCAAATTAAAATATGTCTTGGTGAGATAGCTCTCACTTGGTTTCTGCATAAGTGTATGCTCTGTCTGCAGTCTGTAAACACGACCTTAAGACGTTTTGAAAATACTGAAATGTGTACTGGAAGAGTGATTTGTTAGGTAAATCTCTCAGTCTGCTTCTGTGTCAGGGTTCCAACACGTCCTAGTTTCCAATTAAAAGGAAAGAGAGAGTCTTTTTTCTAAGTCTGATTGATCCTAAACTGGCACAGACTTTTTTAATGTCAGCCGAAGTAATTGCAACTTTGAAATTGGTCTACTAAAACTGCTATGAACTATCTATTCCATGATAGAGGATAAAGGGCTAAGGAATGATGAACAGATGTTAAAGTCACACAGTGGACAAGCCCATCAGGAAATACCACAGTGAGACTGGGGCTATAAACAAACTGCTGGATTCCAGGACAAATTTTGAAAATACTATTTCTTATAGAAAACAACAAATTCTGTAAAGGCATCCAAATGGAACATATAGGTGAACTTCTGACATCTGTCAGTGAATGAAGGCTGCAAAACTGTGAGCTTTCAAAAGACATCTCCAATTGCTTGAGCACTGGGGTACACTTTCATATGCTGCAAATTCAGAAGCCAAATGATAATTTTTGGTCTGTATCATTCAACAGTTTTTGGTTCTGTATATGCAATATGAATCTACCTCTCACTACAGTGGAGATGTTACTTATGAAAAATGCAGTCTTTTTTCCTGTCAATCAGCACAGTTTATTATAGCAGCTCTGATGATGATCCATGAAACTGTTGGCCTCATTTGCATGAAACTCCTCTTGAATTTTCTTTTTAAGAATGCTTTAATTTAGTTGGCAATTACAGTTAAGATGTCATGTGATGCTGTAGTCTGAAGATGTTGTAGCAAGTATGTAAGAGGTGGGAGAAATCTAACAGAGAAACAATGAAAGAAAGTGTTTCTTGTTTATTGTAGATCAAAAGAAAAGCTTGGAGTTTTCTAGCTAACCAGGAATTATTTAAGAACAAACCCTACAGAAAGAATAATTTTTTTTTCTAGGTTAAAGCATCAAATGAATGCTTAAATGAGATATTTTATACAGCCTGATCATTCGTTAGGCTTTAGGGATTTTTATTTTAAGTATGTGCAGATCATCTCTGATTTTTCATATCTTGTTAAGAAATAGAGCAAAGTCTTTTTTAAATTATGTTTCAAGCATCTTTACCTAAGAAATTAAAATTAGTCTAATTTAATCACTAGAAGCGCATGTTTCAGTGTGTATGGAAATGCTTAGGTAAAATTTGGCCCTGTGTTAAGCACAAGCCACTGCATTTGTCAGTCAAATACACATGCAGATAATTTTAAATATTTAAGTGCGGTATATACGCCTATTTCACATTATTCTTTGTGAAGATGTTTAAACAAAGGAATGACTATTCTGATGTAATATGAGCTGACCAAAGCCAGGAAAATCAAAGTATAAGAATCAGGAACATTGTCCATTTCTGAACATCAGGACAACACCTGAGGCAAGGTAAGTTTCCTCATCTGTTTTTCCAACTTTTGTTAGTTTGTGAATTTGCATGTCATAATTACCTTCCTTTTTTAAGAGCAGCTTTTCATGGCATATATATAAAATAAAAGATTATTTAGATATAAATAATATACAGCACAAATATGTATAGAATTAGAAAAGTTGGGTGGGTTTTTGATTTTGGTTTTTTTTTTTGGTGGTGGTTTTTTTGTTTTGGGTTTTGTTTTGGGTTTTTTTTTTCTATTTTTCTGGGTTTTGATTTGGTTTTTTTGTTTTGTGTTTTTTTTTTTTTTTTTAGAATCATAGAATCATAGAATCATAGAATTGTAAGGGTTGGAAAGGACCTTAAGATCATCTAGTTCCAACCCCCCTGCCATGGGCAGGGACACCTTGCCCTAAACCATGCGGCTCAAGGCTCTGTCCAGCCTGACCTTGAACACCGCCAGGGATGGAGCATCCACAACCTCCCTGGGCAACCCATTCCAGTGCTTCACCACCCTCACTGTAAAGAACTTCTTCCTTATATCTAATCTAAACTTCCTCTGTTTAAGTTTGAACCCATTACCCCTTGTCCTACCACTACAGTCCCTAAGGAAGAGTCCCTCCCCAGCATCCTTGTAGACCCCCTTCAGATACTGGAAGGCTGCTATGAGGTCACCACGCAGCCTTCTCTTCTCCAGGCTGAACAGCCCCAACTTTCTCAGCCTGTCTTCATATGGGAGGTGCTCCAGCCCTCTTATCATCTTCGTGGCCCTCCTCTGGACTCGCTCCAACAGCTCCATGTCCTTTTTATGTTGAGGACACCAGAACTGTACGCAGTACTCCAAGTGAGGTCTCACAAGAGCAGAGTAGAGGGGCAGGATCACCTCCTTCGACCTGCTGGTCACGCTTCTTTTGATGCAGCCCAGGATGCGGTTGGCTTTCTGGGCTGCCAGCGCACACTGCTGGCTCATGTTAAGCTTCTCGTCAACCAACACCCCCAAGTCCTTTTCTGCAGGGCTGCTCTGAATCTCTTCTCTGCCCAGCCTGTAGCAGTGCCTGGGGTTGCCCCGACCCAGGTGTAGGACCTTGCACTTGGCTTGGTTAAACTTCATAAGGTTGGCATCGGCCCACCTCACAAGCGTGTCAAGGTCCCTCTGGATGGCATCCCTTCCCTCCAGCGTATCAACCGAACCACACAGCTTGGTGTCATCGGCAAACTTGCTGAGGGCGCACTCAATCCCACTGTCCATGTCACCGACAAAGATGTTGAACAGGACCGGTCCCAACACCGATCCCTGAGGGACACCACTCGTTACAGGTTTCCAACTGGACATCGAGCCATTTACCACAACTCTTTGCGTGCGGCCATCGAGCCAGTTTTTTATCCACCGAGTGGTCCATCTATCAAATTGATGTCTCTCCAATTTAGAGACAAGGATGTCATGTGGGACAGTGTCGAATGCTTTGCACAAGTCCAGGTAGATGACATCAACTGCTCTGCCGCTGTCCATCAGTTCCGTGGCTCCATCATAGAAGGCCACCAAATTGGTCAGGCAGGATTTCCCCTTAGTGAAGCCATGTTGGCTGTCACCGACCACCTCGTTGTTTTTCATGTGCCTTAGCATGTTTTCCAGGAGAAACTGTTCCAAGATTTTGCCAGGCACAGAGGTGAGACTGACTGGTCTGTAGTTCCCCGGGTCTTCCACCTTCCCCTTCTTGAAAATGGGGGTTATATTACCCTTCTTCCAGTCATCGGGAACTTCACCTGACTGCCAGGATTTTTCGAATATGATGGACAGTGGTTTAGAAACTTCATTCGCCAGCTCCTTCAGGACCCGTGGATGGATTTCATCAGGTCCCATGGACTTGTGCACGTTTAGGTTCTTAAGATGGTCTCGAACCTGATCCTCTCCTACAGTGGGTCTAAGGTCTTCGTTCTCACAGTCCCTGCATTTGCTTTCCAAGACTTGGGTTGTGTGGTCAGAGCATTTGCTGGTGAAGACTGAGGCAAAGAAGTCATTAAGAACCTCAGCCTTCTCCAAATCCATGGTAGCCAGTTCTCCTGATAGCTTCTGGAGAGGGCCTACATTGTCCCTAGCCTGTCTTTTATTTACTACGTATCTATAGAATCCTTTCCTGTTATCTTTTACATCCCTTGCCAAACTTAATTCTAGCTGGGCCTTAGCTTTCCTAACCTGGTCCCTAGCTTCTCGGGCAATGCTCCTGTATTCTTCCCAGGCCGCCTGTCCTTGCTTCCACCTTCTATAAGCTTCTTTTTTCCCTCTAAGTTTCCTCAGCAGCTCCTTGTCCATCCATGGAGGTCTCCTGGCCCTCCTGCTGCACTTTCTTCTAGTTGGGATGCAACACTCTTGAGCACGTAGCAGGTGATCCTTGAATACCAACCAGCAGTCTTGGGCCCCCCTGCCCTCTAGGACTGTATCCCATGAAACCTTACTAAGGAGGTTCCTGAAGAGGTCAAAGTCTGCTTTCTTGAAGTCCAGGGCAGTGAGCTTGCTGCACGCTCTTCTCACCGTCCTGAGGATCTCAAACTCAACCATCTCGTGATCACTAGAGCCAAGGCTGCCCTGGAGCGTTACATTTCCAACCAGTCCCTCCCTGTTGGTGAGCACAAGGTCCAGCATGGCACCTCTCCTCGTCGGCTCCTCTACTGCTTGAAAGAGGAAGTTGTCTTCCACACAATTGAGGAACCTCCTGGATTGCTTGTGCCGGGCCGTACCGTCCCTCCACCAGATGTCAGGATGGTTGAAGTCCCCCATGAGGACCAGGGCCTGCGAGCGTGAGGCTGCTCCTATCTGTCTGTAGAGCGCTTCATCCACAGAGTCCTCTTGATCAGGCGGCCTGTAACAGATCCCCACCGTAATGTCCCCCGTTGCTGTTTTCCCTTTGATCCTGACCCACAAACACTCTGTTACCTCATCACCCATCCCCAGACAGAGTTTCATACTCTCTAGCCTATCACTGACATAGATAGCAACGCCCCCTCCCCGTCTGCCTGGCCTGTCTTTTCTAAACAGCCTGTAACCTTCCATTCCGACATTCCAGTCATAGGAGCCATCCCACCATGTTTCTGTGATACCAATGACATCATATTCCCGTAGCCTTGCACACATCTCTAATTCCTCTTGCTTGTTCCCCATACTACGGGCGTTTGTATAGAGGCACCTTAGCCGAGCTCCAAATGAAGCCGACTCAATGGCTGGGGCAGCTGGAACATCTCTGCATTGCTCCAAGCACTTATTACAGGTGCTGGCAACTGACCAGGAATGTTGGGATGGATCAATGCTCCCCTCCCCCAACACATCTAGTTTAAAGCTTTCCTGACCAGCCTGGCAAGCCTCCTACCAAAACAGCTCTTCCCCTTCTTTGTCAGACCAGCTCCACCAGCCTCCAGTAGATCTGGCCTCCCAAATGGAGCCCCATGTTCTAAATAGCCAAACCCCTGACTATGGCACCAGCTTTCTAACCATTTATTAACCTGCCAGACATGCCTAGCTTTTTTAAGGTCCTCCCCTTTGCCCTGGAGAATCGATGAAAAAACTATCTGAGCTCCAGAGCCCCTAACCACCTCTCCCAGGGCTCTGTAGTCCTTCTTAATGTCTTTTGTTTTGTTTTTGTTTTGTTTGGTTTTGTTTGGGTTTTTTTTTTTTTTTTTTGTTTACAGCAGCCTTACTTCTCTCTCTTTGTCATATGCCAGGCCCTGCTGGCATGGTTCTCTTGATTGTAATATTGTACAACTGCGGAATTGTCTAGACGGGTTGAATTAAGGTTTAACTGTACGAGGTCTGAACATTTCTTTTAAAGAATCTAAATAACCCAGAACCTGTTGTGGGAATAGAGAATGTTATTACCCTCTCAGCAGAGTCAGCTTCTTTAGAACAATGGGACAGAAGTGGAAACAGGAGACTTACAGTTCTGCATTTTTCTAAATGAGGGTTTGCTGCTTTACTGGTGACCTGGAGAAAGAGATGTGCTGAGGAGCAGAGAAGAAGACAACAGGAGAAAAAGGGACAAAGCCTATATAATGAAAATGTTTTTTCTCACTTAAAGCATTTTTTTGCAAATATTTTAGAGGAAAAACATTGTGAGAAGGGCAGGACTTAATTCAATAGTTTTGGAACTCCTACCTGAATGCCAGTTATGGTCGTCTGCTTACTAATTGTTTTCATTTCTGTTTATGAGGCAGAAAATTCATGGTTAATGGCTCTAATTAATAACATGAGAAAAATAATTTCCTGACTCTGGCTGTATGTTTATTATTTACATACCTGCATATAAAGGAAGATGTGTTTCTTATATGTGCATGCAAAGCAACTGTGGCTTTCCAGTTCATGGGAACTAGCAAACCTCCATATGTAGTAAAACTGAGTGGCTTTTCCAGGATGTGATACCCCAGCTGATGTTTACAAGTAGAACAATGAGTTCATCTAAGAGATATGTTTCGTGTTTTCCATCTAATTGTTCTCAAGCAGCTATTTTTGTAATTAGTAACTTACAGATTTAAAAAAACCAAAACCAAACCAACAAACAGTTCAGAAACCTTTTGGATGGCTTGTGATTTTTGAAGTCATACCAATGTGACCAAGGTGTTATGGTTCTGGTGCCGCACTTCTTCGCTTCCATGCACTCATTTTTCTTAGTGAACAAAGTTGCAGATCGTGGGAGAAACGCTCTACTAAGGACTTGGCTGAGTGAGGCACAGCCTAGGAAAGCACTGTGAAAATTACTCAACATCATTACTCAAACAATGCAGCTAATTCCTATTCTACCACACCTTTGTTATTACAATCCCAATTGTCTCTTGAACAGAGGCTTCAGATTGCGCTGTATTTTGCAATCAGATTGCATACCCAACAGACAAAGATGAGATCAGACTCCGGACATTTGTCCCAGGTGTTATTTGGTTTTCAGTCTCCAGGGATGCCCTCACCTTTTGTGTTAGTCACCCATTCATTGTAGCTGTTTCACTGGTCAAAAAATGAAACAGGAAAGACAATTTGTGTTTTAGACTTTTCTGTCAGAATGAATGCTTTAAATGTCTAAAGGTATTCACAACCATTCTCTCTCGGACCAGGATTATTAAACTTAATTTATTTGGGTACCACCATTGGTCTTCTTGTCCTGACCCACAATACTGGACTACAGCCAAAGGAAGGGTCATGGGGGATGAGGACATCCACATAGAGGGATTTCGCTTTATATTTAGAGTGTGGAAAAAAAACCATACAGAATTCAACTTTCACTAAAACCAAGACTGACTCAAGTGAACCCAGTTGTTTCGTCTCTTGCAAAAACCAGAAGCAACTAAAACCAGTTCTAATCCTCCTGTCTGTTGCACATAGGAAGGACCTCGCTCTTCTTTACATCCTCCAGGTGAGGAAGGATGGAACTATTCAGAACAGAAATATCTTCTCACTCTACTGCATTACAAGAAAATTTTTCTAAATTCTCCCTTCCTAAAGTCCCCAGAACCCCTGAAACTCAGAAATACTGGCTGCTCCTATCTGTGCCTTGTATCATGTACAATCTATCAGGCAGTCATGGATGACAGACCCTTATTTAGCTTCCAGTTGGTACCTGTAGTTATAAAGAGACGAACAGACAGAAACCAAAGAGAAAGCACTGTCCAGACATTATTTTTTGCTATGCCTCCCAAGGCTAATATATTCCTTTTTTTGTCAGGTTACTATTTTCTTATATTTTCTTAGCATTTATTTAACCATAAGATCGGTAAGAGCAACTGTTGCAGAAAACATTAAGAAACATTTTAACTGTTCAAGTACTGCCACTCCTACTCTTTCCGCCTTCAAAAAGCAGTTCATTATGATGTGATGTCAATCAACTGTGTCATTCCACCAGCATGGTAGCAAAATGTGCTTTGGCTCCTGCCCATTCCATAGGTCATCACACTTCAGTTGCAATGTCTTACATTTGCAACTGAAACAATTGCAAAGATAAAAATTTCCAATTTGTACTGATGTACACAGGCATCAGAATATACCAGAAAAAAAAAAAATAAGTACACTTTAAGTGCTTTGATATATCAGGACTCTTTCAGACAATGCAAACACAGGATCATACTCATGTAGCCCTGTAATACAGTATTGCCACTGCGAGTAACAAACCGTAGCCTTGTACAGAATTTGTAAGGCTTCAGAAGTAAGGCTTGTCAGGCTTGCTCAGTTTGAACTTCGCTTGACCTGCCTGCAGCTTCGTTTTACTTGCTTTAGCTGTGACAGTAATTTCTCTAATTGACCAGGTGTCTATGGCTAATTTGTTTTCCTCTTGTTATCTTTGTGTGGTACAACCACAGTTTTATATAGCTTGCAGTAACAAACAATTACTCTGTAGAGAATGAGATGTTTATAACTCTAACAAAATGATGTAGTGTAAAGAAATACAAGTCCAGTATGATACCAGAGGCCTTGAGAACCAGAGAAACTGGATGCAGTGTAGAGCAGTACGGGCACAGGATGATAAGAGATCAGGCGCAAGCTTGAGTTTGGAGACTCCACAGCTACAAACAACTCCCCCACAGTCAAAGAAATGCAGACATGAAGCTGGAAAATACAAGTTTTAAAAACAACAAAGACAAAGAAATAATAATGAACGTATATAAAAGCCACAATAGACAGTGTACTAGGATGCGATACAGAGCTGCAGACCAGTGAAGAACGACAAGGTGTAAAAGCGTGCTAGCAAACACATAGAAGTGACCCAAGGTGGACCCTGGAGTAAGAAGAAACTGATGACATGAACATCATAATCTATTTGGCAAAAGACTCCAGATGCTGATAGCTCATCGTAACATCACCACCATCACAAACAAAATAAAACTATGTGCCTTAGAATCAGAAGAGCGGTGGAATGGTGAACATACCACCAGAAGAAGGGGTAGAAATTTAGAAATGTCTATATAACAATTTCAACTATATTATTGAAACATTTTCTATTTAGAAGTATTCTAACTTTATTGTTGTTCTTTCCTTTTCTGGAACAATTTGACATGGATTAGTAAAGATTAGATTATTAAGATTTCAGTTATACAAACAATAAATTCTTGACTGTATATGCATATATGTAGGGTGTGCTTCCTTTTTGCCCATAAACAAGAGTTTTTTGTGTAACACCATGACTGGTAAAAGTGGGATTGCTGTTGCGCCCAGTGTTGCAGTGCTGCTGCACCTGAGATATTTATCTTGGGGTAGGTATGTGTTCATCTCCTATGTGGAATATACCAGTTTGTTAATTTCAATTTGTGACCAATATGTGCAGGAAACCCATTAGGCATGAAATACAAACAAGACCACTAAATGTTCAGAAAAATATGTCAGCTACCAATGCAGTCTGGAGAAATATAGAAAGGAAAGAAGAAGGAAGCATCATGTATTTCTACAGCAGAGTGCTGGGTTAGAGGCCAGTGGTCCCTGTTCCACCAAGGCATTGCTGAATGCTTCCAAAACACCTTCTTTGGTAGGGACACCCTGTGTGTCATGGGGAAAGGGAATAGCATGAGTGTTGGGTTAGCTCCAGGAGGATGCAGATGGTGGGAACAGGAACTCTTCCATCACTCAGACTGGAAAGATGGGTCAGAGCTAGCTGGTTCACAGGGGTCCCTGGCCCAGGGCTGGGACTTGTCATATTTGGCTACAAACAGATGGCACCCTTGCCCATTTCCTGTAGAGCACCAGAGTGTGCACCATAACTCAAGGAAGATGAGTTGCCATTCAAAAGTGGAAAACCTACATTTGCCTATGAAAAGCTGGGCTTGAGCTGTTATGGAGAGTCAGGGTACAGTTTGAAGGGTTTCCTTCTGGAAACACTGGCATTCAAGACTCAAGGAGTACCCTTGTTCCACTCTTTCTCCTGCTGAGGAGTAAAACTGTTGGACAAATTGGTTATTTCTAAAACAAACAAATGAACAAAAAAAGTCAGAGATCGTTTTTATTCCTTGAGTCCCAGTGCAACAGCATAACATCACTTTCATGTGGTTGACCTCCCCGAATCCCCTCTTTGTAGGGTAGCTCATCTGAACTGCATATCGCGAATGAGTCCTGGTCTGTCCTGAATACCACACCAGGCTTCACCTGCAAATACACTAGCTGGCTCAAATCAAAACCATGCCAGGGATCATGGTCACTGTACAGATGATTACATGTCTGTGTCAGGCCTATGGCATGAGTACATTTCTTTTACTAGTAGAGAGACAAACACTAAGACAAATTTTGCACTGGAGTACACTGTAAGCAAATTCACTGGGCAAAATTTTTATCTTTCCCTGTAATTTAGTTGAGCCAAGGTAATATCCTGCTGGCTTCTGAGCTTCTCTGACAATGCTAGCTGTGCAATAAAAAAGGAAATTGCCTGAAAATTTACAGCAAACTTTGCTTCAAGCCTGAACTCCCTGCTTTGACATAAGAGAGGCTAGGCGGCACTCCAGCACTGGTGGAGCAAGGAATAGCTGTTACTGGTCAAAGTGACTGGCACTCATCTCTCAAAGGGGAGGGGTACAAGAGCCTCATATAAAAATTGTTTCTCACTGAAATACAACTGTGACCTAAAATTACTTGTGACCTTTTGTGGGTTTTAGCTCAATTGATAGAAATGTTTCTGATACTTTCTTACACAGTTCATGAAGATTAATGAAATGACTCACTCAGGCACTGTAGGATTCAAATTTAGATTTGTTTTTAACTCCTGACCTCAGTAGCAACATGTTCAGAAATCTGTTTTTAAATTCATTGTATTTGAATACACTCTCTGTGATGTTTATGAATATAAGCGCAAACATCGTATGATCTTATAAAAAATTCTTTGCTGACACTGTGACTCCAAAACAGTATTTCTAAAGTCTGAGCCAAAAAGTCCTGGTTCTGCACCTCGGGGCTGTACAGAGCTTGCATCCTCTGTTGAGTCCACATACAGAGGGAAAACTGTAACACACCTTAGGTTACACCAGTGGGATTCATCTGTTCTACTCTAGCCACTCCTTAATTAGGCACCTGCAGATAAAGACCATGAGCACAGGACCTCATCTGTCCTAGTACAAGGGCTGCAGGTTGCAGCTCCATTGCAGAGATAAGAGTTAGCTTTCATCTGTTTGCCCATCACTGCTGAGGTTGACAAGTTCTGCCCTACCTTCTCAGGGAAAGGAGAAAGGCAGAGGCAAACTGTCATGGAGCACTCAGCAGGGCTGGCCTCTGCTACACAGGGTAGTATAGAACCAGGTAGATAGTAATGTTCTAGTACTTTCAATCTTGTTGATATCAAATGAATTTATAAGCATGACAGTACTGCATCTAATCACATCATCACCCATTTCATCCTCCTTGTATGCAGTGGTGAATGGTACAGCCTTGGGCCCTTTTTTTGTCAGTTGTTAATGTGTATTAGAGGCAGTTAACAAGTATTGGAATATCTGCCTGATGTTACTCTGCCCTATAAGCAATGAGTACAGTTTGCAGAAGGACATTAAGTGGCCATGAAAATAGAAGAGAAGCCCACAAGTCCCATATCTGTGTGAGGGCCACTTTTGGATTTGAGGTTTGTTCCATTACTTGTCTGAAGTCTAGCTTCTACTAATGAAAGACACAGAGAACCTGGTCTGATCTATAGCCACCTTTCAAGGAATTCTAACGTATGGGATCAGCTAGTGACGTGGATCTGTTAGCCATGGCACAACTTCTACAGACCTTATAAAGATCCCCATGGAAAGTGGTCTTGGAAGCTGAAGCCTCCAGAAGATCTTCTGGAGGTGGAGGGATGGGGAGAATATCTTGGGGCTTTGGGCAAACAACTGAAGTTTTTCTACTAAGAACACAGATGTGTGTCGAAGCTTTCAATACTGTAGTAGCCTACAGGAATAGACTATGGGAACATGAAGGTGCCCACGCCAGCTTTTGCAACCGTCTTCCTCACTGAGTTGCAGAAACAGTTCCAGAAAGAGTCTGTCAGTCTAACATGCCCCAAACTTGACAAAATGCAAAAAGGAAGCAAGAAAACAACTACCAAGCATGGTAAAAAGTAAGTAGGTTTCTTACCCCCCCTTTAAAAAATAAAGTTATAAAGCAATAATGGTACCAAAAGTATGAAGATGCATTTTAAATTAATTTTTTTTTTAAATCATAGGTGTCTTCAAAGAAAATAAAGCTAGCGCTTCAAGCAGAGAAACTAAGAGCATTATCGTTACATATATACAACACTTTACAGTAAATCCTTTATCACTTCTGACTCAGAGTCACAGGGAAGAGGCTCACCTCTTCTATCCATAAATTCCTTCTGAGGAGATGCTACTTATCTCCAATAGCAGGACGTTTTTAATTAAAAGGGGAAAAGATAAATTTAAATGATACCTCGTTTCTGTTATTTTTATTTCTGTAAAAGGCAAATACAAAATCTACTGGTTTCAGTCCAGCTTACTTTCTTAGGAACCAGATATGTAAACCTTAAAAATAAGTGGGTTTACTTATTTTACTTGTTTACAGTTTTTACTGAGCTTATATCATAATTTTACTTTTCTTTCGTCGTTAAAAGAAATGTAATCTAACTTGGATAATGTGTTCTTATCTAAAGCAAACATTCCTTACAAAGATTGGAGTATGTGTATGAACTACCATACTCACTAACCTTCAAGGATGGATGTCAGGTATCAGATAATAAAACAAAAGAAAAAGAAATCTAGTGAATTTCTATGAGCATCTGGCATGTTTAATGCTGTCTATTTTTTAATACTCTTTCCAAACTACCTGTAACAAAACAAATCATCTTTTTGAAAAAGAAAGCAAAACTGAAAGTTTACGTTTGATTTCATTTTGACTCGAAAGGATTCTGTACTTTTTCTGCACCAGTGTTATTAGAAAACCACCATTTTGAAATTGGAACATGATATCTGTTTGGCTTTATTATTAACACTGGAATAATACTTCAAAGGACACAGTGCAAACAGACTAGTGAGCCCTGTGTATATAGTTTGCTGGAATTCACAGAAAGAGAAGGAAATTATTCCCTTGTAATTCCCCCATACCAGCAGTATCAGCACATACCTCGGGAGCAACAGAGATCAGGGAGCATGCAGACCAACATACAGTCGAATCCTATATGAAACTCTGCCAGCAGCTTACCTCTAGCATGGGCCCAGAATGCATTCTCATGGGTTATTAGTATTTAGCAACCTGAGCTTGGGGTTTGAGTTGATAGCAAAACTGGAGAAGCTTTCTGTGTTTTCACATCCAGCTGCATGCAGATAGTGGTTTCCTCAAAATTTATACAGAAAATATCTGCCTGCATAATTCTCTCCTGCTTTTCATTTTGTTTCTTTCCCAACACCAAGCTCCAGTTCCCAAATAACATCATGACATAAGGAACACTTCAGTGAACAGAAAAATGACCCATTAGTTTCAGTTACAAACTGAACTATTGGACTTAGGTTTGTCTTTCTCTTCCAGAAAGTATATATATAGCTCATTAATTCTGACCAAATATAAGGCTTAATTAATAACATTGGGGTGAAGATCAGGGAAAATTCATTCCTTTTTAAACTGAATTTCATTTCATCTTTATATTTTGTTTTGAATTTTTAAATGGTTAGGACATCAATCATGAATCCAGCAAATAAATCTTCCTTTAATTATTGTGAACTACTCCGAGTTATTACCACTTGTAGATGTCTGCTGATTTAACTGTTTGGGTTGGACTATCAGAAGAATCCAAGAGCTGCTTGTCCAGCTTCAGAAAAACTGAAGTCCCCAGTTGCTTGTGCTTCTTGGATACGCTAATCTTTATCAACTTAGTAAGGATAATGTCAAATTTGGCTTCTTTTGTTTTGTTTTGTTTTGTTCTGTTCTGTTTTGGTTTGGTTTTGTTGTTATTTTGTTGTTTGGGTTTTTTTAAGAATGTTTAAAATAATTGATATGCATCAGCTCCCCCAGAAAGATGGTGCATTATACTCTTTTTAATGCTTTTAATATAAAGTACACTGAACTGAGCTTCTAAGAAATAGAAAAAATACTGTTTTGCAAGCATAATAAATTGTGTTAATCTTAGAGTTCTTTCATATCAGCTTGCATTCATATTGTGAAAATGTCTTTCCACACTTTACTTTGAATGGAATTCTTCCTTTATACACTAAGGTATTTATTCTCATACTGAAGAAATAAAACGACCTGTTAGTTACAGGAGCATCTCTAGCAGTGTTCTTTGCCTATTTAATACATCTGCAATGTGCAGGGAAACTATTTCCAAAGCATAGCAGTGCTTTTGTCTGTTCAGATGGTTTTCTTTCCCTTTTCTCCATTTAATTTCAACACAACAAAGTGAAAAAAAAATGAACTGAGAGGTGTATCAGGGCATTTCATTTACAACATTATACAGTAACAATAAAAGAATGGGAAGGGCAAAGTCCTCACACGAAAAACAAAGGCCAGATCCAAAATGGGATCTAGACACCTAGAACAACCAGACTTCAGTTCTTTCAGCCAAAAAATGACATTCAACTGCTGCTTATTTTCCTTACTTCAGCAACTACCTAGAGCTTTCTACATATTTCACTCAGAAAGGCCTGTAATTTTCCTTCTCCAGGGGTGTAACCCAGGAGGCATGCTTGATTCACTGCATGAAATTTATCTCACCTAGCCATAGGCTCTGTAGTTTAGATATTTGCAGCTGTGATATTCACCCTCAGCTCCATTCGTGGCTAGTGAAACACTCACAGGATGAAGCTCATCAGCCTTATTGTCTGCTTTAGTGTTCACAGAGCCCTGTAAATTCCCAGTTCACTCCATTGACTGTAAAGGGATCTTAGACAATTTAGTCAGATTTGCTATCTGCTGTTCATATTAAGCCAGCCAAATTCTAGACTTTCAGACTCGTAAAATACAGTGTTAGCTGCTTTCTCTATAAAATGCACCAGAAAACCAGGAGAAGGTAGAGAAGCCTACAGCCTATAAAGAACAGGATAGATGTTAATGCACTGATCCGGGAACAAATTCCTTGATCTGAGGGGATTCAGATCCATCTCTTCCACTGATTTAGATAAGGACCTCTTTACAATACAGACAGATGTATATAGAAGTGGGGGAGAGGTTTACCTACCACACCATTAGCTGAAACAGGGCCAGAAAGGGATATTGTACCTTCTCATTTCCTGAATTCTCTTTAACATTAAATGTGTAAGCAGCAAGGGAAGTAAAGACTAAAATTCAGAACTCCCACTCTTAAATGAATGCACCAATGACTATGCTGCTAACTGATGCTCCTTTACCTCTCCTGCCTTGGCTCCATGAACCTTGCATTCCTTTCATCAAAAGGTCTAGGTCTGACAATAGGGGTGGACAGTAGACTCAAATGGTGTAACAAGGATGAGGGGTGTTGTTCCACGGGTCAACATGCGCTGGTTTTGTGGTAGGGCCCTACAGGGAACACCAGTGCTATGTCTTCTCCTCACATAGAAAAGGAAAACAAATGCACTGAAGAGATCTGAGCCATGTGCCTAAGCCCCACAGGGGTCGTGGGAAGTCAGGGACATGTCTGTTTTCAGCATCTCTCATTTGTCATCTCCTCATTCAGCTGGAATTGTGAAATGATTTTTAAATGCCTACCTCTTCTCATAATTTTATCAAGAACCTAAGTGTCTGACTTTGGGTTTAGAGCTCCAGCTTGATGGTCAAATAGCTAAAGCTGTATGTCACTTGCAGGCTTCCACATCTTTCCCTGGATTTGTCTGTATAATCTTATTAGTTGTTTTGTCAGCATCATGAAATAACCCACGTGAACAGGTAAAATTTAATTTATCCCAAGTTCACAGTGACAAAAGCAGCTAGAAAAGAATTGCCAGAGAACTCAGAGCCATTAAAAAATGGTGGAAAATTTCGCAGGTTGAAGTATTTGTCCATGTAACAAATAAGAAATAAATACAAAGGAAAAGAACTGGAGTAACCATTACCTTTAAAAAAAAGTGCTAAAACAAATTCAGAATCATATATCACGAGATAGAGAGTCATGACAGTCTGAGTCAGGCTTCCTTCTCACCCAGTTAGTTTAGGTTGAATGCAGTTGTGAAATCATAGCACTGAAAGCAGGACTCTATACTCTGAAGCACACTCTGTAAACAGGGCACCACATCACAGCAGCTTTAGTATAGTATAAAACACACAACAGGAAATGACAGCAAAATTATCAAATGCAAATTCTGTTCAACAAGCAGACTAATCTCATTTGTGTTCACCTTTGGCCCCATTTGAGACGGCACTTCAAAGACTGCTTTCCTAACTGGGGTAGTCAAATACCAGTGCTCTGATAATATTGGCTGTGTTTGAAAAGCAATAAATGGAGGATTTGGGTATCTTGTTGTAAGAATTTTCTTCGTATCTTTTTGGACCATATTCATGCTGAATAAAATTCATAACACAGCAGAAAGCAGAAGATGCAACTAACCACTTCAAGATTTACAAGTGTTGTTGGAGATGCACAAGACTCATACTTACCCGCTACACAAGGTCAAGTGCACCTTCTGAAAATTACCAAGGCCTTCGATGTAGCCACTTGGAGCTATTCGTTACTCTCCGCAAACCTGCTGTCTAGTAGCACACCTGGACCCCTTTTCTTCACTGTAAACATCAGAGAGCTTCCATAAAAATAGAGCTCTGGTATTTGCAGGTTTGAGTCTACTTGCAGCTATGCAAAGTATTCCTCATTGTACAGGAAACTATGAATCCTGTGTCTCTGAGCTTTCAAATGCAGCTGTGCTGGATGAGTAGACATTGCCATGACTTGCCCAAACTTCTCATAAAGAGTTATTATTGCTTTTCTATGATCTTGATGTCTACTGCAGATAATGCACAGAAAGTTTTATTCTTAGCAGTTGTTTTCTTCATATTGGGCTGTCAGTCTGAGCAACTGATTGCCTCCTTTTACCCACACTGGTGGCTGTACCAGCTGAAAGAAGCAACTAAACCCTATGTAATAGAACTGACCCTAAAAGTGGCTTGAAGCCCACAATGCCAAAAACCAGCTTGATCCCCAGACAAAATCTAGTTTAGAACTGCTGCCAGATTTATAGGCTTGAGATTACACAAGCTCACGTGAAAGCCCACCCTTTCTGTGATGTGCTTGAAGCCTTCCTATGTACCCTAAGGGGTTACAGAAAAGGAGGCTCTGAGAAAATATAATTGCTTTGTGTAGAAATTACACTAGGAGAGCTGCAAAAGGGTAAAGCACACTGAGACTTGGGACAAAGGTAAGTAAAAGAGTCCAGGAAAGTGGACTGATGTTGATCTCAGAGCACAGTTGAAAATTAAGTGGAAACACTCAGGCCATGCAACAAGAAGCAGTGTATGGAAATGAAACACGACAAAAAGTGAAGAAAAAAAAAAGGGACAGTATGTAAGAAAGCATGTAAATGGGAAGAAGAACCTAAAGACAGAAGATGAGAACATTGAACTAGAAAGCAAGAATAAAGCAAAAGACTGAAAGATAACAAACTGAAAGGAATATGAAAATTGAGACAAACGGCAAATGAGAATCAGGTGGCACTTTTCATGACATTTTTTTACTTAGAGATGTTTTTTACCTTAGCTCAAGAGTAGAAGAAAGGAAGGGGCATTTCTCTTGTCTTTCTCACAGGGCTGGAACTAGACAATATCCTTCTAAAGAACTACTTGTCCATGTTTCCATTTAAAGTACTTGAATTACCTTCCATTTTATGTATCAAAATATTAAGTGCAGACCACGAGGAAGCCAAAAGGAGATGCTCTGTGCCATGGTTTCTAAATAAACCTATAAAAGTTGGGAACTGGATTCCTATCTAAATCCATTAGGATCAAAATCACTGTTTTAGGAAGTGCCAGTCAGAAAATATGAAATGCTTGATGTAGTGTTACATGAAAAAGGGAATAAGAATGGTAGATAAATTATGTATCTTTTACTACTCTCGTTAAAAGAGATACATTTGGGAACATATTATTGGGTTTATTCCTTCATCGACTGCCACAAATCTGGATGGACTTAAACCTTAGGGTCACAGCTAAAATCCCAGCAATGTACAGATGCAGCTGTTTGCTGTCTGTTATCAGTAAACTTTTATCTTCCCTTTGAAGCTAATCTATCCATCAAATTATACAAAGCTCAAGAGGGTTTTTTCTGATTTCCTTTTTGAAAAGGAAACAAAACCTTTTTTTGGTATAAAGTTTAACTACTGGAGGCTTTTATTCTTTTCCTATTGATCATACATTTTTGGAGTAGTGAGTTGCAGGGGCTAAAGAAAAATAACAAACTTTGCAGGTCTTCTCAAACACTACAATAACAAAACTCAAATCACTTCTGTATTAGTGGGACTCTTCCTAAACCTTTAAAATATTCAATAGAAAATTCTTTGAAAACATTATATTTTCTTTCCCCAGACATGAAGTGTAAGGTAGACTGAACTGAGCTGGCAAAGGGTATCTTGGCAAAAAAGGGTCTCTGACTTGAAGGCGGGGATATCGAATCTGTTCAAACACACACCAGTCAGCAAATACTTCCTCTGAGATTTTAACGTATTTTATTTAATTTTTTTAAGTATTGAGTAGTTTGGTCTATTTTTCGCAGGCTTCACTGTCACCCAGTGCTGGCACACGAAGAGCATACATTCTAGCATTTTTCTGGTTTGTAAGTTAGTAGCAGGGATTTCCTGAGAAATCCTGGTCCCACATGTTTTTTGGTGCAGGGCTGTTTGGCGCTATGGGGCATCTCTGATTAAATTTAATTGTATTCCCTTTCCACATCTGAGTTTGTATATTTTCTAGGAAATACAGCATATCTACTAATGTAAAATTTTGTGGCAACTTTACCTTTTAAGGACTTTCTTGCTACAGCACATGTTTAAATGATTGAAAGTAGTAGACTAGCTAGAGAACAATGATACTGAATCCATAAGTGAGGAAAAGATAAGGAAAATAAGTAAATCAAAATACATTTCTGAGTATCTACTGAGTAATATCAAATGAGAAAAAGGTACACTTTGCTGTTTTCCCTTTCTTAATTTATTTTCAATTTCAGACAGTTTTGTGCTACAAAGATGAATGTGGCTTTCTTATGGTTCAATTAGGATTAATAGGCTTTCACTCATTGAGTGCAAAAAGAAACTTTACTTTAGAAATGGCATAGGCATTTAAGCTGCTATAGCTTAACTTATGTGAGATACTAATGGAAACATGAATTTTAGCTGTGAGGTCTCAGTTCCCAAAGGAACTCGTTAATAGACCTTCATGGCCAGCCTACTGTGTAGAGGCAAAGAGTTTTCAAGATGGTTTTTATTCTGATATATATATTACAACTGGAAAGACAAATGAGCTAAATGAAGGATGTATCAACACATCCTCACATAAAGCTAGGTTAGCTAAAGCTGCACAGAAAAAATATACAAGGTTAAGATATTAGATATGTGAACAAGGCTGGCTGCAGCCTGTGTCATTTCAAGATACTGTGGTTTACATCTCTTTCTATATTTCTTCCCAACATTAGTATTTCTAAAGCAGCTCAAACAGCTGAGGTATCTTATAAATAATAAATGGTTTGCACTGTAGGAGAGAAGGCACAGTGTTCAGGATACTACTAGAAGCATGGGAAAACAGAAAATAAAATTCTGAGTTAATTTATAAAATAGAAATCACCATGAGAAGTACTGTTACAATCCATCGTAATATTTGTAAGAAGCTCACTCACAGTTTATTTATATTTATATGTCATGGGCCACATCAATAGTAGGAATCCTATGCTTACTCAATGTATGTAAGCATGAGCACTGAAACTGAAAATAACTGCTGTTGCATACATTTTGTATGTTCTGGATTTCCAGTGTACCCAGTATTCGATTACAAGCTGATAAAGTTGTAAAAAGAAGAATAATGAAAAGTGGATTTCGTTTTACCTAAACAAAGTTTGATCTCATTAGTAAAGTGAAAATTTATGAAAATATTACTCAAGTTGCCACAATTGGCAAAATATATGTGTTCTGGAAGAACTTGTCCACATACGTAAACATGCAGTGCAAGGCCCCACACCAGTATTTCTCTGACCTACCAAGAAAAATACTTGCCTGAGTCAGTAAGTAGTGAGAAAGATCCCAAAACTTGAAACTAATAATCACTCTTTTTTCTCTAATGCAAAAGATTTCTTATGTGGCTTAACAGCATTTCTGGAATTAGATAATCACATCAAGTGATCAGATATGCCAAGCACTAGATTTCACAGCACCCACAGTCAACAATCAAGACTACACAGGCTGAAACTAGAGGAAAACTTTGATCTGACAGTAGTTGTTTGCTTTTGGTTGCAGATGCCATTACAAACTCCTGACACAGATCGGCTTCCTCTGAACTGGAAGTTGAATGAGTAAGAGAAAATGTTGCAGATGAAGCAGTTGTTCACATTGGGAGCCTTGTGATTAGCCCAAGCTGCTTTCCTAACCTAAACCTAATTCAGTCACAAAAACAGCTTGCCCTTTCTTCCTGAGAGGATAGTGACCTACTGAAACATTCACAATCTGCTGCCGCCCTTCAGGGACACACTCTCTAAACAAGACACCCAGTTCAGGCTTAGAAAATCTCTGGAGTCTGTTTTGTGCTCAGACTGAAGATATTGTCACATTTTCTATTTAAAGCATGGGGTTGGGTGCCAGTAAAAAGAGGCTCTTTTCCTGGTTTGCTTTTGGTTTCCTGCATGCCTTTCTGCAAAGCCACTTGGACTTTCTTCACTTAAGTTCCACCATCTATAAAGTCAGAACCACACTTACACACTCAGTACTCATCTACCTCACTGTGTGGGTCCAAATTCTAACATAGGCTGGCATCCAAAGGCCTTTATTGCGGAAATTACTGTACATATACACTGAATAATTTCTCGTTATTGAACATTTCTAAGCCTATTACTGGACAGCAGTGTCCAGAAGTGTAACTTGGGCAAATCTACTATTGCTGTAAGTGGTGCTTCTCACCTACTTTTAAAAGATACAATGGATGGTACAAGTAACCTGAGATTCTCCTGGGAGGTTTCAAGTACAAAACATTTTCTTAGCTTTTGTATGAGTGTTCTTTGCTGTTTCCATCACTGGCTTTTAGTCTTAAATCACACAAAACATTAATGAGAAACTGCAAATTTAAAATTCTTGGGAAAAAAATGCATACCTATTTTTGGCAGTAGTTTAAATAAATTGGTTGAATTTTAAGGAACAAGGTAGGCAGTTGGCTTAATTTTAATAGATCTGCTGATCTTTGGCAACAACAGCTGCTGCACTCAGAGTTAGCTAAAACATTTTCATAACAAGTTATGGTTGCTGCGTGCAAAAGAAAGAGTCAACCATCAGCCTGATTCACCTGTCAATGCTGAACACTTGCTTTAGCTATCTCACTTGACTCCTGCATACGACAAGGCAGGCACAGATCTAATAAATAATAAAATATTCTCCCCATGCGTCTTTTAAGAGCTCCATTTTTTAAAAGATATTACAGAGATTTTATCCTGACATCAGGAATGAGGAATGTATCCTCCTCACAATTTTCCATTAAATTTTACTAGCACTGTATCATATTCCTATATAAAAAAGTTATTGTAAATGATAAAATCTTATTCTACTGGCACTGTCTTATAGTCAGTAAGATCATACAATAATGTGCTAATGCACAAAAAGAAAAGAACTTTATTATCATAACATAGTATTATTAATAAAGAGGACTAGGTGATCACCAGATGATCTAATGTCTCAGTGGTTCTACATCTTTAAAATTTAGAAGATGCTCTGCTAAATTTACTAGCCAAAAACCTAAGTGTGTGACAGATTAGTACAAAAATTACACATCCTGAGATAATAAAAAAAAAAAATTATTATTTTTAGTGATAGACAAAATAATTTCCAATATATATATATGTATTTTTTTTTTTTTTCTCATTAGAAGGCAGATATCCCAAAGGCTTTTTGGTGAATAGAAACATGTACTTTGCAGCAGGGACTGGAATTCAGGACACTTATATTGATATTCACCTTTCCTAATTTTAGATATCTAAAATTTAAACTTGTGAGTCCGACCTAGTGACCTTAGGCTGTTTGTACAATCAGTGGAGAAAAGTGGAAACATGCTAGTACATCTGACTGATGTATATCAATTTTCATATAAAACTAACCTCCTTCTAAAGGCAGTTTCTACGGTAAATATTCCAGACCTTGACATTTAACTTCTAGATGTCAAAAGTTAGGGTAGATGAATTGCAGCCTTAGTTAAAAGTACCATGTGCGTGAATTGGAGATGATCTTTTTCATTCTAGTTTTCTCCAAAAGTCCAGCCTAAGTTAGGAAAAAAAAAAAAGAAGTTGAAAAAGGTATTATTTTGTAACATTTTTCACTCTAGATGAACTGGCATTTCCTGGTGAAGAATTATGGAGATAAATTGCCAGACAAATCTACTGAAAGGTCTTCAGCAGAAATCCAACTCCCTCTAACTATAAAGAGAGATTTCTTCTTAGAGAAATTACTTCAACAGATTTTCAAAGACGTAGTGCAATATTTCCCCTTTTTCATGTATTAGGAAGAGATTTTGGTGGAAGATATACCCTGGGTTTTTTCTGTGCTCTTTCCATGTAGACACTATTAGTCACTTTTAGATACAGGACTCTTGTCAACATGGGCTTTGTCCAACTACTATGACAATTTTTACATTATTGCTTTGTCACAGTTCTGTCAGTGTCAATGCAATTGTACAAATATTCATCTTTGAAGTAAGATTATAGTGAGCTAGGGAATTGCTTCCTTCCTCCATCTGTTGCAGTGTCCATGGCCTAACAGACTCCGCAAGGTCAGGCATGTTTGTCTGAGGACACCTGTGACCAGACAGCACTGTAGTATCTATGATGTGTTAGATAGAAAAGGATTGTGTATGGCCCATTCACATGATTAAATAAACACATAATTATTATTATCACATATTAAAACTGATTTTTAAACTGCTATTGGCACCCAAGATCTGCACTTGCGAACTCTTGATGGATATCAAGTTTTGGGCTCCTTAGTATAAAAAAGACAATGACATATGGAAGAAATTCCAGCTAAGGGCCAAGATAGTCAGGAGGCTGGAAAACCTGACATGTGCAAAAAGGCTGAGGGAACTGTTTTTATTCAGCATTAAGAAGAGAAGCATAAGGCAACGTGTCATTGTTGCCTCTAGCTACTGAAAGGTAGGGTGC
The DNA here is from genome assembly GCF_004027225.2 of Strigops habroptila. NCBI lineage: Eukaryota > Metazoa > Chordata > Aves > Psittaciformes > Psittacidae > Strigops > Strigops habroptila. The sequence goes on along the minus strand of NC_044302.2, from coordinate 82,120,892 downwards.
AGAGGAGATAGAGTCAGATTTTACTCAGGCATGCGCCAGAATAGGATGAAAGGCAACAAACAGAAGGACTGAGAGAAATTCCAAACAGATGTAAGGAAAAATGTACTCTGGCAGGTACGGAATAGGAGAGAGTCTGTGGAGTTGCCATGGTTGCAGACAATCAAAACCCAGCTCCACAATGCCCCAAGCAAGTTGCTGCCTGACCCTGCTTTGAGCAGGTGGTTGCACCCGGTGGCCTCCAGAGGTCTCTTCCAATATGAATTACTCTGTCCTGTTATACTGTCCATTGTCATTCACCCACAAAATGGGAGCTTAGCATGGAAACTCCCGGTCTTACAAGATTTACAAGGTCTTTAAACTCATTGATTTGTGTATAGGTGAAAGAATCATGCCCCCATCAATCTTACTCAGTTCAGTAAAGAAAATTGTACTGGGCTGTATGTAAAATATCAAGTAATCACTGCAGAATGAGTGTCAGTGAGAAAAAAAAATCCAATAAATAATTCAACTGGGTTTACAACAACTTGAGTGTTTATGTTTGAAAAAGGACCTGTGTTAGGTGTTACTGTTACATTTTTTTGTTACCCAGCATCCGGGTTAAGTCTAAGTTATTCACCAGAAGACTATCAGGATCATAACTTTCTATATAATAGCCATACATGTATTTTTTTAATAGTATAGAAATGAATTCTTAAAAGAATTTTTAATGAGGTACTTACCTTTATAATTTGATGTAGCAATTACAATCCTTAATGGTAGGCAGTAGCTTTCTTTTCAAGCCATTCCCTCTTCCTTCCACAGTTGAGGGAAGGGGATTTCTTTTCAAATTATTTTTGCTAATTCTTTTGGTGTACACTTCATTTATCAAGGGCATAATAAATCCTGTATTTAGCAGTGGTGTTTTTGATCTTTTGTACTGACATTTGTCTTTGGGAAACTTGAGACTTTCACCTTACTATAGCCTACATCAGAAAATGAAAGACTGCATGTTTTTATTTGCCAGCTTAATTACACTTAATAATAAATCTTCATTTAGGAGCAGTAGGATATCCAGTGTGAAGTGTCAAGTTCTTACACTGGCAGTGGTTATTACATTTCATAATGAAATTAAAATTAAATATGACACATATCAAAATGCTTATAAGTCAAATATTTTGCACCCAGCACAATAAAAATATGCTTGATGGGCAAGCTTGCACATTAAAATGAGAAAAATAGTCCCTTACATTCCTTAATAAACGTCAGTTAAGATGACATCTATGAGCTTATAAGGAATATGCAATCAGCAGACATTGTATAGAAAGAACACTAAAGAAAAGAAGCCATCCTAAATAAATTACATTAATGGAATCAGTTTGAGTCTTCTGTTTTGTTTCCATATTGATTTTACAAGTTTACACTATTTACTTAGGGGTTAATCCTATGATTTGTAATTACAAGTAGATTTTTTTTTCTTTCATATTCAGTCCTACGATGCAGGAGGTCATTCCTTATCCTATCATGTGAATAGAAAAGTGTGTGAGCATGTTTCTCTCTCCTCTTTCCTTAGTTTCTCTGAATTTACAGTTCAAAATAGTTTACAGAAAAATTTTGGGCAATGTTGCAGTTTCATGTGACTTCTCTATGGCTATTTCATACAGTTTTTGATTTCACATCTTATTAAATCCCTTTTAGTATAATCCTCTTCAAAAGAATCATTATTCAATCAGGTTGTACTCCATCATTTTTTTGCTAGTGTGACAGTTATGATCAGCAAGAACAAAATCTGGAAGTCCTGGTATGATATGAAAGTTATATTTCAGTTTTCACACTATCCCAAATTACAAAGGCAGTTCCTGAGATAGCATTGCCTGTCCAGAGAAAATTAGAAAGTTCATTTGGTGAGCCATATTTCATTTTTTTAAGAATTAAAAATGGCTTTTAAATGAAAGACATCATATTCATGAGAGAATGTGTCAAATCTAGAGCTACTAAATAAAGATGTGCAATAAAGATGAGGGAGAAGATTCAGAAAGAAAGGCCTCAATTTGCTTTTAGAAGGCGAAGCTTAGTCCGCATTTAAGGGCTGCCTGGAAAAGAAATTGGTTTCCAGTGATAATTTGGCTCCCTTCTTTAAGAGGCCCCAATGGTACAAAAAGTGTATGAGAGTACAAACCTTTTCTATCACTATACTTTAATTTATTTCAGCCTGATCCAGACTCCATCCCATTCTATCTTACAAAATATGTCAAGGTGATAGAACAGGTATAGGTATAAGTAAAGGTATAGGAGCAATCCACAGCTAAAAGATGTTTCTGCAAAAACTGAGATATTTTATAAAGAGGAGTTTATGCCTTCTTTATGACTCCAACCTAAGTTGTGTTATCAGGAGACCAGCACTCAAAAATATTGAAGTGTTGGTTTGTCCACTGCCACTCAAGTGACGTGTCTGAGGGAATACACTTCAATTCCCATAAGGCTAAGGGGCTGTGTATCCTTCCTGTGGAGATGTGAGATTAGAGAGAAAGAGGGATGAAAAGGGCCTCACACTGCACAGGCTTGGAATGCCACATGTGCCCAAGCCCAGAGCTTTGGGCTCTTCTGCAGCCTAGAACCAGGCACTGCATCACAGTCCCACAGTGTTGCTGAGAAAATATAGAGGTGTATCTCACAGTCACAAAGCAACTCCTGGTTGTTCCAATCCCTGCAGGGTTCAAGGACATTGTCAAATGTCAAGAGTTGCCGCTTTCACAAGCTAGGCAAACTCAACTAATCGACAAATGTGATCCGCAATTCAAATGCTTGAAGATTTCCTTTCTTCCCACCTCAAAGCACTGAAAGAGGCATATGCAAATATTTAAATTCTAACCTTGAATCTTCTTCCTGTTCATTGAAGCCCTGCACTTCCCACTCCCAACTGGGGGAATTAAAAACCTTTTAAGTATCTATACAATGACTCAAAACACCACCACACATAGTACATATGAAACAAATTGCACAAGTGGAACATCATCATAACTGTTGCTGAATCAATTGCCCTTTTCGTTTCTGAAGCACATTTAAGAAGGAGGAAAAGTGTTGTGAGAAGCAGGCACATAAAAGAGAGTGAATTAATTGAATTAATTAAAAAACCCTCATAAAGAAGTCATGTTGGGGCAGATCACTGATGCAGAGACTTCAGGAGTCTCTGCTGTGTAACTAGGGGATTTCCCAGCAGTCTGTCTCAGCTCAAGGTGAGCACAAGGTATTGGGGAATGAAAGAACAAAATAGTTCCTTCGTGCTTTCAATTTGAGGATTTTCATAATCCTCAGTGAAAAAGGTTCACATACCACATGCCTCTGAGGATATAAAGTATTGCCCATTAAAGGAAAAGGAAAAAGAAAACGAAGCTTCTGTGGCCTGCTCAAAGCTAGTTAGTAGTTTTGAGGCAGAAAGCAAGCTCAAAATGCTCATCCAGGTTGTCACATCTGGGCAGATGTGGGTAGAGAGTAGAAGCATTTGGGACACTCAGAGTGAAAACAACAGGACTGAGAGAAGATGGGGGACATGAAAAGATGATAGTAAGTGTTTGACAGCTGGGGAAAGCAAGGATATGGCACTGTGTCTCTGCAGGTAAAACACAAGGTGTCTGTAAGAGGACTCAGGAAAGTGTCTCAGAGGATGACATCATGTCTGGGGCGGGGGTAGGTTGAAATGTGGCAACAGGAGATTCTGTGAGAAAGTGCCAGGCACTACTGGAGTGGGCATTGGTGCAGGGGTGAGTGTGAGTGTCAGGAGTGGAGACTGAAGGAGGGAGGATTATGAGATGTGGTTCACTCTGTCAGAGACAAAATATTAGGGAAAAAAATGTAAGCAACAGAAAGCAAGCAGAATATGACTTTGAGGTTAGAGGGTGGAAAAATATGCTCCACAAAAAGGCTGAATGTGAAGGATATTAGCACAAAAGAAAAGAACTGAAAGACAAGTCACAAATCAATGAAAGAAGCAGCAAAGAAAGGTATTCCTGTGGAGGAGAAAAGTAATGCTGGAATGACAATAGATTTAAGAAAGCATAAACAGGAATGAAAATATTATGAGCCTGTGGGAATCTTCAGAAATTATTCCCCGCTGTATTTATGTAGCTATGCAGGATTCTGCAAATATGGGTCTCAATCTGCAAAGAAAATATCATATAATATTTGGGTCACATGCCATTTGCCTTTATCCCGTTCATCTTTTATGTTTGCATTGTACAGATACAGTATGAAACACAAAACTCATCCTCCACTCAGAGTACTTGCAATGAAATATCTGTAGCTATTATACAATGAATTTCATGAGGCCATGGTGTCCTTCTTTTGGAACTATATACAATTTGGGTATTTATTTAAGGGAGACAATGTACTCGGAATATACATTTCATAACGGTGCCTTGGGTGAAAGGGGTGACATTGTCAAGAAATTTTAAATTCTTTTGTCATTATCAGAAGACATCATTCTCTGTGATAATTTCTCTGTGATTAAGCAAGTGATTTTGTTTGTACAGATTATGCCGTGACAGGCAATTTCAGCAGATACAAGGCATCTGCCAGCACCCTTTAGGTTCTTCCTTGCTGAATTTCTGGCCTGGAGTGCCATAACCTGCAGCTTCTTCCTGGCAGCATCACTGGTAGCACAATAGCACAGAGGCAGATCATCCCTCCCTCTATCACCCCTGAGAAACTACTGTTAGACACAGAGCACCATTAAGGTCAGACCTTCCCAGGATCTGCTGTCTGCTCCTTGTCCCCTCTTACCTAAGCCCCAGTGGGCAGTGGGGGTACATCAGCATCAGCTCTTCCCAACAGCAGCTTAGGAAATAACTGACTAATAGTGCCAGCTTCATAATTGTATAGCTCCTGCCTTCTTGCAAACAGGAACAGGTCTCATTTTTTCCTGGTTTGATTCAGTTGTGGTTTTTGTTTGTTTGGTTGGTTGTTTTTTTTCTAGGGGAATATTCAGTTTCTCTCTGAAAAGTAGGGCTCATTTTTCTCTGTTTCAGAGCAGAGGACATTCAGAGCCTGTGTGCGGCCTGTGATAGTTGAGGAAGATTAGGCAGCACCTTGAAATTATCTTTCTCTTTATAGCACATAAGGAATGTGATCTGCTCATTCAATCCACAGGAAGCTACAAGATTCGATTACTCTTTTTTCCTCTATTTCAAGATGCCTCCTCTGCATCCTCTTCCCTTGTCCATTGTCATTTCAAACTCAACAGAATTACAGGTTTGCACAAAATATGGAAACACACTTATGGCAGTCCTTGGTATAACAACTGGAGGATGATTCATGTAATTCTATCTAATCTTTAAAAGAAAAAGAGCAACAAACAGTTCACTGGCATCTCTGGCACTCTGCAAATTCCTCTCAGGACTGTGATCAGCCAGACTAAATTCTCTGGCACATGGCAGCCACCCTGCTGGACCTTTGAGCCCAGAGGCAGGGCAGCTGCCTACAGCACAGAGATAGTTATGCAAGTGCGCAAAATCCTGGCAGGATAACCAGGAGCTCTTCTGTATCAGCCATAAGAGAGGCTGGAGTTAGACTCAGAGGAAGCCCTTCTCTCAGACCTGCCCTATGTGGCAAGGCCTTGCCTTAGCAAAATATGGAAATAAATACCCAACTAGTAGATAACATAAAGGG